>NC_133218.1:15145182-17690182 GCF_040436345.1 Pagrus major | reverse complement strand
TAGCACACACAATTACACTGACACACACACACACACACACACACATACGTGAATGTAATATAATTATATCTACGTGCCATTAGACACATTTCTCTGTCTTTCTTTCATTTTTTTCTCACTAGTCTCAACATTTGCATATTCCTTTGGGTGTTTGAGTTGAGCAGCTCTTTCCTTTTTCCTTCTCTTGTCTTCCAAGCAACAAATGTCAGCTAATTACACCATAGCTGTTTGGATGGGCTCCATCTTTCCCTGTGCTCTGCTGTGCTTGCTCTCTATGGGGCTGCAGGGAAAGTCAGGAAGCCAAGACACCAGTCAGGAACAGCCAGCGGTGGGGGATGAGCTACAAGGCTACACCCCCGAGAAATTGATTCCCCAAGAGAGGACTCATCAATACTTATCATAAATGATACAACCAGCTCACACCAACCTGCGG
The DNA here is from genome assembly GCF_040436345.1 of Pagrus major. Taxonomy (NCBI): domain Eukaryota; kingdom Metazoa; phylum Chordata; class Actinopteri; order Spariformes; family Sparidae; genus Pagrus; species Pagrus major. Next base: position 17,689,749 of record NC_133218.1, on the reverse strand, counting down.
GGGATGTAATGTATCATTCACAGCTAGAGATGAAGCAGTAACGCCTAACACACAAGGCTAAAGAGCCAGTCACAAGCGAAACAGGTATTTCCCTGCACTCTTCATTCAGTAAAAAAAACCTTCTTAGAAAAGATCCCATTTCATCTAGTGACACACTCACAGGCACAAGGCCATCAAGTCAGGCAGGAGAGAAAAGTGCAAGTCATTGTCTGTGTGTGGAACAACAAACTGCCACCTTGGTGTGTGTGAAATGAAGCCTTGAGGACGCAGCCGCGCCCCTGAGTACAGCTAGCTCTCACACCGAGAGAGAGATAGTGAGAAAATGAAAGAAAGAACGAAAGAACGACAGGAAGGGACAGAGAGAGGAAGAGATTAAGGCTGCGTGTAGCAATACACATAAACAACTAAACCCAATCCAAGATCCTAACCTAAAAGCACTGTAGGGCACAGTTAACAACCATTTACATTCAGTGTTGGCTCTGAACAGATAGTGAACTCAAAGGATGTTTATTAGGCGCGTACGTTTCAGACAAATATTCTGATTAGAATGGGAGAAATCTAATTAATTGCTTGATTCACTGAATGAACCCCGAATTTGTAATGTAATCATAACAACTGCTTTTCAAGGGGCTCTTGTTAAATTTAATTGGGGGAGAAAAAAAAAACATCCTCTTTCACTGAATGAATGAAAATCAAATTAGGCCTGAAACTGGAGGAGTCTGCAAGTTTGTTCTGGCGTGCCATAAAAAAAAAAAAGAAAAAAGCAGAAGTGGGTGACAATATATATTTTAAAAAGTCACGCATCGACTGTTTTGTAACACGTAAAACATATACCAGGGGCACAAGGTGAAAAACAAGAGGAGTGACTGTGTACTCACTGTTAGAGATGTCTTCACCTCTTTGACATAACTGCTGTAACACCTGGAGAAAAAGCGGAAACAAAAGATGACTGTGGTTCAGGTTAAAAATACAATCTGAGTCATAGGTATTAAATGTTTTTTTTCTCCAGCATGGGTTGATTTATAAGATGATAAAATGTTTAGATTATGTACAGCATTGTGATAACTCTGGAAGTGTTCCTTTTAAGTGCCTAAAGGAGATGAATAAAACTACCTGGGTATCAAAGTTACAGTAACACAGCTTAGTATTTTGGGGTTTTCAGAAACATCAAAAAGAACATACAGTGACGTCTGAAACACAGCCGTGGCTGCACACACTTGCACACACAGAGAAGGATATTCACACACACAAGAAGTCTCTTTCTCCCCGAGCCTTTTCTTGCAAAACCTGTTTGTTAGAAATGGATCTAGACACTGGAGCTTTGAGTGTGTGGATATTTTCCCCAAACACAAGACAGTTCTTGTAGAGAACCAAGCCTTACCAGCGTTCTCACGCCCATCTCTCATGCATTGTCTCTGAGGCCCTCCTGTGCTCTTACAGCCTGAGCCTAATCTGAGGAGTTCACCAAAACAGACACCACCCTGCTACACACAGAATATCATACTACAGATTTAACAACTTTTATTTATGCCATATACATATAAATTTAACATATTCTTGAACTTTTGATCCTCTAGAAGAGTTTTCAGCGACAACGTTAACAATGTCGGTTATAACTTGTGTCTGCATGATTAGATGGTATCAAAACACAGTTCAAACAAACTTGGAGCCTCCTCACACACATGCACACAGACACAGGAAAGCAGGCTCTTGTAGACTTTTCAGACACAGACACCAACACACAAACAGTGTTAAAGCGTGTGTGGGCAGCTATCTAACAAGGTTTTGTTGACAGTAAACACATCCATCTGGTCAACAGCAACAGAACCAAGTCTGGTGGACGCTTCATCAGCACGAGATGTGACCAACTCTTATATTTTTACTTCTTATTTTAGAGAGAGAGTTCAAAAGACCATTTTAACTGCTGTTTTTTTTTTTTTTTTTTGTAATTCCTGTTAATGTCACTTGTTGTAATCGCAGCAATGGTAAAATAAGAAACTGGTTATATTCATGTTCATGAGCCAAAGTCTGTGGCAAATAATACAATGCACATCTGTCATTACAGCTCGATCTATCACTGACCAGAAATCACCTAGACTGGAGGTGTTGATAATAACCATACTCATTGAACTGAAATGGTTCATTATCTACACTCTTACACAGACAGACACACAAATACACACACACACACACAGACTACAGACACACAAATACTTTGATAACTCATCGCAGTGATAATGATAACAGAGAGCCAGGTAGGCTGAATTCATCTTCAGCTTTTTCATAAAGGCCTATTAGTGGATGATTAAAGGATCTCTGCTCATAGGGCTTCAGCACAGAAAATGATTTGCCAGCCACGAGGCAGGTGAATTACGCTGGATAAGAAAGCCAGTGCTGTCTGCCATCATTTGCCTGACTGAAAATCAGGCTGTTAGTCTATTAACCTCATTTTACTGTAAGATCTTCCTAGTTTTACATCAATGGCAGATGGATAAAATATCTCAAAAATATCCTTTTTTTCCAAAGACGCCTTCTTCAACTGCAGTGTCCTCATAAATCATGTCAGTACATGTTATCACATGATATCACTGCAACTAACAATTATTTTCATTTTCAATTAATCTGAAGATTACTTTTTCATTTAATCAATTATTCATTAGGTGTATAAAATTTAGTAGTCGTAGTACTAGTAGTACAAAATACCAATTTAAAATCTTTAAAGGTCCAATATATCATCAAATTGTTCCTTTTGTTCAACTGACAATCCAGAACCATAAAATGTTTAGTTTACTATCAAAAAGACAAAAATGGCAGAAAATCGTCACAACTGAGAAACTAGAAAAAGGGGATATTGTCGTTTGAGAAATGAGTAAAACGTTTCATCAATAGTTTGGATTGATTACAGGATAGTCAAATAACAGCACAGAAATAGCATGAAAATTGAAATAATTACAAAGATTTTACTATTTTAATCACCAAGGAAAAAGATTTGCCTCAGCATAACATTAATGACAGAGAATAAAGAAGTTACACAAAGCTATTTGTTATATCTTATAACAACAGAGTGATACAACAATTACTGCCCTAAGATGTCAGTGAACTTGTAACAATCAAAATGTCATTTTTTATAATGATCATTATTACTTTCATTACTTAGCAATTTCCATCTAATTAACTTGAAAGGTAAAAAAAAGAAAAAGAAGAAAGAAACAGAAAAACAGGAACTGTCTGCAAAGTTATAATTACCTGCATTTAGACTCCAGGCATGCATGCACATGGACAGTGTACAACCTCACTGTTATGATGTCTCTCTGAATTGTCTTGTTTGGCTTCCCTAATCTACCCGCCTTGCCTCAGCCACACATATGTTGACTTTACTTTAGGATTCATACAACAGCGCTCAGACAAGACAGAAAGAATGAAAAACAGAAAGAAAGAAAGAAAGAAAGAAAGAAAGAAAGAAAGAAAGAAAGAAAGAAAGAACGAAAGAACGAAAGAAAGAACGAAAGAACGAAAACAAACAAACAAACAAACAAAAAGTAAGGTCACATCATGTTTCCTGTGCGCCTTCTTCACAAAAAACACTGTTGGTATTTGAGCATGGAAAACAAGTGTACTCTGAAAATACACATATTGAGATTGGCCTAAAATCCCTTGCTTTTTAATATTTGATGCCTTGTTAGAGGAGCGACACTGGTGAGGTGTTTGTCTCTGTTGTCTCTGTTGATCTCTGGCACACCGGGCCCTGTGGGAGTGAGCTAGTGAGACTTGGCCGCAGACATTTTCCTGAAGCCCCCAGAACAAAACAGGCAAGTCTTGACAGTCTGTCCGCCACCGAGTCGTCACACAATCAGTTGCAGGAAACCAATCCCTAAATAGCAGTGATTCATCTCTTCATCACACACAATGCCAGTACACAGTGCACAAAGAAGCTCTCTCTTCCCCTCTCTCTCTCTCCCTCTCTCTCTGTCTTACCCTATCTGTCTCAACCCCTTCCCCCCCAGTGTGGTCTCTCATGCTGCTTAAAAATAAGTGCTTCTCCCAGCTTTCTTTGCCCTGTGATTTACTGGCAGTGTTTAACTGCAGGGCAGCATCTTTTATTGTTACATGATCTGGGGCTGAAAGCTGACAAAATGGAATCTCTGTGCGTGTACCTTTGTATGTGTGTAAGTGTATGTTCAGGGCAAAGTAAGGAGCCGTTGGAGGAATAAAGAACTTGTGTGAGAAACGTTTGTCTAAGTGCAATTCAAATCCTCCCAGCCTCCCGGTGCTGTGTACGTGTGCGAGTATATGTGTGTGTTTGTCATTCCACTAAATGGTTTCTTCCTTGACTTGATGGAGCAAGTGCCATCTCAAGGGAACGGGTTACACCGCACACACAAAGTAAAGCTCTTTGAGACTGGCGAAAAGCTCTGAACATTAGCGCGATCCATTTGTAAGAGGTATATAAAATACCAGGCTGGATTGTGCGCGTCTGTTTTTTTGTCGGTGTACATACCTATGTTTTTGTGTTGCCATGATAACTCTTCTCTTTATGGCACAGAGCCCATTGCTGCATTACCCAATCCACTTCCTTTTCTTGCTTCTCTTTGGAAGATAAATCTCATTCACAAATGCAGTCAAGCTGGCCTTGCTGGTGACTGTCCACAGTTGGAACAATGATATCAGTACAGTATGTGACCGGATCATCACCAGCGGATAATCAGGCTAGCACAGGCCCACACAACAGGTTCGGTGTATCGTTACAGCCTTGATGATCCATCAAGATGACGTGTGAAGGTCAGTGTAGCCATGACCAACACAGCTGTCACATCTCCTCCCAGCACCCTTTTGGCTAACTGGCCTTCCAAAACACTCAGCACAAAACACGGCCAACTGGGGAGCGCAGGGGCCAAGGCCAACAGAACATGCCTATAGCCCAGGCTGGGCTCATAACATGACGTGATTACCCTCCATACAACAAGACGTCGTGAAGGGACGAATCAGAGCTGTTTTGGTTAATGACATTGCAAATCTGACAAGGAAACTGTTGGTATAGCTCACAATGAAAAAACATCATGGGGTAGGACAAAATACAGATAAGGCAGTAAGAGGAAGCAACATAGTGTCTCACCACTGGTGCCAAATATCGATATTTTTACTATAACATGAATGACTCATCGTGAGGTAACCTTGTGTAAAGTTCATTTACACTGATTTAATTTATACAGATTTTAGTGAGGCATAGTTGCATGCTTTACTCAAACATTTTAAATACATGTTAAATGTTCTGCTTTCTGTTTTTTCCCCAGTTTATGGCTATTTCACATAAAATGACAGCGACTAGCTGCCAGCAGCAAGTAGCTCAGCTAGCTGTGATAACGGGGGCAGTTATCACAGGTAATGTGGCTCAGTCAAACGGCCTGGACACCAAACTGAGACTAAACACAGCCTCTGAGACAGACAGATGCCAGTTTGAAGACAGCGGATACAGTACAGAGGCGATTTACAGTGGCTCTAACCAGGACTGTGACTCCGGGGATGAGAAAACAATGCAGATGAGAACAGGAGAGGCGTGAAGCTGCAGACGAGTGAGAGAGAAGAACCAGAGGCGATTGTGGAGAGACAAACCAAGACTGTTTTGGTTAGTTTTATTTCATTTATGTCGAGTTTGAAGAAGTGTGTTCTATGACGAGTTAATGAGGCAATTAAGCTCGTCCTAGTTCGGTAAAGGATTCCGAGGTAGTATGGTTTTATTTTTCTTGACAAATTGTGAGTTTATTTGTTAACTTATTAGAATAACTAGGGAACTTGCTGCTTTTACATCTCCTAGCTGAAACTGTCAGACTGTCACCTCTTGAGGAAGTGGTATTACACGACAGGACGGGTCAAGGCTAGCTGGTTAGCATGCTAGCGTCAGTAGACATCTCTGTGACACGGTACATCGACGTCTTTGACACAGTTGTTTCCTCAAACTCTGTTGGTTTTGTTAGTTCATTTTTTAAATGTTTTAAACTTAATTCTGGCCGTATCTTACAAATTGCTCTGTTAAATGACCTTTTTCCAGTTTGTGACTATTTTACATTGGAATAACGGCACAAAAACATGGACAAGTTGCAGTCAGCGTGTGTGTGTTAAAGAGGCAATAAGCACTTTTTTGTCCATTGCTTTATTTCACTTTTGTGGTAAACTGACACCACAATGCAGTGAATAAATACTGGGCAGCTGTCGTCCACTAATCGGAAGGTCACTGGTTTGAATGCCCAGCTCAAGACAAGTGTTGTAAAGCGCTTTGAGCGGTCAGTAGACTGGAAAAGCGCTATATAACTGCAAGTCCATTTAGCATTTACCATTCATAAGTCCTTCTTTTTGCCTTGTTAGGGGTATATTTTCCTCTTCAGCTACAAAGACATTGTGACATTGTCTCTATATTGTGAGCCGTTCGTTAATCATGTCCAACATATCGTGATAGTTTCGTATTATGAGTTCCTCTGTGATTCCCAACTCTTATGCCTATCAGTATTGGCTTTCAAAATTTAATCAAACACCCAGTATGGCAACAGTTTTAAATGACTACCGGCTCTGTTGTATAAGAGGGAAAGGCTACAGTGGTGCTGTGTGGAGAGCAGATGTGAATCCACTTTGATTTCAATGCCTGTGTGTGTGTGGAGCTTCTATTAAATGGATCTGCTGTCTCCTTGATCAAGGGAGTCAATAAAGGGCCAGTCCTGTCAAACCCTCAGGGGTAAGTGTGTATGCACATATGTGTCCGTGTGTGTGTCCGTGTGTGTGTGTGTGTGTGTGTTATGGACAGAATTTGAAGTACTCTGACAGGTGAGTGATTGAGTGCTTTCATTTCCCTCCAGCGACAACAAGACACGCACACACAAACACATACGTAATACACACACACACTCGCATACACACACAGTGGAGGATGGAGAGACCAAGAGCTAGAGAGAGAGAGCTGTTGTTTCCTAAAGGATGCTGCTCCTGCCTGCATGCTTAAATTAGCTCTAAATGTTTGGATTACACACGGGAGCTCTCACAGAGGATTTAGCAGCCATAGCCTACAGTCCGGGGAGTGTGTGGATGTTTCCATCTACATCCAAGCACGCACGCACGCATACACACTCACAAAGTGTCCTTCTAGAAATCCTACCATATGTCACTCAAATAATACTCACTATATTCTGTAAACACTTGACGGTACAAAATGAGTTGCATCCATCTAACTCAGAAAAAAGATGCCAGGACCTAAACAAACATCACACACTATTTCATTCATTTGGTTTGTGCTAATGGGGAGACTTTTATAAGAGTGCAGTCTTGGCTTCTGTTGGTGGGGGGAGGATAGGATATGCTTGCAGATGTAGAGACAGGGAGGGAAAGCAAGAGAAAAAGAGAAGGGGAACGAGGGAGGTCAGCACCCCCAGTCTCAGATAAAGGCCCTCTCCCTCCCTTCTGCCTCGGCTTTCGAAGCCCCTGCCAGGATCGAGAGGCGTCTCACGTTACAGCTGTCTCTCAGTGTCATCGTTCAGAAAGAGAGAGCACAAGCGGGAGAGAGAGACAGACAGATAGAGGGAGAGAGAGACAGACAGAGGGAGAGGGGGAAAGCGGGACAATGCCACAGACAGAGCGGGGCTAGGCTTTCATAGCTGGACAAGAGAAAAACAACAACAGCAGCAGGTTGAACTGGATGAGGAAACCTTGTGGCTTGGCTGCCTGCTGGTGTCTTTTAATAAGAGATGTTAACGCAACATACATTTTCACTACAATGTGGAAGCATTTTGAAATCACTTAAATGTGCTGTGACCTTTTCAAGACAAATTATTTCGAAATGTAGTATGAACACAGCTAGTCAGATCATTTCCTCTACACCACCTGGGACTAACTGAACACTCTGAAGATTTCCTAAGAAGAAAAAGAGGAAATTCATTTTTAAATACCTTGTTTTGTGTCCAGTGTGAACCGAGAACGAGAAACACACCATTCTCAGAGAAAGAGATGGTAATGACTGTAAGACTTTGTGCTATAGGGCTTCTGTGGATTAGATAAGTCGCCTCTTCACACACGGGCATCCATTTTTAACCTTAAAATGCTAAAAACAGCATGTCCCAAGTCCAGTAATGACTAATCCAATGACTGCTAGCATTTCAGCCTGCACTACTAACAAGGTAAGGCCATGTAGGTCAGCAGTGAGTAAAATTAAATTCAGAGTGAATGCTTATTTAGTTTCTGTAACTTTTTCTGGCGAGGAATAAAAGATGCGTATGAATTCCAGATAAAAACTTCATGAAGGAAAAGGGTGCTGTATATGCAGATTTTCACTCCAAACTGTAGCGCTTACACCGCCGACACATTGAGAGCTGATTGTACCAGTGCAGTTTACATAAAACACAGTTCTGAACAAATACACATATAGCTACTGCGAGGCTCAAAACTGCTCTCCTGTTTGTTTTTCTCTATCCTTGTCATTTCTCATGGCGTTCTGTAGGAGTTAAATATTTAAAATTCTGGCTTAGCTTGGAGCAGGCTTTGCCAGCACAGCTAAAATAAAAAGCCTTTGTGGCAGCAGTGACCAGATTTTAAATGCTGAAGAAGATCAATAAATGGGGGCTGTCGAGGCGCAATCTCATGCATTTGTGTGTGTGTATGTGTGTGTGTGTGTGTGTGTGTGTGTCCTGTCCCTATGCGTAATGCCTGTGTTCTGACAGCAAGTGTGTGTGTGTGTGAGGATGCTTGTGTGTGTACATGTCTACGTGCATCTTAACACCCACCAAGGCTCACAGCTCCCCTGCCTGCTACAAGCTATTCTATAGTATCATCAGGAACCCCACTGACCCAGGAGGCACGCCAATAGAGAAACCAATATCATTCCCATTGCTACTTCCGAAACCTTCTTCCCATTTCGTTTCCATTCCCAGTATCCTTTTCCCATCTGAGCGCAGCCAGCATGGGTGAATTCTAGAGAAAAGTGTAAATACAGCCCCCCGCTATAGATTGAGAATGTCAAGGTGTGGTAAACATCAAAATAAATAGCAGGTTTTTCCAGACCTCATCGCCATTTCCATTATCAAGTTCCTCCTGAAACAAAATGACGGGTGACGAGACAGGAAAGAGAGAAAAATGACAGAAAACATCTTGTTTGGTTTTCTTCAGAAAACAAAATCCTCTAACATCATCATTAGGCGGTTCAAATTCAGCACGGTTCAGCTAATGTTAAGAGACTCTGAATGGCTGTGTTTCATGAAGCCAAAAAACACTGATGTGATTTCTTTTAAAGACAGAAAAGCATTCATAATGCTGCCATGTCTTTCTGTTTTTTGTCACTCTGATGTTTTAGAAAGACCACATTAAATGGATGCTTTCAGCTCACATAAAGTGATAACCTTCTTCGCCGTGTCCTTACCACATGAATATGCGATGGAGACAAATTATGAGGACTGGTATTTGCATCAGCTCTATGGCTCCACAAAACAAGAAGTACATCTGTATTTTCACCTCCTCACTAATGTACAAGACAAAAACAGCCCTGAAGTGGAAAAATCATCAGGACCTTTTGAGACTTCATTAAAAGAAACTAGCCTGGACTTTCCAAACAAGGCATCTCTTTGGAGGGGGAAATCAACCTTTTCACCTTGCTGGTGGAAAAACAGGCATCCCAACGAGACAGAGCATGCACAAACAACCTTGACTTTCATCAAGGAAATTCTCACATTGAATGATAAATAGAGGCCCAGGGGACGAACAGCAAAGAAGAAGCTTATCGCCTTTCCCTCCCAAATTTGGCTGCTCTGTCTTCTGTCTCCTGAAAGTCAACACGGGGTGACCCACTTGCACTTTACACTGCTTATTGTTTGGTAATTAATCCACCATATGTAATCCACACAGAAATGTAGAGAAAACTAAAATGGGTGTTGAGTTGTTTAGTCCTAATTAACAGTTGAGATTGTTCATTTGTTTCTACAACAGCGGGCATATGTGCCCTATCTCATTAGCTTAGTTTACACAATATAGATTCATTTCTCATTATCCAGACTCAGGCAGACATTTATGGTCAAAGAGAGCCAAAATATTTGACACAGCTCACGTTAAAAGTGGCTGTCACTGAGCATGCACTTTAGACAATTATTTGTGTACCCTGATGATTATCAGGACATCCAGTGAACATGCAGCGTTACCAAAATAGCAAGGTAACACAAGGTTAGGTAGATCATCTGAGAGCTAACCAACTTTCCAGCTGAGAGGACATTAACCTGCCAGGCCGTGTAAACACGTATCAATAAGCAAACTGCCTGCATGGTCCTGTAACACACGGCATAAAACAGCACATCAAGACAGACACACAGCAGCCCCAATTTGATCTGGAACAATACAAAGCATTATCAATCTAATGCCGAGAAGCTTTTAGGGCTTTCACTAAAACATGGCTTTTTCTCAAAGGACCATTAGTCCTTATAGGATTAATGTCTCCTTCAAAAACATGTTTAAAGTCCTGAGTTTCTTGGTACATTATTTCATTTGTCATTATTGTTTTCTGTGTGCATGCATACACATTCAAATGTAAATGGCTGAACGATGGGGAGGGAGGGAGGGATGAGGAAATATGATCGGGACTCTGTCTAACATTAGTTCTTCAATCTTTTGGATAACACAGAGCAGACCTCCACTTCCTCTCTTACATTCACAGCTCTGTGTCAGCAGCGCTAACATGCAGAGATTTGACAGGGCTCCCAGATGGCCTTTATCAATATACTGTTTTTAGGTCTAATTCATTTAAAATACTGACATCAATTCCATGAAATATTTGGGTTAGGAGTTATCCAGAGACTGGTTCTTAAGCTCTTTATATAGACCATCAAAAAGTATCAGAATTTTTCTTTCATTATAAGTTTAGTTTTCTGTTATCATTCCTAAAGCACACATTGCTTACATTATGATATATCTTCTAGAAAATGTTCAAAATACGGAATATAAACAGGGTAGCGTAATAAAAAACAGTGAAAGACTTAATTACCGGCAAACTCACTGTGATGCACAATATTTAACTGACCATTTCTGTGGCCATTTTTGCATCTATAAATTAAATATTCAATTTCAGATTACCTTCTACCTCCTCAAAACACTACATGGTTACCTCATCTCTTGATTTAAGATATAGCAGTTTTAAGGTATCTCCCATCAATAAAGGAGATGAGGACAATTTTGATATATTTTGTTTAGTCTTTACTTTGTTCTTACATTTTATATCTACAGCAAGTGAACCTTTAAATAACCTGTCAAACGGTTGCCACAAGTGAGCTCTCCTCACTACTCTTCATTACAAAAGTTTCTAGACACACACAAGAAAAGTAGAATTGAAAGTCCAACGGTTGTCACATTTAACGGAAAGAGTGTGATCTGGCAACAATAAGTTTAAGTGATCACTTAGTAACAGATGAATCATCCACGTGCCTGACAGAGTGGACATAATTTTGATATGAACTTGTACTGTAACATATTTTTACTGACTTGATCAATATATCATGCACACCTAATAAATCCCACTTCACTTCATTTTCAACAAAACGCACACTATGGGTTTCCTCAAAAAAAAAAAAAGATAGCCCCATATTCAATAGTAAAGGATTATGGAGAATACAGCCATGTGTGCACATGGGATTGTCTTCTCAAAAGCTGTCCAAGTTCTGTCAGATTCAGCACCCCCAGACACAGAGCTCGTGAACCTAATTTCACCTAATCAGCTTAGTCAATAGCAACCGTTTGCTGTGACTTTGGTAGACATGCAAATAGGGCTTAACTATGTCTATCCTTAATTCCTGAATGTTCAAGTCAAGCGGAAGTCCTCCTTTATCTCTTCAAAAACAACAGTTCCAATTTGTGAGAGAGGAAGAGAAGCAGAGAGAGGGAGAATAAAACTCCAGCCGAGAGTTGGTTTTTTTTCTCGGCCTGGCAAGGAGAGACATCTCTGATTTGAGTGTGCTTGAGGTAGCACAGTGTGCTTTCATTTCAAACCAACATGGCAAACAAACTCTGACAGATTTGTTCCCCTTTTTTCCTTTTTGCTCTTACTCCCTCTCTCAAATTATGGGAAAACACACTGCACAAATATATTAGTACTTCTTGTTGGTTTGTATGTTCAGCTGCAGCACTTGCACGCACACACACACACACACGCGCACACACACAGACACACACATATATTCAAACCAATCTGCGCAAAATGACGCTAACAGTAGACAGTTGTAATAGTGATAGAATAAGAGACACTGTTCCGTCTCAATTCACTGATACCACTAATGGCTTCTTAGCAGCTCCATGAAATCAAGCAGCTGTCATGTCGATGCATCAGCAGTGAGAGGAGGGAGAGCCATCCCCATAAGGACAGAGGCACCGCGCCTTCATGTTTGGCTAAACATCTGCTCCTCTGCACTCCAGCTTTGCAGCAATAAACGGGCAAACAAAAGAGGTGGGAGGTGAAATGATCAGATTTTCCATTTCAAAGCATTTGTTCGGGTTGTTTTCTCCCCCCACCCCCCCTCTTGCTTTTAAACTGCTTACAGGACACAGGGAAGAAAAAGTGAGATCCAAGTTTTAACTCTGAGGGACAGAGCGAACGCATGAGCTAAAATAACACCTTTTGTAAGATGGATGACAGAAATAAGGTCACCGTTTCTTTCTGCGAGGAGTCTCCTTGTCTTAAATGTTGCAAACCAGTATAACAGCTCAGTCAGGGGTGATTCAAACTGTGTGTGTCTGTGTGTGTGTAATGATGACGACAGATGCATGTGTGTCAATCTGGCAAATCTATCAACCATACATCAATTCAACTTTGTGTAAACACCATTACACTAATTCACCAACAGACACCTTTTTAATCACATAATTATTTCAAACACCTGTGTAATTCAAAGGAGGTCTAATCACTGTTATTTGGCAGTTGCATCCAGTTAAGTTTCATTTCGATTCTTCTTCTTCCCTTAATAGGTTTCTTGGTAATTAATATCCTTCCTTCCTTCTTTCCTCCCTTCCTTCCCTCCTTCCTTCCTTCCTTCGTTTATTCATTCATGCCCGCATGGTCTGAGTAAACTTAGAAATCACATTTAACAACACACTAGGTTCAAAATAGCACGAATACTTTTATTTAATTGTGGCTGTACAAAAACACCACAGTCCACCTGCCTCTCCAAAAAAAAAAAAGCAGCATCCCGACATATAACACTACGTCACTTTATATCTGCTTTTTAAAGCAAACGTCTCGGGCACAAACACAAACTGTCCTCTCTCGGAGATAAAAATTGGCTTCAAACCATCTCTGACAATCTGTTAACCACGTTCATTTCCATCCTGAAACCACAGGCAGTGCGCGATCCGCTGTCTCGTTTAAGTCTTAAAAAACTTTGGTAAAAACTTGCGAAAGAAAAAAAAAAAACGTGGATCCATTTCCTTTTAAAGTAGCCCGTGTGTTTGTGTGTGTGTTGAGAGAGAGAGACACAAGAGGTGGTGGTGGTGGGGGGGGGGAAAGGTAGGGGGACTTTGAGGGAGGGGGGCGAATTTTAAAATAACCAAGATGGCGAGAGGCTTGTTGTTTTGGACGGGGCAGAAAAAATGGAGGATATTGTAATATACACAAAGGGATAAATTTCAACAACTCGGCCAAGCGGCTGCTAGCTTGCCTGCATGCCTCTCGGTTTGAGGAAGCGACCGCGATAGCAGCTCCCCGGCAGGCAAGGCAGTGCTGGCCAGCAGTATGACTAGCAACACGAAAAGCTCAAACTCTTGACCCGCTGTGGGGAAAAGAAATGAATATTATACGTCAAAGTTAATCCGAACCGAAGGGGATATTTGTGTATTTGTCGCTAATTGTTTTATTTTCGCGTCGAGGGACTATTAAACTGGATGGGTTTCTTTTAACGGACGGACCAGCGGCAGTCCAGTGCCTCGTAGTTACCCCCCTTGTACGTGTTGACGGTTTCAACATCCAGCAACCAAAATACGCACCCAAAACCGAGCTCAGCACGTCCACACGATTCACAAAAGCAAAGCAGACAACACTATTAACCGATAAAAAGTTAGATTTCTCCGCGATAAGACAAGTTATCAAATACAACAGCCCGAGTGAACGGTGCGAGAGAGAAAAAGGGAGAGAGGGACACAAAGACGATTCCCACTATCAGGTCACCACTCAGAACAGAGGAGGAAGAAAAAACACTTCGTCTTTTTTACATTAAAGAAGAAAAAACTTTACGGATTTGAGCAAATGTACCGCTACGGAAGACACACACTGAATGAATTACAGCGTAACAGCCAACAAGAAACTATCTATAAACCAGTTTAACCCAAGCTGAGGGGGAAAAGAAGCTAAGAAACTAGAAACGGAGCCAGCTCTACGCAGCTCGCCGCTTGTTCTGTGATGTGAAGGCAAAACAGCGTCAGTGAAATAAAACACTTACCTTTTTTTAGTTTCGACACTTTACTTATTTCCAACGTGGGTTTTTAGTTCAACTAACACTTCGGCTTGGTCTTCTTCTCGCCTCTTTTTTTCCTTGGTCGGTTTTGGTTATGAAAGAGGTCGGGGACGAATGATAAAGAAGGGAATTGGGCAGTAATTGAGTCTCGGTGTGTGAGTGTGTGTGTTAGTTACTAACAGCAGATTGAAGGAGACTCTTCTCAAGGTTTATTCAGCTCCACTTCAAGGAACCGACCTGACGTCAGCTCACTACTGCCACACAAAGAAAACTTATTATTTGTGCAGCGGCTGTAGTAAAGGAAGGATATAGTCATTGACCGTTATTACTTTAAATGCGACATTGTCATTAGCTTCACAGCTCCTGCAGAGATGTAGCGGTAACTTTATTCACTGCTGTTTGTTTTTGTGGCATCTTTACACCACACGGACCTATGACGATTATCAGCCACCGGTGTAAACAAATAACACAATAAGCAAATCGGGCTGCATAAAAAAAACAACATTAATTTATGATTTCTCTTATAAAAGTCACAACTTTTATTCAACTTTGATCAGTTTGATTAATTATTATCATGGTGATTTTTTTTTTCTCTTTTTGCTTTAAAAGGCAGTTTTAAGTAAAATACATCAAATTATACGTGAGTGCAAAGATTTTGCAGGTCACAGAGGAAAGAAAAGTTGCACAGTCCTCTTCATATTTCAGACAAAAACACTTGATTTTTATTTTTGAAAAGTGCTATATAAAACAAGTTGTGCACATTATTACTACAGCTCAGAACTGAGAACATTTGACATTTTTACTTCTTAAATGACTTAAACGATTAAATCAAAATAGTTATTGATACATTTTCTGTCAATCTACTAATTGATTATTGTAAGGGCTCAGCTGATGTTTGTCTAAAGTGATTAAATCAGTTTTAAATAAATGTAACATTATAATACACACATTAAAGGTACACCATGTAGCTTTGGGGAAGACATTTTAATGAGAAGAGAAAGATCTCCATTGACTGATTAAATGAATAAACTCTTTTTGTTGTCATGACTGAATAAACAAACTGATCTTAAAGGACAACACAATTCCATACTGTTTTACTTTGCTTATATGTGGCGGACCCTGCCACCTTTCTAGCTTCAAACGGTGTTCTGGGGACTTTATCTTCCTCTGAGAACATCTTGTTTATTCAGTTATGGAAAAATAAATATTTCTGAGTTTGAGTTTGTATTATTACCTCATATTAAAATTATGAGTTTGCCCCTTTAATGAGTTTCAAATGTATCTTTATTTTCTTTCTATCTATCTATCTATCTATCTATCTATCTATCTATCTATCTATCTATCTATCTATCTAAAATTCCTCTTGTCTCACTGTTAACTGACCAAATGATCAACCCTCAGAAGATGATACGTGATCAAACAAATACAAATCGGTTCCACACAGTCTCTAAATTAGAAGGCGTTTGCTGAAACAAAAACAGAAATGGGACAGATCTTCCTCGGGATAGGATCAATACATTGCCTGGCAAAGACAGCCATCTGTGCCTAATTGTATGCTTTACCTCCTCTTCTGAACACACAATAAGCAACAGGCTGAACGCAGGCCCTCTGACCCAGACTGGGTTTCCAGACGGAGGAAGATTATTTCATTCAACTGGAAAACAACAAGGGGGTGGAGGGGTGTAGGGGAGTTTTTTTTTTTTTTTTTTTTTTTTGCAGATGGAGTGGGCAACTGTTCTTATATGCCCCACCCATGACGGGGATGAGGATGGGTCACAGAGCCTGAGCCAACTGGTGTGTCTCTCTGCATGTCACATCAGCCCTGCTTGTATCCATTTTAACAGGTATTATAGCGGATTAACAAACTGTTCACTGTTAGTTTATAGACACCTCATAAATCACACGCAAACAATGAACTCATTGTTAGCAGCTTGATGGAGTGTTGCTTTACAGGCACATTCATATTAATGCTTCATAAACATTATAAATGACCATAAATGTATCCTTGCTTTTCTTCTCTCTCTCGCTCGCTCTGTGTCTCTCTGCTGTTATGTCACAACATCCAAAAGTGTCACCGGAACATTTTTTGATGCTATTGCAAGAATTGCAACGATGTTGCTCAGAAGTCAGTCATTTTCATGCGTAAAAATAAATGAAAAAAGGAAAGGTGGCAGTGGCGGTGTTAGTGGCGGGGTGGGGGTTTGATAAAACATTCATGATCACCCGAGTTTTAGAGGATGGACACAGAAACCCCTTATTCAGCTTGTGGCGTGCAGTCAAAGCCATTTTATAAGCTCGCTCTCCATGTTCTTTGGCCATTGATTTTCTTCTCTGCCCCTTTCCATTACCTGTTGAGATGAGGGGGTTTTGCTCTTCTTCAAACACGCACGACACCCACACACACAAACACACACACATACACACACATATACACAATCCTCTATATCTGTCTCTCTAGCCACTGGCACCCTGGTGTATTTCTCCATCTCCTCCGCCTCTTGTAGCAGGAATGACAGGCCATGAGGAATGACAGTGGCTCTGTTTGTCATACAGTAGCAGCAAGAAGCAAGGATTTTTAATTGCATTGGAGAATCTTCATTAAAGAGAGCACATGGGGGCGGGAAATGGGGGAGAGGGCTGCATGGGGAGGCGTCGGGGGCACTCTGAGCATCGTCATTAGGAGAAGGCACTAGCAGCATAGAAGGGTGGGCCCTCTTTGCATGCACACTGAGAATGCCTGCCGTACCTCGGTCATTTGTAACATAATAAGTGCCAGCACAATGACTGCAATGCGAGAAAGCACACCACAGGGAAGAGAAGGGGGAAGGGAGACAGCATGTCTGTCTAAAAGAGGGACTTTTTTTTCTTGATTAGAAAGTATAATGAGCCACTAAAGAAACAGGAAAAAAAGAAGATCTCTCCTGAGACTGATGGAAAACAAATTAATCTGGTGATTTGGATTTAATTATTATTTTTCTATTAGTCCACCATGCAAAGACAGGGACAGCCGTCAGAAGCGAGGAGCTGTGCTTGCATTTATTGATTTTCGCCCAGACACATTCAGGGAATACAGATTCATCTGCTCTCCTCCCCAACACAATCCGCTGTGTGGGATTCCATTAACACAAGAAGCTTCCAGCAACTCCGAGATGTTTAATTTGAACACCATAAATGGAGCTTAAAATAGTGTTCGCATACAAGAAAAGTGGCCTAAGGATGCCTTTTTTATGCAATTGAATTAGTCCTCACTTATTGTTGTGTCCTACATAATAACTATTAAATAAACACTCTCAATAAACTGAATTAAGACAATGTTCTGCTGTTTAGAATGAGACGAGCTCTATTGTTCGTCTCTGCCTCTGACGTCTTGCGCTGCCATAAATGTTGAGTTTAATTTAATCTTTTGTTTTGGATTACTGTAAAAACCCTGCAACTGGACTCTAATTATTCTTCCCATGCATGTAGTATCTTCTCTTTGTTGCATCCCTTCAATACATCAGTAGTCCTGAACACAATGCCTTGTGAGATGTAATGATTTGCAAAGTCAATGATTTGAACTGCCTGTGTGATTAAAGCACAAGGGACCAATTTGCGGCTGCTATATGTAGAATATCGGTGTGCCTCAAGTAGCCCTCATATTCTCTCGCTGACATGAAATTCAGCAATTATGCCAGATGAACGCGGTTATTGATTGCTATCCGACCATCTCTTTCTGAAAAAGGTTTGCAATAAATGTAATGGTCTCAAGTGTGCAGACCCAATCACAAATATTCTGAAAGCCGAACTGCGCCTAATGGTATATGAGAATCCATCTGACAGTGACATATGCATTAATCCTTGACCTTTAACCCCGGGGACATCTACAGGAAGCAGGTTCAGGGATGTTACGTTGAGTGTTTTTGTGACACAAATGTTTTAAGCCTCATGATCAACTGCCAGCTTGTGAAAACATTTTCGGTACAAATTTAACTAGATAAAAAGTGATTTGGAAGATCGACCGAATAATGTTTTCCATGCGAGGTTGACTAATAAACCCCTGCACGGTCTAAATGAGTGCACTCGGAGGCTGTTTACTGTGGTGAATGTAGCTGAGCAGAACACTCTGTTGCATGATGTAATACACAGAAGGGAGAAATCATTATAATAGCAGAGTAGTAGAGTGACTCATTCGTTGATGAGGTACATTCACACTGTCATTCAATGAGCAGATGCAGTCTGTGTGCACATGTTGTAAGTGTGTGACCGATAGAGAGAGAGACAGAGACAGAGGGAGAGAGAGTGAGAGAGCATTAGCATGTTCCTTTTCTGGGAATGAGGAGTCATTGGTGCCAGGAAAGTGGAGAAACAAGTCCCAGCCCCACAGTGATGCATCTCTCCGTGAAGAATTAGATCACAAGCAAATGTCACCCCAACCTGAGCAAAGCCAAATGACCTTGAATCAAATAAAAACACATCTCTTACCCACGTCAGTGTGTACACACGCCGCACAAAATGTCAGCACATTTTCCATTTGCTAAATCTGTGCCTAAGTGCAGGGGTTTAAGCACAGGTAATCGACCTAGTATTTTCCTGCAAGTCCTGAATATCACCCTGGAGGAACCCTGCTGTTAAATACAGCTAACTACAGTTACTTACTTATAATTTAATCAATTTAAAATAAAGTGGCGTGAAATTTTCCTTACTTATAAAGCCAATACTAGAAAGAGGAAGAAAAAAACACACAAACTGACATTACTTATATCCTGTGACTATACCATTTCTCTTATTCTGCATTTTGAGACACATGAAGCTGAGGGGATTTTTCACGGGAAATGACTTTCACAGTTGAATTTCAAGCTTCAGTGCTTTACTTTATCATAGTTTGCATATAACTAGCTTTGATTTCTGTCCACTGTAGCCAGCACATATCTCTGACAATGAAGTATACTTTGATATATATGTACTCTTTCTATCATCATTACAGAGGTTTTTCCGGTTTCTTCTCTCCTCTCTGACCCACATAAAAAGCATGATATTAGACAATACTAAAGTGCAGGTATAACACCAGTCAGTTTGTTTTATTTTTCTTTTAGTTTACATGGTCTATTATACATAAATACACTCACATTACTTGAATAACGCATGGTCATTACCCGTAAAATAAGAAACATTATTGTAATTCCACGGAGACCAGGCCTGCTTCTCTTAAGTCACTCACTAGTGATTTGTAATGCAAAGGTAAGCTACCTTTTATGGGATTCCACTCAAATGCTTATCCACAGGAGGCTCTCAACTCATATTGACAGACATCATTGTTGGCAAAATCAGTCATTAGAGACTTAACAGTGTTCGGTCTCTGCAGACGGAAATCTTTCTTCTTCTTTTTTAAGCGATGACTTTGACAAGTTTGATTTGGCAGAGAGTATCCTGAAAATATGGATCAAAGCATTGAAAAGGAATACTGCTACTTACACTGCAGTGTGCTGAAAGTGGAATTCGTAACTAATCTCAAATTAGATGTGCTTTGTGTTACACGACTGGCATTTAGTGTGAACACCGACTTTTTTTAGGGACACAACAAACACATACGAGTGAGAATTTGGCACCTTTATTGAAGGGACATCGGGCCTCATTATGCAACAACTCCAGGCAACTAAGTGAATCATCTAATATGAAAAAGAACAGTTAGCCAGAGTCATGTTGAAACTGCTCACTTTTTTTAAAATTGTGAAACGTATCAGTTCCTTTTCCATTGAAGCAATCAACGAGTATTTATGAAGAAAGGAACCTCTCTTATTTTGAGAACATTTTATTTTGAAATTTAATTACATAAAATTAAAAAAAAAATCAAGAGTAAAGTGTTTGTGTGTAGGAATGACTTTTTTTGACGACATTAAAAGGATAGTTAAATTAAATTGTGCATCTGAAAGGCTGAGTGAGAACTACATGAGATTGTTTCATTCGATTTGAATGACAGTCAAGATAATGTTCCGCTCTTATATAAGAAAAAATATCATTGTTGCCACATACATAAATAATGGTAAGAGCTGCCTGAAATACGAGTGGTTTCAACGGCCACACGTGACCACATGTGAAGCATAGCTTACTTAACATAAAGTACCTGTGTGCATCTCGATGTGGACGCCATAAATAAAAAACCTTTGAGAGCATATGTGTATTTCAATTAGGCTCTGGTTTGTCCGCCATGTTGATTCTCATAGATATTTGTTTCCCAGCAACATAAAAACAAATCCAAGGTAAATTTGATGCTAAGATATCAAAATGCTACTTATGGACTAATTATAGACCTTAAAGTCTCATTTGAATGTGGAGAAAAAATGTCCACGTTTACCACATGAGCTATTTTCAGAGAGAGTGCGTCAAGGCCATCAGAAATCCATCTATTGAACAAGCTTTCATATTCATTCTAGAGGTGTGTTTGAACTGTGCATAAACCCCTAAGAGCTATTATAAAATGTATGAAAAAAGACCCCCGCTGCAGATATAACGTTGCATAATGCTGGCCAGCATCGCTACTCTTTTTAATCAGCAAATGCATGAAATGAGAGAAAATGTTTTGGACAGTAAGGTTGTTACTGGTGTTGGATTAAGAAATCCAAGTTCCTGTTCCTGTTTTGCACCAAAATGGATTGCTTGATAAGAAATCCTGACAAAAACTGTTCCACATGGTAATGTTAGACAGTCAGAAAAAGCAAATTGAGAAATATTAATGACTTATTTCCAGATCAAACAGATAATTTTGAGTTCATTTTGAATACATTTTTCTCTGTAAGACAATCCTTAATCCCTCAGAGTGATAACAGCTTGGTTTATCTGCATTGTGAGCTGACATTTACCTCCGAGCCTGATCGCTGAACGTTTTCCACTGCTTCAATCCGAAAAACAACTTTGTGTTTAAAGATATACACCTCCTTATGGCGCCCAACAGCACATTCAAATCCCCGGCTTTCCTTCAGCTCACTGTTGATGTTTTGAAACTCAGAACATCAACAGCGAGCTGGGAGGAATTCTGAGAATTTACGGGTGTTGTTGGTCACAATAACAAAATCAGGGAGTGCATTTTTACCGACCTTTTAACTGCTTAAGTCCTTCTGGGAGTGGATTCTTTCTGTAAGACAGGTGCACAGGGAACTTCAACTATATGAAAACTTAGAGACAAATATAGAAGATGTTGTCTTCGTGCTGCGAGTGACAAAGATGTCAGATACTGAAGATAACATCTGTCAGTCAGACTGCCACACCTGCATGTTTTAAAGTTTCATTATGAATAATGGCTGTTAAATGAACCCTTAAAGTACAGTGGTGTCAAAGAGAACATCACCTCCTGGAAATGAAAATGAAACGCAGGTTTGGTGTGTAATAATGATCTAATTTACAATGATATTACTCTCTATATACAAATTCACCCTTTGGCCTTTTAATTAGCAGGTTTTAAACTAAATACACGTATATTCCCTGAAGCAAACTATTATTAATTTAAAAAACATATAAACATGTCTATTTATATAAGTGTGACTGTGTGTATTTGTTTTAATGAAATAATTAACAGTCTCTATTAATTACTTGATGGGCAAATAAATTATTCAGCAGACATGTTCACACTGAACTGGAGTGTTAAAACAGCTACTGAGTAACAATAAATAACGTGTGGCTGAATGTATGTAGAGTAGATTTAGGTCCGTGTTTAACTAAGATGTACTAAAAAAGACCGAACACATCAGTTATTACAGTGCTTAATCAATGAAACTAAAACAAAAGAGTCCGGACCACGAGGCTGAAACCACATTGTCAGATTGCTCAAATGATCTATTTGTTGAGGAGCATCTGAGCACAGACTTAGGTGGGCCTGCGGGGGTGGTCTTAAGACGATTTTAGGACTGATGAAAACAGGCCCCGTGTTAATTAATACTGGCAGGCCACTGTTCCTCCTGGCAGTGTGCAGGCAGACATGCTGGCCTGCCCTCAGTGACGCCTGGTCAAAAATAGGGCACCACACAGCACAGTAATGATCACAATGGTGACATCATCTCTGCCTTCAATGTGCTCTCCCCTCAGTGCTCTTCTGAACAAAGAGCAGCAGGCATGCAGGGAGCGAGGCAGATGTCACTTTGTGTCTGGGGAACATTAAGACCAACAAATG
Organism: Pagrus major; assembly: GCF_040436345.1. Taxonomy (NCBI): domain Eukaryota; kingdom Metazoa; phylum Chordata; class Actinopteri; order Spariformes; family Sparidae; genus Pagrus; species Pagrus major. The sequence continues at coordinate 17,667,159 of NC_133218.1, read as the reverse complement.
TCCTCTGAATCCTCGGAAAAGCCTTTTAGTGGTCGTGTGGGGTAAAACACTGCTCTGCTAAATGACACTAATTGAAAAATGGGCGCCTTCTCTGTCAAGAATCAGTCGTGTGATTTCTTTTATTTCATCTGTGAATTCAAATCAAACGTGTTTGTACTCGCTGATTGCAACAGAGCGAACCTATGGCGAGAGAAGAATGTCCGCAAATAACTCACAAGCATTTTTAGATGGTGCCCCTCAAACATGTGACCTAAAGTGTTAACACATGTGGCCTTGCTTTTTAGCCATTGTTACGGTTCATGTGTCTCTAAAAGTGTGTTTGAAGCAGGCCCATACACACTTCAAATACACCCTAATATCTTCATCAAGTGGACAAAGACTTCCCCATCATAAAAATATTTAAGCATTGTCTGTCACCTACAGAAATATTGCACTGTAAGCAAACAAGTGAACTCCGTAAAGCGTAAATCTTTGGCCACATTTAGCCCACGGTTTGTTGTTCTGCCCAATTTATGAATGTTAAAGTAAATTCATCTGCTGGTGAGAAGGTTTCTGAGAGCAACACAACACAGGAAAGTCCCACGGGACGACAATATGTGCTTAGTAAGTTCACTCAACTCAGCTGTGTTGCCTGTTTGTTTCCATGAATCTTCTGTTTGACTTTCGCCGGAAATAACTCCCAACTGAGCCTGGATGCTCCTTCCTAGAGGTTTCTCAGAAGACTCTTGCTCTCTGTGCCCTTGAAGACACTGAGCTTGTATTGTCGTTCTCCTATAAACCAGCCTTTTGTGGTATTCATGCGTCTCCACAAACAGAGCGCGCGCGAGAGAGAGAGAGAGGGAGGAAGGGAAAGACAGAGGGAGGGAGAGACAGAGAGAGGAAACAGATTCTCAAGACCTGGACGAGCCGTGGGAAAAGAGGGGTCTTGTAGAGGAAAAGCAGAAATGTCTCAGGACATTCCTTTGTGATTACACAGTGCTGGACAAATCCAGACATTCTTGTAGTTATTCTGTGTCTTAGGGCTTGAGTTAAAGTGAATTTCATGAGCAAAGTGTAAACATCAACATCTCCACATCCTTACAGCTATATTTTCTGATTTTTAAGCCATTCGATTGGGATAAAAAGTCCAAAACTTGCACTAATTATTCATATTTATTTTACAAACTATTCTAGAAACTTTGCACCGTGCCATCCTGAACAGCTGAAAAACAAAAAACAACAGCTCAGAGAGACAGGCAGGTATGTGTCTCATATCCTCAACACATAAATAAGAGGATTCAAGTAAGAGGAGGGCATTGTGCGCAAATCTCAGGTTACATGCCCGTGATCTTAGCTGCAAGAGTAAGCTGCCCCCAGTGAGGAAAAAAAACATGCTCTTCCCTTGTCACAGCTAGCATGAATGAGAAACAGCTCCAAGGAATGCTCCATTATCGTCCTATCAGCAGCACTGGGGGAGGAGAGCTTGTAGTCTTTCTTTACGTCGCAGCAGTGTGCAAAATCATGTGTCTGAAGGAGGACGGAGGACGGGGGGTTTGTGAGTGGCATTGGCCTACAGACCCGCAATTGGGCTGAGCATCCTCCTCCCCAACTCACCAGACCTTGCACTTCCTCATTTGTCTAGGTCAGGCGTCCTTTTTGTCAGCAATTAATCTGCAGCCCCGCCCTCCTATATTTATCCCCTTTCACTCTCTGTTTCTCCTTCACCTCTTGTTCTGTTAGCCTTGAGGAGATTTACACTTGGTTTGATCACTGTTCACCGTTGTATACATGCGACTTATAATGGATCACCGGGCCTTTTAAGTGCTACATTTTTTCCCCAAGCATGATGAGTGTCTTGTTGACCTTCCCATTATTATGCATCTGCTGTGCAACAGTGCTCCCTCTCCGCTCCGAACTGACCTTTCACGGACCCCCCACACACTTAACATGATATCAGTGTGTTACAGATTTAGATGGTAAATGATTTTTTTTTTCTCAGTGATAACAGAAAGAAAAAAAAACATCTATAATATATGCAACGTTGAAAAGAAAATGAATAGAAAGTATGTGTTTAGACTTATCTTTGATCAGTGCTTCCTAGGGTCTACTAAATTAGATGTGAGTTAAAGTATGCAAATCAAATGAATGCTGCTAATCCTGGATTTACTGTGATGACGGGATCTACAATGCCTTTTCAAAGCAATTATTCAAATCAATTTAATTAAACCTGTTGAAATTGGCTTTAATTGCCTCCCTGACTAAACAAACACTAAGTTCTGGCATGCAAATAATGGTGCAGCTCAATAGCTTCCTCCGAGGATGTGGAGGGGGAAAAAGTGTGAACTACAGCGCCCCCGAGTGGCTAATAGCTTCCTCTGGCTTTCATAAATAATGACGTCAGCCCTGGACATTACTGTGTACACACTGTCTGTGTGTGTGTGTGTGTGTGTGTGTGTGTGTGTGTGTGTGTGTGTGTGTGTGCGAGTGTGTAGATTACCTTTGTTGCACATGACCCAGTTTCTGATTATTTTTCGAGCAAAGAGCGATCATCATCATCAACAACACCTACTCCAAACCACAATTAAAGGTCAGTGGTTCTTCAGAGATCTGCCTACAATTTGTGAGTTTAATCAGTGGCCGTTAGATGTAATGTTTTGTGTATATTTTAGATAAAGACACTAAATGTCCCCTTTCTTTTTTTGGATCATCATTTTTATCTGGGATACCATTATCTTTCACTATAGTTTGAGGCAACCGACAAGGTCTGTCTGTAAGTGCAAGCTTTAAATGAGAGAAGACACTGACGACAACCTTACTGACCTCCTTCTCTGCCCCTCAGGATACGTGACACCACTTAAAGATCCAATATGTAGGATTTAGGGGCAGAAAGGAATATAATGTTCAAATTATATTTTTATTTGTCAACTTTCTCCCTTTCTACAGTGTGTCTATCACCACTTCACCAACACATATCACTATTTAAAGGGGCTCTGTGGAACGTCTGTGTTGTGCTGGACGCCGGTCATTAGTTCATGTTAGCAGATCACATTTCTAAACTACCGTTAGCTTCTGTTGCTCTCTGTAAGTGGAGCAGAGACGAGGCACTGAGACGAGGTACTGGACAATGCGCATTAAGTCACATCCTTTGGACTGTCGCAGAAAATCTGACCCGAGTCCTTCACAAAGAAATCCACAGTCCAGCAGCATTCAACAACTTAAATAAATCATCCACAGGCTTGTGTTGGCAGCTGAGAGACAGGAAGGTCTAATTGTTCACCTCACGTTACAATCCGCTCACATATAGCCAATAAAACATGAGTAATACATACGTTAAGTGACGTGTCTGCATCTTGCATGGTTGTGACATTATCATGTCAACAAAAATCTGCCTGCAGACAGACAAATAAACATCTGGCAAAGTGCTCAACACTGGACCACAGATGTGGGGCAGGGGCGTAAAGTGAGGCGCGCCAACCCCTAATTCCACCCCACTGCTCGGTCCACACCCATCTTTGTATTTAGCCGTCATTTTTAATCTCAACTACACACCTGTATAGTTATGTAACTGCCTCTTTAACGGCTGGGTGATATCATGCTGACAGACAGACAGATAGACAGACAGACAGACTTTACAGGTTTATCATTTGGCAAAGTACCAAGAACCGCTACTCTGTAGTTTTCAAGGTGTGTCCAGGGCCACATTTTGCCAAGATGACACACACACACACACACACACACACACACACACACACAGACTCACAAGGTGAAAACATTACCAGCAGACACTGTCTTGGACAGGAAAAATACAATTAATTAAATACTACAAAAACAAAAATCACACTGGCTAACTTAGACTGTCATCTAATATACATAATCAATTATTAATGTATTGATTTAATAAAGACTGATGCGCAGACTTATTTACAATAATCATGACTGTTCAGCTGTAATATGTGGGAATGCTGCTGTTAGGATAAGGATAAGTTTTTCTCTTATGTCCATGGTCGTACATAAGATTGCTCACAGTTTAGTTTTAATTTACGAAGGATCTGAGACGTCCATCTCTGAGATTTCTGCCTCCACCCTAGAAATGGATGAAAGTTATTTTGTGCGGCTCAAAACCTTTTTTCAGAAACAAATTTACTCTGGATAATCCACAGACTTTAAGGCAAACAATTTTCATTAAAAACAATCTATGGAAGAAAAAGTCCCAACAGTTCATCTCTCTGCCTCACATCCGCTGTCGCTAAATTATCAGAGGTGTTTTCTATTTTCATGACTCTCACAGAAAAACATTTGTTCAGTATTTGGCATTTGCCGAGCGCTGCTGAAAAGCGTGTAAGTAGCCGTAAGCGAGGTTTTTGCTTATTAATTTTGACTTGTATTTACAGTGTCTCCCTTAGGGCAGTCATTTTGAAAATGTCAGAATGCCACGATGCACACAAGATGCACCACATGCCCCAGTTTTGTCAAAATCCAATGAGCGGTGTGTATGAGATATTGTACTTGAAAGACAGATACTCATAACGCTGTCGTGTCTTTTTTACTTCATCCTACAGATTCTGTGAATCTTCATAAACTCTATAGTTGCTGTTTTCATTCATACTTGTTTCGCCTCGCATATTTTTAAAAAGTCAGTAAAATGTGTTTGCTCGTGTTTTTGCAGGGACTAAAAATAATTTAGTGGTGAGACTATTTCGCAGCTGTACACGGCGCTCTTCATTTAGTAGATACCCGTTTTTAAATACTGAAACTTAACATGGAAACAGAAGTAACAAAGGAAGTCTGAAGCACCATATATATCGCTCATGTTTTGAGAAAGTACATTTCTGCACATACGTCACACAGTTTGATGTGTAAAATAGGGGGAGTTAACCTTGAAATGCTTTTTTTCGAAGTTCAGCACAGACTTTAATAAAACACCATGAGGGGTTACTAATGACTCAGCTACCCACCAGTCTATAGAGTGACTAACATTAGCCCCAGTTGCACTATGTAGTTCTGGGGAAGACATTTTAATCAGAAGAGAAAGATCTTCATTGACTGATTAAAGGACAACACATACCGTTTTACTCTGTTTATATGTGGCGGACCCTGCCACCCAACAGTGTTCTGGGGACCTTAGTTTCCTCTGGGAACAGCTTGTTTATTCAGTTATGGAAAAATATATATTTCTGAGTTTTGTGTTATTACCTCATTAATATTGTAAATAAACTACACAGTGCCCCTTTAATGCATCACTAATTATAAATCTTACAGTGGTATTTTTAAGCAACAAATCTGACCTTCTTATCTGAACCACACGGGGGCGCTGTTCGACTCTCCTTATATATTCATCAGTCGTTGTGAGGTTTCAGGTTTAATTACCTCGGTACCGTTAAAGTGTCGGTTCTTCTCGAGGTGCACTGATGTCACATCTGAACATCTACTCACAGAAACGTGGACGGACCGTGTGCACGAGGAGAACGAACCACCTGAGAGCAATCTTGTAAACCACTCCCTCCGGGTCACTGTGAATCAGCTGACCTTGTGTGTCAACAGCAGTCAATACGGACGCCATCGTTCCTGTTGTGCTACTGAAGCAAGGCAGCTCAAAGGTGAGGGTGTGTGCTGACGGTGCGCCGCGTTGTGATTCATCGAGTGAACTGCCACTTGTCGCTGAAGCTTGTTGTCTCAAACGAGCCTCGGCTAATGTTTAAGCTAGCTCCGCTGGGTAGTTAACGCAACATTCCAGGACTTCTTAACGTCATGCTAACCAGCTAGCTTGTAGCTAACGAGGTTGTCAACCGCAGTAGCTAAAGGTCCCGTCAGAACACATCATGTGAACTGCAGCATGTCCAAACAACCACCGAGGAGACCGTTTATGTTTACGGACAGATACTTTCCAGATGCTAAACACGCTAAACGTTGTGTGCGTGCTAGTAGCCAACAGCTAAGTTAGCGTTGTTTTGTTGCTAACGCGATCAGATGCCTTGAGCAAAACAACAGTAAGGGGAAGTTTCGACAAGGAAACTTTAACGGAAATAACACTCGGGTGGTTTTAATGCTAACGCTGGCTAAATGTTGTCCAACGCTCGTCAGTTAGCTAACGCCAGCTACGTAGCTAGCTAGCTAACGTTTATAACCTTAATTGCGATTTAGCAGTGGAAAGGAGACGGCTCGTAAATTATCAATCAGCAAAAGGGATCAGATCGAGGACAAGGCAAGCAGGCAGGCAAGACAGTGTTGTTTCACCTTGAAAACACAAGTTTTTTGGTGTAAGTATTCAACCAAACTGTCTCTGCTTAGCTAAACGTGTTAATTAATGGTGATTGCTGCAGGGCTTGTGGTCAGCTGGTATTTCTTAAGGTAGTCAATGTAATAATCAAACAGCTCTCCAATAAATCATTATGTTCATTTTAATTGGAGGCCTTTTCATAGGTCATTAAGAAGACTGTGGTTTGTAGTGCTGTTGAATTGCATTGCCCTCATTATTAACCTAACTGGTGTGGACTAAACATTACAAACACCACAAACCACAACACATGAAGACATGACAAACTTTATGAAGGAAGGATGTTTGTTTGTTAGACTGCATTTCTTTCAGATTTCCCAAATATCTGTAGTAACTACATTTTGACACAGAGACTGCATTTTTACTGCAAATGGGTAAATATTGGTCTCCTCGATTTCTAATAATCTGTATCACTCCTGAAAAAGCCTCATCGGTCAGCCCTAGTTCTGTTGCAGGTGGTTTAACTGTTAAAAGTGCTGTGATGTGGATTAAAATGTCCCTCTGACAGGCTGCTGCTTCCTGAGTTATCTTTTACCACAGGTGCTGTAGCTAAAGTCCATGGATCCATATCACTGTCAGGGAGTAACTCATACTCTACTACCCTGTCTGAAACTCTCAAGTCCTCCTTTTAGGTTGGCTTTCAGCTCATACATCAATAGCACGTAAGAGAAGATAACAATTTACTTGATCTGTAGCGTGTGTTGGATTTAGTAATGCATCTTAATAATAAATGAACTCATGGTCTCATAACTGTCGGAGAGCAACTTGTTTGCTTGAACACGCAACTCGGAGTGCTGCTGCTCGTTTGAAGTGTCATATTCATGTGACAGAGTTCAAAGTCCCCAAGATAGGCATCGTGACTCTGATACCGAGTCCGAAGAGCAGCATGGTGGCAAGTTTTGATGTTTACAGACACACTGTCACGTGTGCTGTGTCAACATCTCAGATACGCCGGCCCTGCGAGCCTCATTACTTGCTGTGCTCAGCGGTTGCGACACTTTCAGAAGTCTGTGCTGCATTGATGCGTTCGTGAGCAACATCTTCCTGCTTCCTGTCGGCACATCTCAACCGTCGTGCTTTAATATTTTTGGATTTGTCATCCTCCTATCACCACAGGCAATCCATGATGGACTCCAGGTCTCGCAGACTTCCTTTTTGTCTGCCCAGCTCGAGGTCATCCTACACGTCCAGTCCAGCGGTCTCCTCCTCGTCTCTGGGCTCCAGCAGGTTGTACAGTAGGGAGACATCGCTGAATAATGACCGCTTCCCGAGGGCGTCGTCAGCTTACAAGGCAGACTTGGAACAACAGGTACGCTGACGGCACAGCCCTCTAAGGCCCACTAAAGGCCCGCTAAAGGCTAGGAACCATGCATTGTCATTTAATACACGGTGCACAATCCCCTCTGTACATTTGTCCACAGCGTATCTTATTCAACTGGACTACAACACTCCCTTGTTTTGTTGTATCAGTGTTGTTGTCCTGTTTATGTTGCTTCACCTAACATGCTTGATTTTTAAGCTGTCATGGATGAACACTAATTTAATCTAATGCAGCCTGGTATACAAAAGTCATGCTGTCAGGTGGAATAATGTTGCTTTAAGTCGGATAAAACAGAGCAACATAAGCAACAGCTGGTCTTGCTTGGTGAACATCATCCGACTGTATCCGTGTCGCTATTACTTATCTGCCTTTCTAGTGAATCCCAGAGAGGGAGCATGCAAGTGAGCTCTTTTCTTACAGCTTCCCTCAGGAGCACGGTACAGTAGCTAACTACATTTATCAGTAGTGCAACAGCAGACACTTTGGAGGTCTTTTTATAGGGCAGCCTAGATTCCTTGGCACACGTTGTGTGTATTTTAGTCCCGCTGCTCGTCAAAGCCCGTCTCGAAAGATAGTGTTACTGTTGGCCTGGCTGATCGTTTCTTTCCAGAAGAGTCGTGAGCTAGGTGCAACAACATGCCACTCAAATATGACGATTTCATTTGTTATGGGTATGAGGAGCAGTTTAAGCTGTCCTCTTGAAATAGTAGGAGTTTAAAGACAAATCTATGCTGGTTTATTTATTTAATTTATTTTAAACGTCACCAGTTGATGCACCGTACCAGATGATATCAGATCATCTGTGGTTCCTTGGCAGGTCTGAACACAGATGCAGCACAGTAACAAACAGCATGGTTTGATTTCAGCATTAGTCACATGAACACAAACTATGTGTTGTTTACAAGGTAAAGGAAATCTGTGTGCATAAATGTTTTTGTTAGTTAGTTTCCTACAGTTACAGTCCATTAAAGGAATCCTGGGTGGTTTTCTTGCAAACAAAGTTATGTTTACATTCACTTTTTCTCACCAGAACACATTAACTCGTTGAACGCATGTCCATCCTCATAAAACGCTTCCAGAGCCAGTCTTTTGAACCTGTTGCGTACGTTCCATGTTAATATTAGCTGGCAGTTTTCTTCTTCTCTGCTCTTTTCTGTGTGTTTCTAAGTTTCTTACAGCCATCGAAATAAGCGTGCGACCGTTGCTCCACAGTACCACTAGTGACGGGAACAGACAGGAAGAGTAACTTATCTTTGTATGCCATATTTGGCCAGACATGAGTACTAACTAACTCTATGTTTTACCTTCTTCCCCTCCTGCAGAATTCTCGTCTCCTGAGGTCATCCAGAGATTACACCAGCTCTGACAGTCACTCCACCAGCTGGAAGTTGCCTTCTTCTCTGACATCCTCCAGCAGATCTTATGACCGCCCGTGGGCTGAATCCTCTCTCAGCAGCAGGAGCAAACTGGTACTAGAGTTGTACTGTCATGTGTTTATAACAGGCAAAATACAGCCTGGTAAAATGTGTTTTGTAAAACATTTCAGGGTAGAGGTTAGAGGAATATTTCTGAATGATATCACTGAAATGTATTTTTGTATGTCTGCCTTCATTTCCCCAGACTGATTCTGAGGGGAGGTTGGGGATGCGCTCAGTTCTGTTGAACGCCACTGATGATGGCGATACTAAAAGGGCCAAACTGTCATACAGCAACAGAGGACTGTACTCAAGAACGCCCAGCACCTCAGTTACAGGATCCACCTATTCCAGTAATGGGCTTAGCAGTGGCAGAGGTACAAAATATCATATGACTTGCGGAGGTCATAAGAAGGAACACGTCCCCAGTTTTGCAACCTGTGTCTTGTCTTGTGCTGTTGTGGATGTAAAGATCTGACATGTTAATTCACACTGATACAGTTTGTCCAGAGCGCACCCCAACCGCCTGGCTTGAGCTGCACATTGCATTTCCTCATTTCAGTCAATGTGCCTGCAGTGGAGGGCGTCTCTGAAATCAGGCGGCTGCTCCTTTTTAACGTTTTATTGGCTCATTAGCAGTAGAAGATCAAATTACACTGAGTGGTTATAATCATTCATAGTAAATACACAGAAAATACTGAGCATTTTGAAGCGTGTCACTGAGTCTGATTTGACTTCATTACAGGGGGTAACAGTATCTTAATATGGGTTGGATTTTGTTGGGCCGGTTGTTGAATAGTTAAAAACTTTTATGTTATCTAGTTCCTCATTCAAGTAACTTGGTGTTTACTCCTCCTACTCTGTTAACTCTTAGTGTAGCCTACTCTGATTGTGCATCAAGCATTGATCAAGTCAGTGGTTAAAACAGTTTTCCAATGGAAACACATGCAGCTCTTTTTTTATGTTATTAATGATCGAATCGAATCGAAATTCCGAAGTGCTGAATCAAATATGTGCAAACAGGAAGTCACAGCGGCATTACACAATGTGTGATAGATCTCCCAAAAATGAATAGTTGTGAGAGGCCAAACGATACTTTAAACTTCACTGATCCCATGTAAACGTAGATATGAATGTTTGTTTCAGTTGTAGGATTCAGGGAGTTTAGATCGAAAGGGAAATCTGTGATTATGCCGCTGTTATTTGTTCGAATAAAGCTTTGTCATCTGAGGTATGTCATGTTGACATTGAAAAATATAATTATAAAAACTTGAGTGTACAAAAATAACATCCTAATCAAATGTCAGGACCATCCCATTACCTCTCTTTCAAACAGGTTATAGCTAAGCTAACGAAAGCTTTGTCATTTGATTCAGTTGGCTACGTAACCGTCACACCTGGCACTTAGTGTGTGTGCAAATACTGAGTAATAGGTAATCTCTTCTGCTTTGTGTGGTGCAACCGGTTTTGATTCAGTGATGCATGAATCTTTACTTGGAAACACTTCTGTTACAGTTCGGCTAAGTTCAAACTTGCAACCGGCTCTAGATGTTTATCGTGCTGTAACTTAGGAGCAGGTTGTCAGGAGAAGGCCTCTGTCAGCTGTAGATTTAGTTGCAATTCATCACGATTTCAACCTGCAGTCACCAGACATAGATCCTTACTGCTAAAATGTCTGGGCATAAAATAAATTATTAATGAGTAAACTGAAAAAAAAAACATTTTCTTGGCTTAGATTTAAAAATGTAAAATAGCTCTTAATGTGCCTGATTGAGATGTCAAGTCAATTTCTGATAATTTCCTTCAATATGAAGCTGATTTGGAAAGAGATCCCAGCAAACCTCAAAACAGTTTGTCTTCTCTTGTCTGAACAGGTACAGGTGAAAAACAAAATGACACGTATGATTCATCGTGGAGCTCGCGCCGTTTACTCTCACGGTCGTCGTCGTCCTCCTCCACAAAGCCGCTGTCATCCAGGAGAGAGCTGGAGACGAAAACTGAGCCAAGTCTCTCAGGTTTGGGGGAAGGAAGGATGAGGACTCCTGGATTGGCTTCCTCGTTGTGTAGGCATACTTTATGAAATAAACATACACAGAGTACACAGTCTGTTTTAAAGGTATCGCATATATGTATAATCCAATATAACACAAACTGCTCTTCTCTCATTTCAGATCAAACAGACAGGGTGACCTCCACATATGCACAGGGAGCTCGGCCTAAAGAGACTGCCTACACTCCCTCCTTCTCCTCCTCCTCTTACGCCTCCACTGCCAGAGAAAGCTCCCTAAATCGCCACCTCTCATCTTCCACCTCCCACCGGTCTCCTCCTCTGGCGCGTGACTTCAGCAACAGAACGGCATCACGTTTCTTGAATGGCTCATCCAGCCTCCGCTCATCTCAGGAACAATCCAGAAACCCTGAATCATCCACAAATATCAACAGCTCTTACTCCTCCCGCACTTCCTGGTCTACCACTCCTCTGGCCGTGTCAGAGGCCACGCTCCCTACGAGGCTGATCCCTGAAGGTGGAGAGCCAGAAGGCCGTCGCTCCACTCGTCACTTCCTGTCCCGTCTCTTTTCACGGCGCTCTAGCCAGGACTCCTCTAGTGGATCTTCCAGCGTTCGCTCCCTTGACGACGACAGTCCGTCAACTGGCGGAGAGTCTGTGGACAGTGACGAGGGAACCAGGATGCCGAGCGCGGAGCCTGGCACTGGAGGGTCGGAGGCGACCTTGAGTGGCCTGAGGAATCGTAGAGCAGACCTCGCCCCTATCAGGGAAAACAACAGCGATGGCTACTGTAGTGGCCCGGCTCAGTCCAGACCATCATTGTGGAGAGAGCCTGGCGTTGGCAGCACTAATAACACAAGCAGTGCAGGAGGAAGCAGCTCCTCCTGGCTCTCCTCCTCCCTCCGTGGCCGCTGCCCTCCCCTCCTCTCTCGCCTTCGAAGACACGTGAGAGACGAGAGCGCACAGTCAGCCGCAGGCTTAGAAGAAGGCTACAGTCGCCCGCAGCATTTGCTGAGAAGGTGGGATAACCTAGAGCATAAAGCGTCACAGGATGATGACGATGACGAGGAGGACGAAGAGGATGAGGACGAGGAGGAGAAAGAGGATGGAGCAGTTGGTTTAGAGGCCTTTGGTGCAGGTCATACCTGCAGACTCGAGGATGAAGCATTACCTGAACTGGAAGATGCCTCGGTTGGGTTTTCGCCACGCCGCAGAGTCGGAGTGTATGAAAACATCTCGGTTTCTAGGGGTCCATTGAGCGGTGTGGAGAGCCAGCTGGACGAACAGAGGGAGAAGCCCGTTTCCAGTAGGGATCAAGAGAAGCTGCGCAAGATCAAGGAGAGGTAATGGATTTTCATCTCCCACATTATATGCATTCATTACTTCTTGTCCACTTAGAAAACTGGTGCTTAATAAACAATGTTTGATTGCCGTCTAAGTATGAGTTGGATAACATGAATATCAATTTATTTTGTATTTTTAGTACAGTGATCCTGTTCGTCTTAGATGTCTTTAACCTCATTTAGCATGTTGTTATCTCGGCTCAGTTGTGCCATCTTTCCACTGCATCGTATGACTCGTATACCCCTTCAAAGTAGGCAGGATTCTTAGGTGATCGTCATAGCGACGTCAGGTGAAACTGCTGCCACATCACCAACAATAGAAGATGGTGTTGCAGTTGGTGTGCAGCATGTCCTCGTCATGCAAGTGACTTTTTTTAAATTATTAATTTAAGAACCTCGACCGAGGTGAAACCAAAGAAAGGACCAGGTACTTCCCACAACTTTCGCCAATGGAAAACCGAGTTAGAACGGCTCCAAACGAGTCGAGTTCAGCTGAGCCGAGCCGTACCATGCAGTGGAAATGAGTCATTAGAGGTGTCATGTGTGACATTTATTAGAAAGCCTGACGTTCTGGGGCTGTTGCTGTTTAGTTCAGCTCACTTCATCACAAACTGTTCTGGATCTGTGGCAATGTATAGATGGTGTTTGTTTTTTTTGTGTTATCCATTGTTGAAATTGAACTTCTTGCTATTTTTATTACTTTTACTTATTATGAATCATTATTACTTATTATTACAAGCATCAGTTTTTACCAGGGTATACTGTTTTTACAACAAACATACTGTAATTTAATTTTATCTGACAATGAAATGCTTTATAACCTTTTCTTAACAACCTACTGCTCTAAGATTTCTCAACTATCATCTTACATTAAGTTGCAGGTTGGTCTTAAAATATACATGACTATTTTGTCTCTGACATACAGCCTCAGTTGACTTAGCTCATGTTAAACTTGACTGACAAACGTGCTGCATGTCCACTTTGCAGCTACTGAACATCAAATCTGTTCAGATGATCTTCAGATGATAAGTCTAAATTCTATAGTTAGTCAAAACAGAATGGCACATGAGTACTGAACCTACAAAGACTAACTGTATAGTCATTGTATCTCCTTCTCTCTAAGGCTGAAAACTTTTACATAGAATATAATTTAACCACTGAACTTTTTATGTATGAAATGATGTAAAAACTAAGTGTTGCATCTCCAGTGGAACTGAATTATCCTCCTGTCCTGCTTTAGACTGTTGCTGGAGGATTCTGACGAGGAAGAAGGCGACCTGTGCAGAATCTGCCAGATGGGGGAGGAATCTGCATCCAACCCCCTGATTCAGCCGTGCCGCTGTACAGGCAGTCTGCAATACGTCCACCAGGATTGCATCAAGAGGTGGCTTCGCTCCAAAATCGGCTCAGGTAAATATAAACCTCTTGCTTGGCTTCAGCTTTCACCAAAACTACATCTTTTTCAAACAACTCATGGGTTTTTTCCCTGTTCTTTTAGGCACAAATCTCGAGGGCATCACAACATGTGAACTCTGCAAAGAGAAGCTGCGTTTGAACATAGATAACTTTGACATTCAGGAGTTGTACAGGACACACGTGCAGGTGAGTCACCATTATATCAACATTCAGATCTCCAGGCAGTTGAACATCTACGGTTCATCAGCCAAACACTAAATGAGCAAATATCGAGTTCTAGAGACTTTAATAATCTGTCAAGCAGCATTGAAACTATTCTGGAGGCTCTTCTTGGTTTCCTGACGTGCTTTATGTCGGCTTGTCTTTCATTTTGTCAACCATAGTGCGTGTGCTCTGGATAAAAACCGTTGGGTTAAAGATCTTTATTTTTGCCTCACAGTCAGAATATGATGAGTTCATCAGCAGCGGTCTCTATCTGGTGGTGCTGCTGCATTTCTGTGAGCAGAGGTTCTCTGATGTTCTGGGAGCGGTCGATGCAGCTGGGGTGAGAACACAAACATGCACACATTCACAGACACACACTAGATTTACCCACAGTGCTAATTCTGTATGACGATTGATTATACATTGGTCTTTCTTAACACTGGCCGACTGATATTTTTATTTCTAGTCGGTGCGTAACTCATTTCTGCACACATTGAACGACAAAGGCTCCGAGTCGATACTGATTTACACAACTGAAAATGTTTAAATGTTGAATTGTAGAATAGAAATCTTGAAAAGAGAAACTTCTTTCCTTTCTCACCCAGTTATTCAACCTGGTGAGAATTCTTCATGAACACATGGACAATCTTGAAAGTACGTTGCTCACACCTTCCCTCCTGTGCTTGTGTATTTATTGAAAGGCCAGCCTCATGTTTCTGTACATCACATTCATCTGCAGGTCGCTCACTTGTGTATATTCTTGTCATATTAATAACGTGGCCACGGAATTTGACTTGATGTCTCTGGATTGCAGTACCCCACGGCGAAAGTGACGAGGAGATTCGAGACAACAGACCGTCGATTGAGTTTTCCGACCTGGACGACGATCTTGAAGAGGAGTACTGATCACGTGAAAGTGGGGGAACGAGGGTTAAAAGAAGAAGTGGGTCAGAGTTGCAGGGCTACTCCATGCCATATGGTAGCTCACCCAGTTTTAGCACATGCTTCGACATTATATTCATCTAAAATGCAACGGCAGTGAGAAACGCCGAGTGCACAGAACGCGTCTCGCCTTTGTCACAGGTGGCTTTTGAAGTTATGCAAACTTGAGATGAACTAGTGCGTAAAATATTTTGGTTGACACCACCGTATTTCTGTTTCTGAGAGTGCACTTTATTCAATTATAATAAAAATGAAAATGCAAGTCTTTTTAACTGTTATACCACAAGTGCTTTAAAATGAAACGGCAGAAATTGAAAAAGCATAGAAGGGCAACAGTGACAAGTGTTGATTTGTACTTAAGTTGTGAAGGTAAGGACGACACTTTTCGGAGAGGATGTAAAAAGTGGTGGTTATTCCTTTTGTTGTCGGTTTTCCTCTGAGAATGTTTAAAAAAAAATAAGATCTTACCCCATTGTTGATTTTCTTCCTCTTAGTTTCAGTGTTTGCTTTATGTATGTACAAATCTAGTTTCATGCTTTTCGTTTTGGGAATAAAGATTGAATATGCTAACTGTCTTTTCTGTTCAGTCTTTATTTACTATCATACTTACTACTTCATCATGCAATTGTTGATGCAAGGCACAATATAGCTGACAAGCATCCTTACACGTCATCTATACGTCATCCAGTTATAATTTAGATGAAAAACTGAAAATCTAAGAGACTGATAGCAGCTGTGGTGATTTCATTGATTTACAGCTCGAAGCCAAACATTGAAACAAGTTGTTTATCTTAAAAGTAATTTTCAGTGGACTAAGTCCAAAAAACGTCAAATGACATCATCGTCAGTTCAAATTTAATGCTGATTTCTAGTCAGTTGTCTGTAATTAATCAGTGATGGAATGTAATTAAGTACATCTACTCAACTACTTCAGTCCAATTTTGAGGTATTTGTACTTTTGAGTATTTTCTGCTACTTGCCACTACACTTTCGAGGCAAATATTGTACTTTTACTCCACTACACTTATTTGATAACTTTGTATTTATTTTTATCAGTCATATAAAACAAAAAGCACTAATTCCAGTTAATATGCTGAGTATCTGAATCACCTCTACTTTTGATACTTTAGTACATTTAATATCAGATACTTTAAGACCTTTACTCAAGTAGTATTTGACTGGGTGACTTTCACTTTTACTAAAGTAATATTTTAACAACGTATTCTTAGTTAAGTATGATATACTTTATAAAAGTATGACTTTTTTGGTACTTTCTGCAACACTAAATCATTGTAAATATTTACTCTTACATCTTTACATTCTGTTTTAGGGTGGATTTTTCCTTTAAAATACATCTCCATTTCTACATGTAATGGTAGTGAAGTGAGTCTAACCTCATTGCTAACTCAAGCCTACATAATGAGATGTAAAAAATACATAATAGTTTATAACAACAGTAATCACAGTGAATGACATTGAGACGGGCAAGTATTGAAGACAGGAATTTTTATTTGGAGGACGCTGTACCTGATTTGAGCTGACAGATCTCTTAAGGAGTGGTGGGAAAGTTAAAAAAAAACAAACTAAAAATCATTTGGTTAACTTGATATGAACGGGTTAACAAGCCGTACTGAGGAAAGCTCAGGCTTTTGACATTCAAACGAGTCAGAGCATCTTTGGTTCATTCTCAGTTATAAAACAAACATCACATATTTACAAAGCATTCACAGCAAAACGGCAGTGCAACATGAACGTCTTTAAAAACTCTTCAAACCTCGTTGTGCTTAAACATAGCAGGAACTAAAGCTCCACGACATTTTAAAGTGCGATCTTACTCAGTAGTTAAGTGCATAGGAAAGTTTGATCGACATAAACAGACACTTCATACACACGGGTGTCTAATTCATTTTAAGACAGTGTCCTACACTTTTAAATCAATCAGCAGGACTGAAAAGTATGATTTTTTTTCCCCATCATTTCTATATTGACAACTGTTAGGTGTTATTAAGTCAACTGAATCAGTAAATACACTGAACATTACTCAATGCAGTGGCTTAAAAACCTCAATTTCTTCTGAAGTTATGATGCTGAAAGGCACAGTCAGTGTTTGTACTTGTTTAAAGGCACAGTCCAACTAAAAACATGTAACAAAAATGTATTTTCTTTACCTCTTGAGTGCAATCTCTCAATCCAGATATCTGAAGCAATCACAGCCAAAAAACCCAAAACAACATAAAGAACTCAACAGCAACGTTTCTTGTAAAGTATAATTAAATTAAAGGGGCTCTACGTAACAGTATAGCCATTTACATGTATTAATGACTTATGTGAGGGGATTGTAATGTGACGCAAAAAATGAGTCTCTTTCGGTTTCCTATACGAGCCTGTGGACGATTTGTTGACGTTGTTTAATGCTGCTGGACTGTGGATTTCTTTGTGAAGGACTCATGTCAGATTTTCAACGATAGTGACTTTATGCACGTTCTCAGTGCCTCTCTCACTCTGCTAACAGAGAGCAACAGTAGCTAATGTTAGCTTAGAAATTAAGTCTGCTAACATAAACATTAAACAACCGGCTTTCAGCACAACACAGTAGTTCCACAGAGCCCCTTTAAATATTGATATACCTGTATGGCGAACAGTCTTGAGTTTCTTCCCTTTGTCTGTGGGCAGTTACGAGGCGTACTTTGGTAGAAACTAGTTGTAAAACTGTTCAGTCACATCTGGGGAGTATTTGAAGGAGAAACTATCCAAATACATCACACTCAAGGTCAAAGAAAAACAAGTCTTCCTGTATTTTCAGGTGAACTGGCCTTTTAAAAGTCTATTGGTGTATTGATTTATTGAAGCTATGTGAAAATGAAACCTTCTGTATTTGAAAATTAAAGCTTGAATAGTTTGAGTTATGGAAATACAGTAGTAAATCAATAAATGCACATTTTGTTTCGGATAGTTTGGAGTCACTCATACATCAGTGCAATTTAACCCCAGCCAGAGGGGAGTGTTTTATCAGGCTGCATGTTTCTGTAAATAAACTGAAAATCATTTTACAATCTATCTATATTATTTTTAAACACAAAAAAAACAAAAAAAAAACAAAACCAACAGAGCTCTAAAACCCACTTATCTCAAAAATCATCATTTACCAGAAAACATCAGCCCAGGTATTTACATTAGGTATAACACAGGGCTCTTTATAAACATCTAAAATAACCCAAATTAAGAGACTGAGTTTTTGGCCAATATTCACAATTCTCCAACAATATTTACAGTTTTACAAACTCTAGAAAGTTTGAATCTGTTTGAGCAGTTTGAGCATGATAAATAAATAATTTAAAAAAGGGGGAAGGCTGCTTCTTCTCTTGCTCAAATTAACTAAAATGCACACAAGGCAGGCACATTAATACTCCCTGAGGCTGATTCCTCAACGAGCTCAATCAGCTTCTGTTATAATACTGGTGGTGTCTACGTCATCCAATGTCCTCTCGTAGCGGACGGTGGAAGTGAAGTAGCCTCTTTTCTTCTTATAGACGATGAAGCCGATGGCTAAAATGAGAGCGATGAGGACCACGATGAAGAGACCCAGTGCCACAGGGGAGCCTGAAGACTCTGAGGACGAGAAGTTAAGTCAGTCAGTTTTTGTGTTCCCACTGAATAAGATGTCATCATGTTGAGTTCAAATGCTCTGTGTTGGACAAACTGAGTCATTTAAAAATAATGTGTTTGCAGAAACGCCACTGTTGTCAATTAAGTTATGTAACTTTTGAAAAGGTGAAACTTTGCGGCTGAGATGAATTTAAATATACACTTGCTTTCTTGCTGAGAGTTAAATTTGATGATCAAAACCACTCTCATGTTTGTACAGTCGAGACAAAGCTGCAGTTAGCTTAGCTTAGCAAAAAGCCTATTTTTTGTCAGGAAAGGAAACAAACACCGTCCTCTAAAGCTCACTAAGCTCTCTGCTGTTTGCCCGGTAAAATTTTACAGACAGAGCTAGCTGTTTCCAGTTTTTGTGTTCAGCTAACTGGCTGTATGTATTTTTCTTTACTGCAGTTGTGATACTCACTCATTTCAGTTTTGCAGACAACACGACTGTGGCTCGCATTGCAGTTGACAAGACTCCAGCTTGCATCTTCTCCCACCATCATGACGGCACACTGAGGCTCCGACTTCTTCCCAGTAGACGAGGCCTTAGACCTCCAATTTGAGTAATCCAGAGCCGAGCCGTCCTGCCAGGATACAGGCTTACCTGACAGGAAGGAACGAGGATGTTGATGATGTTGTGGGTTAACATTTGACTCAAATGAATCACATAAATAATTAACAAAATAATAATAAAAAAGTTAAAGAGATTTGTAAAAACAACATAATTTTTTGGCTCCTCAGGGCAGCAGAAAAAGCTCAAATCGTAAATTTTTTGGTGAGATGTTGCTTGCAAACAGTTGCATATTTAAAATTCAGCAGACAAGCAGCAACACTAGCTTTTGTTTGGAGTTTCTGTCCACTTAAGAAATCAAGAACAATATTCTCTCTCCTTCTAGCTGTTTTAGTGCAGATGAAATGCGACAAATTTGAGGTGAATCGTTCACTTTTTCACAGAGGCATAAAACTTTATGCAGTTGTACAGTTTGAGGCCCTGAACATTTTCAGATATGGAGCCATTACAAAAATGTCATGTAGCAGCCATGGAGGCCATTTTACTTTCCGCCATCACCGAATTACGTATTTTGCATCATATCTCCTGAACCAGACATGACAACACAGAAAAGGTGACGTCTACCCCTACGTTTTAATGGTCAAGAATTATAATGATACCATATACTACATTATAAACTTTTCAGGTGAACAGTTGATGCTGAATTTAGTGACATTATGAAAAGCAAATGACAGTTCCTGAGAGCCTGGGTTAGACTTGATATCATGTCAGGTGCATGCATGTTGTGAAGATTTTTAAAGCTTGATCCTGTTATTAACCATGCTGACACAGTGACTGTAAAGAGTGGAACAATATTCAATATATGTATTTCTTAACCTTAA
Source organism: Pagrus major (assembly GCF_040436345.1). Lineage (NCBI taxonomy): Eukaryota > Metazoa > Chordata > Actinopteri > Spariformes > Sparidae > Pagrus > Pagrus major. The sequence goes on along the minus strand of NC_133218.1, from coordinate 17,647,220 downwards.
TTAATCCAGGAAAATCAAATCAAATCAAATCAATTTCATTTATTTAGCCCAAAATCACAATCACATCGTTTTCTATTGCTGTAAAATGTATTTGCAATTACGCTCATTTGAGAAACAGAGCATGCGTTTCCTTTTTGTACTTTCTATCAAAATCCTCATCAATGTTTTACTGTCTTGCTTCTATTTAAATTATGGGGTTTACCTTTATCATCGAGGACCACGTCGAGCCATACGCGACTGGTGATGAGAGGGTTATCATTCATGTACTTTGTCACAAAGTCGTTCTCCTCTCTGGTTTTTACAGTCAGCAGTTCAGCCTCTGGCAGCAGAAAATAAATAAAAAAATGGTGAACTACAGCTGCTTTAGATGAATACTAATTATAACCCTTTGTACACCAAACAACAGCTCACCCAAGCCCTGACAGATGTTCTTGGCCTGCTCCATGCTGTACACGTTGTAGTTGTAGAAGCTCATGTTGAAGGCGTAACAGTGATCCTGGTGCTGCACCCACTGGGACATACCATTGCTCTGAGGGCAGTGACTGGCCTCTTGGGCAGCCTGCAGTTTGGATTCTGATTCATAACACAGAAACAAGTTAGATGACGGTCACTGCAACAATGGTACAACTTTGTACCAAGAGATTCAGTGGTGCTAGTATTCTCCTCTGAATCAGTAATTTCCCTTTTCCTGCAAGATGAAAGAGGAACAATATGCTTCTAGATATAAAAAAAACATAAGAGTGTCTTACTCTGGGAAGTGGTGGTGATGCTGGTGGTGTAGCAGATGGCTCCCTCTACAAACGCATTGCAGCTGGTCCTCACCCAGGCTCCAGCAGGGGTTACAGAAACACAGATGGGCTCTAGTTTGTCTGAGCTGGATCTCTCCTTTGAGTCAGAGAATGTGACTGTGAAGTCAAATCTTGTCCCATCGGACCACTCGTAGTCTGAGCCGCTTAGCTGCATAGAGAGAGAGAGAGAGAAACTGTTGTGTTAGCTCGTCTTGTTTTTACAGCTGAAGTGAAATTATGAGCAAAAAATTCTGAGGTACCACCATGTGACAGAAATCTGACGCTTGATTGAAACTAAAATGCACAGATTTTAAGTGAAATTCTTACATCCTGGTTTGACAGGCCGATCCAGAGCGGGAAGCCATCTGTCTTGGCAATGAGCTTCACATGTGCATAGTGCTGGATGTCGTGGACACTTGCTAGGTGGCCTCCACGCTGATCACACTCTTCCAGAGCCTGGTACCAACTCAGCTTTCGGGTGATGACCTCATACGTTAAGTTGCCATATTGTTGAAGATCCTTGACTGACTGGGTGTACTCCTCTTTTGAATCTTGGAAGGGAAAGGATATAAACAAGTAACATTAATTTTAAAGTGGCCAGAGAAATATGAATTATGATGTAAAGTGTGATACACCAACCGTTATCCAGTTTGCAGGTCACAATGCTTCTTTGTTTGAACTCTGGGAACAACTTTGGGTTTGAGATGAGAATCCAGTCGTTGTCAATGGTGAGACCGGCCATGAATGGTCCATCTACGTCTGGTCTGCCTCGAGCCCACTTGGAATATTGGACATTTGTGCCATCATACCACTTCATCTGCTTATCTACAGCAGAAAAAAACAGACATATATACAGTATATAATCATGTACACGACCAGTATCAGTATTAATATACTGGACATCTTATTGCACAGGCCTATAAAGACTGCACAGGTAACATGAGGACTATACTACACTACAAAAACAAAGAAAACTTAAATTACAAAATTCCACACAGCAACACTAAAATCCTGCACTCTGTCTTAAAGTCTGAGAAAGGAAATCTTGTAGAAAAATTAGTGGCTCACAATCAAGAAAACAGCATCTAGACCATATATATATGCTAATACAGCCCTAGAAAAACAAACACCAACCACAGGACTCTAGTAGCACCTCCCAGCATCCATGTATTTTGAAGGGAAACTTTACCCCCAAATCAAAAATACCTAATTTTCCTTGTACCTGTCGTGCTATTCATTCATCTAGCAATGTCTTTTTCCAGAAATCATGACCTGGTAACTCAAGATAAACCACAGACCTTGTTGTGCACAGTTTCATGTAGGAAGTATTGTCTTTCCACCAAGCTACACCATATCACCGCACAGAAGGAAGCAAGCACCTACTCATAGACGAGAGGCTAGCTAACTAAGCTAGCTAAAGTTATAGATCAGCCAAAGAGGAAGCCAATATTTTTACATCCCACAGAGACATTGCTGTCAAGTTTCTCTGATGTTATTTTTTTTGCCACTTTAAGCACCACAAGCTATCCAGTTCCATTATACTCAAGAGAAGTCAGACATTTTTATGGCTGATATCTCCAAAACTCTGCAACTTGCACAACCTAGATGGATAAATAGCACTACAGATAAGAGGAAAAATATGTATTTTTGATTTTGGGGTGAACTTTCCCTTTAAGGTCAATGAGCTCTTTGATGCAAACAATGATGTCAGTCTGAGTTTGTGATCCGACACACCTGCGTATAAGACTTTCTGGCCAGTATCTGATCAATGTCGGCCAATGCAATGAGTTTAGGTATCAAGATCTGTATTAGAAGAAACATGTCTTGCGGCCTTATTACAAAAACACACCTACTGTGGCTTGTAAACAAATGATTTTACACAGATGTCAATAAAAGTAGCTACATGTAGGGACCACAGATACATCTTGTAAATAGACATCTGCAGTAAAAGTAATAAAATACAAACCGTTTTCATCCTTCTCATTTTCATCCTTGAACACCCCCAGCCAGACAAACTGGACCAGGTTTTTAAAAGGTACGAGCTGCTCCTTGATAAACTCGTTCTCCTCTTCATTTCTGATGGTCAGGATGTCTGCATTTGCGTCTGAAACATAAATGCATCGTCATTAGCATCATCAGTCCATTATAGAAAGTTTCATAATATCTGTATTTTTGTCAGCATAATATATATATAATATATACTACTGATTTTTCAACACATGGCTGGTGTTTTAACAAAGTAAAATTCGTACGTAGTTTTTTGCAGGTCTCCTGAATCCGTCCTTGGTCAAACTGCTCCCATCTGGTGGCTATCAACTGGAAGGAGTAGCAGTTGTTCTTGAAGGGGATCCAGTTTGGGCCGTTAATCTTATGAGGGCACTTCACTGCAACGTCCTCTGGTGTGGTGATGATACCCTCGTCTGTAATACATAAGTTTATATTTTTAATCAGATAGTTTCAAAATATAAGTATTTGTAAGCACACTGATGCATGCCAACAGAGAGAGATTTTTGAGGGGATGAAACCTGTAAAGTTTTCAGAACACAAGACGAACGTAAAGTTAATGTTGATTAATCGATTACTCAATCTATAGAAAATGTAATGCCTTCTACTTTTGATAATCACTTAAGCTAATCACAATTTTCCTGGCAAAGTTAACAAACATTTTCTGGTTCCAGCTTCGTAAATTTAATGATCTGCTTCTTATCTTTGTCATTTGACAGTATATAAAGAGTCTTTGTGTTTTGAACTCTTGGTTGAACTAAAGAAGCAATTTGAAGATGTCACTTCTGGCTCCAGTCCCAGGTTTCCAAAGGAAAAAGTATCATACATTTAACATGGATTCAATTAATAAGGGATAAGGGTGACAAAAAGTGATTTAAAAAAAAAAAAAAAAAGTGTCCCAAGACTTATAATTTCAATCGAAAATAAAAATGAATGATCTGTGTCATTTCTTTCTTCTTTGATTATGTTTTCAAACCAGAAAACCCAGGAATATGTATTTGGTTTAATTTTATAGATTCCCAGAACTATCTTGAGCTGTGTTTTGACAGAAAATGTCATTAAAACACACTACAGCATTTCAACTGTCTAGTCATTTTGAGCTAGAATTGACATAGTTAGAAGAGGAAGAAGATCCTTTCTATAATTTATGATTATTCCAAAGAGATTCCCCTATTCTCTTTATTTAGAACACATGTTTCATACACTGGTGAATCCACCAGGAGCAGCAATTAGCTGTATGAGCGTTTCAGTATATGTGTATTCAACATCTCCCCTCACCATGTGGTTTATGACAGATAGCGCCTCCCAGCTCTTCCTCACACTGTGTGGCTTTCCAGAAGCCGTCAGTGTCCAGGTAGACACACGAGCCACTGGTGTCATCGGAAGACCAGCGGCTGAACACAGTGTGACTGTGGTCAGTCCAGCGGTAGTGGGTCCCATCCTGAACACAAAACCAAAGACAACAGAAACATTTTTTTAAAAAGAATCTTGTAAATACAGTGGAATAAAATAAAGGCAGCCATTCTTTGGCACACTTACGTCTTCGCTAAAGAGACCGATCCACATGGGAATGTGCGCACGGCTCACATGCACAGTGAGGGAAGACTGAATGAAGGTGTCGGCCACACTTGCCAAGTCCATTTTTTTACTCATGCACTGCTCTAAGGCTTCAAACCAGGTGAGATTTTTGACCAGCAGCAGGAAGGTGTGGTTATTGACAGTAAAGGGCTCTGTGGGGATGTGGGGCTCCTCTAGTTTATCTGAAATGAGAAACACGTGTTAAAAGAACATCAAGTCATGTTATATAATGCATTCTGTTTGTTTTAGTATTGTGTATGTATATTTGTGTATTGTTATTTGTAATATTACTGTTTTTGTTACCTGCCAAGGGACTACAAATGTAAATTAGCATTCTTGCTTAATCCAGCATGTGTATTTTTATACAGAGAGATGACAGGAAATAAAGGCAGAGAGAGATGGAGGTCCATGCGTTATTTACTGCTCTTTCACAAGTATTTTCCAGGCATCAAACCCGATACTTAATAAAACCTTAATCAGAATAAATCTGAAGAGGAACCTTGGCATCCCAGATGAAGAAAAAAATCTATGTAATAAAGTAGTATTTGAAGTGCTGGAAGTGGTGATTTACCTGCATAGTGCTGGCAAACGGACAAATGTTGATAATTAGTGCAGGAAGAATAGTCCCAGGTACCCAGCATGGCGGAGTTGTTGTTATTAATCATAAACACACACAAATCCATACTCTCTGGATCCCACGTCTATCAGAAAAGAACAAGTACAAGTACAAACAAAAATTAAATAGTGAATTCAAATCAGGCTAAGCCTTTTTTATCTGTTTGAAATGTTCCATTATAATGAACTACACTATCAGTAAATAACTGTATCAATCTACGGTCTGCGGCTGTAATGCGGACTGGGTAAAGATAACGCATGGTGAGCACAGTCGTTTTTATCCCACATATTCTTGTCAAAACCTGCCGTGACATCACTTGAGGCAATTTATTGGGCAGCTTTGGCGAGTCTTCCTCTGGAGCTACACAATTCATTACACAACTTTTTATGCCACATGCTGCAGTGCTCTTCAAAACCTGTAAACAGACTTTGATGTGTAAGATCAGTGGAGACACTATTTAATAAAGAATTGAAGATAAGAGGAACTTACATTGACTTTGATAGCCCTGTGCATGCCCAGAAGCAGTGGGTTAAAATGGAGGTAGTTCACAGGAGACTCGTCCATCCACTCAGGGTCGCCTCGTTTGATTTTCAGTCCGATCCAGATGGTGTCCATGTTTCTCATGTTCGGCAAAAGGGTGGTGATGAAGTCTTAAACAAACATATGGTACAACAATTTTTTAACGTTGAATAGCGCATCGGATTTGACTTTGAGAAATTTTATTAGACGTAGAAAGAAAGGTATTTAACATCATTTGAGACATGACAGATGTCCTCACCTTGCTCCACCTGATCTGATATAGTAACCAGGGTTCCCCTCAATGACTGGCATACCTCGTTAGCATACTTGAATGACACAGGCTTCATGCTCGTCATCAGCGTGTAGCACTGAAAACAGACATCAGTACAACAATCATTTGAGCAAAAACTGCTTATTCAGCCTCTCATACTCTGCACTGTCAGATAAAGTATCTCAACAGACTTCCAAGTTAAATTAAGGTTAAATTAAATTAAAAAAACTTCAGTGGGCAGATACAAAGCAAACCAATTCTGAATTTGTTAAGCACTAATCTTTCTTTTAACAGCAATTCTGTTGAATGTGATTGAAAAGTTCAGTGTCTAAAATGCAGCTGCAGTATTAAATGTGTTTAAAAATCAGACCTTATTTCTGAAGGACAGAGAGTTGTTTCCACAGGGCAGTCCTCCAGGCTGAGGATCCAGAGGGTTTATTTCCACCGACGTGACGTTGTGTTTCTCACACACAAAGGGCAGTCGCTGCTGGCAGCTGAGCTCATGATCTGGGAGGAAGCATACGACAGTAAATGTGTGTATTTGTAAAAAAAAAAGAGGAAAAGACCATAAGCATGGCTATTCTGTATCAAATCGAAACAAAAATGAAAGTAAGTTCATCAGAGCTTTTTTGCTCTCTGACAGGATTAAAGTCAGATTAGTTCCTGATAATTTTACCTTACTGTTTTAGACTGATCTGGTAAATTGTCCACTTAAATATTTGCTCATTTCTCTTGTTGTAGTTATTTTCCAACTAAGAACTTAAAATATTACAAAAGAGGTTTAAAAAGTTGTGTAAAATCCAGCTTCAAAGTAGATCCGGACCAATATTGGCCTGTCACAGATGTACTGTATCGGTATCGGCATATATGTTGTCTAATATGCACCAATATAAAACCTTTTTTCTTTCTTTTTTAAAAGATTATAATGCAGAAAACGTGCTTGGGGTAATTTATAATTATTAATTTTCTAGTAAAGTTAATTATGGAACTGTAAAATATCTTACCCCTGTTTCTCTCTGTATCTTTGTCAGAAGGTTTCGACACATTTGAGGGACCATTTTTAAAAAATGTGTGTGTGTGTGTGTATAGATCGATATCTGAATTTTTCGGTTAGGCTCTACTTTAAATCCACTGAAAACTGTCAGGCTGTACTTTAAAGCCCCTAAAAACTTAGTCTTTAGTACTTCTCTACAGTATTAAATATTGATCACTAAAATGGAGCAGTGAAGTTAAAGTTTGGAAAAAACATTAGATTTCTCTGTTAGGACTACAACACAGCACATGAATAAAAAAAAACAGTCTGCCATCAGGTTTCAATAAAAATGTTGATGTTTCTAAACTCTGATGAGAGCATGAAAATATATGACATCATCTTTTTCCAGCCGAGTCTCAACCACTTCAAACCAGTGAGAGGAGGGAGCACAAAAACACAAATCTCTCCTTTAAAAACAACCAAAGCTGTTCCAACTCTGGCAAAACATCTTGTTTTCACGTAGGACCCTGTCTCTCATAGTAAAACTCTCACTGAGAAATATCTGTTTTCAGGGCCTTTATTCTCATTTTATCTTTTGGATTAGACCTATGGAAAAAAGATATCTGACTCTTCTTATAATAAAGAACAACCTGGATTCCCAAAGCTGTGAAATGCTGATACTTAAAATGACTTATTTCAAACTCTAAAAAATGCCTAACTTTCTTTGACTTTGACCTGGCAGCCAAATGCATTGTGGGTGATGACACAATGATGTTTACGCACCTGGAAAGTAGTTATCAGGACTCATGGAGGTGCATCTGCCCAGGAAAACTGAATGATAAAAGTACATCTGGGTGTACCTAGAACATGCATTATTTCAGTCAGTCAATCTCCACATCACATTTTACCACATATATACAGGTATAAGCATCATGAGTATCTGCTTGATGTACAACATATTCAGTATATGTGTTGATGATTAAACTGGCTTACGACATGGGAAATATCCGTCCGGGCTGACTCAAATCGATCCACCAGTTTTGCTTGGAAGAAGTTGATATCTGTTCAAAACATGAAAGCTTTATTACCACACAATAAATGAGTTATGTAATCAACTTTAATACCGAACAGAGTTCATAAAGTAATGTGCAAAAGAGAACTTGCAAGGCAGTAATCATTAGGACAACACACAATGAAAGGATTATATTTTTAGACGATTTTTGTGGTGAGCTTGGGGGCAGAATTTTGTTCCACTTTATTTTGACTGCTTCCAGCTGTGTTCTCATGAAAAACTGTCAGCTTTCCATGACCAGAAGTTTGTGGAAAGAATTCACTGGGTCATTGTCCCCTGTCTCTACAATTCAACTATGAAAAAATGTCAACAAATGAGAGAAAAGGACAGGGTATTCCCCTTTATTCATGTTTTACTCCTTTTGTTACTGACTGTACAGCAATTTCTATGAACTTGGAGTCATCCAGTTAATTTCACCTTGAAGCACACACAGTGAAATTAATTGACAGACTGCTAAAGCCATGCCCTACCAGCAATTGTCCAAATTTTAGCTTAGCAACCATAACCAGGGCTGGCAGACCTGCTATCTAACGAGTTTGCAGGGTAGAGGGTGGTGTGTTTCTTAGACTTTAGAAAACCAAAACATTTTTTTTTAAAATGCTGTAACATAAGCTGCAAACATTAGCATGTCTGGCTAACCAGTTTAGCCTCTGCCCTTTGGCACAATATCACATGCATAGCCCCCAAGTGCCCATATAAAACACTTTTACATGGTTTGTTTTTGTAAACGTGTTAGCTGGAATCATTGAAAAAAGTTGTGTGGAGACAGTTTTCAGCCACCTCAAGTAGCTTTAGCAGTGGCATTAGCTTATAGTAGGTACATACAGTACAGCTGATAAAATCTGACAGTCGTCACTTTAGCCAACAAAAATAAACAGTCTTTGCCCACAAATGACAAAACTGCTTACGTCTGTGTTTTGAATCATGACCCATTTTTTCTAAATATTCATGTCCATTTTTGCGTGGTGTATCTGCTACCATTATCACTGTTACCTGCATGTGTGCCCTTCTAGGACCGAGAGCTAAACAGGCGAAGCAACAGTAACTAACAGACAGACTACAAAAACACACACAACTTATAGTGTCCTCTCACTTACATTTTTTATTTCCTGGTGGATCTGTGAGACGGCAGTTGAGCTCAGTGGTGCAGCCAGTTTGCTGTCATTCGCACTGCAGTAGAGCTTTGCCTCCTCAAAAGTTAGTTTAGGCTCATCAACAAACCAAAACTCTGCTCCATCTATGAAGATCGATGTATCATGGTGCCCACCTTAAACATTCAACAAACAGCTTTAAAATCATGACACAGTTTAAACAGTAACAACAGACATATCAAAGAAAAAAAAGTTGAGTCTAAGAAATCCAGGCCACTGACAGATCTAAATTACAGACTCTAAGCATAATTAGTGAAAGATGTGTTCATTACCTGGATTGTACCAATCTGGGTTCTTTGGTGTCTTTCCTGTTGAAGCATCAGCAAAGAAAAGGAGTTAGAACCAGAATATAACCAGAATCACACAGATAAGATCATGTTCCAGTAGATTTATGTATTAGCCCAGATGGTGCATTATTAAAAAGAACTGTACAAATAAGTCAACTACTGTGTGGCCACTAAAGTCTTACGACATTACAAATCCCTTTACTGAAGCAGTCTTGATTTGGGCTCACATACGCTTCACAGAAATTCTTATATGCGTATTCTTACCGCGGGGTATTTGGCAGACCCACTCTAGTTTGGCGTCACAGTGAAATGGTGTGGCGAAGAAAGGAGTGGGGGGTAAGTCGTGGAGAAGAAACACAAACAGGTGTTTCAAGGAGCTCTTCATTGTCTAATGAGAACACAGATTGTTTGCAAAATGGGTTAGGGTTAGTTCAGTGACAATTTAAGAAGACAATTTCTCTTTATCTAACAACACAATCACTAACTAAGACAAACTAAATGAGAGCAGAGGTCAGAGTCTCATAAAAAAAAAAAAAACTTCTTAAATTTAGGGCAACTGCAAGAGTGAATCAGTTGGCACTCCTTTCTGTGTGGGACACAGAAGTCAAATAAACAAAAGGAAGTAACAGTGTCCTTTTGATGGGGAAACCCCTGTTCTGACTGGCTGTCTTTGTGGGATTTATTTTCAAGACAGCATGTAGGACATGGGATCACTAAATCTGTGGGGGCAGATTTCAGCTGAAGTGCTTCTCATGACTCCCACGAACAGCTGAACAAATGGCCTTGATTCACAGGTCAAGCTGCACAGTATGGACAACAAGATTCCACGACACTAAACACATAAAAATATTGAAAAAACATGCAGAAACATAAGATAAGAGAAATATAGAGTCTATAAATTAAAATATACATAACTGGGTATGAAATGGAGAATAAAGGCAAAATAACAATGTTTATCTCTCACTTTGAGAACCCATTTATTAGTACAGATCTACCCAGCCCACCTTGAATGCAGTGCAGTCCCGACTGTATATATCATCCTCATGGAAGTCCTGGTGTAAAACATCCATAGATACCTGTTGTAGAGACAATGAATAAACAGACTTCACACTCAGAAATAAATACGATGCACTAAGAGAGACAAATTAAGGTGCAGTTTCAGCTGCAGGTTTATACAGATATACAGACTCAATTCCTATTGAAAGAGTATAACTATAAAACGCTGGATGATCTGATATCAACACTGACATCTTAAGATGCAAACTATACTGTATGTCTTCTCATAATGTGTTATGGAGGGGTTTAGGGTCAGGGTCATACTCACAGGCTGGCCATTGCTCCACTGCCAGGAGCGATCGGCTGGGTTTCTCCTGTTCAGGCCAACCCAGAAGTACCGATTATCACTGCAACAAGAACACCAGAAGAAACCACTATTATTCATGACACTTAATTAAATCTTCCTTCAAATAAAAAAATAAATAGATAAAATCATCTTCAGTACTTTTAATAGGGATGCTGGCATCTTATTCTTACATACAACAGATTAGACTCAACTCAACTGCTCCAAAATGTAAGTCAGGAGATCTAATGTGTTTATTTTAACACGAGAGTAAAGTGCTGAATGTTTATGTGGACACTGAGAGGAGGTTGAATTCTGAGGTAATGTCTGTAAAGAGAAGCTGGCATGTTTAGCATTCATCTCTCTGCTCAGTGACCGGTAGTAGCAGTCTGATGGGAAGTGATTATCAGCCATTATAACCCACAATATTTTTCATTAAGAGTGTATAAAAATTGGTTAATGTCAAAATGATCAAAACCCTGATTAGGCAATGCTAGTAAGGCTTCTTCACAGTACTTGTGTGCATGTGTGTTTACCTGATGATATTTCTCATGATGCTGTGCATAGCCCTCATCTCAACATTACTTGTGAAGCTGGGCAGGTTGGCACCCAGAGCCTGACAGAACCTCTCAGCCTCCTCCCAGGAGCGCTTCCTGCTCAGCCTTTCCTCATGAAACACCTGACAGGGTGAAAGAACAATTTACAACCACTATTAAAACATATCCAGTAAAGGAACACACTGAACTGTAAAGGAGAGCCAATTCAACTGTTATCAGATCAGGTCAGGCAATTTCCCTTTAACTCCCACTACAACCATTATCACCCTTGCCAAATGACTGCATGACTGCAGGTGTTCAAAGTCACACACACACCTTGTAGCAGTATTTGATGTTTGGTCTGGATACCCATCCATCAGGACAGGTTGCGTTGGGGTTCGGCTCTGGTTTTGGGGGTGGAGGTTGACTGAGATCTGTTTTACAGATGGTGCCGGCCTTAAAATTGGTGCAGTTCTGCACCACCCACTTGCCCAGGGGTTTTGTGGTGGAAATCGCTGCACAACCTCCATCTCGCTCTGAAATACACATGTAGATGACACACAAAGAAGTCAAATTTACTGTGTGGAACTGCTCAATGAGTTTTATTTTTTTACATAATCCAGGAGTTTGACTTCTAGATGAAAAAAATCTGCAGTTTTTGTATTTTTATCACATTAAATATAAAAAAAGGCCTGTTGTCCTGGTATACAGACATAACTTACGGAGCGCAGGGAGATAACATTAAAACGAGAGTCTAGTCTTTTGACATATGCTGTGTATGACATATAAATACTAACTAGCAGTATACATAATGCTAGTGTGCTGTACATAAAACAGTGAATGGTAAAAGCTTTTCTATGCATTTTTAAATTATATCACTATACATTAATCATGAGTCTGTTGTGACATTGCTAGTCCTCCAGCCTTGAGCCATTCTGTCATTATGTACTGAGTGGAGCAGCAGAAGCAGTGTGACTTCTACTTACGTGGTTCAACCAAACCCCAGTTGGTGTATGTAACCACACCCGGGGACCCATCCTGACTCAGCCACTGGTACTCCCCCGTGTTCTTAATGTCCTGCAGCCCTATCCAAAAATACTGAGGGTTCTTGCTGATCTGCTCTCCAAGCAGGCGGTTGATAAAGGCCTGCTCAAACCTGTAAAAGACAGTCAAATATGAGTGACAGTTTCCTGCTCAAACATTGAAAATACAGTTAAAATACTGTAGTGCTTAAGCAAGCATATGTGATGAATGAGTTATAATCTGCCTCAGAGTTAGAAAGAGAAGTCTTCTATTGAAATGTTGTGAAATGTGTGGGCAGCAGCAGTTGAGTCACCAGCTGAACAGACCTGTTTCTTATTGTGATGTTACAGCGATCTTTGAAGGATACTTGTGTGATGTTCACTTGATAACAGGAGTTGCCGTGTCTCCTCCAACTCTGGGGGATTAACAGCAGTAAGACTTAAGATGCATTCAAATTATAAGAAATTGCATTCACATATCAGCTGCTAATATAGCTACAAATCTGACTTTATCCTCTTTATCAGTGAAGAGCTTACCAAATATCATCTGACCTTGATAGCATGTGATATAAATAAAAATACACACTTGCATGGCCACTCCATTCTAATGATTTTATGATTTGTTGACGGATGCATGCAGGTTGAGCACAAGATGTCCAAATGTGGAAGGACAGACTTCACTTACAAACATAGATAAATAAATATACAACAAAAAAAGTTTACATGTGATTAAAAACTCTGTTGGTCTGACCCTAATTTACATGACATAATAATTCTATACTGTCAGTTTCCAAGTAACACAATTTAACGGTACTACAAAACACAGCAGGCTTCCCTGGAAAGTCACGCCATTTAGACAATACTCACACCCTGAGAGGGACATCCAGCCTGTGACGCTGATTCCTTGACCTCTCCTTTCTTCTGGCACATGAAAGGTAGCCTCAGTGAGCAGTTCCCAATCCGCCAACCATGAGACTGTGGAGAATGGACATAGGTTTGGTTTTCATGGTCTCATATAAACAAACGTGTGCAGCAGATCAGAATCAGAATAAAAGAGAACCTTGGCAGTCTACAACACATGTCTGACACTAAAAGATTGGACACAAGGGGAAGGGTTACGCAAAAATGCAGACACAAACATACCTCTCCAGCGTAGAAGACACAGCTAGGATGCTGAGTGGGTTGGACTGGTTGGTATGTGTCCCAGTAGGTGAAGGTGACGGGCGCCTCATCGATCCATTTGAAGACAGTGGGGCTCACCTGGTTACCAATCAGACCGATCCACACATCCAAGAACTGGCCATCTGATGAATCATAACACACATTAGGACATTACTTCATGGAAATGTTTAAAGTCAGTCAGAGCAGGGGTCTCATGAGAGAGAACATTTTGAATTGAGTCCTCATTTCCACCTTGTTTAGTAGTCCAAGTAAATCATGAAATTAGCACTAGCATTAGCAGATATTTAATTTGTTCAAAGACAGATGTCTACTTCAGGACTAAAGTAAAATAATATAAAAAACCTGAAACACAGAGATTTACCGGCGTGGAAATTAGTGCTGATCATTTCTTTGCTGTCGATGGAGTTGAGGCTGGCCAGAGAGCCTCCCCCTCCTCCCTCCGTATTGTTACAGTGCAGTATGGCATCTGTAAAGTTTCTTGGATTGTCCTTCACTAACTTGTAACACCAACCGTCCCATGGGACCCAACCCTCGGCACACACTGTTTCTTTATATACAGAAGACTCTGTATAGGAGGAAAAAGACGGATAAAGCCTGTGAGGAGAAGTCAGGTTAATATTATAAATGTATATTTAGAACAGAAACAGAACAGAGGGATCTCACTTCAAGAACAAACAGCAGTACTTAATATGCTGGTTGACAACCACCATTAAAAACCAAAATAAAAAAGAAGAAGAAGCGAAACCATAGCATCGCTGAGTGTGTTTATATCAATTTCATCCACATTACTGGGAGTGTGGGGCTTCAGCAGTCCTCTCACTACATTCATTTGGCTCAAACACTTTGGTCATGTTGGATCTGATGTACGTATGTAGCGAGTAGTCTAGTCTGAGGGTCTGTCAGTTCACCACTTTGGACCATACAGAAATATCTCCACGCCTATTGCAGTGATTTGCATGATATTCAAGTTCCCCGGATACATTCCTATGATTTTGGGTTATGACCAAATACCTGAAAACTGAATTACATTTCCTTCAGCTTCAACTGCAATTTGTGTTTATTACTAAGTAGCATGCCAAACTAAGATGGTGAACATGGTTAACTATACACCTGCCTAATTAGAGCCCCACAGAGCTGCTAGAATGGCCATAAACTCTTAGGTTTACTTAAAGACGCTAAAAGGAACTTTTATTTTTTTGTTGTTGCCCACTGTGGACAAAACTGGTACGAGCACCACCACTTACTGTCTTAACGATCGTGATCTTGCTGGCGCGTGCATTTGTTTTGAATGCGAGCGAAAGAAAGGATGTATGTATGGAAATAATATTAACATCTCTATTTGATTATATTTATTTTAATAACTGTAATGCGACTTAGGTTACACATAATCCTAAGGTAGCAGTAACCTACCTGTTGTTCCTGTGTGAGAGGCATTGACACTCTTCTTGCAGATGTATGGCAGCTGTTTGTTGCACGACTCAGACTCATAGTTCTGTTTGGAGTTCAGTACTCCACAGTCTGACTCAATAATCAGGGAGGTGGATGGCATTCCTGTCAAACACATTCCCACACACAGTTAATAAATAAAAAAATCACATCCTGACTGTGACAGCAGAGCAGAGGAGTGGTGTTTACCTCTGGATATCTTTCTAGGTTTCAGCTTATCAACTGTGTTTCACACAGAGAGGTGTAATGAAAGAGACGTTTTATGTTGCAGCAACGTTTCACCACAGTGCTGCTAACAGCAACACTGACATGCGGTAAATTACAGCAACCACAAAGAGGCTCATATCAGTAGAAGGCCAGATGGCTGCAATATCCTTAACGCTAACACTGGAGTGTAAGAACGACACCAGAAGAAGAAAAATACAGCAAGCATATTACAATAGCTGGATGGTTTTATAAAGCCTTCCATTCAGTGCTATTAATGGGTTATTCAGCAACACTAACAATCCCAATGCCACACTGTGTCCAAAAACCAGGCACAATGAGCTTCTTTTTTAACACTGGACTCATTGTTTCTCTGACTGACACCAAGTTTGGTGTGCAAAGAGGAGCAGGTGCTGAAACCGGTTGCCTGTGGTTATGCAGGCGCATGCCTACAAATTAAGCTACAATATCTATATATAGTATATCTTTTTGAACAGAAATGTTGAGCTTAGGCACCTCTTTTTTTTAACCAGCAAGAAATGTAACACTTCTAGATTCATGCGTGTTTACGTGTCATTTACATACATACTCTTAAAAAAGGGGGCAAAGCTTAGAAAGTAGCACAGGGGAAAGACATAAGGAAAAAAAAATTACAAAACCACCATCACCTGTTTCCCAGCGCAGGACGGAGAGAGGGGAGCCATCTGACCACTGCCAGCCCTGAGAAGTGTCTAACTGGTGAAGGCCGATCCACATCCTCTCAGGCATTGTGTTGAAGCCGTCCAACACTGCCCAATGCAAAGTCACAGCACACAAGCCAAATATTGCACACATTAAAAAAAAGGCAATTAGTCATTTGCACGTGTGAAAACAACATGACAAAACACAATCATAGGATAAAAAATAAATCGACTTAAAAGGAGACAGTCAAGCCCTTACTGCCACGTGAAACCAGTCACACTTGTGATGAGGGTTTTTTGACTTCCCAAAACAAGTTAGTGGCTACAGCGACACAGACATAATAGGATGCAGTTGCAACAGCTGCACTCATAAACTCAACTTAACAACATGAGATTGTGTGGGTACTACCTATGTGACATCCTGCAAACTCCATATATTGCACACAAATGACTGTGGGCTGTTGCTGTGGTTTCAATACTTCTAAAGACGTGCATCCTTGAACCAACAAGACTGTTTAGTTAACTATTTAAATATTTGTAGCGCACTGTAATTGCAATCAAACTGTATTTCTAGTTTATTTTATTATTTCATTTGATCAAATTAATAAAAAATCTATCTAATCTATCCTATTTTATTCTGGTTTTTATTGCCTATCGTTTTGAAAATCTCATCCTAATGCTTTTCTTTGCCTTTGTGAAACACTTTGTCTGTTTTGCCTCTGTGTTCAAAATGTATCTTACATAAATAAAGCTGCCTTGCCTTGAACTTGTCTCAGTTGTTTTCAGTTTTTCTCTTTTTTGACGTGACAGTGAAAAGCCAACAGCATACTGAACACAATTTTTTAAAAAGAAATAACAGAAGAAGAACAAAAAGAGGAAGCAGTAGACCAAAGTGGCCTGTCTCAACATCCATGACTGATTATTTGCAGAACAACGTATGAGGCTCTAAGAGTGGGGTGTTAATGTGGTAATGCCTCCATTGACACAACTAGATGGTTCTTAGTCGCTCTAGCTAGTAAGTTTGACAGTAAAAAACACACATATGGGGGGCTGAAGAAGTAAAACAACAAAACAAAGTCATTACATGGAACCACTTTAGAAGCTGCACTGGACATAAACTGAATAAGTCAAAACATTTTTAAGTGACCGGTTTGTGAAAGAAAGTTTATATGATGTGATATTTACCAGTGACAATAATCGATATAATAGAGATAATTTGTGATATTACTCATTTCACTAAAATCTTAAAATCACTTTAGTTCCTCGTGGTATTTGGGAATGAATACAATAGCTGTTTCTCTTTCTATTCTGTTGTTTTTCTTGTACATAAAACAGTCAGACAGTCAGATCTCCTCAAAATGAACATATTTCCTTCAAAGTTCTCAAACAGTATACATATCATGTCTAAGCTTGAAAAGACACAGTCCAGTTATCTTTAGAATAGGATTTGTTTTTAGTCGTTATTTCTCTTAAAAGATCACCAAAAGTGTTTTTGTTCTGTAGTCCTGCCAACTTCATTATGAGGGCAGTTTTTTATGGTTTACATGTTATTAATGTGTGTGTTATGAAGCATTTATCTCACATCAGAGCATTCTACTTTGTGTTTCTGCTTTTAACAGCTCATAGGTAGAGAAGAAACAAGAACAGATGAAGAAGAAGAAGTAATAAAGAGTAAATCAGTCTCACCGGTTTGGGAGTGGAGATCCTCGGGGCCAGACACACTCAGCAGGTCAGCTCCCTGACTGCGACATGAATCCAAAGCTTGCTGCCAGGTCACCGCGGCACTGGAAACAAACTCATAGCAGGATTCCCCTTCCGGCCCGGCAAACAGAGTCTGGCAACCCTCCTCTGCAAAGTCAAAGAGACAGTGTGAATGTGTGTCATTCAGTTTTATGGCAGACGTAGTTTAACATGATTAATTACAGACAAATATAGATTAAAAAGAGAAAGTAACTTTGCAGACGTCAGTCTCGAATCTCATGACTGAATCCTGGAAAACATCGAGCTTCTTACAGTAATGACACATTTTTAAACTGGGCTGCTGAATGTCTCCATAGTCAGTTTCTTGATGAGTAAAAGTGCCAAATATCATGAAATATATTATATATGAGAGCTCAACATACCAGGTGTTAGACAGTGTCCGATCTTTCTGTCTTGATCATTGTCTGATGAGGTGGCACACCAGGACAGTCCAGGTCGATCTGCATCTGGGAGGCATCCATGATGCCAGCTGCCATTGTATTTGAAGGGGAACTCACAGGGAGCCCCAGCAGAGTTCCCATTGGTGGTGTGGACAACTTCACAGAAAGGAGAGGAGAGCAAAGAGCAATGTCAAAGAACTCAGGTATTTGTGTCAACCAAAAACATGTGTAGATTTAATTTGCAGAAAATGTCACTCAAATGATAATTAACTAAGGCCAAATGGGGATCTTTCTTCTGAAATGTTGATAGACTGAAGTTTGTTTATATCTGGACAACAAAATCACAAAGACAAAAGACCTTTAGACATAATTAGTTTAGTGTTGCATTTTTTGCAGAGGAAAATGATGGAACAGTACATCTAACACTCAAAATAGGTTTCTACAATCCTCACCCAAAACTTGCATCACATCCCGTAAGTTGGTAAATTAAAGGAATGACTATAACTAACAAGGAGAATTAACATAATACAATATACTGTATATAATATATATAATACAACACAATATCTTAAAGAGGTCATATTATGCTTTTTGAGTTTTTGCTTTTCCTTTATTTTGTTATATAGCATTTTTGTGCATCTAAAAGGTCTGCAAAGTGAAAAAAAACCCATGCCAAAGGGAGTTACTGTATCCCACAGAAAACACTGCCTGAAACGCCTGGTTTCGAGTTGAGCCTTTACTTCCATAACTTATTTGCATCACTGTGTAACAGACATTACATAAATATATATTTTTAAATATTTATTATAAAATATATACACTCCAGTCAGTCAGCAGACATACAGCGGTAGCGGCGTTATTTTAGATCACACTATCTTTGCTAGGCATGCCCCAGCCTCTGATTGGCTACATCCTGCACAAAGATTGAACAGAGGCAAGATGTCTCACTCTGTAGCTAAAACGGGGCATTCAAGACACAGTGTGAAAGGGATGCTGCTGGATACCACATGAGAAAAATAATGTTTTATATTTTTTTAAATTGTCTTGGTGCAGAAAATCTAATTATTGAAGACTTGACACTTTGAGTTTGTTGTTTCAGAGACAGAAAGCAAAAATGGGCTGTCAAGGACCTAAAAATATTCAACCCTGACTACACCTATTGATAATTTTGAATGTAAAATACATTAAACTTGGATTTATTGTAATTCCTCACATTTCTGCGTGTTTTTAAAGGTTAGCTGATATAATTTGATTAAATGTGTATCAGTAGACTCTTGTTGTTTCATTGCCTATGAAAGAAAAGTGAAAGCCAGTAGTCATGCTGCAGACCTGCTGCATATGAGTGTACTGACACAGTTACAAAGAACACTGAAAGGAATTCCCCAATAATTCAGAAGAGGCATTTTTTGATTGGAAATGTTCTTCTAGTGTATGTTCTTTCAGGTTTCAGAGGGAGTCCTGCCTTAACCTGGGATTTGACAAAGTTGTTACCTAGCATAAAGGAGTAATAATTGATCAGAATGAAGATAACCCACAAGTCAAGCTCTGTTGAAAAATGTACAAGAACCTGTTTGGTCAACTTACACAA
This sequence comes from Pagrus major, assembly GCF_040436345.1. Taxonomy (NCBI): domain Eukaryota; kingdom Metazoa; phylum Chordata; class Actinopteri; order Spariformes; family Sparidae; genus Pagrus; species Pagrus major. The sequence continues at coordinate 17,627,823 of NC_133218.1, read as the reverse complement.
GAGCCAAAGGAGGCATGACCTGTATATACAAGGGTGTAACGCATCATAAGGCTGAAATAAATTCACACTGAATTCAGGAAGTGGATTCTCTGGCACAATTTACTGTGTTGCACTCAACACAAACTGAATATATCACTACTTTCCTTTCCTCACTCATAATTTCCTCAAGCATTATTCGGTCCTCAGAGCTTTTAAATGGACAACTTGAAACACTTTATGCAGTGCTCAGGTCTGCAGCTTGTAAGTTTTTTCCCACTCAGATAAGATAAGTGAAACCACACTCACTGCGGTATGGCTTCTGGCAGATGTCCTCCTGAGATCCTCCTCTTAGCCAAGTCTCATTAGTGTCCCGTTTGGCGGCAACTTTGCCCTCACTGGCCGCCAGGCCCATCTCGTAAACGGTGAAAACAGCTCCATCCAAGCAACGCCACCACAGCAGGGTGGAGCCACAGTCAACCAGGGACAATGTCTTAGAGGGGACGTGCAATGCCAAGCAGCGGGACGTGGCCACATGGAAGAGCCGGTGACCCGAACCCCACTTCCACAGCTGGGACCTGCTGTCTGTGTCACAGGTGGTGAGGCTGAAGTCTGTTGGAGTCCTTATCTCCAGGCACTTCTCTGTGCTCGAGTGCTGGATGGTGAAAGCATCCTCATCTGTGGAAATGGGCAGAAAAAAAAACACACTTTTAGTTTATATGATCTTTTTTTATGGCATATAGGCAAAATGACAAGCAAAAATCATTTATAAAACTAAGTGGCTTAGTTTTAGTATGTTAAGATCATATCTTCTGTACTAAGGGGGGAGGCGGGGTGTACATTCTCTCCATGAAATAAAAAAAAACACTTGGGAACAAAACCAATGCTGGAACAAAAAGAAATGGTTGATTGATTTCATATTTCATGGGCTTGTTTTTAGATTCCTTCATTTTGGCAAGAGGTAGCGAAGGCAAGGAGACAATTTGAACAGAATTTGATTACTTATTTGTCCTATTTTTCCAGGGAAAATCCCGGATAAATCAACGGCACAGGATGAATATCTTTAAAACACTTGTGACAAGAGCAAGAAAGCCATCATAAAAGGAAAGGCTGCATTTGTCAAAGAAACGGACTGTATGGAGAAACCTACCTTTTTTGAACAATATGTAAAACAGTGGGGGGGGGGGAAATGACAACATATAGAGTAGTATATTTTCAAACCCTTACTCTGGATGGTTATTTTACAGGGCTGTTTCCAGTATTTGTTTAGAGTGTAAACTTGACTACTTTGAGGCCAAGGAATAAAAATACCACTCAAGTTTTGAGAAAGGCGTCGAAACAACATTTGCATCTTCATATTTGGAATTAAATTGCACATGTAAGTCTCCAAATAAAGACAAATGGTCAGTACATATAAAATACTCTGGGTAAATAGTTATGGGGGATTACAGCAAAATATGAAGCAGACAGATAAAATCTGCTGGCACACATATTGTAACTACGCACACAGGCTTTCTAATGTAGAAACTAATATCATGTAACAGCTTCACTGTATAGTACTCCAGTCTTTCAGGCTTTGATTATATACTACTACTGAGTATAGCCTACATAATATGAGAGCTGTGTACAGATGTAAACATTGAGAGAGCTACTAGAGGAGGGAGGGCGGGATGAGTATGAAGTTGGCTTGAGCTGTCAGATATGGTGTGGCATCACACTCACTGTGGATTGCAACAATATCAAACTGCTAACTAACGAACTTCAACTAAAAGCTGGTTTGTTCGCATCTGTCTCCACTTGTTCTAGTCGAGCAGGTTTGTAGCTTTTGTCCTCGGTCCCCACGCCGTTGACAAAGTTATCAAGGCCAATGGGTCGAGTGTGAGTGGCAGAAACAGCTCAGACATCACTGAAAATGCAATTTACGACGCAGAAAGGAAAGTGGCGTAGTTAGATAACTTACCGAAACCTGTAACGCTAGCCGGTGAGCAAGTCCCCAGGAACAACACCAACACAGTCAACAAACAAAGGCAAAGTGTCGCTTCGGATATTTTCAGCATGGTCACGGCAGAGACTTTTTGTTGGATTCATAAATAATCTGCCCTCCCGGAGTGTTGAGCTGTGAATGTAGGCCGGAAGATAAGTTAACTTCAACCCGAAAGTAATCAGATACAGTAACTAACCCAACTCTAACCCAGTTCTCTCAACTGTCAGATGTGTCGTCCACCGTCCCGCTCCGAACACACTTGTTAAGCTAGCACTAGCCACAATAAAAGAGCAGACTTCCGGTTTAACGTACAAAAATACACCTGACAAACTGCTCATGAGAAATCAGACAGACACCATGAAGACGATCACGTATGTTCTGGTTTTCTATTTAAACACCTCATTCTATTAAACATCATCATTTATTGTTGTTTATGTGACGTCTCTTCCTTCAAAGTTAGCTAACCGCTAACTGCGCCATTAGCTAACTTCAGCTAATGTTCCAGATTCTGTGCCCGAGTATATTTTATGACCCTATGAGCATTATGGAGTCTGCTTTCTACAATTCAATAAGATATATTAGGTGGCGATATAATGGCATATAAACAGCATAACAGATGATATAGAAGCACTACAAAGCACAGCGAATGTCACGCGATGCTTTTATTTTGAAGGCGAAATCACTCGTCTTCCTGTTTGCCATGTTTAATTTTCCGGCTCTTTGCGTCGGTGCCATCCCTTTTACACTCCCTGTCCCGGAAACGTTCTCCATATTAAACCACCTCAGTGACGTCACGCCCACTCGGTAGTTTCCGTAAACTAACAAACACACGCATATTGTGTTTTTCATCCCCCGTTTGCAGTGTCAAAAGTCCCTATTATGAATAACAGAAGGGCACTTGTGATGTATTGTATACGTGCAGTGGAAGTTGTGTTTTTATCTGTAAAGGCACCAGCTGTTTTATTTACTGAATTATTAATTGCTTGTCAGATGCTGTCAGCAAAACTGTCAATATCTGCACTTTGCTGTCTCATTTATCCATTGTATAGTGCTGCCTTTGTTTAGGCAATAATGGCTTGGAGTGTGTTTTATTTAGATCAGTCAAATCTATACTGATTATTATATTTTTACACAAAACCCTTCAAACTCACACTCTGACGCCACAGAGATTATACTTGTGGCGCTGAAGAGATTTTTCCAATTCGATAAGACAAGAGTGACAAGGACAATACTCAAGGAACAAAGATAAATTCTCTCATTTTAAAATAACAACAATGACCTACTTGTCTCAATCTATATCAGTAACAGTCCACAAGGACAACCTACTAATTTAACGGAGCAGCTTATATCTCAACATGCAAGACCAGAGAGCTATTTTGTTTTAGGTCTATCTAGTAGTTTGTTTTTCTGACCTTTGTTATGACATTTAGTAGTGATGGTGAAACACTACAAGCAGCAAGCCTGTAGACTAGTATTTTAACATCACTCTCCATTAAGGATACAACACAAGGACCAAAACTGCAAACAACTGGCCCCTCAAAGATGTGGTTGGATTGTATTACTACATGACTTCTTTGATCTAAGTAGTCATGAGGATGCTCAAAGAGGAAATAGCACATTATGGTCTTGGTCTGTGGAGAAATTCTACACAAAGTGAAGTGATTCATGGAATTGAAAGTGGGAACTACCTTTTTTTTTGTATTCCTCTGTTATACACACAGCAAGACTCAGTGATAAAAAACTGGAATTGTTAGGCCTAACTTCAATTTATTAAAACACAAAGAAAATTGTGCAAAAATACATCTAATAACTTGCTATGCATCAGCAGACAAAAGTGAACAAGAGGACAAATCCAGTCATCAGTTATAGGCCATTTTCTATTAGTTTCAAACATACAAAAAACCTCTGGTATCAATATACAGCATGTACGCTTAAAAAAATAAAAATACAAAAGTAATACTGACAAAATTGCTGTACCACATGTGCAGCTCCAACAGCTCCTGAATTCTTGAAATATACAAAATTATATAAAAAATATCACTGTAATTTCTATTTTGTCTTCGATCTGCATCTTTTTATTTAATGATAGTGAAACTTACTTTTGACACTGACAAGCAGACCAAGATTTTTCCTCAAAATATTGTTTCCTCCACTAAATATTGTTTGACAGTGACACATCAAGTGTCCAGTACCTCTTTTAACAAGTTTCCTTCTCAACATTCTCATGTATGTACACTTGGTTAGTCTAGAGATTCAAATGTGGGCTCTTCAGTGTCAACACAAGAAACATCTTTACAAACATTTGTCTCCTTGACATGATTGGAATAAATGATAACCGCAGAGAGCAACAGGGATCCTTCAAGCACATTCTCAAATGAACGAACGACAAGCTTGCTTTCATCATCTCACCACTGTCCTGAGGAGTCAGCGTCACAGCTTTACAGTGTCATGTGGCATTTATACCTGATGGTGAAATGGTGAGAGACAGACAGAGAACATGAGACATTAAAAAAAGGGAAAAGCAGGCATTGAGTGCTATTCTCCTGAGTGAGCCTCCAGGTCTGTGATCAGCACATTTCCATCCGACTCCGTAGCCTGTGAGCTGGTTTGTCTGTAATAAGCGCTGGCAAGAGTGGGAAGCCCCTGAAAACGTGAGGCGTTCCTCTTATACACAAACCACATCGCTCCTACCAGCAGGGCAAAGATGAGTACAGCCACCAGCACTGCAGCTGGGATGACACCATGATGTAAACCTGGAAGACACAACATGATAACCTTTATGTTTAATCATACACTGTATCCTCACTGAGCTTCTAGATAAACACAGCTTCACATGTGAAACCATGTGCATGAGCTCATGGCACAGGACACATATAATAATCTGAAGTGTAAATCGTTACCATTTAGCGGTTCCACCTCCACCTCACTCACAACATCTGCAAAAGAACACATACGGTAAAGTTCAACTTAACCTTCAGCGTGTATTATCTTCGTTAGTAGACCAAGGTCATCACTATGAAATGTGTTTTTATTCCAAATTCCAATCTGTATGAAAGCCTTATGTTTACCTTATTATCTTAATTAGCCTTTCCATCAATTTTGTCTATCTTGTATCTGTGTGTAACTCGGCATAACTTCGGCATACATAGCCTACAGTGGATCTTAGTTTTACTAAACATTATAACAGTAATGAACAATAACTTTTCAGAAAACACATCTATCCTGAATAAATAACCACACATTTTTCTGCATACAGTAGAGGTGTTATTTAAGTATCTTGCCGGCCTGTTTTGGAGAATTTAGGATTGTCAGAATCATGATTTTCAAACATGCGACTTCCTTTTTTATGTGCTCATTGTGTCGGCAGATACACGCTGTAAACACTGATTTAGCATAAACTTTTAAGGTTTTATGACCAGCCTGCAAACGGTTAATTCACACATCCATCGTATACAGAGCAACTTTATTTTGCAGGTGTATTTCTGAACACTTACGGACTGTAAGTCTAGTCTTTATCTGCTTAATGCTCCACTATGTTCACCAGCCAGTTGCTAATTGTATCTTGTTTGGGGCGGTGTAGGAAGCGTACTCCGACAGTACTCTGACAAACAATGAGCTGGAAAATGCTGAAATGCTCCTGAAAAGTACTCTGCCAGCCTACGCTAATTGTACCATCCTGCTCTCGTCCAGTGAAATTATGTCTGGTTTGTCATCTACCGTCTACCTGAGTCCATGTAGATTCAGCATTAGTATGTAAGGAAAAACCTGTGCAAACTGAAGTAAATAGAGCCTTTGTTTCTGTGGCTCTTACTCCACAGATTTTTATCCACACCAATCTTAATTCTTCAATTTGTTAATTAATTTTCTCTTTTTTATTTAATTTCATCCCTGTGGTGTTATTACTTGAGTAGAAAGGTAGAGATTTTGGGGACTCACAGCGAGAGAAGGCCAACACATTTTCCAATAGGTTGTATGAGTTCAATGCAGGGTATCCACTCTGCTTTGAGAAGCTTCAGCCCCAAATTCAACTTACTTGAGATGGTTTTGCAGACGAAGCCGAGCCGCTCGGTGCACTGTGACACGTGCCACACGCCGTCAACCACCCTGGTAGTAACACAGGCGTCTGCAGTCAGCAGCTTGGAGTCTGGAGCTTTGCTGGGCCAGTTGGTGTAATCCATAGGTGAACCATCCACCCAGGACAGAGAATCAGCTAAAAACAGAGACTTCTATTTAATGAAAAGGTTTTTAAAGGGATCGCGATCATCTGAGGGGTACGGGAGAGTGATAGATTCTTACTGTCGATGTTGAAGTACATCCCCAGCCACACGGTATGGTGAAGGAAGCCCGACGACCACAGCTGCTCCAGAACAAAACGGTTCTCTTTCTCACTCTCAATGGTCAGGACATCTGAGGTGTTTACTAGAAAGTGACAAGAACAAAAGAAATTCACCATCACCAAGGAATAGTTTGACATTTGGGGCAAAACGTTGCATTAACTTTCTTGAGTTTTGATTCCATCCACATTTTCACAGTGAATATGAAGCTACAGCCAAGAGATGTGAGCTTAGTTTAGCAGAGGGACTGGAAACTGTCTTTTCAAACTACAACAATACTTTACATTCCATTTTTTGTACAGATTAAAACTAAAAATAAATATTGTGTTAATTAGTGAGCTTTAGAGGTTGTGGTGGATGGATTTTGTTACATCTAGGGATGCCCAAACTTTTTCCTTGGAGGGCCAAAACGGTAAATTAATGGTGGGCCATGGGCCAAAAACAAACATCTATTATGTTGTATTTTATTTAATTGTATTGTATTGTATTGTTAAGATGCAAAGTGGTTCTAGGATCCCAAGACTTCCTGCGCAAAGTATCACTCTGCCCACCGCTCTCAGATTATGAAAAATAATGGAATCCCATACATTTAAAGAACACATTTACCCACAAAAACAGGATTTGCATTATGAGATTTTTTTATTTATTTTTTATTTTTTGCTACTTGGAGAAAAGCCAGGACAGCTGTTTCCCCGCTGGCTGTGGCTTCATATTTGCTGTACAGACATGAGAGTAGTACTCATCCCTTCATCTAACTCATGGCAAGAACATGTAAAAGCATATTTCCCAAAATGTAAAATGTTTCCTTTGAAAACAAATGTAGATTTTTTTCAGATCAAGCAGGATTTTACTGTTTTTATCTTTGTCCTGAGTAACATTTTTAATCAGGAACTTAATCACAGTTTTCAATTTTTCAGAGCAGCTCCACCATTTGACCTGTAGGGGGAGCATGTCACCCATCCTGCACATAAAGAGGCCAATCCTTTCCTTTATATTTCTAATTTTCAATCATGATAATCTACATGTAGACAAATGCAACACAGAAATTAGTCAGATAATTAATAGCAAAAATCACATCTGATGAATCCCTACCTTTCTGCCTGCAGTGCTCTCTTGCCTCTTCAAATGTAAGTTTCTGCACTACAGGCTCAAAGTTGTAACAGCCTTGTCCAAATTTGACCCACGTGGAGGGACACGCCACCTCGTATGAGATAAATGGTTTACTGCCTGTGAGAGAGAGCAGAAAATGGTGTGTAATGTCAAGCATTATCAGTAACAGAAACAGCTGAAGAGAGGCTGTGTCGAGTATTTCACTGAAGTAGCACTGACTTGCTGGGGGAACATGACAGAGGGCTCCTGGTAGCGGAGTTTCACAGTCGGCTCTCCGCCAGCCTCCGTTCACATCCATGTACACGCATTCTCCTGACACGATGTCTTCATCGTCATCGGCTGGGTCCCAGTGTGTGTACACCGTGTCACTGCCATCTGACCACTGATAATTGATGCCACTCTGTCAAGAAATACCAACATGTCAGTCAAGAAGTTGTGGTCACCTATAACACCCGACACTTATTGAGAAAGCAGGAGTGGAGGTCAATCTGTGTAGACAGCAGTTTGATTAACAAGAACTTGGGGTAATACTTGAAAGACGGATATCTGTGTTGCCGTTTACATTGACCTCTGACATTATTTTCTTTATTGCATATTTTGTACGTACACTAACATTATCGTATACAGTAATATCAAATTCTTGTACTTAATATATAATGTACACTAGGGGGCGAGTCATTATTGACCTGGCTGGTTATTAGAGCCGATATTCAACATTTTTCTGTTTATCAGTTGTTGTTTTTTATCTGATTGCTGATGAACTAAATTAACTTAAAATGTGCTACTTTGGCCCTGATGCAGCTGGTAATCTGCAAAGTAACTAGTAACTACAGTTATCATATAAATGTATTGAGTAAAAGCATAACATTTGCCTCCAAAATGTAGCGGAGTGGAAGTATAACGTAGCAGAAAATGGTAATACTCAAGTAGAGTACAAGTATCTCAAAGTTGTACTTAAGTACAGTGCTTAAGTAAATGTACTCAGTTACATTCCACCACTGTTGTCAGCAATGTGTGGACAATCTATTTGATTGTTTTTACTGTAGTGTATACAGCCAACTCACTCAAAATATTGGTTCATGATCACTTTTACTGAAATATCCTAGATTTGGTTGCAAGTTAGAAGCATTACAAAATCTAAAGCTCAAATTAAAATACTATTTTTAGCCTTTTAACAACAAAACAATGTGCCCCATGCTTTAGTTGCGGGAGATTCCAGTTACTGATTCAACGGAGGTGACGCACACTCAGTGTTCCACGATATTATAATGATCAAGCAGCATGAATGAAGCAGACATAATAGTAACCAAACTATGTCAAAAACACTAAAGGTATTTGTTAGTATTGAATGACGGTTACTTTGGGTGGTTCACGAGACAGAAATCGAACAAGATCAGGCAAGAGTGGCAGAGCGAGAATCAGTTCATTCACTCCCTGTGTTCATTTCCCTCCATGACTAAGACATTCCACAGGGACTCAGTGATCGTTGGATCCGAATGTTAAGTCGCTGACTGTCTGCTGGGAAAGCACACGCCTGTGGATAGAGTACCTCCACATGGGCAAAAGGCCAGGAGAAAAACCCATGAGGCATGTGAGACAACTGTAACTAGCCATCAGTGCAGGGCATCTATGTGAAACAAACAAAACACATGAGGTGTCCAGTGAATATTTTAGGACCTTTTTTTTTTTTTTTTTTATAATAGTTTCCTTGTTAATTCACATATGTTACTGTTATAGCTCGAACTTAAAGCTAAACATTTTTAATCTTCAAAATGTTCCCTCAGTCTTGTCAGGTGGTGCATCATGGTGCAGCAAACTACCACACTGCAAGGATTTAGGCTGCTGATGACATGCTGACATGCTTTTAGTGAGAAAAAAAGACAAAAAAAAAAAAAAATAGAGAGAAACATTTTGGACAAAGCCAGGCTAGCTGTAATCTTCTCAACTCACTCTTGGTAAAAAAGTTAATAAGCGCGTCTCCCAAAATGCTATTTCTTCAAACATAAACTGTAGGAAAGCAAACAAACAAACACAATGCCACCTCTACAACACAAACATATAGCAGTAGACACAGCAGATGTATATAGTACATATTGCATGAGAGGATACATACGTCTTGACTATACAGTCCAATCCAGTGGGGGACTGCCAATCTATTGACAAGGACAGTAAGGAAAGCCTGGTGGTAGGCATCTGTAACGCTCACTAGGTCAGAATCATTCTCTATGCACATATGCATCGCGTCGTACCAGCTCATGTTGCCAGACACAACCTTGTAGCTGCGGCTCCTGTATTCAATGTTGTCAGGGAGGGGGTGGTGATTGGAGTGGGTGGGGGGTTTGGATGTATCTGAAACAAGAAATAAGGGAACAGAGAAGAGTGTGTGAAGTAGGTATGACACTGGTAGACTTGGTCAGAATGATTACTTCAAGGTGTTCATATTAATGGATGTTTGATCAATTGCATCAATTAAAGGAATAGTTCCACATTTTGGGCTTGTTTTCTTTCTTGTCGACTCTGAATGTTAGAAAATTGTTACTGCTTTCCTATCTGAGTTGTGACTTCCTTGAGTCTTGTTGTTATTGATTCTGGGACTCCCAAAAATTAGTTATGCACATAATATCTGAGCTAACTGTATTCTGGCTGTAGCTTCAAATAATAGAGGGGTGTCAATCTTCTCATCTAAATCTTGACAAGGAAGATGAGGAATAAACTAATTTCACAAAATGACAAACTGTTCATTTAAAAGTAACAATCAAAGGTATCAATTACTATACTATTTTTAATCAAATAATGGCACATGAAAGGAGGTGCCTGGTTTATTTCATTAAAGGAAAAAATATTTCAACTTTGTAGTCTCCAACAGATTTTTATATGAATGATTTTAAACGCTTGTCTCGCATCTGACTGAAATTGAACACAGAAATTAGCCACCTGGAATAGCCATTATGGCAAGAGCCTAACCGGTACGTAATTTTTTGGGCCGATGCCAAAAATTCCAATATCTATACATAGGCAAATATACCGTTAGATACATTTTTTGCAGTGATCCTTCAAATGATGTAATCAAAGCCTCGGGCTCTAATCACGGTTACCTGCATGTGTATCTACAGCAGAGCTATTTAACTGGAGGCCGGGGGGCCAAATGTGGCCCTCTTACAACCTCATTCTAGTCCTTCAATCATTTTGTTAGTAGGCTAATTAGCCTATTAACTATTCATTAGTTATGTCTGTTGCTAAGCAAAAAATACTCTTTTTTTATAAAAACGATTGAACCCAGGCTGTTTAACAGAGGAAATATATACAAAAATCAAGCTGACATCATTACGTCTGAGATTAAAAAGGTGCATTGTTTTTTTTTTCTGTACTTTTTCTTTGTCAATTTTGAAAACTAAGAAAGTGCATTGCTTTAACATATTTAACTAGAAGCTTTAAAGGGCAGATATAGGGACTGTAAAAGTCTGTCCCCTTAGCACTTCACCTTTTTTCAGATCGGGCCGTTCTACAAAAGAAGTTGAATAGGCCTGATCTACAGTATACACTGGGTCAATAAAATCTGGAGTCACAATGTTGTATGCAACTCAACCGAAGTTTGCTTTGTTTGCCTGTTACTACACTGTGGTCCCACCACACTACAGTATGTGACTTGAAACACCTGCCAGAACTCAAGATTCCACTTCATGACAAAGGCTTTTTTGACTTGCAGAGAGAATAGGTTATAAGACAAGTGTATGAGAGACCATTCAGCATGAGAGAGTTAGAGCGGTCTGACAGAAAAATTGAAAGACAGACATGCTGAAAAACACTCAGTGGGGCAATGAAAGGTTGGCAGTGAAGGGATGAAACCAAAGAAAGTAGTAAAGATAAAGAAAATGAGGGGATCTTACCTTGAGGTTTTTGACAGACAAAGCCATACCCACTCTCGCTGCACTTCTCATCGTACCACTTCCCTGTCAGGTGGAAGTTGTGGTTGTTGGACAGAACAGTACACAATGGCTCATCAGCAAATCCACTGAGCCACTCGTCCTCCTGGGGATTCATACGATTGACGTTACACTTCAACTAATGTTTGCACAGGTGAAGTGATGGTTACAATTTACAAATGGTTGTTTGCCTTATATCATTACCAGCAACTGGTCAACAATTTTAATGTGATTTATGTTTTGTTTTTACTACCAGTTCATTTTTTAGCATTATTGTTTTTGTTGGGCATCCAGGGTATCAGAAGTAAATGCTCCATTTGCTTTCTGTATCGAAAATGTCAGGTCACTTAGAGCACTTAGAGCGAAGTCACAGCAGAGAGTTTCAAAAAAATGTGGAATGGTGTGTTAGTATGGACAGAGATTATTTCTGAAACGATAGTGAAATAACTGTATTGATGGGGATTGTTTTTGTTTTAAAACCGTTTTCATAAATATCCATGATCGTGTTACGCTATTGAAAAGTGATCGGGAGCAATGGTGAGTATACTTGTCTTGAAAAGTATACATATATCACATGTCCATACACACATTGGTAAGGTAATTTTCTACTTTTGGATGAGATTAGACAACTCACCTGTGGATCTGTGAGGGACACATATTCACACAGACACAAATATAATAAAAATAGACAACAAATTGTTATGTTTCTAACAGCAGTGTAGGCAAAACCGAAGAATTCACAGTAGCTTACAGTGAGATAGCTCTTTGGTTCAATTGGAGACCAGTTGGTGTAGCTGACTTGTTTCCCATTGATCCATTTCATGGTGTCCTCATCATGCAGACCAATCCACACACCTACAGAGCTTCCCTGGAGCAACATGGTGATGTATGCTGCAGATGGACGGTACGTCAACAAGAAAGTAAAAGAACAAAAATGTAAACAATGAGCAGTATTCTTCTCTGACATGCTTACAAACAGAGCTGGAGAGGAGCTTGTCTGATGATGTTTGAATATAAAATTTATTTTAGTATTGTATAGTTCACTTTTCCTCTACCTTGTTCAATCTCATCTTCTATAGCGACCAGTGTGCCTTTAAAGGACGAGCAGATGGACTGGGCATCTTTCCAACTCTTTCCCTCCTTTGGACTGCCAGGAAGGTGGAGCAGGAGACACTGCCAACACACACACACAAGTCCCGCACAAAACATGAACATCACACTGTGAAATACTAATTATTATTCCCCCATCACCACCTGGATTCTTGTTTGGCGAGTTCAGGTTTCAAATCCCAAGCATGTAGTCATCTAACATCTGCCATAATTACAAGTTCCTGTTGAAACTAGAAAACAGCTAAAGTTTGGCAGCTGATTTTATGCATCGCCTGAGCTCTCCTTCTTAGGTAACGTTACACGTTATACACATTACACTGTTATATCCCAAGAAATTAAGATGCACAAGGTTAGAAAGGTTACAGCTCCAGCACTTTCAGAGAACAAATCTTAGCTTTTACTGTGGGCAATAAACGTGTTTCAGCAGGAAGCGCATGTTTTTTGCAAACAATAAAAGATAAGAATTGTTCTCTGAGAGTGCCAGAGTTTTGTTCATTGTTGATTCCTGCCACTGTCATATAAGTTATTTTCTTAGCTGTGGAGAAGTGAGGGCTGCTATTTTTTCATCAACCTTGAGCTGCAAAGTCCACAGTTTGATTCTGCCAGGGGGAATATAGTTTCATGTTGATGTAATCTCTCTCACTGCCCTCACTGTGCCCCCCCAAAAGAAAAAAAATGGATAATTACTCTTTGTTCCATATTTTATGTTCATGGAGAGAAAGGGCAGACATTGCTACAAGGCTTTCCACTGTGTTTAATATGCAGAACAATGATTGTGCTAACAATAGCCATTTTCCATCTTTATGTTAATTATCATAATCGTTGTGGAATTTCAGATCACTAGACCAATCAGGAGAGATGAGGAAGACTCAAAGACACCGATGACTTAAGTTGAAGTCGTTTATACAAACTTGATCAAGGAGGAACAACATAACAACACATCTGTGTGCACAGTGTAATGCCAAATCATTCCTCCCGAACCTTCTCCAGTTTCAGGTTATATCTACAGCTCAGAAAGCCTCCCTCCCATACATGGTCATCTGTTTAACAACAAGGAAGGGAGAAGTTACTGCATGACCTTCTCCCTTTGTTCTCTGAAAGTGCTGGAATAGAAAGAAAATCTACCATAGATAGATCGAAGGTCATCTTACAAGTTTACACAAACAATCAGCTTTGGTTTGTTTTGGTTTGTCGGGCATCTGTTCTGTATACATATCTACAGCTTTGCAAAGACCATGAGAGATAGAAACTCATAGAGCAGATGTCATTATGCCCTCATCCAGACCTTAACGTTTATTAAGGGTACGTATGACATCGACATCCTATCGTATGAAGACAGAATGTCCTGGGAGAGTCACAATAATGTTAGGTGTTTTTCTTACATGCGAATGAGATATGAGGGAGTTGGATCGGCAAAAGTTAGCGATGACATCGCACTGCTCTCTCAGTACGCAGTTCATGATCTGAAGAACGAGCCGCTGCAGGAGCAACGGATTTGTTCTGCTGCTAACACAGTAATGTTAGCACGAAGCACACAGCCACTGACGCACCGGGTGGCCTTTTCTGACTAAGGAACGATTGGGACAGCTATTGTGCAGTCAGTGTCGATGTAGTCAGGCAGTCCGTGTTCATGTATTTTGGAAGAGTGGCTTTAATGGAGGCCTGAAAGGAGGATGTGGAATTTTTTTTTGGATTGGATACTTTAATCATTTTGCTTGCTCTTGCTTATTTATCCAATCTTACCAACCCCAGGTTTAACATTGTATTCAGAAATGTTGTTTTGTTGGAACCTTTCTCCTTCACTTGAGATGATTTTACATGTTCCCGACGGAGACTAACTTTTTTCAAAATATGTCTTTATTGAGGTTGACTCAGCTTGAGTGTCATCAGCAGGGGGTTATTCTGAAGTTATCAACAGAACTCAGTCAAGAACAGTGAATGTAAACACAAACATCCTGCATGAACCCCAGAGGCAGCTGGGTATTCAGAGAAGGGATCGTTTTACAGATTACAGATACCAGATTTTTTGGGGGAGAACGAGTTGAACTGAGACAACTTGTGTGCAAGTGAATAATCGTTTAAAACACAACCTTTTTACTTTAACGCATCTATTTAGCATTTATTAGGACTATAGAAGCATTGAACACATTTTTAACACAATATAATGTAGTAATAAGCATATATAAATAAATTCTAAGTGTATGTCAACGATTATTACTTCTCCAGTAAAGACATATTATACATAATTACAACTGTGCTTTACTAGTATATCACCACTTACTGTCTGTTTTCTGTAGACACCAGCCTCCATTTAAGGATATAGGGTGGTTAAGGAATGGTTGTAGATTAATACACTAATAAATGCTTATGTCTGCTTACAACTACATTATTATGTGTTATAAACCATTTATTAAATGTTAACATACTGCATCTCAATGCTTAATTGTGGAATTTAATTAGTATTACCTTCGCATCAATAAAGCATTGTCATTTTTCTAAGTCCATCATGATGTTTCAGCTCACAGATCTCAAAAGATGATTATTATTTATTCCCAATTTGAAGCAACTGCTCACAGCTAAAGTTAGTGCAGAAGTGCCTCAGGTGTGGCTTCCTCCGCATACACCTTTTGTTATCTAGGCGAAGACAGAAACCTCCAACTTCTCTCTTGAAATAAAGCGATTAGAACATAAATAATATATAAGTGTGTGTGTGTGTGTGTGTGTTTGTACAAGCGTATGTCTCAACCTTGTGTCCAAAGTACAGCCATTTTTCTGGACATCCTCCGATGTAGTGCGGCTCCCTGGGAGTCTCCACCACAGACACCGTCTTTCTCTTGCAAACATAACCGTGGAGATCGCTGCACTTACTCGTCGACCACTTCCCTGCAACAAATCAAGAAAACCTCAACAAGTTCTAGCATGTGCAAATATATATGCATCAGTGCGTGTTTTCTGAATGTGTTTACCTGTTGAAGAGGACATGGTGACGCACAGACCGTTTTTCCTAAGGTCATCTCCGGCACGCCGCTCTGCCCAGTTCTGAAACTCTACCTCTGTCCTGTCGCTCCACCTGCAAACAAACACACAAATACATTTAATGAACAGCCCTAGCTGATGTCCTGGTCTTAATGAGCCTGTCAGTGGGTTTACATGCATGCAACTGATGCTGTGATGATCCCCTTCAGCTATTAAGATACCACCAATCCCAGACTTGGTCTTCATCTCAACACCTGTCCTCTGACTGTGATTAAACCTTAATACTAGTCCAATTTCCAACCAAATTTAGCTCAAAAGAATTTCCAGAATAACGGCAAAATAATGTTTTTTATCAACAACAGTTCTGTAAATATCAGGATCGGGCTGCATTGATATGAAAAGCTCCAGTTCAGTCAGGGGCCGTTTAATAACAGGAAGAAGAAGAAGGTGCAACATGATGATTTAATTAAAAGAGCGCCAGTCAAACATTAAAACATGATGGAAGTATGGTTACAGTCTCATCTGTCAACACAGATTTGATGTTTTCACCACAACACTCTAATTAAGTCTGCTGTCATTGCTCTTTGTTGCGTTTTTCTTTTACATATACATCAAGTTTGCCACCTCATCCAAGCATAAAAACCTTTTTGAGACCTTTCATATTTAGTCATTTACCCTCTATTTTTATGCACTAATTGTAAAACGTCCTCGCTGCAGCGGCCCCGGGTTCGATTACACCCTGTGGCCCCCCGCTGCATGTCATCTGCTCTCCCTCTCTCCCCCCACCCCCTGTCCAATACCTCAGCTGTCCTATCAAATAAAGGCACAAAAGCCTCAAAACAATATTTTAAACAAAAAAAAGTGAAGGTGGAAGGAAACACACTAATCATTGTCTTGCTCAGCTCTAAGGTTCATAATTTTGTTTCTCTTTGGTACCTTTTAAATTAGTATGATTACGTCTACATTTTTCTCCCCTCAGATTCTTTAAGAGCTGTTTTCCACCAAATCTAGCTGTATAACAATTTGCAATAAATAGTCAATTTCTTGTCATAAGTGTCCCTCTGTATGGATGTTATTTGTGTTATGATTTGGGTTTTTGGTTTACTTGTTTCCTGTTTTATTTTAGTAAATGTATTTAATGTGTCATGCTTTACTTTCCATTTCCTTTCTGCATGGTTTCTCCTGTGTTCGTTGTGTGTCCTCAGTGTTCCAGGTTGTTGTTCCCCTTTCTAGTCTCCCCTTCACTTTATGATTCATTGTCTTTTTTTCTTGTTTTTTTTCTTGGATTCTCTTTTATTGCCTTCATTTTGTTTTTTGTTTTTTTTTAGATACCAGCTTTGTAAATAAAGCTTGCTTTTTGTTTCCAACCTGCCTGCCTCACTGTCTCTGCATTTGGCTCCTCACATTTTGGAGACTTGCACCTGCGTCTCCTTTTGCCTTTTGTTTGACTTGTAATTTGTAATCTGTGGATCTGAGACACCTGCCGTTAGCTTCTCTGAGACTGGGCTAGGATTAGTAAAACTCTTTTTACATAAAAGCTATTTGTACTGACACATCTGCGTTCTGTCTTGCCACACTGGCCTCTATTATGTTTTGTTTGGGGAGGAAAGCAGAAGAGCATCTCAGTCAGCTGAGGCTTTATTTCTATTTTTTTGTTTGCTTAGACAGGTTGGTAGCTTATAAAAACCTTGAGTTAGGCGTTTTTTCATCCGGCAACCCCTGTAAGCTCTTTTCTTTTGAAGCTAGGCTCTGTTTCTTAATATGCCAATTCAGTTCAAGTTTGTTTAAATGATCTGCAGTGAAAAAAATCTACTTTATTGCCAAACTACAGCTAGAGACCTGGGTCACATTTCACTGAATTTGCAACATGAGATCCTTGACATTCTTCATTGATCAAAACACTGCGAACCATGCAGCGTTCGTAAACCTTGTAGGTCTCACTCAAACTTATCTGTAATTTGAAAGTGGCTGATGCCATTTGCGATCTGTACCCAAGCAGTGCTGGAAGTTTGCTTTTATTAAACTGCCCCCTCATTGTATCTTCATCAACTACATCTGCTTTAAGATACAGAATCCGTGGCAGCACCAATAAACACACACCTGGCCTCCTCTCCAGGCTGCCCAATGGACAGGCCGATCCACCAGTCGGTCGGGCCCAGGGAGAGCTGAGGAGACAGAGTGAAAGGAGCAAAGATTTAAAAAAAGAACTTCACTTTTACCCTCCTCCTTTGCAATCCAGCCCTCACTTGGCTGGAGGATCGCCTTTTCAGAGCCCCTCTTACATGAGCTGCCATTCAGGCGCTCTCCTTGGCCCGTGCTTCGGCTCTTTCATCGCCATGTTTTGTTCCCTTTATCCCCTCCCAATCCCCGACACCACAAGAGACTCCTTTAGTGTCGTCAAAAAGGCCGCCGCCAAAAAAACAGCCTTTTTCTTGCTTCCTGTGTGTAGGAGCACTCAAGCATGAAAGTGTCACATATGAGGTACATTTTAACTTGTCGAAGTGTGTCTGTAAACACTTGAGATTGTATGAGGAACGAGTGTGTCATTTGTGTTCACACTTGTTCATGCACGTGTTTGCTTTTCAGTGTGTGTGTGTGTGTGTGTGTGTGTGTGTGTGTGTGTGAACTGTTAGAAGAATGGGATAAGTGGACCATTGAATGGAGAAGAGCCTCTGTGATTAGGTACATCACTTTGGCTGTGTGCTCCTGTGTGAAATTGTGCTCCTGCCCACTCAAAACAACAAAAGAAGTGTTTATGTCCAAAGATTCTGGCATCTTTTTGGTCACTGCGATTAAATGGTGAGAGTATTTTCATGCATTTTCTTTTAAAATCATGGCATGAGAAGTAAAGAGGTGGTCAAGAAATAATTCACAAAAAAACTGTTAAAGTTGTACATCGACAGAGATAATATTGTTTTCATGTGAAGCAAACTGTGTTTCAAAATTAGCAAAAAATGTTAGATTTCCTTTTAAATAAGCTCTATTATTTTGTTAAACACAATTATTAAAAGGATTCAAATAATAATTAATCATTTTCATAGAGCATGTTTAAGAATGAATCATGTACAATTTTAAATACTTCTATGTAAAACAAAAACATGATTCCTGTGTGTTTTTGCATTTTTTAAAATAATTTTTGGTTTTAAATGGGAATGAACACAAAAAATTTACTGTTATTAGTGGTAAATAAAATAGCAAAAAGTAATATTCTGGATAAAATGAATGCTATTACAGTAGCGCTATATCCTATATTCTAAAAAGGATTATAATTTAGATGCCTTCTATTACAAATCTTTATATACAGCTAAAAAAATATATATATTCCAGTGCACACCAGGATACAATTGACACTATTTTATTAAAAGATACACCTGATTGATTTTATATGAAGCAAGATGTAAAATGCTTAGTTTGCTTCTTGTTGTTTGTTATGTAATTATTAATAAAATAGCGTCAACTGTATCCTGGTGTTCACTGGAATATTGATTGGGTTTTTTTGGTTAACTGTTGTGTACTCTGTACCAGCTGTGAATGGGGTATCTTCAGCATTTTCTCTATAAATGGCTGGAAATATTAAATTTCCTAGAATATGTATAGTACATAAGCAGTGGCAGTGACAGACCCGCCGCAAGCGCTCCTTGATGAAGTGCAGCTCCTCTCTGGAGTGAATGGACAGCAGGTAGCCTCCCATCATCTGACAGGCCAGAGAGACAGCGTCCCAGTCAAAGGGCTGCTTGGCCAGCAGGTACTCAGCTCCACGGTAAAACACCCAGGGCTCGCTCTCTGTGAGGGGGGACAATTATAATACAATACACATTTTTAAATAACACTATTCTAAATATATCCATGACATTACTTTTGTGACTTCCGGTTTTATTTTGTTGTTATATCCTCTTGTGTTTTGTTGTCACTTTCTACTTCCTGCTCATAACACTGTGTTCCCAGTGTTATGTGTCCCTTCTGTGTTCCTCCCCAGTCTCATTCCCCCCTCCCCCACACCTGTCTCACATCAGCCTCATTAGCAGTTCCTGTTTGTTAAGTTTGTATTTAAGCCTGTGTTCTCCCCTCACTCTTTGTTCATCTGTTCTTGTCCTTACCTCAGTCCTGTTGTCACCCTGTTCCCCAGTCCTTCTGTTTTCCCTGTGTTCCTGATTTGCTCCTCGTGGTTTTCTAGTTTGTCCTCAATTTTTGTATGGCTTCTGTATTTTCCTTTGACTGCTTTTTTATTGTTCACAACCCAATTTAAGTCTGCTCCCTTTCCAAATCAAGTCTGAAGGAATTTTCTGAAAAACTATATTGCAAATCATCTAAACATTGAGTCTGGTCCAGCGGCAAAGACTTGAGTCTACATCTCTGGCCCAGAAGGTCTGATTTCTTATTAGGTTCATACCAGCAGTCCTTTAGCAGATTTTTTATTCTCCTCTGGTTACAAAACAGCAAGATTAAAGCTATGTATACAGATCACATTACTGCAGTCCTCACAAACTTTATCAAGTGTTTACAATCTGTACAACATACAAGGTCATGTACAACAAGGTGCTGTTAAACCAGATTAGACAAATCTAAGATGAGAGAACTGCAATGTGGTGAAAAATATAAATACAATATACAATATGATATTAAGTTACTGCTATCGGGTCGTATGCAGATTCAACAGTCAGTCAGAATTTTCTGCCAAATGATAAAGTTTTTCAGTTAGCAGGTGATAAGAAAAGTTACAGAAACATGTTAAAGGAGTAATTATAATAGTCGCAAAATAAGTGCAGTACTGACATGGTCTTGTTTTGCCCGGCCAGGCCATATTTTGCCTGGCTTGCTTAACATCATATAGTAGTACAGATATAAACGATATCTACAGTATCAGTGCCTGTAAAGCCATGGAGTAAATAAAACTTCTACTTACGCTCTGTGTACCAGTAGGGTTTTTTCAGTTTATCACCTGCAACATGAATCAGAGTTCAGTAAGTAATGCAGTACAGATGTATGTGCTGTATGTTTGTGGTGTGACGTTGTTTACCTCGGGACATCTTGCAGATCCACTCATGTTTGGTGTCACAGGGCTGCGGCATGAGAGTGTTGGTCAGGTCACTGTACACGCCACAGTCCCTCCTGTCGTCCTCCTCATTCTTATCCTCTATGAAGGACGTCACCACCTGAGACAAAACCATAATTAATACACTCTCTGGTTATTACGTTGTGCTACAAAAAGGCATGTGAATACTTTCTGAACATCTCTGCGTACTCACAGGGGAACCATCAGACCACTCCCAGGCTCCAAGATGTTCGGGGTCTCTCTTATTTAAACCAACCCAGAACCAGCGACCCTCTGTTCTAAAAAAAGAGGAGCAGAACAAAAAAAACACTGCAACACAATCCAGCTGAGCAAGTCTTATAACCTTTTCACATTTGAACTCACCAATACATAGTGGAAGACATCTTTTTAGTTTTATCTGAGTAAAATTAACTGTTTATAAAATACAGAATTTTAGTATTTATTTAGACCAAAAAAACAAAAACAAAAAAAAACAGTCATATGCCTTGTATGTGTACACATACTTGGCCGATAACACTGATTCAGATTCTCACATGTCTCCCTGTGAAGCACAATGACCTTTCTGATCTGTCCTGTCTGGTTAGATGTCAAGCAGAGGTGAAAGACCGTATGACTTTCTTCTATTAAAACCTGAAAACTAAAAGGTGACTGTTGTCATTGGCCTAGATACCATGTATTGGTGCCTTTGCTAACAACATCAAACCTTTTGAATAGACTAGAGGGGGTCATGCTTTTTCTGGCATTTACCTGATTAATTACTTAGTCACTGTGGTGCATTCCCCATTTTTCACAATGTAATTTCAGAAACTTGATATTTTAAAAATGTTATATTTGGTTAGATGACTTATTAAGGCGTTGTTTTTTTTCACTGGAGAAGTTGTTTCTCCCTGTAGAAAAGTAATCATCTCTAGACAAATTATAAAACAATCCCAAACCACATTCTATCTTCAGAAGCCAATAAATTAAATGGTGTACTCGCAGCTCTGTGCACATAAAACCTCAAAACATAACTCCCCGACTGATGCATTTGTCAGTTCACATCACATTCCTGCACTGACGAGGCCCAGAGGGCTGTACCAACCCTTCAAACATGGTACTGAGGAGCTGCTTAACAAACACCTGCTCCTCATAGTGGTGGAAACTGGCCAGCTGAGCCCCGAGGGCCTGGCAGAAGAAGTCAGCCTCAACCCAGGAACGCTTCATCAGGACTTTCTCATCGTGAAACACCTAAAAGAGCAAAACTTGGTGTCAGCTGAGAGTTGGAGTTTGAATTGACAAGACAGAGGGGCATCATATATACATTTTTTTCTGTATAGAAATAGTTTGTTCATTTTTCAAAAGTATCAGTATTCGTAAGCCAAGATTTTGCATTATTCACTCTATTCATTCTATTACATAAATTTAATGTTAAGTGTCACATTTGATGCAATGTTCTTCAGTCATGTTGAGTCATTGTGTATGAATTAAATAAGCAGATGTGTAATATACTACGAGAGAAATAATACATTTGAAATGCATTACTTATATGTTTAATATTTGAATAAAGACACTATGTTTATGGAGACGTTCTCCTTTACTTAACATGTAATAATTTAATAAACACATCTGGTGATCCATTTTCTAAGTCTTATCTAGATGGTTTTCTCTCCTGAGTTTATGACTTGAGAACTGGTGGAAAAGACAATGGGTCAACAGAAAAAAATATTTCCTCACTTGCTCCTCAGGTCATCCGTACATTTATGTTTACATCTGCATTAATGTAATTTAATCAGACAAAGTAATTTAATTTATCCACATTGACTCAACATGATAGAAAAACTTTAAAATTAAAATACTCGAAGTCACTGTTTTAGGCGGGGGTTTTTGTGTTATAAATCATTCCTGCAGTAAATGCATTTTTGGTGAACCTATTAATGTTAATTTTTCTTTTAACTATTTTCTCAATCAAAATGATTATCTATGATCCTGTTCTTTGTAGGGATCACAGTAGTAGTGTCACTTCACATGCTTGTCCTGAGACGAGTCTATAGAGCTGAAATAATACGTTGTTTAACTGATTAGTCGATCAACAGAAAATTAATCAAAAAAAAAAAAAATGGTTCTAACTGCTTAAATGTAAATATTTTTTCTTCATTTTCTTCATCTTCTATGGTAGTAAATTGAATATCTTTGCGGTTTGAACTGCTGATTGGACAAAACAAATAGTGCCTTTTTTAGATCTATAATTAATCAATTCATTGATAAAATAACTGAAGTTTAACTGATATTAAATTGAAAAATAATTAATCAAAATGTAAATAAGTTTGTCTGACTATGTGTGATAGACTGTCATTAGTGTGTTTCTGTCTCATGTGTGACTTGTGAAATTTTCCACTTGTACAAACAGATATGTTTGGATTAAAAATCAGAAACAAGAGTCAGGACGGAGAAAAGATGAGGATGAACCAACCTTAAAACAGTAGAGCAGCCCTGAGTGTGATTCCCACCCTGGAGGACAGGGGGCGTAGGCATCAATGTGGTGCTCTGGCAGCTGGACATCGTGGTAACTGCTAATGCTCTGCTTGCATAATGACAAGGCCTTGTGGGACTTGCAGTCTTTCACCTCCCAGTGACCCAAAGCAGGGCCACCTGACATGGCAACACAGCCACCGGCACTGACTAAGGACAGGAAAAGAAAAGGAGACGATTAAGCAGTTGAAACACAATCACAGTATTCATAACTAGTAAAAAAAAATTACGACTATCTACCCGGCTGGTGTTTGTTCCAGTTTGTGAAGGTAAGAGGCAGAGAGGAGCCATTGTGAGGGAGCCATCTGTACTCTCCAATATTCTCCATGTCCGTAAGGCCGATCCAGTAGGACGTGCTACTGTTGGCCCCACTCTCACTCAGCAAACTGTTGACGAATGCCTGCTCAAACCTGAGAGGAGAGGAGAGGAGAGGAACTCAAATGCTGTATGAACTACAAAAAGAAATTAAGAGAATGTCAACACAATAAGTCATTTGCTCAATAAAACACCTGTTTTCCACAGTGAGAAGAGGAGCCTGGCAGTAATATCCCATTAGTGCGTCTCCATAGTTCTGTTCATGGCTGGTGACCATGTAGCAGGAGTGGCCATGTCGCTTCCAGCCCTGCAACATCAACAACAACAAACCACCAATCAAACTCCATCTATGTTGTATTGGAAGTCTTTTTTCTACATTGTGCGAGGCAGAAACATAATCAAATATGGTTAATATTTTTTTGCAAATTTCATGGCAACCTATCAAATAGTCAAAAACAAAGAGGTCAGCCACATGTGAGAAAAGTAAGGACATAAATGAAGTTAGTGGGCTTCATCCTCAGTGCAGAATTTCATAGTAATCATCCAATAGACAAAAGGATCGACAGACCAACTACCAATAGAGGCACACCATAGCTAAAAAATACATGATGTTTATATTACTCAGGCTAAAGTTTCTTTTTGGCATCAGAACAGAATCTAAACTATCATATTGGCACCACTATTTAAAAGTTTCATATCCACCCAGTGTAAATTTGGAGTGTGGTTATTCTTTGTGTTCGTGTGTATGTGTACAATTTATGTAGGTCTTGGCGTTACTTTGTGTGCTGGGGGTGTTTTGACAAGTGGTGTCAATTTGCCCCCCTATTCTAGTCCCTTTTGCTTGCTAAAAGCCCCGGTAGGGATCATCAGAGACCGCTGATTTTGTGCCTGCAGGGCAAGTTTCGGCCTCATGTTCCAGCGTAGAAAGTAGCCTGATGACTCAGGGGTCTGATATTCTTGCAACATGAAGGCCAGACAATATGTCAGCAGTGGAGTGAATCAGCTCATTGTGCTTCTGAAGGGGAAACTTGCTCAGAAGTTGAGGCAGCCATGTGGGTCTGCCTGTGCACGTCCTCATCTGTATGGAACTATTGTTAAAGTGCACAGCCCATAATCGGCTTGACAGAGCTAAAAATAAGTCACTTCCATATTAGTCAGATATATAAAAAAAAAAATCTTAGTGCGGGCAAAGCATTAAAAGGTTATTTTAACTCAACAAGTCAGATTTTCTTGTAAATCATTTGCTTATGTGAGAGGCCATTTTTCACTGTGCTTCAAGTGGCTACAAGGAACTTTTATTTTTTGGTTGATTGTGGCAGCCCCAGTGGACAAAGACAGTATGAGCATCATCACCTCCTGCCGCAAAGATCTTGATCCCGCAACAAAAATAGCCAATCATCGCACTGATGGTTTATGAAGGTCATACAGAGGTATCAGTTAAAAACTCTTGTATTATGTTTAAATAATGCTTTTTGCTATTTCTGCTTGACCGCAGTAAAGCAGGGCTGGCGCTATGATCACAAAAGCCTGTCCCTGACCAAGTGATTAAGTTGCCCCATTGGTCGGTTAAGTGTTGGAGTTTCCCCATTGGCTGTTGCTCTTTCAAAATGAATAGGTCGAGCAGTGCTGAATTATGTCATCGAGAGGCTTTTGAGGCGTGGACAGCCCTCAATTATGTCCTCACGAGCACATTGACCATACACGCTTCAGCTAAATGCTAGGTTTCCACCTAGTCTTGTTTAAACCAGATTTTTGCCACATTATGGGCCGTCTGTAAGTGCAAAGCGACTGTTCAAAACTGTCCCACTGCACGACAACATTTCCTTGTCTTGCTCCAAGAGACTTGGGCCATTCAGTACATGTTGACCTGGATGTGTGTGTGTGTGTGTAATTGTGCATTCATGCTCTCCTACCTCAGGACAACCCTCATCCCAGGTTCCACTGTGACGAACAGGATTCTGGCTCTCTCGTCTACACACTGCAGGCAGTCGTTCATCACATGATGCTAAAAGCCAGTTAGCTTCCTGTGGAAGAGGTTAACATTTTAGTCTCACAAAGAAAGCACGAAATGAAGGAGACCTATTGTTTTACTCTTTTCCTTTCCTTTAGTGTTTTATAGTGAATTTAGTGCATGTAAAACATCTTGAAAGTTAAAAAAGTTCAAAGTCTGCATCAACAGAAGCTCCTCTCTCCCACAGAAAACACTGTTAGTTAATTTATAAGTTGATCGATAGCAAATGAATCAGCAAGTACAGATTAATTTAAATTATTGAATAACTATCACATAATTAGTCATTTAATGATTCCAGCAACTCAAAGTAGTGATATGGTGCATTTCTTTTAAATTATAGTGAACTGAATATTTTGGGGTTTTAAACTGTTGGTCTGATGAGACATTTGAAGAAATCCTGACAGGCATATAGACTACTGTCTACAGAAAAATGACACCATCTGCGTTTAGATTGGTTCCCCTATAGCTCACTTTCATCATGCCATTTTGTCTGCAAGCAGGAAGGAAATCTCCCAGGAAACAGAAGGCTAACTGGCGATCCAGTCAGGCTGGCACCATTTCTGTCTGCTTTCATGTCTCCATTACAGAGTAAATTACTAAATAAACTCACGTTTTGTCCTGTGTTGTTGCTATTGCTATATTACTCTGGGGAAAACAGGAAGTGATGCATTTTGGACTTTCATTTGTATAGTTCTTTTCCAGTCTACTGACCACTTAAAGGGCTTTACAACACTTGTCACATCCACCCCTTCACACATAAATTCACACACTGATGGCAACAGCTGCCATGCAAGGTGCCTATCTGCTCATCAGGAGCAATTTGGAGTTTAGTTTCTTGTTCACGGATACTTTGCTGTGCAACAGTCGCCCCTAACTCACTTGTTATAATTGAGCTTCGAGAGAGTTCTTACATAAAACAAGCACCAACACAGGGTTCCCCACCTTTCTGTCAGCTTTGGCACAGAGTGTTGCATCCGTCAAGTTGTTCGGGGGGTGATACTGGTGCCAGAGAGTGAGAGTTACTGGTGATGCGTCAGACCACTCTACAGTCGGCGACGATGCCTGTTTCCAAAGACCAATCCACACCTCCATACTCTCCCCAGAAACTGCAAACACCATTGCATTTACAGAAACAAATCAGTATTTAGAGTATCTATTACAAAGAGAACTTTGTGTTTCTGTATTGCACGATGCTCCTCACAGTTAGCCAGGAGGTTGAGCAGCATTTCCACCTCAGACAGGGAGTGGACGCTGATGAGGTTTGCCCCCTGAGAGCCACAGGCCTGAGAAGACTCCTCCCAGCTTCCTGCTTCTGTTTCTGACAGCAGCCTGTAGCAGAAACCATTATGAGGCCACCAGCCTTCAGCACACTCTGTATGGATATACTGCCAGCTCTCTGCAAAAAAAGGAGGAGAAATCAGAACATGACAGATGAGAATAACACAGATTCACAGCAGACATTGTTTTGGTCCAGCCGCCAACAGCGCAACAGACAGGGAGGTCAAGGTTCACTCCCCAGGTGCAGTGCAGCTGTGGAGGCTGAGAGCTACAAAAAAGGCTTAAAAAAAAGCTTCTCATACATTTTGCACTGACTCATTATTTGTCCCTGCCACAGGCTAGGATTCCTCTAAAGATGCATGGAGGGAGACTGCATGTCAGGTGTTCTTGCAACGTGTGTGCACATGCTCTCACCCAGTGGCTCGGCTCTGCGGGTGTCGTTAGGCGTCTTCTTACAGATGTAAGGCAGAGCAGACTCACAGGACATACTCTGCCAGTGACCCTCGTAGGCCGAGTTGTACACTCCACACTGTCTGTCATCCTTCAGCGGGTGGGCCGGCAGAGCTGATGAGAACACAATGACGGAGAAGGTCAGTCATAACTCTTGTGTTTTGTTGACATTCTCTATTCTTCTCCCCAAACATCAACTACTGACTAATGATGATTTTGCAAATCAACAGATAGGATGTCGGTAAATGATGTCAGAGTGTGATTTGGGAAGCATTTCTCTGTTCGTATCCACCAGAGTCGAAGAGAGTAGTAACCAAGCCCGACCCGAACTCATGGGATTCTGTTTTGTACGTCCAAACCCAACTTGAACCTTAATGTGAGCTGAATGAAAGTTTTTTCCTCCTGGAAAGTTACAAATAGCCTCTGTGTTGTGTTTAAAGCTCTGTCAGGTAAATAACAATCACCAGGACTTAAAAGATGACTATGTAGTTTTGGAGCTCAGAATTGTATTATTTACAACATTAATGAGGTAATAATACGAACTTAGAAATATTTATTTGTTCCATAACTGAATAAACAAGCTGTTGTCAGAGGGGAACATGGTCCCCAGATACACTGTTTGAAGCTAGAAAAGTGACAGGGTCTGCCAAATATAAACAAAGTAAGACAGTATGCAATTGCGTTGTCCTTTAAGCTCAGGTCAAAACAAAGAGATTTAGTTTCATTCATTCTGCTGAGCCATCATTAAAATGCAGTTGGCAACAATTTTAATGGACTTAGTTAATTATTTAGCAGATTTATTGAACACTCAACGCCTTCCAACACCACGTAGTGTAGTTTCTCTCGCTTGTACATTGATCTATGTCATGCACACATTTTACAATCTGTCAAAGAGCAACACATTGAAGGAATTTGCTTCTATTCATGTTAAAGTCTCATGAAACAGACCTCGCCCTCTCATTTGGCCCTGGAGTATACCGGACAAAATAATCAGCACCTGTGGTGAAATTGACCAGTGACAGAGGTGCTCCATCAGACCACTGCCACCCCCGCCCATCCTTCAGGTGGTTCAGCCCGATCCACACCATCGCTCCGACACTTGCAAGTCGATCTACCACAAAATACAAACACAGAAAGGTTTTAGGAGTTGGCAAAAAGTTTTATCAGTTAGACATTTGGTAAACAATTAATCAGTCACACTGTGATTTAAAAATTATCAGAACAGCAGGTGGTAATTCAAATAAATACCGAGCGCTAGAACAAAAACTGAAAAGAGAAGGGGGAAGGCCTAACCCTAACCCAGCAACTTTCTGATCCTTGTATGTGTTTCCTACCAGATGCCTACCTCTGATGTACCTGTGCTCTGCCAGGCTGGTGATGCTGAGCAGACTTCCACCTTGAGCCAGGCAGCTTGACTGTGCCTGGCTCCAGGTGAGGATGGTGTACAGGTTGAACTGGTAACATGCCCGCAGCTCCTGGTTTGACTCCCAGAAACGCTCGCAACTAAAATCTATGAATAAAACAAACAAAAAATTACTGCAAAAAGAACACAAGTTTGCATTACAATGGGTTTGAATTCTTTATTTTTTTATTCTTCACATGCAAAACTGGGAAGAGATTCAGTTATGGATCTTGCACTGTGCATGGTGGCATTACAATGTTTAAACAGGAGGTGTCCACATACTTTAGGCCATGATGTGTATTTACTCAAGTTCCTCTTTTACTCTGGTGTGTGTGTGTCCATTTTTACCGAGCACCGGACAGAAGCCCCATCTTTCAGCTTCATCATAGCGAGCGCTGGTTGCACACCATGGAAGATGGTCCTCACGCCCCTCTGTCGTGCACTCGGAGTACCATTTGTTGTTGTATCGAAAGGGCAAAGCGCAGGGCATGCCATGTGCATTACCCAACAAAGTGTGGATATCTGCAAATAACACACACCCAAAATGATCATTAAGAGAGTAACTAAGAAGACTGTTTGTTTTATGTGTCAAATCTCACCAAAGAAGTGTCACGCAGGCTATTACAGGCATTTACCTTCATATGGATATGCACAGGGCCCCTCTCTGGGGGTGTTGTACCTTATCCACTCATGATGAGAGTTCTTCTTTACCACCACCAGCCGTCCGGCCACAGCCACCTTCCACTGGGACGGCCCGTACAGCATGTTTCCGCTGCAGCGCCACCACAGCACGGGGAGGGCCATGTCGCACTCGAACGTGCCGAGAGGCTGCGTCGTGTCCGACATGTTGAGGCCCAGGCAAGTGCTGGTGCCCAGATTGAAGAGGCGATGTCGGGAGACCCATTTCCACAGCATGCGGCGCGTGGGCCGCTCGCAGTCCTCCAGCACCAGGTTAGAGCGATCCACTGTGATGCAGCGTTTCAGAGGCTTGCTCTCCAAGATAAACAGACCTTTTTCTGGAAAGACATGAATGAGATAACAAAGAAGAAGATGAGATGAATGATAAGTGTACAAAAGGAGAGGAAGGGGGGATATGAAGAGAAAAGGGGTGAGGGAGATGAGGGAGGAATTGATGTGAATGTGTAACGAGGGGAGGATGATAGCCTGAGGCAACCTTTTGTGTAACAAAGCTCTTATGTAACTGGATACTCAAACAAAACAGAGGATGTATACTGAATGTATACAACTGGCAGAGATGAAAACAGCTGGAGGAATTATCTCTTCCTTCATGTCAGTGTTGCATACTGGAGAGGAAAAACAATGTGTGTTACTAGATCTAAACTGAATGTTCACATTGGCTTTGTTGAAATTACAGAGTTGGAACGATTGTTTTAGAAAGGAATTGGTGTTGCACATTCAGCCTGAGGTGAACTTGAGGTACTACAACACCAACACTCTTCTTTTATGTTGGGTTATATTCAGTGTCCAGATTTCCTTCCTCTGTATTTATAGTGGCATTCTTACCATCACATTAATACACACATACAAGATTAAAGTTTGCACAGGAGGGGGGGAAAGTTGATACGTATGAATTCAACAATGAGTTATTTTTATCCTGGATTCATCTTTTGATTATTTGTTCGATTAATCAAGTTATTGTTTTAGTGTTTAAGATATCAGAAAGCACTTTTTCCTCACAAGGTGACATTCTTGTGCTTGTTTTGTCCGACCAGCAGTCCAAAACCTGAAGGTTTTCAATTTAAAATCACTGAAAAAAAAACCCCAGCTGAAACCAGAGGTTATGAACATTGTTTTTGTTTAACTGAACAACTGTAGCGATAAAATCTAATTTTCTGTCGGTCATCTCATCAATTCATAAACTGCCAACTGTTACTTCACATGAAATGAGACACCAGCGATTACACAAAAGGGTTCAATCTTTGAGGACGATGTCGATACTGATATTAGGGACTAAACCAATTCTGATATCGATTTATCAGCCAATATTCTTCTAAAATAGACAGTAATGTATATACACAGTATTAGAGCCTGACCAATATGCAGTTCTGGGTGCCCTTTCTGTCCGCCACTACCAATACCGACATTCGGGAGTAAAAAATATACGCACATTTTTTGCAATAATCCCTCAAATGTGCTTATTAAGCACTTATATGTTGCGGGGGCACAATATTATACAGTTTTGGGGGGAATTTGGGAATTTGGGAATTTGGGGTGGTTCTGACATTATTGAATAAATGAATTGATTTGCAAAACTGTCATTGATTATCACTCATTGATGGATCATTTCAGCCCTATTGCAAACATCATCCCATGCTAACCAGATTTCTCTCTTCAGTTTGAGCTGCACCATAAATAGCATCTGCATTTCCCCGTGCTCAGACTGCAATTTATTATGTTTATCTCTATTAATGAGCTAATCTGAGGGACATAACAACATGGGCAGCACAGATTGGAAGAGCTTTCATTCAGCCTCTGACATGTCCTTTACAGCAGATAATAAAAAAAAAATCACTGCTGGTACTGTGAGCCAAGCTGCAGCAGAGTGGCTCAAACTGTGGTCCAGATGCCAATGAGGAACTTGAAGATAGGTTTAGCTCAGGGCTCTCCAGGAAACTGAGGAAGAGTTTCACTTCAGTCATCACAATGACAACATGTAGAAATGATAACTCAGCTCTCTCAGCACAGTTACATAATTATCTAGGCTACCATGTTGAAGACAAAAAAACAACCACAGTATGTATAGTGTGGATTTACTTTGCAGGAGGTTATTATTATTATCATCATAATCATAAAAGGACGATGATTCAACTTACTGTAAAACTCCACGAGCTGTTTTTTCTCCAGGACCTCACCGTCCTCCTCCGTGACACACATGCAGCTTTTCGCCAACAACACTGTCGCGCAAATAGTCGCCACGACAGCCACGGAGTCGAGGAACCGAGACAACTGCGCGAACATTTCGACGGCGGGATGCGGTGCTGAAGCGCCAATGTCCGCACATACCGAGGCTCCTGGACAGAGGGAGTATTTTTCTGGGGCTCGTTGTTTTTCCTCCTCACAGAAAAACTTTGGCCGAGTCAAAGTTTTTCAGCGGGGGACCAGCGACGTCACGTCTGACGGAGGAGCTGTTGCTGCTCTCCGGGCTGGAAGCTGCATTCCTGCCGCTCCGGACTGTTTTCACTGGGTCACAGGAGCCAGAATAACACGGTTTAGACATAAATAAACTCACATACTGCAGGCCTGTACATGTAAATAAATACTCTACCTCCGTTCTAGTGAGGCTGCTTACTTTTTACTTGACTGTGCCTGTTATTTTACAAATGAGCTGTGGTGTGAGGAGCAGAGAAGTAAGCAAAAGTCAGTAATAGTAAAGAGACTGCGTTCAAATATTGCTTTTGTAAAGTGAAAGTCACCCGTGTGAGTAGTGTCTTAGAGATAAAATGTACTCAAGTGTTAAAAAAATACAAGTTAACTTAAATTATACAAATACTGGACACCATGAGTCGACTGATTATCGCCTAGCGTCGAAGATGCTTAAAACACTCAAGTACAATTACCTTGAAAATGTATTTAAGTACAGTACAAGAGTAAATGTACTTAGTTACATTCCATGATCACTGTTAAGAAGTAGGCTACTCAAATATTTTACTTAAGTGGCCTAAAAGTAGCAATACCACAGAGTACAGATGCTTTATTACAAGTAAAGGTCGTGTATTTAAAATGTTTACTTAAGTAAGATACTAAAAATACTCAGGTAAAGTACAATTACCTCAAAATGTATACATACTGTACACCATGAGTCGACTGATTATCGCCTGGCTGATTTTTGGAACTGATATCCAGCATTTTTTTTCTGATTATTGGAATCGTGTATTTTTAAAAAATCCGATTGCCAATACAATAATTAAATTGAAAAAATAGGCAACCTCTGATGCCAAAGTAACTAGTCTACACCTAAAATACTTGATATACCTACCTCAAAATTGTACTCACTGGCAACGAAGTGCTTTTACTTAAGTAGCCTAAAAGTAGTAATACCATAGTGTAGAAATACTTCATTACAAGTAAAAGTCATGCATTACTTAAAGTACCAATGTCAAAAGTACTCATTTTGCAGAATGGCCCATTACAGCACAAGAGTAAATGTACTTAGTTACATTCCATCATCACTGTTAATAAGTAGGCTACTCAGATCTTTACTTGAGTGGCCTAAAAGTAGCAACACACTGAGTAGAAATACTGTATTACAAATACTGTCATGTGTTTAAAATGTTTACTTAAGTTAGATACTTAAAATACTCAGGTAAAGTACAATTACCTCGAAATTGTACTTCAGTACAGTAGTAGAGTAAATGCACTTACTTACATCCCATCACTGGTAAGAGGTAACTTTACTTAAGTAGCCAAAAGTAGCAATACCAGAGAGTACAGATGTTTTATTACAAGTAATGTCATGTATTTACCTATGTTGGAGTATTAGCATCCAAGATACTTAAAATACTCAAGTACAATTACCTTGAAATTATATTTAAGAACACCACGAGAGTAAATGTACTTAGTTACATTCCATCATCACTGTTAAGAAGTAGGCTACTCAGATCTTTTACTTGAGTGGCCTGAAAGTAGCAACACACTGAGTAGAAATACTTTGTTACAAGTAAAGGTCATGTATTTAAAATGTTTACTGAAGAGTATTAGCACCCGATATATTTAAAACACTCAAGTACAATTACCTCGAAATTGTATTTAAGTACAGCACGAGAATAAATGTACTTAGTTACATTCCATCATCACTGTTAAGAAGTAGGCTACTCAGATCTTTTACTTGAGTGGCCTAAAAGTAGCAACACACAGAGTAGAAATACTTTATTAAAAGTAAAGGTCATGTATTTAAAATGTTTATTTAAGTTAGATGCTCAAAATACTCAAGAACAATTACCTTGAAGTTGTACTTCAGTACAGTAGTAGAGTAAATGTACTTAGTTACCTTCCATCACTGATAAGAAGTACCTTTACTAAAGTAGCAGTAGGAGAATGGAAACACTCCACAAGTAAAATATGAGAACCTCAAAGTAGAAAATGCACTTTAATTTTCCATCACTGGCCTGGAAAGAGGGAATGAGATGACTCTCACCGTAAACAAAACTTTAAATCCTCCAAATCCAATCAATCCTATCAATATCTGACACCCTTAAATGCCATTTTACAATAAGTCAAAATTCAACTTTATTTATGTGCCATGCCACTAAAAATCTTAATTATCAACATCGAAGGCTCAGCCTTGCTTTACGATAAAACAACACAATATTTAAAAAAAACATAATAATCATCCACCTGCATATTTACATTCATTAGAATAAAACATTTTGTTTCAGTAGTAGACCACTCGTACGCCTCCTTTCCAAGCTGCATGTTACAGTAGACACAAACGTGTGAAGAGTTCGTAGGATCACGCAACAGGAAAGTGCAGTGTTTAACAGTACATTAACGGCAGTGCACTTTAACAGCAGGAAATTCATCATAATCTGTTCACAGTGTTGTCTACTGTGTGACAACATCTCTGAAACAACACAGAGATTCATTCAAAAACACTCCTGGTACAAAATCTTTCCCTCTTACTCTTCGCCTCACACAAACTCGCACACACACACACACACACACACACTTCTAAGTGCACTCAGATGTTGGCTTTCCATTGTTTCCAGTTTATCATCGGTGGTGATCCAGTGTAATAATCTTTTCTCTCTCATTGTTCTTATAAGTTACATTTTTAAATGTGGACGTTGAGCTTCTGAACAGAGGGTTGGTCCCCTGAAGACAGACAAAGAAGAAAGACATGAAGCCGTTAATATTGATAATCACGTTGAATTAACACGAGGGAACAATGGATAAAAATGTTGTCACAAGAATATTAAGATCAGTTTTGGTCAACAATAACTTCATATACCAATATACCATCCTGTCTGTGGCTTGAGGTCCCAAGCTCATTTGTTCTGACTGAAGACATAAATCTTTAAATACAGGTCTGTAATGTTTTAGCAAACATTACTCAAAATGCTTTTTTGTGGGACTATTTTATGCCAATTTTCAAGTTGCTATTTTTTTCTGTGTGTACTTGAAATGTTTAACATGCTTAAAGGTGCCTTATGTAAAAATTTTCCACCTGTTGAATTCATACTCAAAACAAGCATATTGATAGTGTAACCAATAACTGCTGCTAAATGCTGCTGCTTTTAGCTAGTTAGCTCAGTTAGCTGTGCAGCTAGTGGTCCTGAACGGGAGCTCAGAGCACAGGGGGAGTGTAGGTGTTTAGACCACTAACACTTTGTGATATTTCACAGTATCATATAAATGTGAAAGAATGTCAGTAACTAAAGATATACATGGAATTTGGGTGGGTTTTAGGGCAGAGGCTTTCAAACTGTGAAGCACACACTGTACACTCCTTCTCCGAGTCATAACTCAGTCAAATATGAACACACAGACATTATACACATATTTTTAGATTCTCTGTTATTTACACCTTCTAATCATATAATTATCTTTGATGTCATCATGCAAAAACATTCTTAAATCTTGTGATTTAAATGAAAGAAATAAAGATGCTACTTATAACAGAACTTGCCTTAGAATCACCAAATTTTTAAGTTTTCTTCAGGATCAAAGTAATCCAGTCATAGTTGTCTGTTCATACCTGGATACAGTGCGAACAAGAACTGCTAATAGACAATTCGGCATACTTTTAATGTCAATTTGCCAAAATGTAAACAATCAGGCTTGTAGGCTACAGCTATGTAGCTGACTCCATGTAACATTATACTTCCTGTTCACATCTTCCTCTATGTGAATTGTGGATCCTAAATTTTCAGCATGATTTTACTCTAAACAGCATAAGACAAAGAATAACAATAAGGCTACTTCAATGACTTACCGTCTGCCATTTTGCGTTTGACCTCTCAGCCTCGAACTTGGCCACCTCTTTCTTGTCATGGACCGACACCAGCACCTTCCACACAGCCAGCAGAATCAGGCCAATACACACGACGGAGAGGGAGACGCCCAGAATAATCATGGGGATGTTGGGAGGCTCCGGGCAACCTGGGACAGGACAGAGGATGAGATGAGACTCTCACCAGAACTCCTTCTTTGCTTTATCTGTTTTGTATTTCATTGTAAAACTTACCGTACATCTCAAGATTGTAGGCAATGATCCCTGTATCACCTCCTACCACATTAAACGAGATCCGGCACTCGTTCTCTGTCATCAGCGTGCATTTCATAGAAGGGCCCTTGTCATAATCTGAGAGGAAATGAGAACATGCATATCCATAAGGAAGCCATGAATCCACCGTATATCATCTTCCCTCTCCACATTGTGCTGAGAGTGTAAAAGGATATACTCGCCTCTGTTGTGCTGTCAGTGTGATTTCCATATCAAAGTCTAAAATCTGGTGTGTGTTCATGTGTGTGCCATTGTATTTCACATCTGAAGCCTGAAAATCCTGGGCGATAACCAGATATACCTCTCAGCTCGCACAAGGTTTAAAATAATCAGGTCTATAAAGGAAGACGAGGTCCTGTGGCCATTCACATGCACTACAATAGCTCTGCCTGTACGACAAGGTAAATAATATGTTCCCCATTGTCCAGTGCTGCCTGAATGGACATGGATGGTGTTGTGTTGGAGGCGGGGGGGATGCAGGCTACAGACAGACACCTGAGTTGGTGTGGGTCAGCATTCCTCCAAATCTCTGACCCATGGGGGAACTTAGCATGGCTCTATGTTGATAGCACTATCAAAAACACTGAGCCGAGAGGACAAACTCCAAACAACATGCATTTACAGCACAGGTAGGAGGTCATGCTAAGAGGCAGGTGTATATGTAGTGTTAATGTCAGTGCACATACTGTAAAAATAGACTTCTTTTATTTTCCTATCCTAATTTACTGTATCACTAATTTGTATGTCTTACCTGGCTAAAAAACCTTTGCTGCTGGCCAATTTTTCAAATCATATCAAGTTATTTCCTTCAAGCTATCCACTGATTTCATTTGATGCCAGTTTGCTATGAATCCTGCCTGAAATGTTCTTTCGGAGAGAGGATTTAGGTTTTCTTTTGTTTTGTTTTTTTGCTGTCGATGTTATGTTATATCATGCCAAGGACAGTTTTGAATATTCTCCCTTCTTAATCTCTTCCAAGACACCCTGACATCAACGTTTGGCTGCCAGAAAAATCCATGCTGTCCTCAGCTACTGTATGTTATCAAAAAACAAAAAAGAAACAAACCTGGATAACAAGTAATAAGCAAACATGGACACTGTTTCTTAAGTTTCAGATTTTGAAGGTTCCCACGTGAATTTTGTAAACAATACCCTCCCAAAACTGCATCAGATGTTACATGATGGGAACATAATATTCCCTGTGATACACTGACGATCTGAAGCAGGTTTTAAGTATCAGCCAGTTGATTGTCACACTATAGTGACATCTAAAGACATACAGCATGCTTTGGGAAATAGATAAGTAATATTAGGTGCATGCCATTTGCAGTTAACAGTTTAAAACAAGCTAAACTCATGGTATTGTCCTCTTAAATGCCTGCAGCCTCCACTGGTTGAACAAATTATTTACCTTTTCAGTTATTTAACCTTTTCAAATCAACTAAATCACATCTGAAGTTGAACATTTGACATATACTTGACAAGAACTGGACAATAATTTAATGTTATTGTTAAAAAATTTCAGCAAAATCATATCATGATGATTTGTAGGGGTGGCAAAAGTACACACACTCTGCAGTGGTAATACAGATACTTGTGGAAAAGAAGACTCTGGTAGAAATAGAAGTACTGATTCCACCTCTATACTCAAGTAAAAATAAGAAAGAACAGGCTCTGAAATGTACTTAAAGTATAAAAGTAAAAGTATCCCTCTGAAAGATATTTGTACTGGCCGTTTTTTGTGCAAACCTGACTGAACCTCACTTCATATTAATATAATTCAAAGACCATTAAACTTAAATGTAGAATCAGTAGGGTTTGTCCAAGCTGCTCGTAAACGCACCAGAAAGATAATTGATTGTTGAGTTTTATTCCAAGGATGTAAAAAAATGAGAAAATAAGAAAATACAGGCTAATGGCTGTAAAAGAGGGCTGCAGGGTCTCTGCAGATATGAGATACTAAAACGTCTTTGACTCACATTTGAGTCCCCGTCTCTGTCTGTTTCCGTCTTGCTATGCCTGCGTGATATGCCCTGATAGGTTGAAATCAGTCTTGTTGATGTTGAGAAGGCGGCGTGCAATGAAGCAAAAGTAAAAGTAATCTATTATTCCCCTCAAATGCATTAAAACTAAAGTAACAAACCTGTTTTGGAAATGTGAGGAGTAGAAAGTACAGATACTGTATGTGTGTGTGTTAAAATGTAGGGAGTATGTAAAAAATAGTATTAGTAAAAATAAATACTCAAGTGAAGTACAGATACCTGAAAAATCTACTTAAGTATAGTAACAAAGCAAAAAAAGGTGATTAAAGTTGATTAGTGGGACAGGTACAAAGCCTTTTGTTCTCATGTAATGCTTAACAGTCAAATGTGCAGTGACATATTGTGATATATCGCCACGTCAGGAAATAAGCTGTAGGATAAGTGCAGAAAAGAAGCAGAAACTAGAGTATATTCAATCATTTTTCAAGGAAATGCATTCAATTGTTTACAACCCTGATTCCCACAACTTTCCCAGTATTTTGTCGCTCCTGTCCCAACTTGTTTGAAAAGGGTTGCTGGCATCACATTCAGAATAAACATATATTTACAAAGATTAGGTAAAACATTAACTACATTTCCTTTGTATGGTTTTCATACGTCGGAGTATCACATTCTGTTTTACACAGCGTCCAAAGTCTTTTTAGAATCAGGGTTGTTAAGCAGCTAGAGCCTTTTAGCTAGAGTCATTTACCTGCTGTTGTGTTGATGAAAATTTTAGGGACGCTGCATGTTTGATCACACGTCTCCACATCGTCCTTATCTTCCAGATGGCACTCTACACAGGCCCTGGTTACAAAACAAGAGGCAAAACAAAAGGTCAGGTTTTCCTTCGGGGCGATACAGTGCCTCTCGGGAAGCTGAGGTTTAATGAGGCTTCAATCACTGACACAGTGAGTACAAGAAATCACAGTGTTGTACACTTATCACAGTTTTCCCAAGGCTTCGCTCACTCTCTATCACCAGCCTTGCCCTATAACAGTGGTATCAGATGGCACTGGCCCTGACAGCTGCTTTAAAATGTAGAAAGGAAATCTCTTAGTGCTGTGTTGGCCATTAGTTGTCTTTTGATGTCACATGGAAGGTGTAGACACATGTGAACAAGAGGACCAGAACCTGATAGGCCTGTACTCAAAGGAACAGACGGATCATGTGGCGTAAGGAGACAACATCTTATATCTTTTAGGTAAAGATACAACAATTACAGCCGACAAAAGCCTCTACATTACATCCTTATTCAAGAGCTGGTGGCATGAATGTGCTCTCACCTTGCAGAGCTACAGGCGTCTCCACATGTAGCGCACTTTTCACACTTGTCCCCAGATGCTCCAGGTACGGAGCAGATGCACCGGCCACACTCACATCTCCCCCGGTCGCTGCAGAGAGCGCCATCCTCTGACATGCATGCCTCCGTGCTGGTGCTGCAGTTACAATACTCCCCCGTCCAGCCGCTCTCACAGTGACACTCTCCGCAGTCACACACTCCGTGGCCTACGAACACAAAGTCGCTCAAGCAACAGGCTCAAAAACATATGAATAATGTATGACATTCACACATAATCACTCACCTCCGCAGAGCTCCCCACGGAAGCGAACACAAGAGTAATTGTCACACTCGCAGTACGGCCCGTAGATGCGTCCAAAGCTGGATGCGTCACACACACACTGGCCACAGTAGCACTGCCCCTGACCGTTGCATATCTCAGACCCATTGTTTGCCAGGCAGTTACTCAACAAAGCGCTTTCTTCATTGCATTCACACTCTGCTCCCAGGAACCCTGGCTGACACACACACACACCGCACTGGAAAGCCCCCTGGCCCTCGGTGCACTGGCTGCCGTTTGCTTCAGGTGGCTGCCGGCAGTCGCACGAGCAAAGAGACTCCAGTTCCACCTCTAGACTGTCCTGTAGACCCACCGGTTTGAGGGAGAAGTGCCGGACTCCTGAAAGGCATCCTGGGAGCGCCACAGACACGTTGAAGACCACCTGAGGAGCAAAGAAGCTACAGCTTTTTTTCCCCCAAAATCTATTAAAAACATATTAACAAGCAGTGCCCAGTTGCTATTTTAAAAAATGAAACTTTGCATGTGTGATTTTTTATTTTAAAAAAAAGAGACATAGACAGACTGGGAGAGTCAGAAACTATTGAAAGATCATTGGTTTTAGTCCTTTCATGAGTTTTTTGCAAACTAATTGATTATTTTCATAATCGATTATTCTGTTGATTATTTTCTCCATTACTCCATTAATCATTTTGTCTTTAATATATCAGAAAATTAAAAAATGCTTATCATAATTTCTCACAGCCCGGTGATGTCATCAAATTGCATCTTTTATTCCCAGTAATATTTACTTAACTATCAGTAAATCATCATATTTGATAAGTTGTATCTACTGAATGTTTGAACATTTTAAGCGATTAATCGATTATACTATCAATGACAGCTGCTCGAGCTCAGAGGGAGAACACGGCCTCAGAATTATATTCACTACGACGCGATGCTCGGCCAACAGGGAGCTTGAGACACTCAAAGGTTTTCCTCATGTAGTGAATGTTTTATTGTTTGTGAAATGGAGGAGTACAAGCAGACCACACATTACACCCATCTTTTTATATCAAATACGTAAGCTTTTGTGTTAAATAAAAAAATATTTTATTAATAAATGAGCACATGCTCTTGCACTAGTCTTCTCTTTGATGTGTGCACCATGTAGTCCTCTGACATGAAACTTTAAGTTCAACCTGATTGTAGAGCAGAAACCTTTCATGCAGCAGCATTTTGCTGAGGAGCCAGAAGTGTTGATATCATAAACATAACCTTTAAACCAACCTCCTTAACCTCAGGCTGCTTCATGATTATAATGTTTTTATTGTTTTTGCTGTTTGGCAAAGAAGATTAATTTATTTTCTCATTTTTATTTATAGTATTTCACTTTTAGCATTTTTATTCACATTTGAGCACAATCAGTAACAGTAGAATATGCCAGCCACTTTTTTCTGGGGTTTTTTCTGTTTGTGGCCATAAAAGAAAAAGTTCTCCAAAATCCAAAATATTTCAACACTGCTGATTTATTCCTGAGAGGGGAGTAAGTATCCTCATGGTCTTGTTCTTTTCTTCTTCTCTGCCCTGGCACTGTTTGAATGTTTACAAAGGAGGGGACACAGACATGCCGGGGGAATTTAAAAATCGATGTTTTCACTTTGCATCACTGATCACTGAATCGATATGTCAATCTGGATCCTTACACCCGTACTTAACACTCTCATTAGTTTGCTTGTTACCTGTAAAGCACTTGTCTGTATGAAAGCCAGGTGTTATACAGAGACAGAGGTAGAGCACTTGGTGAGTAAAATAACTGACCATCTCTCCAGGTTTGATGTTGGAGCAGCGTTTTACATCGGGCAGGACTGTCCCATCTGGACAAATGGCTGTAAAAGACATCTGCAGGTCTTCTGTGTCTCCGAGGGCCTCCAGTTCAATCTCTGAACGCAGTTCCTGGAAAACAGCGCACACACATATATTATATATACATCAGCATCTTGTATGGAAATGCCATTGGCAGCACAGACCTGCTACTGAACAAACTATCAAGTCAATAAACTGACGTCTATTATTTTTGCATTGCTGCTGTTGCTCCGGTGTCTGATGAGATTACCTGTCTGAATGAAGATAAATAAAATAAACTAATCATGTGGAATTTCCAGGGCTTTAAGTGAAATCACACTTTGACCCTGTGCTGACCTGTAGCGTGCTCAAACTTCCTATATAGCTCTCTCCTTTTGGGTGAGTCATCATCCCAGGTGTGCTGGGCTGCACAAAAGCACCTGAGGGAAGAGTGACAGCTAACCTCAGCCGGAGGAAACACAGTGTTTGACTGACTAATGAACTCTGTGACGGACTGTCTGGGGTGCTAACACAGGGTTAATTGTGTGTTTCCTGCAGGCCTGTAATTGTACTATGTCTTCGGCGTTGCTAAGGAGGAGAAAACAGGGGGATGTTTAGTGGATACACCCAATTTAAAGACGGATTAAGGCGTAGTGGGTAAAACAGAGACTTTAACTCTTATTCAGTAATACGTTGCAGGGTATTTAAATGTCTATCCACTGAGCAACAAACATTAATCCAAAGATGCAGGTGAGTATAATTAAAAGTCATACTTCTTCTGTAAATAAATAGGCCTCTGTTTAAGAACCGCAGGTATCTACAATCAGGACTCCTCTCTTCAGTGTGGTTAACATGGCACAGACTAAAAGTAGGTGTCAGCGACGTAACTGATGAAGTAATTAGAGGACTCGCCACCGTTCACCGCCGCCAGGGGGGATTTAAAAAGAAGGACACCGAGTGCAAAGAGGTAGACAGACAGAGAAAGATAAAGATAAAGAGAGAGAGAGAGAGAGTGGGGAAGAAAGAGCAAGTCAGAGTCGAGGGACGAGGAGATCAAACAGCTGAGACAAGCAGAGACTTGCTGTCAAACATGCTGATGCAAAGCACCGGGTGGTAGAGGGAAAAACGTGTTTGAGGAAAGAATGAAAGAGGAAGAGCAGAGGAGGCAGAGAGTTAATTCATTAATGCTTCATGTTTATATGTGTTTTGGTTCAAACTCAATAACTTGATTAAATCCAATTTAGATTTTAGCAGGTGTTCTCTATCTTAATGCCTGCACACACACACACAAACACACACACACACGCACACACACACACACACACCACACACAGTCGACCCGCACAGTCCAGATCACCGGCTGTTTATTTACCTTGTATGCCGTCACAATCAGCTCCAAGACATTCCGTGAATCTGTCGCCAGGACTCCGACTGTGGCGCCAGGAATGAGATTTGCATAGTTCTGTGACAGAAAAAACAAAAACAGCTAAACAGCAAAGCCACTGTTACAAATGTGGACAGACTTGGCTCGGCGTCCCGAAAGCAAAGAAAAGTACGCAAAGGAGCGGGGAAGAGCAGAGGGCCAGTTCGAACAGGTTCAGTGAGAACGCAGCTCCATGAATAAATATGCAAACCTCAGTAAACATTGTGCTCACTGACAAACACCTTACCTTATAGTTGTGTGTCTGTTCTTTTGTCACTGCAAATATCAATAAGACATTGTTCTCCACCACTTTATCAATCAGCTGACCGAGAGTTGGATACTCCTGGAATAGAAATGGTGAAATGTCACCAGTGAGTGTGCTGTGAGGCTCATGATGAGATGACTCATCGTAGATGACCCTGAAGTGACACATGAAACTGAGGTCGTGTTTAAATGAGCAAAATAACCCCAAAAAGTCTTTCTAAACGAGGACGTACCTGCACTGTGGACATGGCGTATTCGTTGTTGTCATCCAGGTGACACTGCCCATCATTAGGAATCACGATGCCGGCCATCTTACTGTCCATCCCAAAGTGTGAGTCAGCATCACTGACAAACACCAGCAAACGCATCGAGTCATTCCTCCAGCCGATCTTGTCCTGTAATGAGACATGTATTGTGTTGCTCCTGACTCAGCTGACTAATCGAATAATGAGGCTGTCATGACAGAACATAATACATCTTTTGGTCATTTTTTTAGAAACAAAAAACTGACCCCACAAACAGCCGCCTGCATGATGGCGTCAAAACCACACTCTGGCACATCCGTGTTTGCAGATACTTGCTGTCTTGCAATTATCTCGTTGAACTTGTCCGTGCTGCTCGTCAGAGACAAGACGTGTTTATAGCCAAAAGTTGGCAAGCACGTTAAGCCAACCCCGCTGCAACAAGGCAAAAGTCAAAACAGAGATTTGTGAAATAAGATGCTCTAAAAAGTGAAAACATACATCAGAAATCAGAGGATTTTGTTGAAGTGCCTGGACATGTTTTCATGTTTACTGCATACCTGCAGGGGTTGGCCAGCTCTTCTTCTGTGATCTTGATGAAGGGCAGCACAGGTTTCTCCACAAAAGAGCCAAAGCCCATTCGAAATTTACTGGTGAGGTTGGCCATCTCTTTGGACAGAGAGGAGCCCAGGTCTTTGATCTTCTTCAGATCGTCGAACATGGACGCTGACAGGTCCATCAGGTAGTAGAGGTCCACAGGATAGTCCTCTGTGTGTTGAATCTTGACCTGGAAAGTCACCTGACTGCCTGTGCAAAAACAAAACAAACAGCTTATCTCCAGCTGAAAATGAGGAAACCACTTCAGGAGGAAAATCGTCAAATCAAACTAGGTTTACGTACCAGGTCGCAGCTTGAGTGCCATTTTCTGTGGCGAGATCTGAGTGCTGTTAACGTTGCTGGTCTTCTTCCCGAGTGGGAGATCCTGCAGGATTTGACCTTTAGAAACAGGGAACTGTAGCTGGCTCCGGGCACATCCCTTTTCTAATAAGATATCCAGTGTGTCACATCGTTCGCTGACTGAAAACCAGTCTGTGAAATTCTAGAAATGAAGGAAAAAGTCACATGTGCTGTTAGATGGAGGATGGTTTGATAATGTGGCATAAAATATTATTATCACCATCATCATGTGCAAACATATGAACAAAAATAATAAAATACTGATAATAAATACTTTTAATAATGCACAGCAAATGACAGAAACAGACATGTTTCAGCTCTGGGCCTCCTCCAGTGTTACTGATCATGAAACATCTCAACAAGTCATTTTATTTTGCTCATCTGTACCCAAAAATCCTACATTTCTGAACACGTTATGGTCTCCTGCCAACATGTTGTGGTTTCATACATGCAGACGCTGTTTGTTTACCTCCTGTGTGCACCAGGCACATTGAGAACTGAGGTGCAGACATTCATCACAAGTCACGGCGCTGCCGGATGAACATGATCCTGCAGTAAATATGAACACAGTATACATTTCAACATCGGCCAGAACTTCCTGCAACAATTAAAGGTCCCTCTAGGGAAGAGATCTTGAATTTTTAAGAAGTCTGTGACCTGTTTACATTTAAAAAATGAAGATGTAACACATTTATTGACATGTATAACTATCTTTTTAACTA
This sequence comes from Pagrus major, assembly GCF_040436345.1. Taxonomy (NCBI): domain Eukaryota; kingdom Metazoa; phylum Chordata; class Actinopteri; order Spariformes; family Sparidae; genus Pagrus; species Pagrus major. The sequence continues at coordinate 17,583,117 of NC_133218.1, read as the reverse complement.
TCAGAGTAAGTGTGTAAAACATGTTAAGAGAGTCATAAATACCAACAGAGAATTTATGGTTTGCTCTTGAGTCACTGTTACTCTTTGTTTGCACATTATTAACGTGTTGCCCTTGATTGTTAAAGCCGACAACAGTCCTCCCACTGCTGCTTACCCTCCACGGTGTTGATCCAGTACCGAAGAATCAGGCTCAGCAGTATAAGCCCCATTAGTCCGTGAGGTTACTGGTTATGAGGAAACAGAAGAAGAATATTTCAAGTTGTCTCATATTTACAGGAGTGAATCATGTCCAGTGGCTTGCCTCCTGTCCTCGACCGAGAGCAGACTAGAGAGCGGAGCGCTGGCGTGCCGCACTACCTGTACGGAGCAGGAGGAGGAGGAGGAGGAGGTGAGAGGCTGTCTCCACCTGAGCTGCCTTTTATGTTCACTTCCGTCCAGGTGAGAAGGCGGGGCGGGCGCGAGGAGAAATCAAAGCCACATGCTGACATGCTGAACTCATCTGTTTCCCGCCCTTTAACGGTCTGATCATTAATCAGGTCATTTCACAATGCCTGTAGTTACATACTGAACTGATGCCAACAAAATGGAGGGACACTAAAACAAATAGTAGAGTAAAAAAAATCTGATCAAATCAATATTAAGAGTGTAGTAGTGTAGTAATCAGGTCTACAAGTACATTTACTCAAGTACTGCCACTTACATTTTATTTTGACCTATTCTTCTTTCTGCTTCATTTCCTTTATCTGACAGCTAAAGTTACAGTAATTCCCAGGTTAACATTTCAAGTAAAACATGTAGTTAACCTTATATACAGTACAGTGCATTGTTAAAGATAAAACCTGTGGTTCCCTTTTTGGAGTATGTCCCCGTACGAAAACAGCACTGTGTCTGTCAAAGAGAAGTTTCAGCGAAACCCTTCAGGTGGTTTTATTTAAATAACTGCTTGAGGCCCAAAGAGTTCAAATTATCCAATAATTCAATGCAAATTATTATTCAATTATTCAATATTTCAATGCAAATATATTCAGCAGAACTTTTTTTTTGTTTTTTTTTTATTTCTATCCCAGTCAATCATCTTACAACCCCTCATTGACAGACCTGGCTCATATAGGTTGAGAACCACTGGACTAAAATTGATATAAAGTACTTAAATTAGCTCCACCTCAACCAGCTTCAACCTTAAAATGCTGCTTACACATGAATGGTTTAGTATTAACGATATATATCTGACATGCTTGACACACTTGTGCACTCGCTGATGGAGGAGGCAAAGCAAGGTGAGGAGGGAGAGTGATAGAAACCAATGACCAGCATTTACTTGATGGAGAGCACCGGTCTTGTGTCAAAGTCTGTTCCCCTGCTGATATGTGTTCCCCCTTTCCACTAGGACTTGAGATGGTTCAAAATTGGCATTCTTTCTACTAGATCAATGAAAAAAAAACCTGCCTACTTATTAATACAACCAGGTGTTTAACTCTGAATTTCATAGCACTGAGATCAGGGTTTCTATAGATAGATAGATAGATAGATAAATAGATAGATAGTGTTATTGTATCATCAAAGGCCATATTAATCACAAATTAAACTTCTAAAGGACACTCAAAAAGCAGGGACATACTAACCCTAAATATAGTGAATTAGCAATGCAGGTCTTAAAGAAAAGTAATATAATAGCAACAATATTTCTAAAATACAAATACCCTGTATAGGCTGGCCTTTTTTATAACTTATTACTCCAATCCCCTGAAGCTCTAGTTGTATGAAACAGTGTTGTATTTTATGTGACTCATGCACTTATGAAGCACCTTGTGATTGTGGATGTAAGAGGTGCTGTAGATATAAAGTTGACTTGCATATGACTGAGGGGTTGTTTACACCGTCGCTACTTAACTGCTTCGAATTAATTCCCAGGTGAGCTTCACTCTCTCAGTCATTGAACTATGGCCAGAGAGGAATAATAAAGTAAAGACAGGCCACGCCATGAGCAAATACAGCCTGTAAACCTCCGTTACCCAGACACCGTATGTTAATCTTTAACCATACAAGAGCGTGAATCACCGTCTTTAGTCGAAGAGGAATTTTTTATTGATTGACTCAAGACTACACCAGTTATGCAGCCCTAAAAACAAGATATGAATCGTGAGTGTGTGTATGTGTGTGTGACACAAGGGGGTGAGGAGGGGGGAGGCGTGGGGGTGCGTAGGTGTTGAACCATTGACAGCTGCAGTGCAAATATCCCTACTCACAGGAATCTCACAATTCATCACCACACCCCTCTGGATCTGGGTGAGTCCCATCTGTCACCCCCAAACCAAACCCCACCTCCACTGCTCTTACACTAATCCCCTCTCACCCTTCTCTTCTTCTCCTCCTTTCTTCTTTCACCTCCTCTCTCCTCCCCTCTCTGCATTTTGATCCACCTTGCCTAGTGGCCCTCTTGAAGTGTCGGCCTGTGAAATTTCATTTATAACTCCTTTAGGCTTAATTCCTCTCATTTTCTACCTGTGGTTCGCTCCTCTCCCCTCCTTTCCTCCCTCGCAGCCTCCATCTTTTCCTGCCTGTCATTTTATTCTGAATTTCTTGAGAAGCATCTCAGCATGACGCAATGAAACACAATTTTTTGAAACCTCTCTCTTCTTTAGGTGATTTCATGTCCTGTGTAAGAGTGTGGTCGAGTGGGTCGGATGTTTAAAGTGTAATACGGTGTCACAGTTGCACCATACTGTTATTGACTTTCCTCTAAATTTTAAAGCTGTTGCCTTTCAGTTTGTTTTCCAGGAAATTCTTCTCAATGAATCTGACAGTGTTTGAAGCATACCATGACATGTTTTTTAAGGAGTCTCATCAAAATTCAGCCACCCATAAATTATTCTCTCACATATCTCTCTCTCTCTTTCTCTCTCTCTAAGCACTACATGTGTAGATTAACCCTGCAATGAGCCAACTCACCTTCAGGGGCGTCCTCTGATAACATGCTGTCCCGTCTCAGTCTGTCTTCCTTGTCATCAAGTGAAAAATGTAGAGGAACAGGGAAGCATCAGACCAGCACATTCAGTCTTATTGTGTCCCGTCAGTCGTCAGAGTAACAGTAAACCTATTGTAACGGCGCCCTTTATGAAGCATGGCGCTAGGGTGACCCTGCTGCCCATGCTCCTTGGCTCATGTCTGCTTTTGTGTGTGTGTTTGAAAGTGAGTGAGCGTGTGTGAATGCATGTGTTTGTACAGGCTCCAGCTTGCCCATGTGTGTGTATGTGTGTGTGTATGTGCGCGCACAGGGGGAGGCTGTGATGATGAGTGACAGTAACAACTGCTGACCACAGGAACCGGCTTCTTTATTAAGAAACAACCTGACTGATGTGCTAGTGTTGCGCTCTAGAGGCTAAAGCTGGTGTCAACTGCAGCACAGCACTCCAGACTCAAAGCAATGGTGTTTGTGATTAGTTTAGAGACAGAGTGTGTGTGTGTGTGTGTGTGTGTGTGTGTGTGTGTGTGTGTGTGTGTGTGTGTGTGTTTGTTTGCTCAAGTTCAATTTCTTCCTGCAGTGAGGAGGAGGAGGAGGAGGAGGAGGAGGAGAGAAGGAGTGCCTGTGCTGTAATACAGCAGTGGTATGGCTGGAATGCAGGTGTACACACGGATGTGTGAGTGAAACAAAGTAATAGAGCACAGGCCTGTTTACAGGAATTAAAGATTACATTGTCCCCAAAACCACATTTTTTTGTCTCAGAGGACTTCGTACAACAGGCAACACTTTCTATGTACTTAGACTGTTAATGGTTTGGATAAAACCAAGACTACTACAGCCAGTCTGGTGGCTCTTCACCTTCCTTTATATAAAAGAGAACATGGCCTGTACTCCTTCAGATATCATGGTGAACTGTTGTTAAGACCTCGTCATCTCTACAAAATAAAAATTAAAAAAACTTTTTTTTGTGTATCTTCATTGTGTTTTTGGACGTTTGGCACTTGTTGTATTTTTATAATCATCTGGTTTTATATATAATTTTATTATGATATGTTATGTGTGCAAATAGTTTTAAAGTTTAAAAAGTTAAAGTTAAAAAAAAAGTTTATGAGGCTGTATGTGAGCTAAATGCTAACATACTAACATGCTATACAAAAACCATTACCTCAAAATTACCAACTAAAGTAGACTAATAATTTTAAGTTGTTAAAACTTTGTAGCTTGTACAACTTCAATTTAATAGTCTACTTCACTGACTTTTTCAAAGAAAAGTCAGCTTTTAAAATTTACACTGCATTGGTGGAAAGAGTATTAAAAATCTGTATTCCAGTAGTAGTACAGTTACTTTACTGAAATGTTACTCAATTACAAGTAAAACCACTGGTTTTACTGAGTCTCTTTGTGTGTGTGTGTCATCATGGTCGAATGTGGTCCTGAAGACACCTTTCATAGCGAGAACTAACACTGACACAGTTTTGAATACTTTTCCAGGTGTTCATATGTCTGTCTATGTGTCTGTGTTGACGTGATGGCATCACAACTGCGCAAAATCTGACGAGTGTCATGGCTGTTGTAATTCCCTCACAATAATCTGTTTAACTGTGTGTTCATTAGTGTATAAGCATCTGAACCTAAGACTCGTTGTGTTTTCGTTACCTTAGAATGAGCCCTTATTTCTACAAAGGGAGCAAGTCCGCTTCTACAGAGTCTGCCTTTTTTCTACAGTAGCCCAGAACAGACAAACAAAACAGTGGCTCTAGAGAGGGCCTTTTGTTTTATTTTGGGGTTTTTTTGTGTGTGAAAGTGCTACATGAAAAGTTATTATGATTCAGTGTCTGGTGACCATGAATGCTTGTATGGAATTTCACAAAAAATCACCCAATTGTTGTCCAGATATTTCAAAGTCAACCTCATGGTGATGCTACAGGAAGAGTCAGAAAATGACCCAAGTCTTTAGAGGGTAACCTCTAAGCACCTTGAATTTCATGGCAATCTATCAAAGTGGTTGAGCTATTTCACTAAAAGCCAAAAATGTCAACTTCATGACACTACAGAGGAAAAGTCAGGGGTCCAAAAAAGTCTGCAGGATCCATCCTGTGGGAAACATGAATATCTGAACAAAATGTTAAAGCATTCCATCTGATAGTTGTTAAGATATTTCAGTCTGGACCAAAGTGGTGGGCTGACGGACATTTCCATCCCTAAAGAAGTCTAAAAAAAAAACCCTCTAATTAACAAAAACAGAAAGCTCAGGAAGAGCAACAGAGGAGGTTAACCTTTCCCTGGAATAGACAAACATGCAACACTGTCATATGCACAGAGATACCATCGCTGTTCCAGGAAAAGCATGTGTTGAATTTTTCTTGAGCTGCGAAAGAATAACAGCTTTGTTTTCATCTCTGTGACATTATCAGATAATCCAGAGTTTTTGAATTGTCAATTGTATATGAAGAAGTATTTTCTCACTAATAAAAAACATTTAATCCTTCCAATTATCTAAAAAAAGACTAAATACCAAATGACTCTTGTTGCAAGTACGTAATTTACAGGAAGAAGATAAATACAGGTAAACAACAAGCTGTTTGTACCTGTAGTCACTGCTGTATGTGCAGTGTGTTAAAGTGATCTAGATGAGGAACAATGTATAAAATACTGTTAGGTTAAAAGGAACAACAGAAACAGAGTGTGGCTTTTAATTTCCTTGTTTAATATAAGTGGTTCTACCTTTACATTATATCTGATGACCACTACTGGTATTCAGTCAGACAATGACACAACAAAACACGGCCCAGGCTTGCTAGCAGATGAGGTTAACAGATAAGTTCACCCAGAAATGTTATCTACTCACCCTTGTGCCGATGGAAAGTTTTGTGGTCCACAAAACATTTCTGGAGCTTCACAGCAAAACAGAGTTGCAGCATTCTCCTAAACAACTGAAGTTGACGGGGACGTGTTTAAAAATATTAAAATAACAAAACTAGAAAAAACATAAAATGGCTTCATACGAGCTGTATGAAGTCTCCAAGTCTCCCCAAAGCCCCACATTGATTTGAAAAGATGTTTACACTCTTTTAAGCCGAAATCTTCACTGTAGCTTCTGGAGTTTTTAAAAAACTTTTTTAAAACAAGTCCCCATCGACTTCAGTTTGCTGAGAAGCTCCAGAAATGTTTTGTGGACTACCAAACTTCACCTGACTTTCCATCTTCTCCGTGAATAGCTAATGACTGTTTTTTTCTTTTACGGGTGAATTTATCCTTTAATCAATCCAAGTCAACCGAAATTTAAATAGTTTTAACTGTTTTGTTGATCTTTCAAACTTTTTACGTTATTTTTGGACTGTTGGTCGTAGAAAACATGACATGTATCTTATAAACCAGATAGTGAATTGAGAAAATAATCTGCAGGATTATTGATAATGATATAATTAATTATTCACAGTGCAGCACACTGTCTATTTGACCACCCCTCTTGGGGTTATGTCCTTTTTAACATTCCTTAAAACACTTGAATTAATTTGGAAATTATAGCATTGAGAGCAACACACAGTAACAGTCTGCATCATCAGGAAGCATCCCATGTGTTGAACTGCTGACGAGTGTCACACTAAATGAATGATACTGGATACTGAAGCAGGCCTCCCCTCTTAACGTCTGTGCCCCGAGTCTGACCTTGGGCTTCCTCGAGGGATCAGTGCCATGTGTCCCCTCAGCTGTGGAGAATTAAAGGAGAGACGGAGAGCGGATGAGAGGAAAGAGAGGGAGACTCTACTTGTATCTTATGTTCAAAGGGTTGATGCCCTCACAAAAGGCACTTGATTGACATGTGTGTGTGCATGGGTTACATGGGACATGTATGTATATTCCTGGATGGATGGTGTGTCTGGAGGGGGGGGGGACAGTGGGTGTGATGGCTAATCTTGCATCCCGGCGGTTTTGATCTCGTTGACTGGTAGGAGATGAGAGCATGGTGCCTTTATGTCTCTGGGATCAGCTGTGCTAAGTCTGAGTTTAAGAAGGGAGATCCGGTATAAGAGTGAAAATACAAAAGCTGTGAGCCTGAAATAGTGCTGGGGAGGGCTGAGACATGAGCACACACACACACACACGTCGCTCATCTGATCTGTATCACACACAGTCATACAAAAAGCTTGAAAATGAGTTCTTGTTTAAATTGCGATGTACAGTTTTGGCTCACAGCACCCTCTGCTGCCAGACGATCAGCACAGCCCAATTATCACAGTTTAAAGGGTTCTTCTTGATATTTGTTGTACGCTCAGAGCACTTGAGTGTGTTAGGTTCACGTATCTCTTCATGTGGATTTATTCATTCAGTTCTGTTATTAATTGTTGATTGATATCTTTTTGTTAGGACTTGGAGAAATCTTATTGGAAAGCCCGGATTACAAACTGGAGATGCAGTTTAAAAGGAGACAGATTCTGCTCACTATCAGGCTCATAACTTTATTGTGGTTTACTTCTAGAATAGGCTTACATGCTTTAAGGCTCAATAAACACATCAGTTTTATCATACTGTCGATTGCTGCAGCAGTGAAATGCTGTTTAAGCTCCTGTCTCTTTAACTGTTGCTCTATGTATCCTTCCCACTCCTGTTTGTTGTTCATTAATTTATTATTTAACTATATTCTTTTCTTTCACAGTCAATGTACTGCTTTTATTTTTGCTAGGTACTTTTATTGAAGTATTTGCATTTATTTAGGCTTGATAAATTCTCTTTTCCCTTGTTGTTACTAAATCTGTATCTTTCTAGCCCATATGAATGTGAATTCAGAGCATTGCTATAAAAGAGCTTAATGTTAAGTACATTTCCCTGAATAAACAAATGACCTGGAATACAGAAAAAAATATAGAAAAACACCAGAATTAAACGTCAAAATACACAACATTTACAACTTAACAGGAAAAAAACAGAAGCAAAGAGACGAGACAATCAAAGAGACGGGAGTCGTATCTGAGAAAGAGCCTTTTATTCAGCATTGTTTTTATTTCAATGTTTTCAAAGGAGAGAGCAGGGATTAGAAGATTGATTGAGAATCAGTTGAAGGTGACAGGGGAAGCAATGAGGATAACATGTACAAGATTTTTTTTTTTTTTTTTTCATTTTTACATTTTTTCCAGCAGCAAATGTTCAGAATGGGAAAGCAGGCTCAGTAAAACCTTTGTATTACTGCTTGTATTTTCCGATAGAGAGCATTTGCTGCAACATTACTATTGATCGGGGGAGAAGCACCGCGATCGTACAGCTTTGACCATTTTTCTTGTTGTAGTTTAGAGTTCTTAAATCAGAAATCATCAGATTAAAGAAAAAAGCAAAGCAAACAATAAAACTCACTTATTTTTCACATTTGGCCCTGAATGTGTATAATTTACAAATCTTATTCTGAACAAACCAACCTTTGAAAAAACAGTCATGTGATTTCAACTTCCATCCAACTCTGATGAAATACTGCGTTTTTTGAAAGTATTTCATACATGATTGTTGCATTTATTTGCATGAGGCAACATTTGAACCTTTTCCACTCATCCAAACTGTTTGGCATGTACACTATTACGCTGCTTTAACCAAATGACCAAAATTTGGTTGAATCCAAGCGTTATTTTTGGAGAGCTTCACAGTAGCAGTGTAACCCAAGATAGTGACTTTTAGTCTTTCTTAAAGGAAAAGAGAAAAGGAAAGGGAAAGAGGTGAGTCATCTAAGATCTGTCTAGAATGGCAAAGGCAGAAAAATGCACCAAGTAAATCCACATAGCCTGCATTCATTTCTTTCAAACACACCTTAAACCAACAATTTTAAGGAGAAGCTAGTAGTTTGTCTCATTTTGAATCTCTAAAATGGAGCCTCACAACTCAACGACACTCATCATGTAGAGAAATAGAAACACCAGAACAGAAGCAATGACAAATAAAGATGAAGCAAAGCACAATGTTTCTTTGCAGATCAGGAAGAGAAACGCTGCATGTGGGAGACAAACGGCAGAAGTCTTATTTTAGCCAGCTCCTGAGCGTGGCTTTTGTTCTGCTTCATCGACTCTGGTGAAAAAGGGGGCTTTACCTGCAAACCCCACAAAACCAGCAGATTTCTAGCAGAACCATGAGGTAGATCACTGGTCAAACTGACCACAAGAGAAAAAAACAACAACAACAACCCTCCTAAAAGATGTCCATTGGGTGTAAAACTTTCATAAAAGCACATCTCTTTTTTTCATGTCTTGAAGTTTTAAAAAAAGAAGGAAAGAGGGAAAATAAGGAATTACCTTGCTGAGTTTGTCACCGTTCTTTTTTTCTCAGTATTGCCGTGGGACTCTCATTGTCTTTATTGCTACCAGAAGACTAGATAGCGAAACACTCAATGGAAATCTCTGTCAATGGATTTCACACACACATTTGATCAATCAGATAGAAATATGACACCTGATCAAGTTCGATGGAAAAGATGTTGGAGAATGTTTGATGTGACGTAAGGAAGGCACCTTTTTTTTTTTTTTCCAATAATAAATTCATTAATTTCCTAATGAGGTGGTCACCTGTCAAGTATCAGCTGTCAAGTTCAGTTGAACAATAACTGATTTTGTGAGCTATTCTGTGGCAACTTTGAAAACCAAAATGAAGCTAGTCTGAAACTTCAGTGCAAACAAGGTTTTTCATGTATTACAAATAAAGGAACTATAAAATCATAGAAACCTTGAAGGGGGGAAAATATCTCAATCTCATGCACTTTAACATCACATCATACTCGGGGGAGCTGGGGATGGTGAGGGGGGTATGTGTGTGTGTGTGTGTGTGTGTGTGTGTGTGTGTGTGTGTGTGTGTGTGTGTGTATGGGTGGGGTGGGGGGTCCTCTGGCATTTGTTTGAGAATCCTTGATAAACGAGAAAAAGAAGAGCATGTGGTTTCTTATCAAAATAAATCTTGTTTTTTTTTGTTGTTTTTTTTTGTCTGTGTGTGTAGCCAACAACTGCTTGAGTCCATTTACACTGTCCTTATTTTCCACCACAAACATCGAGGCTGTGCAAAACAGTTCATGTATCTGGTCCAATCAGAGAAGGTGGTGACTGTTGTGTCACTGTGATGTCATCAGCAGCCTGCCCTCTGGCTCACAGAGCGGGAATTTAACCTACAAATGAAGACATTAATACAAAACATGAGGATGTTATTATCTTTGACCTACACAGTGTGGCGCTATTTTTAATAAATAAGGGTGGAACAGCATATGATAGAATTGGAAATTATTTGGAAAGATATTACGATTGAAATGTGATTCAGAATTAGTGGGAATTATCTTTTTTTTTTTTTTAATCCGATTTCCATTTTCACTGAAAAACCTATTAAAATCATAATGATTGTAATAAATTACAAAGAAACATTTTTTTTCTAAGAATATTCCCTTAAACTTAAGACAAGATCTTGGTAAAGATAAAAGATAATCACAAGACTAACGATAAGATAGATGTTAATTGTTCAGTCATAAATGAAGGTTAAAGGGACTCAATAACTACGCTCAAAAATGTGTTTTGTTTAGTGCTACTTCAGTTGGATTTCTGTTTTTACATCCGTCTACTGAATGAAGAAAATATCTGTTTTTCTCGCCTTCAATCTGAGCTTCACAATCTCATAATCGCACACATGAAGTGGGAGGAGGTATTTAGACAACAGTGGAAAACAACAATACTTCTATCGAGGAGAGAATGTAGCTGTAAGAATGTTAGTTGTTAATTCTGCATCCCTGCTGAAGACTAACTGCTGCACATCTGAAGGTGAGAAAGATGCACGTCACTTTAATATAATTTAAAGATAACCATTCATTTGTGGCTCATCTTGTCTACATCTTTTGGTCTTCAAAGCTTTTTTTTAAATCTTTTATGTATCTAATTAAACTGGAGGAACTTGAGAGGAAGAAGGATAAATAATTGTTGAGAATATTATTGGTAGCTTGTAAGAAAACCTTGAATAAAAGGCTAAAAAAGGGCATACCAAGTGTTGACGAATGGATCGACTTGGTGAACAATATCCTGTACATAATTACTTTCAATGTGAGAACAGAGAAGAAGACATTTCTTGAAAACAGGGCAGAATAGATTATTTACATCTAAATTTTGTAGTATTTGTTAACTGTCCCCTTTAGAGGACAAGAAAATTACAAAAAAGTTCACGTTTTTTTAGACATGTCTAAAGGATGTTTTTAAGAAACCCATCTTTTCCGAGTAAGGGACCCCACTTTAGAAATGATAACTTTTTACCCTGAATTTCTTAATTTTAATGGTTTATAACTGATCTTTAAAGCATTAAAAAAAAACAATTAGGTACAACACATAAATTAAAAAACTGGCACCATAACTTTTATCATCTGGCAGCAAAGTTGCTGAATTAAACAACCTGCTGTCTTTCACATCAGACGGTTTACATTCAGACACACATTCAGCATACCTGTGATTACTTGCTGAGCTGACTGTAAGGAGACGAGTTGTTGGAAGAATCAACTTGCTGCGGCGTGCCACTTTCCTGGAAAGCAAAACAGCATCTCTCATTTAGAAGGGAGTAATTACTATCTTCCCCGTGTTGGCACTGTGAGATAATTGATAGTTTTAGATGAAGAACACTTTGAAAACAACTCAAGACTGTATGAATGGGAACAGGACTGTTGAAATTATTCCAAAACAATTATTGTTTTAAGATTTAAAATACAGTGAAACAGACACAAAGATATAATAAACTTACAGGTGCTGCCTGCAGGGGAGGATACTGAGGCATGTACGCTCCCTGGACACCAGGGTTGGCTGAAATATACTGTAATTTAGGAGAAAAATGACATTAAACCCAAATTATTCAATAGTATATTATATTTAATCGGACCTGCCTGGCTATACATGCATTTTGTACTACTGAACTTTATTGATATAGCACTTTCAACAGAACACAGTTCATCCAAAGTGCTCTACTCCACAAAGAGAAAGAAAAACACCATGAAGGAGAAAACATGAGAAAACTACAATAACATACCAAGAATCACATGTTTACACCATGCATGTAGAGATAACAAATTCCTAGAGAGTCCTCAGGAGGATAGGAGCAGATTAGGTAATTCGACAATCACACAACAATGTACAAAAGTGTGTTAGAAGTTGACCCTGTCGCCCTAACGATAAGTTGTAAATCTAGAGCAGGGCTGCCTAAAGCGGGGCCCGTGGGCCCAATTCTATGCAACATAAGGTTCAATATGGCCCGCCAAAATGTTTCTAGTTAAGAAAAATTCAAATACATTTAAATATACAGTATATATAATACAAATCAGTTTAAGCTGTTTTATTTTTTTTGTGAGGTGGAAATGCTCTTTAGGATGCCTAATTATTTATTATTTTCCATAATCTGAGCATGGCGGGCAGGGTGACACTTTGCAGAGTAAGTAAGTCAGTTAAAGGAACTTCTGAATCATCGTACTGTTTTTTCCATCATAACAATAAAATACTAAACAATACAAAAGGTGTTTTTTGTGGTTGGCTGGTTGCCAACCAAGTTTTAGTTTGTGCCCGCCAAGGCTATAAGGGCAGGCACCCCTATTATAGAAGATCTCAGGTTTCTAGAAGTGTGGTATGGAGACCTTAGAAAGAGGGTTGTATTTATATAACAAGCAATGCACTGCACATGTAAGTGCCCAGTCCACACGGACGTGAAAGAAATACTGTTTCAACTGGGAACCGTTATCTGACATGAGTGTGCCTCCTCTCACATGACATTATGTTTCAAACAAGAAACTTTGTGTTCTGTCCCAGATTCCTAATGGGTAATAAAACATGAAATGGACTTTGTCTTCAGTCTCACCAAAATTACATAAAAAACAAAAATACACAAGTATTTTCTCTTGAGGGAGACCAATAAACCTTCCTTTCTTCACAGCTGATGCTAATGTACCAGAACATCACTGTGAGTAAAGAAATCTTTGATTTCGGCTAAATTCGGCTTCCCATAAGGATGTTTGTTTTTTGTTTTTAAAATATGTTTGTACTAAATACCAACCATCTTTACTTCTACATTAGAAAGAATTGCAATATGATTTTTTTAACAATATCGTGCAGCCCTAATTTGTGCTGAGGAAAATAAAAATGTAACCTCACTAATCCAGGGACAAACTTGCAAAATATTCAAATTAAACATCTTTACAGTAATATTTTGCCATAATATATATCCTATTTAATCATCCTAATACAGATTCAATTTGATCAGTGCTCTGTATGTGACACAAGATATCCCAGAATTCCACTCACCGCTCCAGTGTTTCCCAGTGACAGCTGACCCATCTGCTGAGTAATCATGGCTGAAGGGTGCAGTGACATGGAGGGATCCACAGAGGGAGACATCACAGCAGCCTGTAACACAAGGCAGCTGTGTTATTACCACATATCACATGATTCCACAGACTAAATCAACTAATTCTGATAATAACCCACTTCATAAAATGCTGTAACAACAGTGGCAGGCAGTGTTGGGTATATTTAAAGCATGAGTGACTGTTTGAAACCCTTTGAATATAAATAGGACAGGAAAGATTTTTGTGGCTTTGAGGTTTGACAAAATGTGAAAATGAAACATTTGCAGCAATATCTGTGATCATATGTCACTCTGAGGTAAACATTAAGAAGCCCACGCTCCTGAGGGAAGTTAAGGGATGGAAATAAGTAAAAGGTATGGCGTCGCCTGCTCTAGCCAGATGGGGTGTATTCCTTAAAACATGACGCCTTTAGGGAATAGACCATTTCCTAGTAAAAAGTGGGGGAGGGGGCAGATCAGGAGAGACACTTGTTCCACTGGAAACCATCTGTTGGAAGAGTCAAAGAGTCACAAGACTGTCTCTGCTTCAGGCATTTCCTGCTGGATCCAGAGAGAGAGGGAGGAGGAGGAGGAGGAGGAGGAGGAGGAGGAGGAGGAGGAGGAGGAGGAGGAGGAGGAGGAGTAGTGGGGGCAGTGGCTGAATGTCTTTTTAGTTGTTCCATTTCTCTTTTCATACACACTCCAGCACTCACTCACAACACGTAAATACACCGTGGCTATTTCCCAGAACTTGTCTCAGTTCTGTGCTTCTTCTTCTACATTTAGGGAAGTTTTGGACGCTGGTTTGATTGTGTCAGCAGAACGGGACGATTAAAGTAACAGAGTTACTGTGAGCTCAGAGCTTAAGCTGTGGCGGTGCCACACACCCATTTCCTGTACACAGAATTGGAGTGGGTGTATGACTGTATGAATGAAAAAAAAGCAAGTGCTGTTGTTCTCTTACCGGGTGTTGCATGATATATGGCTGATGTGCCACCCAAGAATGACTCTGTACCTAATGGATTGTCAGACAGGAAGGGAGAGGCAGAATAAGAGACAGATGGAGAGAAAAGAGTTATTGACTTGTCCTGAATTAAACTTTGATGTTACAAACTAACTTTATAATTGCAATAAGCTTTGTTTTGTTTTTAAACAGAAACCCAAGAATGTCATCAGTCTGAAGAATACATCTGGACTGCAACAGCCTGTTCATGCTCAGTGTCATTGGTCAACAATGACAGCCAGAAATATCCAAACCCTTCAGCTTTTTAGGGCCAATCTGGTTCCCCCTCTGCTGGCATGGGACAAAGGAGCTGTAAAACTACCCGTTCTGCTTCCTGTTCTCGGGGCATGATTATCTGATTAGGTCAGCATTATGCCACCTTGCTGACAGAGTTCAGCTAGATCCTGCCTCTCCCTCCTGAGGTTCTACGTGGTTCTTGAGAACATCTTTGAGGCGGACAGAAGGTTGTCCTGGCTCCTGGAAAATTACTGTGATCATGTTTTCGGCACCATGAGGGCTTTTCGCTATTCACACATGCAGCTACATTCAGGAGCATTTCCGTCTTGCGCCTTTTCACACATGCCATGGACATGGCAGAATAGAAATGGATGCCAACTGCCATAAATCTCAACAAAGGAAGAAGATGGGGCAAGGCTGGATGTGCATGTAGGGGGCAGATGACTTCTGTTATTATTTTCAAGGAACATGGGTGAGGAGCTGTCTTTGTCCAGCGCTCTTGTGATGTATTTAATATTCAAAACGTTTGTGTGACAAATTATGTTTTTTCATGACAGTAAACAAGT
The DNA here is from genome assembly GCF_040436345.1 of Pagrus major. Lineage (NCBI taxonomy): Eukaryota > Metazoa > Chordata > Actinopteri > Spariformes > Sparidae > Pagrus > Pagrus major. Next base: position 17,568,029 of record NC_133218.1, on the reverse strand, counting down.
CGTGGATTGAAATACTTCATCAGCGAAACCTAATGATTGGTTCACGAGCTCCACGTAACCTGTGGACGTAACCTTTTATGTGCTTGTCCCTGCAATGTTACTGCTTTCATTAACACACTTTCAACACAGCTTTACCAGCATTTGCCATGAAATGTTACTCGGTCTTGAAGTGGGAATATGGCGGTACAGATTATCCCTGAATATCAATCTCTGATCCCATTCACACATGCAGGAAATGTTCGAAAGATTTTGGAGAAAGGCTTCATGTGTGAAAGGGGCTTGTAATAGGTGCAATCGGGGCACCTCTGTGGCTCAGTTGGTAAAGCATGCGCCCGATGTACAGAGGCTTCCCAGGGTTCAAATCCAACCTGTGGCCCTTTAGCGCATGTCATCTCCCCTCTCTCTTCCCATTTCCTGTCATTCTTCAGCTGTAATATCAAATAAAGCCATGAAAAGGCCAAAAAAACTTACACTCCTCAAAGCAAAGGGTAGGAATCTGGTGTAAAGCCCAATGGGAAAAGGGCAGGACACTGAAATTAGAGGGGTAGGAGCTGAAGTTTAAGTGGAAATTTGCCACGTCTTATGTGGATGTCCAATCAGAATTGATGGTAAATGTGTCCTTAGGAGCAGCGGCTCAATTCTGACATCCTTTCAGGTCCTTTGCTGCGTGTCATCTCCTCGCTCTCTCTCTAGCCTTGTCTTGGCATAATCTCCAGCTGTCACTATCATATTAAAGGCACAAAAAGTTCAAAAACATCATTTAAAAAAGAAAGCTGTACCAGGATGCATCGTGCACGTTAATTTGTATCTTCATCCATAAGATCCTCTGCGATAATAGTTTGAATTGCCATTTCCACTGTTGGAAATGTTGCTAGTTTACAAGCAGGAGAAAAGGTTATGTTCATGAGCGGCAGGATGCCCTCTGAGCTGAAATAGCAGGTAGGTCTTCCTTGACACGAATTATATCACTGGTGTCAGAAGAACACATTTTGCAGCAGCTGTCTCGTTCAACGTAGCACGCACTTAAGAATTTATTGGTTGGATTGGCTACATTTACCATCAACACTGATTGGACAGCCACATAAAAAGTGGCTTGAACTCTCCCAGTGGATGAGAGGGATGCTTGGATGTGAGAGTTAGGTCCTTGAGAAAGCTCTAACTGCTCCATATTCTTACTTGAAACTTCAGTGTTCATACTAGCAATAAATAAGAAACCTGGAGAGGAGCGCCTGAGATGAACTGCCTCTCCATCTGATTGATGAGGTGAGCCTTTGTTTGATACTTTTTCAAACACAAGAAAGCTCAAGTGTCCCAGAGCCCTTAAGGTGCAGCCAGTGATCGACTTTGCAGTTGTTTCATCAAATGTCAGCTGTCATCGTGACAGGAATCTGTACCAGACAGGCCTGGAAGACCCAAATATGTTGTGGGTTCATCTGAAGAACATCTGGTAGAGGGCTTCATTCAAAACCTCTATGTTTATGTTGCAATCCTGCGACACAGGCGCCTCAGATTCATCCCTCATGTGTAAATTACTTTCAAGTGACAGATCTTGTCAGTGGTGGGAAGTGTTTCTGCTGCACCAAAAGTAATGAATCAAAACTTAGGAGTGAAATATTATGAAACAGTGAGCAAGAATCCGATTCAGAGAAGATGGCTGTAGCTGCTTCACTCCTATGAACCCCTAGGCTCATAGTCATATTACATGATTTCTGGTTGAGCAAGCTCTTGCACCTTTTCCTACATCTTTAGCACCTGTACAACCCACACACTCGCAAAAATACACCCTTACCCACATATACATAACCTCAAATGCAACATAGAAGGAAAGAGAGAGACAGAGATGGAGGATTTATATTCAGCTCTGGCTGGATCTGGATCTGTTGCCGTACCTGGTAAGCAGAGACTGGAGACATGTAGGGCGACATCGCAGGCTGCACAGTCATTATCCTGTTGGTAACTGGATACGGAGAAGGATAGTACCTAGGAAGCAGAGAGTATTTCAAAATAAAGCTCATGTATTATGACTCCAGTTAGACGTTTAGTGTTGCCATGACCTGCCAGGTGTAACTTACCCATTCTGTATAGCAGCTGAGGAGGGGTCATAGGTAAGAGTCATTGCGCCCTAAGGTGAGGAAATAGAGAATGATGTGGAATTACATATTTGTGTTCTACTATTTTATATTAACAAACCCAATATGAAATAACAATTAGTAAGCATGAAATCCTTCACTTTATCACTTTTAATGGGTTGATATGCAGTTAAATTGAGCATTATAATTATTACTTCATTTCAAAAGAGAGACAAAATCATGTCGTATTCTGGTGCACAGATGATCATCACACACAAAATTCTGTAGAAAAAAGGAGATGACTGGTTGCTCCATGCGATACAATGCAGATGAAAATTGTGTTGGGTGCTTTTGGAAAATGGGAAAAGGTGTACTTCACAGACCAGAGGCAACCCAGGCACTCCAGATAACAAAAAGCATCAGAAACGAGGAAGGAAATATTAAAAAGCTGTTATTATAGTGGAAAAAATAATTAAACACAAACATGTTGGCTTTTTAATGATTTAGCCACTTTAATAATGGGTTTTTAATATTTCCTTCCTAGTTTTTGATATTTTTTTTCTTATCTCAAGTGCCTGGATTGCCTCTGGTTTTGGAAGAAATTACGTGTTTTTTAAAGCCTGAAAAGAAGGTAAGATAGACGGTTTAATTAGGATTTACACAATTTTCTCAGGTATTAATTATAACATGTCTCTGCTAGTAATCTATGAGTTCTGGGTAAAATACGAAAGGTCTGATATTATTGCAATATTTTTAGTCTGCATGGCAATATGCAATTCAGTGAGGAACACCTTCATCACAGGATTAAGCATTTATGGCAACACATGGAAATGCTCTGCGCTGATGGCTCCACACTTAAGATGCTCTCTAAGCCAAAACAGGGAGTGCAATGCAGAAAACCCTGCAGGGTATACAAGAGTGAGCCCTAAGCAAGACAATGAATGCCATTTTTTAACCTTCGTGCCCCTATAAGATTCAAAACTAGCAAGGTGGAGGTCGGGGTGGTGGCAGCGGAAAGCGGGATAGTGTAGGAGGGATATGATTGAGGAGGGAGCCATATTGAAATGGATCGTCTTGTGGTGAGAATGGCTGTGATTGGTGTGTGACTGATTGGTAACAATGATCCAAGTGTCAGGCTGTCAGCTGATTACAGCTGGGCTGATTTTAAATATATATTGATATTTTGAAATCTCCTCAAAAACACTTGAGACAATGACACAATGAGAATTTGATAAATAATCATCAGTAATGTGGATATAATGACTAAAGAAGGAAAAGGCAAATGATAGAACAAGTAGACCAGTCTGGTAGATTCAGAAATGTTTCTGTAATACAGCCTTTAAAACCAGGAAAAGACAACACTGTTGCCACATCACATTATAAAGATATCCAAATCTAGGACGATATACAGTCTCATATCACGCTAATGATATAATATCGATATAATGCTCAGCCCTGTGTACAAATAATCATTAAAGGGAGGGACAAAACCTTCACATATTCTGTTTTACAAATGATGAGAAATTTAAATGATGTGTTTTAAGGGCCAATATGTAAGAATTTTAGTGGAAAACATTCAAAAAAAGATCCAAAAGTATCAACAGAATGTGAAGAAATAGAAGTTTTGAAATTATGATGTCTATGTATTTATGTGTCTACATAAATATATATGTAGCGCTCAGCTTATGGTGTCTTATAAAGGCATAGTTATATGTCGGACACAATAACAAAAACTTAGTTAATTGATTCATTGTCACCAAATTAACAAGCAGTACAGAGGGGGCAAAAGGTTTCAAAAGAGTACAGGCGGTTACATACTAGTCTGAGATCCCCTGACTGTCCATTGGGAACAAATCCGCCCTGAGCATGTTTCTTCCTCTGACTGTCTGCAAACTTACACAGCAACGGCTGAGACGGAGCTGGGGGCAAAGCACAACAAAAACGACATATTAACAGTCACTCAACAATCAGTCATCACCGCCTCCACAGTTTTTATTAGAAGGAAAGTGTAGAGAAAGGTAGAAATTCTTTCCTACCCAGAGCTCCAGAGGCTATCTTGATAAACTTCCCATTAAAGTGGGAGATGACGGCATTACACTGCTCTGTTGTGTCCATCCTGACGGGGGGGAGGATAAAACAACAATGACTCATCATTAAAATCACAAAGAGACGATCTACTGGTAAGGTTTCTTTCACAGAAGTCGGTGTTGTGCGGTGTGACGGAAATGGGGAGAATTCTTTGCCCCTTCATTCTACAGTTAAATCGCTGTCGATCATGGGTCTGTCGCAAAGTCAAAGAAAAAAGTCAACACAAACACTGCTTTCATGTTTTTTGCACATAGAAATCAGATTTACGCTGGTTGCTTTTACAAACGTACTGACAGCAGTGTGATACACCAGGACATGACTTAATCCAATTAATAAGTTTGACTGTTGAGCTGTGGACGAGGTCTTTCTCTAAATTGCAATAAAACTCATGCACCAGTGATTTATTGTGCTATATAATGTCAGAGATGTAGAGTTTTCTCATTATCCATCATCATAGGTTTGTGATCAAAGCTGTACTTTTATTCTACAAAAAGACTCCTGAGTGCTCCTTTATGTCAATCTTCTGTGACCGACCTGGCGAAGCCCACGCCCCGGCTGTTGCCGCTGTAGTCTCGGAGGATCCGCGTGGAGACGACCTGTCCGAAGGGCTGCAGCATGTTCTCCAGCTCTTTCTCATCCACAGCGAGAGGCAAGTTGGAAATGTACAGATTTGTGGGGTCCTGCTCCTGTTGCTGCTCACATTAAAGACGATAGAAAAGAAGAGAAAGTATATTGAATGTGTTTTACATTATATTTTGCATGTGGCATCTGACCCAAGAGAGAGCCACATGCTAAATTGCATGAATCAGGCAAATTTGTATTGAGCCACAGATAAATGCAGCGCTGACACGACTGACAAATGTATATTTCTCTGCTATGAAACGTGTCCGTGTGGGTAAGGATTTGAGAATAATTTAAAATATATATAAGGGTCAGAGGAAGACATTTGGTTAGATAAACATTAATAAGCTCCCCTCAACACACACACACACACACACAGAAACACACACACATACAGAAACACACTTCATCTGTACTGTGCAGCAGCTCAGCGCCTCCACGGTCTTCCCTAGAAACAGCAGGAGAGCAGCGTAGCCTAGCTACCACAACACACAAACTGTGTTCAGCCTTGTTTGTTCCAAACAGAGCAGCTACATGCAGTTCTCCGGAGAGCACCCGCTTCATCAATGAACTCTCACCCACAGCAACACAGGCTGGGCCTGGAGAGGGAAGGGCCTGAAAGAAATGTAATGATCGAGGCAATTTCTGCTGCCCACTACGAGCCAAATCGCAGATGTGATGCACAAATACGCTGCTCGTCTAAAAATATTTTTTGTCAAATGAAAAACTGGTGTTGTTAACTTTGTATTAGTCACAGCGAACGGAGGCTGGCTCACAGCAGTAGTACTGTTGCTATAGTGCTTCAGTGCAGATCAGTATGCATGAACGATAATCGGTGACATACTAATAATACTGGTAAAAATCTGTACAATCCACAGAGCATTGCCTACAAGGGTGGTGTGTTAGTGTGGGCTGGTGGTCCTGTGTGTAACGTGTCACACTGACTGACAGGTTATTTGGCAGAGATACATGACATCTGGTTTCTACAGTGAAAGTAAATGGGGTCACGGGAAGAACAGCTTGTCAGCTGGTCACGTGACCAGTCTAATGTCATTCTCCATCACACACACACACACACACACACACACACACACACACACACACACACACACACATATGCACGCATTACTGAAGCACAAACCCAGAGAGATGTTCACAAGCAATATGCACGCACACACACACACACACACACACACACACACACACACACACACACACACACACACGTCTGCACCAAACTCACCTTGGCCATCTGGGCCTGTATGCCGCTGGTTTTCAGAGCATGTACTGCCTTTAAAGCAGCCGCCGGGCTGTCAAAGTCCACAAAGCCGTAACCTGTCGTCGATGGAACAGTATTTACAGTCATTAATAATTAGAACAACCACCATTTTGTACCCTTTAATATTACTGAGGGATGAGTCATATGTTAATTCTAATTATCTCTTATTTCATCAATTATGAAACACCATTTTGTCGTCTACATGAACACTAGAAACAATTCACAAAATCAAACTTCTCTCATTTGATTTCTTAAATATTGTAAATAGAGCCGAACTGAAGTGCAGTAATTGTGGCCGATGCCCTTACTGATATACTGGTCGACAGACACACATTTTTTGCATGTGTGGTCGTCAAATACTTATGACAAAAATATATAATGGAGGCAGGATATTTTACAGTTTAACAATAAACCTTATTGTCATCAAAATCATGACATATTATGATTTATGATTACTGATTAAGTGACATCATTGAACTGAAACAACAAATTTAATTTGAAATTAATAATTATAAATCAGTCCAAGAATTGTTTTTTTGCACTGTGTTTTGGAAACCAAAAGGTTTTCACATTGACAAAATATACACAGCCATTGACATACCTGTGATAGGCAAATATCAACAAATATATATAAGTCTGGCTCTAACTTTAAAGGAATAGTTCAACACCCTAACCCTAATCCACTTCCTTTCCAAGAGTTAGACGAGAAGATTGACACCACTCTCTTGTCTGTAGCTGGAGCTAGCATCCTGTTCGCTTAGCTTAGCATAAAGACTAGACACCAGAGGAACAGCTAGCCTGGCTCTGTCCGAAGGTACATTTAAAAAAAAAAAAAAAAAAAAAAATTACCTACCCTCCCTTCGAAAGCTCAACATGTTATATCTTGTTTGTTTAACCCATACAAAACTGAAATGTATTCCTGGAGTGCTGAACTGAACATGTTGAACTTCTCCCCTTCAGGACCAAACCAGTCGAACCAGATTCATAACAAAAAGCACAGACTTTGCATTCCTTTTCCCAGTTTTCTGAAGCATAACCTGGTGTTTCTCATTTTTGAATGTTTTCCCGTCACCCAAATCACTCAACAGTTTCCCCCATCTGTTTGCAGAGTGTCTAAACCTGCTCGAGTTACGTAATCCATCATAATCTGCTTTAGTTTTAGTCAAATTTATATTATCATTGCATTGTAATGCAGTGCAGACTGAGCAAATCAATTTGCACGTCTGGCTGCCGTGTCATGCAACAACATAAAAAGTTTGACAGAAATAAAAGTAGACACATTCACGGTTCATGTTCACGGTGATGGATTACCCAACCTGAGCAGGTCTCAAGTCAGCGCAAATTGATTTTCATACACTTTGGAAGTGAATAAAAAACCAGAAGCTGCCTGGAAGGTATGGACGTTCATTCAGAAATTTAAAACAGCGCCGTATGTTTTCAAATCTTAGAAGGATGCAGTCATAAAAGTATGAATAAAATGTAGTATGACATTCAAAAACACTGCGAAAATATATAAGTCACTTTTATCAGATCAAGTTTCCAAACTTAAACATGCTGTGGAGAAATGTTCGAGTACTGGAGGAGGATTTAACTTATACTGGTTATAAGGGGTGCATGGTGAGTTAATAACCTTACTGACCTTTACATTTGTTGGTTGTCTTGTCCAGGATCGCCTTCGCTGACTGAATCTTGCCATACCTGAGATCAGATCAACATGTAGATTACTGTCAAATAACTCGCTCTGACAAAATAAAATCAGCGAGTGAGACTGGTGATATGTGTATTATCAAATAGTTTTTTGCCTTGGACTTCCTCATTCTGTTTTGTTAATGTCTGTGAATGAATTTGTAAAGAGGGAACCTTCACCTTCATTCACAAAATACAACACAAGCAGACAAAAAACAAGAAAACAATAAACTGGTCACATTAATGGGGCCGCTAGTGATTTCAGAGGCACATAATAAACATCACTACACTCCTGCATGTTTCCAAACACTATATAAATCCGATGACAATGTTTTAAGCTTTGCTTTATCTCTGACTTTATACTCAAGTTGAACTGTGGTACAAGCTGTGAGCTGCTATCTGAGCACACACACACCATACAGACTGAATGCCTAGCTTACATCACCATTCAGACCTTGTTGCTATGAAAAGCGCTTTCATTTCTGCTTTGTGCTGGCAAACACCACTGGGAACATGAACAAAAACACAAGCAAACAGGACACAAACAGCTGCTGCTGCTGCTGGTTACATGGGTGAATGCCTCTCTCCATATGTTTGTGATTCAGAGGGAAAAAGGAGACAAAACTCTGCTAATTATGGCCTCCACCACACTAACCACTCAGACTGAAGCCTATAGTATAAGGTATCGAACATGTTCACTTGGCTGCTTTACACGACTCTGCTTTATCCTTTTTAGTATACAATCATTTCTACAGTCTGCTTCCCATATCACAGTTGAGCTATGACTATGCGTGTTTGTAGAGGTATGATGGTTGGAGCATTTTAACGGTCCATGTTGGCTGGTGGTTAAACCAGTTTATTTTTGTGTCTGCCCTACAGTATTTTTTTTTGGGTCAAATTTCTGTTTAATTTCTTTATCTACAGCCATTAAAATGCAAAATAGTTCATTTAAAATTCAGTAAATCTTCCCATTAGTCTCTTCTTATAAAGGAGAAAACCAAGCTAATGATATTTTTAGCATTAGAAGCTTGTTAAATAATAATCTGACATTTTTACGAAATACAAGATTGATACAACTCCTACATTCATAAGGTAAATATGAAGCTACTGCCTGCAGATGGTTAGCTTAGCTTAGCACAAAGGCATGAAGCAGCTAACATTAGGGGCAAACAGCTAGCAAGGGTCTCTCCAAAGGTAACAACATTCGCCCATACCAGCCCTTTAAAACTCTTTTTTGTTCTTTTTTGGCCAAATTTCAGTTCATTTCCTTTATCTATAGTCATTTAAATGCAAAATATTCATATTCAAATATTCATTAGCTAGTAACAAAAATATCATTTTTGAAAATATGGTTTATTGTTTTAAGAGTTACATGAGAAGATTGATACAACTCTCATATGTGTACGGTAGCCTAAATATGAAGTTAGGTTACTGCCCACAGGGGGTTAGCTTAGCTTAGCACAAAGACTATAAACAGGGAGGAAACAGCTAGCATATGGCTCTGTCCAAAGGCAAAACTCACTAATTAACATTACAAAAACTTGAGCTAGCTGTATGTAATGCTAGGTGTATTTTTTTTTACCCTTGGATAGAGCCATGCTAGGTGTTTCCTCCTGTTTCCAGTCTTTGTGCTAAACTAAACTAAGCTAAGCTAAGCATCTCCCTGCTGAGATGTTGAAATATTCTTTTAAATTTAGAAATGATTTCGAAAAAATATTACTGAACAGTCAGCGTGCAACTGAAATGTTCACAGCCAGTTTTACAGTCTGTATTTTTGCACAGTATGTTCCTGTGGTTGGGTGTGGGCTTCATCAAATCAGACTGGAACGACATTGGTATGTGAGATCTGGGCCTTTTTTTTCAGCAAACAAGCATATCAGTGCCAAAACACTGGCGTGCGCACACATATGCATACCCATTATGTTCATACTGTATATGTGTGTGTACTCACTGGTGACAGAGTTTGACGAGGTCCAGGTCTGTGGTGGCAGGAGGCAGCCCGCGAATATACAGGTTGGTTTTGCTGAGCTGCTCCAGGCCTGTGCTGCTGCTGTTGCTGCTGCTGCTGGGACTGGACGGAGTCATGGGGTAGGACTGCACACAGAAAACACACTGTTAGGAAGTGTACGGGAGCTGGATAATCTAATTTAAACCCAGGTCAACAGAGATCACAAGAGCATCTCATCTGTGCGTAACGAAAATGCAGAAAGCTCACAGAGAGGGCACATTCGGATTTTATTATTTCATGAGCATTATACATTCAAAGTAAGTCTTGTGTGTCTTAAAATGATAATCATCAGTAATCCACACAGCAGTATATACAGCTTTAAGTGTTTCCACACTGTCACACGCCTGAGATAACATCAGGGTCCTATGCATTTACAGATTTACTGTACTTTAGAGGGAAATATTACACGTTTCTCTCAACAACAATTAGATGAAACTCATGGTTACTTTACAGACGGAGATTTTAAATGAAATACATATGATGATACTTGATGTATATTTTAAATTCAGGTATTTTTGGACTGTAACATTTCTGCTTTGACTTAATGGATTTCTGCCACTAGGGGTCTCTCATTTAAAACAAATAACACAAAAGATGTAATTTAATAATGCCATGATGTAGCGTGGGCTCATGGGAGTTGTTTTCTTCATTGTTAAACAGCCACAATTGCCGCTGAAAATCAATCTTACGTGACTCAGGCAGAAATGTTCAAGTTTTATGGTGTATAGCGAACATTGTTTGGGTTTGAACATTGTTGGAAACAGGGCAGGAATTTCACAGCAGCCATTTGCCCCCTCAGTTTGGCCTTTTGCCCCCTCAAAAAACGACGTGCCCTGCAGTCACAGCGGCCTTAATGCTCGGGCCCGCACTGCCCCAGTGTTATTTCGCCATTTTCTCCACTGCCTCAGTCAGTCAGTCAGTACTATATTTAGAAAACTGTGTCTTTTGTTGACATTCTGATTTCTTTTATTCTGCGACACCGAGTGAAACGTTGTGCACATTACGAGTGGTGGGTTCGATTTCTAGCCTGGTATGAACCGCTGGAAAACCGGGCTATGTTTGATGATAATGTTGACGATGATGACGTTTGACACAAATCTAGCGCCGGCCAACGTGGAGGCTGATAAATTACCAGTATTATAGCCTTAAGTTAATGTTCGTAACATTTCGTTAATGTTCACAAAGGTAACGTTAGCTAACGCTTGCTTGCTAGCTGATGTGTGTACGTTAGGTAGGGTAACACGGGTACCTGGCCTCATTACATTCATGTTACATTCATTCTTTTTATTCCCCAGCAACCATCACACCGAACAAGCAGCGTAGGAGAAGATTTATACTATATTTCAAAAATAAATTCATCCTCCTAACTCTTAAAGGTGCAATCTGTAAGAATTGGCGTCCTTTCAAATTCAGACAAATTGGCGCCAGCATATCCAAAATAACCACTAACTGCTGCTAGCTGTAGCTACCGTTAACTAGTTAGTTCAGCTGACCAAACTGTAGCTGTTTAACAATGAAGAAAACAACTCCCATGAGCCCACGCTACATCGTGGCATTATTAAAATACATCTTTTGTGTTATTTGGTTAGCATGCTGACTTCAGTAGTTATCTCTGCAGCAACATACACAGACGTCCTAATGTCAAAACGCTTAATAATTAATATTCTGTCGATGATTTTAGTTAATTTTTTTTATGTTTTAGACAAAAATTGGAACATATTGCACCTTTAAGCTGAATCCATTATTACTGTGGACTTATAATCACTGTTTTCTCATCAGCATTTGGCCTTCATGCCGTCAAAAAACTGCATCAAAATGAAATTCCAGGCCTGGCTGGAAACATTTGGGATAATCTAAGTACACAACATAATATATAAGAAACGCAAACACAAGAGAGACATTTTTTGACATTTTAATGTAGAAATGTTACGTATAATATCTTGAACACTGCCAATTCTAGAGAAAGATAGCTGATTGTTGAGTCTTATTCCCAAGTGGTCAAATTCTGACGCTTTAGGCTGGTATGTCGGCAGGAAATTAACCCAAGGCGACCTGGGAATGAGACTCACCAATCAACTATTTCACAAATGAAAGAAATGATTTAAATTCTTCCTCCACCGCCTCCAGGGTCTCAGTGACAGGTGGGTTTGACCTCTGAGCTCCTGGTTGTTGTAAAAAGGTGATTTTGTCCACCACTGTACCGCAGAGTACATCAAAATATATCTATTCTTGTATGTGGGCCTTTATGACTCACAAACCGATTAAATCTGTGTTCGGATCTTACATTGTACTGGAGTGTTTATCAGAAAGCCACAGTTTTTTTCATACTTGCGAGCCAAACCACGCAGCTCTGCCCTGCAAAGCATTTCCTTCCCCTTACTCATTCATTAAAATAGCTCCGGGCCACCCCAAACCCTCTCCGGATCAGATCAAAGACAAAGCATGGCAGAATCACACCATCTGTCCATAACCAAAGGACAATCCACTCCAAGAGCCATGGATGCAGCGTGCCAACCAGAATCACTGATGTATTCTTCCGCCGTCATGTGATGGTTAAATGTTCATAGCAGCTATTTTTTCTCTCACAGATGAGGAATTGATCGCTGTGGCAGCAACATCTGTTAGGCCTGTTATGTCTTCAAGTGGAGGCCTTGCATTTTTGTTGGTGTGCAATTACCGCACTAACTTTGTTAGAGACCATCAAGGGTTCACATCAGGCCTCCGAGACTCTACGCCTACTCCATTAGAGGGCAGCTACGGTGGTACATTTCACAGAGGCAATCATTACACCTTATAGCCGACCAAAACCTGCGTTACACCCACACTGAAAACTCATTCACTGCTTCCCTGCGGGGATTCATATGTGGCTGCTTTCAGATCCCTCTCCTCCAAGTAATACACAGCACCTCTTCTGATGAATAAATATTACAGTTTAAATCTGAAAGGTGGATATTTGGGGTCTTCCAGGCTGCAGGCTCCAAAAAAACTGAATCATCTGCTCACATTCCCCATCATCAGAGGTTATGATAACAGCTGCTGCTCACCTCTGTGCCGGCTTTCTATTCCCATCTTCCATCTAAATCAAAGGGTGTGATGGGAGAGCAAAGGGGCACGGCCTTCAATTACATTTTTGTTCACCTGAGAGGTCAAAATGAAGGATGGAGGCAGCACAGTTCACCCCAGCACACTGACACACATTACATTACTCTCTCTCTCTCTCTCTCTCAGCCAGGATGCATTAATCTATAAAATGGACTACAATAACCGCCATGCATATTGACCAGAGTGGGCGAGTGACTGGGCAAACAAGGTTATATGGACATAATAATTAAAGTCTCGGTAGTAGAGCTATAGATCGGGTCAGCAGCTGGTTTTATCTCTGCATGCAGCCTATCAGAGGATCAGCTTCCCGTTTGATAAGTCGACTGAGAGCAGGGGGGGTGTTTTATTTGTTTCTTATTTTAAATCCAATTCGTTTATATTACAAGGATGATATTTAAAAAAAAAATGCACATGAAGGCAAACAGGGGGCTTCCCAATGTCATTATCCAGCCCTGGAGTGTGAGCAGAAGAGAAAAGTAGGCAGAAATAACACAAAAAGATAGTCATTACAAAAAGCAAATGGTGTGTTTTTTGGCCTACCTGCTTACGGTTGGCTGTCTTCAGCGGGTTGCCCGTGTTCGCAAAGATCATCCTGGAGGTTACTGATAGATTTTTAATTCCCACAGCAACACACACACACGCATACACACACACACAAAAAAAAAATTAAAAAAATCGCAACGATGAGCCACTGGAGACGGGATCCAAGCGGGAGGAAGGAGCCTATAAAATATCGAGTCGGGCTAAAACATCCGCATACTGAACGGGCTGGTTAACAGTAATAAAGCCTCGGTCCTGCATAGGTATACTGACACATCTATACAGTCAGATGCACACCAGGCGATGGACCAACCCTCCGGTCCGGTTCATTGATCTACGACGTCCTGCTGCAGACCGCTCGAGCAGTCCCACCTACTACAGACCAAACCATCTCCGCCTCTGCAGGGTGTTTCACATCAAATAAACTGCGCGGCCGCCGTATTTCACGTCGCACCGGCGGTTTGTTTCTCGCGACAAAGGCGCGTCGAGACGTCTGGTGTCTGTGTCGCACTTTATAATCGGACACAAAGAGCTCTGGGGTTTGATTTGTAGGCGCACAATCGGTCGGGCTCAACGCTCGTCGCCTCTCATGTTGTTGTCGTCCGCACATACCAAGCATTCTTCACCCCCACCTCCACCAACCACACACACACACACACACACACACACACACACACCCTCTTCCTCTTCCTACCCTTCCCCCCATCCAACACACTACATGTCAGAGAATGAGGATGCAATGAAATATAAGCAGGGAGCTGGCCTGGGCTGGAGGTCACAGGCTCACTATAAACCTGTGGAGGAACAGCGACTGGATATTTGGCTTTAACACACATTAAAACACCTTCACGTGCTCTGTCTCCAGTGTGTTGTTTTAATGCAATGCAGCCCGATGTCCTATAGACTTCATGTGATGTATGTAGATCATGTGACAGAGGCAAAATATTGACTCACAAGCCAAGGGAACCATTAATATTTTCACTTTTGAGTGCATTCGCAGGATTGATTTGCTCACATGCAGCCTGTAAAAAATGTAAACTAAGCGTTTTCCACATGGCACGTAAATTACTCAAGCTGCTGAATGATGACAAAAGAGGAACTATAGCTTTCCAGCTTTAAGCACTTTGTGGGATTGACTCTTTTTGGTTTGCTGTTGATGTTTCACGTAAAAACAGCCTCTTCCTAGATTTCTGATCTCCGTTTGACCTCTAAGGCCCTTTAGGTTCATTAGGCGCGGGCTTAAATAAAGCTTTCAGTTGTTGCACCCAGATTGAGGAACAGCCTCCCTCATTACACCGGGGTCACATACCGTCAATCAAAAGGCATTTAGCTCTGTACTTTATCCGCCTGCGTGCAAGTTTGTGTTTTTAGGTCTTTTTCTCGGTAATTGGGATCATATGATGAGCCGTCAACATGTCTTCTGACATTTTTTGCGGAGGGAGTTTCTATAATTAAAACATTTTCCTGCTATGATTCCAGTAAGTTCAAAATGATTTAAGTTTAATAGTTATACATTATCTCAAGCAGCTTTTTCTGAATTATGTTCTGTGAAAAAAGGTTTTATTTCAGACAACATGATACCGACACATCCCTGTCCACTTTATCCAATCAGGACAGAGAACACCATAAAGAGGCGGGCCTGTTTAAGACAGGATCCTCCTGTTTAAAGGGAAAGCTACCAATTCCAGTGCTCCCGGTGACGACTTATATGACAAAACAGGCACAGCGAAGAAAAACGTTTGAAGATAAGAAAGAGGCAAAGAGCTGCCTCCAAAAAAGAAAGGAATCGTGCGAGTGTGCTGACGTAGAGAGGAGGGAGGAAGTTAGCTAAAACGATGATAACGCTTACAGCAGCTTTAATTGAGGTTCAGTACCCGATGCTACATAGGACCTTTGTGTCTTTCCGTCTTGTATCTATTCCTGTGTACCTTACTGGGATTTGAAACGGCATTTATTATACAGCAACATGACAATTTCATACAATACGACAATACATGACCATACAATGCATTAAGATTCAAACCTGCCACAACCTCCGCAGCCAAACTTATTTCAGACACATCGATTTGAATCCGCATTTTTGAATATTTCACTGAGTGTACACTTTATAAAGCTTCAATGTAGAGCTGGAACAAGCTGATGTTAGCTACTGTTCGGCCTTGTGTGCCTTTTTTGCCTCTGGTGCTTAAATTATTTGAGCAACATCTTTTTGCAAACATGTAAAAGCCACAGGGAAACAGACACTACACTTGTGTGGTGTGATACAGTCCTCTTGTTTTCATTTCTCAAAAGGAAACTGGACAATGCCACTATGATTTTTGAAGTAACTTTTGGACATTTTTATTTAAGAGACGACAGTAAAGAGATGACAGTAATGAAAGGAGAGAGGGGTAATGATGTGCAACAGCCTAGTCAGAATCAGACCACAGACTTTGCATTGCGGTTCACAGACGTTATGTTTATCCAGACAGCTAAAGTAGACAGATTGGTAGAGATGCAGAAGAGAAACTTAAATCTTAAACTACACAAGCACATATGTGGCCCCAGAGGTGTAGGACTTAACTCTCTAGATACACATTTACCTTTCGCTTTTATATAATTAAACTCATTTTATATTCAAGTATTAACACTTAAGGGCACAAAAGCTACGCTTGCCACTAGCAGCCATCCTGCTGCAGGTCCTGCTGGAGATTTATAAAGCGAAGCTAAATCCAAATCCCATCAGGGTGCAGGGAAGCTCTTAAAGCATCAAATTTCTTTCCCTTATTTCCTCTGCTGGTAGGATTAAGGTTTCATGCTGGTGTCGTGTTACAAGCTACTTGTGATGTTCTGAAGTCCAATCATTCCTATCTGAATAATCAGCTTCCTAGTCTTTATATAGATTACTTCCTGTGCTATATATTACAGTTTGGTATGATTTATTTCTAATCTGATTACATATAAACTGCCCTTTTCGTGACAGGTGAGATATTATACAGGATTTAAATGTAAATAAACTATTTCACAATTTAAAGATGTGAATTGAGCATCCGTTTGCATTGTATTTCTTAACCTGCTCTGCTTCAAATGTAACTATCTAATAGGTCAAATGATCTGTAGCCTTTGTCTAACCTATCTATCCATTGTTTGTCCAGGTCATTTATCAAAAAAGATTTAGAAATGACTTGAAATGAAATGAATGGTTTCAAATTGAACCACTGGGAAGTCGTCAACCGATCAGAAGCAGAACTGAATTCAATGAGATGACCCGGTCAGCAATAATCATTCACCGAACAATAAACTCAGTCCACTTCCAAGGAAAATAATGACCGTTTGCTTCCTGTATTGTTTTGACTCTGATCGCTTACATCAGATCCTTTATGGCGGATGTATACCTGCTAAAGTGTCGTTACAGGAGACTGCATTAAACTATGTCAGCAATAATCTGACAGAAATGAGATAAACACTGAAGGCACTGGGTCTAAAGGCAACATTAATAATATATACCTTATGTAGGTTAACTCTCAGTAGAAACTAGTTTAGCCCGTCATAAGGATGCACATCCAGAATAAGACTGCTGAACGTATTGAATCATGTCGAGGTATCTGTGGGTGTGGAGAGGGAGGGACTGAGGAATGTGGATGATTATCAGCCCCTTCCTCATCAACTGAGGAATTAAGGAATTTGAAGTTCCCAATGAACACCTCAGCACGTTATCTGACCAGTCTGGCTGGTCACTGATGCCGGTAATGTTGCAGGGTGAGATTGTACAAGTTGTTCTGCTGGATTGTCAACTGTATCAGTAAAGAATACATGAAAGCCAACAGAAGAGCTTTTTCACAAGGCCAGCGATGGTGTGGTTTGGCTCAGAGTTTGTGGCTCCTCAGGGAATAATGAAATGCTTGCATGTTGAAATATGAGAAACCACACAAACATCACAGCTGCTTTCACTCTTTTTTAGTATTAAAAGGGAACGCTGTGTATTATTTTCATATCAAGATAACACCAGTACTGAAAGTGCTTGAAGGCAAGGTCAGAGTGCAACTATACATTGAATTCATTCTAAAATTGAATAGTTAATTAGTAAAACATGGACTTAGATATACCAGTAATACGCATTGTTAGTTGTAGTATGTAAGTAAGTAAAGTTTATTTGTGTAGCACCTTTCACAGATACAAAATCTCAAAGTCCTTCACATTAATTTACATTTACGTAAGCTTGAATACACAATTAATATTTAAAAATGAAAAATAGTGAGAGACAGCACAGGGCTGACAAGTTAAAATCACAGCAACATCAAAACAAATGAGGGTAGAGACACAAAAACAAAGGAGGAAGTAAAACTGATGAAAGGTCATAAATAATATGGAGGAGGTTCACCACCAGTCTCCTCAAAATAGGCCCCGTTCATTCAGTTCTACTTAGAAAGCATAATGCAGTTCATGTAAAAACTTCCTATCGCCTAAAACATCATAACTTCAAAAATATTCCTCTTGTCAAAAGATCAGATGTCCTTTTTAGAGAGAACACAGAACCAGTGATATAATAATACATTAAGTGGTTAATCATAAAGCTCACATGGAAATTGTAAATTGTGAAGCATTAGGTGCCTGATAAAACATAACCTACTAGATTTTTAAAACGTTATAAATATAAACTGTATGCCGTAATCAGTATAATGAATGTGACGTCTACATCTGCACTGATATAACTGCATCTTATAAGACAATAAGTACATATATATAAATATTATTTTCACTGTTAACAGTAGTTGTAGCCGCTTGTTGTTGTATGCTAGCAGAAGCAGCAGTATGAGTATCAAGTACAATGGCTTTGGCGCCCCCTTGTGGCGGATCTAGACTTTGCAGTCGGCAGGCGGGCTGCAACAAAACACGTCATCTGTGCGACGGAAGTAGTTTTTCTAAAAAATAAAAGAAGAAGAAGAAGAAGAATTCTGGCTGATTCATTGTAGGCAGTCGCTTTTATTCGACAGAACATAAAACAGACTTTTCTGAACATCCAAAAGATTTGACAACAGGTAAGCAGACCTACAGCTTTAGCACAGTCAGTAGCTTTCATAAAATACGGTAAGATGGACTCAGTGTCGATAATTTGTTGCTACTTTTTTGTGCGAGCTGACAGGCTAAGCATGAGTAGGCTAACAGGACGCTAACGCTTTGGGTAACGTCACCTGCCAGTCAATTAATCCAGCGATTTGATGTCACTTAATGCTACATTTGCCAATTGTTTTAACGCTAAAGCTGAAACACACTAAATGATGATTTGAATCAAAGATAAATGTATCGGTATCTGGCTCTTGTTGCTGTGTTGACGTGACTATGGGTAATTAAGCTAACTTGGCTAACTGAAGCTAACTAGCTATTTGGTTGCTAACTTCAGTTTTCTTTAAGATTTCTACGGGTCCTTTAATAACTTTACAGCCATAACGTCCCAAACTGAATACATGCGTCTATGGCCTGTCTCATACACCAACATTTACTAGTTTAGGTCATAATTTCAACACATATTTTGAAACTCCTCGGAAAGTGACAAAAACCGATATACCGTTAGTTATTAAACCGAATGCTGAGCTAGATAATGTTTATCAGTAAACGCTTACGACACCTGTCAGGTCTCTTCGTAGAGAGAAGTCCAAGCACATCATAAGCATGACCCATACACAGATTTCCCACTGTAGTTCAATTTTAAAGTGAAGACCTTCAAGTCCAGTCCGCTATGTGCATATTTTGACATCTTTGCACAGGATCTGTCTTAAAATGCTTCTTGGTTTAGTTATAACTTATCTTGTGAAGGACTTATGGAAAATAAAAAACGTATCTCTGATATATGACAGTCGTACAGGTTGCTGGTCAGTTGTATAATCTGAAGGTAAGCTAATGTCTTTATTGTGTCTGTTTGTTTGACAGATCCTGATATGGACCGGCTGCTTAGGCTCGGAGGTGGAATGCCAGGGCTTGGCCAGGTAACACAATGTTTGAATTGTCCATAGATAAAGAACATAAACAAAAATGATGTTTAGGCCCAAACTATCCAAGCTTAATCTCGAGGTATTATTAGATGAGATTCACAAAACATTTGGTGGGCTAAACCCACGCTTCTGCCAATAGCACATTTGGGATCCATGCTTGCACAAATCTGTCAAACCTAATAATGTAGCATACCACATTATTAAAAGATACAAAGTGATAACCCATTATACATTACATGCATTATAATTCTGAACAATTGGTGTATTGTAATGATAAATCTGAGCACCTACTGTATTTGAAAGACCTGAACTGATAAATAAAGTTGGTTTCGATTCCTCAGGGCCCCCCGACAGATGCACCTGCTGTGGACACAGCTGAGCAGGTGTACATCTCCTCTCTGGCTCTGCTCAAGGTAATCACACTTCATCTGCATTAAACATGCTCTTTCAAAGTATTTATACATGTTTTTGTAATTATATTAACATTTCTGTACCTTTGATCTCATGTGTTTGCTCCACACCAGATGTTGAAGCACGGGCGTGCTGGTGTACCGATGGAGGTCATGGGACTGATGCTGGGAGAATTTGTTGATGACTACACAGTGCGAGTGATTGATGTGTTTGCCATGCCCCAGTCAGGAACAGTATGTATCCTAATATATAGATCTTTGTGGATCCAGTATAGGAAATACCTAATCTAATCCCCATAACATAATCAGTAAAGAGGACTTATTCTTGTTTGATGTATGTAGTGGGATAGTAAAGTTGTTGAATGCTGATTTTGACAATTTTACAATAAATTTCATGGTGCAAATTTTCTACTTCACAGGGTGTGAGTGTTGAAGCTGTGGACCCGGTCTTCCAGGCCAAGATGTTGGACATGCTGAAGCAGACTGGCAGGTAAAACTATCAACACATGTTTACAGTTGCAACATTTAGAAAATAATCAGTGTTTATTTGCCTGCATAGCCCTAAAAATAATGGAATCAACTTGTAAAAATAATAATCTACCAGTTTTCATGTAAATTCAAGGTTGAGTTGTTTAATGAAACCTCACATAGTCGATGAAGCATCAAAATTCTTGGCTAATTTTTATTTATTTTTTGCTGTTCATCAGACCAGAGATGGTGGTGGGATGGTACCACAGTCATCCTGGTTTTGGCTGTTGGTTGTCTGGCGTGGACATCAACACACAGCAGAGCTTCGAGGCCCTGTCAGAGCGCGCCGTCGCAGTGGTGGTTGATCCCATTCAGAGCGTCAAAGGAAAGGTAAAGATGTGTGGCTGCTGCAGAAGTACCTTGTAACTCTTTAGCTCTTATTTTAGTTACATTCAAGATCTATTAAGTAATGATTTGCTATTAATTGTGAATCCAAATTGACCAATTCAATAAACTGCCCCTGTCTTCTACAGGTTGTTATTGATGCCTTCAGACTGATCAATGCCAACATGATGGTGCTGGGTCATGAACCAAGACAAACCACATCAAACCTGGGTCATCTGAACAAGCCTTCAATCCAGGTAACACACTGTAAATTACATCATCACCATAGTTTCAGGTGAATTTCTTCTGAAAGGCCTTGAATGGTTTGGTTGGTCTTTCCCCACCTCTGAGCCGCACAAGCACAATACTTGTGTCCCGATGAAGAGGAGCAAAGTTTCATCCTAATGGTTGTTTGAGTCAAATTAGGTTTAATTTCTGCTGATTGTCAGTTTTCTTTGCTATAAGTGGACGGATAAACATCACATCAGAGATCACCTTGTTACTTCTCACGTCTCAATATGAAACTACTTTAATGTGACTCAATCCTATGTTGCTGTCAAAGATCTAATTCGGCATATTAACATTAATATTTAGGATTTTCTGTCAGCACAGGTACTAAATATTTGATTTCATGTTTTCAGGCTCTGATTCATGGACTAAACAGACATTACTACTCCATCACCATCAATTACAGGAAAAACGAGCTGGAGCAAAAGGTTTGAGAATGCACTCATCACACAAGGATTTATTTGAGTGTTTTTAACAGAGCGTAAGACACATAACTTTTATTATTCCTCAGATGCTGTTGAACCTGCACAAGAAGAGCTGGATGGAGGGTCTGACCCTGCAGGACTACAGTGAGCACTGCAAGCTCAATGAGACCATTGTCAAGGAGATGCTGGAGCTGGCTAAGAACTATAATAAGGTACAGCTTTTAGACCTTATCCAGTCATTTTTATATATTTATTCATCAATTTAGCACAATCAAAACAACTCACGGCAATTAAAATGGCATAAAAGGAACAAAGATATGCATTACTTCATGAGTAATATTTAATGAATAATTCTTATAATTGATTTAAAAAGTGCACTATAGTGTTTTGGGAAAGAAATTTTAATCATAAGACAAAAATTGTTATTGACTTTCTTGACTCAATAAACTGATGCACACCTTCATTGAAGGGCAACACAATTTTGTACTGTTTCACTTGGTTTATATTTGAAGTAGCCACCTTTCTAGCTTCAAACACTGGTCTGGAGAGCTAATACCCCTCTGCCGACAGCTTGTTTAATCAGTTATGGAAATATATCCATCAAATAAATATTTCTGAGCTTGGAGTATTACCTTATTAATATTGTAATTATTACTTTTTGGAGTTTGAATTTCTCTTCCAAAACTACGAGTGCACCTTTTTAAAAAAAAAAATCTTGCTGCGTAATCTCGTTGTGCAGGGAATAAAGAGCAGTGGTGTTGGCGAATCACTGCTCCATCACTTCATTCAATTGTTCAGCACAAAACCTGTAAAAAGCATTGCATGCGTTTTAAATAAGCGCACGGTGCCTGCTCCCGTTGTGCTCCCGTTGTGCTCCTCTGCAATCTCAAGACACTGTTGTGTTTCCACCTCAGGCTGTTGAAGAAGAGGACAAAATGACCCCAGAACAGCTGGCAATCAAGAATGTTGGAAAACAGGTAACAATCTTTTATTTTATTTTTTTATTATATGACAAAAATGTATACATAAAAGTCAGTGTTCGTCACTGGTGTTGTTTAGAGGTAAATGAGAGAGAGAGAGAGAGAGCGCATTGGATTAGAGTCAGACTGTGCAGACATGTCGGTACGAGCAGAGATCGTGTCACTTTGTCATTAAAGTTTCCTGAAGGTAGTTGAAACCAGACTTGTCAGAACTTATGTGAAACATAGTCATTACAAAATCACCTCTCACCGTTGTCGTTTTTTGTCTGTTTTTCTTCTCTAATTTTATTCTGTGTTTCTTGCAGGACCCCAAGAGGCACTTGGAGGAGCATGTAGATGTTTTAATGACATCCAACATTGTTCAGTGCCTAGCTGCCATGTTGGATACGGTCGTTTTCCAGTGATGGCCCTGTGTGAATAACTGTTAATATTGCAACCCTTGTTTTCTTTTATATAAAATAAATGTATGTATGAAATGAAGACTTGTGTCTGGTTTGAATTTTATCCACATTTTTATGTTTATCTGGATGAATTCTTTACAAGAGGAATGGTACCTCATTTTGTTGGTTTTACTCTGTAGTTTTGATAGGATCAAAATACACTTGGCAGTGTGTTTAAAGGTAGGACACAAAGCTGCATCGGTGCCTTTTGTACTGATGTAATACCCATCCTAACCACTGGATGGTGCAAGAGCTGCAATTTACATGGACAAAAACAAGAAGATGTGATCAAGATGGAGAATATCAAATCATAACAGTTTAACTCTCAAACAGGCTTTAGTTGTTTCAGTTGAAGGTGATGTCACTTTAAGATTTTATACAACATTTCAGCCCAGTTATTGTTCGAGAGTTAAATGGACTTCCGAGAATTATTTGACAGTTTTGTGGAGTTTGATTTAACAGTTGGCAGAGAAAGACCACGGATTGTGTTGCCAAAGATGACAAACTTAATACCCTCTTAACTGTGTCCACTGTAAAGTCTTATTGCTCCACTGGTTGTTGACACACTGTATGGCTCTCCCACTTGCTGTGTCTGCATATCACAGTTGGGATTCCTTCCTCTTTCTCTGTTGCAGACATTAGCACATAGTTTTAAGAAAAATGATGAGCAATGCTTACTTCTTGTCCTATTTGGGGTAAAAGGGGCGAATCAGCAAGATTGAACTGTCCTTTTGTCAGTTTATTTATGTGTGAAAAATGTACAGTGGACAGATTTTGAAGTGAGTAATCATCAGTGACGACATGAAAAACCTTTATTCTGAAATATTTCCACTGAACTGCATAGATTGCATCTTTAGTCGAAAAGCAAAGACACATGAAATATATAATTCTTACATTCTGCAAGACAAATGGTATTGTTTACGAATCACTTGGATGAGCATACCTTCATTGAGAAGGAGTCAATCAACAAGAGCTTATCCAACCGAGTGTTTTCTTGTGAGAGTCATGTTCTCATAGTGGAGCAGCAGCCGACATCCCTCTCAGTTTATTACAGTTTGAAGGGAAAAAAACTTTCCGTAATGGGTTCACAGGATCTCAGCCAGAGATACAGCTCTTATTGCAGTGACAGTTGAGAACATGGAGCATATGGTCTTTCTCCACCCTGTCCAGTGTATACTAACTTGACAGAGAGTTATGGCAGATGTGGCCCCCTGCCATTAAATCAGTCTTAAGGGTCCTCAGGTTACATCATTTTTGTCCCTGACTGAATTCTTCACAACCCACTCAGGACAAAATTGGCTTTCTCTTTGAGAAAAATGTGAAAGTTTAAGGCTGTGAAATGAAACACCTCTCTATGGGAATGAAAGAGTGGGCCCGCCACTGTCCACAAGGTAAATTCATAACCTAAAAGTCGAGAGTTATAAAAAAAACCAGATTGTATAGGTCTATCAACACTGATTTTAACATAAATCAAAATGGCTTTTACAGAGGGAATATTAAGATGCTTTCAAAAGCATGTTTTTGAGAAAAATGAAAATAAATACTTGTAACAAGGCTCATATTAATGATCGATAATAACTCTTAAGTTTCTATTTCAATCAGAAATTAACGAATATTCATTGTGCAGAATGCAATTAGTGACATTATTGGATCGGTGCTACTGATGCATAACAAAGTTTTAATACTGTAGCTGGTTGAATTTGAGCTCATTTGAACCAACTCTGTTGTGTAATTTAAGGTATAATATTTCATATTTTGTGAACCGATTTTTGATGCAAAATCTTACTCTGCAAATTGGCTCGTGACTATAACTGTGAAGTAAATCTAGCTGAATAAAAAACACTATTTCCATCTAAAATGTAATGGAGTACAAGTATAAATGTAAAACACAAAGCACGAGTATGTAGTGTTTTTAAGATCCCTGTCAGATATGTTTTAAGAAATGTAAAAATACTCAAAAGTATTATGCAACTATTCTATAAAAATATAAGTAAGGATATGCATTTAGTAACCACACTTGTTTCTTTCCATCTTTGTGTGAACCCAGTAGAAGTAACTACCTTTTTTGTGCGGCTGATAGAAAAGTTCATATGATGCTAAAATGTATGTGAAGCTAAAGGAAGTTGTTGGGCTAACAGTTACATCGCTGATGTCCTTGGCATTGAGGGAAGATGAAAAACCTTAAAAATGTTTTGCTGTAAGCTCTAAAAGTTATACAAAGCTTTTCTGCATGTCCACATTGGTTTGTGTACTCCTGTGTCAGCTCCATTGTGTGTTTAAAGTGCTGAATCATCACACAGTGTTTTCATTCTAGCCAGCTGAAATCATGGAGACATTTTCAGACAAGGTCTATCCTGTTTAAAATGTCAGGCGATGTCTCACTGAGATTACAGTCTCAAATGAAGCCAGCATGCGTTCTGCATAGAAACCATATGAGACAGCAACAACAACACAATGTTATCTTTCTGGAGCCGGGATAAGAGACTTCCCCTCAAAAAAACACCACTGTAGCACACAAGTCTGATCTATTTTTTTTTTGTGCTTGAAAGCAGGATAAGATACGCCTGAGCTCTCTTCTCCTTAGATGAGTCTAGAAAACACTACATAGTTGTGAGCGTTATATAACCAGCTGATCCTTTGGGGTTTGACTTGGTCAGACATCTTTCTTCCACCTGTGCAAATGTACCAGTTTTTTCTCTTGCTCATTGCATTGAGGCACAAAGGGGAACCAACCTATCTCATGCTCCTTTGCAACACTTGTTTTGTGTTTTTCTGCCTGCTTTCCTCTCGTGGCAAACCACTTCCAAGCAGATGAGTTAAAGGGGGAGGCTGTCAACCAGACAGGGGCTTTAATAAATGCTGGTGCTGTTTGGTGTGGTTTTAAGAGGACAGATTACTCCCATGAGGCCACGACCAAGTACACAACACTCTGGCCCCGCCTCAGTGGACAGGAGCCAGAGGATGACAGAGTTGAGGCTTTTTAAGTGTTTGCTCCCACAGATGAACATTTAAAAGACTCATAAAACGTGAACAACATGGCTAGAAACGTGCAAATAAGCCAATTTTTGTTTTATCTGAAGAGCTGAAAAATTCCTTGTTGCTGAGTCAGAGTGTAATGAAGCGAGGAGGCACAGCAAATCCAAAATGATTTGTTTGAGAACCTTAACTCTTTGAGTTTTAGAGCTCATTCTTGACCTCAGAATTAAGCTGTTGACAAAACACGGCCCATTTATAAGCTGTTCTGGAGCCTTTGATCATATCACGTAATCTTCACCGCCAGGGCTCGGCTCTTGGGATACTAATGACTGTTTCTCCAGTGCCACCATAAAGGAACATTTCAATGTGTTAAACTTTGCTTTATGAGCGAGTACCTGCAAAACTAATACATTCCCATCAGCCTCAACTATACTTTGTGTTTTGTGCTGATTAGCAAATGTCAGTATGCTAACATGCTAAACTAAAATGGTGAACATGGTTAACATTATTATAACTACTTAGGGTGGCTGTGGGGAGCGTGTGGTCCACTCATCAGAGGGTCATTGGTTCGATCCCCTGCTCCTCCACTCTACATATCAAAGTGTGCTAAACTGACTGTGCCATGTCAATCAGAGACCAATACCCAAAAAATGACCTGCCTTTTCAGTCTCTAAGATGAGGAACAATAAACCCCTCTCCCTTTCCCTTTCCCTTTCCCATCCCCAAACCCAATGTCCCCTCTTACCCTACTACTTAGTTTCAAATTGATTATTATTATTATTATTATTATTATTATTATTAGTTTAACTTTATAAGAAGTATAAAAATGTGCAATGGAGTCTGACATAAATAACTGTATGGAAGATGATCAAGAAAACATCACAATAAAGCCTTTATAGCACACAGCATTGTCATTGTCAGCATATTGGCATGCCGACATTAGCATTTAGTACAGCCTCAAAGCCTTATAATAATATAATAAAATTGCAATGTTTTTTAGGCTATATCAAGATATACATGAAACAAGATATACATCTTGATATTTTGAAATCTCCTCAAATCACTTCATAATTGCTAGGACTGCATGCCACAATCAACTATCACAATATTTTTTACCAAATACTTCAATATCAGTATTAGTAATATTGTTTGGTTGACTGTTGGTACTTTAATATATAAACACAATGAGATTATTGATAAATAATGGTCAGTAATGTGGATGTAATGACTAAGTGGGTAAAGGCAAGTAATAGAACAAGTTGAACAGTCTGGTAATTTCAGAAAATTACATAATTTTACTGTAATGCAGCCGTTAAAAACAGGAGAAGACAACACTAATGCTATGTCATGATTTAACAATATCTAAATCTAAGAAGATTCATAGTCTCATACCATGATAACAATAAAATATTGGTATATTGCCCAGCCCTAATAGGTAATTCAAATGTTGAGAAGAAAAACATTGTTAATAGAACATCTCCATTTACACAACAAATGGCAAACTATATCTATAAAGAATCAAAAGCTCTAGAAAAGCTAATAAACTTGTTGAAATTGTTGTGCGTCTCTTTCCTCTGCACAGTAATTTGGTGTAAGGACCGTGCATACTGGACTGCATATGTGAGAAAGTATGAATATTTCTGCTTGTCCATTGTTGCACAATGCACATGTATGTGAATTTTTGCATGTGTCCTCTGCACATCTGGAGCTGCATCTCTTTGGGGTGATAAACACTCACCCGTCTATTCCAGATTTGCTTTCACACAGTCTCTATGGAGCACTTACAGCACCCCAACTGTATCCCACCTTTCCTCACTTTCGTGGACCGTTTGGGTATTTTAGAGTAATGCAATCTGCCAGCCAGCTGTGTTATATCAGCTTAGAGTCTGACTCCCTTCTTGTATACCCTGCCCCATCAGTCAGAGTGCCCTTAACCTGCAAAGATCCTCACTCTCTAAACACATCTGTCTGGCCAAGAAATAAACAGCTCTGCACTCTCTGCTTAGTTCAGCTCAGGGTTAGAGGGCAGTTCATACCTGCTGTGTTTTCTGGCAAATAGTAATGTATACAACACATGAAAAATGGTGCCTACTACTGTAAAAGGGGGCATGACATGTGTGGAATGTGGACTGTATTTGTATTCAGCTCTGAATCAAACTCAGAACCAGACAGGAGACTTAGATCATAGTTTGAACAATCAGTAATTGTCTGCACAGCTAGCCTCACGCGACAAAACCAGAAGTATGAAAGCGTGAATGACGCTGCCTTGAGCATGCCTCTTCAACCGTATTTCACGTCAGGAATACTTGTGGTGTGACAGTGTTTTGCTCCTTAAAAGGGGTGAATGAAAGCAAGTGGAGCTTTGTTACCAAGCAGAATATTTTAAAGGGTGACAAAAAAGAAGGATCTAAGGCAGGTTAAAAAGCTGAGTAACACACACTTAGTGACACTCTTCAGGATGTCAATCTATAGGATGAGTTAGACAACAAGTGAGGAACAAAATGAGAAGGAAATAGAGGGTGTGGTTGGCGGCTAGGAAAGGGTCAAAAACACATCACTAATAGGACAAAACATAATTTGAAAAGTGCATCTGGGTGCTGAACACTCCCCGAAGCTGAAAAGTTCTCTGTCTTTCCCCAAACGAGTTAAAGGAGCCTCTGATCTGTATTTAGTAAAGCAGTGAAACAATGGACCATTTCCGTGAACAGAGGGTTTAAAAGTCACAGTGCTTGTTGTAGCCTTTTAAGACAGAGTGTGACCTCCTCTGACCCAAACCCACAGAAATGATTCATCACTCTTCACTGGAAATAGTTTAAAGATCCAATCCATACTTTTTTCAGCCATATACATTTGAGGTATAAAAATATGAATGAAATGAAATAGAAACAGCATCAGAAACCATTAGTCAACTTTGACAACTTAGTTTGTTTTCCACTTTCAACCTTGAGTTGAGTTTGTTTTAGGTGTTTCCAGGGTCAAGAATGAACTTTCAAGCTCGAAATTAGTAGCATACGATTGTTGTCTATTGTGAGTCCATGTATTGAAAGATGTATCAATCAAATCTAGGACTGATAGCAGGCACCTGTCATGTGTTTTAACCTGTTTTTGGTGGTGCCATCCTTTAATTACCTCCACCAAGGAGGTTATTTATTTCTTTACCTGTGTCCATTGGTTGGTTGGTTGGTTTGTCAGCAGGATTACACAAAAACTAACGAGCAGATTTCCACGACACTTGGATGGAGAATGGATCTCGGCCCAGAATAGATCTCATTAACTTTTGGTGTGGATCCAGGAACTTCTCACTTTTTAACATTGTGAGTGGACATTTGCATTATTTAACGGGCAGGTTGTAGAGCAAGGTAGTGTGATCTAAAATAACTTTTTCCTGGTTTTTCCATAATAGATATATACAAAATATCTATTTATATAATGCCTGTTACATAGTGATGCGCATAAGTTATGGAAGTAAAGGCTTGACTCCAAACCAGGCGTTTCAGGCAGTGCAGATAGATTGCAAAAGCTGTTTGAACACTGAATGTGCATTTTGCACCTTCTATGAACTGAATTATTTATTATTCTTAAAACGTATTAAATCCCTTGTTTTCTCCTAGTCTGTGTTTGTATTCTGTGGTTTGCAGACTATGACCTTGAAGGATTAATTAATTTAATTTAAAGTGATAAGAACTGAATCGTATCTTACAGATTGTGATTTAATGCAGCAGCGTGGACGGGGAACTCTTTGTCCTCTGTGCTGTGTCAAACTGTGGTAAACTGCTGATTCCTGGGAAAAGGAAACACTGACTAAGCCTCCATTTGTTTTCAGGCATGTGTAAAGAAGCTTGTGTTCTGCAGCGAAGGCCAGTGGCCACAATTCAAAGCTGTAGCCACACAGGGAGCCTACCGACCTCCCATTTCATATAATTATGTGAAGTCGTTTCTGCCCATGTTTGCCCTCTTCGCCTATGTTATGCAATGAAGCCATATGTTTCCAATCCACAGGAGAGAGTCGAGAGCAAATATGCACAAGAATTTACCAGAACCTCTTATCTTCCAAGGCACAGATAAACATATCAAAAAATAGCTCACCCCCCTGGGAGTGTTTGTTTAAAGGTGGCTCTTGAGATATTGGATAGACAAATGATGGAAGGGAAGGATGTGATAGCAAACGAGTACACAAAGGCCATCCGGTGCTGTCCAGAACATGTCATTTAAGCATTGGTGATTCATTCCTTAATGTTTTTATCATTAAGCCAGATTTTCTGGAAAGAAGACTTGAGAGAATAAATGAGCTCACTTTGTCTCCCGGAGAGATGTTTTTGCTCATTTGTGCTATGTGTGTGTGTGATGTTCCTCGATTGTTGCCTTTGCTTCCGTGGTTGTGGTGCAGTAATGACAGTATCACCGTGCCGTGGTGATGCGATGTTACTCGTTGCCCGGGACTACATTTCCACTCTTCTCTGTAATGTTACTCAGTGGTCTCGGAATGATGATGTCACTGTCCACAGAGTTTCCACCGCAGCAGAGAGCCTGCGGAGATGAAGCGAGTGGGTGTGCGAGTTCTTGATGTGCAGTTCGACCGGCTGCGTTTGCACAGGGAAGAGGGTCGTGTTGAGCACAACCACAAAAGAGAGGTGCTGTTTTCATTGGTCTAGTCTTCAGGGACTCACCGTCTGGGTCGGTGTTATTTAAGTCAATAGTGAACTCTAACATACTCTTACACACAGCTCTCCATCTCACAGTATATTTGCTCTTCCTCCTTTAATTTACGGTTACATAAGATTTTTCCTCTCAGAATGGCAGTAATAAGATATGAACGGTGGATACATTGGAAGTGGTTATAAAATTATGTATTACATGCTCGGATTACTGTTTAATTTCCGTAACTCAGCTGGAATTATTTCAATTTAAGTTAACTTTGCGGAAGCCTAACATTTTGGAAAAATATTGGTGGGAAAACGAGTCAAAAAGCCATTCTGGTTTGTCTCCACCTCTTTCCTGTAATGCAGACAGTTGGGAAAAAAGTGAATCAAAAATCAGCTGGCTGCAGGAGCCTCTGTTAGCTTAACACTTCTGTCAAATAATGATGTTGTGGAGTCTGAGTCACAGGCCAATAATTTTTATTATGACCAAAGTAAGATCTGTATGCAATTTGATTAATAGGGGAAAATTCTGATGTGCTTTAAGAGAGTTATAAAAAATAGTAGATTAAAAAAAAGCTAAACAACAAAAAAAAAAACATTAATTAGACACATTCCTGTGGATGAAACACCAAACAGATGTCCTGAAAGAGACTCATATGTGATGTCAGAATTTGTTCTTTGAGAAACAAGTTATTCACAAGCTTAATACTGACCTATGCCCTCCATCTTTAATGAGCTGAATTCACTAGAATTACACACACGGATGTCCCTTTAGGATAAGAAATCCATATCCTCATATCTACCCTTAGTTGACTACGTGTGTTGTGCATTTGTGCACATGACTGTGAATTCAAGTTTCTTAGCAAGTAAACACATTTTCACAGGTTTTACTTCCTATTTTCAGAGAATTTCCTCAATTATTAGCCAGTGCGACCTCTCCTCAGTGACCTCACCTCAGACCTCCAACCTCCAGACTTCCTCTTTGGTTCTGAAACACTCACCACAAACCCAGACATCTCCACAACAAACACAAACTTTCACAATTCTTCTCCATGTCGCTGTCACATTTCCAATAGCTGCAAGTTATATTTAGATTGTACTGTATATGATTCAAATACTTCTGTGTCTGGAGGCATTTTAATCCATTTATGCAATGTTTAGTTCAACGATAGTTCAAACTGATATACAGTATCTACATAAATATCAGGAGAGACTTTTGTTTTCCATATAGGTATGTATTGAAATCACTGATATGTCACTTCCTCTACCTTTATGTGCACCTCACACCTCCTTTTGCATCGCAGTCTCCAGTGAGTCAGAGGTCACAGCAGCCTCTATAATGTGTGAACACGTGAAGATGTTCCAGCTTTTCCCTTTTGAATAAGTCACTTGCTTGTGGTCTGTCTGATGTCATCTGCTGGATGCCTTCAGGGGAGTATGAGCTGTATAATTATAGGAGGTTAGAAATGGAGAGAGACATCGAACACATAAACAGCGAGGCACAAACACACATGTATGCACATGTGATGATATCATACTTGTTTTTATGAGGCTTCTATCATCATCTGTTTAACGGCCTTTGGAGCTGCAGGATGAGACAGATTACCCTGGGTTGTCCGACAAATAATTACAGACAGCCAAAGTGGATGTGATGCAGGGGTCAACGTTTTTAAGAAGGTCTGATTGAGGTTCTTCTTGATTGTTGCATCTTGTCCTCCTTGCTTGTTACCTTTTCTCGTAAGCATACACAAATCAGAAATTTCACTTCCTGGCACAACTGAGTAATGAAGTAATAAGTCATACATCAACCTATTCTGGCTTCATAACAAGATAATTTTGTTTCCAAGAGTGTGAAGTTGTTTTAATAGACTTGTAAATCTACTTGAAGTGGTGAACTATGATGGTGTGCCCGCGTCGCGATTTAACAGCAAAAGCTTTGGGAAAGTCCTTTCAATTCAGTCTTAATGTTTCCTCCATGCAGAAAACTATTCTGCTGGGAAATAATGTAATAAGGTCTGTCGGTGTGCCCATCCACAGACTGTGAGTCATTCTCTCACAGCTTGGTTATAATTTTTTTGTGCTGAACTGCCATACATGTGAGTCCCAGCCAAGCTGGAGTATTTCCACAGCCATAGCCAAATGAGCCTTGGAGTTTATTATTACTACCATAAGTTTGCTTTATTTGGCTGTCAGTCTGAGAGGTCCGTTAACCATTAACAGTCACATTTAAGTAGCAAGGACACTAGACTTGAAGTGGTTATAGTGTTTGGCTCTCTGTGGCACAGTAAGTTAAACATTCTGGCATTTTCTTCAGAAAACAGCACTGTGGCAAATGGTGTGAGGCGGGCTGCAGTCAGTCTCACATGGAGCCAAATGGAGAGAGGCATTCAGACTGAGACCAAAAAAGGTAGTGGAGAGGAAAGAGGAGTGCGGGGGATGGTTACATGAGGGAAAAAAAATGAACGGATAACATAAGACAATGTGGAATGATATCCTCACCCACGTGAACATACTCTTTGATGATGTTTCTGTGATGTAACTGACTTCACTTTCCCTTTTGTCTGACCACAATTTGGACCAGTATATCTTGATCGTGGTTTTATTTGTTTTAGCCATCATAATTATTTTACCTTACTGCTGACCTTTAGGATTACCTGTCTATCATCCAGGTAGCCAGTGAGTTCAGTTTCTTTCACTTGTGAAAAATATGAAAATAGTTAAGATTCTCAGTCAAGTGTCGGGGTAATGTGGCATCAATGTGTGAACAGCCCATAAAAGTGTATGGGAACTGCTCTTCTCGTCAGTACAGTGAAACCACATTTCTTGTAGTATCTCAAGCTATAATATGAAAAAGTCACTTGCAGAGACTTGTAACATGCCTGAGATCACAAGATTACAAATCAGCATAGCAAGTACATGGTACTGCAGTCATATGTTTAGTTGTATGTTTACAACTATTTTGTTGGTATATTTAAGAGTTTGCTTTGCAATATTTTAACCTTGTGAGGCAGCTTGATTCATAAGATCATGTGATCTTGCTAATCCGTCCTGCCAGACTTCAAGCTATGCACTTGTGGCTGTACCACAGTGCTTCAACCACGCAGCGTCCTATGAGGAACCACTGACAGGGACGGGTGTGGTTTAGATGTGGCTACCAGCACCGAAAGCGACTGTTGGTGTGAAAACAACAATGGCAGCTCGTCAAGAGGTTAGCTAAGATGCTTCTATAGCATCTGTTATATTGAATTGGTGAATATGTCTTCTTTGAAAGATGAGCAAAGACCAATAGGGGAGGCTTTTCTCGATGTTTACGCTCTTCTCCTGACCAGCTTCCGCAAGAGTTATCAATTACCAATGGGCTCTGCTGTCAGTAGCAGCACTCTCCTACTGCTGATGTCATTGGATGAAGTTAGCCTGTGATAGACTAGGATAGACAAATGGTTCATCCAATTTATTTTTTAATATTTTTTAAAAATCCCCGCCCTTTTCCAAACGGTAACCTTGGGCCTCAGGTTGGCATTATTTGATTTAATGGAAGCATGTAAATGTTAAATAAAAGTGGCCCAAGGACTGAGCCTTGAGGAGCCCGACTCGGATGCATAATCAGATAAGACAAATAGTTAATGGAGATTTGGCCTTGCTGACAAGATCGCTGACGAAGAGCCCTAGATTAGGGGCAGATCAGTGTGCGCTTCCGTGAACTGATCGAAGACGTGATCCAGGAGCTCAGGGAGAGCTTTCCCCACATGTTGCTGATAGCCCCTTGATATCTAGCCAGCTAAATATCTGGCTGAGTCGCCGACAGGTCAGAGCGTGCAAATTACAGCCAATGACAGCAGACACTCCTCTCCTTGCTTCATCTGTACTCTGCTGTCATCCGAAGTAGCTCTCTAAAAATTCAGCGCATATGCAGTAAGAAGTGGACTCTTTCTGTAGCCAGGCAGATAGTAAGGGGGTGGAGGTCAGGTTGGTGGATAAGTGTCTAAGCACTGGATTTGTATCCCGTCACGGATTTGCATCTAAAACTTGCCTTTTAATTAAATGTAATCACAGTTTTATTCCTTGGTTCAGTTGCCCTAACATAACTATACCTAAACCATAGTTTATTTAACACAACCACACTACAGATTGTTCATTTTTGGCAATGAATGTAACAGAAAGGTGTAGTTTTTCTGTGGTGAAAAGTTTTTTCAGTCATGTAAAATCTACGTTCTTGTCGTGGGATAGGTTTGTAATTTGGTACTTTGGTCTGTCTTTGCAGGCGAGGTCACACTTTACAGTCTCAACATCATCACCACCATACCAACGCTGAGAAATGCTATTATATCCCTCCTGCTAGCCACTGGTAGAATAAATGTCAGGGTGTGAACTGTGACCCAAGCTTCACTCAGCAAGACAGCTCATCCTCATCCTACTCTGCCCTTCCTCCACCGTCCCCCTCTGAATCAAGCCTCCGCAGCCCTGCTGTGCTCACGCTGGCACAGCTACCAAGTGGGCCCGTGTATCATTTCTAGCAGTGGTGTCAAAACAGGAGGCTAACACAGGTGTGTCTGCAAAACCGAGGACAGGGAGGAGAGTTTTGGCGGGTTTACACTGAAATACTTCTTCAATTCATGTTTCATTTATGAGATCCTTGCGTGACCGCATGCAACACACAAATGTGGTGAAAAACAAACAGCATACTTTGCAGACTATGTTTGCTGAGGTGTCTGTGTATTTCTGTGCATGCGTATGTTTGCGGAGGTGTCTGACTGACTATGTGTGTGTCAGTTGAAAGGACTGTGTTGGTCTGTACTTGAGTGCTTTCCTCAAACCTCCACACAGACTTCTGTCAGTGAAGCTTCGTTTTTTCAAACTCAGCAGACCAGTTCAGGAACGAGCCACGCTGTTGTCCCTGAAAAAGGGTTGTTTGCTTTCTGTTAATCATTAATTCCCCCCCGAGCCCTACCATTTAATGTTAATAGAATTAGCGGGGGTTGTCATGCAATATATTTCCCAAAACAGGCTGACCTCACCTGTGATGAGGCAGGTGGGCCTCCTCCTCCTCCTCCTCCTCCTCTTCCTCCTCCATACAGCCCCAGGTGAGCTGGCATGTCCATGTCGTCTAGACGGGAATGAGTGAGTAATGGTGATGCTTACAGCAAGGTACACAGTTAATGACATTTCCCCTCGCTGGCTTGGAAAGTGTGTCTGCATCATCAGTGCTCGGTTGCAGAAAATATTCAGGGGTGATCGTCTATGAAAGGCATTGCTGAATGTTTGTGTACGTGTGTTTGTGGCACACACAGTGGGTGAGTTTCGACAAAAGGATTTCTGCCTTGGCAGAGGAATAGTTTTGTCTTTAAGCCTTAAAAGTACACATTGGCAGAGAGAGAGGGGAAAGAGCCGACAATGAGAAAAACACAAGGCAGTGAGAGGGCGAGACTCCGAATTACATTTCCTTCACTTGCTCGGGTCTTGTAAACCTTCATTCTGCTTCCCTCAGGGGTCGGCACTGTGAAAGTCTTCTTTATGTCTGTGATGTCGTCACAAAGTTTTAGGAGGCAGGCAGGAGAGCTGGAATACACCTCACTCTGACCTGCTGTATGCTGTGTGCACGCCGGCCTATCATAATCTAGAGACAACAAGTGATTGTCTAATAAAACACATAGTGAAACTGAGCATAATGAACATAATGCTTACTCGTTAAGGCTGAATGTTATAATACGTGGGAAAAATACCAGAAGTAAAACAACGAGGACAAGGATCCAAATTGGCTCAACATTTCGGGCACAAACAACTTTTACTGCAGTAGGGAATTATTGTACAAATGCGTCTTTGTGTTTTCCTGTATGTGTTTTGTCTGACTCTTGGCTGGCTTATTTGTTTCTACACTTTCACCTCTCCTGAAGGCCAGTGAAAGTTCTGCCCACTCAAAGCCCCCCTTTGTCTCCTTCCTCCTGGAGCTTTTGGAGACAACCTCCTCAGTGAGAAGTGACGAGGAAGGCAGGTTGTTGCGAAGGGGGCCGAGCACAAACGCACGTCGCAGACACTCACCGGCAGTGTGAGTAACACGACTGACCAAGGTCAGCGCTGAATGATTCTCTACCCTGCTGACTGTTAGTCCTTTGGAAATGTGCCCTGCCTGTGTGAATATCATCACCTTATTTCCACTGGCGGCCTAATCAGGAATTCATGAATGTGATGAGTTGTGGCCTCTGTTTTATAAGATAATCAGTCTTAGTCGGCGTGACAACAGGAAAAGGGACAGACGTTTTCACATGGGTCCCAAATTCTGTGGACGTCTGCGAGGCTCATTTTGTAACACTGACAAAGCGGCTACTTTTTCATTTCAGTGGGTAAACAAGATGCAGACTTGTTTCCACTACTTTACCCATTAGTTTTATTGGAACCACAGGGACAGTCTGGGAAATTAATCCTACAGGGAAAGCACATGCAGCGTGTGAGGGCAGAGGTTAAAGAAGCACACTCGTAGCACAGTGTTCACTTCCACCGAGACCACATTCCCCTTTTCACTCCTCTTTCACACAAACACACGACACACGGCAGAAATGGAATCACATGTGTTAAGGTCATGCTTATTTACACCTTTTGCGTCATTGAAGGCTGCCGTCCTGGAAATGGCAGCACAGCTCATGTCAGGTTTGACTGGTGGAGGTATAAACTGTGAATAAACTGAGAACACGCGGATGTCTGCAGAGGTGGAGGGTGTAGGGAGTGCTGATCTTGGATCAGAATAAACCCTAAAGAAAAGAGGTGGAAGATTTCCTCACATTCCACCAGTGAACAAAGTGTCTTTTAATGCACATCCGAAGCACAACAAAAGTACTTGTGTCTGAAAGTTGTTGCTTGAAGTGACGAACCAACAGATAATTATCTTAGTAACCTTAAGCTCTGTGGATCATTTTATTTTTTTCCACAAAAATTCTCTAAAAACCATCTAACCGCCCCAATCCAATCGCCAGAATAAATGCTAGCCAAGCACGTCTCTGCGAAACCACAGATAACAAACTGTCAGTTTGTTAAGGTTGAATTTTCTAGATATCTCATCACAACGCTGTGCTAATGCTCTGTTGGCGTTTAGGCACAAAACCCACTTGGTTAGGGTTAGGAAAGCATCATGGTTTAGCTTAAAATATCTGTTTTGGTCGCTACGCTCATGGTTGGAGATGATCCGATTTCCTGTGAACAACACCCGGTTTTGTCACCATGCCTTGTGGCTTGTCATAACGCCAACACCTTCCCCTCCACCTCCTGCTACGACAGGTGGCTGATAAGTATATGATGTGAACGTGATAGAGAAATCTAGTTCTTTATTTTTGACGTAGTACAATCTCAAAACACAAAATAAACAGGGCTCTGCCCACCTTGAGATATTGGGCCTATGCATTAGCAGGACTTTGTCTCAACAATGTTAACGTAGCTTCAGAAGCATGAACGCTAAAAGATGTGTAATTTTCTTAGCATTTGACTTGGAGTTTTCTTTTGAAGAGTTGTGCCTTTGCTTGCGACTTGTTTTGACTTCACTTGGACCCCAGCGTCCAAGCAAGAGCTCTGCAAATCACTGTAGACTGTAAAAAAGGATCCAAGAATTGAATGATAAAATATTTTGTCTGCTCCCTGTGCTCCTCTTCCGGACTCCTGACACTGAGGTTACCTCATCTCAAGGGTGTGTGAGTGTCTTGTGTGACTCAACATATAATTCAGTCGATGAAGCACCGCCATCAGTACCCTTCGCTTGTCAAGTCAAACCCTCACTGTCACTCTTCAATGACCCCACCCGATCTGGTTTTCATGGTAACGCTGTATTGTAGCACAGTGTTGTGGAATCTTGGGAAATGCTTCATCAGAGTGTTCGTCTCCTCACGGGCCGCCTGCTCCCAGTGACCTCTGGCATTTGTCGTCAGCAGGCGAGCAGATGCTCTTCACATCCTGTGCAGAAAATCCAGACTGATTCAGACTAGAGTGATGACAAGGAGCAATGAAAATGCTGACAAGCTCATATTATGTTGCTCAACCGTTTTCTATTGACCCCATAGCTGTTTGGAGTATGAGTTTGTGCATAAGTGTGTGTTTTCTATGTCATGTTTTGAATTTGAGATGCATTCTTCCCTTCATATTTTAACAGAAAATCTGCAAATTCCCAAAACATACCACTTTTACAGCTCCAGGCAGGGAGCTGGAGGCAAACAACAGGAGAACAGTCAGACATGGGTGTGACCGACAGACAGTCATGGTCCCATT
This sequence comes from Pagrus major, assembly GCF_040436345.1. Classification (NCBI taxonomy): domain Eukaryota; kingdom Metazoa; phylum Chordata; class Actinopteri; order Spariformes; family Sparidae; genus Pagrus; species Pagrus major. Next base: position 17,529,412 of record NC_133218.1, on the reverse strand, counting down.
GCTGCTCATCTCACCCTCCACCCTTCTAGTAAACAAACCAACAACCTTAACCTCCAACCCCTTTTCTCCTCTCCATCTATTGAATCCTCCCCTCCTTCCCCCAATTATCCCATCCAGCTGTGGCCATCTGGCACTCACTCTCCAAACTGCCAGTCCACAGTTTGGTTAAGCCGGGGTGGAGAACTTCACATAACAAAAACAAGCGCTCCCAAGGGTCTACACGTGTTCGAGCCTGGCACACATTACAAAAGCTTTTTTTAAATTTGGAAATCGTTGGAGACTCCTCAGGAGACAGCTGTTTTTACCAGTTTTATCTCTTAGTCACCAAAGCACAAACACACGACTCATTGGCTAAATACTGGCAGAACATCAACGACACATCATGATGATGACAAAACTTACTGACTACAGCAGCATTGGTAATTGTTTAACCTGTTGACTTAAAGGAATAGTTTGACAGCTTATTTGTTTTCATACTGAGAGTGAGATGAAAAAAAAATGATTACACCCTCATGAGTTCAACCACTAGCTGGTCATCTTAGCAAGAAACAGTCTTGTGTAACCTGTAAAACCACAACATGTCCTCTTTACTTTTCAGGTATTGCACAAATCAAACAAATGAGGGGGGTACGGGAAACGTGTTATAAGGAAAGGAAACATTATGCATTAATGTCTGTTTACAGGTCTTGGGGAGTACTACTTTATGTGAAAAACTAGTATAAAGTTGTTTGTGGGTATAGAGGGAGCTGTGAGTCAGTGTCAGTTGGGGCTGAAAACAATCTGACGAGTTTCACCTGAGTGAATTTAGCAGAGATGTGTTGCTGCTCCTCATCGCTGCTAGCAGTGCGAGGCTTCATTAGCTGCATAACACACCTTAATCTTTGACCATACTGTCAGCAGTCAAGTTGCATTATGGCTAATGTAGGCATCAGGTTTTGACAAGGAACGAATAAAATAAATTATTCTTCTGCTACCGCTGAATTGATTTTTGTTGCTTTTTAAATTGGTTACGACAATGTTATAGGAATGAGATGCTAAATCAGTGGAGTATTCTTTTAATTAGTGAGCTTCAGAGGTGGTGGGAGGAAGATTTTGTTGCTGTTGAACTAGTCTGACTAACCAGATGTAGACTGTTGGTATTAAGCCTGCCACGTGAAACAACAATGGCAACCTCCAAGCTGCTAACCGTCATGTTGAAAATGTCAAGTTACTCTAAAACTAACCTGTTTGCTGACGGCATGAATGTCAACAAGCTAGTAGCTGTGACCTTGAGTGTAGTACCTGGGCTCGCCTCCCCACGTGCAAACCAAATTTCTTCTGACAGTATTTTACAGGGCACCATCACTGCATCCTGGGTTAAACCACGCCCAAGTCGATTGTGGCTGGTATATACAAACTGGCTGGAGCATTGTCCTGTCCCAGAATGAGAATTAGTGCAGCCAGATTTACTGCTGTGGAAATCTGGCTATGCAAACTGCTGAACAGAGCGAGGCTAGGTGTTTGCCCATTTCCAGTTTTTAATGCTTTACATTAAGCTGGCTGTAGCTTTGTATTTACAGCAAAGACATTATAGTGGTAAATAAGTTTAAAAGAAAAGAAATAAGTGCATTTCCTAAGAAACATTGTCTTTTAAAATGACAAATGCTTTACATCACAGCTCACTGTTTAATGCATACATTTTTGGGGATTTCCATGAATTACTTTACAGTGTGAAAATCAAGTTGCAGCAACTGTTCAGGTAACCTCGAACATAATTTTTGCTTTTATTTTTGTCAAAAATACATCATTGTTGCTTGGTAATGCACTGCAGACTTTCCTTGCAACTTTATTCCCATGCTGGTGTTATGCAAGAAATACTTACATCAGTAAATACAGACGTTGGGCTAATTGCAATCCATTGTCTAACTCATTTTCTTTGAAGTTGCTTGGAAATGAATAGGAAATCACGACCCTCTGAAAACTAGGAAAGCCAAATCTAAAAGACTATATCATAACACTCTGGAGAAACAGCTCCATTACATCAAGGATTATCAGATTAGGCTTTCACCGCTCCCAATTACAAATCACTCACACTGAGGATAAACAAAAAATCACTGTGAAAACATCCAGAGCATAGATAAATCTTAGTTGAAATATGGATGTTATGTATGGAAAACAGACAGAAAGAGCAGAAAAGATGGGGTTGTTCACTTTGATATAAGCCAGGCAGCCTTCCAGAGGCTTCGAGAGAGACAGCTCATAAATCTGATAGTGAGACATAACAGCTGAGGAAATTAAGTCATGCCCCAAGTACACCATTCTAGTGCGGACTGAATGTCTCTTTTGTTCACAAATATTTACACTTTCTTTTACACCAGTTACTCCCCTATAAAGCGTAAGTGCACATTTTAGGATTTCAGTAAAATGTGTTGTTTAACATCAGTGAATATGGAAGTTACACTTTCAAAGTAACACTTCAGATCCTGCGGCTTGAGACTGTCCAGTGTTGTGAGCCTCCACAGTTTGGCGCTGTTTCACAAGTGGAAAGTATGCGGAGGCTTTTTCCACCAGGGAGAGTTTTGTGACTCATTTTCACTCACTTCAAAAACAAGGACAGTGTTTTCTGCTGTTTTCTTTCTCTATTTCCCCAAAACCATCTGTTTCATTCTTCAGCCCGGGGTTACATCTTGTTCCAGAAGCCCTCTGACAGGAACTCTTGCACCGCAGTCTCTCACACACAGTAGCTGCTCTCCAGACCAGAAGTTCAGTGGTACCAGAAGCTCCTGCACCATGGCATGGCCAAGGCAGCCAGCCGTGGTCAGCTTCTATTTTTCCCCCCTCCTTTTACAGATTGTTTTGGAAAACATTTCGTTTCTTGGAAGAGAAATTAAATTTATCTATTATCCATTTATAAGATCCAAAGGTTTACAATAAGATGAGCTCGATGAATGGTCCACTTAATGCAAAGGCGCAGCCATATGAATAACAAGCTTCAAAAGGTCAAATTCAATGGTCATTTTACAACACCAGGTTTGAACAGCAAAGTTTTCAGTTCAAGTCCCTTTATGCTACATGAGAAAAAATATTTTTTAGAGTGGAGTGCGGAGGATGAATTGAGGAGTCTCACAGCCTGGAGAAAGAAGTTGCTCTTCAGTCTGGTGGTACGGCAGCGCATACTTCTGTATCTTTTGTCAGATTGCAGCAGGGTGAACAGACTGTGGCTGGGGTGGGTGTCGTCTTTTAGTTTCCTTTGGGCTCTGTGGAGACCTCTCACTTTACAGATATCACTGATGCTCTGTAAATGGGTACCAATAATGTTCTGGGTGGTTTTAATCACCCACTGTAGAGCCTTCCTGTCCTGGGCCGTGCACGAACCATGACAGTTTGTTAAGTTTCAGTTAGGATGCATCTTTGATGTTAATACTTAACTCATTGTATGTCTTATAAAGCTTCTACTGTGAAGCACAGGAACAAAGTTACTTTTATATCTGATGTGTGATCAGTGTTTAACATGCATTATCAAAATGAAGGTACTTTCATTGTTAAACAGTCAAATCAATATTAACTGAAGACTAATAACACATCGCTGAATATTCATTTGATGATCAAGAAATATTTATTACGTAAGGCAGAAATATTATCCTTGATGCTTTAGTGAGTCGTAATGTAACTTGTAGCGACCTTTGTTTTATGAGCGGAGGGTTTTTTTTCAGAACGCTTTAAATCATTGTTGCTTGGAGAGGTCACGCAGACTGAACGTGAATTATGGACGCAAAAGAAAGCACTTGGGCTTTTTTTCTCTGTAACACAGACACATTTGACAAAACCAGACAGATGACGAATAAAGTAAGCAAAAACACTGTGATGAATGTGGAGCAGGTGGAGGGAAAGGAGAGAGACTGTGTGTGTTTATGTATATGTGGTGGGAGGTGAATAGGATTTAGATAACGCTGGCTGAGATGTCCTGTAATACTGATTGGAACTGTATTCAATTAACATGTTTTTGCACATATTTAAGGCATGTAACAAGAGATTACCATTCAGTGTGATAGACAAACAACTATGCTATGGAAAAACACTGTTGCTGAGCAATGACTCAACGGACAGCCTGAAGAAAAGTGACGATTGTGTTTGATTTCTCACCATGGACAGAAATATATGGCGGTGAACACTGTTACACTGTTGCCTTCCTGGAAGTTTTTTCTAATTTAGGATGCACCAAAGTGCACTAAGTGTTATTTCTAGAGCCAGCTGCTCAGGGGCCATCATCCTCCATGGCCCCCCAAATGAGTTGAATGAGAAACTTTATGAGACTTAATGAGAAAATGTGTAGATTTGCTGTCTGATATTGTTACAATAGCAAACTGAAGCACAAATTCCAATTTCAGATCTGGAAATTGGAGAATTTTTTTTAAATTATTGCACATTTTGTGGGTTCTGTACCACATTTTGGAAAGTGAGAGCACTATAACCAATCCTATCTATCACATACATGGCACTTTATGACTACTAAGATAAAAAAAAGAAGCTTTTGACAGTAATTTTCAGTATCAGGGTGCATTTAATTGTTGCTTTGAGCATTTGCACTGTGCAAAGTTGAAAAACTTGAACATAAATCTCATTTCCCCAGAAAAAGACTTGGGTTTGCCCTGATAACCCGTCGCTAACATCTATAGTGTGTATCTGGGGTTTGTTGTCATAATGATATTTATCCATCACAGCAGGTATTAAGGCTTCTGCTGACATCTCACCTGAACTGATCCCTGCCCTCATTCATCTTCACATCTTCCTGTTTTTTTGTTTGTCTTGTGGCTCCTCTCTGTTTCCTGAAAGTGAAGTGTGGAGAGTCAGTATTGCCCACATTCGGGCGGGTCATCATCATCATCATCATCCCGGCTCCAGGCAGAGCCCTCCCCCTCAGAGGGCTGCAGCGGTGCGTCGCGGTATAAAAGCAGCGCGCTCCCCTCTCCTCAGCCTGGTACACCAGCTGCGAGGAGGCAGCGGTGAGCTGAGATTAAGGGACAGAAGTTAGATCTCTCCAAGCTTAACTTTTGCACTTTTCTGAAACCTTTGTTAACTTTTTCTACTTAACTTGAAAATCCTTATTTTCCCTCAAAATGACTGGTGGCCCACTGACAGGGTTGCTGGTTGCGTTGTGCGTCAGCAGCGCAGTGCACGGCTTGCCAAAGAAGAGCAAAAGACAAACCGGCCAGTATCAGGTGTATCCTGAGCTCCGTGACACGGCGGCTGTGGCTCCAGGTTGGTTCAAGGACTCACATACTTTTAAAACAAAAAAGTATTCTTGAGTTTAATGTTTGGAAATTTAAAGATGATGATTTTTTTGGGTGTGATTTTTAATGCGTATTGAGCCAATAAATGCAGAAATGTTACTGTATCTCTTCCATATCTAATTTTATTTTAATTCGGTCAACTTTCTTTTGAGATGAACCAAATCAGCCAAAACCTTAAATAGCCATTTCACGGTGTTGAGTCACTTTTATGTAACAATATTCTTATTATATTATTTCTAGTCGGCTGTGAGGAAAACGGTCGATCGTTCAGACAGAACGAGCAGTGGGAGAAACCCTACCTTGGTAGTACACTGCTGTGCACCTGCAATGGAGCCTCTGGCATCAAATGTAAAACTAAGCCTGAAGGTCAGTGAGAGACCAGCCGGTTCAATAGAGACATGTCTCCGCAGGACATTACTATTGAAAACGAGTGGAAACTGATTATAGTTTGGGACAGTTGATTCCCCATGTCTAATACCACTTGTTTCATCACTTTTGTGTCAGTAACAAGTACATTCAAAATATCCAGTCACACCATGACTAAAACACCAGACCTGAGGTACATAATTAAACTTGGGAGCAGACGCAAATTTCCATCTGTGCGTCTTTACGCAGCAAGAGACATATCCACAGCAGCTCTACAGAAACGACGTTTAACTTTCAGTCTGCCTCTGTTTCTCCCTCAGTGGAGGAGTCCTGTTATGATAAGTACAATGACCGGACATACCGAGTCGGTGAGACATACGAGAGACCAAAGGACGGGATGATGTGGGACTGCACCTGTATCGGTTCTGGTCGGGGCAAGATCAGCTGTACCATCGCCAGTGAGTATCCAAACTAATAAATAGCATGCAGTTCAATGATCAACACTAAGCAGGATGAAATGGTTGGAAAATCAACCAACTGTTTGTTTTGTTCCTTGCTTCTTCCATGCATTGCCAACAAATAGCAGTACACCAGGGTGCTTTAATCACATATTTTACTTAAAGGTCCAGTGTGCAAGATTTAGGGTCAGAAATGGAATGTAATAGCCATAGTTATGTTTGAAACATCGTGGTTTTGTTACCTTAGAATTAGCCTTGCTTCCAGTATTGCCCCGTGTACGGGGGCAATACCCCTAGGGGCCTGTGAGCAACCACACAGATTTTGTCAGAGTGGGAAAAATGTTCTGGTGTATGCACCAGGTGAGCAATTTTCATGGGACTAAACAGTCGCCATATTTACGTTTACTATCTAGTTCGATTCAAATCTATGATGAAGCCAAAAAAGCTCAACTTCTCTGGTATAAATTTACCTTGTGGGCCCGATAGAGTGTGTGCACTAGATACCTCCGCCTGCCGAGATGACTAACCTCCGGTTGAGCCCTTTTGCTAACTTGAATTGGGATAGAGTTATTTAATTGTGCGGCTCTTCCAGATTTTCCAAATGTTTTCTGACCGAATGGACAAAGTACGATAGGGAAATGAATCATTTCACAGGGGTTGTGCAGTAAAAAATATACCCACCATCATACAGCCGCTTCTTTCACAATGTAAGCTTATGGGAAAACATCTCTTCGGGCCCCAGTGCATCATGTGATGCACAGTTTGGCCACTAAATCAAATTAGCTTTAAAGCCTGGTAATATTCCTACGGGCCTGGGAGCAAGTTCTACAGTAGCCCAGAACAGACAAACCAAACACTGGTTTTAGAGAGTTTTTTTATTTTATTTTTAGCATCCACCGCAGGGATCAGTGGGATGAGGGGTGTCTCTGCTAGATTCCGGGAAATCCTACACACCAGACCTTTAAATCTTTATGATTTTATATAAAAGATTGATGGATATGTGTCATAGTCACGTTTTTTTAAACCAATGGCACGTCGTTCACAGATCGTTGCCATGAAGGAGGGAGGTCTTATAAAATCGGGGACACTTGGCAGAGGCCTCATGAAACTGCTGACTACATGCTGGAGTGTGTGTGTCTTGGAAACGGCAAAGGAGAGTGGACCTGCAAACCTGTGGGTGAGTCCATTTGAGCCAGGATGCCAACTTTTTCCATATGAACCCTTGAATGTAGATGCACGGGAAATATCGCAACTTAAACGTGCAATCATGTGTATTCAGCTGCCGCCACACACTCATACACACACACAAAGCTACAGACAGGGTAGTTTCTCAGAAACATGACTGTTTGATACCATTGTAAATATTTAACAGCAGTCCAGACAAATAAGGTCTGTGTGTGAGAGAGCACGCCTCTCCTCTTTGCCCATCTTACGCCACAGATATTGATTTTTTTGCTCCTGGAAACATCTGGAATGATTTTGATGTATATGAGGCTTTCCTCTGATTTCTGTGCAGCTGAGCGTTGCTACGACAATAACGTTGCATTATCGTACGTCGTGGGGGAGACCTGGGAGAAACCGTACCAAGGCTGGATGATGCTGGACTGCACCTGTCTGGGAGAGGGAAATGGACGCATCACCTGCACCTCAAGGAGTAAGAAGGAAATGAACAGACGCACACAAACACATACTTTACATTCTTGATTGGCAGCTGTTGACCGCTGTTGTTCTTCAACCAGACCGCTGCAATGACCAGGACACCAGGAGGTCCTACCGTATTGGAGACACATGGACAAAGCCAGATGCAAGCGGACAAAGTCTGCAGTGTCAGTGCTTAGGAAATGGCCGTGGAGAGTGGAAGTGTGAGAGACACAACGCAGGCAGAGGTAAGAATCAAAATCTAAACTCTTTCTCAAGTCTTGTCAGCAGTCACAGCCCTGACATTCATAATTCTTCCATTATGTTTGTTTTTTTACAGCCACAGGTGCCGTCGTGCTGACCCCCACCCGTTCTCAGCAGCAGCCCGAGCCGCCCATCGAGGGGACGTGCCGCACAGACTCTGGAGCCACCTACTACGACGGACAGCGCTGGTTCAGAAGCCAGGGCAGCAAGCAGATGCAATGTACCTGCCTGGGCAATGGAGTCAGCTGTCAGGAGTGGGGTGAGTGCAGGAGGGAGGAAAGAAAAAATTGGTTTTCTTGACGTGAAATAAGTTTGAGAGCCCCTTATTCATGTCACTACAATCATATAAACATCATTATTAGATGCATATTGCTTTGACTCTTCTATAATTACCATCTTCTCTCCCCTTCCTCTCATTTATTTTTCAGAGGCCAGGAACCAGGCGTATGGTGGCAACTCTAACGGTCAGCCTTGCGTGTTCCCGTTTGTCTTCATGGGAAAGACCTACTACTCCTGCACCTCAGACGGACGCACGGACGGGCAGCTCTGGTGCTCTACAAGCTCAGACTATGAGAAAGACCAGCAGTACTCTTTCTGTACTGAGAAGAACGGTGAGACTCAGGAACAGGGACTGAAACCTGGGCTGATGTTATATATAATATAAGATTTTACCAGTTAATGTAATCCACCACTACTCTTTTCCCTCACAATATATTACCTTTAAAAAGTCTGTAAAACCTGCAGTGGAATTTAATTTTCCTTGTAACATCAATTAATTTAATTTACTTACTTTAATCAATTTCACACTTCATTCTATATAATATTGGTGCAAATATTATCAAATCTTTCACAAATCACTAAACACAAAAGTCCCCAAACATGTGCAGTTACTCTTGTTTTCCCTTCTCTATTCCAGCCATTGTGGCAACACGAGGTGGAAACTCCAACGGCGCTCTGTGCCACTTCCCCTTCCTCTACAGTGGCCGTAACTACACCGACTGCACCTCTGACGGGCGCCGTGACGGCATGAGATGGTGTGGCACCACCCACGACTACGACACAGAGCAGCGCTATGGATTCTGCCCCATGGCTGGTGAGCGTGTGCAGTTATTTTGAAACTTGTCAGTTAATACTCATATGGTGCATTGCTGCAGCGTCCCTGTGTCTTGAACACTCCATTTTAGCTACGGAGTGAGACATTTTGCCTCTGTTCAATCTTTGGTGAGAGTTGCACATGCGCATTACTAAACGGGCAGGATGTAGCCAATCAGAGGCAGAGTAGGGCAGGTCATGCCAGGCAAAGTATTGTGATTGAAAATAACAATGCTACTATGGCTGCGGTACAGCCGTATGTATTTTAATATATATATTTAATGCCTGTTAGTGATGCACATAAGTTACAGAAGTAAAGGCTCGACTCCAAACCAGGCGTTTCAGGCAGTGCAGGAGCAGTGTTTGCTGTGGGAGAGAGTAACTCCCATTGGTGTGGACTTTGGGCTTTTTCACTTTGCAGACCTTTTACGTGCACAAAAATGCTACATAACACAATAAAGGAAAGGCACAAATCCAAAAAGCATAATATGACCTCTTTAATTCTGGCACTAAAGCGACAGATACATGTTGGTGCACTTTATGTGTTGTTTTCCCACAATTTATCCTCAGTGATCCGTTTTTGTAGGAGATGTAATTACACTAAATGTTTTGGTCTGTATCTCATCTTGTTGTCAGATGTTAATGACTGTTTGGTTGCATGGGTCACTTGTGGACAATTGGGGACTTAATAACTGTTGTTTAAAGGAGAGGGGGTTTATGGTCATGGGACAGTGATGACTCTGTCCCAGGGCTGTCATATAACAGCATTTGATTAATTACGTAGTCGTGACACTGGGCTAACTGGACCAAGGAGAATTCCCTGTCAGACCTCACACAGCTGCATGTGAATGTACAGACGCATCAACAACACAAAGTACTTTTTGTTTTTCATTTCTTCATTCCTGTATTTCTTTCTGTAGCCCATGAGGAGTTGTGCACCACCAACGATGGACAGATGCATCGTGTAGGAGACAAGTGGGACAAACGCCATGAAGTCATGGGTCACATGATGGAGTGCACATGTCTGGGCAACGGCCGCGGGGAGTGGAGCTGTGTTGCGTACTCACAGCTGCGAGGTCAGAGAGCAGTAACAAAACTTCTGAAGTTGTCTTGAAGTAGTTACAATCTGACAATAGATCATAAAAGTTTTGTGTTGCTGTGACTTCACTCTTTTGTTTTGTGTCCAGATCAGTGCATTGTTGACGGCTTGAACTATGAGGTAAACCAGGAATTCTCCAAACGCCACGACGAGGGCTACATGATGAACTGCACCTGCTATGGACAGGGACGTGGGCGCTGGAAGTGTGACGCTATCGGTGCGTTCTTGGCTCATTAGCTCATCTGTTGGGGAATTAAAATGCTAATGCACTTGTCAGCTGAGAATTAAAACTCCACCCTTCTCTGCCGTGTCCAATCATCTCTTTTGTTTTCTTCTGGTTTCTACAATAGATCAGTGTCAGGAGCCACAAACCAGGGCGTTCTACCAGATCGGCGACACGTGGGACAAAGCCATCCATGGCATCCACTACCGCTGTTATTGCTATGGCAAAGGGATTGGAGAGATGAGATGCGAACCTCAGCAGTCCTACCAAGGTGGGACAAATAATCTGCCGTATATCATCCACATAAAGATGTAATCTACTTCAGTTTATGTGTGCCCTACTGATGCAAATTGTGTCAAAAATCCAAATCTGAACACACAGCATGACTTGGATTGTCACTTTTATGTTACTGATTATAAACATTTATAAATCCATATAGAAATCATAGAGAAAAGATGCTCCTCACAGCATCATATCCTCCCCCTAAACCTATCGTTTCTAAGTTTTCTTCAGAATTAAAGAAATCCAGTGAAAACTGGAAGTTAGTGAGTGCAAAAAGGAACAACCAATAACTAATTTGGCATGACTTTTCATGGGGAAAACTGCCTTCAGAGATCAACCTCTGTGATAACTCTGAGGCTCAATTGGAGTGAGAGATTTAAATTCTAAACCCTTGCAAATATTTTTTACTTGAAAAGGTTTTTTCAGCTTTTTTGTTCATTTCTCCAGCACCTCTCAGTCCTTCTCCGGCAGCTTTTCCACTAAGTCAGTCAGCTGCCAGTGCTGAGTTTGTGTTTGCTGTACTCGTTCAACTCCCCCACATTATTGGCCTCCTTCCTCTCACCTTCCCCTACCCTCCCATCACACGTCACTGAAATGAAAAGTTCACTTGCCAGGTTAGTGGAGGGAAGCGGGGGTTTGGGTTTTTTTTTCTCGACTTTGAAGTCTGGCAAATGGAGAAGTGTCGGCCAATAGAATCACCCCTGTCTTCCCCCTGGTCTTTGTAGTTGGAGTCCTCCCCCCGCCTGGTGTTGTTGTACCGACCTGCTGAGGGTGAAAGGGATGCTGGGCTGGGCGGAGGGTGGAGGGGTAGCCTTATTTACACACTTCCCTCTGGTTGGGTAGAAGTTGCTTAATGTGGTACTTTGTACTGCGGCAGATTGTCTGCCCTTGAACACTGACCTAAAAAGTTAAAGTTGCAACATGATCTGTGGCAGATAAAAGTTTGAAGCCATTTGTGTGTGTGTTCTTGGGGGTACAGCAGCTAGATCAACTGTGATGAATATAGTACTCAGGTGTTATGTCACACTATAAGATGTCAGTGGGTGTTTTGGCTGGTTAAGCACCGTCTGGTGGTTTGGTTTTGTCTCGAAAAGATGAATCTGTCTGACAGAGCCTCACCAAAATGTAGCCAACTTTCACCCACACGCTCTGCAGGTAACACTGTTGTATTATGTGTATTTGACAGCATGTGAGTCTTTGTTCGTGTCTCTCCTGATGGCGATCTTTTCTCTAACTCCTCAGACGGCCACAGACCTGTCCAGGTGATCATCACCGAGGCAGGAAAACAACCAGACTCTCACCCCATTCAGTGGAACCCGCCTTCATCTGTCCACATTACCCAGTACATCCTCAAATGGAGAGTTGTGAGTGTCACTTTCAGTTAAAAATTTAATGTAATAATGCCCCCCCCCCCCCAAATGATGTTTTAAATGTGCTGACTGGTGAGCAAACAGTCTGACAGACTGAGTTCCAGGTGCTTTTTGTAATGCTGACTGGAGTTTGAGCACGGACAAACAAAATGATTAGAAGAGCCCCCTTCACAGTCTGCATACACAAACACAACGTTTTTAAGCAGATTCCAAGGAAAATATCCCCATTCCCTGTGATTTTTTTTCTCACACATCTTTTTCTCTTTGAAGACCTCAAACTGGTTGAAGTCAGTAGGAGGGGTTTGTATATTTTGGAAAAGTAAAGTCAGTCCAAGCCCTCATCTGGCCCTCCTGCTGAGAAGGTTTGAAGTTGTGCGACAGAGTGAAAAGCCAGTTTAAACACCTCTTAATCAGGATGTTGCAGTAAGTGGGTCAGAGACAGGGTTCAGTCCAAAATATACAGGCTACCATATAAACTCTTAATTTCTGGAATAAATGAAGGATTCCAGTAAATTCTGACAAAACTTCACATATTTTTTTATTCAGCTTTTTTAGTGCTTTATCTGTGTTGTTCAGTTCTTTTAAAGATTTATGCTTTCAGTCAAGAGTTTAGAAATCAGATTAATCAAGTTGAAAATCAAACCATTTAGTAGGTGTTATGGGGCTTTTAACCATAGTTATCATTTATTTGTAGATCTTCAAAATTCCATTTTTTCTGAGCACTCTAAAGTGTTCTCGCCTATGTTCCCTTAAAAGCTGCGATTTAGAGGTCAGCATACTTTATGTTGTTAAATCTTGACTAAAAACTCATTCACCTTTTAGAAAAATAGCGGTTCGCCCTGGAAGGAAGCCACCATCCCCGGCAACTTTAACTCCTACACCATCAGTGGGCTGCGTCCAGGCGCCACCTACGAGGGGCAGCTGATCAGCATCCTGCGCTATGGACGCCGCGAGGTCACACGCTTTGATTTCACCACAACCCACGGTTCTTGTGAGTAGACTTGAGCAGTGACATTTTCTCAATGTCACAAATCATAGGAGGAAGTAAGGAACATTATATCCTTTTATGTCTCTAGTGGAAACATCTGAGGGAGAGACGAACGTCCCTCCTCCAGTGTTGGACACCTCTGAGTCAGTGACAGAAATCACCTCAAACAGCTTCGTTGTGTCCTGGACCTCGGCCTCTTCTACCATCTCGGGCTTCAGGGTGGAGTATGAGCTCAGTGAGGACGGTGCCAAGCCGCAAGTCCTGGGTGAGATTCTTTGATGAGCACTGAGACCTCCTCAGTGTCACATGCAAATATTTAAATGGATGCTTTGATTGTGTTGTTTTTTTTGTTGAGGTTCTGACGTATCTCAGGTTAAATGTGATCATCAGATTTGTTGTATTGCACACAGTGACACCAATTTCATTAGGAGCAGGATTGGGTGATAATAGATTACACGTAGACAGGATTACACGATCAGATTAGAAAACATAAGTAGCTATAATTACGGATTACTTGATTTCATGTTTGATTACGTTTTTAAAATAAGGCAGATTTAGAAGTATGAAACGTTCTAATGAGTATGTTGAATATGTTCTACTGTATATCAAATTGAGGTTCTCCTCTCAGGTTGCCAGATTTGTCAATTGTGACTTAACTAATTGTTTTCTAATGATGATAATGGACTTTTAATTCCTTTTTATTTAAATCGAAAATTGAAAATGAACACTTTGAGTAAGTGCTCCTCTTGTGTTATCTCCAGATCTTCCTCGCTCAGCCTCCTCCGTCACCATCTCTGAGCTCCTGCCAGGACGCAGATACAACGTCAACGTCTACGAGCTTCCAGATCAGGGACAGCCGAACCTCATTCTGACCACCTCCCAGACCACAGGTGGGAAAATCCTCCTCCTCCTCTTTGTCATGACAATTTGCTCAGGATAATGCAAATATAGCACTTTTTTACAAGAAAATGTGACATGAATGATTCCAATTATTTTCCTTTCCCCAGCTCCTGACACGCCTGCTCAGCATGCAGTCGATGAGGTGGGAGAGAAGTCCATCCGAATCAGCTGGTCCAGGCCTCAGGCTCCCATTACTGGTAAGGATCTTGTCTTATATATGAGTTGGTCATACTGTCGAGATCCTTTTTATTCTGGCTGTGTGTGACTGTGTGTCTGTGCCTGCCAGGTTACCGTGTGGTGTACACACCGTCACTGGAAGGCAGCAGCACCGAGCTGAACCTGCCAGACTCAGAGACCTCAGTGACCCTGGTTGACCTTCGCCCCGGTCTCCTTTACAACATCAGCATCTACGCTGTGGAGGAGGACCAGGAGAGTGAGCCTGTTTTTGTGCAGGTCATCACCGCTGGATCTCCTCTACCAGGTACACACTTTTAAACGGATGTTTAAGTTAGTGCAAAGCTAAATTTACTGAAAACTGCCTCATAGATTGTGTAATTCTGTGCTTCATACATCAGGCAAATGGCAGGTTTTTCAGTATGTTCGAATCATTCTTTGGCTTTTGGCTGTCAGAGAGAGCTGAGCAGATTAAGTTTATACTCGTAGCTGAAGATTCCTTATAGGGCCAGGGAGCTTTATGAAGGGCTTTCCAGTGTTTGGGAAAGACTGAGCTTGTCAAAACATTGTCAAAATATGCTCTTACAGCTTTAGCTATACCATCGGGATATCTTCTCAGAGGCCTCTTATCTTCATCTCAGTCTATCGTGCCCTCTGAATGAACTCTCTTTAATTCATGGTGGGCTCAAAAACACCTGCTCAGACATAGTTAAAACACTTACAAAGGCAAGCATGCATGTACAGCCCACACCTGCACGGAGGCACACACACCTCATAAATCCTCACCATATCTTATATTGGATTTCTCTTTCTGACTCGTTCCTCCTCGTGCCTGGGTCGGAAAATTCTACAGTTTTATTATGTTCAGGAAACAAAACCAGATGCTGTAGGGAATAGCTCTGAATTGTTATAAGCCATGTCTGGTCGAGTGTTACATTTTCTGCTTTATCTGAGCCATTATTGATGAGACCTGCACATTTTTAAAGGTCTTCCTTGTAGTTTTGGGGAAGACATTTTAATCAGAGGAGAAAAATCTGTTATCTTAATTAGCTGAATAAATTAACTGTCCTCAAAAGACAACACAATGTTGTACTATCTTAGTTTGTTTATATCTGCAGGATCCTTTCTAGCCTTAAATAAATAGATACATAAATATTTAAAATAAAGGTTTGTATTATTACCTTATTAATAATGTAAATTTTACCTTTCTGAGTTTAAATTTCTTTTCCAAAACTATATAGTGCATCTTTAAAGCCTGATTTTTCATGTCACAGACTTTTTGAAAAGCTGCTGCAATAAAGAAACACAGATTTTTATATCATTTTACTGGCCTTGGCATTTTTAAGGCGACTAAAAGGAACTTTTAGAAAGAAAACTTTGTTTTAATGCCCCACAGTACCAACCAGGCTACAGGGCAGCTTCTTTCCTCCGGCTGTGCGACCCCTCAGTTCATCCTATTACCTAACTATAACCAGACTTTTTTTTTTCTTCCATTTTTACCACTAAAAAACACAACTTTGCATTAAAGGAAGTTACTTTTTGGAAGAGCCACGTGAAGTAATTTGTCCAGTCAGAGTAACCATTTAGTTGGCTACATCACTCTTTTTGCTCACTAGTGTGGCTCTGTGATAACATGTGTAAACAGAAGTAAGAGGACATTAAGTATTGCGATCTCTATGATTCAGCAAAAAAATAAATGTGGACACCTTTGGTATCGATAATGCTCCATATGTTGCTAAAACGTATACACCTTTCAATTAATTTACCACTTCCCATCCGCAGAGGTGGTCCCGGCGCCCACAGAGCTGCAGTTCTACGAGGTTTCAGATGTGAAGATCACCATCACATGGACTGGTCCACCCAGCGAGGTGACCGGTTACAGGGTGACCTACTCCCCTATTGGCTCTGACGGCAGAGAGCTCAGGCCACTGCAGATGCCCATTTCACCAAACGCCTATGCTGACATCACCCACCTGCAGCCAGGCACGCTGTACCGCTTCTACATCTATGCCATCAATGGAGGAGTGGAGAGCGAGCCGCTGGTGGGAGACAAGTCTACCAGTACGTATCACCACAGACAAAGGAGCTTCGATCAGACCACAAAATATAAAACATGAGAGATTTTCTGTTTTACATGTGTTTTATTTTCTAACCTCTCCAGAACCTGACTCGCCCACTGATGTGCGTTTCACCGACGTCGGCCACGACAGCGCGTTGGTCATCTGGCAGGCTCCCCGCGCCATCGTCACTGGCTACCGTCTCTTCCTCAGCATCGAGGGCTCCAGCCCCGTCGAGAAGAGGATCCCGGGCGGGGTCAACCAGTACCCTTTGAGGAACTTGCGTCCAGACACCCGATACACCGCAGTCCTCCACTCTGAGCTGGACAATGAGCTCAGCGAGGGCGTCACATCATATTTTGAAACTAGTCAGTATTAAGATTAACAGAACATCAGCAGAGTAGAGTATGTTGTTGGAATGAATTTTACTTATTTTTTCCTCATTCCATCCTCCTCCCAGCTCCTCAGATGGGAAATGCTCCTCCTTTCAGCACTGAAGTCACTGATACCTCTATTATCGTCACCTGGATACCTGTCCGCAGGTTCAGCTATAAGGTAGACCTATTTGGGCCAGATGGTGCTTTTTAGCATCTATAAGCTCATTGTTTTGGTTTTATGGCAAACAGTTTGTGATTCAGTTGCATCACTCTCAGTCTCACTCTAAATACATTTACTCAAGTACTGTGCTTGAGTACAATTTTGAGCAATTTGTTTATTTTCTGCTACTTTATTCTTCCACTCCACCACATTTTGGAGGCAAATATTAACTTTTACCAAAGTAATATATGAACACAATATCTTTACTTTTACTCAAGTATGACTTTTGGTTACTTTTTACAACACTTTAGCATTTAGCAGCTAAAGAGACAAGAGGTATTTCCCTGCTACTAGCAAAACAGGGCTGAAAGCAGACTAAATACTGGACTTAGACACTGTAAATAAATTCTAATGTTTCTCTGTGTCTGCTAGAAATGTAAATAGGCCAACATGTTTCTGATCTCTGAACGCCTGCCTCTTTCTCCCCCAGCTGTCTGTCCTCCCCAGCCAGGAAGGCGAGTCTCCCAGAGAAGAGACCTCTGACTCCGGACAAATTTATATTCCCGGCCTCATTCCTGGAACTCAGTACACCTACTCTGTTCAGCCAATCTTCAACGGACGCAACCGTGGAAAGCCCATCACCCGCAACGTCGTCACTTGTGCGTATCTGTTTCATTTTAACCTAGAGAAAAAGCAGTTTAAAAAAAGCCACTATAAAAGAAGTTGTAAAACTGATCTCAAGATTGATTTAATTCTGCTGTGTGCTCAAGTTTCTCATGCTCTCCTCTCCTTGCAGCCCTGTCTCCTCCCACTGACCTCAGAGTGGAGTCAAGCCCAAGCACAGGAGACCTCATTGTCCACTGGGTCGCCTCCAAAACACCAGGTAAATATTGACTGTGCTCCCCACGCACGTTGGATCGTGCCAAGTCTAGACCTTGGCCTCTGAAAGTTTTTTTTTTTTCACCATTACAAATGTCTCTTCCCGGTATTTCCTCTTCATTTATCACACTGACTCATAAATTGTAAAAACCTCTTGACTTTATCTTCTATTTGTCAACTTTCCCCACCGTCTACAGGCATCACAGGCTACAGAGTGACTAGCACGCCAACCAACGGCCAGCGAGGAAACTCCCTGGAAGAGTTTGTCCGAGCTGATGAAAACTCCTGTGTGCTAGAGAGCCTGAATCCCGGGGCAGAGTACAACATCAGTGTATTCACTACCAAGGGTCATTTGGAAAGTGTGCCTGTGTCCACAATTGTCACACCAGGTAGGAGCCACCAGGAAAGCATTCACACAGGCATCAAATACACAACTGCCTCCACAGAAAAGACCATAGCCTGTTTGTGTGCGAGAAAGAAGAGAGAAAGAAAGAGATAAAGATTTGTGAGGAGAACTTCAGTCACCTGCGCCTGCATTACCCACAATGCAACTTACCCACTGAGTGATCTCAGTGGAGGCAATTTATCAGATTACATGCATCTTCCTCTGGAGCCACAAAAGACTTTATACTACTTGCACTACTGCAGACGTACTCCCCAAGATACTTTAATGTGTAGCACTGAGATCTAACCCAAATCTGAATGAGGTATTAAACCAAAACAATCTGCTGAAAGAGGATAAAAAGCTGCATGCAGGGTTTGTTGTTTAATGCAGCTTTAATTAACATATCCTACTACTAATGTGATCATTGCATGGGGATCATGTTTATTAATTGGGCTGGTGAATGTATTTGTTTGTTTATTTTTTGGAGCATGCCCAGAACAGTAGTATTACTCACTGCTTTAATTATAATTTCTGAATGTGTATTGACTTAAGTGGTGTGTAATTATCTCTACCAGCATGGCTGCTGTTGCACTTTGGATTTCTGACTGCTTTACTGGGAATGAAATGAATGTTTTTTCATGTAACCAATGCAATTATTATGGCTTTTCTTTTTTCTTTCTGTCTGTCTAATTGTGCCTGTGCATTGCAACTAACCCAGCCCTTCCAGACATCCCCACACCCAGTCACATTGACTTTGTCGACATTACCGACACCACCATTGGCCTGCGCTGGATCCCTCTGAAAAATGCTGCCACTACTTCTTACCTGATAACGGTAGTAGCGTCAGGCGAGAGCTTGCCGATTTTTCAGGACATGGTGCGAGCATCTGCTGGTTATTACAGGATTCATGGTTTGGAGCCGGGCGTGGACTATGACATCAATATCTTCACTATTACAGATGGCCGGGCAAGCGGGCCAACCACATACAGAATTCTAACACAAGCTGGTGATTTAACTCTTTGACTCCATCAGTGGGAAGGGCTTGGGTTTTGATCTGAGAGAACTGATGAAGACACATTAACAACCCTATTATTAACATACATGATACATTCAAAAGCTACAGTAAATTTCAGATATGTATCATGTTATTGATGTTTTCTTTATGCCATTTTTATTCAGCCAGACTTTTTCTGTGTTACCAATGGCTTTTAACTGCTCACTCTTCCAGCCATTCCAGCTCCCACCAACCTGCAGTTTGGAGGGGTGGGTCCTGACCACATTAGGGTGACATGGACAGTCCCCAATGTTGCCACACCAAGCGATATCTCTCGGTTTGTCATCCGTTACCACCCTGTGGCCACAGATGACGACATCAAGGAGGTTAATGTTGGCGGGGCGACCAACACATTCCTGCTGCAGAGTAAGACGACATAAAAATCACATCTGTTTAAAAGTGTCTGAAAGAAAATGAGCTGTTTTTCTTTGCTTCATGTCAGGCCATTCTAACTGTAAAGTTATCTCTCCATTTTCGTATAGACCTGCTGCCCAACACTGAGTACAGCATCAGTGTGGTTTGCGTGTATGGTGAACGAGAAAGTCAACCAGCCACAGGGACTCAGAGGACAAGTGAGTATGACAGAGGGGGCGTTAAGGAAGAGCCATGGGTTCATGTCCATTTTTCACCTTCCAGTTTTAATAATGTTTCATCAGACAAAAGTTTTCTTCAAATGTGCACAGCAACATCACCTACATCTGCTGACCTCTTAAGTTAATTAAAAGAAGGCCTGTACTGTATATTAGACTATGTACTATTGATTTGTTCAAATATGTCACATATTTTACATAAATGTTATTTGTTCTGTTGGTGCAATAAAAGAAATTGACATTCATGGTGTCAATTAGTAGCTTAGGTTGTATGTGTATGCATGTTTTGTAGGTCGGCATGTGTTGATCACAATAATCTGGTGCTATGATATTAAAACGACACCAGTCTAGAAAAAGTCCAAGTCAACAACCTACAAATTGTTGAAAGTTTTGATAATGCATGTAAATTAACATTTCTCTTAATCTTCAATCCTTCTCTCTTCAGCTCTGGACTCCCCTACTGGCTTGGACTTCTCCGACATCCGCACCAACTCCTTCACCGTTCACTGGCTGGCTCCGACTTCTGTCATCACCGGCTACCGCATTCGCTTCCAGCAGACGAGTGGCGGACGGACCAAGGATGAGAGGCTGCCCCCAACCAGAAACTACTTCACTTTGACCGGACTGATACCAGAGACAGAGTATCTGGTTCATGTGTATGCTGTCCACAACGGTCTGGAGAGTCTGCCCCTGACTGGCACACAGGCCACCAGTGAGTTTCTATACTGGTTTCTCCTTTAATTTCTTCCTCTCTTCCCTTCTGTGATTGCTCAGCTGAATCTCCATCATAATTGCATACTTATTTTTGTTCAAGAAGTTTTTTTATTTTAATCATCTACTGTACAAAGTAACGACGGAGCCTCCTGGTCTGAAAAGTGAAGCCATGGCTAACAGGGGGCAACTTCACTGGTTTCAAAAGGAAGCCTGATTGTATGTAAGCGTATGTAAAAAAAGACCCTACTTCTCACTTGATTTATTACCTCGGGGAAACAGTTTTCTAATGAGTTTATGGTCTCAAATGCTAGTTTCAAGTCTTCTTCAAGACATGATGTTCATTTACTGAATTATGGTACCTTTTAGAGTAAAACAGACAATAAAGCAGGGTGTGCTTTTGGGGACAGCTACGTTGTGATTGACAAGTCGCTAAAACTGCGTTTCCTCAGATTTTCTGTCAGATCCAATCAGGATATCCTCCCCAGTTACACCTTTTTGTCTTCATATGGTCACTTCTGGCTCTATAAAAATAAGAAGGTAATGATTGCAAACCAATGGGTGATGTGACGATGGGTTTCCCCTTGATAATAATGTGCCTCTTTCCTCTCCAGTCTCTGAT
The DNA here is from genome assembly GCF_040436345.1 of Pagrus major. Lineage (NCBI taxonomy): Eukaryota > Metazoa > Chordata > Actinopteri > Spariformes > Sparidae > Pagrus > Pagrus major. The sequence goes on along the minus strand of NC_133218.1, from coordinate 17,508,453 downwards.
GCTCCTACTGACCTTGAGGTAACATCGTCCACCCCCACCAGCATCACCATTCGCTGGGACGCCCCCTCTGTCACAGTGAAGAACTACAGGATCACCTATGGAGGAACAAGTCTGTACATGTGTTTTAATACATAGTTTTCTCTAAACCTCCAACATATTCTGAGTTTAACACCTGGCCCTTCCTCAATCTCTATCTAGGCGGCGAACGTCCTCAAGAGTTCACAATCCCAGGCACTCAGACCACTGCCACCATCACCGGGCTGAACCCTGGTACTGACTACACCATCACTGTCTATGCTGTTACTGGAAGAGGGGACAGCCCTGCCTCCAACACCCCGGTCTACATCATGCACAGGACTGGTACAGCACCATGATGGTTTTTAACATATCTAATTGTTGAGGGGTTGAACTAACTCTGAAGCTCATAATGTGTCCATCTCCTCTTTAGATACCGAGCCCCCCACTGACATGAAACTGACTGACGTGAGTGACAACGCTATCACAGTACGCTGGTCTCCTGCTCAGGGACCAATCAGAGGCTACAGAGTCACCAGTGTTCCCAAAAATGGCCTGGGACCCTCCTACTCTGAGGTGGTGGCCCCAGGTAAGACGACAAACAGCTGATTAGAACCAGGATGTGATGCTTATTTTATATCTAATTTTAGATTTTTCCAACACAGTATCCTCTTCTCATTGGCTCCTTTTCTGATCCTCTGTTGCAGATCAGAGAGAAATGACATTCACAGGTCTGATGCCCACCGCTGAGTATGTCGTGAGTGTCTATGCTCTGGGCAATGACGGACAGCCCTCTTCCCCTGTGGTGGGAAATACAATCACTGGTTAGTTTGACTCAATTCAGTGAAAACTGATCATTTTCACATTTTCATGTTCATAATTTAATTTTTTGTTTCTACTGGAATAGGTTTACATTTATATTATTTCATTTATAGGCCTATATAGCCTTTGAAGTGTTTGTTCTTTCGTTAAAAAAAAAACAGCTGCTCAGAGCTGAAATGAATGACCTCCTTTCTTCTCCTTTCCTGCAGCTATGGACCGTCCCAAAGACCTGACCTTCTCCGACATTGACTCCACCTCCATGCGCATCACCTGGGACAGTCCAGACGGCACTGTGACATCATACCGCATCACGTACTCCAGCCCAGAGGAGGGAGAGAGAGAGCTGCGTCCAGCACCCAGAGGAGACCAGGACAGTGTGCTGCTGAGAGGTCTTCGCCCCGGGACAGAGTACACCGTTAAAGTCATCGCCCTCCACGACCGCACACCCAGCAAACCGTTGGTGGGAACCCAGGCCACAGGTAGAAATACAAAGAAAAATCAACACATTCATGACTTCATTTAAACATTCTCATGACTCCAATCCTAAATCTGTTTTTTCTTTTCTGTCTCAGTGATCCCTGCTCCAACCAACCTGATTATCTCAGAGGTCGGTCCCTCCACCTTCACCGTGTCATGGCGAGCCCCCAGTGCACGCCTGACAGGCTACCGTGTGGTCGTCAACCCCAAGAACATCAACGGCCCCGCCAAAGAGATGAACGTTGCTCCGGACACCACACGTGTCGTCGTACCAGGGCTCATGGTAAACATGGTTCTAGTCTCAGTGTTTACATGGATTCATAGTCAGTCAGTGAGTAAATATCAACTGTATGTCTGTGTATCATAGGTGGCAACAACCTACCAGATAAACGTCTACGCTCTGAAGAACTCTGTCACCAGCAGACCGCTGGAGGGAGAGTCGACCACACTGGAAGGTAAGTGGCAGCACCATAAATGGACACATTTCCAGTCATCACCAGTTATTGCCCACTGCTCTGTTTAATTTCTGTTTTCCTTCTTCCTCAATGCAGATGTAAGTCCTCCTCGGCGTGTGCGTATCCTTGATAGGAAGGATACGTCTTTCACACTGACCTGGCGCTCCAAGTTGGAAACCATCACCGGTTACCTCATCGAAGCCACACCAGTGAGTGGCTCACATCCCACCATCAGCAGGAACATCCCAGGACAGACAAACACCTACACTTTCACAGGTACACCACACCTTCCAGCTTAACAGACCTTTAAAAAGTCGGAAGTGTGATTCTGGTGTTTTAGAGGTTTTTTTTGTTGTTGTTTTCCTAAGGTCTGCAGCCAGGCACCAGCTACCATGTCAGCATGTACACTCTGAATGGCAACACGAGGAGCGCCCCAGTCACTCTGAATGTTCAAACAGGTACTACACACGCCTCCGTTTCATTGTGAACACATTTCAGGCTTCTTCATCTGAATAATCATCAGATTTTTTCCATGTCAAGAAATGTTGATTAAAATGTTAGTTGCTGGTGTCTTATCTCTAGCATTGCATACAGAAAATAATGTATTTTAAATACAATTGGAATACAAGTAACTTAAAAAGAAAGAGATGGAAAAAATAAGGCACATGACACTTTAGATTAGAGTTGCTCATTTTTCCTTTGGAGGGCCAAAACTTAAACTATTAAATTGCATTGCTAAGATGTAAATGGTGTGTATGGAGGCTTTGAGAGGCAAGTGAGAAGAACAAACTTTATGACTTTACTGACTTTATTTGCAAAGCACCTTTTATGCCAAGATGCAGCCCAAAGTGATTAACAAAACAGGGCACAAATTAAACAGTAACAATAAAAAACAAGCAAAACAAACAAGAAACATCTGGCAGGCCAAATCAACCATTTTGTGGGCCAACTTTGGCGCGTGTAGATGCACCAGTTTTCCAAATATGGACATACAGTGTAGAACAATGTTGGTCTTAAAGGGAAACTCCGCTGATTTTACACATCAAAGCCTGCATATATAGAAGAAGCTGTACAAATCTGTACGTGGCTCCAGACTGAGCTCCACAATCAGTTGATCTAACATGATATTTTTCTCCATAGATGAACCGGTGGTCCAGGCTCCCACCGGCCTCCATTTCACATCTTTCACCCCCACCTCCATCTCCTTCACCTGGCAGCCACCTGCCACACACATCACAGGATACTACATCACCTATGAGGAGTCGGGAAGAGCACCACAAGAGCTCATCCCACGACCCCACGCCGGCCAAAACTATGCCACCATATCCGGTATGCACTTGTCAACTGGTCCATTTTCACTACAAATAATTATGCAACTGAAAATATTTGTCACTAAAATAGTAACTATTACTGACAAGTCCTTTGTGTGATGATTTCTCCTCTTCTCAGGCCTGAGACCATCCACAGAATACATCATCAAGATCATTGCCATCCAGAACACACAGAGGAGCACCCCTCTAGTGGGAAAAGCCAGAACTCGTGAGTATTTGGGGATTTCTGCTCTGTACAGTGATACATGTGATAGTAAAGGTGATGCATTAAAATGATGTGATAAAGTCCAAAATTCAAATGAAAATGTAAGGGATGGATTGGCAGCTTTAATCTGCTCAGCTGAGCCAAATGTTTTGCTGTTGCAGCTCAGAGGCCTTGAGATAAACTATGCAGTGAATCAGCGTTTAGCTCCTAAAACAATAATACCTGTTTTTATTTTGAATGCCTCCAGAAATGCCATTCAAAATACCTGGTGTGTTTGTAATACTGCATTGAGACACACTCATGAAGCCATGAAGTAGTAATGCTGCTTAACCGTCGCCTCCTGTTGGCTGAGACATGTTATTGCATCTCTGCTTTACCTGCCGCCTCATCTAACCCGCTTGCTTCCCTAACCCCGTTTCTCCCGCCCAGAACCAGACTTGCTTCTCCTGCCTCTGCCCAACCGCCCCGGAGGTTCTGGTGACAGGCTGGATGTGCCTGAGGACAACACAGTCCAGGTAGTGGGCAACAGTGGCCAGGATGGGCAGGGTGATCATCGCCAGCATGTGGAGTACACAGAGTACAACAACAACGGAGACAACAACAGATATAATGGGAACAGTGGCAACCCACAGTCTCCCTATGGGCAAGTACGTGAGCCCCTGGTGTTTTTACCCCTTCCTGATGCAGAGGGCCGCAGACTGCCCATCCTGAAGCTGAACGTGCCCATCGGCGCCACGTTCGATAACGAGACGGATGTGCCCCAAGAGGTCCAGACTCAGACCTCCATCTCCTGGAAGCCTTACAGCCAGAGCAACGCCTACCTGGTGTCCTGCTCTCCTCTCACACACTTAGAGGAGAAGATGTTCCAGGTAAGAGACGAGCTCAGTCCATATTCATCAGTCGCATTTGATTAAATCATTTATTTAATGTGATAAAAACCTTTTCTCTCTCTTCCTGTTCAGGTCCGCCTGCCAGGCACAGCCACCACTGCCACCCTGATAGGACTCACGCCCGGAGCCAACTATAATGTGATGGTGGAGGCTCTGCTGGGTGCGCTCAAACACAAGATTCTGGAGCAGGTCGTCACTGCTGGAAACACAAGTAAGCTTCTTACAGAGTCTAACTGAGCCGGATTTAGTCAAAAATTCAGTGTATAGCAACTCCTGATAATTAACTTGAGGCACCGCCTGTGTGAAGGAGAATAGTGTCTGGGGCAGATATGATCTCCTGACAGGTAAAGTAATTAAGCACAATCTGGATTTCAAAACACTAATTCTATCAGTTCAACAACACAGTCATGTTGTCACCACTCTCGCAAAAAATACTGTTTTTATTTTACCAAATATTCCAGTTGTGATGGCTGCACCCTATCATTTTAAATTCAGTCATTATTTGACATTGTTAACTATCCTCATTAAGTGTACGTGACCACACTAATATGGAGGACTGAAACTGCCAAAATCGGAAATAAATGCAGAAATAAATACATTTAAAAATGAATAAATAAATAGTTGAATTAATACAAAGTTAAATAGATATTTCTGTTTTAATTTGCCTCTGTATTTATTTATGTCACATTTTATATATTAATGTTACTCAGGCTAAACAAGCTTCAATTATCAAGTGGCTTACACACATTGTTCCCCAACCCATCTTCCTTCAGTCCCAGAGGGAGTGCCCTCCAATAAGGACTCATGTTATGACGCCTTCACTGCAACCCACCATGATGTTGGTAGTGAATGGGAGCGGATGTCTGAGACTGGCTTCAAGCTGTGGTGCAGGTGTCTGGGCCTGGGCAGTGGCCACTTCAGATGTGATTCATCTAGTAAGTTTTTGGGATATTTTTTCCCTACATAAGCATATTTGGAATTATATGATTAGACAGTTTCTCTAACTACTATTTTTCTTCCACCATTAGAGTGGTGCCATGACAACGGAAACAACCATCGCATCGGAGAGAAGTGGGACCGCCGCTCAGAAAACGGTCAGCTGATGAGCTGCACTTGTCTTGGAAATGGCAAAGGAGAATTCAAGTGTGAACCACGTAAGGACTCTTAAGACATAAGGAAACGTTCTATGACTGTATCACAAAAGACATGAAGGAGTAAAATGTGTGATGTGTGCCCACAGATGATTCAGTGTGCTACGATGATGGCAAGACATACCAGGTTGGAAACCAGTGGCAGAAGGAGTACCTGGGTGCTATCTGCACCTGCACATGCTTTGGAGGACAGCAGGTACGACACAGCCCACCCTGGCTTTGCGTCGGATGTTCAGTGTGAGTTATTAGAAGCATGTTTTAATATAAACTTGTGTGTCTGGTCTCACCAGGGCTGGCGATGTGAGAACTGCCGCAGACCAGGTGCTGATGTTGATGCTAGTCTGCTTCAGCCTGTTAGATATGGAGACAACACACTACGCAGAACAGTAAGTGGAATAAATCACATTTATTCATTATTTATGTTTTTTTTTTTCCCATAAAAGATATCGCACAGGGTATCTGTGCATTGTTTGGCCCTCGACGCCATGTTAAGTTCAAAGATTGTTAACTTGTCATACAAAAAGAGTATATTATTCTTGTTTTATGCATATAAAATGCGCCTGCTTGAGAAACAGATGAGGGGTGCGGAGATCTAATGACAGTAGATTGTTTCTATTTTGGCATGTGATCACACCTCTTTAAATCTTCCTCCAGAATATCCATTGCCCCATCGAGTGCCTCCGACCCGACCTGCTGGCAGACGCACACGTTCCTCAAAATCCTCGGGAGTAAAAGATCGGTCTTCTGAATTCTGCTTCGTTCCCTCACCGACCAATCGCTGCACTGTCCCTGCGACTAAATTAACTGCCTTATCACTTTCTGACACATTTGTTTAGCTAAAGGTGTTAAACTGCCCTGCTGCCTGATCAAAGTGATCCTCTTCTAAAGCCAGTCTTTTCACTGTTGACTGTCAAGTCTTTAAATTCACGCTCTACTGGAAGATGCAGACGCCTGCCATTGCCATATTTTGTCTAACAGTGGAAGTTATATAGGACTTGTCACCCAGTCAGATTTCTATACTTTTGTCAAATTGGCATTTGTTTTCCATTTAAGTATCCAGAAACATTTCTTCATCAAAGAGCAGAAACTGTCAGAAAGTAAGCACTGTGTTAAAGAATGTCAATGTAGTCATTAACAAAATGTTTGTCCATGAAAATGTGCTTTCCTTTTCTGTAGCCCTTCTTCTGAGGGGTCGCACTGTGTGTGATTGACACGTTCTGAAATCTGATGTCTGTTTACTAATTTATCCCTTTAATCTCAACGTGTGAATGTGTGAGCTGGGATGTGAGAATTTGAACTGTTCTATTTTTGTACTTTGTTGTCCGTTCCAAAGTTGTTTCTACCTTTGACAAAAAGAAGTCCCTTATTTTAATAAAGCTGGAGAGATCCTGAAACCCAACTGCAATGTGATGTTTAGTTTTTATTTTGTAAAGAAGATATTTAAGGATGTCCTCTAGTTTTGCATTATACATGCTTGCAAAAAAAGCTTGCAAGAGACGTAATGGTGTCCGAAAAAAGAAGACTAAATAAATGAGAAAGGGTTTTAAATTTAATGTAGAAAATGGAAAGACGGAGATGTGTAAAACATTTCAAAGGCCAAGCTGAAGCCGTCACTGTCTTTAACCTAATCTACAGTCATGCTAGTGGCTCTGTAAGGTTGTACTCACTAGTATTGAGGCAGTAATAACTTTGAGCTGATGATGGCGCTAGCTGAACATTCAGTGGACCACAAAAGTAATTAAAAACATGAAAAATGATGTACCGACCACCAACATTGTCATGCAGACAGAAAGAGCCACCATGGCTTAAAAAAACCCCCAGACAGGATGCACATGAACTGTCATTAAGAGTTTATTTCACAGTAAATGCTACTGATCCAGAGTGAACAACAGTTACTGTATCTCTTTCTCTAATGTTAGGACAACAGGTCAGGAATGCAGATAAAGTGTTACAAAACAGCGCATGTGTAACTTCTACACAAGATGCTCAGGAATGTTTTGAGTGTCAGGAATGTTAGAAAGAGTTTGACTCCCTAATAATGCTAAACTGTGAGTGGAGTTTAAAGAACACCTGGAAGAGTGTTGAGGTGTTCAGTGGTGGAAGAGCCGCAGGTTGGTGTGAACCAGGGTGATGGCCTGCTCATTACAGGCATTAATCACAACCTCGTCAGCAGCAGAGCCCGCTGGAGCTGCGATGTACTCAACGCCGCTCTGCAGACAGACACAGAGGAAGGAAATCTTAGTAACGATGGTTGGCAAGCTCGTCAGTACACCACTGTCTTCATGATTAATAGTTTCCAAACTAGAAGTGACACGTGTGTAAAAGGTGCCTGTAGGCCATTCCCATGCAATTTTTATGGTGGATACGGTATAAATCTATGCTTTTGTGAGAGGTGTGTTATATTTACCCGTTTAGCACGATCTATGTTATCTCTGAAGGGGAAGAAGGCGTCAGAGCTGACAGCTACAGCCTGCAGGGAGCTGATCCAGTTCTTCTTTTCAGTCTCTGACAGAAGCTCAGGCACCTCGTCATACATCGACTTCCAAACTGCCAAGTCTGGGCCCTGTCAACACAAAATACACACAATACAAGACGTTTCGTTCATTTGGCACATTTTGTGATAAGATGTGATGTTGAAAATCAGTCAACACAGAGCAGACAGATGGACTGTGTGGAGCTGACAGCCACTGTGAAACTGATTTATTCAAATAACGGGATGTCTACTGTCGCCACAGCCAACTTACTGTAGTTCTGTTTAGAGTGGTGGCTAATCCGATAACAATGACCGGCCACTGGCATGGATAACATTACACTACTTCGTTAACCACTTTATAAAATACAGTCAGAATCGGTTTACAAAATCAAAGATGATGTAGTGTCAAGCCTGCACAGTGGCTTAATGTCATTTTATTTGTGTCTCAATAGGACAAAATAAATGTTTATTTTGCTCAAGTTACATTACTCTGTGCATGATAGTCCCTCTACAAGAAACACTTTTTATGCATGCAAAACATGTTTCTATGCTCAAAAATCTCCATTGAAACTGCAGAATGGCCCTGAGGAGCAAGTGAAGCAAGTGAGCCAAATTGTTTTCTCTCCTGTGTTTGTGACTTGTGAACAGGTGGAAAAAAATCCTTTGCCAGGATAATCTCTCTAAATGTCTTAATTTCATTTTCCATCTGTGAAACCACGTGGATTTTTTATTTATTTTTTATTCCAGAATTTTTATTCTGTAAATAAGTGTAACTATTTTTGTAAGGCTCCTCCTCCTGCCATTTTTTCCTCCACTCAGTTTCACACATGGAAAAAAAAAATCTCAGTTTCTCATAATTTTTTTTCCCCACATAGAAAAATTCATGATTATTTTTTTTGCATGTTTTACTGTAACTGCTGCTTTATCTGCCTTATCTTACCTCTCCAATGGTGTTGCTCACATACTGGTCGATTGCATTGGCCATCTCCGCTCGCTTCACTCCACTGCGAAACTTCATGTTCAGGACACGAGGGTGGTGTCTCAGCCACCAGTTATCAGCTTTGTCACCTGCCAGCCGCGTGCAGTGGATACGAGACTGCTGCCCCGCGCCGATACCGACAACCTGTCAAATACAGACAACGGGAAACATTTGAGAAAAACAGTATGGTTCAGCCAGATTCCTTTCTCCTCCTTTTAGCAGCCTGTTCTTACCTGTCCATCTTTAGCATAGCAGACAGAGTTGGACTGGGTGTACTTGACAGCGATGGTGGCCACAGTGAGGTCACGCACAGCTTCCTCGGAGAGCTTGAGGACAGAAACAATCAAATAGTCAATTCTTCAGGTATGTTGTGTAAAAATGATTTAAGCACATAGCAGAATGAGCCTAAAATACAATAAGTAAACACTCACAGAGCCCTTGGAGACAACGTTGCTGAAGAATTTCTTATCGATTAGTCCTCCATTCCTCTTTTGTTTGAGATAGAGACCAAACAACACCCTCACCTCAGTCTCATCAGGCTCATAGTCTGGATCCATCTGGGACAAGATACACATCGTTGAATCAGAAAAATTAACTTAACTCTAATTGGAAATGTCTTTATTTAAATACAGAAATTAGGATCGATAAAAATCTCTCACCTGAAGCACACAGTAGTTGCCATTCTTCTTTTTGGAGAGAATCTTCAGTGCCTCCTCATCATAACCAGGAGCAATTATGCCATCTGACACCTGAGAGAAATCAAATTGAATCACGATTATGCAAAACAACGTCACACCAAAAAGAAAACTTCATCCGAGTTTGTTCTTTGACACACAATTTTACCTCTCTTGATATAATCTTGGCAGTGGGAACGTCGCACACATCTGACACAGCGATGAAGTCTCCAAAAGAAGACATCCTATCTGAACCTGGGGGTGTTGAAAGAGTTAACTAAATTAGATTAATCAGAGTTTATTTGTACAGCACTTTTCATACAAACAAAGTCAAACACAAAGCACTTCACACAGGGAAAACAATAGTCCTCTCACCCCATTCCACACAGAGCAATCAACAAAAACAGGAAATGATGACATGCTTTAATAAAACACATAATTAGACAAATAAAGTTAAATTAAAAGCCAGATTTGAAAAAAGTAGGACTTTTCGCCTTTTAAAAATACCAACATTCTCTGCTGCCCTCAGGTCTTTAGGAAGGCTCTTCCAGAGATGTGGATTATAGCAGTAAAAGGATGCCTCACCGTGGGCATAACTCCATATACTCTAGGTTATGTACTGTACTATACAATTAATTGTTCCTGACCTCTTGCCCTGGCGTAGGCCGTGGCCAGCGGTGTCAGATCCTTTAGCATGTCATGCACCATGCACACTTTGGCTTCCTCCTCAGTCAGAGGAACTCCTACTGCAGCTCCTTCAAAAGAAATGTGTAAAGAGTTATTTCTGATATACAGGGACTTCATTTTCTACATTTATACTGTGAAGGGTGAGTCTCTTCTGGCCTTACCTGCAGGGCTGACATGTTTGAAGGAAGTGGCAGCAGCCATGCCGAGGGCGCCCTTTAACTCTCTGACCAGTTGCCAGGCGTTCAGAGCATCACACAGGTTGATGAAGCCAGGGGAACCGTTGACGACTGAGAGGGGGCAGTCACAGGAATAGAAGCAAGAACAAAAATCAAAGACATTTAAGGATAAATTTGTAATTTTCACTATTTCTATGGAAATCAGCATCATACTGAATTATCTCCCTCTCCTCCTGTCAAAAGAAGTAACTTCTATCCTAGGTTCCCCTGGGTGTACTGTATTATTTCACTATACATGTAACAATACAAGATGACAAAAATCTTTGTTTTTCCCCTTTACCCTCCCCTTCATACGTATTCTGAGGCTAAATAAATGTATAAAACAAAAACAAAAACGGGTCAAATTAGAACAGAAAATACATTTTGCACTGAGCGTACGTCTTCAGCTCGGGTTACTGTCAATCAAACCAGATCCTCTTCTTTGCTTTGTGTGTAAGCAGCGATAAGCCACACGCTTGGTAGGGACATGTGAGCGTTCACGGCACAGGAGTGAAACGCATAAAAGACGCATGCTTTGTCCCTTTCTTTTGGGGGGGCATGCTTTCCCCCCAGTTGAAGGGTAGGGGAAACACTGCTGTTGTCAGCTCTAATCTGGGAATAATGACAAGGCACAACTGCCAAAACCCCTGCTGTTTTATTCATAATCTAAACTTCGCTGTGCTGACGCTTCTTCTGTTGCAATCACTGTTAGTTGGTCTGGACAAAACCATGGGTTAAAATACATTTATTTGCATTCAAGCATAAAGTTTGCTAAGAAGATCAATACTAATCTCATTTTGTCCTTTAAATACAAGTCTGGAAAATATGAAAACAGCTAGTCTGGCTCTAGGGTAATAATTGTATTTCCCAAAAGTTCAAACAACTCCTTTAAAGACATACTGCTAAACAATGCTAACACTGACACGTTGTTGTGATGTGATGTGGGTCTACCTTTGAGGGGGAGGGCTGGGCGCAGGGTGTACAGTTGGGCGGGTGCTTGGTGAGGGTTCATGCCATAGCGTAGAGGCAGCTGGGAAACGCCACGACTGTACTGTCCACGAAAGTAGTCTGATATGGCCTCATCGTACTGTGCTGTGTGTGTGAAGGCCTGAAGAGCAAAGAACATAAAATACATGCAGATGAGAAAGACAACATCTTCGGCTGTGTACCAAAGAAGAGATATAAACCTCAAAGCATTTACAAGTTAACATTCGACAATTAACAATTTCATACAAGGTTGTGGCGACATTATGACGACTACATCTTCATCATTTCTGTAGGCATCATCCCAAAGCAAAGCAAAGCAGAGGGATTTCTGAGCTCAAACGGATCTATTTAACTCATTCAGTTTAGTGTGTCTATGGGAGGAAAGTTCACAGGCTGTCAAATGTTCAACTCTGTAACCTTAACACAAATGTCAACACAGTGATAACAATCCCGAACTGGACTTTGCTTAGAGATGAGGGTCAGTGCAGGAGAAATGACAAAATCAAGGGAGCACAGGCTTCAATCAGCACTGACAAAGACACAATTTGGTGACATAAACTGAGTGAAATGATCAACATATTGATTATTTTAACTGACTTTTGTCTCAGAAACCTTCAGCCTTTTAATGTGTTTTGTAACAGTCTATCAGCATGTCGTTACTATTGTGCAACCGTCATTTTAAGAAGGAGGCCTGCACATTCATTAAAAAAGCCAAAGGCATGAATCACCTCTTATTCCAAACCATTTGCTTTAACTGAGATAAGACTGGAACAAGTCTGAACAGTAACAGGGTGGATTACCAATGTTTAAGGTACATGTGATTAGAAGATCAAGGAAGTCTGATCAGTAAAACACTATTTAAGTCCTTCCAACAAAAAAAAAAAAAAGACATTCTGTCAAACTTTTTTCCATGTCTCATCAAACTTGTTATAGTTTAAGAGAGTAAATTTTACAGATTTTAATGTCGGGCTGCAGCTAACTATTATTCTCATGATCAATTAACAACGCAACGTTTGTGTCTGCAATCATTTGGTCAATGAGATGTCAGAAAATCCTGAAAAATTCTAGTCATGATTTTCAAAGATGATATTCAAGTCAAAGATAAAAAAATATTAAAACAGCTTGTTTTGTCAGAACAGTCTAAAACAAAGATATTTAATTAATTCTCATGTGAGAAGCTGAAACCAGTGCATTTTTATTTTTAAAATACTACTAAGACGATTTTCAAAATTGTTGACAATAGTTTTTGGTAAATAAACTCCTTTCAGCTCTAATGTAAAGCTTTCTGGTTCTGACTCACAGCCAAATGAATATTAAAAAAAAAAACCCAAAAAAACAGTGTCCATAAAACTTTGAGCTCGAGTCCCTTCCTAAAAAGACCCTCACATTTCTAAAAGTTAAGCATTCGGGAAGACAAACTGTTACTCTTGTAGCTTAATGTGCGCCAGAAGTCACCCTAAATGTGTTAGTCTTGTACAAACTCGGTTGATATACTTGCAACTTAAAATGGTGTGGGAAAGAGAGAGCAGCAATGTTACTTTGAGGGCCAGCGTCCTGCGTGTTTCCAGGGCTGTATCTTTGTCTCCTGAACTCTCCATCTCCTTGGCAACCAGCGAGTAGTCAGCAGGATCACACACTATGGTGACGCGAGCATGATTCTTGGCCGCTGCTCTCAACAGAGTTACGCCGCCTGAGAAGAATAGTAATCATCATCATAGTATCTTTCTTATTATTGAGGAACACATAGTTTTTAATGCAACGTGACAGAATTATCTTTAGGTGCTGTGCATTAGCATTATTTTTACACATTTAATCAAATTTAGCTAATTATTCTGAAATGAAATGCACGCAATCTTATCTGCACAACTCACCGATATCGATCTGCTCCACAGCGTCTTCCACTGTGACGCTCGGATTAGAGACAGTCTTCACAAATGGGTAGAGGTTGCACACCACCACTCTTAAAATGAGAAACGCAGAATAAATGTCAGAGTCTACATGAAGATCATCATCATCTGTTTGAAAAAACAAACAAACAAACACTATACACATACTTACCATAGAACACAAGGCTATCATTTAGGATGGCTTTTCTAATTTAAATCAAAGTACAGGGAACTCTGAGGCCCAACATTCAAACAGTTTCACTTTTTGAGTGCACCCTTGCAGCTTTAGAAAATGCCTTTGTGATAAAAGGTAAGACTTGCTCTTTATTCTAGCTTTCACAGTGTGTTCATGCTCACGGCCTCTCAAAATGATCCAATGGAGAAACTCATTTGACCTTTAAAAAAAAATTGGGTCAAATGTAAAAAGAGTATATGTGACATAATTTGTGTCTTTTGCAAAGATTACAAAGACCATGTGAGGCTCTGTGCACATGGATCCTCATGTGCTTAAAATTATGCTGTTAAATTCATTCACAGTTCATGTCTGAAGGTTGTGTGCAAAACAACACTCAGTGCTTTGTCAGAGAAACTCTACAATGACTCCAATTTATCAGTTTTCTTTCATCTACTTTGTCCATTTCAGATGGAATAAACAACAGTAGGATTCTCTGCTCCACAATCTAACTGTGCGGAAAACAATTCATTTCATTGATCAATTTATGGATCATTTTTATCAATTAAGCATTTCATCTTGCATATCTAAAAACAGTGATAAAGCCCACAAGGCATCTTCCAATGCTTCTTTTGTCGACCCAATAGTCCAAAACCAACGGATATTTAATTTAGATTTGATTAAAAAAAAGAACCAGCAAATATTCACATTTGAGAAGCTGAAACCAGCAAATGTTTGGCTTTTATACATGACTTCAATGATTAAAGCAGCAGTCAAAGTTGGAGTTAATTAATTTCCTGCTATTTTACTGCCTTTGATAAAGCAGCATGTCAAACAGACTTCGGTCCCCCTTTTTGGCCTAAAACGTTTTCAACATTGTTGTCTACGTCTCTAAGTTGGAGGGCCAACACTGAAGCTTAATGGTGGGCCACAGGCCAAAAGCAACCACCTATTTTTATGGGGTCAGTGTGAATCCCTGTACAAACATCAGCTGCCTTGCAGTATGAGCTTCATACTTATTCTTCCATCCTAATCAAATGATCCATTAAACCTTTATCTCATGCACACAAGGAGAAAAAGACAAAGACATTGATCCTATTATCTAATCTGGGAAAAATTCTGTCACTATCATGTGTGTAGTTTCTTTCTGCAAAGACAACACTGTGACATCTCATATGTAATCACAGTCTTCCAGTCCTGAACAAATAAGAGTCACAAGATGAGTTTAAAGCAGGAACAGCAGTTTTCCAATTAACCAGCTGCTAAATCAGCTACATGTGCTTCCTAATAGCACAACACAAGTCTATACTTTAACCATATTAGAGTGTGACACAAGTGACACACGCTCTTTGATTCAACATAGTTCACTCAACTCTGTAGTGTTTATTTGTAAGTTTATTGTACATAAAAATAAATATCCACCATATTATAATACAGCCGAGGCTTTTTTGAAAATGTAAACGTTTCAGATGTTTCCAGTGGTTTGCAGTGCTTCTCTCACCTGACCAGGCTGTAGCCCAACTTCTCCATGTCTGCTGAGTCGGAGGGGGTTTTCCTGGCCAGGATGCCTCCGTGGACAGCAGGATGGAGGGTCTTCACTCTGCCTCCCAGCATCTCCGGGTGTCCAGTCAGCTCAGACACGTCCCTGACACACAGCAGAGACACTAACAGGTTAGAGAAGGCCATCCACAGGTGGCTAGGCTACAAGATTTAGTGAATTTAAGGGGTAAAAAACAAACACAACTGCACTGAATTTCACTTTTATTCAGCACCCACCTGACAGCCAGTCCAGCATCACGCAGGGCTTTGGCTGTACCACCTGAGGCGACCAGAGACAGACCCACATCCACCAGCCTTTTGGCGAAGTCCACCAGTCCAGTTTTGTCAGACACACTCAAAAGTGCTGCGAGGACAGACGAAGAGGAGACCGAACAAGCATTTACACTCACTTTTTAAATGGAGAAATAAAGTTGTGTGTTAGCTTAGACTGCGCTGACCACGTTGGCTAACGTTAGCTAGAGCTAGCATCCATCCTGCATGTCGCAGAGGAAAACTTTATAGTGACGACAGCGAGTTAATCAAAGTGAAGAAGAAACTCTTACCGAGCTCTGAGGAGGCCATGTTGACAGTCACAGTGTTAGTCAGCAGTCTGTGGGGAGGTGTTTCTGGTGAGTCCGCACTCAGATCAGCTAGCAGACGCTGCACAGTGAGGATGTGGAGTTTGACAGTAAAATCTAGACGCTTTTCATTTGGTCTATCATGTGCTTCAAAACTAGAAAGACCCGCCCTGCTCAGGTCGGCCCGCCCCTCACACACAAGCGCTCCTCAAAGAGCCGAGCGGCGCACAAAATGCGCATTTTATATGCGCAGAAAGGAGCGGAAATATTTAAGAGAAGAAGAAGAAGAGGTGAGGTTAGAGATGTAGGCATTCATGTATTAAATGTAGGCTATTCGGGTCGTACAAAAACGACAACAAAAAATGTAATAGCCTAATAAAAATGAGAAGAAGACAGAAAAAGAAGAAACAGAAGAAGATGACGAAGAAACAAAAGAAGAAGAAGGAGAAAAAGAAGAAGAAGAAGAAGAAGAAGAAACAGGTGAAGGAGAAGAAGAAACAGAAGAAGAAGACAAGCTGTATTGTAAACAATAGCATCAATCTGCAGTTAAACTGTGGGTTGACAAAACTTCTCATCTCTTAATACATTCTGACTTTAAATAATTATTTTGGGTTACTACTAGAATAGGTTTACATGCTTTAAAGCTCAAAACACATCAGTTTTCTCATACTGTCCACTGCAGCTCTGTCTGAAATGCTTTGTTACAGCTCCTGTCTCTTTAAGAGACCCTCCTGAATACCTAGTCTCCTCTGATTGGTCAGCTCACATATGCCTGAGCCAGCACAGATAAGAACAACAGAGCAGCTGTGCTAAATCAATTCTCATGCAGCAAACTAGACACTAGACATACATTGTCCAAATGAGTGACATGGTGACGTGGTGTGATGACACAGTCACAGAATTAAAGGCGGGGCTACTGCCAAGGCGTTTCATGAGCAGTGCTTTCTGTGGGAGAGAGGGGCCTCTGTTGGTGTGGACTTGGACCTTTTTAACTTTCACCATCTTTTACATGCACAAGAACCTTTAAAACACTGCAGGAAAAGAAAAATCTTAAAAAGCACAGTAGATCTCCTTTAAATACAAACTGTCAAGAAGTTAAATTGATATACTTGTTAGTTCTAATCCTAAATCTAACCAGTTATAATTTAGTATCTTATAGTGATAGAACAAAAATATTACTTGTCCAATAATATTACTATAGACAGCCTATTATTAATTACAAATCAATCGCAGATGTCTAAAACTAGAATTATGAGCTGTCTTTTGCAGCAGCTATAGGCTACTTGTTTTTATCCCTCAATAAACAACTGATGTCATTGGTTGACTATTTAAGCTTCATAAAAGCGCAAAAGCAACTAAAGGCTGCAAAGCAGCCTGTGTGAGGAAACATATGAACATTATGTTCAGCTTGTTATTACCCTTATTGAAATATTACTTAAAGTCAAGATGCATAAAAAAATTAGGTCAAGTCAGGCACAGTGTCTTCTTTTATTTTGCCACAAGAGGGCAGACATGGACCTTGTTGTAAAACGCCAGTGGAAACAGTTTGGTGCTCTTTATTTATCAGTATCGAAAATGTCATGATAGCTAAATAAAATCTTTTTATTCCTCCCCAGCTGTTCTTTGTGCATTCTTTACTGACAGATCAAATTGATTTCACCCACAGTAAACACAACAGGGTTTTTCGTTTCCTTTGGTTTGTTGCAGGTTGAATCTTTTCGCTGATCAGCAGAACTGAAGGTTACATTGACACTATATCCACTGTTATTTGTAAAAAAAAAACACAAAACAACACCTGTAACATACATTTCCTGCAACAATAAATGACTCTCATGAATACATTCCCCCCTCGGCCACGCCTTTTCAATAAACTTTATTGGTAAAAACGGAGCCTTTTCCATGCTTTAGAGAAGCGTTTTGAGTCGGACAGATGTGAATTTATTGGGGCCCGTCACTCTCTCCCTGACTCGCCCATTAGTTAAGTGACAGGACAGGGCCCGGGGAAACCTGCACCAATACGTGTGATTACGTTAAAAGATCGCACAATCTGTTCATATTTACGTAATGAGCCCGACATTTCGCTGATTGATTAAACTACAGGGTGTAAATATTTTAAGGGGGTCTGTGATTTACGATCCAACAAAGCTAAAAAAAGAGGCCGATTTATTTGTCTAACTATGAAAATGGGGAGTTTCTGGTAACAGCTCTGTGTTTGAGGGCCGGGCTGACATCTCAGGGGTGACTTGAGTGATTCAATAGACAGTGAAACGTCTTTATAGAAAGACACAGGCTCACTATGCATTATTGGTTTAAAAAAGACAAGAGGTAGAGGGAGGCCGTCAGCACTTTTTGTCGGGCTGGCTGTCGAGAAAACTGACAGCATTATCAGCAATAACTGTTATTTACGCGGTGAATTTTTAATCAACATGACTGGTGTATTCAGATTAAATTAGAGGAGAAACAGAATCAATGACCTCCATATATTGCTCCACTGCCTTATCAATTAGCTGTGATTTTTGTACTGTGTCAGAGGAGGGCCTGTGTCATAAAACGGGCCAAATGGCATTTGTCATGCAGCTGACAAGTCACACAACTAAACGAGCTCCTATTGATTCTCATGATTTTTCATCAGGCAAATTAAAAGCCGCAGTTTGATCGAGGTTCAGTCTGCTGCCGGCTTGTTATGAATTCTGTTCTCGCCCATTAAATCAAGTCTGAAAAGTTCAATGAAAACTCCTTGAAGTCCTTTAAGTGAGCCGTGTAAACTATATCCTTAATTTGGTGAGCAGGGCGGTGTAGGTTGTAGGAAATCAGTTCCCTGGTCTCAAAGTCTGTGAGGGTTTTGAATTATTTTCGATTAAAAATGCCTGAAATACGGTCTGTGGTCACCACAGGCTCAAGATATTTACATGTTTTGTTCTACGACATAAAAAAAACATCATTAAATGTCCCACGATTTCATTATAAAGCGCTAACGTGTCCTAAAAACAGCCGTTGCTAACAAGTGGCTAAATGAGACTACAGACGTTTCAGACATTAAACTTCATCACACCGATAAAGGCATTACAGGTACAAACTATACTAACTCTAACTTTTAAACTTGTAGATTGATCAGTTTATAGAAAACCTGTATGGTAACTGACTAGTAAGACGCTTAGTGGTGGTGTTTAAATAATGCAACCACCGTGTAGTCTGTTCATAGCCTGACACTGGCTTTTTACTTCTAGTGATTTAATTTATGCTTTGAAAATCACAAAAGTAGCGTTCATCCGTGAAGATTATCTTGCTAAACAAATGAAGGAATCAGGCACAAAAAAATGAAGTCATAACTGTAAATGTGTTTTTATTATTAAGGTGGAAGTAAATAAAATCAGACACACCATCTCAAAAATGAGCACATCATAGGCTACGTAGGCTGCTATATTTACATTTCCACAAAATGTGTAATAGCACATTCACATTACATCTTTATTAGACTAACTGACGCTCTGGTTCAACATTTGTAAACGTGACACCACTGGATATTTTTAAGGTGAACTCGAGACGCTTTCTAGCCGTGTTTGTGTCGACAGAAGATGGATGTTTTATTACAGGAAGTCGAGCCATTTGCAGCTGTTTGTGGCAACAAAGCTGGGTGTTTTTAAGGATGCCTGGAACATGTACAGCCCTGTTTGTGGCGACAAAACAGTTAGCTATTTAGAGGTAACACTGAAAAATGTTTTTCTGGCACAAACTAAGTGGTTTTTGAGCTTAAAAATATCATTTTTTGACCTTCAGTTAAGTTTCGCAGTGTAGCTTATTGCCATGGTTAGCCAGCAGCATGACCACACTCCCAGAGTCTGCTCATACTGAGCGCTAATGTGTGTGAGGTGCAGGTTGATTGGCAGTGGACCAAACCACTGTAAGAGGGGGAACCCATTTTTAAAAACTTAAAAACATTGTTTTGCCTTTTTAATTAGTGCAAGTATTTTCAATGCATATTAATATATGAATCCCCTCACTCCCTCTAAAATGAGTGTTTAACTCTTCAATAGAGCCTTTCTGCTAGAAACTCTAGATTTTTTCTTAGTATAGCCTATTTGATGAAATAGTGAATAATCTCATAGATTATTGTTGATATTCTTTGAAAAACATTTCTGAAAAAAGATGATTAAGGTGATTAAGATGATTAAGCTTCTTGCATCAGTGTTTAAAAGCTCTACTTCCAATCCTTACACAGTCCTGCTTCGTTTTCTTTTTTTCACAGGAGGGGGCCGGTGTCTGTCCAGCCATTAAGAATGCATTTAATCACTATATAAACATGTGACTGTGGTCTGAGAGGGGGCTAAATGACACCACACTGCATGTCCTCCAATCTGCTCTTTAATCACAACCCTTACATGGCCGCCCAATAAAAACGCCCCGCCGCAGTTACACACACTCATCACGCTGTTGCTCCTGGAAATTAAATTGGGCCTGTGTGACATCACCATCAGGCTTTTGATTGCTTTACTTCCTCTTCATTAACTTAATTATTTGGCTATCAGTAAACCCCACTGAGTAATTAATATCTGAGAGCCTTTGTAATAAATTAAAACAGTTAACTGAGAATTACTTTTGATCTGATGCAGCAGACGGAGTGCAGTGGCTGTGGAAGAACAGGAAGGAGAGGAAGAAGATGTAAAGGTAAAAAGTTTTATTTTTTCTTTTAATGCCGGATTGTTAATGAAAACATGGACCTTTTTCCTATGAGTGAAGTTTTCATGAACCTTTGTGGTATTTCTTTCTTTTGGCATGGAATTTTGTTCATGCAATCACGTCCCCGAGGAGATGAACACGACTGACTTTGGTGATCCTCTGAGCTTTCTTCTAGTGCCACCAGCAGGTTGACATTTGTGGTTCTGTGCCAAGAAATGAGATATTCCTGTTCCCCTTCAGGATGAATGGTTATCTTCCCTGTTTGAGCTCCATCAGACAAAAATGTCTTGCTCTTTGGTTTATGGCCGAATTCCAACAAAACAAATGACGTTTGCTTTGTTTATAGGGCTAATTAGCCGATGTTAGCATGCTAAAATGCGAAACTAAGTTGGTGAACATGGTAAACATTAGTTCTGCTAGACTTTAGCATGTTAGCTTTCTCACTGTGAGCAGGTTACAAAGTTGGAATTAGCGTTTAGCTCAAAGCACCGCTGTGTGCAGACTCTTTCACTACGTTTCATATTGCATACTTTTTCTTTTTACTTTTAGCAGCTACACACTGCAGCGGTTACACCCCGCCTTTCCGAAACCCCGCTGTTCCGAAAATAGACTTCCATTCTTCGTAATGGCGGGGTTTCCCATTTTTTCTAAAGACCCCGCTATTCCGAAAAGCCTATTGGGGAACCCCTGACCCTAACCCTATTGGGAAGTAATTGGAACTTGAAAGTCGGATTCGGAACAGCGGTGTTTCGGAATGGAAGGCCGTCCCCACTGCAGCTGCCCTCACAAAGTACGTACTTTGTATAATGCCTGAACTTTGGTTGTCTTGCTAATACATCTGTCAGTCTGTAGCATGAAATTTGCAACATAACTGAGCTGTCATCTCTCTCGTCGGCTCAGTCGATCTGACGAATCTTCTGCTGCACATAGATTTGTGGGTCTGTAAAATGAGGTTTGCAGCAAACACAAGTTTATGATACTTCTGATACGTTTTGTTCAGCAAGATAATCTTCACAGCACCACTTTTATGATTTATGAATTGAAATTAAATCGCCAGAAGTAAGAAGCTAATGTTAGGCTATAAACGATGTACATCGTGGTTGCACGACTTCAACGTCACCACCTGTAAGCACTAAACTATACATACTTTACTATTAACTGATCAATCTACAAGTTGAAAAGTTAGATAGTTTATAGTTAGTTAGAATAGATTGCAACTAAAGTCTGCCTGTAAAGACGGACTTGCAAGTAGATGAGTCTCCGTGTTCGGCCTGATTACGTTTATTGTCCGCGACGACCTCTGTAGTCTCATTTAGCCACTTGGATTAGCAAGAACATAAAAACTATTCACGTGTAGGGTATTTTAATGATGTATTCTATGTCATAGAACAAAACATGAACATCTTTTAAGAATATGTTAAAGGTGGGGCACCCCAGTATCTCAGTTGGTACAGCATACTCCTCACGTACAGGTGCTGTGTCCTCACCGCAGAAACCCAGGGTTAAAATCTGACCTGTGGCCTTTTCCTGCATGTCGTTCTCTCCCTCTCTCTCACCACTGTCAATCCTACAGCTGTCCTATCAACAAAGGCACAAAGACTGGCCCAGGGCTCTTTGTAACTCCTGTGCTGTGTTGGAGGCAGGTTCTTATTTTATGTTAGAGGACTCCATTTCGAAACCAACGTTAGCTATTGTTGCTCTCAGGTAGCGGAGCGAAGGCACTGAGACGAGGCGATCAAGAACGTGCATAAAGACACATTCTTTAGGTTTTCTGTTGCAGGAAAGCCGACCCGCGTCCTTCACAAAGAAATCCAGTTAAACAAAAAGTGATTAATACATGTATATTGCTACAAATTCTTCCACAGAGCCCCTTTAACCAAGGACCGTATTTCAGGCATTTAACCAAAAACCCACTGACTTCGAGACGAGGGAACCGTAAGTGCTACTACATCTTTTTCCTGGCATACTAAACTGTAGTCATTTGTTCTTTTCTTCTTCATCTTAAATTAGAGCAACACTTCAAGGAGAGCACGACAACTTCCCCGAGGACAGTTGATACTGATCTGATCACTCATTACTGGCTGCCCTTTGCTATGGCTATTTTATTAATGTGTTTATTAACATTTGATGGGGCAAACCAATCAGGAACATCGATCAAAATGTGATTCATTTTTCAGCTCCTCTTTATTTCTTCAAAGCTGTATTTGTTTTTAATTTCACAGTTACACCACAAACAAGTTTCAGATAAATACATGTATGATTCATCTTTGCAATCATTCAAATAAATTAAGTTCATTTACATGTAAGTGACAGGAACAAATTCGTAAACATCGTCGAGAACAAAACAAAAAAACAAAAAAAAGAACATTGTTATTCACAGAAAATGCACAAAAGTAAATGAAGATGTTCTCAACAGCATTTGACATGTTTTTGTGTTCATGGTGCAGGAGAGGCTGCACCCACTGTACATTCTCACGCTGTCTGAAACGCACCACGGTTCACTTGTCTTACTTCACATCCTTCATTCGCGATATGTGTTCACTGGGTGGAGTTCCAGCTGTCAGCGGATGGAGCGAAGACACAGTGACCAGAAGGTGATTTGGCAGATGCTCATGAAAACAGATCATTTTAGGGGTGAAATGAGCATCTTCTTTTCGGCATGCTACGAAATGTACAGTACTTAGAGATGAGTTTATTCAGAGATGGTTTACACAGTATATTTGTGTCATGATCCTGTGAGCGTGTGAATGATTAGTGATTCCAACAAATGTCCTGATTGGAGCACATAAACATTCACAGAGGAGACGAGACAAAGATCTTTAGGTCTGGAAACGGTCTTCTCTAGTAACCTCAAACACAGACATGTCCCAGTGAAATGTCTCTGTAATGTCTCTCGGTGTCTCTTCACAGTCCTGCCCCGATCTTCCTGTCACCTCCACCCACTTGCACCCCCTCCAGCTCATCATCAGAGAAAGGGCTGTGGGGATTGTAGCCTATGTCGGTGCTACGCTGCAAGAAGTCCGTGGGTTGTGGCATCCCAACAGGAAAACCGTGCCTCGCTTCCTCCTCTTCTTCCTCCTCCTCCTCCTCGTCCTCCTCCTCTACCTCCTCTTCTCCATCCTCCAAATCAAGATCAATCCCTCCGTCGTCTGGATTCGCGGCTCGTCTGCTCTGGTCAGGTTTGTTGGTGGCTGTTTTTCCTCCGCTGCGTAGTCGCTGTGCCTCAGACTGGGCCGAGGCGGTGGCCTGCTCCTTCGCTTTCCGGCTGCGTTTCCACTTCATCCTCCGATTTTGGAACCAGATCTTGACCTGTGGAGAGGTTATCAGAAGAAAATATAATCTAGAGTTTGTCTCAACAGATTTAAATACATGTTTTTGTTATTACATCTATCATTTGCAGCTCAAGAACAGAAGTCCCTCTCTATCTTCTGGGTTTAAACAAAAAGAAAAAAGAAATTCTCTGCCAGTCCTGGATGAGGGATCCCTCTTCAGCCGAAGCTGTTCTGATTATAATCCCCCTCAGTTTCTATAAATAAACTTGACTTGACTGATGCTGAATAAAAGAGAAATCTGTCGACCTCAATATTCACTTTTTCAACAATAGAAAAGCAAATAACTTTAATTAATAACTAAAAAATATATTTGTATGTATATTTGCATTTGTATTTGTATTAATAAAAAATCGTTTTCCTCCTGCATCTGTTAGGGACACCTAACAATAACAGCAACCTTTCGTTGAAGGTGCACTATGTAGATTTGGAAAGGAAATTCAAAATCAGAAAGGAAATATTTACAAAATTAATAAGGTAATAATAAAAACTCAGACATATATTTATTTGATTTATTTCTTTAACTTTGTTAAATTTTTTCAGTTGTGAAAATCAATGAATGCACATTTTTTTTTCCTTTTGAGTAAAATTTCTTTCCCAAAACTACGTCGTGCACCTTTAAACAAAGTAAAAAAAACAACAACTATGAAATTCTCTGGTTTGTGGTGTGGGCTTAAAAGACCTTTAAATATTTCACCATCCATGATCAAATATGCTGTAATTATAATTCGTCAACATTACGAGAGTTAGAAAGGAATAAGCGATCTGACACACGCAGAGCATTAAAGTCCTGCTCCAGTTCTCTGTGAGATAAACTCAGCAGTTGAGGCTGATGAAACAGTCGCAGACGGTCGGATATCAACACAGTAATGAAGTGGAAGTACACAAAATGTGTCTGTTGTGCAATGTGCTCCTCTACACAACTTGTTCGCTCTTTAATTCAAATAATATATTGACCCCTCTTTGTTAAATCTGTTGATGAGATGATTTTTAGCAGCCACATTTTGTTGAGAAATCTATCAGTTTAAAAAAAAGGTACGATGCAGTTTCCCAGAATGAAAAGATATCCAAAGAATGTATCTTCTAATGGATCCCATACGCGACTGACTGATTGTTATTTTTATGGTTTATACAGCTCATGGGTTTCTTTAAGGTGCCATTTATGTTGTTTTTTAGGTTTTAAATATTTTACATGACAGTAATAGAAATGTTATTCATGCTTTTATCATCACATTTGTGTTATTTGTCCTTTGTGTTAATTGCTGCATGTCTCGGCCAGGACAAAAGAGATTTTTGATTTCATTCAGGCTTTCTAAATAAAAAATACACCTACAGTTACCTACAGGAGTTATCCAAGAAATGTGCCTGCTCGTATTCACTTTAGTAAAAGTCTGTTAAAATCCTGTTATCCTTTTGGATGACTGTGCTGTGTTCGTTTTTGAGTATTCATTATGTTGGTTTCCCCCCTCATTCTTATTTCTGTGAATGTTCCCCTTGAAATGAAGCCGTTGGCTCGTGCAGCGGACCGGTTTCTCTCTTACCTGTGTTTCAGTCAGCATGAGTGAGGTGGCCACTTCGAAGCGTTTGGGTCTGGACAGGTACTTGTTGAGTTTAAACTGGTTTTCCAGCTCCAGCAGCTGCTGACTGGTGAAGGCGGTGCGGGGCCTCCGGCACTTCCCCAACAGACCAGACTGAGGGCCCGCTGGAGGAGGAACAGAAGAGTTATCAGTCTTTGGCTTCATGGTTTGACTAACTTATTTCTTATTTGACACTGGCCAACAAATCCTCATGAATTCATTTGGTTTTTAGTGGAGTTTTTATCCTGAACACATTAGCCTGAATTGTTTTGATAATCCAAGTTATTTTGAAACATCTGGCCATAAGAGAAGATTCAAGTCTTAAAGTAGTCTGAAATATTTCCCCAATAACTGCCACTGTAGTCTTATTTATATTACACCAAGGACATAGGAAGTTCAATGTAATTTTGTGGGTGGGAACAGGCACACATATGCCCGCACTCTGTGGCCATCATTAACTGTAATAGCTTTACTCCAGTTTATTGTTGACGGGGGGACGCGGCAGAAGCGGGCGCAGAGGCCATAAAAACACAGGCATGCCATTAACTTAATGAAAATTCAATGAAGGCTTTTGGGATTTTATTGATGAACTACAGGACGTTTTAGGTGTTTGTTTATAGTTTCTTCATCACACAAAGACAATTTTCATCGGGTTGGCGTTTATGGAGGAATAAATGGGCCAAAATTAAAATATGACACACAGATAAGCAGTAAAACGAGGCCAGTGTAGCTGCTGACCGGGACGATATGTGGCTGTAATTAACACAAAATATATGCTTTTTTACCTTGAGTGAGATATTACACACAACGTGGTGGAAAACTTTCTTTAAAAAAAATAGGCTGTAAATCATAATTAACGTGTATTGTGTATTTTTTCAGCTTCAGTAAACAAAACTGCCTGTTTCTGTCCGATCTGAGGCGACACCATCGACATTTTATTAGTCTTTTTTAAAACAGAGGGACAAATATAATTTAAATACTAAATCAGCTGTGTCACTTTGATTATTCTGACAATGAAAACAAGAAAACAAACCAACAAGAAAGAGCTTCTGACATAAAATGATTAATCAGGCATATTGTAGCTAATCTAAAAATAGACCTAATAATAATAATCTTGTTCTGTGGAAACTTCAGTTTTATGCTACAATCACTTTGTGTTCAATGAGTTTATGACACCTCGGCGGTTCTTCAGAAGTGAAACCACCTCATTAAATCCTCTCCTTCCTGTGACACTGATAACAGAAAACGGTTCATAACTGACGGACTTTTTCTGTCTTTGAAAAAAACAAATACTTTGCACCTGTTTATCAAGCCTTCTGTTTGGATATTTTGGGGCCTTAAAAATACTCTTATCCGCTCATACTCACAGCTGTAATCTGGCAGTCGCGGCATCATGATCCCAGCGCGGATCCAGTGCTCCAGGGGCAGAGACCCCGCCATGGCAGCCGCCTTCAGGTGCTCTGGGTAGGTCTGTGTTAGCTGTGTGAAGCCGGTGTACGCGAACGCGGGGTGCTGGCCACCCAACGCTGACAGCGGGTACATGGGTGCGGGATACATGCCGGGAATAGAAGCGAGTCCTGGATGCGGGAGGTTGAGGATACCCGGTTTGGGGATTAGTCCGGTCTGAAGTTGCGCGGCCCGCGGGGACGGCGTGTCCGCACGGCGGCAGGAGACCGGGCTGCCTGCGGGGCTGTCGCTGCTCAGACCCGGGGAGAGGTCTCGGCTCACCCGGTTGGTCTCATCGGCGAGCAGGGCGTCAATTCTGAAGTTTCTCGATTTCTCCATGACGGCTTCACTGAAGGGGGACTGCAGGGTAAACGCGTAAAGTTTGGCGGGTGCGCACCTGTGCCGTGCGTCAGCGCGCAGGAGCCTCTTCCACTCACAAACTCATGCGCTCTCCTTCTTCTCAGAAAACCTCAGACTGGACGGATAAGTTACAAATAAACACAAGACATTCTCAGCTTGTATCTTATTAACTGATTTTCTTAATAAACTTTTTAAATTACTGACGTTTGCACGCGCACCTCTCCATCTATTTCCTAGAAAAGCACCCAAACACGTCACTCTGCAACATCGCGCCCGTCCTGATCTTCAACACCAACTTCAAACAACAGAGGTGTGTGTCTCACTCCATCAGCCGTCCTCCTCCACCCCTGCAAGGCCGGTGTGAGCAGGGATTGGCTGGAGTCTGAGCTGCTCTGACGGGCCTCTAATCAGCTAATTACTCGCTCGTTTCTCCCCCCAGAAAGCATTCAGAGTGAGGTAATGTCCAACCCTTGTCCCGCCTGCGAACACCTTCAACTGCATCAAAAGCGCGGAGGTACATTAGAAGATTAGCCAATTGTATTTCCAGTATCTATCTTACTGCCAGCTCCTCGTACCCACCATGACTGCAGCCTCCACCTCGCCATAAACAAAGAATTATATACACCAAACTCATTATCAGTGCTGCGAACATCCTCCACACCTTCCACACGAATACTGGCTGTTTTTCAGCAGTCTTAAGGTTATTGGATACCTGACTGGTGTCCACTCCACTCCAGTATTTAAATCATTAATATTAACAGCTTGCTTCATTCTCATACTAAGGCCATACCGATGCTGTTAAACTTTACGATCAAGAACTGCACACAAACCGTATAAAAGTGTAATGGCTTGGCAGAAGGGGCTATAAGTTAATTGGCCTTCTGCTTAAGGTGAACTAATGTCGGTTTAAGGCCTGAAGGAAGCTGAAGAGAAGTCTGATGGCCGCATGTCTGTCAGCTGATCGAGGCTTAATCTACTTTCTGTTGAGCACCAACAAAAGTAAAACCTTGTGGAAATAAAAGAAATAGGTTATAATAAAGTTCAAACACC
The DNA here is from genome assembly GCF_040436345.1 of Pagrus major. Taxonomy (NCBI): domain Eukaryota; kingdom Metazoa; phylum Chordata; class Actinopteri; order Spariformes; family Sparidae; genus Pagrus; species Pagrus major. The sequence goes on along the minus strand of NC_133218.1, from coordinate 17,480,478 downwards.
TGGTCTGATTGTGCTGCAGGTAAAATCTCAATTAAGACAATGCTGAGACTTTTAATCAAACCATTTTATATTGAAAATGCTCAACATTTAAGATTAAACTTAATCTAACAGACGAATGTGAACTTTTTTTTATAAATGCAACGTGTAGGCCACAACTTCAAAACGTTTTTTAAAATAAACGTATTGCTGATCCTCCAAACAACCAAAGCCCTCCTCCCCCTCCTCAAAATTAAAACCTGTATTAATCTAATTATTTTATTTTATTTATCTAATTATCTCTATTATTTTAAGACTGTCTAAACGCTGTTTCAAAGACCAGTACTAAATCTTTTATTTATTCATAAATGTACTTATTTGTTGGCCTAAAACTGATCTTTTTGTTAATGCTGAATATAAAAATAAGTCTACTGTAATCCTGGCAGCCTATTCCCCTCATATAAACCCTGCAGGTTAAGTTGTAGGATGCAAACACATTTAAATAGTAGAGGAGATGACCTCAGTGTCCTGAGGCCCTGCACATCTTCTGTTGCAGACTGAGGTGTGGTGTCCATCAGACAACAGAGCTAAAACAACTGGTCAGCCTCAAATAATTGGCATCAATTTTGGCAATTGATTCATCATTTTTTTTTTTTTTAGCAAAATTTGGCACAAATTCACAACTTCCAGCTTCTAAAATATGAATATTTTCTGGTTTTCTTCGTCTTCGTAAAGGGAACATCTTTGAGTTTTTGCCTGTGGGTCAAACAAAACAAAACATTTTAAGATGTCACCTTGAGCTGGGAAGGTAGATGAATAATTTCCACCAAATGATTAATTGAAAAAGTAATCACATTAATTAATAGTGAAAATAATATTAGTTGCGGCCAGGGATGTCACAATATCAGATTTTCACTACACGATTTTCATGTTCACATAAATTCAAGATAACGATATTATGGCGATATCTTTAGAAATGTGGAAAATAATACAATTAATATAACTGATAATAAAATAGCGTCAATCCTATCCTGGTGTGCACTGGAATATTGATATATATATTTTATAACATTTATTATATAACTTTCTATTTTTTTTTTAATATCACGATTTTGGTGAATATCGCGATAGTGCGACACGCCCAGTTGCAGCCCTCAGACAATATGATTAAATCAATTCCTTGCAGAAATGAACGCCTAGTCTGGTCTTCAACACACTCACTGGAGGAGTTTCATCAGCTTGTACGAGGCCTCGTCTGTTCTTCTCTGCTCGTGAGCAGTCAGACACCTTCGACAACAGCCAGCACAGATGTGTTTGTTGCAGATGTCACAGTGTTACGGTCTAATCCAGACTGCAGCTCCAGACTCCACCCAAAAACCTCTAAATCGTGTATCTGAGGAAATTGGAATCCATTCTGCAGATATGAATAAAACCGACTCATTTCCGGACCCCCACTCACGATATGTAATTGGCTGGTGCGTGAGCGTGCGTGTAGTTGACCTCCAGGAAATTGGAGCGGTCTCTCAGGTCCGCCCCCCCCCCCCGCCCCCCTCTCTCTCTCTCTCTCTCTGTCCTTCCCCAGTGTGGCTCTGTGTCTCTCACCCTCAGCTCTCTGTCAGGCACATTGCCGCCTGTCTGCTGATACAGAGGTAATTTGCTCCGGTGGAAATCAAAGTTGCTTTCTGCCTGTTTCTCTCCACCTCTTTCTCCCTGCAGAGCCTCCTTGTCTTACTTTTATGATTTGAAAGTAATTTAAGTAGCCAGTCCAGGGATACATCCCTCACCCGGGCCTGTTGACAGAGGCACACAAATTAAATTGAATGGGAGGCTGCAAACTGCTCCAGTGTCAGCTGAGCAGCGCTTTGACCAAAGTCGTCCTCCCTGAAGGGATCAAATGGTGCTGTGTGTGTGAGCCGATGAGCCATGAAGTCCAACATTAGTATGTTTGTTTTTAATTAAAAACTTTCAATGCTTTAGATTTACGCCTAAAAATGCTCTGATGTAGGAAAATGCACATCTTTAAATAGTTGAAACTGAGAGGCTAAAGTAAGTAAACAAAGTAGTTAGTAAGATGGGAAGTCAGTAAATGGATAAATAAAGAATAAACTATTAAGAAACTATTTTTGTGACAACCATTATGACATGCAGGGACTCATTTAATAACCTGTTTGGTGTCTCCAGGGGAAAATGTTCCCTGTTGGGCCCCTTGTAAATATTTATAACACAACTTTATTTGGGGAATCTCAGGATTATCCCCATTCAAGTTAGCCGGGCGCTAAACCGGAAGTTAGCCGGCTCAGCTGGCGGAAGTCTCTAGTGCATACGCTCTATGGGCCGGACAACACTGAAGATCTGGGTATTTTCATGCCCAGGAAGTCAAGCTGTTTTGGCTTCAAAACACCATTCAGCAGCTTTCATAGGAATGACTGCGGCTCCATGTCCAACACTGTGTCCAGATTTAATGTAACATACTTGACTCCCCCCATGGATGGAAAGTTGTGTGATTCTTCATAGTCCACAAAACATTTCTGGAGCTTCTCAGCAAAACAGCGTTGCAACATTCCCCTCAACAACTAGAGTAGATCAGGACTTGTTGTAAAACTTAACAACCAACTGAAAAAACAGTAATTACAGCTCAGCTCATCCGGCATAATACAAGTCTCCAGAAGCCCCGAGATCCCAAATGCATTTGAAAAGACGTTATTTACGCCCTGGACATGCAGTCGACCTCATGCACCCACTTCAGGTGGAGTGCCTGCTTTTTAGCTCATGAAGATATCAGCTTAACGAAGGGTAATAACTATTTTTCAAAATCAATTAATGGATTATGCCTGATGAGCTGTATGGAGCCATTTGTTTTCTTTTTGGATGTTTTTTTTACTTTTAAAAACAAGTTAAGTTGCAACGCTGTTTTGCTTTAAAGCTCCAGAAATTTGTGTTATGTGGACTGCAAAACTTCACCCAACTTTTCATCGGCATGAGGTTGAGTGAGTAATAGCATAACATTTTCATTTCTGGGGGAATTTATCCCTTAAATAAAATTTCAGTTAATGAAATTATGACCGAACTGACAGTGCCTTGCGATGCCCCTGAAGCAATTATGCCAAGTTACAGTCGAAGTTAAGCATTTATCTTCCTCACATTGCTGCACAGTACAGGTGCAATACATTTCATAATGGGGTTGCTGTTGCAAGATCATATTTCCTCCATGTATCAAACCATTTAACTTGGGGGCAAAGAGGACGTTGGAGATTTGTAGTAGTAGTTTGACTTAACAAAGATATCCAAGTTCAGCATTTTTAGCCATGCTAGTGGTGTGGCGGAGTTGGTTGGTCCACCACTTTGACTGAAATATTTCAACAACTATTGGATGGAGTAAGATAACTTCTCACTTTTTTTCTAGATCAGATCAAAATGTTATTTGTCCAACAGGCCTACAACGGTTCAGCTGTACTTTGTGTTAGTGCTACTTAGCCAATGTTAGCATGCCAACACATTTAACTAAGATGACTAATAAACAGTATACCTACTAAAAATCTGCATTTTAGCAATGTCATTGTAATCATGTTAGCATTAGCTCAATGCTCTGTTGTGCGGGCAGCCTCATAGAGCTGCTAGCATGGCTGCGACACTCTTGGCCTTCCTTTTGCTTTACACTTATAAATAGCCGAGGTGGTGATGTGATCCTATATTGATCCATCAGGGAAAAAACCTTTCAGAGGTCAGGGTCAGCCACAGTGCATCACAACGGGACTAGTAGGATTTACTGTGTTGCTGATGGACACTTCAGCAGTGTGGACGCTGCTCACAAGTGAGTCAAAAACAACAACAAGCAATGTCGTAGATCATCAAATGAATTATCTGATTGCATTGATCTCAGTGGAAGGCTTCTTAACATTGAATCAGATATGCCTAACTTACCCTTTCTTCATGTCCTCACATGCACGTGCCCTCTTGAACCCTTTGCGGAACTCTTGAGATGCAGCGCGCAGCCGTCAGACCGTGAGAGGACAATTGGTTCAAAGAGACCGCCGGCCCTTGACGTTGCACTACAAAGCCAGAGTTTATCGACGAGTTATGCGTCAGTAAACTTAGCGGCCAACAGGAGTTTACTGAAACATTAAAGAGCTTATCAGCAATTACAGGCATATTTTTCAATCATTACCACAGCTCTGAGACAGCTTGCCCTGTCCTAAAACTAATCCAGGTGCTCTCTGTGTGCAGGCCTAGTCAGCACATTGTTGACTCCCGCTGGGTCACTGATCCTCGCTGATTTATTTAACCTGCTGATAAGCTCCTTTCACACTGCTGATAGATGAGAAAGTTCAGGAGCTGAAATAAAGCAAATAAGGACCTTCCAGGGATTGTTAGTCTGATAACATGGATGATATAAAAACAGGTCAGCAACATGCAACGGGCCATGAAGACTCAGATTCTTTCATTCAACTTTCCAGATGTGTTGATTGATTCTGATTCAGCGTGCTTTGAGTGTTTGTTCATGTTTGCACATTCCAGCATCTGCTCTTCCTTCAGGTTTGGTGTGACGCCGTCGACCAGCACCGGTTTTCCCACCAGACCTGGAGTACGATGTCCGGGCCGCGGCTGTGATGAATGATCCGGGTGCACAATGGGCTTTCTGTGACGTGAAAATCAGCTCTCCATACTCTTGGTAATTAGACTAATTCCCACAATGTTAAAGGCAGACGATAAATCAGCTCGTGTTCTGCCAGACCTTGAGACCAAAATTAATGTTGTCTCATTAAGGAGATAAAAGTAATTTATTAGAGTTTTACTTCTCGTCTTAGTCTCCGTGCCCTGTCCCCATCATTTATTAACCAATATTGAGCTTTGCCATATGACATCTAGCCTGCTGGATGTGAATCTCCCTTTGTCTGTCTTTGCTACTTTGGCCTGTTCCCACTCCCATCTCTCTCATCAGGTGTGTATCAGCACTTTCAGGAAATGCTGGTGGAGAGAAAGTGTTTGCTGAGCCGGGAATTCGTGTCATTAGTTGAACTTTTTTGTTAAATTGGTGGTTTATTTCCCAGGGAGAACAACTAGGACAACAATAATAAACAATATGTTCATTTTAAAGAGCCAAATATATGCCTAACCAGACCGAACAAATCTCTCTTGGCAGAGTTAATGCTCCTGGTGAACAAAACCATTCCAGCAATCACATTGTGTTTTTCAAACTGTAATTATGAGCAGCCAAACATTCAGATGTCAGGGAGCTCTGACAGCTACAGCGCCATACTTCTGATTTGCTGAAAAGGCCGACAGATGTGTCGACAGAGCCACCATCACTGGGAGTTACAGTACATCTTAATAAAATCCAAAATATCAGCCCCTTTAAGCCTATTTACATGGTGTGACTACAAAGCTAGCGGCAGGGGTACCCATCCTGGAAGAATTCATGGACGAACCCCAGTCGGAATAATGGGAGGTTTTCCTTCTCTTCCTGTCTTTCCTACATTGCGTGAACACAGCATTATGCCAAAGTGATGGTGTCTGACACCAGAAAGGCTGCCACTGGCCTAAAACTGGCCCTAGTGCCACTAACTAGAAGTAATTAAGACTGTCCTCCTAAAAAAATGATAGCGTCACTCGTTTCAGGAAGTGCCCCAAATCATCACAAGTAGACATTAAGGTGACAAAGCCCTCAGCTCTAGTTATTATGATAAGAGCAAAACAGGAAGTACATTGACGTAATTCAACAGAACGTCAGACTCTGACACAGGAGCTGACAGCTGTTTGTTTTTTAAACTGATAGTCAAGGTTAGTTTCTTTTACCCATAACCACCACTGTTTCCGTACCTTAACTTAGATTTTTCCCTTAAAGCGGAAATACACAACTTTTTAATTCCCCCCCCCTCTTTGTGTTTCCCTGTGGTGTTACTGTTGCCGCTGCTATTGCAAACACAGCATTAGCTCTATGGCTACCGCTAACAGCCTGGCTACTGTCCAAAGCAAAAACACATCCGTTGGAAACTACTTTGACCCTGAAACACCGATCTCAGTGCTATGAAAAGGCAAAGTATTAATAAAGTTGTATTCAATCAACTAATTCAAAAATGTGCTGCTTTGGCTCTGATGCAACATCCTCTCACACACTGTCCCGCCAACAACACTATCTGATTGGCAACACGTCACAGATAACAACTTATAAACACTGAATAATCTGAAACTGCAAAGTAACTAATTAAATGTATTAAATACATTTAGTGGCGAGGAAGTATAAAGTAGCAGATAATGGAATATCAAAGTAAAGTACCTCAAAATTGTACTTGAGAACAGTACTTGAGTAAATTATGCTTAGGTTTATTCCAGCACTGGTTGTTTAAAATTTTGTCACAAAGAGTTTTATTTTTACTGCAAATGAATATCGGTCCCAAATATCGGTTTTCAGTCTCCTTGTTTTCTAAAGAAAAAGCCATATTGGTCAGACTGAACAGATTCCTCTTCCTGTTTTGGTTGCGCACTGACAGACCTGCTTCCTTTGTGCTGTAGTTCGACCACAATTTCTGAAAAAAAAAAAATAAAAAAAATCGCACGATGAAAGTAGGGTTTATAGAGCACCAATCTATACACGGATGGCATCAGTTTTCTCCAGCCATCACACCGTGCAATCAGTATTTACCGCAGAATGTTCAGTTATGTGTTGTTGTAATGGTCTGTCTGCACCCTCAAAACCTTGGCAAGTCCTCCTGTGCCTGAAGAGTATCCTGACACTCAGCCACACTCGGCCACCTGGGATGTATTTTCAGTATAACATTTATTCCAATTGTGAAGTACAACAGACGCTGCTGAAGTATCAGGAGTCAGAAGAGGGACAGAAACGCTTGTTGATGAAGGTTCTCAGTCATCCAGGTGATGGTAATTCTAAGTGCTGTATTTAATTAAATTTTAAGTTATTGTACTATTTTTAATCCCACAAGGGGAAATTCTTTTTTTTTGTATCGTAGGCACCTGGACTTGTTTCAATTTCATGAAGCTGTTTGAAACATTAATTGCTATCATGGACAACTTTTACTGTAGTTACAGGGATATAACAAAAAGAAAATTAAGTCCTGTTAAACTGATATTTAAAACAAAGGCTTGTATTGTGCACTTCCAAAGATGTATGGATTAAAAGATGGACTCAGATCTTTTAAAGACCCTTCATATGTCTACAAGAAGCTCCACATAAACAAGTGTGGTTATTAAGTGTCATATTGGTGACGCATGCTTTAAACTGTGTAACGGTTGAGAAACTCACCCTACCTACCTGGCCTTTAGGTTAGGTAACACTGTTTCAGTAGTACTCAAATTATATAAAGATATCTAAACAAATGCATAGTGCTGGAATTTAAAGGATTAATCTAATGACAGAGTATCTGATCTTAATAGCTCCCATACATCTTTCAGATACGTTCTTAGCTAATCAATGGCAGCTTAATAAAGTCGACACATTAGATAAACCTCAATGGAGGCAGAACAAATAAAACGGCGCAGGTTCAGAGTCTGCTGAACATCTAAATTGGGGAATTCCAACCTTGCGACTCTCCAATCTCTTTCCCAGCTCACCTGTTTATTTTTTCCACACTGGAAACAAAAGCTTCCTTTCAACATTATCCAGTCCAGTGTGAGTTTTACGACCATTTAATGGGTCCTTCCATCTAACAGCCCTGGGTTTTACTGTCACCCATACAAGGGCCCATTGTGAATAGACATGGGAAGAAAGGAGATAAATACACCTTATCAGCCACAACAACACATCATTACTTTCACCCTGCTATCTCACCGTCCCTCTATACCACGCATTATCTGGCCACTTATGAGGACATTCAGAGCCATCAAGTGCTTTGAAGATTTCCGCCAGTTGGCTGTTTGCTCTCACTGTTTCATTTCTGCAGATCAACTCAGTTTCAAAGCTGAACTCTTTTTGTCTCTGATACTATTTTATGTGTGTGAAGGGCAAGAGTCTGCTCCTCTCCGAGAGAAGCAGGTGGCTCAGAAAAACAGAAGGAATTGTCCGCCGATTGGACCATGACCACCTTATAAGAACAAGCTATTAGTCTCAGTCTTTCATTCTGTCCACAATCAGGCTACTGAACACAGACAGTCATTTTAAATGACAGTTACATCCTTTTAAACTAGTTTGTTTATATGAACTATAACAAAATGTTTTATTATATATGTTATCTTTCCTGCTGCTTGTTGTTTCCAGTGTATTGACATGTGAGTTGTGTGTTCTGCTTCCCTAGGGATCCAGAAAGTTGTCTGAATCTGAATCAGTGTCTTTCAGTCCACTGAGAGCTACACTTTGCTGTGTAAAATGACATTCAAAACTGCATCTAATTGCTACTCTGGGGACGAGTCTTATTGCTCCTGAAAGCATGTTTTCTGCCATGCTTTCCGCTGTGAGGAAATCGCCCACTGCCATTAGCGCTCAGGTAATGTCTTCTTATTGCCCAATTTACCTGTTAACACTAACCAAAGGTTACTGAGGGCACAAGGACAGACAAGCAGTGAAAGATAGTGAGAGCCAGACACAGGCAGTTTTGTTTTTCAAATAAAATGAGTTAGACTTATCTTCATTTTTGTTTATTATCTCCACCAAGGAGGTTATGACTTTACCCATATCCGTTTGTTTCTTGGTTGGTTCTCAAGCGGCTGTAGACTCTCGGCCTCGTTTAAGATTAGTTGTTACCTTTTCTTTTAGAGTTAATCATAGAAACACACCACATGCACACAAATGTTGAAATGAAGTTTCATTTCACCAAATTAAATCTTAAGATCTTACGTTGTTGTGAGCTGTGCATGACGGGACATGCAGAACAGAAAACAAATTCAATCAGGCTAATCTCTTAAGCAAATGAATCTCTTTATGGTAATGCTAGTAGTGCCACCTCCCATAAGGTAATTTCTGCTAGGACGCAGTCAGTATTCCAAAAATTTAAATGAATTGATCAGTCACTTGACTCTGTCAATAGACTAATGGAGCGCTGTTAGGATTTGTCAATCCATGAAGTTATGGCAGAGGTAAATCACAGCATTGTGGTGTATTTTAATGGCTCTCGATTGATCAAAACGTCGTCAGAGGTGTGACAAAGTACGGTCAGTCAGGCTCCTTCGGCAACACTTCTGATGAAGTGACTGAACAAGCTGAATACTCTCAGAGTACCAACAGACAGATTTCTAGTCATTTAACTTCACCTTAGCACATTTTACAGGTAACACAGTTTATTTTTTTACTTTTATTAACTTTACAGAATGGGGCTGTATCAAAGTGTCCAGTCCTACAAGATTTCATCCAAACCAAACACTTCTGTAGCTAATCTTTTGTTTTAGCCTGATTCACAGCACAGCACAATATTCACTGACTTTAAGGGAACAATGAAAGTTCGATGTGGTTTAAATACGATCGTTCAATTCACGTTTTTTTTCTTCACTCCTTGTTCTTTATATTGGCTCTATTTATGGCTACAAGGGTAAAGAGGTCAGGGAACTCATACCTCTCTGTCAGCGTGCTAATTGGTTTGAATGAGCCGCCCCTCCTCCCGATAAACTACATGTACTCAATCTTTAAGGTAGCCTAAATCAGTTTTAGTTAGCCTGTCACAAAAGGACAAATTCTTCACCTTCGCTAAGATTCAAAATGTGCTTTGCAGGTGTCAAACATATTGATATTTGTTTTATGATTCTAACTTCGGTCTTCAGTATTTTGTTCGTTGTGGTTTTTGTGTTGTAAAGCACTTTTGTTTGTAGGGCTGTATAAATTCAGTTTACATCCTCTTTCCACGTCTGAAAATCATTCGGGGGAAAAAAATAAATCGACACCTCCCATATTTACATAGCTAAATCTCATGTTTATTGACATTTGGTTTTGTTCAAATATCCTTATGAGATTAGCACTGTTTGCGATAATCTGTTTGCTCTTAGTTCTCTGACGTGTTGAGTTTCAGGAAACGTTCCAGATGTGCCAAACTGGGACTGGTTCTGAGTGAGCTAACTGAGGAATTAGCAATTCCATAATTGGTCTTTCTGTCAGAGGTTCTGACATGCTGAGATGATGAAGCGCTCACTGAGTGATTTGTCTCCTGCTCTGTCTCACACTGTGCCCAGAACAGAAAACTTCAGTCATTAATTCAAACAGGGGTGCCCAAACTTTTTCCCTTAGAGGGCCAACAGGGAGACTTAAAGTCAATCTGCAATGAAAAATGCCTTTTTAACCATTTTAGATTACACCCACGATCACATTGTGCACCTACTTAACAATATATGCCAACAAATGTACAAACCCCCAATTTCTTTGTTTTGTTATGTCAACATAGGTCCTGACTTCTTTCTGTAAAACTCAAGTTCACGTGCACTTAACTCTGAATGGCAGAGCAACAATGTCTTGCCTTGTCTTGTTTCACTGATTACTGTACAAAAACAGTAATTTATAACTTTATTCAGTGATTTGGGTGAAACCAGCTCATATTCTGTTTTCCAACATTGAGAATTTAATATATGTGATAGTCTTCCTGGCTGAAAAAACACCAACGGTTCAATATGGAAGCACTGAGAGAGAGAGAAAAAAAATCTGGTGATCTATTTGCTAAATCTGATCTAAATTGTTTTCCCTCATGTGTTCATGAATTAAGAACAAGTATGAAAAATGTTTTGCTTGGATAATCTTTCAAAGTCCCTTTATTATTATTATTATTATTATTATTATTATTATTATTATTTGTACTGCAGTGTCCATAGATCTAGGATCACAAGTTCCTTTAACTGAACCGACTCCTCCTGTCGTGCTCAGATAATGACAAATAATTAATAAGTCGGGATCCTAAATATTTAAAGGGCACTTTTACTTCACACAAAATAAAACAGCATACACAGCAAGTCATATTATAATCTTTTAAAATCATTTAAATATTTTTTTGCTTGAAACTTTGTTGAGAAATGAATATATTAAGCCTAGTGAAATCTAATGCTGCCCAAACTACAGTACAATACACATGAAAATGTAAATAAAATCTTTTTTTTAGACATTTTCATGTTAAATGAAGATTATTTGCCTATATGTAATCAAAAGGTTGCCATTCCCAGGAAAATAAATAACAAAACACAATGCAGTACATAAATGGCAATAACATCAGCCCCCTTACTTCCTACTGGGTTTTGCAGGCCGGTACTGAATGACCCAAGGCCCGGTACCAGTCCAAGGCCCGGTGGTTGGGAACCCCTGCCCTAGAGGGCATGTTGTATTTGTCATTGTGTGTACTTGGCCTTGTGTGGAGTTCAACATGGTGAACTTTGACCAGCGAAGCGGCAGCCACAACCAAAAGCGAAGACACGTGTGTGGTTGACCCCTCAAATGGACTCCAGACCAGCAAACTGAGTTCTGTGTGTGTCACATCCTCAACACTCATTCAGCAAGAGCGGGTGCTGGTCATCCACGCGCGTGTGACTGTACCACAACATCAGCTGAAATGTTTAGGTTGTTGTTGGTTTGACCTCGACATGGTCAGAGAATGAGCGCACTTTAACTTTCCAACCATTGAATAGATAATATTTATGAGAAATAGTTCAGATCAGCAATCAATGGGACATTAATCATCTTGTTTAAAGAAAACTTAAGACACATCTGCACCTGTGAACCTCAGGGTCAACAGGTGTTTAACCTTGTCCTGAAAAAAGTCCCCTGTAGTATGACAGGCTCTCAATGTTTGTCACATAGCTGACTTCTGTCGTCAAAATGTTCTGTAAGGTTGGGCTGCTGATCGTCTGTCGATTGGAGACCCCAGCTAGTTTAGTTACAGATGTACAGTTGCCTTTTAGAAATGTATGGTGGGACTTTGGATTAAGACGGTAGAAACATGAACATGAAAAATAAAAGATCCTATTTCATCTTCATTCTGTCTTAAGTCTTAAATAATACTATAGTTACACCGACTGATGTTTTCAAAACTCACTGAATTTGCCTTTAATGTCCTTCATTGTCCTCTCTGTTTTCTTTCACCAGCTCCCTCTCCTGCTCCCCCTCCCTCAGGCTGTGGGCACTGACAATGCGGCATTATGGAAATAAATTGTTCCATTAGGTGCATTGTGTTCTGTCATCAGGCCAACCACGCTGGGTTATTAATGGACACAGCCTCCGCTTTGATTAAGACGGGAGATTTATGAAAAAACACGCACCGGTGGCGTGTCACTCAACATACTTTCCTTCACTGAGGTGTGTTCACACAGAGGTTCACTCACAGGAAGTGACCTTAGGAATGTCAGCAAAGTGGAGGACCCATTTCCTTTTGGACATACTGGTATTAAAAGACATGGAGTAAGCGGATTAGAGCTGCCACAATTAATAGATTAGTTGATTAGTTGTCGACTATTAAATTAATCGCGCACTATTCTGACAATCGCCTAATCAGTTTGAGTAATTTTTTTCAGAAAAAAGTCAAAATGCTCTGATTCCAGATGATTAAATGTGAATATTTTTAGGTTTCTTCACTCATCTATGACAGTAATCTTTGGGTTATGGAAAAAGCAATACATTTTAGTTTAAATTAATTGTAAGTTGCAGCCCTACTCTCAGTTCAGGTCATTTAAACAAGACGTAAATGTATTGGATTTGTTTTCATTTGGTACTCTGTCTCTTTAACAACGCTGATGTGTTGGCTCTGAGGCTGTAATAAGGCACAGCAGCGCTTCGAGCTAAATGCTAATGTCAGCATGTGAACACCTGCACAACGACAGTGCTAACATGGTGATGTTTAGCAGGTTTAATGTTTATGTTTATCAAATTAATTGTTGCTGAGTGTAAGCATGCTAACATTAGCTAAATAGCGTTAAACCCAAAGTACAGTTCAAGATGACGGGTGGTTAAGTTATTTAGTGTTTGTCGACCATCGTTTTGAAGCCTCCAGTTTGACATTATGGTCGATGCCATTGTGGTTTTTTGAGCCAGAAGTGACCATAATTAGATGAGAGGGTGGAGCTGGGGAGGATATCCCAAGGACATGCCGTGGTCGTGACATGTCATTCACAGTGTAGCCACATTTTACTCTAAATAGGACCATAATTTACTAAATGAACATCATGCTGTATTGAAGAAGACTTGAAACTAACAATTGAGACCACAAACTCATTCAGAAACTGTTTACTGAGGTAATAAATCAAGTGGGAAGTAGGGTCATATTCTCATAAGCTTACATAGAGTCAGACTTGTTTTAGATCAGTGGAGTTGCCCCCTGCTGGCCATTAGAAAGAATGCAGATTTCAGGTGCTTCCACATTGGCACCTTCTATATATTTTATATGGCTAATAACTGGATAGATGAACAGAAGACTGCCATCTACCAATCTTCTGGCTATACTGAATATTTCTAAGACTAACATGAGGAAGTGAGGGTGTTTATGAGAGCTCGCAGTTGGACATAGAGCCAGATACATCCCCTTAAATCTGATGTGAAGGAAGTTTGAAATTCACAAGCACCTTTCAATGTCAATGTGACCGATCCAACACTTAACGAGCCATCGTTTAGGTTCGCTTACAAAGACTTCTGCAAAACTTGACATCCATGTAAGAGTATGTTTGTGTGAGTGCAGCATATCAGTAGGCTACATGTTATTTCAAGATCTGTATCTTCCTCCATTCTGTTGGTATTATACAGGCCTTAGTCATTCCCTCTCCACACAGGTGTGTGTGCACGCAAGTGTGACTGATCCCATTTATCAGGCCAGTTAACCCTTGGCAGCAAGTAGTAATTCGGAGCAGGAGACCAGAGGGGGATGCAGGCACTTGCTCTAATTAAATCCCCCCTCCACCTACACAGACTGCCTCCCCTCCTCCGGCAGGAGAGACACTGACCTTCCAACCCGGCCTCCCCCTGCTGCCTGCATCTCCCACCTCAGCTCTGCAAACTGCAAAGTGACACATAGAAACAGTTTTCTGCTCTAAAAGGAGTTTACACTTCAGTCTTTAATGTCACTAACTGAGGCTACAAAACATTCTTTCATTGTTTAGATCATAAACTACAGATTCAAATTAGATTAAAGTGTTTATATGTCACATCACACTGAACTTAATGAGAGAGTTCTTGTCACTCATTGCTCAGTGTTAATACATGAAGAGAAATTATGTTTACACATCAATCTAAGTCACAAGGCCTCATATAAACACATAGTGACTGAAATCGCCTCAATCAGATTACAAATAATCAGCACCGGATTTTTCTATATTACAGTCATTATGATTAAAGATAAAATAGGCAGAAAATGATGGAGGTCCAACACTGAATGTGTGCTTATGTGTTTTAGCCACAGTAGCTTCTCTAGGGACAGCGTTGCTTCACAAATATTTGATGGATTGCCATTAAAATCATGGACCCCAGAGGATGAAGCACTCCTCTGGCACCACCGTGAAGCTGACATTTCTGTTTGTGAGTAAAATATCAAACAACTATTGGATGGAGTGAGGATGAAATGGACACATTTCGTGATTCCTTATGGAGAAAAATCTTTAGGTCAAAATTTGAATGTGTTCAGAGCTTATTAGAAGCAGTTAGCATGCTTATACCCCTAAGACCCCCTCCACACAGGCATAAAAAAACCCCACTTAGACCCGCTAACATCTGGCTTTTATGTGCAATGTTAATGTAAATTGTGTAAATTAGCCGTTGACTTGTTTATATCTTTCCATCCGTCTCTGTCAAGCAGCACTTGAACATTGTCCAGTCGGCGATGAGTTTCGAAGGGAGAGTGAAGTAAAAGATATTAAAAGTAACTGCTGTTTGTGTCTGTGTGGTCGGAGCCTCGTCAGCTGTCTGATCGGTACCGTGCATGCGTAACTCATCAGAGATCAGAAAGCAACAGCAACATCTGTTATCAGCTCCAGAAAAAAATATGTCTAATTTAGAATATTATTAATAAAGACTTAATAAAACAAAGCAATGTAACAGGAGTAAATTGCTGATAATTAGCAGGTTTAGTCCTGTTTAAAAAAACCTGCGTATACACGCCAACTTCAGTGTAAAAGTGGTGTAAGATGATTATACCTCCTAAACATCAGCGTGTAGTCATTGTGAACTTGCATTTTGTAGCATCACAGAGCTACTAGCATGGTTTATACTTTACCACTGTTCATGTGTGAAAGTCAAAATTCTGTGTCTGGTTTGTCTGTTCTGAGCCACTGTAGAAAAATGGTGGTGCAACATGGCGGAGTCCGTGGAAGAAGACCCACTTCCTCTGTAGATATAAAAGGCTCATTCTAAGGTAACGTGATTCTTAGTTTTAGTTTTTTACACTAATGAAAACATACTTAAAATATAAATATTATATTCCATTTCTGTCAATAGATCCTCCTCAGTCCCTCTAAGTGGTTCACAGTGGACCTTTAAGATGCTTCCCAGTACATGTCTACATACAATCATAAACATCATTCTAGACTGAATACAGTGATTCAACTGTGGCCAGCAAACAGCAAATTAATCCATTTAAATTCTAACAACAGGAACATTGTGATCAGCTGTGTAATACATTAAAAATACATGGATCGATTTGAGTTTTCGCTGTCATAACTTTATTTGCTTTCCCAGGACTGTTGAGCTAATCAACACATGATGATGCTTTTCCCCTTTCAACTTTGTATGCCTTCACTGAACTGTTGACCTCCTTCTAATCCAGCCTGTTTTCAGTGTGAGTGACACATGATCTTAATGCTGACTCAAAACAAATGCGTCCTTCCTTCACTTGTGGAGTAATGACAGTGAATAAAGTGGCATTAATGTGTTTGCACGGGTATGAACGCTCACAGCTGGCTTTTGTGTGGCACTCTGGGTTCAAAAGAGGGTTAAGAGCAGGGTAATCTGTCTGGCTGACAGCATCAAAGCGGCTGGCATCATTAATACAGTTCCGGGCTGAGGCGTAGTCGCAACGGCTCCATCCACTGTTTGTGAAGGTTACACATGACTTTGCATGTCCACGTGTAGGAACAGGTATCTGGATTTGTGTGCACAAATTAGAAGAAGAAATCCAATGTTGTTCGTTTAACTAATGGTGGTGTTGAATTTCTTGGCCCATTTTGTGTTTGGTAATATTTGAAGTTTATCAACACAAAGTACATGAAATTTATTGGCGTCAAAGTGTTGAACTCTCTCTCACAGCAGTGATAAATTCAAAATTATTCTCACAGTTCTTTCCACACATTCATCACTGATGTTCGACTATGACACATGAAGATCCATCATGAAAAAAGGCTGATGATTAGCGTGCTTATCACTAAAGGTTCAAACAGGCTCTCAGGCAAGCTAACTTTGTGAGCTACCTCAGTAAAGGAACTGTGAGGATACATTTCTTCTGGACCAAACCCTGGCTATTAACCTGTTAAACCTGAGCGGGGCCCAACCGGGAAATATATAGTTTGGTACCTGAGAAATTTTAAATGGCACTGGAACTTCTGCCCGAGTGCTCTATGTTAAAACCTCTCTAATTTGTTCTGATTCACCTTATTAGCATAAACGTTGGCAAAGGTAATGTTCAGATGTTTTGCTGTGGTATGCTGTGTGCCAACTTAATTTACTCGGACCTAGTAACATATATACTTATACTTACACACCTGAACAAATATTTCAAGTGTTCCCTTTATTATGCTACCTTGATTATTCAAATAGACCTCGTAGTTGCAGAGATAGACTCTGTGAGGTATCGAGCAAAGACACAAAATAGAGGCTTGTTCTTAAGAGGTTCAGATAAAAACTGATATTGTATCTATGGTTGCTCAGGAGTTACAGCGCACTTGTCAGCACCGGTGAAGATAATCTGTACTTCAGTACAAGTACATTTACATTACTGAAATATTACTCAATTACAAGTACAACCACTGGTATTAAAATAATATTAAAGTAAAAATACTAAATATTTTTCTCAAACACTTCTCAGAGTATTAGTTACTTTTAATCCTCTTGATGTTTAATGCATTATCAATAGCAGACATTCAATCAAAGGGGTTTCTGTTTAAATTACTCCCAACTCGCTGTTCTGCTCAGTGGTCACGGTCACCTCTCCAAACCTGCATCTGCTGCACAGTTTTGAGTTTTTATTAGCCCGTTTGTGATCAGATAGCCTTATTGGCTACATAAATACAGATGAAAGGTTTAGATATTAATTCAATTGTGATTTTAAAAGTAACTAAGTAGGTTTCTTGGTGTAATGCATATTTAAGTACAAGTAAAATTACAGACTTGAAAAAATATTCATAAAAGTAAAAAGTACCCAAAAAATTACTTAATTACAGGACTGAGGTTTTGATCTGGGTTGTAATTCAGAGCAATATATTATTTTTTTATTTTCAACATATCTATTCATTTTTCTTCCCAATATTACTTCATCCGTGTCTGTTAGGGAGAGGAATAGGATATAATGCATGGATCTTGGTGGTTGGTATGATTTGATGTTGATCCCAGATCTAGTGAGCTTAAATTATGGTTAAGCGGTTAATGATAGTTTAAAATTTAGTTTGATAATAAAAAAATCCAAAGTTTGATATTTCAAGTTATGTACAAATTATGGAAGCATTTCCTTTAACTGACAATGTTGAGGTGCTGTAAAAGAACTGTTATAAAGAAAAAACAATAATCACAGTCTTGGGGAGTAAAGGGCAGATAATTAATTTCTTCAGTTTACTACAGTGCAATACAACCACAACAGTGTGCACTGCAGCTGTCGGTTGCCCTTGAAAAGCTCTCACTCTCTTACTGAGCTATTACTATACGAACACTTTCAACCTACAAAATGGGTGCACTGCATTGGCTCTTGCTGAATGTCAAATGCACAGAAGACCTTTGGAGTGCCAGTAGCAGCTGTGTTTAGATCAAATAGCAGCATGTAGAGTAGCAGAAGGAGTGGTACCAACTATACAGTATGCACAAGTAAAAGTACATATCAATTAGAAGAATGCATTGAAAGATTTTATTTTAATCTACACGCAACTGTCATTCAGGCCCCAGTTTTAAACTATGTTTGGTTTAAGGCGCATCTGCTAATGTTTACCTGCTCCCATCCAATGAACTCATCTTCAGAACTACTTCAGGAATGGCCTCTGTGGTTCGTTGAAAGGTGATCTGGGAAATGTAGTTTGAAGGCACAATTTAAAGGATTCACCCAGAATTAAAAATTCAGTCCTTATATACTCACCCTCATGCCGACTGAAAGTTAGGAGAGATTACGCAGTCCACAAAACATTTCTGGGGCTTCAAAGCAAAACAGTGTTGCAGCATCCTCCTAAACAACTGGAATGAAAGTGGACTTGCAAATCAATTGGAAAGATGTTATTTACATCCTCTCCACGCAGTCGAGCTTGCACCCACTTCAGACAGGGTCTATGCTAACACTTTTAGCTCTGCAGCTACAGAGAAGATTTCAGGGTGCAAGTAACGTGTTTTCAAATCAATTTGTGAGCTTCCGGAGAATAAGATTACACCGGACAAGCCATTTTAGTTTTCATTTAATTGTTTTGTTTTCTGTTCAACAAGTCCCCATCTACTTTTAGGAGAATGCTGCAACGCTGTTTGCTGCAAAGATCCAGAAATGTTTTGTGGACTACGAAACTTCATGGTATGAGGGTCAGTAGATAATGGCTGAATTTTCAATTTATCCTTTAAGTAAAAGACGAACATGCAGAAAACACTTTACAATAACTAAATTGATTGCGTGATCGCATTGCAAAAAAACATTATAGATGCACAATTATTGAAAGTGTTTGTCGTAGCGGTGAACACGATGGATTCAGGTCATTTTCTAGATTTGTATTCTATTTACATGTGACTAAAGAGATACCAGTGTGTTTCCGCATGCATGCATACAGAGGTTCACGTCAACATCTCATTTATGTAATGGCTCCACATTTATTGCACGCTGACATGACTGACAGGTGGAAATGACATCACTAACATTTAAATCGTTGTCCTTCTCTCTGCAGAGTAATACATCCTAAGTGATGCATATTCCACCGCCGAGCTATTTCTACTCTCATCTACTTCATCTTTACTCCACCTTTCTCAAACACACACGCACACACGCACGTGCACATGCTTTAATCCCCCTCTCACTTTCTGTGTTTCATTTTATTGTCCCGGCAACCTCACAGTGTCACTGCGCTATCCAATTGGCATAATTGAGCCGGGTCAGATGATAAAGAGACCTATAACAATCAATGCAGGTGAAATAAAAAACAGCTCCCAGTTATTACTTTTGTCCTTTTCCGACGTCAATCAATGCCCCTCTGCTCCCCTCCACACACACACACACACACACACACACACACACACACACACACACACACACACACACACAGTTTAACAGACTGGGACTGCTACGTTTATTTAAGGGAAAAGGTTTGACATCCCAGAAGGAGGTGTAAAGAGACATGAGGAGGTGAAGGCAACAGAAGAAGAGGAAGAGATGGAGGAGGAGGAGGAGGAGGTTGTTCAGGAGTATGAGAGCAGAGATAGATGAGATGTGACAGGCTGCCACTCTTCTCTACACCTTCTCATCAGCATGACACAGCTGTCGTAGCCCTATTTCAGGAAAATTAAACAGCCTTACGGTAAACTGGCCTGCCTGTGGGGGGAGGGTCTGGAGGAGCGAGGAGTGTGTGTGTGTGTGTGTGTGTGTGTGAAAATGAATAAAGCTTGTAGTATGCAGATGGCCTTTCTGCTTCTCTCCTCCCCCAATCTGTTCCCCTCCCTCAAGCACCATCCTCTCCTTTTGACATGGTAATGGCTCCAAATTGATGAAGACACTTCACTCATTCAGTGACAACTCTACTGCCAAGCACATAAACACTTCCTCCACACCTCCTCAACCATCAATCACGATGAAGCCCCTCCCTTCTGACCGCTTGGCATTGGCTGGGCGGGACGATGTTTAATCAGCTAATTTGCTCCTCTCCGGCCCCAGTTAATGACCGTGCCACCTCAGGATTATCTTGTCGTCCCATCCTCTTAATCAGCGCTGATGAACTGCTCATCAAACTATTAGCCTCCTTTTGACTTTTGCCTTGGCAAAGGTTAAAGGCCTGTGATTAAAACTAATCTGTTGGGTCACATTTCTCTCTTTAATTGGCAGAATTGTAGGCATTTCAGTGGCATTCCTACAGTGGCTGAGAGACCTCGACTCTAAATCAAAAACACAAGCAAATGAAGAAAACGTCTCCCCAATAAATGAATGAATAAACACAATTAGGATCTGTGCCACAGATAAAGCAAAAAGCAAATAAAGAAATGTTGCACATTCAGTATTCTTAGTTTGCATCAGTTTTTCCCCAAATGCTTCCTTCCTGTTATCAGACAATTATATTTTCCATAGAATAAGTTCCTCGTAAACACATTTGAGGACACTAGTAATCAGTCAAATTAATCGTAGGCGTAAACAAACATTATCAATAATCAATTTTACAAGAATTGGATTATTTTATAAAATGTTTTAAAAAGAAATCTATCATTTTTACAATAAGAATATCATTATTTTTTAATCTGCTGACAAATTCTACAAAGCATATTGTTCATGTTAACATAGAGCTGAGATGGTGAACATCACTATCACTATATTACAGATTATCATCAAGTAGAAAAAGTAGAAACATATCAGTTAAGATCCTCGCTATTATACTTCCCTCTTGACCAAGGCTAAATAATAATAAACTAGTACACCAATAGTGAAGTTTATCACCTTCTGAGACTTAAAAAATTAATTAACTGGTGCACACAGACAAGAATAACTGACAGAAACGAGGGAATTATGTGGGCAAAAGTCAGGGTAAAATTTCACAGTAAGAATGCAGACACAGCAGGTTGATATCAGTCATTATTATGCAGTCATTATCAGTGGACATCAGTTTCTTTGTCAGTGTTGTTATAAAATTCATTGTTTCCACGAGAAGTTACATCCTTGTAAATAATCCCAATGAGTCAGGGGGTAAAGAGAGTGCCATTATCGACTAGTGCTTGATACGGTCAGATACCTTAAACTGGCAATAGACAAGTTTTTGCTTTAACGTATCATTGTGAAGTAAATGTTTATTGCACAATGTAATGGTTAAAGAATTATAACGCAATCTGACATGCGATTGGTTCCCTATAAACCTCAATTTCAGGTTTCTTGTGATCTACTCAGGCTGGCACCATTTCTACCTACCTTCATGTCTCCATTATAGACTAAAATAATGAATAAACTCATGTTTTGTCCTGCGCTGCTTGGTTAGAAAACAGAAACAACCTTGTTCTCTTTGCAACAGCGGCACTAACAATACCGCTTGAAAGAGGGAGAGGGAAAAAGTTGTCTGTTTCCAGTTTGAGTTCAATTAGCTTACTGGTGTCAGGCAGTGGTGGAATGTAGCCAAGTTCAATTTTGAGATACTTTTACTTCACTTGAGTATCATGTATTCATACTGTTAGGAGACGCACAGAATATCTTTCCTGCTCTGTAAAATTCAGGATAGTGTTAAGCGCAGAAATTAAGGAATCCATCACTACGTGCTGGTTTACGTGATTCGGGTACACTGGACCTGTCCACTTTTGAGCTGAAGATCTTGTCCTAGCTTCCAATTTAAGCTACTTTCCGCTGCTTCAGCACAACCATGCAGCACTTTCGCTTTAGGTAAAAGAGTTGTGATGCCTTTAAAAGAATTCATAACATCCAACCTGTACTGACCTTATACGGCAAATAAAAACTATCGATCCTCCCTCCCCAACTCCCACTTTAAAAGACTTATTGTGGAGCTCCATTTCATCTAATCACTTGGCAAAAGAGTCCAGGGTCTAAATAAAGAAAGAATAAATAAAAAAGTCCCTGGGCCAACGTGTTGCTCTCACCTTTGCAGATGAAATTACCCGAAAAGCTGTTACAAATCAATATAATCAATGCAATCAGCTAACTGACACAGGCAATCTCCTGCCAGTAAGTAAAATACCCCCGGCGGAGATCTTTCAATCTCTCGTGCCATAATTGCCCCCAAGGGCGACGTTAGGGTGTAGCATTTTGTACACTTAATTAAATTAGTGAGCTCTGTGGACAGGGTGGGTTGCCGATCTCACCGAGAACAGATTGGTCTGGCCCTGAGCCAGTAATTAAGGCAATACCTTTCCTGATTACGCCAATCCCCCTTAATGAACTCATTATGCATTTTAACCCAAACACTCCCATGAATTAATGAGCACAAAGAAAAGCTGCTGGATGGAAAAGGACGCCACGATCACGAACACAAGGCATAACTCATCCACTCAACGGGGGAGACGTAATGTCCATATTTCTCCCTCTTTCAGCTGCAGCCAAGACTAATTTGGACTTGAGTGACAGCAAAAGTTCTGGGTCTGCACACATAAAGCTTTAAAGAAATAAGACCCCTCGTCTGGTAAGTGACTGCAGAAACTTTACTGGGCCCACTTTACAAGGTCCCACTGGGATCAGGTCTGAATTCACTCTGCTTAGAACTTTTGTATGGTCATTTTGCACAGACAGGACTTCATGCCCACACCCAAACATATGTGTAAAATGATTTAAAGAGACCTAGGAACACTGCGGGGTGGGAGCAGCTCTGCGCTGACCCATAATGCTTTGCTAATTAAATAATTCACTAATTGATTCATTGCCAAATCAATAAAGCCTTCAGATGGTTTATGGTGTGAGAGCTAAAGTGTGTTTGTGTTTGAGGACTGGGGTGGGATTTCAAATGAAACACACACGCACTCCAAACTGCCAGTGCACACCCCCCTGACTGAATGATAAGCAAAAGCAAGTGAAATTGGTGCTAAAATGCAGGCGAACGTTGAGTTGACCTTGAGCTTGTGTTGTATGACATCATTTCAGCCCCTCACAGCCAGATGATGGTGAATATAAAAGGAGGGGACAGAGTGTGACAGTGGGAGTGTGTGGGCACATGTTGAACCCATAAACGCAGCTCCGTCCTGAACACAGTCCCAGGGGAGTCTGGGGTTTGAAGGTGGGCCTGAGGAAGAAATCATCAGGGATATCTAATTAAAGCGTAATGAATCCTTAGGGTGTTTGTGTATAAAAGGGTGTACGCACTGTAAATATGTGGTGTGTTATGTATACTTTATGACTGGTCATTTGTGTGTGTGTGTGTGTGTGTGTGCCGGGTAAGGTCGGAAAGTAATTGGGACAACAGTGAAGTGTGACATCTCACTGATCTGAGTGGACGTAAGGGTAGTAAATCCCGCTACATGAACAGTTTGATATTTGTTTCCAAGCATGTGGGCACAAATACAAACACACAAAGAGAGATTCAGAGAGTGGCCACCAGTGCACAGTCACATGAAGGTTGTGCTTGTCGTCCATTGGAGATGATTCTTCCAAGACGGAGCCAAACTGAAACTGCCTTACTGATCAGAAACCTTTAAAAGCTCTAACTTAACAGTGTTGCACCTAAATGATTCAAAAACAACAATCTGTCTTTAAATAAACAAAATGTTACTTCTCATTCTTCCGTTCATCAGTAACGGTGATTTTTCTGTCAGATTGCCGATAAAATAAACTAATTTTAAAAAATGTGCTTCTTTGGCTCTGATGCAGCATCCTCTCACACAATGTCCTGGCCTCAGCACTATCTGATTGGTAACACGTTACAATTGACAGCATTGAAACACTGAATTATCTGAATCTGAAAAGTTACTGGTAACTAAATGTATTAAATAAATGTAGTGGAGAGGAAGTATAAAGTAGCAGATAAAGGAAATACTCAAGTAAAGTACCTCAAAATTGTACTTAAGAACAGTACTTGAGTAAATTGTAGTTAGGTTAATTCCATCAATGGTTGTTCAAAATTTTGACACAAAGACTTTCATTTTTACAAAGAGGTTCAAAATATCGGTTTTCAGTCTCCTTGATTTCTAGTAACTGTTATCGCCATTACAAATTAAAGATACGGTAATGACATATTGGTTGAGCCCTATTAATAACACAAGAATACACATTTTAATGTGTTTTCAAGCAATGAATCCCACCTTTAGCAGCGCTAAAAAACAAACAAACCAAAAAAAACAGCATGAGACAATTATTCCTCTTCGTCCAACCAAAGTGTGATTCATCACCCGAATGTTTCGATTGCTCCAAGCTCCAGTGGTGGTGTGTTTACGCACTACATACGGTGAGTATTGAGTAGTGAGTGTTGAAAGAGGAGCAATGATTTTTGCACAACTCAGCACTCAGCAGTCCTATTCTGAGCCTTTGCTGTTAGAAACTAAAAACATCTACGCCAGTACTGCACTTAATTAGCAATCTGAGGTACTTGTACTTGACCCGAGTGTTTCTATTTTATGTTACCTTTTAAATTCCATTTCCACGACATTTCAGAGTAAAACGATTGTGCTTTAAATCCAACTTTTATTTGAGCAAGTGAAGCTCGATTTATTCTGAAAAGGAGTCCTGCTGTAGGTACCTGAAGCAGTTAGTTCAGAGTTCACCTGTTGATGGCATCTACTGCAATGCTCGTCACACAATTCTTACGTGATCCGGCCCTGTGGTATCTCTATCTCTAACTCTATCTCTGTAGCCTTCGCTGTAGTTTCGGATCATACGCACATAGCCACCGAAGGTAAGGTGTAACTCAAAATGCAGAAGTATAAATGAAGCTCAGGTTCCTAATAACTTTACAGATTAAGAATTTACATTCAAAACATGCATGATGAAACTTCCCGATGGGACTAAATTCTTATAATTAACTCCACCGCAACCAACTTTGACAATAAAATGCTACTTACACATTAATGCATCAGTTATAGAGTACAAAATATACACTGGGGTCTTCTTTTTTTCAATTAGGAGTACTTTAAAAAGGTCCTTTTTGTAGGAGAAGTTGACTTTTGAGTGTCATTTTTAACTCATCAAATGCTGGTAATTGTTTTTGAGTACTGATTCACATATTTTACGTGACTGATACTTTTTCATCTGGGGTGCGATTTTATTTCACAATCATATTAAAAACTGTGTACAGACTGCTACATATATAACGTTCATTCATCCTTTACTGTGCAGTGAATAAGAGATGAAGCATAATTTAAACAGAATTTTCCATAATCAAATAACACACTCTTGCATATAATATCATCTGTGAACTTTACTAGTACACTTAAAAAAATCCTTAATTTACCAGCCAGGTGATAACAGCATTAGTTCTCCATTAACAACCACACAAATATTCGTAGCCATTTTACAAACTTAATGCATTAAAAAGAAAATATATTTAAACAGTATGTCAATTACCATTCCAACAATTAACTGTTTAAGTTAACTGTCCATCAATCGAATATTTTGGTTCTAATATGGTTCAATATCACCACATTACAGAGTCATCAAAGCATTTGTCTTCACTTAAATGCCCAAAGCATAATTTAATCTAATAACAGTTTTAAATGGTACCATTTAGGTCTACTACTTAAGACCGTCAGACCCTTTGAGATGTGGATGAACCCTGAGAGAACAAAAGTGTGACACCACATTCACACATGACATGGAACCCAATAATGAAAATGCAGTCACTGTCTGCTCACCCTCATGCAGATGGAAAGTCAAGTGAAGTTTGGTAGTCCACAAAACATTTCTGGAGCTTCACAGCAAAACAGCGTTGCAGCATTCTCCTAAATAACTGAAGTAGATGAGGACATTTATAATAATAAACAATAAAAAGGCTCCTGCACCCACTTCAGACTGGGTTTGCGCCAACACTTGTAACATCACAGCTACAGTGAAGATTTCACTTTTATAGAGGGTGTTAATAACATCTTTTTTAAATCCATTTGCAATCTTGAGGCTTCCAGAGACGTGGATTGCGCCGAACTTGCTGTTTGGAGCCATTTTATGTTTGTTTTCTGTTCTTATTTTACGTTTTAAAACATGTCCCAAGGCAGTTTAGGCGAATGCTGCAACGCTGCTCCAGAAATGTTTTGTGGACTACCAAACTTCACCTGTTTTCATTGGTATGGGAGTTAGTAGATAATGACTGAATTTTCATTTTTGGGTGAACTTATTCAACAGAAGCAAGGCTGGAATGGAGAAAAGTTTAAAAACACAATACAGAGAAAAGTGAAGTACAAACAGGGTTAAACTGCAATAGGAGACATGACAATACCTTTGACTTACAGTTAATCAAATATTTCTAAGTCATTCCTTTAACTTATTAAAAGTTAATTTCCTATTGTTTAGGCTTTTAACAGTAACACTATTCTTGTTAAAGGTTTTTTTTTCTGTGTGTAAGCAGATACTCTTCACCTTGTTTTATAAAGAGCCCAATCACACATAATCAACTGTGCAGGCAGAAACATGGTCAATCATCACGTCAACATGTGGAGCAGGGGAATGTGATGGTGGAGCACCTCTGTGTGTTCAAAAGCAGCATTGCAGGTGAGGAGCAACCTGCCTCTCAACTTTTCCCCAGTAGAGACAAACTGTGACAGTGAGGGTGGAGAAAAGCTGGTGGCAAGGTTGTTATTGTGACACACGTGTTATAACAAGATGTTACACACAGAAAACTTAGGAATACAGTTAAAAATAATAAAGTGAATTGGACCATATTCCTTCATTGTAGGGAACCTAATCTGATATGTATTAAACTCGGTTAGCTTTCATCAACTGGAAAGTTTGGCAAAGTTTTTATGTAATCCCTTTTACTGTATAAATCACTACAATTTTAAGATGTTTTTATTTCTTTAAGAATATGCTAGACATACACGTATTTGTGAAGGCTACAGCCTGTTAGCATAAAGGTTGAAAACAGCATTTAACAGCTAGTCTAGCTCTGTCAAAAGGTAACAAAATCTCCCTTCCAGCACCTCTAAAGCTCACTAATTATCACGATATATATTCTTTGTTTAATCTACACAAAAGCTGAAGTGTAAAAAATTAACCCCACAAAAAAACCTCCTTAAAACCACCACTTATCATCTTTACATTTTGGGTTTTGTACAGATTAAACAAACAAGATATAACAAGATAATAAGTGAGTTTTAGAGGTGCTTGTAGGGGATTTCTTTACTTTCAGACAGAGCCAGGCTAACTGGTTCCCCCTTTTTCCAGTCTTCATGCTAAGCTATGCTAGCAGGCTGCTGGCTATAGCCTCACAATGAACACACAGGCATGAGAGTGATGTCTATCCTCTCATCTAACTTTCTGAGAAAACAAATAATCACATTTTATAAAATGTCAAACTATCCCTTTAAGATTACACGGTAAAGGCATTTCATTATTAGAGGCAACATTTGACCATTGCAAAAGCATCATATTGGATAATTACATTTAAGGCCCTTCAGATTCTTTAGATATCTCTAAGTTTATGACAATCCACTATCGTACACTGGCTGGATCAGGTCAATCAAACCAAAAGTTGATACGGTTGCCAAGCTTCCCAAGCTGAGTGAAAGTCTGTACCAAGGCCTTTACAGTAAAGTCAATAAATAAAAGGAATATTTTTCAAGCTTAAAATTAGAGATGTTTATTTATGTGTGCAAAGGTCTCCCATATTCAGTGCACCGTGCAAGATCAGACCATGTTGGTTTGGGTGTTGGGGCTGCGACTCTGCAGGTCCTGTACCTGGTCAAGAACCCAGCTGATGTTTGGTCTCTCCTGGGGATTCGACACCATTATGGAGCTCAGCAGCATCTGAAGGCCCTGCGAGTAACTGTGCACAAGACAAGCCGACACTAAATTAAAACAGCTTGACATTTGATCTGTATTTAGTTAGACAAAACTTAATGAGTGACTTTTAAACTTAAGCACAAGCAAGCATCATTAACATCAATTTACAGGACTTTTTTGACATGAATAATCTCTTTATACTAAACAGAACAACATGAAGTGAGGTTTCCAGAACAGATCTGAGTTAATACACAAAAAACCTAAACTACAAAATATACCAACTTGAGTTTTCACATTGCAATATTGTTCAATTAAAAAGGGAACGGTCAGTGCAAGTTTGGAAGAGAAAAAACCCCCAAATGCATAAGGATAAGTTTCTTTTCATCTGGGTGACGCCATCGAAATGGTGCACCACTAGAAGTTTTTAAGCTTTGGTTCTGCATTACCTGCATCATCCTACAAATGGTACTAACCCAAAGGAGCGATCTGCTCCTACCTTCTCTTTTGTGAGGATTTAACCATTTTAATCCCAGGACTCGCCTCCCCTTGTGCAACACAAAATCCCAACGACACGATTTTTGTGGGGCACCATTGCTGCAGCTGGGTTTAACGCTGCCCAAGACGATTGTGATTGCTTATATGAAATACAAATGTTTTCTTCCCCTATACCAGAATGAGAATTGATCCAGCCAGCCATTTCTCCAGCACTGACACAGCATCGTGCAGATAGCCATTTCAAAATTCTAGTGGCAAAAAATCTTTCTCTACAATGAATGAATTAGACATTTTTATTTTACATTTTAATGGAGTTAATTTTGTGGCTGCTGGTATGATACACATATACATGTTCTTAAAACTAGTTACACTTACTTGCTTTAAAAATGTAGCATTTTATTATTTTCCTAAACTTCTCAATGGAGAAAAGAACTGAGCCGATTTTTCCAGCTGCTACACTGTTACACTGCAGGATAATGTTGTGTGTGAAGACTCACCTGCAAGACTGTGGGATTGACACTGGATTCTGGACTGCCAGGGCAACACTGTCCCCCTTCTGAAATACCATGTCATACGGCCCCTCCAACATCATCATGCAGTAAAGCACACAGCCAAGTGACTGGTGGGGTATGGGAAGACATCAAAAGACGAGAGAAAGAAACAGTAAGTGAAGGACTGATCACTTAATTTCAGAGACTTAGTGATCTCACTTGACAATGCAACATACACAAAATACACAAGCGTAAGGGGATGAGGAATACAAGACTTTACCCAGATATCAGTACGCTCATCTATTATGCAGTGGCTCTCGACATTAAAGAGCTCAGGAGCCCTGTAGGAAATGGTGCATCGCTGGGCTGCCCAGTCCTGAATGGTCATGGCTTCTCTGGATCCTCTGACCTGAAATGAACCAAGTTTTATTAAAATTACTACAGGGTAAGGATCATGTAGTTAATGTTTCATATTTAGAGGACAGGCCCTAAACAACACAGCCAGCCGGAAACAAACAGACTTTTTTTGGATGTATATGTGATGCTCAGCAGACAGGTATGTTGCCCGCTCTAGAAATGTTACGTAAACATTTATTCTATAGCAACAATTGCCATGGTCTTGCTCTTGCATTTTTGTCACTTGTAAACAGGGAGAAAAACAAAAACGTGACAAACTTCCTGGGTTAGGTAGCAAAAGAGCAAATTATGACAATAAGACTACGAAATTAATTGTGCTTTAATAATATCTCCTGATAACATCACTCGTTCTTCTGTTTGTTACATTCTTTATTTTTTTTTACATTGGTAAAACACGGGAAAAGTTAAAAGCTATACTCAGACATTTTAGACAATACCTGGTAGCTGCTCTTTGTGGGTTTAAATGTCTACCTGACCACTCTACTGCTCGATCTCTCACTCTCAAAGATACAGTATGTTATCACAGGTTTCCACAAAAGCTGCTACCTATGGATGGTTTAATGTTGTGATTGTGAAGCATGACATATTGGATATGTGGTTCATCGACATTAAAAAGGTTACTCTGCCATCTAGAGGCAGAAATCTGGACATATTTTGTACAACAATGTGAAGCATAGTGAACACTTACTCTCAAAACATTATCTGCACATGGACTTGATGAGGGGCCACTGTTTGTTACGTTGTAGTATGTGGAGATTAGCCATCTCCCAACATTGCAGACTATTTGTCTTTATTTGCCTGGATGTTTATTTTCATTTTAAGACCCCTTTCTTGCAGCTAACCAAGCTTCTTTTTTTTTTTTAAATCAGTAAAATATTACACACTCCTTGCAGACCCTGCACCCTTACCTCGATCCTGGCACGGTTCATAGAGCCCAGGTCCATCAGAACCGGCCTGTCATCCTCATCCAGAAGCACATTTGTGGGCTTAAGGTCTCTGTCAAATCAGAGCAGACAAATAGCATTCAGATGCAATTTAATAATGCAAATATTAAAAAACAAGAAACACACTGAAGTTGCCATTTGGATAATTAAGTCAATGATTACATGACAGTTTAAAAAATGCAATCTTGTTCATTGAGCTAACATTATGATGTTGTTGCTGTTGACACTATACAGTAAATGCATTTTTTCAAGTTAAATGATCAACCACATTATGCCGAATACCTTCAATGTCACATGAATGGTTTTACAGTTTACTCAGCCAAACTTGGTACCTTAATATCTGAACATTCCACATTATTTTAAATTAACCGCATTTTATAAAATCAAACAAATTTCATGCAATTCTCTATTAAAGTTTACAAAAATATGCAATTTTCACTTGATCAAGACAATGTACAACATGGCAGAGGGCTACAAAACGTTAAACGTGTTATTGTACTCTTCAAAACAGTGGTCCAATGTTTAGTATAACATTTGACGTTCATATATAACGTCAACATTTTTATCCCCACTGTCTCGCGGTGGGCAATTAGATTCATTTGGCAGAAATTGTTTTTAGCACTAGAATAACACATTTGGAGGTCCATTTTGAGCACTCATTGATACATTACTAGCTCTGGGCATTTTCCCACAAATAGCCAGCACAAGAGTATTTATGCTGGTCATATGTGTCCTGTGCAAATGTTTGTTGTATGTGTGTGTATGAGGAGACAGATTACCTGTGTGCATAGCCTTTTTCATGCATGGCCTTGAGTCCAGAGCAGATGCCACGCAAGATTTGCAAAATCTGTTTTTCAGGCATTGAGCTGCCCTTGTCTCTTAGCTTCTCCAGAACAGACCAAAGGCTGCCTTTCTGTTCACACAAACACATCAATTTATCAGAATCAGATCATTTACCTGGACGTTATTTTGGACATACACCCCAACATCAACTTACTCTCATATAAGGCAGAAGTAACCAGGCTTCAGTCTTGCCTCCACGATCAACAAACGTGTGAGCAACCAGGCTCAAGATGTTGGGGTGATTAAAGGTCTGATGCATCTCCACCTCTGTCTGAGCCTCCTGACGGCCTTCACGGTCATGGCACAGGATCTTTTTCAGGGCATAGAAGCGCCCATCCTTTGCTCCCTCCACCAGATCGACAAAACTGAACCCACTGAAGAGAGGACACACAGAGATTTAAGTCCAGGGGGAGCGTATGAGTCAGTGTGGACGGGCGATATTCCATATTTTGGT
This sequence comes from Pagrus major, assembly GCF_040436345.1. Lineage (NCBI taxonomy): Eukaryota > Metazoa > Chordata > Actinopteri > Spariformes > Sparidae > Pagrus > Pagrus major. The sequence goes on along the minus strand of NC_133218.1, from coordinate 17,449,244 downwards.
TATTGTCAATAAATCTAAGGAAATACCAATATGAACATCTATTAGCACTGTACTATTTCCCCAGCCTGTCTCAGCCCCAAACCCATTTGTTCCTTCTGATGACATCGATCACAAATATACAGTTTCATTATTTATCAAAAGGTAAATGATTTCTTATAACAGCGGGGGCACAAGACTTGAAATACATGTTGCCCAAAGTGGAACAAGTAGTGTATCTTGGGGGATTACTTTCAACTAAGATTTCGTATGCTTGTTTGTCTAAAGGGCAACATATGTAGGATTGATTGAATAAAAAAAACATTCAATGTCCATGGTTACTCTAATGAAGACAGATGTCACCCACACTCAGTTTTTTGGTGGAGGTCAGAGGTGTAAACTATAATCAAGCATAGGCTCTACAGACAGGACTCGTAGGATCACTTCAGTGTTGGTTTTGGTCTTTTTATGGGAACAAATAACTAAACACTGAACCTTAAAAGGTGTAGTTAAGTAGAGCTTAAAACTCACCCTTCATCTAGTTTCTGGACAAAATAATATGTTTTGTTGTCAATGGTGATGGAGCCACGGGAGCACATGCACAGGGTCTGCCCCATCTTGACTGGTACACATTGTTTAAGGGCCTGGGAGAAATAAGACAAGTAAAAGTTTAGAGACACAGCCAGTGAAATACAGGCAGTGATCCAGTGTTAGCTACTAGCTAAAAGCCATTATTAAGAAACTGCGAGACAAGCTATGGGCCCATTGTAAACAAACAAATCAACAAGACAAACACATGGTAAGATAGCAAACAAAGTGTCACAAAGCAAACTTCCCCTGTTGACGTTAGCTAACACAGCATATCACCCACATCTAACGTAAGCACAACAACTTTCAGGCTACAACTGCGACATTAACGTCATCTTTAACGTTAACTCAAGCGCTGTGACGTTTTAATTAGTACCTGACAAAATGAGCAGATAAATGTAGCACACCAATTCTGTAACATCAGGTTTTACGTCTTTAATCTTACCAGCTAGCTGTCTGTATGCCAAATTAGCTTACTGCCATATTTTCTCCTCCTTCTTCCTCTGCCTCCTTCTTCTTCGTCTCTTTTGGTTTAAGTGGCCGTCGGCAGCCAGAGGAAGCTCTCGGGCGCATTAGCGCCACCTTTCGTTTCAGAGTAGACTCACATGAAAATCTTGTGATTCAATTGACAGATTCACAAATGTTTTAATAATAAGAGACATTATCCACCACAAAACAAGATGAACATCCCAATCCTTACAAAGGACGTTATAATCATAACGATCCTTCCTCACAATACGTACCTGTCCATGTTGGCATTTCTTCTTCTTCTGTTTAAACAGTGTACGTTTCAGCGTCTTTGGCTCACAGCGCCAAAAGAAGACTAGCGGAGATGACTTCACTGAGGTGGCAAGTTTGAGAGGAGATATGATGGCGGACTACAAGCATAACAGAAGGAGTTTCACCGAAGACGGAGGTGATATTTGTGCTGGTTTAACGACTAACATATGGTTAAGAAAAGCGCAGTCGTTCCTGTTAGTTTCATTTGCTGAATATCCATTAAAACTGACCCATTAAAACTAATGTCAGAGTAAACGTTCGTAAAACTTCACTTAGCTAACTCGATGTTAGCTATGTAACGTTATCATTGGCTAGCCAATGCTAGCGAAGTTACACTCAACACAGTTTTAACGTTTCTTCTTTTAAACTGTATGTGGAAATGTGGCTGGTCCTGGCTACTTGGTTTAAGTTACTGTTAACGTTAGCCTGGCAATAAAGCAAAGTCTTGCTTGCAGCAGACAGTTATCTTGTTAGCCTGCTAACTTAGCATTAACCTAGCTAGTGTGCAAGTAGCTAGCCTAAGCTATTGGACGCAGGTTATTGCCATAAGGATGAGTAACAACGTTATTATCATTGCCAGACCCTACGTACAGTACCCCTAAGTTAACTTAAAGGCAGATATTGTCGGTAGATTTTACACATAGTCCCCTGGCTGACTTATAAAACAGGACACAGGTTATCTTTGTTTCGTTGATGGGTAGAAACGTAACATTAGCCACACAGGTAAAGGTGATATAGATGGTTTATATTATTCTCCAGTTCACAGGAAACTGTTGTTCACCTTGGTGAGTTGTCTTGCCTCAAGCAGGGCCGCAGGAGGAGGAAGGCAGAGTGAAAACTAAGCCTGTCTCTTGTAGCAATGTGGGAGGAGAAGGGACAGCAGTCAAACGCACATCCCAGCATCTCACGCCCGAGGATGAGGATGAATCCTCAGCAGACCCACCAGCACCCCGCAAAGTCTCCAAGATAGGCTTTAGCATGAGCAGTCCGCTGGGAAAGAAGTCCAACCCCATATCCATCAAACTTGGAGCAACAGTGAGTGTGTTGCAATGGACCTTGTGTAAAAGAAAGTTTTACATTTGATCTATTTGCATTTTATTATCTCAAGAAAGTGAAGATGTGAAGTGCTGTGTTGTTATCCCCAACCTGTTCCAGAAACCCAAGGAGCCTGTACCATCACTCCCTCCAAAAAAGACAGGGCTGGCGTCTGTTTTTAATGAAGATGATGATGTAAGTGTGCATGCAAACAGTGACGTCATGATTGTATAAACCCATAAACAATAAATATGCAGAGGCTCACCTTAACTTTCTCTTGCCCCCATGTAGAGTGAACCTGAGGAGATGCCTCCAGAAGCAAAGATGAGGATGAAGAACATTGGCAGGTATAAACACACTCATACAAACGTGTTTCCTCACTTTCTTCTTTTATCAAAACATTAATGTTTTGAATATTTTTTTTAAATAAATCGCTCTTTCACACTTAGTGTTTCTACTTAAGTTTGGAGTGACTAATCTGCTGTCTTTTCAGGGAGACACCCACATCTGCAGGACCCAACTCCTTTAACAAGGGCAAGCAGGGCTTCTCTGATCATCAAAAACTTTGGGAGAGGAAGATGAAGGCTCAAGCAGACAAACTGTAAAAAAAAAAAAAAAAAAAATCACATTTTTGTCTCTAATGGATCATTTTCTATAATTTGACAACATGTGAGCGATACCTATGAAGGCTCAAATTATTTCTCACTGTAGCCTTGTGTTTGACACCTTCTCAGCATTGTGGACATGAGATGAAGAAAAATGTAAGCCTCCCATGATACTCCATGACTGACTCACGTTTACGTTTTTAACCACTACGGGCTGATGCTAACTGAGAGGAGAGGTACCAGACTGTCAAACCTCTGTGATGAGAGGAGACGAGTTGGGAGATGGGACATAGAAATTAGCCAGAATATTGTTCAAACTGTGTAGAATTTGCTACAGTTGCTTTCAGCTGGCTAATGAGAAAACATAGTATTTTAGAGCCCTCGTGCCCCTTTTGTGACTTGCTTGTTCCTATCTGAAGCTGGTGACTGTGGTCCTGAGCGAGCTCTTAGTGTTGCTTGTCTTATTTTTGTGTAAAAATGTACATACAAGTGTGATGATGTTTTATTTTTAAATCCACAAATGGGAGTGTGCATTTGGGTATTATGTTAACGTGCATGTGTGTGGGGGGCATAGTCTAGACGTACAAATTGTTTTATTTCACTTAGTTTCTAAATGTACAACCCTTCGTTTTCACCAGCTGTGCCACCTCATAGGCATTCTTGTTTGATTTTTATGTTTGAGCTTTGTGCCAGTATTTCTGGTTCTGCTTATTCAGTACCAGATTTCTGCCTGCTTCATTGAAACTGGCAAATGGAAGGACTGATAGTGTGTTTTTAGTTTTAGTTAACAACTGTGTGAAGAACAGAATCATACAGCTGTGATGCTGACACCAGGGTGCTGGTCATGTTCAATGATTTCTGGGTGGTTAAGATATACGTTAGCAATGATAAGGCTCACTCAAAACTCTTTATCATCTGCTTCTCATCAGAAAGTCCACGCTTCAGAAATAAAGCCCCAATCCTTTTGGTTCAGGTAATTGTGGTATGTCTGTGAAAGATCCCCTTGATCAAAAATATAAACTTTCAACTCCCCTGTAGGTTACCGTACTGTTGAGAAGGGGCTTTCCCTAAATGAATACATTTCCACTGCCCCAACCTGATTTATCAAACATACCTCTATTGAAAAGATATTTAAAAGCCAATAATAATAAAACACATGGATGAAACTGTGTGTCAAATTTTCATTGCTGATGTGTCTGCTGTAACCCCACAAGTTGTTTGCGTTTAAGCTGGTTAACTAATAACTAAAACTAATTATTTTAAGATTTATTGTTAATAGTGTCCATCTTTTTCTGTACATTTTGTCATTCATAAATGTACTAGAAATCAGTGAGATTGATTCTTCTTGATATTTTTAACAGTAGAGTTAAAAATGAATTGATTATTCCACACTTTAACTGATGCAGTTTATTTAAAGAGCGGGTTCACTACCTGATGATGAGTTTGGCCCAAAGAGTGAATCATTTCCCCCCTACATTTGAAAATGATACATTATAGGGGTGTAACGGTATATGTATTCGTCCCGTCCCGTCACGGTACGGGGGTCACGGTTCGGTGCACGCAGTCACACGACGAATACGTCGAGAGAAAAAAAAAAAAAGTCGAGTCCTCACTCCAATCCAGGGGGCTGTAATGAGCATAACAGCTGCCAGCAACCGTCATACAGAAGAAGAAACAGTTAGAAACAAAAACAAACAAAAGAAGAAGAGTGATGGCGAGTGTGGAGTTGCAAGAGCCGCCGGCTTCATTTAAGTCAGCCGTGTGGGAACACTTTGGTTTCCCGGTGCAACATAACAGCGACGGCGAAAGAGTGGTTGACCGGACAAAGACTGTCTGCCGGCGATGTTTTACGGAGGTGCGCTACGTCGCTGGAAACACATCCAACATGCTAACACACATTAGACGACACCATCCCGACATGTCCATCACTGGTACGAGGAAAAAAACGTGTGTACAACAACTTATCCCCGCTTCTTTTAAGCAGCCTCTTGACAATAACACTGACAGGGCCAAAAACATTACCGAAGCGATTGGCATATACATATCCTCGTCAATGCGCCCATATGCCGTAGTAGAGGAGCCTGGCTTCAAATATTTATTGAAAGTGCTTGAGCCACGATACAGTGTCCCATCCCGTGCTTACATTTTACTGTGCAATACAACACTGAAAGTGTTAGTTTCCTTATAATGAAGTTACCAAAGTTGCCAGTTGCTACTTGACTACCTCAGTATAGCCCTACAAGAAATTTAGTTTTTTCTTTTCCTCTGTATGAACAGAATGAATGGTATGAGAAATTCCCAATGCATTTGTTATATGTTCTATTCTATTTATTTTTATTACTTTTATATCAGGAGATGGTTTTACATTTTGCAGTCAATTGGTGTCTGCTCAAAATAAATGAAAAAAGATAGTCTTGTACATGTGTGAGCTTTTGTTAATTTTTTTCCGCTGTACCGAAACCGTACCGAACCGTGACCCCCACACCGAGGTACGTACCGAACCGTGACTTTTGTGTACCGTTACACCCCTAATACATTATGATTATGTGTCTCTGCCCCTCCCTCATGGGAATTTCCTGTAATTGCACATGCCTGCAAACAGTTTCAGTGAAGAATGTAGTAATACAAGCTGCATTGTACAATAAATAGGCTGTGAGTATTGTTAGGAGAAAATGTTTAATGCAGTCTTATCATTGGTCCGTTGAGTGAACCAGCTGAACTCTATGATCGGGAAGTCTCTTCCTCAAAGTCTCCCAAAAGTTGCTGGTGGGTCTGCCAGGTTTTCCTGATGTCCAGTCCAGACTGGGTAGCACCTTAAGGGCCCTCTGGACCAGAATGGGCAGCGGAGGCTTCGGCTGGACAAGAGATGCTGAGGCTCTACTGGTCCGTATTAGCAGGAGTTTGAGGCTAGAGTTTTGCAGCAGAGCCTAAAGATATGGACCAGATAACAAATCATTAATGAACTGTGTTTTTATGAGTGAAATATTAAACCAGTTCTTTAAAATAATACAGAACCAGTCAACAGAACTCCTGTGTGAGAAGTTGAAGTGATATGGTTTTGCTTGTGGCTTTATTTTCTAGAACGACTTTCCTATCAGCCACAGATCGTGTTGTGTTGTTTGTTGTCATTAGTGTTTTAAAATGAAACCAATGTGGTTGTCTTAGGCTTGCATTCAGGATTACTGTTACTGGGAACTGCAGCCCAGAAGACAACAGTTTCTTAGAATAGAAACAGTTACAGGAACAGGAAACAGTACGAATACCAGAACGTGGCATGTACAATATCAGAATGGTTAAGAAACTGACAGAAAAATGTTTGACAGTAAAGTGTATGCGATCTGTAGTTAATGCGCTAAATATGCAAGTAAATCCTTAAATTCCCTCCTCTTAGCACATCCCTGTGGTAACAACACGGCTAACTCAAATGACCTGTTTACTTCCCAAAGCAAAAAATCAACCGTAGCAATCCAAATTTGACCAAAAATCCTGTTCTCAGTACTACGAAAAGGCAGAGTAAAACACAAATTAATTTTAATTAGTTAATCCATCCATCCATTTTATGCCTCGTATCTGGGTCCTGGTCACGTTAAAGTCATTAACCCTTGTATGGTGTTCGGGTCTGTGGGACCCGTTTTCATTTTTTATCGAAAGAAAAATGATACGATTAATTATTTTTTCAAACTCAGACTCATTGGCCTTTGCTCATTTTCTGTGAAGAACATATATCAGAACACATTTTCAATGACCACACACTGTACACCCCCCCTACACATTTACATTACATACAGGATGTTCGGGTCCACTGGACCCAGGGCGTGTGTGTGTGCGTGTGTGTGAGTGTGTGTGTGTGTGTGTGTGTTGTGTTTCTGCCCCTGCCGTTCCTGCACAAGGTTGCAACATTGTTGCAAAATTCAAGCACCCACACCGTCTGCTCTCACATTCCCGCACATTTTACCCTCTGTCTTGTGGAGTAGCACTTCATAAATGTGATCTAACAAGAGTAAAGGGCAAATATGAACCATATATGCTGTTTATATTGCTTGTCATTGGGATGAAGTAAACATCTGTTGAGTATTTAACATAACATTTTTTGATTGTGTTGAATTAAAAACCCCAAAATGCAGCGGGTCCACCAGACCCACGAACACTGGCTGAATAACAAAAGTATGAACACCACACAATGGTTAATTATATCAATAGGGAAGTATACTGAAAAAACTGAGATAACAATACATCTAGGCCATATCTTCCTTACTGGAAACTTTCATACATTGGCCTATATGACTATAAAACAGGTATTAAAATACATTCTATGTCCTTTAAAAACCTAACATGGTGAACACTGCAGAAACCTGTGGACTGACGACAAAAAAACATTAAACACGCATTGAATTGCATTGAATGATTGTCTTTGGCAAAAGTCTTTTTCTGGCACTAATGAATCAACAAAGTGGACATATCGAAGCTTTAATAAAAATATGAATTTACCAAGCAGGTCGGAAACTCTGGATTACTCTGATGTGACAAGAAAGTGTCGTCAGCCTGGGAAATATAGTCCTACCTGAACTCCTGATTCCAGTTCAAACACTGCATTGCTGTTGGACAGGTAGTCAGCTGACAGGAGACAGATAAGCATTCTGCTTCTCTGTACTGCAAGGACCACGTCATTTGTGTATGCTGAAAAACAAAATGGAAACCATCAGGATAACTTGCAGTCAGCACACACAGAGACACACGATCGATCTTCTGACCTCCTCCAGGAAGCATGTCCCTCTCCAGCAGACAGAGGCGATACCCCCACCGGTCCTCTAACACTCTGGGTAGCAGCACTTCTAGTGGTCTCTGGGTGGCTTTACCCTCCTCGCAGTTCAGTGGGTCCATGCTGGACGAACATGCTGCCAATAAAAGTGATTGTTAATGTATTTTACGAGTGTAGTTGCATGAAAATGAATCAATACAGTGAGCTTGTTGGCCTACCTTCGGCATAATTTTCAGGTCTTGATGAGAAGGAAGGCGTCAAAAGTCCCTCCACGTCTGCTGATGTGGGGCTCCACACGTACGACAGAAACACATCAAACTCTTTCTCGTCTGATAGGTGTTGGTGCATGAAAAAGACGATTGTGACACCAAAACATTAGAAATTTAAATCTGGGCTCTTAAATGTATTTCTTTCATTCTACACGCAGCTTTGGCAACACTTTAAACAAGTGATAAGTTAGTGATAAGTTGGTTTTTGTCACCACTACATTAAGCGCAGCATCATAGTATGCTACCCACATTTATCAAGCACATGCACAGGATTAAGACTATTTCAAACAATTATCATAATGTTTCAATTAGTTTATTGATGTAACTGATTGAATCTTTATGTTGTTGTAGAGCTTTATCTTCGTGTGTGTGTGTGTGCATTCTCACCTATGTCATGTTTTCCATGTTGGAAGCGGGATCTGTAGATTAGCTGCAGCTCCAGCCACTTCACATGCAAAACAATTCCAAGCCCACCTACCAGCACCAAAGCCACAATGGGATAGCCAACCAGCGACGGCCATTTCACTGAAACCCAGTCCAAAATACACTCATTAGATTGTATGATGTCTTTACAGCAGCAATAATTGGTTTGGGGGTGGTGGAAACAAGCTGTAAACACAAAACTGACATGTCACCTTATGGAGTTATTGAGCAAACAGTTGCAGCAAACATGTCGAAACATTCGCAGTAATTCAGAGTTGCGTTTGGAGTCCACCTCCGGCACTTTCTTCACAAGCGGATTTCTGATTCTACTTGTACTGTTGCACCTCGAGCTGTTGTAACATGTGAATTTCCCCGTTGTGGGATAAATAAAGACAATCTTAATCGTAGCTAGTATGTCTGTGTGCCAATTGTGATGGATAAGTAGAGTACAGTTGGTTAATTTGAGCTTTTTGCTGAAAAATGTTTGCTGTGTCAGAAAATGATTCGTGAGACTGAACCAGAAAAAAAAAAAAAATTAGCTGGGAGACACTAAAAGGCTGAGGGAGCAATACATCTCTCTTGAAATCTCAATTTCTAATGGTGTGTTCCCAATGAAAGTGAAGCAGAAGAGTCAAGCTTACATACAAAGTCGATGCAAAGATGCTAATAGATGCAGCGCGAGTGATGCAAACACACTAAATTTCCCCTCCAAGTGGGAAGGAGGGGGAAATGCATTTTAAGTTGTGAACATACAGAGGAGAGGGGAAAAAGAAGAGAGAGATCTTGATGTCTCTGGTGAGTGCTGAGTTCATTGAGATGCTCATCTGAATTCAAACACACACACGCCCTCACTGCATGCTGTTGCTAGCTAGCTTATGGCTAATGTACAGTAAAGTGTTCTGGCTGTTTGGGGCCAGTAAACAAAAATGATCATGCAATCAAACCCATGCTGATGCAAGGAGGACAGTTTGCATCACTTGTGGTGTAATTCACCAAATTTGACCAAAAGAGTGTTTCCTTTCACATTATGCATGGTCATTTGATCCCTTGTAAATATAAAAATATTGATTTGTGCAGCTTTAAGTGTTCACTGCACAAATTAAACCTAATGTTTCAAAGTCACCATTGGCCGACATAACTGTGTGCACATGGATGTTTTGAAAATAGCTACAGTTATTGTGGTGTCACTGTTGAGCCTCTGGATTGGTTTCATAATCTTTGAACTCGACAGGTGGAACTTTTTTGGTTTGAGTAAAGATATGAAAATAGGTCAGATGCTGCCTTCTTTCCGACCACAAGAGATTAAACAGGAGTTCAGCCTTCAGGTTCATAGCTCACAGCAATGAGATTTGCCTGCGCAGAGACACATCCAGCTGCCTCAGTTACTGGTTTGAGGCAACAACCCCACCTTCAACTTGTGTTCCCGTGGTGTAAAATGGGTAAAGCATCTGCACTTTCAGGGAGATGCACTCGGCTCACCACCTGAGGGGACTTAGATTGTATTTTTTTGTATTATCTGTATTGTCATTTAATGTTGATATCTTTGATCTATATTTAAAGAACTATTTGCATTGTAATTTAACAATTGTATGTAGAAAATATAGTATGAATTAAACAAAGAGGAGAATATAAAATAGAAACAATTGTACCTTTAATTTTCCTCTCGAGCTTGATGGTGACACTGCTGTTTCCAACAGCATTACTGGCGATACAGGTATATGTGTTGTTCAGGTGTTGTAGGGTCACATCTTTTATGATGGCTCGTTGTGTGACCTTGAACCCCCGAGGTTCTACTTCCTCTTGTCTGAATCACGGAAAGAGTTTCAGGTAATTAATGAAACTTAAGAAACAAAACCTAATGAAATGTTATCATGCAAGCCGAGCTGAAGCATCACGTTTACAAATTCACAACCGACTAAGTGACTCACTTATGCGGCTCCAAGGGCAGTGGGGTCGCATTGTTCGTGTTGCCACCATAGTTCATGTACCAAAGCACCTCTGGTGAGAACTTCATCTCAAAAGGAAAATAAATCTCACATGTAAGAGTGTGATTCCGACCTAGAACAAGTACAAAAACATGGCCATTATAATCTTACACTGAATGTCCTGATAAAAGTGACATTCAATATCTTACTTATATATAAGTATGAGCTACAGATACAACAGTATCATAGCACGTTTGGACACACTTACCAAGCTCCACTTTTTCTGTTGTTTTGCCAACAGGATGCGAAATTGTGGGACGGTAACTTGGTGAGAAATGAGCTGTTGGGGCAGGGGAAAGAAAGTCACACAGTGCCGTATTATAATCTGTCTAGTGTACAGTGTGTCTGAAAAACATTGATTCTGTATGAATCAGAACCAACCTCTACTTCGCTACACCCACGTGTAAGAAAGTAACACTTTATATGATTCAAAGAATCAAGACATTCAACTTTTAATGAAAAAAAGAAACTTTTGCCATTTGCAAGTTCAATTGAGGGCTTAAAATGACTACATTAATAAATCAAACACTTAAAGTGGAATACATTCAATATGTATAACAATCACAACAGGGTTTCATCAGGAAACGTCAGTAATGATTAGAAAAGTGAAAGCTAAAGAAAACATCAAAGGTGTTACTGCGACACTCTCTTATGCCATTGTCACTACACAACTTTCTATCGTGTGATCGGGAGTATTGCAGTTTTTGTGGTTTGCGCACTACATGACTGATCAGCGACAGGGGGCACACATGAAGTCCAAGTTGTTTGTGCGCTCATCTGCAGCGGAAAAAAAAGACAATAATACGGTTGACAGGATGGATTATACTGCGTAGGTTTGTTTCTGCACTGAAAATGTACAACTGCTTACTCATATTGTGGTTCAGCAAGGATGACTCAGTTACAAATACCGAAAAGCTTGCGTGTATATATTCAGGATATATATTCAAGTTGGTGTCATTAAACTGTATGCATGCTTAGTAGTACACCTAGGTGGTAAAAACAAGGGTTTTTTATTAGATTTGACTGGATACTGGATGTGATTGTATACATGCAGTTTTTATATCCTGGTGACCATTGAAAGTGAAGTTACAGCTCTCTCTCTCCCTCCCTTTTTAGTGTGGTGCACTCAAAATGTGAAATATTTCTTGTAATATTGTTTATTGATATTAATATTATTTTAAGTCTTTATTTTCACTATTTATAAAAACAAAACACAATATGAGTATTAAGCCTAATAACCAAAATGATTCTTTCCACAATCTGTGAGAAAAAGCCTTAGTTCATGAGGACAGAGAAGAGCGGAACTAATGAGCACAGGTGTTGTTGCGCCCAGGTTTTTTTACGGCGAGGGTATCCGCCCCCTCCCCAGAGGAAATTTGGGAAGAGAAAGCATCGGTTCGTGTCTCCATTCCTCTGAACTTTCACCTGTGTTTTTCAGGAACCAGAATGGCACCGAACAAAAATCATTTGTTACTGAGGTACTTACTGTGTTGAGACCCGTAACATTAGCACGAAATAACTGCATGGGGGCGTTGCCAATATGGCTGCCGAGTGGCAAGACTTTCCTGAAAAGAATTTGACAGTACACAGCACCTGAGCCAGCTAGATAACCCAGAAGTACTTAGCACGCGGCCCTTGAGCTCAAGAATAGAGCAACACGCTCCTTTAGTGGCTAACGTTAGCACAAAGCACACACGTACATAATTGCCCATTTTGGACTGATTTGCGGAGTTGTTTATGTCTGTATTTATTAGACTAAAAAAGCTTGTGGAATGTAGCAAACTATCTGTTAACACGAGAGCTACAGGGCAGTTTGTGTCGGTGTAGTCAGGCAGTGCGTGTTCATGTCACTTCGAAGTGGGATTTTTTTCTGTTGGATGCTTTCCAGCTTGCTCTGGCTGGTTTCTACAATCTTACCAACCACAGCTTAAGCTAATGGTAATAAGGGAACATACATTTCCACTGCAGTCCCTCCAAAAGAGTGATGACAATTCACCCAGTACTTCCCCTCACCCACTACACATGCAGAGACACACAGCACTTACGTACTGCTCTGACGTTCACGCTCCTCCTGAAGGTCCACCTGACTCCTCGTTCATTCACTTGTCTGTCACAGAAAAATACACCAGTATCCTGTTTCTTGACTTGGCAAAGATGTAGCCGGCCATTCTTCACACAGCAGTCTCTTCGCTCACACACTGTTTTGTTACCCTTTAAGAAAGCACACACATTTAACTTGTGCTGTAGTTTATATGTTTCCATTTAAAAATCCTCTACCTATGTTTAGTCTACCTTGTACCACCTGACATCTGTGTTGTCACTACAGTTGAGACCTGGGCAGGGGATCTCCCCCCCGGCAGCAAGGAGCAGGCTTGTACTGGTCTCCTCAGGCTGGAAGCATCTCAGACTGCTTTTCTCCACCACCTGTAGATGGACGGACAAATTGCTGCCACTGGAGGGCAGAAACATGGACAACACATGATGTATATTAATATTTTTTTTAAAGACTTTACAGGTCCTGGAGACAACTTTTGCAATTGGAAATAACAGTAATTTCAGCAATTTTGAGTATTTTTAGATGAATATATGTCTGTGTATTGTCAATATACAGTATGTCAGACTTTTATCAGTGTGATAGCATCACACCTGTCCAAAATAGCAAGGGGGCTGGAACTAGAGAGGTAGGAAGTAGCAGCGGCCTCGATAGAGAGAGTCGTAACAACAGAAGTTCAAAACGCAGATCATCATGTGATTCATGGAGAGAGACAGTTAAAGGAAGTTTTAAGTGGGCAATTTAAATGAATGAATCTAAAGGATTGGTTTAGGACTGCTGCTTCCTGTATGCAGGTATCAACAACGTCATTCACTGAAACGCAGAAAACAGAGTTTAGACCTTGCTTTGCGATCAGAAAGTCATTACCAAAAAATTACAAGGCACATTTTTTAACAACAATTAAAAAGGCTGTTTTTGTGAATAGGCTCAGTGGCCACGCTTTTCAACTCACAGTCTTCATCAGGACATATAAATACAACAGCAGCAGCCTGGCAATCGCAGTAAAGCTAATTATCACAGGTGAAGTAAAAAAAAAGTGGGTATCAGACATTCTCAAAGAATTATATATATATATATATATATATATATATATATATATATATATATATATATATATATATATATATATATGTAACATATATTTACATATATGTAAATATTTTAAAAAGAATAATAAAGAATTGATGATTTCTCAGTGTGGGTGCTAGTACTTCACTCAACTTGATTATCTAGTGTCAATTCTTATTTTCATTGTACACACATGTAGTAAGATAATTTGTGCTTTTCTCTATTTAATTTGTATTCTTTGTGTTCTTTTGCTGCCACACCTGAATTTCACCCTCTTGGGATCAATAAAGGCATAACCTTTTATTTTTAATTAGTCATGACAGTGAAACATGATTATTTACCATGTGAGTGACGTGTACTTTCCAGAATGTTTGGCTTCAGCTGGGAACTCCCTCCCACAGTGAAAAGATGGCTGTTCTTTTCCATCTCTGCCTTCTCGAGTCCTGGACCACACCACCGCCATGTTCCGGTTCACACATTTTAAGCATGGCATCATGAAGCTTTCCCCCTCCACAACTCTGTAGTGCTGGTGTGTGATATTCTGCTCGAGCCCTACAGAAATGATCAGTTCTGCAGTTGGTACAGTCGTATGTCTGTTTCATCTTAGTTGTACAATGTAAAAATGTGTGGGACGTCCTTTATAATTACATTTATGTTTCCTTTTAAACACATGAACAGTCACATTGAAAAAAAACTTTAAAAAAAAAAAAAAAAATATTGAAATACAATTTGAGTTGAAATGACATACCTGTTCTTTTCTTTTGAAAGTTTCCCGCACAGCATCCCTCCGAGAAAACAGGAACGATTAAAAAAATCACAATGTGTCCAGGCAGCATCCTGTAACCCTGAAAATGTAAACACTGCTTGTTGATTGACCACGCTGATAAAATCCGTTTTCTTCACATTTCAGCATTTTTTCCTGTCAAGTAACCACATTCGGAGTTTTTGGTGAATGTTTGCTCCTCGCCTCTTCGGTGGTAATATGAGGTGCACAATGTTTTCACACAACATATAGATGTTCTAGTCGGTGGTAGCGTAGGGTTTCCTGTTTGGTTGGGTTTGAACATCGTTTCGCTGGAACCTGCTCTAGAACAGTGCTCTCGTTAGCTGTCAGGGGCTTCCTGTGTGAACTGCTATAGCGTAACTTTTGACTGTGTTGTGAAAGAAAACACTGTAGCAAAACTTCCTTTTTTGATTTTAAGCATAAAAATTTTAAATACTAAGTAGGCTACAGTGATGATGGGATGCACAGAAAATATGGTACTTTTTTAAATGCTTTTTAATATAATAAAATTCAGGAGACTATACTAAAGAGAGACCCAAACACAATTTTCTAAACATAAATTTAAAAACTGAAAGTGAGGTAGTAATTAGGTTTAACCTGAATGTGGTTTACACCCTGAATTTCTGGGTCACACCTGTTTTTTCATTGGCCTGTATCTCCTCCCGTATATCCAGACGAAAGTCTTTGAGCATTGTTTCTGAAAAAATCTCCGTACATACAACACATCCCTACTTGCCAAATTTGAGACCTCAAAAATAAGGAGATTTTCTAAACCAAAGTGGGGGTTCTGGGCGTCCTACCCCCGAAAAACTTGACATTCAAGGGCTGTGTTTCCTGCATTCTGATAATAAGTAAAATGCAGCTGCATTTTTTATACCAAATAATTTTAATTTTAACAACGCAGAATGATTCGCACTCTAGCGTAAACTTGCATAAAGCTGTGGCATAAAGTAATAGTACATACATAGTCATACATTCATTTTCTGCCCCTGCCCTGTGTTTGTCAGCCTCTCGATGGAGATTGACGTGGTGCGACCCGGCCTGTTTCACTCAAGGAACAGAAAAGGCCAGAAGGGGCCTTCGAGAAAAAAATATATTGAATGTTCTGTTGTATACCATCGTTGACTGCTTGACTTCTCATTACCCTTAACTGGCCAGCGAAGACGGTTTCAGCAAGTTCAATTTTTGTTTCTTTCGAGTTTGAATGACACGTTTTTTAAATTGTTCTTCAATTAAAAATATGTATGGTTGTATTTTTCACTTTAATAAGGATAATGGGTGATTATATTTCCTCTCGACACTTTGTCGGTTTATTTTGTTTATTTAAAAAACTAAGAGCTTGTGGAACGTAGCAAACTCGTAGCTTGCTCACATCTCCCAGCGGAAACGGGGGTTTTGTTTGACACGTCAACTGTAATTTCTTCTCATTCTGTAATGTTTTAGCATTCATTCAGTTCTGTCTCTGACCATCTGACAAGTATAAATCCAGTCTTTAGAGGCATTTTGCTCTGTCAAGGTCTCCAAAGCTACTGAAAAGGTCATTCTGAGTGTGAGCTGCACAGTAACATCTTCTGTCTACATTTGGTTTATGAGACCCCCCTTTTCTGGAAATGGCATATGAACCCAAATGTGCACGTTTGTGTTGAAAGCAGGGTTAGCAAAACCAAAACACAGAGCTCAAAGAGGCTAAAAAGCTTTTAAGAGATACAGTCTGGACAAAATTTCGGTGGTGTTACGATTGAAGATAAAGTTTATTTTGAAGCGCAGCTTTAAAATATTTTGCCCTCGGGCATCACAGTGGCATCATGGTACAGTAAACGCAGTGAGCAGAGCTCGCATGTTCAAGAACAAATTCAAGTGAAAGTTTTGCACACAGTGGTATGGCAAGAAATGTACAATGATAAAGACAAAAAAGCAAGTTACATCTTTCAAATACAGGCTACAACACCGCTCTTGTTCGAATCATCTGCCTCATCAAGTGGTTTCCAGTTTGTACACTTAGAGTTAGAGACTATATACGTTGCTACCTTAGCCAACGTTGCTCATTCTAGCAAGCAAACATTAACATGATAATGCTAGCTAATGTCAACATCGATAACCTTTGCTAATGCAAATGTGACACTAGCTAGCAAATGTTGCTAATGTTAGAGACTAAAGTTTATACGTTGCTACCTTAGCCAACGTTGCTAACGCTGGCAAGCAAACAAAAGTTAACATTGCTAACGCTAGCTAATGTAAACGTAGATAATGCTAGCTAATGTTAGGCCAGTACAGTACGCTCAGTGCGTACTGTAGAACTATAATACCAAAGGGGTTTTTATACTACTGTTAGAACTCTTCCACATACACAACAACAACACAACAACACAATCTTTTTGTACACATTTTTGAAAACATTGTAAAATGATTAATTCACATTCCTGATAATGTTTTAAACAGATGCTTTTATTCTTCACCTTTCTAAATGCTCTGTAGATGTAGTAAAACAAAAGAAAAAGATTAATCTCCATAAAAATTAATCAATATGACCTTTAAACAATTATATGCCTGTAGTAACAGTGTATAGCCTGATGTTATAACAAAAAGCAGTTTCATTTTCATGTTTTCATTACCATATAAGCACCTGAAACCTGAAAAGAATCGTTTAGTTTTCGTTACCTCAGAATGAGCCTTTCATATTTACAAAGGAAGCGGGTCCTCTTGCATGGAGTCTGCCATGTCTCTACAGGAGCCCAGAACAAACCAAACACTGGCTCTACTGAGGGCCTTCCACATTTTTCACATTTTTAGCACAGATACAAGGGCTGTTCAGTTGGTTGCAATCTGCCCTCTCACCCCTAGATAGCACAAAAATCCTACACATCGGACCTTTAAATGAATTTGGTATTTATTTAGGTAAAAGCCTTATTTTTGATGCATTCTGTGGGGCAGGTAGGTAATAGCGAAGCTGCTTCCAGAAGGAGGAGGAGGGCGACATGGAGCTCACGCCCTTCCAGGTGACGCAGTCTCCAGCCTCGCTGAGGAGCTGTAAGGCCTCTGATAATGAACCTGAGCTCCACACCTGTGTTGCCTCAGTTCTGATGAAAACCAGGTCAGTCTGTCGCTCCACCAGGGCTTCATGGATAGCACTGAGAAAGCCAGCTCCTGGACCAGGATCTGAAGAGGTGGGAACCAAAACAACCGTCCGGCTCTGCAGCACGCAGTCTAACACAGCGTCCTGTACAGCTGCAACCAACCAGAGTACAGATTTCACATTACTTCGTGAAGATTTTTAGGTAGATTTTCCTCAAAGTATATCCTTAAGCTGCTACGACTTAATTTTTTTTGTTGTTTCTGGCAGCCCCTGTGGATAAAAGTGGTATGAGCTTCTTTTGTAAAGATCTTGATCTGGCTAGCGTGTGCATTTGTTCTGAGGCAACACATTTTTATACAATTTTTCTTTTTCAAACAAGTCTGTTTACAGGATACATGTTGATGAAGTTATGTAAATATTTGTGGCTATGTAAGATTAATAACTGTAATATGACGATGGGGAAACAAAGTAAACTATGTTTTAGTGCTGTACCATAATATGAGACTACAGGACAGCTTCATTCCTCAGACTGGGAGACCCCTCAATTCATCCTCAGCACTCCACCATAAAAAATATTTTTGTAATGGTGATTTATGACTTATCCAACTGTAAGTGACAGGCATTAAGAAGAACTATAATAACTCTACAAAAATAGCCAGTCTTCTTGCTGATGGTCTTATTTGCTTAGAGGAAACAGTATTAAATCGTGACAGTTTCTAACCAGTTAAGAGTTCCTTGTAGTACATTTAAACACGTACCTTTCCCTGGTAAGACGTCACGATCAAAAAGACAGAGACTGTAACTAAATTTCTCCTCCAAAACACTTTCCAGACATTTTCTGTCATCGTCATTCAGTCCTGCGTCTGTGTCGCTCTTGTAACACATCAAAAAGGCGTCGTAGCTCTTTCCATCTAAGCAAACAACAACAAACAACAGCATTTTCACTGATATCACATTGTCCAAAAAAGTATGAATATGTATCGATCAAAGGTCCAGTGTGTAGGATTTAGTAGCATCTAGAAGTGAGGTTGAGGTTATATGTCCCTTTGTAGATGTAAAAGGCTCCTTCTACGCAACCACAACACGATTCTTAGTTTCAGGTGATTAAACACTTGTCAAACATTATTATGAGTATTATATAACATTTTTGCCAATAGATCCTGCTATATCCTACACAATTGACCTTTAAACATACGTTTTCAGCAAAATAAAACAAATACCTGAGATGCTGCTATGGCAGCCAAGAGTGTCTCTTAGGAAAAGAGTGATGTAAATTTTGAACTTCACGTAGATAACTACTGTCAAAACCATCACCACCACAGTGCAGACGATACCAAGGGCCAGGGAACCGTAAGAAGGGCGAGCTGTAGGGAAATAACAGAGAGAATACATTTATGAAATAGTAATTAAACACTCATTAATGATAGTAGATAAAAAGACGACAGTCACTGTGTGAATTAAAGCTGGATAAAGTATCGTGATGAAATGGTGAGTCAGTTAATTGATAAACAACATTGACATTTGCAAATACACAATTATTTATTCTGAAAATAAATTAATAAACACATTAAGCAATAATGAGAATAAAGTGAAACCAGGCAAGATGATTGATCAGGTTTGAGATTTAAAGGTGTAAAATGTAAGAATTTTAGTTTAGAAATCAAGTACAATTCTAAACAGAATGTGAAGAAATAACAGTTTTGACGTTATGATGTCTGTATATTGTGTTGCAGAGATATCGTCTGAAGTTAGCACGTTGACCAGCTAGCTCCGGCCCGTCCCGGTCCAAGCTCCAGCGCTTGCGGTGTAAAAAAACAATTCTCCCCTGGTCAACAAGCTCCCTGTCCGTAGGTTTAGCTGCACAGCTAACTGAGCTAACTAGCTAATGGCTGCTACAGTTAGCAGCAGTTCACTGTTACTCTGGTGAGATGCTACCCCCCTAAATATGATTCTTACATTTTGCACCTTTAAGGTATTGAACACTTTTGATCTGTCCATCCATCTTACATACGTTTTTGAACCAAGGTAATGATGACAAAGCTGGAGGATTGGCTTTCGGTTTCCAGCTTACAGGTGTAATTTTTTAACAGATCGTCTTTCGACACTTTTTTGAAGACTAGAGATGCCGTCAGCTTAATCTCTTCAGTACCACCTTCACTGAAAAGGAAACCGAGGAAATAACGGAGGATTATAAAAGAGAAGTTATTTTGTGTGTGAAGAGTGTTTATGTGGCCCTGTGTCACATTTTAACTTCCAAACCTGGAGTTGCGTGAAGTGTTGTAGAAAACTGGTAAGCTGTCGTTTCTCCCCACAAATGATTTGTCCATTAACCAGAACACCTCATCAAACTCTGAGTACACAACAGCTTGACAATCAATCACCACCGTTGAGCCTAGAAAAAGCAGACACACAAGACGTAACAGTAGTAATTTACAAAGGAAGTGAATGCTTGTATGTGTATTTACGCTACAAGATTAAAACTCACCAAGATCTACAGGAAATACGTCACTCATGCGTGGTGAAGTGATCACTGCAGATTTCTCAACTTTTGCTGTGTGAAAAAAGAGAAAACACTTCTTCTTTTTATTGAAAATATAAACTCCCATCAAGATAAACCAAAAAGTGTTTCTCTTACTGCTTGGTTGGACATCAAGCTCCACCGTAGAGGTCATGTTGTATATTTGACCACGATACAGGTAAGATCTGGTACAGGTGTAGACACCACGGTCATTCTCCTCCACACTCGGGAAGTAATTAGCTGTTGGGTATGACTCTCCTTCCTACAAGATGGATAATGATGTAGAATTTTTAAGCATGCAGTGAAAGAATAACAGCCTTAAATGTCAAAACTTGGTATGGTTTGGTATGGTTAAAACATACAGTCAGAAGATCACCTGACCGCACATCTGGAGCTTCTTATTATATAACCATGCACATCGAAACATTTGCTGTGTTTAAATACCTTGTGCCATATAATGCTGTTGATGGTAATATTCCTGATGTTTTCAGAAGGTGTATTTACATCAGGGCATTTCAATTTGCAGGACTCTAGAGTGTAACACGTCTCTGGGTACGTTGTCATCTCTTCATACTCTCTGGTCTGTGTTGTATATACCATCAGCTCAAACCAGAACTGTCTGCTGGCATTCCTGTTATGTCATTAAAGAAGAGATTAATATGAAGATTTAAAGGATAAGTTTACCAAAAATATTATTATTACAGTATTATTTAAAGATATTAGGATACAAAACAAAGTCAGGATCATTGTTAGACTGTCTGTACTTTACCCCTGAGAGCATGAGTAATTCCCCTGATGGTTTAGAGAAGCATTGAGGATCACAAGACTCCTTCCATGAACCAGCACTCCTATCTCCATCTGCTCCACTGATGACATGTTGCTGGTCAGATCCATCTCCTGGGTTGTGTGACTGGTCCAGATCAGTTTGTACCCTCTGTAATGAGGGCACTGCAGCGCCACCATCTCACCTGCCCTGACATATTTCTCTTCGGGTCTCCGGGGACACACACCTGCGAATAAGTGTTACACATGTTCGCCAGTTTTAGTGCGTAAAACTATCACATGAACTGGTTGGTGAAGCAAATGTTAAAAAATCGTTATTGCTTTGTCGTACAGAGAAACTTGGCTGGTTAAAACCAGTATTGTGGGAACGCTCGCGTTCTTGGTGAACCACAGAAAACCAGTGGGAAGAGATAAGATAGAAAGATAAAGACAGGAAGTGCAAAGTCAAACATGACACATGATATTATCTACAAAAAAAAAAGGGTATCAGTTTATAAATAATCCATCATACAACTTCACATCTAGTGATGGATTGTAACTAAGTACATTTACTGCAGTACTGTACTAAGTACAATTTTGAGGTAGTTGCATTTTGCTTGAGTATTTCCATTTTTTGCTACTTTATACTTTCACTTCAATACTTTTTGGGAGCAACAGTGTATGTGTACTCCGTAACATTTATTTGATGACTTTAGGTACTAGTTACTTTGAAGATTGCATGCTGCGTCAGAGCAAAAGTGGAGCATTTCTTAAATTAATTTATTTTATCGCCAATCAGATAAAAAAACTATAATTCTGATAAAAAGAAAAAAGCTGACGATTGAATCCGACAATCTGCCAAACTGATAACCAGATAATCCATAGAACAATATTTACATACATGTTAATATGTCTAATTTACTTTTGATATTTAAGTATATTTAGTGCCAGAAAATGACTTTTACTCTGGTTTTATTTGTATGTGTGACTTTCACTTTTAAGATTTTAACACAATATACTAACTTTAACTCAAATATGACTTTTGGGTACATTTTACAACAATGTTCACATCAAATAAATCTTCATTTATTAAGATGTGCAATACACTTAAAGCTGATAAGAAATAAAACAAAAACTCAATTTCTTTTCTGACTGAAAGAACTAAGTGGGTCATCTGTGAAAGGAGCTGGGCAGAAGCCACTGTCAGAAGCATATTGGGGGGGTTCTTAACCACATCCTAATTTCTAGGAGCCTCTCGTCTTGTGATTTCTGTGCGAAGAAAAAAATGAGTCGACTTTGTGCTGAGTGTTTAAGTTTCCATGTGGTGATATACTAGAGCTGGTGATTATATCTTCATGCCACAATGTGGCATAGAAGCAGCAGTCTGTGTGTTTGTTATCAGTTTTGCAAGAGTAAAGCAACGTTAATGCATCAACAACTATAATCT
Organism: Pagrus major; assembly: GCF_040436345.1. Lineage (NCBI taxonomy): Eukaryota > Metazoa > Chordata > Actinopteri > Spariformes > Sparidae > Pagrus > Pagrus major. The sequence goes on along the minus strand of NC_133218.1, from coordinate 17,427,119 downwards.
ATTACTCTAATGTGAATTATTCTGAAATGGGTCATTCTGCATATTTAGTTCTTTTACATTTATGACTTTATGTAGTTTCACAGAGTATTTCTATACTGTGGTGAAACGTGTGTATTTATTTCATCATCTTCTGGTAGTGCATAATGCTGTTTTAAATGTAGTCTATAGTGGATTATATATTTTCATGTAATTTCCAATGTTGGATTGAATCTGTCTTTTGGTTTCCTTCTTCCTATTTTTCTTGCTGTGTCCATAGAGAAGTGCGTCAAATGCGTCTTCTTTCTTCTTCTTTTCCCTTTTTTTAAATTCTTTTTTTTTTTTTTTTTTTTACGACAGAATCAACTCGGACAAAACGCTGCATTTCCTCCCTTTAACACCACGAAGAGCACTCTCTTACCTGTTACAGATGCAAGAAGGAGAAGCAGAGGGATCGCCACCATCATGTCAGCCTGCAGCACCGCACACCAAACTCTCAGGAGCGTCGTCAGAAATGCGCTACACGATCCCCAGATGCAGTTCCGCGGAATTAAAGTGGAACATTTCCCCAATCTGGTGAAACCACATGGGGTGGTGATGACGAAAATTGAAACTTAAGGAAGAGCGTCATATTCTCGCTGAAATATTAACACCCCCTGATTCCCCCACCAACATTTCTTTTCTATCAGTTCAGTCATCTTACCTATTTATAGACTGATGGCACATTATTTTCAAATATACCGTTCTTGATAACGATGTTTCCCCTCCACGATGAATGACATAAAGTGAAAGTCGAACTCATAAAATCTCCTTTGTTGTAGTTTCGTGGCAGTCAGTCCGTGAAAGGGGCTCCAGTATAGAGAGGGGTAGAAGACTATACTATGTCGTTCATACAGCTGTGGAGGGACTGATGTCTTTAATGTAAGTGAAATAAGCACAACCTCAAAAAATACTCCATTCAAACTCTTAGTTAAGTCAAAGTACACAAGTAGTATCAGCAAAATGTACTTAAAGCAACATTTTGTAATTTTTTCCCTTTAAAATAACAGCTGCAAAATCAATTTGATGTTAGTGTGTCTTGTAACAGGGTGAATGGCGTCTCTATCACTTGTTTCTGCACTATGTAACTTCAGTGAGAGGGTAGGATCACAGCGTTACATGTTTACTTCAATATACAAGTTTAAACACATAACATTGTTATGATGTAGAGAGTTTTGTTTGTGGTTAGCACCTACATTGTCTCTGACAGACTGTTCCAGACCTGAGGTTTGTATTTACGACCGTGGTGTCGCACTGTAGGAGTAGTAGTAGCAGTTAAATCTATAATAATACATTTTTTATATAAACTGATCATTTAGGATGGACCAACTAGGCCCATCTACAGGTACCCTCCCCACAGCAAGAAAAAAAAGGCTTAGCCCTCCTGACTAAATCAAGAGGAGTTGGATTGAAACTACTCAGCGTTTGTGCGGGCCTGTGACAGAGGAGATTTTGATTTTGATGTATTATTTACTATGTATCCTTGAAATGAACTGGATATCCTGTGTTTCAAAGAATATCCATTCTTTGTAGCTGCACTTATGGATTCTTCCACTAGGTGGCAGACAAACATCAAATAAGCTGACATATAAACTGCACTCATCATGTCATCTGCTTATAAGGTTCTTAAAGTTGATGACCTACTTATTCAGGAGACATGTAGCAACAACATGTTTCCAGTCACCTGATGAAGAGAAGTTCAATACTCACCGGCCTTTTGGCTCAGTTGTTGTTCCCCAAAATGTCTGGGTCAAAGCTGGTAAATGGGTAACATGGATCACTCTCAGTATTATACTTCATTTTACTTGAAGGGACACAAATATAGTAACTATTGATTAAGTAATTAGTAATTAAAATTCTACTTGGTAACTACTTAGTATTACTGTGCTTGAATGTACACAAAAAGAGTAACTACTGATTAAGTAGTTAGTATTTAATGAGTCTATTTGGGTATCTACTCAGTATCATGTCTCACTTTACTTGAAGGTACAAGAAAACAGTAATGATTTAGTAATTAGTGAGTCGTCACTAGTTTGTGCCAGTCAGCGGGTTCTTGATAATTAATCAGGAACAACATGTCGATTCACAGATATTTATGAACTAATCATTATCCAATGATTCATTAATGTAGTATCTCCCAGTCTGCTCTCTAGTAACTCATTATGATCTACTTTATAGTGCTCGGATCACAGTTATTAAGAAATGACTCATTAACGATTAATTCAATGTACTTTATTTCATGAACATTACAGAGAGGAGAGAGGGAAAATAAGAGAGAGAAGGGGATTCTCTGGTGAGTGCTTAATTCAGCAAGAGGTTGATCTGAGTTCAAACACGTGACCTCACATAACTCATAACAATATGTAACAATAATGCAGAAATGTACGTGTTATATCTTAAAGTTAAATAATAATTCTCTGTTATAAACATAGCAAAGAGGTCAACCATCTTGCAGTGTGACTTAGCTTAAAAACAGTATATTCAGTATATAAATTACAGTTGCATACTAAAAACATTGATATAGTTGTTGTGGCATTGCTTAATATTTTAACAGTTATCACCCTGGGTAGCTGTCTGAGGTAAAAGTGTATTTTTTACTGCATGCTGTGGGGCAGGTAGGTAAGACCGAAGCTCCTTACAGAAGGAGGAGGAAGACGACATGGAGCTTTTGCCTCTCCAGGTGACACAGTTTCCAGTCTTGTCGAAAAGCTGTGAGGCCTCTGATAATGAACCTGACCTCGACGCCGCTGTTGCCTCAGTTTTGATAAAAACCAAACCAGTCTGTTGCTTCACGAGGACTGCTTGGATTTTCTTCAGCATTCCAGCTCCTGGACCAGGATTTGAAGAGGTGGGAACCAGAATCACTGTCCGGCTCCGCTGTACGCAGTCTAACACAGCCTCCTCTGCAGCTGCAACCAACCAGAGTCCAGATTATACACTATTTCATTTAGATTTTTAGGTAGATTTTATTCAAAGTGTATTTTAAACACGTACCTTTCCCTGGTAAGATGTCACGACAGAGACTGTAACCAAATGTCTCTTCCAAAACACTCTCCAGATGTTTTCTGTCATCTTCATTTAGTCCTGCATCTGTGTCGCTCTTGTAACTCATCAAAAAGGCGTCGTAGCTCTTCCCATCTAAGCAAATGACAAAAAACAACAACATTGCTGTCACATTTTGATATAGCTAGAGAGGACTTCACTGACGAGCCAAAATCATGAATCCCACCTGAGAAGCTGCTATTGGAAGCAAGAGTGTCTCGCACGAAAAGAGCATTGTCCATTTTGAACTTCACACCAACAACCACTGTAAGAACAATCACGACCACAATGATCACAATGCTGAGAGCCAGAATGAGGGAGAAAGAAGAAGCTGTAGGGACATAAAAGAAAAGGATCCCTAAAAATGATAATTTATTTGAAGTAGGAGGCGCCAGATGAAAGTTCCCTGTTACTTGAATGTACAGATAAGAATAACATTAGTAAACCAAAGCTCTATCCATGTATCTTGTATACCTTTTTGGGCCAAGGTGATGGTGACAAAGCTTGAGGGTTGAGACTCAGATTCCAGTTTACAGGTGTAAGTCTTTGCTACATCCTCTTTTGACACTTTATTGAACACCAGAGATGCCGTCAGCTTTATCTCTTCAGCATTACGTTCCCTGGAAAGGAAAGGATAAGGGAAGATACAGATGGACAACTGTAAGCTATACTGTTGACTGTTGATGTGGCCGTGTTAGTATTAGTTGTAAGAGCTGGAACATCTGTGTGAAGTGTTTACTGTTTGAATTTGTAGAAAACTGGTAAGCTGTCGTTTCTCCCCACAAATGATTTGTCCATTAACCAGAACACCTCATCAAACTCTGAGTACACAACAGCTTGACAATCAATCACCACCGTTGAGCCTAGAAAAAGCAGACACACGAGATGTAACAGTAGTAATTTACAAAGGTAGTGAATGCTTGTATGTGTATTTACGCTACAAGATTAAAACTCACCAAGATCTACAGGAAATACGTCACTCATGTGCGGTGAAGTGATCACTGCAGATTTCTCATTTTTTTCTGTGTGAAAAAAGAGAAAACACTTTACATCCATCTTTTTATTGAAAATATAAACTCCCATCAAGATAAACCAAAAAGTGTTTCTCTTACTGCTTGGTTGGACATCAAGCTCCACCGTAGAGGTCATGTTGTATATTTGACCACGATACAGGTAAGATCTGGTACAGGTGTAGACACCACGGTCATTCTCCTCCACACTCGGGAAGTAATTAGCTGTTGGGGATGACACTCCTTCCTACAAGATGAAAAAATTGACAAAAAACAGCTTTTTCATTTCTACATAAACTATGGTAAACCATAATATTATATAAACAAATTATGTATCATGCAAGATAAGCTTCTTTTACTCTCATGAACACTCAACAATTTGCTGTGTTTAAATACCTTGTGCCATATAATGCTGTTGATGGTAATATTCCTGATGTTTTCAGAAGGTGTATTTACATCAGGGCATGTCAATTTGCAGGACTCTAGTGTGTAACACGTCATTGGGTACGTTGTCATCTCTTCATACTCTCTGGTCTGTGTTGTATATACCATCAGCTTGAACCAGAACTGTCTGCTGGCATTCCTGTTATGTCATTAAAGAAGAGATTAATATGAAGAGTTCATGTTACTTTAAACATTTTGCAGGTGCTCTGAACCTGGAAGTAGAGACAGAAGGATCAGTCTCCAAAATAAAATTCCTCTTCGCCCCTGAGCTGTTTCTACATCCAGATAGTTTTGGTATTATTTTTCAAGACCTGTAGATGTCTGCCAACAAAATTTTAGAACAGACCTAAATGGCATTTTTTTTGTCAGGTTCACAATTTTATTTTGGGTTACTACTAGAATAGGCTTACATGCTTTAATGCTAAATATATTAGGTATAGCATGTATTGTCAAACACATGAGAAAACTCCATGTATTAAAATATTAAAATGTAGTTTTTAATATATTACATCATATTTTTCATTCTATGTCAATATGCTTGTTCTGTAAGGGAGAATTGCGATGACATTAGTCCCCATTAGGATGAATTGCAATCCCTTACTTTTCATTCAAGTAGCTTCATCATCAGATCAAATTTTTAATTTTTCCAATACTTTGACCAAATACCTGCAAATCAAAATTGCCTTCAGCCTCAGCTGTACTTTGTGAGTCAGCAGGCTAAAAGCTAAATAAACTAAGATGATAGACTTTGTAAACATTATCCACTTAACATCAGCATGTTAGCGTTGTTATTGTTAGCATGTTTGTGCTCTGACTTTAACTTTTAGCTGAAGGAACCTAATCTGAATCATTTATGCCGCTTTTATAGTCTTGTTTAGCTTATGACAAAGTAACAAAAGCCTCTGAAGTTGAAATCTCTGGAGATATTATCTCCCTTGTAGTAGAGGAATGGTATTTATCTATTTGGGAATGTCTGTACTTTACCCCTGAGAGCATGAGTAATTCCCCTGATGGTTTACAGAAGCATTGAGGATCACAAGACTCCTTCCATGAACCAGCACTCCCATCTCCATCTGCTCCACTGATGACATGTTGCTGGTCAGATCCATCTCCTGGGTGGTGTGACTGGTCCAGATCAGTTTGCCATCACCACGATCGTACCCTCTGTAACGGGGGCACTGCAGCGCCACCATCTCACCTGCCCTGACATATTTCTCTTGGGGTCTCCGGGGACACACACCTGTGAATAAAGGTCACATATTTTGGTTCATGTTACTGTGTAAAAATATAACATGAACTGGTTTGTGGTCATGAGAATGAAATGTCAAAAATATTACTATCTGACATTTTCATCTTAAATCAGTTGCTACAGTTTGTCAAGATGCTGCATGCAGGAATGGCACTCCTGATCTCTGATAAACATTACTATTTATTACATTTTTTATTGCCATCTTCTTTTTTTTCCCATTAACGTGGCACGTTTTTCCTCACTCGAATCGAGGGTGTAAGGACAGAGGATGTCGTTCACTGTACAGATTGTAAAGCCCATTGAGGCAATATGATTGTGATTTTGTATAAATAAAATGGATTTGATTTGATTCGATTTGATTAAGTCAGTACAAGGTTTGATCACCATTATTCACATTTCAGCAACACAAAAGTGATAATAGACTAGTACACAGGTAATAGACGTATCCATAGGATATGCACTTTTTAAATTCAAACTTGTATTTGGTTGCAGTTGTGGATCTTATTATTTATAGCATTTTATCACAAAAACATCAAATGTCATGATGCTGATGATTTATTATCGATATTATTGTGATGTTTTTGTTTTGTTTTTTATATTAATACTATTATCACAGTCATTCAAGCCAGAGCACGAGGCGTCTGTCTGTTTTATGTGCACACATACAAACAAACTGAAGGCAGTGCGTAAAGGCCTTTAGATTTACACTTGATAGACTTTGCTGCCCCCTGGTGGCAGCATCAAGAAGACACTGTAGCTGCTCTGACTGTACCTGATTACAACAAATGCATATCAATGAATGAATGAATGAATGAATCAATGAATGAATGAATGAATGAATGAATGAATCAATCAATCAATCAATCAAACACATTTCAAACAAAATACAAAAAAAACCAAAAACTTGACTCTTTTCACTAAATTGCATGAATATTGTACAGCCAATATATGTGTGACTCTTTCACAGGCACTGCACAACTTGTGGTCAGAAACGGTCTCGTCCCTGTCTGGACGCGAACCAGCAACCTTCGTTTGTCAATGGCTGAGTGTGTCTGCGAACATTTGAAGTTGCATCTATTTAAACCGCTGGGCCTTTGCCAATGATGACCCCCCTATTGTGGAAAGAAGGGGTGTCTTAGGCGCTCTTAGTGTCAGCGTAGTTATGTCCACCTGCCACATGTATAGGGTACTTGCCTCCAGGCTCTAATTTTAGGGGCGGAAGATCTAGCGTCGCCTTCTCCCTCCAGATGCATCATTTTTTCTGATGTCCCAAAAAAGTTATTCGCCCCTCTGAACCGTTTACACGTAACAGGTCTTATAGAGCAAGACTTGTGGTCTTTTTCTGCACTAGTAGCAGTTAGGAGTGATCTCTTTCATGTCCCCTCCTAACAATTCTACTGGATACTTAACATCCGGCCGTCAGTCAGTACCGGCATGCAAAGCACATGGTCGGCCTCTGCATTCCGCTGGATTTATCTTATTTCATCCCCAGCGCAACATGGGAATTGGGTCCCATGTGGCATGGGTTTGGCACGGCTCACCCAGCGGTGGGGGATAGGGAAACCCCATAGGAGCTTAACGAAGAGTTCCAGACTTATTTAAAGACCAATTTTTTGCCAATTAATATGCTTGACACACAATCACAACCAATACTCACTCACCAGTCACCACACAGGTTTTTCTTTTGAAATTGCTTTACTTTTCAAATTATTGGCCTCCATTTGGCTGAGATGGCCTAAAAAGAATTCTCATGAAGTATCAGGGGCGGAGTTACAGGGGTAGCTCTGGAATCTGATTGGACACCAGTTGATTGACAGGTCACTGCACGTCTCATTGAAAGAAGCGCATTACAGAAAGGCAAACGCAGGAGGCAGAATAAACTTCTTTCAAAACACGAATGGATGGAGAGGACCTACTTTAAATACATGATTTTAAAGTTAGTTTTAAAGTGGTTTCCTGATGAGCAATTGTTTTAAACTATTGACAATTTGACTGCACATTTAGAGAAGAGATTTTAACTGTTAGCCTACTCGCACAGTAGGTTAGCGGCTAACGTAACGTTAGCCTGCAGCTGCGTAGCACTAGATTAGGAAAATGTGGGGAAACCACGTCATAGTTAGTTTTTCAGTAAGGGTATTTAGGGACTTTAAATCAACTCAGTTCGCAAGAATTTCATACTAGAGCTCAAAATAAACTGTAATGAATGCTGAGAGATTATGTCAATGTCATGTAGCTTGTTTGCTATTGTGAAGGTCTAAATTATAACCAAGTTACTTAGCGCTGACTAGCCTACATGATCCAGTTTAATTTTATAGTAGCTAGGCTGGTAGTTGATTTTAAACTAAGCTATAGCACGAGAATGGGGACAAATAGTTTAAGATTATGCCTATCACAATCTTGAGGAGTAACCAGGCTGTCTTATTTTGTATAGGGACAGATAACAATGAAGAGGAAGGGAGATATTTGAGGCTTTTTTTTTTAAAGAAGCACAAATAAGGCACAGATCAGGCCCAGACAGAGCCAATGTCAGCAGCCCTGGCAGCTCCGAACCTGGAGCTAGCCAGGCAAGTCAATGTGGTCAGACGCAAGGACCCAGTCTACCACCACCAGGTCAGAGCATACAGGGCAGTAAATTGCGTGCCCAGTTTAGACATTGAAAAGTGTAGCCTCACACTGTAACAAAGGGTGATTTTGACAGATTAAGCCTAATATTGAATGTTGATTCAGCTTGTAATGATAGATGATTTTGTGTGTGATGTTATTTTGTTGCTGTTTTATTTATTTTGACTGTATCTTTATTTTTTACAATGCAGTTTCATCAATTGTTGAGAGTAGCCCCTTTTAGTTAGAAAATGGCCACATTTGCAGCCAGGTAAAGGCTGCAATCTGCCATCTTGTCTATGTGAAACGGAGGTGTAATATTCCTCCTTTTCAAAAAAAGCCGCCACTGGGGTAGGCGTAAACATGTGACATGACGTGAAGCACGAAGTTGGGCGTGAACAGTGACGAGTGATCTGGTTATTGACGATTCTCTCGGCTGTGATGGTTAGCATCTCCCGGATCTCAGCGGCTTTCCAGTTGCTCATCTTGACGTCCGCGGATGAAGTGATGAACTGACTGCTGTGATCAGCTGTTTCCTGCTTTTAAAACTCCTGGCTGTGGGTCGCACGACAGTGCACATCATCGACACCTCAGCCCATGTCACGCAATTGCAGGGACATCAATGACTTTGATTTACATAGCAATGGAGGTGGCAAAAAGTGTACCCTCCTAGGCGTCATACTGGCAGACCAAAACAGACTCCCAATATACCGCGGTATGTCTAAATTCATGGACCTAGCCACAAAAAGGACAGCCAAATTGGCGGGTTGCTGTCCAGTATAAAAACGCTTAGTGACATACATACGTCTGCCTCTGAGGAGGAAGACAGTGAGCCAGAGCTGCTAGGAGGAGATGCCACCGAACCCCCCACATCCACATCAAGCACCACATATTGTGCACCTAAAAGACCAAGTGGTAGGCCCATACTTACTTACCTATCTCTGAACCTTTTTAACAGCAGCTATTCTGATATGACATAGTATGGCAAACACAGGTGCTACTAATGGCATTAATTAGCCTAAGGTCCAGATTCAGCTTCACTTAAATGAACAGGAGCTTTTCATGTCAAAATGACTGTTGTGCAAATGGTCTACACATAAGCCTATAAGTTAGCCACTGTTAGCCACTGTACTTTATCTTGTATTTAAGTACTTCAGTATTTAATCCCTTGAGATGTGTGTCCATAAATACTTAATATGTATTCTAGACATGTCAAGATCCAGAGAGGAGGGTCCTGTTCAGCCATGTCTGAAAATGTTCCCAAGAACTCAACATGGAACAAGGAAGGAATTCAACAGTTCTTGGTGTAGGGACAATCCATGGTTGGAGTCCGAGTCAGGGTTTTACAACTGGAAAAAAGTCTTGTTTGAAGATGCCGGGTTTAAACTTCACAAAAAGTCAGAACATCACATGAATGCCATGTATGCCTGGAGTGAATCCAAAAGGGGCATTGAGAGTAACAAATGAATATTGGACACCTTAAATGAGGGTAGAAAAGTTACATAAAAACAATTGCCGAGGTGCTACTGCTCCGAGAGGTCAGTAGCTGGACCCCGGACTAACGGTGACATAATATTTTCCTTCATTAGTATATGGACCCCCTGATGAAGCCTTGCCCACCCTCTGGCCACCCCTTGTATAAAAGTCTAGTTCCGCCCCTGAATAGTGTAGGTTGGCCCCTTGTGAAAGTATACCATGAGGATGTGACTATTAGGAAACATTGTGAGCAAAGGGACCACATCCCTGTTCTCCAGTGGCTAATGGTCTTGTGATTTCCAATGTGATTGGAATAAGGTCAACATATGTGGAAGTACTCTGACTAGGGAACTCTTATTCATGTTATTTGACACGTCTCATAACGTGCTGCATTACCACATGGAGATTTCACAATGGGGGGTTGTTGATATTGTGTGTATTAGTTTGAAATTCATAGCAATAGCGCTATAGTTACATCGTCAACAGAATTTTAATTTCACACCTTTTTTTCTTGATATTGTCATATTATAGTTGATGACCTCTTAACCCCTTTCTGGCTCAACATTCTTCAGAACCACAAGATCTGCTTTAATGCCTGTTCTTTCATAATAAAAAGTTTGTTTCTGTCACATAAAATTGATGATTGTTAGTCCTTTTTAAGTGTATTATTACTACATTAGTATTATTATAATCCACTTACAGTGGTGGAAGAAGTAATCAGATCCTGTAATTAAGTAAACAGGGTCTGTAGTGTTCACTAAATTAAAGACTTTTTAAGACTTTTTTTTTTTTTTTAAACCAAATGACTGCAGTGTAATATCTGTGTTATTATCAAACTGGAATGGCACTGAGTGGACAGCATACTTCTGCCAACAGTCCCCTTTAATTCAACTAGGCTTAAACCAATATCAAATAAAACATAATTACATCTGCTAGATCCAGATTTCTATTTGGATCTGTATCAGACCAAAAATATTCGAGACTTTTTGTAAATTCAAGACTTTTTAATACCTCATCATGCCTATTTTTCAAGGGAACTGAATTCAGTGTTGAATTCAGATGCAGATACCCTGGTAAATACTAAAAGAATGAAAAATGACTCCATTATAAGTTCAGAACTACTATTTACATCAAAGTCACAGCAAAATGTTAAAGTCATTACGCAAGAAATTCACCCCTGCCGGTGATGTATCACCAGACTTTTAATCTGATACAATGTGTAAGTAGCATTTCACTGTTGCAGTCCAGGTAGAGCCGGTTTTAACTACCTTATATAAAGTTACTTTAGTCAAGTGGTTTTCAACGGACAGTGCTGAATGGTTCAGTGATAGATAACACTGGGTGGGTTGTGAGATGATTAACGAGGGGTAGAAAGAGGAAAAAACTAAGTTCTGCTGCATAAATCTACTCATTTCTCTGCTTTTCTTTGAAAGATTGACCATTTACTCCCCTGCGTGTGTCTGGGTGAATTGTTTACAATGTGAGAAGATAAGAGGGGCGATGTCTCTCTGGTGAAAATGAAAACAAATAGTAGAAATGTGAAAATGGGGAATGAGTTGGAAGGTTGGGAACCACAGGTTTAATCTTTAACAATGTGATGATGTTTATGTAAGATCTTAATCAAATAAGTAACTAACAACACTAATAAAATAAATGTAGTGAAACAAAAAGTACAATATTTCCCTCTCAGAAGTAGAATAAAATGCTATACAAATGAAAAGTAAAGTATAAGTACCTTAAAAAGTTTAGCCAAATGAATATTGAATGAATATTTATATTTAAGTGTATTCATATAGGACTATACATTTATTAACACCCACTTTAAATTTTGAATATTTAACACCATAAATAGTTTGGATTCGCCACCTGTTACAGCTGAGAGATTTACACAGAATTCAACCTGTCTAATTATGACGTGCTGTGATGAAGGTGTCAGTCACTTACCTGTCAGTAAAGTGAGAAGGAGAAGCAGAAGAGCCAGAAGTAATTTTGCTGCCATCATGATGATGCCTCACAGCAGGGAACCAGCAGAGTCATTGAGCTTGCTTAGAAGAGGCGTGCCTTTTATAACAAACCAGCTGGCACACTTCTGAAAGGTTGTGTTGTTTTCTTTTTCTTTTAGTGCTGGAAAGATAATGAAACTGAAAGTAGAAGAGAAAACACACACAACCACATTCCCCCTCTGCTCAACTGAGTTTAAAAGCCTTCAGAAACATGTCCTGTCCTATGTTTACAGTAAATGTCGTAGTGTTTATTAAACATTTACAAACAGGCACTAACACATCAAAAAGCCTCAATAGCTCAGCATTAATGAACAAAGACGCCTTTCTCATGTAAAGTTTCATTCATGGTATCTGAATATTGCACGTGTAAAGAGGAAGCTGTTAGTGTCTTAGCAGTGTTTGGCAGCTGCTCCATCTCCTTCCAGCTCCATATCATACATTTATCCCTGCTGGGGTAACCCCCTGAAAACAACCTGGTTCGCCACTTCCGAGACAGCACCACTAATTTCCTCAATGGTTGACTAATGGTTGCCAAATAACCCATGATGATGATGAGGGTGAGCATCATCATCATGGGTTATTTTGGGTGATTTCAGACAGTTCTGTAGAAGACATGCAGCTGCCCTCACAGACAGTAACATGATGCAATAACATTTATGTGTAAAACCAGTGAAGTTTCAATTTAAGGACAAGCTGGTTCCTCAGAAGTGTACTTAAGAGTACTTGAGTAAAGGTACTTTCCTTTATTTACTATTATTACGTTCCTGTAATGACTATATTATTATTATTATTATTATTAATAATAAGTATTATTATTGCCATTATTATTATTTTCATTCATTAATAATTACTATAATAATAATTTTAACTATAATACTTTGAGGTACTTGTACTTCTATTTCTATTTTCTGGTAGCCTACTTTATACTTCCCCTCCACTGCATTTTAGAGGCAAATATTGTAGTTTTTACTCCACTACATTAGTTACTAGTTACTTTTCTCATTACATGCTGCATCAGTGCCAAATGAGTGCATGTTTATCGACAATCAGAATAAAAAGAAAACTCTGATTCCACTAATCAGAAGAAAAATGCTGAATATCGGACCTGATAATTGGCCATGCCAATTATCGATCCATACATAATTTACTTTTAATAACAGATGCTTTAAGAATGTTACTCTAGTACTATTTGTATGAGTGACTTTCACATTTACCACAGTAATATTTTAACACGATATCTTTACCGTGACTCCACTGTGACTTCTGGGTACTTCACACAGCTTTGCTGTATCCGCAGTGACAGAGAGACTCTACGACGCACCGGTGCGCTCTGGAGAGCCCTGCATTGCATTGCATTGCTAAGGGATACCGAGGCGCTCAGGTGCTCCGGAGATTGTAGACAAGCAGGACAAATACAGCAGAGAGTCGTTTTGAAGTGCTTCACCCTGTGAGGATTGTTCCGACGAGTTTTACAGAGATGACTGACATATTGCGGCTGGTATCAGAGGCGGACAGACGGACTTTACCGACTCTTTCCCAGCTGTCTGAAAACGGTCCGATAAAAACTTTTGTCTTCTGTAAACCAATGACACTTTGTTTACCTGTTCGTCCACCTGCTGCTAGTTTATATTCTGTGTATACAGAGCCAAGAAAGTGCGCATGTGCCTTTTACGACGTCTCCATGTCGCCAAATAACCAAACATCATGCGTTTTTTTCAGATATTAACTGTATCTGGGGCGATGTATCCGGCTACATTGAACGTCAGATGACCGTACAGAAGGTTAGTCTATCTGTCTGTCCGTCCGTCCGTCCGTCCATCCATCCATCCATCCATCCATCCATCCATCTATCTATCTATCTATCTATCTATCTATCTATCTATCTATCTATCTATCTATCTATCTATCTATCTAGTTGTCTGTCTGTCTGTCTAACTACCTACCTACCTACCTACCTTGTACTAGGGGGTCCACCTGGCAGGACTAGGGACCTTCACCTTCTCTCAGCAGAAGGTGGACACAGGAAACAAGTTCACAATGATCCAGAGACCCATCTTCCTCCTGGCCGGGAAGCTGGTCCAGTCTCTGGGTTTGAAGCAGGTCAGACCTCTGGCTGCAGGTGAGCACATTTTTAAACAAGAGCCACAATAACAAAAGCAAAAAATTACAGCCTATGTTGTGATATATATTGTAATTTAGGCTGTATAATAATGTTTTAAAATGCTTTAGGTGACCCTGTTCCTGTCTGGAAAATTGGTAGGGGAGTTATTGTTGTTGCTGATGGTAATCTTATTAAGAATTCAAATGTTTCAGTGTCCCTTTACAGCTGTTGATGGCATCATGGCAAAAGCCCTCAGTTGGACTTCAATAAATAATTCAAAATTCTGGGAAATACAGTCATTCACTCTCTTGCAGAGATTTAGATGAGAAGATTGATATCTTTCTTGTAAGGTAAATATGATGCTAAGCTAACACCTGCTACCTTAGCTTAGCATAAAAACTGGAACCAGGGGTAACTGTTAGCCTGGCACGGTCCAAACATAACAAAATCTTCCTACCATTACTTATTAATAAATGCATTGTCTCTTGTTTGTCAATTCTGTGCAAAACCAAAGTCTAAAAACACCAAATCACCATTTAACTGGTTCAGGACCAGCTGAGCAGAGCTTCAATAGATTTAAAGCTAAATGTCAAACTTTTTATTGGAAGCTGCTGTAAGTGTTGTTTTCTGAGCTAACGGCAGCTACAGTTAGCAGCAGTTAGCAGTTACTCTGGTGATATGCTGCCCCCTATTTGTTTTGAGTATGGATTCAACATGTGGCAAATTCTCACCTATTGCACCTTTACACACTTACTTGACAATAACTGAAGATGTTATGTAATACTACAGGGAAATAAGTAGCCTTCATTTACTATAAACAGGGAGGATATGCTGGAAAATCATAGCTGCCCTCATGACAATAGATACTCATTTGAAATTGTATGAATCTTAAAGGGAGGTGGATCAATCTCATTAACTGTGTGTGTCTCCTTTGCAGCAACACATCTACCAGTGGTGCAATTGAACTTTGCAGCTGTGTCACGAGAGACTCCGTTCAGTCGAGATGTGGTGGAGGGCTGCGTTAGAGAAACTCTCCTACTCCTCTTCAGAGCTTTGGCCTCTGAACAAAACGTGTTCCTCACCTTACAGGGAATCGGACTTTTGTCCTTTAAGAACAACAAGGTGCTCATACTGTATTTCTCATGCTGTGATTCACATTGTTTTCGACTATGACCGCTGTTTCGTTAATCTCATGTGATGTTATTGAAAGGTGCGGATGAAGTTCAACAGAGATTTTATAAATGCCATGGATGGAACTGGAAAACTGCTGTTAGCCTTTAACAACGTGAGTATAAAGAAGTGCATGCGTGTGTTTGTCTGAATGTACAGTAAGTGTTATTGCAGATCATGTGTACTTTTGCCCCCCCAGAGACCTGGCAGCAGCGTGTCTTTAATGTCGGGTGGACTGTCGAGGCTTCAGAGGCCACAGACTACTAACCCCATCACCCTGCCAACTGTCTGCTCTCCTCCGCCAGACAACAAAGCTGGTGACAAAGATCTGTGGAGCTTGTCACCAGCTCCAGACCAGAGGAATGCAGGAGGTGAGAGCTTTTTGCACAAGGCTGACAATTTGGGATTTGATTGTACTTTAATGAATCTAAATTAAGTATTGAATCAAATCCAAACCCTTTGAAATCTCTTATTAACTTTCTGCAAAAGAAAAAAAGTAATTTGTTCCTCACTGTGAGGATGATCTTGAGCAGCAGTGGCTGTAGAAGCTGAAATAAGCATGATGTGATGGAAATGGTAGTTCATGTTCATATGTCCATATGTGCGAAGGGCTTTAGCTGTTTGGAGGAGTGGATATTATCGATATTTTGGTGAATAAGTTTTATTTGATTTCTCGCTGAAATGTTAGCTGACTCTGGTATCTCTCTTTAAAATATGAACCTACATCCAAGGGCCAATTAGCATAGCTTTACATAGACTGGAAGGAGGGGAAAACCAGCCTGGCTCCGTCCACAGATAACAAAATCCCTCTATTAGCTCTTTTATACTTGCTTATGAAGAAATTTTATCTTGTTTGTTTAATATGTACCAAGAAAATAAGTGTATAAGACGATTTGTGATTTTACGGGGAGTTATGTGCAGAACTTTTTCTCAGGGCCCTGACACACCAGGCCAACGGTTGACTGTCGGCCAATGTCGGGGCTGTCGGGGAACATCTGTGACCCCAGTTTGTGTGGCGAGATTAGTGTGAAACAAGTGGCTAATGCTTCAGTAATCCGGAGCCCACCCTTTTCACTTTTTGAATGACGAATACTGACTACTGCCACCTGGTGGTTTCGGAGGTATTTCCTCTCATGCAGGCGCAGAAGATACGAGCTAGTTGGTCTTCAGCTGTCGTCTTTGCGGTGTGTTTAAGTGAAGCAATTTGGCCGAGGAACAGGTGACATGAGGCGACGCAACAGTCAGCCTTTGTCACTGCTGGTTCTTTGAAGATAAGGCTCGAGGAGGTTTTTGAATTCACAGGTCAGCTATTTTACCCTACTTCTAGCCTTTATGCTAAGCTAACCATTTCCTTGCCATAGCTTTACATTTGTCATACATTCATGAAGGCAGTAATCTATCTTCATCAGGAAAGTAAATATTTTCCAAAGTGTCAAACCGGTGTTTCCTCTACATTCATTCAGGAGTGGTGGACCACCACAATAAGAGCATTACCACAGCAGCTAGATAAAATGGGAAATTGAATAGTACAATCTAGATAACAAAACAAAAAAACACACATAGAACAAATAAAAGTGTATCTCCTGCCAGTACTGCTGCAAAACAATTACAGAGGAAACACTGCCAACTATTCATTTAAGCTGTGATCTTGCAGTTCAAGATGAACTGGTTGCACCAGCAGGTTGGGGTGGAGCCCTGTTTCAAACAAACCATAACTAAAGCTTTAAGTTTCTATTTGCTGCATCTAAAAAGCTGGTAATTGTGAAAGCTAGATAAGAGATTAGATAAGGCTTAAACATTGTACCAACTTGGAGCTGGCTACTGAAACTCTCTCTTCAAAACATAAGTAGCACAATATAGCAGGTTGAGATACAGAAATGAAAGTGTAACTATTGAGTGAGGAATGAAAGGATCAGTGATGATGGATGTGGAGCATGATAAGAGCGAGATAAGTGCAGTTACTTTTAGGAGCAGTGAACCCACTCAGAGTGTTGTGTGTCTCTACAGAAGTTCCCCAACAGAGAGAATCTAAATCCCATGAGACTCCGCAGCCTGCCAAGATGAAAGCTGTCAGCCTGACTAAAGAACTGAATCCAAAACCCCCAATGGAGGCCACAGACAAGTACTTCACACACAAAGACACACACAGAGAGACAGACAAGGACACACAATCAACAGAGAGGTTCAGTTTGCAGTGCACAGAGCTGTTGTTTGCAGGTGGATGAGTCAGTGAGAACTGAGAGCTCAGTGGTGGTCTTGTATTGTTACTGGCCTGAGGCCGCTTCCAGCCCCATCAATGATGCACAACAGGCTGTGGGACAGATTTCTCCTCTGTCATCACCTGCCTGCACCGTCAGCCTCCCCCAAGGTGCTTTACTTGAGTATTTCCACTTTATACTTATACTCCACTACATCTCAGGGGTAAATATTATACTTTTACTTCACTACATTTGTCTGACAGCTTTAGCTACTTTTCAGATTACCTTCCTGCCCAGTGAAGACCACACCTGCCGATGTGTTGAAGTTAAATGTTTGTGATAAACTGACAGTGTTGTAAAAAAAGTACCCATAAGTCATACTGGAGCAAAGGTCTTAAAGCGTCTGATGTTAAATGTACTTAAGTATCCAAAGTACAAGTAAAGTTAATTATGTACTGTATATACACTGTATACTATGGGACAACTGATTATCAGAAGTAGTGTTTTTTATCTGATTGTTGATCAAATATATTAATTTAATTAAAAAAAATAATTAAAGTGCTACTTTGGCTCTGTTGCAGCATGTAATCTGCAAAGTAACTAGTAACAAAAGTTATCAAATACATGTAGTGGAGTAAAAAGTTTAAAGTAGCAGAAAATGGAAATACTCAAGTGAAGTACCTCAAAATTGTACTTGTACTTGAGTACACGTACTTAGTTACATTCAATCACTAAAGAAGATGACACCAAACTGTACATGTACAGTATACAGTGGTAATGAATCTCTCACTCACAGGCCCAGCACCTCCATCTCACCAACAGAGGTCGCTCCCAAACTGAAGGCACCTCGTGTGAGTGTTAGCTGCTCTGGCCACGCCCGAGCTGGACAGGTGAGTGTGTGTGTGTAGGTGCAGTCATATATCTGTGTGCAAGTGCAGATCCAATCTATCTTTGATAGCATAGACTCTAAAAAAAAATTTAAAAAATAGACTCAAAGTGAGTGATTAGAATGAGATTTTATTGATATTACTCCAGTATAACGTTGCCCTGGGTCTACCTACCTCTTTGCTTTGACAGGCACCATCCTTTTGAGACCATGCAAGTAGAGCTTGACAGTACAATGCCAGATAAAGCTTTATTGCTTTTACAGGAGCACAGGTCTTTGTCAAAGAAGCTGTCGGGATGTAACCACACAAATGCATTCTCTACAAATTATTCATATTAGAATGCCTGTGCAGAAAATAATAAAAAATAACTAAACCACTATAATTATAATTTTCCTGTGGCCTTCATAGGAGCTGTGCTACCTGTGTATGCAGCGGGCCCAAAAAAATGCTCCAGTGTACCTGAGGGAGCAGCAGCAGGCAGAGGAGAAAGCTCAGGAGAAACTCTTACTGCTTAAGGAACAACTGAGAGACAAGCAGCACATGGCCGAAGAACAGGTAAGATAGATGGAACATTAAGTAAATGCTTGTGCCAGAAACCGCTCTGAAAAAACTTACAGTAGTACAACCAGTAACAACCAGTGGGTTCCCTGGGTGAGGGTCACACACTGGGACCAGTTTAAATTTAAGTGATACAAAATATAAAGCGTTTAAGGAGTATAAGCAAAAACCAGTGCCTAATGGAACAACAATAGAATTTCTTTTACAAAATTTGATTGCAGAAAATACTCACATGACATCAAACATCTCATTTAACTACTGTAAATCACCAGCTTGTTGCTGTTATAGTGGAAATGCATTGTGGGTTATATACACCTGGAGTGACACTTATAATGGCAGCAGGGAGGATGAGGGTCAACAATGCCATTGTCAGCATAGTAGCATCCTCATAATGACAATGCTAACCTGCTGATATTAGCATTTAGGCCACCATCTAAATTGAGCATGCTAACATTTGGTAATTAATGCAAACACAAGTAGGCCTACAGCTGAGTGCTGTAGAAATGTAAGTAGTTTTGCAGGCATTTGGTCATACACCAAACCTTTGTATAAAAATACATTTGGATCTGATGATGGCGACAAAAAGTATGGGGATGACCAGAGTTGACCAGAAGATGTAACTACATTAGCATCCCCAGAGCTATGCTGCTAGTGTGGTTAAAACTATAATTATGTTTGCCAAGTGGGCAAGGGACTTTCTCACCGTAAAAAAATATCTTAAAAGATTGTAAAATGCTTGAATAAATATAACCTTTTTATATTTTTTATAGGCTCTTTGTAAGGACCTATTTCATGCTGTCTGCTGCAGATTACTAAAGGTGGTTTGTGAGTGCCCTGGGATTTGTCAGGAAAAAGTAAAAGCTGCCATAAAAACTGCTTAACCAAACAAAAATGGAAAAGATTAAACATATTAAAAATTGAGGAGTAAAGGGTGGTTCCACACTGGTCAGGGCCAGAGAGCTGAGCAAACAGCTTTATCCCCTTGTGAGAACTGAAGTGAGGAACATGTGGAACATTATACATTCAAAATTAAACAACTTTAAGTGCATGTTGTTTTTGCCAACATTAACAAAATTCAATAAAACAGCCTCTAAAACAAATCAGTGTCCCTAAGAATTGATTAAGGAGCCAAAGAGAGTCATTTTGTTTACCCTGTGATGATGTGTTATGTTCTCAATGTCTTAGAATGAATACAAATAGAGTAAAAGGAGCCTGTTTCTTTGTGTTCATCTGGCAGGCAATGCTGAATGAGCAGCGTGAGCATGCAAAGCAGGTTGCAACATTCAACCTGCAAATGTCTGAGAAGAAAGAGAAGACTTACTGTCCTCTTTACCCTGTGAGTAGAACCTGGACATTCAAGTTTCAGTCTTTTTCAACAGAAGAGCAACTGTTTTATCTGTTTACAGTGCAGCCAAACACAAAAGAAGCCAACTGTCCTTTTCCTGTAACTATATTTCATGCTGCACACGGTGCAAATAGCTTTCAGCAATGAGAAGTGTAAGTGCTTCTAATAACTAAATGTGGTTTCTTCTTCCTGTTCCAATACTTCCTGAAACATTTAAAACTGTCCCACAACACATTTTTGATTAACCATCATGCTGCTGCTAACCTCGGTGTCAAATGTCAGTCAGGTAGATAAGTGTAGCATGCACGCAATGGAAAGCCCCTGCTTTCGTGCAGAACATCATGGACTTGCCTTGCATGGTCACTTTGACAGTAATTTCGTTGGCAAATGTCAGGCGTTCATTTCATGTCTGCACCGTCACAAGCAGAAACAAGGAAGTGAGTGTGGTGATGTACATGAATGGCTGAACATTTTGCATGGTGGACCGCTATGATTGGAAAAACTTGTGGGAAGCTATGACTGTTGGTCAAATTTGCAGTGATCGGACAAAATGACAAGGTTGCGCTGGTCATAAGGATTGCTTGAATTTGGGTAATTGTTGTGATTGTGTGGTGTATACTAGAGAGCTCTTTGAATGTGAAGAAGCAGCAGTGGGATGTTTGATTTAACCGAATACAGTTCTGATAGTCTGTGCGAGGGTTAATAGTAAAATTACTTTAAAAACATTAAACCATACTTTAAAACTCTTGTCACTCACTGCATCTTTTTAGAGTAACAGCAGCTTGTTAAAATTCAGTGTCTTCTCTGGGCTTCATGTGTTCAGACTTCATTCATCTTCCCGACTCGGCCCCTTACTCCTGTCAGGAGGATTCAGCAGCATCGTTACATGAACGAGCTTCAGAGTCAGATAGAGAGCCGGCGGCAACACGAGGTTCGAGACCAGCAGACCCGTCTCCTCATGGAGCATCTAGACCAGGTCCAGCTGGTCCAGGAGTGAGTCTGTGACAACGGTACTGCTCAGGCATTTCAGATAATCATCTGTGGTGATAACTAGTGTGTCATCTGTTGTGTGTGTATGTGTGCGTGTGTGTTTGTGTTTTAGGTTAGCTTTGCAGAAGGCTCAAAAGCTCCAGCAGAAACACGAGAGAACTAAGCACTACAAGAGGGCTCTGGACACTCAGGCAAGAATATGCCACACAAAGCTGACTTTCAGACTTGACATTTTGCAAATGATGGTGTTCCCATACGCTCACTGTTGATCACCAGTGACAGTACGAGCAGAGTAGGTTATGTTAGATTATTTCTCAGAGAACAATTAGAAAATAGTTGTCAATTCAACGTTATAGGTAAACCAGTTTCGAATTATTATTGAAAAGAAGACACAGCCATCTTTTTAGTCTGGGATTGGTTACTTTTTGTCAGGCCTGGACGAAAATGAGGACTCAGATGCAGAGGATATCACTTATAAGCACACTTTATTGAATTCGGCTCCTTCTTTGAAGAGTGACAAATGAATATGCTATGAAACACTTACTATATCTCTGAGGCCTGGCTAGAAAATCACGGAAGAACAAAACTTCCAAAAGGAGGGAAAACACTCATAAAAGGGAGGGACAATAAACACTAGAAACAAGGAAAACAGAAGACTAGACTATAAATCAAAAACTCTCTCAAGGAGGAAAACAAAAGGCTAGATCAAAACTCAAAACGCTCCCGAAGGAGGAAAACCAAACCTAAGATAAAAGGGACAAAAGAAAACGGCTCACCAAAACAGGAGGCTCTACAACTATCTAACACTATCTAACACAAAATCACTCCAAACGGGAGGACAGAAAACAGTTACAACAAAATACAAAACAAACCCTAAACTAGAAAATATTATCAAACAAAAAATCACTCTTAAAGAGGAAGCAGAAAACAACTTACGTGAAGAATAAATTCTCTTGGCAAAACTGACTATGACTATGATTCAGGGCTTGGGTGCACGGACTAGGACGAAACACTTTGGCACAAGACAAAGGGAAGACGCCGACTATAAACACATGCGGGAAATGGGGAACAGGTGGAAACGATCAGGGATCAGGTGAGACAATCAGACCGGTGACACATGAGGAAGAGCAAGTGACCTGAAACGAGAGGAGAATTAGATTTCAAAATAAAACAGGAAGTAACGAGACAAAAAACCCAAGACAAGACAAACCTCACCGCGGTGTGACACTTTTTTTGTTACAAAAAGAGTAATTATCTAGTTGTTAAAGGAGTAGTTCACTCTAAAACAAAATTCAGTCATTATCGACTCACCCTCATGCCGACGATAAGTCCGGTGTAGTTTCTTATTCCTCAAAGTGCAGCTGGAGACCCGCGGGGGTACCCTCCTGCAGCAAAAATCTATATAACGAGCATAAGTGGCACCCGAGACGAAAAGGTCCATAAAACTACACAAAAACTTTGTAATATCCCTCCATACTGCTCGTCCACTGCAATCCAAGTGTCCTGAAGTGGCGACATCCAGAGTTTACTCGGAACGACGTCATTTAGTACATTTTTCTAGCCTAAACAGTCACTATACTATATCTGCCTGGAGGCACGCTCCGCGTTCACGCGAGACTCCCTCACAGCCGATTACACTACGGAAGCCGCGCCGGTGTCGGCGTGTTCGTTTGTTTGAGTGAAGACATACAACGACGTTCCGTTTAACTATTTATTTAGAATTGTATCATTAAGCAAGCATGATCATGGACCTTTCTCTGTTAGACAAATCACAGTCAGCGGATTGCTGTTACTCTGTAACCCATCGCCCAGAAAAAGATTACTTCCTATCAAGATCCCAATGATCTTAACGGGACTACATAAAACTTAATTCTCTGAATTTTTTGGGACTTCCACCCTGAGGAAATTCAAACCTAATCTGTTTACTTCCTGTCAAGATCTTAATGATCTTAACGGGACTACTTATCTATTGATTAGTTTTTAGAGACTCAAACTCAGGGACTTTAAACCTTCGTTCTTTTTGGGCCTTCCACCCTGAGGAATTTCAACCTTGATCTGATTACTTCCTATCAAGATCCTAATGATCTTAACGGGACTACCTAAAACTTAATTCTCTGAATTTTTTGGGACTTCCACCCTGAGGAAAATTCAAACCTAATCTGTTTTACTTCCCGAATGGGACTACCTGGTCACTAATTTTTTAGAGATTCAAACTCAAGGACCTTTGCCCTGTACTCTTTCTCGGCATTAAGGACGTTAATGATACAATTCTTTCAACATGTAACTCAGCATAGCTTTCTATAATTTCGATATACTTTTATGTCAAATAACCTTACCTCCTCCTCACTCACATTGATTTGTTTATTGCCAATATGCAGAATTTGGTTTAGTATAATAACAGGTTTCTGCTTGCTTACCTTTAGTTTGGGGCCCCCTGTGAGTGTTGAGGAGTCCGGTCGTCCGACTCTGACACGGCGGAAAAGTCTGCTCGTCTCAGGCCCAATGTGGATCATGTCTCCTTTTTTCAAATCACGTCGGGTCTCCTTTTCTCAAATCACGTCGGGGTCACCAAAATTGTCAGCGTGTTCGTTTGTTTGAGTGAAGACATACAACGACGTTCCGTTTAACTATTTATTTAGAATTGTATCATTAAGCAAGCATGATCATGGACCTTTCTCTGTTAGACAAATCACAGTCAGCAGATTGCTGTTACTCTGTAACCCATCGCCCAGAAAAAGATGGAGATATTCACTTTACAATAACAGTTGTATTTTGCAGTTGAGGTGTTGTAACTTCTCATTGGTCAAAAAGGTGAGGAGGCCGTGGTCTAGACTTTGGCTCTCCTTTTGTTGGTGCACAGGCGGGTCCCAGCCTCTTGGCAACACGATTCCTCCAATCCGTGAAGACATCGCCCTGTGGAAAGACCCTCCCTCTTCCTGTTCTCTTCCTGTCTCATCCTGCACTGCTCTGCAGTACTTTGAGTTCCTCTAAGTCACACTTGCTATCATTCCACAGACAGATAGCGTTCACTACAAGGTCATCATGTGCAGGCAACTTTGTTACAGAGACAAAGGCAGCTGTGTTCTCTCTCTCGTCTTGGCTTGTTTCTCCAATGTCTTAACCCTTCATAACATGGGGTCAATGCTTGTATCAATCTCATCAATCAACAGGATAAGTACAGCTCTATATGGGGACATCATTAAGTGAACAATGTGAAGTAGCGTATGACTGGTGGAGAAAAACTATTGTATCTCAACACCGGACAAGATGAGCGAGACTCGCGATAGATACACACCGGTATTTACTTCCTGCTTTGAGCAACCGAGCGACACACAAACACAAGAGGGATCTGCCTGCACTAGTGATTTGAAACTTTGACACTCACAGCAGGATATAAATACCGGTGTGTATCTATCGCGAGTCTCGTTCATCTTGTCCGGCGCGGCTTCCGTAGTGCAATCGGCTGTGAGGGAGACTCGCGTGAACGCAGAGCATGCCTCCAGGCAGATATAGTATAGTGACTGTTTAGGCTAGAAAAATGTACTAAATGACGTCGGTTCAAGTAAACTCTGGATGTCGTCACTTCAGGACACTTGGATTGCAGCAGACGAGCAGTATGGAGGAATATTATAAAGTTTTTGTGTAGTTTTATGGACCTTTTCGTCTCGGACACCATTTACGCCCGTTATATGGATTTTTGCTGCCGGAGGGTACCCCCGCGGGTCTCCAGCTGCACTTTGAGGAATAAGAAACTACACCGGACTTCTCATCGGCATGAGGGTGAGTCAATAATGGCTGAATTTCGTTCTAGAGTGAACTATTCCTTTAATGTTTTTTTCTTTAAATATTAACATGTTTTACTGTAATTTGCAGCAAGTATTGGAGAATACACAGTGATTCGTTTTCATTTTTATGTTTTATCCATAACTATTGTTTGGTTAACAAAATAAGCCTGGTGTTGGCACTTTAAATATATATTCTGACAGTGCTTATTTATGAAGAATCTCAGTTCTAAATATGGATGATGAAGGATGTCCACATGTGCTGTTGTGTTGTTCAGGCTGATGAAGGTTGTAGGTCAAAGGAAGGCAGCAGAGTAAAGCTACCGCCCATCCTGCCAGTCAAGGGCCGGAGTGCAGGCGGGTTGCCCTTCACGCGAATACTAGAACATACTGTATGTCTTATATGATCTGTCACATATTAGGTTCTAAGTTTAACATTAAACTCTACTATGAAAATTGTGAAACAGGATCTGGTTACTTGGTTTATTGCAGCATACTGTGTTAGAGTTTGGTCATTGCTTCTCTTAAACTTCCTGTTAAATAATCTTGTT
The DNA here is from genome assembly GCF_040436345.1 of Pagrus major. NCBI lineage: Eukaryota > Metazoa > Chordata > Actinopteri > Spariformes > Sparidae > Pagrus > Pagrus major. Next base: position 17,401,697 of record NC_133218.1, on the reverse strand, counting down.
CTGGCAACAGAACTCATTAAAAAGAAAGAAAGAAGAAATAAATTCTCTGAACGACAACAACAGGGCTTTCAGGGAAGTTACTGGTCTTCTATAGACTGCTTCTTTGCACAAGGCGGTTGAAGGATACATAAACCAGTACCAACATAACAAACCCAAACTTCTGACTGCACTGTTGGTGGTGGAGTTGCATTGTGGGTAATGTCCGCTCCAGATTTTGAGGAAGAAGAATGCATTATATAAAAACAATGTATTGGATTGTGCTGCAATGATTTTAATGTCCATTTACTGTCCGTTGTGAATAAAATTCATGCCAGCTGTTCTACTGGTGGACCAAAATGATGCTTGTGTCCTATGTTCAACATGCTCAGGTGCTGCGTGTGTCTCATCAATTTCACAGAGAACTTGATTTACAAAATTCCTCAATATTTTTTGGAATATCAACAAACAGCAACAAAATTTTCATTTGGCTTTATTTTGATCTCTTGGGTGAGAAAAGCCACATCCAGCACAGGGGGAGTTTTTTTGCATGATCCGCTCTGTGTTAATCTACATCTAAAATGAATCTGTTCTGTCCTTTAGGTGGGAGATAAGAAGTACACAGACCCTCCAGAGTGTCAGGCTGACAACTGTGGGTTCAACCGCAGTGAGACATCAGCCAGTAACACCGAGGGCCGAGAGAGGGCGCAGAAGGTCACCTCTGTTTCTGATTGCTGCCATAAACATTGTTTTTCAGTCATAGCCTTATCCAGATGTCAGAAATAACCACAGTCAAAGATGTTTAATTATATTGAAAGTGTCGGCTTTGTTTTGTAGTGGAAGAGGTACTGGGATCCCTGACTTAAAGGTGCAAAATGTCTGAATTGACTGATTTTTCATACTCAAAAAAGCATATCACCAGAGTAACCATGAACTCAACATAATGTCAAAATGTTTTAAACTGAAATTAAGTAAGCAGTAAAACTACAGTGTAAAAATACTCTAAGAGGTAAAAGTCCTGCATTTGAAATTTTACATAATTAAAAGTACAGAGGTAATAACAACAAAATGTAGTAAAAGTATCAAAAGCAACATTAAACTATGCCAACCATGTTATATTATTATATGTATTATATTGTTGCTATTAATAGCACTGATGCATCAACATGTAAGCAGCAGTTTCATGTTGTATCTGGCTGAGGTTTGGCAATAGGGATGGCTTAATCTTTAAACGTCCATCAGATTTTATTTATCTGAGCTTTGTATAAAATCTTAACCAGCATTTAGTGGAGCAAAAAGTACAATATACAAAAAAAAGGTACAATATTTCACTCCGAGATGTTGTGACCTTGAAGCATCAAGCAGCATAAGTACAGTACTTGAGTACTTTAACAGGCCAACAAATATTTTCAGGCCACTAAGACGCTTCTTTAAATTGATGTGGTTTCATTCTACATGCTGGTAGCTCTTCCAGGTAAACTTCAGTGCTGCCACTCAGAGGAAAAAGGAAGAACTTTACAACCGTCAAGAGCAGCTGGAGAAGGCGAGAGAAATTCTGAAACAAAACAAAATGGAGTGAGTAAAGAAAGTTGGAAGTGAAAGAGATACCAATGAGAATGTGTAAACTATAGTAGATTGATATGTTTCCTGTCCAGGTTACTACTGGATCGCATTAATCACTTTGAGAAGAGGAGGGACATCAGTAAGTCACTGGAGGACGAGTGGAGTCGCACTACGAGGCTCAAACACCAACGAGAGGAAGAGGAGAGGCGCTTTCTGAGGTGTGTGGATGTAGGATCGCCCTGAGCCACCATCAGCATTTACCCATGCATTTACATCTGTTCATCTATTCATAGTGCTGTAATTAAAAGTCAAAGTTCAAATTCAAAAGACAAATTTGAAGGTCAGAACTGCCACAACACTCATCTGATTGCGATCTACTGTACTTTGACTTAGATGGTACATCACGGCCTTCGTCATTCATACAGGACGACATGATTTCCTGCTTTGTTCTGTCTCCCTGTGGTCAGGTCCGCTGGTCAGCTCCTGGTAGATAAGCTTGAAGAGTACAGGCGCTGCTGCCAGTGTAAGAGGAGGACCACCAACTGTGGAGAGACCAACATCTGGAAAGACTCCCACTACCTCTCTGGCTCCCAGTTCATGATCTGATGAGCAGTGGAGCCTACAGCAGCACTTGAACATCGGTACCTCACAAACTAAACAGGACCTCAACCCTCGTAACTCATCATGTGACGGCAACTAAAGATTGAATTTACAAGTTAAGTGTTATTGAAGCATACTTGGATGTTTTGGTGTGTACTGTCCTCAGTCTGTGGAGTTCATATTTGTTGCTCTTTTATTTTCCCTAGTATATGGTTGTTTTTGGTATTTGTATGTACTCACCCACAACATATTCAGTCAATAAAATATTTACACATATACACTGATGGTAGAGGCCGGCTGCTCATCAGGGGGAATTAAGTGCTTCCTACGCACTATTTTCTTTCTACCAAAATGCTGTAGAAGGAAGCTTGCATCTACTCATTGACCAGACATCGTCATCACTGACATTAATGGCTTCCTTCTTGGTGGGGTTGTAACGTCAGCTAACTTGGTCAGCTTGCCTCTAGTTCATGAGTAGATGCACACTTCCTTCTGTGTGGTGATACAGAATGAAAATAGTTCCTACATGAAACTGCTCACAACAAGGTCTGTGGGTTATCTTGAGGAACCCGGTCATGATTTCTGGGAAGAGACATTTTTCAAGTTTTTCAAATATATATACACCTATCAGCCACAACATTAAAACCACTGACAGGTGACGTGAATAACATTGATCATCTCATCACAATGCGATGTTCTGCTGGGAAACCTTGGGTGCCACCCATCCAAACACTGTTGTGGACTAACTACACCCCCTCATCACAACAACGCTACCCGATGGCAGTGGCCCCCCAGCAGGACAATGTGCCCTGACACACTGCAAACACTGCGCAGGAACAGCTCGAGGAACACAATAAAGGGCCCAAGGTGTTGACCGGGCCTCCAAATTCCCCAGATCCCAATCTGATCGAGCATCTGTAAGATGTGCTGGAGCAGGTCTGATCCATGGAGGCCCCACCCCCCAACATACAGTTGTTTTGGTTGCACAAGGGGAACCTTCACAAGCGGAATGCAATCTAGTTGCATTATATTCAAAAGACATCTCTACGGCCGATATCGCCAATACTCAGCAACTCACACCAAAACAATCTAGATGATAAATAGCACTACAGACAATAAAAAATATATTTTCTTATTTCGGGAAGAACTGTCCCTTTAAGTATTTTATATTAAAAAAAAGAGGAATTAGCATCAGTAATCAACTTACAATCAACAAGCAAAGCCTTATGTCATTTAGCATACACCGTGTATGCTGCACGAGATTCAGGTTGTATAAATAAAACTGACTTGACCCCAGCAAAACATTTGGTCAAGGCACACAGCAAATTAAAATATATTTCCCTCAAAACATCAAACGCAATAAGCCTCTTTTTTGGCTTTACCTGCACACCTGTTGTTTCTGTGTGTGTGTTTCTTGAGGTTTAACCCTTCATGCTCACATTCATTTTTTATTTTGTAAAGTGAAAACGGATAAGTAAACAAACAAAGTTCTGTGGTTCTCGTTTAGTTTGGTCACAAGGCACAGTGTATCAATGTGGGACTGTGCACTTTTCAGAGAAGCTAATCGCTAAGTAACTACTGTAGTTAGCATGTAACCTGCATAAGGGCTTCGATGCAGTTTGCAACAAACAAGAATCCTCATCTTTACTCAGTGCAGTCTATGAGAGAATAAAGCAGGCTAGGTCATGTTAAGTTTTTTGACTGTGAAGTTTTCTTCTTAAAAGGCAAAGTAACATGGCTGTTATGATAAAATGATATTTTTAGATTCTGAAAAGCTTTGGAAATTCATGTTTTTTGTCAGTACCTGTCCTTGTCCTAGGACTTCACATACTTTGAAGGTTGGCTGTCCCGTCTCTGACCCTGACAAGTAATGAGAGAATGTGTTTGCTAGAATACACACATACAGAGAAGTACATTATTTACAGAGCGATCAAATGCAAGAGGACCCCAAAAGGCCTCATGTTTCTGAACACTGTGAGGATAAAAGAAGCAAAACACAAGTTGTCATAAATCATTGTTGTTTTCTTTATAAATGTTGATTGGATTAATCAAATTGGAGCAAAGAGAAAGTGAAGAAAATAAAAGAAGATGAGGATGAAAGAAGGTATGCGTCTTTCATATGGGAGTGTATGCAGTTTCTCTGGATGATAAATGTGTTGCAGGATCATGACAAGATTCTTCTGGCTGAAGTCCCAGTTCTCTGTGAAGCCAAAACTCCCTTTTTAATCAGTTCATGGAGGCATTTTGAAGGTCTTTGTACTGAAACAGATGCACAATTAACTGCCCCACACACTCCAGCTGATTAATGTGCTAACTGGGAGATACATTGTGTGTATGGACGAAGAGATGTGTGTGTTTGTGGCTGCATGTGTGTGAGACATATCTCAAAGTTTATAAAAATGATCTGATGAGATATGCACGGGGAAATCCAGACGCAAGTCAGAGATAAAGTCATAAAAGTGCAAAAACTAAACCAAATGCTGTCAAATACTCCCATGTCTCTGTGGTCCTCTGCCTCAAGTGTTTGGATGTGACTGTGCATGACCCACCCATCTCAAGCAAAGTCCAGTGGTGTGTTATTGTAGGGATTTAACAAGCCCATGTTGAATCTCCCATAAGTATTGTTCCAATACTCTCAAAACTCAAGTGGACTTGTTCGAGATCAACCCTTGAAGAGGAAACGACCTATGTTCATTGTGAACATAAGCATGCTGCTGTTTGGACTTGTGCTCAAGGAAAAATGTGTTTAAAAGTCTAATTTGTAAGAAAGTCGATTTTTGAGTCTCATTCTCAACTTCAAATACTGAAACTTTGGGTTGGAAGCCGACCCGACCTGCAATCCAAAAGCATCAGAATTTGACGCGTTGGGAATGAGACTAAAAAAAATCAACTCTCTTAAAAATTGGACCTTTAAATGGACCCCGAAATAAGAAGTACATATTTTTCCTCTTACCTATACTGCTATTTATCCATCTAGACTGTTTTTATTTAAGTTGCAGCGTTTGACTCTTCTAGACTCTCCAAATGTTATTGGACCAAATGGATCAAGCTATGATAGTGAAACGAGCTGAGAGGAAAAATGTATGCACTGATTTAAGTTTTTTCTGGGCCACAGTGCGTGGAGTGACGATGTAATGACATGGCTTGGCCACTACAACAACTGGCTTCAAAGCCTAGCACTCTTTCTGGGGGCTTGGGAGGAAGTCATTTATGTTTCCATCCTGCGCTGTCACGAACACAAACCTCTTGTCCATGAGTGGAGGGATGCTTTCTTCTGTGCGATGATACTGTTGGGATATAGTTCAGTAGAAAGAAAATAGTTCCTACATGAACCTGCTCACAACAAGGTCTGTGGATTATCTTGAGTAACTGGGTGATGATTGTTGTAAAGAGACATTACTGTTGAGTTTTAGAAGCAGAGTACCGTCTAGTTCCATCATACTCGAGAGAAGACAGACATCTCAATCGCCGATATCTCCAAAACTCCACAACTCACCCCAAAACAAGTTGGATAAATTGCACAACAGGTAAGTAGAAAAACATGTATTCTTGATTTTGGGGTGAACTGTCCCTTTAAGTTAAAGTCTACTAATCTTGTTTCTAGCAGAGATCACGTCCTCTCCTGTTGTCTTTTGGACTTCAAAGTTTTAAATACTGAGGATTAAAGACTTGAAATCAGTGACACAAACATTAGTTGTGTGTGGACTCATCACTGTCTTTAGTTAGGCTCATTGAGGGTATGTCGTCTAAGCTGAGTCATTGGAGTGCACTGTAGGGCCATTAGAGGGGTGGAGGGCACCGCCTCATGGGGCATCTGTGCTCCCCTCTGAGAAGCAGACAGCAGGAGACCAACGACAGCATACTTTAAGTTGTTTGTCATGCACACAATGACTGTGAACTCTCCGGGGGGTTATGTGAGGACGAGTAAAATGATATTTGGCTGAAATGTAAACCTCTTTCCTCCGGAGTAAATCTGTGAAATGTGTGAAATTAAGGAATCTTGTGAAAAACTAGTGAACACCGTCCGTTTCCCTTTGTTTCTCTCTTCCATCACCCTTTCTAGTGTGTGTGTGTGTGAGTGTGTGTGTGTGTGTGTGTGTGTGTGTGTGTGTGTGTGTGTGTATTTCCGTGTTCCCAGATTCCCAGGCCTAGTACATCTAATGGATATCCTTCTTAGTTTTGCTGGCAGGCAGAATGTGGTTGGCTTTTTGACAGTTAGTGTCAGATCCAGATGTTCCCACCCTGCCCACACGCCAGCCCACAGTGACAAGAGCACAATCCCCGTTAGCCAAACACATCGTGAGAGCGGGTGGGCCGTGTCACTGAAAGACAACTAACACATGACCACTTGTTTATACTCTGAGAGACACTAATGGGGAGCAACATGTGTTTATGTCCACTGTATGAGCAGCCACTGTATGGATTTCTCCATACTTTGAAGCAGTGTGAATGGGGCTCTTGAGGGCAATACAATCAAAAACAAAAACACAAGAGCAACAGTGTAAGAAATTGGTTGTTTATGACTGCTTTAAACTGCAATTGTTAGCATATCCGGACAAGTAGCATTACCTACTGTTGTACCCAAGGGTTACTTACAAGACCAAGAGCATATCATTACCTACGTACAAGAGCATCCCAGTCGCCAGAATGAAATGTTATCAGTTAATATTACTGCAAACCACAGATACGTCCAAGTTTGACATGGCATAGGCTACGTACCATACTGAAATGTGTACAAAACATGCCATGTCACGTTCATATTACATGTTTATTAACTGACTTTGAAATGTACGGCTTGAACTTATCTGTGGTTTTGCAGAAATGCACTTAGCTAACATTATTTATTCATAGGACAAAAATCAAAAGGACTTTAAGATATCAGACAGAACTGATGTAGATTAGAAAAGACAAAAGCCTTCAAAAGCGAGATCTGTTATTGATTAGACTCCTTTTCAGTTTGTCTGAGAACCAAAAGCCGTTTCCTGTGATGAAACCAGTGCAGGCCAGAGCCCAGAAACAACCACGCCTGCTCCCCCAATCCCTTAACAGTGTGTCTTACATATGAACACGTGAGTGCGTGCAACACACTCACACACATGCACGTGCACATACAAGCAGAACACACACACAACCAGAGGGCATGCCATGTCACACACTCTGCATGTCAAAAAAATCTAATTTCCTGTAAAAAATATACTTGTACTGTTCTACTGAAGCCTCCTCCTTTCCTGTTCCTCTTCCGATCATAAAGGTACAGCCTAATGGTTCACACATGAATAACCTCAACACACATACACACACAGATACGCACTCAGAAGTGCAGCTCGCCCCTCCCCTCCTGATCTCTATCCTCTTATCCACATTATCCCTCTGCTTCTCCTTCTCGTCACTTCTTCTACTTTTTGACTTTGATAAATTTCTTCTTCTAGATGACTGCCGTTCCTCCTCCACCACCTCTCTACATATTTATCCCATCTTACTTCCATCTATCTCTTTACATTTGCCCGTCTCCAGCGTGTTATCTGTGGTTCCTGTCCACCTTAACACAACACACATGTACTCAGTTATAAGTACAAAAACACAGCAGCTGCATGGAGCCTATCTTGGCAGCGTCGCAGAGAGGTCAGCATGGATGTGCCAAAGCGTGTGCACGTGCTGTGGTTTGCGGTACAATGCCGCTAAATTGTTCTGCACAGTGCAGTGTGTCATTAGAAACTATTTTTCAAGGAGACAGTTGATTCACAGACAGCGAGCTGCGATTCACTCTGAGCATAATGACTTCCATGTTAAGCAGAGGATAAATTAGCTCTGGAGCTTCTCAAACAGTCTGAGCTGCCTGGGAGCATATGCATATGTGCATGTACTGCACATGCACTGGTGGACTCAGGGAGGGGGGTCGGCTACCCTACCCGTATTTTTGAAAAAACACTGAGGAAGTGCCCTCTTGAATGCTCCTATGGTAGATAAAACATGATAAGTGCCCTCTAGGGTGCCCGCCCAGTACCTTTTCTGTCCCACCACATATAGCTGGTGCCTTTTTTATTTTTCTTGCCCCTGCCAATCAAACATCCTGAGTACATGACATGTTTGTGTGTAGCTCAGAATTCAAGCCCTCTCCCATGCCTGTTTATGGTCAAACTATGCTAGCAGGGTCTGTCAGAGCACAGCCAGAGGATATGGGAAGAGTGAGAGAGTGACTGAGTGATGGAGAGAAAGAAAGAAAGTATAACTTGCCTGTGCAGTACAGTTTAGTTGCTTTATGTAATATCTAACCACAACTCCTCCAGATTTTTCATTAGATTTGTCCTGCGAAACATGAGCGAGCTAAAAAGCCAGAGATCAAATTTAAGGCTCCCACTCTTGCTAATTATCTCACTCTGGTTTATACTTTATGTCCTGGCTTGAGGTCACTTCAGTGCTTTACTCTTCCAAAGGGGAAATCTGATTTGCGGACATTTCACAACATGTGTAAACACAAGTGGTGGATAATTGAAAAATGTAAAAATGACTCATTACATTGAAAAAAGTAATTGCATTCCTTAACTAATTACTCAAACGACTCTAACGCATGCACACCCACGTTATTTCGTCCGCTATGTAGGTTATTTTTCCACCCTGTCTGTTTGTTTATTGGCTGGTTTGTCAGCAGGATTACACAAAAACTGCTGAACAAATTTCCAGGAAACGTGGAATATGGATCTTGGCCCAGAATAGACCCCATTGACTTTAGGTGCGGATCCAGGAATTTATTCCCACTTTCTTTAACAATGCAAGATTTTTTTGTAACATTGTCATTAATTTCTCAGGGAATAATGCATGGACCTTGATGACAAAAAATCAGGCGTGTTAAGCTGAGTGAGTACAATTTGATGCCTTGGCAGAGGTATGCGCTCTACTGAGAGCCCTTCTAATTTCATATATGATGATGCGGACCATCAGTAGTGGAAGTACAGAGATCATTAACTAAGGTAAAAGTACCAGATACAACAGTGTAAAAATGAGTACTACTGTTAGAATCTTGTATAAGTAAAAGTACAGAAGTATTAATGGCTACTATAAATGTGCTTAAAATAAAGTACTCATTCTTACTCATGGCCCCATGGCTGATAAATATACTGCATATGGCCTTATGAGATTGTTTACATTTGCATCAACGCATAAGCATTTTACTTGTGTAAGTCAGGGTCAGGTACCCTCACTCAGAGTTTCACTACATAAATGTGAGGGGCTGTAAAGACGAAAAAACAAAGTTTATGTTTTGGATTTTTGATTGTTTTGGGAGCTGGGATATTTTACTTTGAAAAATATTGTACCTCTTTGGGCTTCGTTATTTATATGAAATCGTTGAAGAACATCAGAGGTACAGTATCTGAGCATATACCCCAGACTAAATACATATCAGCCCACTATCAAACTCACAGTAAGACAGCGAACAAACCCAAAAAATTGTGTGCTAAGGGGGTGAGTCACTGTAATGTAATATCTGAGTTTCAAAATAAATCCCTCACACTGCTTGTCACATTACCAGAACACTTTGCTAACACATTACTGCCAAACACTGAACAACACTCACACACATTAACTTAACAAGCCTTTATGGAAAACTGTCAGTGACAATAAGGTTCACAAACAAGGCATGGAAAGCTCCCTCACACACACACACACACACACACACACACACACACACACACACACACACACACACACACACACGCTGAACTGCATCCAGGCCAGTCCCCGTGTCATCACTTAGTAATCAGCTACACTTCATTCTCTCCGATCCCTCTGCACTTGTTCTGTGTCCTTTAATAACTGAGACAAAGGGTGTCTCCTGGTATCATGAAGGAACAGTGGGCTGCAGTTTCAGGTCGAGTCTGACAGCACAAGGTGGAGATACATTTTTTTTTCAGCAGTTTGGCAGATAACAACAGGGAGGAGCCTCTAGAGATTTGATCCAGCTGCAAGCAGATCGTGGTAAAGGTATTGCAACAGTATGACTGATTACACTGCTGCTCTGCCTGAACACAAACACCACATTCAATGTCAGTGTGTGTCCATGTGTTAGCGTGTGTGAGCTTGAGTGGGATTCAGTACAAAAACTCTATTCCAGCCCTCTAATTGCCTGCTGTTAATGAGTGGAGTCTTGATAGATGTGAACAGCTGGGAATGAGGGGGAAAATAAAGGAAGATGGAAATATTGTTGATAATCTGCCAAAACTGAGAAGCAAGGCCACTGTGTGTGTGTGTGTGTGTGTGTGTGTGTGTGTGTGTGTGTTGACAGGCTGCTGAAGAAGATGTCTCAAGTTGTGAGGACATTTTGGTCTTTCCCCACAGCATGAAAATTTTAATTCAGGGTTTAGATTAAAATTGATTACGGTTGATTAAACCTGCACTAATCCCTTTTTTTTGGCTCGATCAAACGTGTATGTGACAGTTGTCATTATCATCTGACTCTGCAGTTCCTTTAAGCTCTTATTCTCTGACCTGCAGCTTTACTGTTTTAGTTCACTGTCACTGCCATACTTGTGTTAAAATATAAAAAGAGAGCTTGAGAAGGAAGTTTAATTGAATCTTTGATATTGGTAGGAACCGAAATCGTCGGATGGGGATCTACCCACCAATCCTATGGCAGAAAATTGTCGGGGTTGTTATCGGCAATCCACATAAAATTGAAGGCAGGCAACATAAATGAGAAAAACAGTCTTGGGCGAATACAAAAAAACTAAAGAGAAATACAAAACTAAATGAAGTACAGATCAGGATGAAGCTTGGGGAACACAAGCAGGATGCCAAAAACATGAGGGGCAGAAAACACAAACACAGTGACAGAGAGAGGGAAAAAGACAATAAAATAAAATAAAATAAAAACACGCAAGGGCTAGTGGACAAATGAAATGCAGGTGTACACAGAAAAAAGGAAGGGAAAAAGACAAAGACAGGAAGTGGAAAGTTACAACGCGACACATGAGGATGAATTCTACAAAATAAAACAGGCAACATCAAACCAAAACCATGACGGGGGGAAGTCACTGTGTGAACATCAAAGTTTGTTTTTTTCTACATACTGAGGCCTTAAAGGGTTTTTTTTCAAACTGGACCTTGTTTTCCCATGTTTTTGAGTCTAGGTGACTAAGAGGGAACAATTTTTTAAACTGGCCCAGCGAGACTGCTGTGACAGACAGGCTGAATTATACTGAATTGTGCCCCGTCAAAATACGTTACTCAAACCCTTCAAGTTACCCTTGAACATTTAACAACATCATTGCTATATCAACTTTCCAAGTAATAATAATGAATTTACAGCTTGTTCTGCTTCTCTACTGGCTTTTAACTCTAGTTAGACATGGACATCTTGCCTCCACATACTGTTTTTTCTTTTTTGTATTCCCTGCTTGTTTGAAGTATCTATTTGTACTGTGAATTCCTGAACCTGTGAAGCACTTTGGTCAACTTTGGTTGTTTTTAAATGTGCTATATAAATACATTTGACCTTGACCTTGACCTTCTCCCGAGTGGCCGATAAATCGATTTCTGCTGTTTTGAAATAACGGTTCGGCACCGTGTCCTCACAACTATCACAAAGCCACGCTGTGTGTGTGTGTGTGGATTGCAGCTCAGGTCCAAGATCAGCATGTAACATAACATGATTACTCACTGACCTGAAGTCGAGCCAAACTGGCTACAGGCCATTTCCTGTTGAGCCCCTGATCCAGACTGTATGTATTCAATATTTCAACACTTCAGCCGTAGTTTGATAGATTACAGTGAAAAAGTGAACTGCAATCAGAAACATTTCAGGCACAGATCCTTGGAGGAAATGTTGGATTACGTCTGAATCCTACTGGGAGACAAACTGTAATATGCACATCCATCTTACTCAAAAACTGTTTTAAAATTCTGCTTTTTTAAGTGAGTTATTTTGCCAATGGGAAAAGTCTTGTTTCCACAACAGTAACACTCTCAAGAAGTGTTAAGAATCTGAAATAAAGCAGGAGGAGAAAGGTCAAATGAGCCAACTGACATTCTCTCAAAAGATGTGAAGTAGCTGATGAGATGAAACAAGTTGAATTATATACAATTAAGTATGATTATACCTACTTTATCAAGTACACATAGTTTTGAAGTGACAGAATAATGTCCACACTTTGGTATGTGGAAATATTTTTTAAGATATGACGCACAATGGACTATACATAGCCCAGACAGGAAAAAAGAAAACACCCGGAACATAAAATGTCCCGGTGGTGCTGTTTGTACCAGAAGAATAACACTGGAACAACATTCCCACTGTCATAAAAACACGGAAAACCCCTTTGTCAGAGTGACGCAGAGGTCTCCCTCCTGCTGTGAGCACACCCCTTCCCACACGGAAGCTCTCATTAACCCGAAATGCTCCACACTTCCTGCTGGTCAGCGATTGTGCCCTGGTTAAAGGGTTACTATGGCAATGGTTGCTTTGTAGGAGCAAGGCTGTCTGGGTAGAGAAAGAGGTCAAAACAGGCAGCACTGTAGCAAGTTGTGTTTGTTTGTAGCTTTACAGGAGCAATATAAAGATTGGTAAATGGCGTTGATATTTTCTTGTATCTGTATCTCTTTCAAACGGAACTTTAAAAGGGCCCTGTGCAGCTTTGGAGAAGAAATTCAAACTCGGAATTTTGATATTTGCAATCAGAAAATCTGAAATATATATTTTTTCTTTAACTGAATAAACAAGCTGTTCTCAGAGGAAAATAAGGTCCCCAGAACACTGTTTGAAGATAGGAAGGTGGCAGGGTCCGCCACATATAAACAAAGTAATACAGTATGAACAGTATGTGTTGTCCTTTAAGGTCAGTTTGTTGATTCAGTTTATTCAGTCCTGAAAACGACGAGTTTGTTTATTTAGTTTGTTTAGGCAGAAAAAAAACAGTCGATTAAATTTCTTCCCCAAAACTACAGAGTGCATCAAACCAGTTGATCCTGAACAGCAGCTGGCAGTGTAAGGTGAGGACACGCATGCACACACACACACACACACCTCAGACATCACATCAGGAAAGGATGTGAAAAAATGCAGAAGATCGAACCTCTTCCGAAAATCAGATTGTGATTGACATAACATGAGGTCGTATTTGGTTTTAAACCAGACTGTGTGCAAGGGTCTTTGGACACAGCGGTACTTCAAAATGACTTCAAAACAAATCACTCAGCGCCAACCCTAGAAGCGTATAGTCACCGACCAGGCTGCTGTATTTGACGTGTTGGGAGTCAGAGTCTGAGTCATTCAGATAGTCTCAATGGACCAACATGTACATATAGTGTCCCTGCAGCTATGTGTACAACCGCCCTGTGTAGAACATGTCTCATGTAGAGCAGATGTTTGGCAGAGGTTTCCTGCCAAACACCAGCTGAGTTAATTGTGTTAATAACTGTGAAAGCGGCCATTATCATGTTCTGATTCACGAGGCAAACATCTCAAACCTTCCAGGGACACATAACTTCTGAAAGGGAAAGAGAAACTTCTGTTTCTTCTCATGATCACATCATCAAAATAACATTATCAAAATAAGATTATCTTTGGGAGGACTGTTCACAGCAGCCTTTTAAAAACAATGTCTACTGCCAGCTGCCTACTGGACGCTTGAAATTTGAGAATTTAGGCTCATAGACCATTGCTCTGTACTGGAGTTGTTCTGGGTGACCCTGAGTGTTAACTGCAGAATGTTTGTTTCTCCAAAACCACTCCAGTGAAAAAGGAAAGCAAATTGCTCAGCTAAACTCGTTGATTATTTCTGTGACATATATTTAATGGACTGACAGTGACGCCTTCCTTTGAACACAGATGACAGCAGTGGACTCCCACATGGCTGTATGGATGGCAACGGCCATTTGGTCCACCACTTTGGTCCAGACAGAAATATCTGATAGAACTATTTGAAGGATTTCCATGAAATTTGGAACAGAAATTCACGTACTCCGGATGATCTTCTGACCTTTTGACGAGTACTTGACTATACTAAATGCAAACATAAAATACATTCCCATCATCTGTGCTTTGTGTTTAGTGCTGATAGGAAAATATCAGCTCACTCACAAGCTAAACCAATTGTAAGCTAACCAAGAAGTTGGCATCGCAAGGTAATTGTCTGAAAGGAACACCACTTTTATTATTTTTGAAGCATAAATGCAAAAGCCAGAGGAAAAAAGCTAATTTTAGGTTATAAACTGCAGTCGTTGACTTTAATGTCCCCACCAAAGTTATTCAGGAGCATTTTGTTTATTTGCGACAAAAGGCGAACAACTTTAAAAACTTATTTGGCACACGACTGATGTTTGTGTCTGCTCCACCGGACTGGCCTCATTCAAGTGAATAAAAGGGCTTCGTTTGTTCAATCAGAGCTGAACGGACCTGGCCTGGAAGTGACTCACAGGTCCCAAATCCCAACCCCCATCAAAAACATCCCCCACACCTCCCACAGACACACATACACACAGTACTGTGGAGATAATTGGGTCTGGACCAGAGAAATGGAGATCATTTCATCATCAGAAGTTCATAATGGGGCGATTGTGGTCTGCTGGGTGCTTATTATGGTCAGAAGTGATCTTGTTGGTATGCTAGTAGACTCCATGTTCAAGCTTGCGTCGTGTGGTCAGACCACCTCTGCCTGGCTGGAAGAGTTTAAACTCTGACCTCTATACTGTGAGGTCATCAGAAATTCAGAAATGAATACATAACAGGAAACCTGCAGCTGAATAATAGTCATTGTGTTGATGGTGCTTTGGGTTATCTGAGTCACACAGATACAAAAATGCTACCATGCACCGTCCCTGCAGCTCTGGAAAGAACATTTGAGAGATTAATACGTTGTCTCCTGAGCAACAGATGCTCATCTCTTTCCTGACACTGAACCACACACTGAACCACTTGTTGCTCCCTAAAAAGTCTACAAGCACACACACGGCTTGAACTGCTGTGGGGCGAGATATTATCTCAAGATGTGCTCGACTGTGAGTAGTATCTCAATCACACATAACTGCTACAGACTCAAGGATGAAAAGCTTTTGCTTGGAGAATGAGGCAAGCCCTGGATGAAAGCCCTGAAAAATTCTTTTGTGATGACTTGCAGGTTTAAAGATGGATTTGATTCACGGGAATTCTTGATATCTGGGGTCTCTCTGTAGCTAACTGACTGTCACTTTTCTCAGTGTGTGGTTGTTCTCTCAGGGATGGGTGGATGCTCGCAGTGACTCAACTTGGATCAGGATGGGAGCAACCAGTCACAGCGTCCTTTGGCATGCAGCACAGTTGGATTATTAAAGCATGTTGCTTATATGCTTTGAAAATGAATGTAAACAGTATGATACAATCAAGATTTTAAAAAAAGTTAAGGCGTACTGTAACACATAAAACAAAATGTGATAATCTTTGGAAGCGGGGTTGTAATGAGAAAGACAAGCTTGTGACTAGATTTACTGTTGTGTTTTGTCGTGAAGTATATGTGGTATGCTATCCATCCATCCATCCATCCATCCATCCATCCTCAATCAATCAATCAATCCATCCATCCATCCATCCATCCATCCATCCATCCATCCATCCATCCATCCATCCTCAATCAATCCATCCATCCATCCATCCATCCATCCATCCATCCTCAATCAATCCATCCATCCATCCATCCATCCATCCATCCATCCATCCATCCTCAATCAATCCATCCATCCATCCATCCATCAAAAACGGCTTATTGGTATGAAAGAATACACTCATTTGCTTTTTCCCTACATGTATGATCTCATGTTTGTTAGTTAAATATGTAGCTGGAGTCAGGACAACATTAGCCTAGCTTAGCATTAAGACAAGAAGCAGGGGGAAAGAGCTAGCATGGGTCTCTAAAGTTCAAAACTATGCATCAGAGCATCTCTAAAGCTGACTTAATTTCAGTACACAGAGTATCTTGTTCGTCTAATCCGGACATAAACCAAAATGTTTGAACAGCAATTTGTGGTTTTATGGAGAGTAATATGCTGTAAATGCTTCTTGAAGAATAGTTTTCCCATTTATCAGAATGTGTGGGAGTAAAGATTCCAGTAAGTTGTGTGTGTGTATTTGTGTACAGTTGGTTTTTTGATTGGGTGTTTTCAAAATGTTAAGAAAATATAAAAAGAAAAGCCAAGAAGGCCCCAATAATACCTGTATATACCCGTATAAGGCCAGAAACTTTATCTACGCAAGAGGCGAATGCAAATGAAAACATCTGGCCCAGTTGACACAAGACACGTCTCTGGTAAACATATTTAACATTTGCTTTTTGCAAATGGCAATCCTTAAAGGAGTTATAGAGCTAACCAGAGTGTTTCCATGACTGCAGTAAACAAGCATGGTGCCTGAAGGGAATGTGTTTTGCTGTACCTACTGTGCAGACGTGTTATGGATTTTTATGTTGCCTCTGTTTATACAGTGAGTGTGTGCGTGTGTCTTTGTGTGTGAGTGGGTACATGGAAGTATGTTTATGTATGGGTGAATCATGTGTGTATGTAGGCGTATATATAAATGTATGTGTGTTTGTATATGGGTATGTATGTATGCGTAGATGTATCTTCAAGTTTAAATTTTGCACAGAAAAAATAAAAATATGGGGATTTCATTTGTTGAAATTTTCTTCTTTTCTTCTCGTTGGTAGGTTACTCTCAAGATGCACACGATGAATAGGGAAGCACATTGATATGGGTATTTAATGTGGGTTGGAAGGGGGTAGGAGTAAATAAGTTTTACACTTCTTCCTACTCCTTTTTCGGACATGTTATTTAATTTCAGCATTGTTATTATTTGGAGAAGAGAGGAGACGAAGTGTCATAATTATTTCGATGTACACAGACAAGTTCAGCTAGAGCTTTATCAAACTGGTAAGCCATGGTTGTTTTGAGTGGAAGTGAACCCGCAGGCTGCAACACTCTGAATTGCGTTACATGACGTGTGACAGTGACATATTCTCGAATGCAACTATGAGCGCCATTGATTTTGCGTAGCTTGAAGCATCTGCGCCACATCTCTGTGTAATTGCGAGGAAACTATTTCTGGCCTTAGACTAGAAGGTTTTCTGGTTATTTTGGCCACCACTGGAAAGTTTTTTCTGCCTCTTGATTATTAGCAGGTGCCTTGGTCAAGGGCTCTGACCGGAGAAATTACCCAATAAACATGTTTTGAACCAGAGCCCCCACAAGGAGAACATGCAAACTCCACACAGTGAGGTCTGGCCCTAGCTGGGATTTGAACCCAGCACATTCTTGCTGTTGGGCACCAGTGCTAACCACTGCAACACTATGCTGGGATGGCCCCCCCACACTTTATACCCCTGGTCCAGATACATTTGGATACAAGTGTGTAGTTGAGGCATAATTTGATGGGTGTGGTCGGACCCATGAGTACTGAGTACTGTAATAATATTGTGATGATAATATTGCAGTAACTACTTGTCATATAGTCATTACAGTATTAGTAATATTAATATCATGTAGTCATAGGCTGGAATGTCAACATCAAGTTGTATTGTTCTTAATGGTTTCATGATGTTATATACGAAACATACATATAAACCTGCTTAAAGGAGGCTTTAGTGAATTTGTCAGCTAAGGTGCAGCAGAGTCTGCTGATCGGAGGGTTTTTAGAAATTGTTGAGTGAGTTAACTTATTGTATATTTGTGGTGTTTAAATCAGAAGTAGACACTTTGTAGAAAAGTAGTAACATTCAGTTCAAGCACACGATAAGATTAGGATTTTTTATGGCCCTTCAACATCATATTTCACTTTACAAAATTGGCATCCCTGAGACTATTATTATTAATCATTCAGTTGGAAACAAGTTTTCTAATTATATTAAACACCCTGTTGTCCAATAAAACATGACAAGTATGAAGCAACTTAAACGTATTTTACACTTGAAAATGATGATGTAGGACAAAGAATAATACAACTAAAGCCAGATTTAGCAGCAGTCACATAATTTGACATTTATTTCTTTAACCTTACATCACGCACAGGACCTCTCAAAGGACTTGAAAGGGTCACATCAGCCAAAGCTGTCAAAGAAGACGAAAAAAAAACGGCACAAAAAACCTCAGCAGAAACGAAAAAATTAAGAAATCTCAGGAGAGGCAATGCAAACTGAGCCAGGAGTGCGGCTCCTTCTCATCATTCCCTCTGTCTCATCCGTGATTGCAGATCATGAGTCTTTTTGAAATAAATTGTACCCATGACCAGCATTCCTATTACTGAATGGTAAATACCACAGAACTTTGTATAATGAAAGACTCGATGTTTTGATTAAATTACCCTTTCATCTGATTATGTGCCCTGGCCTTAGGAGTGAAAAATGACTTCAGAGGAGTTCAAATAATCTTTACCTTCTAGATGAAACCAAATTACGTATGCAAGGACATCAAATTACATCAAATTGTAAACCAAAAAACTAGCAACAGAAGACCACAACTCCTGCTGGACGTCATAAATGTTTTGCCATATCTTTCACAAGGATGTGAGTCATTTTCCAGTGAGCCAGAGTATCACATGTCATGCCAAGCCGAGGGTTTTACCCTTAGTCACGGCGCAAAACTCCTTTCCTGTAGGCGAAAACCATTTAGAACGCCTCGGTCATCAAAAGCATTTGTATGTGAAAGGACACGGGGGGAGAGAAAGAAAGGCCTGAACTGTACTGTTTGCGTGCTGCTTCACATTATAATTCCCCATTTCTTTTACTTCCTCTATTAAACTTGAATGCCATACAGTGATGTGTGCGTGACGTGTTGTAAAAATATGATTACTAATGAAAATCCTTACACGTTGACCCCAGCAGTGATGTCAGACACTGACCACACCCTGGAGTCACGTCTACATCTGCATCAGGGTGAAAGGTTAAACAACTGGAGGTAAGCCAAAGGTTCAAGGTGATTTATTTGTCATTATACAACACAGGATTGTTAAACCCAATGAAATTTAATTTAAGTAAACTCCTTCATGCTACGTAAACATAAACGTACAGTTTATACAGTTATTTTTATACATATAAACAAGATACTGATGATAATATGGTTGGCATCATCATATCATCAGTTTGACATCAGGACCGCTGTCCTTAAACTTTGACTGCGTTAAAGCACCAAGCATCAATGACGTAAACAAAAAAAGTAAAAAAAACAAAAATGTATCGAACATTGAAGCATCTGCATATGCCGATGATCTTTTAGTTGGTTTTAAGTTGCTCTTGAAAGATTTACTTCTCATCTTGCTGCAGTGATGTAGAGGTGGACTCCCTACAACATCACTGTTAGGTGTGGTTACAGGTGCAACAAGTCGCACCTCTGACCACATCCAACTCCAGCTGCTGGCTGTGGTGAAACATGAAACAAGCTTGGAACTTTTAATCGGAGAAGGCAGCAAAAGAAAGCCCGCTGTGAAGTTACTCTTTAAAAATTAACTGTACCCTCAAATTATGCGAGGACCATTCCTTGCAGCATATTTTTTAAAAATATAAGAGGGAGTGAGGGAGCAGTGACTGTAGGTGGCTACACAGTATGTGACGCATATGTAGCGGGGATGCATTGTCTAAACTATAGAAAGACGGAGTCGTGGTGCTTTGACAGGCACTAGAGGTACATGTATGACCCTCTGAGAGAGTTACTACGAAGGCAACCATGTTGCTGTCTATCATCTCTACTTCGAGATGTGTGTTTCTGTGGGGTAGAGCCAGCAGACGGCAGGAAGTTATGCTGTTCACAACATTACTGTCTGAAAGTGCTAAATATTCTGTTAAGCTCTGAACAGAAGAAGCTTATCGGTGGACCCATGTGTTGCATTTGCTGCCACTAAGGAAGAATAAATCTTGTTCATGTACAATGTGATCTCTCTGCCAGCACTTCTCAGGCATGCTAACCCTACGGCTATACAGCCATGTTTGAGAGGCACAAAATGCTCTGCTTTTTATAATTGATATGGCAGTTATCAGGGCTCCAGACTGACTCTTTACATCGGTTGCACTGGTGCGCCTAACGTTTTCATTTAGGTGCACCAGCACATAATTTAGGTGCACCCAATAATACATTTTAAACAGGAATAAAGGTGCAAGCAAATGTTTTCACAAACATACAACAAGAATTTGCAATAACCTCAATTGTTTAATAAATAAAGTTAAAAAATACTGATGTTTAAAGTGCTTGACAAACTCAAATAAATAAATCAACCGCAAATCTTATTGAGGTATTATAAAATAGAGAGAGAGAAAAAAAAAGTTTACAATCTAATCTACAGAAAATATGTTTATAGATGAAAATCAGTGTGACCATTAGGGACAAAATACTTTGTTGGGCCTTAAGGATGAATAGTATACTAAGGGAGAAACACTGAATCTAAACCTAACTGTGTTTAGAAGTAAAGTCCATAGGGTAATTTTCAAATCTGACTAAGACTAAAAAAAACTTAGGAGATGTCATGTCAACTTTAGATCCCAAACAATAGAGACTGACTCCAAACAGTTTGCAGTCAATGTGTAAGGTGAAGGCTACACCATGAAGTGATTGTTGGGGCACCAGGATGCAACCAATTTATGCAACAAAAACAGGAAACAGGAATTCACGAAATAGCATATGGTATACATGCATGGCAGAGAAAAATAAATACAGTAAACTAGAGTAGAGTATATGTGGACGAAATGAGCATCAAGAGTGGAAATTTCCTTTAGCTTCAGCTGAACGAGACAGTGTTTACCATCTTTTATATGAGGCTTTAAAATTTATATATCAAATGTCCTTGCCAGCAGTTATATTATCTTCCTTTTGGCTTTGCCTTTAGCTTTAAACTTGGCTTTAGTTCCCCCCTTGATTTCACAGCAAATAACTTCTCAAAGGAGCTCTGTGGTTACCGCGTTTTGCCAAACAGCTGTCTCATGGCCTCTTAGGGACGAGCAAGAGAAGAGAGAAGAGGTCCAGGATGGGAGAGACGATTCAAACAAGAGACAGAGAGGCACAAGGACGGGAAAATACAAAGAGGGAACAGGCAGACTGACAGGCAGACAGACAGAGGGACGTAAAGAGAGAAGATTCAAACATGTGAGGACAGCCACACTTGCTTGATTGTGTCTGTGGCCAGAGGAGAGAGGAGGAGAGTGGGAGGAATAAAACAATTAACATGAACAGTACTCCGGGGAATGTGGGTTTCCCTGACAACAGCAGCCATAGTCAAACAAACGGGCCCTTTCATAACAATTCAAAACAAACACAAATGTCTCCCTTATTAGCACCCAGGCACTGGTAAAAAAAAAGGACATTCCTTCCTGTTTTCCTAAGGAGGAAAAATAATCATTTTTTTCCCAAAATTATTCTTTTAATTTAATTTCAGCTTCCGAGCTCCGTGTTTAAAATGTGCACAGATAAAAAGTGAGAATAACAAATAGCAAAAACTGATCTGCTGGGAATGTAAGAACACATCTACATAGAGTTTGGTTATAAAACTTCAGGTAACTTTGGGTTGATGTGAAAATGTGAGAAACCAGCAGAGCTGCGGAGGAGGACGAGACGCTCCTCAGACCGTCCTGCCCCAGATACTGCTCCAGAGAGAGGTATGTGTGTGCGAGTGCTAATTGTAAATTTGTGTTGAGGGATGGGTGGGGTGTTGTGTTCTTCAGAGTGGTGTTTGATGAGCCAGCAGGTCCACCCTGTGTCCTGGCAAAGGTGCAGGTCTATAATCAGTTGCAGGAGCCCTTGAACAGGATTTGAATCTTTTTAAAGCAATACTTCAACATTTTCTTTGCTCTTCAACATTTAGATGAGAGGATTGATATCACTCGCATGTCTATATGGTAAATAAAGAAGCGAAAGCCTGCAGCTGGTTAGCTAAGCTTAGGATAAAGACTGGAAGCTGAGAGAGACAGCTAGCTGGGATCTGCCAACTACTGAACAAAATCACTTTTAAAGCTCACTTATTAAAGCATGATCATTTTTTAAAATCTGTACAGAAACCTAAACGTAACAACTACTATTCCCTATTTTATGGGTTTTATGTGCTGGACTATTTCTCACAGGAAATCGCACAGTAACTTCCTGAAGATGACCCTGGTTGTCTGGTAACCTCATAGTGATGAAAAGACTGAATATATTAATGATGTGTTAAAAACTTTACCGGGTTCAGGCGGCCACTAGCTCAGCTGGTAGAGCAGGTGTCCCATGTACAGAGGCCCTGTCCTTCCTGCAGCTGCCCAGGCTTGTAGGTGAACCTTTGGGCGTAGCCATGCTAGCTGTTTCCTGTTTCCAGTTTTTATGCTATGCTACGCTAAGCTAACGGTGCCATGCCATTGCCTTCTAGGCCTGTTGTTCCAAAAAGACACACTCTGGTATTACCAACATACACACTTAACTGATAAAACGAAATTCATTTTAACCCAAACCATGATCTTTAACCATATGTTTAGTACTGTTGCCATGATGGCAAAGCTCACCTGACTGTTGTTACCATGACAACAAAGGTCACCTGACTTCATCCTTTCCTGCACGCCCAAATACTCTAAGACCACTGTTTTCTAATTGTAGTAGAGCAAGTACTGCTGGCAATCTTCCTCTAGTAGTACGTAGAGGAATCCAAGAAAAAGTCATTTAAAAAATATACAGTAAAAATACTATCAAAATACTGCAGAATTTCAAATAAGAATACTGAAACTGAAATGTGATTTAAAATAAGCTTTTGTCTGTCCTGTAATATTTTTGTTTCAGCGTGCTATGTAGTCACGTTCATGCATGTCGTGTGTGCACACGCTATCCATGACTAGTTAAGTCTCAAACAGCTAAACTCAAACTGTGATGGCAAGATGGTAAGCGGAGGTTAAATGAAAGGTTCAAAAATACTATAAGCAAGGCTCCGAATGGCAACTATCGGGAAGAGAAGTGCAGAGTTGCTACGTAAGTAGTGCCACTGAAGCTTCACAGCATCTGCTAAAGTTAGTAGCAAACGGCGCAAAACAGTAAGCTGAATAGGTCTACGCTACTGTATCTTAACGTCGGTCATAACGTTGAACCTTGGACAGACTAATATTTTTTGAGGTGGTGCACGATGTAAAAACGTTTTTAGGGGTATAAAACTCCAGCGAGAGTGTCTATTTTTAGAACAACCTACTAACCGGCCTTCGGAGGAGTGTGCTTTTGTTTTCAGGATAATGGGCTGTTGGATGAAGGGGCTTTCGGTCCGATCAAACATTTTTCAGACTATTGGAGTTTTGGAATAATAGGCCATCGAAACAATGGGCAGTCCCTGAGCTAACAGCCCGGGGGCTCCAACGACAAATTAACCACATGAGAGTTATCCTCTCATCTAACTCCCTGCCAGAGAGTCAGTAAATATTTTCCAAAATGTCAAGCTTTTTGTACTAAAACACTCAGCTGCACATATATTCTGCAACATTTTCATGACAAACTCCACTTTGAACAAATTGCTGCAGGATAGGGAGAAATGGGTGGAGGTTGGCTAACTGTTCAGCCATGCATGAGTCCCCACTCACCGCCCCCGCCCCTCTTGTTCTTTCTTTCTTTCTTTCTTTCTTTCTCCCTCTTTCTGGTGGCTGCTGAGCCTAATGAAATCATTACATGGCATAATTTCTACCACCAGCTTGCACATTTTCAGCATGGGTGGGTCAAGTGGAAAAAAAAAACTTCCGACACTGGCATCAGAGCCGCGTTCTGCTCACTGGACTGACTCCTTTCCTACTGTGACAGAAAAAGTCACAGTAGGAAAGAGGTCACTTTTGAATGTAAATGTCATATTTCAGAGAGCTGCATGATGTGAAAGGAGCGAGGTTTTTGTTGTGAAATAAACAGCTTTCTACCAAGTGAACCATGTTTGTGACTATGCCAAGAAGAGTCATGAGGGCGAACCAACAGTGTGAAAGTTTGTTTAGGCAAAACAGTGATGTATGAGCGCTACGTAATTATTTAATGAGTAGTTTGATGGCGTTTGTGTGAGTGACACAAAGCGAGAGGGAAAGGAGAGAGAAGTAGGGGGGATCTGGTCGAGTCCCCCCAGATAAAGAATGAATGTGGGTCAGTGTTTGTGTGACGAGTAGGTCGAAGCATTCGCAATGTCGCAATTTTTTCTCTCAAACACAAACAAGCCCACACACAGAAACACACCCCTCCAGTTGCTTGTCCATCATCCTCTCTGCACTCGCACGTTTCCTTTCCCTACGACCTTGGTTTTGGACAGGCTGCACATGTCTCCGTCCAGCTGTTTTGGCCTGTCCTGTTCATAACAAAACGTCAAGTGGCTGTAAACTCTGAGCAGCCCCTCAGAGGATTATCCTCTGCAAGACTAAAGCAAAAATATTTTGATGAGACTGTATTTATGTAATGTATACCAAGCATAACTTAGTATCTGTACTAACTGTATCCTTTTCCTAATAAATAAATAAATAAATAAATAAGGGGTTCGTAAGTTGATGTAATCTAATGGTTAATAAATCAGTTACTTTTTCTTTATATATCAGTTAAGAACAACTTTTGGGGTGCCAGGTTGTGAAAAATCCTCCAGCAGGTTAAAGTTAAAGTTAAACCTCCAGCAGGACACTAAAAGCTCTTTAATTCAACAGACCCTCTGAAGGACCACTTATCTTCTGTAAACTCCTGCAGAGAATCTGGAACAAAATCTATTTCTCGAAAACACATTTCCTCGGTTAGTGCTAAAATAAGTTGTTAAAGCAGCCAATCAGTCATTTTGCATTTTGAAGTATTTGCGTTGACTCACTTAAAGATGTTTCACTATTGCTCAGACAAAGAAAGCAAACTAAATATGCAGTCTTGGTCACTGGGAACTTGCAATGTCATTGTTTCTGAAACAAAACAGTGAGGCCTTACTCATAAAAGGGAAATGATCATTAAATGCAGCCCTAATGAAATCTGAGTGATGAGCAATACCTAAAGTGCGTTGAAAATTGCAAATAGTTCTGAAACAAATGTATCAATTTTAATTAAAAAAAACAACTGTTGTGCATTTGATTCAGTCCTCATTAACCTTCCTGTTGAACCGCAGAGAGAGGAGTCGCCTGAAACCAACACGATGAGCACAGTAACCAGCAGCAGTGATGGGATGTGTCACATGACCGTGCTGGGATCAGATAGACTCACTGTGTGTATCCTCGTCGGCAGATGTGACAGTGTGAGCTCAGGCAGTCAGGAGACCTCCTCCTCCTCCTCCAGCAGCGCACGATGATCCAAACCATCAACTTTCGGACGACTCCAAACTGTGCATGCGGATTAAATAAAGCCGTCCGTTCCTGAGAGAAGAGCCGAGAGGTCTCTTTTTGCAGCAGGACTGTTCATCAGCTCTACTCCCATCGCGGGCTCTGCCTGTTCTGGTTTGAGGGGGTCTTCCCCTCAGTGTTCAACCAGCAGCTCACCTGCAGATACCAAATAAAACCATGCGCTCCCAGACTGCGCTCCCCCGGTAAGTCACCTCTTCATCACGTTTGTCTGTGCGTAATGGAGGATTTACAGAAGCTAGAGGAGTTTGAAAGCAGGGAAAAACGTGTTCAGGACAGGAGTTACATTTTAAAGATGCAGTGCTATGAAAATGAAAAGGATAGATAAACAATAGTTTATTTAGTAAAGGGTAGTTTTGGAGAAGAAGTTCAAACTCAGAATTTTAATATTTACAACATTAATGAGGTAATAATACAAACTCAGAAATATTTATTTTTTTCCATAACTGAATAAACAAGCTGTTCTCAGAGGAAAATAAGGTCCCCAGAACACTGTTTGAAGATGGCAGGGTCCGCCACATATAAACAAAGTAAAAATTGTGTTTGTATACTCAATCATGAAAACAAAGACAGTTTGTTTATTTAGTTTGTTCAGGCACAAAAAACAGTCAATGTAGATCTTTCTCTTCTGATAAAGTTACATAATGCACCTTTAAAGATAATTCCCCCTACTTTAAAGAAGCTAAACATGATGCAGATAAGATGCAGATACGCCATTCTAAAGATTTTATGAACATGATGCTTTATTTTTTATCTCTGCACTGGCTTCCTATGTCTCCTAATTAAAATATTGCCTGTTGAAGTCCAGACAGGGCTCTGTAGCAGGAGAAGTCTGGGGAAACGAAAGCATGACTGTGTTTAAGACACCAAACTTTGGCTTTAATCACCTATAACCCATTTACAAATAAGTAAAGTCCATATTCAGTGCAACAGAAATATTAAACAGCCACTCTTGCAGGCTCAAGGCCAATCCCTCAGGCCGCTTCAGGAATTTTCCATCAGAGCCTAGTAAGGCCTGATCTTTGCCCTGTCTGTCATGTTTGCAGCATTAAAAACAGTGGAAGTACACAGCTGCCAAATTCCAGCGCAGATAAAAAAAAAAAAAATTGAGTCGAAACGCTCTCCCTCAACTCTCATGCTTGTAAATCCATGATGCTGGATTTGGGAATGAGAGAGTTTTTTCAGGGGACCCAGACATCCGGTCACATTTAGCAGAGCCACTTGAGGTCTGCAGAAGTGTTGGTTCTGACAGTGGATGAGTCAAGCACTCCGATGAATCACATTTCATCTTTCTTTTTTTACATCCACAGGTTTACCTCCCTCCTGTTTCTCCTTATCCTTCCCCTTGTTTTCTCCTCCTCCTCTTCCCGACCTCAGTGGGTTCTCCAGCGTGTCCCTGTGGTCCTCCCACAGCAGACGGAGGTTCGACCAGCCCCTCACTTCCTGTCTCCGGCCCGCTTGGATGTCAGCTCGCCCTGTGACCCTGAATGCCACAAGAAAGCACCTCGCCCGAGCTACTGGGACCTGCGGCGTCTTCTGGCCTACGAGACACTTAACTCTGATGGCCAGCTTACCGAGACCGCCATTGGGATCTATGGCTACAACCCTACTTCAAACACCAGTCCGGCCGACTCCTCAGGGTCGTCTGGGCGGGCTGAGCGGTCACATGTCAGGAGAAAGCGCCAGATCTTCGGCCACGATGGGCGTTTTAGCATTGCTGGGCAGGACTTTCTGCTTAAATATCCGTTCTCAGTGTCCGTGAAACTGTCCACTGGGTGTTCTGGTACGCTGGTGGGGGACCGTCATGTTCTCACAGCAGCTCATTGTGTTCACGACGGTAAAAACTATGTGAAAGGAGCCCAGAAGCTTCGGGTTGGGTTTCTAAAACCCAAGCAACGAGAAACACAGTCGTCCTCCTTTTACCTTCACTCAAACTTCACCAACCATGTTAAAGGTGGCCCTGCTCCTTACGCCCCGCCAACCAACGACAAAATGAAGTTCCAGTGGATCAGAGCCAGGCGCACCCACGTCCCCAAGGGATGGATTAAAGGGAATGCTAATGACATTGGCATGGACTATGACTACGCACTGCTTGAACTCAAGAAACCCCACAAACGCCGCCACATGAAGTTAGGAGTGAGTCCCCCGGCTCAGAAGCTGCCCGGTCGACGAGTCCACTTCTCAGGATTCGATAACGACCGCCCAGGCCAGCTGGTGTATCGGTTCTGTCGAGCTGGAGAGGAGACATCAGACCTGCTGTACCAGCACTGTGACGCACAGCCAGGTGCCAGCGGATCAGGAGTCTACGCCCGGATGTGGGATGGGCGGCGCCGGCGTTGGGAGAGGAAGGTGATAGGTGTGTTTTCTGGGCACCAGTGGGTGGAGCGACAAGGGGCGTCTCAGGAATTTAACGTAGCGGTGAGAATCACGCCTCTCAAATATGCTCAGATCTGCTACTGGATAAAAGGAAACTTTGTGGACTGCCGAGAGGGGTGAGGAAGAGATGGAGACTGAGGACGAGACACCATAGTCCTACTACATCATCAAACATCATACTGCTATATTGGGGCCCCAAGAATCTTCACTTTTCACCCCACTACACAAAGCACTGATGTAACTAGAGCTGCAACGAATGATTATTTTAATTTTCGATTATTTTCTCGATTCATCAATTACTTCTTCGGTCTATAAAATGTAAAAAAAAAAAAAGGTAAATGTCAATCAGTGTTTCCCAGAGCCCAAGATAACGTCCTCAAATGTCTTGTTTTGTCCACAACCCAAAGATATTCAGTTTACTGTCATAGAGGAGGAAAGAAAACAGACAATATTCACATCAAAGAAGCTGGAATCTGATCCTTTTGACCTTTTTCTTAAAAAAAAATCTGAAACTTATTAAACGATCATCAAAATAGTTGGCGATTGTTGAGAAACAGTTGAGAACTAATCGAATCATTGTTGCAGCTTTAGATGTAACATCAATAAAAAAAGCTTTGCTGCCACTATAAGTGAAGTAAAAGGCAGACACAGATTCAATTATGACACTAAATTATGCAAGGAGGCGTTCATTTCATTTAGTTTTGCATCGTCACTCACATTTCAAAAGTATGAAAAGGCAACATTGGTGTTAGCTGGGGAAACGCCTCGTGGTTTGACAGAACAGAAGCAGGTTTATCTGCTTCTTGGAACATTTGTCCGGATAATAAAGTTATCTGGAAGATCATCAGATCTGGAACGTGGACTTATGAAGATGTTTTGGAACAAGGGGCCCTCAGATAACAAGGAGCAGGACGGTTCAAACTGTTTCACTATAGCCTTTTTATCGTGCTCATACTAAAGATTGCACTGTTAAAACTCTTGAAGTTTTTCTACTGAAACTCATTATTTTTGTGGATGAATGTACAAGTCAGCTACCAAAGGTGCCAACAGTTTATCATGTATCTCCTGTCACTGGACACACTACTTATCTACAAGCATAGTGTACTCTGCCAGCTAAATTAACAGTGTTTTGGAAAGAAAGATATTAAATGTTTGCAGACGACTCTTGCCACAGTTGCAGATTACATGTCATATGAAGCACATGCTGTTGAATGTTGTACTTTAATGTTTAGCTCCCTCTGGTGGCAAAAATCAAACATTGCAGGTGTCCTCAATGAACATTATGCAGACTTAGACTAGGCCTACATAAGCACTTTTTACTTTCTCCTCATTTAACATTTGTGAAAATGCATTATTTGTGTTTTAGAAACAGAAGACTGCGGCGATTTAATGAAATATATGCTTTGAAATAAGCAACTGCTTTCTCCCAGCTTTCTTCTCAGTCTGCTCATTCAACAGATCACACACACAGAGACAACACAATCTTTGTTTAAACACCATTTGTTTTATTTCAGATTTCAAAAAGCATTTTTTAGAAATGCTGTGGGGAAACTGAACACTGTAAAAAGCCGAAATATGAGGACCAGCTCCTATGACTTCTCCAGCACCGACACATTCATCAACAGGTTCAACCACGACTCTGAAACTGCATCCTGGGATATGGCACATACAAAACAAACTGCGACTCAAATTTGACAACTTTTATAATTATAGGGCAAACAGATCAACATCAATTACAAACTTGTCTTCCAATTTTATGGAGGCTAGAAGAAGATCAAGTACACTTCTGAAATCTGAAATCTTTCCAATTCTCGTTTCACCAAACCAAAGAAAGCAAACAACGTGTGTTATTTGAGACTTGGAATTCAAGTAAGAACTGACGAAGGAGGAGGATTTGCAGCAAACAATACGTCCATGAAAAAAAATTATTTTGGTGGATGTGCTCGAATGAAGGATGGTGCTCCCAACTACAAAAACATGCCAATTCAAGTCAGCAGCATTCAATTAAAAGTTATGCTACATTCAAGTGGAAAACGGCTGCAAACAAAACATAAGCACCAAGGAATTGATTTAAGGGCCGAGTTTGCAGACAAAGCAGAATAATGGGCACGTGTATGGTAGTTGTGATTCATCAAAGATTCCTCACACATCTGCTGAGGCACAGAGGAGCAGCGGCAATCCAGGTGTGCACACTGGTTCATCTCAAAAGTACTTTCCTCCACCTTGTTTACACTCAACCTGAAACTGAAATCAAAGCGGTCAAGGTGAAATTTGTACAGGAAATGTTAGCTGCACTGGATAGATTTTTTTGTTTCTAACCGAGATGACCCCGAAGTATCCAAGTGGCAGCCATGATGCAAGCTCGCCAAATTCTCTACATGCTCAGGAAAGGAGCTTCAATACTTCCATTCTTATCTACTTCAAGATAGTATACACACTGAACCATTAAGCAGATAATGCCGTACCACAACTTCTGGGGACCCAAGTGTGAGTACAGTCTGATTCTCTTAGCACCGTGGTTGTCTTTTTCTAAATCCTTACTTCTTCTCCTTCACATCTTTTCTTGACCTCATGACGATTTCCACCAAGGTCAAACAAAAAGGTTTAAGAAAAGACACTCTACCTAATTTTTTCGACTATCCAAATGCAGCCATTGATAATCAGATTTTCTTCTCCTACTAAAAGAGACTTTCAGTTCAAATTGTATTGATCTCTATCTGACAACAGCTGATCAGGTTGACAATAATCCTTGATACCGCCCCAAGAGGAACCTACTTGAGAGTAAGACGATGTTCAACAAGTGTGACTTAACAGAAAGGCAACAACATGCAAGGCAACCTGTGTGTAACACCATTCTGGTAACTGAGAATACATGAAATGGTAACAAGGTCTTCTTCACCCTTTGATTTTCATCGCCTGCTATTAAAACATCCTCTGCTGTCTAATCCGAATGGGAGCCTGATGATTGCAGTGGGAGAAGGGTTAGGTCCTGGGACGTACCACCATTAATCTTTATTATTGGCCACATTCGTTCTGTTATCTACATCCAATCCACAATGAGATGGACCCCGTGTGATGTGGTCGCCCATTGTGGTTTACGCATTCAGGCACCAAAATTGAATAAAATAAAAGTGAGTGGGTGACCTTTGAGAACACAAATGAATCATAGAAGATTTCAGCATGTCAAAGTGTGGTATGACATCAGTATGACTTTGTACTTAAATAATCACCTGGTACAGCAGCAGCCCTTCAAAGTAATCACAACCAGGGCAGGAATACTCTCTGTATGACAAGATAACAACACCCATCTGTTTTTGACATTTTAAGGTGTGCTTTGAGTTCAAGGGTAGAATCTCAATCCCTCCTCACTTGTTGACGCCCTGGTGTGCGTTTTCAAAGGCTGGTACTGTAACTCCCCTCCAGACAGCCAATGGTGAGAGACAAGCAGACACTCATAGTAAAAACACAGTAACAAAGTGAGTGAGGAAGAATACAGCATTCTTTGCAGAGGCAGTGGACGAGAGTACCTAAGGTGTTTTTCCTGCATGCTGATCTAAAGAGGTCAGTTTGTAGGAACATTTTTAAAAATCCCCTCTGAAGCTCTGCTTAAAGCGAAGTTCAAAATCTTGGGAAGTACACAATTTTCTTTCTGGCAGCGAGTTAGATGGGAAATTTGTGGCGATTTCATCAGCACATCAAATGTGAAGCTGAAGCATGCAGCTAATTAACTCATCTGGTAACAAGGGGAAACAGCAAGCCTGGCTCTGTCCAAACTAGGTTACAAAATCTGCCTACCAGCACTTTAAAGCTAACTAATTAGCATGTAATGACTCCTTTGTTTTTAAATTGATCAAACATTTTCTATTTTACGGGAGGAAATATACCATAAACCACATATGGAGTCTCTGTGGTTATGCATGTCTCTGGCAACGGCAGATAACCTCTGTAAAACTGTAAAATTGTTACACTGTTATTTTTGTTGGAATTAAACAAAGAAGACTTTGTGTGTTAATTAGTGAGTTTTAAAGATGCTGTAGGCAGTTGTTTTGAGCACTGATAGAACTAGGCTAGCTGTTTTCCTTTTCCAGTCTTTGTGCTAATGATAAAGGATAAGTTTTGTAGTCCTCAAAACATTTCTGGAGCTTCACAACTAAACAGTGATGCTGCATTTCCCTAAACATTAGAATTAGATGGGGACTTGTTTAAAAACATAAAAAAACAACTGAAAAATAAAAAATACATAAAAATAAAATGGATCCATACATCTTGTCCAATATAATTCAAATCTCCTGACTCCTGAAATCCCAAATACATTTGAAAATATGTTATTTACACCCTTTTTAAATCAGAAATATTACACTGTAGCTGCTGAGCTAAAATTAGCAGGTGCAGAGCTTGACTGTGCTTTGAGGGTGTAAATACTGTCTTCAATTGGATCTGGTAATCCGCTGTATGGCTGTATGGTGCCATTTTAATTTTTTTTATGATTCAAAACAAGGTCACTGAAGCTACTTCAGTTGCTTATGAGAATTCTTCTTGCCATTTTGCTGAGAAGCTCCAGAAAATGTTTTGTGCACTACAAAACTTCACCCAACTTTCCATCGGCATGAAGGTGAGGAGATAATGACTAAAAAGACATTTTGGGTGAACTTATCCTTTAAACTCCCTGTCTGCATGCTGTGGCCTCACATCTGATTATTCGCTATCTTCTCATTTAACTCTCAACCAGAAAGCAAACAGCACATTTCCAATAAACTGCTTTAAATTCCCCAGTGAAAATGTGCCTAGAGCAGTGACAGTGTTTGCGTACTGCTAACATTAACCCAAACATCTGTTTCACCGGTTCTAGTGCCTCAGGGCTGATGCAGAACAGCCCAATCAGGAGTCAGGATCTCAGGCACAACTCCTTCCACTGCTCTGAATTGCTCGTCTGGATAAATTGACTTTCAGAAGCCAAGTACGCTCTGTGATTGGCCACCTGCACTTAAAATATCTTTGGTGAAAGTCACCTCCTGGCATTCCCTGACCTCCCTGTCGCCTAGCAACAACATAACACAACATGCTAATGTCGTCAGCGTGGTAATGCCCGGCGTAACTCGAAATAGTATACAAAATAAAAATATTCTTTTAAATAGGTATATATAAACATTGCATTAAAAATAGAACCGTATCAAAACACGAACATGAGTTCACAGTCTGTCCCTTAACCTCCAAGCAAGAGCACTAAATCAACCCCCGATCTTTACCAGACCTTCACCCAGCTCCCCTCCACGTCCAGAGTTCGTAGGTGAGGTCTCACTGTGAAGAGCCTTTACTGCGACTTCAGCCCCAAACTGTTGGAGGACAGAGGGTATGAGTAGGCTTTGCCCAGCACTATGCGGTCTCGGAGCAGTTTAAAAAGGACATAATAGTTGCAGCAGAGAATAAGGCCCAGAGACAAGGTGTGGTTCCAGCGCTCAGAGCGCAGCAGAGAGTATAACTGGTACAAAACCACACTGGACTCGATCCAGATCAGCAGGTTCAGGATCCGCAATGGCTTGTGGAAGAGGAACTGAAGAGAAGATCAGAAAAGAAAATCATGTCAAAGATACAGATATGTGATATGCAGGGGGTGGACATAATAAAATGGACACCTGTACTATGTAAAACACGGCAAGCTTTATAGAGCCAGTCACTGTATTCATGATGAACATGATGGACTAAACCTCAGAATCTGGTCTGGAGACGCAGACAGTCAGCAATTATTCTTATTGATTCAACAGACACAGATCTGCTCACATCAAATTTGACCTGAACTGATTATTTTTGATAAATAAGTTAATCAGTTGATCGACAGAAAATTATACAGCAACTATTTCAACAGCTAATCAATTGTTTAAGTATTTTTTAAGCAAAAAACAACAAGACTGGGATTGAAATGTTAACCACTTCATGACATTTACGGACTGAACGATTCATTTAAGAAGAGAAATAATCATTAGTTGCAGCCGTACATTAAACAGGCTTGCTGGTCAATGTGTACCTTTAAACTAACTGCTATTTATTGCAGACCATATTAAGTAAAACTTAATTAGCAATTATCAAACTATCTTCAAGCTAGTGTTTGACCTGTTGTGCTGCTTGTTCTTCTCTACTTTTTTCTGCTATTTCTTTACAAAATCCCACCAGAATATGACTGACTGAGCCATTTGAAGCAACACATTGCTCTTATTGATTATTGTGGTGTTGACATGATCAATATGTCACATGGGAGAGCTAGAGTTTTCTGAGAATAAAAGGATTTAACAGTTATTCCAGTGATACTTGGTTCATTTTCTCTTCCCTCCGCCATTTTGAATTTATGATGCTCGTGATGATCTCAAAATGAAAAGAGATATAGGGACAGTAATATTATTGAATTGTGGGTCTGCCACTTGGTGGTTGGGACATGGCACTCCAGCTTAAATGGTAAATAAGGTCTTCAAAATATCTGTCCACTGCAGTTGACACCATGCATGAAAGGATTAACATGTGGCTGTGTGATAAAAGTATAATTCTGCTGACGTTAACAAGAATGGCCTTTCACATGTGTGACAGCAGATTTTTCCACTTATATGCTTCAGCTCAAACACCTCAAGGCTGTGTTCTGCACTGTAATAATGTTCTTACTATTGTGAAAAATGTACAGGCTACACCCAAAGTCAATATAACATGAAGCAGAGGTACTCACATAAAACCTTGCATGAGAGACATCAGAGGGCAGAGCAACATTATAGGGCCCAACTGCCTTATAAAGAGATCGACTGTGTCGTACCAACACCCCCTGAGGCCAAATGGTACTTTCTGACCACCTGCAAAATATATCAACACCACAGTTACACACAAATCATTAACAGAGTAATTTTAAAACCTCTGTGTGTGTACAGAAAGATCCACTCACACATGCTGAGGTGCATTGCTGTATGAGCCGTGCTCCAGTTTCTGCCAGCGGCCCAGGTGAGCTGCCGAGCGATGAAGCAGGTCACAGTAGCTGGGGGGCAGCAGCTGACTCATCAGCATCACAAACGCATTGATCCACACCATGATCAGATGCTCACATGACCAGCGCATGTCATAGTACTGGGTGCTCTACGGAGACAAAGTACATAATTAGAGACAGATAAACTCAAGAATACAGGCAAGATTGTAGGAAACTTGTACTGAAGGGCTGGTGGAGCATGAAAGCAACCTCAACAATAAAATCTTAAAGGAGAAGAACCACAAGTGGCCGATACCAACCTTGACAAAGCAGAGAGGCAGGAAGGCGACGTAGTAAGCACTGAACAGGGAGTTGAACAGCACTTCCTTGATTCGCCGGTTGAAATCACTCTTCAGCTCCTCCACCTCTGCTCGAATCAACTCCGGCGTGTGCGAGTGTGTGTGTGGTGGACAGGTGTGAATAGGCATGTGTGGGGGGCTGGAAAACTGCTCTCTGAGGTTTTCTCGCAACAGGAAGAGGAAGTCACGTGGGCGAAAGAACGGGGTCTCCGTTAGTTCAGTCTGCTGGTGGTCGGCTGGGTAATCACAGTCAGATGGTGCCGTTTGGCTTTTCCCCCCCTCCTGATGGAAACAGCAGAGCGGGACGTACACACCAAATCTGGCATGGGAGGGAGAGAGGGAGGGAGGTGTGTGGACAAGGACAAAAGAACAGAGCAGCGAGTTTTAGTTTCAAATGATGGTTGAAAAGGAGATGTATAATGTGAAAACATCATGCATATTTAAAATGGTGAGACACTTTACGGGAGGGTCCACAACTTCTATTGTCATTAGCAAACACGAAAACAACCAGACGTTCCATGCTCACAGATTAACATCTCTATTGATCGTTTGTTTTGAAAATCAGATTCATATCTCGAAAGAGAATTTATTTGTTTTTTTCATGTGATAAATTTTGTTTTTTCTTCCAGACGCAATTTAATTTTCTATGTATAAAAAGTTTAGTTTTTTTTGTTTTGTTTTTAGTCTTTTCTTTTAGACTTGGATGCTGCCGCAACTAGAAAAACTGGTATCACATAACTTCTCTC
Source organism: Pagrus major (assembly GCF_040436345.1). NCBI lineage: Eukaryota > Metazoa > Chordata > Actinopteri > Spariformes > Sparidae > Pagrus > Pagrus major. The sequence goes on along the minus strand of NC_133218.1, from coordinate 17,365,867 downwards.
TTGTGAATTTTTTATGTTCTTTGTGTTAAGTTTGTTGTTTGTTCCTTCATGTGGAACTTTTTATGCTGCTTTCTTGGCCAGGGCTCCCTTGTAAAAGAGATTTTGAATCTCCATGGGATTATTCCTGGTAAAATAAAGGTAAAATAAAAATAATTAAATAAAATTATAATTCGCTGACTTTAGTTCTGATTTTAATTCAACAGAGATAACTTGGGTCAGGTGTTATTATGACAATTGTGGTTCATGTGCATCAAGAAGATTTCACATGTAGGATGGCAAAATAGATTTCAACCAGACACCAATTTGGCTCCAACCCATAAATGTGTATGAGTTAAAGCATCAATATCCTATACTCATAAAAGCATGGACGTAGTCTCTGTGACGTTATCCATACGTTTTGAAAGAGCCATTGTGTGGTGGCTCCAGGGGTGATATTTAATTATGACCTGTCAAGAGACTGCAGATGTAAATTAGCTCCAAGCTAACTCTGGTACAATGCATCAAATGGCAACATTGATTGTTTAATATTGTACATGGTCCCTTTACAAATAAAGATGAATTAAATTGAATTGAATCATCAACTTGAAAGTGCCTGTCTCCACCAAATAATGGGCAAACAGGTGGAGCACCAAAGCGGCGACACCCTCAGTTATGCATAACTTTAAGCCTTAATATTTTTTAAAAGAGAGAGTAAGATAAAAAATCCCCCCTCATACAGTTGTCATGAATGGGGAAATTAGCTATAGACACCAGAACTCTTCTTCTTACCAGACTGTAAACAAGTTTATTTCTGCTGTAAAGTTGAGCATTTTAATATGGGGGTCTTATGGAGATCGAATCCCTTTAGGAGCATTTGAGGAACTGCAGTTTTTGGAATTTTTGTTTTGGCTTCATTTTTCAGCTCCGAAGGTTGCAGCTTGGTCACTGTGCTTCAAATAAATTGCTTATTTGATTGCCAAACAACCAACCAAACCCTACATCTGTACAACAGTGGAAGACGGGGCAAGAAATTCCGTATCTTTTCAAAAACAACAATTTGCCATCGCTGCAAAAAAATGAAGTAGCAGAGGTGAGAAAATAAGCAGAGGCTGAACTTCACACAACTCCTTCAGCTTATGTTTGAACAACTACGTCTATATTTATTCCCATTTGTATGATTCATTACATCTTACTCTTTAGGCCTTTTGTCCCTTCAACAGGTATAAATACAGTTGCTTTCGTCGGATGACAGCTTGTTTAAGCACATCCTGGCCTTTAGAGGGTGGGGGATGGCGGTTAAGAAAAACTCACGGGTATCCCAGGAAGAGCAGGTTGAGCACAGAGTGGTTCTTGCAGAGGTTGACCAGCGTCCAGCAGAGAACCCAGCCACACATGGTAAGCAGGCTGAGCCGAGCTGCAATCAGAACCACGTAGCGGAGCAGTGATCCACCGCTGCTCTGAGACACCTTGGCAAGACAGAGGATAGAATTAACTCAGAGCTTCCAGAGATACTGTGGCACCGACTCTGCCCTGAGTGAGGTTTGATTACCACAGTCATATGTGGACTGAAGTCTGTTAGCTGAGTGGATACAGGTTGTGTGTTTACCTCTGAAACTATCGTCCAAACAAGCCTCCTGGCCAACATGACTGTGATGAAAATAGCCAAGTGGTAGTCCATTAGATGAAAGTTCTGCAGGAGCAAAGCAGATTTTTTTTGTTTTATCTTTCATCATCAATTGTCCATGAAGACATTTTTAAATTGTACATATTAAACTAAGATATGAACCTGCCTAATAAAAACCTGTTATGTTCCCAAAAAAAAAAAGAAATCAGTGTATAGAATATTTTTCTAAAAATAAAAACTACATAGAAAGTGAAGAAAAAGCAACTGATTTTGCAGCAGTAAAAAACAAAAATGAAAACAAATAGTTAAGTTACAGTTCATAGGTATTAAGAAAGACAAGGCAGTGATTTCAAGTTGCCAGAAACAACATAGCTAGTGTGGGAGTTCTTACAAGCGAGGTAGAAGCAGCAGGGTGGCTGTATGGGTACCACCAGACCGTCCTGTAGATGTTGATGTACTGGACAAACAAGGCCACCAGCAAGTAGAGAAAGAGCAGGAACTCAAACAGCAGGCTGCTATCCAACGGCAGCTCAGGGATCCTCGAGTGGCGGACAGGCTCTGGAGTGATGAGGGCCGAGAGAGGGGGTGCAGAAAGACCCACCGAGTTACTGCTCCTAAGAGAAGATGTAGTTAATACTAATCTCAGACAGATGTATCTATGATGCAGAGAGTGTTTACAACAATGTGTCACATCACACCTTCTGCAAGTTAAAATAACAGATACATTTACATAATAACAGTTTCTACTTCTCCAGCACTGTAAATTAATGTACTTTAATGAGCTCTTATAGTCAAAGGATGTTAGAATTAAAGCTACAACTACAGATAGTAATTATTTTTTCATTATCAGTCAGCCAACTCACATGGAAATGATTAATATGTGAATGCTGAACCTGTGTAGGTGATGTCTGCTGTTTCCTCCTAACTCCCCACGAGGAAATGCCTAGCTCAGCTTGGCAGGGAGGGGGAGGGAAAACACTAACATCCCCCATAGGTGAGGATGAGTTGGAGCCTGCAGGTGGATGCTGGTGTGTAAGTGGAGCTTTTGAAATACTGAATGAACAGCAGCAGAGAAGCCACTGATGGCTAAAGTGGACTGTCGTTTTTAAACATTAGCATTAGATATTTGCAATGAGGGAAGTTAACCCTTTCAGTGTTGCGGCAGACTCAAGTTAGCTGCATAAACCAGCCTGCAGGTTTGACCTTATTCGTTTTTGAAATTTAAATGTCAAACAATTTTGAAAAAAGCTCAATTATAGTCTAAGGTGACATCTTCAAAAGGCTTGTTTTGAGGGACTCAAAGATGGTTTATAATGGTAAAAATGAAGACACTTACACTTAGATCACTTATTAAAATATTGTCGATTAAATTTCCTTTTCTTAGATTAATCAACTAATCATTTAGCTCTTGCAAGAATTACCAAAACTAAAATGAGTTAAGACTACTTTATTTAATTAATACAGTTTTTGAAACAATTTCAAACAAAGTGGACAACAAAGAGGATTAAAGCCTCACTGTCGCACGCTCTACAGTGTTAAATAGAGGGTTGGTCTACAGACTGTTCAGATAAATTGTGTGTCGTTATCAAAAATCATTTTAATTCATCGGTGTGCTCACCTGTTCCTGAGTCCTGTACCATTGCCAAGGTTGCCTCCAACCAGAGTCTGCAGGGACGGCAGAGCAGAGCGACTTAGCTGCTGTCTGCTGGGACCCCTGCGACCTCCTGGCATGGTCGCCAGTTACCGTGGCAACCACGCACGCCGCCCACCAACCAACAGCCGCTGGGACTTCCCTCGTTCTCCTCAGTGAGCCACCGTGTACAGCCAGGCCACTGCAGAGGAAACCAAAAGACAAGACAGAGTCAGAACGAGAAAAGTAAAGATTAGATCAGGGAAATAAAAACAAACAAACCTGAGGCTCGATCAACATTTACAAAACATTTCGAGACCAGATCAGTCCCAAGGTATTTACTTTACATGGCAAATAAGTAAACAGTAGTGATGTTCATAAGGCAAGGATTATAAGAGCACTGGTCCAGTTTTTATATAAGCTGGTTCTTATTATTTTATTTCTTATCTTTTATTTTATTTAGTCGGCAAGGTCCCATTAAGATGCAAAACCTCTTCCAGAGTTTATTTGTTGATCAGCAAAATTGCTTCAAAATTTAAAATTGATTTGATGTCTGAAAGGGGAAATTACTGAACTACAGTACTACTGTGCTTTAAGTTAACCATCTGCTTGAAATAATTAACATGTTCCATCATCGCTGCTGTTGACAAAAGATAAAGCCAAACAGATTTTTATTGCGTTGTGTAATTTGTGTCTTTGAAAAAGCCACAGCACCTGTGAGACAGCCTTATGTGAATCTGCTGCATATTTAAAAATGTAAACACCTTAATGTTTATTCACAAGAGGTTTAAAGAAGCAAACTGATGTCAACATTGTCGGACTCAACACCAAACCACTTCTCGTTTGGCACCGCTTCCATCAGTCCTTATCAAACCTACTTTGGTTGACGGACATGACATGTTATCATGACATAAACCATGTCAGACAGTGGTACATCTCAACCCTCTCAAACCTGACAGGGTTTTCCCCAGGAAATTACTTATCAGGGGTGGTGAGCCATCCATATCCTGACGCATCTTGTTTCATGATCAATTTGGTGACTGCCAAAAACAACACACACTCATTTAATACACGGTGCTGGTTGTGTGAAATGTTAATATTTGATTTTGTAAATGAAGATTTATTTACGATGTTAGAAGAGGTTGTGTTTATTTCAATATTTTACAACACTTGCTGGATTTCTTAGCCATATATGACAGAATTTCATTGGGTTTTGGAGTGTTGGTCGGACAGAACAAGTTTTTGTTTGGTTTTGTTGGTTTGATTAACTGCCATCTTTCAGTGAATCGTTTCATTTATTTTATTAGACAAAATGTCAAACATATGCATTTTCCAGCTTCTTCTCTGCTTTTTTGTTGTCACTTATGATAGTAAATGAAGAGTTTTTGGATTTCACAATTTTTGTAATAAACTAAACGATTAAACGTGAAAATAATTGGCAGATTAACTGATAATGAAAACAACAGTTAGTTGCAGCCCTAATTTTAAGGGAGTGGTTTGAAGAAGTGGGCGAGCTGATGATTTTAGATCATGATCACTCTTGAAGGCATCCAAAATCAACTTTTCAAGTGAATTGTAGAGATCCAGTATTAAATGTCCTCTTACTTCTGTTTCCAAATTTCACATAACCTCATTGACAAGCAGGTCGGTGACATGAATAAACCAATAGAGTGATATAGCAAACTTACCGATTTATTAGTTGGCCGATATTGGCCTATTACAGTAATATTATATTGGATAATATAATAATAAAGAGACAGATGCTTGGATATTTTATAATTATTTAATTTCCAGAGAAGTTTACTCTTCCAGTAATCTGTCATTTTGGACAATAAAGTTTATTCTTAAACTGTAAAATATCCTGCATTCATTTCATATCTTTGTCATAAGTGTTTGATAACCACATTTAAGTTGCAAAAAATGTGTGTTTATCGTCCGATAAAGCAGACATTTTTACTTCCTAATGTCAGTATCGACATTGGCACCTTAAATCAAGTATTGGTTGGGCTCTAATGCTGACTGGACAAATTAATTCATGTGTCTCATCCTTTGGTGATGTATTGTAAATGATGCAAGGTAAATTACCGCTAGCAGCGTAGCAGTGAAGGAGCTTGTGCCAGAAAAGAACGACCGTTGATGCAATATTCTGTTTTAATGGTACAAATGGAGAAATGGAAATGGCGGGCTGTTTAATTGGTTTGCATTTTACAGAGAAGCGTTTCTAACATTTAGTCTAACCACACCGATATAAATCGGGTGGACAAAACACCCCACTCAGTATAATGCATTAAAGCTTTACCACTACAGCCTCTAAATGATCATACAGTTGAATCAACATCTCTTCAAAACAGTTTTGACATACACTAAACATTATAAACTCCATGAAGACAGGATTTATTGCAGGACTGTTAAATCAGACTGCGTTTATTTTAGCTCAATGTTCTTAATAAACTGGAAAGTGAGTGAGAAGAAACTGAAGTAGTTAACTTTTCCCCTGAGGTTTCACTTGAGACAGTGTACCAGACCAGAGAACCATCCTGAAGCCTTCCTGGTGGCATCACTCCTGGCCAATGTCAAACCATTTCTTAACAAAGCAAACAAACTACTACTACCCAGAGTATCAGGCCTGTGTATTTGCAGTCTGCCTGCTTAAGGCCACAGTGAGGTCCTGGAAGTGTTTAAAGTACAATTTCCAAGTGTATGTCCACGTCAAATAACTGACCAAGTCAAATACTGAAACTGCCAACACTACCTGGGGAATATAGCTCAGCCACTCCTTGGTATTATCAATAAATGTTAATAATGGGCCTTCACAGCTCACATTTAACCTCATCATTAATGTCACCAATGGCTCTTCAGGTATGCCAGTGAACTACAACAAAAATAATACTGACACACCTAAATAAAAGACCATTAAGTACAGATACTTACAAGAAGACTCTAGTAAAAGTAGAGGTACCGATTCAACTTCTTTACTTATGTAATGTATCCCTCTGAAGGACATTTCTGTGCAAAGCTAACTGAACCTCACATCATATTAATTTAATTCAAAGACTATTAAACTTAAAGGTAGAATCAGTCCAAGCTGATCGTAAATGCACCAGTAAGATAGTTGATTGTTCAGTCTCACTCCCAGATGGTCAAATACTGACATTTTAGTTTGTTAAGGCATTGAGAATGAAATGTGTAGAAATGTAGGGAGTAAAAGTAAAAAGTTGCCAGAAAAATAAATACTTAAGTACAGATACTGGTAACAAAGTATCTGTGCTATGTTACTTCCAACCTCTGGTTTTTAAGCAGAAATGTCGACAATTCTCTCGTTATTGAGGATTTGCTCTTTATGTGATAGTAAACAGGACATTTGTTGTCTCCTGGACAATGGTGGACATTTATTTCACCATTTTCTGTCCATTTAATGAAAAATTTACAATGAAAATAATTCAAGACATTCAATTAAGTCCCATCTGAACTAGGGTTGCAACGTTATGTCATGGTATTACACAATAATATTAATTATTATTATTATTATAGTTACAATAACCCTTGAATGGATGAAAACAGGAGGGTTTTTTGGGATGCTTTATTATAGTTTTACAAATGATTATATCCTGACAGACATGAAAATTGATATAAACCTTTTTAATAACACTAATATCATAGAAATCAATACCACAGATATGCAAGTACACATAGTATAATAACCATTTATTTTCATACAATGTTAAACCTTGAAACCAGTATACATCTGATAACTGGTCAATATGATTAAGATAAATATGATTGATAAAAAAATAAAAATAGTAGATTTATATGTTTGATAAGGATCGTATATCAGTAATGAAGTTATATTTCATAGTAGCAAAATGTATCATTTGCATTTAACCACACATATTGTTGTTACCTTGCACTGTTTATTTTCATTAACCTCACGGTTTATTACACCTTTTAGCACTGTGAATTATGACTGTCCTTAGTATGAACTGTTGGACTTGGGGGGGGGGGAGTGTTTGTGCACAGTAGCACTCTGTGCTCCCCGGACACATGTCGGCTGTTGTGGGTACATCCAAGGCTGTCTGGCCAGCTGGATATTGTTTTGGGAAAATTAAATAGAGTATAAATTTAGACCATAAGGGAAGTCATTGAATGACTTATGGAGAAGGGGTGGGTTTAATAAATGTATACGTCTTCTCACTCCTTTTCAAATATCTAAACATAGTCATCGAGTGTTTGACAATTTCTTTTGCTTTATACTTTTCATTGTTTGTAAATATTTTTTTTTTTTCCATCTGTCCGCTATTCTTTTAGACCATTTTATTTTATTATTCTTGTTCTTTACGTATTGGAAATAAACATTTCCATATCATTACTCTCATCTGAACTAGTGTAGCTGTAACTAAAACCCATAACATTTGGTATCATCTCTTCTCATCACTGTTCAGTGGGTCTAAAAAATAAAATAAAAGTAGTCTCGCCCCAGTTCATCAGCCAGTAACAGGCTCCTAAAGCGGAACACAAACCTGAGGCAGATAACATCCAGCCCCTGTGTATATCAGCATTTCCTTTCTACAGATAAGACTTGATGGAGATGATACTACAGCATGCTCTGTAGACAGTGTGTAGCCCCAATATTAAATATCAAAGTTGAATCTTCAACAGGAAACAGCCGTTAACACAACCACACACACTCACACTCACACACACACACACACACACACTTTGAGTTGAAAGTCAAGAGTGAAAACAGGAACTGTGAGATCGAGAAATTAACTAGAGTGGAGGGATTGCAGGATGGTATTTTGCCATTTTGTGGAAGTGCAACACGTTTCTGGTTTTCACCTCACCACAAGTGCTTTAAAAGCGTGACAAAAAGCGACCGAGCAGCGGGAGAAAGGTGTTTGAACACGAAGCTGTGTTGAGCTGGTGTGTTTGTTGGACTGCACTGACTTTTCTTCAGGGAACACTTTGTTAAGAGGTGTTTTTTTTTGTTGTTGTTGCAGAGACCTGCTAAGACATGTACTGAAGCTGCCTGTCTCAGTCATGACATCAGGCAGCGTTGTCATTTTGTCCACCACGGAAACTTTGAGCACACTTTAGCAAAGACGTTAAAAATAGACAGATTGAAGCTCGTAGCTAGCTCTTAGCTTGCAGAATCAACGCTAGGGAGTTTAAAAAGCTCTGTAAAGCCACGACTACTCACACAACATCGACAGCATACGGTGGGGTGAGCTGAACGAGGATGCATCAGTCAGTTGTGTGGCTTCCAGCCTGACGAGTCCAGACAGCACCGAGCATTTCTCCGCCTTCCAGCCTCAATATACCCGACTGCACTGCTGTGGCGAGGAGCTACGACGGCACCGGTGATGCTGGAGGGTCGCTTTCTCTCCGGTTGTAAACATAAAACGGCTTTGAAAGTTAGCTCTGGGCTTCACGAGCAACAGTGTAAATGCGTTGCACAGAGACCGACGTGGCAAACCCGCACCTCCTCTCAGTGCAACGTCATCAGAGCGCGACTTAAACAAGACTGCACTGCACAGTCGCAGTTTGACAAAACACACGGCTGGTCTGGAGTCAGTGCTGCTCACATACTTTCGATTTTTGTTAATGGTTATGTATTTATTATCAGTGACATGTATCGGCGTCTTTCAGCTAGCATTTTTCCAATTAAAGAAATAGCCAACGTAGCATTTTTTTTTCTCACAACTTGACACTGGAAGTTAAGCTTATTTGTTTATTAGGTACATCCATGAATGTATTAAAGGGAAATCCACCACTTTTACAGGTCTTTGGGAGTACCTCTGCATTATAAGCAAAGGTAGTGTAAAGCATTTTGTGGCTCCAGAGTAAGCTGCTTGAGTCTGATAAAGTGTTATGTACATCTTGCATTTGCTGTGCATTTCTCTTTGTTATAATTTGTTGTGTACTGCTCTCACACTCAACTTTAAAACATGGTTCTCTTCATTTTAAACTGGGCTACTGATTATCTTTTCTTCTCTGAGGACTGCAGTCTGTCTATACATTATTCAATTAACACTCTGCCAAACCTCCAAAGTTAGGTGCACCAGTGAAACCAGTTAAAAAAGTTAGTCTTGAGCCCTGATTGGCAACTATTTTGGTTATTGATTCATAGTTTTTAACTGAGCCGTACACACAGTCTTAACTGAAGTAGAAGTACAGATTCAACTTCTTTACTCCAGTCAGTGTAAGAAAGTATCCCTCTGAGGGACATTTCCGGCCATTTCTGTGCAAAGCCAACTGAAACTCACGTCACATTAATATAATTCAAAGACTATGAAACTTAAAGGTAGAATCAGCTGCTCATAAACACAGCAGAAAGATAGCTGATTGCTGAGTCTTATTCCCAGGACATCAAAGATTGAGATTTTGGGTTGGTAAATTATTGTAAATATTCCCCTCAAATGCATCCAAACTAAAGTAACAAGCCTGTTTTGAATATGCAAGAAGTAGGAAGTACAGATACAGCCTCTAGTGATGGCACTCAGTAGCCAAGTTGCATTGTGGGTATTTTAGGTGGCAGGTGTTGAAAAGGAAGAAGAACATGTGGATTAAAAAAGGTGATTTCTCTGGTTCTGCTGTATCAGCTCTGATCATTTGTTTTTAAACTGTCCATACAATGCTGGAGTAGTGGACTGCTTTTTAAAACCTGGCGCCTACATTACCCACAATGCAACTTAGCTACTAAGTGACATCGCTGGAAGCATTTTATCAGAATTCATGCAGCTTCCTCTGGATCCACAAAAGGCTTTATACTACTTTTTTAGCATATGAAGTAGTACTTACCACCAGGGCCGTAGCCAGGATTTTAGATCCTGCCCCCAACCCCCACCCATACATTGAGAACATTTTGAAGACTATAGTATAAATCTGTGCATTTCTCTGCATTTTGACAGGACCAATAATTTGGGCTTGCACAAATACACAGCGGTGGGAATCAGGTAATACAACTAATATACAGTAAGAACTACTATACAACAATAAATTCTGAACTTCCCATTATCACAGTCTCATTACAGTCCAGGCCTTTCTAAAAGTTTTATTAAATAAAACATTTAAACAATCTGAATGTATTACATACATAAAAAAAAATTATTCATTGAATTACTTTCATATAATCTAGCTTTGTGGATGTATCGTGTGGCTTACATAGAGAAGATCCCTCAGTTAATACGCTACAGAGAAGTGCGTCTCCTGCTTCTTTAAAAAGGAGGAACTGCAAAAAAAACCTAATATTCTACAACGACTCTGAAACTCAGAGCTCACGTGTCCTAAATGACTCTGTCAGGACACACCCACACATAGTTTAAAAGCCTGCAAACTCCCCTCCAGTTAGTTAGAACAAGATTTGCTAACTTAAATTAGCTTGCCCTTTGTTTCAGTGAGTGATTTTAACTCTGTCCAGTAGTCATTAGAAATTCCTGGTTAGTCACTTTTAATGCGTACACGTAACGTGCATTTATATTGTCTGATAAAGCTACAATATTCATTGTGAATTATTGTAAACACATAAGTTGGTTACTTCGGTAAGGAAGTGAACTACCGCTACCTCTGAATCTGTGTGCCTGACATCAGGGTACAGTCGAGGCCTTGTACAAGCTACTGGCACGGCAAGTTTATGTAACTCTACAATATCTCCATGATGGAAGCTTACTAAAGTACGTAGTTTTAACCCTTATTGACCGTAGTTTGGTAATTTATTAGCAAATAAATGCCGTGGCATCAGACGCTAAATTATATTTCCCTGCACCTTGTGGACTGTAATGCACTTAGTCCTCAAAGCCTGTCACAATATTTTGTGTTGTCTATAGATTGTAAATGTTTTCCTGCATGAGGATAAGACTTGTATATATAGTATATAAGTATATTGTATATAAGAACATGTATATCATGGCAGTCTTGAGCTCCAATGATTTCTACAACTCTAATTTTTCTGTGATGAAATGAGTGGAACACATTCTACTTTTTGACAAAAAACATTCATGAAGTTTGGTTCAGTAATGAATTCATTATAGGTCTTCTGAAAATGTGACCAGATCTGCTGGGTCAGAAATACAATACAGTGATTCTAATATTTGGTTAAATGTCTCTTGGTCATTTTCCCTTCAATTAGGTGCTTTTGATAGCCATCCACAAGCTTCTGGTAGTCTTCTGACTGAATTTTTAACCACTCCTCTTGACAGACTCAGTGAAGTTCAACTAAATTTGTGGGCTTCCTGGCACAGACTTGTTTCATCAGCACAGTCCACATGTTCTTGATGGGGTTCAAGTCAGGACTTGGGAAGGCCATTCCAAAACCTCAATTCTAGCCTGACTGATCCATTCCTTTACCATTTTTGATGTGTGTTTGGGATCATTGTCCTGTTGGTACACCCAACTGCACCCAAGACCCAATATTCTGGCTGATGACTTTAGGTTTTCCTGAAGAATTTGGAAATAATCCTCCTTCTTCATGCAGCAGATCCTCTGGCAGCAAAACAGCCCCACAGCATAATACTACCACCACCACCATGCTTGACGGTAGGCATGGTGTTCTTGGGGTGAAAGGCCTCACCTTCTCGCCTCTAAACATATTGCTGGTCATTGTGGCCAAACAACTCAATTTGTGTTTCATCAGACCACAGAGTTTTCCTTCAGAAGGTTTTTCTTTGTCCATGTTTCAGCAGCAAACTTCAGTCGAGCTTTCAGGTGCCGCATCTGAATCAAGGGCTTCTTTCTTGCACAGCAGCCTCTCAGCCCATGGTTTTAGGTTGACTCTGGGCCAACCAACTCTGGACCAATATTCTCTCAGCAGCAGGTAGGGCTGGGAAATTAAGCGATCTCGAATTGACATTGCGATCAAAATTATGTCGATTTCGGTGATAAGCCTCGTTCATTTTTACTCGAAATGGATCTAACAGCCTATCACTTGGCAAAAATAAACGACGATGTAATCACACAGTTTGGCCACTACAAAAACTGGCTTCAAAGCCTGGCGCTATTCATGGGGGCTTGATCTCGTGAATGAGGCCAGCCATCTTCTTTACAGAGGAAGTTCCGGTCAAGCCAACAGTGTAAAATGCTCCTCCTCTTCTTTGTCGGTTTTACCGGCTGACTGAAAACCACACTGCTTTCCATTGTATGGGAGTATATAACATCATGCTCTTCACTGATGGGTGAGAACGGGAAGTGCAGCTCCAAAAAGTAGAAAATCAATTAGTGGCAGCCAATGTAGATATTGTGGTGGACTTCCATTAATAAATTAATGTGTGAGAAACACTGCATGATCAATATTACTTTATTTTATTGTACAGGTGTACTTAAATATGCCAGGACTGTCGCAATCCACTTTTTTGTCTAGGTTGTATAAACATTTGAGATGATCAAATTATATATCGTGATAAATATCGTTATCGATCAATATGGGGGGAAAAAAAATCACGATTATATTTTTTGCCACATCGCCCAGTCCTAGCAGCAGGTGATAGTTTGCGTTTTCTTCCTGATGGTGGCAGTGACACAACCGTGCCATGCACTTTATACTTACAAACAATTGTTTGCACAGTCAGTCTTGGGACCTGTTACTGCTACGAAATGGCTCCAAGTGACTTTCCTGACTTGTTCAAATCAGTAGTGAGCTTTTTCAGATCAATACTGAGCTCCTTAAACTTTCCCATTGTAGTGTTTGTGACCCAGTCTAGTGGGTGTATCAAACAAGCCCTGTTAAAATGGTCCCAGAAAAGCTGTTATCAATCATAATCAGTCAGAAGAAGTTTTGAGGCCATGCTACAAAGAAAATTTAACTCACACAACTAGGACAACCTTTTATCTGCACTGCAACTTCCCCCAAGTAAACGTAAGCTTTGAATTCCCAGGGAAAGAAGAAAATGCTTCCTGTTGTTACTCAGACAGTGGTGCACTACTACAACTCTCTGTGGAGTGGAGGAGAGGCAGCAGGAGAAGTTCTTCTTCTGGCGGTCGACCGGACAGTTTACAGGTGTAATACCTCCACCTACTGGACTACAACAGTGGTAGTGAAATAAAATGGAATACAACTGATCACACCTTGACAGATGTCTAGCAATATCGTATTTTGATCTTTCATTATGCTGCTAGTTTCTCCATGGCCTCTGTTATATATAGTGAATGTCACCCATCATGCCCTTAACGAGATCTTCCACTCAAAGCAAATTCTCATTTACCTCCAATGGTATCTAGCCATTTATAATTGTGATTGTATCAGCTGAGGATTTTAAATATGTGTCTGTGAGATGTTTAGGGCCACTTTACCACAGCTGGGAAAAATGAAATATTGTTTGTGGTAGAAATCAGCAGCTGTGGACCTTTGTGACTAGCCATACCTGTTTCATGCTCTTACAATACTGTCTTTTTTTCCTTTTTCCAAAATAATGTACTCAAAGCACATCTGAAGAAAGTGCAATACCTGGGTACTTGTGGGTATCAGCCTCCTACATACACGTAGCAATGGAAATAAATCAAGTCCAGCACAATAAGCATTTGCAATTAGTGTGTAAGGCAAGCGGGACAAGGTAGTTTTATTGTCATTTTGTAAACAAGGGTTTCAAAAACAAAATAATGTCAGAGTCCTTGAGTCCTGCTACATAGGATGAGGAGTCTCACAGCCTGGGGAGTGAAGCTGCTCTGTTTGGTGGTATAGCAGTGGATACTTCTGTTTTTTTTGCCGGATGGCAGCAGGCTGAACAGACAGTGGCTGGGGTTGGTGTCCTTGTTTCCTCTGGGCTCTGTGCTCTGTGTCTCACGTCACCGATGTCGCTGATGCTCTGTAGATGGGTACCAGTGATGTTCTGGGTGGTTTTAATCACCCGCTGTAGAGCCTTCCTGTCCCAGGCCGTGCACAAACCATGCCAGTTTGTGATGTTTCCAGTCAGGGTCCTATTGCTCCTCACTTACACTTTAAACTCAATGGTTGAAAAAAAAAAACGTACACGAACGACCTTAACTTCTTCTTTGCCCTCTATTGCTCAAGATCTATCTATAAGTTTAAATGGACAGCAACCAGAATGCCCGTTGGGTTCCTATCAAGCCAGCAGTGGACGCCTTTGCTCTTTGGGAGAGGACGATAACTTGTACATGACAAAGAGAGAGCTGGGAGTAATAAATGAGGAAGGTATGTGATTTGTAAGAAAGGGAGCTTTTTCTTTTCCAGTTTGCCCAAGTGTTATTGGGGTGTGCAACATTGTGCATCTGTTATCTCACTCTTGCTATTAAGTGGTTCGAGCAGCTACAGAAATAGCTAACGCCAGAGTGTTCTTATTCCATCAACATAAAGCATAATGGTCTTTGTTGTCCTTTGCTTTAAATGTTAACAATATAAGGAGGTTATCAGAGTCTGTGTGTTGCATCTCTATTGTCTAAGTGGGTCAATGATGTGATGCAATTTTTTTTGTGCTCTTATGGTTCAGTTGAATTTAAAAAGGTTAAATGTACAAATTACTTGCATACATTCTCTTTTTGAAGACCTCATCTGAAATTTCTGGATTTAATCAATTTTCAGAGAATATTCAGGGGATAATGGCAAAAATGTCAATGAGGTGTAACCATAAAAACTTAGTACCAAATAGTTTAACTTGTTCAAAAAAGGTGAAATTCTCAATAAAACACCATATCAACTAGTTTGGCATAATCTAAGATTAAATGTAAGATTATTAATCTTACATTTGTGTTGTTTAATAATGAATAAAATAAATGGAACACCATTGTTCTGAATATTATTATTAATGTGGGGAATTGTGTCTGTCAAAGCTCTGGGAGGTTAGGATGAAATCATTATTTTGCATGGCTTTGATATTTTTTAAATGTTTAGCTTTAATATATATTTGTATTCCATTCACTTACAATTTTAAGCAATATATAGTGCAATATATGTTATTTCATAATGTAGCAGAATGAAGTGGGTGAACAGTAGCAATGTTGAACATGAACAGCAGCTTTAAAAAGACTTAAAACTCCAATAATATGAGAATTGTCCAACTACGTTGCCTTAAAACAGAAAAATACAGCTTCTGCCCTGAGACCAGGAGAGATTCACCTGCCCTCAGACAACTTCTGCCCTGAGACCAGGAGGGATTCACCTGCCCTCAGTCAAAATTGTGGGAAACAATGGTCTCTGCCCTGGGACCAGATGAGACTAAACAGCCATGAGGAAAATCCTACAAAACAACTTCTGCCCTGAGACCAGAGGAGACAGTTGGCTCCCTTTTGTCCAACTACGTTGCCCTGAGAACAGAAAAATACGACTTCTGCCCTGAGACCAGGAGAGATTCACCTGCCCTCAGACAACTTCTGCCCTGAGACCAGGAGGGATTCACCTGCCCTCAGACAACTTCTGCCCTGAGACCAGGAGAGATTCACCTGCCCTCAGACAACTTCTGCCCTGAGACCAGGAGGGATTCACCTGCCCTCAGACACAATTGTGGGAAACAATGGTCTCTGCCCTGGGACCAGATGAGACTAAACAGCCATGAGGAAAATCCTACAAAACAACTTCTGCCCTGAGACCAGGAGGGATTCACCTGCCCTCAGACACAATCTGCCCTGAGACCAGGAGAGATTCACCTGCCCTCAGACAACTTCTGCCCTGAGACCAGGAGAGATTCACCTGCCCTCAGACAACTTCTGCCCTGAGACCAGGAGAGATTCACCTGCCCTCAGACAACTTCTGCCCTGAGACCAGGAGGGATTCACCTGCCCTCAGACACAATCTGCCCTGAGACCAGGAGAGATTCACCTGCCCTCAGACAACTTCTGCCCTGAGACCAGGAGAGATTCACCTGCCCTCAGACAACTTCTGCCCTGAGACCAGGAGGGATTCACCTGCCCTCAGACAAAATTGTGGGAAACAATAGTCTCTGCCCTGGGACCAGATGAGACTAAACAGCCATGAGGAAAATCCTACAAAACAACTTCTGCCCTGAGACCAAAGGAGACAGTTGACTCCCTTTTGTCCAACTACGTTGCCCTGAGAACAGAAAAATACGACTTCTGCCCTGAGACCATCAGGGATTAACCTGCCCTCAGACAACTTCTGCCCTGAGACCAGGAGAGATTCACCTGCCCTCAGACAACTTCTGCCCTGAGACCAGGAGAGATTCACCTGCCCTCAGACAACTTCTGCCCTGAGACCAGGAGGGATTCACCTGCCCTCAGACACAATTGTGGGAAACAATAGTCTCTGCCCTGGGACCAGATGAGACTAAACAGCCATGAGGAAAATCCTACATAACAACTTCTGCCCTGAGACCAGAGGAGACAGTTGACACAGAGGGGATACAAATGGAGAAAAAAGCCTTTCTTGACTAAAAAACAACTACTTAACTATTTAACATTCTCGGCTTATAGCTTCAGAAAACACTACAAACCTGTCTTTGTTCTGACTGTGCCATGTTGATGTTCTCTGTGTTGTGACCTTTGTCATGCAGCTACCAACACAAGATAAAACTGTTATCAAAGTTCAAATGGTAATAAGGACAATAAACAGTTTTGTTATACCCAAAGGTAAAACATTTATTATCAATATTCTTCATAAAGACAAACCGACTGTACAGAGTAAAAACAAAAACAAATGAAAAAATGCTTTTAAAACATCAATGGAACATCCAGCAAGTCAAACGCTTTAATTCCATGTGGATGTGATTTTTATTCCACTGTTAACTTCTGAAATTAACCATGATACAAGAACGACAGGAAGAAAAGAAACCAGGTAAGTTTCCAAAACTGTACACTAAAAAAAAAGAACCCAACAACCGTCGTGCTGACAAACATCGTTTCGAAAGAAAAAACAACTTTCTGGACCGTTAACATTTATTTCCTCTGTCAACACCATTCAACTAACTCATCTACACACTGTGTTTACAGTTATTTAAAAGCACTGAGTGTAAATACTTAAACATGTACAAAAAGTTTTAAACCACTTTATCATCATCTGAACAGAGGCTGATGTCAATGCTAATAAAACACCTTTTCCTTCAAAACATAACTGAAACAAATACATTATAGTCACTTCAACTTATCCAGGAGACATGAAAAATAACTATTTACAAAAATTATAAAAAGCTATAAACTTATTAAAGCATTCACAAAGGTCTATTCATATTTATATGGGGTTTAATAGAACGTGGCAAATGTTTACTTGTTAATTAACTGGCCCTGAGAGTCATTTCTTCTGCACTTAATGTTTATTTTTTATGGCTTTAACAAAAAGTAGGAATTATCTGTGTTACTGCATAACAAATAAAGTGTTTTAAAGGAGAAACTTCACTTCCAAAAGAGACAAGAATAATCTAACAGGAAGCTTTTAGTCCAAAGCTCTTCTGAATATTTTCATTACACTGGTGAACCAGCAGAGGGGAATATTATCCCAAAAATCTGTTTAGTAGTCACAGTAAAGATTTACTGTTTTCTTAAGGAATGTCAGAAAAAAATAATATTTATAGGCTACCAAATAGGTCATCAGTGAATCTCTTGATCTCACATTTTATAAATCCTTCTGCCAGCTTTTCACTTCTGAACAAAAGGTAATAAAAAAGTTGGTTCTTGACTATTTAAATACATAAAGATTGTGTCACTTAAAAGTTTACCAAAAGCCAGCCAACAAGGCTCCCAGTTTTAGTGAGGTGTGCATGTTCTCTGAAACAGAGGTCGAGGGCGTTTCACAGCTGGAGGGCTCAGATGACGATGCTGGTGCCACTGCGAGAACTCTTGTCCTGAGAGAGACACACTAACTTTAGACTCACTTCACTAGGAATCAGTTTGACTCAGATTGTCTGTTATAATTACCGTTATTTGAGTGCGTGTGCATTTGTCTTGATGTAAGTGCGTTGCATGAATGTATGTCTATCAACTAAAGCAGTGTGTTTCTTACGGAGTAGCGTTCATTCCTCCGTGCACCTGGTTTGTGTCCAGGCTCGTACTCGCTGTAGGTGGGAGGTTTATCAGGCCAACCTCCACCTCCTCTCCTCCCTCCTTCTCCTCCTCTCCTGCTGCTGTCCTCATCATCCGAGCTCCAGGACCCTCTTGAGCGTGAGTAGTTTCCTCTGGACCTGCTGTCAAACAGGTCATCCCTAGAACGGGAACGGGGGCGGTCCATGCCTCCTCGTTCCCCATTGCGACTCAGCCCGTCCAGTAAATCCTGGCTGTGGCTCCTGGGAATGCCTCTAGACCTTGGTGGTGACGGGTAACGCCTGCCCGCTGGTCCTCGTTCATCACGGCGGCCGAAGCCACTGCGGCTGCTCTCGCTGGAGCTCGGGGGGCGAGTTTTGGGTGCAGGTGGTGGGATTCTGCCCTGTTCTCTTATCGGTGGAAGTGTGATGACACGACGCTCCATCGGGCCATCATCAAGGGCAGAGATCATGCTGGGAGGGCCGGGGGAAAATGGGACGTTGGTGGTCATGTGCTGTGGAGGAGGTGGGATCTGCTGCATGTGGTGGGATGGAGGTGGGATCTGCTGCATGTGGAGGGATGGAGGTGGCTGAGACTGATGGGAAGAAGAAATAGATAGAAATAACTCATAAATACAAATGACAACCACCACTTGCACATTTCAGTGAAATTTACAGGTATAGTATAAACTGTTTTGGCAGTTATAACATAAGCAATGCTGCAGTTTAACATTGTGTACCAACAGGAAATGACTCAATCAGTGCCCTGACAGATGTGGATCAAAATAATCAGAAAGTAACACAAAAAGCTAAATTCTTCGCTAAAGATTGTATCCTTTTGCTGTTCAGTGGTTTAGTAATGGTGCTTTGCTAATGAAATAAAACATTATGCTCCATCATAACTGCTTGTCCGATGGTCGAATAGCTTCGGTAACCTCTCTCTGTGACAGATGACTTAACTCTGCCTTCGACTGTGGCTATCCAGAACGACTAACTCTGATGATGACACTGAACAACACGCCTTACTAACTAGTTCTGATTGAGGATAAACCAACCCTAACCCTTCCATGACCTCTATGAGACACCCAAAGTCTCATTTAATCCACTGCCATGATAATAATGTTAACTTAAAATCACATTGATTAAGATTGCACCTTCTGCACTCTGTGTTGACTTTTTTTTGCAAAAGCAAAAGCTTTGAAAATAACTTGTTTGGTAGTTTGTGCAATTGCAAAACTGAAATGAAAGAAAAATTATTTGATTCTTTTAAAGATATATTGAGTAATATTTCTGCATTAAAATGTGTAAAAACAACTAGACCTTTGTTTTATTTTGTTGAGTTGTGCACATTCTCCTAAATGTTTCTAACAACGTTCAGAAATCCATTATTCTGCTCAAGGTAACAATGCGTTTCATTTGGTCGTGTGTCTCTAGAGCTTCTGGTAGAGGTCTGTGAACGTTCCTGCCTGAGTCACATAGATACGTTTTCATCAGCAAAGGTGGTTGTTAAACAATGAAGACAACTCCCATGATCCTACGCTACTTACATCTTCTGTTTTGTTTTGACTGAGAGATGACTGTAGCGGCAGAAATTACACACTGTGCATTAAACATACTAATTTTAATCAAAATAAAATAACTGATAATGTAACCACCTCCGTGGAACTGATACTAAAATACCAAGATATAGTAACCAGGATTGGTCGTAGCAAGGGTTTACATACATGATACATATCAGATTTGAGATATGAGAACATCTGTGGTTACATACCTGTAGCAGAGGACTGTTCATGTCCATCCCCCTCACCTGGCCCTCCAGGTAATCAAGCATCTGATTGGTGTGGGCAGGCGTGTGGTTGCCACTGGGAGGGGGCATGCTGTAAGCTGAAGACTGAGGAGGAGGGAGGGGCATGGGCTTCATGGGGAAGCTCTTGCCTGAAGCAGATCCTGGAGAGACAAAGACGTTCACAAAATAAAGTTACTTGATACAATGAATACCCACCTTCAGTCTGAAGGTGTTAAAGCCACAGTGTGCTCATTAACTGACTTACTGTGTAACATGATGTGTGTGTGTGTGTGTGTGTGTGTGTGTGTGTGTGTGTGTGTGTGTGTGTTTGTGTACCTGCATAGAGCAGGGGGTTCATCTGGGAGGAGGGATGGCTCATTGGTGCATAAACCGGCTGTCCTCCAAACCAGGGAGCCATGGCCCTCTGAGCATCCTTCATCATACGGTGCTGCATCACCGCTGAAAGATGAGGAAGCACAATATTCTTATTTGTTAATACAGGAAGGTTTTCTCTTAGTATTCATGCCACAGAAAGACATCTGCAATGTGAAGCTATGAGCCTTCAGCGAATCTAAAGTTACAGTGTTTTTTGTGTAATATTGTTTCCTTGCTGAGCTCCAGTGGAGGATTAGCAACACAAAGAGTGAATACTGTACTCAAAACACATCTGATTTGACTGATACAGACTCACAAAGCCTTCTGCTAAACTTAAAAATGCAATTTTACACAAAACAAGGAATGTAGATTTTAAATCACCCATCACATTCAAATCATGTTAGGAAGCGATGTTCTCAGGGTCAGTATGGACAGGAGGATGCTAACAACGATAAATAATTCTCGTAACGTACACATCGTCATGTCAGTATTGTTTTGAGATGGACTTGATAAAAGTTGAACTTATCCCTTAAATGCAAACAACCAAATTCAGAATATGTGTTTTTCCACTCGTAAGTTGCGTTTTTGTTTGTCGTCTATGTATTTCTGACAACACAAGTTGTGAATTTTATACTTATCACTAGCCCCATGTTTTGAATGCCTTGTTCACAGGTATAAAGACATTTTACAACACAACAACATTTTTTTTAGATATAAGCTCTTTTATAGTACTGCTAGGTCTAATTAGAATTTTATAACTTAACTTGGCAGTTTTTTACAGTTTTGTATCATATTATGTATTTATTTATTTACTTTCCTTCCCTGCTACAAGAGGTTTTCTGTCAAGGGAGTTTCTTTTTTTTTTACTAATTGAGAGGATTTTAGACCATATAAATACAATTGACTTGACAGAATGTGTTGACGTAGCGTTTACTGCCACCTACTGGCCAGGCCAATGTGAACAGAATATTTTTTTTAAACAAGGAAACAAAAATATCCGTTTAGAAAAGTCCCCATATGTGTGTGGACCAGGAGTTTTCCTAATGGTACCTTTTTCAGGACAGCAGCATTGCTGTGGGCAGCAGGGACAGCGAACATAGCAGCAGCATCTCTGAGGGCAGCACTGGCAGCAGCAGATACCGAAGAGGATGATGAGGAGGAGGGCTCCGATGACGATGAACAACACCGTTAACCAATCTGAGAGAGCAAGGAAGAGGCACCATTACTGCGGTGTGCTCAAAGAAATGGAGCGACAGAAATAGATGGGTATTTCTGTTACTGATTTTTGTTATAGCTCCCAACAGCAACCCACAAAGCCACACATATTCGAGGCACTATTCAGGGCTACAATAAAATCAGTGAGTGGATCTTTGACTGTGTTTTTTCTTCTCGTTTCTTACGGTAAACAATGAGTTTCACTTCTTTGTCAGAGTCTCCAGAGGTGTCTCCAGCAGCATCGACCGCGCAGAAGTACACCCCATTGTCCCACCACATCACCTCGTTGATCACCAGGTCTGCCTCTGTACAAACACACACACTTCCAGTTAAACAGTGGCAAAGTAAACTCTAAAGCACTTTTTAAACAATCCAAGTATCTCCTTGTATTGTGATAAAGCAATACATTGGTTAGGTTGCAACTAGCAATAATTTTTATTAATATGTGGATCATTTTCTCAATTATTAATTCATTGTTTGGTCTAGAAAATGTGTCCAAAACTGACATTTTTTAAAAATGTGTCTGACTAACATTCAAAAAGACGAAAACATATTCACAAAACTGAAACAGAGGACTAAGAAAACTACAAAATATGGCAAATAAGTAGCCACTACCAGCGATTTTTTTTCTTTTGGCATAACAAATTACTTAAATTATTAATCAATTATCCAAATTGTTACAGATTAATCTTCTGTCAATCGATTAATCAACTTTTCATTTCAGCTCTATTGTGCAGTATGAACAGGCAAAAGTGAAAACTCACTATTCTGGATGGTGATCCTGCGCTCACGGTACTCTGCTCCCAGTGTCGGCTCGTTGCTTCCTCTCTTCTGGATCACCGTGCGCACCGTCCGCTGACGATCTGGACAGTCATTGGCTGGGTCCTGTCCCAGCTGTAGTGCAGACTGGTACGCTGCAAAACCAGAGGCAACGCTTTCATTATAAATAAATGACAATCGTTCCTGTGATTGGCAACCACGCCATCCCCTTTGTTTTATACCTGTGTGCTTGGTAGGTATGATGATCAGAGCATCTTTACTGTGAAGCATCACACAACGCTACAGCCATTCTGGATGAGTATTGACTATCCAAATAGTGACACCAGGGAAAATGATGGAAATAAGTCCAGGACTTTATCGTTCTAAATCTGACAAAGTTGGAAATTTCTATTTGTAGACATTAAAGAATGAATACTACTGACTACAACTTCCTACTTTAATGATTCTCTCACTTTTCCTCTACATGTGTTTTTAAGTGAAATGCCAAATGTTAGCATGCAAACCAGGATGCGTTAGCATTTAACTAAAAGCACTAAGTACAGATACAAGCTTCACATAGTTGCTGGCATGACCACAGACTCTCAGTCTTCTTATAAATATACTAAAATGTTGAAAAAATAATACCAAAATCCAGAGCGAGAGCCTTTATCAACCATGTAAAATCACGTATAGCTTAGCGTCAGCAAGTCCCCACATCATAATTAAAGGATTCAATGGATTTATTTCTCACATAAACAAGCATAATGAGGAGTGAAATGCAGTATAATGGCTGAAAAAATGAGAATGAGACAAAATAGATTTTAAAAAAATGATATGATTTGATTTGACATTTCTCATGGTGCACTTATACTGTGTATATCCATATATATGGCAATAAAAAGGTGCATGAAGCAGAATCTTAATTGTTGTCTGTGAGTGGTTTTTTATGGGAATGTCGTTCTTTCAGATCAATCTGAGGAGTACCTATGACTTGCGAGTTCCTTATTTTATCAGAAGTTGTCATGTGAGTGTGGGACTTGCACTGGTCTGGTCATGGTCTTGACTCCGTCTCAGTTTATGTGAACTTGACTACAACAGTGATGTGTTTGACTTATAGCTACAGAGCTAGAAAGTCTGTTAAACAAGGATGACTTCTCGATGCTGAAATCATTATTTATCATCATCAACCGAGTGTTCATGATCAGCAAGAAGATAGTTGGAGCCTACAGTTAATACATCGTCTAATTACTGAAAGAAATCTGATATGCAGATTAGGCTGAAAACATACTGGAAGTTTTTTCTCATTTTTACTCCACTATGCTTTCTTCTGATGTGGGGGGTATGTTGCTTACTGTACCTGTGGAGTAGTACTCCAGCACGGGGTCCTTGCAGAAGGACTTGAACCTCCAGGTGACCAGAACATCTTGGAGGTTTGCTGAGGTGGAGAAGTCACAGCGGAGGATCACTGAGGCAAACAGAGCTGTGCTGCGCTCCTGCTGGGGAACAATCACCTGGATACACACCGACACTGTGGAGGGACGGGAAACGCACGTTTACTTCTGCAAGTGTGTAAGAATAAAGCCATCTCATGTGCCCAAAAGATGCTGGCAGCTCACAGAAACAGTGGCCTGTGTCATGTCAAAATGCAGAGGAGGAAAAGTAAGGTAAGAAGGAAACAATGTGTGTGTGCGGGGAAAGGGGTTGTTTCTCTCATTTCAAAGTGGCAGAACCAGAAAAACAGGTGACACAGACACCGGAAATGGCTTACTGTGAAACTACCAAGCAAACATGGAACCTGGAATGAAACCTGTTGAGTCAAACTGCCTCTGAATGTGGACAGGTCACAATGACTCACTGAAATATGATGGAAGACGACAGAAATCTTAGGTTCCAGTTAATAAAACACAACTGGGTCATCTGATACCAAGCTGCAAAGTACTCTAAATTAAGAGAGGACATTAATAATAAAATGGTGGGGAAAACTCTACAAAAGAGGCCTTTATTGTCTTTGTCTTAGCACATTTCAACCACATACAGTAGCCTATGAGCAGGCCGCTGTAAACAAGATATCCATCTCTGCGTCAGATAAACAAAACTGTCATGTGACCGATACCTCCAGCTTGGCTAGTTTCCCTCGAAAATGTCGACAAACTTTTAATTTAATAAACAGACACACAAGATGTAATTTAAACCAACATGAGGTAAATGTACAGAAATAAAAATTACCTTTCAGTAGCGACAGCAGGAGGACTGCGGCGGATAGTCTCCGCATGGTGACACGAAACATAAGCACCGACTAAAACAAAGTGTGAAACAAAACTCCTCGACTGACAGTGAAAGAAGAGGAAGACGAAACCTTGTTCTAAGCTGAGCTCAGATCCAGCTGTTCATCGTGTGGTCCTGTGTGTTTGTCTGAGCTGTGGGTATCTTCGCCTCATTCCACACACCGCAGTCATCGTCTCATCTCTGGCCACACCCCGAAACAGGTGAATTCATCCCGGCCTGTGACGTAGCCAGGTGCACGGAAGTCCCCTCCCCCCCCAAAAAAAATCAGGAGTGGATGACTCAGGAAGAGCTGAGGCTAATTTAGCACCACATAAATAAATAAACAAACGTGCTATTATGAGGATTTATACTGTAAACATTCGTGTCTCTGCTGCAGGCTATTCAGGCCACATTCAAACTCCAGTACAATTATGACTCATGGACTTAATTTGCTTTCAAATGTTGGCCGGTTAATTAAGATGGAAATGATTAGCAGATGATTTTAAGTCCTACAAAGCAGATTTCATTTTTCCAGTTAAAACTCACATTTAAAGGGGCACTATGTACTTTTAGAGAAGAAATTTAAACTCATTTTTTTTATATTTACAATATCAATTAGGTAATAATACAAACTCAGAAATATTCATTTTCCATGAGTGAATAAACAAGCTGTTCTCTGAGGAAAAAAAGGTCCCCAGAACACTGTTTGAAGCTAGAAAGGTGGCAGGGTCCGCCACATATAAACAAAGTAAAACAGTATGAAATTGTGTTGTCCTTTAAGGTCAGTTTTATTATTATTATTGGTTTATTCAGTCATGAAAACAAATAGAGTCTGTTTAATTAGTTTGTTCAGGCATTAAAAAAATCAGTCAGTGAAGATCTTTCTCTTCATGAGAGGTGAAACATCTTCAAGAAACTCCAGGTGCCTATGATACAGCACTTACCATGACCTGGATGACTGAGAACCTTCATCAACATCTTTCTCTTGTATTGTTCCTTGGTATTACTTTTAAAACTATAAATACTGAATCAAAGTATTATTTGGGTAGATCAACCTTTCAACTATAAAGAAAAATGAGTCAGCATTTTCTTTAGGTGCAATCAACCATTAAAACTATAAATAATGAATCAGACAGTAGTATTTGGGTGATATCAACTAAGGTTGGGCTGATGAACGATGCCATCGTCCATTGCCGATGGCTGACAGCCATGGACTGCTCCCTGACCATCGTAACATTGTGATTTAAAAGTGAATTTTATTTGGGTGGACTAAACCTTCAAAACTATAACAAAAAGTAGGGTCCTGAAAGTGCAGTCTCTGCTACTGCAGGAATGTAGTACTGGGGGTGTTTTCTTCATTCATCAACACTTAGATGTTACTCTGAAGTATAACCACTAGATGTCAACCTCAACATGGTCTAAAACCAGAGCTGGATCTGGATTATTCTGTGAATTCTGTTAAATTCTCTTCAGTTATACTATAAAACCGAGCTGTTTAGTCCCTGGAGGAAAGACGCTTTTCAACATGTCCGCCCTCATAAACGTCTGGGCCCATCTGCATATGAATCACAGTACTCTACCAGTGAGTTGTGCTGAAGTACTTTCCGAGTCCTTCAAATTGTCAGACATTGTTTTCCCTCTGAGCACTGCACCCAGTCTGCACCTGCGGCACTTCAGAGTTTTTCTTTCCTGGAAGCTCTGCCAAGATCCACTTGTTCTCCCTTATATCCTGTCTGTCCTTCTGCTGAGGCCTGAGAGAACAAACACAACCTCACTCATTGTTCACTTGAGATGATTGCATGCAGATGAAGTTTAAATTGGCCTGAACACTTTGCCAGCTCATCTAAATCCACATACATACTGCAGCTACTGTATCTATGTGGAGTCATATAATTAAAACAACCATCACTTAAATATGCACACAGATCAGTGATTGAAAAGATGGTTTTAACAAACATCATTTTTGTGAGTGAAATAAAATCATGCAAACATCATGTTTTTATGTCACATAGGTTTATCGATCAGGAATCAAGGGGCTGCACTGATTTAAACAGTGGTGGGAAGTAACTAAGTACATTTACTCAAGACCTGCACTTTCTTTTCTTTTTTACAGTTCTGAGGTACTTGTATAACTTGCAGTGATGGAATGTAACTAAGTAAATTTACTCAATTATTGTACTTAAGTACAATTTTGAGGTACTCAAGTATTTCCTTTTTCTGCTACTTAATACTGCCACTCCACCACAATTTGGCAGCAAATATTGTACTTTTTACCCCACTACATTTATTTGATAACTTCAGTTACTAGTTACTTTTCACATTACATTAATTGATTATGATTTAAAAAAAAAAAAAAAAAAAAAAAAAAAAACACATTCCGATTGTCAGAAAAATGCTGAATATCAGATTCGAAAATCGTCCAGGTGGGTAATCGGTCGACCTCTAGTATATAGTATTTACGTACATGTAAAACCATATATATTATTTACTTTTACTCGTACTTATATTTTAACTTTTGTTACTCAAGTACATTTATTGTATGTCATCAGCAGTTGGTGGCGACCATCCTGACCTACTCTCCCAAAGTGTAGTGTAAGAACATGAGTTGGGAATGAGACTTAAAAATCGACTTTTCTTACAAATAGGACCTTTAAAGAATTTGCTAATCTGCCATCAGGACTGTGTGTTTATGGTTTGATCTGATTTTATCAACAGAGACCAAACAACCCTCCAAATATCACCAGATTTTGATTCAAACTTTGATTGCTGATTGGTGCACAAAAGTACCTGGCATCACATTTCGCCGTCCATGTCGACCCAGTGAGGGGTGTACCAGCAGAAATACAAACAAACCTCTGGCATTGTGGTATATGGTGATGTCATATTTCCTTGATGATGCCTCTGTAAAGCTCAGGAGGGAGTTGCTCAACAACATTCCTGACATACTCTCAAACTGTGAGTGGTCACTGTCTGAACTGATCCCTCCCATCACAAACAGACACTACATGAGCTCAGATGTACATACAGCCTCTCTCAAACACACAGAGAAGACTACATATAAAACAAGACCCAGAAGAATGAGTGTGAATGTGAAAATAAAAATAATTCCTCTTACAGTGTCTTATAATCAAATCGTTCCTGCCATGGTGGAAGAGGTATTCAAGTCTTTAACAGAGGTAAAAGAAATGATGCCAAAAAGTAATAGTCCTTCACTGAACTTCTTTCCCAAGGAGAAGCACAGAACCGTCATCAACTATTCCTGTTCCCTTATAACTTAAAAAGGACAATTTAAAGGAGACTTAAAGGTGGAACTTCATTAGCAGCATTAAACAACTTAAACCAATAGTCCACAGGCTGTATAGGCAACTGAGAGACAGGGAAGGACTCATACAAGTTACAATCCGCTCACATATGGCCAATAAAAAGTGATGAATGCATGTAAATTGCTATAAATTGTAACATAGAGCCCCTTTAAAGTCCCATTGGATTGATTTTCTTAACAATCGATGGTCCATGGGCGCTGACAAATTACTTACATTTTTAAATGAAAGTGCTCATTATGTAGAAAAATGGCCCCAGGAGTACAGTATTACACTCTTGGATTGTTATGACTACTAATGCTTTAATATGTAAGCAGCATTTCACTGTTGGAGCTGATTTTAACCTCTTCATATACTGTTGTGTAGTTGCCTTAAAATCATTATACTATGTATTTAAATTTTAATCTAGAGTATCAAGGAGAAAAAAACACAATATTTAAAGATCGTGAAGTAGCAACATAGAGTACCATAAAATACCAATACTCAAGTAAAATACAACTGTATGAGGTGTACTTAAAGCTACTACAAGGAACTTTGATATTTTGTTGTATTTGGACAAAATCAACCCTCCAGTTGACGAAATCAAAATCAAAACCACAAAATATGTCAAAAATAAAAATATCTAAGGAAAAATCTCCTGCTTCTGTTACTTGTGTAAAAACAGGCTCTTCCAGTCAACAGCGGACCCGGTGGCTGCATCAGTATTGAATTGAGACTGTTTCATAACAAGTTAAAAACTCCTGACAGCAGCTTTAAGTGCAGTTGTTAAATAAATGTGCTTAGCTGAATTCCACCTCTGCTTGTCACATAATTCCTTGAAATAAATACCTTGGTTCAATGATTTATGCTAAGCTAATTTGCTAAGAAGGCGGAGATATAAACCCTTTTGGTCTTCATGTTTGTGTTATGCCAAACTGGATCTTGCCGGTTTAATAAACAGACACTTTATGGACTTAAGTGTTGTAAGAAATTATTTATGTGGACGACAGAACAACTGCGACACAGATAACTGTGGTTGAGCTGGCAGAAGTGATATGTGAGTTTTGACACAGCTGTGCAGTAAAGACAGGCAGTCAGTCTGTGATTAAAACAATGAACAAAGACATGAGTCATACTCAATTACACATTGTCTCCTTTACAGAAAAGTAAAGACTCATCTCTCTCTCTCTCTCTCTCTCTCTCTCTCACACACACACACACACACACACACACACACACACACACACGTCAGTACCAGACAGCAGAAAACACAATGAAAGAAAATTAAACACTGACATTAGACTTTTCTCGAGACATGCCGACCCAACGCTGAGGCAGGAATGATAAAATACTGCATGGTGTAATGTTAGACAAAATAAGCAACACGACTGATGGAGAATCAGTACGCTAATGTGTGTTTTCTTTTGTGTATGTGTGTGTGACTGCTGCTGATAACACATGAAGGTGTTGGTTCAGCTGTTGACTCAGCAGCGATAAGAAAAGGCTGAATTACAGTAATCAACTCAAAGACACTTCATCTTATGTACATAGAAAGCTTAGACAAACATAATCGTTTACAGATTACAACAATCGTATCACACTGCACACATAAATAGGTCGAGTTTATATATAAAATGTTTTCATTATGTAGTACAAAAATGTTTTAAAGGCAAGAGCCTGCTAAATACCTTAAATGTTTTTAAAAAATACAAAATGTCTTCAGGTTTTAGTCCCTTGGAGAAAATAGTTACTTTGTGCAAACTAACATGTTTTAACAGAAGTTGAAAAGCTCCACTGACACACAGGGTGGAGACAAAATAATGTTACTGCTTCATGAATGAGGACCGTGACTTGGAAATCATTACTGCAATGCTGCGACACATGTGGGTCATACAGGGTCAGAGGCCAGACTGCAGTATTAGGCCTAACCCATATCAATTTGGTACTTTGTCAGTGTAGTTTTGGATTATACTGTATGTTGTCATGAATTTCAAAATGATTCCCAGTAACAAAATACATTATCAAATACTTTTATGACTGGCACTTCTGCAGTTTGGGCACAAATTCATTTAATTTCTTTAGAAATCCTCTCCCATCTTATGTTTTACCTAAAACACTTCACTAAACTATAAACCAATAAACATCTAATCAATTGACAGAATTATTTTCTAGCTGATAAAAGGTCATTTACATTTATGACTAAGTCACTTAAAGCAACATAAGTTGGTTTTATGGCCACACAGCGGCAATAGAAAAAGCTGTAAACACACTGGGATATTATCATCTTCTAAAGCTGTTAGGGGAAACATTTTCGCAAACAGTTGCTTATTTACACGTCCAGCAGTTACAGAGCAACAAATTCATTCATTTGGAGTCGTGTTTCTGTCCACCTGATGAATGTAAGTCCAATATTCACTTTCACTGTAGTTTTGTTTTGGTCTCCCAACAACTCCTGAGGGGAACAAATGCTCCACAGTTTTTACCAGCTAGTCGCTAACTCTAGCTCTTAACTTGATCATGAAGCACTGCAGCAAGGTTATAGGAATCAGAGAAGCTAGTCTGCCTGAGTTATTCAAGATAAGACAAGCCCACTACACACGGAGACTCTCCTCACAAGTAACCGTTTAAAGGTACAGAGCATTAAAACAAATAGACAGCAACAGCTATTAGCTTGCTAAGTAGATAGGCACATGCACCTTGCTGTAGTAACGCTTTACTGTCATGCATTTTAGAGAGAGTGAACCAAAGTTGCAGGCTGCAAAATTAAAACAATGAGCTGAAAGAGGCCACAGCTCTCTGTATAGTTGAGTGGAACTGCAGAATTGAATAATAAATAGTCAGCACAAGTGACACTTAACACATTCGAGCCATTGTCAATCTAAAATATTGCCGAATGCAGCTTTCAGAGTTACCATCCTTTTCCTTGTTTGCATTATTTTGTCCACTCCCACTTTAGATACACATCCTATCAACATTTGGAAATGTTAGTTACTAATTCCAGCTTTAGTCAACATTAAAATCTCCTTGCACAAGCCTTGTGAATTAGGCGCTTTAGTCCCTGAATATGTTACTGAATGACACAACTGAAGCTACAATATGTCCTGTACAATAATGGTGTTGTCATATACCTTCTGTTCGACCACTGAGCTCTTTAAAATGCAGATATCTCATCAAATGGAAATGAATGCGCTCATTGTGCTGGAAGCGTAAAGCAAGTCTCTCCGTCTCAGAGCCTTTTCTATAGAGACGAGGGGAGACAAACAGTGTCCTGCTGGGCGGGACAGTCCAGGTCATACACCCAGCTCACATTGGTTCAGTGTTAGTCCAGCCGAGATACATATGAGGCAGTCGGTGACAGAAACTGAACAGTGATGATTTCATCATTCAGCGACGTCACAGGCAGAAACCCCAGTGACAGCCTCGATAGTAAAAGTCTGTAGTCCATTTCTTCATTCAGCTTTCCTTCAAAGTTTGCTGTTCTTTGCATAAATCCACACTCATTTCTGTCATCAGCTGACATACAGTTTCTGCAGAGTCTGTTCGAAGTGCTCGGTTTGAGCGGCTTTCAGACGATGAGGGAATCCCGGCTGAGAAGAGTGCTCTGGTGAAGATAAAAAAAAGTGTAAGCGATCAAAACAAGAGAGTTTACACCAAAGGATGAAGATCTTTTTCAGTAAAATGAGAGAGTAAAGTGATAGTAAACATTAGCCAAACGGGGTTATTATGGTGGAATAGAACCTGGGACAAAATGCATTTCAACTCCTTTTTTCAAATTAACTGAATATTTGATCAAAAGCTAGTAAATCATTTGATCTTATACAGGAAGTCTTTGATGTTGAAAACCTATTTGGCCCAGGTTTTATCAGGGAGGAGACAACCAGTTATGATTGTTATGGAGAGTAGTTGGATACAGAACAGAGTTTTCTACCTAGTTTTCACTGTAGTAGCTTCTGAACCTGACCTGTCAAAGGTACAACAACAACACTTACTGTGGGCCTAAAAACTTTCTCAACCTTAGAGTTCATGATGAGTTTGAGTACTCCATTGTTTTTTTAATATCAGCAGGTTTAAGATACATCATCCAATCCACATGATAACTCAACTCTCTAAGTGCAGGGCTCATGAACATTTCAGGGGTCTCAGTTTAGTTTTATTTTCAGAAATATTTTGAATAACCACCAATTACATTCCTTTGCATCAGCTTGAAAAAAGGATTAGAC
The DNA here is from genome assembly GCF_040436345.1 of Pagrus major. Lineage (NCBI taxonomy): Eukaryota > Metazoa > Chordata > Actinopteri > Spariformes > Sparidae > Pagrus > Pagrus major. Next base: position 17,333,806 of record NC_133218.1, on the reverse strand, counting down.
GAAAAGTAATCTTGGATCACATGTACATCTAAACGTTCAGAAACTGATAAGCCTGACTAAAGATACAGAATAAATAAACTTCCTTTTTAAAGCATGTTTATACGTACCTGCAGCTTAGAGCGGTAGTTTAGTTTGAAGGCAACTCTGTTATTTCTCAGGTAGCAGTATGCTTAACTTTGATCGCTTTGTGTACTTATGTTATTTGATGAGCTAAGCCTCTTCTGGCTTACTTCATGGATGTCCACAGGACATGGAGGACATCTACAGTGCTGTATAAATAAAGCTTATCATAATTGCCACTAACTACTGCTACTTGGTGGAATAACTCCAGGAACTTTTGAACCAGATAACCTAAACTCAGGAACTAAACTAGAAACTAAAAGACTGATTTTAAAAATGAATTAAAAGGAGACTGAAGTGGACAACCTGTTTGAGTAAGTTTATTTATATCTGCTGTGAGCCGTGATGACACAATCAGCAAATCGAGTTTTAAATCTATTGTTTACTTGTTTGTTCTCACATCATTGCTCCCTCTTGTGACTTCCTCTCCCCTTGAAACAGCTACTGGGTCTGTGTTAACCAGTCAGCCCCCTGCAAGCTTCTCCCCAATACTTCCAAAATCATCATAAACTACCTGTGGCGTCAGGACTTTTTGCTACCTGGAACTATCATGTAGGAACTAAATTTAATCTCTGGTTGTCCAGTTAAATGCACAGTTTACTTCCTAAGTTCCTCAAAATGTTCTTCAGGAAAGGTCCTAGTATACTCCCTTAAAAGTCGGGAAATACAACACTGAGTGTTAAAGACTTTGTAGTTAGCCTAGTGTTAACTCTTTTCAAACATTTTCAGAAGCACCATCAACTTGTTTTAAATTACTAGAAAAGATGCAAGCTCCATTCACTGCTGTTGATCTGCAGATAAGTGTTACTAGAATACAATCCTGACAATAATCTAAAAGGCCGAAATGCAACTCACCACTTTGCGGCTCTTGTCTCTGGGTTCCTCTCTGCGCCCGGGCATAGAATGAGCAGGAGGTTGAGGTGAGCGAATGTTTGCTGGGGGCGGCCGTGGAGACGGCCTGTCAGGTCTGCTTCGCTCTGTCTCTGTATAAGGAGGCAGTGACTCCACCTCAGGTCTGTTACTAGGAGAGCGGCTGCAGTGCCGACTAGATTCCCCGCTGCTTTTTTTCGAGCTGCTCTTCGAGGGTGTGTCTGAATCATCCTCACCCCGGGTCCCACTCTTGCCCTGGCCGACCCCTCGCAACTTAGCCTTACGATCGAGCAAGCTGTTCAGGAACGTGCCATCATAATCCCTCTCTTGAGAAGAAGTAGACGGTGGACTGACTCTGGGAGGAGGTGGGACAGGGCGCTCGCTGTCCCAAGTGCCACTCCTCTTTTTGGGTGATTGAAGTGGACTTATGGCATGTCCGTTTTTCCTGTTTCGTCTGGGATGATCTTCACGGTCGCTGCTGTCTTCAAACTCATTTTCATTATTGTAATAATGCTGTGCTGGACAATCCCGGTAGGAAGGATATCGACTGAACTCCAGAAGCTCCATGTCATAGTCTCCCCTGTCTTCCTCTCTTTTCTCTGTAGCTCTGCCTCCTCTCTGCTTGTAAGTGGCAGCAAACTCCTCCAGCTCATCCAGTGAGCCGGTTCGTCCTGCAGTACGATACGTCTTTCTCTGCAGATGCTCTGAACGAGGGTTCCACCTGCAAAACACAACACAAGGCCAAGAGAAGGTCAATAGATTGTGATTATTGTGTATGCCAACAGATAATATGTGTTTGCAGTCATATGCTGCTACACTTTCATGCAGCTAAGTAAATGGGTTACAGTTGGCTTTTTCCAATAAGTTGATTGCTTAAATGTCATCTGTTGTATAAAGAAAACTTGCTTTCTGTAATCTGGTAAGGAGTGGAGAAACATTTCTCCCAAAGAATGCTGATGTCTTGGTCACGTATACAGGATTTTACTGGATTTGTATTTGTATTTTTGTGCAGGGCAAACAATTAACTCAAAATAACTCCACCCAAGTCCAACTTAAAAGAAACCTACAAAAAATAGATTCCTGAAACAGTTTTTTCCACCACTGAAAATTTTAAACATTTGCGAAGTAAGTGAAAACTGTCCTCTCATTTCACCCTCAGTCTGCTCTCTCTTTCTGTACCTGTTGGGGTTTTCCTCCTCGCTGTGATTCTGTTGCCGCTGATTTCGGCCGGGCCTGCGCGACTGAGAGGAGGACGGAGGGTCGTCGCTGTACCGGCGTGGAGGAAGGGGCTCCTCCTGGCAGCGGCGAGGCTCTGAATCAGGGTCATCACGATATCGTTGCGGTGAAGGGGGATTGTCACGGTAACGCTGTGGCTCTGGGCTGCGGGTGTCACGGTAGCGTTGGGGTTCAGGCTGAGGGTCGTGGTCGGGGATGGCAGGGAGAGCTTTCTTCTGGACGTTTCTGTATGTTTGGCGGAAGCCGGTTTCTCCCTCGTGGAGGGAGCTCAGCTCAGACATGCTGCAGGCTGGATGTGTGAAAATGAAAGATTAATAAATGACTGAGAAATAAACAAATAAATCAGAAGTTTTCTCTGTGAGGAAGCACCAGATTTGATGAAATGAAGGCACTGCAGAAGAAGAAAGTCGGAGTCAAGGCCTGCAAATTTGAGTGAGAATTGTTAAAATGTATCGTCTGCATGCACACCTGCTACTATGCCCATCTGAACTATAGGAAATTCAATAAGCAGAATGCTTGTGCAGAGAGGCATGCCAAGACAAGCTCAAGAGTGCAAGAAGGCAAGAGGCACTAACAATAGTAGATGTGCAGCATGCATTGACTATTGATTGCGTCGACATGCAACAGAAGATCCAGACAGCATTTTCAGAGAGTAAATCCACAGGATGTTTACGAGGCTTACACTGGTGGCTGATGGACCTGGCAGGGTTGAAGTGAGCCAGTTGTTTCTCTACATACTGTAGCACCCTGAGAGAGTCCTGATCCTGAGGTGACGGCACGCGGTAGGGAACCCCTACAGCATGCATGGGCACTGCAGATACAGACTTGACCCATCAGCATGTAAAACTTCGGTTTGTGTTTGTGTTAATTGTGGAGCGAGGATCAACCTGATGTTTTTTTCTTTATTTTTTATTTCACTATTTCATTCCAGTTCTATTGTTTCTGGACATGATTGCAAAATAAAAGAGTCAATACACAGTAATATGAGAATACACACACATCAATTTTTAACTATCACATGTAGAAAATAAAAAAAGGAACTAAAAGAAACTATTACTTTCCTGTTAAAACTTTTTTTGAACGCTGTGCATGAATGCCTCACACAAAGGCAGTTTTTTCAAATTAAGTTTATTTTAAGTTTTATAAACTCTTGGGATGACTTGAGCGAGCTAAAAGATAAAAACAAAACAAAAAACACAAATATGGTCTTTCAATTATTTTTAAAACACAAATTCACTTGTTAATAAAGAAAAGGACCTCACCTGCTGTGAGTAGGCTGCCATCCGAAGGGGGGACAGAAGACATCTTGTCCACCAGGGACGGGGGGGCGATGGGAACCATCGTAGGGACACCAGTGACAAAGTATGGAGGGTAGACAGGTGATTGAGGGGTGGAGGTGCCCGTCTTTATACCCTTACCTGCCTCATATACTACAAAAGCAGCACACAATCCCATTCAGACTTTCAATAAAAAAAGTACTTCAACTTTCAATCAGCGTAAGTAATCTTTAGCATATCTGTGTGTGTGTGTATGTGTGTGCGTGTGTGTGTGTTTATACTCACGGTGTCGAGGGCAGCAGCATGTGTCAGGGCAGCACCAGCAGCTGACGTAGCAGCAGCAGGAGTGAGGACAACACTGACACCAACAAACGCCAACAAACAGCAGGAATAAGATGCTGCCGAGCGCCACCGCCGCCACAAACACCCACTCTGGAAGTACACACAACACAAAATCCTACATATAAATCAACACATACAGTAGAGCATTTACATACAGTCCCCTCTGAAACTATTGAAACAGCTCTGATTGATTTTGATTTTCCATCTTCCCTCAGCTTCAAAATTGCTTGCTTTTCTCCCATAGTCATCTCTCTGGTCTTCATGTCGGTTACACCTTTTTAACTATAAATGAAGTCTGCAAAGGCAAAACCCAAAGCTGAAAGTGAGAGTAGAGAGCTATTTATTGTTTGAATAATCAATGATAGGACACACCTGGGCAGCAAAAACACCTGTCAGTCACATGTTCCAATAATTTTGCTCACTTGAAAAATGGGTGGGTTCAAACAAAAGGTGCTATTAAGTTTTTTAACAGATCTAGATGTAAATACCTGGAAATGGAAGCTGACATACTGATCTCTAGTCTCATATTCATCTTTTGGTGTCAAACCCAGATGTTTTCAGTGTACAGCAAAAATAAAGGAATTGGCCTTGCTGCTCCAATAGTTTTGGAGGGGACTGTAGATACACAACAGTTTGATTTGATCAGATCACTCTGTTTGTTGTTTGGCTTGAAAATGGCTGTTATTATTTATCATTTTACACCCTGAATATCTTTGGACTCACAATAGACAGTTAGAAAAAAACAGTCAAAACCGATGCAGAACAACCAGAGATATCTTCTCTTTAACCCCACACATTCCTCTTCAATGTCAAAACTTGCTGCCTGCATTACCCACAATGCAACTTGCTATTAGTTGGGTCAGTAGCAGCAATTGTAGCCTCGAACTTAGATGAGGAGTTGGCTATAGAGGTCTGTTAAGCTCACTTCTTTGTAACTCCACATCCCCAGTTTATTTTTTGTAGTTTTCATATTGATCTCAAGTGACATTACTTGAGCCAGTTTATCTAGTTTCATGCAGCTCCCTCTGAATCCACTAAAGGCTTTATACAGCTTACTTTACATGTGCAGTATTGCTCGTCAACACCTGTAAATGGTGCACAATCATTGAAGTTCCTCTGTCTGTACTTTTTAGAACAGTATATCGCCATGTATACACAGACTAAAATTAGACTGCGTCTGCATTACATGTAGACTATGAGCCTCTGTCCAAGTTGCATACTGTATACTTTTAAAGCCTAAGTTTGAGAATGTCTCATGTTTACATTAGAAAATGATGGAAGCACACTTTCAATCTTAACTATTTAAAATGGGAGCTACAGATGTCCTAACATGTATTAGCATTAGGTTTATAACAAGAGAAAATCCCTAATAAGATGGCAGTGTGACCATTAAGTAACTGCAATAACGAGAGAAGATAATAATAATAATAATAATAATAATAATAATAATAATAACACAGTGAGGAATCATTCCAAACTGTAAAGCTGGGACATCAGCTAGGGACATAAAAATGTTTTCCCGGAGAAAATTGTTTTTCTTGCGATGTAATAAATCAGAACAAATTCAATCTTAACTATGAGTTACAAAAAAGGAAGAGATGATTTTAGTATTCGAGTAATCGGCCGTTGAAGTGACTGATACAGAAAGTACAACAGATAAACTACATGTATCTGTCTAGAGGGACAAAGCAAAGGAAAGGGAAGGAGAGGGCAGATAAGGAAATCTTTAACAATGTAAAACCAACAACAAACACACACACAGGAAACCTGATTTTGCTACAGGAAGGAACAGGGCAGTTTACACTGCTCTGTAAGATACTGACCATTCGGCTGTGACAACAAATCAGCTTGTAATGTGATCTCATCTGCAACTATTATGACCCCTACACACACACACACACACACACACACACACACACACACACAAACACACACACACATTTCAGGGCACTGCACTGTGGGAGTCGATGTCATCAACAACATGTGCGTATGCAACACTAACACCAGAGATAAGCATGCAGTAACCATTCATCATACCATGTCTTTTTGGTCGACCTCCACACAATTCATCTATTCATCTATCCTTTCCCACAAACTCGCTGATAATGAACCCCACACCCCCCTTTGATCACTGTGTGTTTACTGGAGTGTCCAAATGATGTGGGATGACATGCTAACCACAGCCATAAATAACTATAATGACCATAATAGCTGTTTTCCAGCACAGCTCATCTTAGTGGGAGTGATGGCCAGCTCATTATCTGATGGGTGTGGATCTGACGGTTGGGTTAAAAAAAGCTCTGAATTCATTCTGGTAAAAAGTCATTGTAGTTGAATCACACTCTGGAGAATAGGTTAGAGAGCATCAGAGCGGTTAGCATAGGAACCATTAAACATTGGGGAAACATTTTTTTGTCTGCCTCTCTTTATCAGATCAGTTGTCAAATGTCAGAGATCATTTCTCTCCTAAATGCCCTGGATCATCTGCAAAAATATATCCTAGAGAATACTCCACCACCACCACCACCACCATCCAAATGGTTCCTACACCCATGATTAGAGCAGTAAGTAGGGTTAGTATGAATGGAAGGAAGCAGGTGAGGAGGAGAATACATTATGCCCATACCTGGCATAATCTTCAAATCAAAGTCTGGCAGGAGATCTTCAGGCACACCTGAGAAACCTGGAGAGAGACAGCAGAGGTGACAAAAGGAGGAGAGGAGAGGAGGTTGATATAAATTTGAATGATTGATTCAAAGAAAGTTGCAGCAGCAGCATGCATGAGAAGAGAAAAAGACAAAAACAGAGAAAAAAGATATATAGATAAAGATAGCAGCATGCACCAGAGGACGTTCTGGTCTTGTTCCAGAAAGTCTTCATATCAGAGCAACTGATAAGCAGTTTGATCATCTGGTTTCTGATTTTACAGTAAAGGCTGTGAGATTATCTGTCTGGTAAGAAGACAGACTGGAACATGAATCATTCTCATGAAGATAACATGACAAATAGGCAGGAGCTGTGAGTAATGTTACATGCAGAGCTGCAAAAGTCACAGGTGGGAACATTCCTCATGTTCAGAGCCAGAAAACAGGCTGCAGAGAAACATTTTGTTCCTGAAACTGTTTATTTGTCTGTGACTCTCTGTTGCCAGAAGAGAGTAGTAGGTCCTGAGTGAGACTTGGACAACCATAAGTCCATTACTTCTCTCTGTAATAGTCTTTCTCCAATTTGATAAATCATCACGCTTATCAATTCAGGAATAGTTGCTATAGACAGCCAAAGTTGAATGCCATTGACACCAGTTAGTTTCTGCAGCTGAATGTGTTCTTTATCATGCTGAAACATGTTTCTGGGCTTTTCTGTAAATTATCTGAGATAAATTAGATGTATTCACAACAGGAATGCTACAATTTGAATACCATACAATTTCAACAAACATTAAAAATGACTAGTTCTTGGCTGAGAACAGTGACTTCCTGGATATTGCACTGATTGTCTGGCAACCGCACACTGTCGACAAGACTCTTCCCAAAGTGTCAAACTATTCTAACTACAATTCCCATGAGGCTTTGGTAGCATGGCAATGGCCAATGTTAATGGATAATTTAACTGTTGCTGCTTATGTGTATATTTAACTTGTTTTCATTTGATTTACAATTTTGGTTCATGTATTGGTTTTATTTTTAAATTCTCATACTGTAAATATAGTGAATTTATTCTAAAGTCTAAAAGAAAAAGTTTTTAAAATCAATTTTGGTAGAGGGCGAGATCGATTACTTCTACACATAAATGTGTTTCAGGACAAGGAAAGCCAGAAATAACCCAAGCCGTTAAACATCACCACCTGTAAACTGTCGTCCCTGGTATCTCTAGCGTTGTGTCTTTCTCCTTTCATTTTCTTTTTAAACGACTCCACACAAGGTCAGCAGATGTCTGAACCAAACATTAACATGACAGATGAGGGTCAGTGTGTCACAAGCTGGCAAGAAAATGGTCCTCGGTATGTTTTGTTTGAGCATGTAATTTGAAGATTTGTGAAAAGTGAATAAGCCAGAGTGTGACGTGAGCAGATGCTGGTGTTTTACCGTTGATTGAGTGATTATCACAGAGGGTAGGAGAGGAGTGCAGGAGAAAGAAGAATTGGAGGAACAGAGAGCAGGCTGGACTATCTTGGCCTGACTCTGGCTGACAGTGCACATACCTCACTTAGTATCTTTCTGGAAGGCTAAACGTGTTCTTTGCTGGATTAGAAAACAGAGAGTTTATTGTGAAGCAGCTGAATCACCACATGAATTCAAAAAACTTTAAGGCACCTCTATTTTACATCTGTTTTTTTGTCTTCTGTCCGTCTCCTGCTCGAGCAGTAAAAGGAAGCTCACTTGAGGAGTTCCCACTTACTCATGAATTTGCCTGCAGGCTGGTGATTCACTGAGATTTAAGTAAGTATTTTGGGTTTGCTTGTTTTCCCCTATATGGTTATCCAGGTGCAAGGTGGTGTTTGTACACTGTAACGTATAATCCTCCTCCTATAGAGATGAATTGTAAAGGGAGGGTGAGCCTATATGCTGGTAGAGCTCTACAGAAAAGGGGGTAAATAATAGTTTGTTACAGTATTGGCCGTGAAATAAAACATATCAGTCGATCCCGAAGATTGCTTATGTTTAAAAAATCCTATCTGATGATATATTGTTATTAGATTGAGCCCCCAATATTGATATCCTCAAAGGTCCAGCATCTGCAGACTTTTAGACTGGATACATTTTTTTTTTCTAAATACCGATCTGTTAAAATTAACACCATGCAAGAAATAAATCTTGTGGTGGGAGCACATGGCAAATGACGTGGCCTTATACCCATTTAAATTTTTTGTATGTTGTATCATTCGCGAGTAGCTTCTGAGCTAAGACAACTCAAAAGAGAGAACAGAGTGAGGCAGAATTCTTCCTCCTTTGTATCAGCCACTGATTCCTCAGAGGTCCACATCAGTCGAGTGGCTCACATGGTGTCACCCTCCATCTTTTGTATCACTGTGCTCTGCTGTCCCTCCTCTACATCATTAAATCATCCCTGTCTCCTTCTTCTGAGCCCGTTTGCTCAAAAGACAAAAGACCCGCTGAGCCATTCGCTGTGGCCCCAACTGTTGTTATGGAAACCCGACAAGTGCCTCACATGCCATATTAGTTACACCAGGACCACAAAAATACAACATGTTGGCACTGTGATAGACTTAGGGTCTCTCATGCCAGGTTAAAGACTGCACAGGGCAACTCATGTTGCATAATCTTATCCAGTCTACACCTTTAACACGTTATCATAGCAAGGCTGTACCCAACATTTAAACGGATTCAGAACTCACTCAAGTCCTTGCAAACTGTAAAAGCTTACTGTCTAGTACTTGTGTGTGTGTGTGTGTGTGTGTGTGTGTGTGTGTGTGTGTGTGTGTGTGTGTGTGCATACACATAAGTCTCTGAGTGCCAGCCAAACAAAAGTTCAGCCTCACAGTGAATTAGAGCACCAAGAGCCACATAACCTCTCAGCTGTTGCTATGGTAACATTTGTGACAAAAAGAAAAGCACACGACACTGTAAAGATACAACACATCGCAAATACTCTTACTCTTACACACACACACAAACACACACACACACATAACACATGCATACACACACACATAGGCTTAAGTGACATAGTAATGTGAAAGTCAAAGACTGAAACAAGTGATAACTATTCTGCAGTAGCTACGTTTCAATACCTTGCTCTATACAGTTACATACAGTATGAGTGAATGCAGTTGCTATGGTTACAGATTAAACAATGCCACTGCTTGTTATAAATCAGCTCATTAATGAGCCTGTATTGTGCTGTCGGTGATGAATAGGTCAACTTATAAAGGCCTTGTTATGTAACAGTAGCTCATTGGAAAATTCAATTTACACTAAATGATGTGTGTTTTTGTGTCTATATCTAATTATGTATAAAGGATCAGTCAGACTCCCCTTCAGTCCTGATATTAAAATAGGAAATGAGAGATGAAAGTTTGTGGTGGGACACTTTCAATAGTCTACCACGTAAACGTACACATAAAAGTTCAACAATGAAGAATGTGCCAGAGCTTTAATGGACTCAGACTAAAATCCCTTCCAATAGGCATGTTGGGAGAGTAGCGGCAGCTTACCAAGAACCAGCAGCTCCACAGAGGCTTCGTTTGGTCCCTCCAAATCGTCAGATATAATCACTTTACAGATGTAAACTCCACTGTCTCCCCACTGGACCTCTCCTATGCGCAGGTCTGCCTCTGCAGGGAGAAAAAGGGAAGAACTTGTAATTACAAGCAAAATCCTCTGGACTGAGTGTTTTTGTAGCATCAACAACTCCAACAGAGCGAGCTGAACATGTGGTGTCAATTTCAGAAGTCAGAACCTCCCACTTAAAATCTCCTTCATATCTTATAAGCAAATTAAGAGCATAGAGATAGGGGAAAAATCGAGTCTTACATGCATCGTCATTCTCTCTTGAAAGATCATGTCTCAATGCAGAAAAAGTCAATAATCAAAAATTTAAAACCCAATTCTTGACATTATGACCACCTGTGTGTATGTTTGTTATGGCTGAACCAATTGGAAGGTTAAACGCAACAGATGTAAACATGTGCACTGTGTTAACAATCTACACTAGGCTACTTCTTGACTTTTGGTGAGGAAAGCTGAGCATGATCAACGATAATGCAAGTAAATTCAACTGTTTGTGTTTTATTACGAATCATAACAAATGAAGTATGTTTGAAGAGTAGCAAGTAGTCCCACAGTGAGAATAAAACAATCATGTATATAGTAATCAAACATTTTGATGCATCAATAATCACTTTATAATAGTATTGTAGTCCTTTGAATGGAAACAAATCCTGAGCTGCCTAGAGATTCACACCTCTTTAATTAGATCGACATTTAGTTCTGAATCTTCACTATTTGGAGCAAGGAGCTTTTGGAAAATAAGGCTTGCCTAAGTCAGCAAGATACTGTTATTTTAATAATGAAATAATTACAATTCAATTTTTATTCTTGGCCAAGAAGTGTAATCTTGTTAGCTCAAACTAATGTACAAAATTACAACCTATGGTCATTTTTCATGTTTTTTCTAATTATAGAAGCAAGATTCCAAAGAAATGCTGTTTCATGTGACTGAGATGCCAGAAACACAATTCAAATATAGTTTTGCCAGAGAATCCAACACACAGGACAACTGGGTCACTGACTCCATTGTATGCGCTCAGACATGTAAATACAGCAGAGAGGAAATAGGTTTTATAATTCACTTCCTTTTCCTGTTAGCTAAGGAAGAGGGAGGAGAGGCCCGCTGACTGCACAGCACATCTGTGACCAGTCTCTCCTTCGACAAAGTGACACCACCAGCATGCAATCTTTTATTCTAAAACTGTCTACTTTATTTTCATTTAAAGCTACTTTGAAATAAATTAGACACACATTCTGTTGGTTTCTTTTAGACTTTTAAATGACCATGAGTGTGTGTGAGTGTGTTGATTTGTCTGTGTTAGCCATGTGATTAACAGAACACCCCCTGCCCGGTGCATGCTGGGACAGACTCCAGCCTCCCAGTGACCCTGAATAGGATTACATGGGTATGGATGACTGGCCGTCTCTAGAGGCAACATAGTTAGAGCTTTCACTTTTTGCTACACTGACCTGTTTCAGCACAGGAGGTGAAGTGGGACAGAGGAAGAGAAAAGATAAAGTGAATGAAAAGCCTTACACTGAGAGAAATGAGTGTGCGGATGGTGGGATGCGAAGAGATCTAGAGAGCGAAAATAAAAGCGGGACATTGAAGTACATCAGAGGGAAGGAGTGAGAGGTCAGGATGAATGAGAGGACAGCGTGAAAACCATTTCTTTTGTCTGTGTTCCTGGCTGGGGAAGAGAGGGTCGATTCTTCAGCCAGAGTTAGAGGTCTATAAATCTGAGGCCTACAAACAAGACTACCTCACTGTCTTCAACGAGCACACACACACACATACACACACATGCAACCACAAAAACACATGCATGTATGCACAGTAGTGTCCCTTAAATGATCTTTGCATGACATGATGGTAAGGCTGTTCTTTAATGTTGCCTTGGACTCATGTTCGCACACACTGCTAAAAGAATGTGGTCACATGCGGCCCAGACCACCTCTGAATGTGGTCTGTCTGAGTGATCAGCTCTCAGTTGTGTCTTGGGGTATTCACACCTGTACTTAGAGCTGTCAACTTGTGATCGGATCACTTAGGACAGATGTTTATACAAGGTCTGAACAGAGAATATTATACTTTTTGCACGTGTCTTACCTCCAGTACTTGCCAGGCTTCACTATCCGATTGATCAGTGATTTCTGTCTGGGTGGATTTAAGATGTGAGACCATTCTTCTCTCAGAATAAACCTCTCCATCTCTTACATCTGACATCAAACTCTTTTCTACTCATGCCAAACTGTAGAACTGGATAATAACTGTTGAGTTATGCAACCCGATTGTTCTGAAAGCTCTAAAGGTTTTCAGTAAAGCCTACCCTGTTTCACTTCAGTTTGGGCACTTAATCAGGAATCTGTGGGAATAGGGGGGGGCAATGCTCCAATTTATGGCTTTCATAAAACTTGCCAGGCTTGGCTGCAGGTTTGGATCAATATGTTACAGAAGATTCAGAGAAGCTGCTTTTCTTTTATGCACAAAGTAAACTGGAAGCTCCCAAAAATAATACGCTTTTGACTTGGTTTCATTATACGTCTCTGGGGGGGTTATTTGTGTTACTTGTTATTTCTTTCATGTCTTTCTTTTGTTGTTTTTCTCTTTTTTGTCTTTTGTGTCAGAGGTCTAGAGTATTTGGCTTCAATAATTTTCCAATACAACTTGTGAATTGTAAGCAGATGGACTGAAATTCCATCTAAAGCTGGTTCAGCTTAAGTTCAGCCTATAACACTTAAAGAAATGTGTTGGCATGGCTACATGGCTGCTGTTTGATTTGAATATAATAAGGCATGAGGTGAGTTTAAGCATGGACCTCAGAGAACCAGAACCGCAGGTGCAGTTTTTACTACAGAAGTCTTACTGTTGATGATGGAGATGTCTCTATTCTTGTAGTACTCTGACAGTGTGATGGAGGCACCAGAGATGGACGCCACAGTTCGAACCGTCCGGCTGCTGTCAGCGCAGTCGAGGTAGCTCGCCGTCATCCCCGTCTCATACCCTCCACCGACTCCTCCGGTTCCTCCCGTCAGCCCACCTCCACCCAGGCCTCCACTCAGGCTGTCGGGGAAGTTGAACGAATCCCGCGTGCGGTCGCGGCAGTACGACTTGTAAACCCACTGCACCACGGGGGTCTGGGTGGACACGCTGTTGTACTGACACGGGAGGACCACTGACTGGAACAGCACAGCGTGTCTCTTGTCATCTCTCACAAACACATGAACCCCCGAGCAAGGAGGGAGGACAACTGTGGGAGGATAGGGAGATAATGAGGAAGGATCAGTAAAGTGTGAAAGAAGGAATGGTTAAAGAAACTTCTGGGTAATCATTAATTATGTTTTACAACCCAGAAAAAGTCACACTCCTTTTTCTCAGAGTCATAACACAAATCTGAACACACAGACATGATGTAGATACTGTTGGATTTAGTGTGACCTGAGGTTGTCACAACATTTAAACTTCTATACAATATTAAAAATGACTAAATGCTATTTATTTATGTTTTAATTTTTTTTTTAAATAACAACCTGCACATAGTACTGGCACATAAAAAAGTCACTGAACAAAAAACAACACATTTGTGATGTTCATGTGCCACCTTGGTTAGAAAATCTGATTGTACTGATTGTAGATCTGCCTTTTTTATAGCTCCGATAGTTTTGATACTATCGAATTAATAATTAACAGAGATTGAGAAAGCACCTAAAAAAATGAATAAATAAAATCAAGAAATCTGCTTAGAAAACTTTCTTTTAAAGTTGCTCTTTATAACTCCAGAACATGCCTCTGAATCATCACGTATTTAAGTTTTCCTTGAGTATCAAACTACTCCAGCAATGGTTTTCTGTACACCATGGGTACACTGCAAATAGGAGCTGCTAATAGCCAATTTGGCACGGTTTTAATGGTGCCAATTTGTTGTTGGTGGGGCACAGTTATCTTGATTTAACAGTTTCAGACTTTACAAACACACCACAGCTCTGGCAGCCAAAACAGGTAGTAACTGGGATCGTGTAATGAGAGGGTTTTGAGGATCACTACAGCTGACAGCAACACACATTGAGTCAGATGCTGAGTCGCGGTTTAAGGGGAGACACCAGTACTTGTTTGCTAACTTTAAAATGTCTGACGGATCACATGCTCCCCTCACATCATACATTTTATTCGCAGACAAGATTAGGCAAAGAAGAATTATGATTATTATAATACTGACTGGAAACACATATTCTTATTTTCCTTTTCGCTGGAATGTAATGAATCATTGTGCAGTTTGGCAAGATAAGTGTACAAAAACAAGACTGTTTGACTCAGTGAAATCTCACTGTGAGCTGAGTTGACCTGACGTTGTTTTTGAGCTTCTGAAGCCGCAGGACTCTGAGTCACATGATGAGCAGGAGCTCGAGCTCCATAGTTTAACAGTAACACACACTGGAGAAGTGACCATGTGAGAAAAACACACCCACACACACACACACACCCAGAAACATCTGCGTATGCTGCTGTGTATGTGTGTGTTTTTCTCTGGATAAGCAGTGGGAGGTGAGACTGAACTGGACCAGTGAACAGGGATGAGGTGAAGGATGAGAGGAGAGCAGCTTCGCTTAATCAAGACCAGGCCTGTCGAAAGAGCTTTGTTTTTTTTTTGTTACTAAGAATGAATCTAAACACCTTCTGTGGCGTCAGAGAACTGACAGATTTAATCAGAACACACCAACAAGCTACATCAAGCACAATGTCATGTATACCAAGGCTATTTGTTCTAGGTTGTTTACAGACTTTCATGACTTACACCGGCACTTTTTCTATTAAAAAACATCACAGACATAAACAGGGATACTATCCAGTGCTGAGACAATTGGTCAGTTGATCGATTAGTTGATAAAGAGAAAATTAAGCAACCGCATCTGATCACTGATTGATCATTAAAGTCATTTATTCAGCACAAATGTCAAACATTAGCTTGTTCTAACTCATCAGATGTGAAGATTTGCTGTGTTTTCCTGTTTTGAATGATTGTAAATTGAATAATTTTATGGCTATTACAAAACAAGTAATTTAAAGGTGTTATACAGAACTCTGGGTAAGATTTTGTTTATTGTTTATTCCCTTTCAAGCTATTTGCTGATTCAGTAATACTGCACAGTCAGTTTATACTATGTGAATTTGGAAAATAAAACTGTACAATTGTATTTTTTTAGTTTTATTTTAATTGAACATGTATGTAATATACAGCATTATAAATACCTGTTGGGCATGCTGTTAAAAATACAAAGAGATTGTTCTTAAGAAGCTCTGAATGCTATCGTTCACACCTTGCATGGTAGTTTTGTGCTTAAACTTTTCTTAGCAGTAAATACTGGCATTCTATATATATTTATTTAAAGGCTTTTGTGTGTCATCTGAAGCCAATTTGGTTTAAAGTAAAAGTTTGGCTGGAGCTGTGTGGCTTTAGGGGGGAAAAAAAGAAGCATCGTTTAAATTCAGACCGAGAGGAATCAAGCCGACTAAAACATAAATTCCTCAGTGAGAACTTCAGTCTACGACTTCTAGGAACTGGAACAAAAAAAGCCAGGAGGTTGGTCTTCCTGGGATCACAGGCTGTGGGGCAATCCAGGCTTTATTAGTTTTTCAGGGGAAGCCACCTCCAGAGGAGAAAATGAAAGCAAGAGAAGGAGGAGGAGGAGGAGGAGGAGGAGGAGGAGGAGGAGGAGAAGGGGACGGTAGTTACTGTTGTAATATAGAACAGAGGAGCCTTACTGAGAATGTTTGGGAAAATTTGAGTGTAGTATCAATGTTTTGTTTTCTAAATGTGTCTGATTTCATGTGGAGAGAATAATTTCCTTTTCCTAAAACTTTTAGAGAGGAAAATATATAAAAAAGCTGTTTCACTGACTCTTCACCTCTCCCTTTTGCTTTTCATAGACGTGTTATGTGTCTCTCATGTGCATTTTCATTTAATTAAAATGATACTACTCAAAGACACCCATTATCAAACACCCTCCTGTGATTGATTGATTTTTGGGGCTGATAACGATATTAGAATTAAAAATTCTGATATCAAGTCCCGGCAGATATACACACATTTTTTCGCAATGATGCCTAAAAATGTGGTTATCAAAAACTTATTGCAAAGATATGTAAAGGCAGGATATTTTACAGTGTAACAATAAACCTTATTGTCTAAAATGATATCAGAACACTGAAACAGTAATCTTCACTGGGGATTTAATGATAATAAATAACCCTAAGCTTCTTTTTTCAGTATTATACATCAGACATCATAAACTGACAACAATATATTTATATTGACAAATAAATCATCAACCTTGAATTTGTAATCGGCCGATAGTATATATTCCAACTGATATATCTGTCGGGCTGTAATTAAAGTTGTGAGATTTGTGCAACTTCATGTCTTAAAATGTCTTTTTTCCATATTCAGTTTACTACCATCATAATAGACTAAGAAAACCAGAATATATTCACATTTGAGAAGCTGAAGCTGATCATATTTCTTGCCATTTTTGTTGAAAA
Organism: Pagrus major; assembly: GCF_040436345.1. Taxonomy (NCBI): domain Eukaryota; kingdom Metazoa; phylum Chordata; class Actinopteri; order Spariformes; family Sparidae; genus Pagrus; species Pagrus major. The sequence continues at coordinate 17,317,193 of NC_133218.1, read as the reverse complement.
ATGACTTCAATTATTAATCAGTTATCAAAATAGCTGCAGATTCATTGTTTGCTGATATTTCTATAATATCAGTGAGTTACACTGTTGGTTATGCACATTTATGAATACACATCTAGGGTAACATACTGTCATTTTTCTAATTTGATTTATTTGTTATTGTCTGTATGTATAGGCCTGCACGGCTAATTCACTTTACATGAGTCTACTATGTCTTTAATCATTATTCAAAGTATTTTGTCTGTTAAAAGTAGAAGTCAGAGCTCCTAATCCACAACCCTCATAGCTTGTGGTCGGATCATTGACACATGACTAAATATCAGTCGCCTGCAGTCTGCTAGCATACCGGACCAGAGGACACCAGGCTACAACTGCTGCTACAACTTCTCAGTTAAATAAAGCAGCTTTAGGAAAAGTAGTAAAATAATATCATCAGTACGTGGGGAAAGCTTCATCTAACTAATTCGTCTGTGAGGGCTCAGTCATTACTGAGCCAGTACAGCTAGCTTAGTTACAGTGACGTTAGTTTGTACTTCAAACTTCAATCAGAGCTCAACAACCTGTTACTCCCTCCACACACTGGTTTCCATCTTTTCCCCCTCTTCATCCTCTCTTACCTGTCAGACAAACGATGAAAATCCACCACGTAGGCATTAAAATCATTTTCCAAATCCCGCAGGTGAATTTCATCGAGGTTTTCTGATGAGCGCCTGCTTCTTTCCTCTTTCGCCTCATCCCGGGACGGTGTTTCAGGCTGCGGACGCTTGAACTGGCAGATAACGGGACCGCGGCGCTCCGGCTCTGTGAGCAGCGTCAAGCACGTCAAAATAAAACTCAACGCTTCCGGCAGAGCCTTTCAAAATTGAGGCTTTGAAAGTAAATGACGAGAATTTGTTAGAATGAAGTCATAGTACCTTTAAGAATTCATTTTAAATATCTGCCCATTTCATTTGAACATTTTGTTTAATGAGGGGGAATGGGGGTAAGTTGAGCCAGTGGCTAAAATGAGCCACCCCCCTGGTATCCGGTGGTAAGCTAACTTGAGCAAAAATGATAATTGTTGTCATGCCAGGTAAATTCATGTTTCTAAAGCTATTAATCCTGTATTTAAACTACTATAGATATGTTTTGGACATTATCACATGTTAATTTAAGTCAGCGTAAGCTAGAAAACAAGGTCATAATGGAGGTCATAATGTTGTGGGGTAAAATGTGCCAGTGATTGTACAAAAAAAAGCACATTTAGACATACATTCTCCCTGTAGCTACACACAAAGATTACAGTCTTTGCTGAAAATGTTAAATTAGCATGTTTACCAATTTTTTTTTAACCATTTTACACCCACCTTGGGGCAAGTTGAATATGCCTGCTTTTTTTTTTTTTTTTTTTTGATCAGTTATTGTTCTGAAACCATCAAAATTAGGTCACTTGTTTTAATTTCCATGGGTACACAACAACCTGTTTATACATTAACTATGATTAGAAAGAAATACACTTTAATTTGCAGAAAACTAATCAAATGTAAAAAGTGGCTCATCTTAACCAGTTCTCCCCTATGTACAGTACTTGAACACATAGTTATTTTGTTTAGTTACACTTTAACTGCATTCACGTAAAGGTGGTTGAGTAACCTGTTTGTGGCACATTATTGTAGATGATAATCAGAGCCCATGAATTGTCTTTGCAGTATGTACTCAGTGCTGCAGTGATGGCTATGGTTTGCATGTTTCGGCAGTCTTGAAATAATAAAGGGAAGTTTTTGCAATCTAATTCTAATGTCATAATAATGTCATTAAAAAAAGTTAGTGTTAGTAACCCTTCACTTTTTAGTCTACACTGTCTGCATTCATCTGATGGCTGCAAGTACTAATTGCGTGTAAGACATTCAAAGCAATGGACACATTCATCAGTTGTATATAGTTTATTCCATCAACATACCCATACTGTGGTTATAACAGCCAACCTCATACAATAATATAATAAAAAATGAAATATTGAATACGGGGCCAATATTCTGTGTAAGTAGGCTGTTTTGTTTTGAAAGATTAGACACTTCTAAGGGCATGCTTTCCTACTTTTTTACATTATCATATTTAATCTATATTTATTTCATTGAGGATTGAACAATCTAAATAAGCAAAGTGAAATGTTAATAGACAGATTTTTCCACCACTGAAAAACGCACGATTTAGAAGAAACAGGCGCTGTCATTTTATTTTGAAGTCCACGTGACCCCATATCCGGTAGTGATTGTCTGGTTGTGTGACTTGATGCATGTCCAAAGACAATGGATGTGTGGCGGGGATGGAGGGAGGCGGGAGGGAGTCAGCAGTATGGTCAGGACATTTAGCTATTATAAAATAAACGTTTCAAACGTGCATGAATCCCCCAAATTATAATAATATCTAATTCTGCTACAACTTCGAAAAAAACTCATAATATATATTTTTAGTTCATCCCACACGGAGAAGTCAGTCAATAGATCCATCATGTGATTATATGAGAATTAATTTGTTTGTAATGTTGCCATCTAGTGTTCAGGATCCATACAGTTGTTTTCATTTGATTTAATCTCCTTTCATTCTTTTTTTGTTTTTAGCAGAATATTTAATTAAGTGTAATTAATTTCAAAATATTGCACCATAACAGGACATTTTGATAAATCCCAGAACTACTAACATTACCATTGCTGAGATAAAACAGCAACATATGTACACTGTCATCATATTATAATAATACATATTAAAATACTTCAATTTCAAAAGAAACATGGCAACATGGCATTAAAAGTAAAATACAAAGGCTGCTGTGTATGTTCAAAAATTAGATGTATTAAAATTAGAATTTTCATTTTAGATGAAAAATAAATAAATAAATAAATAACTCAGAGACATTATCAATCCCATCAGAGGAAGTTGTATTACTTTTCAAAATTGTTATGGGGAAATAAAAAACGGGAAGCAGGTAGTAGGTAGAGTCGAGGCAGTTTTTCTCTTGAAGAACTGTAGCATGTTTGTCTGGTTCCTAATAGCTTATATGACACGAGTTTTGGTACACAATAAGGGTCCTGGGCCAGAGTGTTTGTAACTGTGTTTGTAACCCCCCCATTGTGAAATGGTTGTGATCAGATGGCCTCACTTTGACGACGGCTCAATGTACAAAGACCTGTGTTACTCGGTGCCCAATTCTTAAATATAAAGAAAACATTTATGTCATTTAATTATTTATACCTACATGTTAAATATATTCCTTTCTCATCGCTTTAATGCTGGGGTGTTTGCAAGAGGCAAAAGTCCAAGCTGTCTTTGATTGCACATGGGAGTTTGCTTTAAGGACTTTCTGCCAGAAAGTCAGGTGATGTTATATAAAGACCGACAAAGTACACATAGGAAGGATGTTGTGGTGGATGAATGGGTCATACGCAGGACTTTCAACCAGGGAACCAGTGTTTGTGTTCTCCCGTTAAACCAAAAGTCAGAAGGAGCTTCCGGCTCATTATGTTCGATGCCATGGTGCTCTTATCGACGTGGCCAAAAAGCATGATGAGAAACAGTGGGGAATAACTTCTAAGGGAGGCAGTGGTGTGTGTGCGGTGTACTAGCTGTGAGGCACAAAGCTGAACACATTCAATTTACTTTTTCCTGGTTTGAGAGGTTTGTATGCTGGTCAACCCCCTCCAAAAAAAAAAAAAAAAAAACAGGTCCTTTGCTGTTTCTTGCCCTTCAGCACTGAAGCAAAGTCAAAAAGGACCATCCTCTGATCTCACTGTTAGATGACAGCCTGAGGCGTTCTGCTGTGGGGCTGGAGGGGCATCTTTGAGAAGAGGGACTAAGGTAGTGGTACAGGTGGACCCCACAAGGCATTAGGTTTCACAGGGAACCGACTCCTTCTGCTGCCTTCAAATTTGTGGGTTTGCTAAGAGAGAGGTGGAAGGTTTTGCATCCTACATGTTCAAATTGCATCCTGCAGCTTTAGGTTTGAAACAAGTCTGATATGCAGTGATAATATGCTTTAAGGAGACAAACTATGCCATAAGGTGAAGTCAACAACATAGTAATTTCAATGATATTGATTTCAAGAGCTTCCATGATTTCTAAATTCTAAATTGCTTGCTTATACTATTTTTTTTTTTTTTTAAATGGGTAACAACAAACCAATGCGACAAGTGAATAGACCTATCGAGAGGTCTACAAACATGTGGCAGCTCTGCAAGGAACAAATTAAAAGAAACAAATGTTTTTTCATACAGGAAAACTCACCCAGACAGAGCAGAGTCAAGGTAGAAATCCTCCCCTCCAGAGCCACTGATTCTTCTGTGTGGTAGGTTGTTGTTTCTAAAAATGAAACAGAAATCTGGACTCACAACTCCTGCCATTCAAGCAATGTTCTTGATACACTCACCTGGCATGTTTCAGCTTGTCCTCTATCAAGTATACCTGATTTGACATGGGATACTCCTTCACATCACATATTTGTTTCACTGTTTCCAAAACTAAACAAAAGAAATCACAATCAAACGTTTTCATCTTCAGCTCTAGCTGTAGATCATATGTGTCTACAGCCCATAATATAGCAGAACATAACAAAGCAAAACAGAAATGCCTATCATATAATTTTGTTTATCTGCTGAGCCTATATTTCAACATTCTGCTTTACGTTGCAAGAGAGAGAGACAAACAAGGGCCACAAAACAGGCAGCCTCCAGACAACGACACACTGGTATCAGATTAGTATGCTACTTGGTATCGGCTGATATACAAAGCTCAGGTTTCAGTATTGGAAAGGGGAAAATGGTGTCCGTACTGTGGATCTCTATTTGAAACTAATAAAATAAAGAGACAGTAGACTACAGTGTGTGACATTAATTGTGCCAACTCATAGCAGTTGACCAACTGGCTGGGTAACGGGCTGTTGTAGCATAGCAATTTTTTATTTTTTACATCAATATATCGGGGAGAGGGGGAACTGAACAGGCCCAAGGCTGACAGCAGGACATAAATAGTATTCATGTAGGTTCAGCAGGAAGAAATTAGCATGTTTTATGTATTTATTTATTGATTTTATTGATTAAAGTGAAGCCAGGAAGCTCATAGTGAAACTGGGAGCCGTATTAATGCTCAAGTCTAATTATTGTCTATAATTCTGAATTTCATCAATGTTATCTGCAATGTCTGGCTCCAACTGTCACTGCTCCACTAACCAAGAATATCTCATGATGAAGTGTGGACCGGTATGACATTTTAACATACCAATAAATAAATAAGTTTCAGAAGTGAATGGATCCCACAAATAACAATAATTAATACTACTAAAACTAATAATATATTTGTATTTACAACACATGTAGTATTATTATTGTGTGATCATATGAAAAATGAGTTGTTTGTAACGTTGCCATCTAGTGTTCAGTGTTCATACAGTTGCAGGAAGCTGCTTTGTTCATTTTATTTACTAAGCTTTATTGTTTTTACAGCACATTTGATGAATGGGATGCAACAAAAAAAAAAAAATCTCAATGTAAAACTGATAACATTACCATTACTATTGCTGAGATAAAAATGATAACATATGTACATTGTCACATTACCCCAAATTTAAACATAAATCCATATAAAATAATTCAACATAAGAAAAAACATTTTAAGGTGAAAGACAATAATATATTATATACTATTTGTCAAAATTTTTGGTTGATTAAAATTAGAATATATATATATTTTTTAAAAACCCAGAGATCTGTTTTGACATAATCAATCCCAGCACTCAGAGGAAGCTGTGGGACTAGTTTCTACAATGAAAAAAAAAACCCAAAAAAACCTGGAAGCACTCAGTAGAGAGGACATTGAAAGCTTGTTCAGTGTCTACGTATACAAGGATATACAGTAACAAACTCAAACAAAGAAAAACTATTCTATAAAGCATAAACAATGACACAAAACTGAAGCAATTTTCTTTAGTATCAAGGTAACTTCCTGAAAAACAAACTACCACCAGTTACAGTACACCCAACAGCAGAACCATCTAAAAATCAACACACACGCATACACACCTTAAGCTTTGCATTCTTAGTAACAATGTCAACATATTGTGTTTGAATATAAAACAACGACTAATTTCTGAATTAAACAGCTCCCTGAAGCTCTGTAAAATGTTTGTCATGTACCAAAACTTGTCATACAAATATAAGGAACTGGACCCCACCCACTTCCCCACCTGCCCTTCTTCAATCAACTCACCACAAACAACTCAATTCAACAAAAAATTCAGATTCCTGATTTTTTTAGCCGTGTCATTGTACACAGAAAAATGCAGGAGCAACAGCATGCTAGGCTGTAAACTTTACAACACCAATCACAAAACTAACTGTGATGGAGCGGAGAAGGGTGATGGCAACAGAAGGCAGCGTGATGGCGGACAGCATGAGGCAGGGCAGCACGATTCCAGTCTGCTGGGTGCTCCGACGCTCTCTGCTCCGGTGTCTGACTGTCAGCGAAGTCGTGTTACAACTTCCTCCGCTGTTGTCCACTGTTTGGCTCTTTGGCTCACAGCACTGTCAGCAGCCGGGCAGGATTTTATAGGGAATATATAACTGAACTATGGGAATGAAGAAGTTTCTCTGACTGTGTGGAAATCAGATTTTTTCAGATAACCAAGGTATTAAAATGGGAGATCTACGGATAAACATGAGACTCATGTCGGAGTTTAGTGTGGCGCTGAACCTAAAAACAAGAAGGAACAAATCATCGAATCTTCATAGTCAAATGAAATTCAACCAAGAAAATTCTACGACTGGTACAGCCCTATTATACTTCCTTTCGATTAATGGAGGCAAAAATTGGACAACTGGACTAAAGTCACTCATTACGAGATTAAAACTGGAAGATTGTGGCTGATAAGGGTCGGTGGCCTCAGTCGTCGTAGTCCCTCCTCGTCGGCTTATTGGCTGGTACACGTGGTGGTTCACGTTCATGATCATCGTGGGGCTCGTCATAGCGGTCATCATCATAACGGCGGTCATCGTAGCGACGCTCGTCATCATAACGGCGCTCACTGTCATAGCGCTCATTGCGGTCACTGTAGCGGTCACGTCGGTCGTCGTAGTCGCTGCGGCGATCGTCGTAGTCGCTGCGGCGATCAACGTAGTCGCTGCGGCGATCGTCGTAGTCGCTGCGGCGATCATCGTAATCGCTGCGGCGATCATCGTTATCCCTGCGGCGGTCGTAGTCGCGCTCACTCCTTTCCTCATAGCGGTCACCGCCACCAGCAGGGCTGGCGTCAACATGACCTTGTCTGTCCTCTTGCCCATCGGCATGGCGACTCTCACCGTTTAAAGCTGGCTCTTTGTCACGGTACTCTTCCTCACGAACTCTGGAAAATCAACAAAAAAAAACATAGATGTCAGATGTTTGTGTGGATGTACTGGATGTATATTTTGACAGGTTAACATGGGGGATGCATTTTGGTCATTTTAATAATGAGGGGGACATCCATCCTTCATCCCGCCTCAGATCACTGGTCATTGGACCAAATGGAGCAAATGTGGTTGTGCACATCACATCGTCTTGTTAATCAGTCAGTGTGAGTGCTTTTGCATGTGTCTTTATGGGGGAAAAAACTATACCCCATGGCATATTCATCCTCCTTCTTCTTCTTCCGGCAGCAGCAGCAATAGATGACGACGATGAGTACGATCAACGCGGCGACGACTCCACCAATGATTCCTGCAGTGGAGCCTATGTTCATTGAAGCTGCAGGAAGGAAGGAAGATTAATTTGGAGAAGAAGGATACATATTGTTCACATATTTATTGGGATTACCGAGTTCTCAGATTGTTAATGAGAAGGCATAATGAGAAGGTTTTGCTCACGTGGCATGACTGAGAGGGTGACGTTGCAGGTTGCAGAGCGGATCTTGTTACTTGAGGTGCAGATGTAGAATCCCGATGTGTCTCTGGAGATATTGAAAAGAGACATGATGCCTCCCTCTGAAAGACAGCAAGACAAACATATATCATTGCTATCATGATTTTATAGATTTTTTATAAATTCCAGTGTTTCAGCTCAAAATCAAAAAAAAAATCAAAGGGTGAATAATTTCATTTATCGTAGTTCCTGAAAATGTCATTATAGATTTTGGTAATACAAAGGTGTAGTGATGCAGAAGAATGAAATAGTTGGGATCCATTGTCCCTCTAGATTTTCACTGTTTCTTGATTGCTGATCATTTGGCAAGTGGTAAATTGATAACAATTTCTTAAATTCCCTAAGCTTATAGGGCTTGCAACCTGGAACACAGCAACATAAAATTAACCCAGTATTCAGGCTTCCCACCCTGAGTGGCATGTCAGAGGAAAATGGCCGCCTTGTTAATATGGTTTATGCAGAGGTAAGTAAACCTTTCTTCACTGAGAGTCAACTTATATTTTTGTCAGAAACGGTATCACTGATACTTACTGTCAGTTGTTCTTGGAGCTGCAGCACGAGGCCTGTTACTGACGTCTCGACTCTCCCACTTATAAGTGGGTGGTGGCGAGCCTTCCTCAGACAGACATGTCAGGTTGATGTTCTGGCCGTACTCTGCCTTTCCCTGGATCTTACAGATGGGCGTAGATGGAGCAACTAGACAAAAAAAAAGGAAATATGTATATAGAATTAAATCATACAACTTTTTTAGCAACTTGTTGGAAACTTAAAAGCAGAATATTTCTTTGAAAGCAAATGAAATGTTACCTAGAACCACCAAACGTGCAGTGTCTGCTGGTTTGCCTTCGTCATCACCCGGGATCTGGACACGACACTCAAACACCTTGTTGTCGGCTAGTGTGATGGAGGACAGTTTCAGGTTGGCCCTTCCCTTTGCAACATCTACGTCCAGGGATACCCGACCTTCATACAGCGATTTGATGTCAGTAATTGCACCAGCAGAATAATAAGTGAGGATCAGGGTCTGTTAGAGAATGACAGCGTCAGAGGAACATTAAAAGAGGAAGAAAGCAAAGTTCTCTTGTCTTCTTATTGTTCTTATTCATAATACCATCATACTGAATTATGCTCAAGTTAATAGAGAATCACAGGCACATGCACATACAGTGTATACATATAAAGACAAAACACATTGTAGTAGTCTGACCTCTTTAGCACCAGCTTGTGCACCCTCAGCAGACCATGAGATGACAACTAGTTCGCTCCCCTTTAATGGGGCTTTGGGTGAGAAGCTGCAGGGCAGTGTGATGTTGTCACCTCTGGCATGCTCATATACCTCCTGTGGGATGTTCACCTGGAGGGCACCAACACCTGACAGCACTGTCAGATTTAAAAACAGAGAATAATGATCAACATTTAGCTGCATCTACATCTGCTGTGGTTAAACTGATGAAGTCATGTTAATCTGACCGGATTACAGCCTATGTGTAAAATGTGCACATACTGAGAATGATTCAGCAGTTTGACCTGCATCTGTACTAATGCGTTTGTACCCCACCCTCCCAACCACAGACACACACAGCACAGAAACACACATCTGTTATGTTTGGAGATGAAACCATTAGTGAATGGACGGAAAAGAAATCAACAAATTTTGTTAATCAATTAGTTATCTATTTGAGCAAAAATGGTGAATAATCACAAGTTTCAGCTTGTCAGATGTGAATATTTTCTGGAGGTGTTAATCTTCTGTGTAAGCAAAAGTGAATATTTATGGATTTTGTACCTTTTGTCGAACAAAGCAAGACATGTTAAGACTTCATATGGGCTCTAGCAACTGTGATGGGCATTTTACAGGCCTAGACCAAATGCTTCAACCACTGATCAAGAAAATAATAGACATTTGAAATAGATAATTAAAACAATGGTTAGATGTAACCCTAGTTGAGCTTTATTGATTATCACTCACACGTTTGAAACGACTCTCACACGCTCTTCATACTTAAACCAAGGTGGCGTATATGAGAAAGAAACCAAGTCGAGTTAAAAGCATATTAATATCTGCTGATGTTGATTTAAATAGTTTCCATTATTTCTAAATATCACTTTGTTTGTTAATATTATTATTATCATTTTTTTTGTTTTTTTTAAAAAAAGAGGTAACTTAATGACAAACCGAAGATACAGGTCACCTGCATAAACAGGCCTGTTGTGAAGGTGCGCAAACAGGTGTGGCAGCTCGGTAAGGCGCAAAGAAAGAGAGGCAAATATTTCTTCCAGGAGTAACTCACCCAGGCACAGAAGAGCCAAGGAAGAAATCCTCCCCTCCATAGTCAAGATTTTTATTATCTTCATCCAACCGTCACTGAGTCTTCTGTGTGTTGTCGCTCTCTCTAAAATGAAACAGAGATCCGGAGCCGCCCGGGACGTATTTGCATCGAAACCCCGATGGCGTCTCCTGAGCTGTGCGCCCGATGGGTGTGCCCGCCGCCCCTGGATGCCTGACAGACAGCGCTCCCAGCCAATCACCGCAGCTCCTGCCGCTCAGGTAACATTCTTGATCCGCTCACCTGGCGTGTTTCGGCCTGTCGTCTAATCAAGGGGGATACTTGACTGAAAGGATACTCCCGCCATGAATGAATTTTCTCAGGCTTGTTTTGCCAACAGGACTAACTGATTTCCCTTTTCTATCTGTGAGACATCACAATTAAACGTGTCTTCATCTTGAGCTCTAGTTATAGCTCATGGTGTCAATAGCCCATAATACTAACAGAAATACCAATAAGTACAATTTATTTATTTATTTTTAGCTTTATGTTGCAACAGAGAAACAGACGAGGAGCATTAAAGGATAACCAAACACCACAGTGTGTGTGTGGGTGGTGCAGAGAACAACTAATGTGCTGCTGTTGGAACAAGAGAAGTGTTTGGTCCTGTCAGACTGGTTCGACGAGGATTTATCACCTCCAGGCAAACACACACACACACACACACACACACACACACACACACACACACACACACACACACACACACACACACACACACACACACACACACACACACGACACAGACAAAGCGAAACAAGGAGAGGGCACACTGTTTCAGGCATATCATCATCTACTGTCTGAGTTTAAAATATTTGAGTACAAGTGACTAAATGTTTTGGGTACCAGCTGAAGGAGCTTCCAGTAAACAGATAGGCCTAAAACAAATGTAGCTGTCCTGAAGTACGGGAGAAAAATCTAACTTGTAAGAGGTTTTTCTTTGCTGAAATCACCCAGTTTTGATGAAAACAGCACTCCAGATAAAGAATAACAAAACTAGTCCCTGGCTTCCAGCTACTGTTGACAATGGCATTGCAATCAAGTGCATTATTTTGCTTTAAACTGGATTTAAATTACTCACATACATGTTTAAAAAAGTATTTTCAAAAGATAAGAAAACAGAGATCATCTTAAATGGCTCAGTCTTGTGTTGTAGCGTACAGTTTCTGTGTTGTACAGCACTGCTCAGTGGAAGTAACTGGAACTAGGACCTCCATCCTGGTGCACACAAGTGAAACAGGCCGACTGATGATTAAATGTGCCTCACCCTAGAATGAAAATTCAGCTATTACTCACCCCCATGCCAATAGAAAGCCAGGTTTCATAGTCCACAAAACATTTCTGGAGCTTCACAGCCAAAACAAGACGTAACAGTGCTCCATACAGTTCATCCAGCATAAACCAAGTCTCCAGAAGCTCTGAGATCCCAACTTGATTTGAAAAGATGTTACTTACTCCCTGGACACACAGTTGGGCTAGTGCACCCACTTCAGATCGGATTTGTGCCAACACCTTTAGCTTGGCAGCTACATTGAAGATTTCAGCTTAAAAAAGGGTTTAAATAACTTATTTTCAAATCAATTTTGGATCGTGAGGCTTTCAGAGAGTTGGATTATGCTGGATGAGCTGCATAGAGCTGTTTATGTTCTTTTAAGGTTGTCTGTAAGATAAGTCCCCATCTACTTCAGTTCTTTAGAAGAATGTTGCAACGCTGTTTTGCTGTGAAGCTCCAGAAATGTTTTGTGGACTATGAAACTTCACCTGACTTTCCATCAGCACGGTGGTGAGTAGTGACTGAATTTATCCTTTAATAACTTTAAGAAACGATTAAAATGCTTTCTTACTTTGGAAAACATTCCTAACATTTATCCAAAGCTAGTTTGCATGTCAACTCCCACATCAGCCAAACTGGCAACCATTTCCAAAAGCTCAAGGCCTCATTTGTGCAGTGCTAGATAGAACAGGTACAGTTCAGAATAATTCAATCATATTGTGGCGGCTGTAGCTCAGGAGGTAGAGTGGGTCATCTAGAAATTGGAAGGTTGCTGGTTCAGCTCCCCCAGCTGCATGTCGAAGTGTCCTTGAGTAAGATACTGAACCCCAAATTGCTCCTGGTGAGCAGTGGGCACCTTGCATGGCAGCCTCTGCCATCAGTCTGTGTATGGATGAATGTGACAAGTGTTGTAAAGCGATTTGAGCATTCAGTAGACTGGAAAAGAGCAATAGAAATGCAAGTCCATTTATGTTGTTCTTCTCATTTTTATTCCTAATTAGTTTTTTATTTAATAGGGACGATACAGTTTAACATATACAGAGTAACAAACTGATGTGCTGCACAGAGATTATAGATGTTGCAAATTTTTTAATGCATGACCTGCTGCAGTAGCTTAATTGAAACATTTAAATGTAAACATGATACTGACTGAGCTTTAACATCTCTGGGGAGAAGAAGGATGCATATTTTAATGCATTGTCGTCAAGATGTTTTCTTCTTGCAGCAGCAATAGATGATGATAAAGAGTACGATCAATGCGGCGACGACTCCACCAATGATTCCTGCAGTGGGACCAATGTCCTTGGAAGCTGCGGGAGGGAAGACAAGTTGGGAGAAGAAGAAGGAAGTGTATTTTAATGCATCGATGTCAAGATGTATTTATTGAAAATATTAAGTTCACAGATTGTTAATGAGAAGGTGTTATAAGAAGGTTTTGCTCACGTGGCATGACTGAGAGGGTGATGATGCAGGTTGCAAAGCGGATCTTGTTACTTGAGGTGCAGATGTAGTATCCTGATGTATCTGTGGAGATATCGTACACAGACAGGATGCCTCCCTCTGAAAGACAGTGACACACAGCAATACTGTCATTATTTTATTGCCATCGTATATTATGTTGTATATTTTTTCATTAAATACTACAGAGTTTTCTGCTCATAAAAAAATCCATGGGTAATCGATGAATAATTAATGCTATTTAAAGTAGTTCCTGGGATTGTCAGTGTAGATTTTGGTTGTATAAAGGTATGATGCAGTAGAGTGAGATGATAGTTCGGTAGGTCCTAATCAAAATAGACTAAATCGTGACTACTTTTACGTTACCTCACGATACTTTTGCATTTCTTCACAATATTTTTTTCCTTGTGCTCCTTCTGCGCAGGGTTATTCTGGATCAATCACATCAACCTCTTCAGCCTCTCCCCCAGTCTCCCCACTGCTCCTCTTTGGGTCACTCAACCTTCAGAGCCCCTCTTCACTGCAGAGTGTCTCTGGGCGGCAGGCTGCCGCTGCTGCCGGCTGCCGCTGCTGCCGGGCTGCCCTGCTGCTGCTCTGCCACCCAGCCTGTCTGCTTTACATAACGAGCCCAGAGACACTGCAGCTGTGACAGTCAAAAAGGTCGGTGTGTTTACTGGCAGGGCAACTACTACTCACAATACGCTGCATCAGCTCCGCCTCTGGCCAAATGCGAGAAAACCTCAAGTACAACCCATTAACACCAGAGAACTAATATATTTTTTCCAGACTTGATAGTCCCATCAGAATTGATGTCACTGATACTTACTGTCGGTTGTTCTGGGATCTGCAACATGGGGCATGTTCTTGAAGTCTCGACTTTCCCACTTGTAGGTGGGTTGTGGAGACCCTTTCTCAGACACACACGTCAGGTTGATGTTCTCGCCGTACTCTACCTTACCCTGGATCTTACAGATGGGCGTAGATGGAGCAACTGGTAAAAAAAAGTAAATATGAATAAATAACTAACTCATACAACTTGTTATAACATAAAGATGCCAGCTGATAGATGATACTGACTGAGCTTTAACATCTCCGGGGAGAAGGAGAAAGATGTATATTTTAATGCATTTTTATCAAGATTTATTGGGAATACTAAGTTTCCAGATTGTTAATGAGAATGTGTAATAAGAGGGTTTTGCTCACTTGGAGGGTCGACTGAGAGGGTGATGTTGCAGGTGGCAGAGCGGATCTTGTTAGCTGACCTGCAGATGTAGTGTCCTGATGTGTCTCTGGAGATTTGGTAAAGAGACAGGATGCCTCCCTCTGAAAGACAACAAGACAAACACACATCAATGCTATCATGATTTTATTGCCGCCTTATCTTCTATATCTTTTAGTTTAATTCTACTCTTTTCTGCTCATAAAAAAATCCAAGGGTGCTCAATCAGCAGACGCTTTGGGTTGGTGGACACCTGACCTATCAACCCAAAGTGTGATGTGATTTTGGTAATACAAAGGAGAGAATGCAGAAGAATGAAATAGTAGTTAGGTCTGTCCTAGTCAAACGTGTTTGTTTCAGTTAGGTCTTTAAAAAACCTAAAATGTAGTGAATGTTTTAGTCCTGAAAGTATTGGCCAGGCAACAGCCTCTGAATATTTTTTTTTTAAGTCTCATCCTGTGGTTCAGGATTGACTCAAAAGTGACCGTGAGACAGAGGTTAAGCTTACAACTTGTAGAGAGTGATGTGACCCTCACTCTCATCATGACCAGAGGTGAGTAAACCTTTCTTATAGTCCCGTCAGTGTCACTGATACTTACTGTCGGTTGTTCTTGGATTTGGAACACGAGGCATGTTCCTGAAGTCTCGACTTTCCCACTTATAGGTGGGTTGTGGCAAGCCTTCCTCAGACACACACGTCAGGTTGATGTTCTCGCCATACTCAACCTTACCCTGGATCTTACAGATGGGCGTAGATGGAGCAACTAGGAAAAAAAGTAAATATGAATAAAGAAAAAGGTCACTTTCTCTAACTTTGTTAGATAATGTAAAATGAGTGTTGTGACATAAAGATGCCAGCTGGTAATACAGTGAGGTAGTGAAGTTGGCAAAGTGGTCAACATGGAAAGTTTCCTTTACATGTTTCAACTTACATTTAAATGCAAAACATGATACTGACCGAACTTTAACATTTTAAATACATACAGTATAATACCTGATATTAAACTCAATGGAAACCCAGACTAAAGATGCAATACTCAAGTCTTTTTCCCACTTTAAAACACTAATTTGAAAGCAAATGAAATGTTACCTAGAACCACCAAACGTGCCGTGTCAGCCGGTTTGCCTTCGTCATCACCCGGGATCTGGACTCGACACTCAAACACCTTGTTGTCTGCTAGTGTGATGGAGGACAGTTTCAGGTTGGCCCTTCCCTTTGCAACATCCACGTCCAGGGATACCCGACCTTCATACAGTGGTTTGATGTCAGTTTGTTTATTAATGGAATAATAAGTGAGGATCAGAGTCTGTAAGAGAACAACAGCGTCAGAGGAACATTAAAAGAGGAAGAAAGCAAAGTTCTCTTGTCTTCTTATTGTTCTTATTCATAATACCATCATACTGAATTATGCTCAAGTTAATAAAGAATCACTCACACATGCACATATAGTAAATACATATAAAGACAAAACACATTGTAGTAGTCTGACCTCTTTAGCACCAGCTTGTACACCCTCAGCAGACCATGAGATGATAACTAGTTCCCTTCCCTTTAATGGGGCTTTGGGTGAGAAGCTGCAGGGCAGTGTGATGTTGTCACCTCTGGCATGCTCATATACCTCCTGTGGGATGTTCACCTGGAGGGCACCAACACCTGACAGCACTGTAAGATTTAAAAACAGAGAATATTTTCCAAAGAATGTGAAGAAACATTCGGTCAGTGACAGCTATGTATTGTGTTGAAGAGATATCTAGGGAAGTTAGCATGCTAACCAGCTAGTCCCGGCCTTGAAAAACACTATCTCTGTTTTTGAATTTGTACTGTTTGTCGAAAAGAGGAAGACATTTTAAGACTTTGGGCTTTGGGAACTTGTGACGGGCATTTTACAGGCCTAGACCAAAAACTTTACCCACTGATTAAGAAAATCTTAAATAAAAGAAAATCTAAATAATTAAAAAATACATTAAAATAATGGCTAGGTGTAACCCTCGCTGAGTTTGATTGTTGCTCATATGTTTGAAACAAGTCTCACATGCCTTTAACACCAAAACAATTCAATAAGGTTGCGTATATGTGAAAGGAAATGGGTCTAGTTGAAAGCATACTAATAACTGATGATGTTGATTAATAGTTTCTTTTCCTAAATGTTATTTTTTTGCTAATATTATTTTTGGTAATAAAGGTGAACTTCATAACAAGTCACCTGCAGCTGTGGAAGCTCGGTAAGGCGCAAAGAAAGAGAGGCAAATATTTCTTCAGGAGTAACTCACCCAGGCACAGAAGAGTCAAGGTAGAAATCCTCCCCTCCATAGTCAAGACTTTTATTATCTTCATCCAACGTCACTGATTCTTCTCTGTCTGCTTTCTCTCTCTAAATGAAACACACATTTAACGGCATCGATTGAGAGATGAGCCTGGTGGGTGTGCCCCCAAATCATGACCTGACTTGACTTGACTTTTTTTTTATTGAAGCGGGACGTGTTTTTTCTTTGCTGAATTATCTGCAGTTTGGATGAAAACTGCGCTCCTGATAGAGAATAACAACAAAACCAGTCTCTGGCTTCCATCTGCTGTTGACAGTGCCATCTCAATTAAGTGCATGCTTTTGGTTAAATCTTGAGCGCTCATATAAAAAGAAGAGAAAGTGTTTTTCAACAGCAGAAAACACAGATCACCTCAAGCGACTCAGCCTCAAGCTGCACTGTGTGTCTGTGCTGCAGCACCGCTCAGTGGATGTGACTGGAACAATGCTCTTCATCCGGCTGTTCAGGAATGGAACAAGCCGACACATGATGGGAATGTGTCATTACCTTCTCACCCTCATGTCTATGAAAGTCAGGTGACATTTCTGGAGCTTCACAGCAAAACAACACTGCAAGTAGATGAGGACGCAGCTCTTCTGGTCAGGGCCGTAGCTGCCGTTGAGGCCACTGAGGTCATGAGGTCATGTCCTCGGTATTGTTTTCTGTCTTTGATATCTTAATACATATATATATTTGTTAAGACATAATGATATCTATCATATCATTAAAATAAACAATTATATATAATTAAAAACGGCAAATTTGTAGTTAATTAAACTTAATTTAACAGTTATTTCGTTGTTCACAAGCAATTAAATGCTTCATAAATGACTTATTAGCAATTGTTTGTTGGAAAGTTGCAATTGATGTTCATAACAATAAATACTGTGTGGTTCATTTATAAACATTATTTGGATGAGTTGCAAATGATCCATGTTATTGTTTCCTAACAGTAAAATCACTGAACTATAAATTGACCATTTATTACTGATGGTTATTATAAAGTGTTACCCATGTGAATGCTCTTATTTTGCACATTTTATATTAATATTTAAATTGTATTATCTATCTATCTATCTATCTATCTATCTATCTATCTATCTATCTATCTATCTATCTATCTATCTATCTATCTATCTATCTATCTATCTATCTATTTGTTACTTATCTTCTTCTTCGTCTGTTGGAATCTGAGTCCAATTTTCAAATATGTGCTGGTACTGATATTTTTTTCGAAGCAACTATAGTCTTCAAAATGTTCTTGATGTATGGGTGGGGGTGGGGGGCATGATCTCAGTATTTCTAAAATCCTGCTTCTGGTGTAATCCAAGTCTCCAGAAGCCCCAAAACCCCAAATTACATAGGCCTACATCTTACAGGGGTCCGATCATAAAACTGCAACACTCAATGAATTTAGGAATACAATAAAATACACACATACCACAACACATCACCACATGTAAAACCTACATCAAAAATACAATTGACAACATCAAGTAGGCTAATAAACTTTATTACATATGTAACATGAGGGCTCATTTGTGGTGAGTGGACTACTCTTCATAGAAAGAGACAGCAGGATGGAGACGGATAACTTCTTTAGCAGTGCCCTTAATATTTCCCATGAGCTGCTCCACAGTAACAACCTCACATCCTATCTCTCACACAGGATACTGAACTAACCAATCAGGAGCCAGCAGGACTTGGACTAAGGTAAATGCGAGCAAATCAGAGAGGCATATTTAACAGGTTATTGTAACTGCATGTAAATATGCCAATAATGGTTGTGTTAACATAAATCTACAAATAGCCAGCTGTGTACACAATGTAAATATATTTTTAGCAAATGAAGTCAAACCTGAGTTAACCTAAATTAACTTAACTTCTGAAATACATGAATTAGCTTTACAGTACTTCTGAAACTTAAACATATATTAAAATATACAGACTACAACAGTAGTTTGCTGTGGATCACTGTTATTCCTCTATGCTGACGGAGACAACAGTTAATGAAAGCACATCTGTGAAAACTCTCTGATGAGGTGTGTTTGCAATAGGCAAAGCTGGCAAAGTGGTTGACACAGAAAGTTTCCTCTTCATGATCTACCTCCTCGTGTCATGGGCTGCTTTGTAGCACTTTTTTGTGGTTTCATGACCTGCTGCAGTAGCTTAATTAGAACATTTAAATGTAAACATGATACTGACTGAGCTTTAACATCTCCGGGGAGAAGAACGATGCATATTTTAATGCATTGTCTTCAAGATGTATTCTTCTTGCAGCAGCAACAGATGACGATGATGAGTACGATCAATGCGGCGACGACTCCACCAATGATTCCTGCAGTGGGATCAGTGTTCTTGGAAGCTGCAGGAAGGAAGACGAGTTGGGAGAAGAAGAAGGAAGCGTATTTTAATGCATCGTTGGCAAGATGTATTTTTTGAAAATACTAAGTTCACAGATTGTTAATGAGAAGGTGTTATAAGAAGGTTTTGCTCACGTGGCATGACTGAGAGGGTGATGTTGCAGGTTGCAGAGCGGATCTTGTTACTTGAGGTGCAGATGAAGTATCCTGATGTATCTGTGGAGATATCGTACAGCGACAGGATGCCTCCCTCTGAAAGACAGTGACACACAGCAATACTGTCATTATTTTATTGGCATCGT
Source organism: Pagrus major (assembly GCF_040436345.1). Taxonomy (NCBI): domain Eukaryota; kingdom Metazoa; phylum Chordata; class Actinopteri; order Spariformes; family Sparidae; genus Pagrus; species Pagrus major. Next base: position 17,298,027 of record NC_133218.1, on the reverse strand, counting down.
ATATTATGTTATATATTTTTTCATTAAATACTACAGAGTTTTCTGCTCATAAAAAAATCCAAGCGTGCTCGATGAATAATTAATGCTATTTAAAGTAGTTCCTGGGATTGTCAGTGTAAATTTTGGTTGTATAAAGGTATGATGCAGTAGAGTGAGATGGTAGTTTGGTAGGTCCTAATCAAAATAGACTAAATCGTGACTACTTTTACGTTACCTCACGATACTTTTCCATTTCATCCCAATATTTTTTTCCTTGTGTTCCTTCTACGCAGCGTAATTCTGGATCAATCACATCAACCTCTTCAGCCTCTCCCCCAGTCTCCCCACTGCTCCTTTTTGGGTCACTCAACCTTCAGAGCCCCTCTTCACTGCAGAGTGTCTCTGGGCGGCAGGCTGCCGCTGCTGCCGGGCTGCCCTGCTGCTGCTCTGCCACCCAGCCTGTCTGCTTTACATAACGAGCCCAGAGACACTGCAGCTGTGACAGTCAAAAAGGTCGGTGTGTTTACTGGCAGGGCAACTACTACTCACAATACGCTGCATCAGCTCCGCCTCTGGCCAAATGCGAGAAAACCTCAAGTACAACCCATTAACACCAGAGAACTATTATATTTTTTCCAGACTTGATAGTCCCATCAGAATTGGTGTCACTGATACTTACTGTCGGTTGTTCTGGGATCTGCACCATGGGGCATGTTCTTGAAGTCTCGACTTTCCCACTTGTAGGTGGGTTGTGGAGACCCTTTCTCAGACACACACGTCAGGTTAATGTTCTGGCCATACTCTACCTTACCCTGGATCTTACAGATGGGCGTAGATGGAGCAACTGGTAAAAAAAGTAAATATGAATAAATAACTAACTCATACAACTTGTTATAACATAAAGATGCCAGCTGATAGATGATACTGACTGAGGTTTAACATCTCTGGGGAGAAGGAGAAAGATGTATATTTTAATGCATTTTTGTCAAGATTTATTGGGAATACTAAGTTTCCAGATTGTTAATAAGAATGTGTAATAAGAGGGTTTTGCTCACTTGGAGGGTCGACTGAGAGGGTGATGTTGCAGGTGGCAGAGCGGATCTTGTTAGATGACGTGCAGGTATAGTGTCCTGATATGTCTCTGGAGATTTGGTAAAGAGACAGGATGCCTCCCTCTGAAAGACAACAAGACAAACACACATCAATGCTATCATGATTTTATTGCTGCTTTATCTTCTATATCTTTTAGTAAAATTAAAATGTACGTGACCCTCACTCTCATCATGACCAGAGGTGAGTAAACCTTTCTTATAGTCCCGTCAGTGTCACTGATACTTACTGTCGGTTGTTCTTGGATTTGGAACATGGGGCATGTTCCTGAAGTCTCGACTTTCCCACTTATAGGTGGGTTGTGGCAAGCCTTCCTCAGACACACACGTCAGGTTAATGTTCTGGCCATACTCTACCTTACCCTGGATCTTACAGATGGGTGTAGATGGAGCAACTGGTAAAAAAAGTAAATATGAATAAATAACCAACTCATACAACTTGTTATAACATAAAGATGCCAGCTGATAGATGATACTGACTAAGGTTTAACATCTCTGGGGAGAAGGAGAAAGATGTATATTTTAATGCATTTTTGTCAAGATTTATTGGGAATACTAAGTTTCCAGATTGTTAATGAGAATGTGTAATAAGAGGGTTGTGCTTACTTGGAGGGTCGACTGAGAGGGTGATGTTGCAGGTGGCAGAGCGGATCTTGTTAGATGAAGTGCAGGTATAGTGTCCTGATGTGTCTCTGGAGATTTGATAAAGAGACAGGATGCCTCCCTCTGAAAGATAACAAGACAAACACAAATCAACGCTATCATGATTTTATTGCCGCCTTATCTTCTATATCTTTTAGTAAAATTCTGCAGCGTTTTCTGCTCATAAAAAAATCCAAGGGTGCTCAATCAGCAGACGCTTTGGGTTGGTGGACACCTGACCTATCAACCCAAAGTGTGATGTGATTTTGGTAATACAAAGGAGAGAATGCAGAAGAATGAAATAGTAGTTAGGTCTGTCCTAGTCAAACGTGTTTGTTTCAGTTAGGTCTTTAAAAAACCTAAAATGTAGTGAATGTTTTAGTCCTGAAAGTATTGGCCAAGCAACAGCCTCTGAATTTTTTTTTTTTGAAAGTCTAGTTAGTGCCACCGAATCTCCAAATGTACACCTTACTCTTTGTTGGTGTTCAGAAACGTGACAGTGTAGTCTTCAGATTCGTAAGAGCTACACACAGATCCTGTGGTTCAGCTTTAACCCTTGTGTGGTGTTCATATTTTTGTTATTCAGCCAGTGTTAGTGGGTCTGGTGGACCTTCGCATTTTTGGGTTTTTAATTCAACACAATCAAACAATTTTACGTTAAAATACTCAACAGATGTTTACTTCATCCCAATTACAAGCAATATAAACAGCATATATGGTTCATATTTGCCCTTTACCTTTGTTAGATCACATTTATGAAGTGCTACTCGTTTTAAATAAAGAATAGTTCCTGCAAGACAGAGGTTAAAATGTGCAGGAATGTGAGAGCAGACGGTGTTGGTGCTTGAATTTTGCAACAATGTTGCAACCTTGTGCAGGAACGGCAGGGGCAGAAACACAACACACACACACACACACACACACACACACACACACACACACACACACACACACACACACACACACACACACGCCCTGGGTCCAGTGGACCCGAACATCCTGTATGTAATGTAAATGTGTAGGGGGGGTGTACAGTGTGTGGTCATTGAAAATGTGTTCTGATATATGTTCTTCACAGAAAATGAGCCAAGGCCAATGAGTCTGAGTTTGAAAAAATAATTAATCGTATCATTTTTCTTTCGATAAAAAATGAAAACGGGTCCCACAGACCCGAACACCATACAAGGGTTAAACATAAATGCAGTTGAGGATTGACTCAAAAGTGACCGTGAAACAGAGGTTAAGCTTACAACTTGTAGAGAGTGACGTGACCCTCACTCTCATCATGACCAGAGGTGAGTAAACCTTTCTTATAGTCCCGTCAGTGTCACTGATACTTACTGTCGGTTGTTCTTGGATTTGGAACATGGGGCATGTTCCTGAAGTCTCGACTTTCCCACTTATAGGTGGGTTGTGGCAAGCCTTCCTCAGACACACACGTCAGGTTGATGTTCTCGCCGTACTCTACCTTACCCTGGATCTTACAGATGGGTGTAGATGGAGCAACTGGTAAAAAAAGTAAATATGAATAAATAACTAACTCATACAACTTGTTATAACATAACGATGCCAGCTGATAGATAATACTGACTGAGCTTTAACATCTCTGGGGAGAAGGAGAAAGATGTATATTTTAATACATTTTTGTCAAGATTTATTGGGAATACTAAGTTTCCAGATTGTTAATGAGAATGTGTAATAAGAGGGTTTTGCTCACTTGGAGGGTCAACTGAGAGGGTGATGTTGCAGGTGGCAGAGCGGATCTTGTTAGCTGACATGCAGATGTAGTGTCCTGATGTGTCTCTGGAGATTTGGTAAAGAGACAGGATGCCTCCCTCTGAAAGACAACAAGACAAACACATATCAATGCTATCATGATTTTATTGCTGCCTTATCTTATATATCTTTTAGTAAAATTCTGCAGTGTTTTCTGCTCATAAAAAAATCTAAGGGTGCTCAATCAGCAGACGCTTTGGGTTGGTGGACACCTGACCTATCAACCCAAAGTGTGATGTGATTTTGGTAATACAAAGCAGAGAATGCAGAAGAGTGAAATAGTAGTTAGGTCTGTCCTAGTCAAACGTGTTTGTTTCAGTTAGGTCTTTAAAAAACCTAAAATGTAGTGAATGTTTTAGTCCTGAAAGTATTGGCCAGGCAACAGCCTCTGAATTTTTTTTTTGAAAGTCTAGTTAGTGCCACCGAATCTCCAAATGTACACCTTACTCTTTGTTGGTGTTCAGAAACGTGACAGTGTAGTCTTCAGATTCGTGAGAGCTACACACAGATCCTGTGGTTCAGCTTTAACCCTTGTGTGGTGTTCATATTTTTGTTATTCAGCCAGTGTTAGTGGGTCTGGTGGACCTTCGCATTTTTGGGTTTTTAATTCAACACAATCAAACAATTTTACGTTAAAATACTCAACAGATGTTTACTTCATCCCAATTACAAGCAATATAAACAGCATATATGGTTAATATTTGCCCTTTACCTTTGTTAGATCACATTTATGAAGTGCTACTCGTTTTAAATAAAGAATAGTTCCTGCAAGACAGAGGTTAAAATGTGCAGGATTATGAAAGCAGACCGTGTTGGTGCTTGAATTTTGCAACAATTTTGCAACCTTGTGCAGGAACGGCAGGGGCAGAAACACAACACACACACACACACACACACACACACACACACACACACACACACACACAGACACACTCACACACGTGCCCTGGGTCCAGCGGACCCGAACATCCTGTATGTAATGTAAATGTGTAGGGGGGGTGTACAGTGTGTGGTCATTGAAAATGTGTTCTGATATATGTTCTTCACAGAAAATGAGCCAAGGCCAATGAGTCTGAGTTTGAAAAAATAATGAATCGTATCATTTTTCTTTCGATAAAAAGTGAAAACGGGTCCCAAAGACCCGAACACCATACAAGGGTTAAACATAAATGCAGTTGAGGATTGACTCGAAAGTGACCGTGAGACAGAGGTTAAGCTTACAACTTGTAGAGAGTGATGTGACCCTCACTCTCATCATGACCAGAGGTGAGTAAACCTTTCTTATAGCCCTGTCAGTGTCACTGATACTTACTGTCAGTTGTTCTGGGATCTGCAACATGGGGCATGTTCCTGAAGTCTCGACTTTCCCACTTATAGGTGGGTTGTGGCAAGCCTTCCTCAGACACACACGTCAGGTTGATGTTCTCGCCGTACTCAACCTTACCCTGGATCTTACAGATGGGCGTAGATGGAGCAACTAGGAAAAAAAGGAAATATGAATAAAGAAAAAGGTCACTTTCTCTCACTTTGATAGATAATCAGTGTTGGGGAGTAACATGTACCGGCGTTACGTATTCAGAATACAAATTATGAGCAACTGTATTCTGTTTCAGTTACAATTTAAATAGATGGTATTCAGAATTCAGTTACATTGTTGAAATCAATGGATTACATGACGGTACTTCTCTGTTTCACAAGTTTATTCACTCTCTAAATAAATTACGGCAACTCGATTCATTTCCCAGAAGCCCCAACATGAAAATGAATGAAAATGAGCTAGCACTATTTGCGTGATCATTCACAATGGAGTCGGAAGAGGAGCAGGAGCTAGAGGTAGAGCTGGAGTTGGAGCCAGCACAACAGAGCCAGGGCAAGAATGCGTTTCTATCTTTGAAATTCAAACAGCATTTCACATTAAAGAAAGAGAAGGGAGAACGAAATATAACTGTGCAGTGCAACCTCTGCTTGCCAGCAACCAACCTCCTTTCAGCGTCCAAGGACTTTAATTAGCCAGGGGTAGTTGTCTGCTGCAATTTTACTGGTCACCTTGCTATTTTATAGTTGTCAGGTAGCTACCTGCTTAGTTGATGTGCGACTTTACATTCTCATGTGTGCTGATTTACTAGCCCCAGAGCCGTTGAAAGACTGACTAGCCCTATTTGACATGCTAGCTAATGTTAGCTAAAATTAGCTTGTGTTAGCTTAGACTGCATATGAGTATGCGTAATGATTACTGTGAAGTGTAATGACACCATCAGCACCTCTAGGATGTTGTATTTAGCCTAGAGAGTAACCTCCTGTATAGGCCTACAATAGTCCTCTTTATTCTTCCCAGCATAAAACAATTTCAGTGTTATTAATTTGTGCTCTCTCTGTCTTTCTTTATTTTAGAGGAAGCATTCCAGTGTCTTGCAAAGAGCAGAAATGCCATCAGATGATGGTGGTGAACGAAGTGCCATGTCCACCACACCTCCTCTCAAACAAGCAACACTTAGCACCTCAGCAATCACCCAAAGGAAAGTACACTCCTTGGTTCTTGAGTTCATAATTGCAGATGCCCTTTTCATTAGTGGAGAATGCCCCATTCCGTAAGATGATCGAAGGAATTAGTGGGGGTAGGACACCCATGTGCAGAAAAACATTGATGCTGTGCATTGAAAGGGGATCTCAAAATATGAAGGAGGCACTTACTGAAACTCTTCAGGATGTTCAAACTGTGTGCAAAACAGCAGATATATGGACGGCTCATCATAGGAGTTTCATGGGAATCATGTGTCACTGGATTGAGCCAGAGACATTAGATCGAAAGTCTGCTGCTTTGGCATGTGAAAGGATAAGGGGCCGCCACACCTGTGATGTCATTGCTGCCAAAATTAGTCATGTTCATGCAGAATTCCAGATCCAAGGCAAAGTCAGTGCCACAGTCACTGACAATGGTAGCAATTTCGTTAAGGCATTCAATGAATATGGAGGGTGTGAAATGGATGATGAGATGGATAGCACGGGTGATGTGCAGTTTGCTGATGTCTCTGCAGTTCTTCAGGAGGAGCAAGAGGAAGAGGAGCTAAACTTTTTTTTGCCACCTCACCATCGATGTGCCGCGCATACTTTGAATCTTGTTGCCGCGACTGATCTTGACAAAGTTGCCTCACAGGGTGTTTCTCGAAAATGATACAGAAGTGCAATGTCAAAATGTGCTGCAACTTGGAATAATTCCAGTGTCTTGCAAAGAGCAGAAATGCCATCAGATGATGGTGGTGAACGAAGTGCCATGTCCACCACACCTCCTCTCAAACAAGCAACACTTAGCACCTCAGCAATCACCCAAAGGAAAGTAAACTCCTTGGTTCTTGAGTTCATAATTGCAGATGTGCAGCCCTTTTCATTAGTGGGGAATGCCCCATTCCATAAGATGATCGAAGGAATTAGTGGGGGTAGGACACCCATGTGCAGAAAAACATTGATGCTGCGCATTGAAAGGGGATCTGATCTTGACAAAGTTGCCTCACAGGGTGTTTCTCGAAAATTATACAGAATTGCAATGTCAAAATGTGCTGCAATCTGGAATAAGGCTCATCGCTCATCAGGTGCTGCTGATGCAATTGAGGAAATTGCCCAAAGGAGATCTGTGGTTGCTTCAGTGACTAGGTGGAGCTCAGAGTATCATGCAATCAAGAAGTTAATGAGTCTCACTGAGAGCCAGCTCAATGGAATCTGTGACCATCTGAAAGTGGCCAAACTGCATCCTCAAGAGACAATGTTTCTAAAAGAGTACACAGCCATTCTGAAACGTCTTGCCTACTCAATCAACCTGCTCCAGGGAGAACAGGAATGTTACTTTGGACACATAGTTCCCACCATTCTCAGCCTAAAAGCCAAGTTAGCTGAAAAGTTGACACAAGTGCAGTTCTCAACCCACATCCTCTCAGCTGTTATCAAAGCCATTGACACTTGATTCGGGCAGTTGTTGGCCTCCCATGAGGCAAGGATGGCGGCTTCCACCATCCCAAAGTTTCGACTGTGGTGGCTTGCTGATGAAGAGAGGGCAGCCATGAAAAAAGCAATGGTCCAAGAGACTCGTCTTCTTCACACAGAGCCTTCTGAGGATGTCTGCACCACTGGAAATGCCACAGTTGGAGGTGATCCAGAAGATGATGACAACTTTTTCACTTTTGAGACAGCACAGATGACAAGTTCATCAGCGGAGGAAGAGGTGCAGAGGTATCTCCAAGATCCAGACAAGTCATTGGCTTCATTGAAGATGTATCCAATGATCAGAGCCCTCTTCTTAATGTACAATACTACTCTGCCATCAAGTGCTCCTGTCGAGCGGCTCTTTAGCTAGGGAAAACTTATTTTCACTCCACACTTCTGTTCACTTCTGTTTTGTATTGAAGGACCGTTATTAGTGTGTCATTCTTAATAGAAGAACATTAATGTGAATATAATCAGCTGTAACAATCTCTTTTATGGCATGTTTCATATCATCCTTTTATGTTTTTATCCTGTAAAATCAGGAAAATGGTAAGGTGCTTTTTATTTTAAGATGATAAGTTGCAACACCTTTGCACTTACTTGCTCAGTGAAAAAAATGTTAGATGTAACAGCAAATTCTGTACAGAAACAGAATATTTTATGTTTGTCCATTTTCCCACTTTTGACAGCTGAGTAAATAAAGAAACTGAAAAGGGAAAATTGGTCAATTCTTCTCCTTTTTTAACCAAGCAAAACATCTTTTGCGTTAACATACCCTTACAGTCTTTGTTCCTCTAAAGCAATTTATATATATATAAAATATATTGCACTTTCAGGGAGACTTGGGCCTAACACATTCAGCCAGTTGGAACAGAAGAACACACCAGAATAGGCCTGTTTAGTACGCAGGATTTGATTGCTGCATTCCTACATTTATAAAATGCAATTCAATGTGGAAGTAATCCAAGTATTCAGAATACGTTACTCAGATCGAGTAATGTAACGGAATACGTTACAGATTACATTTTTGATTCTGTAACGGTATACATTTTGAAAGTATCCTTCCCAACACTGTAGATGATGTAAAATGAGTGTTGCGACATAAAGATGCCAGCTGGTAATACAGTGAAGTGGTGAAGTTGGCAAAGTGGTCAACACGGAAAGTTTCCTTTTCATGGTCAACTTACATTTAAATGCAAAACATGATACTGACCGAACTTAAACATTTTAAATACATACAGTATAATACCTGATATTAAGCTCAATGGAAACCCAGACTAAAGATGCAATACTCAAGTCTTTTTCCCACTTTAAAACACTAATTTGAAAACAATGAAATGTTACCTAGAACCACCAAACGTGCCGTGTCAGCCGGTTTGCCTTCGTCATCACCCGGGATCTGGACTCGACACTCAAACACCTTGTTGTCTGCTAGTGTGATGGAGGACAGTTTCAGGTTGGCCCTTCCCTTTGCAACATCCACGTCCAGGGATACCCGACCTTCATACAGTGGTTTGATGTCAGTAATTGCAACAGGAGAATAATAAGTGAGGATCAGGGTCTGTTAGAGAACGACAGCATCAGAGGAACATTAAAAGAGGAAGAAAGCAAAGTTCTCTTGTCTTCTTATTGTTCTTATTCATAATACCGTCATACTGAATTATGCTCAAGTTAATAGAGAATCACAGGCACATACAGTGTATACATATAAAGACAAAACACATTGTAGTAGTCTGACCTCTTGAGCACCAGCTTGTGTAGCCTCAGCAGACCATGAGATGACAACTAGTTTGCTCCCATTTAATGGGGCTTTGGGTGTGAAGCTGCAGGGCAGTGTGATGTTGTCACCTCTGGCATGCTCATATACCTCCTGTGGGATGTTCACCTGGAGGGCACCAACACCTGATAGCACTGTTAGTTTTAAAAACAGACAATAATGATCAACATTTAGCTGCATCTACATCTGCTGTGGTTAAACTGATGAAGTCATGTTAAAGGTGCAAAATGTAAGAATTTTTGTTTAAAACATCCAAAAATGAACTAATATTTTCAAAAGAATGTGAAGAAACATTCGGTCAGTGACAGCTATGTATTGTGTTGAAGAGATATCTATTGAAGCCTTGAAAAACACTATCTCTGTTTTTGAATTTGTGCCGTTTGTGGAAAAGAGGAAGACATTTTAAGACTTTGGGCTCTGGGAACTTGTGACGGGCATTTTACAGGCCTAGACCAAAAACTTTACCCATTGATCAAGAAAAAAATAAATAAAAGAAAATCTAAATAATTAAAAAATACATTAAAATAATGGCTAGGTGTAACCCTCGCTGAGTTTGATTGTTGCTCAAATGTTTGAAACAAGTCTCACATGCCTTTAACACCAAAACAATTCAATAAGGTTGCGTATATGTGAAAGGAAATGGGTCTAGTTGAAAGCATACTAATAACTGATGATGTTGATTTCTAGTTTCTTTTCCTAAATGTTATTTTTTTGCTAATATTATTTTTGGTAATAAAGGTGAACTTCATAACAAGTCACCTGCAGCTGTGGAAGCTCGGTAAGGCAAAAGAAAGGAGGCAAATATTTCTTCAGGAGTAACTCACCCAGGCACAGAAGAGTCAAGGTAGAAATCCTCCCCTCCATAGTCAAGACTTTTATTATCTTCATCCAACGTCACTGATTCTTCTCTGTCTGCTTTCTCTCTCTAAATGAAACACACATTTAACGGCATCGATTGAGAGATGAGCCTGGTGGGTGTGCCCCCAAATCATGACCTGACTTGGCTTGACTTTTTTTTTATTGAAGCGGGACGTGTTTTTTCTTTGCTGAATTATCTGCAGTTTGGATGAAAACTGCGCTCCTGATAGAGAATAACAACAAAACCAGTCTCTGGCTTCCATCTGCTGTTGACAGTGCCATCTCAATTAAGTGCATGCTTTTGGTTAAATCTTGAGCGCTCATATAAAAAGAAGAGAAAGTGTTTTTCAACAGCAGAAAACACAGATCACCTCAAGCGACTCAGCCTCAAGCTGCACTGTGTGTCTGTGCTGCAGCACCGCTCAGTGGATGTGACTGGAACAATGCTCTTCATCCTGCTGTTCAGGAACGGAACAAGCCGACACATGATGGGAATGTGTCATTACCTTCTCACCCTCATGTCTATGAAAGTCAGGTGACATTTCTGGAGCTTCACAGCAAAACAACGTTGCAAGTAGATGAGGACGCAGCTCTTCTGGTCAGGGCCGTAGCTGCCATTGAGGCCACTGAGGTCATTTTTTTCTGTCATTGATATCTTAATACATATATATATTTGTTAAGACCAGTGACGTGCGGTCAGGAGAGGCAGGGGAGGCAGAGCCTCACCTGTCATCATGGAAAAAATAAAATATATAATAAACAAATAAATTAAATTGTTATATTTATCAAATGGTTTGAACTATAAACTAATTTTCCATTTAACTTAAACAATTTGGATTGTTTTTTATTAAAAATCGCTGAATTTTCGCATTCCCGTTCAAATGCGGGGAAGAGACGCACGGTGAGGCAGCAGCAAGCTGAGCCTCACCTTGGATTGCGCAATCCCTCACAAACTGTGCTCTGCCATGCAATGAGAGCGTGTCACTGTCTCTGTATGTCGCCAATCAAATGTTTCAAACACTTTTAATATATGCCCCCCCTGACTTCCCATAGTTTAGCTGATGTATATAATATATGTGTATAGCCTGTTTCGTGTGCTCAGCGATCTTACAACGGCAGTGAAGAGGCACTGGGTGAGGCAGGCAGTTCTCTTGCCTCAAAGTAGGGGGCGCTCGTGAGCCCAGAACTTCTAAATGCTACTCCGCAGCTGCAGAGTAAGTGACGGCGAGCTAGCAACAATCTTAGAGTCCATGGTTACGAGCGAGTCAAGTGCAGGGATATTTTTCCCCCTCTCTCCCCGCCTGGATTTACAATGGAGGATTTTATATCCAAGCTCAAACAATTTTCTAAACTAGACTTTCAATCGAAACAGGAGGTAATAAATAAAGGAAGACCAACACCGGAGCTGAAAGGTTTGCTTCAGACTAACGTTACGGACCGCTGTGCATGTGTATATGTGTGTGTGTGTGTGTGTCCGAATTAAGAAAACCAAATTAATGCAGAAATCACGTAATGGAAATGCTACTGCCAGCGAGTCTAATGCAACACTGACGACTGTTTTATAAAATAAAAATAAAAACAAATGCCCATAACAGCAGCAGTTGCCGTGGCAGGGCAGTGACTGCCTCAGACACCGGCAACTGGAGTAAAGGCAGGAAGTGCCACTACTAGCTGCCGCTGCCACGATTTGAGCCAGCCCTTGCTGGTAAATGGTGAATAATCTACTCTGTTGGGTTCATATATTTGTAAATCTGATTCTGATGGAGTCAGTGCCTCACCAGCCATGAACCTCACCTCACGTCACTGGTTAAGACATAATGATATCTATCATATCATTAAAATAAACAATTATATATAATTAAAAACGGCAAATTTGTAGTTAATTAAACTTAATTTAACAGTTATTTCGTTGTTCACAAGCAATTAAATGCTTTATAAACGACTTATTAGCAATTGTTTGTTGGAAAGTTGCAATTGATGTTCATAACAATAAATACTGTGTGGTTCATTTATAAACATTATTTGGATGAGTTGCAAATGATCCATGTTATTGTTTCCTAACAGTAAAATCACTGAACTATAAATTGACCATTTATTACTGATGGTTATTATAAAGTGTTACCCATGTGAATGCTCTTATTTTGCACATTTTATATTAATATTTAAATTGTATTATCTATCTATCTATCTATCTATCTATCTATCTATCTATCTATCTATCTATCTATCTATCTATCTATCTGTTACTTATCTTCTTCTTCGTCTGTTGGAATCTGAGTCCAATTTTCAAATATGTGCTGGTACTGATATTTTTTTCGAAGCAACTATAGTCTTCAAAATGTTATTGATGTATGGGTGGGGGTGGGGGGCATGATCTCAGTATTTCTAAAATCCTGCTTCTGGTGTAATCCAAGTCTCCAGAAGCCCCAAAACCCCAAATTACATAGGCCTACATCTTACAGGGGTCCGATCATAAAACTGCAACACTCAATGAATTTAGAAATACAATAAAATACACACATACCACAACACATCACCACATGTAAAACCTACATCAAAAATACAATTGACAACATCAAGTAGGCTAATAAACTTTATTACATATGTAACATGAGGGCTCATTTGTGGTGAGTGGACTACTCTTCATAGAAAGAGACAGCAGGATGGAGACGGATAACTTCTTTAGCAGTGCCCTTAATATCTCCCATGGGCTGCTCCACAGTAACAACCCCACATCCTATCTCTCACACACGATACTGAACTAACCAATCAGGAGCCAGCAGGACTTGGACTAAGGTAAATGTGAGCAAAGCAGAATGGCCCATTCAACAGGTTACTGTTGTAACTGCATGTAAATATGCCAATAATGGTTGTGTTAACATAAATCTACAAATAGCCAGCTGTGTTTAAGCTTAATTAGAACACTTAAATGTAAACATGATACTGACTGAGCTTTAACATCTCCGGGGAGAAGAAGGATGCATATTTTAATGCATTGTCTTCAAGATGTATTCTTCTTGCAGCAGCAACAGATGACGATGATGAGTACGATCAATGCAGCGACGACTCCACCAATGATTCCTGCAGTGGGATCAGCGTTCTTGGAAGCTGCAGGAAGGAAGACAAGTTGGGAGAAGAAGAAGTAAGCGTATTTTAATGCATCGATGTCAAGATGTATTTTTTGAAAATACTAAGTTCCCAGATTGTTAATGAGAAGGTGTTATAAGAAGGTTTTGCTCACGTGGCATGACTGAGAGGGTGACGTTGCAGGTTGCAGAGTGGATCTTGTTACTTGAGGTGCAGATGTAGAATCCTGATGTGTCTCTGGAGATATTGAAAAGAGACATGATGCCTCCCTCTGAAAGACAGCAAGACAAACATATATCATTGCTATCATGATTTTATAGATTTTTATAAATTCCAGTGTTTCAGCTCATAAAAAAAATCAAAGGGTGAATAATTTCATTTATCGTAGTTCCTGGAAATGTCATTATAGATTTTGGTAATACAAAGGTGTAGTGATGCAGAAGAATGAAATAGTTGGGATCCATTGTCCCTTTAGATTTTCACTGTTTCTTGATTGCTGATCATTTGGCAAGTGGTAAATTGATAACAATTTCTTAAATTCCCTAAGCTTATAGGGCTTGCAACCTGGAACACAGCAACATAAAATCATCCCAGTATTCAGGCTTCCCACCCTGAGTGGGATGTCAGAGGAAAATGGCCGCCTTGTTAATATGGTTTGTGCAGAGGTAAGTAAACCTTTCTTCACTGAGAGTCAACTTATATTTTTGTCAAAAACAGTATCACTGATACTTACTGTCAGTTGTTCTTGGAGCTGCAGCACAAGGCCTGTTACTGACGTCTCGACTCTCCCACTTATAAGTGGGTGGTGGCGAGCCTTCCTCAGACAGACATGTCAGGTTGATGTTCTGGCCGTACTCTGCCTTTCCCTGGATCTTACAGATGGGCGTAGATGGAGCAACTAGACAAAAAAAAAAAAGGAAATATGTATAAAGAATTAAATCATACAACTTTTTTAGCAACTTGTTGGAAACTTAAAAGCAGAATATTTCTTTGAAAGCAAATGAAATGTTACCTAGAACCACCAAACGAGCTGTATCGGCTGGTTTGCCTTCGTCATCACCCGGGATCTGGACACGACACTCAAACACCTTGTTGTCTGCTAGTCTGATGGAGGACAGTTTCAGGTTGGCCCTTCCCTTTGCAACATCCACGTCCAGGGATACCCGACCTTCATACTGCGATTTGATGTCAGTTTGTTTATTAGTGGAATAATAAGTGAGGATCAGAGTCTGTAAGAGAACGACAGCGTCAGAGGAACATTAAAAGAGGAAGAAAGCAAAGTTCTCTTGTCTTCTTATTGTTCTTATTCATAATACCATCATACTGAATTATGCTCAGGTTAATAGAGAATCACAGGCACATGCACATACAGTGTATACATATAAAGACAAAACACATTGTAGTAGTCTGACCTCTTTAGCACCAGCTTGTGCACCCTCAGCAGACCATGAGATGATAACTAGTTCGCTTCCCTTTAATGGGGCTTTGGGTGAGAAGCTGCAGGGCAGTGTGATGTTGTCACCTCTGGCATGTTCATATACCTCCTGTGGGATGTTCACCTGGAGGGCACCAACACCTGACAGCACTGTCAGATTTAAAAACAGACAATAATGATCAACATTTAGCTGCATCTACATCTGTTATGGTTAAATTGATGAAGTCATGTTAATCTGACCGGATTACAGCCTGTGTGTAAAATGTGCACATACTGAGAATGATTCAGCAGTTTGACCTGCATCTGTACTAATGCATTTGTACCCCACCCTCCCAACCACAGACACACACAGCACAGAAACACACATCTGTTATGTTTGGAGATGAAACCATTAGTGAATGGACGGAAAAGAAATCAACAAATTTTGTTCATCGATTAGTTATCTATTTGAGCAAAAATGGTGAATAATCACAAGTTCCAGCTTGTCAGATGTGAATATTTTCTGGAGGTGTTTATCTTCTGTGTCAGTAAACTGAATATTTATGGATTTTGTACCTTTTGTCGAACAAAGCAAGACATGTTAAGACTTCATATGGGCTGTGGGAACTGTGATGGGCATTTTACAGGCCTAGACCAAATGCTTCAACCACTGATCAAGAAAATAATAGACATTTGAAATAGATAATTAAAACAATGGTTAGATGTAACCCTAGTTGAGCTTTATTGATAATCACTCACAAGTTTGAAACACAAAGAAAAAAGATAGACTAATTGATAGTTCAAATAATGCATTAGAAAATACATTTAAAAATAAATAAAAAAATAAAAAAAATAAAAAATAAAATTAAAATAATGGTTAGTTGGTCAGTTGTAACCCTAGTTGAGTTTGATTATTGCAAGTTTGAAACGAGTCTCGTATGCCTTTAATACAAATACCATTCAATAGGGTTGTTTCTTTGTAAGAGAAATGGGTCGAGTCAAAAGCATATCAATATTTGATGATGTTGACTTCAAGAGTTTCAGCTGTGGAAGCTCGGTAAGGTGCAAAGGAAAAGAGGCAAATATTTCTTCCAGGAATAACTCACCCAGATACAGAAGAGTCAAGGTAGAAATCCTCCCGTCCATAGTCAAGACTTTTATTATCTTCATCTAACCGTCACTGATTCTCACAATCTCTAAAATGAAACTAAAGAGATCTGGTAATGTTTGCTGAGTGATGCGCCTGATGGGTGTGCCTCAAAATTATGCCTTTTTTCTAGAGAGATGCATTTTTTTGCAAAATTCTCTGCAGTTTTGATGAAAACGGCACTCCTGATAATGTATATGTATAATTTAGTTTTGCTTTAAGTACATTTATTTCCAAAAACCTTTTACATTTACCAAAGTAAAATTTTAACCCGATAACTTTACTTTTACTCAAATATGACTTTACTTTTGACAACAATCTTTAGATTTTGGACAGTAAATTGTAAAAACAAACTAATTTGGGGCATGGGAAATTGTGATGAGCATTTCAAAATTCGATATAGACTAAATGATGAATCAGTTAACCGGCAATGAAATTAACTGTTAGTTATTTTTTTGCATTTGACTGCAAAGTTGAAGAGAGCCGTTGGTACTGCTGATATCGTTGTCATGACTTTCTGCCAAAGGATGTGGTAAAAGCTCATGATTTTACTTCCTGAAACCGTTTAATAGAGAAGCAACCACAGTCTCTCACATGTTGAAACCAGTCATGTGAAACAGGAATTAGAAATGGTGCCTGTGTTAGGAGATCGCAAAGATAAAATCAATCATTTATGACACACAAATGAGCATGGTATATTGCATATGTGTAACTTTCAAATAAGCTTCTTTTGTCACTAAGTTTCTCACTCTGACACTTATGTTTCATCACAGACGGGTGACTGAAGGAAAGATGTAGTACTTTCGTAATCCTGAGTAGTCAAGGCTGGAGGCTGTAAACATTTATACTACCACCCACCTTCTTATTTGTCAGTTTGAAGGTTTCCTGTGAAACCTGCTGCCTCGACTGTCTGGTCATTTCTTTTTACATCCCGCAGCATTTTATGCAAGTCTGTGCACAAGAGCTTCAGTGTGGTAATTTGTCATGGTAGCTAATCACAGGCAGGGGGTTTGTAACAAAAGTGTGTACTTCTGCTGTAAAATTAAGCATCAAGTGTCTGATCATAGTGTGAGTGTCACAACAACATCTTTTGCTTGACATTTGCGTGACATTTTGTGCTTCAAGGGCAACCTTTTCTTTGTGTAAATGATTCATTTCCTTTATAACCCTCTTATAAGGGTTGAAAAGTACAGCCCAGTCGCCAGGATATGTTGGCAGTTAACGTTTCTGCAAACCACAGGTACGTCCAAGTTTATACGTTTCATAGGCTATGTAACATATTGTGATTCGTGCAAAGAGTGCCATATCACATTCATATTACATGTGTATTATCTGACTTTCACATCAAGTGGTGTGGGGGATGGTAGTGGAGTCACAGGTGACAAGGTTGCCAAACAGGTGACTGCAGTTTGAGTCTAGATTTAGGCCTTCGTAAGTGTGAAACTACTGGATAGTTTGAAGGAGAACTTGGGACACTTTCTAGCTTTGTTTGTGGCGACCAAAACTGGACATCTTTCACGTGAAGTCGGGCCAACTCCAGCCTTGTTTGTGGCTACAAAACCAGGTGTTTTTATGGAGACCTCGGGACATTTTCCAGCTGTGGGTTAGGGTTAAGGAGACATTGTGACATTTACAACTGTGTTTGTGGCGAATAAAACCGGCATTTTTCATGTCAAGTCGGGCTATCTTCAGCTGTGCTTGTGGCAACAAAACCGGTGTGCTTTTAAGGAGACCTCCGGACATTTTCAGCCGTGTCTATCATGACTAAAACAGGCATTTTAATCCAAACCATGATGTTTTCCTAGCCATAACCAAGTAGTTTTTGTGCCTAAACCTAACCAGAGCACAGTGTTGTGATGAGAGAAATAGAAAATTAAACCTGAAGAAAAACGTAAAGTCGCAACAAAGTAATTTAACTTGTCTGTGGTTTTGCAGAAACGCACCTAGCGAACACTATACTGGCGATTGGGTTAGAAAAGTAACCGAAAGATGATTATTTGCTTGCATACATTTGTGCTTTTCCCCCACATGTACAGGTGTATATATATATATTCGTATGTATGTGAATGAGACCATACAGGTTCACTTTATCCAAGCCACCCTCACCTCCAGTTTTCTTTCACTATCTCTCATCCCTTCCTTCTCCTCTGCTTAACACTATAACCAATTTAATCTCTTGTGCTCCTGGCAGTCTTATCTTGCCCCCACATAATGACTCCAGACACCTTTCATTCGCTATCTCGTACAATTAAAGCAGGTAGAATTGCCTGGCAGCTCTTGACAAACCACAGAGAAAACCAGGGATTAGAGATGTTCTTTCTCTATGGCATATTACACCCTGCTGGATAACAGGCCACCATTCTTTCTGGGTTTGTATCTGCTGAAGAAACAATTCAATGCATCACCTGCAAGGGGTCTTTAATGGATTGTTACTCCATTGAGCGCATGTTGATGACCTGTAAGCCCTTTTTCATCTCTGGTATCTGTGAAGTGCATTACCCTGAGGCAGTCGTCCATAGAGACGTCACTTTTTACAGGGACCCACCGGGCTATAGCAGCATGTGAAGCTGCCAGGAGATCAGGTAAATTGGACCAGTCAGTCTGTGAACACACCACATCTCAAAGCCCCCACAGGAGCACAACATGACTCACTCTATGCTCCATGCACAGTTTCAAATGACTAGACCTGAACTGAGCTCAGATTCTCAGCATGCAATTTTAAACCATCAAAGAGCATAATCTGCATTAATGATGATAATAAAAATGATGATAACACCTAAAGCTTTTAGGCGATCTAAATGATTGTATTCATTTCCTGAATTTTTCTGAAATGATTGCAATTAAATTCGGTACAGATGTTCATGGTGCCCAGAGGATAAATCCTTTTGACTCTGGTGAGTTCCTGACTTTTCTCCTCGCGCCACCAACAGGTTAACATTTCTGTCTGGTGGATGTTCCCTATGGGTTAAGAGTGCAAGTTGTTTCTCCAAGTGAAGAAGTGTGTCAGGCTCTTGAGTAAGGTAAAATGCAGAGTGTGTTTGAAAGACTGTTTGGTGTGGCCTCAGCAGGGATGCAGGTATTGTACTGGGACGTTTTGGTGAAGAGGGAGCTGAACAGGAGGGCAAAGCTTTTGATTCACCAGTTGGTCTACAATCTGACCCTCACCTATAGTCATGAGCTTTTGGGTAGTGACTGAAAGCGGCTGAAATGAGTTTCCTCCATAGGATGGTTGGGTTCAGCCTTGAAGGGAGCTTGGATTAAGGCTGGATGCAAAGTTTTGGCGGCCTTTTGGGGCATGTCCAACTGGTATTGGACTCCAGGGATGAACACACTGGAGAGATTATATATCTCATCTGGCCTGGGAATACCTCATGATCCAACAGGAGGGGCTGGAAACATTGCAGAAGAGAGGGACTTCTCAACCTCGTTAGCCTGCTGCGACCACAACCTGGTTCCAGGTAAGTGGTAAAAAAAGATGGATGGACAGTGACATATCTCAGCACCTGGGATCTTTGCTCTTAGAGGATAAAGCTTAATGACTTGGACCTTTGACCTGACCTTGAGGATGATTTGTGGTTTTTGTGAAAGCTCTATCTTACTATTGGAAAGAAAGTCATTAAACAAACATTCATGCCACCCTCAGGATGAATTTTAAGAACTTTGGTGATCACTTAACTTGCCCATTAGCACCATCTTCTGGACAAAGTGACAATTGTCCAATATTTGGGTTGTTGAACGTACAGTGTACCTGCAACAAATGAACATCAACTATGCTTTGCGTTTGGTGATATTTAGAGTGCTAAAATGCTAAACTAAGATGTTGTATATGGTAAAGATTATACATTCAGAGTCTGTAATAACAATTCAGTCCTTTTTAATGAAAGATATTTATCCTTGTCAGGGTCATTTCTAATGGTAGCTTACAATAACAGCGATGATACACATATTGGAAAAAAGCAAAACATGATCACTGAAAGGCAATACTGACCTTCAGCTACACCACATATGAAGTATGAAAGGAGCTATATATAGAGACGGTCGTTCCAGTGTGATGGAGATGGATTCTTTTACTCAAACCATCTGTCATCTCTGGCCAAGATGTTTACATTGCTGTCCTCAAAGGAAGGATGTTTTCATTTTTCAGCATGAACCACGTGTAGTTTATGCTTTTCAATGCAGCCAGGGCTGCACAGATTTGTACACTGGGGAGACAAAACAACCTCTCCATAAACGAATGGCACACCACAGGAGGGCCAACTCCTCAAGTCTCCTCAAGACTCCGCTGTCCACTAACATCTGAAGGAGAAAAATCATTCCTTCGAGGACAACAATTTAAACATATTGGCCAGAGAAGACAGATGGTTTGAAAGAGGAGTAAAAGAATCCATCTATGTCAAACTGGAACGACTGTCTTTGAACAGAGGAGGTGGCCTACGACATTACTTTTCACCCACCTACAATGCAGTACTGACTTCCCTCCCCAGACAGCTTAACAACCATTCACACCTGGGCTCACTTAGCCTTAGCAACCCACATGAAGGCCGGTTAAGACAACAACCCACAAGTGGCCCTCACGACTCTGAAACTCAGAGCTCACACAGGTCCTTAACGACTCTGTAAGGACTCTCCCACACAGAGGTTAAAGTTCAGTACAGAGCTGTCTCACAAGCTGCAGCAAATGTTATCATAAAACAATGAAAAGTAGGTGGGATAGAAAGACATATTTACACAAATGGGAACCTGCAAATAGCCTACTGTTTAAAAAACGTACAACTGTGTCATAATAATTTATGGTGTAATCTCTGCTGTAAATCCACTTTGTTGTACTGTAATTCTCTAGCATATTGCATGATTGTAATAAAATAGTGGCATGGTTCCTGCTGTATAAGTGAGAAACTATTTTCAGTCTAAGAATATGTCCCACTCTATTCAAGTGATGTCATAATCAAAGGACTGGGGATTAAATGCAAGGGACCATTGCACTTTTCCTTTAGATGTACAGGCAAAGTTGTCACTCAGAATAAAAGAGAAAACGTCAGAGGTCAGCCAGGAAAGTGATGGTTTTTATAAATGTTCTTGATGAGCCATAGTTAATAAGTAATAAGGTCCTTAGAAGTCCTTATAATATTCTTATTATCATTATTAAGGTGCTAATAATTGTATAATAAACATGTTTATTGTCAGATTATAAGGCAGTTATAAGCATTTAAAAGACACTTGCTAACATTTGTAGACATTTTAAAAAGTCTATAAAAGTCTTATGAGTTTCTTACAAGCAAATAATAAAAACTTAATTAGCCTTAATAAGGCATTGCTCTCACTCAAGATGTGGTGGTTGCAAAAAGTATACTTAATTGATAGGAAGTGCATCATTAACTTCTTATTAATGCGTAATAATGCATGTATGAGTATTAATAACGCAACAAAAAACGTAGTAAAAAAATGTGTTTACAATAATAATAGCCTAATTATAAGCTCTTATAACTGCATAACTGTAATAACGATATAATAACTTAATATCTAACAAACTAAACTCGATTATTGCGCTATTATTACACCACACAGGACATTATTAATGTTATGCTATGTTGAGTAATTGATTTCCCATTAATAAGCATCTTGTAAGTATTTATTAACTAACACTTGTAACCCAAGTTATAAAAAAACAAACATGGCAAACAGAGGAGACTTTCTTTTACTAAGTGTTGGAGCACATTTTGATTAAACACGAGAAATAATGCTTCATGCTTGTCATTTTCTTATTTTCTCTCCTAAATTGAATAGAGTGACACACGTATTGATTGTTCTTTATTGGTGCATGTTGAGCTCACTGGGTGGGTGGGAGCCCCTGCAGCAGACCCACCGACGAGGTCGTGCACAACAACTCTAAAGTTGGACACGAAATTGTCACCAGAATAGTTTTGCCTTCTGTCGGTATTCCTCTGAGTTTGAGGACTATCTCTTCGGCAGTGACTCTGCTTAACACTTGGAGAGATGGAGCATCTGCACCCAAACGCGTCGCGCAGCGTCACTGCTGCTATCCAAAGCTCGGCGCGGACGATGTGGTTCACCGGCGTGGCCATCGCTTCTGTTTACGGTGTGATCAGCGTGCTGGGGCTGATCGGCAACATCACTCTCATCAAGACGTTTTGCTCTGCCAAGTCCATCCGCAACGTGCCGAATCTGTTCATGTCCAGTCTGGCGCTGGGGGATGTTTTACTGCTGGTGACCTGCGCCCCGGTGGACGCGAGCCGCTACCTGTCAGAGGAGTGGCTGTTCGGCAGAGTGGGCTGTAAAGTCATCCCGTTCATCCAGCTCACATCGGTCGGGGTGTCTGTGTTCACTCTCACAGCCCTCTCTGCTGACAGGTAGGTATGCTTTTTTGTTATTATCATCATCTATTATTTTATTGACCCTATAATCAGTAACTTTAATATGGCCCGTGGCAGCCAGGTGACCCACATGTCATCTTCTCTTTGTCTCTAAAAAATAAATACACGCCATATGTGCCAAACTGATCTGTTATCATTCTAATGGAAAGCAAATATTAACTGTGTATTGATCAGGAGACTATCAGGAAGCTGTCAGCCACTGATCGATTGCTGCAGAATCAGTCGTCAATGAATTGCTGTCAACTAGTGATTGAAAATGTTGTGAGGTGACTCCTACCAGCTCGGGTAAAGATCAATGTCACAGTCTGGAGGAAATGCTTAATATCAGCATGAATGAGGTGTTCGTGGATGTTTTTTGCGCCTAAAAATATGTTTCAGGTTACTTTGATGGAAAACATGACAAGAGTCTGTTCGAGAGAAAACACTGGATCACCTGCTGCTGGGGAAATAATTTTAGTCAACTGTGGGAGAGTGAATGTCAAGCATGCACGTGTTCCCTCTCATTATCTCTCTAATTAACCTGCTGTTATAAATAATAACTAATAATGATGTTTAAATCCAAGACTCATTCTTGGAGTCTCATACTGGATTGATGATTGAGCGTGATGTGCCTTTGTTGTAGATTAACACTGATCATACTTGTCATACTGAGGCTGCCTCTTTCTTTTCACCTCAGGAGAATATTATAGTTAAATGTCACTGTCAGACTATCTTGGTAGAGCAGCAATTGTTTTTGTCAGTAAGGTAAATCAATCTGGATTGAATGAGTGGATTACACTGTGCAGACGGTATTTTCTGGCCTCCTTCCCTACACCATTTTGATATTTGGTAACCAAACGAGATGACTAATCTGCCACAATATTATTATGCTCATTTATTTAGTTTAGCTTATCTATTTATATGTACAAAGTATTGTCCTTTATCATATAATTCATTTATGTGCATATTAAAGGGGCACTTTGTAGTTTTGGAGAAGAAATTCAAACTCAGAATTTTAATATTAACAATATTAATGAGGTAATAACACAAACTCAGAAATATTTATTTTTTCCATAACTAGATAAACAAGCTGTTCTCAGAGGAAAATAAGGTCCCCAGAACACTGTTTGAAGATAGAAAGGTGGCAGTGTCCGCCTCACATATAAACAAAGTAAAAACATGAAATCGTGTTGTTCTTTGAGGTCAGTTTGTTTATTCAGTTTATGAAAATATATGAAAACAAAGAGAGTTTGTTTATTTAGTTTGTTTAGGCAGGAAAAATCAATCAATGAAGATCTTTCTCTTAAAAGTTTCTTCAACAAAACTACATATGCCGTTTTTCCACCTGCAAACCAACCTCCAAACTGCAATGATTTGCTTTTCCATCACAAGTTTCACTGCGCAGAGTTGAGCCTATTGAGCTGAGCTGAGTCAGCGAGCCAAGCTACGCCTGCACCGCCTCCAAGCGGGTTGCGGTAATGACTCACGGTGGCGGCCAACCCGTAACAAGCAACCCGTTTCCCCTTCAAATCGATGCTCAACTCATATGCAGGAAGTACTTTGACTGATTTATTCATATCTCGTCCTGTTTGTACTTTCAAACATCTACTATATTTTACTGTTTCATCTTGTTCGTTTTCAGCTGTTTTGGGAGTCTTGTTCAGTTACTGCTGGTGAAAACACAACATTTCCTCTAATGCTGCTACATAATGAAAGCTTTTAAATGATTAATTAACAGGGGCTTTTATTGTGAAGAAGCCATAGGAAAGAAAACATGTTTGTAACTGATTTAGTGGAGCCACGTTGTTAGAGGTTATTCCTTGATAGCACTGCGGGGATCGAGACAAGTGCGTCATTAAGACACACCTTTAAGCATGTAACCCTTTTGTGGTGGAAATGAAAAACCCTGCCACGCCGAGTCAAACCGAGCAGAGCCAGGCTGGCTGAAAAATGACAAAAGCTAGACTGTGGATTGAGGGATAAGGATGAGGGTCGGATTTTCTACGACAGCCCAAAGGATTGACTTTGTGCCTCGTCTCAGTGCCCCTCTCCGCTCAGTTTACAGAGAGCAAGAGTAGTCAACGTGGAGTCTGCAAACATAATCATACGACCGGTTTCAAGCACAACACAGAAGTTCCTCAGAGCCCCTTTAATGTGTCTTTACTTATTCAGATTTAGATGGAAAACTTGGATGCTTTCTCCTGACCTTTGATAAAGTGAAACCACTGAAATACTTTTTCCTGCTCATTGATGCTGACATTGTGCATTTTTAAAGAAAACAGACATTAATAAGTGAATATATATATTCATTGAAATAAACTTTTAGATCAGAGATTTTTTTAAATGTAACATAATTACATTAAAATACATACATTACATTAAAATATTTGTGAAACATTATTTAATGTAGACAGTTGATGTCTGGATCCCACACTGGCAAGGAGGCCCTCGGCATATGCTGAGAATGCCTGTGCCTTTGGAGTACAACCTTCAAACTTGTCACAGAGCTTAAATCGATAATATGATTTGTCTGCAAAAGTATTATTAATGTGCACATGTGCCCCTGTAGCCCTCAGCAGTGGCACAGTGCATGTGTGGGAAGCAGAGCGTTTTGTTGGTGGCTGACCTAAAGTAAGAAGTCAAACAAAGGATTTGTTACACATTTCTTTACTTTCCTCACTGAATGAAATAAATAAAACACGTATAATCGCCACCAGTCTTCATTTTCTTTACACAAAATTTTGTGTTCACGTATGGACTTGTTGCTTATAGTAAGAAGCTGATTGAGAAAACATGTGTTATTGATCCTTTGATGAACACACACACACGGTCATTCTGCAGATACAGTGCCGTGATACACATTTTCAATTAGAGAAATATTGTTGTTGCAAAAGATGGCAGTTCAGTCTCCAGGCAGAAGTGCTAAACTCAGCGTGTGATGAGTAATCAGCTATGTGTTTCATAAGGTTGTAATGGGCAAAGGATCCTTGAATCAAGTGATGTTTTCAAAATGGGTTTTTCAAATGATTTTTCTAAAACTACTTAAACTACTGCCTTAGACACAAACAAGTGGAATGTGTGGAGGACTAATTCAATTAAAACAAGATTAAATTAGACTGTGGAGGTGAAGTAAGGAAACATAAATGTACTTAACTGCCTTTGTGTATAACTGTGTATCGCTTATTATCTCACCAGGTTTAAATCCATTTGAAGATTATATGAATCATTACTCCCTCCTAATATTCATAACACTGCCGGGTTGATGTTATCTCCACGATGAGGCTCATTGCTCCTCATTTTCTATATTACTTCTTCAAATTCAACAGGGCTAATGTTTTTACCTCTAATGATTAACAGATCAGGGACATCAAGAATCACGAACAACTTTTGGTTTGACGGATTGGGAAACATATACTCGGCTGACATTTATTCCTGTTGGCTTTGTCATTTTGGCTGTAATTGATTCAGGGTGACTCCTCCAATGAACCCTTTTACAACACACATACATGTGGCTTATTTGTGGCTTATTTGTTTATACTGCCTCTTTTGTTATTACTGAGACAGAGACAACGAAGAAGCCATTTTAGGCATTATATATATTATACATTATAGTGCCATTTGTTTCTAAGTGAAAAACCCATGAACCTTGGGAATATACTGTAATAACTTACAAAAGGGAGAAACCTGCGAGTAAATGATTGACTGACATTTATACCCTCTTTACTACCCAGTGTTGAAATGTAACTGAGAACATTCACTCAATTACTGTACTCAATTACAATTTTGAGGTACCTGTACGTTACTTGAGTGTGCTTTCATGCTTCCACTTCACTAAATTTTGGAGGCAAATATCGTACTTTTACTCCACTACATTTATTTGATAGCTTTAGTCACAAGTTACTTTGCAGATTTGCTGCATTAGAACCAAAGTAGCACATTTTAAATTAATTAATTTTTCAGCAGGCAATCAGATTTAACAAAAACACAATAACACAGTCTGATAATCAGATAAATGGTGAATGGCTTGTACTTTTCATACTTAAGTACATTTAATATCAGATACTATAAGACTTTTACTCAAGCACTATTAGTATGTTTGACTTTTGCCTTTACCAAAGTAATATTTTAACATAGTTTTTTTTTTTACTCAAGTAGGCCTATGACTTTCTGGGTGCTTTTTTACAATGCTGTTACGACCAAATAGAGTCTTCACTGAAACAATGTCGGACTTCCGAACTTGACAATGAAATATCAAAAAAATCTCACCATAAACATTTGTCCATGTTAAAGAAGCTATAATCAATATTTTATATCAACAATAGATCACATGACTACTTGTATGTAAAATGGTGGTTTGCAGTGATGAACTCAAGGAGAATAACCTTCAACTCTGCAGTTTCCTGCAGCTCTACAAAGCTTTATTTTTAAATTATATATTATATTTTCAGCTTACTGTTTTGGTTTTGCTGCCATTACAAATATAAAACTATAATACAGGTTCGCTTCACTCTCATTGCTCTCATCAGCATCGATTGTGGTTGCAGGAGGTGGGTGTTTTTAGCAATAAAGCTCTTAAAAAACTGTATAATGCACAGTGGCAAGCAGCTAGAAGAAAAGTGTAACAATAAAGAGCAAAATATTTCCCCCAGGAACAGGAGCTAACAGGACTAAAATAACATTTGAATGAATATTAAAGGACACCACGTGTTGAGTGTTTGTCTAGAAAGGGGTGTGAGAGTCATTGTGGTTTCTCACATCGAGACACACTTTCTAATAATTTGTTTAAAAATGAATTACCCCGATATATCCACCAGCCTTTGTGTATAACTTTGTGTATCGCTTATCGTCTCACTAGGTTTAAATCCATTGAAGATTATATGAATCATTACTCCCTCCTAATATTCATAACACTGCTGGGTTGATGTTATCTCCAAGATGAGGCTCATTGCTCCTCATTTTCTATATTACTTCTTCAAATTAAACAGGGCTAATGTTTTTACCTCTAATGATTAACAGATCAGGGACAACAAGAATCATGAACAACTTTTGGTTTGACGGATTGGGAAACATATACTCGGCTGACATTTATTCCTGCTGGCTTTGTCATTTTGGCTGTAATTGATTCAGGGTGACTCCTCCAATGAACCCTTTTATAACACACATACAACTGCAGACACTGTAAAAAATGACTTAACAAAGAGAACAAAGTGGAACAATAAAGAGCAAAATATTTCCCCCAGGAACAGGAGCTAACAGGACTAAAATAACATTTGAATGAATATTAAAGGACACCAAGTGTTGAGTGTTTGTCTAGAAAGGGGTGTGAGAGTCATTGTGGTTTCTCACATCGAGACACACTTTCTAATAATTTCTTAAAAAATTAATCACCCCGATATATCCACCAGGTACAGGGCCATCGTGAAGCCCCTGGACATCCAAACATCAAGCACCACTACCAGCATTATCCTGCGGGCGGCGCTCATCTGGGTCCTCTCCCTGCTCCTCGCTGTCCCCGAGGCCATCTACTCAGACCTCCACACTTTCAATGTCACCTCCACTAATGAGAGCTTCATCACCTGCGCCCCTTATCCCCATGCTGGGGAACTGCACCCCAAGATCCACTCCATGGCCTCCTTCCTCATTTTCTACGTCATTCCGTTGCTGGTCATATCCGTGTACTACACCTTCATCGCCCGGAGCCTGATGAGGAGTGCCTCAGACCTGCCTGTGGAGGGGAACGTGCAAGCAAGGCAACAGGCCAGTGTTAAAACTGTCATTACCAGGGCTGTAGCATGATTTGGGATCACTGAATTTTTCATGTTTTAATTATTCAGGTAACTGTTTAATTGTATTTTTCTGATATTTCATGTTACAATCCGAGCCAGTATGGTCAAATTTCTGGTTCTAAACCTTCAAAACATTTAAAATACTGACTAAATTTTAAAATTGCCAATTAGATGCCCACCATCTGTTTGTCGTTTTATACAACTTAGTCTAGATTCCAGATTGCATCACCTCAGTGACCTAAAGGTTAACTATAGCCCTGGTAATTAAGTGTTGTACTTTGTGTATGGTGCATGCAAGTAACTAAGTGTTTTCACTAAAGTACTGCACTTCAGAAGAGAAAGATCTTGATTTTTTTTTAAAGTCTAAACAAACTAAATAAACCAACTCAATTTGTTTTCATGACTGAATAAACAGAATAAACAAACAGATCTTAAAGGTTTCATACTGTTTTACTTTGTTTGTATTTCTAGCTTCAAACAGTGTTCTGGGGACCTTATTTTCCTCTAAGAACAGCTTGTTTACTCAGTTATGCAAAAAAATAATATTTCTGAGTTCGTATTATTACCTCATTTACAATGTAAATATTACAATTCTGAGTTGTAGTTTCTTCTCTCTTTTTTCTCTTCTCTCTAATTAATCCGTAATAATAATCCAATAATCCAATATATGATGAGTGAAAGGGGTAATTCTGCTTCATGATGAATACTTGTCAACACATCCATACCAAAACATCTGAATAGGTTGATTAACAGCATCTTCCGCTCCCAAATATGTATTTATGTATATATATGCATATATGACCGTTCCCAAAATAACATGATGCTGCAGCGTAACAATGACAAGCATATTAGACTTTGTCATATGCTTGCAGTTTTCCTAGGTTTCAGCAACAAAACAACTTTAGGAAAACACTGTGTAACTTTTGTAACATCAGTGACAAACGTACCTAAGTAACCTGCATTACATTATGTCCTTGACGTAACTTGTTGATAAATTAGAAGAACTCACTGTTGACCTCAGGTCTGTGCTTTATTAATCCATCCTCTATGCCCGGCCACCTTCGTTTTATGGATTTGTCACTCTTTATACTACTTCTCCTCACTTTCTTCTTTTGTGTCAAAATGATTGCTACAGCTGCTTGAGTTAATAAGCTGCTTTCACACGTCACACTTTCTCTCTTTGGTTCAACAGGTTGAATCGAGAAAGCGCCTGGCCAAGACGGTGCTGGTGTTTGTTGGGCTCTTTGCAGTGTGCTGGCTTCCCAGTCACGTTATCTACCTATATCGCTCCTATCACTACTCCCAGGTAGACAAAAAGCACTTCTCTTTGTTTCTAGTAGAGTCAGTGTTGATCTGTTTCTATCTGTTTGAATATACTGCTGTGTAACTCAGAGATATCTGTCTTTGAGGAATCTACATCCACAGTAAAATGGAAGATGATAGATAGATAGATAGATAGATAGATAGATAGATAGATAGATAGATAGATAGATAGATAGATAGATAGATAGATAGATAGATAGATAGATAGATAGATAGATAGATAGATAGATAAGGGCAAATATAGAAACAATAAAATACCATATACAATAAAATGTTTAAGTAGCTATAAATAAAATAAGATGTTGAAAGTGAAATAGAATAAAATAAAATAAAAAATACTGAGGTATAAAAAGTAAGAGGCTTCATTTACTGTTTTTAATTGTTTTGTCTAGACATTTGGATTCCTCACATTTATACCTTTAGGTACCTAAACAATATAACATAACAATCTAACATTTGTAACATCATATTTTAATTATGTGCTTAAATTATTGATTAATTTATTGGCTGTGTCCCAATTTTTTGGGGAGTCAGGGTTGTTAAATTTCGCTGAGCCACATTGCTTGATTTTTCTTTAAAAAATGGAGGTTGTCGAAATTACTGTAAGTTGTCTGAATAAATTCAAGCTGGTCGGGAGTGTGTGTCAAAAAATGAGAGGGCTATTGATGAAAAACAAGAAAGCTCAATGGGACACATTTCAACTCAGATGAAAAGAAAGTGTCTAATGAATAATACTCAGAGCACATTCATATCTGAAGGATGTCTTTGTATTGGTTTACACCCCCAGTATTCACACACCTCTATCTCTTTTCATCTTATGAGCTCTTTTCTTAATCCTCTCCCCCCTCACCAGGTGGACACTTCCCTGGTTCACTTTGTCTGCAGCGTCATTGCTCGTATCCTGGCATTCACCAACTCCTGCCTCAACCCGTTTGCCCTTTACCTGCTGAGCAAGACCTTCCAGAAGCAATTCAATCAACAACTTTGTTGTTGCTGTCGTGTGATCCTGAGACGCTCCTCGCAGAGCCCAACACATTATAACACACGAGTGACCTCTGTCCGCAGCACGCATCACTCTGTGGCGAGTCTGAGCATGATCAACGGCGTACGGCTCTATCAGGAGGATTGTGTTTAAATGAAGTGACCGATGTTTTCACAGCCTATCACAGATATATCGCCATTGATGTACAGTACTGTGTTGTCTGATTTCGGCCTATATGAAATCTTTTTGGTTTTACTGAACATAATACAGAAAAAGATGCAAATGAAAGGATAGCATTTTTCTTCTGAGTATAATCATCTCTGTGAAGTTAGATTTAGTACGAAGACAGCATCACCTCAAGGAGTTATAGAGTGCCTTTAACAAGGTTTGATAACTTTATTGATGATAAATAAGATGACATGCTTTTGTTATGATGTTTCCAAAAGATAAAAGTTCATTCAGTGTGCTTTAATACTGTTTGTGGTATCTATTTATATTTGTATGAATATGGTGTGTAAGAATCTGTCTACGACCTGTTGCTGCATAATATTTCTAAGTGTTAGATGCTGTGATAACTGTGAAATTTTAAGTGTACCTCTAGATATGTATTTTAAATGTTAGTTGTCCTCTGGTTACAGAATGTTTATTGAGATGTTTTTGTATACAGTGTGAGAAACAAATCACATTTGTAATTTGTGGGTTTATATTTTCTGGTTGTTTTAACTCAATTTTCATGCAGTTCTCAAGGAAATTAAACAGACACTGAGTCCGTGTTACGCTGAAACACATTGCATCATGCATTTTTCTTTTCAATAGAAGAAACGAAAAAAATCAATAAAAATGTATGTTAAATTTGTGTGCACAACATCAATTTCTGCATTACATTTCATAGTGGAAGTGGAGCCTCATGCGCATCTTTGGTTATGTTTAGACTCTCAGTCCTGTTGACTGTGTATACACCACATAGTTTCGGCATCACTGTGTTCACTGGACGTGATTATTCTGCACAGTCACATGCTACGTTTACATCACACCACAATGTCCTAATTTGGTGCTTCACAGACAGAGAGGATCATGCCAGGTTGTGATGAGTGGGAGTATAATTCAGTCTGGATACTGTTTGTTTAATTGTGGTGTAAGCGCCGTGCCAAATTTCTGTCCTGCGCGGTCTCAACTGTCTACTTAACATGTCATCTTTATGGTCAGGCTCATTCTTTGGAAAGTCTGGAATGTAAATAAGGATTAGTTACTATCTTTTGAATTTAAGGAATTAAACACACACAAATCAAGACTGATAAAAGGACAAGAACACGTGTTTGAAGTCCCTAAACAAAGTCTGACAAGAATCCTGCAGAAACATGGAAAGGACGCTTCACAGTCCTTACAAAGACCTGCAGACCTCACAGATTCATGACGGATATCTGTAGGTATTTTAATTTAGCAGGAATTAAGCATAAATGCTACAGGATGATGAATCTTGCACAATTCCTCTTATGTCCTTTGAGATTCCTCGGCTTCCTTCAGGAATTCAGAAGGATGTCTCTTATGCTTGAACCTGCAGGATGACAACGGTTATCAATCAAGTTCATTAAGTGTTGTTTCAGACATACAGAAACTTCTGCTAAACAGACAGGAATTTTGCTAAGACGACAGAAAGCTTACAGCAGCTTTAAGTTGGAGCCTCTTATCGGAATGATTTCAATTGGACTGCATATATATTGTTCTTGTAACCACAGAAGGCCACAATCAAACAGTGCATCTGTGTTATTTACAGTCTGTTTCACAACGTGCATGCACGTGTGACCCCTTTTCTCTCTCTCAGTTTTCAGGAACTTGTTAAAGCAAAAGCCAGTCCAGAAAGGTGGGATTCGCTTTACTGAACATGAAGTTCAGTGAGATGTGAAGTTGGTTTTCCATTAGATGTGTCAGTCTCATCGAACGAAAGAAATTAAAGCAGAAACACCTCCGGCCACACTGAGCCCCCCTCAGACAGTCACAGTCACAATAAAGGTCAGTGTTGTGTGTGGATACTGCACTTGGTTGCTGAGCCGAAACAACCAAATGCAAAGTGTCAGAACTTTCAGCAGACGCCGGAGGACGGAAATGTCAACGTTTTTATGCAACAGTCGGTGTCAGAGTTACTTTATGGGATATTTAGTTGGAATTCACAAGTGTTTTTCTTTTTTACAATATTTCACCTTGTAACACAGCAGTAAAGAGTTCCAGCAAGTCTAAGAAAAAACTTTTAGATGTCTGTTTGTTTGAGTCTTTTTAATTTGATGTACCTTGTCTTCTTTTACTGTGAATAAAGGAAATGTTGCACCACGTATTAATGGCAGAGATGATTAAGGAAAAAGAATTTAATAAAATGAGTCGATAAAATTGCTGTGATGTTTTCATTTTATTTGTGACCTTGTCACATTGTTATTTCAACAGTAATCTTTTCAGTGTTTTTGTAATCTGCTGACCTTTATTGGTACGTTGCTGTTGGGAGGACGAGGACGGTATGCTCTTCTCTTTTCTGTCTCTTTTCTGTCTTTTTAATGAGTTCTCTGGCTTCCTTTCTTAAGAAAATCTGTTTGATAACGAAGCATCATTTTTCTCTCATTGGGATGACTGGGGGAAATTACAGTAGATGTTTGTGCAATTTGGTGTCCTGTAATATGCAATAACAAGTTCCTGACAGCATTTATAGACGTGGCTATTTTTGGCTATTTGTGCACGTGCACCTTGGAGACTTAAAGAGAACCGGTGTGTCTCTGTGACAATGTGTGAAAATCTCTCACAGGTATTTCAGGTGGACTCAAGCAACACAGTGCCATAAATAGCACAGACCTTTTCTCCAGGCCAGTGACACGAGCATCAGATGCAGCCTTTTTTTGGAAATCCCCTTTAGCTCCAGCAGGTCCCTTGTAATTAATACACCATATGGCCAAAAGTATGTGGACACATTCTTGTATTTGGCCCCTCAGTTCCAATGAAGGGAAATCTTCTACAAATGACAATCGTTTTACAGACAACAGGTTGGTGAAGGTCCTTTCTTGCAGTGTGGAAGAACTTGACCTAGGATCAATTGGACTCCCGATTGGTAATCAGACCTTTCACCCAACATTAGTTGTCGCCTGATTGCAGCATAATAAATATGGTCCTATGTGGGGACTATTTTGGGCTGAGAGCTGTGGCTTCCTAGACTCTTCGCTGGCTGCCTGCAAACCTCATGGTGACAACAAAACTCCCAAAGTCACACCAAGAAATAGTCCCACACATAACTAACTTCTTTTACTTTGGTTTTGGTTGATTTAACAAACAAGATGTAATGCATCAGTGAGTTTTAGAGGTTCTAGTAGGTATATGTTGTTACCTTTGGACAGCCAGGCTATCTGTTTCCCCCCTAACATTGTATTATTAGACTTGAAGGTGCTTCCACAAATGATTTTTCTCCAGTACAACAGCATGTAGCATTTATTCTAAGGCTGGGGAAGTAGTCCACAGTCGGCACCTGAGACAAAGATCACGGTCTCATACTTTTAGATTAATCTCTTAGTGACACATTTTTCTCATATTTTCATATGAGTTACATAATTTTCATTTTCATTTGGGAAGCTTATTCAAAATTCAAGGATTTCTTTTTGTGCAAAACAAAAAGTATTTTGTCATGAAGTTTGTACTTCAAGTTACAGTGAGAAAACAGGAGTTCATAAAGAGTGCAGGAAGGGGGAGACAAAACTCCTTGTAACTTCAGGCCTGTTTAGTATTTTGTATCATTATTAAATCTGGAATATGTTGTATCCTATAACTAATTAAAATATTTGCATGAAATAC
Source organism: Pagrus major (assembly GCF_040436345.1). NCBI lineage: Eukaryota > Metazoa > Chordata > Actinopteri > Spariformes > Sparidae > Pagrus > Pagrus major. Next base: position 17,263,979 of record NC_133218.1, on the reverse strand, counting down.
ATGCAACACTCAATTTACCAGGACAAGTTCAGGAGTAAAAAGTTTGAACCCATGTGAGGACTAAAAGGTGACAGTGGTTATGTGTGTGCCTTTCATTGTCAGTTGCTGACACATTAAAACATTATTATGACATCCTGACATTTTATGATTAACACAAAATCAATTCTGGTGCCAACAAAAGGAGGAAGGACATACTTTACACTTTATTGTTTGCAATGAATTGATCAGCAGCACTGCCGGGAGGAAAAAAATAGAAATACAAGATGGGAGATCAATACGTTCTCCAAGCAACAGCAGTAAATGATGCACGTTTAAAAATGACGCACGTGTTTTGTCTTCAATAAAGCAGAGTTGTTCCTGCTGCTGTTCTTCAAACATTATTGATGAACCTCAAATACTTAACATACATTAAATACAGGAAGCAAAGATTTGTATCTTCTCTGTCATCTGGTGAACAAAAGCTCTCAGATACTGAACAGATACCAACAGATCTCATGTCAGCTGCTTGTATAAACATATGTAAAAGTGTGTTTTTATCGTCAAGAATCAAAGTAGAGTTAATGTGGCTTTTTTTACACTGATCAACATGAAAGTGATCAATAGTGATCAAAATGAACAATCAATTGGAAACCCCTTGACTACTCACAGCTGATCTCCTTTTAATTATGTGATTCTTAAAACAAACTGGCTGCACCACGGATCATTTAGTGTGTCTACTTGTGATTTTGTGTCCCATTAAATACTCAAATACTAAATACTCAGGCAAACAAGTGTTTTGTGTTTTACATTTGTAATGAATTTAAATAGCTTTTTTCTTTTTTCATATTGACACTTAATTCATTCTGTTATTCTGAGTGTCCTGCTTTCACTTTATCTGTCATAACACTTTGTAAACTCTGTTCTAAAAGGTGCTATATACATGTTAATAAAGTTTTAACAATAATAATAACATTAATAATAATAATAATAATAATAATAATAATAATAATATGTTTCTACTTGGACATTATCACATCTTCTTCTGTTGGATCAGAGACACAAAATCCAAATCAATCCCTCTAATCTCAACATTAAAACATGAAAATGAAAGACTTAACTTACTGGGTATTGTTCAATTTATATTTAAATTTTTCATGAAATAATTCAGCTTGATGCTCATGAAATATTCAACAAGTTTGAACCTTTTTTTTAACGCCCATGAAGCAGGTGACAAGGACATGGAAAAAGCCAAATTCACCAAATCTGAACAAAAAAGTGGAACAAGATTTACTCCTATGATCGACTCTATAAATTTGGTTTAGCCCAAAATGTGTAATAAGCAGGTATTCCCCTCCCTAACCCAATGATCCTTTTCACCCTGCCCTACCTCATTCTTAATTTTGTTTTTCTTCCTCTCTTGTTTCTGAGTTGGTGTTGTAGTCATCTTCTGTTATTTATAAATCAAAAAGTACAAAAAGTATTTAAAAAAAAAAGTGCAATGAACTCGTAAGTAAATAATTGTACGGAATATAATGAAGGAAATATTGCAATAACGTATTTTTTTTCTTTAGTTTGTACCTTTTTGTTTTCAAAAGTCGTTTTCCACCCTCTAAAAGGTAAGCTCAGCACACATATGAGTTCTGTACCCAATCATTTGTCCACCACAACAATAATCCATAAATTCAAAGAAAGTTAGTCAATAAGTATTCAAAAATAATCTTTTAATATCAGTGCACAAAGAACAAATGTACAAATAATAAACATCATAAACTTTACACATTGATTGAAACATAAGGTAAGCATGTTAAAAAAATCAATTAACATGGTCATGTGAGTTAATATCTTAATTAGTTAAAGTGATCAGCATAAATAGGATTGTAAATAAATTATGAGCCTTTTTTCTCTGCCTCCAAACATTCTCAGCGAGCAGGTTGTCGTATTTTATTTCCCCAGTGGACTTCTACTTGGGCCATTTGCATCTGTGGAAAAAAGAGGAATCAATCAGAAGTTTAAATATGATTTAAAACACAATAGAGCTACGGAAGCCCTGAGGGGCAACTGAAGAATCTTTTTTTCCCCCTGATGATCCATTTTCTGAGTCTGATCTAAATTGTTGAAACTGAGGGAAACAGAGCCTCTCTCCAGCCTACCTGCAGGTGGCAGGATCGAAACGTTGCTGTCTGTGGTCACAGATGGAAGAGTTGAGTTGACAGCGATAAACCGGTCTCTGGAGAGGCGGCACAGGTCGAGGAAGACAGTCACAGCGTTCCACGTCTATCTCACAGTCGGGCATCCATGAACTGAGGGGAAAGTCTAAACAGGAGGTAATAATGGTGCATTTAAGTCACAAAGACAGTTACGTACAATAAATGACTTTTAACGTGAAGTTTGATTCTCTAGTTATAATATACTTGGGCATTAGATCATAACATGGTTAGTGTTTTTATAAACTGCTCTGTGAAGCTCGGCTTTCTGTGCTAACTTTTGCAAAATACTGCTGATGCTAATAAGTTTTACAGGGATTCGGTCTTAAAGCTGACTAATAATTTAAGCTCAGTTTCTTTAAAATGTCTTTTTGGTAATTAATTCATTTTTACAAAGCACCATCATATTTAATGTTCCTCATATGTTATGTACGTATATTCTTTGTAAAGTAGCTAGGAGCTATGAGGAAGCAAAAAATATTTCTCTCTGAAACGTAGCAAAGTAGAAGTATAAAGTGTTATGAAACCGGCTATACTCAAGTAAAGTGCAGATACCTCAAATTGGTACAGTACTTGAGTAAATTTACTTAGTTACATTCCACTACTGCAGTTGACACACACACACACACACACCTGGTGTACTGGACGGGTAAGGTATGCATCTGTCGGTCGAACAATCCCAAATCAACCCAGTGGCACAAAGTCTTCTGGAGTCCTCGGCCTCTGACAGCTGGCCCATCGGAGAGCAGCTGCCAACGAACCAGATGGATCAGAACAGAAAAAAACATTGTACCAAATTAAGTTGACAAATAAGATTTCAGACTGATGTTTTTAGACTCACCCACTGCTCCTGTGAGGCTGAGCATTACGTCGTATTATGGCAGGCTCCATGCACCTGCACTCTGTGTGATTAGCTACTTTTATTAGCACTGGTTCTGGTACAAACTTAAATGGAATGACACTGAGGACCTGAAACACAAAGAAACACACACACAAAGACATTGGTGTAAGTGTGTGTGACTGCTGAAAACTAGTGCTGATCTTGAAATACTCAAAACCTCAGCAAACGGTTAAAAAAGAGGTACATTTACCCACTTATCATCTGAGACACTCACAGTTTTATTCACATATACAGTAGTTGTGTTTTTGCAGGTGACGCCCTCTTGATTGCAGCAGCCACTGCACCTGTCATTGAAAAAACAATAATGATATAACTGTATGAATAATAACTGATAGTGTTATGAAACACGATTCCCTCTCTGAGATGAGAAGATCAATACCACTCTCATGATTGTGGTATAGGCTTAATATATTTTCTACAGCCACTAGCAGCACAGTTATTTAGCCTAGCCTAGCTTTAATCTTTACAAAAGTCAGCCTCAACCTGAAGGTGACGACAAGATTCAAGGAAGTTGTTGCTCCAGGCCAAGAAATAGGCCAGCGCGTAGCCCCCTTAAAACCTCACTGCTTTATGTTTGCTATTCGTTGTTTGTTCAGATTAAACAAACAATGTTTAGAAAGTGAGCTTTAGGAGCTGGTAGGTGGATTTGTTCTTCATATTTATTTTACAAACATACAAGCTCATTTCTGCTCCCTTGACATCCAAATAGAGATGTCCGTTTCAAACCACATGACCGTCACTGCCCACATTCTTTCATGCATCCTTCACCTGGGCATGGATGTTAAGCAATACAACCACTGGACTATTACTTTAACAATATGATTATAAAACATATTATAAGAGCTTTAGTAGTTTTGAACTGATATGTAAAATATTTGCTGAAAAACACAAAATGCTTTTCCTCAATAAAGCCCCTCTGCAGGCTTGCAGAGGTCAAATATGGATGTTGTTTCAACAATTGTTTCCACTCCAAGGTCTGTTCAAACATGTTGATATCACAGAAACGACTGCTGAGATGTTAAAGTTCTGGTGTCATGTGAAACAAACCTGTGAACGGACACACAAGGTGGCTTGAAGAACATTGACGGGTCGGTGCCGAGCTCCTTGGCCACGTCAACGCATGTTTCCCTCGGCATGCACTGAGTCCGCTGCCATTCTTCATCTATGGCTGAATGGGAGACACACAATGTTCAGAACTATCTTATCACACAGACTCACAGGTAACACGTACTATATGTTTTATGTATCCAACCTTTAAGTATCTCCAGGCTGTAGGATTCTGCAGCGTAGCGCGTAGAGCGGTGTGAGCCTCCTGACGGTGGAGATGAGAGGGTCTCTGGCTGCTGCAGTCGCAGGCGACACTTCCACAACTTCCAGTCAGGAAAGTCTGCGAGCCTCAGCAGCTCATCCAGGCTGGAGGCTGAGCGCACCTGCCTCTCCCACTCCTTCATTCCCTGCAGGTACCACAGTCAGTCATCATTTCATGTAAGTGTGTTAGCATTCTGATGTTAGCATTTAGTTTAAAACTCTGCTCTGCCTGAGTACAGCCTCACAGAGCTGCTAATGTGGCTGTGGACTGTCAAGCTATGTTCAGACTTCCAGCCCCAATCAGTTTTTTGGCAAATTCAGATTATACCCAGACAGATTTGAGGAAGTCTGGACGGATTTCTACAGGTTTGCCTTTGTCCGGACACTCTGCCCGCTCATATTGGATTTCAAAGGGTCTTTGGTGTCACTAGTAGTGCGACACACAACTACAATGTCAACTCCACAGAGATGGAGGCTGAGGTGCCTCAGAGCGGCTGAGCAGAATCCCTGCTGCTTTTTAACCCAAGCGGTTGAGGGTTAATCCCTTATCCCTGGCATGTCTCCATAGAGAGGAGAGGAGCTGTGATTCAGGGGTGGGAGAAAATCATAAAACCACCTGTCGTTCTACCAGAAGTGCCCATGATGTTCCCATGATGACACAAACCAGAACAAAATGGAAGCAGAATAGATAAGATGTGCGATGATGATGCAAAATAATCGCTCGCACTAAATCTAAAATGATATCCTGAAAGATTTTACTGTTTTGTTTGTGTTTTAACTTGTTGAAACAGAACAGCCAAGAGTGTGATTTATCTGAGAGCCGAGAAGAGAGACGTTAAAATCCACAACTTGCCAGGCTCATTTTTGAGGCAGTAAAGCCAAAGCCTGGCACAAGATGGTCTACAACCAGGGCGGAGGCACGTCAGAGGACAGTCAGTCATGGAATATTGCACTTGTCTGCACAATGTTTGCTTTGATTTCCTCTGGACAACTGTAATGATCTGAGCCCTCTGATGTGTTCAGTATGTTGCAGAACAGAGGGTGGGGCAGTTTGGCTCACTGACTGCTTCCACTTAAATCAGAGAAGCAACAAAAGAAAATAGGGAGGTTTCCCCTCCGCAATTTCTACCAGGGGATAGACCCACTAATGAGAAACAGAGAGGGAAAGCAACAGAGGGAGAACAGAGAGAAAGTGAGGAGAAAGTTAAAGGATAAGCTAACCAAACATGAAATTTCATTCATTGGCTCACAGTCAAGCCGACGAAAAGTTGGCTAAAGTTTTGTAGTCCACAAAACATTTCTGGTGCTTCACAGCAAAAAAGCGTTTCTCATGAACAACTGACTTGTTTTAAAACAGCTTAAAATGCTCCATGCAGTTCATACGGCACAATCCAACAAGCCCTGGGATCCAAAATTGACTTTAAAAAGACAATATTTACATCATTTTTAAAGCTGAAGTCTCAACTGTAACTGCTTAGCTAAAAGCATTTGAAGTGGATGCAGGAGCTCAACCACACATTGAGGGTGTACATTTTGTCTCTGGGCCATTTTATTTTATTTATCTTTTTATTTTTATTTTTTCAGTTGTTCTACTTCAGTTGTTTAGGAGAACACTGTTTGGCAGTGAAACTCCAGAAATGTTTTGTGGACTACGAAACTTTATCCAACTTTCCATCAGCTTGAGGGTGAGAAAATAATGACTGAATATTCATTTTTAGGTGAACTTACAATTTAAATAATGGTGGTGAATGGCATCTATAAAGAAAATCAACTGAAGTATAAGAGGAGAGAAGAAAAGAAGTTGATTGGGTGACTAATTCCTCTGATGCAGGTCTGATGGTGATGTGCATTTCCTCTTTGCGGCACGCAAGCGCAGACGTGATTACTGTCAGTTTTGGTGGCAGTGGACAGAACACGGTGAGCACATGTGAGCGTGCTGCACTGGCAGCAACCAGACGAAAGTTAAGGTTATGAGATGGTGAATGGAAAGAGTTAAGAGAGGCTACAAAACACTGCAAAAACAAGTGAAATCTTATTTAACGAAATAAAATTAAACTAAAAGAAAACATTAAATTACTTTTAGTACCGACGGGAATAAAATCTGTCATACATCAGCTACAAAAAGCAACTGCAAGAGGTTTCTTACGCCGCTACTTTGATATATCAAACACACTTGAAGTGTCACGCCACACTTACCCTATTGCCTACCTCCATGTGCATGCTGTGGCCCGCGTTTATCCAGCTCAGCTCCACCAGCAGAGTCACCAAGCAGGAGATTCTGCACAGAGTCCGTTTTATCTTCATCATCATCCTCTTGGCTCCGCTTGCTCTCTCTGAGAAGCACTCAGCAGTGTGGACTTGTCTCCTTGGACTGCTGGCAGAAAGCACTGAGAGCTGGCTGCCTCTCTCACTCAGTTTCCCAGACCAGCTGAGACCCTCAGACCACACACACACACTCAGTCCTCTCAGCGCAGGTTATGTGCAACACAGACTCTTGATCTTACAGCTGCACAGTAGAGAGAGAGAGAGAGAGAGAGAGAGAGTGTGTGTGTGTGTGTGTGTGTGAGCTCGTTGTAACCTGTCACAGCAACCCAGACGCCCATGAGCCAAATGGAGGAGGCTGAAGAGGCTTTAAAACACGCACCTATTACTGCAGAGGCTTTGATGCAAAACCAGAGGTGTCCAGTTAAATAAAGAGGCTACTAGAAGTTAGAAGCTGGAAATTACCTCAGAAGAAACAGAACTCAAGATTCCCTTGAAGACTTCTTGTCAGCACACTCTGTTTTGTCCAAATGGATCCTGGAGCCTGTGAGATTTTTCAGGGGGTCTGAACAGATTCCTCTATGTTCAAGCTCTTCTTTATTTTATCACCTCCTGGCAGACTGCTGATGTCTGCCTTTACTTAACTGCTAATTTCAGTGGTTACAATATCTGTATGTGCCAGTCCTCAGTTCTCCAGATCCTACTGTTGTTACTCCGTGTAAAAAGGCCCTGAGGTGCACGAGTAGCCACACAATTCCTTCCTCTAATTCAGAAAAAATCTCTGTCAAGCTGTCTGTCTTGCTGTCTGCCCTTGTGTCTCTCCCACCGCTGCTGCTCAGAGCTCGCCTTTTTATTTGCTTGTGTTCCCGTCTTCCCTTTCTAATGTCTTTGTCAAGCGATCAAATCCCCTGCCTGTTAAATCCCCTATCAGTGTCTTTTCCTCAGGAACTGCCAAACCGCACACAGCCAAGGAGCAGTAACATGTGTTTTAAATGTGATCCAGACCTCCGTAACGTGTGAGGGGAAATAAGAAGCCGGCACCACCCCTGTCCCACCGACACCCCACCCACTTGTGCATCCAGGCCCATTTCACTCGTTCTACCAGGAACATACATAATGGAGGAAACACAACAACAATATTCATAATTGTATGCAAATGAGGAGCAGCAGCTTTGCTTATAATAATGATAAAACATTCAAAAAAATGTTTTACAATATTTGAATGTGGTCTGTAAAGGTTCCTGGTTATTCAGGTCATGTGCTGTAGCAGCTGGAAAACCTTTTTTTGTTTTACAGCAGCTGGATAAATTAGTTAAACTAGGTTTTGTTAACAATTCTGAGGCAAAATATCAAAACCTTCATGCTTCAACTTAAAGCAACACTATGTGGAAACACATTTCTCCTGTCATTTTGCATGATTTGGTGCAACACCACTGTCGTAAATATGAATCCCAGGTCTGTAAGAATTTCATTCTCATTGTGTCATAACAATGTTATGTCTTGAGAACTTGTATGTTAAAGTAAACGTGTCTGTAACGCTGTGATCCTACCCTCTCACTGAAGTTACATAGTGCGGAAACAAGTGATGGGGGGCAGAGTGGCTGAGACAGAGACACCATTCACTCTGTTACAAGACACTGTACCATTAACATGATTTTGAAGTCACATAATGTTGCTTTAATGGGGCAAAATGTAGGAATTTTTTGTTGAAAACATTCAAAAATTATCTAAAATTATCAACACAAAGTGAGGAAATGCCAGACGTAATGAGGCATAGGTATCAAACACACTCCACTGGTGGTTTGTTTGTGGAGTCCAACTTAGCCGCGCTGATTTGCATTTCAATTACTAGTTTTACTGCGCCAAGTTAAGCCGAGCCGCGTCTGGGATTGATGAAACCTGAGAGAAAGACGTTTTTAGTTTAGTTTATCTCCAGTGTCCTCGTTTGTCCTTTCAGATATCTGCTGTATTTTACCGTTTCATCGTGTCTGCTTTCTGGTGTTTCAGAAGTCCTGTTAAGTTGCAGCTGGTGAAAACCCAACATTTCCTGATTGTGCTTCTTTCTTTTCAATAACTAAATAACGGAGGACTTTGACTGTGAAGACATTTCAGGTAATGAAGCGTGTGTGCCACCAAAATGATTGGTGCTTCATTAGTGAATTTCTTTTGACAGTGCTGCGGGGGAGGAAGAGTGTTTCCGGCTGCTTCTCTGAAGACTACACAAGCCGAGCACGTCACCCGTTTCATGATAGCTCTGCTACAATGGTATTTTTCCTAACAGCAAAAGGAAAATGAAATAAAGCTTAAATTCAAGTGTTTGGAGCAGTAAGAACATTTTAACTAAACAAATCTTTATTTTACAAGGAAGAGGGGGTAAACTACAACACTGCAAACAATGGAGCGGGGTATCTACTCCCACATGAAGCACTTGGACGTGTTACAACCTTCTATAGCGGCAAGTAAGGCAAACATTTTCACCAGGGAAGAGAGTGTGGTGTTCAGAAGGAGTCTCTGATCTTGGACCTCCAGCTAACAGCTCTTTCAAAGCCATTTCTGCAAGACTGGTAGTCGCTGATAGCCTGTCTGATCTCCTCCTCTGTGGTCATTACAAACGGACCTGAAGGGCAGACACAGCACTCATTACAAGTTCATTGACTTCTGAAACACATGAAGCAGCTCTTCTGTTTAGTAACTTATTGGCAACATGAAGGGAATAACAAATGACGCACCGTGTTGTACAACAGGCTCGTTGATAGGTTCTCCAGCGATGAGCACAAAATGGGAAGCTTCAGAGCCCTGAGGAGGAAATAAGATGTCATCGTTCATCTATGATTTTTTGAATTAGTGGTTCCCAAATGAGGGAAGTCATCAAACAAGCACATCACTAAAATCCTCAATTAGGCTAACGGTGATTGATGAACCACTGATTTTGATATGGAGGACTTAAGTGTCTCACCTTGTTTTGAACTTTGACACAGTCTCCATCTCCAAACACCACAGTGTGATGGGGCTCTACCTTCTGCTGCTCCTGATCTGGACCTTGAAAACAAGAGAAGGTCACAGTTTTGTCCTTAAGCAATGCTTGAACTTTTGACTTATTCAGTTTCAGCTGAAATCTGCACCCACTTCACTTCATGGTGAACGTGAATTTGACTCAACCACTGACTCACTGACTGACTGAAGCCAAGGCGGAGTGTCTTAAACCTCCACTCTGTCTAGTGGCCAGCAGGGGGTGACTCCATCAGTTTAAAAAAGAAGTTCAATTGTACATGAGCTTGTGTGAAAGTTACCCTACTTCTCACATGATTTCAGTTTTCCTGATGAGTTCATGGTCTCCACAGCTAGCTTCAAGCCTTCTCCAATACATTCTGATGTTCATTTAGTAAATTATGCTCCCATTTAGACAATTAAGCAGGGTATGTTAGATCCAATCAGGATTTCTAGCCCAGCTCCATCCTCTTGTCCAAATATGGTCACCTCTGGCTCCTAAGAGCCAAGATTACAACAGCCACACTTGAGGCTTCAAAACAGTGGTCCACCAACCATTTGGTGCTGTCACAGTGGGTTTACTCTTGGACTCAACCTAACATTCACGTAGTAGAATACTTGCTTTTTGACAGGACTACAATAGCATTCAGTGTGACAATGTGGGCCCGTGGAGTGATCGCACTAGAGACTTCTGCCGACCGAGCCGGCTAACTTCCAATTTAGCATCTGGCTAACTTGAATAGAGATAAAATGATTTAATCTTGCGCCTCTTCTAGACTTTTCAAATTTTATTAGACGGAATTACTCAAATTATAGAGTCATTTTGCGGGGGTTTGACGCTCAGAAAAATGTATCCACCATATAACAGCTGCCTATTCACAATGTAAGCTCATAGGGGAAAAAAGTAATCAATTTTTTAAGCCCTTTATTATCATTTGTGATGAAAAACTATGGCTACATTTGAAACAAATGTCAGATAGAAGTATCCTGACTAGTGGTCTCAGACTTTTGGACTCCACATGTTCTGCCTCATAAGTACGGCGTATTATTACTGTTACTTCTTAATCCAATGACAGTGAAATGAAGAGAAAATGAAACATTTAACTTGGACAGTTCTTCTTATTCATTTCTGACAACATGGTTCAGTTATGTTAGGAAACAAACCACAGAACAAACATGTTATTTAAAATGACTGATTATGGTTTGAGGTTTTGGAGCTGTTTTTGATGTATTTGTGAAAACAAATGGGACTCTGTGACTTCTGGGAGTGGGAGCTTCTCATTTGGGGAAACCAAAAACAAAAACATTGATGGCCTAAAGTCAATTATGGTCAATTAGTGCAACAGGGAAGAAAATGAGATGAAACCTGTTCAGACGTTTGTATTACTATGTACATTTTCCCCCAAAACTAGATTATTTGCTGCTTATGACGTGCATCAATGACAATAATGACGCTTGTACAACAGGTCTATGTAGCTTAACAAACCCACTGAGAATTAAACATAAGTTTGGCTAGGCACCTGCGTGTTTCATGCTTGACCTGGTTTAGCACTTTGTTTGCACGCTGCAACACTTAAAGTACTGACATTAAACGCTGAGAAACCCAGACAACATCCACTTGTGGTCGATGCATTCATCAAAGCCAGCTGGTCCTGATTTGGCCAGACGACATGCAGAGTCGGAGACTTAGATTCAAATAACTTTAATCTTTGCAGCCATGTTCATCCTTCTCGTCTCATCAAAACATCTGCCAGCAATTACCACCAGTCTGAGAGATCCTGCAGTGTATCGACGGATAGTTATAAAATCGTGATGACATTTTATGAAAGAATAATAGCAGGGGAATTCTGACGGAAAACAACAGGTTTGAACAAACTAAGAAAGCCTCTGAAAATGAGTCCACTGTCTGAAAGGGTTTGTTCACATGCGAGGGGAATTCCCTGATCACATAACCGGGCAAATAAGCAGGAAATGCAGTATTTCAGCTGTCAGACGGACACACTGATACGTACAACATGTGGGTCAGGTGATTTATATAAGGCCAAAATCTGAGATGGTCGTAATTTTTTATACAGTAGCACAACAATTTTTCCAGTGATGTTGGGTAAACTTCAAATTGGACTGGAGTGGTCAGAAGTCTGAGGAGATCAGTGTCAATATGAATCCACCAAGTGGAACACATGGGCCTTTTGAATGTAGAAGGGGGAGTCACGATTGGACTGGGATCACGCACATATTTGTAATGTAGACATGGCAGCAGGGGGAGCAGCGAGGGAAGTGAGGGAGTGATTAAAACAGTGCATATACTATACAACTGAAAGGTGTTAGTATCATCCTGATTACTAGGGATTTCACATTATTGCATTAATATATAGTACAATCCTCAATTTAATACTGATGCCTCTGTATGACCTACATAATCAAACCAGACCATCATGTGGGTCGAAAACTATTTTTTAGGGAGTAGTGCTGAGGATGAATTGTGGAGTCTCACAGCCTCAGGAGAGAAGCTGCTCTGTCGTCTGGTGGTATGGCAACAAATCACCTGTCTTACATTGTAACAGATTACGTTAGCCCTGCTTCTGAGCTATATCGTACTGTTGGCTTATCAATGATGATAACTTTAGCTTCAGCCAGACAAAATCACAGCTACAGAGCAAATTAATTGGTTAGCTGTGTGTAACCACTATGGTTGTATGCCTCAACGCATCAGTCAAGTTACTGTTCCAGAGCTGTGGCGCTGAATAATGGCCAGAACATTTTTTGCTGAACACTATGATGTCACACGTGACATTTAACCCCTGACCTTTTGGATTATTTCTGTATAGCTGCTTTAACCTGAACAGTGACAGGTAATGTTCTGTATGTATTCATAAGAAAGATAAAGTATCTCTTGGTTCGAAAGTTCAAATAGAGACGTGTACAGTGGGCCTTTCTATTTAGAGAGCATTCATTAGACTCACCGACATGAATGGATCCTGATAGTGTGTAGATGAATGCAGTCCATCCTGTCAAACACAGAAATATTAACTATAAGTATATGTGTAAAAAATAAGTTGATGAAATATTTTGAAAGCATGTTTCTGTTCTTATAAACCTGCATATGAAATGCTGTCCACTTACAGGCAGCAGAAAGAAGCTGTGAACACAACACTGAAAGATCGTCACCTTTGGCGACCTGATTCCAATATTGAGCCCAATTTGTACTTTTGCATTATGTGACATTTTATATTTTAAGAAGTAGTTTCCCCTGTTTCTTGAGTTGTAAAGCTCTCTTTCTCTCCACGTCAATCTTAAAATACTGAGCTGTTCTGTAACATTTTATCCACTTTTCTCTTACTCCTCCGCAGTTAAAGAGTACAGGCTTTGATAAAACAGCTCATGTCAAGCTTGTGTATACTGACCTAGATCCAAAACACGGTACTCTTACTATTTATCATTAAATTGAACTTCTTATTTGGAGGGTGGACAGATAGCGTTGCTTTGAAGGTTATCATGTTTTTTATTATTTCTGCAGCTTTTGACCAAAAAACACAAAGGGCTCAAAAATAACAAAGCAGGGTAAGCTGCTTTTCTTTTCCATTATAAGTCCCCAGTGTCGTCTCAGGGAGAGGACGCTTGAGAGTACATTCATATTTCCTACGACAGGAAGGCCAAACCAAGCAATACAGTATCTGCTTTTGTGTAAGCAGCCTTACAAACCACTTATGAGCATTTACACTATGGTGTATTTTATGAATGTTCCTCTCCTACCTGAGGGGACAGGCTGAACATGAAGAGCTCCTGCCTGCAGTGTGAAGTCGAGGTACAAGGTTGGTGTCCTCGTAAAGACCTTAGACTGAAAGAGAAAAAAGATAGTAAGGAAATATGCTGACTTCCTCTGACACAGCCGCAAGCTTTAAATATTTCAATATTTAACACTTGTGGCTTTGTGTGTGTGTGTGTGTGTGTGTGTGTGTGTGTGTGTCCAAGAAAATATTTAATTCGTATAAAACAGAAAACACATTCATGCAAACTCTGAAACAATGGCGCCAGTGACTGTCATGGTCACTTTTTATGACTTCAGAACCATCTGCATGTCTGTTCCCTGTGAACTGTGAGTTAAATCTGCTCTGTTTTGTTGCACATAATCTTGTTATCTGGCTCGACACCACTAATAATCACTTGGTTTTTCAAAGATACAATGTCAGAATCTGTTATTGGAGGTCCGTGGCTTACGCTTCTTTCACTACACAGCGGTTTCTTTGTGCATTTTTATTTTCATTTTTTTTTCTGTGAGTGAGACATTTCACCGGAGAGAATCAGCAATGGATGCGAATGAGCTTAAAGAAACTTCAGCATTGAGGATTTTCAAATAGGGAACGGGGTGCGCGTACGAAAGGAAATACCTCACTGCGGATATACAAACCGTTGTAATGATTAAGCAGCATGTTTTGACACCACTCTCACTTCTAATACAGAATATGTCTGATAAAAAGTTGCACATGGCACTGGTGAGGGGGCAGAGGAGGAAATAAGGAGAAACCGCACTAAATGGGTGAAATCATGGCTTCTGCACCTCCAGGCTCAAGGAGCTTTCCTTTTCTTTTTCTGAAAGTGACTGAACCCTGGGCCCTAACACTTGCACAACAGTAATAGTAAACTATCTGCACACAAACAGTTAGAGCCTAGCTGGTGAACATAGCGGAGCATTTACAGTCAAAAAAGACAAATATTCTCTATTCTCTCTGAAATAAACAGATGGAAAAAGATTGTTACTGCAGGTTTAAATTATGACACGATCGTGGAGAAAACTGATACTGACTGCTGACTTTTGCCACTGGGCACTGCCAAAGTTTGTAATTTGTTTATCCTTTGCCGAGGGGATTTAAGGAAAGTCTGTTTCAAAAGCGACTTTTAAGAATTTTGTTTCATTGGAAACATTCAATACTTTAAATACTTTCTTAATTTGAGGGACTTCTGTTCAGTATTTATTATCAGATGTAGGTTGTGACTTGGTTTTATCTCAAGTTTACATCATTTAACGTCCTCTGCAGTTTGGAGTGCTGTCTTACTGTAGGAAACAACAACATTTACAGAATTATGGCTCAATGACCTGTTTTAAACCAAGAGTTTTTAATGCCAGACCACAACTTGCTCAGTCTCATGCCCTGCAGTAACCTCTTCCTTTGTACACACACACACACACACACACACACACACACACACACACACACACACACACACACACACACACACACACACACATCTGCACTCTAAGTCATCCCTCGCAGGCCAGGGCAATCTGCTTCTCATTTGCTGTTTCCTCTTTTCAAACAGACTCTCCTTACACTCACACTGGTCAAATAGTGTGGTTAACAGGCATTCTCAGACACACACACACACGCACACACACTCAAACACACACGCGTGCGTGCGCAAATGCATGTTTATGTCATTGTTTGTCAGTTTTTCCTGTTCGCCTCGAGCATCCAGCAAATGAGCAATCACCATGAGATCAACAGCTACCAGGAAAGTAAACATCATGGTCAGTTTCAAAGTGCTCCTCTGACTGCGGCTTCATTTTATGATGCTGCAGTGACATCACAAGCTTGTAGGAGCTGAATTCACACACACACACACACACACACACACACACACACACACACACACACACACACACACACCTTTACTCCTAAAGCCTCTCCAGATATCACAGATACAGTGACTCCTCCCTCGCTGGGTTTGGGGATCTCGGAGCCTTTGAGCTCCTGATACGCTGGTTCCACCATCTTGTCTCGTCTGGGCAGGTTCACCCACAGCTGTAAGCCCACCACCGGCTCCTCCGACACGGGCATCTCAGCATGGACCACCCCCTTTCCTGCTGTCATCCACTAGTGGACAAGGAGACAAGAATTACACACGTAAGCATAAATGCTGAGTGTGTTCACAGATGATACTATCTGTATTTGCATTTTTATATGTTGAAGCCATAACATTGTGTTTGTTATTGTATTAATTACCCAGAAATGAGGGGTTTTCATTAGCCATGTATGTGTCGTGGCACTAGGAATGGCATGCCGATCGGTGGACTGGTCCACAACTTTGGTCCAGACAGAAATAACTCAACAACTTTTTGAGGATAACATTTTGTAGACATAAAGTGGTGAGTGTTATTGCAACCCTGATTCTACATCTAGTGAGATCAGAAAGATTTTTGACAACATCTACAAGGATGGTCACACAGTTTGGTCATCCATACTGTAGTTAGTTAAGTAATTTATCCTAATGACTGGGGACAAGCGAGTACACCGACATCTGTATCCGTTCAAACAACAAAATTATCTGTATTCATACTTGGAATGGGCTTAAATCAGAAGTGGGTGGTGCTTAAATAGGAAGTAGGTATGACTAACCAGACCCCACTTCTTACCAGGGCTGGGATGATATGCAAAAAGTATCTCCTGATTCAATATGCATTGTGATTCTACAAGTCTTGTGATTCAATATAATGATTTCTTGCAGTTTTTATTTGCTTTTTTAACACTATACCATGGGAAAAAGATTCTTTATACACTTCTGAAGACTGTATATCAAGAGCCATATTTAAAAAAAATGCACATCGCATGACAATTAGTCTTTCTGAGTTTTATTTGGCAGCATCGTTGCTATACTGCATATAAAAGTGGTAAATGAAATCATTTTTGAAGTGTGCTACATTAAGCTGTTCATGCTCACGAAGCCAGTGCTATAAGAATATCAAATAAAATGTAAAATATAAATATACAGTCTATAGGGATGAATTCTCATTACTGCAGTGATCACCATAACTTTGCCTAAGTTGTGCTTTGTTTAAATTTGTCTAAATGGTGAACATGGTTAACATTATAGACGCTAAATGTTGCCATGATGACACTGTGAGCATGTCAGCATGCAGATGAAGCTCACAGAAAGTCTTTGTCAGTGAAACACCTGTTGTTCATACAGAAGATGTGTTACTGTTACATTATGCAAAACACCAGTTTGGACTTCACAGTAAAGCAAGACGAACATGATCATCAGTACAATGCAGCTCCATTCTGATCGGCTCCTGAATGTTATGATATAATAAGCTCTAAAAACAGGCAGCTGGTTTCAGGTAGTGATTCAAAACACTGGATGAAAGTCCAACAGCTTCTTCTTCTCCTTTAGGCCAGCTGTGATTTTCCACCCACGTTAAAGCTTTGCTTTAAGGCAGTTGGTCACTGATAATTTATCTGTGACTATTCATCGTGATGTTTGGTTTCTTTTATTGCTGTGTGCTGGGTAGCTTGGGTAATGCAGAACAAAAAACTATAACTAGACACCCAAAGAACAGAGGCAACACAAATCTGTGCAGTGTTTGACATTAATCCAGTTAAATGTAAAATACCTAATGTGATATGTAATACACATGCAGTCTAATTTGGAAATAAGCTGCCTGTTTGGTTACATAAAGATGTATGTAAGTGTATGATTTTTTTAAAAACTAAAATGTATATACAGTATATAGATGTGGAAATAAGTCAAAAATTAATTAATTGAGTGAATTCTCAAACAGTTTCTCTGCTGGTGTTCTGTCTTCCCCACTTCCTTTAATGAAGCCCTGCTTTTATCTGAGACTGTTTGAGCTTTCCCTGAAGGACCCACATGACGTCTACAGAAGGTGCACGTGGTGTGTTGGAGCAAATTCAGCTGAACTGACTGAACCTCTGCTGCGGATTGAAGCTGAGTCAGCAGGCCGTGTGTGTGTGTGTGTGTGTGTGATATACTTTACTACTTTAAAAACACAGGAAACAACCCTCAGGGCATGATATCCAATTAGTGTGAGTGAACAACATTTTAATGCATATGAAATGAGTTTGTGGGGATTTGTTTGCTTATGTCTGATTCTGCTCTTTTATTTACGTTAATAACAAGTGGGCTGAATGCTTCTGATTAATGTTAATGACTGCTACTTTACTATGAGAGGAATACAATGACACGTGGACAACAATGATGCAATGTTAGATAATGTGTGTCTCTTCAACATTTGACTTTGTTCTTCGCTCTCTGACGGGTTAATATAATGGATTTCCCAGGGATGGAACATCGTTGGAAACATTTGGGATAATAAGTACACAGCTCATCAAAATATATAACAAAGCTCCAGTTGTTTTTAGACATTTAAGTGAGGAAACGTTACATATTATATCTTTAAACAAATAAGATATGATAAGTGAGTTTTAGAGGTGCAGGTAGGCAAGTTTTCAGGCTAGTTGTTTCCCCGTTTCCAGTCTTTGTGCTAAGCTAACTGTCTGGAGCTTACTGCACATGAGAGTAATATCAATCTTTTTAATCTAACTCTTGGCTAGAAGTCACTCTTAAAAGTTCTTTAAAATAAATCACAAGAAATAATTTAGTACTTGCAGATCTCCAGGTTTCAGTCGTCCTGAATGACCACAGAAGTCTTCATGGGCTGTGATCCCCTCTAAGACATATGTTACCTGTTTGAGCAAAGATACACATGCCATCAGCTATTTCAAAATTGTATGCGATTACCTCAGATGACAGATGAAATGGGTTTCTTTAACTCATGCCATGAGCTTTCAAAAGCACGTGTGTGCTCGTTTCACCGCCCCAGTGGTCAAACTGGACAGGAAGAGAAGTGCTGATTGTGAGGTCATCGGTTCAAAGGTGAACATCTGTCTAAGGGAGGAAAGCTGGGGCCCCTGCAGTGAGGTGCCTGTGATCTGTCTCCACAGCTGTGTGATCTCAAAAGTCATACGAGTGCGGGCAAACACACCTGCTGAAAGGCATGCTGGGAGTGTAGCCTAGTCCTGTCCACCCACACTGGGAGATTTAAAGTTGCATCTGCCAAATAAAATACACTTGGAGGATCATCTGGCAATCTAAGGACAATATCTGGGTTGCTTAATTTTAAATTTTTTAAAGATACAAATCCAACCTGCCGAATTACCTCCGTTAATCATTGTAGTACCAGTATTACTGCTAAAACCACACTATAGAATTAAACCATAATTTAAAAAAACACACAATAGGCTTGTGGAGAATCCGTGTATCATTCGTTCATTCGTTTTTCAAAATAAAACCAAAAATAAGAAAACGAAAAAACAATTCCTTTTCTCAGTATTCGTTTCCTAAACTAAAATGAAAAAACGGATAACGACTCGTTTTTTTCAGTTTTCGATTTTATGCTCAAATGAATAATGGAAAAAACGGATAACGAGCGTTTCCCGTTTCATGTTGCAAGCATTTGACTGCGGTCAAGCCAGCCGTGGTTCGCGTTCGCTTGGTCAAATCAGCCGCACGTTGTTTTCTAGTGCGCGAATATACGGACATTTACGGTAATCGTAAAGACACCGCTCTAAAGAGCTGCTGGTAGTGACAGTGGGGCGGACTGAAGTCACACAGTCAGACCCGTGAAAATTACGATACTTTTTCAGTAATTATTCCTGGTAATATACTGAAGGTATCACGGAGGTTTGCGTACGGATTTCAAAGTAAAGGACGAAAGTCAAAACGTAAGGATATTTCACCCAACTTTTACGTGGAATAAAAAGCTTATTTTCCATCAGCATACTGCTGAACTTAGTACTCCCCAGACTACCTTCATGCATAATATCAAGTACTTTTACTGTGTACTTTTTGAGTAATCCTCTGTCAAAGTCCTTAACAGAGGACGAGAATAAGGACAATTTGCCCAACTTTGACAGGGAATAAAAAGGTTATTTTCCATAAGTAGTCTATGATTCTTATACTGCTGAACTTAGTACTTCCTAGACTACTTGCATGCATGATATCAAGTACTTTTACTGTGTATTTTTTGAGTAATCCTCTGTCAAAGTCCTTAACAGAGGACATGATGAGCACATTTCACCCAACTTTGATGTGGAATAAAAAGGTTAACATGTAAGTAGTATTATAGATGTGAAATAGATCATTCTAATTTAAGAGATGCTTGTGTTTGTGTGTGTTTTTTGTAACACCAAAGCAACCCTAAGTAAGTTCAACATCAAAAGCCAGAAACATTTGTTTGAAATCTTTGGTACTCCACAGGACCCAGCTTGCTCTCAACTAGTCTTGCTAGCAGCACTGTCTTACCCTTGTGCTCATCATGTCCTCTGTTAAGGACTTTGACAGAGGATTACTCAAAAAATACACAGTAAAAGTACTTGATATCATGCATGCAAGTAGTCTAGGAAGTACTAAGTTCAGCAGTATAAGAATCATAGACTACTTATGGAAAATAACCTTTTTATTCCCTGTCAAAGTTGGGCAAATTGTCCTTATTCTCGTCCTCTGTTAAGGACTTTGACAGAGGATTACTCAAAAAGTACACAGTAAAAGTACTTGATATTATGCATGAAGGTAGTCTGGGGAGTACTAAGTTCAGCAGTATGCTGATGGAAAATAAGCTTTTTATTCCACGTAAAAGTTGGGTGAAATATCCTTACGTTTTGACTTTCGTCCTTTACTTTGAAATCCGTACGCAAACCTCCGTGATACCTTCAGTATATTACCAGGAATAATTACTGAAAAAGTATCGTAATTTTCACGGGTCTGACTGTGTGACTTCAGTCCGCCCCACTGTCACTACCAGCAGCTCTTTAGAGCGGTGTCTTTACGATTACCGTAAATGTCCGTATATTCGCGCACTAGAAAACAACGTGCGGCTGATTTGACCAAGCGAACGCGAACCACGGCTGGCTTGACCGCAGTCAAATGCTTGCAACATGAAACGGGAAACGCTCGTTATCCGTTTTTTCCATTATTCATTTGAGCATAAAATCGAAAACTGAAAAAAACGAGTCGTTATCCGTTTTTTCATTTTAGTTTAGGAAACGAATACTGAGAAAAGGAATTGTTTTTTCGTTTTCTTATTTTTGGTTTTATTTTGAAAAACGAATGAACGAATGATACACGGATTGTGGAGAGTTTAATGTACAGCATTAAGATGAATAAAGAAGCCAAAAACAAGCGTAGTTCACAGTGGGAGCCATAACAAGAGCAACCATTACATTCACAAAGCTGAAGAGTTATTCAATCAGGCAATACCTCCCTTTATTCAGACACACAGAATAAAAAAGTGAAGCCCAGGCAAAGCTCGGGCCGGCTGTACATTTCTAAAGATGCAATTAAATGAAAAACTGAGTAAGTAGTACACACACACACACACACACACACACACACACACACACACACCACGTACTATATGAATGACTGCAGCAACTACTCTTCACTTCTACTTTCCAAACCCTGCTCAAATCTGTATTTGTCCATTACTAAAAGCATCACTGATTGATTTGGCCACATCAGGGAAGGGAACAAGCTGTAAAAGGAACACTGACTTATTGTCGCCTCATGAAGTCGTGACGGCTTTTAGAAAACAGTCATCCGTTAACACTTTGAGCAAACACATTAGCTTTCATCTGGAGGTGTGCATCTGGCAAATGTAAGTCCAATATTCACTCTCCTTTCAGTTCTGTTATTGCTCTCTACCCAGGGATGATCAAATCAAATCAGTTTTATTCATATAAGCCAAAATTACAATCATGATGCCTCAGTGTGTTAATGATTAATCATTGATCATCAATCTATGAATCACTGTTTTTAGAGAATTTAAATGATTAAAAATGTATTTACAGGCAATCAAAATTCTGCACAAATACATCAAAGAATATATATTTTATACTAACGAGAATTACTTATCAAAATACAAAATACTGGTATGAGGAAATGTTTTTAATTGAAATACAAGATATTTGTCTTTTTTTAAAATACAAATAAACATTCAATACAAACTAATATTATTCATTTTCAGCCATTGAGTAGTCTCAGTATTAGTTGGATTTTGTTGGGCCAATTGTTGATTAGCATCATTATTTTGTGTTCTTTAGTTTATCATCTAAGTAACTTTGTTTGATTTTGCATCAAACATAGATCATATCAGTGGTTTTCTAATGGATAAATATCCAACATATTTCATATATTATTGATGATGACCCAATACTCGATTGTTACAGCTGTTTAAGAAATCTCTTAAAATTTGCATCCCTACTACCAATCCTGAGAGAAATGTATGGTAGGTCTGGCAGCTAAAAGCTGCACTATGTTCACCAGGTAGTCGCTAACTTTGTCTGTCTGCTGTTTGGTGCTCGGAGGTTGAATACAGTGAGTTTATCAGACAACCTCTGCTGAAAACAGCAGCCAGCTGCTGGAAATGTAGTTGATATGCATCAAAACATTGAGCCGAAAGAGCCTAAAACGCTGAGTTTGTCACTGCGAGCAACATCTTTCACATTACACACAGACATTCATTGTTCATATAAAAAGTGAATTAATGCAGCTTTAAAGTAGGCTAAAGGTGTTTCAATAATCCAGCCAGGTTTAAAGCATTATACATATTGAAAGAGGGGTAATGTTTATGTACAAACTGACCGACAAGAGATGGAAAATTCCCATCACACACAAGCCCCAAAAACAATGTTTTAATTAACAATTAACAATTTATTTTCAACATTACTCTAAAGTCTGTCAAGAATTAAAGACAGCAAATTATGACAAAATACAGGGAAGGAGAAGTGGAAAATAAAGACAGAAGGGAAGCTGTGGGTTATGAACGAATAGAGAAAGTTATAAATATGTTATAAAACACATCATGTCATGGAAAAGGGGCAATTCGAGTAGAATCCTTCATTATATATTGTAAGTAAGGATTCAAAAACAGACTTTCATCAGAAGAGCAGAGAGTTTTGTTTCACAGGGAGAGAATATGTAGATATGTAGAGAAAAGGCTACTGCAGTAATTATCATATTTCTTGGTCATACATGTGTTTGAACTCTCAGTTTTTAATAATCTACCCAACATGTCAGTATTTCAGGAACGATGGTCAAGGAAGACTCTCTTCAGTGGAGACATGATGCAATCATTTCAAATTCCTACAAGAACAAACAACCACAAGACCAAAGATCGGAACAATTCCTCTCTTTCAAAATAGGGGACTTTTAAAAAAAAGACATTTTGTGAGTTATGTCATATTTCATCACCATATCTTTAGTCTAAAGCTTTCTGGGCTGAGGTTGACACAAGGCAAACTTAATAGCACCAGCACGTATAATATCTGTGATAAATGTGACTTTCTGCATGATTTTTGAAGTCTATAAACCTGAAGGCAAAGTGGCAGCACAGCTTCCTGTCCGCACACTGTCGTGCTGTCTCCATCTAGTGGTCAGAGTAGGAGCTTCATCCCCTCAGTAACACCTCTTGGCCATGTGCTTGTATACTCAGCTTTATTAGATCTTTGGTTAGAGGAGCTGTACTGGTTCAAATTGTAATGCACCTGTGCTACGAAACTTAGATTCTTCTTTGCCCTGAGCTGAGTTTTGAATTTTAAAATGTGGTTGTTGCTTTGTGATAAAACTTGAAAAGTCTAGCTTTTTTACCCATTAATTGATGAAGATGAAAGATTGTATCCTACATAATATGTTCTGCAAATGTAGCTGTAATCTCAAGAGGTTTCAATTAAGGATTTTCACTATTGATTACTTTTTGGATTATGTTCTTGTTTGGTCTATTTAGTGTCATAAAATATGTAACCCTGTTAAAAATCCTTACTCATAAAATAAATAAGTCATGGGTTAAAAAGGTTCATATTTGGTTGAAACTGTTATTAAAATGTGTTAAAAATGTAAAAGGAATATTTCATAAAGGTTAAAATAGTTTGACAACAGAATAAGGTGTAATTAATAAGATTAAAATGACACATGGTTAAATATTTTATTTTATTTTGAAGGAACTCATAGGGAGAGAGGAAGTACTGATTGAGAAAAAGTGTGATCCTGGTCATTCATTGGTTAAGGTGGGATCGTCAGGTGTAGACCGGATGTGAGCAAGTGGGAGAGGTGTGTTTTCTGGAAGTAACTTGACAGAAAAAAAAAAGAGGGACGACGACGAAAAAAGGCACAACGGAGACGCATGGCCGCGAGTGTAAAGTAGAGATAATAGTAAGTGTGTAGTTCTCCGTGTCTAGAGACTGTCTGCTCGACAGTTGGGACCCAGACATTGGAGTACTGTTTACGGTTCAGCTCGGGAAGTTTCAGCTCGGAGCTCCTGCCAAAGCTGCACTGTTGTTAGCTTAGCTTAGCTACTGAGCTAACTCGGACTGTGTTATTAGCATTCGCTATCAAAGCGAACGGACTTAGCCGCGAGGAGCTAAACCAGCTTCTGATATCGGCAATGCCTTGTGGTCTCACCGTGGGAGCATGAGGGTTCGGCTCGGCCGCCGCCAGTGTGGGTGAATCGTCGTCGTTGGAGGCTGCCAGTGTGGGTGTGAGACTCGCCGTCGTTGGACATCGGCTGCCAGGAAGGCTCCATCGTCTGCTCACCGGTTTGTCTCCTGTCTACTCGCCGTGTCGCCTGCCGGACTCGGACCGGGTAAACAGCTGTTCTTGGGATCGGAGGTAACACTTTTCCTTAACTGTTCCTGGATCATTGGAAATAAAGGTGGATTTCCTCGCACTCAAAAGTCACCATATCAGGCCTGCAACGGGGGTTATTTTTATTTTGCCGGCTGTGTGTATGTGTGTGTGTGAGTGTGGGCCCACTGAGTAATGTTTGAGTTTACTGAAAGTAACTAAAAGGGTTTGAGTGTAATTGAGTAACTTGAAGATATTTTTTGCCACTTTAAGGGGTATTCATAAACTTTAAGAGTAGTTTATTGAAACTTAAAGGAGTGTTCTATATATTTTGGGAAACTTAAAAGTGTTCTATTCAACTGAAAAGGTAGACTACTCTCTGGTAGATTGGTTAATTTAATAACTGACAGCGAGTCAGATCCTTTTATGGTTTATTTGACACATAATTTCAGTAAAAGTGTATTGCTGTGCGTTTGAATACATTTGAAAATCAAAGTAAATCATTGATTTGTTTATTTTTCTAAAAAAGAGTCTTGTGCTATTTCTTTGCCATAGTAAAAAGGTTAATTCATATAGGTGTATAAATTGAGGGTGCATTAAAAACTGAAATCCAACTTACCTTTAAAAAATTACTTATAAATCAGGGTTAAAATTATAACACATGAACCCAGAAGCCTGCCCTTAGTAAAAGGTCTATTGAGGGGAGTGCTACATAAAATGGAGGCACCGCTGGGATAAAATAAATTAGGTTTGGATTTCTAACATAATTGAAACAAAATAAGACAAACAGAACAATATAAAGTCAGTGCAGCAGTTTTATTAAGTACATAAAGGTTGTCACAATGTACGGGAACAAGCTGAAGAACTGGTGCCGGGGTGAGAGCTTGGAAGAGAGCCATGCCTTGCTGACCATCGTCCCTGAGAATACAGAAATAACAGAAATAGAAGAGACATTACAAACTGTAAAATGTTTGGGACGCGTACGAGTGAGAGGAAGAATGCTAAATGAAACTGGAGATGCACTACTAGTGCTTTGTGAGTGCAGAGAAAAAATAACCAATGAAGATGTCCCATCTAAAGTATCGAGCTTGGATGAAAACACAGAATGGCCAATTTTCACTGTTGCTGAAGGTTCAGTTTCTGATGGAGATTTTAACCTGAAACTTAATGCTCTGCTACAGGCAGAAGGAAAGTCTATGGAAGATGTGCAGGCTTTGCTGACTCCACAGCCCGTCTCACCTACTGAAGCCATCCTTCGTGCCGTCGGCGACCTGTTCGACAAATCAGCTAAGCCATCAGTGGAAAGTGGAGGATACCGTCGGCTGCGGATCTTCTCAGGTACTGTACCTACTCCGGCTGGAGAGGAACAATTCGACCACTGGTTGGAGCAAGCTTACCTGATGGTAGAAGAGAGTGAGGGTTCTGCAAGAGATAAGAGGAGGAGGATAATGGAAAGTTTAAAGGGGCCAGCCTTGGAGGTGATAAAAGCTGTGCGCCTGTCAGATCCTGATGTTTCCCCCGACAAGTGCTTAGAGGCTCTTGAAAATGCCTTTGGACTAGCAGAATCAGGAGACGACCTGTATTTTGCATTCAGAATGCAGCAGCAGCAAGCTGGTGAGAAATTATCTGATTTTTTAAGGAGATTGGAGCGTTGCCTGTCCAAAGTGATACAAAGAGGTGGTCTCCCTCCCCTAGCCATGGATGGTGCACGGCTTGAGCAGCTTCTCAGAGGTGCAGTTAATGCTGATCTGATGTTGATTCAGCTCCGACTGAGAGAGAGAAGGGCCAACCCTCCAACCTTCCTCGAGCTCCTGAAAGAAATTCGCACAGAAGAAGAATATGCAGCTTCCAGAGCAAAGCTAAATCACTCAGTGTTTACAGTCCAAACCAAACTTCAAGATGAAAACAAACACTCAGAGATACAGAGTTTGAGAGCTGAAATTAAAGAAGTGAAATCAATGTTTGCAGCACTCTCTACACAAGACAAATTGACACAAAATGAAAACCAGCAGACTAACCTTGAAAAAGCTCCAGAGACCAATGGGGATTCAGAGGTCGTAGCTCTGAGGAAACAAGTCAAACACTTACAGCAGAAAGTGAACTCAAGACTGCCTCGTCCATCTACAGCTTCACCTACAGTAATGACTGTAAACACTCCACACAGAGGGGCTGAAGCAGAGGAACGTTTCTGCTACTGCTGTGGTGAAATTGGACACATGGCAGGAAAGTGCAAAAACCCTCAGAACCAACACAAAGTGATCCAGAAGCTCATTCAAGCTCTCAAAAGGGCCAAGACCAACAGCCCTCCACCTACTGGTGGTGCCACCTCACAAGAAACTAATTGCACTGTGAGAAAGAGTGCAGTGGACAGGCTTGATCCAGCAGGCATACCAGAGGGTTTAATAGGGCCGCCATCTTTAGAGCCTCTGAAAGTGAATGGACATTTGTGTAATGCTTTACTTGACAGCGGCTCTCGGGTTAGCATCATCTTTGAATCCTGGTACCGGAGATATCTGGCTGACACCACCATTCACCCAGTGAGCAAACTCAACATTTGGGGTTTAAGCGACACCAACTACCCCTACCTTGGCTATGTGGTGGTGGACATCGAGTTTCCAAAGGAAGTAGCAGGAACGCCCACTGCTCTATCGGTTCTGGCCCTCGTTTGTCCTGATCCACCTGGTCCCGATCAGACGCCTGTGATTCTAGGGACAAATACCAAGGCTAATCTGTCCAAGCGGCTAGCTCAGCTACGTGAAGAGGAGGTTGGAGTGACTGTAGCCCACACATTCAGCATACAGAACACTCGCCCTGTAAGAGACAAAGAAAAAATTATGGACTTGACGAAAGAACAAGACGATGATGAAGTAGGCTCTGTACAGTTGGAGGGTCCAAGCTCACTTACCCTACCTGCAGGCGGGAGTGGTAAAGTAGTCTGCAAAGTTGTGCTTGGAAAGTCACTACCAAACGACATACTGATGGTTGAAGCCTCCAGTACAGCTACTCTCCCATCTGGTATCTTGCTGCAACCTATGGCGATACCAAGTAATGCTGTGGACATTAATCGACTAACAGTTCTGGTTCAAAATGAGTCACAGAAGGAAGTGACAATTCCAGTTGGAGCTGTCTTGGGTCATCTGTGTGTCACTGATGTAGTTACCACAATGTCGAAACAAGAGTCAACAACTGAGGAATTTGATGCCAGTATGATCAACTTTGGTGAGTCGCCTGTACCGGAAGGATGGAAAGCAAGGCTCCGACAAAAGCTGTTGGAGAGAGCTGATGTATTCTCCCTTCATGAACTGGATGTGGGACTCGCCAAAGAAGTGGAGCATACAATCCGCCTGTCTGACTCACGACCCTTTCGCGAACGCTCCAGGCGCATTGCTCCAGCGGATATCGACGATGTGCGCCGTCATATCCAGAAGCTATCAGCAGCAGGCATCATCAAAGAGTCCAGAAGTCCATACGCATCGCCCATAGTTGTTGTTAGAAAAAAGAATGGGGATGTAAGGATGTGCATCGACTACCGTACGCTCAATAGCCGTACTGTTCCAGATCAATACACCACCCCACGTATTGATGAGGCTCTTGACTGTCTCTCAGGTAGCCAATGGTTTTCCGTCCTGGACTTGAGGAGCGGCTATTATCAAATAGCCATGAAAGAAGAGGACAAGGAAAAGACCGCTTTCATTTGCCCTCTAGGGTTTTATCAGTTTGAAAGGATGCCTCAGGGCATAACCGGGGCGCCCGCAACTTTTCAGCGGCTTATGGAGAGAGCCGTGGGTGATATGAACATGCTCCAAGTATTGGTCTACCTCGATGACTTGATCATTTTTGGAAAGACCCTGGCAGAACATGAGGAGAGACTCGTGAAAGTTCTCGACAGACTCAGAGAAGTAGGGCTCAAGATTTCGCTTGACAAATGTCAGTTTTGTCAAACAAAGGTCAAGTATGTGGGTCATATAGTGACTGCGGAGGGTGTTGCAGCTGACCCTGCAAAAGTTGAAGCTGTGACCACTTGGCCCAAGCCTTACAACCTCAAGACCCTACGTTCCTTCCTGGGTTTTTGTGGGTATTACCGACGATTTATCCACAGCTACTCTTCCATCGTCCGCCCCTTGACCGACCTCACTAAAGGTTATGGCCCTACCCAGCGTGGGAGAAAGTCCACAAAAAGGGAAAATAATGTCTACCTGGATGAGAGAGAACCATTTGGAGACAGGTGGGACGAGTCATGCACTGAAGCCTTTGAGAAAATAAAAGACTGTCTGACAAACGCTCCAGTTTTAGCTTTTGCTGATCCTAGCAAACCATATACGCTGCATGTGGATGCTAGCCTCTCGGGGCTTGGAGCTGTTTTATATCAAGACCACCCCGAAGGGCTGAGGCCAGTCGCATTTGCGAGCAGAAAACTGAGCTCTTCAGAAAAAAATTATGCCATCCACCAGTTAGAGTTCCTGTCCCTCAAATGGGCAGTTGTCGAAAAATTTCACGATTATCTTTATGGAGCCCGTTTTACGGTGCGCACTGACAACAACCCTCTAACTTATGTCCTTTCATCAGCGAAACTCAACGCTACAGGGCATCGGTGGTTGTCAGATTTGTCAGTGTACGATTTCGACATCATCTATCGACCTGGCAAAAATAACATTGATGCTGATTTGTTGTCCCGCATGGAGCCAAGAGAAGAGGAAACAGAGTGGCAGAGCATCTCTCAGGCTGGAGTCAAGTCAATTTGCCAGCGAATCGGTGTTCTTGGTCCATCTGCAGACTCGCCTAAGTATGCTGAGCAGCTTGGAGCTCCACCCGACTGCATTCCTGATGTGTATGCGTTCCCCACACATCTTCAGTTGAACTCACTGGAACAAATGTCCAGACAGGAGTTAATTGCAGCCCAAGCTCAAGATCCTCTGATAGACTCTACTATACAAGCTTTTAAGTGTGGAAAGTGGCCAGACAGCCCTGAGTTGCTGCCTATGAAAAGAGAGATGGGAAAGCTGGTCATGACTCATGGATTACTCCATCGTGTGAGCACAAGTCATACAGGAGAAAAGACGCATCAGCTAGTGCTACCTGCTAAGTTCAAGGCTGTGGTGCTAAAGTCAATGCATGACGACTTAGGCCATCTAGGAATCGAGAGAGTTACCGATATGATCAGGAGCCGGTTCTTCTGGCCGAAAATGTCAACTGATGTCGAGCAATATGTGAGAAACTGTGGAGAGTGCGTTCTCAGGAAAACTCCGTGTCACAGAGCTGCACCTTTACACCAAATTGTGAGTTCTGGACCCATGGACCTAGTCTGTATTGACTTCCTGTCAATGGAGCCTGACTCTAGAGGAGTGAGTAATGTGCTTGTTATAACTGACCATTTTACAAGATATGCCCAGGCTTTCCCCACGCAAAACCAAAAAGCCCTCACAGTTGCAAAGGTCTTGGTGGAAAAGTTTTTTGTGCATTATGGTTTGCCAACCCGGATACATTCCGATCAAGGCAGAGACTTTGAGTCTCGACTCATTAAAGAGCTGCTGAAGATACTGGGCATACACAAGTCACGGACCACTCCGTATCACCCACAGGGTGATCCTCAACCCGAACGCTTTAATCGAACTTTGTTGTCCATGTTGGCTACGCTCAATCAAGAAAAGAAACGACAATGGAGTCAACATGTGGTCCATCTGGTACATGCATACAACAGCACCAAGTCCGATGCCACGGGATATTCTCCATATTTTTTGATGTTCGGGCGTGAGGCCAAACTCCCACTGGATGTATGTTTTGGGACATGTCCAAATGGAAAGAGTGACCAACCACACTCTACATATGTCGCCAAACTAAAAGAGAACCTACAGAAAGCCTACAAGATGGCTACAGAGGCTTCTAACAAAAGGCACCAGCAAAACAAAAAAGCCTATGACAAGAGACTTCGTTTCCACAATCTAGTACCTGGTGACCGAGTATTGCTGAAAAACCTTGGATTAAAGGGCAAACACAAATTGGAGAATCGCTGGTATGATGTTCCTTATGTGGTGGTGGATAAAATGCCGAACTTGCCCGTCTACAGAGTGAAGCCAGTGGATGGAAAAGGAAAGTTCAAAACTCTGCACAGAGATAATCTCCTCCCTATAGGAGATCTTGTGAGGATCCCAGTGTTGGACAACACAGAGGATGTGCCAAAGAGAGCAGTCACACGAAGTCGTGCCTTCAACAGACAAAAAAGAAGCACAACAGATCACGTTGTACAAAGGGAGCATAACACATCAACTGACTCTTCTGATCTGGAGTGTGAATGGCCGACTAGACCCTACAGGAAGTTTGTGGAAAAGATCATTCAAAGGAGGGAAAGACACAGTGCTGATGGATCAGAACAGTTGGAAGTCATCGGTCCCTCAGATGACAGCCACTCCGAGAGAGGCAACTCACCTGTAGATCCTGGTCCAGATGTTGCTCTAGAGACTGATTCTGAGCCAGAGCCCATTTCCAGTGAAGATGAACAACCTCCACCGAGCTGTTCTAATGTACATGTGACACCAAAGTCAACTAGGCCAAAAAGATCATTAAAACCAGTTATGAGACTTACCTACGATGAGCCAGGAAAAGCAAAAGATCAGCCTATTACCATCGTTCACAGAGGTGTTACTATAAAAATAGGTAAACATTAATACAGACCTATGTAAATGCATCTTAATGCTTTTGAGTAGAAACAGTGAGGTTTCATTTCTACCAATCTGATGAGGACATCAGACATTTAAAGGGGGAAGGGTGTAACCCTGTTAAAAATCCTTACTCATAAAATAAATAAGTCATGGGTTAAAAAGGTTCATATTTGGTTGAAACTGTTATTAAAATGTGTTAAAAATGTAAAAGGAATATTTCATAAAGGTTAAAATAGTTTGACAACAGAATAAGGTGTAATTAATAAGATTAAAATGACACATGGTTAAATATTTTATTTTATTTTGAAGGAACTCATAGGGAGAGAGGAAGTACTGATTGAGAAAAAGTGTGATCCTGGTCATTCATTGGTTAAGGTGGGATCGTCAGGTGTAGACCGGATGTGAGCAAGTGGGAGAGGTGTGTTTTCTGGAAGTAACTTGACAGAAAAAAAAAAGAGGGACGACGACGAAAAAAGGCACAACGGAGACGCATGGCCGCGAGTGTAAAGTAGAGATAATAGTAAGTGTGTAGTTCTCCGTGTCTAGAGACTGTCTGCTCGACAGTTGGGACCCAGACATTGGAGTACTGTTTACGGTTCAGCTCGGGAAGTTTCAGCTCGGAGCTCCTGCCAAAGCTGCACTGTTGTTAGCTTAGCTTAGCTACTGAGCTAACTCGGACTGTGTTATTAGCATTCGCTATCAAAGCGAACGGACTTAGCCGCGAGGAGCTAAACCAGCTTCTGATATCGGCAATGCCTTGTGGTCTCACCGTGGGAGCATGAGGGTTCGGCTCGGCCGCCGCCAGTGTGGGTGAATCGTCGTCGTTGGAGGCTGCCAGTGTGGGTGTGAGACTCGCCGTCGTTGGACATCGGCTGCCAGGAAGGCTCCATCGTCTGCTCACCGGTTTGTCTCCTGTCTACTCGCCGTGTCGCCTGCCGGACTCGGACCGGGTAAACAGCTGTTCTTGGGATCGGAGGTAACACTTTTCCTTAACTGTTCCTGGATCATTGGAAATAAAGGTGGATTTCCTCGCACTCAAAAGTCACCATATCAGGCCTGCAACGGGGGTTATTTTTATTTTGCCGGCTGTGTGTATGTGTGTGTGTGAGTGTGGGCCCACTGAGTAATGTTTGAGTTTACTGAAAGTAACTAAAAGGGTTTGAGTGTAATTGAGTAACTTGAAGATATTTTTTGCCACTTTAAGGGGTATTCATAAACTTTAAGAGTAGTTTATTGAAACTTAAAGGAGTGTTCTATATATTTTGGGAAACTTAAAAGTGTTCTATTCAACTGAAAAGGTAGACTACTCTCTGGTAGATTGGTTAATTTAATAACTGACAGCGAGTCAGATCCTTTTATGGTTTATTTGACACATAATTTCAGTAAAAGTGTATTGCTGTGCGTTTGAATACATTTGAAAATCAAAGTAAATCATTGATTTGTTTATTTTTCTAAAAAAGAGTCTTGTGCTATTTCTTTGCCATAGTAAAAAGGTTAATTCATATAGGTGTATAAATTGAGGGTGCATTAAAAACTGAAATCCAACTTACCTTTAAAAAATTACTTATAAATCAGGGTTAAAATTATAACACATGAACCCAGAAGCCTGCCCTTAGTAAAAGGTCTATTGAGGGGAGTGCTACAAATAAAAAACCCATAATCTCATAATCTCGTTTATATGCTCAGTACAACAAGTATCAGTGGACTTTCAGGACAGCAGAAACAATCTCATACACCTAATGAAGGCAAAAAATAGCCAAAATTTCTTGGTGTAGTGAATAAAATATGGTTTCCAGGTGAAAGAGGAATGTTTTATAAAACGTCAAGAGGTTTGTGTTCCTCCCGTTTAATTCAGGAACTGATTTAACAGCCACTTTAATGTGTTTAATAGGCTACAGACTCAAGTGTTTATGTTTCTCCAGCTCATATGAAGATTTGCTGCCTCAATAAAGAGTTTGGAATTCTTAAAATCTGAGTCAGTACTTACCGTCTCAAATCCTCTGTGAGGATGGTCGGGAAAACCTGCCGGCTTGCTCACTCGGAACTCATCCAACATCAGGAAAGGATCCAAGTTTCTCAGCTGGAAATAAAATATGTACAGTTGAGTTTTCATGAAAAGGTGTTGACAGTTGTATTATATCAACATGTTGAGGAACTCACCTCCTTTCTACCGATGCTCCTGCGGACACGAGCACCGACTCCCTCTGACTGCTCCACACTCAGTACTGTCCTCTCCACTCTCCTCACATTCATCGTGCTGGGAGATATTGATAATTCAGCTGATAAACACACATTTTTGCAGTGATCCCCTAAAGGTGGTTATCAAACACCAAGAAGTGACAATGATATGTAGCGGAGGCAGGATATTTTACAGTTTAATGATAAACCTTATCATCTAAAATGACATCAGTGCACCGAAACTGTAAAGTTCACAATTATAAATTATAAACTTTTTCTACAATCTCTGTCTCAAAATAGAAGTTTTCATATTGGCACACATCAGACAACATATAACAGTCATGTTAAATATATTTATTCAGCTATTTTTCCCAACATGCAATGGGTAAATGCTGGGAAACACATAGGATTCACCTTAAAAACTTTAACCCTAAATCTTATAATATGGATTGCAGTATAAAGGTTATTGTTGCTGGTGTTTTGCTTGCTGGGTTATGAAACTGTCTTGTAATAATCAGACAGAAGGAGATAAACAGGAAGCACCTGTCTGAGGGAAATTACAAAACAAAATACTGCAAAGTAATGACAGGAAAATGTCACGCAATCGCAGGGTTTTCCCGGATTCAGGACACTTTCTTGTTAAGGAGGACGGTTGCCTGGTTGCTTCTCTTGCAACTGATCTGACGGCTGTGAGCGGATCAGCTGAGCGGTCAGCTGAGCGGATCAGCTGCTCATCAGCTGATCTCAGCGGGATGGACTCAAAACTCTCGCGAAAAATCATTACAGGGAAACTTTGCATGAAATGTATCATAATTGCATCATCTGTGTGCAGGAATCCGTCATTGTACTTGCTTAGGAAAACATAAACACGCCTTGATGAGGCAGCTCTGATCTCAGATCTGTTGACAGTCGTCTGCTCCTTCATCATGGTGTTGTCGTAAAAAGGTGCCGAGTCCCTGTTAACAACTCTGCCTGTTTATTGGCTTCATATTTTTCAATATCTTCATTGTGCATAACGCAAGTGGAGCCTGTTATTTAGCTTACTTCACGTGGAGGAACAGAGCTTATGTCGATGTTAAACCTACATTGTAACATACACCCACCTACCTGGAAGTATTAGACAACAAGTCCCGATACTGTTCTGACTGTTTTTACTTGTTTTATGACGATATTTGAATAACTGGCAGTTTATTGTTGTGTCCTCCGGCGTCGTCACCTCCTCAGGTAGGGTTACAATCCGGAAGTCAGGCAGGGGGCGTGGCTAAAAGGACAGCTGGAAATGATTCAACACAAACAACAACCAGACTGGACAATCAATGATTCAACTATGACCTCAGATTAACTCCACCACCTGCACAGGACTGGAGCTAAAGCTCAGGGTCAACCAAGTGAATCATACAGCACAGATTCATTCATTCATTTTTAGATAGCTTCACAGTATGAGACAGTCATCATCAGACCCTTGATTCAGATAAACAAAAACTCTATAAATACATATTTTAATGTAATGAAATATTTGCTTACATCCCGGGCTGGATTGCATAGACTGTATTTTTTTGGGCCCACCTAAACACACATTTTATTATCAGGTAAAAAAAAAAAAAGGATATATATATATGTACTTAAATGGCACATGATTCTTTTAGCTTGTATATTCATATTTTTGTATGTGTATACAATTGGTTAGGCGTGTGTTACAAGGCAAGTATAGCTTATGTTGTTTTTAAAAATCAATAAATATATATAAATACGTTTTCAGATCTGACATTCTTTGAGGAATCATATTTTTAAAAATATTTTGATATACACTGCTCAAAATTAGTTTGAGATATTGTGATATTTTAGTGTTTCACTTGAATGTTTATTCTGTGACATTTTTATTTTGCATTTTGTGAATATATTTGGTCCCCAAAAATAATGTGACACGTTTCATTTGACTCTTTATTGCATATCCACCAAATACTTTGAAAAAAAAGTGTGCTGGAGTTAAAGCCATAGTAGGCCTTGCATCTGTTGAATATATTCCTCAGTTTTAGATTTCTCCCCACTCAGCTCTGGACACTCTGCATCACCCTGTTCTTGACGGCGTTTGATGTCCTTGACGATTCGCATACTGGCAGCCTGTCCGCCAGCCAGGTTAACTGCATGAGGCCCAACCTTTATGGAGAAAAAACGGTAGTGGACACGTTCTCTGTAAATTAATTGTATAGATTATTGTTGAGACCTACTTTTGCAAAGACGTACCTGGAGAGCGGTGTACTGCCCCATGAGGTAGAGCGGGCACCCTTCTGCCCACTGTAAGCTTTCTGATATGCACGGCCAACCATCCATCACCTTCGTGGCAGGATGAAACGGACACATTTTTAGGAATTTATCTGTATGGTTCAGGTTACATCATGAAAATAGAGCATGTGGGATGGTCTGATTAATACATTGCTCCTATCTCACCAACCTTCAGTTCATTTAAAAACCTTTTTTAACCTCACCAAATATGGATATTTTGCAGCTATCTTTGGGGCAACAAAACCAGGTATTTTGAGCCCAAACACGATCTTTTCCTGGTCCTAACCAAGTGGCTTTTGTGCCTCAACGGCCTTAGACACAGCTTTGTCACAACATAACATATTTAATTACCACATTATAAAAATGTAAAGTTTCAACATATCCGTGCGACAAGAAAAGTTCAATTTAAAAATATTACAAATATAAAATTAACATACGATACCAACGTTTATCCTGGTGATTGTCTATAAACACAAAATAACCAGCAAAACATGTGCTTGTCTAACCCACCTGAATGGGGAATTCCTTCATCACCTCAGAAAGCAACGGGTCTTGTCTGACATCAAGTTTGCAGCCGGTGGCGAGCCAAATCATATCTCCAGTCCACCGCTCTCCTGTGCTGAGGGACAGACTCCAGGCTTGGCTCCTGTAGCACCATCTGGCTTCACTCACCTGCACAGTTGCATGAGACTCAAATATAAACCTTCTACATACCTCACATGTTACATCACCTGTCATGAGATTATCTTATCTCACCTCATCTAACTTTACCCCATCTCATTACTCCCTCAACTCTATACTCTGGAGGATGCTCATGTACCTCACAGTAAGTCTTCACGTCCACCTTTCCGCTCAGGATGAATGGCTGCAGGTGGATGTAGGCCTCTGGGGTGACGGCCCCTCCTTTCCTCGCCTGGTGGATCATAGCCAGCCGTTTGTGGAGACTCCGCTCATTATAGAACTGTCGCAGGTAGGCTTGGCCGTCCATCTTGATGCCGTGCTCCACGTGGGAGTAACGACCCACCAGGCTCTCCACATCGCCCACGTCAAACTGTTTTAACTGTGGAAGAACCAGTGAAGACTGATACATGTGTTGGAGGCAGACGGGTGTATCTGCAGTAAGTCTTTATGGTTTGTCTACATGCAGTTTCACACTGTCACTAGACCTGCAGGTACTTCCTCATGACCCATGTTACATGGCTGGCACCTTGCTGCAGGGCGATTGAGACGACATGAGCGCTGGTCAGACCTCCACCAACTACCATTACTCTCTGCCCTGCCTCACACACTACACACGCTTCTAGACACACATAAGCAAACGAAAAGCAAAGGAAAGGAAAGGAAAGTGTTGCAGCGAGGATGAGGGATCAGAAGCAAGGAAACCTCAGGTGAAAGCAAAGTATTATTGACAGGTCAGTCACCAGAATAAAATGCTGGCATCGTACGTTTCTGCAAACCAGAGATACATTACAGTATTTTAAGCAAAAACATGATGTTTTCCTAATCCTAACCAAGTGGTTTTTTTTGCCTTAACCTAACCAGAGTGTACGCACCGCGCTGTAATAAGAGAGAAATCAACATAAACAAAAGCAAAGTTGCAACATAAAATATTCAGTTTTAATTAAGTGGCTTTGCAGAAACGCACTTAGCTAACACTTACTTACACTTATTAGGTTGCTGGTCAAGAGGATGGTTCAATATTTGTAAGCGTGAAACCACGTGATATTCTTATGTGATGTCAGGACACGTTACAGCTGTTTGTGGCGACAGAACCAGGCAAGCCACAACAGCAGTGTCACAACATAAAATCGGATACTTAACATAAAGAATCCTGAAGTTGCAACATATTCATAGTTTGCAGAAATGTTCATTACAAACATTCATTCTGGTTTCCATGCAAAGCTTTTTTGTATTATTGTGATTTTACATAAAAATGGTGTCTCACCTTGAGTGAAACAAGTCTCACTCTCCCTCTGACAATCTTGAAGTTGTTGCCGAGCAGTTGTCAGGTGGTGCATCAGGTGCACCGTGTGCTGCAGACGCTCCTCTGGGTAGCTCTCTCCAATACTTTTCACCCATGAAGGGATGTTTGCCATCTGGGCACGGGTTGGACCTGTTGCCATAACGACCTGACGGGCTTTTAGGATGAGGCCTTCTCGAAGTTGGACTCGAAAATATTTCGCTCTCTTTCTTGAAACGTCTCCCTTCCTTTCAGTCACTCTCAGTTCACCCTCCTGTATCCAGTCATTTTCTTCTTCCATCACAGGTGTGATATGCTCCACTGTTCCCTTCACCAGCACTCTGTCCAAGTTGTATTTCTTCACCTGTATGTTCAGATTCACCCACATAATAATTTGGGAATTAACAATGCTCAGATTTAGGTGCTCATGCTGCTTAAAGGATAATGTTGGCATTAGACTTAAACCAACAACCCCCCTTTATTCCTACAGAAGACATACATTTTATAATTTGGAAGTGGCGTAATGCTTTGAGTAATATATTGTTTAATACAGTGACTCGCAGATGCTTTGAGTTGTGACCCCAGAAGGTTGGCTGCCATCCCATTTTTTCATAATTTAAAATAATTAACCTCAGCATCAAGGTAATAAATAGATAGCTAGAAATAACTCCAGCAAGCATAAAGCAAAATTCAAACTACAGCAAAGGTTATTTAGATGCAGGCTGCATGCTTTTGAGAAGTTATTTTATTGAGCATAGTGTGAAGACATGAGAGTGACGTTAGAGAGACCAGCAATTAACACAACAAATCAAGCAAACACAGTGTTTTTAGTATCATAGTACTGTAAAATCTATGTAACATTAAACATACCATGCAGAACACACACACACACACACACACACCTGCTCTTTAAAGAAATCCACACTTAGTTTGGTTCCTGGCAGACTGAAGGATAAACTCTTCTTGAGTGTTGACGTGATATTGAGCCGTTTCCTCTCCTTCTTGCCGAGCCTCGTGTCGTTAAAAAAAGCATTTTCGTCCAGAATATAGACCTGGTCTGGAAGACTGTGAAGTTCAGCTGAACGGTTATACTTCAAAACAAACTCCTGCAGAGCTTTCTGTGAAGGAAAACATACACACACATCTGTTTATTTACATTCATACAAAAGCAAGTTCTCTTAAGGGGTGTTTGTTTGTGTTTATACCTTATTGAGAGGGTCTGTGTGCACCAGCGTGTGTGAGCGCAGGTGAGGGATGTTCAGAGCTGTGAACTGGCTCTCCCACAGAGTGGTCCACTCTCCGTAGGAATCTACCGCTCGGAGACTCAGCGGGGGGCAAACAACCCTCTCTGATACCGTTGACTTTGCTAGTTGCTCCTCCAGTGTCACGCCTGCAGAGACTAACAGCAAACCACATGTGAACTGAAATGTGAACTGTGAAAAACTTACACAATATTCAGACTTACTAAAATGATTTAACATTATTACACATGATGAGAACATACTGAGTCATAATTTCTGTGCCGAGTTTATAATTTAGATTATGAGTTCAAAATTATGATTTGAGACCATTTTAAAACCAGGATCATGAAAAACTAACAAATGACAAACTCAAGATATGAGATGACGTTTTAAAAAAGTGACTCACTGACTCAAACTGAAACCCAATGAGAATGACTCATAATATTTCTCTTAAGTCATACTTTTTGCCATTAATTCACAAGTTAAAGTATGACTTACTGAGTCAAGACTAAATCAAAATTATAGCTTCAATATGTACGATATCTTAGATTATGAACAGAATGTGAAGAAAGAACAGTTTTGACATTACGTCTGTGTATCGTGTTGCAAAAGTAAGCATGCTCACAAGCTAGCCCCAGCCTGTCCCTGTCTAAAGTTCCTGTGTTAGCAGTGTAAACACTAACACTCTCCTGGTTTTGGGGTGTTAGGTCGGGCTTACCACCAACCCTAAGCGTCAGTAATTGACAACATGGGAATGAGACGCAACAAGCAAATATCTTACATATTGCACTTCAATCAAAATAGTTGGCAGTTAATTCTCTGTCTTTCAACAAATCAATTAATCGATTTTTTTTTCCCAGCTCTATGTTGAGTGTACCAGTTGTTGTCTTCCTCTTCTTCTTGCCCCTGCAGCGTTTGCTGTTGGATGTTTGCTGGTTCGCCTGAAGCCCCAGAGGGTCCGAGCAGGAGGGGGAGAGGGCTGTGTCATGACTTGGGTCTGAGTTTGGAACAGGGTCAGAGTTGGATAGCAAGGTAGCAAGGGTCAAGGCATGAGGGCCTCCCCCTATTATCAACACATCAAGTATCACCATCTGAAAACACACACAGACACAGTACAGCAAAGTGTTAAACATTATGTAGTTAAAAGTGAGTCGTGCTTTCAAAACCTGGTTTGTAACCAGAGTTGGTTCCTTAAAATGCAACTTTCACTCAATGGTGGTTTACTTTTTTGGATCAGTAGCTAGTTTACTCATGGTTATTGCAGTATTCATTAAAATTCAACAGGGACATTCTAGTTCTAGTTTCATTCTTATGAAATCAATGAGTTGTTCCCGGAGAAGTGAGGTTAAGAAAAACTACAGCAGTGAGTCACATACATCATGCACAATCTCAGTACCTGGTTGAGGTTTGATCGTCAGCTTATGTCAGACTCTGAGATGACGGTGAAGCGTGGTCGGTGTCTCAGTTCAGTGTGTGCTGGCAGACCTGAAAGTTTGCGACAGTGACGTGTGCCTCGCATGTAACTCAATCCACCTCAGCGTCAACAGATTTAGCTGGACTTCACTGGCTCGACGGGGAAAGCTGGAAATAGCTTCAGTGTGTGTGTGTGTTTGTATAAATTTAGTAACACAGCCCATCACAGTATAAAGACAGTAAAGGCGCTGCACCAGCTGATGTGTTTGCCGTCATGTGAACACAGAATGTAACATGATCATCTTTTCTTTCTTTTCTCTTTTTTCAACGTATATAAGCGACCCTTTAGTGGAAAGTATCTTCTTTGCAAATGTTTTACAAGGAAGGAAAGGCACTCAGCATGTTCAGGTGCTTTGATGATCTTTTTCAAAAAAAGGTCCAATAACTTTTTCACACTTAAGTATGCTTAAGTGTGAAGGAACAAGCCCAAGGAGAAATATATATAACACATCAAACATAAAAGCCAAACGGTAACAGACTGACCGTTACAGTTTGTGAAGAACTGTTAGTTATTCCTTCCGTTTCTTGTTCGATGGTCGATTGTAGAACCACACATTGCATAAACATATGTTGTTTACCCTCCACTACAGAGTAACTTACGGTCACAGAGGAAGTAATCTTCTTCCAGTATTTTTCATGTCTAATGTGACAGACTGTAAACCGGACAGCGGCCAGTTCCTCTTTTCTCTGTTCAGGATTTTGAGTCTTTATGCCAATGTTTGACAATAACACTGCTGTTACTGGTAAACATGGTTTGTGTTGTTAAAGATTATGGTGAAGTGAACATCCAGTAGAAGAAGAATTGGCCCACTGTTAGTACAGGAAGTTTTCCGACACAACAGTTTTAACATTTTTGTTAATCTCTCAGGCAATATTGCATGGATCATGATGAAAAAATGATATCTTTAACCAAACCACGAATGGTCGTACCCTAACCAATTTGGTTTTTGTGCCTAAACCGAAGCAGAGCATAAGCACAGCTTTGTGACATGAAAACAATTGAAAATTTTACCTGCGCAAACAAAAAGTTGCAACATAAAGATCCATCCAGGTTTGATTATCTGTTTATCTGTGGTTTTGCAGAAACATACTTAGCTAACATTTATTCTGGTGATTGGGTTTGAAGGATTCTGTTAGGCCTGGGTGGAGGTATGCGCTCTACTGAGTGCCAATCTAGTTATGTTGGTTTCTAGGCACAAAACACTCTTATGTCACTGAAAAGTCTTTTACCCATGCTGTTTAAGTAGAGTAGAGAACTCACAAGAATTAAACTGACAATCTCCTCTTACGATTTAGTTTATTTTGTACTTTTGTATGTTTAATGTTTCTTTTTCAGTTGTGAAAAAGAACAAACAAAGTGGACAAAACACTGTTTTAAAAATGAATTAAATTCCGAGCTTTCTATAAATGTAGACCCTCTAAAGACTTAGCTGAACAGGCTCTCTAATACCATGATTACAAACTAGTGCACACTTGAATGAAACTATTAACTGTATTCTGTTGCTTGTTTGTTTCATCATTAATCGTTTTCCGAGTGTATTCATTCTATATTAAGTGTACTCTCAACATTACCAAAAATGAGGTCATGCACTTAATGATCCTCCAAGATTTAAAGCAACATTATGTAGAAATTGGCATTTTGTGTGATGTGGCGCACCACTGTCGTATATACAAATCCCAGGTCTGTAACAATTTGTCAGACGTAATGTAGGTGCTGACTAAAAACAAAACTCATTACGTCATAACAATGTTATGTGTTGAAAACGTGTATCTTGAAGTAAACATGTCTGTAACGCTGTGATCCTACCCTCTCACTGAAGTTACATAGAGCAGAAACAAGTGATAGAGACACCATTCACCCGATTACAAGACACTGTACCATCAACATGATTTTGAAGCTGTTATTTTAAGGTAAAAAATTACATAACGTTGCTTTAAATAAAGCCTCAATGAATAAGAAATGATGAGGAATTAAATTAAATTAACAAGTAACATAACATCAACGGAAACTTAAGGCTTTATTGATAAATTCTCGAGTTCTGTTTTCGAACAAAATCATAGCGTACACTGGGTCCTTTTTTTATTTAGGATTCACTGATCTTCATCGACTTCCTCTTCTGACATGAGTTCCCTGTCCATGACTGTGTGAGTGACCCTTCACTCTTACTTCCCCTTCTGTTCATGCAAAGCAGAAGCACAGACATGCTGAAGGTTTAAAAGAGCACCACAGTCACTGCTGTCAGCTTCAATCTTTTGCTTCACCGGCAGTAGGCACAGCTGGCACCATGGATTTGAAGGTGGGTGACAAAATCTAACTGCCTTTAACACAAAACACCACTAATATGTAAGACACATTTTAAAAAGTCTGTTTATTTATTCCAGGATTCTCTGGTAAAGGGAGGCGTGCTGATCAACCACCAGATTCATGAAGGAAAGCACCAGTATGAGGTGGAGAATGTGGTGAAGTATAAAAAA
The DNA here is from genome assembly GCF_040436345.1 of Pagrus major. NCBI lineage: Eukaryota > Metazoa > Chordata > Actinopteri > Spariformes > Sparidae > Pagrus > Pagrus major. The sequence goes on along the minus strand of NC_133218.1, from coordinate 17,221,656 downwards.
GCGAGTGGAGGAAAACCGTTTGCCAGGTACAAGTCAGACACTGCCGCAAATACAGACTGGTGTTTTTCTGTGCCCCAGAAAACTTATTTATTGTGAGAAAAGAAAACTTTTATTATAATTTTCAAGCACAGACAAGTGTAGTTCCTTCTAGTGCAGGTAAAAATAAATTTGAACAATTAATTAATTAATAACAAACATGTCACACAAAACATAGAGAGGCTCAAGAATCAGTTAATCAAGAAAATAATTGGTAAATAAGAAATCACTTCGCCATTTGTTAGAGCAACTGCATTAATTTATCAACAACCATTAACATACATTCATTCACGTTAACTGCGGACCTGAAACTTATGACGTTTGTTGCCAAATTCCGCAGAAAACAGAAATACAGAAGTCTCTCATGTGAAATAACCAAAACTATTCCCACTTTGGCAGCAAACAGTGTGAATGTAGGAGCCCATTGCCTTATTTGTATTAGGAATTTTTTTAAGATTAAAAAGTTGTAATAAATGGGTTTTGAGCCAGATGGAAAGTTGTCAAACGATACATTAACTTCTTTACTATAAGAGACAGAAACAAATCTATCTGCGTTTGAGATACATTGTCCCATCTGAGTTCCAGTGAGACAAGTGTTGATTAAAAAATAATAATGGAGGCATTGTCGCTTGTTCAACTAACAGCAACTTTATGACTTTCTAAACAAAATATGTCTTACTGAGACATGTGTTGTTGACATGTCTTAAAATTATGTTACACTACAGGACAGGGACGTGGGACACCAATCAAAGTAGGGGTTGCTGAGCAGTCAGTCTATATAATGAGGTCATTGTAAATGGTGCAACATTCATGTTTTTGTATTAATAATAATGGCCAGGCTAGCAACAACAGCAAGGAGATGAAGAGGGAGACAAGTTCCCCAGACTACCTTATTAAATCACTCAACCTTTGTGAGTTGTTGAGTTAGGAGAAACTTTATAAATGTTGTGTAACTCCTTTTATGACAAATTCTGAATTACTTGGGCCCTCTCGTAAATTCGGCATATGTTACATTATATATTATATTTTTCTTGTGCAAAAAGCCTTGTGTCCGTTTGTCCCAGTGATGTTTATTTGAATGTAGAGCAGGGAAGTTTTTCCACTACAAATGGCTCATTACATTAATATTCTCGTTAGCTGTAACTAATGTATAACTTAATGTGTTCTATTTTTCCTCAGGAGAGGAGACAAACTGATGGAGATAAACGGGATAGACGTGCAAAATCTCACACCTGAGGAGTTGGCACAAATGTTAGCTGATGGTAATCCAAAGCTGGTGAGTTCACAGACTTTACGTATCGTTGTATAAAACTATTCCTTATTATTTTAAGAGAAAATCGGTCAAACTCAAACTTTGAGTGTAGAAAATGTGTGGATCCCAGATAGAATAGTTGCTGCTGTGGTAATAACTAATACGGATCCTATAAACAAATAAACAAACAAAGTTATTGTATCACCAGCAGGCCTATTTATATTGTATTTAACCCCCACCCCCCTTCTGGTTGTCAGACGGTGCACAAGACCGGCAGGATAAAGGAGCACCCTGAGCTGTCCTCCCCAGCTGAGGAAACTTTATGTCCCTTCTCCAAAGAGTCGACAGTGCTCAGTTTCAGCATGGAGATGAAGAGGGAGGAAGACCTGGAGGAGAATGAGGTGGAGCAGGAGGGGGAAGGAAGAGGGAGTGCGGGTATAGTGGAGGATGTTTGTAAAGATGCGGAGAATGGGGAGGGTTCAGATCTGCTCATTGTCACCATGACGAAAACCAGCATCTCTGTGGTGAGCGGGAGGGGCTGCAAGGACGGGAGCCCCTGTCCGGGGTGTCAAGGGTCAGGATGTACCTTGAATGACGTGGTGGTGGTGGCAGAATCCAGCACGGTGGTGCTTGGTGAGTAAGTTGGGTTTTAGTCTACTGACTTCTCTTCATTTTACTTCTCTTACTAGAGTTAATAATCATCGCTCAGCATCAATCAGCTTCGTCAGGGATAGAAAAGTAGAATAGTAAAGTCAGAGACAGGCATTCAGTATCTGACATTAAGAGATATTAGAAAATAACCAACTTCTTAAGATAAATAAACCATTCAATAATCTCATGGAAAGTTGACCTCTTGGAGTTAAGACAGATCTATGTACAGTGGAACTCTGCTCTACTTGTAAAAACCTGCAAATACTCAGTGAGGAATTAATCACCTGTGATAAAGTTTTTTTTTTCTTTTTTCTAATGAAAGAGGATCTAAATCATGAACTATATCCTCTTGTTTGATTGTTCCCTGTGTCACTTCAAGTTCCAAGAGGAAGTGGAAGTTTCAGAGTGGAGAAGCCGTCTGACGTAGAGGTTGAACATGTGGCCACTCACTACTACCTCAGAGGTCTCTGCCCTCAAAGGACCCTCTACGCTTCACCAAATCCAGGTTTGTCACTCAGAGCAGTGAGTAGGACCCTGCCACGTACCTGTCAACTGAAAAATGTAAATATCAGCCATCACAGATGTGTTAATCTCCTCATTCATTCATCATTATGTCATTTTCTTTTGATTCTTTTGTGTTCAGAAAAGATCACCATCTACTACTACAAGTCAAACATTGTGGAAAGGATTTTCAGAGGAACGCCAGTGGTCCTAAACTTCACTGGGTCCAACTGCTTCATGAGGTGCTGCAAGGAAGGAGACAGAGTGCGGCTACAAGTGGAGGTAAGAAATATTACTGAGTCAGTGTTTAAGGTGCATCATCCTGCTTTATACCAGTTTGTGTCCATGAAACTAAGTTTCATGGACCCAAAGTTTGAGGTACAGTATGTTTTTGAGTTTCAGTATTGTTAGAATGCAACAAACTTATCACTGCAAATAGATGTAGAATAAATGTGCATTTCTGCACACCAAGGATATGTTGAAACTTTATGCTTCCTTGGGTCCAATTTTTAATTTTATGTTGTCACAATGCTGTGCTTATTCTCTGGTTAGGTTAAGGCGCAAAAAAAAATCCAATCCAAAATGCAAGAAACAAAAAGGCAGACGGCAGAAAACACAAGGAGCAGGCATTGTCAAATCTAGAGCTAAAGAATGACAAAAATACAAAAAATTAAATCAAGTACAAACCAAAGGGGCGATTGGTAGACAGACAGGAACAGGAGGAGCACAGGACTGTCACAGGGAAACAGAACAGACAAACCAACAAAGAGTGAGGGAACAACACAGGCTTAAATACAAACTAAACTAATGAGGGGATAAGGTACATAACAAGTTAATTTCATGTGTTTTCTCGAGATCTCGAGTTATTATCTCGAAATAACAACTGCCGTTTTCCCGAGATAACAGGATAATTTTCTCGAGATCTCGAGATAACGAAACTTTGTTTTCCCGAGATAACGATATAATTAATTTGAGATCTCGAGATAATGACTGAGATTATGGAGACGCCCGGGACCTCGTAGCTGGTCAGCTATGTAGTTAACAACGACTTCAGGCTCACTTAGATTGCACCGCAGATATAGCTGAAGCCTTGCTAACCATCTTTTTAGATTACGCACACTAATGTGTATATTATCTGTAATAGCAAGGCGTAATGCTATTTCAGCCTGTGTCAGGCCTTGATTGAAAAGATATGCGACGCTGTGATCGATATGCTCCTGCTCCTCTGACATTGCTACACTGAATGATGTTTCCTGCAATGATTTAATATACTACACTATCGTTTTGTTTTCTCAAGATCTCGAATTAATTATATCGTTATCTCGGGAAAACAAAGTTTCGTTATCTCGAGATCTCGAGAAAATGGCAGTTGTTATTTTGAGATAATAACTCGAGATCTCGAGCAAACAAATGAAATTAACTCGTTATCTTGGGAAAACGGCAGCTGTTATTTCGAGATAATAACTCGAGATCTCGAGAAAACAAATGAAATTAACTCGTTATCACGGGAAAACAGAGGAAATGAAATGTATGAATGCATGGCCCTTTAGGGCTTCCGTAATAAGATGCAGCTAGAGAGACACTGGGAATGAAACTGATGTGAGACGTGTGGAGGGAAAATCAGACAGGGGAGGAGCAGAGTATTAAGAAAGAACACGAGGAACACAGGTGAGCGGGAAGTAGAAAGCAATACAAGAACTAGAGAATATAACTTGATGAATGAAAACAGGAAATAACTAACCAGTAACCAAAATCATGATCAGCATCTCGGGGGCTGTTTAAGCTCAATGCTAACATTGGATGCTAAGATGCTCAGGATAACAAAGCTAACATGCTGATGTTTAGCAGGTGTTATGTTTAGCATACAATCATCACTGTCTCAGTTTAATGCGTTAGCATGCTAACATGTGCTAATTAGCATGAAACACAGAGTACAGCTGACTTCGATGTGAATGAAATTAGTTGTGCAAGTATTTGGTCATATATGAAAGTCCTGCAAAAAAAACCAAAACAACAGTTTTTGATCTGGTGTTGGTGCTCGAGGATAAATTCAGGGGATCACCAAAGTCAGGAGGAAAAATGTATGTCTACACAAAATGGTTTGACAAACTAAATGACCAACATCCAGCCTTAGAACTGGACTAATAAAGAGTAAATAAATGTTAAATGGATATATGTTATCTGGGTTTTTGTTCTCATTGAGTTTAACTAGTTGATCACTATTATTGTGACATTAAGAGCAAAGAAATCAGCTCACTACCAGGATGTTGAATGACCTGTGCTCTCTGTGATGAATATCACATCTTTGTTGTTGTAGACATGTGAGACGCAGACCCTGACGCAGATCTCCAAAAGCGATAAGAACAGCCTCTCCTACGTCTTCTACATGAAGTCCAACCGTACAAAACAGCGGACATTTGAGTCAGCGCTGCATCTCGGCTGGTTCATCCAAATCGTCAACACGGACTTCGTGGAAATGGGAACCCTGGATCGAGCGGAGGGAGAGCGGGCGTTCCTCTTCATCATCAAGAAGTGACGGAGAGTCACAAGTCTTCATACTTACTCTCAGTTCTCAGGCAGGTCAGCATAAGGGGAGACACTAAAGGTGAAAACATTGTTTTTTCTTGCTCCGATAAATTTTAAGATGTTGGACTATTTTTTCGTCCATCTTTCAAAAATACACATCTAGGTGTTTATTTTCAGTTATTTTATGGAAATGTATGCAACTTAGCTGTATTTACTTAGAAAGCCTTATTTGCATATTGAAACATAAATCATCAGTGTAAGGAATCAACTTTAGTTTCATGGTGTAGTGTCTCCCCTTAACATTTAAAATTCTCTTGTGAATTTTGACTTGAAGATGATGTTAAACAAAAGAACAACACACGGAGCTCTTTTGCTTTAGCCGTCCGGTCCAGTGATAGAAAACAGTGTCACTGTGTCAAATTCTGCTATTGCAGAAGAGCGTAGATATGTATCATACAACTATTTACAATTTAAAAAATGTTTTGCGTACGTCCAGACTTTCATATGTGATGTCACTTTTGGTAATCAGTTATGTTGTTTAAAGTGACCTTCCAAGCTAATTGTTCTTTTGTTTTTGTTTTTTTTATAAACATGATTATTTTGTATTCAAGATATAACTTTTATCAAACATACACTGTATTTTCAAAACAGGTATCGCAAACAAGGGATTTTGATAATAACTTTATTTAACACTTCCTAATGTACGTTATTTAGAGATTTTGCGAGCAGATTAAACTATAAACATGAGTCCAGTGTATTAACACAAGTTCTCAATGACTAGTTCTTTGTTTTACACTGGAAATGTGCAGAAACTGAATTTTTTCTTTGTATTATTACATTTTCTTATGCAGCTATCTACCAGATATGCATTGACAACATTTAATTTGACATTTTAAAACAAGTAAAAGTACAAAACAAGTAGAAATTACAAAAAAATATCTTTTGCCTTTTACAGAATGTTAAACATTAAAAAGTAATATTGACAAACACAATCCTTGTTCTTTTGATTGACTGTCCAGAATTTGAGCTGCATGACACTTAAACATCCACATCACAACAGTGAGAGGAAAGAAAAATCACAGTACAATCTAAAGAACATATACTGGAAGCATTTACAATTAAATAAAGTTTTTTTATGTTATTAAAATATTCTATTTATGAAAAAATACAGTTCGATTAACTAATTAATCATTTTGACATCTATTTTGAGATCTACTTGAGATATAACTTAAATTTTCATAAATTACTATTTCAGATACAGTGTTTACATTAAGTATATTAAACTAATATGTGCAATTTATATCATTTTTTATTAGATTTATATTTGTCATAAAATGTTCAGTTAATAGGTATAGATAAGTAAATATACAGAAAGTACAAGGTAAATGTCCATTATTATTACAAAAACGTACATATAACTTACTGATGTCTCAAAGTAACACAGTTGTAGCGCTACATATTGTTAAAGGTGCAATACATAAGAATTAGTCACCTTGAATTCATACTCAACGATTAGGAGCAGCATAAAACCAGAGTAAATGTTAACCGCTGACAACTGTTTAGTTTATACACCAGTGACTGTAGCGACTGTTAGCTTGTTAGCTCAGTTAGCTGTGCAGTTAGCTGGACTACCAGGGGAATGTTGGTGTTTTGACAGCTAGCACAGCACAGCAGCTTTGGAGCGCTGGGAGAAAGAGGTTTTCAGGCTCAGGGCTAGCGGGTTAGCATGCTAACTTCAGTCGATAACAAAAAAACATAAAGTCATATAAACATAACTGTTATTTCGTCACATTCTGGTGATAATTTTAGTTAATTTTCGAATGTTTTGAACTAAAATTCCTACATATTGCACCTTTAATACTTGTATAGAAAATAGCACACTTTTTGGACATTCACATGGGAAGTATAGTTAGTATATTACAATTAAGTATAATTAGGTCTACCTTTTAACAACCTAAATTCACTATACAGCTGTCTGTTAGGGTAAAAATCTCAGACAAACTAAAACTTGCACACATATACACATTAAGCAGTTACACTGATGGTTAATAAGAGGCCATGCAGCGCTGGTAAACGAGGGAACGGCCTTATCAGAGCAAGAGTTTTAACTTTCCCATTCTTGGAATATGTGTCTACTGTACGTAAGCACTGAGGACACCTTCGCTCTGTTCCTCAGAATCCAGTTTGTTCATCGTCACTCTCCTCAAAGGCTTTGTTAGTTTGTCCTTCAGCGTTTTCATCATAGGGATTCTCCACACCGGTCGTTGCAGACTTCCTACAAACACACAAGAAATGCAACACATCTCTAAGTTATGCGAGTTTCGAGCTAACATGGCGGATATAGGTCACAGTCTCAAGAGCAAACTTACTGTTTGCGCTCTTTGATACCAGAGAAGATGAGGTAGACGCCCAATAGTACAACGATTCCCATGACCACCCCAAACACCACCAGCCACACCTCCACCGGCTGCTCCACGGGAGGGGCCAGTGTTGGGATGATTCCCGCGAACTCCAGCGTCTGGTCATCCAATTGGAAGGCATCGTTGATTCGGGCTCGAGATAACCTGGGATCAATATTAAAATGGGTTAATTATTGCTCACATTTATTAAATGTCTCAACAGAAAGGTCACACAGAGTTTGACATATTATTTTTAGCAGGAAGCGGTTGAAAGAGAATCCATATGTTAGAAAGGCTCTGTTAGCAGCTCTGTGAGCTAATTGTTGATGTTTAGCAAGTATTATGTTTATCATGCTCACTGTCTTGGTTTACTTTATAATGTTTACTGTATAATGTGTGATGTGCAGCTAAGGTTGATGGGAATGTCAATAGTTTTGCAGGTATTTGCTCATATACAAATTTAAGTTTTGCCCTGACAATGGCACTCGTTGTCTTGTTAAGTCTTGAGTCTTTGACCAGCTGGTGGTTTGTTTTTTCTCTTATGTAGCACAAAGGAACTTAATCTCAGTTTCATTTGACAACCTTGGTGTTGTAAGATGACAAATAAATGACCTTTGAACCTTCAAAATGTCATGGCAATCCATCTAACATTTGTTAAGATATTTCAGTTTGGACCAAAGTGGTGGACCAACAGACCAAAATTGCCAACCTTAGAGCTAGCATTACTAAAGATAATTAAAAACTCAATTAACTTGGCCCGTATAGCTGCTCAGGGTAAACAAAAATGAGTATATTGCAGTCAGTGTTTTGGAAGATACTGTAAATAATCAAAATACACTTGAATAAAACTAGAGCCTCACCGTATGGCAGCCACCACAACATCTTTTGGGATAAAGTCGTTGGGAGTCTCTGTGTTTTTGACCATAAAGTAGAAGGAGATTCTTGGAGTCCAGGGAGTCGTGATGACGTCCTGTGATGTGAAGGAGCCGCTCATGTTCTGTTGGGCGTAGTACTGCCTCAGAGCATACGCAACGTTGGCCTTGAACAGGTACATCTCATTTTCATTCCAGGGATACTGAAACATATTGTAGTTGATTAGTATTTGTTGTGTTTTCAAACAGATTGCAGTTCACAAATTAATTTCATGTCTGGTTACATCATCTTCTAATAATGATTAATAGTACTCACAGCTTTATCGCCCATGGCAGCCTTCAAACTCAGTCTCACTTTAATTTGATTCTCTGAATCTGTAAAAAGTCAAATCATGAATTCAGTCTGATAGCTTGTGATTTTGTTTTGGCTAAACACATTTGTTGCTTCCCATTATTCATATTTCATCAAGTCAAGCGTGGCAGGTGACCGGTTGTCTGGAAGCAGTTTGCAGCCATAACATGCATTCTCTTCAGGAAATGTATTGTACTTTCTAGGAAATTAGTGTAGTTTGAAAATGAAAACACAAGTGACTTAAGTCTGTGTTTTTTTTTACTTCCTTAAAAAAGCCTTTAGGGGGGTTTTCACATCAGTATCTGTGTCTGCTCAAAGAGTTTAAATTCCTGCGGGGCAGCTTTATAAATGTATCAAAAAGGGTTCAATTAATTGTGTTTGTTGTGGACTTAAACACAACATACACATGATATGTCAGTATAAATACACTCAACCAAGATTAGTTTGTGTGTGTTATTTGCTTTTTTAACCAAGTCATTAGTTAGAGGACAAAATCAATATCAACCGTCTGTAAAATGTAAATAAGGCTCCGGCCATGAGATTGTTAGCTCAGCTTAGCACAAAGCCCAGAAACAGGATGAAACAGCTAGCCTGGTTCTGTACAAGGGTAACATTTCATAAAAAATCATTTTTACCATACAGACATGAGAAATATTCCTGTCATAAAACTGATTGTTATTTTAGTGGTGATAATCTTCAATATGAGTATCTTTACTCACATGGAGATATTTCTGGGTTCCAGCCCACCATCCTGTTGTGTTTTGTGTTCTCTACTTTAAGCCAGTCATGAAGCTTTTGGAAATAGTCCAACAAGGGCGTGGCGTCCATCCTAACGTCACCGGATATCGTTTGCAAAGCCTTGGTCCAGGACTGGGACCTTCCCAGCTCTAACATCTCCCTAACAGAAAACATTGATGATAATAATGATGAGATGTATGCATGTGTACCACAGTTACACAATAGTGTATACCACACTCCTGTGTTAAAGAGGAACAGGAAGTCGTCCATACCTCAGCTTGGTTCCTGCTTCTTTGGAATCAGTAATGTCACATGTAGACAAGGGTCCCGTATGATTAGCAGCATCGCAAAGCGCCTTTTGGAACTGAAACTGGTAGATGGTTCTTGTGAAGTACCTGCATTCACACACACACACACACACACACAAATACACAAACACTCATGGGTGATGTCTCACAGCACAACTGGGGTAAGAGACCATATTTCCATCCCAACTCGCTGGGAAGCTCAAATGTCATACTGCTTTGTTCCAGGTCAAGTGAATCAGCAACTGAAAAATTATCCGGATTGGGAGTGAATGACTTTGCAATGCTAGCACAGAAGCTTTGGACCGAGATGGGCCAGAGCTAACTGGTTAGCATGCTAACTTCAGTAGATATCTCTACAAACCAATACATGGAAGTCTTAATGTGAAAACTCTTGTTTCTTCACATGCTGTTGATAAGTTTTATTTAATTTTTGAATGTTTTCACCTAAAATTCTTACATATTGCACCTTTAAAGTGTGTTTACAGGTCTTGGGGCATCATACGTATGTGAAAAGTGACTGACATCACTGGGGGCAATTTATCAGCTTACACGTAGCTTCCTCTGGAGCCACAAAAGGCTTTATACTACTTTTTCACAGATGCAGTAGTACTCCCCAAGCCCTGCAATCAGACTTTTATGTGTAAAATTGTTGGAGTTACCCTTTAAGGTGTCATGCTTTTATTTCCGTGAAGTGCTGAGCTTTACAGGAGGCGTGTTACCTGATGAATGAATAGTCTCCAGACACGTGGAACAGAGCGGGCGGGTCACAGTAGGTCTCATCTCTGGGGTATGGCTCCGCCACCCCGACCAGCTCCCTCCTGTTATGACAACAGAGAGTCAGCACTGACGCAGGCTGATGCTGTAACTATGGACCTGTAGCGAAGCAGCCGCTGAGGTTACACAACACGAAAAGTCATAATACTTGTCTGCGCTACGTCCGCTCTTGATGTCGTGACCACATTTGATGACATCAATATTATTGTGAATTATCACGGGCTGCATAAGTAAACTGGCTTATTTAGAGATGCTTCATGTACGTCTCTGCTTACTTCATCTCCCACCACTGCTTCATCCATTCATCCTTGGGGATGTTCCCCGCGAGCACCTGCCACCTCCACTCCTCAAGCATGTAGGTGAATGGCAGTGTGGCCACGATGGTGAGCGCCTGTTTCAGGAGGAAGTTGATCTCAATCTCTGCAAGGCAAAAAACACAAAATAGTTGAAGATATATGAAGTGAAAAGTCAGGAAGCTTCTGGTCTGTAACTTCTCAACCAGAAGTTACAGCGGCTACAAGAAACGTTAGGTTTTTGTTGACTCTGGTGTCGACTGTGGACAAAAGCATTATGAGCACCACCGCCTTGTGTCAAAGATCTTGATCTGGCTAGACCGTTCATTTGTTTTCAATAATTATACAGAGGTAGCTAATCTTCTTGCTGATGGTCTTGTTTGCTTCAGTATAAAATTGAGACTGTTTCATAACCAGTTAAAACTTCCCTGTAGTACGTTAAAGCTCTCAACTGTGTCTAAAAAGGACATTGATTCCCCCTTTTTTTACAGCCTACAGCCCTGCTGTGTCATAGTATTCTTTTCTGGGAACATTTCAGTGAGTTTACTGCAAGACCCAGAAGTGTTTAGCACTCATTTGACGTGCTATTTATGACACCTAAGTCCGACACTGTAGCTAAATGACAGTTTGTATAACAGTTAGCAGAGGGCCCAAGGTCATGTTATGCCTCTGGTCACTGAAGTAAACAGGTGAAAATGGTTGTGACATCATCTATCCGTGTCATTTGAGGGCAGCAACTCAGACATATTATTCATACTTACTCTGATTCAGCCAGATCTTTAAATTAATTTGTCACTGATTTGCATGCAGCCCAGTGGAACAAAGACGGATTGTATTCAGATTTGTGATCTGGCCAACCAGATACAAGACAGTTGAAATGACAGTTATTATAAAACTATTGACTATAGCAACCTGAAAGGATGAGTTCACCCATTAACTGAGAATTCAGTCATTTTCTACCGATCCCCATGGGTGCTAAAGCTTTTAGCTAAGCAACTACAGTGAAGATTTCGTCTTAAAAAAAGGTATAATTAATGACTTTTCAAATCAATTTGTGACCTTGGGGTTTCTGGAGACTTCAATTATACCGAACAGGCTATGTGGGGTTTTTTTTCAGTTGTGTTTCTATTTAAAATGCGTCCCTATCTAGTTCAGTTGTTTAGGAGAATGCTGCAACGCTGTTTTGCTGTGAAACTTCACCTGACTTTCCATTCATATGGGGGTGAGTAGAAAATGACTGAATTTTAATTTCTAGGTGAACTAACCCTTTATCCTTTACTTTGGTTTGATAATTGTCAGTGTTCTACATCAACAGCACCGTTCATATTAAACGATACATACGTTCATCATAATCAAAGTCAGGAGCTAGGAGCTTCAGGCTCTGCAGGTGTTTGGGAGTCGCAGCAGAGAGGGACATGATTTCTCCGACAGCCTCGTGGAAACCTTCGTTGGCTCCGTCCCTCAGGAGGTAGGTCAGGTTGCGGTAAGCCATCTGGTACTGGTTGTGACCCATCTCGTGGTGCACTGTGAGGAAGTCATCCATGGTGACCTTGGTGCACATTTTGATCCTGAAGAAATCACAGGAGAACTGTTGTTGTCAGCAGTTACAGTGTTGGACACAGACATGGCACAATCATATCAGATATACTGCACCAATAAAAAAAGTCAGCGCAGTCACGTGTTTCTGATGAGTCAGATGTAATGAGCACTGAAGCCCAAGTCCACAATAATAAATTAAGTCCTTGTCTAAGGACTGGAGGGTTTCATAAAGGATATCTTTGATTCTTTTTTAGTAGATATAACCCAATCTGACACTAGAGGAGCAATAATAACTGACTTTTGGAAATAGTTACATTTTAAATTTGGACAAACTTTAAGACACTCAAACCTCAGAAAACATGAGTATTGGATCAACGATATGATTAATATTTGACTTTGGTTATCTTTATCAGCAGGAAAGAATGACTCAGAGAGATTGATCAAGATCATTGTTCCAACTAGTTCATATTTATGGCTCTCGTGTACTGATCTACAGATTACACTTTTCAACGCAGCACAAATACCCCTATAAATCATCTCACATGGAAATATGTTTTATGATGACACAGTATAAGCTCTTAATCAATTGCTCATAAAGGTTTGCTCATGGAAGTTTTATTTTAGAGTCAGCATTTTCAATATCACAGAGTTGCCTGGATTTTCTATTTGATATTTGTTTCAGCATATTTATGTGTGGATCTTTCCTACCTAAAGTCCTCTCTGTTTCCCATGTCCCAGGCGGTGGGGTGACAGACCACATTGCGTCCATCCGTAGGCTTCGTCAGCATGGACTTATTCCAGAAGTTTGGGAACATCTCATAAAGACCTACAGACATGAAGAACTTCTCTGCTTCTTCAAAAAAACGAAGCTCTGTCCAGCCCTGAAATTCAATTTGACATTTGGTTTCAGTTCCAACATAAGTTTCTCATATTTAATTTCTTAATCACTGTGTGCACTACATTAGAAAGGTTGTTTTTGTGTTTCATTTCGAGTGTTTAATATACAAATAGGAGCAAAGAATCAACTAAAGTGCAGTATACCTGCGCCACCATGGTGTCGCTGACGTCAATATCTTCTTTGCCAGGGTAGGGGGTTGACAGGGGGTACAGGTTGGTCCAGAATCTTCCCCACATGTCACCTGAAGAATCGACACAAAGGTGAGATTTTTTTCACTACACGCCGAGCGGAAACGGAGATAATCTTCCTACAGCAGAGTTTAGTTACAATCCTTTCAAATTTTGTCATTATATTACATCTGTTTCACTCCTATCTGTATTTTTACATTTAAACAACTAAAAAAGTGAGGAAGTAACATTTTCCTGAAGGTCAGGTGTCTGTCTTTACCAAATCTCAAAAACAGAAGTAATTTAATGATTCAGAGAAAATATATTAAGCTTGTTTCTAAAGCTGCCAGTCTGCACCCTCCTCTTCAATCAGTCATAAACAAACTGGTAGTAATATGACTTGGACAGTAGAGGGAGCCAAACACAAGTTCTGGACTGGGATTTAAACTTACATCAACATCAACATCCAAATCCTAGTACTCTTTATATTGTCACATTATAAAGAATAGCTATAATTCGCTGCATGTAATTTATGATGATATCATGACACTGTTGCACACCTGAGTTACATGGGCTGGAACAGGGCTTGAGTACAAGATGTGAGTTTTAATATGGTGCAGAGATTCATGTTTAGTGGTGTGTGTGATCCTGGGTCGGTTATCAGTTATAATTAAAACCTCATAAAGTAAAGAACTTTTCCCCAACACAAGACAAGGATCCCACCCACATTGCCAGTAGGCCTACGTTGGAGAAACAAAGTAAAGAGAGAAAAAGAAAACCAGAGGTGCAAATAGGAAAGAGACAAAGAAAAGACCAACAAAATAATAATTATAATAATAATAATAGTACAAATAAAAGAGGGACATCAAAATGACAACAAAAAAAGACTTGCATGCTTTGTGGATGATAATCAGAGCGGACAGCAAGTGAAGAATTTAGACATTTACACATTATAAAACTATGATGAACTTCTGTCATAACCTCATTAAACAAAGAAAAGAAAAGAAAAGAAAAGAAAAGAAAAGAAAAGAAAAGAAAAGAAAAGAAAAGATATAGAACAGTGATAGCAGCAGGGTTGATAGTTGTAGCTTGATGCTGCTGATCTGATTCGTAGCTCTGAACAAAATCCTCCACATACCCAGCAGGTGGGCTGGCAGAGGTCCCTCTGGATCAATGTCCCCTTTGTAGACCTCCATCAGCCTGGATCTCACATAGGCATGCAGGTCCTTGTATAAGGGCATAATCTGTGGAAAAAACAACAAATAATTGTAGTTAATCACTTTGAGACATACAATTTACTAATAGGGACATTTATTAGACGTACTTGTTTGTATACAGCGCGGACATCAGTCATCAGCTCATCTCCGGTGTAACGGTACAGAGGGTCCTCATCGATGGTCTCATAGTTAGATCTCCAGTAAGCGCCATAGTCTTTAAAACCTGCAAGTCAAGTGTGTGTGTCAGAGGGGGTTAGCCTCACACTACCAGCTGTGTGTGTTCATCCTGTGTCCTATCAGACACTATAGCTCCGTGATAACTTTATAAATATTTCCACTTGGTTTTATAGAAGTGAAGTGCAGGATTTATGAAAGTTAACAAGGACACCAACACTAAGGAACACTGTAGCTTCTCTGTCATTTACACACTAGAAACAGTCTAGAAAGAGTCTAACAACATCAAGTGGGATATTGTGTTTGAGATGCATCACCATTAAGTTGGGAAGCTTCGTTCTTCAGATCCACATAGTCTTCATACAGAGGCCTCATCCTCTTCCCCACCTCTCTCCTCCAGCCCTCCCACACATGCAGACGCTCAGCGTAGTCTCGGCTGTTGGCCATTACATGTTCCAGGCCTGTAAACAGACAAACACGCAAGTCAGATCGCATTAATCTCAGATAAATGTTTGTCTTTTCATCGAATCAGCAAAAAACCTGCAAGGATGAAGTTAACACTCAAATAAAAATGATAGAGCGGAACGAAGGACATTTATTCGTACAGTAAGTATACTATTTTATGATCATTCATACTGCTATTCAACTACATTTCGGAAAATATTCTATATTAAAATATTGTACTTTTTACTCTAATCAATTTTTCATATATTTACTGTTATAGATCGAACTACTCCACAGTATATAAAGTTGCTGAAATAACAACATGGACATTTTACAGTGTTATAAAAAGTACCTTAAATTCATACTTGAGTAAAAGTAAAGATATCATGTTAAAATATTACTTTGGTAAAAGTGAAAGTCACCCACGCCAATAGTACTTGAGTTGAAGTCTTACAGTATCTGATATAAGATGTACTTAAGTATCAAAAGTAATTTTCTGGCAATAACTGTACTTTAGTATCAAAGTACAATTAAGTTAATTACACATATTTACAAGTGTGTATATACTGTATAATATGAGTTTATCGATTAAGTATCTGATCAAATTTTTAGCATTTTTATGATTATCAGAGTGTTTTTTCTTCAGTTTGAGGCATTTTGTTGTTTTGTTTTTTTAAGTACTGTACTTGAGTAAATGTATTTAGTTACATTCCGCCAGTGAAATGTTATTATCATTGACAATATACTTGATAATTAAAGTACTCTGAATGGAGCCATATTGAATAAATAATAGTCTTCTAGTACATTTTGCTACTGATACTTCTCAACTTTTACTTCAGTGAAATTTTGAATAAAGGACTTTTAGCTCTAATGGAATATTTTTACATTGTGGTGGAGCTGTGGTAGATTACATATAAGGTCTTAGTACTTCTTCAACAACTGTATGATAGGGGTCTAAAAAGTCCTAAAAAAGATCAAGTATCAAAGTAAATGTATTCAAAGTAAGAATACTAAAAATGGACAGTGCTGGATATAACTAGTATACGGCATTATTAGATTGTTAGTAATGATGCAACAATGTTTAAGCAGCTGTTACTGTTGTAGCGGGTTCAGGTGGAGTTAACTACTTGACTACTTTACATTCAGTTGAATACTTTAGTCCAGTGGTTCCTAACCTGAGGGTCAGGCCCCTCCACAAGGCCACTTGGTCCATCTGAGGAAACTTGTGAAACTTATTTGTATTCTTTGCTGTTTTTATAAAACTGTCAAGATTTTACTTCTTTGACCTTCAATATTTGTTGAAATGAAACCGTCTTTAAAAAGGGGAAATTTCTTTTCGGTGGAACTGCTGACAGCTCATAGACATCTGACCTGTGACAAGAGACACCCACCTAACAACAACCATGTTTTGTGAGGGGTCACGAACCAAAAAGAAGTTGTGAAAATCTGGTAAAATCTTTCAAATGTGTATTTACAAGCTCATCAAAAAGGTTTTTGAGGTAAAATCTTAATCTACTATAGCAGTCAGATAAATGCAGTGGAGTGAAAAGTACAAACACAAAACATTCCCACTTGAACAAAAGCCATTTTTCTTTTCTCCGTTAATTATAAACTGCTTTATCTGACTGTGGCTGACAGTAGCAGGCAGAGTTTACCTGGCTCCAAAGTCTGGCAGTCAGAGGGGTCGTCCTTGAGACACACAGTCGTGGTGCTGTAGATTGTACTCATCTCACTCATGATCTTACTCAGCTGTGGGCAGATTTAAGAAGATTAAAGAAGATATTTTAAGACACATTCAAACACATAACTACAACAAAATTAAATTAAAAATGGAGTAATTGTCTTACATGTGCAGCTTTATCTGGGGATAGGGCACCAGAGCCTTTGTCTTGTAGGGAGA
Source organism: Pagrus major (assembly GCF_040436345.1). Lineage (NCBI taxonomy): Eukaryota > Metazoa > Chordata > Actinopteri > Spariformes > Sparidae > Pagrus > Pagrus major. The sequence goes on along the minus strand of NC_133218.1, from coordinate 17,204,615 downwards.
TGAGCTGTAATTTGATTTCTCGATCCTTGATCTGGTCGATGGGGAACTTCTCGGCCTCTTTTGACATCTGGGTGTAGAAATTGCCCCAAATTTGCCCCTCTTGTGCCTGGATAGAATGAAAACAGACAGATCAAATTATGTAAATCAGTAACTTACATCAGGTCTGTATTTTAAAAGTCTTCGAATGCTTACCAGTTTGTCTGAGGTCTCCTGACTGATGTCGGTGTTGTACGCCCATGATGCCAGCGAGTACTGGTACATAAGTTTGGTGGCGTTCTCGTCAAACCTCTGCAGGAACTCCCTGGCTTCGGTCTCTACATCTGCCTGGGCAGAAACAATGCAGGACACAGCCAGCAACGCTACAAAAATCCTAGGAGTCATCTCGGCTGCTTCAGCTCCATCCAGACGCATGCACTAACTGTGAGGAGGACGGGCACTGCACTCTGTTATACAGTTTCAATAACCTTCGCTGCTGCCTTGGCCTTTGGACAGTAGAGCCATAACTGAGGGTGTATCTGAGTTTTCATTTACAGATAGGATGTTAAGAGGAACAGTGAACAGTCTTGACATTCAGTGTTACGCTTTGATACGTTATCAGCCGCAAAATAGACACATCATCCCTTTTAAAAGTTATGTTTAAATCTAGTGAGTGAAAAAGTTGTGTCTCTCAACGTGATAACACATGGATCAAAATCTTTTGGCATTAAATCAAAATCCTGATGAGAATGTATAAATCACAATACATTCAATGTGTCTACACAAGTGAATCAAGAGAAAACTAAACATGACAGCACCCTGATAAACACCCTGCACCTTCAAATCCACCTGGTGAGTGGTGCACTGGATCAGGGTTAAGGTTTGGGAACACCAGCGACACCGCAAACTAAAAACTCACCAGCTCCTATGAAATTTGGCCCACAGGTCTACAATTTGACACAGGTGTAGTTAACATGTTGTCAAATGTGAGTGGTGATTTTCATAGCTGTAACATGGAGCAAAGTCTTGTAAATACTACTCAAAGGTGACCTCCCAAAATCATGTTTCTCTCATGGTTGAGCTGATGTAGCATAGGTTGTGTTTTAGCCTTACATGAAATCAGCACATTGTCACAAACTAGTGCATGTTGCCTTTCAAATGAGTACTCATACAAGCATTCTGGCTTGACAGTTCTTCTGCTACAAGCTTTATTGTATCTGTATGTCTTTTAATGTGATGTTAAAGGGGTTAAAGCGGAACCTATTTAAATCTCTTTTATCTCTATTAAATCTCTATTTAAAAACTTTTTTTATCTTTCTTTATAATTCTTTTTCTCAACTGATGGATTATTTCATCTCATTGTATTTTTAAAGGGGCACTATGTAGTTTGGAGACAAAATTCAAACTCAGAATTCTTATATTTACAATATTAATGAGGTAAATATTTCTCAGAAATATTTATTTCCCCCCATAACTGAATAAACAAGCTGTTCTCAGAGGAGGTTTAAGTCCCCAGAACACTGTTTGAAGATAGGAAGGTGGCAGGGTCCGCCACATATAAACAAAGTTAAACAGTATGAAACTGTGTTTTCTTCTGAGGTCAGATTGTTTATTCAGATTATTCAGACATGAAAACAAAGAGAGTTTGTTTATTTAGTTTGTTAGGCATAAAAATCAGTCAATGAAGGTCTTTCTCTTCTAATTAAAATGTAATCCCCAAAACTTCAGAGTGCACCTTTAATTTACCTTTTTATTTATTTCAGTCAGTAAAAATAAAGTTCTTATTATCACTGATAATAACAAAAGAACTAATATATGATCTGAGCAACAATAATGTGAAAACAAGTTTTGTGCTCATGTGCACTATCTATCGATTTTCTCCAAGAGTCATTTGTCAAACAAACATGACCCTTTGAGGATAGAAAATGTCAAGGAATCAGGAAACAAAAGCATTAGACGAGCCTCCAACCTCCTTATCTGCTGGAGGTGGATTTACCAGCAGCAGATAAAATGCAAGTCACGCACTGTTAAGCCCTAAATGCTGATAAGAAATCAGCCACGAGGGCAAGGTTTATTATTGAGATTTATCATCAACACCGAAAGGTTATTTAATACTCTCTCTCTCTCTCTCTCTCTCTCTCTCTCTCTCTCTCTCTCCATTAAACCATCAATAAACAAAAACATTAAAATTATTCATTTAATTCATAAAGGCAACATATTTGTGTTTCTTGGTGTCGATCTTTTGTCTACGTTTCGTATTTCAGTGTATTTCCAAGTTAAAATAGAGGCTAAATGAATGAAAATAAATCAGATCAGTCAAAGAAGTCCTCGCCTTCTGTTTACCACTTTTGACATTCATAGTTGTTGTTTTTTAACTTTATTTATATATTTGTTCTTTGACTTGCCACTATCCTGACTGATCAGAGCAGCAAACACACTGAGGGGAAGTTTACATGTTTAACATCCACAGGAACATCATGCAACAGCGCCTTCCTGTGGAGATAGGTGGTACTATCATGCTCATTAAAGGACAGACTCACATTTTCTTCAAGTCTGTCTTATGTTAAACAATACTTACATGCCCACATGAATATTTAAAGCTTTAATCTTTGTTTTAATTGTTCCTCTTGTCCATACTAGCCATCTCCTGTGAGCCATAACAGTGTGACAAAGGGACAGCCCTTTAGTAGTCTGTTATCACCCACTGAGTTTATAAAGTTGCATGACATCAGGTAACTCCCAGCATAACTCCAACAGTGTACACCTGACTGGAGGTCTAATCAGATCACAGTGATCGACAACACCTGTGTGGGTGTGCAGAGCCTTTAGTTTGCAGTGTAAAGTAATTACACCTGTCACATTATTAAAAAGGAGTAAAATGTACAATATACTACTCAAAATCAGTTAGGGATATTGGGATATGTGTGCAAGAATTTTCACAAAACACAAAACAGAAATTCAGATATGTCACAGAATAAACAAATAAAACATATCCCAATATCCCTAACTTATTTTGAGTAGTGTGTCACTGAAATGTAGTGAAGTAGAAATACAAAGTTGCATAAAATGGAGATACATTAGTAGCTAAAGTAAAATTACCTCATTTAGTTACTTTCCACCACTTCTGAACTCAAGTGTCAGTTGACTTCTCTGGACATTTGAGACGTTACATGCCACTCATCAGCCATGACACATAACACATAAATAGTCTAATTAGATTTAAAATGTCTCAATCATATAATTTAAATGGGCACTGTGTAGTTTTGGAGAAGAAATGCAAACTCAGAATTTTTATATTTACAATATTAATGAGGTAATAATACAAACTCAGAAATATTTATCTTTTCTGTAACTGAATAAACAAGCTGTTCTCAGAGGACAATAAGGTCCCCAGAACACTGTTTGAAGCTACAGAGGTGGCAGGGTCTGCCACATATAAACAAAGTAAAACAGTATGAAATTGTGTTGTCCTTTAAGGTCAGTTTGTTTATTCAGTCCTGAAAACAAAGAGAGTTTGTTTATTTAGTTTGTTTAGGCATAAAAAAAAATCAGTCAATGAAGATCTTTCTCTTCTGATAAAAATGTAATCCCCAAAACTACAGAGTGCACCTTTAAAGTAATGATTAACATGTCTGACATTCATAACAAAGGTGAAGAGGGTGAAAATTTTCAAGTTTTGAAAAAATGTGTGAAGACTTTTACAAGAAACTAATAATATTGTTCATTCCCATTCATTTTAGTTTAGTTTAGTTTAGTTTATTTTCTTCTTTTTGTAAAACAAGAAAATGTAGGAAAAAATGTCAATAAAAGTAAAATACATGTGAAGGTAGTAAGAAACCCATTACGGACTCATCTGAAAAAACCTCACCTCAGATAAAGAGAAAAAAAAAACAGTGTTAAATAAAACACACATAACTTTTACATGCCCAATCACATTATAAGTTATGAAAGCTGCTAATGGAAGAAAACGACACCAAAATTAGTCATTACAAAATCTTTGTGACATCATCAGTCTCAGTTTGTAAGTGGACAAAGACATTAAATCAGTTACTAAGTACAAGTTTGTATTCCTTAAATAAACTCCAAGATATTTTAACGAGTACTGTCCTCGAGATGTACGGTACATCTGCAGGTAAAGGTTATTTACTTGTTTAGTTTTATGAAAATGAACTTGAGACTTCAAAACAAAGAACTTTTTGAAACTTTGTGGCAAGTCTGCTTCCCTTTAAAGATAAAGGTGCATATTTGAAGAATATAAGAAGAAGAATATAAGAAGAATTAATATCAAAGATAGCCAGTACACTTCAAGAAAATGGAGAATAATGTTATGAAGATAGATGGGAAAAGTTCTTGCCCATACAATAGCACAGTAAAACATTAACATTAGCTTTCATAGGCTGGTTATGAATAATATCTGTATAATGTTTATCGTTTGCTGGGATGTAAATACTGACCATTTTACAACTTGTAGCAGGCTCGTCTTCTTGGCAGCTCAGAGTGAGGCCCGTGACAGGTTACTGTCAATCTGTGCTGCCTCAAATTCGCTGCAGCAGCAAGTTTATTGCGGACATGTCTATATACAGACTGAGCCTGGAGGCTATAGGCTAATCACTGTGAATGAAACACACAACAGCCAGGCTTAGCATCCTGGAAACTCACATTCAGCAAAAAAAAAAAAAAATCTGTTCACTGGACATCGTTCAGCTACAGTATGGGCTCCTAGTGTTATGAACTCTTTAGAGAAAGTTGAATGTAGAGATTCAGTGTTTGACCAGGTGGATGAAGTGCATCACAACATACACTGTTTCCTGTAATTCTGCTGTATTAATTTTATTTTGTCCCGTATTTTTAATTCTACATTAGAGAGTTTAAAACGTGAGCGAGGGAAACAAATTAAACAGAAATCTCCTGATTGTGTGCTTATTGTGTTTGTGATGTTTATCATGGCCCAATATCACATGCGCCTGTGATAATTGCACCTGTTACATAAACTAGAAGTATGTTGGTTTATCTATGGGTGTGGTGACCATCTTTATTTTTTGGTTTGGAGTCTGTGTAACCCATAGATCCCAAATTGATTTGAAATGGTGTTAAAAACACTTTTTTAAGTGCACATCCTGTCTGAGGTGGGTACACGAGGTCTACCTTGCCTTGAGGGTATAAATAACGTCTTTTCGAATCAATTTAGGATCTCTGACTTCGCATTAGAATATTATCAATAGTGCACAAACTCTTCATATTACACAAATGATTGTTGAGTTCCTACACACGTTATTATTTTCTGGAAGTCCATCACCAAAGTTTTCTAAAAGGTAGATTGACAACTGGCTGAGAGACGGTTTTAGTGCTTGTTTTTTATTAACAAACAGAAAAGTACAACATGGCAATGCAGATAACAAACATATATCATCTTAACACAAAATATACATTTCTTTATAGCAGGATGTTATGAATACAACGTCCCTCTGCCCTCCACTTTAATACACTATAGTCCAGAATATTTGGATTGAAATTGTACTTGCAAAGGGTCAAATATAGAATAATTGACCAATTTATGAGGAAAAAGTGTGAACTTTGTGTTACTACAAAGTGTCTCCACTCTGTCTTTATAATTTTTTCTTCAGTGTCATTCCTCCAAGCTTCTACACTTTCAGATAAAACATGGGTATGAGAAAATAACCGTGCATAAAAAAATAGAAATCCGGTCTTTCAGCAATGCAGGATTTTCAGGCCAAAACATGTATCAATCCATTTTGAATCCATGAATTAAAAAAATTCATGTTAATAACTAGTTTGTTGACATTGGCATTGTGTCCTCATTGTTTGGGGTCCCACAGATCCCACTGCTGCATCTGCAAAATAATGATAAATCAACCTTTTTAAAAAGAAAATAGTAACATTTTTTTCCTTTTTTCTTCTTCTGAATATTTGAAAAGTATGTAGAGATATATTAAAGGAGTAACTCTCCCTTTTGACCCAAAACATGTCACGCACATTTGACGAAGGTGACAACATACAGAAATGACCACAAACCATTGTTATCACAGCAGATTGTGATATTTTTGTATGTGTTAAAAATAACCAAAGATATGGTTCTTTTGTTTGCCACAAAGTTATTCACATACAAAGAAATGTATAATATCTTATTCTTCAAGGTGGTGTTACACATATTTGAGGTTTAATAGATCAAACTGCTACTCAGACCTCTTAATAACAAGCTGTGTGCCTATGAAACTCCAAATTCAAAGTTTTAAAACTGAGCTCTTTGAACAACAAACAGGAGTAAGGTATTATTTAATTATAAGGTATTTTAAATGTTGCTTCGTTAGTGAAAGCCTGCAGAAACATCACAGCTTCCCAATTATATTGGCAAATCAAATTCCAAGACTTTTTTGAGTTATATTGGAAATTTCATGACTAAAACTACCTGAAATTCTCAAGTTAAAGTTGATTTCGGTTGTCTGCTCCTTTGAATGTATTGCATAGATCAACTAATCCAGGGGTTTGCTTCTCATGTGCAAATGTTTGATACTGAACCTCATTCTAAAATATCTAATATATCTTAAACTGTAACCTGATCACCCACATCAGGGTTAAACAGCAGACTGATTCTCATCTCTGTAATAAATGACTCCTCTGTCAGGTTGTCCTGACATGATAAGAAACTTGATTTTTACGACTCTTGCCTCTCTGCACACATCCACATCTTTTACCTCAGTGTTCTCTCTCATCCTCTCAGCCTGCTCACTGCTCAGGCCACAGAGCCAGGCTGCATCAATCCCCTCCACAAAACAACCACAATAAGACCGGAAAGAGAGGACACGTCTAAAAAAATAAAAGCCCAAAGCGTGCCGACTAGATCAGAAACTATAGATGTGTGGTAGAAAGGAGCCTCTTCAAGATGGTCTGTGTTTCATCGTTTCTGAGTTTATATCAGTTTCGCAGAGCTCAGTGTTATTTTTTCATGCTTCTACTTCATCCCAGGTTCTTATTTTGAAATTTCCGAGCGGTGCTTCCTTTTCGCTCCGGCTGGCTTGACGCTGCACGGAGGCAACCCATGATCGCAGACTCAACACGCATCCTCACACCACTGACCTGAGCTTAGCTGTGTCCTGCATGTGTGTGCATGTGTGTGCGTGTGTGAGCGGGAGTGTGAGTGATCCCCAGAAACCAGCAGCAGGATGGAGGATCTCAAGGAGAACCTGGGAACTTTGGATTGACGCCCGGGGATAACGCGCGGCTCGGCCTGAACCTCACCGGGGTTTCTCGTGGATTTATATATTTGGATGTTGTCTGTTTCCCCCTTTTCCCTTTTTCTTCTAGGCAGTGGGAATTTACGCTTGGCTTACAACTCCTCTATTATTTGTGGCGTGCAAGATGCCATTCGCCAAAAGGATTGTGGAGCCGCAGCTTCTGTGCAGGCACCAGATCCCCAACGATGAAGGTCTGCTTTTCGAGGACCTGTGTGCCATCAGTAACGTGGTTCTGTCCCGGACCTTGCGACAGCTGTCCGACCTGGCCCGACACGCCTGCTCCTTATTTCAGGAGCTGGAGAACGACATCATCAGCACCAACCAGCGGGTCTGGGTCCTCCAGAACAAAATAGGCCAGATACAGCAGACCGCCAGTGCCCTAGACCCTAAAAAGGAGGCAGTGCGTAAGTAGAACACCACAAGTGTATAAACCCAGTGTTTAAAAAAAAAAAAAAAAGAAGAAGAAGAAGAAAAAAAAAAGAGGAAGAAGAAATCCTCTTCTGATTTTACACTTGAGCAATGTGTGATTTTTATTCATTCACGTCTTACATGTTCATGCTTCGAAGGGCGCCCACCTCAAAATTATTTTTACCCAGCTGCACGCACGCATGCACGCGGCCGCGCTCCCCCCCCCCCCATTGAAATGTGTCACACGGTTGCATTTGCACATTTGGCCATCCAGTAACATCGAGACGCGTTTTCACAGCGCAGGGTGCTGTTGACTGCTCATTCATTTGGCGGTCCAGACTCGGATGTGTGTGTGCGTGTGTCGACGAGGGAGTGGGGACGTGTGTGTGTGTGTGTGTGAGTGTGTGTGTGTGCTCACAGGCAGCGCGCGGAGAGGAGCGGAGGGGCGTGTGTTGCCGCTGCATTGGCTCAGCATCGCAGTCTCGTTACTGCGGGTAGCGCACACCTGAAGCATGTTCAGGCGGTGCGTTCAGGGCCACAAAAAAAGGGGGGCCGCCTCGCTCGTTCGGGGGTGTGAATATTTCAAGTTCAGCGTGGAGGGTGTGTTAAAAAAAGCCTCTTTTTGAGACGTGTGTGTGTGTGTGTGCGTGTGCGTGTGTGTTGGGGTTTTTCACAGGCGACTCCCCGTGCGCCAAACCCACCCTTTCCACATGCAGCGGCACCAACACAGCATCAATAATGAATCCAGATGTCGGTGTTGCGGGGGTAAATATGGACAGATCGGGACTAGATCTTCAGGGTATCGCTTAAAATCGCCTCACGTGAGAAATAAGCCCGATTGGCATCAATGAGAGTCGCTGCAATTCAATGTAACAGCGCGTTCTGTACGGCAGCTACATATTATTTATGTCCTCTGCAGTCCCTTCAGTGTGAGGCTTTTCATTCCAGACGATCCCTTTTAGTGCTTTCAGTCCGATTGTGTGCAGCTGGATTCATCACCGCTGTAGGTTATAATCTGGGACAATCAAAGAGCATTTTGGGGCCTAAAGCTACTGTAGGCTCATGCACTCCCTCTTTAGATTCACCCCCCAACCCCCAACAACAACACACACACACACACACACACATCAGAGCATATGTGTCAGCGAGGATGTCTTCATTGCATAAAACAGTAGGGTTGTTACTGTTTTGCTCTGTTTACTGCTGCTGTGTGAAGGATTGTTTGCATTTGGTCCAGCAGAAAGGGACACACTTGTATTTCTCATGCTGAATCTCACACTTCAAAAGTCTCCTCACGCAAACACTCACTCACTTCTCGCTATTCTGAACTCCTTAAACCTGCCAGCAACGATAAACCCAGAAAACCTGCCTGTCTGTTACACCTGTTGTGCTCAGAAAACCCTGAAATATTGATTTGTTGAGTGGATTGCGCCTCCACATCCCTGCAGCCAGTCGAGACATACAAGATAAGTAGGCTATCACATAGCACATGCTTTTCCATGAGTTTTGTGAATCTTAAACCAAAAACTAGTGAGCTCACCAATTAAGACATCTTTTGAGTGAACGCTTTTTTCTCGAGGCCGTTAGATAAATCTAGTGGGTTTCCCAGGTAGGAATTTAGAAAGAAAAATTAAGAAAAATGAAATTCTGATACATAAAATTATACTTATTTTTCAGAATTTTCTCTCATATTTTCTTCTCTCTCGTGAAAAGTTGTAGTTTTTACCTTTCAGACCTCTATATTCAAAAGGAACCATGCGAGAGGTTAAAATCCCTACTTATAAGTGTGTTGTCAATCAAAAATGTAGTCTAAGGCCTTTATCAGACTCTCAGCACAAACCAGTTTTTTGGCAGGAAAAACTGAAAGTCTGTCCTGCAAAACACATGAAATGCAATTTTTGCCAATCGGATCTAAGCCACAGTTGGCGGCGGTCTGAAATGAAATCTGTTTCGGATTTTTACAGATACGCCTCAGTGTGGACGCTCTGGCCGCTCAAATCAAATTTTGAAGTGTCTTTTGTTGTCTTTTTCAAAAGTCCTGTCTTCTCAAAATGATATTTATAAACAAACTATTTGTAACTGCAAAACCTCTGAGGGGAGTGTAAAGTGGACAGAATCCCGTTTTCTGTAAACACAATGGGTTAAAGATATATGTAGGAATTCTGCCTTCAAATATTTTAAATCAACTCGAACTTTGTTATGTATTTTGGCCCAAATGTTTTTCAAACTCAGAGAATTCCTCAAGTTTACTCAAGGCTGATTTGGCCACCTGTAGCTTCTTCCGGGCTAGGGCCAACAAAACTAAACTCAACATAGATAAAACTTTAAAACCTTACCTCATCTTTGAACATTTGTGCCTGAGTCACATCAAATAGATTTTCATCAGCAGTGGTAGTTGTTTGATGGTGTATTCCCCACAAACGAAGCGATCATTTGTGTTTATTTGGGTCACTCACGCAGTGTTTATCGACCCCAAAACAGCCAGATTTCTTACTACATTAGCCATAAGCTAACGTTAGTGAGCAACCTGCAACCTGCTGCAGTCAGGTTGATAAACAGGAGTGAAGATAATCCATTTTTTAATCACAAACGTTAAAAAGTAATCTCCGAGCTCTCCTTCCGTCGCTAAATGGCTCCAAGCAGAATCCGATGTGTTAATTCTCCAGAGGGGTGGCTCTCCCCCTGACTATCTAGGCAGCTCTGAGCAGCTGAGCAGCGGCTTTTCCCAGAACCCGGCCAAGTGTTAGTATCCAGACTTCACAACCCACCTGCATGGGTTGCTTTGGTAACAACATTGGCATCATTATCTATGTACGCTAATGGTGCGGCTATCCAACGCATAAGAATGAGAAATGCAGATCCATTATCCCGCTCTCCAAACAATCAAGCTGTCACGTCGCGAAACAGATCATTTATTTCAGTGTGACTACCAGTGGACGGTTGCTCTCTGTCTTGTCTGCTATAATGCTCTGCTAGTAGCCGCCTGGATTCTGCTGACACACTTCCCAGAGCGTCCTGCCTCAGACGCATTTGTAGAAATCTGGTTTGAATTGTATTTCAAACTCCCTCCGACTGTGGCTTGGATCTGATTTGCAAAAATCAAATTTCATGTGATTTTTGGCTGTCGAGACTTTCTATATTTTATCTGGATACAATCTGAAATGCAAAAAAAAACAGGTTTGGGCTGGCAGCCTCAGACATGTCCACCATTGGCCAATTGACATGTCGCTGCTTGCATCCATTTTTTTTTGTTCTATTTAGATTGTAACAGTACAATTCAACAATTATCAATCATATGTGGTACAAATGTCTAAAGGTTTGGTAATACAACACCTGGGATCTTTAGTCTAATTTGTATTTTGGCTGGTAGATGTTTAATTCAACACATTTTGGAGGGAAAATAAGATCAAATAAACCTTTATTAATCCCACAACAGGGACATTTGCAGTGCTACAGCAGCAAAGGGGATAGCGTAGTAGCAAAAAGCATCAGTAAAAAAGCAAGATATAAAAGATAAGTAAACAGACTCAACAACTGAATTCACATTATTGCACATAAATATTGATATTGCGCAGTTTAGTATACAAAATGAAAATACAAGTAAAATGAAAATAAAAGCAAAATTGAGAAAAGACTCTTTGGTTGTCTGTGTGGGACAGGGAGAGTCTGAGTCCTCTGTAGACCAATGCTCATACTTGGATGCCCACCAAAGTTTTGCTATTTTTATTCAGCTTTCAAAAGGGCTATTATCTTCTCTCTTGCTCTCAAATGGCAGCAATAACCCTGAGGAGCTGAATATCTCAGTGTGTACACACAGACTGAGATAAAATGTCAGTGACAACAGAGTTATCCTCACTTCAGTGTAGAGTGTATCAAGATTCAAGGCAGTCAATATGGAGCTAACTTGGATTGATCCTGAACATGGCAGTAGGCCGTGTTCAGATGGTGTTGAGACAGTTTTGTCTGTCACATTCTTGGAAAACAATGTGTTGTGTTGGATATCCATCCAAAACTTGTTTGAACAATCTGTTCTAGTAGTCATCTTTGAGCACTAGCAGTAGTAGCAATAGTAGCTATCTATCGACACATGGTGTTAACAGCCAAAGAGTCAAGTATAGTGCAACTTTCAGCTTGTTTGATGATTTTTTTCACTTTATTGCAGTGGTGCAGGGAAATGTACATGTTTCTTCCAATTCCAGTCTACATCATCATTTATTTTCTGATACCTAGCATCAAGTCTCAGATCATCAGTGCTAAATTTAGGACTTAATACTTTGGTAAAAACAAACATATAGCGGGATCCCTTGGCACAAAACTAAATTAAATGATCTACTGATATCCAGATTGTTTGTTAATTGATTGTCATTAAAAGTCCAGTTTGCAGAATTTAGTGGCATGTATCGGTGAGGTTACAGATTGCAACCAACTGAACACCCCTTGTCTCACCCTCCCCTCCGGTGGCATAAAGGGCCCTATTCAGAGCCAGTGTTTGGTTTGTCCGACCCGTGCCCTCTGTAAGTGAAAGGGCTTATTGTGAGGTAATGAAAACTCAACTATTCTTAGTTTCAGGTGATTATACAATAATGAAAACATAATTATGAATGTAAGATGCCCTTAAAGGTCGAGTGTGTAGGATTTAATTGTTTGGCAGGTAGTGAGGAATGCTGGTTATAGTTTTAGTGCCGCTTTGGGTGTCTATGGTGAAAAAGATATCAAATTTGTTATTACAGAAGTGTAAGAAGACTAGTGAGTATTTGTATTAGGGGGCTGTGGCCAGAGAATGTCCTGCACTTTTGCTTTTAAAGATAATAATTAAGCGCCTGTCAAAATAGTGGCAGCATGGTTTTCTGTTTATCGACTGGTTGAGTGGTAATTGTATCAGCGGTACTTTTCTTCAGGACTATGTATCATCACAGCCAACTGATGGCTGACCACCGTCCCAGCATTAGTCAGACATTAGACCCTAACATCATGAGAACAAAACCTCTGACAGGCTGCAGTCACTGGACCCAGAAGCTGTTGCTTACCTCCAAACACCAAAGACTTGTTTGGTTTTTCTACGTGTTACTGTAAGAACACAATACACATGTGGTGATCGTCCCACTTTTCCTCTAGCGTCAAAATTTTTGTTTTTTATTGAACCATCTTGACAACTATCACATAGATTGCTGATTGGTACGGACACTCATGTCCTCCAGAGGATTAGTTGTACGAACTTTGATCAGCTAGTTGCATCATCAAGTCAAAATATGTTACATGTTAAAAATAGCAAATTTAGTTATAATGCACCTTTTGTCTGGTGTGACCAGGAGGCTAGAATTGAGTGGTAATCAACAACACAACAACTGCACGGCATCCATTGCTCAGTATCTGGCCTTGTTATTTGTCGTTGCATAATTATATTTTGTTGCGTAGATTAAGCTTAATTACTTACATGTGAAACTCTGCTAATACTCGTGAGTTCAGGGGCAAAATTACACACAGCATACACCAACTCATGGCACTGCACGCATGCATGCACACACACACACACACACACACACACGGTGGAATGGATTTTAATGTGAAAATATTGGTCTGCAGCAAATATATTGTTCTGCTCTGGCAACACTGGCTTTTCCTGGTATGCCATTAAAGCAAATTTGACTTTGAATTTGAATTTGAGAGTGTATGGCCTGTGGCAGCGGGGGGACTGCTCTATCTCACTAGTCTGCATAGTAACAGGAGAGAGAGGGAGGCCTGCTTTAACCTTTCAGCTGAGTCAATCTCTCTCTCTCTCTCTCTCTCTCTCTCTCTCTCTCTCTCTCTCCCTCGCTGGTCATACGTTTAACTCGGTATCTTTTCTAGAAGAACCAGCATTTTCTTTTGCACGCATCATACTGTTGAAACTGTTTGTTGTGGACCAAATGAAAAGAGAGGAGGATAGAGAGAGACTGAGAGCCAACAGTGCAGTGTGTGAGCCTCAGTGGTGTGGAAGTAAATGTGTTTTTTTCTGTCTCTCACTTGCAAACACAGAAAAGCTCCCGCAGTAAAAGCAGATGTAGAGACATATTTACCAACTTTATATTGTGCATCTGGCCAACAGGCTCATTCTGTTCAGTGCTTGTTTCTCCGTGTGGTTCACAGATCTGATTTCAACCACACAAGGCAGGTTAGGATGCACTCTGTCCAGGCACATCTTGTCTGTCTCACACCTAACCACACACACACACACACACACACACACACACACACCAAGAGCATCAATTCAGATGTTTTCCAAATCCAATATGTGTGATGATTTATGAGCTCTTGTGTGTCTCTCACAGCTTCTTCAATGTCTCTGCCTCTGCCTCCATCTGTCTTTCTCTCCATCTATGCATATCTGTGTCCATTCTCCTCCTCCTCCTCTCCATCCATACCTCTTCCCTCACTGGCCTACTTTCCCCACCATCATCTGCATGGAGAGACTTCTGCCTCTTGACAGCATATTTAATGTTTAATGCACTTTGATTTCCACCCAGACACTTACAAGCCTGAGAGGAGAGGAGGAAGAAAGTTTAATAACAGAGTGAAAAGGGGAGAGACAGAGAAAGATAAGGGAAGGCCATGGTTGTAACGGCTTCTGATGTGAAAGGAGAGGAAAAAATACATTCTGAAAATGGAAAATGTTGACAAGAATATTAAAGAGAAATGCCCCTTTTTTGGTTTTAACATGCCAACACTTAGAGTCTACAGCCATGCTAGCCATGTCACACTGCTATTTAACAAGTAATGTTTACCATATTCACAGTACTCGCCAATTAACACCAAACACTAAGTATAGCTGAAGCTGATGGGAATGTCGTTTTTCCAACTATTTATAACCCCCAATTAGATTTGGTAGAGTTCTGCCATGACATTAATGGTGCTGTCATTATGGATGGGAAAAAATACTGATATGGAAATATATCATATCGCTTCATCTTGCAATACACTAGCATCAAATGTCCATATTTTTATTGAAACAATCAGCTGTTCTCAACAGATTCCCCTGGAAATTTGACTTACCAGAGTCACTACTTCATTACTCATTGTGGTGTAAACTACTGAGAGATTAATTTACACAGAATTTAGGAAGCTGTCCTGCACTTCAGTTTGACAGTTATTGTAATGTAACATTAGATGATTGTCTTGCTATGTATCAATTATCGCAGAATAGTTGTATCGTGATACTACTGCAATTAAGTGGAATGTATTGTGTATAGTATCGTATTGTGATTTACTCCGTCACCCCTTTTTTGACCAAGGTGTGGGCCACTGCATAGATCACGGCGGATGCTCGGTGTAGAGGCTCCATGCAACTGTAAATCAGCCTTAACAAGTGGATACCAGACAGTGTCCACTCACTTGGTGAAAATTCTTTGTCTGGTAACTGACCTCTTTTCCAGGTTGAGGTGTCCTTTCAACACTTTTACAGACATTATAATGGTGATATATAGGTAAAAAGCTTTTTGGGCTGCATGGCATTTTTTCAATAGAGTACAGAGAGTGGCTACTGGGACAAATTGGCATCAAGGCTGTTTGACAGCACTGAATCAAGCTCTCCCAATATATTCTTGCCCACAGACAGTCAGCTGTAGCCCAACAGTAAACAACAGGCGCTACAGGGACCTTCAGTTGTTACCAATAGTGGGCCTAAAGCACAATACTCAAAAAGTTTAATCCCCTTCATATCTTGTGCAACTTCTATGGCAATATGCTCATTAGATTTTCAGATTTTATTTGTACATTTTAGCCTGGGGGGGTCCAAGCCCTTAGGAGTAGTTCTGATGTAGAGGCCATCATCTTAACTTCAATAAGAACCATTAGGCCAATTTTTTAAAAGAGACCATTCATTCACGTGGGCAGTGAGCCACTCTGCCATGGTAGGACACTGACTTCTGTGTGCACTGGATGAGCAGCTTTAACTAAAGTGAAAAGACACCTCATTTAATGTTTAATACATGCATGGGAGTATCCGAGTGAAAGTGGCTCATCCTCTGGTGAGCATGAATGTACTCATTAGTGTGATTAAATGATCGCACTAACACAGCATATGTGTTGATCATTTTGAGACAACTCATCAACAGTGTAAAGATAACATGTCAAAAAAAGAGAATGAAGGTAGGAAAAGCTCATGGAAGGGAGGAATTATTATCTTTATTACATATTGATCAAGAATACTAAAGTTGGGTAATCTTGCCTTCTATCTCTGTATTTATTACCCATCTTGTTTTGTTGTGTTTATAATGACAGAGTAAGAAAGAGAATCACACAAACTTCCTCAACTAAATCAAAGCATATGGTCAGCATATGTCCACTTAGGTTACCACAGAAACATGTGGGCATGACATGTGGGGAGGTCACGAGAGGGATGTGATGACATTGCGTGCGCAGAGATGTAAACCTACACTGTTGCACATTTTATTATTATGAGCACAAGACAACAGAGCACCCAGCTGCAGCTCTGCTTGATTTACACACAAACACTACTCTCTAATGTCATGGAGAGTAAAAATCATCACTACAAATTTTCTGTTCTCATGGCCCAATTACCTCTATGCTAATTTTGGCTAAAGTGATTCCACCGCCTCATATACAGTAACATGCACACACCGAGTTGACATGCTTTCAGATACAGTAAGACTTCCACGACCAGCAGGTAAACACTCACATAGCAATTCACACAAACACACTTGCACATGAAAATACACACTCGCACAAGGGCATCGCATGCACGCACAACCCGCTGAACTCTATCGAGCCCCTTCTTTCGGTCTCTCATGTTATCATTTGAAATTCCGCTTTAAGTGCCCCTGTCTCTGTTGCTGTTGCAGCCTGCTATAAAACATGCATGCAGTGCAGAACCGCTTGGTCTGTACATCACAGCACTCGGCCGGCTGGATGGTTGGCGTGCTGGCTTTGTGGAGATGATTCCTCGTCTGTGAAAGCTGGCCTCTGGCTTTTTTATGTTGTTGTAGTTCTGCTATAGCTGAGCAGCTTTGCCAGAAATAAACAAAACCACCTCAAATTTTGGCTCATATCATCAAGGACAGAATATTGGCCCTATGCAAACTGTGTGGTAAAATACATTAACATGAAAACAGGTATATGTATCATTGTTAAATTTATTGTTATGTGTTGATATCACATCATAATTACCCTTATTCTTCATATCTGAAAAATGTATAATGAAGGTCTGCTATAAGATATGATAATTAATATATATTTAAATACGTTCCTGTCGCTTTAAAGGGGCCTCATGCAGCAATGTATTAATCACTTTTTACTGGCCATGTGTGAGTGGATTGCGACGTGATGTGAAAAATGAGACCTTCCCCGCCTCTCTCGGTCGCCTATACAAGCGTATGGACACGTTTTTTTGTATATACTGTACATGTTTTCATCTACATGGGTTTTGTGTACATGCATAGAGAAACATTCATGGTCTATTTCAAGTCTACAGTCGACAAGGCATTTTGAAAAAAAACCCAAATCTAAATTGTGCTCATAATCTTGAGAGAGTGATTGCAAATGTACTTTAAAATGACAGAATCAGGTGCTGGTGACACTTTTTTGCTTTACACTTGTTTCCTTGTAAAACTTGACACTACAGCTCAGTAGTGCTGCTCCGTTTAGTGTGTCTGTGTGTGCATCCAATATGTCTTTCCATGCATAAATGCCTCCCTGATGTGTGTGTGCACATTTGTATGTCAGCCTCCTGTGACATGCTAAACTGAACTGTCCTGAACTGCTGTCATCTCTGTCTGGAGACCCCATCATCATCACTATTCCCCCAAAAACCTTTGACAGATGGCTGGGGACCAAGAAAAAAAAAGGGAAAAAAATGCAACTCAGCAATCTCTCTGGGTCAGTGTGTGTGTGTGTGTGTGTGTGTGTGTGTGTGTCCGTCAGTGTCTGTGCACTGAGTGGATGTCTCTGTAATGTAGTGACTCCAGCATGTAGCATAGTGTTCAGTGCTCTAATTCCAGAAGCAGCAATGAGTAACTCTTGTCCTTGTGTAATATTACGTAACAATAGACTTCAAGAGTCACTGCACTCAGGGGCAAAGAAACTGACAGCATATACATAGATGTTGTCTTTTCTTTAGGAAATACCACATTTACACAGTCACTAATGGTTTGCACTTTGCAACAAGAGTGTATCTAGTGTTTAAACAATCTAATTATTATTGGCTACAAACTTGTTTGTTCCATGTTGGCAAACAAATGAAACTGTTGGTGATCACGACCTCCTCTGAGTTAGCTATTTGAACTATGGCTTTACTTGAACTGTAAACAATGTTTACACATGTCTCAATGTGAATAATAGTATTCAAGGGAGCTAAAACAATTAATTGATCAACCGAAAGTTAAACAGTCAATTTTTTAAATTGTCAACAGAATATCTTCATGTTTTGGACTGTCAGTTGAGAAAAACTTGTAGATCTTTGAAGACTCTTCAGCCAATGAAAAAGATGCTTGGAGGTGTGCCAATTGGGCCGGTACTGGCCAATATAGACATTGACAACAAAGACTGAGATATGTACCTGAGTTCTAGTTGACTGTCAGATGGTATATCTCGGCATTAAAATGTCTGAAAAAAGGCTTAAATGTGTTTGTTTACACAGAGGGAGAAACAATCTGACAGTGTCACCAATTGTGGGGTACAGCAAGGGGGTTCAGGATGCAGTGGGCTTGTTCAAGCTAAAATGATGTGTTAAAGAAGTATTTTGCGAAGAAGAGTAGAAAAAAAGGGCAAATATTGTTGAAATTGGTGCTACGTGACCAGAGAAAAAGGCGCGTGATATTACCTTTTGCTCGAAAGGTAGAAAACCTACAAAAACCAGAAGGCACTGTGTTGCACTGCACCAATAAACACTCCCACTGCTGGTGATGTATTCCAAGTTGGGTGGTACTCGGTTTTGGCTCTGGGAGCAGTGTAGAGACATAATGGTTTGGTTTATAGTTTATCAGCAGTACCTAGTTTATACAGTTTGTTCAGAGTTTGGTCAGACGCCCCTCACTCGATCCAAGACATAGAGGGACGACAATCTCTGGGTACAGGCAGAATCGATAGCTTGTATTTACTACCAAAATTGTAGTGATACAAAGCTGGTTGAAAATAAGTAAAGTTCCCATTTAAGTTGCTCTTTGGCTAACACCTAAGGATTAAACAAAGATACTGAGATCAGTCATCTGATCCACTTCGCAGTACCTGGCTGAGATCTTACCACTTCATCACCATAACACCTGAACGTGTGGTGACAAAAAGTGTCACTGCCCCTGATATTGTTTCAGCTTTAGCTTTAAACCAAAACTCCATTCAGAAAGTATAATTAACTTTAAATGAAAGCCTGTAAATGAAAGCATTTTTGAATTGAGATATATTTACAGTATTGTGGAAAGCCAAACAGTTATAGTAGACAGACAAATAGACTTTCATTCTCTTCATCTCCCTCCCTCACTCACTCAGTGATTTCCTCTCAGCATCCCAAGAAAGTCCCACGCAGAGGCTCTCACAGACGGACGTTTTTGTACTTCACAGGGGTGCTGTTGGCAAAGAGCAGTCATGTTAAAACAGAGATAAAAAAGAGAGATGCAGAAGAGACCGAAAAGAAAATACGAATATGTGGAAAAATGGAGTTTGTGATGAGTGAGCACAAAAGAAGGACCAGTTTTTGTTCATCTAAACATAAGACACATGAACTCCATGAACTTAAGCCTGATTATCTTTGTTTCTTACACCAGATTAGTTAAATTCACACACTGGAACTTGTACCTACAGGTTTTTGTAGACGTAGTTATTTCTCTATTGGCTCAGCAGGACTGTTAATACTACCCCTATAGCTGGAATGACCCGAGCTGTCAGTTGTTGTAGCCTGGTATTAGCAGATGACAAAAATGGGATGGGAAGCCAATTATATCAATAATGTTGTGACCATGTGCTTGAGCAGGGTTCAGAATATGGACAGCAGAGATTATGAGTATCAGCTGGGGATTTAGGGGCAAAGCATGGAAGGTTGAGATGATTTTCAACGGACGAGCTTCTGGATGGACTTAGTCAACTCTCAGCATAAGATGGAAACAGATGGAGTCAGAAAAAAGCTTAGGAGGGGTTGTCTGCTGCTTGTTTTAAGGACTGAGCTGCTCTTAAGGAGTTCCTTAGAAACAGATTGTCTTTTGTAAGAACCTTAGTGTGCCGTAAAGAAGAGCCAGGCTAATTGGACTACTAGCAACCCCTGCCATGAAAGGTCAACACGCTCACCATGCTGTGAAGGCATGTGTGTTTGTGTGTGAGAGAGCGCATGTTGTGCAGCTGTACAGTTTGTGAACACGCATTGTGGATTTAACAAAATTTTAAACACGCTTCTTTCCAAATTACAAAACAAATCTGTGCTCGTTAAAGAAACTTGCGATTGGTTGAATTCCACGGCTGATACAGTGTATTAAGGCGAGGTAAATTAATCCAATTTCACAGCGGGCTGGTGAGAGGTGAGGACAGCCGAGCCAAGGCTGCACTAATTAGCCATATATCTGTCACTATCAATTGTATCAGCGAGCCTTCCAAAGCCAACCACTTTCTTCTGCATCGCACACAAACACAGGCATATATGTACACACACACTTACACACACACACTTACACACACATGCACTGATCCCAAACAGGCACTTCCTTTTATGAAAAACCTCTGATATCAGGATACCCATTCCTGAGCCCCACACAAACGCTGCAGTGAGGACTGACACAATAGTGTGAGTATGTACTGTGTGCAGGCTTTGCATGCTCGTTGTATGTCCTGCTTGATGAGCGCGCTAATGTACCTCTGGATGACAAGCCAGAGATGCGTTAGCTAAACGCTGCAGGCAACCACAGCTGTTACAGAGGAGAGGAGGGGAGGGGAGGGGAGGGGAGGGAAGAGGAGAGGTTAGGTGAGGATATTAGGGGGAAATGATTGACTGGAAAAAAAACTGTTAAGCTGTACAGTAAGGTCAGAGATGTACTCGCTTTTAACTGCACATTTGCGTGCGCAGAATGGCTGCCTCGCGAATCCAAAACATGCTCATGATAGTAGATCACTGTCGCTAAAAAGCGCAGGTTGATGGCAAGCCAGTTGAAAAGCGAGTATTTCTCCAGCCTAACAAGACTAAGAGTCTACAGATACGCTAGCAGCTCTGTGAGGGTGTGCTTGGACACTAATGCCAACATGCCTGCAGTGACGATGTAAAAATGCTGATGTTTAGCAGCTACTGTCTTTACCATGTTCATCATCTTAGTTTAGTGTGTTAGCATGCTAACTCTATCCTACAGCTGATGGCCTTAAAGGGCCTCTGTTGTACTTTTATGTTGTGCTGAAAGCTTGTCGTTTGTTTATGTTAGCAGACTCCATTTCGAAGCTAATGTTAGCTACTGTTGCTCTCTGTTAGCGCAACAGAGAGAGAGAGACAACTTAAACAAAACGTCCACAGGCTTGTATAGGCAACCAAGAGAGAACAGAAGGTCCCATTTTTTATACGTGATGTTTCAATCCGCTCACATATGCCCATTAAAAAGGGGATTAATACTTGTTAATTGCTTCAAATCTATATATAAAGCCATTTAAAAAAAAAGTTAAGGAATCACAACAGGGCCACCGATATTCTTGCTCATGCCCAAGACAAGATCATCTTCAAAGGCCAATATAGAGCTTTATTTTAAGGGGACAACTGACCTGGTGTTCACCAAAGGTATAACAGTTCATCCTTACTGGAACATGAATGTTTGAGCCAAATTTGAATGCAAATAATTTAAAAGTTGTCAAAAAAATTTCACTAAAAACCCCAATGTCAACGTGATCATGGGACTAGATGAAAAGTTGAGGGATCACCAAAGTCATTAAGATTCATCTGCAGACCATTCAGCACAAAAACATATGCCAATACATTTTCTGCTGGTGGCGCTAGCGGAAAAGTCAGGAGATTAGCAGAGTCATCTGCTGGGCACCATGAACATTTTCAACAAATTTCATGACAATCCATCCAATAGCAGTTGAGATAATTCAGTCTGGACCAAAGAGGCACAGTGATCATCGGGCCAACTGTCAGGCTAAAAAATGTAAGAATCATATCCACGGTGAGGAGAGGAGGGAGAGATAGTTGTTTTTCCAATATTATACAGTACTACTACTCCAGATACAACATGTGTAAAATAATTACAGTATCCTGACAGATTCTGCTCCCATTCTATGATCCAGTAATTATCACCACACAGTCGAATAATTACAGTAGCAAGAAATTACAATTAACCAATTGTGCGACTTACTGGGGACTTCCCAGCACTATTGTGTGTGTGTGTGTGTGTGTGTGTGTGTGTGTGTGTGTGTGTGCGTGTGCGTGTGTGTGTGTGCTTTACCCAGCAGATTACTCCACTGAGGCCAAGTCCCTACAGATGACATGTGATAGCAGATTAATAGCCTAACATATTAAAGTCACAATCCCTATTATTTCCCCTTGTATCAGTGCTTAATCAGTTAATATCTAACAGCTGAGGACTTCTTCACCACTCGCTGCTCCTCTGCGTCACCTTCAGCATAATCGAAAATTAATCACAGTAAATTGGCATGTGGTTGGTTTTTTATGTACAGTTGTTTTCCAGTTAAGGGCATTATGTAACTAAATGTGCGCTAAAATGTTCTTATTAAGGCAAATCAAGGCAAGTCTAGAACATTTCATACAAAAGGCATTTCAAAGTGCTTTACATAATGCATTGGAAATGAATGTCAGTTGTCGAATATCAGTTTACAGCAGAAATGTGTAAAGAGAGCATTGGGAAAGAAAACGAAACCAAAAGATGTTAACTGCACTCGCTAGATATCTAATACACACTAACCACATATGAAAACATGTATTTAGTTTTATTCTATCGCAGTTTAGTTTTTGTTTTATATTTGGTCAAATCAGGGAAAATGTGAATCTAGATCAACTTAAAATCGTGTTGGGAGGAGACTGTGTGTTTACATTCCAGCGTCACACACAGGTTGCAGCCACAAGAATAGTCATTATAATGAACTTCATTTCTACTGTGTTCAGTCCTTCTCAACTTAAATCATATTTGTAATAAAAGCCTTAAATAATTGTTCATAGAAGAGAACTGTTTAATGTAATGTACCAAAAAACCTGGTGGAGGTCATTTTTCAGTACTGATTGTGGTTTGGGGTTCACCAAAACGTCTAATCATATAATACAATTGTATACCAAACTTTTTCTTCCAGCTGTCTTAATCATCAGGGAGACTATGATTGGTTAAAATCCTTCCCAGCAGCACAGGATACATCTAATAATGGACATTATTGTTTATTAAGTATTTTTTGCACAGACGTCAGCATAGTTGCAACAAAGCTGTGTTCGTTATTTCAACAAAAAAATCCCTCTTCTCTCAGAAAAATATGCACTTTTTTCAGCCTGTCTTCATCAGAAAAACGACTATAGGTCAATTATGAAAGCAGTGTATTACAACCCATATTTACGTTTGTTGTTAGGCAGCGACCTCTAGCTAATGTAGTCATTATTAGCGCTGCAAAGAAGGAATTGAGGAAAAGTTGTAGTACGAAAAGTCCGTATAGGGAGGAGACCAGGGATGGATGGTAGGGGACAACAAGCACTGGACCTTCATTCAGGAGACCAGTGTGAAACCAAGTCAACAGTCATTTCTTTTAACTCTCTAAGTAATAACCTTAAAGTTAGTTACAGTACGTAACGTAGGTACATTACTAACTAAATTAAGGAAGTAACAGTTATTCTAACCTAAACCACAATGTTCTACTGAGCCTAAACAAGTAGTTTTCTTGACAAAACCTGTGACCGTGTGATGAAGGTCTGGTACGCTTATCGCTGGTATGCTGCAATGGTAGACATTGTTTAGGCATGAGGGGGTGTTATCTGTTTAGCTGGTGCACAGTGGTACAAATCAAATACTTTTCTGATAATGAAGCAAAAAAAGGAGCTGCATTTATAACATTTGGGTTTTGAGACTCTGATTGGACTATTTGGTGTCAGTCAAATCTGGCAAATCTGACTTAAAATTTTCACATTTGAATTTTTGACTGGTTGCCATATTTCATAAAAAAAATAAATAAATAAAGAGCTGCACATACAGTGATACTGACAGATTCAAATCAAGTGTCTGTGGCGGGGCAAACCAGACCTTTAATCCATGCGTGTTAAAGTGAAGCGGAGCCATATGGTTTGCGGTGGATCAGAAGCAGTGATCCCGAGGATGATACTGCCCCAGCTGAACCTTTGTGCAGCGCATTTACACCATCTGATGTTTATCGTTGCAGCGTGGTCACAGCCCTGATAGCACTGATCTCACACAATCACATCGCTCATTATCACAAATGGAAACAGCTTATGCATGTTAATGTAGCTTCGGCATTTTGGCGCTTGTACCAACACTGCAGTATCAAGAAAACAAAAATGATGTCTACATGAGGGATGGTCTCTTTTCCTCATGTTTCTAAAGAAGAGACCAGAGCCTTTTTTCTTTCTACACAGATGTATAAAAGATTTCATACAAATACACTGAAACATTTACACGCGTGAACCTACACACAAACACTGGTACGACGTGCTCAGACAAACACAGAGATGCACAGATCCATGACCAACACTAGGATGTCCCACAGAACCTGGCCCTCCTCCCATCCTCGGGATAAAAGGGGAGATAATGCATTATACATTTTCTTCTCTCTTCAACGGCTCATTATAGTACAGTCAAAGCCTCTGCCTAAAAACAGGTCGTTTCTAATGAGACGAAGCTTGCTACATAACCTGTTCACTTTCATTTGAGTGTAACTCTGAAAAGATTTTCTGGGTGTGTTGTTGCCTGCTTGTCCCATCTCGCACAGATGCCAATGATGTTCACTCACACTGACCGAATGGATTTTTCTTTTCTTTTTTTTTGCAGATGTTTGAGAAAATGTTTTCCTTCAGCATTTTGCTTCTGTAATTTTAGATTAAAATTTACTACTGCAGTGTACAGAGCGCTAATTATTTATACCACCTCAGCCTATAGGCTGTCAGGATCTCTCTCTTTCCAATGCACTGAAGAGGTGAATCCAGGTAAAAGCCATTAATCCTCCCTGATTTATTACAGTAAGTCTATACCCATCACAGACGCAGATAAAGAGAAGTTGATGAATCAGGAATGGATTTTTAAACTTTAGGATTATTAAAATTAACATTATGCAGAATGGGCTGCTGTTCAGTATCAGGGATGGGGTATTTAGTTTAACCACCGACTATCTGAGGTTCAAAATGAATCGCTTTCAAACCTGTGGGTACGTACAGCACATAAAAAAATGGGCAATGTATTCAAGTGGGGTTGGGTTGATCAACATAGATGATGGCTTGAGTGTCTTTACCAAAAGTTACCTGAGACTTGTGCCATAATGGAGGATGTCCCTACAAAACGTTCACACCATGATTCACTGTAATAGGAAATTATTGGCAGACAGACAAAATATAATCTACAAGATTTTTGTAAATGGACAAGTGGGGCTGTCTTTTGTGCCACGTTCATTTGAGTGAATGAAACACAACACTTATGAAACTTGCTGGAATCACAGTGAGGTCGTGGTGGTGGATCAGCATCCAGGGTTTTCACTGAGTCTGGTTATGTTGAGGGAACGTCAGCACTTGTGTTTAAGGTTGGGAAAATGTATTTTCAGTTTGCGAAACAGTCACAAAAAGTAATCTATTGGATTTACTTTGGTTAAGGTTAGGGAAAGCTCATGATTTTGGTTTCATGTTAATCAGGGACAGATTGGGACTTTGGGCATATATATGACAAAATCAGTTTGTGAAATAATGAAGAAATGAAATCTTTCAGATTTGTGTAAGATGGACATGCTTTTTCCATTTAAAGTGTCCATTGTAGTGTCATGAAAACAAACAGATAATTTGTGCCCATGTGTGCAAATCCTATGGAAAAATATGTCACAAACTGCTGTGATACTGGGTCGGTTCTACATCTGATTGTTATTATACTGAATTATCTTTTCCCTCCAAGACATTGTTGAAGTCTTGTCAGTATTGTGAGGCAGAAGCTTACTCAGGTCATGTCATGCTGATTCTGATTTCTCTCCTGGATTATATGTCGGTGTCACTGTTCTGGAAAGTTACGAAACCATACAAAATCAACGTTGCCACTTGCAGACTGTTAGAACATCACTTTCAAGTTGAAAGTTAAAGGCAGATGTACTGAATTTGTATTATAATAGTTCACTAGATGAAACAGCTGCCTGCATGGACATTTAAAAGTTGAAATAGGAAGTAAATAAATGCAATGAATAGTTGAACTTAACTCTGAAGACTGCACAGTACATTTGCCAGAATAAATTGTTGGCAGTTCACGTTTCAGCAAACCACAGATAAGTTCACATATGTACATATCATAGACTATGCACCATATTGACATTTCTACAATGTGTGTAATATTACATTTACAGTACATGTTTATGGCCTGACTTTCATATCAGGAGGCAAAGGGGTTGGAGTGGAGTTAAGCGACAGGGCTGTCAAGCCACTGACCGCTGTTCAAGACTGCATTTCAACATTTTTTAGACATTTTCCAGCGTTTGTGAAGACAAAAGCTGGTGTTTTTAAGGAGAACTTTAGGGCTGCAACTAACGACTATTTTGATAGTCGACTAGTCATCGACTACTGCAACGACTAGTCGACTAGTCAGATTATGAATTGCACAAAAAACAATGGCTCTTATTTATTATATTTAAGTGGCAGCAGCAATAAAATAACGCCAAGACAACTCCGTCTGCATATCACTTGAGGCTAGCTACTAGCATGGGAGCTAACCATCTTACCGAGGTGCGTCTGATTCTTCTAAAATGTGTTTCCTCTTCAAATGCTCATGCATTGCTGAGGTGGCCCCATGGTGTGCAAGTTTCATCTTACAAATTTTGTATATGACCGTTGTCTTTGTTGTGTCCAGGATGAAATGTTCCCAAACTTTGGACCTTTTATTTTAACGCGTTGGCGTCGCTTTAGCCGCTTCCATGTTGCTCCTGTTCCCGGTCACAAGTGCGCATGTGCTGTCAGTGCATCAACGAGTTGGGAAAAGTGAGATGTCTCACTCTGAGCTAGTTCAATTGGCTATGGTGAAACGTTGTCTAGCGTGGCATTGCATGCCGTGGGATACACACACGATAACATCACTAACGACTAGTCGACTACTGAATTAGTCACTGACTAATTTTGCCGTCGACTATTCGTCGACTACTCGTTGCACCCCTAGAGAACTTACGACATCTCCAGCTAAAACATGGTCTTTTCCAAACCCTAACCAAGTGGTTTTATGTGCCTGAAACTTACCAATAAGCACAACGCTGTCACAACATAAAATTGAAAATTGAACCTAAAGAAACATAACGTTGCAACATAAAGAAATATAGTTTCAACACTTCCCTGGTTTGCAGAAACGTACATTGCCATCTTTTATTCTGATTGGATTGCAGTATTTTCATTAGTTATGACTCTTTGTTGTGACCTGCTTTTCTTTACTCCTTTGTGATTCCATGGTGGCCTTCCTTTATGCTGTTTGGCAACTGAAATTAAAAGAAGCGTCTCAGCTGTCAATGTTTATACATTTTTCCAAATACTGAGACCAACACAGTCTTTCCATACATATTCATGGCTAGACTCCATATGGTTGGAGTTTAGTGAGTTTATGTTCTTAAAACTGGGGTGATATGTAACCAGGGCTATGGTTTCAAAGCCTTTGAACAGATTTAGACTGTAAATACCTTGCTTAACTCCACAGTAAACAGATAGATTGGATAGGACTGACACTGATCTCATTATGTTGTGTCCTTTCGCAGGAGTAGCAGAATTGAGAGCAGGATTGAGTTTGCAGCCCGTTAATACAGCTGCAGGAAAGCATACTGGTGGGAGCTCAAATGTTTTTCCTTTTTTTTTACTCATAGCATTCAACATTTTATACTTTGACGTTTTCATCGGAACTAGTGCTCATTCAAGCCTTTGATAGAAGTGTTTGTTGTGGCCTACGTGTATGGTAATACATATATTTTATACATACTTTATTTGCACATGTTACATGTTGAGGTCTATTCAATAAAGAACACTGCAAAGATTTCTGTGATATGAGCATTTGCTACAGTGACTTATTAGCAAGTGACAATCACAGTCTGACACCTCTGCCTGTGAGTCTGTGAGTGAATGGTGATTTTAATGGGACGCAAAGTCCATTTTAACACCTTCTTTATTTTATTTTTTTAAATTTATTGAATTAAAATGATGTTCTTGAGCACAGGGACAGTTTAGTGAATATACCCTTTCTATTTGTGTTACTCAATATCTGCTGTACTAACAATTATGCCGCTATGTTTCCAATTTCTTCTCTTTTACTTCTTGTGAAGTCATTTACACTATACTTAATAAGTCCTGTAATTAATCCAAGAAGCATTCAAGGCAACGTTTTTTTTTTAATCATTCTAGCCAGTCATTTAAAAGGTATAATTGCATCCGTCTCTGCAAACTACACAGGTTATCTTTACACCTGGTGTAGTCTAACTACGTCAGTAAGCAGTCTATAGACAAAAGCCACCGTCTGATTTTGTTAATACATCAATGGTTGTTTACTCTGTCCTTGTGACAACGGCAGCTAGCAGAAGAAGAGGGTTACACATTCAGTGGTAGTGTGTTTCACAGAATATAAACAGGATTAACAAATTAATGAATAAATATGTACACAATATATGGATATATGATTGCCAGTAGTCCTTATTCTTTCTAACTTCTGCAGTCCTAAAGGCCATACTGACCTCAGCTGCCCTGGTGACTGATGATCAAGTTTCCTTGATCAAACCATCTGCCTTTAACATCACAGATGACGTGCAGCATTTAAGCTGCTTTTTTACTTACCGCTTTCGTGTAACTAAGCTTTCAAGTGAGAACATTTGAATTGTCTTGAATATATTTCAAGTCCATTCTTGACCTCAGAAACAGCAGTTTATAAAACAACCTTACTACAAGCTTCATGTAGTAGCCATTGTGGATCTATCAATCACCGAACATGATGTTCTCATTTGTCATGAACATTTTAAAATTGCTATATATTTGAGCACTTTAAGGTTTTTTTGTCCGTGTCACTGAAAGAAATTTCGACCCAAAGTGGCATGATATGATTGGAAATACGATAACCGTGACATCAAAAAATGAAATATTGATATCATGTTTATAATACACATTTCATAACATTGTCTTACTAATGTTCAGCTTTGTGCATTGTTTGTTCAAGAGTTCCTCTGGTTGCCTTTTCATTAGTAATTGAGTAGTTGATAGTAATTGATATTTTTGTATGTTTATTTTTGTAATGGTTACAGACTCTCTCCACCGCCCCACACTAGAGGAAAAACACACAAAGTTTCTATAGATATCACAATAATATCATTACCGGAAATTAGTCGCAGCCCTAATTGGAAAGTTAGTTAGATACAAAAATCTAAATAAGATCCACTTAGTGGCTGTTCTGGAGGATTCGATCATGTGGGCAACTGCCCAAACTCTTTCTGCTGAGGATCATCATGTGATATGATTGAAACTACTAGAACAGCTACTGAATGGACCTTATCGTGAGATTCTTGCATCTGAATTCAAGGTCAGGAATTAACTTTCAGTCTTCACACTGTCAGACTCAGGATCGGCAGTTTTTTTAAAAAAAAGGATCAAATTGCAGCAGAATCAGAGAGATCGTATCAAAACTTGGTACATATTACCTCCAATGCATCTGAACTGCTGACGATTCTGTTGCAGATTCAGGTGTGTTATGCTCAAGCAGTGATGAGGAGTTGGCTAAAGACGTCTGTTAAGTTCACTTTTTTCTAACTCCACACCCTGAGATTTTCATACTTTTTAAACTTTTAGTCTTTATATTTATTTCAAGTAGAATCACTTGAGGCTATTTATCAATTGTATACATTTTTTTCAATTTTATTAAAGCCTACATGGACAAGAAATCATAAAAAAATTGAAATCTACAATTCAATGAGATTATTCTGCGACATGATCAAAAGCGTTCAGACAAACTAAATAGACAGTGTGGTGAGAGTGTTTTGTCCGATACTTAAAGACTTTCAAAGCTGTGTTAATCATTCCTCAACATTATGGATACTTTCATATGCATGCATGTCCATTTTACTCCACTGACATCTACTTGAACTCTCAGGGGATTAAATATGAATTAAATCCCCCCTTGGGGTTTAAATCTGTGTTTGTATCTCCATCTCCTTCAAAGCTGTCAGAATTGTTCAGTAAATTCCAAAGGTGATTATCCATGTGGCCATCCTCGGCCACATCTTCCTCGACTAGTACTAATACTGCTCACTTTGTTTTCATCTGAACTCGGAGGGGTTGTGATTTTATTTCAAAACAAGACCTGTGAAAACACATCCATTGAGTTTTGATATGGATAAGACAATGATGGCACATTTATATCACAGTCAAAAGGTGTTAGGGTGGTATGTAGTTCTGTTCAGTGCAGCAAACATGTGCTTCTTCATCTTCTGTTTCTCTGGACTAACAAAAGTTTTCTTGTCAACTTGCTAAAAAGCCAGTGAGCTGTACTGCAATATATTATATATATTGCATCAGGGTTGAAAAAGGCATCAGCTAATCCTACACAACCCACTTAACTGGACCTTAATCTTGACTGACAGATGAACAAACTTTATGTTGTGTAATCACAGATAGTCGCTTAGGAAACAGCTAAAACAAGCCCACCAATTTTAAGGGACAGCTAAATATATTACAGGGGTGGCTCAGGGAAACAAAGAACATGTTTTCGACGTAGCGAGGCAACACCATGATAGTAGCTCTGTATCACAGCTGATATTTGAACACAAACACAAACATGACTGCAGCGATTACACAGTAGTAGCGCCTCATTCACAGTGTTAAAACCAGATAAAATAGAAGTTACTAGGATGTAACTCCAGTTCCATCGGTATATGCACAACACACTGAATAGTTTTCACATGAACTACTCTATGTGGTTCTGAGTGGATCATCTAGAACAACGAGAACTGTTGTTTCTGGAAAGAGATGTTGCCGAATATCCGTGTAGCTCGACAAAAGACAAACATGAGGGAAAGGCTGGAGCTGTGGCATTTGTTGGTGCTGCACTGCAGGTTTGCTCACACATGACCTAACAGCGGACCCTCGTCGTACAGTATGGTCACAGTTTCGGTAGTTTTGGCAAGAAAATGATTTGCTTGAGGTTCAGCAAGAAAAAAGACTTGGTTAGGATTAGAATAAAAATCATGGTTTGGGTTCAAATCACTACGTTACATCTGTAACTTCCATTACAAAATAACCTATGTTAAGTATGTGACGTTACTTCACTACGTTAGTAAGTTGTAATAGTAATACTTATATAGAGAACAAACGTAAATATAGTTCTTAACCTACTTGATTTTTCGACATATATGGTCCTTTTTCTAAGGAGGACAGGCTCAATGTGAAAGTGGCTGCGCGTAGTGATGAACCTACAGAGAATTATTCCCTGAACTTGCAGCTCCCCTCAGCTTTACTGAGTTGTAGTGAGTTTCAGCTCATTGTTTAGCTCTCGGAACAACTTTAATGTTATGGTTTATTCTCACCACTCTTATGCTGTTCTAAAAAATCCACTGTACACATCCTGCTCAATCCGAAACAGCAGATAGAGCTAGTGATTAGCTGGTGAACATACTGGAGACTAAAAACAGAGCAAAAAGAGAGTAAATATTGGATTGGCATTCATCAGGTGGCCACAAAATAAAATAAATGATAACGTTGCTCCATGTCTGCTGGAACTGTTTCCTAACAAGTTCGCCATATCAACTTAAAGGTGATGATATGTTAATGTTGTGATCACAACTTATTTCCACTGGCCCCAAGTGGCCAAAAAAATCAGCTGTTGCATTTTTAATATTTAAGAAGAAATTCATCTGACAGACAGAGTGTAGCACTGTGGTTTGAGCATGGGGATCGCCTCAGGACTTCGGTTACTCACATCTGATATAAAACACTCTAAAGGATCAGTTATTAGCATTTCTGGAGCTTTCGACAAGGGCTGCAACCAACAATTGCTTATTTTGTCTGACCCACAGTTCAAAACACAAAGATATTCAAGATAAGACAAAAGAAATCTAAAGAGATTGAAAAATTGCTTGAAAATATCACATGACCCAAGAATTTCACTTGATGAAACCTGAGCTACCATTCGGTGACAGTCGAAAGCTCCAGAAAAAGCTACCAGGCGAACTTTGAGTTAAGAATATTTCATCACACGGTGCTGATTGGCTAATAGCCATTGGTATTTGGTCAGCTGAGGAGGTGGAGCGGACACAATGCAATCATCACAGTTGGTTGGCCGCCAGGATGCAGCCGTGTTGAAGTGCAGAGAGAAGAAGAAGGGGCGAGGGAATAAAGAAGGATTGGTGAAGGGAACAAGAGATAAAAGGACGATGGGGGAAGAAGATGACAGAAGGAGATAGAAGGGAAGGAAACTGTAACCATTGTACAGTGTGTGTGTGTGTGTGTATGAGACAGTGAGAGACAAAGTATGTTATGGATGTGAGGGGGCAGTGTGTAAGAGAAGAGCAATAAGGCTGGGGTTCCTTGAGGAGACTCACTCTCACTGTCACATCGATCAGACTACAACATCACAAACACTCACGCACCCAACACCCTCTCTGCTCTTTCTGTGCTCTCATTAAGAGCTGTATGGAAAATATAGAGAGGAAGTGAAGCTCTGACGCTGTCTTGAATTTAATAGATTTTGGCCCTGAGATATGGCCTTAAAACAATATTGCAATATTTTTTGGCTAAACTGAGATAAACGATATATATCTTTTGAAATCTCCTCAAAAGCACCTTATAAATCCTCAGACTGGTCGATGAAATCAAATATCACAATATTTGTTTTTAACCACATTCCTCAACAGCAATATTGTAACAATATTATAGGGATGACTATTGGTGCCTTTACAAAATATTAACACAACAAGATTTTTTGATAAATAATCATCAGTAATGTGAATATATTGACTAAGTGGGTAAAGGCAAGTATGAGAACAAGTTGAACAATCTGGTAAGTTCATCAATTTACTGTGATGCCAACCAGGAAAAGACAACATTTTATTCTTGTGTTTATTGACAAAACGCAGACCAGTCTTAGAGAAGCACGCTGCCACCTACTGTATTGGAGTGCACAGATGCTACATTTGTTAAAGGAACATTATGTAGAAATTGGCACTGATTTGTGTGATTTGGCGCCCCCCACAGTTTTTCTGTACACCTCTGTTGTAAATAAAAATCCCAGGTCTGTCACAATTTTTCAGATATAATGTAGGTGCTAACTACAAACAAAAACATTAGGTCATAACAATGTTATGTGTTGAAAACTTGTGTGATCCTACCCTCTCACTGAAGTTACATAGTGCAGAAAAAAGTGATGGGGGGCAGAGTGGCTGAGACAGAGACACCATTCACCTTATTACAAGACACTGTACCATCAAAATTATTTTGCAGAGACAGCCACGTTATGTTAGTTCCTTCTTAAAAGGTTATTAAAAGACTGCAAAAGCCACAGAATTACTCATAATGTGATAACAAATGTGCAAATGGCTGGTTGCAGAGACATAAATAGTTTTTTCATAGGCCTAGTTTTGTACTGAGCTGAACGTAACAGCTTGAACCTGCAACGTACCGAACTGACGACAGTCAAAGCATAGTAATAAATGCCGATGTGTTCATTTTCATAAGTTAATCTGATGAAAAATTAATTACAAGATAAAGTCAGTGTTCATAAATCTTTGAGCTGAAAGAACAAAGCAATTCAAAATAAAATCAGCAAATTGATTTGTAATGTGTGGGTTAAGTAAAAAAGATAATAATGTGTTAATGAATGGGCTTTAAAGGAGCTGGTATGTGGATTTTGTTACCCTCGATTGAGCCCAGGCTAGCTGTTTCTGTCCGTTTCCAGGCTTTACGCTAAGCTAAAATAAGCTAAGCTAAGGTAAGCTAACTGGCTGTAGCTTTTCACTGAGTGGACGGACATGAGAACACCATCATCTGACTTAGCAAGCAAACAAATAAGCGTTTTCCCCCAAAATGTCAAACTATTCCTTTAAGACGAGAACATTCGGCCAACCTTGTTCTTTTTCCCACTAAAGCTTCTAAAGCCTGAATCGTCTGCTGCAGCTTGCAACTCTTAAAAATAGCCCAGGTAGGAAATTCATAAATAACAGCGTCAAATTTTAAGATTCACACAGGTACGTGGGCTTATGCAAAAACTGCAGAGGTGCGAGTGTTATTTATAATGCAATGACAATATGGGTACAGAATATATTATGGTTGTTGTCTTTGTTCTGCATCAGCTCCTGGGAGGAGATTTAAAAAGGGGGCTGGGTAGATGTAAAATAAAGGAGGCAGGAATTTTTAGTTGAAAGGAAATATCTTGTCTTTCAAACATGTGCACAAAATATATAAATAATCACAAACTGAGCATACACATTAATTTTATAGGCACTGGCACACACACACACACTCGCACAGGGCTGCAGGGTGTGCCCAGCATCAGCGAGAGTACTCCGTGTGCCTGCTCTCTTCCTCCTGGTGCCCTTATTGGTTCCTGCCCAATCCGGCCATCCAATCACATCAGGCAGAGCGAGTCTGTGCATAGACTTGCAAATAATCTGCAGTTTTACAATAACACCCCACAACCACCACCACCATTATCCCTATTTCTGTCTGCATTTTCATTCTGTAATCCTACAAAAAGTGACGAATGTCATGTGGTGAATGTAAATTACCTGCCAGCTTACACTCCTTACTGCTACATATAACTTATATCCTTTTGCGCCTCCTTTGGTACACTATATATACATATATCCTATCTTACATAAAGGACATCCTGAATGTGACATTATTCTATTTATGTGGCTATGTAAAATGCATCTGTAAAAACTGTTGTTGTTTTCCTGAGCCTGTCATTTAGTAGAGTAGAGGCTTATAAAGCTGTAGTGAATTATTAAGCAGGGTGAATTATGGGGCTGGAGTGAGAGAGAGAGACAGAAAGAGAGAGGAGAGAGAGAGAGCGAGGTCTGGACAAAAATAGGTCAACCTAGCAGTGGCAACCCAGGGAAGTAGAAATGATTCTCTCTCTGAGGAGGAGCTTTGTTTGTGTGTGTGTGTGTGTGTGTGCGCGCGCGTGTGTGTGTGTGTGTGTGTGTGTGTGTGTGTCAGGGGAGGCTGCGTATTTGTCAGCAGCGCATGGTGTAATGCTAATTCACATCCTACAACAAAGCAATTTAAGAGGAAAGGTTCCCCCCATAAGTTCCGAAAGAGAGGTAAATGTCAATACACAAGTAGATCTTGGCCGGAAAAAATAAATAAATAATATTCTGGAAACATCAGCACACACACATGATTTGAGTTATGACAAAATTAGCATCAACATAGTATTTATTTTTAGGCAGTTTTTACAACTTTTACTACCCCCAGTGGTGAAAAAGTAACCAATTAGTAACATGTGAGTTTTGGTTGGGTGGGGCAGTGCTTTAGTTTCTGCCCAGCCCCTCTCACACATGTTATATCTCAACTGCCTCAAATCCTTCTCCAATTTGCCTGGGCCTCTCCTTCTCATGGTCTAATAAGGGAAATCAACAGTGAAGAAGAGTGCATGATCTAAAAACTCTAAAAACAAAGCTCCCATTTAAAAACATAAAGTCATAGCCAGTCATACTCTTCAACACCAAACTGGGAAAACAAAACAGATTTTTAAGGATCTTAATTTGTGCACAGGGTTACTGTATAATGTTGAGACTAGTACATGGTGTTGCCTAAACTGTTGCCAAAAAATATTGAAGCATGCTCTTGTCTAAAATATTATTGTATACAGATGCATTAAGATATCACATAACTGTAGCTAAGGGGCCTAACCATAAAAAGCAGCCAAAGGCCGAAACTATATATAGTTTCTAGTGTGAATTTTGGGACATTAAACTAGAACTAGTGGCACGTCTTGAGCTCCATAAGGGAAAAAAGTTCAAATGTCGTCACCTTATCATCAGGGCTGTAGACACCGCTGAGGATGGAGACTAGTGATATTTCTGGAAATGTAGAGACTGATAACAACATGAAGAGGTTGTTGGATTTTTTTAAATGAACTTGACAGCAGACCATGCAGCAGGCATGAGTAGTTTAAATGTGATATTTTTTTAAATATTAAAGAGTTTTGTTGTCAAAGAGTTAAACATGTTCTCCTGTGGATGGGGTTCCACAGGAGAAATTTGGACTCATGATCGTATTTCTAAAGATCCACCAGTACTTCATAAAAATAAATACATCTCTCTAATATAAAATTCATTCATTGAATTATTTTCTAAATCCAGGCTGACTACTTAGTTCAAGTCTCTGACTTACTGTGATTTACCTGATTTACATATAATCTGCTGGCTTCTATAGCTGCTGTTCACATCAAAACCCTGCTTGTGCTATACTGCAGCAGAGACAGAAGCAGTTCAACAAGGGTTCAGGGGAAGGCAGGGGGAGTGTTTTTTTTTGTTTGTTTCAGCGCGATTTTACTCTGTAATCAATTTTTTATCATCGGTGGAAATATTGGCTGCAGAGGAAGAATCCTAGCGTCTTGTGAGCCGTCCGTCCTGTGGGGAACAGATCCACCAGTTGTTACCAAACAGCGGAGAGTGTTACCACCGAGCAGAGTACCACCCCACCCTGAGTGAGAGCGAATGTCTGTGTGTGTGTGTGTGTGTGTGTGTGTGTGTGTGGGGATGGATGAATTGTGTTTGAATGGGTGTTTGTGTGAGTACACATTTGTGTCTGTGGCTGTGTGTGTGTGTACCTATGTGACGAAAATACACTTTCTTATCTGTTTCCTGTGCATGTGTGTGTCTGTGAAGGGGTGAAGAGGTTTATGTATGTGTGTGTGTGTGTCTCTTAAAGTGAGAGAGCGAGAGAGAGAGAAAGAGAGGAGAAGCATGACCTACATTTGGCAAAGCTCATCGTATGAGCATGAAACTGCCTAACATCACCCCAGAGCTCCTCAGCACAGAGCCACCCGATTGGCTGCTTTCAGCTCCAGCCTGACAACAGCACTGGCATCACCCAGGGGGAGGGGGAGGGGAGAGGGAGAGAGAGAGGAGGACATGGGGAGGAGGTACATACATTAAATCCAAAGGAAGAAAAGATGTAGATGATTGGATGGAAACAGAAAAGAGGCAGAGAGTGTGTGAGTGAGGTAAAGGCTACAATTAGAGACAGCGGTGCTCATGAGTTTGTGAGTGTGTGTGTGCATGTGTCTGTGTGTGTGTGTGTGTGTGCGTGCTTGTGTAACTATGTAGTATATATTTGGTCACTACCCGTTCAGGGACAAAAATAACTCCCCCTCAACATAAGACATTACATTTTAGTGTTAAGAGTTGGATTTTAGCCACGCATGCAGCATTGGCTTTGGGAAAGGAATATTGGTCGGTCGAAGGTGGGTCCACTACTTTGGTTCGGACTGAAATATATTTCAACTACTGTTCGATAGATTGCCATGAGTTGTTTCCAGAGGATGAATCTTAATCACTTGTTAATCGCCAGTCTTTTCAGCTGGTGCAACCACAAGGTTCACATTTGTGAGTTTGACTGAAATATCTCAACAACTGTGTACACACATTCAAGTCCCCCTCAGGATGAGTTGTAATAACTTTGGTGAACCATTTGCCTTTTATCTAGTGCCACCAGGTTTAGGACTAAACACCTGCAGAACTAATGACAGTCCTGTCAGCATCAACAGTACTTTGTGTTAAGTGCTGATTGGCAGATGGAATGCTATCATGCTAAACTAATACCACTTTTACACCAAAATTAGTGTGTATGTGTAAGTTTTTTACTTTTTACTGTTTAACATTGCCAGGAGACAAGTTTGCCTCTCTATTTCTTTTTCCTTGTGTGTCACGTTTGTTATCATGAATGTGCTGTTAAATCACGGAACAGTAGAAAGCAGCAGGTCATATTCCTCATCAGATTACATCCAGCATACGTTAAGACCTTCCAAAAACATCTTCCTGAAATAGACACATTGTTTTTTCTGGTACTGATAACAAAACTTGCTAGTGAGTGAGACATCTCGCTTAGTTGCACATGCGCAGTACAGATCAGGCAGCTGACAAGCACAGAAGCCATTAACGGTGATTACTTTTTAAATATCTCTTTCTTTAGCTCCGCATTCAAACTCAGCGCCGACTGCACGATGTTTAAGAGCTTGAACAGCTGGTTTTTGCCTTCAATGAGAAAGGGTACAATTGACTTTCACTCCCAGGTCGAATGACTGTGCAACAGTCACTGGTGTTTATTGGCTCCAGCTCTGATTCGCAGAGATGAAAAACATGACAACTGGTAATGTCTAATTTCCGGCGCAGTGCTATAACACACATTGAAGTTCCAGACATCAGTGCGTTTATAGTTTTCCATCTGTTTCCATTCGAGCAGTGTTTGGACATTGTTGAGTTGGTCTAACGATGTCAGTAACCTTGTCAGTGCCTTCAAACATGACACACACACACAAATAATAACCAGAAAGGCAAACTTGCCTATTTGCAATAGGGATGGAGTCAATTGCCTGTTGTTAGCAGGTCGACCCGCGTTATATGTGCTAATGTTGGTGTAAAAATGGTATAAGTCTTGTTTGATTGAGGTATAGGGTTTAGTTTTGGCTCATGTTAGTCAATGGGTTTGGGGTTGGCATTACGTGTTTATGGTTAAGGTTAAGTTTCCAGGGAATGAATGTTGGTAAGTCAATGCATTGTCGTCCTGAGGGACAAAAACAAGTTTCTGTCAGTGTGTGTGTGTGCGTGTGAGTGTGTGCACATACTACACTTGTGTGTTTGTGCATAGATGCTGAGTTTGGTGTCTTTGGTCATGTGAGCTGTCACAATAGAGCGGGGATTTGTAGCACAGCACCTCCAGAGCTGACAAACACACACTGGCACACACACACACGCGCGCGTGCGCGACCATGTACTCCCTCTTCTGCATCCCACTCTGTCTGTCTCTCTTTTCTCTCTCTCTTTCCCTTAGATCCCCAGGCACAAAGCATTATGGGAATCACTCTGGCATGGCTCTCGCTCTTCACAGCTTTAATCTTTAAGTTGTTTCCATAGAAACGACTACGTTCACTCAGTTGATAACTGTTGGATGGTTTCTAAAGCTATAGAAGAATGCCCTCACCCAACATAAACCTCCCCCACAACCCGACAACAGAGGAACATCTTAGTCACTGTAGGTTCATTGATCCATTAATTATAAATAATGAAGAGTCAGTATTGATGATGCCAGAGACACAGGACCAAAATTAACTGTATGCCGTTCACTACAATCACATTATTGTGTCAGTACAGCGGTGAGTTCTGAAATGGAGGTGTTATAGTTTAAGGAAAAGGCTCAGTCACAGCTCACCTGCATGTCGGAAACAAGGCAGGTGACATTTGGTAGGTCATGTGTTTAGTAAACTCGTAGCCCAGCCCGGGTTATTTCAGGTTGAGGTAGCAGCAGCCCCCACCACCAACCCACCCACTCCCGTTGTCAGGTACAGCACATTGGTGTTTCCTCAGTTGCCTCAGAAGCCCTTTCCCCTCCCTCTCCTTCCTCCCATCTCACTCTCAGGTGTGACATATCTCCACACACACACAGATGCCTCAGAAACTGTAACATACTAATATAAAAAGACAGGCTTTTAATTTGAAAGACTGGATTAACACATGAAAAAAACAATTAATAGACTTACACACAGATGTACATGGACCTGTACATGCACGCACACGCAAAATCACACTATGACCAGCGGCAGGAGTCTTCCTCAACACACGCACAGCAGGAGATCACCCCCTCCCTGCATATGTGCCGGTTTCCATGGAGACACGCAGTTAAAAATAACATGGGCGATGGCTTGTCTCGTGCCATTCCACCAACATGGCTGAAGCATTCACAAACACACACAGACACACATACACACACACACACACACTGATGGCTGAAGTCTGTTTGACAAGCACACACAGTGAACAATATGAAAACACACACACACACACACACACACACACACAGTGTCACCATCACTGTTGGCATGATAGTGGCGTTTATTCCCACCCTCCTGCTGCCTGTCTATACAGAGATGATATCCGGTGTTATGATGGAGAGAGATGGGAAACAAGACGCCTACTGCAGAGCTGTAAACTAAACTGCTACTTCAGGTGAAGTTATGTTATAGTTAGGTGGGAAGTATGTTGTTTTAAGGTTTTAAGGATAACGCTGACATTATTCCGTATTTTTTTTTGTGTTTTTGTCCTCTGTTTTTTGGGTTGTTTTTTTTTTGTCAATGATCAGTAACTTCCCTAATGTGTCTGTGTTTTTCAGCCCCCAGCCCATTCATTCCTACAGAGGATGTAAACTTTTAAAAATTGCTCACAAATATATTTCATTTCCGAAAAGGTTTCAGTAAAATCTACTCCTGCAAGTGGAGTAAAGAGTGCTTTTGTTGGGCACTATTTTCAGCTGTGGATTAATACACGTTGAGGGAGTATTTATGTCAGCAGGATGGTGTAAGTATGAGTTACACAAAAATAAACAACAGTGCCTGTGTTCATTGTAATGACGGAACATGCCAGCTCATCGATATGATTTTACCAGCATTGTTTTGGACAACAATGGAGCAACAGAGGAATAGCTTTGGCTACAGAAGCAGAACTTGGTAGTAGTGTCAGTTATTTTGACCTGGTATTCAAAATTCTAAAAGTACAGACTTACCCCTTAAGTTTTGTATCTATGATAAAGATAATTATCTTAACCACCTCATATAAAAATTGAAAAAGAGTGATTAATGTTTCTCCAATCCAAAGATATATTCACATTTGTATGTGTCATAGGCCTACGTACCATACTGACATTTCTACAAAACGTGGCACATCGCGTTCACATTACATTTTTATGACCTGACTTTCACATCTGGAGGTGAAGGAGATGGTGGTGGAGTTACAGGCCAGAAGTCTGCCAAGCCAGTGACTGCAGTTTGAGACTGCATTTAACCATTTTTACCAAAAATAGCTGTTTTGGGCCAAAACAGGATATTTTCGTCAGAGTCATTTATCTGATTTGTGATCAAGCAGTTGTTAGTGAAGCTAGAAACTGGGAGAACCACAGGATTTATTTCCTCTACTCTAGCCATTAGGGTTATTCACTAAAATCCACGCTAAGTCACTTATGTGAGCAGACGAATGTCCAGCCTGTCATTTACCAGGAATAACATTTAATCCAAACACAAAGACCCTAGGTGACCCTCTTGTTACCTCAGACACTGTATGTATTTGACAATGTAAGTGTGTTTGTGTGTGTGTGTACATTATTAATACAAATTAATACACACACAAAAGAGATATGACTTATATAGACCTTTTTTTGTTTAAGTGACTCTATTATTCCCAGTATTTTTATTTCTGATTACTGCCTCTTTAGAAACAATACTGCCATATTGATGAGGTCTCGGGAAATATAGAAGCTTCAGAACATATGAGCAAGGAGATGAGGCACAACGACAACATGACATGATAAAACGTTGATCTCCTGCTGCTGCTTTTGTCCACTGACAGAAACATATTGCTCAGTTAATGTTTCTGTGTCTCACACGAATTGCAAAATATGAAGGTACTCTTCATTCCAACAGCTACAAAATGTTTTTCTTTTTTCAAATTGAAAATTTAACCAACCACGTTTTCTTTTACTTTGTTAACTTTGATTTTGCCTACTTGTGCAACTGAGCCAAAGCAACAATAATATTAATAGGTTAACAGAACATGGTATATGCTTTTTTACCAATTGTGCTCAATATTTACCTCTCTATAATAATAA
The DNA here is from genome assembly GCF_040436345.1 of Pagrus major. Classification (NCBI taxonomy): domain Eukaryota; kingdom Metazoa; phylum Chordata; class Actinopteri; order Spariformes; family Sparidae; genus Pagrus; species Pagrus major. Next base: position 17,163,014 of record NC_133218.1, on the reverse strand, counting down.
CAACTTATTATTTCACTATTAATTCCATGTATGTACGACACATATTGCATGTGTCAGGAAAAACTTCAGGTATATTGTCGGATGTGTAATGGAGCAGGCAACAAACTTTCTTAAAGGACTACCATCTCAACGCCATGTGCATCTTCATCAGAGTCAGAAGTCGAAAATTGTATAGTGAAACCAATCTAAATGCAAATGGTGTCATTATTCTACAGCCATTACACTGTGTAAACAACATTCATAATGATTATAATGAAGTTAAGAGCAAAAAGCTTGTCTTGCCAGTTTAAGACATCTTTCTTCATCCGAAAGTTGGATCCAAGTATAGGTTTCATTTGTTGTTCCTATTGTAAAGTCCTCTGAGACAAATCAATGAATCTGGGCTACAAAAATGAAATTGATTTGACTTAAAGGAATCGTTCCACATCTTGGTAAATACACATACTCACATTGACCACTCCCATGTCCCTGTGTTGAAGGACTAGTTAGAGATTATTTGTAAAATGTGCTTATTCCCTCTTGCAGAGAGTTATATGAGAAGTGTTATACCACTCTTATATGTGTACAGTAAATATGAAGCTAAAGCCAGCAGCTGGTTAGCTTTGCTTTGCTGGCTAAGACTGGAAACAGGGAAACAGCTGGGCTCGGCCTGTCAAAAGTTATTTAAAAAATCCACCTTCCAAGACCTCCGAAGCTCACTGATTAACATGTTATAAATTGTTTGCAACACACAATATTGTTATACATTGTGTTGTTTTAACACCAAAGTGTAAAACGAACACATTGTGGTGTAACAAGGTGTTTACGTGTCGTACATTTCTTGGTTTTATCATTTCCAGCCTTTGTGCTAAGCTAAGTTAACCAGCTGCTGGCAGCATATTTACTTTACAGATATGAGAATAGTATCAATCTTCTCATCTAACTTCAACTTTAAGCTTAACATAAAGACTGAAGGGGGAAGGCATGTAGTTTGACATTCCCCAAAACGTCAAACTACTCCTTTAATGGAAAAAAAGGGGGATAAATGAGTGTTCTACTACAATGGCTGTTCAATATTTCCAGCCATCATTAAGAACATGTTGTTTTGTTCCATAGAGACCTTATTTTCTCCATTATAATGTTTATGACAGTACACATACTGAGGCTTTTTCAACTGGATCATCCCTTCTTACATATATACACACAACATATAGAAAGTATGTGATAAACATATGGCAGCAACCACAAATCCACCGAGCACTTCAGCACTTTTAGTCCACACACACACAGCACAAACAGCTTTGTCTCTTGCTGTGTGTAGTGTTCATGCTGTGCCACTAAGGGGCAGCACAGGAGCACCTTGAGTGAAGTCTGTTAATATTGGGTAAACAGTGTATGCAGAGCCAGGAAATAATCCCTTGAACATTTAACCTGCTGTTATGTTGTTGATATTTTCTCTGGCTCGTCGGGCTCACTGTGACGTGGTCGGTGCTATAAATAAGACTTTTGGTTCTATTGTAGACACTGTGACTCAACTCTGCTAGCCTTTACAGACAGGCCTCAAACCCTTATAGACATGTACACACACACACACACACACACACACACACACACACACACACACACACACACACACACACACACATAACACACACACACACACACACACACACTTGTTAAAACATGAATGTTGTGCAGGTCAGAGGGATTGAGGAGGGAGCCTGAACAATAGTGCAGGTGTGCAGCTGGGGGAAGAGGGATGAGAAAAGGGAATGAGGGTAGAATGATTTATTCATTTTGTGAGGAAGGAGAACAGAGACCAAAACACAGGGACAAATATAGCGAGGAGGAGGGGAAAGAAATAGAGGAAAATTATATATATTTATTCATCGTCATGGCTACTTTTATCACTAATTCTCCAGAGAGATCAAACTGAAATCTATAAAAACAATTGAGCATGATCCCCACATGAAAACAAGTCTGTAAAAGTGTGTTTTAAGTGGCTTAAAAGATGATACTGAATGTGATTTGACCTAAGCTCCTCAGGCAGGACGAGCCATTAGGGTCCTGTCCAAGATGCTCAGGTTACGACGCAGCTCATGTGCGGTTGAAAGGTCTGTGATCCAACCCTGATGTTTCATAGATCACTCAATACCACAACTGACAAACAACCCCAGGGACGACAAGCTATTAAAGGCCTCCCGGCAGCCCTCTTTAGACAAACTGCTGTAAATAACTGTGCCAACCCAAGAGGAACATCCGTACATTTAATATTCACAAGCACGTTCTCCTCTCCATTTGTGCTGATGTTGACCACTGCGGCGAAGCGTGTGGACACGTGGTGGGGTTCACATGTGTGTGCAGACATTTTCAGTGTCTGTGTGTTGTTCCCAGCCACGGCAGGAGGCTGAAAGCTCCTCGAGCAGACTGCCAGCTCCGCCAGCTCTACTCCAAAGTCAGTGAACTGCCAGAGCTCCAGATTACAGCAGATTACCGGGTGGGGTGCTCGTACACTTTCTCTGTTTGTGTGAGTGTGTGTGTGTGTGTCACGCTGTTTATTTTGCAACCACGTGGGGATGTTGAGTCCTCATAATCAGTGTAGACAAAGACAAAGTTTTCTTTGAAAAATGTGTTTTAAGCTTGAAAATTTTTGGTCTGAAATGTCCAATTAGTACCTTGTTGTTTTAATGTTCATCGAATATTTGACTGTAAAAATTAATGCTTTTGTGAAAATACAAAGTCAGGTGTTGTCACACACATTCCCACTCACACACACCCTTAGATCATTATTCTTTGGTGGCAGCAATAGAAGGATTGAACACGTGATACATATTCCCAGCATGTGGTGGATTAATACATTAATACTTTGTGGCTGAACCCCCCCACCCCTCCCTCCACATATTACTGCATCATAAAGAGATTACGGTCAGGGACAGGCCATGCCCAGGCAGGATCCTACCATCTGACATCAGCCGACGGGGGTGACTCATGGAGATAACAGTGACGGGACAGAGAAGTGTTTGACTTTGTGACGAAGCGTAGGTGCATAATTCCTTGTGAGTGCCATGTAGCTCTCGGCGAGTCCAAAGTCAAGCACATCAAAACGGACATAGAAAATGTTTCCTTTTCAGTGACGTGTTGGGTCAGCTGAAGGGAGGAGAGAGCAGGGACAGCAGGTGGGTGGGTGGGTGGCAGAGGAGATGGAGGGGGAGGGTCTGTGTCTGCAGATGTTGCTTGTCTGGATGCAGGACTTGCACAGGAATGTTTCAGAAAGATCTGTAAGAGTGAAAAATGTGGCATTGACAGACAGATGACAAGGAGTCTGCAGAAGAAAGGGAGGAGCAACAGAGAAAGACAAAAAAGAGGAAAAGAAGAAGGAGAGAAAGTAGACAGCTGCAAACAATGGCTTTGGCTTGTCTCGGTCTAGGCTGCGTCCCTGTGCGATCCAAAGGTACTGTGTGTAACATCAGTGTGTTCCTTAAAACTTGTTATTACCTGTTACCAGTACCTGTTATTGTTTGACAATGTTACATTACCTTGAATCGAGACAGGAATATGACTGCAGTGTCACTGTGATGATGGTATCATATGAAGTTACTCTCATCTACCAGGAAAAATATTTATCAATCTGTCTGACTTAATCACAACATGCAATATATTTTTCAACGAATCACTGTTGGATCAGTGTGTGTGCACACTACACAGTTGCTGAAGCGATATTGTTTGATTGTGACTTAAATTCCAAGTGATGAAAAACCCGATCAGAAAGTTTACATAGTGTAAACATTTAGGGCTGAAATGATTAGTCAATTAATAGATCAGTTTATGGACAGAAAATTAATCTACTAGCTTCATACTCTCATGAGAACATTTCCTGGTTTCTGAAAGTGGTTCACAAAAGTAAACTGCCTGCCTTTTTTGAGACATGTTAACACTTCATAATTCAAGCATGGGGTATTTACTGGCGTATTTTATGTCTGGAACAAAACGTGAAAATCTCTTAACCTTTGTTAACCACAGACCTTATTTCAGGCATTTAACCGAAAATCCATTTTAAAAAAAACAAACACCTGAGACGAGGAATTTCCGACTACAGCAGCTGATTTAACAGCTGAGGGCACTTAAAAGACAAAGACAAGGAGAGTTAGCTCCTAACACATACTCTCAAAGACTTCTATCGAGCACATATCTACTGAATGAAAGTGAAAATGACAACTACAAATTGTATTTACTGCACGTTTCACAAACACACTATATGAAGTAAAAATTGATGAAGAGGTAAAAAGTAATTGTTGATTATGCGGCCGCCATACTGCTGTGATGTCATCTGTGTATATGTTGGCGAAACTCAGACTAATTCCTGCGGCAATCTATTTGGGTATTTAGACTTTTAACGCTTGAAGACATCACTTTGTATTCTGGGAACTTGTAAGTGACTTTGATCACTATTTTGCGGCATTTTACTGACAAAATGATTGCTTGATCGATTAACTAAACATGGAATTAATTGTTAGTTGCAGACAAATAACCAAACAGCTACAATGATGTATGACGCTGTCAGACAGGTTGGAATACGATCCTTTGCACAACCTTAAAGCTAGTTAAGAGGGGTTACTGTATGTTAACTGGTTAATGTGTCATGTGATTATTATGTAGCGGTTCTGATCCACCCTGTATGCCCTGCCAGTGGGGAGTTCATCTAAAACTATTATTCCTGAAAATCAAAGTGTTATTCCTGCAAAGTTGTCAACAGTTTGAACACTGTGGCTGAATCATTATAAATATAAAAAATGAATAGCACTACCATTGATGAGATCAGGTTGTGTGTGGTGTGACTGCTGAGCCGTTGTATGCCCTCTAACAGAGCTAACAGTGCACAGTTTTTTCCTCTGCAGAACTGGCCAGCCAGTGCTTCTTATATAACAGCTGTCTACTACGACAAGATTCTGCAGCTACTGCCATAGGGAGTGTGCTGCCTGACCCAGATACACCCTAATACATTCTCCACTAATGACTTACATTCACTCACATCTGGACCAGAGAGAGAGACAGACAGACAGACAGAGGGATACAAAATCATATAGCTGTACCAGAAAGCGAAAGAGCAATATCAAAGCAGTGACATGTGGAGAGTCAGCGTCCTCATTGCAAATGTCATGGATGGTTGTGCCTGGTTGTCATGTTTTTATAGTCGGTTGGCATGGCTTTTTATTCCACTATAGTGTAACACTGGATCAATATTGTTCTTGTTCCCCATCTCCTCATTCTTTCTCTTCTACTCTAAATGTTTGTGGATCTCAGAGACCATAAAGCTCATATCAGCCAAGCCTCTTAGATATTTTGAAAAAACTCATCCACTCTCAGGTAATGAAAATTAGACCCATTAGCCAGATGAGGTGATAGTGATGCCATAAAAAACACTTTTACATTTCAGCCAATAACTGAACATGACACATTTACAACCTCTGCATTGACAGTGACAGTTGTCAGTTGAAATGGCTCTCCTTACACCACACCACATAAATTATCACAAATTTGGGCCAGTCGGGCTGTTTCCTTATATTTGATGTGTTCTGTCTTGATCAAAGATTGAATGAAGCCCATTTGTAGCAAAGAAGATTTGAATATGTTGAATATATTGTGAATCTATATTAGGGTGATGCTGATTGAAATAAACACCTGACTGCTATCATCCAACCACATTTTAAAAGCTCATAAAGGCTGATATGTTGTTTTAAATCTTGAAAGTTCCTGTCTACACTCAGTCCATCCGTCTATTGATTAAGCAGGGTAGCCTCAATGATCTTTTCCATAGAAGCCCTTTTGGGGTATTCCCAAATGCTTCTACTTTCTAGCTACTGACTCTGCCAATAGGAAAAGGAGGGACATCCTTATTGGTTGCCAAAACAATGTCCACCTGGCCCTCTTAGTGCAAAACAGCAGCAGTTTGACACAAAAGGTCTTGGAGTTGCTCTTCTTTCGATAGCTGAGTCGGGCTGATTGTACCTGTCAGCTCATTAGAGTGTTCTGGCACAGGACTGCCAAGTTTTCACCTGTAGACTTTGGCTGTGTGGGCTAAGGATCAGCTTCCATTAGCAGCTCTTGGTCTGGTTTTGGGCCAGCCTCTGGCCTGTTCTGCCAATCTTCTGGAGTCTGGAGGTACCAAGTAGGCTGCAAACTGGCATTACGCCAAAAGGTATAAGACCCACCATTCCACCGTGTCACTGCCGTGTTTGGCCTACCTATCAAAACAACATGTTCTCATTCTGGGGTCAAGTTAGCAATAAAATATATGCAACATCTTTTTACACTTTCAAAATAAAGGCACCAAAACTACGATCATGGTTTGGCTTAAAATAACTATTTGCTTAAAATCACACAGGGCTGGAACTCAGCCCTTCTGGGTCAAAGCTCTGTGACTTACCCAACCCATCTGTACCTCCTCCCTGTGCAGACTTTCTGGTGTTTTAATACTACATTCATCCTTTGCATCCATCATCACTGTCGGCTGGTACTGTACTTTTTGCGCGTAGATGAGGGAAACCATTACCCTCACACGCTGACCTGTAGTTGTTCAACAGGTCTATTACCCGCTTTGGCATTAAACTGGCCTGTAGGCAGAGTAGTATGACTCCATGGAAGTTTAAACACACCTTCCTGCCCTAATACTTGGGGTATGCAAGAGAAGAGCTCATTTGTACCACATGTAGACAGATAATGTGGAAAGGCATACATTTTTATAGCAGGGCTCGAGACTAACAGTGTCCGGTCGTCCTGGGGATGATAAAAAAAGGTTGAAAGGGATTTTTGTATGTATAGAGTATATATGACTATCACTTAACAAATGACAAACCGAGCACCAACAACAACAAACTGAAGCTTCTCATGCTGTCTCACCACAGCGCTGTGTCAGGGCTAGCTGCTATCACTGCTGTCCTTAACAGCCACACTCGAAGGCCATAAAAAGTTAGCCATTATTGAGATGAGTAAGACTTGAAAAAAGTTTAATTATGGGGAAAGGCTTGCTGCTTCACAACCACACACCTGGCCTCACACAGCGTGAAGTGAGCATTACTGTGACAGACACACCTGCATTCACCGTTCCAACGTCAGAAAGGTGTGGGTGGACTGGAGTGTACTTGCACGTTTAGACACCTTTCCTCAAATTTCTTCAAAGTTTTTATCCATCCCATCCATCCATATCGACAGAGTGTGAAGAAACAACTGATTGCTGTTATGTCAAAGATGTCTGTGTACTGCATTGCAGAGATGTTAGCATGGTAACCAATTGCCTTGTTAACACTCTTCATTCAAACTCGACATAAACGAAATCAAACTCACCAACACGATAAAGTTCATATACAACTTAATTATAAACATCTGCTTTGCTTTGGTGTAATCTTTGAGCCTTTATAGAACGCCTGTGCGCTGCTGCATGACTCTCTTCTCTGTATTGAACTGCATCTTTTTACTACATAGTGTTTCCTACCTTCATTTTCACTGTGCCTCCTCTCCTCTCCTCTCCTCTCCTGGTGCTGTTGGCAAGTCCTGATGATGACAGTAGAAAGTTGCTGACGTTGCACCTGCAGATTTCAGGATGAGGGGAAACAAAGATGGAGGAATACAGTAAGGAGTGGGATGATGGGTGAAAGACAGAAAGAGAGCAAGGGAGACAAGGTGTACGTTACATGAATGTGTATGTGTGCTCAGCCATGTCTTGACTGGTCCTGGATGTTCGTGATGGGTAACTCCCAGCAAAAGCTTTATTACAATCGAATGCAGATGAGGAAGAAGCGGTGCAGGACAGCGAGAATGAGGCAGGAGCGGGGCAATGCAGGTACGGAAGAGAGGTGAAACCAAAAGATGCGGAATACAAAAACTTTGTTACATGCTGCTGGTCATTTTTTTGGGGGAAATTATTTGTATTCCTGGTGGAGTCTCTGAGATATTAACTTTGAATCCAGCACTGCATTGTTCATGTTTTGCTGAGTCTTTTTGGGGCTTGTGAGTTGCTGCCAGAGGGAAGGTTGGCGAGGTAGTGAGCCGAGTGGTAAAGAGGGAAAAGGTGATACACCCTGTGTGGACCAGTCTGATTTTAAATATAATTTATTTTTACAGTAATTGTAGACTTTATAGGTATATATTCAAGCCCCCAAATTTGATTGCTGCTTCACTTGGATATTTGCGCTTCCCTGTGCAAACTGATTTATGTGGAGAGTTTGGTGCTAGAAGGATGAAAGTTTCTCTGTGCTAAGGCATTTACATACAAGCATGATTTTGTGACATCACAATGTTTTTGGAGCCAATCATCATTCACTATGCAACTAAAAGAAGAGTGATGTGAAAGCATGAAACCACGAGCACACAATGGACTATCTATCTATCTATCTATCTATCTATCTATCTATCTATCTATCTATCTATCTATCTATCTATCTATCTATCTATCTCTCTCTCTCTCTCTCTCTATCTCTCTCTGATGCCGTTTTAGCACTGTAATTTGAGGACCAGGATGAGAAGACACCTTCATATTGTAGCAGCAGCAAGAGGGCAAGAAATTGGTACCAAAGAGGAAGAGAAGGAAGCAAAGCCACAGTTACAAATCAATCAGTTTTCTAAGAAACACCTTTGTTTACAGCCTGGTTCCAATATTCTACTTCTCAGTCCCTTTTTTCCCCGTTATTAAGGTAATTACCAATCACAGTCACAACCAGGAATAACAAAATATTCAAAGCATGTTTTTGCAGATTTTGCAGATCTGTCAGTTTAATGAGCAGAATAGCTCTATGAAACTAGTACAAGGATCTCCCAGAACTTCCTTAAACATTTCAGCTTTTACAAAAAAGAAAATAATGTGACAAATGCCATTATGCTGAATTTCATCATAAATTAGCTTCAATTTGTCTTACTACTGTTGCTGTTTAACCTCTACAATAGTGGATACAATTTCACCTACCACAGGAGTTTGTACAGCTTTTGGTTGTGTTTTATGATCGTTATCTTCATTAATGTTAAAGACACAAGGTTTGATATGCAAAACAAGAAAATAACTGTATCTGTATGTGACAGTCTTTTGGGCAGAAAGTTGTATAATTGTTTATTTAGCTCAAATAAGCTAGCCTGCTGTGCTTCTTTAACTTTGTAGTTTAAACTGGCCGAGTGCTGCTGATGTGAGCTCGCTGATTTAATTGCAGACAAATATGAGCCTTGATGCGTAATGAAAGGTTGCCTGGCTACTGATGTACTGTGTGGCTTTCAAGGACACAATTGCATTATGGATTCTGAGTTAAAAGAGGGGAAATAGGATTCATAATAAGAGCTAAAGGGGCGCTGAGAGCAGATAAGAGAGATGGATGATCACAGTCCTCTCTCCTCGTCTGTAAATCAAACGTTTTAATCCTTGGAAATGAAAGTTAGAGACTCTCAGTCGTACATCATTCATGATGACAGGCCTGTTGTGTTTTCTGATGGTAATATGTTGTGGTGGCAGTAAACATGGAGGAGTGTGAGAGATGTGCAGTGGTCTGTTGGTACATGCAGTGTTGCAGTAGTGAGGTGTGTTTAGCTGCCACCTGCTGGTGTGTCACAGCCTTGTCTCATGTTTTAATTTCCAGAGGTTTTTGATATTCCTTACATCAAACTTTCTTCATAGTTTTGTGTGTATCAGTATGCCAAAATGTAGTTTTAACATATTTTTTTTGATAATGTAATCATGTTCTTCACATTAATAAAATGTAGACCATTTAATACATACAAAATACCTCAAACTAATTGACATGTGTGGCAAAAGGTAGCATTCCAACAAATGTACAGGTTGGTTTCAGGGGCACAGAATGGATATAATATGCAGTGAGAGGAGGAAGTATTAGGGGTCATCGCAGTCCTACATGTATTTTTTTTCACTCCAGCCTGCTGGTTGGTCAATGACCATGGTTCTTTAAGATTCAAAGATAAATTCTCAGTTCCCTTTGAATGGACAAATAACATAAATGCCTGTAAGTTTGGAACAGGGGCAAGACAGACAGATTGATACAGTGCACAGTGGACATTGAGTTTTAAAAGCATATAGTATCTTCTGGCCAAAACAATGCATCAAAAAGAGTATGGAGTAACACAGAAACAACTTAATATACAGACCAGTTGTAATTTATTTGATCAAAGAGTCCATAGAGATTTAACACGTTCGCTCTCTCTCCTCTCTCATCTTAGCGGTGTCGAACCTGGATATAGAGAGTAAGCTGTCGCTTCACTATCAGGCTCCATGGCACCAGCAACACAACGTGTTTCATCCCTGTACCCGACCACCATGTCTGGAGGAGCTGCACAGAAATGCTCAGCTCAGTCTCAGAGCCCTGCACCGAGGTAAGAGAGATTGATAGCACCTGCACTGTTGCATACACTGTGTACAAATTACATGGATTGTGAGTTTTCAAGTGCTGGTGTTTGGGTTAACAGACGAACAACAGCACCACCGCTCCACGAGTCGGGAGAGAAACAGGGTGACCATCTCTATCTCAGTGGCGCCCCCCATGCCCACCTTCCCCTCACCACACTCTATCCGCCGGCAACAGAGGAGTCGCCTGGCACGAGCGGTGAGAAAAACACACTGTGCACAAGGGAAAATATGATATATCTCACAATCAACCAATCAGGGGGTAGTTATCTAGGAATGGGTTATTTTAAATTGCAGGAACTACAACTGTCGTATGTAAGTGTAGTTCTCATCAAGCATTTCACACTTGTAGGTCAATAAATTCTGGGCTTGTGTCACTTAATGTGGCTTGGGTTCCCTTGTTCATGTTGAGTGAGGTAGGGGATAGTGAGGAAGACAATGAAGACAATTTCAGTAGAATATCACTGAAATTAATCTTAATCTCTATTTTTTTGTGCATCTTTAGCTCTTCTTAAATATGTGTTACAATAAACTGACACAGTATCTCATTCTGATGTTGCCATACAGCAAGAGAGAGCAGAGAGGGAACGAGAGTTAGACTATCAACCCAGGAAGGTAAAACGGATACTTGTGTGTTCATGTCCATTAATGTCGCTTGCGTAAGATTTATGTTATATCCTCCTGTGTGTACAGTTACTGCTGTGTGTCTGGGGTTTCATGTAACACCGTGCTACAGCACTACATTAGATACCACTGTCAACATCTTTTCCCTTTTATGTGTGTATGTGTGTGTGTCTGTGTGTGTATTGTACCTGTTGACTGTATACCAGTGTACTGTGGTTATATTTTGTTTAGAACTTGTGTCTTTTTTAGTGCGCCAACTTTACCTTAATTTCTTTCTTTCTGAATCTCTTAAAGGAGAGGACCGTGAGAGAAACAGAGATCCAGACTATTCAGAGAAAAGTAAGAAAAACTCACTCACACATGGTCAGAAAATTTTTTAAATCACATCTAGTCTGTTAAAAGACTTCACTAATTTTACACGTTAAGCAAGAAATGTTCATATATGTGTGTTTTCCTGCTGCCATAGGAGAGGCCAGGGAGAGAAGCAGATATTCAGACGATCCAAAGAAAGGTAAGAAAGCCTTTTGAATGGCGCAATAACAACTACAACAGATTCCACTGCCATGAAACTCAGGTTTGAATAAAAAAGACAGGGTAAATGAGCGCAACAAAAGCATTAAGAAGAAGTTTTAAACATGAGGTGACAAATAAGAATATGTGATGTGGAGTGGAGATTGTTTAAGATTGTTAGAGAGGTGAAACTGGAGAAAAAAATAAACACAACATTGTCAGACTCATTCATCTTTCATCTTTTTTTTCTTTTACTTTTCTTTTAATCTTTTTCTTTAAAATTATTTTATCTTTTGATTACTCATGTCATCTGTTCTTTTGTTTTTCTTTTGTTGTATTTTGTGTTCATAGTTTGAGTGCTTTTACTCACTTCACCCTATTGAAGGTTGCATCTTCATTCCATGGAGTAGAAAGGTATCAAGAATTTGTGTTCTTCTAACTTTCTGTTAATCCTTTATTCATGTTAGTTGTCCAGCAGTTTCTTTTGTATTTAATTATCGATAGCTTCACTCTTCACTACCTTTAGTATTGTTTCTGCTGTGACACAAATCTCCTGAATTTAGAGAAATAGTGAAATAGTGACTGCTTCATGCTACACTGCGCCATTGTAAAGAATTCCTTTTAGTCTGTACAACTAAGCAACTTGTGTATTAAAAATGTAGGACTGTAACTACCACAGCACCTACCATATATATAATGTTGCTGCTGTCTGTCTGTTTCTTCCAGGCTACCTCGACAGGGGAATGCGAAGGTGGTGAGGTCCTGGGCAGCCACAGAGCCAAGGCCTCAGCCCCCAAAGCCCCCTCGACCCAGGACAAACAGACAAACTGGTCCAAGGAAAACCTCCCACCATCAGATCAGAAGTCAACTGCCGATTCTCACACCATCTCCTCCTGCATCATCCCCATCAACGTCACAGGTAAGACGAAGAAGAGAAAAGGAAAAGTAAGAAAGAGCAAGGTTAGCTCTAATGAAAGATCAGGTTATTCTGAAGTAGACAGAAAAAAATCTGTATTTTGTATAATTTTTTTCTGAACATAGAAAGTACTGTTAACCTCTACTGCGTCAAATAGTCTACTGTATTCATAAATATATTACGCTTTTTTTATGGCTTATGTCATCTGTGTTGTTATTGCAGGAGTTGGGTTTGACAGGGAAGCAAGTGCTCGTTGCTCTCTCGTCCATTCCCAGTCAGTTCTTCAGAGGAGAAGGAAGCTGAGGAGGAGGAAGACTATCACGGGAATACCTAAAAGAGTACAACATGACATGGGTATGTTATAGAGCACACCTGGTCATTTAGGGGGAGATTTAAGGACAATATACTGTACATTTGTAGGTCTGGCAAATTGTTAGTGGTTTTATTAACATTTACCAGTTAAATAATTAAGATCCAGGGATGAGGTGACTAATACAGCCATGAGTTAACTGGGGCAATCTAAATGAGCAGCAGCACTCGTATGCGGACAAAAAAAAAACATGGCAGTCGATTAAATCTTCCCAACCCAAACTATACTGGCTACTTGTGAAATATCTCCTGGGTTAAATTCAACCCATATACTTGCAGTTACACATACATGCAGTTTATAATGCAATGGACAATTCTCAGGTACATTTCAGATTATTTTGTTTTGTTTTTGGATCCAAAATATATGGTTTAGGTAAAATGGCTTCGTTAGCTCTGGATTTGTTTACAATCTGATCATGAACAAGGGAGGTCCCGATTCTTAGCAATAAAGCCAGTGTGTAAAATGTTACCATTACCTTTACAACTCAAGGCCAAAACAACAAAAATAAGATTTTGTTGTAATAAATAAATACAATTTATTAATACAATTTTCTTTTAAGCCTTGTTGTTTAGTGGTTCGCCTTCCAATGTAGGGACCACGTTTGGTAATCTTTTCCTTATATCCTCTCAAGAAAAGTTCTGTACATGATATTTCAGACACTCAGCATGCTTTGTCTCTTTGCATTCAGACTCAGATGAATCACCCGTAGCAAGAGAGCGCACAGTGATTGTCCATGCCAACCCCCACCAACTCTCTCTCTGTCATGAAGACCTCTCAATTAGTGGTCGTCTACATCACACGCGTGACTCTGGCTGCCAGACAGATGATTTCCTTATAGCATGTAAGTTTCTGAGAATGGACAAGTATTTTTGTTTTTTATTGCAGTTATTTTTTAGTTTATCAGGCTCCTATATTTGTTCAATGGACTTGATCAAGGAGAACTGATCTGATGATTTGTAGGATAATGTTTGGATCTACTCCTTCTGCCATTCCTAAGGTTGCACAGTACAACCATATGAGAGCTGCCAATAATATAAAACCAGTAGTTTCATCTTCATTTTAGATTCATCAAACTGAAATTCAAATGATTCATTTATGATAACTTGGTCAACATCAATGTGAATTAAGAAATGTCTTACCCTTTTCCCTCTCTCTCTTCTGTCTCTCCCTTTTCAGGTACAGCTGCTCCCTCCAGAAGGCGCATCAGAGCTCAACGTGGCCATCAGGGAATCCCTGCCTCTCTATCCCATTCAACGGGCAATATTTCTTCCCTGGGTGACCAGTCAGACTCCACATACACCAGTGTTGCAACCCACAGTGGACGCTTGCGTTCTCGTAGCCTACCACGAGAGGGTGGTCGTCTGATGGACAGTGACGAGGATGACGATGATGACAACTATGATGATGATGATGAAGACGAGGAATTGTCACCATACGAAGCAGAGGACTTTATTCCACCTGGCCCTAGTCCAAGAATGAAGATGATGATGATGAAGGATGAAGAGGAGAGTACAGATGACCAGGCAGCTCCTGAGCCACTGCAACTTGGAAGCCTAAAAAGGCTGCAACGATCGGGGGAAAGAGACAGAGGGGGTGGAGGAGGAGGAAGCCCAGAGCACAGCTGGATGGAGAGGGGCCGTTCTCGCTTGCCCCGCAAGGCTGACATGGGCAGCTGTGAGATCTCATCGAGTTCAGATACTTTCAGTAGCCCTATTCACTCTGTGTCTACAACAGGAGTTCTTGGCAGCCATGTGGACCACAAGGAGGACCACCAGTCATCAAGCGGGAACTGGAGTGGTTCCAGCTCCACCTGCCCCTCTCAGACATCTGAAACCATTCCCCCACCCTCTTCTCCACCACTGACAGGCTCATCCCACTGTGACTCAGAGCTGTCTCTCAACACTGTGCCCAATGCCATTGATGAGGGATTCTCCCTGGATCCCTCATACCACTCTGACCTCAGACCCCAGGGGCAGGGCCACAGGTCAAGCTCGTTCACATCCTCAGCCACAGACCAGCTGGACGATGCAGGGGTCAGTACGGCCAGTGAGGGGGAGTGGACATACCCTCCGGACCAAGACCAAACTGATCCAGACCATGACCCTGACCAAACCCAAAACCTGGGCCAGAGCCACAGGTTAGCCCAGGAGTACGGCTCCAAAGGTCTAGAAGACCAAACCTGTTTCAGTGAAAACAAGACCACCAACACTGAAAAAGAGCCTGGCTCTCATTACCCATCTGATACAGAAGGTTTCTACTCCTCTTCTGTGCATTTTGGGGAGTGTAACCAGAATTACAGAGGATACATGTATAACTATGCAGACCCAGGACCTGACTGTGGCCAATCCAACACTGTGGCAGTACCACTATCCCATGGAGTTTACTCCCAGCCCTCAGCCGACTTCAGGGCAGGCACTATGACCTTGGGGAGGACTTGTCGTCCGCTGAGGAAACCAAAAGCAAAACCTCCACCACCTAAACGGACCTCCTCGCTAAAGGAAACCAGTATTAGTGTTGATGTTGGAACGGATACACAGGCAGATCAGGATCAACCAAAGACGGTTAGTGAACAAGAGCTTACCTTGTCTTCCACAGATATGAAGCTGGAACTGGAGCTAGAGCTTGGAGGTGCTCCAGAACCATTACAGACATCTTGTCTAGTGGCAGAGCCATTGGGAACTTGGGGAATGGGACTGAGAGAAACCGTGGACATAGTAGAGCCCATGTCCTTCAGCTCTGCAGATACACACTCATTTAAGGACGAAGGTGCTGTGCAATCTGACTATGCAGACCTGTGGCTTCACAACACTGAGCTTAAGTCCAGCAATGGAGAGTACACGTCCATGTCCAACTCAAGCACAGCCACAGGCACTACTGTAATGGAGTGTATCAAGTCACCAGACAGCTCTTCCTCCTCCACAGAAGCCCAAACCCAGGCTCTTGCCCAGGCTTCAGAAATCAGGGCAACTAGTCCACCTCTCCCACCTGGAGACTTCAAACTTGGGTCACCTGAGAAGCTGGCTGGCCTGGCCTCACCATCAAGTGGCTATTCCAGCCAATCAGAGACTCCTACATCAACCTTGCCCTCATCTTCGGCAGCATTCTTCCCAGGACCTCTGTCTCCCTCAACTGGCAAAAGAAAGCCGAAGGTGCCCGAGAGGAAGTCTTCTCTCTCATCACTGCAGCACTTCCCCAGAGATGGAGCCTCTATTTCCTCTGGCTATAAGAGAGACCCAGACTTCCCACCTCCACCTTCTCAACTTGATCTCAATGTTCTTCATGGTGGTTATGTCAGACACACACTATCCCACCGGACGTACCACATGCACACGCTCCACCACAGCAAACACAGAGTTGCAAATGTTTTAGCCACTGGAACAAAGCTGTTGGCCCCTGAGGCATCAAATACCAACCCACCACCACCAAACACTGCTCCAAAAATCCCAAGCTCTAATCTATTGGTGATAACTCCTTCTGCTCTTCGTTCAGTGCAGCTCCATTCTATTAGCCACTCTACGGAAAGTGCTACCGCTCCAGATCAGGAAACAGCAAGTGGAGCAGAGACCGTCACGAGACCCAAATGTCCTCCAAGTGCTTCTACTCTTGCTCCACCACCTGTTAACACTAGGCCTCTACCACCGCGTAGACCGCCTCCCAGACCCCCAGCTCATGACCACACCTCCTCCCCTGAACACTTGCAACCACCTCCCCCTGGCCGCCACCCTGATGGGCCTCCATCCTATGAAAGTCTGTTACTCAGACAGGACCGCTATGGACCTGGAACCTTCTGGGCAATGACAGCCTTCAGAACCCGGATGGACCCATCATCAGAACTCTCCGATGAAAGCTCACCCTTGCATCGGCCTGTGCCACGTGCTCCTCACCCTTCGCCTGTGGATCTACACACGCATATACACTCACACACAGAGTTCAGAGGGCTCACACACTCAGCTCATGCACACCCTGAGTTTAGGGTTTTGGGGGAGCGCTCATTCTCCCAGGATGATGATGATGATGAAGATGAGGAGGAGGAAGAGGAAGAGCAAATGAAAGAGCCACCGAGGGTAACATGTTCCAGAGGAGGCA
The DNA here is from genome assembly GCF_040436345.1 of Pagrus major. Classification (NCBI taxonomy): domain Eukaryota; kingdom Metazoa; phylum Chordata; class Actinopteri; order Spariformes; family Sparidae; genus Pagrus; species Pagrus major. Next base: position 17,146,136 of record NC_133218.1, on the reverse strand, counting down.
TGCGATCGGACCACCCTCCACCCCCAGCATACGAGTTGCTGGGGGGATCCCACTTAGACTCAGGGCCCTGGGCTAGTCCAGTCAAAGTGCCTGGTACCATAATGGAGACATCGCATCCTTACCTAATCAGCGATGCAAGGAAAGGAGGACAAGAAGATCAGGAAGAAGAGGAGGAAGTGACATCAGGTGCTACCAGAAGTGCCCATCAGCAGCAGCTACATGAGAGCAAAGATGACTCCACCACTCCTGACACTGAGGATTACTTCAGTAAAGGTAAGATTTTAAACTAAATCTAACTGACAGAAGTAGCAATCTTTTCTAAACATTACGGAAAATAAGATGCTGGGATGTATTTACATTAAGACAGAGCCAAACTGCAATAGCTGATAAATCATGTTGTAAACTTTAATCATAAATTCAAAGCATGGTTAAAGAATGGTTATTTCACCTATTGTATACTAAATGATCAGACAACCAGATGACATGTTATAGGGATCTTCTGTGCTGCAGATTCCACGCCCAGTGATAATTCACTCTCCCCCCTGACGGATGACACCAAAGTGGATGAGGATGTTATCTTAACATCACCCAACAAGTCCCGCACAACTGAGGACCTGTTTGCCATGATACACAGGTACTGCAAATGTTGCAGTGGTGGTTAATCTGTTTGACTCTCTGTCTACAGTATTTTTCAGATTTTAGTGCTTATGCTCATCCACTGTCTGTCTTCTTCCTCACTCAGATCCAAGAGAAAGGTCCTGGGACGTAAAGATTCAGGAGACTTAAATGTGAAGTCTCGTCTCTGCCCTACAGCACCAGTGGCTCCTGTCTCCACCGTCATTATCCCACCAGCCCCTCCTCTCAACATACCAGCCACCTTACCCACTGCTGCTGGGGCACAACGTGCCCCTGTGCCAATTTACCGCAGCGCCAAGAAATCCAGCACATCAAACGAGGAGTTTAAACTCCTGTTGCTAAAGAAAGGTAGCAGGTCTGATTCCAGCTACCGTATGTCAGCTACAGAGATTCTGAAGAGCCCTATAACCCCTAAAACCCCAGGGGAGTCCATTCAGGAAGGGCCCATAAGACAAGCTGAGGAGCCACTCTCTACACTCCAAGAGCCCCCCATTCCCGGCCTGGACCCAATCCAGATACCGGGCCTTTTCCCCAGGGCCAACTCTGAGAGTTTTACCCCTAAAACCTTGCCTATGTCAGCTGCATCTCGACAGGGACGTTCTCGGATTCCCCCTGTAGCCAACAGCAGTCGCTACAGTACACGCAGTCGCCTCTATACAGCCCCCATGCAAGCCATTTCTGAAGGGGAGACGGAGAACTCAGATGGGAGCCCCCATGATGACAGATCATCCTAAAACCACCTGATGAGAGATGTCCTCTACTCTTAGCTGTGTCATGCATTTGAAAAGGCCCCTCTTACTTTTCTAATCTTTGGTGTGTCATCAAGGCCAAAAGCATAATTCTTCTGACACACAAAATCTGACTGTTGCTATACTGCACTCTACTATTCTATTTAAGGGTGTCATACAGAGTGTTGTGAGATGCTGAATCATAAAGGGATGATTATGAAAACTTTGAGGATATACCTAAATACTGTATCATCAAAAGAATAGCTCCCTCGTAGTTGAAAGAGCAAGACATAAGACCTATTTTGATTGAACTGTCTTTTTTTAAAAAAAAGAAAAAAAAAGTCCCAAATGTTTGCTAAATTATAATGAGAAAATACATTTTGTGGAGTATGGAAAACGTGCGTGTGCATGTACAAACACACGCAACATCCACTGATATTTCTACTTCTTGTGTTTTGAATGGTGTGGGCGTGTGTGTGTGTCGCTGAGGAACTGCTTTGTATTAAAATGAAAAATTCTTATGAAATTTAATATTCTTTCAACTTTTGGTGCCCAAAGCATTGGTCAGACTTCCCAGAGTCCATACTCAATATTCCTGCCAACAAGCAAGGGTTGTTCAGTGGTGGAAGTTATTAACAAAACAGCACCAACTTATCTATTATATTTCCATCTGCAGACCTGGCATAGAAAGTATATCACACAGAGCCAATCATATATTTCTTCACATTAATTATATCCAAAAAGATAACATGATGCATGTATTTTTGTAAAACTGCGCCTCAGAACATGATGATAAAGTTTCACCATGTTGCATGACCCTATATGGAAACATCCCCTGGATCCTGGTTTCTGTCGACATTTTTGTGGTTCCTTTGTATTATAAGAATGATTAGTCTTTCACTGTGAAAGGTTTTAGTGACATTTGTACCACATTGACAGTGATCTAAATTAATTTGTCTTGGATTTGAGTGTCTAACAAGAAGGAACAAGGGCTTGTGCCTAGACGGGGCCAATTTGATAAAGATACAGGCTAATTTTGGACAATCGCACAGTGGCCTTTCTCTACTAGAGGTGGTTGTAAGCAGGGCATTTAAGCATCCCTGCACATGGACCTATGCCATGTTCCACCAGAGTTCAATCACATACTACCAACCTTGAAATCTAGTATGTTTAGACTGATTTAGCTTTTCCAGCAGCTGGCCAGTCTTGCTGTGCTGACTTGAAGTGGGAAAGTGCATTTCAAAACAGTTTTAAAGATACCATTGAGTGCAGACGGTGAAAATGCTTTAGAGGGTCCTCAATCGGTTTGACTAGAGGTTAATTTGGAAAGGTTTCCAAGAACCAACCTCGCTTTTGCACTTCATGATTCTTCAAGAATATTCCTTGAAAAGAAAATATATCTTATAATGAAATTGCATATGTATATTTGTACTGAATATAAAAAGTAATATCTATATAAAACAACAAGCAGAAATTTTATAGGGAATCAACCTGAGTGTAGCAACGAAGAACAGGTCTCACTGATACTAACATTACACATGACTCTTAACAATGTACACTGTACTCCTCTCCTTGTTGCCTCTCCTTCATTTGCACTGACCCAGTAGCATTAGACAGGTGAAAGCTCAACCCAGTGGCTGGTGTACACCATTTTGTCTTACCCTTCACACTTCATATCACAAAATCTGAAAGAGAGGAGGCAAGAAGAGGATAGGACAACAAACCACCAACAATTGTCAGCAGTGCATCCACTGCATTGCTGCAGCCTTTTCTACCCAACACCAGGGTTAGAGTACGATCTCATCCTTCCAGTTAATGTTATGCATGTAGAATATCCAGTGTGTAACAGAAGCAAAGATTGAACTCTCACCTGCCTACCACAGCAAACACAAAACATACTTCTTACATTCAGAGACCGTACTTCAGTAGAAACCATTCACTGTATTCTGTGAATACCTCAGCAAGCATATTACTGTTTTATTGTAAATGCTATAGATAGATAGATAGATAGATAGATAGATAGATAGATAGATAGATAGATTGATAGATAGATACATAGATAGATAGATAGATAGATAGATAGATAGATAGATAACAAAACCACAACTGTTTGATACTCAGCGAATCTGAATTGCAGAACTGACACTGTGTAAGATGGAGAGCGTAAAAAGCTGTGAAATGATTATTAGAATTTTACATTCATCATACCCATATTGCTGATGCGCACTTGTTCCTGTTCATTGTTTTATTTGTTGTGTTTTCTATCGCATGCAATAAGTAAAGAAAAAAAAGAAGAAGAAGAAAAGAAAAGGACACCACCATATCATTATTTTTATCTGAGGGATGTCTCCATACCACTAGAAAAGATTTTGTATTTTCCGTTCAAATGTCAAGTTCAATAGTGTGTTCTATAGATGTACAAACTGTCTGGCTAATTCTGTTCTGTATAGTCGTGATCACAAACAGGGGTTTATCTTGTACTGTATATCTACTCACTGGACAATCATACGTATAAGAGACTGTAAAGAAAATCTGTTGGGATGGAGAATCTGAATACTTTTGGTGCTGGGTCCTAGTATTGCTGGAGCTGTGGAAGTTGGAGTGAGAGAAATATTCTCCAAGAGAAACTGCTGATTCAGTTTTAAGTGCATATCTGGACAAGCAACTCTGGATCAAATGTATAAATAAAAGAATATAGAAACGGAAAAAAAAAAATCCATTCATAGGCCCGGAAACTATTTTGATCTGATGAGAAGGTCATTGTCTTTACTTTTGACTCATAGCAAAATATTTTGATGCCCACACAACATTAAAAATACACGAATCTGTAGGATTGATACAGTATTGCGTGAAAAATGCAATGTGACTCTATGAAATACCATTTAAAAGATTAAAAAAAAGAAAAATACTCAGAGTATTTGACAATTTGTTTAGTGGGATTTTTCCGTACTGTACCTGGCATTGATGCTATAGAGGTTTTTTTAAGACTGTTTCCTTTATTTGTAAAAGCAGTTAGCTGATTGACTGACACAATTTGAATAAAAAGACAAACTATGAGGTTGCCATGCAGAATCTAGTTTAGCCCCTTAAATCTTCAGTCCTCAGTTCCTTGGGAATAAATAAAAATAAAAATATATAATCTTTATAAAGTCTTTGTCTTTTTCAAATGTCTGCACGCAATTTTGCCCAAAAGGGAAGTGTGACAATAACCACTGGATAATTTTGCTCAAATGTGTACAGTATGGAATAACACTAAACAGAATATGAAGCAGAGAACAGAAAAAATACAGACATTGAAGAAACAGTGTAACTATCTATTTAAAAAGAGGCTCCATGTTTAAAACTAGCTAGGACTTAACAGATTTGAATCACTTTTGTATTTTTGTATAAACCTGTAAATAAGTTTTTAAAGAAAAAATGTTTCAAATTCTTTCTTTTGTAAAATAAACCAATAAAAGCATAAAAACAAAAAAGTTTTTTTTTTTTTTTTCAAAGTTTACATGATTATTTCCAAGCCTTTGTATATTTTGGAGCTGTGCAACACCTTCAGTCTTGTATTTATTTTTTTTGGGTGGGGGGTTACAACATTGTGAAAATTCCATCATTCTATATCTAATTCATTTTAACAGCTCATCAGGCTGCTTAGTAACTGTGCATAGAAAAAAAGCCAATAAATGTGATTGCGTTGAAACGGAAGGCCTTTTGTGTGACACTTCATTTCCTCCCCATCAGAACCAAGTGCACTGAGACAACCTCTCCACTAGATGGTAGTGCTTTACTGTTGTCTAGTTTCAGTCTCGACCACAGTATTTCTCTTTAAACTGAAGTTACTGATCAGATTCATTCTCCAAGGAGCCCAGCATTTAACATAATCAAAATCATATTGGTGTTATTCACTGAAAACATGGGAGTAGACTTGACTCAAGTTGAGGATTTGTATGAGATAGTATGAGATTTTCACGGTACGATAACCATCTCAGAAAGTATCATGGTTTCATGGTATGACGGTATACTGTATCAATTATTATTATTATAATTATCATTATTGTTATTATCTGTTACCATTACCCTTAAAAGAATGAAACAAGTTTATTTTTTGCATGAACATATTTCACATAAAATTAATATTTTTAATAACAATTATATGTTATATAATTCAATACCTTAAATCAACAAATGTACATGTACATCGGTCATCAGTTTCCGTAACACAGTATGCCTTGAAACTGGTATATTGCTGCAACCCTGGTCAAGTCAAACTAAATGCGGAGCTCAGATTGGACTTTAGACTTAACTTATTTGACTTTCTACAAACTTTAAACGACCTGAGAGAAATAAACATCCAGATTCAACTAATTAATTGCTGGGGTTATGCATTAAATGGACTCGGCCACAGTTTCAACTGTTGTGAAGCACCCGCAGATATTAACACAGCTTTACTAGCAGAAAGTCTAAAAATGCTAATTCATTTTAATGGTAATCATATAAGTCTTTTAACTTACTTTGCAAAGAACTTTCCCTTTGCTTTGCAAGTGTTGTGACTTGACTGGAACTTGTACCTGAAACCTGACTTGAGACTTGCATTCACAAGAATCAAGACTTGACTGGTAAAAGACTTAAAGACAGTTGTCTGAAAATCAAATATCTTACCTCAAGATCCAATACTAGCTTTTCCCAGGACTTTTCTTCAGCCACTCAAGTTTCCATCTTTGATCATGTGAGTAAAACTGCAGTTGAAAGCTACAGAGAAAGCTAGAAAATACACCTCGAGTTAAGATTATTGTTTAAGTTTTTTTTTTTTTTTTTTGTCAAATTACAATAACCAAGGCCAACAATGATTTAAAAACGGCTCTGCTTGCTTCTAAATCAAATTGTACTCAGTTCTCCATTACTGTCAGCCATGACAGTGGCAGCCATTAGTCCTAGCGGCACTAGTGGTGCGTTCACAGGGCAAGTAGGAAGTTGGAATTTCCGCGTTCCAATCTAAAAGCGTTTCCAGTGCCTTTGCTCAGAAAAACATGGACGCTGCGAACGGGTGTTTGAATGGCAAGTCTGCGTACTTCACAAGCAACAACAGCAGCTGATTTAACAGTTAAGGGCACTTAAGGATCAGTGGGCTCCTAACACATACTCTTAAAGACTTCTATTGAGCACAGATCAACTGAATGCAAGTGAAAATGACAACTACAAATTGTATTTAGTACACATTTCACAAACAAGCACTATACGTAAAAAGTGATGACGAGGTATAAAGTAATTATTGATGTTGTCCGACTTTCCGACTTGGAATTCCGACTTGGATGGCTGTTCTGTATCTGAGGTCGTCCGAGTACACTGGAACGCAGCATGAGCCACCTTGAGTACGAGTCAGCAGCAAAAAGAAGTCCTTAATGGTTAACTAGGTAGCTAATTAGCTACCTGTGTGTTCCTGTTTAATGTGTTGTGTGTACTGTAGATTAGTTAGACTTAACTTCACTGTGGTAGAAATCTGAAAGTTGGAGATGAGGATCGACGTCTTTGAAACGTCTCACCGCTTTCCGTTGGTTTGCCAAACGCGATGCAACATGTTGATTACTACTTTTCAGAGGTGAATCTTCTACTTTTTACTCAACTACAATTATGTGAAACCTAGTTACTAGGCTGGGAATAAATTCTAAGGTTAAGAAGCAGTAGGCCTAAGTCAGACTTTATAAAGTAGGAATTAAAACTAGCCCTGATACTGCATTGTCTCTAGGGTGACTAGAAGTCCCCACTGCAACGGTCCCTGGAAATGTTAAATGTTAACTGTGTATTAAAAACATTTACTCAATTAAGTAACTTAAATACTCATTAGAGGTACTTCTGCTTTGCTTGAGCATTTTCATTTTAAGTACTACATCACTATATTATTGTACAATATTGTACTTTTTACTACATTACATTTATCTGACAGCTTTAGTTACTTTTCAGATTACAATTTTTCATACCATTCCTGTCAAGTGAAAACCAGATATGTTGATGTTGAATGTTTGTGATACACTGAAAGATGAAATGTCCCTTTAGGTGTTGAGAGCCTCTTAAGCTAAATACACTTTTTATAAACTCGCTCGGATTAGCTGGAAAATGCATCGACACAAATCTGAAAACGAGCTGTTTTTCTGACACCATGAAAAGTTGACTTTTTAAAGATTCGTGGTTCTCACAGGAGAGCCACACGTATGATGATCTTCTATAATATGATGCATTGCTGTAGATTAAACTGCCCAACAGTATATAAAGTAGTTGAAATGAGCTTAACTTTAAACATCTACAGTTAGTACACAATTTGATCAATCGGCCTGCGCCAAAGTTTATTAGAATAGAACAGGTACTGTTTTTAAAACACATGAAAACAGAAATGTCCTTGTTTTTTAAATCATAGATTATAACATTGGATATTTTAAAGATATATTGACCATAAAACTGGAAATGTGTGTTTTAAGGAGGCATTTCTGCTTTACCCAATTTACTTTGAGATTTACTGTTTTGGTTCATTGTCAATAGCATAATTTTTGGCCACAGCTCAGAGACAAAGGACTTAAAATACTAGATACTCTACCTGCTCAGCATCAAATGGCAGATAGACAAAGTTAAGCCTCTTCCATACATAGATCCCAGTTTAGATAATTAGCGTGTTCATCATGAGTGCTGCTGGTGAGCTATTTGAACTGGCTGATCTTTTGAACAATGATGCCTATTGGACTGTCACTTTCCTTAAATAAGACATCCATGATCCCTTGACCCCCAACCCCCATACCCTCTAGATGCACGCACGCACGCACACACACACACACACACACACACACACACAAACACACACACACAATGTTTTCACTGATGGACTCAATTTGACTGGGTAGCCCAGTGGTTCACAATCTCGAGGCCGCGACCCTTAACGGGGTCTCACAAAAAAAAAACTGGGGTAACGAGATGATTAACAAGAGGGGAAGCTGAAAAAATGCTTCTATGCTGCACAAAATTCTATTATTTATTCAGACTTTCTTCTGAAATTAGCTTTTTACTGGACCAGTTTCCCTGCAGGCCCCTAAAAATAAAACAAGAATTAAAAAACCTCTTTATTTGATTTGGTCATAACTCACAAATATACAACTAATGAAGATCGATTACAAGTTCCTCTGTTTTAAGGAGTCGAAAAGGTTGGGAACCACTGGACGAGGCTATTTAAAAAAAACAGTCCCTGTCACCAGAATAATATGGCGACACTTAACTTTTGTGCAAACCAAGGATACGTGGGTATCTGTACATGTCATATATAACATATTGACATTTCTACAACATGTGTCATAAGTATATCAAATGTTATCATACTTGAGTATGACTGTAGCCAGTATAATCATCAGTACACATCAAGTATGTTAATGTAAATCTAATGTAATCTAATAATGTAAATATGTTAATGTATGATCAGTTTGCTCTTTTGGAATAACTAATTTTGTGCTAAGTATATTTTAGTTGTAATTCAATTGTACAAAAGCACAATTGTATTTAGCGATTTTTTATGTGCTGTGGAACAACTTCAAGTATACTTACTTATACTTTAAGTATATTGATGTGTATGTACTAATATACAGTACATGCTTGATTAGTTAGTTACCTTATTTGTGTTTAAAGTACATTAAAAATGTATTGTGAGTGTCTTGCAAATATACAAACAATATACCATTAATACATTCTTACTGTAGTAATAGTATGCTCAGTTATATGACTAAAAAAGGACACTTTGCAGTTACTTTGCTGTACTACTTTGTACATTACATTCAGATTATATGTACTATATTAGCTTACTTTCATGTCTGGAGGTGGAGGGGATGGCTGGGCAGCAGCATTTAGGCAGCAAGGCTGCATAGCTAGTGAATGCAATTCAAGACTACGTTTAAATGTGAAACCGCCTTTTAACGAGACATTATGACATGTCCAGTCTGCTCTGGGGTGACAAAACCAAATGAAAACATGATCTTATCCTAAAACTAACCAAGTGATTTTGTGCCTAAACCTAACGAAGTGATTTTGTGCCTAAACCTAACCAGTGCATAAGCACAACATAAAATAGAAAATTGAACCATAAAGTTTCACCGCATCTGTGGTTTGCAGAAACGTACATTGCAGACATTTAATTGGGAATTGGGTGAAAAATGATGCTAGTATCTACCATGGTGGCCTTGTGCTGGGGTCTCAAACACTTAGATGATGTAAACAAATGTTTAATTGTGTGAATGCATATCAAACATATTTAACAAATATCTTTTGTTGAACATACAATAAAAAGTCATATATATACACATGAAATGCTGCAGAGCGATAGATGACAAGGCATAATAAAAATATACATAGTTGGTTATTGTGCAGTCACTCTATGTTGTAGTAATGAAAACAAAATGCTAATGATGTAAAACATCTTCTAAGAAACAACCCCCTACTAAAACCTGAGGTTCACATTAAAGCAAGACGGATTCAAGTATCAACTTGTAACCACTACAGGAGAGCAACAGTGTGAAATGCAGCTACAACACACATGATTTGGTTTGCAAATGGTTCTGAAATGTTCAGAAAATTAGTATTTCTGCCATCGAAAGCAGATAAATACTTTGAGACATATGAATAATTACTCAGACACAACATTGTCCTGTAGGTAGTTATTTGATGGTGCACAAAAAACTATTCAGGCAGAAAAAAATTTGATTACACTAATGCTTGATACAGGTTGATACACTTTGTTATAGTACAAAATGATATCAAAAAACAACCTTTTGGCTTTTCTTTATACAAAACAGTTTCTCCAGCATGTTCCCTCTCAGGAGCACTTTATCGTTCTGTACAGCACTCAGACTAGACAGTTCATGGCTTTATCTTTACTTTCATGTCAACACTTACAGTATTCCAGTCAATTATACCTGTATATCTTGTTTGATAATGTGACTGTCAAAGGATATTACAATCATGTAGCTACGTCAGAGCTCAAACTGATACCGTTCAGCTTGAATGTCTTCCAGCACACAAAACAGACAAAAAGAGAAATAACTGCAGTAACTGATTCTCGACATCTACAGCCTCACTTGAAAGGTTTTCTTCTATAATTAAACATCCACCTTTTAAATAAAAGTGATGCCCACTCTGCCTAAGTTAATTTATCATCTTTGTCAAAAAATACTTCAGTGTTTGAGGACAGGAATCACTTATGTAATGATTGACTTCAGGGAGCAAGACGACTTCAACACTTCACATAATTGGAGCACTCTTGTTCTTTAGCACCTGCTACTAATAATGCTCATGACTTCATACATTCACTGGCTTGCATAAACTAAATTTGACAGTCTGTAACAGACGTGATCATCCAGAAACCTTATTGCATTGTTAGAAATGATGCAGCGAGACGTTCACTGCCAGTACCTGAACTAACTTTCCCAAACTTGTGTGCAGGGCGTCCATCCTGAAATTCTGATCAGGGAAAAAAACAAAACTTCAATAGCAACAGATACCCATTAAGATAAAGCTGCAAATCCTTCAGCGTATGTCTCAGTACGTGTGTGTCTACAAGTATAAATGTAGAGGTAAATTAAAAATGTGTTAAATTAGTTCATCATAAGGCAAAAAGACACTGACATGAACAAAAATCATGCCTATGCTCAGATATCTGATACTAATTGCACAAATGATGAATTCATGTACTCTGTATCTATTGTCATGTGGAAGTAAAGTATGGTCTGTAAATGAAAAAATACATGTGCTCAGATCTGGCTCACATCCAGGATTTTAGAAACACCAACAAGAGTAGTTTCATACTTCAAATACACATAGTTAGATGACTGTTCAATTACATTTTTCTGTGATTTTCATTTCTCAGCATGACTGTCTAAATGCAGTTTTGAAACATTCTCTGCACTGCCTAAAATAAAAATCTATTGATTAATGTATTTATAGGCCAAAAAGTAGTCAAATTTGATCAGCTGTATTTAAAAATACTGGAATCAGCTCATTAAATGAACATCATGTGTATGATTTCATGTGTAAACTCCCTGCATGTTGCTAAATCACAGAAAAAATTGATTTGACCTCAGTGGCCTTAATGGTAGCTACAACCCTGGTTCAGGTGGTTTTACACTGTAATACGTCCCTGTAGAATAATCCGTGTTTATGTGTTTGGTTGCCAGTGAGAGAAGAGAGCGCCGTCATTCTCTATTGTTTGGTCTGCTTCAGCTTCTCGATGTGATGACAGAGTTTGAGTGCCGGGCCCAGCTTCAGTCCCATGTACTTCATAATGATATCACTGCGCAGCAGCATCAGAGCTTTGCCATCGATCTCCTGTAGACAGAGGAGCACGCTGTCAGCAGATGAGCACATTACAAACACTTCTCTCAGAACAATGGTGGAAATGGTGGACACTACGATGTAAGTGAGAGTGTATTTAATCCAGTTGACTGCATGTTGCAGCAGAATGAGTGAAAACCAGCGTTGTCTTTTAGTCTGCTGAGCTTTAAACAGGACAAAGAGGACAGTTCATATAAATGAAGTACTCACATGTTTCCTGAAGAGTTCGACGTGTGGGCCGAGAGTTTGGGGATCGGCCTCTTGGACAAACCGTATGACATCATCGACTGACCAGGATGAAGCGTCGTTCCCTGAAGCCTCCTTGTCCTGTTTCATATGGTCTGGGCCTGTTGTTGAGCTAGCTGCTGTAAAGTGTGAAAGGGCAGGAAAACCAAATCAACCTTCATCAGATATTGTACCATCTGCTCATGATTTTATTTACCAGTATTATGGTAAGATGTTTAAGAATAAGTTCAACCAAAAATTTTAATTCCGTCATTACTTACTCACTCACCCTCACACCAATGGAAAGTTTCATAATCTAAGAGACACTTCTGGAGCTTTACAGCAAAGCAGCATTCTCCTAAACAACTGACTTGGTTTAAAATGTAAAAAACAATTGTAAAACAGCATTAAATGGCTCCATACAGCCTGTCCAGTGTAATCCAAGTCTCTGTAAGCTCCAAGATCTTGAACTGAATCAAAGAGACATTATTTACATTTTTTTGGATTACGTCAAATGGTATGGTATGGTGCCATTTTTTTCAGGATGCTGCAACGCTGCTTTGGCATGATGTTGAGTAGATACAGTAATAACTGAATTTGAAATTTTGGATGAACCTATTCTTTAACAAAGTGTTGGGTGAATAAAATGTCTTTGAAATTATATAACATTTCTACCAAATTAAAATAAATGGGGGTTAAGTAGGAAAAGCTAATTGGCCACTAGCTCAGCCCCTCCCCCAAACAGGAAATGTCCAATCCTACTTATGCATGTGAAGCTGTCAGCGGTCATAATTTGCTAGAAAGCCACAGCAGACAGCACAATCTGAATGACTTACTGAACTGAAGGCAGTCTGACTCAGCAGAGCTAAACGTTGGCTCGTACAAACAGTGATACGCTCACTTGCTGATGTATAAAGTGGGGTGCATTTGAAAAGTGATGCGACCGCATAGCTTAGGTAAAAACTGAACAACAGATATCTTCAGTGACTAGAATCAGTGGGTGATTTGAATCAGCAAAGTGATTCATGATTTCCACCTCTAGTTATCATTGTAAACTGTGTATGTGCTGTGTGATAACTGAAATCAGGCAAAGCAGCAGTAAACTACAGGAGGCACGGCTTCGCCATCAGTCAGTGGAAGGGTGATGGACTGTTAGGGGGAAATATCACCATCCTCTTTTCGAACATCCATGGTTTAAAGAACAGGGACAAAGTGGGACATCATTCAAAATCATACAAGTAGGAGCTGTCCCTTATAATAAGTTATTTTCGCCTTGGTGACCATGTCTGTGTAATTAACCTTACCCTCCACTCGTCTGTGTGCAACCATTGGGCCGAGCTCAGTTGGATTGGAGCTGACACGTCTCAGGGGTGGTGGTGTGTGTGTCTGTCCTGGGTAATATGTCCGTTCCTTCTTTGCTGCTCTGTAGTCCGATGCATTGTGAAGGGTGCGGTTTCCCGAAGCGGGTTCCTTTGTGGAATCGTCTTTGGAAACACCGTTCTCGGTGTGAGACAGTGGTTCTGCTTCAAGAGAAAGGTAAGGTTGAGAAAGGTGTCGTTGTGAGCGCAAATCGAAAACATGCAAAAATGCAGTTGTGACGTGATGGAATGATGTGGGAAGACTGAGTTCATGTGTATTGTTTCTGTGGAGATTACTTCACAACGGATTGTTACACAACTTTATAAAAATGTTTGGTCATGTGCACATCACGCATACATGATATGACTCAAGAACGAAAGAGGAAGTCTACTGTCAGTTGAACACGTGAACAATGATGAGTGATTGTTTTATATGAATATCTGGATATACCTATACTGTATATATAGCAGTGTTGTAATAAAGTAAGAGTAAAAGTAAATATATTGTGCTAAAATATTACTTTGGTAAACGTGAAAGTCACCTACATGAATAGTACTGAATAGTAATTTTTTGGCAATAAATGTACTTGTAAATGTAAATTATATATATTTACATGTATCATACATGTAATAATGCACCAATAAGTTGACCTATATAGAGAGGTGAAGTCACGCCCCTCTGGTGGACCACCATGGGACCTTATTTCAGAAAGAATATGTATGATAGTGAATAGAGAGAGACAAATAATTGTTTGATCCTGTTTGAATTGTGCCATGAATTACACATGATGTTTGTCAATTTAAAAGTTCATTTCCAACTCAAGAGAGTTGCAAATTAAAGTTTGTCAAGAAATCTAATGAAATATAAGACTGTGAAAATAGGTAATTAGACAGACTACAGACCCAACAGTCATGTTAGTTAAGTTGTCTCATTTAACACTCACCAAAACCCATATCGTAAACCTTGTAGAGCAGGTCCCGTATATAAGCTAAGCTAGCTCACAACATTGACTAACTAACTCTGCATAGCTGCAGCTGTCTGCATGACCAGACTTGTGATTTTCACCCTTTTCAACACTTTTTCTGTGCCGAGGTGACGTATATTGAGCGAGACAATGTAGTTCTGTTTTACACAGAATTTTGACTTGCAAAATAGACATCATATGTGTCACGGGACAGTTCAAACAGGATCAATAAATTATTTTTTTCAAAATAAGGCCCCGTAGAGGATACCGGAAGGGTCGACTTATCGGTCGATTATTATGTCTGATAGTCTGCATTTTTGTGATTATCTGAATCGGGGTTTTTTTTTTTTCATTTGCTTGCCGATAAAATAAATAAATTTAATAACATGCTACTTTGGCTCTGATGCAGCATGCAATCTACATAGTCACTGATTGCTGAAGTTATCAAATATATGTAGGGGAGTAGAAAATGACAATATCTGTAGTGGAGTGGAAGTATGAAGGAGCAGAAAAGGGAAATACTCAAGTATAGATACAGAACAGATATGGATACAGGTACCTAAGTACAGTACTTGAGTAAATATACTTAGTTACATTCCATCTCTGATATATAGTCATTTGTTGAAGAGTCATTTTATTTGTTAAATAACATTACTGCTCATGGTAAGTGAGCCCACAGCTAACCTAGTCATCCTGTTATTTACTCCATCCATACTCTGCCCACCTGACTTGGTCCTGTTGTAGAAGCGTGTGTTGTTGTTGAATGGGCTGAACGGCTGCGAGCTGAACAGACTGTCACTCTCCAGATGTTGGCACATGTTCTCCAGGAACCGCAGCACAGAAGACGTACTGGAGGCGGAGGGCAGCTTCACGTAGCGAATACCATGTTCTGACCGCACTGGTGGGAACAACACAAACAGCTATTAGTCTGTGTGCATTATGTACACACATACACACACACATGCACACACACACACACACACTGTATGCATCACAGCTAAAGAAAAGCAGCAGATGGTTCAGGGTTAGCACCCTCCCTTTATATGAACAAACCCGCATTTTTCTCCCCATCACACACTGCACTACACCCTCCCACCCAAGCCAAGCCCCCACAAAGCCACAAATTAAACCCCCCCCCCCTCCACTCCCTGCCTAGCCTCACCCATAGCCTTCCCAATCCAGCCCCCCAAGGGAGACCCAATCCCAGCATCCCAAACCAGGTTAGACGCACATGTCATTTCTGATTACTGACACAGTGCTCTCATCAGCTGCTGCCACGGGCACTGTCTTTTATTCTCTCTCTCTCTCTCTCTCTCTCTCTCTCTCTCTCTCACACACACACACACACACACAACACCCATGGCCCATGAGTGTGTGCTTAAACCGATTTCACCTGGCTGATTGCCTTTCCAGGCTTTACAGCACTTGGAATACGTTTAGGAGTTTATCCAGCACTGCTTTTCAAGAAGTGACTTTTAAAGGAATAGTTCAACATTTTGGGAAATGCGCTTATTCTCTTGTTTGCCAAGAGTTCAAAGAGAAGAGTGACTCTCATGTCTGTGTAGTAAATACTGTATATAGATAATGCCAGCAGTTGGTTAGCTTAGCTTAGTGTAAAGACTACAGGGTTCCTACACATTTTTCAAGCATTTTAAAGTGTTTTAAGCACCTCACAGTTGTGGTAAAGTACATATTAGCATACAGGACATGTATACTCTAAATTATTATTTTCTCTTCATGACATTAAATCAGATGTTATTGTGAGATATACAACCCAAATTATGTTTCATGATGGCATTCTACAGAAGGGTGAGAAACTAATGGAAAGTATTTCATGTTTCAAGATGCGTCACCTCCCTTCAAGTATACTTGCATCAACCTGGCTGGGGTAATAAAACTTTATCCAAAATCAAAACACTTTTCAAACCTTGAAAACACCACATTAAAGTTTAAGGGTTTTCAGGGATTTCCAGCACCAGTAAGAACCGGCCAGCCTGGCTCAGTCCAAAGGTCCAAAGGAGTTAGTCAATTTTTAAGCAACACTTTCTTATTCCAGCTACTGAAAAATTAGGATTTTCTTCCCTTATCTGTTTTTTTATTGTTTAATATTAACTATATGTAGATTTTGCACCGTCAGACAAAAGAAGCAATTTGAAGACATCAACTTGAGGAATATTCTGTGGTGTTCATTGCCTTTACCTCTGATGACCTCTCCTCCTGTGTGGGACTGGCTCTGTAGGAACGACAGCAGCACAGAGGGCTGGTACGTACAGTCCACGCAGGCCTGAACCGCCTGCTGAAGCACTGCGTTTACTGGAGCAGGACCAAAGTGGTCCGGGAGCTGCTGCACCAGTTTTCGGTCAAGATGCGGGCCATAGTCACCGTGCTTGTTCACATAGACGCACACTGGAATGACACGAAGAATCGATTAAAAACCAAGAAAACCAACTGTGTGTACATGAGTACACAATCAGGCATCAGTTGTATCTGTTATCCAGTTTACCTGTGCAAACTACATTCGAGCCGTTGCTGTGGTTGTTGTCTGCTGAGACGTGGCTCGAGCTCAGTCGGGCCTCTGGAGGCGGAGCTGTGACTGATGTCGCCCCGAGGGACTGTACCACCCGAGGCTTCTTCTGGAGTAAAAAACAAACAAACCGTCTCTTATTAACTGTCTGTAACCTACAAAGGCTGTTAGTTAATGATTTATTAAAAGCCTGTTTTAACTCTTTCACTGCTACACATGAAGTGCACTGCATCACATACAGCAGCTCTCGGAAACAAGTCTGTTCTCCTTCCCCACCTCTGACCCTGCTCCTCTTTATCAAAATCATTTCTGCCATAACACCTAAAACAGAAAAAGGCAGTGGACCGCAGCATAACAGATTACAACTCTTGTGACATCTCACCTTGTTCTTAGGCTTGGGCCCTCTCTTCTTGTGTGGTCTGGGGGCCAGTTGAGCCTCAGAGACAGTTCTGGCAGGGCTCTGTGACGCTCCATTTACTGCCGCAGCCGCCGCAGCCTCAGCCGCTGCCTTCAATAAGGCAATCGTCTGGGATTTGGGACGTCGACCTCGGACACCCTTGCGCACGGGGAGGGGTGGCAAGGGGTTGGGCAGTCGGTATGAGGTCTGCATGGAGGAGGAGGAGTTGGAAGAGGAGCGACGTGTAGTGAGGGAGGCTGAAGTGGAAGAAACAGGAGCAAGGAGAGCACCGGGAAGAGTAACTGGAAGAAATGTGATAAGGGAAAGAGAAAAAATATATTGTTATTCTTCTTGTAATCCATGTTATACAATAATACAACATTAAGTTGGACATTAGAAGTAGGTTGCTTGTTTTAAGGTACACAATTGTAAACCCGCAAGCAGACATACATACAAAGGATCATAATTAGATTTGCCCTCTGTCCACACACACACACACACACACACACACACACACACACACACAGGTCTCAAACAAAGACATGCAGAGAATCAACTTTGCTGTAGGTCCTTGAGATGAGGAGGGGTTTCACAGTTCAACACACTCTAAAGACAGTAGTTGTCCGAAAATGAAGAGAAAATCTAACCAGGCAGACAAAAAATGGAGGAAAGTGAATAACTGTGTGGTCCTGCAGAGGAGGTTTGTTTTGATTTTTCAGAGTCTCCTGAGAGTGGCAGGTCCTTTGTATTAAGCCCCTCCCTCTGCTGAAATCAGAGTCAAAAGTCACGATCCCCCAGAGACATGCCTGCTAGACAATTCCTCGAACCTTCTGCTTCCAGCAATACAACTACATCTTGATTATGGTGATAGGATTTAGACTCTTTTCCACATACAGCAATAGATATTGGATTCTTGAGGCTGATGTCAACAGGGAGTCTACAAAATCGAATAAATATATATATCAGCTGTTGGAATTTGGTTATTACAGAGTTGTGACCAAGATGTGTAATGACAGGGGAATAACAATGAAATCAAGTATAATTTTCCATCAGTAAACTTAACTGGAAAATTTACAAGTAAGAATACTATAAAAGAGACATATTATGCTCATTTTCATGCTTGTAATTTTATTTTGGGTTACTACTAGAATAGGTTTACATGATTTAATGCTCAAAAACACATCAGTTTTCTCAAACTGTCCAGTTCTGTTTAAGCAAAGAAAAAAAACGAGCACAATAGGTCACCACATTAGCTTATTCATAAATTCAGACACCTAGCAAGTGTGTTTTAAATGGATGCTATGGTTGACAAAAAACATTTAAAGACATCTATATGTTGATTTTCATTATTTTTCTATACTTTCATTGTTTCTGCAGGGCTCCACTACTAGCACTGGTGCTCCTTACTGAACATTTTAGGAGCACCAGCACAAAATTTAGGAACACCACTAAAACTGACATGCAACACAACACTTGCGTTGTATTTTTCCATATTAACTGTATTACTGATAAATATTTTGGTACTAAAAAGACTATTTACAGAAAGAAAGGAAAGGAAAGGAAAGGAAAGCCACAAAGTGAAGTAGAGCTTTAAGACAAAGTAATTTCCATTACTTTTTCAATGGAGGCTGCAGCCAAAACAGATATTTTAAAAACCAGTATTTAATAACAAAAAGTTTGAACTGTGTTCAAATTGTTTCAAAACTGTAGTGTTGGAATACAGATGTGATACTGGTGTTTCACATGATCTACAATGATGATTTTAAAAAGCGATTGGGGCCATGTTTGTAAGTCGCATGGGTGCTCCTAGTTATAAAATGTAGTCGTCAGTGTCTGCAGAAATGGTCGCAAAATGCAACTAAATGGACGCAGTTTGGAGCCCTGATCTGTGTGAAGCGATGCATAATCGTTGGATATTATCAACCTGGTTGATATCAGTCAGACTCTATACAGTACAACACTGTTATAATCCAGGTGGTTTAGGGTTTTGGGATCCTGATCATGTAATCTGACAGTGCCACCCCTCCTCTTGCCTCATTGCCAAGTACTGTCCACATTCCAAATAAAAGAAAAGCTACCCCCCCGAAATACTTGAAAAACATCTTGCCCCTGCTTGAAGGCACTCTATGGATCACAGATGCCCTCCAACTCAAAGCATTTGCTCAGGAAATAATCATTATTCCAAAATGCTAATCAGCTTAGGTGTTAAAATTGTCATTGTCACTTTATTTCTAAGTGACAATGAAATGAAGAAAAAGGCAATAACCATTGTTAAAACAGCGGCACCATCACCCCTTCCTGCCTTGATTAGCCGTGAGCGTGACTCTGTGATATGATCACACAATCATCATGGTGGGTGTTTGAAAGAAAGAGAGCAAAAAGCAGAGAGAAAGAAAGATAACCATCTCCTATTTCAATACAAATACACTGCCTGGTGAGAGCGGGGGCCTGCGAGTGCATGTGGAAGCTCTCAAGAGGCCGAGGCTTTCATTAGAGCCTCCTTGACTGCGGCGATATGGAAAGACTATGGAAGGTTTACAGTTTTCTCTGAGGGGCCAGCAGGGGCACCCTGAAAGCTGCTTAATTGGGAAATGAGTGAAAGTGGGCGTAGAATAGAGCAGTGTCTTGTTTCAGAGGGCGAGGGCTCTCTCGCTCACCAGGAGTGGTCACACAAAGCATGCTCTCAGAGGAGCAGGGATACCAACCTGCTCGCACAGTGGCACACTCATTCACACTGAGCTCTGAACCATAAGCCCTACAAAGGCAGATCAAAATTTGTTTGCAGGGTACCAATCAGTATCAGCGGGTTTTAATTCACCGTAGGAAATCTGAGTTGGGGGGCCTTCTCTGATCCTTCCCCGAAAATCTAATCCATTCACTATATGTGACAGCCACCGAAGCAACACACACCGTTTCCACACTGGTGATTAATGTCACATTCTACCGTATATTAGTTTATCATCACATTTATTTAAAAAAAAAAAAAGACTAATCACCTCTGCATTTTAACTACAACTTCCAAAGAAAATCTGCTTATAAATGCATTTCATTCCACATCGTCTGACAGGATCATATATATTCTGTATCAGCTCTATGTTGAAATATTCAAACCCAAGACTGCGTGCTTTTTATATGGCTGCACCTTTCCATTACATGGATTTATTTGAAAATGTCTGAGAATCATTTTATAGGCTACACTTCACTGTTTCAGCAAAATATAGGCTGCCATATTTGGTATCTATGGAAACTTCTTGAAATTAAAATCCTGTCAGTTTGAACAATGTAAGACCTCAACTGCTTTTAAACAGGTGAAAGAACCAAACCAGGTACATTTTGCTGGAAATTTAGCTCCTTGACTACAAATCATTTTATTCGTATAGTCAGAAATTTTACATTTTAGCTGACCAAATATATCATTTAAGTGCTGTAACTAATACATGCCTATTATTTTCTCAGTTATTTGTTCGGCCAATAAAACGGTTACATCCTCAAAGAGTTTGTTTCAAAAAAACAAAACTGTTCAATTAAAAAGATAGAAAACATAGAAAATCGGCAAATGTTCACATTTAAGAAGCTGGGACAAGTAAAACATCTGATATTTTTGCTAAAAATAAGATGTAATCAATTTTATAAACTCTAAATGTTGTAAATTAATTTCCTGCAAGCATTTATTTATTAAAATAAGTGTTAAAAAAGCTCTATATTCCAACAATAGAGTGTTTGGTCAGTAACCCATGTCTTCCTCCTCCTCCTGGCTCATGCAGAAAAAGAAAGAGGAAATTTTCTGGCATCCCTACTTTATTCAACCAGGACAACTCTATAAGGAGGCGGTCCTGTCTGCTCAGTGAACACACAGAGAGCAGGATCCTCCTGTTCTGGTACCAACACCAGCAATGGCGGAACAGGCAAAGCTACCAATTCCAGCGCTCCCAGCGAAATGTCTAGTATTTTTGCTACAAATAAGACGTAAACAATCACTTCAAGTAAGTTAAACAGAATTGTTGCAAATTTAGTTTCAACTGATTTATCCATAAAGCATCTATATCAATAGTGTCAGCTCTACTGCATATGCTATAGAGTTTTAGATTTTTGTAGCCATTGATTTCTGTACTGTAAAAAATCAATAGTAATCAATGGCTGCCTAGAATGAAAGGATGCATTAAAATTCTAAAGCAGGATGGTTTGCACAATGGTTAGATATATAAGATTTGATTTATTGGCTAAAACATGCAAAACCATTTAGGTAAGCGAGTGTATAATATTGTTCTGTAACTCTAAATCTAAATCATTTCTATCAACAAACATTAATCCTCAGATGCTAATTTTAAAAAAATCTGAGCAAAGCGTCTCTAACATTGCAAAGCAGAGGCATATGGTTCTGATCATGACTATATAATTCTAACTCGACCCGCTGACCTGTGTGTGCCACAGCCCGAGGAAACGTGTGCATGTGTGAGTGTACGTGCACGCATGTGAACGGGGTCGCTGAGAAGTGTGTCTGCTGTCTGGGGGGTGGGGGGAGGGGCTGCACAGAGTTGCCTCTCATCTAATTACACACACACACACACACACACATCCTGAGCACCCTTGCAGCACATTCAGAAACACACACTCACTCACACACACGGGTGGTTCTTTTGAGTGAATCCGAAGAAGGAAGCTGGCGAATTGCAGATTCAGGTGTGTGTGTGCAGATAGCAGCAAGGGGAAGTAACTTAAATAGCTCTGGGGCACAAACACAACAACAAGACTTCTGCAAAATCACTATTGTTCTACTGTGACTTGTGTAGATGTTCGCCTAATAACAAAGACGGGTGCGTAACATCAGTGTACTGAAAATATCTGATATCCACTAATCCTTGCCTGAGCCTTCTGCAAACTAATTCCTGATGCTCTACACACACACACAAAAAAAACACATGATCAAAAACACATGGAGCTCCAAACTTAATTACAGCCAGCAATACTGTTAAATCTGCAGACTTTGAGGCTTTCCGACTACAGCAACGGCCTCTACTTTCAATTTACACTGAATTTGAATCAGTGCAAGCCATTTCAAAAGTGTTCCCGTTAAACAAAGAAAAAAGTGTGAAACAGCAGCTTTAATCATTTACACCCGAGTGGGAGGCTGCGATGGCTTTCATGTGAGCGGCAGATTCAGCTTTCGCTTCCTTTTTTTACTAAAACAATAAATGAAGGCGACATGAGCTTTTTAGTAAACAATCTTAGCAGGGACATATAATCAAGTCTAAACTAACAATAATTTCACAGACATGACAACCACTTCCTGGTTCATTGACTGAAAATTACTTGAATGTGCAGTTTTCATTCATCTGGCTCTGTTACATTTTAGGGAAGTTTCAGTGGAAATTTATCTTTCCTATTATAAAAAAGGAACATGCATACTTCCACAGAAATGAAACATGTTATTGTGCCTACTCTTCACTTAAATGTATTGCATCTGCTAGATATAGTCCTAAAACTTTACCTAAAACACAATCTTCTAACAAATAAATACTGGCAACATGAACTGAGAAGTTTCTCTTTCTTTTTTGAAAAAGCACAAAAAGATCAACATACCAAACTCACCAGGAAATCCCCACCAAAAAAAAGCAGAACTTCACTTTTACGGTTGTGGCTTTTGTAGTAGTAGCAGACGTAGTAATCGCAGGAGTAGAGATAGTAGTAATACTGATGTCCGTCACCCAGTACAGTCCCTTCCTGGTTCTCTCTTTGGAAACTCTCTTTGATTTGTTTACCCCTCTGTCTATTGTTTTCCTCTTCCTAACTTCCTCTAAAATCCACTCCTCATCTTTTCTTTCTGTTTTCTGTCCCTCTATCAGCTGCTTCCTCAGTTGTCTCCGTGTGTCTCACGTCTCTTTTCTCCCCGGCTGTAGTCCACAACAAAGCCCACGCTGCGGCTGCTGCTACTGCTGCTGGTTAAAGCCGCTGCAAAGCTTCCCTCCCAATGAATGAGCAGGGGGAGGAGAGGCGGGTTGGGGGGGCAGAGGAGGAGGAGGAGGAGGGTGTTTAGATTTGCATAGGGACAGGGGAGGGGTAGAGTGAGGGAAGGCAGAGTGGGTGGGAGGGGAGAGTTGAGCCCTTTATTCATGTTATCTGTAGGCCATATCGACAGTCTACATCAGTCACCTGCTTCTCAGCGTGCCTCTGGGGGAGGGGGAGATGACGGGGGAGAGGGGTTAACGGTGGGGCTCCAAGAGTGGATGGGGGATGGGGAGATGGGGGTAAAAGGTTAAACTGGATCAGAAGAGTCCTGATTGAAACGGGTGACAAGGGGCGAACTCCTGGAGTTGGTGCACACATAAGCAAGCTTTCCCTCAACACACACGCACACAAATGCTCTCAAAGCTCAGAAGGAGGCGTCCCCTCAGTGTAACCCTAGACTATTCAGACATTCCCTGGTGAAAGATGGCCAGGTCCAGCATCAGGAAACAGTCGCACAGTCGGATATCACCCCGGCTCCGGAACAATGCGGAGCAGAGAAATCAGAGGAAGCCAGCACGGGAAAAGTCCCTTCAGCCAGAAACGTCTTAATCTGCTGAAGGACAAACTGGAGCACTGATATGGCATAATCAAGAAAGAAGTAACTGCTGATGAGATATGGCTTACAGCAGCCTGTGGGACACATCTGGGCCAGAAGCAACCTCCAAGTGGCTCAGCAAACATAAATCTGATATATGACAAAATATTTAAGCAACACATAGTGAATATGTCACGTATATGTCTCACACACATATGCTTATAGATGTGAAGTACATAAAAGTCATCATATACCAACAACAACCAGGCCTGGGGAGTAACAGAATACATGTAACAGGATTACATAATTAGGATACAAAAAAACTGTATTCCATTTCAGTTACAGACAAAAACATGTAATTAGATTACAGGTGCATTCAGTAAAAAAGGGGATTACTAACGGGATTACAATTTCAACCTTTAACGTTATTAAGAGTTAATAAAAGTAATCTAATTGATATTTCTTTTTTCTCATCTTTATTATTATTATTATTATGATATATTATTATTTATGTTTGCTATTAAGGTAATGGGAAGTAATCAAGTAGCATTACTTTAATATTGTGATACTTCTTATGTTACCGACTACATTTTTTTAACAAGTAATTAGTTAACCATCCAACCCCGACGACAACTATTCAACTGTGTGCTGTTCAGTTTTTCTGTGCAATATCATGTTGAATCATCCTCTATTCCTCCTATCTGTAGCAATTATTTACTGCATACTGTTAACTACTGTCAACTATTACATTCTGTAATATTAGTCAATATTTTCTACACTGTGGTTATAGTGTGGCACATATCTTACATCTCTATTTCTAGTAGCAACTCTAATAATGTAAATACATATCAAGTTGTCACATAGTTTAATGCAAACATTTTATTTTATATTTTATTACTTTTATATTTTATTTTTACTTTTATTTCTTTTTGTCTTCTCTATTCATATTTCATTCAAATCTCTCTAAGGTGTGATATTTCTATTCTAGAAGGAGCTACTGTAACGTACCATTATCCCCTCAGGGATCAATAAAGTATTTCTGATTCTGATTGCTATTTTTTTACACCATTCCTCTGCATCTGTTTATGCTGAAATACATTTCCTGGTTTTAAAATCTGGCCCAGTTAAATTTATAATTGAACAGCCCTTATAGATACACATATAATTACTTGACGCTAGTCTTGCATTCATAATGTATCTTCAGGTCTATTCAGTTTATCTGTCAGGACACCCACTGGGAAGTTGATTTGTTGGTTGATGATTTCAAAATAAAATGCAGCAATAAATGTATACCGTTGATTTTTTTTAAAAAGAAAGCACTCATATAGTCATTTTTAGTATTATTAAATACTAATATCTTTGTACAATTGAGTCAAAATGCATGGCAGCTTGTTTCTGTCTACATTAGTCAAGTATTTAGAAAAGTAAATGTCTACGGTAACAAAAAGTAATGTTATTTTGGCATATATAGCCATAAAAACATCTCTGTATCTGCAAAAATACAGACGTGTTTTCTTCATGCATTATTCAGAAACTACTTCTCTGCACTCTAACCCAATTTAATACCAAATGGCAAAGACAAAAGACTTATCACAAAAGATAAAAAAAAAAAAAAAATCTCACAATGATGAAAGCTTACTTTTAAAAAAAGAAAACAATTAGACACCCAATCTTGGCATCCTCTATAGCTTTCTACAAAAAAAAAGTGTTGCAGGGTCACAACAGGACAACTTTGATGAAAGCTAATTAGAATTTTCAAATGTAGTTTAATAATTACAGAGTCTCTCACTCCTTCTCTCACATGTACAGCTAATTATCAGCTCATTAACACCTCAACCGAGCCCTACTTATTCACTTACTCGCATACAAACATTAGCTGTCTAGTGATTTACATTATCCTTATGTTTTTTTATTTTTTTTATTTTCTTTACCCACACACTGCACTCACACACACAGAATAAATCTGTCCTCACACCGGGGTCTGGTTACACAAAGACAGACTTTGACTCTGGCTTAGGTTTTTACTAATAGTCAAGCTTCACATAAACATCTAAATTCATCGACTATTGTAGGTGGAACTAATGTCATGAATCTAAGAGATGGGCCTCCACCACCAGTGATGGAGGAAGTGGTTCATGTACCAAACTTTAAAAATACTCTCCTGCCTTGTCTTGCATTAAAAAAGGTTACTTAAGTAAAGTAATGTTAATGTAATGAAAGAACAATGCAGAAAAATGTCCCCTGTGATTGACAGTTATAGCCTATATTGCGCTGTATGTTTATTTCAGTTGTCATTTTCAGCCGTAACTGTAACGTTTAAAGACATACAGGATGTTCCGACCTATCTGATGTTTCTGTCGTGCTTATTATAGCGTGTTGCTTTGCAAGCGTTCTTGATATCTACCCAACAGCGGCATCTCAAACTAGCTGCTAGTTTGGGGTAAACTCAAACTCCCAGTTTCTTTAGTTTGTGGCACAACCGTCTCCAACCTATCGGTGGTTAAAGTCTTGTTATTAATGAGATATTAAAACATCAAACATGCATTTTAGATTAATGAGATTCATACACTTTAAATAAAATCATGAAAAAAGACAATGAACTGTGAGCTAATGCGCGATGCAGGGGCTTTTCAACCTGAAGGTTATTGTTAGCAAACATTGTGATTGTTTATCTATTAAAAAAAAAACATTTAAAGTGTTGAAATAATTAAAAAGGAAATAAAGCAAATCTCCACATTTGTGAAGCTGGAACCATGAAATGTTGTAGCACGAAGATTATTAAAGTGATTAACTGACTGATTGTTTCAGGTGTACTTGTTGGGTAGTTTGACTTTAAACAAAAGATCATATTTTAGAGGGCTTTCATATGCTTTGTGTGTAAAAATCATAATCTGTACCTACTAACAGATTTCAGTTACATTTCACCTCTACAGACCCTTCTAACTTAGCTTTGTGAAACTGGTCCCTGGTGAGCTCAGAAGCAGATATAAAGATGTCACGTCACGATCTTCAACCACAGGGATTAGTATTTCGTTGGTATGAAGTAGTGGTGTCACCATATTGCAGTATTATAATATCTTGTAAAAAAACACATGGAAGACGTTTGGCCTTATGCATCTTTTGACAAAAAACAGTTTGCATAGTTAAAGTTAGATTTGATTGCTTGCAAATTTATTTTTTAAATTTCTAAAATTTCACAATAATATCGTTAGTGTGAATTCGTTGGCCATGATAAAGGTGTAGTGCAGAGTCTGATACCATGACAGCCTGAGTCTGAAGCAGATATTACAGCCTCTCTACTGTATCCACACTGCCTGAGGATGGGGAACATGCTCCAACAGTCATGTAAGTGCTGTCATCCATCAATAAAGTGGAGGGATCCCAACATAACACACACACACACGCACACGCACACACACACACACACAGACACACACACACACACACACACAGACACGCGCGTGGCACACACGCACACGCACACGCACACGCACACTTCCCATTAATCAAGAAGGTTGTAGGTCTGGGTTATTCAAAGCCACATGTTTCCTGACCAGTGGGTACCAACAACAGGGTGAAGGGAGGAAATGATGATGATTGATATTTATTACACCTGCTGAAACCCCAACTTCAGAATCAACAGACTCTCTGCAGAAACATTTGTCAAAATGATTTTGATGGATGACAAATGTCTTAATATCTGCCAAAGAAACTAAACAGCTAAAGCTTAAACATAAAGCTCCGGCGTTAGTGCAAATCACATCCTGTAACTGCTGAGCGTAATTACCATATAATTACATCCTGATTGATAATTAATAGTTCAGTACCGCCTTCACACTTCATAAAATCAACCAAAGCTCTGATTTACACGGATACATACAGGAGTCCAGCATGGGAAAATTAGGAGTGTGTAAAAACCCACAGGAGGAAGTGGTGTAATGTTTGTGTTATCTGAAGGGGCCACAGACAAATTTACACTATTAACACATTTTTGAAAGGTTAGAAAAGAACTGAGAAATATTTTAAAATTAGTCAATTCACAAGGATTTAATCAGCTGATCGCCTATTTTCATAGAAATAGAAACTCCTGTAAATAATGTATCATATTTATAAATCAAAAAATGTAAAACAAATACATTCAATATAAACAAATATGAACTGAAATGCTGCATGGAAACAGGTACACTGAAAGGTTATGTCCTTTATGACAGCTTGTCTGCGGCAGTGCAGCGTTTGTTTTATGTTGTTGCTGCTTTTGTTTTAATGTTTCTTAGAAATAGAGGTGTCACGTTACACCGATAATGACGATGATCATGATATTTAACAATAAAATATTAATATTGTGTTAATAATACATCACTCCTGAAATCATTTACATTTCTATCTATATTTCTCATAGTGTAACTGTTCTTTTTGTACGCTGTACTTGTGGTTACAGACTCTATCTCCATCTCTCTACACTTGTATTTTGAGTGTAATTAATTTGCAAAAATAGAGACACAACACACAGTAAACAAAGTTAAAGATGAATTTGACTGCTAGCATTATTTTTATTATTATTATTACAATGTACACATTTTAGTGTGATAATATCATTATTGTGAATTCTTTAGACCATGATAATCATGTTGTCAGCCCTACTTTGAAAAATAGAGTGTGAGTGTGATATATAGGCTCCTCTATAAAGACAATAATGAATAATGTGTGGTTAATAATCTCAAAATAGAACATTTTTTGTTTCTTGAGGGTATTACATCGAAAATATATATGATTTTTTTTTATTTCAGCATTTCAAATTGGTCATTTAAATATAGAAAATAAATAAATAAAGCATCACAGAATTTTTTTAAATGGTTAATTTGTCTGAATGACTTAAATCTGCTTTTGAATTATCTTAAAAAAGATGGAAGAAATTAGCTGGTTGCCATTATTTTTACCTAATTAAGAGTTTCTTGATGAATAACAACATTGGCTACAAAGCTATCATAAAGTAAACAGAACTGAAAATGTTATAATGAAAGGTTAAACCTATAATTCTATTAATTTTGACAGTTTTGATGACACTTTTCCTCTGTGCGTCCTTATCCAGACGGACTGCTGTCTACATTAAACTACACTCAAATATACTTTTCAGTAATTAAACATCCATTTATTTTACTCCAAATAAACAATAAAACCAAATTTAACTCAAGCAGATCACATCTTTCATATTCAACTTCTTTAAAAAAATAAAACAGGAAAAAAAACAAGGACGTACCAGAGAAGACTGAGACAGTTTAAAGCAGGTGATATGTGCAAACACAACACTATACACAAGATTATAACCTCAAACTTGTTATTTCTCAGCATACGTGACTATAAATCTGTCTCTGTGGAAAATCAGTGATTGTTCTTGCTTCAACTGCGAAGCTGCTTTGTCACCGCTTTAAAAAAGACAAAATGGAGCCAAAAACAGCCGAACAATCACACATTAAAAAAACAGCCCGTGGTCATGTAAAGTAGTGGATTAATATATGAGAAAAAGATCAGAAACTGGAATCTATTCAAGCTGAATCTTCAGGGAGCTCTGCAGAGTCAATGTGGAGGTCAGTGCTGCAGGTCACAACCCCACCAACAAAGAAGAGAACTGAACACAGAGCAGAGGGTTAAACACCAACAGAGGAGGCACGAACCGAGCTGCTTCCTCCAAATTTCTTCTAGTTTTAGGAAACTTGTTTAACTGAAAACCAGCACTGAATAAAGTCTAAAGTAAAGACTATAATTCTGCATCTTCTACAATGTTTCTGCTCAGCACTCAATTAAAAAATCACAGCATAATTATGGAACAAAGTGGCAGCCGACTGTGTTCAAGTATTTTTTCCTATTATAAGAATAATGGAACCAACACTTCACTGGCCACCTCACACCACACATTAACACATTATGTCACAGTACTACATAATTACTTTAACAATTACTTCATAATTAATAAGCAATTACTTTACCCAATAGTAGCCCTGAACAATTATTTGCAACACTTTATAATAACCATCATTAATAAATGATTTATTTATAGTCTGGCTAATAGTTATTTCACTGTGAACAAACAGTGAAATAAAAGTACTGTACTCAGTACAATGTTGAGATACTTGAACTTCACCATGTCCATTTTATAATACTTTATACTTCACTATATGTTCGAGGGGAAAATAGTTTTAGTCTACTGCATTTATTAAAAAGCTTTTTTATTGATACAAACTATTACTTTCTATATTAGTTAAAACCAAAATAAGGGAATTAATTCTGATGTATTCTTTTAGATTCATCTACCCAGCAATATATAAATTGGTTAAAATTAGTTGCTAATTAGCTGTTGTGCTAACACAGGTACATAAACATTGATGTCAATGTTGATTGTGAACCAACAATATAGTATATATCCTTCTGACAGGGGCCATAATGAGTCATTCTACATTTGGTACTTTCAGTATTTGTAAGCTAGAACTTGTGCATCTTTACTCCAGGGAAATTTTGAATGCAGAACTTTTACTAATCTTATTTGACTATTTTTACACTCTTGTTATTGCCACCAAGGTACAACACGTACAGCTGCTACACTTTAACTTATGTGAATAGTTATTTCACTTTAACAATAAAAGGCTTTATAAACCATTTTATCATTTATTGTAAAGTTGCAACTGATGTCTATAATACTTGGTAAGTGGTTCATTTATACTGTGCAGTTCATTTATAAACATTATTTGGATGCAACTGACCTTTACAATTGCTAAATAAATGGTTTATAAAGCACTGACTTTGTTGTTAACAGTGAAATTTCACTTCAGTACTTCTTCCACCACTGGTCAGGGCCGCAGATTAGCACTGTGCAAGCAACGAAGCAAATTCCTATCAACTGTTTGAGACACATTGTGATCTCAGAGGGATCCAGACAGATTCAAGAAGCTCTGAACAACAAGGCCTCTCTGTGCTGATAATGGCTCCAGGCTACAGCTGGCAGATATATGAAACCCAGCAGCCTATCAGGAATGATAATGCAAAAAACAATAAAGGTTTTCATCTGCTTGTTATAAATTGTTTCACTTTTAGGACAACTTTACAACTATGCTGAGATGTTTGTGACAGTTGCCACAACTCAGTTGTTAGCCTGCAACAATGAAGCAGATACATCACACTATGTGTCCTGCTGCTCTCTAGTGATGAGGATTGGATATTGCAATTCAAAGATCTGAGATTCAACACCTGCCTATTA
Source organism: Pagrus major (assembly GCF_040436345.1). Classification (NCBI taxonomy): domain Eukaryota; kingdom Metazoa; phylum Chordata; class Actinopteri; order Spariformes; family Sparidae; genus Pagrus; species Pagrus major. Next base: position 17,115,169 of record NC_133218.1, on the reverse strand, counting down.
TTGCAACAATAACTACGAGATGAACATCATGAACATTTTCTGACTGTTAAATTTATCAGTGGGATCAAACAACCCTAATCCTTTATGAACCTCAGTCTCTGCCAATGAGCACTTGAGCAGTAATGTCCCTTTCTAATCATCATGATATATTAAAGCCAGGATAAAATGTTGGCAGTTTCTGTAAACCACTGGTAATATGTACTATATTGACTTTTCTACAAAACCTGTCTTATCACATTCATGTTACATGTTTAAGCCAGTGACAGCAGTTTGAGACTTTTAACATTTATATGTGTCACTGGACTGGATATTTTTAGGGACATTTTCTAACTGTGTTTTTGGCAACAAAAAAATGATTTATTTTGACAGGACCTTGTTTGTGCCGACAAAAAAATAGCTGGAACATCTGCAGGGTGCAGTGGTGGTGGCAACAAACAACAGTATGAAAACCTGAAAATCTTTTCCTAACCCTAACCAAGGGTTCCTGTGCCTAAACTTAACCAGAGCATAAACACAGCGTTGCAAACAATAAAAATACAACATAATAATTTCTAAAGTTTCTACATATATACATGGTTTGCAGAAATGTACATTGCCACCATTAACACACAAAATCCTATAAACATTGGTAAAGAATTTAAATCTTTGCTCAAATTGTTCTAAACAACTTGAATTCACAGTGCCCGGATCGCTGCACGAGAAGAAATAATACAGTAATGGAAGCAGCACTTACAGAAGTTTCCTGGCGGCTGTAAGCTGTGTTTTGTCAGGGCGCACCAGCCGACGGGGAAGATGTCTCTCGAGTCGAAGGGGCACCAGTAGTCGAAGGCGCCTCGCCAGCCGTCAAACATGACGAAAATCTCCTGACCTCTGACTTCTCCCACTGTGGCAGGGCAAATCAGGTAGGGGTTCTTCCTGTCCACCGCCTCCAGCTTCATACCAGGTTGGAAGTAGTTTTTAGCAGGGCTGGCAGGTTCCTAAATACACACACATAAACAAGCAAATTAATCTCATAATCTGTTTTTAAGTCAACAAATAGCTAAATTGTGCAAAAATGTAACCAGTATATGTAAAATGTTACTTAAGACTAAACATAATTTTGGCTCCAATTATATTGAAATAAAATGCCTTCTTCTCCAACTTTTTCTGTCATAAATACTGCAAACTTACAATGCTGCTGTGTCTATCCAGTGTTTATGAAAAATGAGTGGCTCCCCCTTGTGTTTCTGATGATTACTGCAATAATGATTGACTACACAAAAACAATGATTATTTTCAAATCAAGATTTATATAGGCAACAAATCAACAAATTTAATGTTTTATTCATTTAAAGGCTGTAATAGAGCTCAGAGTTTCCTTAACACTGACTGTGAAAGGATTAGGACACCTTGTTTTCAAGGCTTTAACTAGAAAGGGAGTCTCCATTATTGTTTCCTCGTTTGGATGAAACCAAGAGAAAAGTGATCACCGCAGCTTGTAACAAGACATATTTTAGCCACCTAAAAGAAGGCCTCAATAACGCTATATTTTGAACATTTGTGGTGCTTTACATTGCCATCAGACAGCCATGTAATACAGTGCGGGGCAGGCAAAGCTGCGCTTGTGTGCAGGAATATGGACGTTGTATGGTTGAGGGAATGTAGTGCCAAAGGGAAAGGCTGTCTGATGAAAATGTAAAGCACCACAAATGTTCAAAACATAGTGTACACTTAAAAGGATATATATATATATATATATATATATATATATATATATATATATATATATGTATATATATATATATATATATATAAATAATTTTTTTTTCCTTTTTTTCTTTTAGGTTTTTAAAACACGTCTTGCTGTCTGTACCGTTTAGTAGCACAATGCTCTGCTTTCCTGTCGGTGCTATACGCTGCTTCTCCACACAGGGGGAGAGCTGACGGTCATCTACAGCAGGTAACACACTGACTAGGGATGAGTACCTTATACAACTCCACATCAAAAGGCCCAAACTATTACTTTAATTTTTGTGACATCACATCAGTAAGCTCAACTGACGACCTCAAAGTGCCATCAGGTAAGGTCAGTAATAAAATATATAAATGCATCAGAACTGGCCTCCAGTAGCTCCTTCCAGTTGTCATCACTACCTTTTTGAAAGCAGAAGCAGGAGCCATCTCTGCCCCACTCAGCGTCCGCAGGAGGAACATGGGCCACGATGAGGCATTCATCCTGAAACCTGAACACAAGATTAGAGTCAATTCAAGTTCAAGTCAGTTAAATTTATATAGCTCAAGATCACAAATCACATGGCCTCAGGCGGTTTTACAATCTGTCCTTTGACCCTCGATTTGAGTGAGGAAAAACTCCCCCCCAAAAAAATCCTTTTAGCAGAGGAGAAATGGAAGCCACAGGAGGGATCCCTCTCACAGGACGGACAGACATGCAACAGATCGCATGTACAGAACAGACCAACAGATCACAGAGCATACAGATTGTGTGTAATGTAGTATTCTAGTAGTCTTCTCACAGAGCTGAATAGTCAACTGTGTCTCCAAACTGGGAAACAAGCCATCAATAAGCACAACACCAGACCTGTTTGAATAGTTGATGAAAAAAGAAATTTGAGCGAGGATCAATGTAGTAATCAAAATGATAATGTTTTAAGTTTTCCCACCCAAACAGGTTCAACAAAACAAAAGGGAAACTGGGGGACATTGGCCTTTTCACAGCAGACATTTTGACTTGTCAGAGCAGAAAGACCACAGGTGTGAATAAAAGTGTTGCGGATGGGTCTGTTCTATTAAGGTTCCCAATACGCCATGACAATGAGCCAGAATGCACAACTAAAGCAGCTAAATGGAATCCAGCCATTACGTCAAAAAGAGCTTTGTCAATGAAGCACAGTCTGTACACATTCACACAGTTCAGCTCGTGTGTAGCGGCTTGAAGATTCAAATACTGTTATTGTAACGTAATTTTTAATTAAAAGGACCTGTGTGTAGAATTGTGGCATCTAGATACTTTTGAGTAAGTATTTGTTTGTTTCTATTTTTCCATGAATTAAAATACTTCACAAACACACTGAAAAACTGTGTGTTTGTGAAACTAGATAGTAACAGTTTAAAGACACTCACCCAGCGGTGGCTGCAGCATGTCTCCATTCCTCTCACACGTTCCTATTGGTTGGATCTCTAACGAGTCGACCAGTCTCCAGAAGTCGTTGGTGTTGTCACTTCCGTCCAGACGCAGGCGGAGACGAGTTCCCATCATGCCCATCACCGTAGCAATGCACACGGAGTTAGAGTTGCGAGGGTCCCGAGCCTCCAGTTTCATACCTGCTTTAAAGTCATTGGAGGGGGGAACTCTGGACTGCAGGGGGACACACAGAGACCTTCAGTCACTGTCATGTATTATAAAGACACTTATGATTGGATGACCCATCAAATTTTACTCCAGGATAGAGTAAAAAAGCGTCACCAGACTGACACTTTAAACAAGACGTGTAACTAAGAAACACCTCAGAAAGACCAGGCTTGTCTTCGGCCACGGCAAACTGTAATTAACAATATTAAAAATACAAGGACACAATAAAAGGGAAATGAATAATATGTGGCCTTAAAAATGCATCATAATGAACACCTACTTGTTTGAAGCAATTAGGCGACGCTGCAATGGAGGACGTTTCTCTCAGATAGTCTTCCCAACTGAACGGTTCTAGCAAAAAAAACAGAAACATACTGATTAATGAAAGATTGTTCGAGGAGAGAAAAGTACTAAAACATACCACAATAAACTGACTCAAGAAAAACGGGCTGAGTTCACAAAATATTTTAAGGAGGAGTAAACCTTCTGAAGTGCTATTCTACTGATTTCTTTTAGCCACTTGGGGGCAGTGGAAAGTAGGGATTGTAGGGATCCACTTGATGGATTGTGAAATTCTGGGCCAACACCAATAACCATGTTTAAAATCATAATTCGGTCGACAGCTGATGCCAAAACCAATGTTTGTTGTTGATGTTTATTTATTTATTTATTTATTTATTCTGGGTATCATTAAGATTACATCACACATACACATGGTGAGTCGCGTCTCTGGGCGTGACCCACCAGCACTATTCTATCTATGCATGACAATCATGCTGCATGCTTAGTGGCTCACTTACACTGAGATTAACTCCTTGGGGATCAAAATGTAGTATCAAATGACAAGACAATTCTTGATACTCAATATATACCCAGCCCTATAATTATCTATCTCTTTTGTTGATATTTATTCCCCCTATTGTGCCGGAAAACAAAGAAATCTTCATTAGATAAAAGATTAATTGAATGGTTATAAAGTCATTCAGCTATTCATTACGCTGTCACTGAAGGATTGCAAATTAGATCAAAAAAATTCATGAAACAAACTTTAAGATAACCTTCTTTCATGTTTTTTAAGTCATTTTTCAAAAGCCTTTTTAACCCGCTGTTCAACTACGAATCTTTCAGTGCTCGCAAATTCCTTACAAACTGATGGCAGGAATGTCAAGAGCAGGGATGGGACAGTATTATATATTATTACGGATCGCTATAAATACTCAGTATAAATTGATCGTGGTAAATTTATCAGGACAATCCTCGATATCCTCATATGAATTAAGATTTCTAGATTATCACAAAATTGACACAGGGGTGGAGCACGCATCTTTTTCAGCCATTCCAAAGTCCTAAGCCTGTCACAATGGCTGACGGCACGGCTTGTCCACGGTATCCCCAAGAAAAATCAGATACGTGGAAATGTATTCAACACTTGATTCAACACGTGATTTAAGTATGTTTTAGTGCCATTTGGAGTTTCAAGCATAGTTTGATGATTATCGGGATAATATTGTGAATCACAATTATTTTGTCCAGGGATAATCGTGACACATCAGACACACACCACTATCATCGGTGAATATCATCTTATTTGCTTATTTGCTCGCAAACAATTGTATTCATACATCCAGTAGCCAGTAGCAATAAAGTCGGAGTTTGTGGCCTCCTGGCAAGCATATGTCCAGTATTCTCAGTTCTCTGTGTTTTAGCTCTGTTTTTGATGTCTACTAACTCATGTGGTCAGTCCCTGGCTCTGTAACCAAAATCTCTCCATTTCACTACATTTAGACATAATTAAGTAAATAATAAACATAGCAGACACGAATAAATTGTTTGCATGTACAATGAATTACAATGGATCCCACAGTTGCTCAATCTGCCCAGTTTAGGAGGTTCAGATACAAGACACTAATAAATGTTAGTAGAAGAGAAGAGGGTAATCTCTGTTGCTAAAACTTTCCGAGGAGACAGTTTAACATGTAAACTGAGTGCTTTTGTTAGCAAGCCCAGAAGTTACAGAAAAAAGACAGAATAGGTTACAGATCAGTATTAATGTCACAAACACGACTGAAACAAAAAAGCTATTAACTCAAAATGTTTTAGATTAGATTGCTAATGAAAGGATCAACAATGAAGAGGAACAAGGCAGAGATCAGAGTTTCCAACCGTTAGATTTGTCGAGGGCAGATCCTGCTGTGATGCTGCTTCGTCTCTCCTTCTCCTCCTTTTGATCTGAAATCAAAAGATGATTGAACTGCTCATCAGGATTTGGGAGCGACTGATATACAGACCATAATTACTGTGCAAATGAAGGCGAGTAAACCTGCGACAGCAACAAGGGGAAAATGAACAAACCTCAAACGTAGCAAACACCAAAAATTCTAATTATGTGGCAGAAAACATCAGGGAGCGTTTTGATCTTTGTGATCAAATTGAGACATTTGAGAATCAATCTAAGAACAACAGGACAAGCAGAAGAACGGTCACATGAAGGCCTACCTCTGTGTGGTGTTCGGCCCATGATGAGCAGGGTTAAATGTGCTGCTGCAGAGAGGTGAAGTCAGACAGGCTTTTACCTACACAGACACTGGAGAGGAGACAGATACAGTCAGAAAAAAATTCATCCAGAATGCACTGACCCACGGTAAAACTACGTACTGGCTCCATTAAAATTAAGAGATCTTAAACCTACGTGCAAAATTCATTCCACTTTTGTCCACTTAGACCAAGAAAGTGGATCACATCACTCCGGCATGCAGATCATTGAACTGGCTTCCTGTGTGTCAGAAATTGATTTTAAAACACAGCTGTTGCTCAGTGCTGAATGGTTTATCGCAGGTCTGCTTACTGTCCCCAGAGTCAAGACTTAACACAGAGAAGCAGCGTTCAGTTTTGATGCGCCACATATCTGGAACAAAGTCACAGAAAACTTGAGGTATAATTTTTCTAAAATCAAGATTTCTCTGTTTGTCACTACATTCTATTTAAGTCTATTTGTGACTATTTATTCACATCTTGACTGCCCTGTAGCTACTCACGCCGATGGAAAGTCGGATGGTGTCTCTAATTCCAAAAAACATTTCTGGAGCTTCACAGCAAAACAGAGTTTCAGCATTTTCCTAAACAACTGAAGTAGATGGGGACTTCTTGTAAAACATAAAACAAAAACATTGGAAAAAAAACAAGAAATGGCTCAATAATCAAAGTCTCCAGAAGCCCCAAGATCCCTCATGCACTTGTGCTACCGCTTTTAGCTTAGCAGCTTCCAGAGAAAATTTTGACTTAAAAAAGGGTGAAAATAACATCTTCTCAAATCAATTTGGGATCTCTGGTCTTCCAGCGACTTGGATTATGCCGGACGAGCTCTATGAAGCCATTTTGTTTTTGTTATTAGTTGTTTTTTTACTTATTAAAACAAGTCCCCATCTACTTCACTTGTTTAGGAGAATGCTACAACGCTGTTTTGTTGTGAAGCTCCAGAAATGTTTTGATTTTCTATCAGCATCATTTTTGGGTGAACTTGTCCTTTAATGCTGTTGATGTCTCATGTAAAACCCTTTGCATCACCTTGTTGTTGAAAGGTGCTGTACAAATAAACTTGCCTCTTTTGTAAAGTTCAACAGTGTTAATATTTGTTTTGTGATATTTTTCTTCTTGTCAACAAATCCAATGAAAAAACTAAAACCAAAAATGAACTGATTGAACTCACAGAGTAGAAGTGCGAAGCCAAAGCCGTACACAGTGAGCTACACTGTTTAAATGAGTGACATGTTCCTTCATTACAATGAATACACACAGTGTAGTTTATTTTGAGTCAATCCCACATGGAACCATCTGTCTGCAGTAAATATTCACTAGAGCATCAAATTAATGTGTATTAATATTAATATATCAATGTGTATTCATCCATGGCTGAAAATAGTCCCCAACAAATGCACTATTTACGCCTGTTTAAGTCATGTTTGTCTAAACCTACAGTGCCCCGCTGCTTTAGGAAATAATTTAGCCTTTTTTCAAAACATAAAAAAAAAATTAGGCTATATATTATAGTATATATATTATAGTCTTAAATTTACATTTATAAAGATTTTTATCTGCAGTAGGAAGAAATTAGTTTTGGGCACGATGCTGCTCTGAGAGCATTGGGAGCCCATCAAATATTTGTTTTCAATGAGAACGACACGATAATCTCAAAATCACTTAAAGATTCTGTTTTACTGCAACTTGCTTCAGGTTATATTCTGTTGTAGTCTGTAATATTTTTCTGTTTGCATCACCATAATCCTGCGATACCGAATCTTGTTACTCACAACTTTGATACAATCAGAAAACACTCTATGATTTACTCAAACTTTGCACATCAAAAATACAGCCGTCATTAAAGATGCATAATATACCAGTCAAAACATCAAATCTTATTAGTTTTGCATAATAAATACTTGTCGTACAACACCATGAACATGTCGCTCCTGTTGATTTAAGTGGACCTAAATAAAAAAGTGCCCAAAAAATGACGTGTTGTTATTTAACAAGTCTACACAACCTCCTCTGGATAAAAGGTTTGAGTTAGCAGCTTAGAAATGTACTCCTGAGACCCTTTGAAAATGAAAAATCAAATAAAAACGTTACCACGCTATTTATGCTGAAAACATCCAGGTTCACAAAGGCCCTGAGCACAGCCACTCTCCCCGCAAAGTCCGTACATAGTGATAGCTCAAAACGAAGCAGAAAATAATCCAAGGCACCCGAGGATCAAAAAAGTGATACATTCAAAATTAAATCCAGAAATTCAAAAGCTTAAAATCCCAAAAGAAGCCGGATAACATCTCCTCTCCTTGTGTTCTAGCATCTGCAATGTATTGTGGCTGTCCCTCCCTCTGAAGACCCCTCTATCTCTGCAGCGAATCCCATTGAGTCAGAAGGAGCCATAAAGATTCCAAGCTGCCATAAAAAGCCATTAAGACGTGTGGATGTGGGACGTCTGCTGGCCGACTTGAAAAGGATTCCAGCTCCAGACTGGTTCAGTGTTTGCGCTGGTCTGTCTGCCTCGCTCAAGAGGGTCAGACAAAAAAAACGCCCGGCAGACCAGGAAGCACTTAATTTTTTACAACCCTCCATTTCCACTAAGGCAGCCACTTATCTGGGATTAGTGTAATGTTCTGCAACCTGAACAGTGAGAAGATCTGAAAAATGACCCAAGACCTCGTTTCAAGGGAGGTTGTAAGTTTTCTCTGACAGGAGGAGCTGTCAAAGTGTTACTGATAGCATTTTCTCTCATGCGAAAACTTTATACTTTTTTACTTTATACGCAAAGATGCAAAATTTTAAAAGAAAATCATATATTTAGTCTGCGTTGTGAAGCAATTTACACTTTTAGATTTGATACTCACACAAATATTGTAAATTCATTGCGTAACTTCACAAAGTATAGGCTATTTTTGATCATAAAACTACACAGGTAATGTATAAAGCACAAAATAACTGGCTTCCTAACTGTCTTCAGAGGTTGTCTGGAATTAGAGAGTCAGTATGAACTCAGGGGAACAGGCAAACAACAGGTAAGGACAAAATTTAAAAGACAAGTTTAAAATAAGGTGGTAAACAAATATAAAACTCAGGTGTGACCTTTTTGTTTATGAAAAGTGTTGGACCTGCCTACACCTTTTGGGTCAATATATTTTTTGTTGTTTAAAATTGTTAATGATGACCGAAATACACTGAACTGAAAGTTATATCCTGCTTCAGGTTACATGAAAGACAAAATGTCACAGTAGGAACATTTCTGTGAATAATAAAGTATCTTCCACAACAAACAGTGGATTACTTGTGCAGTTAATTAATTAATTAATTCTTTAAAACAGGACATTTATAGAAAATACAAGCTCAAGGCGACGGCTTCAAACTGCTTCTCAAAATTTTTTACATTTATAGTAAACAAAAAACAGAGTGAAGCAGCAGATCCAGACGTTTGAGGAGCTGGAACCATTAATGTAGCATTTTTGCCTGATAAATGACTTAAATAATAATGTTGATTAATAATCCATAAATCAACCAATTGTTTCAGCACTGAAAACTTTTGCATAGGTTTCTTTTACATGTTTAAAACATAAAAGTGAAACAGACATTTTCATTTGTAATACAATTATTTGTTCTCACAACTAAAAGAAACTTGTTGTTTTTTGTGAAAAAAGTAAATCCTCAGAAGTCATTATTTCGAACATAAAATTTACAGTTAAGGAATCAAAACAATTATTAAAATATCAACACAACATAAACTTTATTTTGTGTGAATGTCTCCAAATTACTATTTTTGTCCAAAACCTCAAGATATTCAGTTTACAATCACTGAAGACAAAGAAAAGCAGCAAATCAGCTGATCACCCCATGAGTCGGTCTACTGAAAACAAACTGACACCTGTTTTGATAATCTGTTCATCAGTAGATTCATATTTAATATTAATATTTGCTAAACTCTGCTGATTTGCTTTGTTTTATGGGACTTTAAAGGGGCACTATGTAGTTTTGGAGAAGAAATTCAAACTCAGAACTTTATTATTTATAATATTAATGAGGTAATAATACAAACTCAGAAATATAATTTTTTTTCCTTAACTGAATAAACAAGCTGTTCTCAGAGGAAAATAAATAGGGTCCCCAGAACACTGTTTGAAGCTAGAAAGGTGGCAGGGTCCGCCACATATAAACAAAGAGAAACAGTATGAAACTGTGTTGTCCTTTGAGGTCAGTTTGTTTATTCAGTCATGAAAACATAGATAGTTTGTTTATTTAGTTTGTTGAGACATTTTTAAAAAAATCAGTCAATGAAGATTTTTCTCTTCTGATGAAAATGTCTAAAACTACACACTGCACCTTCAGACTGGATATCTTTCGTTTTGTTTAACTGTTCTGCATTTGTCACCCTTGGCTCTGGGATTTAGTAAAGACATATTAGAGACAAATAAATACAAAAAGACAGAATAATCAATAATTAAGATAACTGTTAGTTGCAGCCCATGAGTCACTTTTCGCATTTAAAACAGAGGAAAGCAGCAAACGTTGGCATTTTTGCTTGACAAATGACTTAAATGTTGATTAAAAGTTGCTCTGACAGACAGTTTCAGCTCTATCTGATGCAATGTTACATCTGCAACTGACAAAGTGAGTTTGCATATTTACCCTGCAGCACATCCTTCTGCAGGACTACAGGGGAAATAAGCCTCTCTTTTTTTTCTTTTTAAAGAGATCAAGCTACACATCTCGACTGAGAGCCATGTTTTGATGTTTTCAGTGTGAGGCAGGACAGTTTGGAGGCAGGAGACTGAGAGGATCACATTACTGCTGAAAGAGAGGCTGCAGGGCGTCACCTCCACAATCATCTCACATCCAACAACTTTGATCACACAACATCTGTCATCCAAAGTGTTTTCTTCACACCAACACTGAGGTTACTCATCACACCTCTCTGGGTTTAGGTTGCATGTGTGGTTGATTTAAAAAAAAAAGAAGAAGAAGAAAAGAAGAAGATCATATCTGACTCTCATTTGCATGATTTATGTTCGGAGGGGGAAAGACTGAATCAGCAGAATATGTCATTTAATTTGAAGAAAAGTCTGTGACGCATTTTCATTTGGTTTATGGTCACATTTTGTGGGCGGGACGGGGCTCATCATGCGGGCTAAAAAAACGCTGCTAACGTTGCGTTACAGCGGCGGGGGTGTGATAGTAGAAAAGCTGCGGGATCGAACGTGCCAAGCGTTTTTTTCTTAGTTGCGGTGTAATCCTCCGCAGGGAGCCAGTAAACAGAAAGCAAAGGGAAATCTGCAGAGTTCAATGTCGCTGCTGCTGCACAGTCCGCACCGAGCTGCCGTCCGCCTGCACGGAGACACTGTCAACACGCTCCGCCGTCCACCACACTGCGGGGACAGACGAGAGGGGGGCCGAGCGCCTTCTCATCCGTCCCCGCAAAACAAAACGAGAGACAAACCCGAGTAATAATGAGACATGAGCCGTACCCACCGTCTGAGCAGGGGATTTTGATGGGAGATTCCTCACTTTCTATCAGATGCAAGCCGCCATATTCGCTGCAGCTCCGCGCATGTCCACCACGCAGTGCTCTAATTCATATTTTTCCACTGGAGGTGAAAAAAAAAAAAAAAAAAAAAAAAGAAGAAGAAGCGCACAGAGAGACAGAGAAGGGGGAAATTATTAATTAGTCCTTTGATTTAGATGGATTTTGCTTCGTGTCGGTGCTTGGTAATAAACTGCACGTCGTGTGGGAACGAAAATTGAAAAGTGTGTTTCCTGTTTGTGGTGAAGGAGGAGAGTGAGGGAGGAGATGGAGGAGCAGGAAGGTCAGAGTGATGTTAGGGAAACACACCGAGGACAAAACACACTGGCTGTTGTTACAATAGATGAGATAACAGGCCACACAGAGGCAGACAAACTGAGGAGGACAACATGAGGAGATTATGGTTTATTATTAATGATGGAGGAAGAACCAAATATACTTTTTATGCTTTTAAAAGTACTAATACTACAATGTAAAAAATACTCAGTCAAAAAGTCCAGTTTTTACTTGAATACCAAATGTTACTAAGTCACATAGTACTTGAGTAAAAGTCTTAAAATATCTGATATTAAATGTACTTAAGTATCAAAACTAAAAGTAAATCATACGTATATATTTACATGTATTTATACTGTATACTTTGGGGCGGTTGACTATCAGTCTGGGCGATTATCGAATTCAATATTCAACATTTTTCTGATAATTCTCTTCTTTTTAAAAATCTGTTTGCCGATTGATTTGTGTAATCTGCAAAGTAACTAGTAACTTTGGTTATCGAATAAATGTAGTGGAGTAAAAAGTACAATATTTACCTCCAAATCGTAGTAGGGTGGAAGTATAAAGTACCAGAAAATGGAAATACTCAATAAAGTACCTCAGAATTGTATATAGTATAGTATATATAGTACTTAAGTAAATGTACTTACTTACATTACATCACTGGTAATAATAGGCCACAATGAAGCAGCCAAATTTATGAATACAATGTCGGGAGATCAATACTGGATCAAAAGTAATTTTCTGGCAAAAGAAATGTACTTAAGTATCAAAAGTACAAGTAAAAGTAAATTATGCATATATTTACATGTATATAAACTGTATATTTTGGGTCGATTGATTATCGGCCTGGACCATTATTGAATTCGAAATTCAACATTTTTCTGATAATCAAGAATGTGTTTTCTTTTAAAAAATCTGATTGCCGATTGATTTATGTAATCTGCAAAGTAACTAGTAACTAAAGATAACAAATAAATGTTGTGGAGTAAAAAGTACAATATTTGCCTCCAAATTGTAGTGAAGTGGAAATATGTAGTACCAGAAAATGAAAGTACTCAAGTAAAGTACAAATACCTCAAAAGTGTGCTTAAGTACAGTACTTGAATAAATGTACTTAGTTACATTCCATCACTGGTAATAGGAGACCACAATGAACCAGCTAAATTCAGGAAAACAATATGAGGAGATTATTACTGGACTGATTTATTATTAATGATGGAAGAAGTTCCAAATATACTTTTTATGCTTTTAAAAGTACTAATACTACAATGTAAAAATACTAATAGTCCATTTTTTTTCAAGTGTAATTAGCAAATTGAACTTAGTATCATAAGTAAAAGTACTCATCTAAGAGAGATTGTATCTTCATTGGATCAATTAAGATTAATATTGAGGGAGACTACTTAATATTCTGTTGCATCCAAAGCTGTAGCCAGGATTTTAGAAATACTGAGGTCAAGTACCCAAAAGTCATACATGAGTAAAAAAGTAAAAATATTGTGTTAAAATATTACTTTGGTAAAAGTGAAAGTTACTTATACAAATAGTACTTGAGTAAAAGTCTTAAAGTATTTGATATTAAATGTACTCAAGTATCAAAAGTACAAGTAAAAGTAAATTATACATATATTTACAAGTATATAAACTGTATACTGTGGGTTGATTGATTACTGGCCTGGACGAATATCAGATCCGATATTTTAGCATTTTTCTGATTATTGGAATTAACACAAGTTAATTTAAACATGCACTCATTTGGCTCTGATGCAGCATGTAATCCAAAAAGTAACTAGTAACTAAAGTTTTCAAATAAATGTAGTGGAGTAAAAAGTACAATCTTGGCCTCCTAAATGTAGCAGAAAATGGAAATACTTAAGTAAAGTAACTCAAAATTGTACTTAAGTGCAATACACTTAAGATTACTTACGTAAAAAGTACTTTAACATCAGATGAAACTCTAACTAAGGCTAACTCTAGTTCATTTGCAGTTTTTCTTGAGCACTGTCTAAAACCAATAACATAAAAATAATAAATCTGATTTCACTGGGATGAGTAAAGTCTATCTTATTTTATGTTAAACTGTTTGTTTGTGGCATCTTAATCTGTAAACAAAAGAGTAAAAATGCAATATTTACCTCTGCGGTGTGGAGTGAAAGTATATATTAGCATAAAAGGAATACTCAAGGAAAGTACAAGTACCTCAAATTTATCTCAGTTACAGTACTGGAGTAAATGTACTTAGTTACATGATATAACTGCAGATTAAAACATTAAAGACAACAATAATAATAATAATAAAAATATTGTGTCTAAAAGTATATCTATATGCTCCAAAACTCCATATATATACTGTATATATACTGTATATACCGTATATATGTCCTCAAATGAAGGAGCTCAGTGTTTTCCAGCAGTGAGACTGTCACTGACAAAATGTGAAATCATTTCTTTCAAGTCTCGATCTCTAAATATTTAAACACTTTTCTCTCAAATAGCAAATGTGGCATCAAATGTAGGTGAGAAACTTTTTCTTTGGCGACGAATCGGACCAAATGTTCCACATTTTATGAGTGTGACTCTGCACCGAGTTAAATATAAAATGTCACCTCATATCTGATGATAATATTCAACGGTAAGAATGAATCACGCTGGTCACACACGGTCTCAGCATATAGGCCACGTGTGAAAACTTAGAATAGAGGTATAAATCTATGCACTTGTACACTTGCAGCTTTACACTTTTCCTCCACCACCTTCCAGACTAAATTAGCTCTACATTTATCTGACGGCTGCTCACTTTAGCCTGAAAGATTTGAAAACACAATAAATGACAATCTTCTGAATTATGCACTGTTAAAGCTCAATCCATTCAACAGTACATTAAGTGCTTAGTTAAGATCCACCTCAGCCAGCTGCAGCATTAAAAGCATCAGTAACACAATTCAGAATATATTTAATGATATTATGAAAAGGGACATTCTGTAAATTACTTAAGTGTTGTTTTGATAGAGGACCTTAAGCTTACGTACACAGATGTGGATTAGGGATCGACCATTATGACTTTTTCAGGGCTGATACCGATTATTAGAAATAAAGGAGACTGAAAACCCATATTTGAAACTGATATTCAGTTGCAGTAAAAAATAAATCATTTTGTTTCAAAATTTCGAACAACCAGTGATGAAATCACTGTAAGTACAGTTTACTCAAGTACTGCTCTTAAGTACAATTTTGAGGTACTTTACTTGAGTATTTCCATTTTCTGCTACTTTATACTTCCTCTTCACTGCATTAGTTTCATTCATTTAGTTACTAGTTACTTTGCAGATTCAGATTATTCAGTGATTATAGGCTGTTATCTGTGACGTGTTAGGTTGTGTGTGAGGATGTTGCATCAGAGCCAAAACAGCACATTTTTAAATTAATTTAGTTTGTCAGCATCTGACAGAAAAATCACAGATAATCGAAAAATGCTGAATATTGGCCCTGATGATCAGCCAGGGCCGATGATCTGTCTACCCCTGGAATCGACTGTTCTGATGACCTGCAACTTGACTGGACAGAAAATAAATGACTTAAGACAAGTTGACCTGAATGACTTGCCTTATGTTCATTTCATGTTTTCAGTTCATTTTATTTATTTATTTTTGTCTGGCTGTTAGTATTTCACTGTTTAAACGTGATGAGAAGGTGAAATCTCTCTGATTGAGAAGAAATAAAGAAATACATAAGTTAAGTAAGTATTAACTTATTTATTTCTTTATTTCCCCTGGAGCTGAACTGGTGTTACAAAAGTCTGTTATTTTGAAATAAAATCACACTGATGACATCACTTTACCTCCTTTGACCTATCTCCTGAAGGTCTGTGACTAACTCGACTGTCTCTTTTCAGTTATAAGATCACTTTGCTGGTGTTACTGTAAGTTAATAAGCTTTCATTTATGTGTATTCATAGAGTCAACGAGTCATGGAATAATGTGGTTATAAGTTTAAATGTTAGAAAAGGAAGACAATTTTCACATTTTGCATTTCCAAAAGTGGATGTTTCTGTAGAATGACTCTGTAACGTACCAGTTTCCCCGTCAAGGGTCAATAAAGTATTTCTCATTCTGATCTAATTATATTACAAATTCAATGCTTGGCTGCACTTTTTGAACAGATTAGATAAATTGATCTATAATATCATTATTAGACAGCAGCTTGTGTTTTCTCCTTATAAAGCCCAAATACTGCAGGTAAGACTGACATGCTGTCTCCAGGGAGGAAAAAGTGACTTGACTTGGGCCTTAACTTGCAGAAAATGACTTTGTACTTGCTTGAGATTTGGACCAAATTGAATCACATGTCTGCTCATACTTGTTACACTGTGGTAATGGATGTTTGACAGGGAAACAAAGCCAAAGTTTTTATCTTCTGAATACAGCATGTAAAAACTAATTATCATAATGACAGTTGTTACAAGTGTACAATAAAGTTGTGTCAGTGATGACAGTGAGCTGTGAGGATGGTGTGAGTGGAGGGCACACACACAACACGTGGCCTGTGGAAGAGGGTGGTGACTTGCAAACAGACTGTAGCTGCGGCGTTTAATGTACAACATATTAATGTACAAAACACCTGCTCATTATGAAACAGACAGAGTGTGTGTGAATCCAGGGAATTTACACCGATTTCGCCAATTAACGCAGTCATGAAGGGGAGGTGTAGGTGGGAGAGAGTGGAGACGAGCTGCAGGAGGGTTTTTAATCATTGACTCCACACGGACTCACCAAAGAGGGAACATCATCACACACTGGCTGTGTGAAACCTGTGGCTGATTAATATCAGCCATATTCAAGATTGAACACATTATGAGCTGGATTGCATTTCCATCCCAAAGTTTGATCTCATCACAGCTCAGTCTGGATGTAAAAACCACTGCTGGAACGCGCAGACGTCTGTGTTTCTATTGGCTGTGCGCAGCGTCGCTCAGAGGAATGACGATTTTGCTGCTATAACCAGCTGATGCTGAGGCTATGAGCACGGAGCCTCTGAAGAGCTGTTGACGGTACATGGATATCCCGTCATCGGCGTTATGCCTGCGGATTCGGTCTCGTCTCCATCCAGAGGTTGAGTGAGTAGGATATTTGATCGTGTCACGACGCACAGGCCCGGGCTTTCCCCCCTCCTGTCGCTCCACATGATGTTTCTTCGTCTTCCCACATCATCATTTTCATGGGCATGATGCTGTGTGCTTCACAGATTGAGCTTTTCTCACCTCACACAGGCGACACATAACATCTGCAGGTAAAAAGAGGCTCGTCGGTTTTTACTGACGGACGGGCTGCGGTGGATTATTTCTCTTATCTTTCATGTGCTTTGCGTGCGTGAAATGGTGTCTAATTAAGTTGTTATGGGCGCACGCTATTTGTCGATGTTGTTGTGCAACACTGTCGTGAACGTTGGTCCGTGAACAACGTTATAATGTATGCACGGGTTACTGTGTAGGCTGAGAAACGCGTGGACAGCGATGGAATGGTGGTGCGCTCCGCAACGCAGCGAGGAGAGAGACGCAGTTTCGATGCAGAGAGCAGCATTACTATCCTCTCTCTCTCTCTCTCTCTCTCTCTCTCTCTCACTCTCTCTCTCTCTCTCTGCCTCTCTCACCTCACACACACACACTATCTATCTCTCGTGCACGCGGACGCACGCACCTTGCTTTTAAATTCACACTCGCAAACTCACTCATCCCCGTGGTTGTCTTTGCTTGCAGACGCCAACAGGCGCTTGATTCAAGATGTATGTGTCCGTCCGCTCTGTCAATATTTTCTGGACTTTCACGGTGATGTTGCCACCTTATTTCCATTTACCAGCTGTCCGCCTGATGGCTGCAAGGACAAGCAGCAGCTTATCAATAAACCGACCCAGTGCTGTACCCATTTTCCTTTTAGGAATGTTTTTTCCTAGAGTACAGGCAATAACGCATCCTTGGTAGCTCCAGTTGCAGGCTTTCGAGGTAGATTTCTCTGTTCAGACCGGATGCATTATGGATCTAAGCACTCCCCACTATATCCTTGAATGACTAGCCATGGATGGCCTCAACATCCACCTCATCACTTCCCCTGGAAAGACTTAGCTGTGTGGAGCATACACTGCATAGGAAAACGCCCACACAGGCACATGAGCCAAATCAACATTAAAGTGTTTTTGCACTGCTGAATAAATCAAGTGTTATACAAATGAAGTTGGACTGATACTGTGAGAAGCTTTGATGGTTCCAGTCCAACAGCTTCGCATTACAAAAGAGGCATTTAATAACCATGGTCAGTTTTTGGACGTGTGACAGGAGGAGATCTGAGCCTTTGAATATAATTGTTCTCTGCGTTCTTGGCCTTTTTTTCTTCCTCAAACAAAATGATTTATCTTTTGGCGTGTGTACTTTTAGGACACAGGCTCTTTGAAAGCAATGTGAGGGCTTAATTTTAGTTTTTAAGTTATAAGAATGTTAAATCATGACCCATTTCAACATGTTCAGTTCCACAGTTTGAATGTGGCAGCACAATAGAGCTGTAGGTAATTATACATCGGGTACAGCACAAAGTGCAGCTGGGGCTGAACAAAATGTCCTTATGGTTTTGCAGGTATTTGCTCAAAAATCAAAGTGTTGGACACAACTGTGATGTGATGATGGTGCTAGATTAACCAAAGTAAATCCGATTCATCCCGAGGATGCTAACATTAGCTAATTAGCACAAAACACAAAGTACAGTTGAGGCTGATGGGAATGTCCGTATTGTTTTGCAGGTATTTGCTCAAGGTTCAGGGATCATTTATTTGTCATTCTGTAACATTGGATTGTCTGAGGAAAGAAGCAGCGGATAATACTGTATCTTTTGCCAGATGGCAACAGGGCGAACGAAGTACGCTACATTAAAATCTCGGAGCCACATTCATTCCCATGAAAGCTGCTGAGTGGTGCATGAAGCCAAGATGTATAGCGGTATAGCGCCCGGCTAACTTGAATAGAACTAAAATGATTTAATCTTGCGGCTCTTGTAGACTTTGGACCGAATGGCTTAATTTATGCCAGTGAAACGAGTCATTTCGTGGGGCTTGTGATGCTCAAAATATAATTTTCCACTCTTCTACAGCCGCTTCTTTCACAATGTAAGTTTATTGAAAAAAGTCTTTTTGGCCCAAATGCATCACTTGACGTTATAATTACACTGTTCGGCCACTACGAAAGTTGGCTTCAAAGCCTGGAGCTCACCAAAGTGTTGGACACAACTTCGACCCATTGATGGTACTAGGTTAAAATTCAGGGGATTACCATAGAAAATCCAATTCATTTGTTTATGTTAGCTAATTAACAAGTATGCCTGAGGCTGATGAAATTGTCCACAGTTTTGCAGGTATTTGGTCATAAATTGAAGCATTAATTCATGAGGGAAACATAAATGTCTGTTCCAAAAGTCACATCAGTCCATCTAGTAATTGTTGAGACATTTAGTTGAAAACCACGCAAGTCAACCTGCCGATGGTGTAAGAGGAAAAGTCAGGGCATAGCCAAATCAGTAGAATATATAGTCTAAGAAAAAGATTGTGCAAACCCACCTACTAGATGTTGAGACATTTTAGTGGATAAGTGAACATTTTGACTGACTGGTGGCACTAAAGCAAATGTCACACAATGCATCGAATATCTGTTGAGATATTTCACTAAAAATAAAAAATGTCTCATGGTTCCCTGAGACAAAAAGTCAGGGGATCACCAGAGTGATTCATCTTCTGGGGGGCCATCAGCGTCTGTTCAAAATGTCATGACAATACATTAAAATAGTTGTTGAGACATTTCACTAAATCCATGAAAGTTCTTGTAAGAGGATGACCAAATCAGTAGGATGCATTGTCTAAGAACCATGAATGTTACCAAAAATTGTGCCAACCCATTTAGTAGATGTTGAGATATTTCAGTGGATAAGTGAAAATTGTATGAAAAAGTCCTCAGGATTCATACAGTCCATCAAATAGTTGTTGAGACATTTCACTAAAAAACTAAAATGTTTTTTTGGTGCCACAGAAGGAGGATTCATCCTCTGGGAGTAATCAGTGTCTGTACAAAATTTTATAACAATGCATCCAATTGTTGAGGTATTTCAGTCTGGTCCAAAGCGGTGGACGCACTGATTGCTGGGGAACTACAAGGTTAGACCTGTGTAAAGCAGGCAGGGCTTAAAGTGCTGCCAGCCATTACACATTCCCTGATGACTGTCACCCTTGCAGCATCCTCCAGACTGAATGCGTGGCTGTTGGGAATAGATGGGACAGGAAGATTGTGTGGAAGTCATGCTTAAGTCATTCATGATTTAAATATGTCCTGAAGGAAATGCCTTCCTGTGCAATGTGCATGTCCTAGTTAGCTGCCATCTGTGCCAGGAATACCACCAGCATGCTACTGCCTGTGCAAGGAATGATGGGAAATTGGACCTTGGAATGACCTTTCAACAGCATGAATAACATCTCGCTTCTCTGTTTTGTCTCTGCTCCTCCAGGTACGACTGTGTGGAGGTTTGGATAGAAGCACTAGACGGACGACCTCAAGACATGGAATAAAGGGAATTTGGAAACAACTGAAACCACTTCGAGTCAGATCCATAAATACAAGAAACTGACATTTAAAAAAAGGCTTGAAGATAGCTGTAGGGTGAGGAGGAGAGAAGCTGAAGTAGAAGAGGAGTGAAGATGGGGTGTGGTTCGACGCTCTCCACCTTTCGTCTGGACTCTACAGTTCACTCAGTCAGCCGCCGGACAAAGCAGGAGTTGCCTCGCTAAAACCAGAGCTGCTCATTTCACCTGCTGGAGGAGCCCCCACCCTCGGTGATGTGATGAATAAGTTTGAAGTCCTTGGCATTGTGGGAGAAGGTGGGTGATGTTACACAGCGGATTTTACTGCATTTTTGTGAGGATTGTACGTATGTGTTGTTAACTTAACTGTGATCAGGGGCACCGAGGTCACATCGATGGGAATGTGGGAGTTTTAGCAACCTAAGGTGCATTTTGCTT
Source organism: Pagrus major (assembly GCF_040436345.1). Lineage (NCBI taxonomy): Eukaryota > Metazoa > Chordata > Actinopteri > Spariformes > Sparidae > Pagrus > Pagrus major. The sequence continues at coordinate 17,094,434 of NC_133218.1, read as the reverse complement.
CATATCGGTGTTGTCAAATCTTGTATCTCCAACATGTCCCCTTTAGAGGAGCTTAGCATTTCTTACTCAATGCAGAGGGTTGTTAACTGGCTTTAAGAGCCTGAGAGGTTGTAGAAGTTTCTGATAAAGTAGCACATAATCCTGTCCTCAGTCTGTGCTCACAAAGAAAACAACAGCATTAGTCATTTGTTTACCATGCATTCTCAAGTAGTTTCCAGGGCCTCTGTTTACCTCGACTGCAGAGAGAACCGAGCCTTCATGTGAAAGGACAAGTCTTTATTCGCCAGTTGAATATCTAATCAGATTTTTTGTAAGAATGATCTGCCTTAGTTTTAATTTGCTGTGGATGCCAACTCAAGACATCCTCCATGATCACCTGTTTGTCTTGATAGTGTAAGTTGCCACCACACTATTTTTATCACGCCGAACTCACGACTCTGCTGCTGAGTCTCTCTTCTCGAACAGAAACACTCTTCTTATTCCCTTATTATTTCCAGTTGCTTCCACTTTTCTGATTTTTTAAGCATTGTTAAGTTACCATCAATGAAATGCAACACTTCCTGGATTGATGTGTCACATATAAAGCCCTCCAGCAGCATGATTCATCCTGTTAGGGGTAGGCTTTTAACCGACAGACAACAGTATGAGATTTTCAAAGTGCAGTAACTGCCTCAGAAATATCACAGTTTCACAGTGTCACAGTTGGCTTTATGGTATTACATTATTATTATTATTATTATTATTATTATTATTATTATTATTGTTGTTGTTGTTGTTATTATTATCATAATTATTATTATTATTAGAAATAGTAGTATTAGTATTAGTATTAGTATTAGTATTAGTATTATTGGTTACAATGACCCCTTTAAGGAAAGGGCTTTATTCTTATTTCACAAAATATGTCCTGACAGACATGAAACATGACTAAACTAAACTATGTTCGTGGCTCTCTGTTATTCTCATAAGGAAGGAAGTCCGTCAATTAATGGAACTTGGGATCCTCGTACTTATCTGCATCTTAAAATCAATACAATACAATACATATATACAATTTAAGTTTCACTTTGGCCCTTCAAGGGAAAAAGTTGGGCACCCCTGGTTAAGAGCATATGGTCAATTTTCAAAATAAAACACCCTGTACAGACTCAGGATCTACACAGCACAACAAAGTTGGAAATATTAACAATAAACACACTAAAAACAGACAAACAACAAAATGATTTAACTGCGTAGCCTAAGCTACCCAGCCATGACAGAAGCAAAAAAATGAAAGGAAAAATGACAAAACAAACAACAACTTATGTTAGCATCCCACCGCTTCCTAACTAACATTGCTGTTTGATTGTGTTACATGATAACAGGAAAGGTGTAAATGAATTGTAAAATATCAACGTAGCTGATCTTGGACACATTTATTTAATGGATGTAGGATAATCAAATGGTAATTTAGTTAGAGAAGTGGTTGAATGTTAATGTCAGCTAATGGGTTATCAAATTTGTTTTAGCTTGAAATATAACCTGATGTCTCTCCAGATGTTCACCATCTATCACCTTAAAAAAATTATGAAATTATGACAGTTTGTCAGATTCACTATATTCATACGACTAGCAACCTGGAAGACAGCAGCACAACATAATCCCAGCATTTTAGCTTCCCATCTTGAGTGTGACGTCAGAGGAAAATGGCTGCTCTGTGAATATGGCCTATTGATTATTTGGAGGACTCAGATCTGAAAATATGAAAATAAACATTTTGAGATGCAGGAAAAGTTTAAAATTAATGACATGAAATTTGTCCTGACCTCACAGTGAAACTTTTACCCTTGCGAGAATATCTAAAATACTGAGGCCATGAGCCTCGATTGTGTGTGTGGGCGTGCGCTTCTGTGTGTGCTCCCGTTTTGCTGAAACACAAAAACACTGGTCAACTCTTACTCCAGTGACTGCCTTGATGGGTGGTCAGAACATGAAATAAACGAGGATAAAATTTTAAGTCTAGCGGCAAATGACTAGTATCATCGAGTATTAAAGACACACAGGTCCTTCACACGTTAAAGCATGCAGAAATAAGTTTCTTTCAGTCAGCCGCGTCATTTGAAGCTGAATCCAATGAGCTACACTGACATGCATCCCTGGCTTCACTCTAATGTGATCAGACAGAGTAACCGAGTGTTTATTGTACTGTTGATAATTCTCACTAACTCCGATCTACATCAGTGGTTGTCAGCATTCATTAATCACAAAGTTAGATACACAAGTTTAAAGCTGCAGCAATAACATTTTTCTTGATTTTGTACTTGTCTTCAAGCTACTGTGTGTTGAATTTTTTTGTGCTTACATCATCCGTCAAATAATTCTGACCGCTAACGTTAAAGACAGTCATTCTTTACCAACTTAAATTTTAGTGATATTGTTAGTCTCCTCATCATAGAAACAATGCTGTCTCCAGAGTAATTCAATACACTTTAAATGTATGTCATTGCTTTTTGTTTTAATCACATATCTATATAAATATTGTTCCTAGAAATCGTGCTTTTTAATATCAAAAGTAGCTCTGTACCTGGGAGCCTCGGCTGCCAAGAAGAAGAGGCCAGAAAATCATGAATCAGAGCCTGAGCTAATTCAGAACACTGATGTTGTAATTGGGAGCAAAATACTGTATCAGCAGAATTATTTCAAATGTGACCCAGAAACAAAATAGTGGTCTCATCTAAACCACTGACTGAATTTCCACTTTCTACAATGTGTAACCTGCAGCTTCAGCTCACAGTTAGCTGTACACAAGAGAATGTTAAACCCTTGATCTGGTCTTTTTTTGTTTTTTTTTACTCCTTGGGAGTTGCTACTCTCCTCAATTTTTATACACACATTCTTGCAACTCTAAGTGATTATCAAAGAAATATATTTTCTAATACAGTTGCTCATCTTTTGTACCAATCCAACCAAGCGATATCCATTCGAGCCTTGGGAGTGCTCCAGCCACCATTCACCTGACATTTTCTATGGAGAAAATGCTGTAAACATTTTTACTTCTGGAATCCTGGAGCACATTTCTCCAACAAGCAATTTGCAATGTGGGATCATTTCCTCTGACATTTATTTTCACCTGTGTCCATTTGTTTGTTTGTTGGTTGTCAGCAGGATTATGTACTGTTTTATCTGTATGCAACTTGTGCTAATCAGTGGCCACTATAAAGTGACAACGTTAGCTAATGTTAGCCACAGTAAGTTTGAATGAAAGTGAACTAACAGGTGCATCTTTTGAATTTCAAAGCAAAAATGTAGTGTCTTTTCTGCTACCTACACTGCTTCACCTTAGCGGCAAGGTAACGTTACCGTAAGGCAACTGTAATTTACAAAACTGGCAATCCAGCTTACCTTTATCAGACATCTTTCCATTGATGGTATCAGATCCAAAAGGCTCCCACACATTTCTTCTTAGATGGTTTGGTATCATGAATATTTGTCAAAACAGAGCTTGCTACTTTTCCAGTTTTCTGTTTGCAAAGAGATCAATTAGGGATGCAAATTATGATATAAAAATATGTTGGAAGTTTTTCCGTTAGAAAACTGTTTGTAGGCTATATTAGGAATTAAAAGATAAAGTAAACACCAAGTTACAGAAACGAAATAACACAAAATAATGACTTCATTTTAATAGCGGGGATCCCGTCTGTCGCTATTCAACAACTGGCCTAAAAAAATCCAACCCATACTGAGGCTGCTAAATGGCTACAATGAATTAACATCAGCTTGTACTGAAGGTCTTTTGCATTTTTAAAATTATAAACTACTTACTACTACTTAATTACATATAATTTCTTATACCCGTATTTTTGATTTTATTTAGATATATGTGATGAGCAAGTATTTTATAGTTTGTAACAAGATACTTTTTGAGCCTGTCTCTGATTGTTGGTTAATACCTTTTGAATCGGTGAAATTCTTAACAGTGAATAATCGATTAATGATTAATCATTAACATCCCTAACATCAATAATAGCCTATTGGGCAATAAAGCGTGCAGGTCAGATTGACAGCTGGTTGCACTTTTTTTCCTCTAATATTATTCTCATTATTACCTTCGCCAAGGAGGTTATCTTTTCACCTCTGCCAGTTTGTTTGTTGGTTGACTGGTAGTTTGTGAGCAGGATTACACAAAAACTACTGAACTTGCAACACATGGAAGAGCATGTGAGCTAGCTCCACAGAAGTACTCACAGATGTATCCGCAATTTGCAAGTGAAATTACTTGTGAAGTCATGCTGCAACCATTTGTGATCTGCATGTAATCAGAACACGCAAATTGCCTTTTCGCAGCACCTTATTTCCGTTCATGTCCGTAGATGAAAGGGTATCTTAACGAGATCATGAAGACCATGTTCATTTAATGAACATAAATCAATGATGGCATCTAAAGCAGTCTGAAAAGATATTGAAAATAATTAACCAATGCAAGCCTGGCTGACCAGCCTCAAAAAATGTTTTTCAGCCATAGACCAGGCATCTGAAATATGGATGATCAACAGAGAACATGATGTGCTTAACAAAGACAGAAAGCAACAGGGACAGTGTGTGTGTGTGTGTGTGTGAGTGTGTGTGTGTGTGTGTGTGTGTGTGTGTGTGTGTGTGTGTGTGTGTGGGGAGGGTGATTGTTGTCAAAGGTAAAGGTATACGTGTGTGGTGAGTGTGTGGGAGGGTACGTATGCCTCCGCCTCACCTATTAACTGTTGTTTCTCTGGTGGTTCTCACCTACTGCTCTTGATTTGTATGAACATGTTTGTTCGAGGTTTTAGAGGCGAAAACGTAATTAAGACGTTGAAACTTCAGCACACACTCTCAATGTTATTGATCTTTTGTGTCTTTCTCTCTGTTTCTCTGTCCAGGAGCATATGGAGTGGTGCTGAAGTGCAGGCATAAGGTAAGTCAGCATTTCATATTTCTGTGGGTCTAACTTTCATTTGAATGAAATTCATATTCTCGCTTTTTCATCTGTAACTTAGTTAAAATAATTCATGTTTCACAGTTTGCTTTGTGTACATTGTTCACAGTTTACCGTTTGTCTTTGTGTATGGTGTTCTTAACAACTTCTGTAGTCTCATTTAGCCATTTGTTCGTTTTTGAGACATGTAAGACCTTTATAATTAAATTGTGGGACATTTAATGATGTATTTTATGTTGTAGAACAAAATGTGTAAATATCTTAAGCCTGTGGAAACAACAGACTTTATTTCAGGCATTCAAAACCCTGACACTTTGACACGAGGGAACCGGATGTGCAAAGATGCTGATTGATTTCCAGGTTTTAGGACTACAGATTACACCACTCTATTGCTGGATAAGGGATTTAAATTCTAAGTGTCCAGCTCTATCTTCGAATTACAAAGACCGTTCTTCATTTTAGCTGCCACCTAGGCGAGCTGACAGGCTAACCTCGAGAGTTAAAAACACCTACATGGTTATCTAAATGATCAAAAATGATAAAAACACTATATACAAAAACAAATGGTAAACTATTACTATTAACAATACAAAGCGAACTGTGAATAGTGAAGGATTTGAACTAAGTTACGGATGAAAAAGCACAGAGATAACTACAGACTATACTGCAGAGTCAGCACCAGAAGCAAAAGGACATGCAGTTCGTAAAGCGGATATACGTCAGACTACTGCGCAAGTGACTCGAGCTGAGACTGATTATAGTTGATTAAACAATTAGCAGTTAAAAGAAAACTATCGACTCATTTTTGGGTTATTTTTAATCCAAATTTTATTCATTCTATTTGTCATCAACAGTGGTCATTTCTACACACAAGCAGATACTCTTTATGATACCCTGATGCACACTCACGAGCCGGAGGCACATGTTCCTGACCTACCCTCTCACATGGTTTATTGATGTCACATTGTATGCGTGAATCTGAATATTCTCTGAGAAAGACTGGTGTATAACGTGGGGCTCTTCAAAAACTAAATTTATGCCATTAATGTGCTTGGTATGCGTGAAAGCAAGGCCTGCTGGTGTGACTCATCTAGCAGTGCCAACCATACGTGACTGCATGGCTCCCAGCTCATGTATTGCTGTGGCATCTTCCTCTACTTGCAGTTTCTCTGCAGTATGTTTATCAAGCAACATGTGGTGTTCTGATCCTCAATTGCTAAGTGATTTTTTGAAATAAGCTAACCATTTCACTTTCATTTAAAATTGAAAAACTGTCAACTTTCAAGCCAGAATATGCAACTTGTGCTTATTAATGGCCCCTATGAAGTGATAATGTTAGCTAACTTTAGCCACAAAAAGTTACACTGACATGTTATTCTTTCAAATTTCAAACGCAACCATTTAGTCTGTTGTCTGATTCCTCTACTGCTTCACTTGAGTGGATATATTTTGAATATTTTATTGGTAATGAATTTAACCAGGCTATCCTTATTATTTCATCCTTTAAAAGTTACATAGTCTTAATTAAGGTAACTTTTGTCTTGTGAATTATTGTAATTATGATACATTATAATTGTAATTATTGTAATATTTCACAACTTAGTTATAGATGTGCACTGAAAAAGTAATCTACTTGCTAATTACTGACTACTTACAGATTAATTTAAAAATAAAGAAGAACTTAATGGCCTTTTTATGCTACTTCTTTACATTGATATCTAATTATAGGCCTATAAGAAATAAATAGATTGAAATAAGAGATGGATTGATGATTGTTGAGGAGCCTTTTTTTTAAGGAAAATGTCTGATTTATTTTATCTTGAACTTTTTCTAATCTGGCCCCAAGTTTCACCAACAACTATGCAAAGTTTCCTCAGATGCACAAACTCTTTATAAATGCTGCATTACTGGCAGCATTTGACCACACTACATCTCAAACGTCAGTACACCCGCTGAGCAAATTAAGACCTGGAACTAAGTAGAGCAGCTTTGTGAATACAATGAAATTGACTCACGGAGGCATTTTCCAGACTTGCTTTTGACATAATGTCTGGCATGCATGTTTTAGAGAGCAGGAAAAATATTTTTAGCTACAAAATTCATATACATAAGGGATTACTTTAGGAACGAGTTCAGAGGATAAAAACATCTTTAAATCCATCAATGTTGTTATGAATGAAACACCAAACTGATCAGACAGAAATGGGGTTAATGGCAGATTACTGAAACTATTATTAGCTCCTTTATCCAAAGCCCCAATAATAAAGTGATGACTAAGTGATTAATCTGAACAAAAGGTGATCCATTAGCAATCACATTTTCTTTTTATAATCTATCAAATGATTGACACATTTTACTTATGAAATTAATTTATCCAAAGTTTGCAGGATAAAATTCAGTGATTAATTAGAAGAGATTTTAAAGGTGAAACATAATCAGTTTAGGAACTGTCTGTACTGTCATCTATAATTCAACCCATGTCTATTACTTGATTAAGTTAACTACCAATGATGGTAAATATACTGACAAATACAACATAACAATGAAACACCACAGAAATATTAGTTGTAGTGATAAATCAAAAAAGGTTCACAAATCAAAAGGTCTTTTTCCTCAAACTCCCAAATAAGAGGTGAAAGTATTATATAAACTATTTATTATATAACATATAAACTTTTTAGATAATCACACCATGATGGGTAACTGGAAATAGAAATTCAAGAACCATGCCAGAAATATACCATTTTAAGACGGTACGTTGCAGCTCTGTCTGAATCCAAGACAGACAGAGAAGAGCAGAGACTTTTTTCAACACGTGTATTAAAGCAAAGATGGAAATCACAATTAAAGATAATTTTAGGTACTGGGAGGGAACTGTAGATGCAGGAGTCACACGAGCTGCAAAAATAGCCACTTCCACATTTAGAGCTGCTGAAAATATAATATTATACCAAGCAGTATAATCTTATATCAGCTATCACTTCATTAAGCCTGTGGCACTGTTTTCTTACATCAGATAGGGCTGGGCTATATATATGATATATCGTTATCGTGTTATGAGACTATATACCGTCTGAAATTTTGGATACCGTTTTATCGTGATATGACGTGAAGTGTTGTCTTTTCCTGGTTTTAAAGTCTGCTTTACAGTAAAGTGATGTCATTTTCTGAACTCAAAATAGCAATATATTATCATGTACCATCAATCATTTTAAGGCCATACCGCCCAGTATAACATCAAACGTGAAAATTGTGTCAATCAAACCGATGCTAAGTTAATAATGTGGCATTGAATACGAAACAGAAAGGATTTGTTAAAGCATGCCATTTTTAAGGTAATGGGGCAAAAATCCCCAGTATAGTATTATAACGCTACTTAAAATCATATTTTGTTTCCTGTTGTATTTACGTCTTAACTGCAAATAGAAGTATCTTGTTTGATTCTAGCCTCTTTTAAGAACAATGTTAACTAAATATTAAAACACACTTAAACCTCATGGTGATGGGGTCACATGTACTTTCTTGTATTTTCTTATTGACGTTTTACTCAGCATCCCAAACGTTTTGGAATCAAAGTTGTATAAAGTTACGTCTTTTTAGTCTGATTTTATATCATTCCTTCTGTCAGCACGTTAGTGAACATAATAAGTTTGTTAAAAACACCTCACTCCACACATAGAGTGAAAGAGGACGACTGTGGGAGGAGTGACAGTTGCGGCAGAGTCAACGAGAGAGGAGAGAATAAGAGATGGAGAAGATGTTTTTTTTAATGTTTAAAGCTGCTGCCATCTTAATGTGTTTCTCAGAGGAGATTTACATTAAGAAGAAGTAAATCTTATTTAATTTTTTGTGATCATTGCATCAAGGATATTACTACCTATATTGTATAACAGATGAATTGGACATTTAACTAACTTGAGATGAAATCAGGCTGATTCATTGTGGAGTACTGTGAGTGCTTGGTGTTTGCCATGTGGTCCCTTTTCTGTGTGTGCCATTTGTGCATGTTTCTTTCATTTCATGCCCTACATTTATCCATTGACCAAGAATTTCTCTCAACGCTAGGCTTCATGAAAATTTCAAATGAGCCATAAATTATATACACTACACTGAGTGAAATTCTAAGTATGCATACGCTTGCATTCTGCAGCCATGAACAAAATGACATGGAAAGCAGAAAATGACGATTAGAGAGGAAGTGACGGACAGTGAAAAGCAACTTATCTTATTTTCATTCTTGATTTAGTGCAAAATGAATATTATCTAATGTCAAATATCAGATAGAAGCATGATATGAACTATGAGCTATAGTCCTTTTTGTGTTTTCTCTTGTCATGTAGCATGGGTTTCACAAATATTAGTGTTTCTACTGCATAGACAGCCCAGTTTTAACGCAAAGGCCATCTTTCCAGTGAAATACTGAAATACTACATTACTAATAACTAAGTATTTTGTCATGGTTTTGGGATTTAGTTTAGTTGCTTCCTGTTTGATTATTTTGTTGATTTTATTCTCTTGTGTCGTGTTTTACTTCCCACTTCCTGTCTGTTGTTTTCCCGCCCTTTATCCTGCACACCTGTGATTCGTTAGTTAATCAACCCCTGCGTATTTAAGTCTGTGTTTTTCTGTTACTCTTTGTTGGTTCGTCTCCATTTCTGTGTCTGTTCCCTGGTCTTTGTGTGTCGTCCGTGTTCCTGTTTGTGCTCCCCGTGGCTTTCTGGTTTGTTCTCAGTTTTTTGTATTACAGTACTCTTTAGTTTTTGTTGGAGTCTCCTTCGCCTGAGTTTTTCTTGCCAGTGTTTTTGCCGCCTGCCTTTCATTTTGGACTTTGTTTTTTGGAAATCGAGCTTGTTATCAAAGCTTGCTTTTGGTTTTTTAACCTGCCTGCATCAGTGTCTTGAGTTCGGGCCTGTTTTTGATCAAATATAACATTTGTTTGTGCTCTGAATAGGGACTTTGTCAGCTAAGATTAAATTTTGCACTTGGCAGAAATGCTTCTGTACCATCACTAGTTTAGATGTAACAAATATACTGTATATACATATCAAATACTGAACTTCTTGGTTGTTATTTGTATGCATCAGACAACAGAGAGAGAGCAACTAGGCCAAAGAGACCGAAGCTTGAAGTTACTGATTATGACTTTGTTTCTCTGAACTGAAAGTAGCATGAGATGTGTCATCTTGTGAAAAATGAAAGCAAAGAAATTTAAAGAGAAATTTGTCACTTTTAAAACATGACAAACTTCTCTTCAAATATACTGTGGCTGAAGCACAATAAGCCAATAGCATTTTAAGTAATTAAATCAACACGTTTTCTTTAAATTCATGGTTTTGTCTTTATCTCCTTTTGGTTTAATTGGACCATGAATTTCACTGAACCTTCCTACAAATTCAGATACCAGAAATGAAATTGTCTCGCATGTTAATCCAAGTATCCAACTAAGTCATGTTTCTAACCTCTATACTGTATATGTAGGGGATTCATGTTCACATGTAGAGCCAGAGACTCAGACCATGACAATAAAAAGCTTTCCTGCAAGAGAGCAGTTATTTTTACTTTTCTCAGCTGGAAGCGGGTCAAAAGAGAAAAGGGTGGCAGAGGGAGAGCGAGAGAGAGAAGCAATGTGTGAGTGTGTGTGTGTGTGTGATGGAGAGGAGGACTTGAAGAGGGAGGTATTGAATATGGAGACTGTGCCGATGGTAAATGGGTCACCCTGTTAGGAGTCTACAGCAGACCTGGTTGAAAGAATTACAGACACTGTGAGCACCGGGGCTAAAACCCAACCAGGTGACTCAGAAGAGACTCTAATTGCACTACGGAGACAAGAAATGCATTTTAAATGTATGCTCCCGTATGAATTATGTATACTTTACAGTACAGTATGTGTTCGATGGAACATTTAATTAGCCGAGCGAATGTGTGCTTCTGTTTGTGCAATGTTCTGCCACTTTATGGAAGTGTTGTATTAGCGTATGTGGGTGTGTGCATGGAGGCTTATGTGTTATCTTGAATTTGTGACAATAGCACAACCTACACACTAGCCAGTGTTTCCTGGTGCCTATACAGTGTCTCTATGCTGTAGTGATGAAGGGATATGTTAATAATTAGTAGTTGATAAACAGGAAATGTATCGGTGACTCTATGATCTATTAATTGATTAATTGTCCAAACAATTTATCAAGTTAAAAACCCTAAATATCTGCTGGTTGCAGAGTCTCATGTGTGGCTTTGCTTGATTTTCTGTGTTTTACATCTACGTAAGTGGAATACTTGATGAGGCATAACCTTGGGCTGCTTAATTTATTTTATTTGTTAATTATGTACTGGATGATTGTCAAAATCGGTTCTTAGTTCAGTCGTAGTTATTAGTTACTTTTGTCTTAAATGAAGTTTTGTCCGGACCGGTCACCAGGATAAAATGTGGCAGGTAATGTTTCTGCAAACCACAGATACGTTCAAATTCTTACCTATCATGTCACCATATAGACATTTCTAAAACATATGACAAACATGTCCTATCATGTTCACATCAGTTGATGACCTGATTTTCATATCAGGAGGTGACGAGGATGGTGCTGGAGTTACAGGCGAGAAGGCTGTCAAGCCACTGACCATTTTTCAAGGAGCACTTGGGACAATTTCCAGCTCTGCTTGTGGTAATAAAAAGAGGTATTAAAAAAGGCTCATTTATGCCCAACATTAGATATGTATACGGACGGAGCCTTCTGTCTGTACTCTGCGTTCATTACGTCTGTATTTCTGCATGTTTTCTCAGAGATTACGAATACGGACAAACGAATCAGTACCTCAGTTGTCGGGGCCAGTGTAGCCAAAAGTTCAAGCGGACACAACCACAATATATGTCTCAAGTTGGTGAGAGGTTTTAAGCGTCTGTAGGATGTTAGAGACAAACAGTTACTACAGAACAGCTGAGGAGGAGATTGGAGGGGCATTAAATGTGAGTTGGACGATGGCGAAGGAAAAGTGGAGGTCCGAGCAAGACTGATTGGACTCTGAGCACCACCATCTAGTAGTTGTACTGCTTAACATCCATGCTAACATGAAGGACACATGGAAGTCTTTCGGCAGTAACGGTTATATTGTTTGAAAAGGAGGAATCTATTTTAGTACATAACAGGAGCATAAATGAGCCTTTAGCTGAAACGCAATCTTTTCCTGGCCATAACCAAGTGGTTTGCACCTAAACCTTACCAGATGATAAGTGCAACGTTGTCACAAGATAAAATCAAAAAAATGTAACCTCAAGAAACTTTAAGTTGCAACATAGAGAAATTTAAAGATTCATCATATCTGTGGTTTGCAAAAAATGTGCATTGCCAACATTTATTCTGGGATGGGTTGGTTTTGTCACAGATTCAGATGCAAACTTTGATTATTTAGTTTTGACTTCATCTTTGAAGAGCAAAAGGTCAGCAGTGTGGTTGGTCCTCTATTTCATTTTCCATCACATTATTTTAATGAATATTGTACATTTTGTAGAGAAGTAAGAGGACCTGGAGTTACAATTGTTTTGCCAAATTGAGAAACTGTTAATGGATAAAATAGCCAGATGGAAATGTATGTTTGTCTAATCCAGTGAATTAGATATCAGACAAATCAAGATACTTCACCGCATGGATGCAATATCATCGTTAAATCCAGTTAGTACATACAGTTAGTGATGCCAATGTTGTGATTTCCTTGTGTTTTCTTGCCTTTTCCTTTATCAAAAATTACTTTGTGTAGGTTGGGCTCCTGACTTGATAGCTGCCAAGGTTTGTACTGGGTAGGCTGTTCAAGTGAAACCTCATGCACTGCACTGTCTGCAACAGAAAGTGCAAAATGTTTCATGTTTGTACTGTAAGTTGAGTCCTTGTTGTGTAAGAGGAACCATGGGTAAAGAAAGCAGGAATACTACATACAGTCTCACATAAAAACATTGTGTGGAAGAAAAATGGAGAAAAGGGAGTCGGTCCTATTGACTCTATTTAATGGGAACCATTAATGAATTATTCTCACTTTTCCCATTTAGCATGGTAATGATGTCCTCTGTTTAACAGACCTGTATTGATATTAAAAGATAAGTTGATGACTAAACAAATGCGGCAACATCACTATGTCACAGTACATTTATTATGCCATGCTATGCTAAAATATTCATGGCTGATGTTCCTGTGAGAAAAAGAATGAAACACTTGAGCTTGTGTGACAATTGATGTGACAATCAGGAGCTTCTTGGGTCATCAGCAGAAAATTAGCAAGCCTTTGTCTATTTTTAGGTGTGCTGACTTAACAGTGGCTCCAAAGGTAAATGAGTGGAGGTCAGAGACACCACACATGAGCAGAAGCATCATCAGCACATTGCGAGGTGCTGCCACAGAGCTTGAAATGTCGCATGTGCCATATGTGTGTTTTATTTAGCCTCGCAGACACTAAATCTTGCAGTTTGTGACTGTGGAAACTGTGGCTTTACTCTCAGGATTAAGTGTTGTTAGAGCTGAAGATCCATGATGTTTAATTCCATTTGTCACTCAAGTGAAAATCTCCAACCAGACAGCTCTGTACTTATAAAGCATGTTCAGTCAAACAATTGGCTTGTGTGAGCAAAAGCACTGACGTGATGTGCAGCTCCTCACTCCCTTCTCCACACTGAGGTTGACTCTGTTGTCTGACCCTCCCTAAACAAAAGGACAATAGAGGAACATGAGAGTATAGAGGAGGTTGTCATTCCCTCTGGACCACTCTCTCTAACCAGTACAGTCTCAGGGTCCAACATTAAGATTGAATAAAAGGGTTTCCCATTTAATCGAGGCACACGATGTCATGTGAGCAGTTTGATGGAAAATCAAGCTTTGTCTTTTCGAAGTATATTTGCAAATTATGTAACTACACATGGACAGAAAGTGAGGTATCTGAAAATGAGAAGAGAGGAGAGTATGTCAAAGTAAAACAGGAAATGATGAATGAATGATTTAATTAATAAATGAAAGAATGAAAAATACAACCTAGGGAGCAGGGTGGGATGATACAACAAGTTATTAAAGCAGTTATTAAAAGCACAGAGGCTCCACTCAGTATTAGAAGCACGAATGCAGCAAAATATGCCAAACACTTGGTGTATTGTGAAAAAGCTCACGATGTGACATGCCTGCAAACCTTCATGAAATACTCTGTACAGTATGTGATTTTATTTTTCATAATAATATTATGCCTTTTCCATTCAGAGCCCTCAGTCTCCCGCCACATGCACTGTTTATTTTAAACGGCCATTAAGTAAGGGATAATCAAATCAGGTCAGTTTTATTTATATAGCCCAAAATCACAACCGCATTGCCTCAGTGGGCTTTACAATCTGGATAGTGAATGACATCCTCTGTCCTTAGACCCTCAATTCGACTTTTAACGGGAAAAAAAAGATGGAAGAAACCTCAGGCATAGCCACAGAGGAGGGATCCCTCTCCCAAGACGGACATGCAATACTGTAGATGTCGCAGATACAGAAGAGAACAACAAAATTACAGTTTACAAATTTAATTGATAGAATGTCTGATACAAGTAAATTATATAAAATATATAAGTGTGGATCCAGGAGGACGACTCAGCAGGCCAAAGCATCACCAAGTGGTGCCTGTGTCACACAGCCTCCACTCCACCTTGGTGACCTGGAAGAGGACAGGCCACATAAGATGAAAACCCATCAGAATGTAAAAGTTTAAAACTTTACAGAAGTACAGATATAAGGGGATAGTAAAACAGAAGAGGGCAATGATCCATGGAGGCCCAAAGGTATGACGATCGTGATCCGTTGTTCACTTCGCCACTAAATAGGACGGACCTAAAATAGGCCCACGAATTAGCAACTTAGCAACTCAGCTTATTGAATCCTTCGGTTCAGCTATTAGCCAAAAAGCTAACGTTATGCTAGCAAGATTCAAAGTAAATAACAATGTGTACGGTCGACAAACAGTAAGTATCCTTTCACAGCATGTTAAACCACAAGACAAGCTAGCGAACAAGCCACGTCACTGTACCCAAATCAGTAACAATGTTCACGAACAAACGACTGGCCGGCTGCAGCCTTTTAAAAATCAAACAGGGTTTTAATCACCTTTTCATGAATTATCTATTACTTTTTATGGACAGTTTAGCCAGCGGACACTTAGGATAGGTTGTTTTGTTTTGGTAGAGAGCCCCCAAGCTGCAGATGTTACATATTGTAGATTAAAAGTAGAAGATTCATTGATGGTTGGACGGCATGATATTATTGGTTGACATTGATTGGTGCAAGCTTATGAAAGCACACGTGACATTTTGTTTTACAGGAGAAAAACATGACTGGAATTTGATATAGAAACACAACAACTGATTTGTTTTCTTTTTTCTGCAATATATTGTTAACTGGGTGCACAATGTGACCATGGATGAATTTTCATCTCAGCTCGACTTTATTGCCGTTTCTCTTTTTACCAACCTATTATTCTTCCTCTACGCGATGAGATTATGATTCCATCTGCATTGTTTTGTTGTCCTCGTGGTTGGCTTTTACCGATCTGGTGAGCTTACATTGTTGTTAAGAAGTTATGAGTGGTTTAAAATTTAGAGTGATGCAGGGCTACCGAGTTTGATATTGGATTTGGCTTGATTGAATTAAAGGGGACTGCTGGGCCTTGGCCTTGTGCCATTCTCATTATCTGATTGTAATTGTTATAGGCAATAAACACTACGTTTATATATCTTTAACGTCTTTATTCCGTCTAGGTACAGAACAACTCAGAGGCCGCCATTTCCACTTCACGACCTAACACACTACACCGCGCATGCGCACAAGCGTACATGCGTTCCCGGGTCAAAGGGTAAACACAAAGAGGGAAATACAAGTTAACAATCTCCCTATCCTTTTTTATATGAAATAATAAAACAATGTAAAAGTAATACCTGTCAAAAGATTTCAAATAAACATACAAAGTCATCCAGTGACTATAAACAAAAAAAATACCTCTTAAGTGACATCCTGGTACATTCAGTGTGAGTTTGACAAAAGATGAACATGTTAACAATGCAAACAAAGTTTTCAGTGCTTTGAATTGTCTGTGCAAATGAAGTTTTCACCCCAGATTCCACAGTCCTTCACTTAGTGCTTTCAAAAGCACCAGAGCCGATGCTCCCTTTTTGGTAAGACAGTCAGCGAGTTGGCCTTTTGTGTCTGACCATACCATCTCCTTGATTTTCTTACTTTTTATGAGCTCCTTAATGCTGCTTATGTCCAACCTGAGTCTCTTCTCTGTGACCTGTTTTGTTGACTTAAGGGCATCGAACAGAGATCGATTGTCAGTCACACAGACCAACGTAGGAGCATTCAGTTCAGCATTACCAGTGGTGAGCTCAGAAAAAAGAGTTGCAAGAAAAATAGCATTGTCTATTCCATCTGACATAGCAAGTGTTTCTCCTGCGAGGGTGCTTCGTACAACACGTCTAATTCTCTTGGATTGCCAACAGAGAGGAGAAAACTTCCCTCTTTCTCCCATAAGGGTGATCAACGTTCCACCCTGTGTACCTCCATCTGGAAGATTACCAAGAGAAGCATCACTGAAAACAACCAAGTTAAGAGCATCATTGTTTCCCAAATGCTGAAACTTGAGGGACACTTTTTCTGACTTAAGCCTGCGGATGACTTTATTTACCTCATGCATAGACTGCACTGTAGCATTTTTGATATTAGATGCCAAACTACACGAGTCAAACATAACATCTGGTCTGGTCTGCTTGGCAACCCATAGGATCTGTCCTATTTTTGACCTAAGCTGCTCTTTTTCAGTGTCATTAAGGGGGGCATCCCTCTGTATGGCACGTGCTGGTTGCATGTGAAGAGGCTGTAGATTATCAATGTAACTGTGCTGGTGTACCTGAACTACCCCATCAACAGTAGCAAAATCCATCCCCACATAGCAGAAATGCTCATGCTCCTCGCGTCCTACATGGAACGCAGCCTTCAGTAGGGGAATCACATCTTCTGAAAAGTTTTGCGAGCCTGCCCAAAGAAAATCATCTACATGGCATGCAAGTACTCCAGTAACCTTAGACTGCTCGTCTAACCAATAAAAGACTGCTGGATCCACCTGTGACATTTTACCACCTGTGCTCAGTATGATTTCTTTCACTTTGTTATACCAATATAGAGATGCATCAGCAAGACCATATACACATTTCTTTAGTTTCCATAGAACATTTTTACTGCCTGCCTCAGGAGGGGGCCGGATATAAATATCCCTGGACAGCTTCATGCCCTGCAAGAATGCAGATTTGATGTCCATAGAATGGACTTGCCACTGGTTTTGACAGATTACTGATAACAATAGCCTAAGAGATTCTGAGGCACAGGTTGGAGAATCTTTCTGTAACTTTTGCATATTAAGCTCTTCAAAACCTCTGGCTACGAGACGTGCTTTAGGCACAATACCCTTGGGAGTTTCTTTGAGAGTACAGACCCATCTGGTGGAGACACATTTTTGGCCTGCATTTTCAACCTCCTCAAACACATCATTATTGTGCCAATTCTTTATTTCTTCTTGTTTTGCTGCATCAAATGAAATGTCTTTTGTTATGAGTACATCAGCTTCCCTGTCTTCTGACTCAATGTTAAGACTATCAACATGTGACATATCAACTGACTCCTTCTGTCCCTCACTGCCATCAGGTTCAAGATGTTGTAGGTTATACCAGTTTTTGTGTTTTCCTGTGGCTTTTCCTGCTTTGCCTAAAACTCTGGCTGTATGTTGAACACCGTCATCTCTGCTCACAAATGTTACAGTCTGACCTGTTCTTAACTTTACACCTGCAGAAGGGGCGGGGTTACCACAGGCCCTGTGTTCTGTGTCAGTTTGTGTCACATTAGTTTGTGTCAAGGGTGGATGCAACACTTCTCCTGTATTCACTTCCCTGTCACTGATGTTCTCCTGTTCATTGTCGGTATTCTGGTCACTATCTGAGCTATCTACTGCAGTGTTTGTCATGCCTTCCCCACTTTCTGCTTTTCTGTTAGCATCATCTTGTGTAGTTTGCTTGTCCTGCTCCTGTGTGTTAACCTTACAAAGCCTGGAGTGATGCACTCGAACAAGAATCCCACCATGTCTTACAAATACAACAGCTCCATCCTGACCAATAACCACCCCTGGTCCCTTCCACTCAGTGCAGTTTGCTCGTTTGTAATACACTCTGTCTCCTGTCACATATTTGTCATCTGTAGGTCTGAGCTGCTTGCGAAGTGCCCTCCTAATTCTCTCTGAGCATTCAGCTTCAGTGAATGCTTTCCTGGAAGCATGTAAAGCTGATATGTGTTCTCCTACCTTAGCACTTACAGTGGTACCCTCTAAAGCAGGTAGTTTATCAACTAATACAGAGGGGAGGTTAGGATTCTGTCCAAATACTAGTTGATGTGGGCTGTAACCATGAACATTAAGCATACTGTTCTTGGCCATAAGGGCCCAGTCAAGAGCAGTGTGCCAGTCACATCCATTTTCCCGTTTTACTTTCTGGATGATTTCGGTGAGTGTCTGATTGTGTCTCTCCAGCAGGCCGTTGCTCCAGGGACTGTATCCTGCTGTTGTTCTTGTCTCAATATTGAAGTTTACTGCCATGTCTCTGATTTCTTCATTATTGAATTCTCCACCGTTGTCACTGTATAGTCTCCGGGGGGGACCATGTACACTTATCCATGTGTGAATGAAGGAGTTAACGATTTCACAGGATTTCTTTGTTTTCACAATGTTTCCAGCGCTGAAACGTGTGAAATGATCGATGATATGGAGATACCATACTCCTGGTTCCAACTCATGCAGGTCCACTGCTACAGTTTCATTATACTCGGAGGCCAAAGGCAAACCTGCAGCAGGCTTTGGCTTTGTCTTGCTGTACCTCTTGCATATGTCACAGTCATGTACTATTTGTTGCAAAATAGTAATACATTCTTTGTCCTTATTTCCTGCGCTATGAATGAGCCTCTGTAGACGATCTGCTGAAGCATGGCCAAACTGTTTGTGAAGCTTCAGGAGAACTTTATGTTTCTCATCAGTGGACATGTTTTCTGTCACTGTAAGAACTTCATCTTCAGCTTGACTTGTTGCGTCTGATGACATGTTTTCAGTGACAGTGAGGACCTCATTTTCAATCTGACTCTTTTCAGTATCTTTGTCTCTGATGTCTACACAGTAGTGGCCAGAGCTAGTGAATTCAAGAGGCACAGGTTGTCTGAACATCACAGCTCGGTCATTTTTCATGTCCAAAATGGTTCCTGCTTTCTTCAAAGATGTTTTGCTCAGCAGCAGTGGGATATCAACTTCGACCACTTCAGCTTCAACGTGACATCTTGTCTGTCCTATTTTAGCAGGTAGTTTCACTTTTCTGGTGGAATATACTAAGTTTCCATCTCCGAATCGAAATGGCCTGCAACTGGGGATTTCTGTTTGCAGCACCTGGTTCACTTGGTCTGGGCTGAGGTCTTTCACATAGCTTTCCAGCCATTTCTCCCCACATACAGTACGAGTACAAGCAGTGTCAATAATAGCTGACCCCAGGGATTCAGCCAGGAAGATTTCTGAGTCGGACATGGAGGCTTTTGTAAACAGTGTGATGTTACATTCCTCAATATTTTCATCTTCAGTTAATTTTACTTGTTCACTCTTCTTATGAGGACAATCTTTAGCCCAATGAAACGTGCTCTGACAGATGGCGCATCTTGATCTCTTACCGAATTTATCCAGTGGATTGGTACCCGGTAAAGGCTGCCTCTGTTGTCCACTCTGTAACCGTTTTCCTCGTCCTTGCTGTCTTTGCTCTGTAAAGAACGCCACGTCCTGCTGATTCACTTGTATTCCGTTTGACGTGCCTGGTGTTTTTCCTCCGAAAATCCTCTTAAGTGCCGACTTCATGTCAGCAAACTTTAGGTCCGTGCACGCCGTCAGTGCAAGTTGCCTGTTTTTCACGTCCAGACAAGCCGTGTCCAAGAGCTTAAATGCTAACACAGCATCGGGTAGTGTCATCTTGTACTTTTTCATCCGGTTATATCGCTGCTCAAAGTCAATGATATAGTCCGACATGGACACAGAACTGTCTTTTGTAATGCCATCAAAATGGGAATACGCTTCATATGCGCGGTCTTTTTCCTCTCTTAGGAACATACTATCCAGTTTCGCTAACAACGTGTCCATACCGTTATCACTGTCCAAGTCTTCTGCGGGTATTTCCATTGCTGTTTCCCGGGCTCTTCCTTCAAGCCCCAAGGCGACAGCGAGTGCCTGTTTCTTTTTGTCGAGTTCTGTAACCCGCTTCCAGATGTTGATTTCATTTTTCCAACCTTCGTATGGCCGGGTCTCGTCAAACTTCGGCGGAACTTTGTAACTAGTAGCCATCCTCTGCTACCAATGTTATAGGCAATAAACACTACGTTTATATATCTTTAACGTCTTTATTCCGTCTAGGTACAGAACAACTCAGAGGCCGCCATTTCCACTTCACGACCTAACACACTACACCGCGCATGCGCACAAGCGTACATGCGTTCCCGGGTCAAAGGGTAAACACAAAGAGGGAAATACAAGTTAACAGTAATCACTCTATTTTGCCCAATTTCCTGATTCCAGGAGAGAGAAATCCAGCAAAACCTAATTAAGAGTATATGAAGACATTTCAGGACATGAGGGTCCTATTCATCGTGTCATATCGACCAGTGTCGAAGGCACAAGTTTCTCATGACTTCAGCGTATGATCAAAAACAAAGTCTTCACTTTTACCTTATTCTAGTAAAACTGTACAATATATATTTGAAGCTCTATCTGCAACTGAACCAGCTTGATAAATTCAGCACAGTCAATGAAACAACCGGAAAGGAGCTGAAGGAGAGCTAATATGCATATTAACTACACCGAGGATTTGGTTTTTTGTGTGTGTGCGTGTGCCCTGTGGTGAAATAATTGAAATGAGAGCACCAGCATGGCTCTTTTGTTGGCACTGGCAGCAACATGGGTACACTTTTTTTCAAGTTAAGAGTGGGCAGGAAATGAATTTAGATACCATTTTCATGATTTCTCCTCTTCACCTTTCGTTCTGCAAATACTTCTGATCTGAATGTTCAGTTGTTTTCTTTGGTCTCAACACAATGCGCACTCTCATTTCTTCACAGGACACCAATGAGCTGGTGGCCATTAAGAAGTTCAAAGACAGCGAAGGTGAGTGAAGAAGAGAGCAGAGGAGAGGAAGGAGGAGGAAGAGCCGGACAGCTCTAACATTTCTGTCTTAATTTCCTCGCAGAAAATGAGGAGGTCAAGGAGACGACTCTTCGGGAGCTGAAGATGCTTCGGACGCTGAAGCAGGACAACATCGTGGAGCTGAAGGAGGCTTTTCGCAGGAGGGGGAAACTCTACCTTGTCTTTGAATATGTGGAGAGGGTCAGCTTGAACACAGCATTATAATTATTTCACTGAATTCTTACATTACATATCTCTCTTCTGCTCTATCTAGACTCAGTTTCAGCATGTTGAGACTGCTCAGTCAAGCATAAAAAAGCATCACCATGGCAACATATGAACTATGCTGTTGGTGAATAATGGTATTCCCCACTGTGTTGCCAGGGTATCCAGCCAAGTGTTTATTTCATGATAGGTTTTATTTTCATACTGTATTCTCGTCATCTGAGCACGGCGTCCCCTCTCGCTCCCCAGTCAGGGTCTAAAATTAATTAAACAAGGCCCCACTGTAAGAATTATCTTTGAAATACTTTTAAAAAATGTTTTTACTTTACATTTAAACATACAGCCACACACTGAGCTCTGTCTAAAGACAAACGTGTTGTGTTTTGCAGAACATGCTGGAGCTCCTGGAGGAACTGCCCAACGGTGCGCCGCCTGATAAAGTCCGCAGCTACATCTACCAGCTCATCAAGGCCATCAACTGGTGTCACAAGAATGAGATAGTACACAGAGGTGAGGAGTCTATGTTTATCACTCTGCTGTAAGAATATCCATCACGCCTTGTTGTGTTGAATCTCAAAATCACAATTGTCACGTACAGTAAAACAAGGGAAACAAAAACCACAGTTGTGACACTTTTAATGCTTAAAGTGATCTTCCTTATGTCAGATGTTGCTACTTGAAGTTGAATGTAATGTAAATGCAGGTATGTGACCCACACAGGTGTCAGGTCTCTGCCATTTATTTTAAGTGACCTGCAAGGAGTACATTTAAAACTCAATATTTAAAGGCAGGCTGTTTCCAGATCACTTAGGCTGGTGTTATTTCCAGCTAACCTGTTTAAAGGAATAGTTCACCCAAAAATGAAAATTCAGTCTTTGTCCATCGTCAATGCCGATGGAAAGCCAGGTGAATTTTTGTAGTCCACAAAACATTTCTGGAGCTTCACAGCAAAACAGTGTTGCAGCATTCTCCTAAACAACTGAAGTAAATGGCTTTATACAGCTGGTCTTGCGAAATCCAAGTCATTGGAAGCCCTGAGACTCTTAAGCAGAAATCTTCATTGTAGCTGCTAAGCTACAAGCATTAGCATGCACCCCCCTTTGAAGAAGGTGCAAAAGCTAGACCATGGGTTGAGGTTGTAATTAAATAATTTCCCATTAATTTTGGATCTCAGGGCTTACGGAGACTTGGATTGCTGTATAAAGGTTTTTTTTCGTTTTGTTTTTGTTTGTTTTTTTACGTTTTAAATCAAGTCCCCATCTGCTTCAGTTGTTCAGAATGCTGCATTCAGAATGATCTTTTGATGTGAAGCTCCAGAAAAGTTTTGTGAACTACAAAACTTCACCTGACCTACCACTGGCATGGGGGTGAGTAGATAATGACTGAAATTTTGGGGTAGAATGTTCCTTTAAATAAAAAAGCGACCAATCAGAGCCAAGCAGGCAGGGTTAGCTATTATGATGTCATTGTCCTTTTACAGCTAGGAGCTGTTACAGCTGCTGACATTCACATATTCCTTTGATCAGAATGTTAACAGCTCCAAGCAACCCGCACCACAGTTTTTATGTTGCCTCAGTATTTGCGTTCTCTACTCATTTCTAAAATTATAAGCAGCTGCAACCTTCGGTCATGTGGACAAATTATGTACGTGCTTTTGAAGTTTCTGCAGCCTCATCTTTCTGCAGAGATACCTGAAACTTGATTACGTGATAAACATGGAAGATTATAAAATTAGGATACTATTATACTATACTAGGAACTATTTTAGCACTGAATGCACATGGTCTGTTTCTGAACATTGTCAAATTCATTGTTTAAGAAATTTGTTGCTAGTTTTATGTCTGTTGCATGTTCCTTTTATGCAAAATTTTATGTTGTTTGTTTAAAATTTGTTGTTTCTCCTTTTATATGAAATTCTTTATGCTGTTGTCAACCAGGACTCCCTTGTAAAAGAGATTTTGACTCTCAATGGGAATATCCCAGGTAAAATAAAGATTAAACTAAAAATGAAGGTGGCAGGAAGGATATACCATTCTGGACCGCCCAAAAAAATCAGCTAACAACAGTCATGTTGGTCAGTCTGATCATTGGGATAATTTAGATTTTGATCACAATATTTGTAGACTTAAAATAGATTTAAATTTTGCTACCTGTAGGTCAACACATGTAAAGTATATCGTATTTTCCGCCAACATTATTTTATTGACAGTTTGGCTTTGAAACAGCATTTATTTTCAAGGAAAATAATATTCAAGAGAATGAATTATAACATGTGGAAAATCAAAAACATTTGAAAGACTTATGATTTTGTTATTGTTGTATTTAATTGTTTGTCTTCGTGCACCCATACAACAACCTGTACCACTGATCTACTCCAGCATCTCAATGTCATTTTGTTTTTCAGAGAAGAGTTAAGGGATTTTAAGCAACAATGATCCGATTGAAGCATGTTGTCAACAGGCTTTTGTCTTCGTCTCTCTTCCAGATATCAAGCCGGAGAACCTCCTCATCAGCTCTGAGGACGTTCTCAAACTCTGTGACTTTGGTGAGTCTTTGGTCTTCCCCTTCTGTTCTTTACAGCAGCCATATTGTCACGAGAGATTTACATGTGCGGAGCAGTAAAACCACACAGTCTCTGCACATTTAACTTGTCAAATAAAGGCAACAGCTTGTAGATAAAAGGTATTTGTTCAACAGACTGAATCAGCTTTTACTGGTGATTTATCAGACGTTCTGCTGTGGATGTAGACTTGCTGTAATTCTGTCACATTATCTGAGATTTTTGCAGTTATATCTGTGATTCCATTTTGGGAAGTTTGGTTTGTTGGACTCACTTCACTGTGAAAAATCCCACCATTAATTTGTCACCTTGTAAATCGTGCATCAGATGGATCAATTCTGCCACTGGGAAGCAGCCAACCATCGCTATAAAATGTCCTCTGGTGGTTTTTATCACAATGAATCTGCCAAAGGCATATTTCAAGGTCAGGTTAATGTTAGGCACCTTTAAATACTTATAAATGGTAATGACACGGCACAGTTTGGTTACTTTACAGTTTCCCAGGTGTGTGTTTTACATTTGGATGAGTCTTTGCAAAAATCACACGGTCAATTAGCTTTGCATAATTGGCTAATGCAACCCTACTGAGTCAGCTGGGGTGAGATTTGTTTGTTATTCACTGTTGGAGCTGGCATGCTGTTTATTGTGATTTTTCATGCTTAAAATTGTCTCTCTGTACACCAGTTATCTGAAGCATGGTCTCAGCCTGCCTGCAGTGACATAACTAATTAGAGTCTGGTGACATGAGATGATGACCATGTTGCCACTGTAGCTGTCCAAAATGATTTGAGTGTTGGATGTAATTTAGTCTTACTAGCCATCTATTTATAGCTTCATGTGAAGTACTGTTAATCATCTGTATATCATCATGCCTAAAATACAGCATCAGGCCTGTGTGATTTACTCATCTGCACGTCACTCTCGCTCAGGTTTTGCTCGTAACCTGTCTGAAGGAACAGATGCTAACTACACCGAGTACGTGGCTACAAGGTGGTACCGCTCGCCTGAGCTGCTGCTGGGGTGAGTCTGTCTGTATGTGCTGTGTGTGTGTGTGTGTGTGTGTGTGAGAGAGTGTGAGAGTGTGTGTGTCGAGCAGACTGTGAGAAACAAGGAGAGAGAGAGAGAGAGAGAGAGAGAGAGAGAGAGAGAGAGAGAGAGACTTCATTCTGTTTGCTGCTGCAAATAATTCTTACTGTTTATTTGTCCTGAGTTAATAACCAAAGACTGTTTTTTAACGATTACTGTTACGTTGACTGATGAGGTTGAGACAGAAGCATTTTTAGTTTGAATCAAGGAACCTAAAAAAGAAGGAGGAGTCATGACGTCACCGAATCTTGGTGCCAGTCTGTGGTGCCAGCTTGTATTGAACGCATGGAGAAAGCACACTTAAAGGGATAGTTCAAGTCTTTTGATGTGGGGTTATATGAGGTGCTCATCCCTAGTCCATGTATTACGTTCAGTAGATGACCGTCAGCTGTACCTGCTATGCACCGTATTACGGCACACAGCCGCGTTTGTGCGTTGGAATACAGAGGTTGTACGGTTTAGGGAATGTAGTGCCAAAGGAAAAGGCTGTTTGACGGCAACGTAAAGCACCAAAAATATTCAAAACATAGCGTACACTTAAACAGATATATATGTTTTAAGTGAGATTGATTTTAGGCGGCTGAAATACATCTTGCTGCTGGTTCAGTTCACAGCAGTACAATGCTCTGCTTCTTGCCAGCACTACGTGCTGCTTCTCCACACAGGGGGAGAGCTGACAGTCATCTACTGCAAGTAATACACTGACTAGAGATAAAAACCTTATACAACTCCACATCAAAAGACCAGAATTATCACTTTAAACCCAACATATCTACATCATATGATTCCTGATTAAGAAATGACTCCACAAAATGAAAGAACACACTTCAGGTAGTAGGTTAACCACTGTTTTTTTTCCAAATGATTGACAGGGATAATAATATCATGACCAAACAGGGGTGATCTGACCAAAAATTGCTGATGAGACTGCAATTACACTGCGAACTGGAGCCTTTCCCAAACAAAATTGAGGGGAAAACAATGTCAATAAAGAAATCAGCAGTTAACCCTTTTCTCTGAAGTGTGTTCTTTCATTTTCTGAAGGCATTTCATTATCAGAAGTTATACAACGTAGATGTGTTGGGTTTTAGCGTGTTTCTCTCATAGACTTCAATACAGCTGCCACCACAGTCGAGATTCAGTGATGTAATGACCCTTCCTTCTCTTTTAGGTTCCTTGGTGTGGCCCATCAGCATCTGAGCTGGGAGGCTGCACTGACTTTAGCTGCAGCAGCTGCCGTCAAAAACACTGTACTTCTTCAGATTTATTGAGTTCTGTACTTGTGTTACCTCCTTTAGAAGAACACAACTTCCATTTTACATTTTGCATTTAGTGGCTTTTAAAGCAGTTTGATTGTCATTTGGGGACAGTTATGAATTTGAAAATGCCAGCTACGGTAGTTTAGAAAGAATTTACATCAGATAAAAAACGTTGGTGGCTCAGTTTGTCCGGGAGCGTATCAATAATTCGGTGGTCACCGATCAGAGCGCCAGATCGGTTGTATTTTTTTCTAATGCCAGTTCTCTTGTTATTGTTAAATTCAAAATCAGTCAAACTCACTGCATTTATTTGCATGTTAGGTAACGTGCAGCCAGGGGTTGCTTTTGCACTAATAACTTTGAGTCTGCCATGACTCAATGAAAGTGAGAGATTTCTAATGATCTGTAAATAATGAGCCATGCAGCAGTCATCACAAACTAAGACCAAAGTGTTCATGGATCCAAAATGTGTCTAAACTGATGCAGCACACAGGTAGAATATTTCTATCTTATTGAACAATGGTGGGTTCAAATCTGAAGACTAGGAGTGTTTTTCCTCTAGGTACCTCCCTATGAACAATCGCTTAGGTTAATTACTTTTTAGGTGTGAGAGTGGTGTTAATATATATTGTTGGAAACAAGAGGTAGGAGTAAAAACTGGAAATAGAATTGAGCCAAAGAGTACTAGCCAATCACAGGCAGAGCAGGATTAGTCTTATGGTCCATAGCCATGAGTGAAAGTGAGCCTTGTGATCGACTGGCCAAATGGAAAAGACACGGAGTCCTGGCCGATACCTGATCCGTTTCATTACTGGTGCTAATACTGATCCAGCACAGCGGATTAGCGTCTCAATAGTATGAGATCCTGCAAGTTGTTTGACACACTGAAATAGGCCACAGATATCTGGTGGTTTCCAGGTCCATGAGGGAATTACAGGAAGTCCCCAGAGAAATGAGCAGCAGTGGTTCCTCCAACAAGAAAATGACTACTCTGCTCCTGGTTGTCATTCCTAATACATCGCATTACTTTCAGCACAGCTCTACAGTTATACAGTTTGTCCACTCATCCAACACATTGTCATTGTCACTGCATTTTTAAGATAATCCCAGTGGATTCTTGTGACTGTTCGTTTAGTCTAAGAAGTAGGGAATGTTCCTAAACATTTGAGGTTTCCCTCATTTGCAATGATGTTGAATTTATTATTTTTTTTATTTTATTTATTAGGAGTTTAATTATATTTGCTTCAAACCATTTAGTGTAATTTCCATGTCTCCATCCTCATTGTTTTAATTCAGCTCACCGTATTTTCCCCTAAAAGAGCCGATGATTCACCTGCTGCCACACGATGACATGAACCGTCATGTGCACACCGCACGCTCGGATCAAATCTCTGTTTCGCAGTTGTTTTTCTCGCTTAGGTTGTTTTTGATGCCTTCGCTGCATTGAATGTCCATTCTAGCTCGGAGACAGCTGAACGTCATCTAGCCTCACTGCTGTAGCCTGATTTAGTAAATGCCCTGGAACATTTATTGAGACAGTGTTTGAATGCCGCCCACTCAAATACTCTCTCCCTCCAACACCACCGCTCCTCTGCATCTCTGCTGCCAGATCTCTCGCCATTTCTCACCAGACTCCTCAGCGCCGTGTCTTCAGAAATGACCATCTTCTTTATGAGCATCTCCATCAGAAACAAAGCATCCATTGCTTTCCTTTGCTGCACCACCACTTCTAATAACATCGCCCCCCAGCGACGTCATCCTCACAATCATCTCCCCTTCATTTTCAACCCTATCATCCTCAATCGCATTTTTGCCATCAGGTCATCACAGGCTATTCTCCACATAAATTATATTTTGTCTCTTTCTCAGGGCTCCCTATGGAAAGGCAGTGGACATGTGGTCGGTGGGGTGTATCCTCGGGGAGCTGAGTGACGGACAGCCCTTGTTTCCAGGGGAAAGTGAGATAGATCAGGTTGGTGAGCCCCAAGTATGATGAAGTATGTTTGACACGAAATGATAAAAATAACAATTTTAATAAATGATAATTAGTACGTAATTTGTTGTAATAGTACAGTAATTGAGTCAGTAATTTGTCAAATAAAAATGGTATTTGTAGACTGTAGTTGTGAGGATTTGAAGCTTTTCTTTATCTCGTCTTGAAAACGTGAAAATAAAAGGTTCCTCTGTACCTGACGAGGAGCCTGAGAAAAATAGACATTTTAACAGTTTTGTGTGTCAGTGTGAGACGAAAATCACAGTTACAGTTTTTCTGGATTCAACACCTGGACAGGACAGATGTGCTTGTCTTTTGTTTGGGTCAGAAAAAAATAAGCAATTGGAAGACAACACAGTGGGCTTTTGGCGATTGACATTTTAACTAATCAAATCCAATCAAATGTTTTTATATATCGCCCAAAACACAAATCATGTCAGCCCTAGCCCCGAGCCACTATGAGAGAGACTTTGTGGATTTGTTGTGTCCCATCTTTCATCCCAAGAACTGTGAAATGTAAAATTAACAGAGTAGGTCAATGCATTGGGACATTTGCTCTTCTGGTTTCGGTCATCATCGCCGCATTGCCTCATGAACAATATAATGTATCTCAACAATAATGCAAATAAATAGCCAGAGTAGACGGGACAGCACACATTTATTAATATCACTCTGATGTGATGTCAGACAATGCCAAAAGGTTTTTCATTTTCATCTGGCATGTTGACGTCATCCATTAAAGCAACAAAGAAGACATACAAAAAACATACCAGTGACAGGGTCTATAAGAAATGCATACAATCTTTTAGATATTCTCAACAATATTTTTATATTTATGCTCATAGTGATGACATTCAGCTTCCCCTAAGCTCTCCTGAGTGTTTTAACATCTTTCAGCCATTGGTTGTTTATTTAACTTTACTGTTTTCTCTCACTTTCACCTGCAGCTAGCTCATGAACGTAGTGGAGCATTTAGTAATTAAAGGGACAGTGACATTTCTTTCAGGAGTTGTTGGAGAGGAAAACAGAGCACTTTTTGAATGGTCAAAATTTTAGTTTAAAACCTTAAAAGAAATGACCTATCATTTCCAGTAGTTAGCATGCTAACCAGCTAACCCAGCCTGTCCTGTCCACTTTGTTGCATAACAAAATGATAGCCCCCATAGTTTCAGCTAGAGGATGTATGTGAGTTCACTACGCGCAAGCTCTCTTAGATTTTAGTGCAATAAATGAGCAAAATAAACTCACAAAATGACTCCTCACCAAACAGAAAATTACAACCGTGCACCTTCTGAATTCAGGTTTCTCAAGCTTAATTGCCTCGTTAACTTGTCGTTAAACACATTCCATGAAAAAAAAAGACTCACATAAAACTGTCTTGGTTTGTCTCTCCTCAGTCACCTCTGGGTCCGCCGAAATAAATCCACAATTCACTGAGCAAGTCGCTCATCCACTGTCTCATTCAGTGGAAACACAAAAATACTCCAAAAACATGCTAATATAGTTTGGTAACTGTTGGATGTTTCAGTGTTTTATTGACAGCCTGTTGTGCTGCCCTCTAGTGGACACAATAAAATCAATCAATGCAGGTTCAAAGAATGTCCCCTCATGAATGTGTCGACCTCAACCTCAAGGTCTCTTCAGTGACTCTTTGATTATGTCACAGGATCTCAGTAGAAGAGTTTGCCCTGTTGTCATGGAAATATAGGGCCCTCCGTTGAGCACTTTAAGGACTTCCTGTCTGCGCTGGCTTAAAAGTTGCGACTGAAAATGAATTCTTGACCTCGTAAACAGCAGCTGACAAAACAACCTCAATATTTATAACCCTTTTTAAAAATGCTCATCCTGCATGTGTTCATTCTGCAAAAGTCTTGTTGGTGAGCGAATGCATGTACAGTAAGTCCACTATTAACTATGATGCTGCTTCATTTTCAGCTCTTCACCATTCAGAAGGTTTTGGGGCCGCTTCCTGCAGAACAGATGAAACTCTTCTACAACAACCCTCGCTTTCATGGAATCAGGGTAGGAAACATTCACCTTTTATCCTCTACACAGTATCTAATGTTCTTCTTCTTTCTCCTCCTCCTCCACTTTTCCCTCCTTTCCTTCTGTCTCCAGCTCTGTCTCCCTCTCTCTCTCTTTCTCTCCCTCTCTCTCTCTGTATCTCTCTCTCTTTCTCTCTCTCTCCCTCTCTCGTGGCAGCGTTCCCAGCACCATGACTGAGTGGATTGCTATGACTCATGAGATAGGTGGTTGGTGTTCAGTTTAGCAACAAGAGAAAATGTCCCAGAAGGCCGAACAAGACTTTGTGTGTTTGTGTGCATGTGTGTGTCCGTGTGTGTGTGTTTGGTAGTTTGTTTTGTGTGATCCAGTGATTGATTTCTGTATGACTTGAACGGACAG
Organism: Pagrus major; assembly: GCF_040436345.1. NCBI lineage: Eukaryota > Metazoa > Chordata > Actinopteri > Spariformes > Sparidae > Pagrus > Pagrus major. Next base: position 17,063,722 of record NC_133218.1, on the reverse strand, counting down.
CTTCTTCTTCTTCTTCTTCTTCTTCTTCTGCTTCTTCTTTTTTTTTAGTGTCTACTGTATCTTGGAAACAGCAATAGTAATTATTGCCAGCACAAAAATTTCCGTTTGGACACAAATTTGATCCATTGTTTGTGTGTGTGTGTGTGTGTGTGTGTGTGTGTGTGTGTGTGCCAGTTTCCCTCTGTTACTCATCCTCAGACTTTGGAGAGAAGGTACCAAGGCATCTTGACTGGTTTGATGTTAGATCTGATGAAGGTAAAATGTCAAGAAATACTCAAACATTGCCATAAACATGATGTGTTATCTATCAATAAGTAGTATCTGTAAAATTTTAGATGCAAGCCACTAAAATATGTTCCCTCCACGTGACTCCTCCTTCCTGTAGAACCTGTTGCTGCTGAACCCCACCGAGCGTTACCTGACAGAGCAGAGTTTGAACCATCCAGCCTTCCAGCCTCTGAGGCAGGCAGAGAGGGAGCGTCCTCCTCCTGCGTCTCCAAACCCGCCACGCTCCTCCAAGAGGAAAACACACCATCATGGAGAGAACACAGTTCCCACAAGGTGAAACTACACTTCTTTATTTTTACTTCCTATCGCTGCAGCTTCTACCTGCAGTCAGCTTACTATGAATCCCACTTAGTAAACACTGGGACTGATATTGGTTTTTGCCTTACCTGGATAACAACCTCAGTCACGGTACAGGAATATCTTTACTGCCGGCCAAATCTTTATCATCCATCCTAATTCCAACGTGGCAGCCAGAGAGCGAATGCTAATGCTGTAGCTCTTGAAGGAAAGGAGTTGAAGTGGGTGAAAAAAACGTGTCCTCCAGAGCTTGTTGAAAACAGACTTTGCATAAAATGATTATATGGTGTATACCATCCATGTGTGCAGGGAACATCTTTTCTTTCCCACACTGTACAATGCGCCCTTTTAAAAAACATTTATCTTTATTAGATTGAGAAAAATAATATTTCAAGGTTAAATTGGCCCTTCATCAGGTAGAGAGGCGTCATTATCATTATCACTTAATGCCTCTGTGTCTTGTGAAACAGAACAATTTTTTGGACATGGAAGAAGTGTACGTGTTTTGCATCGTGACCTGTATTGTATTAAATAAAGCAGTTCCCATTTTTTCCCTTTATGACGTAAATCTGTTTTGTTTTTTGTTTTTTTTATGAATAAATTGAAGCAATCATTGCTTCTTTTTGTAAGTATTGTTTTCTGAGATTTCCGATCCAAGAAAAGATTTATCTCAGTTTAACTTTTCAGTTCGACCCGGCACGGCTGCATCGCAGTCGGGCTGCAATGTGGTTATTTTCCGTCCTCCGCACGACTTCATACACCACTTAAGGAGTTGAGCATTTTGCTTGACCGGATTTGTTATACATGCTCAGATTTTGTTGATTTGATTTTGGATTTCGATATTATCTTGATTTTTATGTTTGGGGTTTTTTTTGTCTGCCATATGAGAGTTGAATGTTTTTGAGAGACTCTTTGAACAGTTCTTAGATTAAAAAGTAGAGAGAGTTTCCATTAAAAAAGATTTGGACTTGAAGCTTAATATAATTGATAAGCTGAAATAATAAACAGTCCCCTATCGGTCTATCTGTCTGCCCCTCCAGGAGTCACACTAAGAGCACGAGCCGTCGCTCCAACAGCAAAGAATGTTCCAGCCTCCCTCGACATGGCGACCTCCATCACCTTAGCAACAAGAGTTTCCTCAATGGAAACAAACCACCCCCATCCAGCTTGAGTCCTACGCTCCACCCCAAGGGCCAGTACATGTCCCAGACCCTTAATCGTTCTGCCTCATCCAGCAAAGACCTGGCTAACAACAACCTGCCACACCTCCTCAGTCCCAAAGAAGTAAAAGGCAAGACAGAGTTTGATTTCAGCTTGGGCCCCTCACCAAAGCTGTCAGACCCGGGACACGGGGCGAAGTACGGCCACAGCAAACCCAGCTCCTCCCGCTCTCAGCAGCAGCAACAGCAGGCTGGCCGCCACACCTTCCTGGAAGGCAAGACCAACACACTGCAGTCTGGAGGAGAGAAACAACACGGCCGACACGCCCACAGTATGGCCGACTCTGCCCATGGATCCATGTCATCCTCTTCTAAGAGTTCAGCCTCTTATCTCAGCCTGTCCAAGAGCCACAGTGCGCTGAGTGATGCCAAATCTGTAGGGAACCTCAGCGACGGTCGACTCCACCCAGACGACCCAAACTCCAACACGACAGCAGGGGTGGGACCCAGTGCCCGCTTCTTCCCCGCCAGCTGTTTAGATCTCAATGCCCCTTCAGGTCCTCCGGGGCCGCCTGGCAGCCCTTCTACTCGACACAGCGATCGATCCGGGCACAGCCCCGCCTCTCGTAGCAGCGGCAACGTCCGCATGGAGAGCAGCACTCTGGACTCATCATCCAGACACAAATCCAGACATAAATCTATGGCACCAGGTAGGTTGAAGAGTCGGATTTGTATTCAGTAGTCAACTTCATTGTCCACTGAATTAAGAATGGAGAATTGAACTTGGCCTCAGGCGTCAACCAGATTTTTTTAAGTATTTATATCCAGTGCATCAAACACTAGATCTCTGCAACCTCCCTCCTCCACCAAAACAAACAGAAATCCAGACAGCTGTCAAATTATTAACATGTCAATAGTAGAATAATCAATAATAAAAATAAACTTGACATGAAGTTATTTTCTTTTCTCCAGAGGAGGCCGGTGCTCCGGAGCTTTTAGACCCAGGAGGAACAGGGATGCCCTCCACTCACACTCTGCCTTCTCCACATGAGTCTTATCACTACGGCCTGGGCTACACCTCCCCCTTCTCCTCTCAGCAACGGCCTCAACGCCACTCCATGTACGTGAGGAGGGAGCGCCATCGACCACACGGGGTCGAGGGTGGGATGGCGGGCTTGCCTGCGCCGGGGCAGGCCATACCGACACGTGCCAGCAGCCTGCAGCTCCTCTCCCCCCAACTGCAGCACCGGACCACCCTCACTGGACACTCAGTGAGCTCCTCGAGAGAGGACTGCACTGATGACATGACGAGGGTTAGTGGCGGACAGTCCTGTGAGTGTGGGGAGTTAAAGGAAAGATTCACCCTAAAATACTGACACTTGTGCTGATAAAGGGTCCATTAACCAAACATTATTACTATTCCCAGGTGTAAAATGTAGAGGATATACTGTATGTTCTACCATGGCTGAAATATTGGGCCAGAACATTGTTGTTCTTAAAATAACTTATAACACATGCACACACGCGTGGAGGATCCTTTTCCTCTTTGTTTTGTGAGCATTAAATGAGTTAGATCGTTGACTAAAATGCAAAGCAGCTCATCCTTTGAAGCACACAAGGTTTGACACTGAAAACTCTGAGGTCAAGTCTTCAGTAATTTCATGACAGCAAGTGGTTCTTTTTTTAGAATGATGGTATATTTGAGACTAAATAGCGTTAAAAAAAAATAACTGTCTCAGGCAGAATAAAAACACATTGAAATAAAATGATATGGATGTGTATTTCTCCACCAGAACAACATACTGTATCTGTCACTGTCGAGAGAGTTTTAAACAACATAAAGACCTAAATATAGGAGATAAGATGTACAGGAAACAGTTGAATGGACAGTTAAATTAACAAATAAAATATTATTAATGAATTTAATTTAAGTAAAGAAATGGTGGTAATAAATAATAAAAATGTCTCTCCAAATGATTCTAATGTAAACAAAAGCAGCTGTTAGTCCAACACTTCTTTTGGTGGTGGGACTTTGGACTCATGGCCTCAGTATTTCTAAAATCATGGCTACGGCCCTGATATGACAAAGAAATGATGATGGAGCAGACTGCTAGTCGACGAATACCATGTTAGTGCTTTCTTTTCTGGAAGCTGCCCTCGTAGGAGTTGTTACCGTCCCCATGGCAACAGCAACATCTGTCGTAGGTTGAATTTTCAGTATCTCTGTCTGTAGCTTTACAGAGAATTTGTTTTTAACAGACAGTGTCTTTAAAGCACTCGTAGCTGGTTTTCAATCTTGTAGCTAATGCTAAGTTTACCTAAGTAGTGTTTTTCAAGTTATTACTAAGTTTCTTACTCTCAAAACTCTTAAGAATAACTATTATTTTTCAATAATAGATCATCTCAAGAGGGGAAATTGATAATAGTTCCTATGCACATAAAAAAGAAAACACATAAACAAACGTTAACATATATACACAACAGATAACATATGAAACAAAAACTACAATATTAACACAAACACATAATCCACCATATATATTCCAGGAGCCAGCACAGCAACAACATTAAAAAGTGAGACAGTATTAAAGGAGACATATAATGCTCATTTTCAGGTTCATAATTTTATTTTGGGTTTCTACTAGAATAGGTTTACATGCTTTAATGCTCCAAAAACACATCATTTTCTCATATTGTCCAGTGCTGCAGCTCTGTATTCCCCCTCTGTCTGTCTCTTCAGCTCCTGTCTCTTTAAGGCCCTCCCCCTCCTGAATACCCAGTCTGCTCTGATTGGTCAACTCACACATGCCTGAGCCAGCACCGCTAACACCAACAGAGCAGCTGTGTTAAATTAATACTAGAACTAAACTAGACGCTCAGCATCAATTATCTTATTACTCATCATCATATTACTTAAAGACGGGACTACATTACGAGGCGTTTCAGGAGCAGTGTTTTCTGCTGGAGAGAGGAGCCTCTGTTGGTGCGGACTTTGAGCTATTAAACTTTCAAGACCCTATATAACACACTGAAGGCAAGGAAAAAATGGAAAAAGCATAATTGGTCTCCTTTGATACAACTAATTAGTAAACAAAAGGTCTTGACTTGCATTCAAGCCCACACACACATTACCGATATTACACTGCATGTCTATGGGTGAAACTTTTCTTTGAAACATGTATTGAAAATGTATTTTCAATACATGTTTGACGCGTGTGTGCCGGGACTGTCACTGTCTCACATTATCATTGCCTCTGCTTCATGCTGCTTCTGCAGTCTGCTTTGACCTGCGCCTGTCCGTCTTCTCAACAGAGTGAGCCTTCCCCTAAAGACATGAGCCACCCTTGTGCCCCCATCAAAGACTCTACGAGGGACAACACAGCTGCTTTTCATACACAGCGCTCTAAAAACGAGGTCCGACCCCTTGACTCCTCCCTACCTCAACACAGCCAGTAGCTCTTCTGACCGCTGGTTTCCATAGCTTTTTCTGTTTCTACTCAGGTCAACAGCTTCACTGCACGTTGTCGCTGGTATAAATGTAGCCTCACTGAAATGCTTTAAGATTGTCCCGAATGTCATGTGATGTGAGCCAGCAGTCTTAGCTAATGATAAGCAATGAAGTGATTAAATGGAGATGATCTATGACAAAGCTGAAGATACTGAGAACTCTGTGTGGTCCTGTGTCCATGTGTGTACCTGTTTGTCTGCATGATGTGTGTGTCTTTAAGGTGGGCATGTATCACGACCCTCATGGCGAGGATGGAGGTTCCTCCAAGGAGAACCGGATGATCTTCACTGAGTCCATGCCTCGGAGAGTAGGCAGCTTCTACCGAGGTAAAGAACAGGACAGAGTGTGTGTTGTGTCAGGACGGTTAACGATTTAAAGGATAAGTTCACCCAAAATTGAAAATTTAGTCAGTGTCTACTCGCCCTCATGCTGATGGAAAGATGGAATTTTCGTAGTCCACAAAACATTTCTGGAGCTTCACAGTAAAACAGTGTTACAGCATTCTTCTGAACAACTGATGTAGATGGGGACCTGTTTTAAAATGTAATAGAACAACCTAAAAAGATGTAAAATGGTGCAATACAGCTCGTCCACTTTCTCCTGAAATCACAAGATCTTAAATTGATTTGAAAAGATTATTTACACCCTTTTTTAAGCATAGATTTTCACTTTAGCCGCTTAACTAAAACCGTCGTGACTCTAACATGAGTTGTTAGCAAAAAAGTCCCCAGTCTTTGAGGGTATGGAGGTGATAATGACTGAATTTTCATTTTTGGGTGAACTTATCCTTTAAGCAAGTTTATTTGTGTAGCACCTTTCAACAACAAGGCAAATCAAAATGCTTGACACAACATAGAATAGGCCAATCAGACAAGATATAAAAGAAATACAAGGCAACATAAAAGGACACAATAAGAATAAAATAAATAGGAGATCATTATTATAATAAATAATACAATACTTTACATAGTACCTTTGAAAACAGAGTTTACAAAGTGACAAACAAGCAAAAGCAGGAAGTTCAGAAAGGAAACATTACAGAATAAACACACAACAGTCAAGCCAAACACAAGGAAGCCTAGTCTAAGGTGAGCTAGAACAAGAAGGCAAGAGCAGACAATGTAAAAAAAAAAAAGTCAACCTGAGTAATTATAAATTATAAAAAGGAGTAAAAGTGATAAAACAGGCAAAAATCACGGGTAAAAAAAAAGAAATGTAATAAAGAAATAAATAAAATAATGAATCAATAAAGGATGATTATTATTATTATAATTAGCACAAATTGAATAAAACTCCAAAGCCTGCTAGCAGCTTTGTGGTGCTGTGAGACAGCATGTTGATGTTTAGCAGATATAGTAATTACCGTGTGTACCGTACACAAAGTACTGCTGAGGTTGATGGGAATGTCATTAGTTTTGCAGCTCTTTGGTCATTAAACAAGGTATTGATCAGCTTACATTTTGACTTAATGGAGCAAGTGGTAAAATGAAGGTAAAGGACTATTAAATTATTGCAATTAATTCTCAGGTTTATATGAATGTACCAAATGTATCAAATGTAATGGCAGTTGTGTAGACATTTCAGTCAAACACACACATTTTAACCTGGTAGCCCCAGCGGAAAAGTCAGAGGATCAACTGAGACTAGCTTAAGAGTAAGTAGGATTCATAGCCGTTTCCTGGCAGGCTATCCAGTAGTTGATCGATCAACCAACATTTCTGTCCCTAAAACTACATGACTATCATTACTAACAGGGAAGCTATAATAATGAATAAATATCTCTAAATTTAATGCATTAAAAGAAACCTTTAAAGCCTCACTTTACTGGGGAAAGTAACCAGACACATCTAAACCATTCAGTGCTTTAAACACCAGGGGGGAAGTACAGACAAAAAAAAAAAGAAATACAACCCATAAAGGACCTGAAGGAGAGATTTAAAAGAAACCCCCACTTTAACATACAATATGTAAAGATATTACCAGAGAGCTTCTCTGGATGAATTAGTTTGACACAAAAAACCTGGGGGTTTCTGACAGATTAATAGTAAATGTCAGGTCTTAGAATCAAGGAACAAAGGTTTCTTTCTACATTTGTCATTTTGTATTGTGTTCAGCAATTATACAGGGAGAAATCCATAATGAAAAAGGCAAAGTGGGCTTAAATAGACAAGGCAGACATGGTGGATTTTGGGGAATGTGAGTGCAACATGAAATAATAAAATAACTCCCAGAATACATTAAACGTCACAGATTAATAATATCCAAGGCAGATCGCCCTGTTAAAATTGACCAACAAATGCTGCTCAGTAAAATCTACAGATATACAATTTCTCTTCTCTTTGTTTGTCTTCAGTTCCCTCTCCTAGACCAGATAACTCCTCCTCTTTCCATGACGGTGTCGGGCAGGGTCGAGGGCCAGTCGTCCCTGTTGTACCCGTAGATCCTGTCGCCATGGCCAACCACTCCAAACGCCAGACGGCTTTTGACTGGTGAGAATTTATTCATCATGAATTTTTTTGAACTGGAATTTTCCTCAACTGTAATGCCAGGCAGCGCCACAATAGATGTACATTCAAGGTTGTGTCAAGGCAACTTGCTTGATAGAAACTGAAGTGACCACATTTATAGTTGACAGGTCTTCATATATGTTAATCAAACAGAATTGCACTCAAATGTTCATAAAAATGAAATGTTGACATTTTATATCCGAAAGGTCATCTACACTGTGACATCATAATGTTATGCAAAAGCACTGTTCTGGTTATTTTTCACGCCACGAGGGGAGACTGTGACCCTCTTTGTCAGATACTGAATTGGTGACACTAATCTTGCGTGCCCACCTTGAAACTGTGGTGATTGGAGAGCTCTTCTTTGCTGCTGGGTTGAAAATGTGTGAAGCATCCTTGTTTATACAATTCGTATAAAAAGTCCTAAAGTATCTGATATTAAATATACTTGACTATCTAAAAATTATAAGTAAGAGTACTATGCATGTATTTACATTTATGTACTGTGATTAATGTATACTAAGTTATTTGCTTAAAAACTTCTTATTTTGCTTAAGCCATCTTTTCATACTGTAAATTTGTTGTAGTCATCACTTAATCTACTGCGGTTGCATTTGAGACACACCTGAGAAGAGGTAACCGTTTAATCTTGAGCTTGTAGTTACAACCACGGGTCATATAAACAATTATCCAAATTTGCCTTGTAGGACCACCGCAGAAGCAATGGTCATGAATCCTCCAGAGCCGACCAAAGAGAAGGAAAAACAAGGCTTCTTCAGAGCCATGAAGAAGAAAAAGAAGAAGACACAAATAGTAAGATCATTTAAGCTGTCACTTGTTATTTCATCCAGCACACCTGCAAACATTCCCTTTTGGTATGATGATGTTTCCCTTGTCTATTTTAGTTTGTAGGTGCATTTGAAAATGTTTTTCTGTAGAACCAATATCTTCTGTCATCAATGTTTAAAATGTTCTAAACAGTGTCAAAATGACATAAACATACTGTGTGAATGAACACTGATGACAACCAAGAGTGTTACTAATACAGGGTAATACAGGTTTATTGCAATGTGGGTCTTATTTTCATAATTTCCGCCATCTTTCATATTGATATTAGTAACATTGGACTCACCAAGCTAACTCCTAACGTCAGGGAAACATGGCGACTTCACGGCAATGAGGAACGACGGGCCAAGAAGCACGAGCAGTGAGATTATCAGACAGATTGTAAAAAAGAAAAAGGCCCTGTTTACTCAAACATTAAGGCTTTCTCGAAGGCAGTGACTATTGTTGTGAAACCCTCTGCATTTTTTATACGTAGAGTTCCGGATGCTTCCATCAGGGCGGAGGTTTAGTCTCCCTCAGGGCAGCACGAACAGATACAGATGATCTTTTATTCCATCAGCTATTGGCTTTTTAAACAAACTATAACCTCCATGATCCATGGTGATAGTGTAAGTGGATGTGGTTGATGTATTATGCATTTGTGTTTGATTACTGTCTGTAAGGCAAATTGCCCCGCGGGGACATTAAAGCTTTACTCTACTCTATACCTGGAAGAAACAACAAAGGTGAACATTAAAATGATCCTTTCAGTTGTTTGTTGAAACAGTTTATAGACGAGCTTCTAGCTCAGCATAAACTTATTGTTTAAGTCAAGTTTTTATCTAAATGTAGCTCAAATTTTAACCAGATTTTCAGAAAAAGGAAATGTGAATTAATTCACACTTTCAGCCACTACTGTTATGTTATAAAGTGATTAAAGGTCCCATATTATAGAAAGTGAGATTTCATGTCTTTTTGATTCTAGGTGCTATATAACTGTGAAAGTATCAAAACACTCAAAAAGAAATGTGCACAGCCTGCATTCAGAAACTGTGCCTTTTAAACGAGCCGTCAGCACTTCTGTCTACAACTATGCAGTCAGCACCCTTAGCCACGCACCAAGCACTGCAAAAACACTGGTTGAACTGATGCAGAAAGATGGTGAGTGGGGCCTACTCAGGCCTGTGAGAGCTAACCAATCTGGCTTTTTCAGGGGAGGTCCTAAAAGAGACAGGAGCGCAGGAAACTCAGGAAATGGAGCGTTTAGACAGAGGAGGATTATAGGTTATTACTGAGAAAAATAATTTGTTTTATGAACATTAGAGCATACATACTTTAGACACCCAAAGTAAAAGTACAATTTGAACATGAAAATGAACATAATAGAGGGCTGCAGGGGTGACCTGTTTTTGTAGGCTAACCCAAGAGGTAGCATCTCCTTGTTTCCCTCAATTAAATGTTTATGGGATTTTTGATTATTGCAGACAATTAGCTCCGTGACAAACACAAGCTTATGATACTTACATGTTTTGTTCATCAAGATAATCTTCACAGATGAACACCTTTCATGGTTTTTGAAGCGTAAATGAAATCGCCAGAAGTTAAAAGCTAACATTAGGCTATAAACTAACAACAGGTCACCATCACTAAGTGTCTTACACTATAGACACATTACTGTAAGATGATTAATCCTGTAAAGGCTAGTGAGTAAATGGTCCATGGTTGGTGTGATGTGTCCCTGACAACTTCTGTAGTTTCATTCTGCCACTTGTTAGCAACCGCCGTTTTTAAGACATGTAAATGCCTTAAAATTCAAATGTGGGTAAATTACTGGCGTATTTTATGCCATAAAACAAACATGAAAATATCTTAAGCTTGTGGTAACCACAGACCTTATTTCAGCCATTTAACTGAAAATATAATTTTAAAAAACCCATAGACTCATTCCTGCGGCACTCTACATGTGTCACCATGAAACAAAGGGGACCCAAACCCCTACACACAGGCTGGCAGGTAACTTAACAAAAGGCGAGCTTTATTAACATAAAGCCAAAGTCCAAAATTGTGGCAACAAAAGGCAGAAAACAAAAAAGGAAAAAAAAGAAACAAAAGCAAACAGAAACAATGCTGGTAATAAGGAACCAAAAGCCAGAAGGACACGACAGGAAGCTGGAACAGGGAGACACAGGAACACAAGGGTAGAACAGAACAGGAACAAGAGACGCATGACGAACAGAACAGACGAACTGACAAATAGTGAGGGGAAGACAAGGACATACTGTAAATACGCAAGGGCTGATTAACAGATAGAACACAGCTGAGGAGAGAAAAGGGCAGGAAAACAGACAAAGGGAGGAAATGAAAAGCAAGGGAGGACAGAACTTCAAAATAAAACAGGAAAAACCTAAACCACAAATTCAAACCATGACAATATGGGACCTTTAAAATGATTCCACTTAAACATTGATATTGAAATATGGCATGAGAATATTTTCATCTATTAATTTGAGGAAGGTTAAAGTTTCCTCATTGGTCCAAACATATCTGATGTTTTCGCTAAAGTTTTACATCTATCTAGTCGATACACCCTCTTTACCATTTTCATTTTTTGCCTTGTTGGCCTTCATCGTTTTGAGGTCGCCATGTCATTTACAGGTAGAATTATAATGCGCAAGTTGTAATACACAGAATTATCCTTTAATGCTGCTCTGAATTTACACCCACTCTGTTTTCTTCTCTTTCTATCTTAACAATCGAATGTTCATGCTGTTATTGATTTTCTCTCTGTACCTGTTGTCCAATGGTATTTTTTTTAGATGATTATGCATCAGGTGCTGCAGTAGTTTTTCTCTTTGCTGTCAGAGATTTGTGTTGAGAGTTGTGGCTGTGCATCTTCTGCTCCACAGACAGACATGGAGGACGGGAGGAACCCCAGCATCAAGAAAAGCCTTTTCCCCCTCTTTAGCTCTAAGAATAGCTTAAAGCACAACTCAGCAGTCAAAGTCCTACCTGTAGTCGCCTCGCCCATGGTACAACACCAGCCTCCCGCGCCCTACCCTGCCTCACCAGTAATCTAACCTCAACACTACAACTGCATGTTAACTGACACGGCACTAACCACAATGAGCTGGTTTGAAATCCTCTCAAGCGTCTGGTGATTGGTTGACTGAGAAATAATCCAAATTGAAAGGATTTCAAATACATTTTGAATCTGATGCTGCACGGTGTTTGTGCATTCATTTTGTCTCGCCATACAGTGTGTCAAATGCAGTCACCTTGCATTTACATTGCATTGTTAGACGTTGATTTCATGCTGCAGTGTGTGCTGTTTGTGAGGCCGACACTTCTGCACGCCAAGACTCATTCTTTTCAAACAGAACGTCATGTTATCATATGAGGGTCATCAACTCATTTATAGGCACCTGAACCCACACATTCATCCAAATTCATACCTTTTACAGTGCTGTATACACTACATTTAAAGCACAGCCGATTCAAATGAATCAGGCTCCAGCAGAGCTTGATGATGAGCTGATCATTTGATTCAGGTGTGTGGAGCAGGGAAACACTTAAAACATGTGGGGCAGAATGCCACCGGGACCAGAATGGAAATAAACAAATTGATGATTGAATAATCGCTTAAGTCAGTTATTAAGCTGAGTGTTCGCCCCTTTTGGCTTCTCAAAGAGAGCATGTGCTTTTCTTTGTTTTATAACAGTTTAAATTTGACCTCTTTGTCTTTAGACTGTTGATTAGACAAAAAAAAAAGGCAGACATAAACTTCTTCTTTCATTCCCAAACTTAAGGATGACGTGGCCCAAATCGGAAAATCTTCTAGGGACCAGCCAAACTTTAATTCGCAACTCTGATCCCATCATTGTTGCGATGTAGGATACGTGCCGATGTTGTGTCGAAGACTGCAATGCTAACCCCTGACCTTGACCTACACCATTGAGTGCAGTTTAAGGTCAGCAGGAAAAATGGACTTCAACACAACACAAGATAAAAAAAAAAAGGTCACATGAAGGAATAGTAACACATAATTTAACTCCTGTTTTAACCAGATTACTTTTTAAATGTAAATATTTAATCATAAATATTTTATTGTGATTTCAAACTTAACCACAGAATTTAATATTAGAAACTTGTCTATTTATTGTAAATTGTCTCTCGCGGTCCATCTGCAGTACCTTCAGGGCCCACCAGGGGGGCACAGCCCACACTTTGGGAATCACTGGTTTAGAGATTAAACGATTAATCAATTAATTAAAAATAGATCTGATTGACAGTCAAAATAATGGTTAGTTGTAGCCCTGATGTGAAATTAACTTGTGCATTTTTTTCTGTATAAAGTCATCACCATTGCCATCTCCTTGTGTTTTGTCTGCCAGACGGGTGCATGAAGAACCTCACCGGGATCTGAGTGAGATGTGTTGTGTGAGGAAAATGAGTGTAGTGACCTCGCCATAGAGAGAATAACATTGACATGAAGCAAATATTTTGGTATAATTAATAATAACGCCTCTGTATTTTGTTAGGTTCCTGGTAATGGACAAGAGCACTTGTCCCTGCAGAGGAGCTCCAAGTCGTCCTCTCACCACGGCAGCCGGCGGAAAAACCGTGAGCGGTCCCGAGACAGAGACCGGGAGCGGGAACAGAGCCGGGACCGAGACCGGGACAGAGAGCGAGAGAGAGAGAGGGAGAGAGAAAGAGAGAGGGAAAGGGAGAGAGAGAGGGAAAGAGGGAGGGAGAGAGAGAGAGTGAACGACTGGCCACCAGACAAACCAGTGGACTCCCACTCTCAGGTACCAACATGCTGAAGACTCAGTTTGTTCTTGTTTGAAGATCATGGCCCAGAGCACAAGTCACACAGAGTCTGTCAAAATACAATGTTGTTTTATAACCATAATACCCCCTCAGTGTCAGTCATGAATGCGTAAATCATTTGAAAATCATGTTAATTCAGTCGCGTAATAGCTATTTGTAGGTGAAGTCATACAAAGCACTTTAAAACTCAGATTCTGTGTATAATGTCCTTCAAAAATATGAAAGACTGTGGACAAAAGAATGTCAGGGGATGTCAGTCGAAAGTGAAGCAAAATTGGTCTTCAGCGTTTAGTTATGTCAATGAAAATATATTATAACTATAAAGTCACAAATATATTTCTTGCAGAGAAGTGGTTTCGACTTATTGCATGGTAACAGATTTAAAAACCCTGAAATATCAGCGACACCAAAGAAAGAAAATAGATAGATTATACTGTCAATTATAAATCTTGATTATTTTATATTTTAATCATTTTCTATTATAATCCATCAATAAGTACAAGTCATCATTTTAAATGTTAGGTTTTTTTGGAAAAGCAACAGAGTTACACAATTTCAACTAATCACTAAGCCCATTCCCAGAACTGACACACATCTGCATTTCACATTGATTCTCACTCTGCATGTTTCAGGGATTTACAAACCTCAGGAAAAACAGGAAGGCTTTTGTTCATAAATGGAAAAAAGTATTTAATATGTTTTTAAATACACAATATCTTGAAATTTGAAGGTGCAGAATCCTGTAAAAAATGTATTTGTTTATTCACGGTAAACACAGATTCAATAGAGTTGAATGAAATAGAGTAAAATAAATAATACAGAATTCTGTTCTTGAAATGTATGCAAATTTGTGCATATTTAAACAGAATTTTCATGATAATATCTTTTAGTTAGTGTTTTAACTGTATTTACCTGCAGTGTCACAGGTTAAGTTTTCAGTAGGAATGAACACAGTGTAGGAAAGTCAGAGTATTTTGAGACAGACTAATGAACGGTTGGATTTGATATTTTGGTGGGAAGTCCTATCTTTTGAGATTATTCATCAATATTTTTTTCTCTCTGAACAGAGTCAACCACTCAAATCACTCCGCAGGCTCCTTCACCTCTCCCCTTCTTCCTCAAATCAAGGACAGCCTCCTCCTCCTCCTCCTCAAGACCTGCGCTTCCAGCCCCCCCTCCCCAACCCCCCTCAGCCTTCCTCTAAAGCGGGCTACTCCGAGGGTCGAGGACACGGCGAGAGCAGGGGCCACTCCGGGGTGAGCAGCTCTGCCCAGGCTAAGAGCCGCAAGGCCAGCTACCCCCTCCCCGGACAAATCGAGTCCAGCTGGCACGTGTCTGCTTTACAGCGGGCCGAGGGCGCTCAGTTCACCCCAGAACAGCTGGGCATCAAACCGGGGCAGAACGGACCCACCTTTACAAGAGCCTCCCGTTCCAGGATGCCAAACCTCAACGACCTGAAGGAGACCGCGCTGTAACCCCACCCCGAACCACACCACCTCCAACATGTCTCCATCCTGGAAGCATCTGCCAGACATCATGGTACTGTCGTGAAAGTTTACATGAAAGCCTATTTCACTGGATCAAGTCCTCTTCAGAAACATAGTTTCATTTGATGCTCATGTCTCTGAAATCTACAAAGACTAGACATCGACAGGCCGACCACAAACAGAAGTAACTGTGTTGTTTAGGGATTCAAAGACAGGAAAGAGTCCGCTCCCTCTCGGGATGCCAGTACTGTATCAGTTGTATGTTATTCTCTCTCTACTTAACAAGGTTAGAACATCAGAATGAGCTGATCTTTCCTGACAAGGAGACACTGCCCATGTGGCCTCTTTGCTGCCATCTTCTGCTCACAGGACTCTACAGCAACACATCAGACAGCCGCCATCCCAGCGGCGGCCAATAAACTCAAATGTTTTTCAAGCTCTGATATTTGATAAGAACAAAAAAAGAAGAAGATTTATATCAACATTATTTATTAAATATTTATTTGTTTTAAATTCAAGGATATAAGCTATAAATGACACAGTATGTAGGCTATATGGGAATATTATAAGGTAATATAGAATTAAATGTGTAATTGCAAGAGCTTTAGTTTCGACACAAAGAAATGCATAGATATTTATGTGTTGATAATACAATATGTCACAAGGAATATTTAATAATGGTGAATGTCCTTTTTTGTTCAATTTGATATGTTATGAACAGATTTTCACTTTATATCATGTTATTTTTACCCTTTTTTCTGTTTGTTTCATCCAACTGTAAAGAAATATTGCTTACTTGGTACCCAAAGTGGAAAAAAAACCATCTATATCACATCTAGTACAAATCTGCCCATCACCCTCATGACATTAGTTTTGAAGTTTTTTGACAAAATCGGGCTATTTGTCAACAGGGTTTGGTAGCAGAAGAGCCAGAGTGAGACTGTTACATACAGTTTGTCAGTTCACTTTATGTCCCACTCTTGTGAAACGTGAAGCCTCATTTTCAGTCTCTCAGTTCATTTATCAGCAACAACAGCTTTCCAGCTCCATGCTGCCATGTTGGTTTTGTCTACAGCCTTAACAGCAAGTATCAGGCATCGAGACTCCGGTGCCCTTATGTAGAGAAAAGTTAACCTCTTGAAATGAGGTTCAGTTGACTCAAATGCAACATCTAAGTGTTGAAGATCTGCAAAAAAGGCATACCTCACCTACAACCTTTAAGATCTTAAAGGTTAAATCTGGTGGTGTTTTATATTTTGTCAATGTCAACAAATCCCGTGATGAGACCAAAACCAACAATGAATTGAATTTACTAACAAGTGGTGTCTGTGTATCTAAAACCTGATGTAGCTTATAGCTCTGTGCTGTAATTGTTGTCCAAAAACTATTAGAAACACGTTCGTGAGCCGCACTGTCAAACTAGGTGACATGTACGTACACCATCCTGCAGCTGTAAATACTCACTGGAGAACCAAATACTTGTATGTATTAATCCTCAGCTCAAAATAGTCCTCAACAAATGTATTATCTATTTCTGTTTGAGTAGCTACAGTGCCCAGTTGTTTTAAGACATGATTTTTAAAAAAAAAATGTATAAAACTAAACTGACTTAAATAAAACTTTATATTTGTGACCAGTTTTTAAGGATTTACATTTAAGGTAGAAACAAATAGACTTCAAGTAATGAGAGACGGATGAACGCTGCGTTCAGACTGACTTGAGCCCTGCTTAAAAAAAAGCAGCCGTCTCATTAATTTAAAGCAACATCATGTACTTTTTTACCTTAAAATAAGAAACACAGAACTCATTTTGATGGTACAGTGTCTTGTAATAGAGTGAATAGTGTCTCAGTCACCTTGTTTCTGCATTATGTAACTTAAGTGAGAGGGTAGGATCACAGTGTCGCATACGTCTTTACTTCAAGATACATGTTTTCAACACATAACATTGTTACAGACCTGGGATTTGTATTTATGACAATGGTATTGTACTCAGAAACTGTGGGGGGCGCCAAATCGCACAAAATGCCAATTTCTACATAATGTTGCTTTAAATGAGGCCAGTCCTGCTGTTTAGTCTTTCAAAAAGACCCATTATTGTTGTGACATCACTTAAATACATACTAGCGCACATTAGTGGTAGATTACTTGTTGCCTGTGATTTGAAGACTGTTTCTTCTGTTTGTCTCACACTTGGCATGACAATAGATATTCCAGTGTGTTGTAAATCTAGTCTTAGAGTAAAATAGTCAAAGAGTATTATAAGTGTTTTAACATCTAAAAAACCTTTAAACGCATTAATCTCTTACTCCATCCACGAAGCGGGGCTGTTCTGGGTCCGCTAACACATTGTTGGTTTTGGTTTTGTTCATGGGATTTGTTTACAGTCAAGAGATATAACGATAATAACACCAGACTTATCCTTTAACGTGTGTGTTTACATTTTTCTGTGTGCATTTTAAAAGCTTGTGTTCTCAACGTTTTTGTAAATGCCTTTTGTAAAAATCAGAATTTGGTTTTCCTACTTTTTCGCATAACAACGTTTACTTTTAATATCAACAACAGTCATGATCAGGGATGATTTTACCTAACTAGGTTAGTCATAAAAGCATTTACTTGTTGTCTACTGATCTGTGGATGATAAAAGAAACAGCGTTGTATAGAACAATAAACTATTTGTGGCCTAGGGGAAATATACAGGATACTTTTCCTTCCAGTTTCACTTCAATCTGTTGTTTCTTCCTCTTATTCTGTGGTTTCAAAGCTTAAAGTGAAGAAGAAATGCTTATATATCACAGAAGGAGCGAAGGAAGGAAAGCAGGTTGGATGCATTTGTGCAAATTTCAAGCCATCTGTGGACTCGAGAGAGGGTTTAGTTTTGGAGAATTTCATGTTTTGTTTCTCGTCTGTGGAAAGGATGAAATCACACATGCAGAAAAGAAAGAAAACACCATTTAACCAATTGACTACATGGCTGATTGAAAGCAATAACTTTCAGAAAGAGACTCTGACTGATGCAGATTGCACTGGCTAAATAAGTGGCTAGGTGAATTGGAGCCAAATATAGCACAGAGAGGGATTTCCAGTAGGAGACTGTGATTAAAGCAACTGTCCACATATAATATCAAGACATCGCTCTGCAATACATTTTTTATTTTGGATTTGTCCTCATACATGACCCAGGACGGATAAAAACTGCCCCATGTTGTGTATTGTGGAAAATCCTGATTGCTAGTGATTGTAAATGACTGCTAACGTGGGTTTGTCCGTATCATTAATGGGACAGAGTGATGACAACGCTTGCCTTGCCAGTGACCCGAAGCCTTATATTAGCTTACTGACTCAACACTTCAGATGGAAATGGAGGCTTCAACCACCCCAGTAAGTCACATACACTGAAAACTGAGACGAGACGAAGAATTTTTGTTCACAGATATGAATGTGTTTCCTAAAACATCAGTTCTTTTTTTCATTAAGCTGTTTCCCACTTCTTACAGGGTGTAAATAGAAATAATAGAGTGTATCTATACTGACCATTCTACTTTAAAAATGATAGGGTCTCATAATAAAAGCCAACTGTACATTTTTGAACGGCTCATGTGTTTGTTTTGTAGCACAGACGGACACAACATCAGAACAGATTCATTCACAGATTCATTTAATAAAGGAAATAGTTTATAGATACAATAAAGAGCACATAGTCAGAGTAATCAAACCTCTGCAATGTGCTCCCAAAGCACCATGGGAAATTGAGTTGAAATGTTACCAAAAAAAAGGAGTTAACCACAACACAAAACCACATCTGAACATAAGTGAATTTGCCACCCCTCCATCTTTGTAGTGCACTGAGGAGTGATACTTTAAAAAAGTGGCTGAGATAAAGATTGTGAAACATGAGAGAGGAGAAGGAATCACACGTATTTAAAGACAAAGTCTGGCATTATTCTACATTTTTCTTACAGTCATAAAATCCCACGAAAAGACCAAAACATGTCCTTTTACCCCAATCCCTTCTGGCTTCATTTGTTGGTATGGAAAAATGAACAGTAAGGGAGGGTCATGATAGCATACTTTCATATTTAAAGAAAAATGCCAAATAATGTCCTAAAACAGCAGTGCGTTTGTATGGGATTAATTCCAGTTGTGGATGAACACACATTTGATACACATTCAGCCACACCACAGTGTAGATGATGTTAACTAAAGATAAACTACAGTGCCCATGTTCATGCTAATGAACTAACATGTCTCCAAGTGCAACAGTCAGGCTCACTGATGTTTTAATAGCTGTTGTTAATATTAAAAAGATATTAGAAATAAGATCTATCATTCTTTGGCCACACAACAATACTTGTTGGTAAGATCAATTCATTGATGGATTCGGTCTTTTCATGGGATTTGTCGACAGTAAAACATAAAGTGTAGAATAGCACCAGCTTTATCGTCTGAGGAAGTTGAGGAGAGACGGAGTGCTGCAGAACTGTAAATTTCCTGTTTACCATTAAATATCAGGAGAAGAAAACATAAATTAATAGACCTGTCACAGAGGGACGAGAGCTCGTCTCAGACCGGTGAATACAGCCTCCATAGCAACGCTGCATCTCTCTCTCAGTGCCTAATTATTGCTTTGAATTTATGCCATTTCATTGCAAATGGAACAATCTATTGTGAACTCAGCAAATTAAAGCCCCCAGTGTGAGACATGTTAACAACAATGGAGAGCGGAGTTAATGAAAGCTCATCAAGCATATCAAACACATATTTTAATGAAATAACATAACTCAAACTGTTTGTTTGTATTTTAAAAAGGTTGCAATTACAATATTTTTGTCTCAGGTTGTTTATTTTTTTGTTTGTTTTTCAATGTGGGGCCAAATCTGTGGATATAATAAGAGACAGACTTTGACGATAGGGCTTTAGGCGTAGATGAAGTTCTGGGACAAGGCCTCAGGGATGGCGGCGGGAGAGGTTCAGATGCATTTGCTCATGCAGAGCAGCAGCTCCAGACGCAGAGCGATGCGTGTGTGCCATCCAAGCGGGAGGATGCGGATGTAACGTGCCACGATGGGCGGCCGCAGGAGGTTCTGCACAGACGAGGAGCGGTCAGAGTTCCCATAAAACACCTGAGGAGAAAAGAGAGGGATCAGTTCAGACTGACATTAGTACTGACTGAGTGTACTGCTTTTTACATCCAAGTTACTGCTGTTTTTACTAATGACAGGATAAAGCTGGATAAAATGATATAAACAATTACTTGATAAAGGAACATTGTTGGCGACTTATTTACTACTTAATCTTTACAAGGAGCATTGTAGGTGAAACATCAAAAATAAAACTCACATACTCAATAATTTAAAAAATCAGTTATAATTAACGTATGCATGCAAATGTTTTTATCAACAAAAATGTAGACAAGACAGTAACAGATGACATTTCATGAAATTTGTGTGTCACAAAGATTTGATTAGTAATCATATCACCATCAGGCCGAACAGTGTAATGTTTTTAAATGGCAGAACTGTTTGTCAAGATGTCCTTTTGTTTTTATCAAAATGAGACGGGATGCTACCTGTGGCTTCATGTTTTGTTTGGGGCACGTATATTCTACTTTTATTTCCGACTGGGTTGGACTCACCCTGTTGTTTCCAGTCTGGTCTTTGTAATAGATCCAGTTGAGTTTTTCGTCTGTGCGGTACTGAACGCTGTACTTGGTGACCCACTCGTCAGCATCACAGCGGCCCTGAGTCAGGATCCCTGACACCACCATCACATCCCTCAGGTCGATCTGCAGCCACTGACTGTTGTCCTGGAACTTAGACAGCCAGGCACACCTGGAGGAGAGACACAAACAAGGGATATAATGCAGCAGTTAGTCTGCTTTACAACATTTATGCTCATGTGGACAGTGGTTGAGTGTTTTTACTTTTACTTTGGTTGTCTACTGCTGCTGCTAGCGCTTTTGCAACCATGGCAGTGCTGGGGGCATGGCAGAGAGTGGTGACTGTATAGTTGTGACATCACGACCTTATGGAAGTCCTAAATAAGGGCTTTTCACAGTATTTACAGTACATAACACCTGGACCTGCTTTATTATCAAAAAAGACATTCTTTCTACAATATGGGACTTTTAAGGCCTACATCACATAACTGTAACGTCCACGGAGCAGCCTGCTGACCTTTGTTATATATCATTGTTATACCAATTTGGGATATTTGACAGTCTTTTATACTGAAGGACACATTTTATTCCATACTCAAAAAGTATTGTAGTTTACATCGAACATTTTGCTGTTTTTGTAGTGGGTTTTTTTTTCCCACCCAGCTCTCTACATGAGGGTTGATGTTGTTTTAGCAATTATGTCTTATATTCTGTTTTAAATCTATGTTCTGGCTTTATTGTTACCTTTATTACTCTCTTCTTATATCTTCTGTTACCTCCACCAAGGCAGCTGTGGTTTCACCCATGTCTGCGTGTTTGTTGGTTGGTTGTTCATCAGCAGAATTACACAAAAAGTACTTAACAGATGGAGCCCAGAATGAACCCCATTAACTTTTGGTGCGGATCCAAATAAAAATCCAGATCTAGTGGGTTTAAATATTTTTTGTTTTATATTGGATTAAGCCTGATTGAGTTAAAGGGGACTGTTGTGCCTTGGCGGAGGTATGCGCTCTACAGAGTGTACATTCTAGTATTTCTTCTTCTTTTTTTTACACAAATATACAGAGTTTAAGTTTCTCTTTATGCATTGACAGTTTTAATACTGTTGCACCTGTAACCACACCCAACAGTGATGTAATGGGTAGCAGGAAGCTGCCTACTGGAGGTTTGCAAACACAATATTTTCAGGGGGTGTGAAGTTACTCCATATTATTTAGGATTGAGGTTCAGTTCCCAGCCTGATGCATAACAAAAGTCCACTGTGTCACTTGTTTGTGTGGTTTATAATATGAGAGAAAAAACAGAGAGTCCTCAGTGCTGAGCATCCTCAGAGTCAGATGCTTCGTTTAGCATATATATCCTTGCATTGCCTGTCTTATGTATATTTTAATGTTTTAAAGCAAGAACATATTGCATGTCAACCTCTCTAAATGCACCTTACATAATGAGAGCTGGGTTACATTTTCTCAGAGTGCGCTTTTTTCTAAAATTGTTCCTCACAGATGGCAGCAGCCCAGACATTTGTTTATTAGGGTCTTTTTCACTGAGACAGAACAGTCAACCACGCTTGGCAGAAGCAACATTTTGCGAGTTAAATTAAGACAAATCTGAGGATTCATTACAAGAGCTTGAAAAAAACATGCAGCAAATGTTTTGTTTACTGGAAATAATACGTCGACATGTTGGTCTGTACCTACCCGAAGCCCTGACTGTTGAGCCGGGCCCTGCTCGGGAGCCATGAGGAGAACCAGCCGGTGTACTGTTCCTCGTTGGAGCAGGTGATCTGGTCTGGATTCACTGATCCGGCCTCAAAGCCCAGAGGCTTGTGGTAAGGACATTCTGCAAGAGGATGAGAGACAAAGTTCACCGTGTTGATATGTCCGAAAATATCATAATTAAAGCTGCTTTGTTATTTTTTTTGTTTTGTTTTTATTAAAATACATGTCAAATAGCTCTGTATTCCAACAGCAATCACTGTTATGGAGTGTTTGGTCAGTAATCTATTTGTATCTTTTCTATTTATTTATTAGGGACTATGGATGCAAATTAGCAGCTTTGCTATAATCCGGCATGGTTACAGAGATGTTTAATATTGATGTTCATTAATGTGCACTGTCCCTATCCAAAAATAAGCATTATTATTATTACTAAGCCTCCTCCTGCTCATGCAGTGAAAGAGAAAAGACATTTTCTAGTATCCCTGCCCACTTTCTCCAATCAGGACAGAGAACTCCATAAAGAGGCAGTCCTGTCTGCTCCTGAATGTACAGAGAGCAGGACCCTCCTGTTTGCTGCTATGTCTGGTGATTACAGCTGAACGTTCATCTGGTGACGTAGAGAGGAGGGAGAAGATTGCTAACTGCAAAACAGACAAAAAGTTTGCTAAAACGACGCCTTCAGCAGCTTTAATGTTGCTGCAGGACCATCATTTCAACTTAAAACTCAAAGAATGCTGTTACTGAAAACATTTTAAGAAATAAAGAGAACATTTTTTCAAGACATAGGCATTGTAGTAACAGAATCTTTGTATTTGACAGTTTGATCTGTGAGCATTCTGGGTTCAGATGCTGCTTTCTTTTGTTTTTCAATCTTGATTGTGTGACAGAAGCACATGTCTGCAATGCCGGTTCTCTTCACTGCGATATGTAGCTGGCGTGTTTGTCATATATTCAACCTTTTAATATCATTTATTTTTCATTTTAAAGACTGGCTGCGTGGATTTCACACTGAAATGTGACCAGCAAATGATCATCACTAATCCTTCCTGCAGTAGGTGCTTAATTTTTTCATCTCTTCATCCTCACACCCTCCCGCTTGTAAAGCCCCCCGCAGTCAGCGGGCCCAGTGTGACCTGTATCCCATCCTAAAAGCCTGCAGTTTAATTCTCCACAGTGAGAGATCAGTGATGTCCATTAGGGCGGCAGGAGGACAGATGGTCATGTTCTACTCTCCACAGCTTTAGCTCCATGTTGCTCCCATGTTTTGATCGGTCAATCTGCCCTCTCACTTTACACTGGGATCACACGAGAGAAAGTCCTTTGTTGACTTTGAATACGAATTATAAAAATATGAATGGCAGGGCTGCACTTGAGTGAGTTTGTCTCTCTAAAGTTTCAGGGGGGAAAAAAATCAGCTGTGGAAACCTGCTGCGCTTTTGTTTACTACTGGCTTAAGCCTATCCGGCACAGGGTCACATCCTGTCTAATCCCAGTATTACAACGCATACAGCAGCAGCAGCAGCGCCTGTGTGAGTCAGGAGATAAGTGTTTGCATAACAGCACTGTGAGTGATGCTGGAGTCCTCCTTAATTCATTACACGACTAAAATAAAACATATTCAGGACGACTTAATGGGGAGAAAATCAAGAGGTGAGACACGAGGAACTGGAAGTTTGCCCCACTTGTCATTTATCATCACAAAGTCCATGTCAGGGTAATTACTGGTTTCTGTGATTGTGCGATTGGCACAGTCTATTAAGAGCCCCGTAATCTTGAGTGTCATGTTCTGAGATAATGATGATCTGCTGAACTTCTTTCTCCCCTCTGTCACCAGTTGCCATGTGATTTGTAGCTCGGTTGACATGTATTGAATCAGTGAGGGAAACCCTTTCACTCTACATCAGCTCTGGCTTCGTCGTCTCTTCAAGCCTGACATGATTCAAGTCTGATCTTTATATCCGAGCCCAGCGAGGCTTTTTGTTTGTGTGTTTGAGCTCAAAAACAGATTTCACAGCACACACTGAGAGATTTGGTGGAAAGTTAAACCCTGGGCCAAGTCCTTAACGTGATGAGGAAAATGAGATGAGATTTCCATCTGCTGATGAATATGATGTGATATGAGCTGCTAATGGACGTCGTGGCGGGATTATTTTGTCAACTGCTGTTATTATGGTTCAAGAATGAACCTTTATTTTCAAACAAGTGAGCACTTTATGGTTAACGCTGTAAGATAGAGCATCTTTAAACTAAAAATCCGCCACATATATCCCATGATTGTCCATATATCTGTCTATGTTATGTTTTATTTTACTGCAGAATGCAGATTAAGATCCAGATGCAGACCACGTTCTATAATTGAAATGGTAAATTTAACGGATGCATATTTCTGTTTCTTTTCAAGGCTCCATCTGCATCATCTTCTCTGAGGATGTCCAGTGGAGCATGTCCACCCTGTGGCGTCAAATCTGGAGGCTAATGCATTCATGCATGTACATGTACAGTATATATAGAGATTCTCCATCTTTATCACACACACGCAGTTTATCTCGTCATGCATGTGCTTTGTCGATTTTAAAAGATTTGTTTGGCAATCAGCGGGAATTTACCCAGCAACTAGTTTGATAGTCATTAAATTATTTGTCATCAATTTGTCATAAATAATTTTTTCAGCAAAATTCTCCAAAATTTCATGGCTTCAGCCTCTCAAATGTGAAGATTCGTAGCTTTACTTTGACTTATGTTAAAGTAAACTTACTTTTTGGGGGGATTCCATAAACAAAAGTCTAACCAGTGACAAGGACTGAAAATTCACCATAGCTAGAAACCCAAAAAACATTGCATTAGCTGCATTTTAATAAGATATAACAATGCCTACATGTATCATCTCTGTCAAATAAACTGATGAATGAGAAATACACATATTGAAAATGATGCTTCCATTAGTTGAGAAAAAAATTCTGCAGATTAATTCATAATAAAAATAAATAACCTTTAGCTGCAGACCTACTGCATTCCTTATTCTCTCTGTCAGCTCCACATCTGAATCCAATACTACCATTTCTCTTTGTTAATAATTCTCATAATATCATAAATGAATCAATATATCATCTAATCATAAAAAATCAGTTAATTAGTTAATTTCAGTTGGCTCACAGCTTTGCATGTTCATCATCCAACACTGCTTTCAAAATTTACTTTACCTTAAAAATACTTTTACTAGTTTAATTAATCAATTTTATCATCTCATCACAAACACATTAGTAGGTCAAAGACTGGCATTATTAGAGATAAAATCAGAAATCCGGGCTAAGAGTGTGACAAAAAAATCAGTTTGAGATTCAAGTGCACTGTCACGTATCTTTAACAAAGAGAGAAAACTGTATTTGATGTATTTATGTACCTGGCATGCAGTCCACTCCTCGCACCATAGAGCTGGTCCCAATGGTGGAAAACTCAGTCGGGGATTCTCCTCCTTCACAGTCACATTTGCAAGACCTGCTGGTCCACGCCTCGGACACTCCCTCCTCATAGAAACACACACAAACAACGTTAATGGAGTAAATCTAAAATAGTATCATGTAAATGTCTGTCTATTTTAAAATATAGCTGGTTTGCAAAAAAAAGAATAA
Organism: Pagrus major; assembly: GCF_040436345.1. NCBI lineage: Eukaryota > Metazoa > Chordata > Actinopteri > Spariformes > Sparidae > Pagrus > Pagrus major. The sequence goes on along the minus strand of NC_133218.1, from coordinate 17,037,818 downwards.
TTTGATGACAAGCTTCTAAATTCAACAGCAGATTTCTTCAATGGAAATTATTTGACATTGACCAATGTCAAGAGATCCAGCTCAGATGTTTTATATTTCAGTGTCAAATGTCTGTATGCAAACACTGCTGATTTGAACATCTCTGAAATCTTTAACTGTTGCTGAGGTTTCTTCGTACCTCTTGAGCATGAATGCTGATGAACACTGTTCAGGCAGATGGACACAAAGAGAAAACAAACGCCAGCCAGCCGAGGAAGCACAGAGGAGAAAAAAAACTGTTAGGACACAGTAGACACTGATTGTAGCAAACAAAATCTGTGCATCAGTCTGTCATTTTAAACATATTAAGAAAAGGTAAATAACCACAACACAGACACAGAGAATCAAGTGTGAGCTCACCATAGGGAAAGGATTACTGAGGAAATCTGCTCTATCTGTCAGATTCTCGGTTAGGATTCAGTTTGTTCTTTGAGTTTCAGAGATTTATCCAGTTTGAGTTAAATCCTTTAAATATTTACATTCCTAAATCACCCAGACTTTGAGCTCACAACAACCAGAGTGTCAGGACTGAAATCTCACCGTTAGCTCCCAGAAGAAGCAGGGCCACCACGAAACGCTGCACGTTGAGAGCCATCTTCCAACCCGCTCCAAACCAGACGAGACCGACTGTGGACTGAACAACCAAGCCAGCAGTGATAGAGAGGCTGGATTACAATAATCCACAGGACGCTAATGGCCTTACCTAATGCCGTCTTTATCTGACAAAGCCCCTCCTACAGCTGTTCACCCACCACCATCAACGACCCCCAGCACCACTGCTCATTCTGGAAATCACAGGGGTCAAGTCAAAAATCCTGCAGGAAAAAAACAAAAAGCCAGTGTGGTTTTGTTGGTTATGTGACAGATTTGGGTTGTGTGTACAACCATCCAAGTGTGAATGTGTGTGCAAGAGAGTGAGCGAGAAGGAGCTGGAGGGTGGTGATGGCTTCTGCTGGGCCTCGTGATCCATATAATTGACCAGAAGGTCTAGTTTTAGGTGATTTTATAGCTCTCCTTGTGTATTTGGTGCATTTAACATTTGTATTAACATGTTACATATAATGTACAAAGAAAGAAAGAAAGAAAGAAAGAAAGAAAATACAAGAAGGTAAAATAAAAAGAAGACAGCCAAACACCTCAAGATTGTAGCCAACATTTCCTGTCCACAAGGTTCCCAGCTCCAGGACTTTCACCACAGTGTAACAACAGGAGGGAAATACACAAGTAGAAATAATAATGAAGAAAATGGTCAAAGTAGAGCCAAACTGATAAATCTACTGACATCAGCTTTTCACAAACATCCAGAGGTACAGTATATGTCAAATTCAGGTGATTCTCATCAGATATGTTTGTTTATGTTAAAAAAAGAATATCGGTTGATACTGTTATATTTTTTAAACTTTAATATCAATATCAGTATGTAGCCTATAAAGACGTGCAAAGTTTCAACATATCCGTGGTTTGCACAAAACGTACACGGCTGTCATTTATTTTGGCAATTAGGCTTTTCTAAATATATAAACCCTTTTCACAGCAGACATTTTAATTAGTCAAAGCAGGAAAAGCACAGGTGTAATTTCTGACATCAATGATGATGATCACTCCACTTAGTTAAACTTGTTCCAGGGCTCTGCTATTGTGAATGCTGACTGACTGACCTGGCTTACCGGGACACTTAATGGCGTGGAGCATTCGTTAACGTTTTTGGTCCCACCTCTGCTTTTCCTGCTTTGACAAGCCAAAATGTTTGTCGTCAATACGGTCTATTGTAAAATGAGAGAAAAGAGGATGAATCCATAATTTTTTCACTTCATAATAACTACATTTCTTTGCAAGATGCAATCATGATGAGATTTCTATTATCTCAAGAATGAGATCAGTCAAAAGTTACAAACAAGTGCAGAATCCTCCTTTAATCTCTAACATCATAGTGAAAGCTTGAACAGATGCCAAAAAAGATGCATTAATGTTCTCTCGTCACTTTAGGGAACAATTAACCTTTGATATTTCACGAATCTTAAGAGTTAATAAACAGATAAATAAATAATATCTCAAGTTAATACTTCCGGTGTCCACATGGTAGTAAAGCAGATCTAGATTGTGAATTTCGTCTCTGTAGATGTTTCTTCTGTTTCAGGCATGCAGGAGGAGGTGAACGTCTCATGTAAACATAAAGGAATTTCTTTACATTTACAGACATTTTGTGTTTATTAAACTTAAACTTGTTTATGAGTTTTGAAATATTGTAGATTATGTAAAACGTCAATTAAAATGTGTGCCATCAGCCGTCATGTTCCTGTGTACATTTGACTTTTCTCTGTGCTGCAGATACTCAGGCTGAAGGCGTCTGAACTCACACTGAAGGTCTCAAAGTAATTAAGCCTAATCAAAGCAAAGCTGTTTTCAATTTGTGTTCATCAAAACATCCCTTTCACTCCTCACACGCTCTTCTCTACCCTGCTCTGATTCCTGCCCTCCTTCTGAAGAAGCTGCTGCGACTCTGATCGGTTATATCATTTGATTTGGTCGGTTGATTTCTTTTAGTCAGTGTGTGTTTTTGACTTGACTGATCCAGCAAAATGAAAGCTCCTGTCAGAGCAACACGCAGGATTCCTTCACAAGCAAAGAGGAGGATTCGAGCTCACTCCACTCTCATCTATAGAGCTCACAAAGAGGTGAGAAAGGCAGCAAAATGACTTCTGTAGATGTGTGGTGTTTAAAACTTTAAAACCAAATATTCTTGATTTTCATGATTTTGAAAGTCTGGTCACAGTGCTTTGGATTAATTCCTCTGGTCTTAAAGAGCTACTTTTCATCTCTCCAGCAGGTCGGTCTGGCGGGGATGAGGAGTCCAGACTTTCTGAACAGTCGGCTCAGTTTTCCCAGACCAGTCCTGCTCAGACTGGTGAGCTCAGAGGCTTCTCGGCTGTCGAGGACCAACAGACTTAAAGCCATCACTGTGCAGGAGATCAATGCCGCTGTCACACTTGTACGACAGCGGATACGTACCAGAGCTGCTGCATGAGGAGCTGAGCCTGAGCTCTGCAAGAATGTCATTTTATTACTGTGTATTATTAAAGAGTTTGTATACATTTTTAATATTTTGCCTTTTTGTACAAGAGGTTTCACATGAGGATGCAAAGTCAGTAATCAAAATGGGTGTAGGGGAAGGTTTTGTCAAGTTTTTGAAACAAATTCCTGATGTGGTACATACTGGAGTAAGTTTGCTTTGTCTGGTTGTGTATATCGGATAAAATGCTTCACACTCCTTGTCAAGCTATTTCAGTCCTTCAGACATATTACTTCCAAGTCTAAGCCAGTCAGGTCTGCTCTGCATTCAACTGCAAAGACTGGTATTGAGCAGTGTGATAAAACAGCCCTACACACTGATGGGGGGCAGCAACTGCCTACTGCTACTAATTGAAGCTGCCTTTTGAGTTAGCTCAGTTAGCCATGCAGCTAGCGGTCTGCACTGGGAGCTTGGATCACTGATGTGCTGGTGTTTGATACCTTTAGCACAGGAACTTTGGATCAGGATGGGAATAATTCATCCCCATTATATAGTTGCTTCTTTCACAATGGGTCTATTGTTGTTTTCTGTTACAAGTGTTTCCTGCGCATTCATGACGTACAACGTGACGCTCCAGATAATAATCACAGACGGGAGTGGGGTCAATAGGTGATTTTTAGCCGGTTGATCTGCTTTAAAAAAAATTTGTAGACCCGCTAATTTTGGTGGGAAAGCAGTACTAGATATTTGACTTTTATTATGACAAACTGACTTTCTTGACTTGAAAAACTATATTTTAAATTCACAAACGTCATGTGTGATTCATGGCACAACTCAAGCGGGATCAGAAATGTATTTTTCTCTCTTGTTCACTTTCATACAATGTTTTTCTGAAATAAGGTCCCGTGAGGGGAACCGGAAAGGGGCGTGGCGACTGTTATAATCCACAGGACCTTTAATCTTGTCAAGACCTAAGTCTAATGATCATCCTCATCCCTGTGAAGCTAAGTGCCACGAGTGAACAGAGTGGTGGGGGCGGTTACCTGTGAAACACCTCAGAGGTATGTTAAGGTGGAGCATGTGTGCACAGTGGTTTCTGTGGTTTCCTCCACCTGTGATGTCTCCGCCTCCTCCCTGAGCCCTCCGCTCCTCCAGCAGCAGCAGCAGCAGCAGGTCCTGCAGCGTCCACAGCTTCTCTGCAGCCATTACTATTATTACACTGAAACCTCCTAACAGTCATTTAGAGGAAACGTAGCGCAAAGTTTATTTTAGTGTGTGCGTGCGTGTGTGTGTGTGCATCACATGGATTGCGTGTCCCATTCATGATTTCCGGTGGATCGTGCGGATACAAGCTGCAGGTAGGAGCCATGAAAAATAAACACCGTGCTGATGTTCTGGCACCGTGTGCGTCAGATGATCTTTCCTCAGTGTGATTCTGTGGGACAGTGGAGGAAAATGACGCGCAATAATCAACATTTATTATCCTCTCAGTTTGATTTTTTTTCTCTACAGTTCCCAGATGTGTTCAAAGCATGGTGCTGTTTGAGAGTGTTGAAGCAGCAGCCATTTAAAAGCTTTTTTGTGGCGTGTGTGTGTGTGTGTGTGTGTGTGTGTGTGTGTGTGTGTGTGTGTGTGTGTGTGTGTGTGTGTGTGTGTGTGTGTGTGCGCGTGTGTTGTAAGGTGCGAATTGAAGCCTAATGTTAATGCACACTTGTTGGACTAAGCAAGGAGGGAAGGAAAATGTCATCAAGCCATAAGTGCTCGTTTGAGTTTTGCCTTTATATCTGTATTGAAATCTCACTTAAATCTTTCACTGAAGTAGTGAAGTATGGCATTCACAATGTAACTTAAAGGGGCTGTGTGTAGTATTAAAAACAAAATTCAAACTCAATATTAGTGACTCAGAAATATTCATTTTCTTCAGTAACTTAATAAACAAGGAGAGAAAAAGGGAATAGGTTCCCAGAACGCTGTTTGAAGCTAGAAAGGTGGCAGGGTCCGCCACATATAAACAAAGTAAAACAGGATGAAATTGTGTTGTCTTTTAAGATCAGTTTATTTATTCAGTTTGTTTAAGCATGAAAATCAAACAATGAGGATTTTCTCTACTTTCTTCCCCCAAAACTACATAGTGCACCTTTAAGTAAAAGTATAGTATTCGTATCAAAATGTACTTATATTTTAAAATCTTGATTGTTATTCAGAATGGCCCATTTCAAAATAATGTATATTATATAATTGGACTATAATTACAACAGTTGAGATCACTTTGTGCATCACTTTAATGATTTGAGGTCGGCCAGTTTTTCTGGCTGATATCAGTCCGTCACACATATTGATATCACCATACATGTTTGCTGATATGAAACCTTTTTTCTTTACAGAACATAATGCAGAAAAAGATGCTGTGGGTAATTTAAATTTATTGAATTCCCAGTAAAGTTCATTGTTTCAGTGCACTGATGTCATTTTGGACGATAAGGTTTATTGTCGACCTGTAAAATATTCACCCTCTGTTACAGAACATTGTCACAGTTGTTCCACATCTGAGGGATCTTTGCAAAAACTGCGTGTTTATGTTCTGTGTATTTAAGAATATCGGTATTGGCATTCACCCCAAAAATCCAATACATCGGGCTCGGACTTTATGTATTGCTGGGTATCTAGTGAATTTACCCCCAGGAATCAATAAGAAATCTTATCTTAACCCTTAATAATCATCATTTATTTGTTGATTGTATTTTGCATTTTTAATCACAGTCCAAAAAGTAACCTAAGTTATGAAATTAATGTTGTGAAGCAAAAATACAAGATTTGCCTCTGAGTTGTAGTGGAGTAGAAGCAGAAAATGAAAATACTCAAATTACAAATTGTACTTAAAGTGTACTTACTCAAGTGTACTGGATTATATAAATGTTACTGCAAAATGGACTGACACTGCCAAAATCAGAAATGAATAAATAAATAATACTAAGATGCAAAAGTTATTTATATTATTGTTTTTATTATTATTGATCGAGCCATTTATTTTTTATTTTCTTTATTTATTAATGGTTTTGACAGTTTCAGCTCTGCCTCTAACTTACTGGAGAAGTTTCCGGTGAAGTACAGCCTGCTGCTGTGTTTCTACTCTGACATCTGACAAACCAACCTTACTTCTCAGGTCTCATCACAGCTGTCACATGCCACCAGCCAGATGTGACTCACTGCTGCAAGCTTGGGAAAAACTCACTGATGTGACCTCTGGACCTCCTCGTTGGTCATAATGGGATGTGGTACCTCCGTTGCTACGGAAACACAAGGGAAAATAGTAGACACAGGTAATTATACTCTTATGGTCCCTTCAACAAAGAAAACAAGAGTCACATATTGTCCTGTCAGCAGGAAAATGTGGTTGACATGTAGACCTGTTGTCTCAGAGGAAAGGTGTGAAGAAACACCTTGGCATAAAATTAGAGCTGACATGTTGGCACACCTGGTCTGTGGGTAGACGAGCACAAACAGGTCATACGTGCTGGACACTAATGATGTGCAAGCTCACTAAAAACTTACAGTAAATGAGGCTTTTGTTATGAATGATATAAGGGAACATATTTTCGTGTCCCTACACAGTTTTTCTTTTAAGATTTCTCAAATCACAGTTAAAGCCTTCAGTACATACGGTACACCCTGACGTCCCAATTATCAAACTCACAGTATAGATCCTTAAACATCTATTGTTCTCTGCTTAGTTCAGGGGCCTCATTTATAAAATATGTTCTTAGATTTATATTTAAACTTTGATGGTGTGCTTCAGTTAAATTCATAAAAGATGCTGAACATTAAAAACCTTGCCTAAGCAGTTTTTAAGAATCACATTTGTAACTTTACACCTGTGATCTATAAATCTCAAATCAACTGAAATTGATGGTATCTGCCAGCACAAATGAAGGTTTAGTCAGGAATAAACATGGACCAAAAGAGGACTTCAAACATTGTGGAAGATGAGATCACAGCGATGGAGGAGACTGAAACCAGACAACACATATTATTCAGGGAACTAAATAGCAGGTTGACGAATCCAAACACACAAGCGTGGGAGTGTTGCCACTGCTGCACATTGTTCAAGTCAGGTCTAGACTTTGCTTAGAGATAAGATCATTTCCAGGTCTGCTTATATGTGGTTTTCTACTTATACTTGAGAATAAAATTGATTGTAAGTCAGTTTCATAAATGAAGCCTCAGATTAAATACTAAAGCTGGAACAAATTGTCCATTTATCGATTACTTGATTGACAGAAAATTAATCTGCAACTGTTTTGATAATTGATGGATCATATCAATCATATTTAAAGCAAAAATGTCAGAAACATTCTCTGTGTGCAGCTCCTCAAATGTAAAGATTTGCTGCTTTTCTCTGTGTTATACCATTGTAAACTGGGACAAAACAACACATATGAAGATGTCATCTTGGACTTTTTTTTTTTTTTTTTACAGTTCATCATTCATCATTCATCATTGGTTGTATGAAGAACTATGGATGCAATCAAATTGTGTAAATTTTGATAGTATTTATTGTTTAAAGGGTAAATCCACCAGTTTTCCACTTTATAGTATATTTACAGGTCTGGAGGAGTATAACTGCATATGTGAACAAAGAAGTTTAAAGTATTTTGTGGCTCCAGAGAAAGCTGAATATAATCTGATAAATTGCCTCCATTGGTGTCAATCAGTGGCTATGTTGCATTGTGGGTTATGTAGGCGCCAGTTTTTAAAAAGGAAAAAGACCGAGTGGAATAAAAAAGGTGATATCCCTGGTTCTGCTGGATTGATTTTGATCAGTAGTTTTTAAATTGTTATCATGAGTCCAACAGTGTTACATTACGCACAATGCAACTTAGTGAGTTGTGACATCACTGGAGGCAATTTATCAGATTACATGCAGCTTCCTCTGGAGTCACATAAAGCTTTATACTACTTTCTTCACATATGCAATAGTATTCCCCAAGACCTGTAAACACACTTTAAGGTGTAAATTGATGGAGCTACCCTTTAAGTACTTGTCTTGCTCCGTTTTTATCCTGATGATCTCCTCTGGGAAGCATTTTGTAACATTATTTGGGAAGTGCTCCTTAAATCCTTCATTTTCGCAGTAGTCACGGCAGAAGTATTTTACTCATCTCACTGTCACACTGTAGTATGAATCTGATGGTGATTAATCTTTGCAGTTGTAACTCTTCCTCTGACTTGTTGCATGCACACACCCCAGATGTTTGACAGATGGCGCTTTGCTTTTCTTCAGCGTCTGTCTTCTCTCCTCTCTTTAATGAGTGCCGTTTCTCCTGAAAGCTCTTTTAATTTGCTCAGCTTTTCCAGTCGCACTGTTGCTCATGACCTCCCCTGTGTCTTGTTATCTCTCTCCCTATATGTTTGTGCATGCATGTGTGTGTGTGTTGCCTTGCACATGTTTTTATTTAATTACCAGTTTCTTATGCTGAATTGTAGTTTTTCTTCTCACAGACGACACAGTGAAGACTCCCAACCCAGCTCTGAGTAAGACTCTGCTCATCTTTATCCATGTGTGTGTGTGTGTGTGTGTGTGTATCTGTGTACATTTTTCATATTAACCTCTTGTTTTTCAGATTGCTAATCATCAAAAGATGCAATTGAATTAGCTTCAGCTTTTGGATCAGGGTCAGTTCTTGATTTAGAGACACAGGCGTAAAGAAATATTTCTGTCTAGAGCTGAAGTGTCTCCCTTGTTAATTCATGAACTGTACGTACAGTATGTGACTCCATGTATTTAAATGTGTCTTCCACCTGAATAAAATCTAAATAGCTGGTGTTTTGTCGTAGCTTTAAAGTCAGCCGTTTTGATTCAGCGATGGTACCGCCGCTACATGGCCCGTCTGGAGATGAGGCGCAGGTACACCTGGAACATCTTTCAGTCCATCGAATACGCCGGCGAACAGGACCAGCTACAGGTGACTCTCAGCACGGGCATTTCCATCTTAATAAAAACAAGCCCAGGCGCCAGAATAACATGTTAGCATTTTACGTTTCTGCAATATGCTCTTACAAGCCATGTTGACATTTCTACAATATGCATCACATCACGTCATATCACAGAATGCTGCTACTAAGATTCTTCTGTTTATGATAATCTTTTTTTATTTGTTAATTTTTTGCTAAATTTTGTTTGTTGTAAAGCACTTTGGTGCAAACTTTGGTTGTTCTCAGAGCAAGTGTTCTGTAAATAAATGTAACCATGACCTTGGCCTCACATTACATGTGCATGAGCTGACTCTTATGTCAGCAGTGGAGGGGGTGATGATAATGTTACAATGGTGAGACGGTTGCTAAGCCAGAGACCAGTTAGCATGAAACTGCTGGATATTTTTCAACCATGTTTGTGCAACAAACCAGATATTTTTGACACGATGTCGGGACATTTACAGACTGTGGCAACAAAAGCAGGTAATTTATTCAAAAACAAGATCTTTTCCTAAACGAAGCCAAGTGTTTTGTGCCTAAACCTCACCAGACCATAAGCACAGCATTGCCGCATCACTGAACTAAACTTAAAGGGGCTCTATGTGACAGTTTGTAGCAAGTTGCATGTATTTTTCACTTTTCCATTGGCCACATGCAAGCAGATTGTGACTTGACGTGAAAAATGAGACCCTCCCTGTCTCTCTCGATTGCCTACAGTATACAAGTCGTGGACGATTTATTTAAATTGTTTAATGCTGCTGGACTGGATTTCTTGTTAATGTCTCAGTGCCTCTCTCCACTCTGCTAACAAAGAGCAACAGTGGCTAACGTTAGTTTAGAAATGGTGTCCGCTACCATAAACTAACGACTGACTTCCAGCAGAATTCAGAAGTTATTCAGATCCCCTTTAAAGAAATTTTCAGTTGCATCATAAAGAAATGTAAATTTGTAACGTGTCTGTGGTTTGCAGAAACGTTTCTTGCCAACATTTGTTCTGGTGATTGGGTTGATAAAACTGAAGTACATGTGTATGCTTTTTTTCAAAAGCCTTATCAAACTTAAACATATTTTGTCTTTATGTCTTCAGCTCTCGAGTTTCTTCAGTTTTATGCTTGACAACTTCACTCAGCTGAATGGAAATGGGCCAGGTAAGGAGCGAAAAACAGGCCATCTAAATAATATGTTAAACAGATTGTATAATGTGTATTGCACACTCCAATTTTATCCATGCAATTTATTTTAGAGTAACAGTGCTGCCATATGGATGTGATGTAACACATTTTAAGTGAATTCAGGGACTACAGATGGATCCTACTTTGTTATTTTGTGTGTGTGAAGCTTTCACCTTTCATTCATATTTTAATTTAGCTTTATATGTCATTTTTTGGGGTTTTTTTGATGCTGGTGTGCTTTTATGCGATTCTTGATAGTCAAAAAAAGAATGTTTTCAACTATTTTTAGGTAAAGACGTAAACTGTAAACTGAGAGCTGAAATTGTATTAATACATTATTTCAACAAGTTTATTAGTCAGTGTTAAGTGGTTGTTGTTTTGAATGCGTTCTAACACAAAAAGATTATATATAGATGCATTCTTCACCTCCATTAAATTCACACCGGTTTTGTTCGTCATGTCTCTGTATTTTGGTCTGTATTAGAAAACCCATTGCGTACACCCTGTTGCTTAGCAACTCCTGTGAATGTGGAGGCCAATGTGTCGGTGTGTTGCACTGACACAGCTGTGGCTTAAGTATGTACTGACCCACTCATCCAGCGGAAAAGCATAATGCTCCATTGACAAGCTTATCCTTAGGTCAGCCCTTGTTGTTGAACATCTACTGTCCTCTTCGTGGGTTTTACATCGACTCAACATAAGTCACTGGAAGAGGCCAGACTCTGTTGTTTGTATTTATTCTACACAGCATCTGTGTTTGTATGAGTGTGGCAGAGTAGAGGACACGTGATAGTTACTACAAGCGAAATAGACCAGAGGAATACGCCTGTAGCTGAATGTCTGTTCATGCCTTGTTTGTTTGCATAAATTAGAGGCCATCGGTTTCCATTAGCATATCGGAGTGGTCTTTTAATACAACGGTGAGGCCGCACAGAGCTGGATGTGGCGCTGTGTCAAGCTGTTTATAAAAAGGATCTACAAATTAAAATCTGTATATAGAACATGCTTTAGTTCAGTGGGGGCACCCTGCTGCGGATGGGACAAACTGAATATCATATTTTTTTTTTTTTTTTTATTCCACACATTCGTTTTTCTTGTCAAAACCTGATGTCCACATTACCTACTAAGGTTGAGTCAGTACTCGGCCTAATCAAGTACCTTGTACTTTTTACGAAAGCAAGTTTCGTCTGAGAAAAATGTGTCAAATATCCGTACTCATGATGAAGGAAAACCCCCATTGCGTAGCTGACTGAAGTTTGGTCATTCAGGTTTCTTTAACGTTTTTCTGTCAATACTGCTGTTATTGTTGTGATCAGAAATATTTATCTGAATGATCTGGACTACATCTACTTTATTTATATTGCTTACATTTAACAGTTCAGTGTTTTACAGTGCTTTTATTTTTTCATGAAAAGACACCAGCAGGATTAGATTGTTTACGAGCCTCTATATGTATGTTCACGCGTTGTTTTCCAGACTTGATCTCCCAGCTGCTGGACCCGGTGGTTGACCCCTGGTTAGACAGAGAGACCTGCTACAACTTGATCCAGATCCCCGAGTCGTACACCGGCCCCCGACTATCATTTCCTCTCACTGTCTACGATACGAATGCTCTCCTTAATGCGTTCAAGGAACAGCAGGTACAGAATCTGGGTCTTTTCTTTCTCACTCTTTTGATGGTCTGGTTTAGATTTCCTGCTTTTAGGGGATTATTTCTTTTCTTCCACGCAGACTCTACATGCCAGATATGTTCTGCAGCTGCTGTACGAGACCAAAAAGCTCCTCAAACAGATGCCCAACATCATCCACTTGTCGACATCCTATGCCAAAGAGATCACTATATGTGGTGGGTGACCAAGACCTCAGCTTGTTCATTCAAGAATTTGCTGCTTTGATGCTGCTGCTTTGATGCTGCTGCTGCTGCTGCTTCGTCTCACAGCACAGTCAGAGTAAAAAAATGACCTGCTTACTGGTTAAATGATCGCTGATGTTTGTAAATGTGTTTTAAATACAGTCGTCTGTACCTTAATGGCAGCGTTCCAAGAAAGGAGGTCTTGTTTATTTGCACACTGATTAGGCACTTGACTCCTCATCCCTGACTGCCTCCTCCTGCAGAGTCGCATCTCATTAAACTCGAGAATACTTGTGACTAAAGCAAAAAACACACACTGTTTGGTGGTTGAGGTGGAGCGATCGGCTGTCATGTTTTAATGCCATTTAGGAAATTTAGACATCCAATTAAGCCAGAAATATTATTCCAATTTCTCCATTGCTGTGATTTTCCTTTTGATACAGGTGATCTGCATGGCCGGCTTGATGACTTACTTCTAATATTTTATAAGGTAAAGCTACGTATGTTTTATTTTATATAAATCCATTTTCTATAAGATAAGATATAAGTTTATTGATCCCCTGTAGGGCAAATTCAATTCGACACAGCAGCACAAGGGAACAAAAAGTAGCAGACAATTAATGTTTTCAAGCAAATAAGGGCTGTGACAATTAATCATTTAATCGATTAGTTGTCAGCTATTAAATCAGTGAATCACCAAATAATCAATGAACCCCTTTGAATAATTTTTTAAGAGAAAAAGTCCAAATTCTCAGCTTCTTCTTTTTAAAATAATTTTATTGCAGTACATTTATATTTCAGTATAACCAGCAAAAATCCATGTTTTTGCATAGGCCACATACAGTACATTCATTCATGCATACATACAGTTTATACTTACATTCACTTAAATTAATAAAATAAAATAAAAAAATCAAGGTAACTGGACAGACAGCCAAGTAAAAAAAAAATCATAAATAAATGCATTTAAAGGAGGGTGTGTGTTTGTGTGTGTCCTTGATTGTGTCCTATTCATTTTCCCAAGGTATGCCTCTGTCTAGTTGTAAGTTATTTTGTCATTCTGAGTGAAAGTAATATCACAAATTCATTATCAGCTTCTTAAAAGTGAATATTTTCTGGTGTCCTTTGCTCCTCCATGACAGTAAACTGAATGTCTTTGGGTTGTGGACAAAACAAGACGTTGGCAAACGTCACCTCGGGCTTTGGGAAACGCAAATCGACATTTTTCACCGTTTTCCTCACATTTTGTAGACCAAACAACGACTCGATTAATCAGCCACATCAAACATGCCTGAAGCATGCACTCAACACTAATCTGAAATAGGATTTCAGTGTTTTTACGTTTTTTACGTTGCCCTTCAGAACGGCCTTCCCTCTGCGGAGACGTCATATGTGTTTAACGGGGACTTTGTGGACCGTGGGAAAAAGTCGATTGAAGTGGTCGTGCTCCTGTTCGCCTACCTTCTGCTTTACCCCGACTACATGCACCTGAACCGAGGGAACCATGAAGACCACATAATGAACCTCAGGTGAGTGAGAGAAGAGAAGTGAGAGGAATATTTATCATCATGCAAACATGAGAGTGTTAAAATTACAGTGTCCCATTGTGATGTTTATATGTTGTTGTTTCAGATACGGGTTCACAAAAGAAGTCATGCAGAAATACAAGGTACAGACACATGTCATTATTCTGCTTTTATAATGTACAGAAGCTCAGAATGACCTTTTATTACTGTGTGACTGTGGCTGTTTGCAGACTCATGGCCGTGAGATCCTCCAGCTGTTTCAGGACGTTTTCAGCCTTCTGCCTGTAGCGACGGTCATTGACGGAAAGATCCTGATCGTTCACGGAGGGATTTCAGACCAGACTGACCTGGACCTCCTCAGCACCATAGAGAGGCACAAGGTCAGTGGAAACAAGCAACCAACCTTCATCCTACACCTGTCCTCCATCTAGACCCTATTAACTGCAATCATCAAATACAGCCACTAGAGGTCAGAAAAACAATTGTATAAATCCTGACAAATTCACAGCCACCTTTCATCTTGCTTCCTGCTATTTAGTTGTGGTCTCCACAAACTTCTGTGCTAAATATTTTGCCTGTAAGCTTCCTACATGCTAGACTTCTTCAGCAGTCTGTTGGTAACTTTGTTTTTCTGCCCAAAGGCTGGATTACCAACAAGATAAGTGGGCAGCAGTAATATCTTCATCATCAGCAGTCTCATTGAATTATCGCTGAATGCACAGGTTCACATACAATTAGCAACATTTAATTCTGGGAAATTACAGCTTGAAGTCGAGGAGAATGTACAGTTATTCATCACAAAGTAACTCCTGGAATAAATCATCTGTACTGTATATATGTATAATAGTGGTCATATGTATCATTGGGTTGGAATTTTACCTTTTTAGATTACCCCTGATAGTAATTAGTGCTTACAGGAATTAGTACTGTACTAGTAAGGATGTAAGGGTGTGTTTAAAGTAATTTGTTAAGCCAAGTCAAGAGGTTACAGTCTGTACAACATTATGTAAGTTATCCTCTAAACTAATACCTTTGTTCATATTTTATCTCTGCTCTTCCAGGTGAAATCTGCCCTGAGGTTTCCCAGACACAGTTTGGAGCAGCTTGACATCAGTCAATCCTGCAGACAGATGAAAAGACTGAGATCGACCGACAGCTCTCGTCCCAGCAGCAGTCACAGTCACAGCAGGGGCCAAAGAACCCCGAGCCAGAGGTCTGACCGCAGCCCATGATGTTGCGTGGTTGTTATGAGGGTCAGTGTCAAAGGTCTGTGTACATTAAGCCCTCTCCCCTTTTTTTCTGTAGAAAAAGGCGATGCAGGCTTAGCCGTCAAGACAGTGCCGTCTCCACCTCTTCTTCCTCGTCCTCCTCATCGTCCTCGTCCTCTTCGCTCTGCTCTCCTCGAACTCCATCCTGCCTCACTCCTCGTCAGTGCCCGGCATCTCCCAGCATGCCTTACGCCATCAACGCCCTCCAAGTGCCTTTCCTGGACTCCATGTCCTCTGTTCCCCTTCCTTCACCTCAACAACATGAACGCGAGTGGAAACAGGTTGGAGGCATTCAGTGGAGGAGAAATGAATATTGTTCAGCTGTGCCATATATTGTGGCGTGATCAGCACTTTTATCTCCTCTCCTCTCTCTTGCAGATCGTGGATATATTGTGGAGTGACCCTAAAACTCAAGAAGGCTGCAGTCCCAACACATTCAGAGGAGGAGGCTGCTACTTTGGCCCTGATGTCACCCAGAGACTGCTGCTCCAACACGGCCTCCAGCTGCTCATCAGATCCCATGAGTGCAAACAGGAGGGATATGAGCTCTGTCATGGTGGACAGGTACACTGGATGCAGTAAATTAGATTGTCCAAAAGTCTAAAAATGTCTGGAGGGATGACTGTGTGCATGTTTTGTTTCTGTAGGTGATCACCATTTTCTCAGCGTCTAACTATTATGAGGAGGGAAGCAACCGTGGAGCGTACATCAAAGTGGGCAGAGAACTGGTCCCCCGCTTCTACCAGTACCAAGTCAGCCGCACGACGCGCAAACTCACCCTGACACAGAGGTACAGCTGGTGTCTGGTGTGTGTGTTCGTGCAAAATGTGGCAGATTAGCTATAGTTGGCAGTAGTAGTACTTAAACAATTTGTCAATTAACAGATTAGATCATTCAAAGAAAAATAAAAGGCGACAATTTTGGCATTGAATTAACAATTTAGGTTATTTATCAACCACCAGCATCTCCCATCTGAGGATTCTGCATTTCAGTTGTTATAAATTGAATTTTGTTGGATTCTGGACTTCTTAGTAGTCAAAACAAGCTATTTGAAGATGCGACCATTGGCTCTGTAAAAATCTAATATGCATTATCACATTATCGCAAAGTTATAGACTAAAAGATTAATGGATTAAATAATTGACAGATGAATCAATAATGAAACTAGATGTTTGTAAGTTATGTACGAAAGCTCGATCTTAGTTAATGAGCCGTGTTTGCATGTGTGTCTGCAGAGTACGAGCTGCTGAAGGCTCGGCTCTCAGGGCCCTGAAGGAGAAGCTGTTCACTCATCGCTCTGAGCTGATGTCGGGCTTCCAGCAGTACGACCACAATAACACCGGTGAGCTCTTCTCACTCCGTTTACCTCACTGATACACATGTATTCACCCAGGTTCACATGTGTTGTTGTTATTTGTAAGCACTTCTTTTTTTCAGGTAGTGTTTCAGTCAGTGAATGGGCTCTGGTGTCGGAGTCTGTACTGAGACTGGACCTGCCCTGGAGGACGCTGCGTCCACACTTAGCCCGTCTGGCACCAGATGGCAGTGTGGAGTATCAGTCCTGCTTCGAGGATATGGAGCCAGGAAATCCTCTGACTCAGGTCAGAGAAGTAACCAAGTACATTTACTCAAGTACTGTCATTTAAAGGACTTTTTCAGATACTTGTATTTTACTTTAGTATTTTAACTTTTTTACACCTTAATGGGAAATGCCATACCTTCTACTCCACAACATTTATTTGATGCCTGTAGAAATATTTTTTTTTTTCATTTTTTCAGGAACTCGATGACAGTACATTCGTGTTTTTCTTTTTCTATATTTGAAACAACAAGGTGTAGTTTTTAAGAGAAAGAAAGTTGATTGTTGAGTCTCTGCCCAGGTTGTCAGATTTTGTCACTTCGGTTTGTTGGCTCAGGTCCGAAACCAACGCAAAGCGGCAGTATTTGAGGACCTGGGGATAACACTCAACAATCAACTCCTTTTCTCTGAAAAATTACATAATTTTTGGTTTAGGTTTTTGAAAGGGGAAAAGATTGGATGATTTTCTCAAGAGTGTTATCATGCACACAAAATTAATCTTTCCAAAGGGGAGACTTGAGGAGACAGCAACACAATGAGGCTTTTCTATAGTAACTCTACTGTAACTCTCCAGAAATATATTTTGGAAAAGGCTTCCTAAACAGATCAGTAATGACAAGAAGAATAAATAGACAGGAATGCAGGAAATTGTAAGATGTGCATAAATACAGGCACTTAGAGGAACTTAAGTTACTCTGCCAAGCTGTAAACATGTTAACGACACAGAGTTGCTGCCAGTTCAAGCTTTTTTGTGTTCTTCATGCCTCAGTGTGTCTTTATTTGTTCACATGCTGTACGGACCATATTCAATTCTACAGACTTAGTTATATCCAGACTGTTTACAGCATTGAGATGCTTCTGACTTCCTATATCTTGTACTTTTGAATTTTTTCTGCCGATACTTTTACTTATTCTACACCTGTTGCTATTAAACACAGCTAGTGGATTGTTTAGGAATGTACTGTTTTGTTCTGTCTTTTCTGCTTTCAGGTCACTCCAAACTTGGCTGAAACTCTGTTCAGATACAGGACAGACATCGAGATAATATTCAACATTATAGACAAAGACCATTCAGGTAAAAAAAGCAAAAGTACTGAATCTCTTTTAAGACATTGTAACAATAATTCAGAATATATTTCTTATAGTTCAGTGATGTAGGTGTTTACTGTATGTGTTGTCATGTTCAGGTCTGATCTCCATCGAGGAGTTTCGTCACACCTGGCGTCTCTTCAGCACCCACCTGGGCGTTGACATCGACGACAGAGCCATCGATGACCTCGCCCGAAGCATCGACTTCAACAAGGACGGCAGTATAGACTTCACTGAGTTCTTAGAGGCCTTCAGAGTGGTCCACAAACTGGACAGCAAGGATCAGCACTTAAACGGAAAGATGGATTGAGAGAAGTATTCGTGAAGGGAAGAATCTGGATGCTAAGTTGGTGATCAGTAGAGAAACTAATGTCTAGTTTCTAGATTAGAGAAACTAATCTACCTTTAAACATGTAAACACACTAAAAAAATAGCAGTGATTTGATGATGTACCAAACTATTATTGGTACATTTTTTAATTTGTTGATGTATTTTTAGCCAAACTAGCAGCCAGGCTGTAGGAATGGCAAGGTCAGCCTGTAGGGTGCTTCCATCAACCGCTTTGGTTTCAAAGTAAAATATCTCATAAACTCAGACTTTGTACAGATTTTATTGTTACCTAGAGGATAGATTCTTTAGACTTGGTGATCGATTGACCTTTCATTGAACCACCAGCATGCCGAAGTTTTCGGCACAGTGAAATATCTCCACGTCAACTACATACATTGACATACCTTTGGGTACCGCCATTCATGGTTCTTAGACAATGAATCCTTATGACTTTGGTGATTTAGTGCAATTGCAGGCTGACATTTATGAGCATTTCAGTGTGGAATGGCTCAACAAACGTTGGATGGATTTCCATAAAATAGTATCCAGAGGGATTATGTTCATTGGCTGCATTTAAACAACTCTCAAATATACACACATCCGTGGCAGCAAACAATCATGCAAGGAGCTGACCTGACAATTGGGAGCAATTTGGTCTCCAGTGTTTGGCCCAAGGACACTTTGGCATGTTGACAGGAGGAACTGCCAACCCTTTGATTTCTGGACAATCCACTTCCTTTCCTGAGCCACCGCTGCCCCATGTTGGCGGGAATATGGAAGTTCTTGGCAGAAAGCTGCAGAGAAAAGGTTCCTTGACCAAGTCAAAAATAAATTGATAGAAAAAGTCTGAAACAGGTTCTGAGGCTACGTATTTAAGGTACAGTTTGATTTAGTACAGATGTCAGCTCTGACGGCAAACCTGTGAGAAACATAGTGTACAACAGATACAGCAGGAGAACCAGTGTGATGCAGCACTGTCCAGATTGATCACTAAGGCTTCAATCAGACCAAATCAGGCGCTGTGGTGATCACATCAGGGTTGTGCGCTGGTTTGGGAGTAACAACAGATTTCAGAGAGGCTTTCTCCACCTGCAACAAGATCGCAAAGTACTTCTCTCTTGCTGATGCAGTCTCCCGGCAGCACAGTGGTGTATGAGGCCCAAAGCAACATTATTAAAACTCAGAGTGATTTGGCGGACCTGTGAATGTTTGTGCATTTGTCTTTTTTCATCCGTTTTGACCCTGACACAGAACATGTCATGTCAACCAGCACTTATAATAAACATGAAAGACGTATTATAGAATTAGGCTTTATTTATGATGTCATTTTATAAATTTAGTGTTAACAGCTTACACAACAATACTGTTGACCAGCCGGTCTGATCACAGGCTCATGTGATTGGCCACCGTAGGGTGACGTCAGGTTGTGTTCATCCAAAAGTTGATTCTGTTTGAAATTTTATCGTATTTTTTCCAGCAGCTCTTCCGGTTTGCACCATCCACACTAAGAATGAATGTGATGAGTGGTGTTTTCGCTGCAATGCCTTGGTCTGAATGAGGCTTCAGCATTAGAAGGAAAAAAAAACACTCCTGCTGAAGTTAGGGTTTGTGTGGGTATTTACCAAAAAGGAATAAAATTGCTTTTTTGGAAGTTAATTGTTGCATTTTGTCTATATTTTTGCTGTGATTCAGTGTGTGTGTGTTTGTTCTTATACTTCACTCTGGCATCCTGACCACTATAATTTACCAAAGGTGAGAGCACTTAAACAGGCCCAGGCATCCTGTCAGCCTGAGTAAATGATGGGTTCAGATTTTACTGCAGCACACACACCCTACAGTTGCAAAAGGCTCCAGAAGTGAAGGCTGAGAGACAAACTGGGAGGTGTGGAGACTAATAATTTTTAAACTGATTGTTTTAGTGTCAGATTTCTTGGATAATACTGCTTTTTGTCAACAACCGCTTATTTCTAGGCATGATGATCACTCTAAATATTTAAACAACAAGTAAAATTGCTGTTTACTATGAAGCAGGTAAAAAAAAAAGAGAATCTCCCCTGATACCTTTCTATCCATCTGTCAGAGTGTTTTGCGTATGCACCATCTCACCCCTCCTTCCTCCCTTCCTTCCTAACATCTGCCTATCCTGTAGTAATCCCAGACCACATCTCTCCTCCCCTCAATCTTCAACCTCTTATAAATGTCCCACTTTCACTCTCCAAGTACTTCTCTTTAACCTCCCCTCGCCTCCAAATCTTATGAGGGTGGGAGCTCAGATGGGGCTCCTGGCAGCACTGGTCGCTCTGCTCTTCATCTACACTCCAGGTACTTCTTCAAGTTAATTTTCAAGCTTGTTCGGTGAAGCACTGTTTTCAAACAATAGCAGGCATTCATGGTAACTAACTGTCTTCAGTGCATGGAGCTGAGGGATGCAGTGGTTTTAGACACCTGGAGAACGGGCAGACGTTTTTCCGTTACGGAGGACTGCTGGTGATCTTCCGTTGTCGTCCTGGCTACAAGCTCCATGGATACAAAACCAACAGCTGTGTGTCTGGACGCTGGTCCCGGGACACCCCGGTCTGTGTTGGTGAGAAGCTTCATCATGACATTTTTACTGTATACCTTTATATTTTATATTTTAGTTTCCAGTTTTTGTCAGTAGATGCATTTAGAGGATAATGTTAACTCATTTGTCTTTTGTTCAAGCATATTTTGAGTTTGCTTGTATTACAGTGCACAGTAGAGAGTTGATAAGACAACAACAGCAAAGGTAACACAGCTCCCTGGTCAGATTCCAACTTTGAATCACTTTCCATGACATTCTCTCCTTCGTCAGGCTCCGGCTGCTCCAACCCGGGGCCACTCACCCACGGATCGATCAACATGAATGAGGACGGCTCCTGGTCAGTGTTCAGCTGTAATAATGGCTTTCGGCTACACGGGCCCTCAATGTTATACTGTAAGGGCCACACCTGGAACAGCACAAAGCCTGTATGCAAAGGTGAGACCAGAAAACTCTCAGCTATTACAGCAATAATTTGACATTTTAGAAAATATTCTTATTGGGGTTTTTTTGCAGAGTAACATTAGCAGGTTGATTCCTCTCTCATTATGTCCTGAATTTGTAGCTGTAGCTAGCTACTAATTTAGCTTAGCAGAAAGAAATTGTTGGCTTGTCTCTGTTGGCCTTAGACAGAGTCTAACTGTTTTACCCTATGTAAAATCTTAGCTCTCAGCTAAGTTAGCAACATATTTACCTTACAAATGTCAGAGTGGCCTCAGTCCTCACCTAGCTCTTGGCAAGAAAGTGATGGAATGAATGTAAATTCCTAAAATGTGAATTATGTCTTTAAATTTGATATTCAAAAAACAATTGTCTTTGTATCACATTTAAATAATTCGCTCATATTCTTCTATTCCAAACATTAGCAGGTAGAAGACAGTTTTTATTACTGCACTGTTATTATAAGTGAACCCAAATACCATTTTTCAGTCATGTTTGAAAGTTGCTCCACACACAAACCTTTATTTTTGTTGTCTTTTTTCTCAATGTCAGAATCTGACATGATGGGCTCAGACATACTCCAGAACCTCCAGGCTGCCGTAGCTCTGAAGACCCAACAACAATCCCACTACGACACCCTCGCAAATACTGCCTCCAAGGAAGTGAACCTTAAATTTGGCTTGATGTCTCATATGCCATCCCAAATGTCCAGCAGTGAGAGAATTAAAGTGACTAACCCCAAAATCCACCTGCAGCAGCATATTCAGTTTCCCAAACTTAAAACCAAAGATGAGGCCCAGACTACTCACAGTGAGGCTCAGGAGGTAAACGAGGCTCAAGGAGGAGAAATGGGAACAGGGAAAGACGGCTCAGAGGGAGAAGCTTCACGTGAGGAAGCAGAAAGGGTGGACGAAGTTACACAAATGTTTGACTCTAAATCACATCCATCTCCCACTATCTCATCTGCCTTGTCATTAGTGTCAGGAATCCCACCTTCATTTTCAACAGCCCGTACACCTGCTGTCACTGCTCTCATGAATACTGCTGGCAAACATACTCCCCCGCTTGTGTTTGGACCAACGTCATCCGTCTCTGTCTCAACCCAGGATGATGTGACTCCCTCTGAAGTAGTAACGAACTCCTCACAAACTGCAGGCGAAGAGCAACCGGCTGAAACTAGCTTCCAGTATCCTTCTTTGTCTCAGGCTGGTTCAGGAGATAATGAGGAGCCCACAGAGACTTCAACCCACACTTCATCTACTTCTGCTTATTTCGTTTCCACCAGATCTTCCTCTGCTTCATCACCTGCTTCCTCTGCACTCTCCTTATCAACTCCTCTTCCTTCCTTTTCTGATCTGACTTCCATGAGTACCAGCTCAGCCCAGTCCGATGTGAAACCCCAGCTGCCTCGTGTCACCTTTCCTTCAAACACCTCCACCTCCACTGAGCCCATATCTCACTGGACTGAATCTCACAACATCGCGATGAACGCCACCTCCAGACCCTCTCTGCTGCTTCTGAGCCTCAGCAGACGTCCTGTGTGCCCGTACCCACCTGTTCCTGCTCATGGGACCTTCTACTTCCGTAATGTAGAGAATCCAGGTCCCAGAGAGTACAAGCATTACATACAGTACGCCTGCTACCCAGGCTATACGCTGGCTCATGGAGACGTGCGCAGCTACTGCCAGCAGGGGGGGACGTGGAGCGGAGTCACACCTGTTTGTCGGGGTAGGTGATGTTATTGTTTCATAGAGATTCTTTGATTCATTTGGGGATGCTGCAGTTGTGCTCATAAGGAAAACAAAAGGCTCGTGGTGATGCAGAAAAAGATGGGTTTAAGATATTTATTTGCCAGGGTACTACACAATACCAGTCTTTTAAAAATATTTTTTGTTGTTTGTTATTGTGAAAGTGTTTTTGAACTGGAATTTTACCTTAATAACATGTTTGATATTATCACTGGATTCATGAGCTGCCAAATCACCTAGAGTAACTATTTAGTCTTTATTTACTCTGCCAAGGAGACTATGTTTTCACCCGTGTCCATTTGTTATTCGTTTGTTTGTTTGTTGGTTTGTGAGCAGCATCACATAAAAAGTATTGAATGGATTTCAACAAAACTTGGATGGAAGCTGGGTCTCGGTCCAGTTTTGGTGTGAATCTGGATAAATGGACTGTTTGTTTACCAGGATGCTCTACACCTAGATTTCAAGCCAGAAGTCTTTGTGTTGTAATAAACTTTCGACATCTGAAAGCCACATAAGGACAATTGCAAAATCAGCTCTAAAAACTTGTGCAAGAATTACAGACTTTCTGTCCAAACAAAATACAGAAAAACTTGTTCATGCATTCATTTTCAGCAGGACTGTCATAATGGCATCTTCACAGGTCTGAGTAAATAATCAATCAGACAGCGCCAGCTTTTCCAGAATGCTGCTGCAACTAACCCCATAAACACCAAGAAGGTGGATCAATGGCACGGTCCTAAAATCACTGCACTGGCTACCTACGAGTCCAGGATAGATATCTAAATCTTATTGCTCGTTGATAAAGCACAAAATGGCCTCAGGCCTGAATACGCCTGTGATTTACTTGTATGCTACAGAGCATCTAAACCCTTCAGGTCCTCCCAGATCAAAACCAGGCAAGGAGAAGCAGGTTTTAGTTTTTATGCTCTCCACCTGTGGAACATGCTGCCTGAGTACCTGACGTCTGTTAAAACTGTTAAAAGCTTATTCCAATCAGGGCTTAAAAAATTCATGTGGCTTTCCAATAAATTTGAATCGTTACTCATTTTTATTCTCTAACTATTTATTTGCTTTGCTTTTATTGTCTTTTAAATTCATTTTTAACATTTCATTCTGCTTTACTTTGTTTATATTTTCCAGTGTTCTGAGGACCTTATTGCGCTCTGAGAACAGCTTGTTTATTCAGTTATGGGTCTGAGTTTGTATTATTGCCTCATTATTATTGTAGATATTAAAATTCTGAGTTTGAATGTATTCTCCAGAACTACAAGGTGCACTTTGAATTGTCTTGTGTCTGAATTGTTCTATAAATAAACCTGACTTGCCTTTCAGAGTTGACACCATGTTCAGTTAACAACGGAGGCTGTTCCCAGCTGTGCTCTTACTCCCAGCACTACAACCAGAGCTCCAACCAGAACCAGACCAGAACTCGGTGCCACTGCAGACCTGGATTCACTCTGCTGGATGACGGACTAACGTGTCGCGGTGAGCATATTAATGTTTTTTTCTCTTTTCCCCAGGGCTTTCACTGTGACTGTAACATTCTCCTGAATCCTCTGTGAACGCCCCGGGCTCTTCCTAACATCAACACAGTGTGCACCGAGGCATGTTCCAGCACAGCAGGGAATCTCCTTCACATGTTTCATGTGTTTGATGTTTCATGGCTCACAGACGAGCGTAAGTGGGCTGTGAAATTTATGGCAGCGCGATCACTTGAAAGACTTTACTTTGTATATTGTGTCAAGTTACACGTGCCTGCTCACAGACAACCTGTCATTTGTGAGGGCCATCAGTGGATGTTGCTGCTCTTATTTATTGAACAGTGTTATTATCAGCGTGGTTTGACAGATAGTCCTGTCCAGACTATCGTAGTTTGACTGATTATAGTTTTAGCCTGAAAATTACACTGCAGTGAAATAAGGCTTATAAACATTCCTGTTTGGCAGACTGTTCAGTAAAGAAAAGTTAGCTTGATTTTTGGTTATTTCAAATAATTTCATTTTATTCTGGACTGGAATTTGTCCACATGTCTTTTCTATTAAGCAGAGATGTGTCAGAAAATGGAAACCATCATCACAGAAAAGGCAGGTATATCGAGAGACATCAGGTGTTTTCCTAGATGGCAGGGAAACAAGGGCAGACCTGATATACAAGCTTTCTGAGTCCTCTCTGCACATCCTTGTTTCCTGTCTCTGAAGAACAGGAAGCCAGAAAACATCTGTATTATGGTTTGCTCATTACAGGCCACAACAGCAAGCAAAACATGGAGACACATCAATGAGGTTCAGATTCCAGCTTCATTCAGAGCGGCAGGGGAGACGACCACCTTTCATCTGCTGCTCTTTTTCTTTCATCTCACTGCAGCCTGGACTGTGTGTTATTGTCGGATTGACTGTACACAAGAAGAGTGTGTTTTATTTCATCTGCGTCCACTCAAACCAGTGCAAGATATGTGTTTGTGTTTTATCTCTGTATGTATCTATTGTTGTTTACATGTGTGTAGATTTAGACGAGTGTGTGGGGGGGCAGCATCAGTGTCAGCAGAGGTGCATCAACACATTCGGTTCCTTTCAGTGCAACTGTGATGACGGATATCACCCAGCACATGATCGGACCTCCTGCACAGGTGTGTGTTTGTGTGTGTGGAGTTATGTTTTTACGTGTCTGTCTGTGAATGTCTTTTACATCTATGAGCAAAGTGTTTTTGACTACATCATTCACCATCTTTCCAGATGTTGATGAGTGCCTGCTGCCTGCAGCTGTAACAGGCTGTGTGTTCGGTTGTGTTAACACTCCCGGGAGCTTCCACTGCCAGTGTCCTGCTGGCTACAGCCTTCAGTCTGCAGACAGCCACTGCCAAGGTTAGGAGATACTCGCTAAACATACTGTGAACCATGACGTTCTCTTTTTGTCCGCATGCTATAGTAGCATGGCTCTAGGGATGCTAATGCTTGCCGATTGACTTCTGGGTTTTCTATATATGTGAATCCTTTTGAGCCTGTTTTTCATTGGGTTCATTTGTAAATTGAAAGTTACAGCTTGTAATGGCTTGGTTAGATAAACAGTTGATGATGTCCCTGACATGAACTGGGAAAAGTTCTGGGTGAGCTGGAATGACCCATACAACAAATGTGGTTGGTTAGTTCCTGCATGATACCATTCAAGGTTATTTTATTAGGCTGATTATTGGAAATGTTACTTATCTTGTGTGACTAGCCCTCTCCTTATATCTTCTATTTAACTACTTAAATAAATGTTACTGAAAAAGAAGCACCAAACATTTCCAACGCCAGAAATATGTTTTTCAGTGCAACTTTGTCCCAGTACCTTTGTATGTCATGTCATGATGAGACTGAATATATACATAGAATTACAATGGTGTAGGCTTAAGGCCTCTATTCTTCCTTTTCTTATCCAGATATAGATGAGTGTGCTGGTAATCAAGGGCTTGGGCCATGTATGGAGCAGTGCCACAATTCACCAGGATCCTACCGATGCTCCTGCTCGTATGGACACATCTTAGCTGGAGATGGTCACAGCTGCATCGCTGAGTGTCCACCTGGCTTCAGGAAGCAACCACCAACGACACCTGAGAATTCAACTGCACAAGCTCTTAGGGAGGAGTGTGTAGGTAGGAAGACTCATTAGCACACTTACTTTTATCAGAAGCTCAGGAGTTTTAATGTTGCCATCACCTTTAGGAGAATATTTTATTCTTGCTTTATTGAATCTGTTCTAACCTTCTTCTTTCTTTTGGTCTGGTTGTGCAATAAATTGCTCCTCTGGGGTGATAAAGATTCCCTTTCTTCCTGCTTGTGTCCACACAGATATAAATGAGTGCCTGGAGGAAAAATGTGAGTGGCAGTGTATCAACCTGCCAGGCTCTCACCGCTGTATCTGCCCCAAAGGATACACTCTCCAGAGAGACAGGCGACGCTGCAAGGGTCAGTGGTGTCATCCAGACTCATACACACACATCTGTAACAGTGTTAAGTTTGGTATGTTGGACAAGTGTGTCTGCTTGATGACACATTTTGGCAATAACTCAACAATGACATTAGGGTTAGGGTAAAGAATAGTAAAGAGTAATTAACATACATATCAAATCATTTTATGTGTAAATATTCTCTATCATTGTTTATACTGACTGAGTTTTGGAAAACTCCCTGTCCTCCAGACATAAATGAGTGCAGTCGGAAGAATGGAGGATGTTCCCACCACTGTGTGAACCAGAAAGGTGGACATAAATGTGCCTGTCCAGCATCCCATCGCCTTTCCCCATACAGCTGGAAGAAATGTCTACCAAGGACAACAGCGAACTCTGCTGGCTGAGACGGAAAGTGCCACAAATTGAAAATCAAACAATCAAGCACGAATGCTGACGGCTAAAATAAATATAAAAGAATTGCTGAAAATTTAGAAATATGAAATGAATTGACTGATAAATCATGAACGTAAATTGCTTTGCTCTGCCTTGATGAAAAACCTGGAAGCTGAAATGTCAAACTGGCAGAAATGGAAGCTGAACTACATTACTCAAATAAGCTAAGAGTTGAATTACAATCCTAGAAAAGCTGAATGAATTGCAATGTGAAACGATTTGCTAGAATTGGAAGCTGAACTGCATTATCTAGCAAGAGAGCAAGAGAGGAGGAGTGGACTACAGAGGTCTGATGAGGTGACGTCTTTCTACAGTTACACAACCCACCCACCCCTCCCCTCTCCCAAATTTTTCAAATTTGTAGTCTTCAGCCCTGACCAACACTAACGCCACATCACTAGAGGCAACTTATCAGACTTCAGATACTGCTGTATTACTCCCCTGGATCTTTAAACAGACTTGCAGTGCAAAATTGGTGAAAATGACTGGTCATATGAGAAACCAACTGAAAAGGACACGGGGATGCAAACACGTGTTCCTCGCTATCAAAGACAGATCTTTTGAAAGCCCAACTTCTTCCCTTGACAACTGCTGGAGGTTTTGCAGCACTATACTACCACTATGCTATTTACACCTTTGCTTTTGGAGACAAACTTGAACACAAGGTTATAGCAAACAATAGCAGATGGACTCCCAACTTCCCAAATATGGGAGTTGACCTAAGCTCTATTAGTTTGATTCATAGATAAAATCACGCATTTCCTGTCTTCCTGTCATATAGCCTACAGTATGTTGACAATGTCATGTTTTTATTGGGTTTCTGCAGAAACAGGATATTTTAAATGTTTATATTTGAAATCGTGTTTTATATACATTTCACTTTCCATTTTAAAATTAAATTTTTAAATGTATAAAGTAATGCACATGATGTTTCATGTTTCAAATTATTGTGCAGTACAGTTAGATACTCACTAGGTGGCAAAAACACTCTTTCTAACAGGCTGCGGACACACTGATAAACATCATCTCTCTCACGCACACAGTGAGTTTCATTTAAAATACCGGTGACTCATGTGAGGTGCCGATTCCCAAAACTTTGAGCACGAAACCAGCCACAACTGTGAAATCTGACCCCTGACCCTCCAGAAGGCTCACACACCTACCTACCACCTACAGTATGTGGTGCTGTGGGTAGAACTTGGTCATATTATCAACAGCCGAATAAGTTTAGCTAAGAAAAATGTCTAGATTTTTTTAGATGTTGGAGATTTGTTGCAGATAAAGCAAAAACCTTGTGAGTCAAGGGAAGATTCTAGATGGTTTAGAAGTTCTTATTTATTTATATATGTATTTTATTTAACCCTCATTTTACCAGGAATATTCCCATTGAGGTTCAGAATCTCTTTTTACTTTTTACAAGGGAGTCCTGGCTAAGACGGCAGCATAGAAAGTTTTACATAAAAGAAAAAACGAAAATTTAAAAGCAAGCAAAATAAAAAGTTTCACAAACAAGCAACTGACTTGAAACAATCAGCAAATGACATCAAGACAATGAATTTACCAGTGTTCAGTAACAGAATATGTGCATTCAGTGCTCAAATAGTTCTTAATCCTATTTTTAAAATTAATTATATGTTTAATTGATAAGTTAGGTGTCGACCATTAAGATGTCAGAGTAACAACTAAGCCCAGAGTACAGCTGAGGCTGATGGAAATGTCATTAGTTTTGCAGATAATTGGTCTTAAAAACAAGTATTGGACTAGTTTAAATTTTGACCCGATGACAGTGCGAGAGGAAAAATATGAGGATCGCCAAAGTCATTAGTATTCATCTTCTGGGAAACATGAATGTTTGTAGAAAAGCCTGTCCAAATGGTGAGATATTTCATTGAATAAGTAACAACTTTGACTTGCTTGTGGCGCTATAGAAAAAGTAGAAAAGCTCATCAAGGCCAGTAGTTTTGTTTCTCTAAGCAAAATGAATATCTGTCGACCATTTGACAGACCAACAAAACGGTAATGTCATCCCTAAAGCCATGCAGATAGATAGATAGATAGATAGATAGATAGATAGATAGATAGATAGATAGATAGATAGATAGATAGATAGATAGATAGATAGATAGATAGATGTCTTTCTGCTGTACAGGCTTAAATGTCTGGAGGCGAGTTTTCTAACTTGCTTTCATTCCCTTTTGTTTCCCAATCTACATTAATGCCTTCAGCAACTCCTCCTGTCGCTCAGGATGTAAAATTTTGTGTTTTCAATACCAGCAGGTATTTGGGAGGTATTTTCCTATTAAATAAAGTGAGCTCACACACATAATGAATGACAGTCAGACACACACATACACATGACCATACACACACACACATACGCACAGTATATTTTCTATAGCTTTTTTCTTTACCACTTTTCCAGCAATTTATAGTGTATTTAAGTATTATCTGCTCATGTTCTGCTTCATGTTCTGCATCTTTGTTTTTGCTAAGTAAGTATTTTGTAGTAAATGAGTACTTCTAAGTGTCAGTCTAATATCCATGGCAACTCATTTAGGGATCATTTTGTTGGCCATTTTGTCCCTCCCTCCCTCTCTCTCTCACAGACAGACACAGCTATCTCTATTTATACTTACTTACCAAGCATCAGGCACAAACTTTCTTGAGAAATTTTCTAGTTTTCCATGCTCCTCTTGTAACAGATTTCAGGATTGCCTGAGTGCGTCAGTAGGCTACATCCATCAGTTGTTACACAGACACAAAGACATATACTCCTGAGGCAGTGTTTCCGTTCAAGCTGTGTGCACCTCCAACAAGCTAACTTCAACTTTCTTAGATTAGCTGTTGAAGACTCCTTCCTGACGTCACTCACTTTGAATCCATTCCCTCATCTGTCTGGATCGGCAGCGGCTGCTGTCCTGCCCATGATGGCGTCTTTACGGGACAGCTGGCAACGTTTACTGCAGTGAGAGACACTGACGGATTGTTAGAGTCTATAAGAGAGAACAGGGCTGCAGCCTTCTGGCCAAGACTCAGACCGAAGTTCTTATAACTGTATTGTAAACTTATTAAACAGTAACATGCCTGTCAACTGTAGACAGGAGACAACAGGTTAAAACTTTTGATTTCACAGTGAACAGTCAATGTGGAGAGCAGAGGCAGGTTCACTCCAGGTGACATGAACTGAGGAGACACATCTGTTCAAGTTGCAAATACATCCAGCGAGACATTTTCATGATGCAACAAAATCTAAATCCAGTCAACCTGTAGATCCAATCAGATCCACACATTGTGCAAACTGACCCTTTAACTAATCCGTAAGACTCAACCCATGCAAGCATTATATGTCAGTAAGGAGAGATCATTCTGAAGTAAAATACATTTTGGTGAAAAACACGAACATAAACATAATTATATTTGTTTACAGGTCCCTTCAAAGAGCAGCAGTCAATGAAGATGAATCCATAGACTTCCAGTAAATGGAAAATAAGTGGACAAAATGCTAAAGTATTGCTGATTTTCTACAGATAATCTCAAGTTCCACTAAGTGAAGAGAAGCAGAAGGTTTGTGCTATAAAGTATATTTTTGTAATCTCATTCTCATCAACAACTTTGCATTGTCCCAGTTTCTTAAAACAGACTGCTGGCGTCTTTTTAACATTATAAAAAACAAGCAAAGCAAATACTTTATAATAAAAAGCCATTATTCATGGTGCCCCTGACTAATGCAGCCACAATTCTTACAGCGACTGTGGCATGTAGGTTGATTATGAACTTATTAAGAGACGAGAGGAATAATCCTTCAACTGAACATGTTGATCAAAGCAGTCAGCTGTGACGTTTTGGACAATAACACACTCTGTTTTGTGTTTCCATGCTTTAATTCTCTAAACTGAACTCCTCCTTCGGGGAAATACTGGAGAAAGTGTTGAAGTTGGCGCTCTGTCGGCCTCAAACTGAGCTCTGACAACAGTCAGACTGTGGTATAACGTGCTGTGGGAGTTGTTGCTGTGGCAACCGTTTTGTGGAGTGTTTGTGAGTGTTTCAAGCTCCCGTGGGATTTGGGGGGTGGGCGAGCAAGAAACAGTGTGTGTGTGTGTGTGTGTGTGTAAATCAGTGTTGGCTGGAAATGCCTGGGTGACCTAATGCACATCTGTGAGTGTTGGACTGATACATGGAGAGAGTTTTTAAAGAGAAAAGCTCCACTTATGTCTCTGTGTGAAGAAACAGAGAGCTGAGTCTCGTATCTGAGTGTCTAAACACAAACAAACAAACAGACAAACAAATAGACAGGAGCCCAGGTGGTCTTGAGCCCTGATACTCTGACAATGATGACACTCAGTATTCAGAGGTGGACAGAACTGATCAGCCCGTTCGCCTCCAGCAGCTGCTCCTGTTCTGAGCTGCCATATCTTATTCATAACCTGTTGAACAGTAACCAGATCCAATGCTGACTCGTTCTCTGGCTGCTGCTCATACCTGTGTAAAGAGAGGGGCTTCTTCTCTGATCTGAAGTCCTCTTTCAAGTCAGTTATCTGCTGTCTTTGTTATGTTTTCAGGCATGCAGTCACATCCTGTTTACAGAGTCCAAGATCATTTTCCAGCACCATAAAGGTAGAGAAATGAGTTGCACTTGGAGTAATTCATTAATTCTAAAATCTGATAAAAAAAGAGATTTGTCTCAATCAACCAGTACAGGAAGAAACTTGTGTTTTTATTGCAGTATATAGAAAAGTGTTTGAATTGTATCATAGCTGTGTTAATCTTACAAAATGACTATATTACACTTTTGTCTTTCGGGTTTTTTCTTTTCCAAAAGGTCCTTGACTGGACGAAAATGATAGTGGTGGAAGTCTTCAAAGCCACAAAGTAAAAGTACTACGACAGCAATGTAAAAATATTCTATTACAGCATGCAAAGTAAGTATCAAAACAAAAGTATCATCAGCAAAATGTTTTAAAAGTGTCAAAAGTAAGTTCTGATTTAGTGGAAAAATGTCCCTGAATAATAATACATTACAAATGAGATTGTTAATACTGACGGTCAAAGTGGAGCTAGTTTTATCTTCTTTATATACAGTTTAGTAGTTTCGCAGTTAGTTTACCTGTGGTTCCCAATACTGCTTTATTGTGATGATTAAAAAGCCCAAAACTGTTGGGGACCACTGATTCAATCATTCAATCATGTATTGTATTTTACAGGGGCAGCATGGCGGGTTAGGCGGCGTTTGCATGTTCTCCCCATGTCTGCATGGGTTTTCTCCAGGTACTCCGGCTTCCTCCCACAATCCAAAGACATGCAAAATCAGTTACTCTAAATTGTTCGTAGGTGTGAATGTGAGCGTGGTGGTTGTTTGTCCCTATGTGTCAGCCCTGCGATGAACTGGTGACTTATTCAGGCTATATCCTGCCATCACCCGATGTCAGCTGGGATAGGCTCCAGCCCCCCTGTGACCCTGAAAAGGATAAGCGGTTTCCCTGGATGGATGGATGTATTTTACAAGCTTATCAATTGGGTTTTATGTAAAATATGAATCTGAAAAAAAGGATAACACAGACATCACCATCTTCAGCTACACTGTAAATAATTTTGGGCTGTTTCAACTTAAAAGTGGAAGTTCAATTGCTGCCTTAAATATTTGAGTTAGGCTGAATAGTTGGTTTAAAATCTTCTTTTAAGTTTTCTTTTTTGTGAAACACAATTTAAAGTTTACTGAACTTGAAAGTACATGTTTGATAAACTTAAGATACTAAGTTGAATCATAGACTGTTCAGTGATACATTTAAAATTGTCTTCCATTTACATTTAAAGAGTATTTTGTGGAGTCAGTTCTTCATCTCACACGAAGAACAGCTGCATCTGCTCCTATTGGTGCTACTTTGTTCCAGCATTAGCACAAAGACACTACATGAAGCTGCTCTCAGTGACCTCATAAAAACAGTAAAAGTGTGATGGGGTAAAGATTAAATTCAAAATTTTACCTTTGTCATGGTTAGCATTTTTTTTCATTATTGTCAAAAAAACAACCATGTCTTGGAACGTACCAAAAACATGCAGCAAGTTTCCATAACGGATGTTTTTCTTAAAACATGAGTCTCAGGAGAGTTTTACCTCTCAAACAATGCATGCTGGGAAGTCTGCCAATATGCTGATCATTAGAAACTTATTGACTGAAGTCATTATTTCAAGTCAAAAGACTTCAAGTTGAAAGAACTCATGATTACAAGTTCTGAAATTGTCTGAAAAGAAAAACTGTAAACTTTAAGTTTAATCAACTTGAAACAAATAAAACTTGCATATTTATAAAAAAGAAAAATAATTTGATTCCACTAAATTCCATAATTACAGTGTAACGCCCTGATCATGTCTGTCATGTCCACATGGTTTTTTTCTTTTTTACTTGGACATGAACAGAAAGAAACTTCTGGTCAACTTGACCTTTAACATTCAAAATTAGGTAAACCAGTGCTCATGAGACTGGTCGAAGGATAATGCAAAATGTTGCATTTATAAAGTGCAGTGACTGATGCAACAACTGATTATCATTAGACGGACTGAGTTTGTACTGCTTTATTTGTTTTTGTCTTGATGTTGAATGTTTCACATTAGGATGGCCACTCAACAAGCCCTTATGGGTTTTTTGGCTCTTCCTGCACATTTCTCTCTGAAATTATTGTTTTTATTGATTCTTTACTTACCCAGTCATTATGTACTTTAGGTATTCTGTTTCTTTTTACTGATCTATTATGTATTATTTGCAATGAAATAAATAAATAAACAGACGTATAGCCTCACACTGTGTCCCTTCCCTCACATGAATATTCACAGTATACATGAATATTATATTATCACGATCCACTGTTATGATATCATCTTACTTTTTCCCTTGGGAGAGTCACGTGACCCCTGTCAGGGTGAGGGGGGGGGGTCAAAACGCTTCAATGAAAACCACATGGAGGGTGGAGAGAGCTGCACTAAACAGGGAGAGAGAGAGAGAGAGAGAGAGAGAGAGAGAGAGAGAGAAGCCAACATGAGCCACAGAGGCAGAAGAAGAGGAACAAGAGAGCAGCTGTAGTAAAGATCTCCAGAACCAGAACTGAGGTCGAATCCAGGACAAGAGGCTACAGCGGAGCCAGAACCAGGACCGCAGACCAGGAGCAGTCCAGTCCACCATGTCAGAGCCCATCAGGAGGAAAAGCTCCAGCAGACAGCTCCTGCAGAACCTCATCAGGTGAGAGACAAATGACTTTTACACATGACAATCACAAGTGTGTATTTTTTACTTGTAACTGCAGGATCAAATTTGATGCTGTGTTTGGTGAAATTTGGTATTTTTTAAGGAATGCAGCAGAAATTATCATGCAGCTAACTACATTTACTCAAGTCCTGCACTTCAGTATAGATCTGCGCTATCCATCCATCCATCCATCCATCCATCCATCCATCCATCCATCCATTCATTCATCCATCCATCCATCCATCCATCCATCCATCCATCCATTCATTCATTCATTCATCCATCCATCCATCATCCATAGTTTGAACCTTACACTAGACACAATTGACACTAATATTCCACAACTGGAAAATATCACAAAGGAAAGCAGTTTGTGTTCAGTTTCTTCCCACTTCCTATAATATGTCTTGTAAAAATTAACACATTTCCGTAAAAAGTGGTGGCAAGTATAAAAAATATGAGAAAATGGAAAACTCAAGTAAACTTTGTACTTGAGTAAAAGAACAAAGCCTGTGGCCAGAACCTGTTGTTAAGAGGTGATGAGCAGCCCTGAGTTTACTGCTAAAATAGGGCAGCCATCAGAGGAGGGAAGTAACAAAGTACAAATAGGTATCTATACTTTACTTGAGTATTTATTATATGACAACTTTTTACTTTTACATTTTAACACAAATATCTGTACTTTCTGCTCCTTACATTCTCAAAACTTTAGTTTTAATGCATTTGAGGGGAGTTATTGAATATTTACAGTGCTTTTCCAACCCAAATTGTTGGTGTCCTGGGAACAAGACTCAACAATGTCTTTGTGCTGCATTTATGAACAGCTTGAACAGATCCTCCTAACCGCCTTTAAGTTTAATAATCTTTAAATTTTATAAATATGAAGTGAGGTTCAGCTAGCTTTGCAGAGAAATGGCCAGCAGAAATGTCCTCCAGAGGTATACGTTTATACGCCTGTAAATTTTGCTTTTACTTGAGTAAAGAAGTTAAATCAGTACCTCTACTTTTACCAGAGTCTCCATTTTTTTAATCTGTAGCTGTACTTCAACTTGAGTAAAGAATGTGTGTGCTTTTGCCACCTCTGGCAACCATCACCATCGACAGTCAGCTGTTCATCATAATTGAATTATTATTATTATTATTATTAACATGTTTAACTAATGTATGCTTCCAAAGTGCACTGATAGCATGTTTGTTTTTTCTAAATATCTTGGCTTTCAGAGCTCCACTCACGCCACAGATGAAACAAGCTGTTTTGGTTTCATTAACAAATCAATGAATGTAATTGGCTGGTACTATTTGTCTTTATCTACCCTACTGTACTTTATCTAAATTTGATCTAACAGTGAAAAGACCTGATTCAGAAAAATCTGATACTGATATCTTTAGTTTTTTCCTATTGTGACATCAGCAGAGAAATGAATCAAATGTTACAATTTCATCATGTTAAAAAGCTGAAGATCACTGAGAAATGTTAACGTCATGCTTTCGTAGCACCACAAAACAAAACTGGAAAAATTCACCGAAGACAAGAAAACATTTGTTTTAACTCTTCAGAAGGATGGCAGAAGTGCAGCTATCAAATTATTTTAAAACTTGGTTTTGTAAATGTTTTAAATGCACTCAACACCTTTGTTTGACCTTATGATGGACCCAATGTATTTAGGTGAAAAACATGAATGTAACCATAACTTCATTTGTTAATTGGATTGACACTTATCAGTTATCAGTCTGAACTCCATCATCTTTCATTGTATCCTCTTGTTTTTTCTGTTTGTTTTGTTTTTTTGTACCATGTAGCTGATTTTTTGCCTGGTTTGTCCACTTGATACAGTCTGTTCTGATTTACTCCTCTAACAGCCACGGGAGCCTAATATCTTGTGTTGTTTTCTATATTTGCATCACTGCTCCTAACTACTTGTTTCTCATTGTCAGTGAGGCTCTAGTTTCCTCCGTGATCGGTGGAACATTGCTGTGTGACCTCACTGAAAATGA
Source organism: Pagrus major (assembly GCF_040436345.1). NCBI lineage: Eukaryota > Metazoa > Chordata > Actinopteri > Spariformes > Sparidae > Pagrus > Pagrus major. Next base: position 17,001,618 of record NC_133218.1, on the reverse strand, counting down.
CACTGAGCTCTGAGTTCAATGGCTTCTTTTATAGCTGCAACTTCCTTAATGGCCATGACATCATCTGGCTGACTCCTGAACCCCCTCCTGCTCAACTTCACACACAGACACACACGCACGCACAAAGAAAATGCCGTTCCCCAGGCCTCCATTGCCTCATTGTGTAAATGGTGGAAAAAGTGATGCATATCAGACTGATTTCCTCCATAATTTGCTCGTTTCACATCTAGGCCTCACAGCATCACGTTAAAAGTCCCAGCAGAGTCTGAAGATAAGTACAGAGACAATACCCTCTACCAGCAGTGACTGTGTGAATCATCTCTGAGATATTTACGAAGTCCCGAAAGATTTATTTATAGAGTTTTGTGTTTAAAAACAACCATGTCTCCTAAACATTCAGTATCTAAAATGTCTTCCCAATTATGCTGAGGTGAAATTATATAATTTTTGCTTGTAAATGTTATATAATACATTTTTTGGAGCAAAAGCTACATTATCTACTGCACTTGAGCAGTGATGGAATGTAACTAAGTACAATTTTGAAGTACTTGTACTTCAAAACTACTTCAATACTTGAGTATTTACATACCACTCCACTACATTTTGAAGGCAAATATTGTACTTTTTACTCATTATGTTAATTTAATTACTTTAGTTACTGGTTACTTTTCAGATTACAAGCTGCATCATTTATTGACAATCAGATAAATAAACGTAGATCCCAATAATTTAAAAAGTTCTGAATATGTATGATTTACAGTGTCCCTGTCTGCCAGCTGAATCTACGGGGTTGTTGGACAGTCGTGTGTGGTGTGGTATTACATTAGATGACGGGCTGAGGTAGACATCTCCACAAAACAACACGCTACACAGATGTCTTTGACATAATGTCAATACTGTTGTTGTCCCGAGGTCCCACTGTTTTTATCCAATTTCTTTCTATTTTAATCTAATATTCTGGCCATATATATCTTACAAATTGCTCCTCTAACAGCAGTTGGCATCCACGGCGTTGCATTACTTACACCTTCAGGTAGAAAACATAACCATAAAACCTTTTTAGTCACATACAGTGGTGAGTTTGCAGATTGCAACCAACTGCATACCCCGCTTCTTACCCTCCCCTTTGGTGGCTGCTTAAAATGCGAAAAACGCAAGAGGCCCTCTCTAAAGTAAGTGTCTGGTTTGTCCATTCTGGGCTGCTGTAGAAACATCTGTGGAAGAGGACTTGCTCCTTCTGTAGATATACAAGGCTTGTTGTAAGTTAACAAAAACACAACAATTGAAATTTCAGGTAATGATACACTAATGAAATATAATCACAAATATCATATTCCACTTCTGCCCTGTCAGATATGTTAATAACAACTTTTCCTCATTATGTTAATAGAAAACTTTCAGACGTATGCTGTAATTTCAAGGAGGCAGGCTAGGAACAAGATATAAACACAAAGTTCATATCAACACAAGTTTTTTTCCTGTTCACACAAAATCCTTACCTTTATAACAAGATAATAACTTTATAAGATAAAATACAAGATTTGCTCACTGAAACCAGCTTCAGTTTATTATTTTAAGTCAGGAGTAAAATATGTGTGATTTGTAGTTGGCTGAAACTTTTAAACATGCAACACTAATAAGTGCATGAAGGATTTACTTCTTCCCCATGTCGCATTTCAGGCAGAAATTATGAGGTCCAGACAATCAAACCTCATCCCCAGTGGACCCATTACCCCTCAAAAACTGGCCCAACTGAGACGCCAAAACAGAACTATCACACAAATCGATTTACAGCGACTGGGTCCTGCCAATATGGCTCCCACTACATCTCTTGTGTGTGTGATCTTATGTAGGTCACTTTCCCACATAATAATGACCGAAGCCTGTTTGACTCAAAACCAGTCATAGCCAGTGTCCTCATCGACTGCGGCATCAGCCTTTTACATCTGAATTTGGTTTTTGCACTTTTTATTTTTAAATGATGATTTCATTCAGCCAAATGTTTGATGGACTAAGGGGTTGACATGTTGGGAACATTAATCATATTTCTGGGTGAAGGCCTGTGCATAAATTTACCCGCAACTGGCTGTAACAAAGGCAAATGGTCTGCATGTTTTATGTATTTTTTAATGAGAACCAACAAACTTGAGACCTGTTTTTCTTCCATGATTCTGCTACATTTCTGTGACTAAATTCACATTATGCCTTTACCAGAAGAAGAGAAGAGAGAAGAGATGCCTTCAAAAGATTATCTTAAGTTGATATTAGGCCACAGTAGTCTGAGTTAATAAAATAAAATGAGTTTCTCCCTATCAAGTTACCGCTGTATTAGTACAAAATCCCCTTTGTGTTACTGTCTATTCACTGCAGCTTAACAAGGAAACAATTAGGCAATGTTGCGATTAAAATACTTTAAGTTTAGACAAAATGATTGTTAAACTCGGCTCTAGATTATAATCAACCTTGTATTCACTTCATGTAAACTGATATTTTTGCACAGAATAAGAGCTGTGGAGGGCAGTGGAGGCATGTTAAATACTAACATTTTGATCAGACAGACAATTAAAACAGTTCTAAATATACAAATGTCTTTGCCAGGTTATGTAAATCCTTTATCTAGTCCTAGGAACAAAGGTGTGTGTACATGAAGTGTCAAAAATAATCTTCTTCATTCGACGCGAAAACAGTAAGTACGGTAAATGCAGTGGGTCAAAGTTAAATCATTACATTCTGTAATCTGCTGGGTGTTTACAACGAACAGTTTGGATAATAACTTTAACAGCTTCTGTTTGCTTTGGTTTTAGTCACGTATGACTGTCATGTTTCTGGCAAAGTCAGACATTTTTAGTAAAGGCACAACATTCTTTGAGATCTCAGCATTTACTTTGGGCCAAATCTCCAAAAATATGATCCAAGTTATAAACTCCAATTATCCTCTAAAACCAATGACATCATGCTTTGGAAAACTTGTTTGTACCCAAACTCCAAATGCAGGTGCTCCCCTGAGATTTCCAACCAATCAAATGTCAGACTGAAAATTTCCAAAGTTCTCATTGTGCCAATTTTTCGACAAGATTTTCTCCAGACCTCCGTAAGTATGACGAGATGGCTACACAGGATTAAAGTCTCTCTCCATCACCCGTTCTGCTCCTCCTCCTCCATCTCTTCACCTCCTCCCTCGCTCCCTCTTTGTTTCTCTCAGGAGATTGAAATTAAGTGAAACAGCACAGCAGCTGGCTCAAGCTCCACCAGATGTGCTTCAACAATAAAAAGAGTTATTGTTATCAAGTCCCGCCCTCTGGAAACTATAGAACCGATCAGACACGAGAACTGAATGAGCTTTCTATGAAACAGAAGGCCGAGTAATTTTTTCCTAGAATTTATAAATCTACTTACCTAAGAAAATCCTGATGCATACACTTTTCCATAGGTACCTTTCACTGTTATAGCAGACAAAGAACACATATGAAACATTCTGTGTGCTTTGTTGTTGGTGGAGCAGATAACATGATTTAAATTGTCATTGCTTGACTTACACAGTATCTATCTTCACTTCATAAGCATTTGTTACAGATCCTTCTATTTTACAATTTTATTCATTATGCAAACCTTCAGTTCATTCACATATCCCATCAGTAAATAATGTGTAATGCCTCTTGTTCCATGATTTCACGTACAGATTTATTTCATCCACACAATCAGGTTGTCTGAACAGAATCTCACCTATGTAACAGAAGATAATGGATGAACTAATTATTGATTACGATCATGATGATTACAGTTTTATGATACCTAATTTGTACATCATTTTGAATGACAACAACATCTGGTCTGCCAAACATATAAATGTAATATAAACATGCTTATAGATTTCTTTACAAATGTACAAAGTGGAGAGAACAAAATATCTAGGATAAAGTAAGTTTTGGTGCTTTCTCACTTAAGATCCATGCATCGGAAGAGAAACAACAGCATACAAATACATCAATTAGAAACATTAAACAAAACATTAAACAGACATTTGGAGCACAGAGAAGTTTACGTTTACATGCAGAGACATACCAGTTTTGGTAAACAAAAATCATCACGAGCAGTGATAGCCTCCATGGCTGAGCAAACACGAGAGATGCATAAGATACCTGTTAAACAGCAGACTATTGTTAGAGACCACCTTGAGATCCCCGTTCATCTGACAAAACTGGGTATTTTTAACAAGACATCTGGACATTTTCCAGCTGTGTCTCTGGCACCAAAAGCAGGTATTTTTAAGCAAAAACATGATCTTAATCTAACCCTAACCCATTGCTTTTTTGCATAAACCTGACGTAAAGTTTCAACATACAATATCTGTGGTATATAGAAATATACAATGCCAACTTATTCTGGTGATTGGGTTGGTCAAAGTACCACCTATAATCACCAACAGATGATCTTTCTGCAGTAAAAAAAATGCCACAACATTCGTATCTCCGCAACCATGAAGCCAAAATAAACTAAACTCAGTCTATTGTCCCTTAAATGACTTCTGTCTATTTGAGTTTACAAAACTCAGCAGCGTCTTCAACAAAATAAAACCAAAGTCCAGCATAGAGAGGCTGAGTGAATGTGGTCTGGACTCTGTGGAGGAGAGTCATGGTTTCAGAGATGCTGTAGAAGGACAAAATACCTGCACTGTGGTCCAGGTACACTCCAACTCTGGAGGACCGAGGACCTGAGACAGGAGTCCTAATATTGTCGTACCAAAAGTTATAACTGTTTTTGGTACAATATAATGCCCAAGATTTGTCATTGTTTCCAAATTTACATTCATTTGAGCCCCCTACTCTGCTGATATTCTTGTATGCGACTGCCACACAAACTCCTTCTCTCCACTCCACCTCCCAGTAGCAACGTCCAGTCAGACTCTCTCTACTCAGGACCTGGCGCCAATTAGTGAATCTGTCTGGGTGACTAGAATAAGACTGTTGTTTACTCACTAGTGTTGCTTTTCTGTTTCCATCAGATAATAACAGATATGGCTGTGCTGTATTTGGATCCAGTGTGATTTCACATGAATACTGTAAGAATTCAGCTCTGCTCTTGGGTTCTGGTTGTGGCATTAAAACATCAGTTTCAGTCACTGTCAGTGAGATGTTTGTCCATTTCTCACTCAGAATGTTCTGTAGTTTATCTCTGACCTCTGACACAGCCACTGGAACATCCTCAAAGTACCGCACAGAATGAATATTGGTGCTTGATGACTCTGTAGATTCACTGAGTCGTGACAGTGAGGGGTAGTTTTGCAGAAACTGGTTGTGATCCTCTGTGTGTGAGAGCTGCTCCAGCTCAGCGTCTTTGCTCTTCAGCTCAGTGATCTCCTGCTCCAGCTTCTCCTGAAGCTCTTTGACTCGACTCACTTCAGCATCCTGCTTGTATCTGATCTGCTGCTTCACTTCAGAGCTTTTTGTCACAATGAGTTGAATTAACTCAGTGAAGATCTTCTCACGGTCCTCCAGTGCTTTATCAGCAGAGCGATTGATAGCCTCCACCTCCTGATTAAGCCCCTTTACGACTTTCTCTCTGTCCTGGATTCTCTGCCGGATTTTTTGTCGACTCACCTCGAGCTCTGTCTGCCTCTCAGCCCTTTCTGCTGCAGCTGCGACTGTGTTGTGGCCTCTATGTTCATCTACAGAGCAGAGAAAACAGATACACTGCTGATCAGTACGACAGAACATCTTCATTACCTCATCATGACGAGAGCAGATGCTCTCCTGGAGCTTCTTTGAGGCATCCACCAGCTTGTGCCTCTTTAATGGAGCCACATCATAATGAGGCTGGAGGTGACTCTCGCAGTAAGAGGCAAGGCAGACCAGACAGGACTTGAGGGCTTTCAGTTTTCTTCCAGTGCAGAAATCGCAGGCCACATCTTCAGGTCCAGCATAGCAGCGATCAGCAGGAGCAGCTTGGAGTCCAGTCTTCTTCAGCTCCTCCACTAAATCTGCTAACAAGGTGTTTTTCACCGATACAGGCCTCAGAGTGAATGTCTGCCTACACTGAGGGCAGCTGTGGATTTTCTTCTCATCCTCTTCATCCCAGTGGGTTTTAATACAGCTCATGCAGTAGTTATGTCCACAGGGAATAGTCACCGGATCCTTCAGTAGATCCAGACAGATTGAACAGCAGAATTTCGCTTGGTCCAGCTGAGTTTCTTGCTGCGCCATTTCACCTGTCAGTGATAGTGACTGTGAAACAGTTTCTCTTTCTCTGAACAGAAACAAAAGATTTTCTCCTCCTGCTCTTGTTCAATTGCTGGAAATAATGACGTTAGTCAGATCCTTCATTCCACACTATGTTGTTGACACCCATCCTTTTACCTGCAGGCATGTGACGGGCAGGGAACAAATAAATATCGCGATAGGGTGGAGCTCGCTGTGTTTGAGAACAGAAGAAAGAGGGAAGGGTTTTCAGGTTTTACTGCATTTCACAAAGAGTTTTTTTTTAAAGAGAGATAGGGTGTGTAGGGTGTATCTGTAATTTACAATGTGCAGAAAAATTAGTTGGATTGAAAGTGGGGCTTTCTGCTCACAACTTGAGAACACTTAACAACCCAATCACCAAATAAATGTTAACTTTGTACATTTCTGCAATGAATGGATATGTTGAAACGTTACTTTTCTTAAAATTTCAAATATACATTTCTTTATGTTTATGGTCTGGTTAGGTTTAGGCACATAAACCACTTTGCTAGGGTTAGGAAAAGATCATGTGTTGTCTTAAAATGCCAGTTGTTGTCACTACAAACACGGCTGGAAAATGTCTCAACAGCTGCTAAAATACCCGGTTTTGTCAGTTGAAACGGGAAGCACAGAATTGCTTTGATAGTGGCAACTGGGCTCACTTAAAACTACTTTAAGGGTGAAAAATTGGAGAATTGTATGTTAAGAGGTACATCACTATCTTAAAGATCATTGTGAACCCTGATACTTGCTGCTAACTTTTCACATACAGGTAAAGTTCTTCAGGTAAATTTATATTCAGAGAGTTATCCTTGGATCCCTGAGGATGTTAACTAGTGTGTTGACAGGCGTTGGTGTCCATGTTGGTTGGTTTTAGGGTGACCGCCCAGCGGAGCCAGGAGGATGCTGAGGAGGTGGAGCGGGAGCGAAGGAGGAGAAGCAGGGAGAAGGAGAGGGGAGAGGGGAGTCCTTCCGGGCCAGAGCCCCCCCAACATAACGGCCGAACACACAATGACCGAACACACAACGACCGAACACACAACACAGCGTGAGTACGACGAACTGTTATACCACTTCACCCTGTAATGGCGTTCAATTGCAAATATCTAAAAGACAGACTAGAAATGGAGAGCTATTGGATAGATGTCTTACAAAAATGATGTTTTGACATTGAAAATACTTTAATACAGTGTTTAGGGCAAATCATTAAGACATGTTAATTACTCAGCTCTGAATGTTTCCTCAGGCTTCCAGTCTTTAAACTAAGCCGAGCTAAACTGCCGGTTGCTCATATTTACAATAAAGATCTTAGAATTGCATCAATCTTCTCATTTAATTTCAGCAAGATAGCAAATAAAAAATAACTTCCTAAAATGTTTTGTTCTGTAACTATCCTCGTGTCAGTTTGGGAACGATAGATCTGGGTCCAGACCAGTGCATGAATTCTGTAGGTGTTTGTGTTTCACATAACAGATCAGACGTTGAACAGGCTGTGATGTTTACAGCTGAGATTTCAATTGGGGTACTTACTACAGTGCTGATTACAAGGGAAAAGACTTGTGTGCATGTTTGTTAACAATATGTTCAGTCATCTTACACGGTCCAGTGATGCTGCAGGTGAACACGCTAAGAAAGCTGCTGCACCATCAGTTTCTGTTTGATTGCTCAGAGATGTGACGAGGGGAAACATGCTCATCACCTGAGACTGTAAGCTGCTGAGCAGACTCATTTACTCATTTGAAGTAAAATGCACTTCACCCATCAAATACTGCACTGTTCACTGGTTCAGTCATCAGCCTCATGGTTAAGGTGTACGGTTACGTTTGGTTACCAAAAGTTAAGACAGTTTATTAGTGCACAAAATTGACAGGATAGACCAAACTGTCTTCAGCCTAAGTCTGTTTATATTGGATGATAATATCAAATCTGAGAAAAGAATGAAGTCGTTTGTATTCTAGCTTTGCTGATGTGTACTTTTGAAATAATACAAGTGATTACATTGTTGGTTTGACATTTAAAAAAAAAAAATTAAAACATTTTAGAAGCTCAAATATTTTGAATTTAGTTATAATAGAAGATAATTTTGTGCTAGGGCTGTTGATAATCATGTGAATCTTTCATCATGTGAATCTTTCAGCCAAACACAAAAGATGTGTTTGGCTGAAAGATTCAAGTTGACCCAAGAGGTCCAGGAAAAAAAGTGTTTTCTGTAAATGTATTCTCAGATGTCTGTCAAAACATAAAACTATTCATAAATGGCCACCTGGTGATTCTCCAATTTCTCCCTCATTTCCAGTTTAGAGTGTTGAAAAGTTTATGAGACGCACTGCTAAGTAACAGACAGACAAACAAACAAACAGGACTGAAAATGTATTGTCTTTGATGGAGGTGATCATAAACACAAACGGGATCAACTAACAGTCAGCCAAATGCGACACTTACAACCCAGATTCCAAAACAGTTGGACCGCTGTGCAAAGCATTAATAAAAACAGATGCAATCATTTGCGAACAGTGTTACAAAGTTTTCCTGAGCCCATGTGCAATAAAATCCTTTTACACAATCATGTGTTTCACACTGTGGTGAACCTCGTCCCATCCCTGCTTGTGAATGACTGGGACTTTCGAGGATGCTCCTTTCATACCCAATCATGACACTATCACCTGTCACCAATTAACCTGTCACAGTCTTTTGTTTCCCAACTTGTTTAAAACATGTTGTTGGCATCAAATTCTGAATAAGCATATATTTACAAAACTCAATAAAGGAGGTAAAACAATAAAATATTGTCATTGTACTGTTAATGATTGAATATATGTCAAAAAGGATTAACAAATTATCGGTTTCATTTTATGCATCATCCAAATCAAGTCCAGATCAGAGAGCACCAGTAAAAAAATATGTTTGCACTGTTCAGCCAAATGTGCAACACAATCCAAGTTAGCCTGAAATTAATTACATGAGGGTTAAAGCACTCACAGCTCAGCTTTTGGGAGTTTTGTTCCTACTGATGAGGTACTGTCTGCTGATGTGAGCTGATCTGGAACGAGAGGCTGCAGCTACTCTTTGTTTATTGTTTCCATGGAGCCTGAAGCTGCAGGTCCTGTCTGCCACCTGCCTCCTGGCTCAACACTGTGCCCAGTTAGAAACCTTTGGATGACATCAGAGACACTTGGTAACTTGGAGGGGGAAAAAAAAACATCAGAAACAAGAGACAAGCCCTAACAACAGGCAGCACAGGAGATGGAGGAGGAGATGGAGGAGATGGTTAAACAATGGAGGCATGAGTGAAAACAAACTGTACTGATAGCTCTGAGATAATTTTCTTTGACAGAGCTGTGTTTCTATCCAACAGATACAAATAACCCTCACAAAGCAGAACAAGCAAAACACTGGAGGAGAAAATTGTTGGATTTTGAGTAGAAATGTGTGAAAAAAAAGAGGTTTCAACCTCAATTCACTAAACCACTGACATGGTTGCATCAACCTCCAATCAAACTCTTTCATTGATCAGTCAGATGACTAAAAGGATCTCTGTTTGGTCCTCAGGCTGGACGAGGATCTGAAGCCCAGCTGCTGCTTGGTTCTGGAGGAGGACGAGGGCTTCAGCGACTGGAGTCACAGGTTGGAGAATCGTAATGAGCAGGAGGTGCCAGATGACTGCAGGGTCAGGGTGCAGAGACCTTTAACATCACAGTGGAAACCAGAGTCTGGAGAGGACAAACAGCAAAAGGATGAAGAGGAGGAGCAAAGCAGTCGGTCCCAGGGAGCTTCAACAAGACCTCCAGAGAAGGTTTCCCACATAACAGATCAATACAGTCAGTAATGGGGCTTTCAGGTGGAGCTACTGTTTGGCAGAAAAACAGCTGAGTCTGGTTATCTCATGTTTGCCCCATCCTAAGAAGTCAGTGTTATATTTATATACTTTATTCACATTTCTGCAAATTTAGCTTTCCCGGTTAGTTTTCAGATGATATGACATTTCAGTCCAGGTTATTTATACATTTTAAGCCTCCAACATGACTTAATGAAATGTCTTTTAGATCGATTGCCACAAAATTTGGTTCTGATTTCCATGTTCCCCTCAGGATGAATTGTAATAACTTTAATTATCCTTTAAATGGTCGGTCCCGAATGAATTGGCAACAATTTCCATCATTTAAGTAAATTTAATGCAAAAACATTTCATCGTTGCTTCACAAATATGAGGATTTGCAGCTTTTCTTTTAATTATTTGAATGATTTTGATGTATTTTTCATCATTTTGACATTTTGACTGTGAAGTTGGACAAACCATCATGATTATACTTAAATACTTTAACTGAAGTAACACTTTTATTTCTAACAGAGTATTTTTAATGTGAGGTATTAGTACTTTAACTAAAGTAAAGGATCTTAATACCTATATATAGTAACTGTATAGTAACAAGTTACCTGCTTTGCTTTTGGTTCATTTTAGATGTCCAGCAACAGAAAAGAAGTCAGAACATCATTCAGCTCAACGGTCTTCCTGCCACAGGACACCAGGCTGCAGCATGCCACGGGTCAGCCAGCAGACAGGACGTCTTACCTGGTTGCAGGGACGATGAAGCCTCGGTGTGTTCTCCACTCTTGTCTGACTTTATCTCCCTCTTTGTCAAGTGGCATGTTTTAATAACCCTAACCGTTTTCTCATGAATAGTTTATCTCTTGGTTCATGTATGGTGTGTTTCTTTCCTGGGATGTAAACATGCTCTTTTATCCAATCCACAACTTTCTCACTTTATTAACCAACTAAATCTTCATCTCCACAGTGGAGGAGCCTGCAGAGTGGATGGGCAGGTGGAGCAGGAGGAGAAAGAGGAGGTGCAGGCTGCTCTACAGACAGACTGGAGGTCAGCAGAAACCCGACAGATCCCCAGAGATGAGGATGATCAGGAGGAAGAAGAGGAACTGAGCTTCACACATGAAGAGAAGGAAGACCTCCACCTCAGGAGGGAGGAGAGACACAGGGAGAAGGAGGAAAAGGAAGAGGAAGATCAAGAGGAAGAGGAAGAGTACAAGATGTCAGAAAAGGTTGGCTTTCCTACTACTGCTGCCTCTACTGCTAATGTTATGAGTATCTGTATTTTTTGTCACTCCTTAAGATGACATTTGAGAGTTGGATGATCTTTTTTTATCCGTCATCTTAATCCACACCAAAATATGTTGGAAACTACCATCCAGATTGTCATAAAACATGCTGTGAATATTCAAAATGTATCCTTGACCAACGCCTACACTAGTTTACGGCAACGCATCTTGAAAACAAACGGCCTGATTTCCATAAATCATGCTGTGGATATTCATGGTCCCCAGAGATGTTTTTGAGACTAGATGATCTTTCTGTAGCACTGCAATCAGACCACAACTTCCATTTATTAGCCAGTCATAAGAATATCTAATGCTGAATCGACCATAGACTTTATTTAGCGCATTAATGTTCCCAGAGGATGCACTGTTCCCTTTATGTACATTCACACATGAGCATAGATTTAGCGTTATCCTCGGGCTGAACCGTCAGGTCTGTTGAACATATTTCTAACAGTCTATTGGACGGATTGACATGATATCTGTTGACCACATTCACTCCCAGGCAAAACCTCACAAAAAACAGTATTTCTCACTAAAATACATTGTGTACATTCTCAGCAACCAACATACTGAATCCATTTTCCCCCTCATAAAATTTTTGGAAACCTGTTTTTTTTTTTGTTTAAAGTTTGAAACCTGCTTTTTTTTATAATGATGTTTACGAGCATACATTCTTCTTCTCCCCTTCCTTTCCCTACCTTTGCTGTGTTTCTTGGCACACCGCTGCGTCCTGTAGATAGACAGGAATAGTGTGAAACTCTCGGCAGGACTGTGAATCACGTCACCTGCGTGTCTATGCATGTGTGCAATTGTGCACAAGAACGAGAATAAACTAAACTCCATAGGGTACCTTTAATGTCCACGAGTCATCACCCAGGTGCCCCTATCAAACATACTTCATTTTTACCTTCATGACTGGATCTCTAAGTTGTAGTTGTTAGTTATGTACAACTTTTTCACATTTTGAGGTGTCATGAAGGGCCTATGATAGGAATTTAAGCTTTGCATATCTAATTCATACAATACTTTTACTACTAAGCAGTTCAGTTCTGTTTTTTTCTCCCAGCGTTTAATAAAACATTTAATCAAACACATGCATGCTTATTAGAACTCATGGTTCATACAATTTGGCTTCAAATCTGAAAGCAATAAAGTAAAAAAATGCAGCTTTGGCTCACAGGGTATAGAAATGAGAACTGACGAAAGCAGCAATGATGTAAGATGTTGTAACAAATTCCTACTTTTACCACTGGTGCTTTGCCAGTGTTTCATTAGTCTTCTGCCACCAAATAACACAGCATGGGTGAACAGCGTGAACATGTTTTTAAAGGTTTCAGCCATTATTTTTGGAAAAGGATGTGGAAGAAAGAACAGATGTGAGGGGAAACTGTTCTTGAGATTATACCCTTCAACACAATAAAACTTTTGTTCATCTTGATCAGCTTTCTCATTATAAAATAGTAACAGTTGTTGACGTTTTTCTGTTGCGCTAGAGGAGTCCAGAGTCAGTGGAGGGCGGGAGGAGTGAGGAGGAGACCGGGAGATCTACACGCTCGCTTTGCAGCAGCAGTGAAGGCGATGAGTCGTTAAACTGCTATGGTCCGATGAGCCCAACATTCAAGGTATCTCGTCAAACCACTGGTGGTCAGTACAATAAAGATTTCCGGATTCAAATCACCTTTAATTATGCAGTTAATCCAGTAGTAAATCTCTGATTTCTCCAACCGATGATGTCACAGAGAAAGCACAATGTTCTGTTTCATTGCAATGCTTGTGCACGAATTTCAGTAAAGCTTGGAAGTATTCCTCTCAAACTACATTTCAAGTCAAGTCAATTTTATTCATAAAACCAAGTATCATGAATCACTAATCTGCCTCAAGGATCTTTACAATATGTACAGCATACAACACCCTTTATCATAAGACCCTCAATCCAGATCAGAAAAATCTCCCCAAAAAACTTTAAATGGAAGAAACAACAGCATCAGGCTGCCAGTCATCAAAATGATTGTGTCAGTAATGCCTCTCAATGACTGTGATGAATTATTAATGATTTTGCCTTGTTTCATATTAACCATGCTAACATGTTTTGTCTCTTTCATGCTCACCCCTGTTCCACCAGAAACTCCTCATTCAGTTTTACCCAGTAAGTCCTGTGCATGTGTCAGCTGACCTGAGGTGTGAGGAGTTGATTTGTGTCACAGTCCGCTGGACTGAGTTCATACTTTATGTTTGAATCACGAGAGATGTACTGCATGTCAGAGTTCTACTTATAGTTATTAAGCTGCTGGAGACTGCAGTCATCTGCATCTCAGCCCACTGTGTCTCTCTACAGGATGAAGCGAACAGCAAAGTCTCAACAGACGGGAAATGCAAGGTGAGTGCTTCAATAGACAAATGTCAGGGTCAAAGGTCAGCAGCGGCCATAGGATTAGGGATGTAACAGGTCGAATTTACCACTCTCTGCCCAGAATCAATTATATGTTTTATATTACTTTTCCAACATGTCTTCTCTGTTTTTTCTATGGTTGGTTTTATCCATTTTATTTTTTAAGTAAGGCTTTTTGTAGCTTTGCTTTGAAAAGGCCTGTATAAATATGGTTTATTATTATGAGTGTCTTCCACCAGTCTTTTGATAAATGTAGCAAATGTCGCTAATGTGATACAACCAGGACCTGTCTTTTTAACCAGGATTACTAAGTTAGCTAGAAAGCTGAATCAAGTAAGATCTTTAACAACTCATTTTAATTTCATCCATGTGCCAAATTTGAGGGGTTCTCTCAAATTATTTCCTTTAAAAAACAACCAGTAAGATAATGTACATTTCTGCCATACTCTGTGAAGAAAATATCAGTATTTAGTAGGTATAAATTACAACTTTGTGCCAGTTCGCAGGTCTGAACTGCAGCCAGCTTCAATCAAAAGTCTGTTTTCTCAAGTGTGAGTTATCGTCAGTGATTGTCTTATTTCTTTTCACAGATCATAGAGAGAACTGAGTCTCTGAGGAAAAGGTGAGTCTGTGTTCTGATGCATTGAGATAGATTTAAAAGACAGTCAATAAAACAGTCAGAGTAACTGACTGCTACAACACTTCAGAACTGCAGTGGGTTTTACTCAACCCTTCAGATTATGTCGGTCTCCAGTGCCACTCAACCTCTATTCCCAGGAATAAAAATCCAATTTGGTTGTGCAATTGAGTTCACCCAAAAGTGTTATATCTCCTAAAATAGTGGTTTTCATTTAGCATCAGGGGACCTTCAGGGGTCGTTGAGGGCAGTCCAGGGGGAGCAGTGCAACAACAGGAATCATTATTTTCACTTTAATTCCTTCCTTAAGTAACACATTAACAGAATGTATAACTATGTTGCTCATGTGTCTCATACACTTTCTGTAATAAAACATCTAATGGCAAAATCAGATCGGGGACACAGGATCAAAATCTTATGAAATGGGGGTCCATGGTCTAATTTCAGTTTAGAGGTCCTTGATATGAAACAGTTTGAGAACCACTTTCCCAAACAGACTCACATCTTAAATAAAACATAACTTCTTATTTTCCAAAGTTTTCCTTCGGTGTATTTATATCATGTGCAGCAGGGACATGTTGCCTGCGGAACAGCTGCATCTGTGTTTTGATTTATAACACGTTGACCCTGACTCATCTGAACTTGTATACATTCTTCTAAAGCACCAGCAGCATAAAGAAGACGCTGCTACCTGTTCCTGTTTCCAAGATTGACAAGAAACTGGAGCAGTACACACATGCTCTCGAGGTAAAACCACACTGAGTTACACTCATTTGGATATTTTTTTCCTCTTATTGAGTTAAGCAATAAGCAGATAGACCCTGACAGTACGTCCACAAACTGCTAACTGTGATTCTGAGATAACAGGAGCACCTCTTACTTGCCTTTTTGTTCTCTAAAAAGAAACCATAACGGATAAGCAGCCATTATGTTGGTGTTGTTAATTCAAAGTAGTCTATAAATTGCAGGAATTTGTTACTATACCATGTAAAATATTACACACTGTGTTTCTTATACAAAGCACACACAGTTCTGAATCTCACTGTGTTTTTCACAGGTCTCCTCCTCCAGATCAGGCAGTCACGTGCTAACAGACTTGACCAGTCCCACCGAGCCTGTCTCCTCCAAGAAATGCCTGTTTGAGGCAGGAGAAGCCTGGAACCAACACGCTGTCTCAGTTTTACCATCCAAGGTTAATCATTACATGAGATGCATTTGCTTGCACTATTTAATGTTTTTTTTTTAAAAAATAAACAAACAAACAAACATTTAGGATGCACAAAACAAATGCAGGTGGTCTTTAACTCTGAAGCACATAAAACCAGGTATTTGTTTTGTCACAGTCAATTAAAAAAATTCTTCTTTTCTGTGTCAGGATGCAGATGGTTTAAAAGTTGGTGTCGCTGATCTCATCAATCAGTGGGTGAGAGGAAGTGAGGAAGGAAGCAGATGCAGCTCGCCCTTCAAACCGGCAGTATGTCAGAATTTTACCCTGAATTTCCAGTAATGTATGAAACTTTTTCAACCCTGTGCTGATTTTTTCCCCTCTGTGACATGAGGTTTACAACAACTGTTTATTTCTGTCAACTTCTCTCAACTCTCTACCTGTTTGAGAACTTCCTTACCTTTTCTTTCTCAATCAAGTTTCATTATTTTTTTTAACAAGCTGATTCATTTTGTGTTCCTCTCTGCTTCATGCAACCGCACCCAAACCTCTATTCATCTGACGTAAATCATCTCGACTCAGCTCGACAGTGCAGTCTGTAAAAGTCTGCCCCCTCGTGGCTGCAGTGGCATCATTCAGATCTTGGAGTTCAGACAGAGACAAAATGTGAACTGTATGCTGCTATATTTCCAGGAAATTAAACCTGATGGTGTTTTAAACAAGAACAAATCATGGAAGAGCATTGGTAACACTGAATGAGGACACACTGAGGTTTCAGTGTAAATGTCTGTGAATCTGTCTCTGATAAATATTGTTTTCTCAACTGAATTTTTAGGACAGCTCTGGTGGTAAAAGATATAAATTTGTGGTGACGGGTCACGGCAAGTACGAGAAGGTTTCTGCTGACGACGGCTGCAGTGACGATGCAAACTGCCAGTCAGGTAAAACCCTCAAGCATCCTTCATTTTGTTCTGTAATAATAATACAATTAATAAAATGTTAACCTCTTGTTTAAGTGAATTGTTTAAAGTAATTTGTTTAAAGTATTTTTTTGAGAATTGATGTCACTGATGCTGGTTAAATTCTGCATTCGAAAACCTAATTTTAACTTCACTGACCCGTGATGTGACTTTTAATTTAATTTAATTTAAAAGAAGTAGTTAAGTTTAGAAGACACATTTCCTTTAAGCAATTTATCACCAAATGTGGGAATTAGAAAAAACACACATTTACTTGTTAATTATAGGAAGATAATTTTTAAATTTCATTTAAACCCAACCAACTTCATGACAAGCTAATCAAAGGATTATCTCATGATATTCTATATTCTTCTCACTGTCAGCAAATCAAGCATCAAATGTGTATTAATCCGCTGCTGAAAATAGTCCCTAAAAAATACACAATTTCCTCCCGTTTGAATAATGTTTGCTTAAACTACAGTGCTCTGTATCAAGAGGTTGTAACCCATTTTAAAAGGTTTACATCTTGAGTAAGAACCAGTGGTGCAGACGGGGTTATGAACACATTGTTGGTTTTGATCTTTTCATGGGATTTGGTAACTATAAGAAACATAAAGACAAACATAAGCCTCATCAGCTGTGATTAGTTATGTTGGAACTTGTCATATTTTGGATGCAACCAAAGCATTGTGATTAAAAACAATAAAGAAAAATACAAGACACAAGTTTCACATTCAGCTTTATGTATATTTGAGAATCACACAGTAAACAAAAACATGTCATAGTTTAAGCATCAGTGTACAGTACTGAATCAGGCTGTGGTTAGCTTATAGGGGTAAGGTTCCCCTCATCTAAAATAAAATCCACATCATGACAGTCATCTTGGGGAAACAACAGTTTTTAAAATCTTACATACAGACGAAACAACAACATGCTAATATCTGCCACAGCAGTACCAAAATCCTCCAAAGCTGTGAAACATCACACTCATCATCTAATATCTGTCCTTCTTCTCCAACTTTCACACAAATTTTCTTCATTCTGTCTTCAGCAAGCCTCAACATCATCATCATCATTCAATTCTTCTCCTTTCTACATCCAAATTACAAACTCACTATTATTGTTCAGAAGTCCTGGACAATCCACCACAAGGCAGGAAATTACTACACAGGCAGGGTCACTAAGTTTATTTGTTGTTGGATGTTTCAGTGTGAAGTGTATCTTCCTAGACTTCGCGCAACACCAGTGATATAATAAAACAGGATTTTGGTTCAGGGATGTATTAGACGTTGCATATTTTGTATTGCTAACATGACCATAAAATGAGATTGTGTTGCTTTTGTGGGCAAGGGAGGCCAAACGTGACTGACACAGTGGACTACATGGTTTGGGGTGATACCAGGTTGAATGAAAACAAGACAAAGCATCAAAAGCCATGCTACCAGCTCAGTGCTTTGAGCTTAATGCTAATATTCCCACTGTGACAATCCTAGTCTAGTGTGTTAGCATGCTAACATTTGCTAGTTGGTGCCAAATTTTAAGTGCAGCTGAGGCTGCTGGGAATGTCGTTCATTTCGCAGGTAGTTATAAAACAAAGTATTTGACAAATTTAAACAAATTGATCCAATAGTTGTTGAGAAATTTAAGTCGAGACCAAAGTTGTGGACCAACTGACTGACAGACCTAACATTACCATCCCAAGAGCCACTTTAATACAAAAAAACAAAAATCTCACCGAAGCACATGTAAGCCTAAGCTGACATACAATTATATGTATCAACATCAGATGGGGATCTTTAGTCATCATGATATTTTTCCACATTGCCCAGCCCCAAGATGTACCAGCCTGTGTGACTGTAGTTTCCTGCCTTGATTGAAAGCCTGGACATCCACTGCTTTGTTTTCTATCCATACCTGACTTGCAGAAACCTAAATCTGATCTGACTTGACCTTCAGCCGTCATTCATCTCTGTTATCCTTCTTTCAAGAGCCATCTGCCCTGTTGATCCAGGAATGTAAAAGCCCTATTTATCACAGAGATTAAAAACTCCCTACCAGCGGTCTACACTAATAGCCTTTGTTTAGAAAAATAGAAAAAAGGTAGAGCATAACAAATGAAACCATCTTTAATCTTTAAGTATCTACAGCGCATGCATTCAACACTACAACAAAAGAAAAAAGACAAATCTATCCAAGTTGCAGATTATATAATGATCCTTTCTTTCTTTGCATTATTTTTTTCCCATTAACATCCTTATTTGATTTGATTAAAAAGTGCAAAAAAGCCAGACCTGTATTACCTTATTATTTGTTTACCTGGAAAAGCAATAACAGCTAAATCATACACTAGATAAACTGATGAAAATGTCAGAAATCCTTATTTGACATAGGGATGAATTCTCTGTCTTTGCTTTCCCAGGTTAAATTTTAAACCAGGGCCAATTTGTAGCTCCAGTATTGACTCAGGTAGATGGTAATTGAGCAGTAGTCCCCAGCAGTCTACCTCCTCACTGCAGCCTTGACTTATAATGACCTAAGCTATTGCAGAAATCCATAAATGCTTTGAGATGTATTTTCTTCCAAATTCTCTTTGTATTATTGCTTTTCTCAGAGGCTCCCTCACCTACCTAAGATCTGTCTATTTTGTAATCAATTAGAGAAACCGGCCACATCACTCATGAACCCCAAACATATTCTGAATTCAGTTCTAGTTATTTACCGCTTTTTTTTTCGAACCAAATCCTCTGGCTTTTCTGTTGAAGTCCTTCTGTTCGTCTTCCTGACCTTTGCGTTTTATCAGCCCCCTTTCAAACACTGCTGCTATTTTCGTGAGCGGCTTCTCTGCTGCCTCTTTAAGTTTCCTGGCATCAAAACGGGGGCTGTACAGCAAAACTGGCAGGCGATTGACAAAAGCAGGAACATCAGCTTGATTGTCTTTAGGGGGGTTGTCTTTCGAGGCCTTTTTGTCGTCAGAGTCTTTCTTGGTGGAGTTGATCTGGTGCATGATTCTTTCTTTGGTAGAGAACATCTGAAAGAGGAGGGCGTCCCACATCTTCAATGCCTTGGGACCTTGTTTGTTCATAACCATCTCTTGATTGGCACATTGGTCTGCAGATGGTTTATCATCATTACAACCAAGGTCTGTTTTCTCGTTGCTGCCACTGGAATCAACCTGAGATTTGGCCTCCGGCTGTGGAAACTCCAGTTCCTCTGGCTCAACGACCATGTGTTTCTTGAGCCTTGACCATCCGCTGAGCTTACCCTTGAGGCCTTTCAGCTTCTGGGCTGCTTTGGGCTCAGCAGATGAAGGGGACGTTTCTGCTTTAACAGCTTTCTTATCAGTTGAAGATGCAGTCGATATCGTTGACTTCCTGGAGGATTCGACCGCCGGGGCTTCCTTCGGCGCAGCTGTAGTTTTGGTCCTCGGAGCATCCTTGTCTTTGAGTCCAGTTTTTTGCTGAGATGGCGGTGATGTTCCTCTTTTTGGTGATGGAGCTTTGACTGAGACTGAGGCCTGAGGCAGAGAGGCAGGAGTGGCAGAGTCAATCACAGCGGCTTTAAGTATGGATGGTTTCATGTCTGTATCTGTTGCTGGCTTTGCAGGGGAAACTGGTAGCTCTTTCAATGGCTGAACATTACTGGTGTGTGAACTAATCTGGACGGGATTGGGTGGAGACTTTGAGTCGTTTTGTACAACTAATGGTTTTGTTTCTACAGTGGCAGAGGGGGGCCTTGGTTCAACCTGCTTAGTAGGAGGTTGTGATTTTAGAGTGGGTTTACTGGTTAAAACAGGATCAGGAGAATGAATCGGAGAATTAGCTTCAGTGTTCAGTGGGGAGATTTTTTCTTTCTTCATAGAATTTGTTGCTAGGTTTGTTTTGATCTTGTTAGTTTGGGAATGTACTTTGACCTCAGCACTGTTTGTCATGACTGAAGTGTCCTTTACTGTGAGTGCTTTTATTTCTGGTTTTGAGATATTCTCTTTGATCAATTTAGCAGACGGCTGAATAGCGCTAGTAGGAGTATTATTTCGAACAGGTATAACTGGAGGTTTTGTCTGGTCTTTCATGATGACTGACGAGGGTTTTGTTTCTGTAGCATGGTTGAAAGAGACAGGAGTTTGAGGGGACTGGGGCAAAGTTGGAGTATAGGTCCGATAGGTAGGTGTATTACGCACTCTTGGCTCTGGTAGAGGGGAGGATCTTACTGTAGGAGGGCTAAGTGGGGCTCTTGAATCTCTGGTGGCTTCAGCAGGGGGGTGAATATTTGTAACAGTGCGGTAATTTAAATCAGTGTGCGAGACAGTTTGAGTATTTCCAGTCTGAAAGTTAGTTTCTATAGATTTCTGTGTTTCAGTGACAGATTGCCTAAACTGTTTCACTTCAGTCAGAGAGCTCAATGAATTCACAGATGCTTTAACGTTATCTCCAGATGTGATTTGACTTGCAATGGTTTGCTGTTCTGCACTGATACTAGATATATTAGCCATGGCATGTCCAGATAAAGTGGAAGTTGTTGTCTCAGTCCTAGATCTTAGAGAATGTTTAGTTCTTGCAGGAGGACTTGGTAAAGTTTTATTGACTATTATTGGCTGAATCAAAGGAGATTGCTCTTTAACGGTGGCGGTGTCATTCGTAATTTGTGGTGCAGAAGATCTGGGCTCAGCAAGAAGGTTGGCAATTGGTGCCTTTGAGTTTGTGTAGATTCCTGTTTGAGGAACAGAGCCAGAAACAGGTTTTGCATCAGTAGCTGGTTTTGTTGCAGATCGACTCTCAGGTCTGTCTAATCTCAGCTGAGGGCTTTTTGGTATGACATGCCTCATGATGGGGCTTGATGGCACAGGACTTTTAATAACCTGCACAGTGTTTAAAGGTTGTTTGATGCTCGCTGCTGGGCTGTTCATTGTAGGCAAAATAACTTCTGCATGAGGAACATTGCTGCCTAAATGTTGTTTGTTTGATTTTGCAATTTCAAGAGGTCTGCTTTGCTGAATAGCCAGTACACTTCCAGGTTGTCCGGGCGAGACTACGTCTGTCAAAGACTTACTGACAGTGAGCGATCCTTCAGATGGTTTGTTTGACAGTTTGGTTTCACTGCTCGGTGTGTTTAGTGCCACGTTTCCTTTTGCAGGATTAGAAGCTGGTCTCGTTTCAATAGCACATTTTGTTTGAATGTTTTCTGCTCTAACAGGTTTAGTGGGAAGATACTGCATTGGTGTTGTCAGTAAACCTACTCTTCCACTGGTGGGTTGTGGATGCAATTCTGTGTCTACTATCGAGCTTCTGATTCTGTCAGTGGGGGTTTGGGGTTCTATATTAACTTTGCTCGACAGTTGTGTGTCTTTTGCAGTGATGTTGAGATTGGTTTCAGTTACTTGTGTGGCCTCGACTGTAGTTCTGCTTGAATTGGTGTAGAAACTTTCCGCTTGAACAACTTTTTCTTGGCCACTCAGTCCTATGCTTCGCGGTGTCTTTAGAAGCATATTTTCACTAGTTGTGGTTAGCTTTTGGGGCTCTTTTGTGGCCACACTAGAGGCCCTATCAGGGAATCCAATATCTGAAATGTTTGGTGATTTATTTGTAGCGACAGATTGGTCAGGTAGTTTGGTTTCTGTGGTGAGTTTTGGTGGGGTAGTATTAATATAAGGCACATTTGGTACACTTGGCACTTGAGGTGATTTCAAAGACAGACTTTCTCCCAGCAAATGGATCTTGTTTTCTACTATTTTATTATTTCCATGAATTTTAATTTCTGCACTGAGCTGTTGTGTTATTTCTGTGCTTTGGAGGGATGCTGTGCAGATACTGTGCTGTGCAGAACATACAGATGCTGTGACTGGCTTATGTAGCAAAACAGATCCTGTGTTAGCATTAATTGATTCTTTAGAAAATATATTTGAATATTGGGTCTCAGTGTTTGTTTTGTCAGGGATACGTTCTGTATTAGCAGCCACAGAAGACAAAATGTTCTCTGTGTTTGTTTTATTTGGTAGAGGAAACCCACTGCTTACATTGATATTCTGATTAACTTCTTCCCTTGGTTTATGTAAAACAGTTTCAGTAGCCAGTTTGGTGGCTTGTTGTTTTCCTACGAAGGATGCACCATTAATGATGGCACTGCCTGAGAATTTGGGCTCTAATTCTGCGAATAGGGATTGAACAACCAGGTTTTTACAGTCAGCTAGGTCTGTAACAGGCCTTGGGGGGAGTGACGGAGGGACTACACCAGCAGTTTGGTAAGACTTCACTGGAGCTATCTCTATTTGTCCTGACTTTGTGTCTTTGGATTCACCTTTCTTAGATGTTTTCTCTGGACTGTCACCATTCTCTCTGACATTCTTGTCTTTTGCACTTTTTTGCTGTGATTCTGTATTTGAATCTACTTTCACTAAAGGTAAGGAAAAACTTGACAGACAACTGCTATCAGCCAGACATGGAGTCGTATTTAGTGCTGCCTGTATAGAAAACAGTGCCGCACTTTGTGTGTATACCTCACCTGCTTTAGGTATTGGTATTGGAGCCTCAGTGTACGAGGCTTTTGATGCGGATACTTCACTTGTGGACTGTTGAATTGTTTTCTCTGTCAAGCCAAGGGGAAGCTCAGGTTTTATTGTGTCCATGCTACAAGTTTTGAGTGATTGTATTCCAATACTGTGAGCGTCAGACCGACTTTCCTCAAACACATCTTTGCTACATGTGACAATCCCTTCAGAATCCCTTGGAGTTGACTGAGGCTGTATATTTTGAGCTGTGGAAACCTCCATCGAAGGGGGAAGATCTTGGTGTCCATTAAGTTGTTCTGTTGCGTCAGACCTGGAGACATGTGATCCATCTACAGCTAGATCTGACTGTGTTTTGTTTGAAGAACTTTCATCAACCCTTGGGGGTACAGGGCTCTGATGTGATGACGCAGTCCTAATTCCACCATAGGCGGTATATTGAGCTGGAGTAAGCCCATAGTACATTGAACGTGATTTGGGCTTTGAGGCCGCTAATGACATTTGAGTCTCCAATAGTGACGACAAAGACTTGCGGGCCTCGTTCACAGGGCGATGATATGTGGATGGCAGGGGGCTTGGACTTAGTGGTGCTTGCATAGAAATCACTGGCGTAGGGTTGAAATTATTTGGTGCAGGGGAGAAAATTGATGGAACCTTTGGCAAAGAGGAAACTTGACTCTCCAAAACTTGGTCTGTTTGTAGTTTTGGGGTGATTGGTTCTATTAGTGTTGGTTTAACTACAGCAGAGTCTGGTGTAGGCATACTTAATGCCAAATTCTCTCTGGGGTATTGCTCAGTAGTTTTTGTTCTTTGTATATTTTGAATCTCTATCTCTTTGTAATTGCTGGCTTGTATGATCGCAGTCAGTTGATTACCGTCAGTCACCTTCAGTTCTTCTGTGGCAGCAGGAGGTTTACTTATACCACTATTTTGACTCGCTGAGTTTTGTCTTGGAGCTTCACTGTGTAATGGAGCTTTGCTGTGTCTTGGAGCTTCACTGTGTAATGGAGCTTCACTGTGTCTTGGAGCTTCACTGTGTCTTGGAGCTTCACTGTGTAATGGAGCTTTGCTGTGTCTTGGAGCTTCACTGTGTAATGGAGCTTCACTGTGTCTTGGAGCTTCACTGTGTAATGGAGCTTTGCTGTGTCTTGGAGCTTCGCTGTGTCTTTGGGCTTCGCTGTGTCTTGGAGCTTCACTGTGTCTTGGAGCTTCGCTGTGTCTTGGAGCTTCGTTGTGTCTTGAAGCCTTGTTGAGAATCGCAAGAGTTTGTAAATCTTGAGAGGAGTTGAAAGCAGGACTTGCAGCAAATAAAAGCGGGTTAGGTTTGGATATTTCAATAAAGGGTGTGGATACTCTAGCTGGTGTGCAAGAGGGAGTCTTAGGTCTTCCAGATTGGGACCACGCCACTGACAGTTTCTGATCAGTTTTCACCACTGATACAGCTGTTTTCTCCCTGGATACGGCTGGTACCATTGCTCCCTGGTGGGTTGCGCTTATTAATGTCAGGTCCTGGATGGAGGGAGGTTTAGAGATCTCATAAAATGTTGCCTTTGATGTGTAAATCCTGGTTAGTGCTGTGTCAGGCCTTGTCTCCTTCACTGCTTCAACAAGTGATATTTTTGAGGCGGTTATCTCAGAGGTCATCTGGCATGGAATGAAGTTGCCATTACTGGTAGGTCTGGCAGTCCAAGATGATGCCTGGCTCTGAGGGTAGTCTTGTGAACTGGTGTTTGTCTCCCTCTGGCTGGGAATAAAAGGTTGTGTCTGAGTGTTTGAAACTGATAGCAGCAGTGGAACAGGAGGTAGGTCTGAAACTTGAGAAGGTGGCATGCCCGGGCCACAGTTGGGGGCGGCCGGGGATAGGGTTAGACTATGCGTTGATATTTTGGTGCTGGACTGCGACATGGCGACTGGAGGGACTGTTGTGACTGACCCATGGGAATTTGGTGTCATGTTTAATCTGAGAGCAGTAGAAAGAGGTGGTGCAGGAACTTGCTCAGGTGGTGACCGGGGTGGTGAAGCCGAAGGTGGCATCATGAAAGGCGTCACGTCATCGAATAAAAAAGAGGAGCACTCATAGAGCGGAGCCACCTGCTCTTCAGAAGTTCTGACCTGAGCATTGTAGGACTGAGGGGGGAAGCAGCCAGTTTGGCTGTTGGGGCTGCTCCGTGGATGAGGGAATGCAGATGCAGAGTGATCGTAGAGGGAGCTAAAGGGAAAACTAGACACTGAAGGGTCTGCAGTGTAGACCGACTCTGGTGTCCTGGGCGGGCTGGACTGGTCACTGTGCTCAAGGTCCGTGCTCGCTTCGTTGACAGGCGACAGACAGGAGCGAAAGGGGATGGGCGTCTGAGATAGGCTGCCTTTTTTCTTGGCTCGTTTCTTCTTGAGTTTCTGAAGCCTTGCATTGTCTTTGCCTGGCTTTGGCAGTAAGGGCGGAGGATAATGCTGGGAAAGGTCGGGATCCAGCCCATTACTGTAGCTTACTTCCATCAGCATTTCAGATTCCTGCAAGACAGACGAGAAACATCAGCCTTTTTAACTTCATCCAAAAATTTGCTGAACAGACAAAAAACAGGCTAATTATTCATCATAATAGGACTGTCATCTAACAGCCGGTTTCATCATAAGTATATTGTAGTCCATATTGAAAATGAGTTAAAGTTTCCTAGAAAAAAAAGAGAATATCAAAGCCAAGATCCAACAAATAACTTAATAACAGAAACTAGATTTTTCAGAAGAGAAGCGCAAGACTTTGATGAAATGCTGTTGTTGCATGGCGTGCTGTTTCTAATTACTAAACAAATAGAAATGTTGAGAAGTTTTATTCCAGTGCAGAGTCTGGCCAGAAAATGCATTTTTAATGTCAGAAATATCACCGGCTGGGCAAATAATCACTGTGCTTGTTTTTTTATTAATTGGAAATAAGATATATTTATTTTGGCCATTAACTATGTTTGTATACAAGTATAAATGTTGATAATACATTGTAAAAACTTGTTGTTCTTCTTTTTCAGCGGGACATTTCTATGAAGATTTGTAAAACACATACTGGACTTTAAAGAATTTTGGGTAAAAAAAAATCTTTGATACTGCACAAATTATAGCCACTATCACTTTACCATTCTCTGTATTTCAGGTATAAGTTGGAAATGAATTTAAATGATGTTGTAATGACAAATTTCCTGTAATACTTTGTATACTGTTACAAAAGGTAGTGAAGCAAATAGTGAGTCTTTTTTCTTTTTATCCTGAATTATAATCTCAAGATCTTTTAAAACTTTGCAATAACTTCAATTAAACAGATTCCTGATGTTTGTTCCTCAATAAAAGTTTCTGTCTTTGCTTCCTTTATCATTTACTGTGTCAGTGACCTTATCGTCGTCTGCTGTGTTCCCAGTATAGTGTATTCAGCTGCTTACCATCTGTACTGATTTAACCTGTGCTAATGGCTCTGAGACAAGTCTGCAGCTGGCTTTGAAAACTATGAGCTCTCATGACAAACGAGCTCATTAGGGTTTCAAAACTCTTAATTGGGTCCTGAAGATGCTGCATGGCTACAAGAAGCGTCAACATTGGAAATAGAAAGGCATGTAAAGCCGTTGCTTATGGCAACGCTACTTTGAAATGATGACAAACTACTTATGAAAATAGTCTCTCAAGGAGACTGTCGGATTTAAAAATGACCTCTGCAAGAAATAAAAGTAAACCCAAAGGAAAGTGATTGACACATACAGGAGGGTGACCAGGTCCATGCAGGGAGGAGGGGCGCTAGTAGTGAATGTTCATAAGCAAAGAAACGTTCAACAAATGTGAGCATCAGTAATTTGGGTCCAAATTCCTCAGTCATTGACATAACAAGCAGACAATGAGAAGGGGTCAAAGGTCAGAAGCACAATTAACCGACAATAAATATGACATACATGCCTCTGTAGCCAGGATATTAGACAAATGTGTTTAAAAAGGATTTGGGAGAAACTGGAGCTGCAGAGGAGGGAACTGAATTAAGTTAAAGTATATCACCAGTAATATGGAGGAAGATTCATTCATTTCAAGAGAAATCTGTTGGAAAATTCAACTACTCTTCTTTATAACAAGTGTTTTCCAAACAAAGTTTTCTACAGAGGAAGCTTAAGCAATATCTCAAAAGATAATTCATATTCAAACTTTGACATTGACAATTTATTAACATTTCATGATAGTTTAGTTTACTGTATAATCTACTTATACTTGGCTGTATTGAGTGGCAGCATGAGCTTATTGTTCCTTTCCTGTCTGAATACTGGAGTATCTTTGGGTGACACTAGAAAATGTCCACGGTCTAATTTTAGACTGAGGGAAATAAGAGCAAACACCCTGACACCGAGCACCTGCTGCCTGCTGTCCTGCACTCACACAAACAGTCTCAGTCTGCTGGAAATCAATCTGAGACCCAAATCCTCTCAGAACGACTCCAACTGTGAGCTTAGCCTCGTGTTTTAGAGTGATGATTATCTTTAATTTTTGATAATGTCATGTTCGCACCAGCTTGGTCTGAGAGAAGCAGGAGAATTGGACCCAACGGGATATTTTTTGCAAGTGTAACAATCCCTGTCTTATATATTTAAAGTAAAGAAGCAGTGGTAAAAAATACCTCCTGTATGTCATGAAATTTAAAGTTTTTTGGCTGTTTTTGAGCAAATGTTTAACATGAATCTGTGTTGTCAATGCGACTCCTGCAGTCACAGTGACAAGGAAGCCAGCTGACACATTAGAAGTCCCCCTTTTAAGGCTTTGGGGTTGGATATCTGGGAGGTTTCCATTGGAGCAGCTCAAAAGGGGAAAGTATAATATTAGCTTTGTGATAAAACTGTGTCATGACCTCATTCTATCTAGCTTTGAAGAACACAATTAAACAAAATGGAGGGCAGGCTCTTCATTAATCAGCATGTTGCAAGTTTATGAATCTGAGCAACACTTACCTGAAGTGGAAAAAGGTGTTGCTAGTGTTTAGCTGGGCAGGCTGCAAAGCAAACAAAACAGAGAAAATTTATTTGCAGCTAAAAGTGGAGAACAAAACAGGCCAATAAAAAGATAAAAGTATAATTACTGTGCAGGTGTGCAAGTTTTGCTAATGGCTAATTCAAGCTTAAATCTTTTATAGCACAAAAAGTGTGCAGAAACAGGGTAAACATTGCAGTGCATGCTCTTCCTCTCACAGAAATACATACAGTATATGCATCGTGCGTTTAAGATTTCATATCGCGCATTGCTTCTACCATGCACCATTTGCAAGTTAGCACCCAGCTAACAGGTCATGCTGCAGTATCACCAGCTTGTCAATCAACAGACACTGAGTTTGACTGGTTTACCTTCGGCGAGCGGCTGTCGGGAAAAACTGCTCTCTGCTTGTTAATCCCCGATCAGGGTGCCACATGGCCGACTCATCCTGAAGTGAACTGAAGCCTTAGGGAGCGAGCCACAGTGCCTGTGGCCACTCCAAAAATAAAACTGTTGCCTTCAGTGTGTGTTGCAGGGGCAGATGGGGGTTTCCAGGCCACCTGAGATGGCTGAGATGCAGCCCCTACAGGCGGTCTGCAGACACCTCCACCTGAGGGAAGGTGGTCGTTGTTGTTAGCTCAGCAGACAAGCAGGAAAAAATCCAGTTTGTTACCAATGGCATGAGGCCTGTACCTGGCATCAACAAGGACGGGTTCACTGTTTTTTAACCCAGCATTTATTCAAGTTTTGATTACCATGAGATCCTCAATCATAAGCCAACTTCTAGTCCAAGGGAACTATCTGTTAAGGACTAAAAGGTTCCTTCAGAACCTGTTGTTGTCTGTGTTTTTATTGGTCTGCTGATGGATGAAGAAGCGACAGCAGTTTTCACATTTTTACACACGACTATACAACAGCCATTAGTGTCTTTCTTCTGTAACTCCATGTTGATGTGTCAAAGCACAATGTAGAAAAAAACAAACTGGTTTGAGGCTGCAGATAATTTTAAAAATGGTGGCTGAAATAAAAACGCTGCGAGTACTAATCAGAAATGTTCAGTGCTGCAAGCTCCACCCCAAAAGCTCCTGTACTTTTGAAAAGTCCTGTTCTCCAAGATGGTTACTTTTTGGAGGGTAAAATAATGGGCCTGCAGCTTTAAGGGTAACTCAGTGGCTACGTTACGTTGTGG
The DNA here is from genome assembly GCF_040436345.1 of Pagrus major. Classification (NCBI taxonomy): domain Eukaryota; kingdom Metazoa; phylum Chordata; class Actinopteri; order Spariformes; family Sparidae; genus Pagrus; species Pagrus major. The sequence continues at coordinate 16,972,473 of NC_133218.1, read as the reverse complement.
GTAATGTAGGTTGAAGGTTTTGAAGAGGAAGAAGAATGCATGGAATGAAAAAGGTGATATCTCTTCTGCTGTACTGATTTAAATATTTTTATACTGTCCATAAAAAGTCCAGCATTGTTATAGGAGCGCTATGCTAGACCCCTGGACTGCTTTTTAAAATCTGGTGCCTACATTACCCACATGGGGAGGCAGTTTATCAGATTACATGCAGCGTCCTCTGGAGCCACAGAAGTCTTTATACTGTTTTTTTTCACAAACACAGACCTGTAAACATACTCATTAATGCTTTAATGTGTAAAATTGGTGGAGTCACCCTTTAATTTAGACCCGGTCCCTGTGGCGGAAACATGGCTTCACCTTTAGTTCGGGTGATATAACAACTCCTCTTAAGTTTCTCAGCTTGTTCGGGCTTTCAAAAGCTGTGATATAGATCAGTTTACAAAAAGAGAAGTCGTCTGATGTTGAACCAGATCAAACACAATCATTTTTTTTTTCTCAGGTTTGACGTTGACTTTATTTTAACCAAATTTCTGTCTACATTATAGTTGTAGTCTAAATGAATACCCCCAATAAACCTAACAGAGAGCATGGTTTGCAACTGTGTTTTCATCAGCAGAACAAGTGTGAGTTTATTGTAACCTTTCTTTCTAAAAGGGGTTTTATAATGACTTACAAATCCTAAATGAGTTCTACACTTGATGGGGAAGATGGCAAAATGGAAGGTTTTTGATGAGGAAGTTGTTTTATATAGAAATAATAAGTATTTTAACAAGGTTTTGACAAAAAACCAGCAGTGAACCCTTTAACCTCCAGACTGTCTGTAGTTGACTAAAGTTACAGCTTCTGTCAATGCTGCTATAAACACGTGTTTTCATGCGGTGCCTGTTCTGCAAACCAAGTGTCACTTTACATCATAAAACTTTCCCTCCTATTTCATCTTGGGGAATTTATTTCTGTGAGGCAGGATCAGGAAGTGGGCCTGGAACTAAATGTTCTCTGCTTTGTAGTCTGCCAGGCATGTACACCAGTCACTTCACCAGTGGAGCCACTCAGAGCCTTCAGTTCCCCGGTGAACAGGGAAATGTTCAATTATATGTAACTGTGTGCCAAAGTTTTGTGTATTTTGTGATTTATGATAACTGACAGTCAGTGTTGTTGCACCAAAGCCTCTGACCACTAGTGGCAGCATTGTGCAGCATTGAGTGAGGCCTTCTCCAGGGAGGGGTCGAAGGTAGCACAAACCCCTTCCAAGGCTTCTCTACTTAACTGCTGACAGGTTAGCTAGCAGTCTGTGAACCAGGTGGAATCTCAGTGAAAGAATGAAGACAAATTAGCAACAAATTTGGAAGCACCCTTTCAAGTCCAGCTTGCTATTTCTCTGCATCAAATAAATGGTAAGTACATTTTAAATAATGAAAAAGATGTGTTCGTGTGCTCGAGGACTGTCTTTATATTATCAAACTCAGACAAACACAGGTGCTCTTGAAGAAAAGGATTGGCACATGAGAAGACACAACAAACTTCAGGCACTCATGCGTGGAGCAAGAACAAAAAGCCTTTATTCAAAACATGGCTACTTACTTACAGAATCTTCAACACGGGATTCATTGATATCACCACCTGCATTCACTCAATCAAGTTTGGGTGACACCCCTTGCCAAGTTTATAAAATGTTTGCTTGATCTTTGTCCAGCATTTTGTACCTTGATGAGGCCTTCAAGGTCAATGCCAGGCGGCATTTTATTGTTCTGAAAGTAGCCATGTTTTGAATAAAGGCTTTTTAATCTAATTCAAGTATTTTCTGCTCCACACATGAGTGCCTGAAGTTAGTTTTTTCTTCTAAAGTCTATAAACATGTCAATGGTGGAAATGGTTCAGATAAACTGCTTTCAAAGCTGTGAACATTGATTTTGGCCACTAACTAAAACAACATAAAGGAGAGAAGCAACCACCACCCTACCACCAGCTTACAAAGTTGTAACAGGATACAGGGTGTGAACAGACAGCATCATTAGTGTTCATTAGGGGTCGTGTTTCTGGTCACCTGATGAATTGAGGTGCGATATTCACTCTCCTTTTAGTTCTGTTTTGGTCTTAGTACTGACGTCAGGCTTGTGCTTCATCATCAGCTGCTCCACTCACGCTTCCCCATCAGTGGCTGCTGCTTCTACTTGTCTACCAGCTCAATCATGTTCATTGAGGTGCACAGATAGGCCATTATAACCTGACACTTCTTACTATTACTCTGCTGATGTACGCAGTGACGATGTTCATGTCTGTTAATGAGGATTAGCTCTCTCATCCTTGTCGATGCTCAGATTCATGAAGAGCTCCCTTGAAGAACAGAGCCTCTCCTGCCAAAGCCGTTTACTATAATTAGTGAACTCCAGAGACGTCAGAGGTCTGCAGCCCCCATCACAAGTATGGTTTGATTTTAGAAAAAGATGCACTATGGTTCTGGTTAAATATGTTTTTAAAAATGGACATGTTTGCTCCATTATTCAAGTCACTGTGTACTCTTTCAGTGTCAAACCAAGACCACCATCTTTCCTTAATCTTCACCCTTTAAGTGCTTAAAAATAACTAATTCAAAATTAACAAATTATTGTTTAGGCAGATATTATATTGCACAAGTGGATATTGTTAGAAAGAAGAGAGAATTGTCATTTAACATTTTGCAGATTTATTCAATGTAAGCAATTATGTTTATTAGAATATTTCCTAATTATATTGATTAAAAAGTAAGTTAGATTGAATTTTGTTTCCCAGAAAATGTATTTGCCATCAACAAACATAATTTCTAGGATATATGGTTGTATGCAAGTGGTGGAAGATGTCCTCAGATCAGTCACTTAAGTAAAAGTATTATTACCACACTGTAAAAAATAAAAAGGTAATTAATGTGAAAGCAGGATTTTACTGTTGTACTAGTTGAGGTGGAGCTCATTTTGAACTATTTTGTATAGGACTGCAAATAATGTTATTATGGACTAGTCTGCTGATTATTTTGTCCATTATTTGATTGATTGTTTGGTGAGAAATGCTCACAATTACCCAAAGTAACTTCTTTTTACAATATTTGTTTTGTTCAACAGCCAGTCCAGTATTAAAATAATTAAAGGAAAAGTAGCAAATCGATACATGTGTGAAGTATTTTTACATGAAAAATGACTAATTATCAAAGTAGTTAATAATTAGTTTCTGTCAGCTGACAAATAAATGTATTGTCCCAGCTATACATGTAGAATAGCCTATATACTGTTGGGTAGTTTATTTTAAAATAAAGCATCATTTTATAAACTCTCATATAATCTAGTAACTAAAGCTGTCAAACAATTGTAGTGAAGTAAAAAGAACAATATTCCCATTAGTAGAAAGTGGCATGAAAAGAAAAGGTTCAAGTAAGTACAAGTGCCTCGAATTTGTACTTCAGTACAGTATCAGTGACTATAGTTATTCACATTCCACCGCTGGTTGTGTCATGGTTTGAGTTTGTGGTTCAGTTATTTCCTGTTTTATTTTGAAGTTCTATCCTCATGTGTCTTGTTCACTCTCTTGTTCACTTCCTCCCTTTGTCTGTTTTCCCGCCCTTTTTTTGTGTTCACCCGTGTACCATCAATCAATTAATCACCCCTTGTGTATTTAAGTCATTTCGTTCCCCTCTCTCTTTGTCAGTTCGTCTGATCTGCTTTGTCCTTATCTTTCTGTGTCTCCCTATCCCATCCTCCCGTTGTGTGTTTCTGGCTTTTGGTTCCTTGTTCCTTGCGTTATTCCTGGTTTGTACTTTGCTTTTTTGGTTTTTACTTTGCTTTTTTGGTTTGTACTTTGTTTTGCATTTGTTGTTTTGTTTCCTGTTTTGTTATCTGCCTTTAATTACTACATTTTGGATTTTGATTTTCAGCTTTTGTTATTAAAGCTCGCTTTTCATTCGACTTACTGTCTGCATTTGGGTCCCCTTTGTGTAAACCTAACAGGTTGGGTATTGACCTGCTACCAACAAGTCCTCCAAAATAAACAACACCATACATCGTCGTTTTTGTATGATCTGACGCAGAGATTAAATTGGGCCGGAGCCCTCCGGAGCTCAGCTCCGCCTCCTCACCTCGTCAGTACAGCCAGCAGGAGCTGAGCTCCCTCTGCTTCAGTGTTTTATTGTAATCATGGGTGTAGCTACCATTATATGACTTTTTAAAATCATTAATTTGGATCCCCATCAATACATCAGCCTGTTCACTCAGCGCTGTTTTCAGAGCACTGTGTCAGAGCTTCATTACTGAATCCGTTCCGCTTGTTTATTGAGATAAAACCTGAACCAATGAAACTCCAGTCCACGTTTTCACTGCTACCGGCATCTTCTGGCATACCGCGCAAGTGCACGCACGCAAGCACGCACGGTGCTGCTGACGCACAGAAGGTGGGTGAAGTAACTGTCACAGCAAAATGTTAACTTTGTTAATTTACTGAAACTAAATGTCTGTATTTTTCACCTTTATGTTTCTGTGATAAAGTCTCTACACAGCTAATGCTACGTTAGCAAATAGTGAAAAGATGAGGAGGGCGAGTAGTTTTCATTTGATTAACCGCCCTCCTCATTAGCTAACCGTTAAGACGAGCTAATGCTACATTAGTGTTTCCCATTAATAAAGTCATTCCGCCACAGTCTCTCACAGAAAAAAAAAACTCCACCACCTCTCCTGACATCTAGGTTCTAACTTGTGAGTCAGCGACAGATGCAGGATGCAGGGACAGTGCAGAGATCCTTTGCTGTGGTGAGTAACGTAATGAAAGGGATAAGACAGTTTAGAATAATTGAAATTTGCGAATGACGGCGCTACCTGGGTGGTGAAATTAAAAATCTGTCTCTCTGCATGTTTCCACGAGAGCTGCCACAGTATTTTTGCAAACGTGAAATTAGTTTCTGTAGGTTGGGATGTCTGTTAACTACTCCCATGGACAGGTAGAGAGGTAGCCTAATATGTGAATGTGAGATATAATCAAGTAGGCCTCTGAAGTTGATAAAATATGTATTAAGCCGATAGTGCAAGGTAAAAAAAAATATTTTGAGAGATAATGACCGCTGAGTGAAGAAGGGCTCTCCCTCCTTACAAAAGCCAATTTAACCACTGATCTGACGTCATGACATATATCGACAGGATGACAACATTTTTGAATAATTTTTTGATCTTATACTGTGGTTAAGCTTTCGGCTCCAAAACAACATGCTACACCTGCATCGTCATTGTGCTCAACATTTTTCGCATGAACTGTTGTGGTTTTGTTTGACGATGTCTACTGTAGACCTTAGCTATTTTCGAACCTAGTGGCTTAGAAAATATGTCATGGAATGTAGTCGCTAATACAGATTGGGTAATAACCCCCTCACACCTTGCACGGCCTGGTAGCAAAGCCCTCTGGTGACGTTACGTTAAACCTCCCTGCAGCTGTGCCCATGAGGCTGGATTAGTTCTGCATGGGCATTAAAACAGAGAGCAGAACACCAGAGGTGGACTCAGACTGTCTGAGGGGCAGAGGCAAAAAAAAGGGGCACCAGCTGCATTCTTAACTATTTTAAGATTAAAATTGTTTAAATTCTACTATATTACTGTTATAAAAACACACAAGGAACTATTAACTATTTAAATATTTATAGACACGTAGATGCCAACCAATTTTCTAGCATGCAGGACAGCCAAGAACGTACTGAATTACATGTTCTTGCCTGTACCATAGAGAGCTACATATTTGGACATTCATGAATATGAAACAGGTGAGAGATTTTTTTAATTGGTTATTTTTTTTTGTTGTTGATTAATTGGGTACCACGAATAATAATCAGGCTTTTAAGCCACAATCTACAAGCTAGCAGAAAATTAAAAGTCGTGCTAAACATGTTATTGTCCCTTTCTGCTCCAGTGGACTTCTGTTTTTACTCCAGTTTCTATTATTATTCTGTCACTCTGTTGCTCTGTACTGACTGAGTGTCTGACTGATTGACTGACTGGTTGATGAAGTGTGCTGGTGGGCACATAAACACGCACACACACACACACGCTCACACACACTTTCGCTCCATTGTCTGGATGCCAGGCTGATGTGTAACCCCCCCTCTCAGCCTTCTATCACTGTAAATTTAGCAACAGAAGCTTCTCAGCTGCTCCTTTCCAAAACCTGAGCCCTCCTCTTCCATCCACAGTATTTCATCCATCTCCTTCTCCAGGGTCATGGCTGCCCCCCCTCCTCTCCCCACCTTTTCCACACATAAACATACATAGTACACACACACACACCTCGCTCTCATCCCACAGCCAATAAGGGCCTGATGAGCTCAAGTATCGCTATAACACAAGGACTTATTCTCTGAGCGGAGCCTAGAGATTCTTACAGACCTTCATCTTCATCGTTGGAGGAGCTTCTCTTCTTCTCTGAGGTAGGACGACTACTGACAGGCAGCGGCTCTGAAATCACACTTCAGCCATCAACAACTTTTTTTTTTTTTACACTTTTGTCTCTCCTTTTAAGCCAAAATTGTCTGGTTTTAGATTTTGTTTTTATTGAATTTATGTGATGTAGAAGGAAAGGGTCAGCCTCAGGCTGAGAGGGAACACAGATCTGTCCTCCAACACTTGCAGGCAGTAACATCAGGAGGGACGTCTGAAATATGTGCAGACATGTTCAGCTGCATGTCAGACATGTGTAGTTTATGTTTGGGACGGTTCACAGTCTGGCTCTGGAGCGGGAGTCCAGTTTCCTGAGGCAAGATTGATTTAACAGATAGTAAAAGTCTCACTTTATGTCATTGAATTTTTAAAACCTAAACTTAAATTTTATATGTTCGTTTATTAGTTTATATGTTTTAAGTACATAGCTCATAATTTGAAATGATGAAGTAAAACCAAAGAGCTTCAGAGAGAAATTTAAGTAATTAAAGACATTTACCGTAAAGCACAATGAGAATGAAATGAATGAAAATGAAATTAGATGTCTTTTCTCTCTGTGTTGTTGAAGTTTAAGACAATTAAGGAAGCTGTGAATTCAGCTATGAATAGATTTTTTTTTATTTTTATGTCTTTAATTTACCTTCTGACTGTTTTACCTGCATGCAAAGGCTTTGTGTAAGTAATAGTAATCATAAAATGGCACACTTGCCACATTGGCACTGAAGTTTGGCATTGGATGTAAACTCTGACCTGCTGAACTGCTGACTGAATATGAACGAAATTCCAGGGGATACAGTGAAGGTCCCTTAGAGAGGCTCGCAGACGTAATCGCAACTAGTGCTCATCTTTAGCCCGAAGTCTCAAAGAAACAATCATTCTTTGAATGCCAAAGCCTCAAACCACACAGATTGTGCATTTGATTCATTTTCTTATTTACTTTTGTTGTATTTGCAACATTTTTCTGTTTTTTACATATCATTTTGTATGTGGTGCTGGCCCCCATGAGCATGTGTGAATGTCGGCGCATGATACATGCATGTTCACACACTCACAGCATCACAGTTCATCCTTTTTTTTAATCTCTGTCTAAAATGTTCATTATACACACGTAAATGATAGAAACATGATTCTCCTCCTGTAACCTCTTTATGCTGAACTTTAAACTGATACACAGGCAGAGGTTTTGAGATAGTAATGATACGTTTACTGTCGGAGGCAAAATACACATCCCTATCCATCTACCAGTTCCTCTCTTCTCTCTGTGTGAAACTGCTGTGATGTTTCTATGAATTCGTCTCGTATTTCAGTCTAAATCTGCTCTCGATTGGCTCAGGATGTGATGTAGTCTCACAGTCTCGCAGTCTCACCTGTTTCATCGGTCTTTCAGTTTCAGCACCGAGTTTTAGTTTCAGAAAAGACTCAGAAACACTTCTCAGCATCCAGTGCTCTCATACTTAAGAAATGAAGTGGCCACCCACTAAATATACAGAGTGCTGAAGTGTCGGTATGTACTGAGTGAATGCTGCACACACAGAGGTGAGGCCGCTGTCAACTGTAAGTCGATCAAAGAGCTCATTTGTTGGACGAGCATGGTGATTGGCTGTTTGAGTGCAGAGGATCCTCCCGCCGGACCGAGCCGAGGGATTAAAGCAGCTATTTGGACACCGTTCCTCAGCTGATGGGTAGAAATATGATACAGAACTAATCCCCAAAGTCCTCTGCAGCTGTGCCCACTGCTAAGTGTGAAGGAGTCATCCAAAGACACTTTAAATATACATTTATATATATATATATATCAAATACGATATAGAATATGCAGAGAGCAGAAATCCTCTAACATTTGCTCCAACAGAGCTTTTCCTTTGGACTGAAATGATGTCACAACATTAGCTGAGCCCCAGAGTGCCTATAGGAACATTTTGGGCTGGTTAGAGGAAGTATTTCCTATATATAGGATCAGAGTGGCAGTTTTTATGAACTGTGAAAGTTGGTGTTGAATCCAGGAGAGCATTTTTTGGTTTTGAAGGACTGTCTGCAACAACAGTGAAATACATTTGCTCTGCATTGAGTTGAGCGCTAGCTATAAGAATTTATTATTTTTTTCTCCTACCTCTTGTTTCAAGTCATACAACCAGTTTGGTTTAATGTGTCCAAGTGTTGAGATATCCACACATGCTTCCACACCAGTACAATGGAGGTGAATGGAATTTCATTTGGAAAAGAAACCTAGCTATCTTCCAAAATCATTTCTTGTGGACTATAAAAAGCATTAAATTGATATTCTTGTCACTAAACTAGACCTACTCAACTACAGTTTTTTGAAGGGCCATATTTGAAAAAGTGAAGTGCCAATGGGCTGGACTTTTGTAATCCTATGTCTGACCTGTGAAGCTCAGAATTTGAATGTTTTCAAACAGTGCCCTGTTTTTCCTCTCCGTTTTATTAGTTATCACAATTTAATTACACTTACAAAAGTACAAGAAAAAAAACAATGGACCTTTTTAATCTGAAATGTCAATCAAGAAGTTTGTCAGTTTGATTCTCATAAATTCTCTTAGATTAAACAGCCTGGGTTAAAACCTTTTAACCTTAAAAGGGCATTTCTATGCAGAAGCTAATGATTGGGCTAATTAGCAGACTAACAAATGAGCATGTAAAATGACCAACGTAAACTGGGGTGCATTCGGCCCACAGGCCATCAGTTGAATAGGTCTGCAGTAAACCCTTTTATTGCTCTATATAGTTCACTTTAAAATTCCAACAATGGAACGTAAAAGTACTTTCTACAATCAAATTCAAAATGAAAAATGTTGTATTTTATAGACAGACGTTTAGGCAGAATCTGATCGCTGTGTTGGTGTTGTTCCTGGAACATCATAATCAATGTCATAGCTTTGCGACCTGAAAAACTGTCTGTTCCTAAAGTGTTTTTGATGAGTATACCGAACCAAACAGTGACAGAAAAATAATAAGTGAACAAAATAAGCTATAGTAATATGTATCTGACCAGTAAATGAGAGTCCTTTCAGCCAGGTTGGCATGTCAAACCTGGAACAACTTTAATCATAATGTTGGATTAATAGCACCAACACGAGTCACAGAGATATGACACCAGAGCAATGTGACTGGTCAGTTGCAAAGATGGTCCTGGAACAACATTCATTATAATGAACGGGAACAACCAACATGGTCACATCAGATAAACCAGAGTATACGGTTGCGGGACTAACCGACAGTGATAAAGTCATAAAAAAAGATTCATACTGTAAGTGTCTAAAATCACAATTTACTGCTCCCTATTGTGTTACCTATTTACACTGTGCTTTGTATTACATATCTTGTGAGATATCTTATAAGAGTGATCATTGTCGTTAACCTGCAGTTATTTTGGATTTGCACCTGGTTGATATTTTATATTTTATATTTACACTCTTATTCAACTGCTGCACAAGTTTCCCTCAGGAAAAAAACTTGACCTTTAATGATGCTGGCCCTTTAAGGGATTGTGTAGCCTGCAGGCGACACTAAATGTCTCCTCCAACAATCATTATTTAAGCTAAAAATAGAGCCAGTGACGTAAGTGTTAATGACGTGTGGACCTTGATTGGATCCTCAAGTCTTGTAACAAACCTGCAAAGAAGATAACACCCTACGAACAGCTGAGTGAACAGTTCTGGACAAGGTGTTTGGATCAAGTGATAAAATCTTTGAGGACAGATTAAATATGATGTAACTGCATTACAAATAATACTGGCATTCAAAATCTTACTTAAGTAAAAGTGCAGAAGAAATATACTTTAAGTATAAAAGTAAAAGTATGACTTGTGCTATGAATGGCTCTGTTGTATTAAATGTTAAATGTTACATTTATAATGTACAGTGGGTTATATATTACATTGGCTAAAAGTACAGCTAATTTTAACAACTTTATTCACTGTTGGATATTTTCATTGTTCTCTTGGCAAGAAATTGAATAATATATTTCCTTTATGTTTTTGAGTACGAAGTCTTCCAGTTTAATAGAAATAAAGACTCAACCGGAGCTGGAGATTAGTTTTTATTTCTGCAGCAGGACAGTTGTCTCTGTGGGGATCAAACGCTAACCTCTTCATATCCACAAAGTCTCTGCTGCGGTTTCAACCCTGTCAGCTCACTGGGCTGTCTGTCTGTTCCCACAGGTGTGAAGCCTGCTGTCACCATGTCTGACACTGAGGAAGTGTAAGTGAATCCCACACTGTCAGTACTGTGGTTTCATCACTCTTAACTTTAATAAAACAAGCTGATGCAGAGAAGCCAGCTGGGATTTAATGTTTGATTGATTTCTGAATGTCTTTTCTTCATATTTCAGGGATCAGCTCGAGGGTAAGTGACAACAACTCGCTTTGCTTTATTTCATATTTACAGTTAAGTTATAAACGTAAACAACCACATTAGATGAGGTGAACTTTGACCTGACAACTTTAATTTTCTTCTTCTTGTGTCACCCCTATGTGGTGATTTTGTGAAAGTTTCTTTGTTTTCTCCTTTTATCATAAAACCTTTTTCAAAATATATGAAATAAACAAATGTTTTTGTTTTAACCGTATATGTTGTATACATTTGAATCTTAATATACTGTAGCTTATAATATAAATGTTTTTCAAATACAGTAACTTGACTTGACAACTTTATATAAATGTAATTATGAAATAACACTGTGTTATATTTGTTTCTGTTGTCCCACTTTATGCCTTGTTTTTCCAAAACTGAAGATGAGGAAGGTAAAGACGACTGAATCGATTTGAAGACGTTTCTCCACTGCACTAATTTGTCAGCTGCCTGATTTCACGCTTAAGTTGAAGTGTTTGACACCGATACCTGTTCACTATACAGGATAAACTAACATCAGCACAGATTTATTTTGGGTTGTAGTAGGTCTTCCTTAATGCAACGTGGAACTTGGTGATATAAAGCAAATCCGACTCTCTGGTGAATAGATCTGCTTTGTTGCTTTATTTACTCGGTTTCATTAGCTTTGTAGGTTTTTCCCAGTATCATAAATGCCTTTTATGCAGGGACAAAGTTTTTTTTGTGTGTGTCCAATATTTTATTGTTGGTAGGCACAAAAAGAAAGTGAAGGCCTCTTTTCTAGGGAGACAGCAGACTAGGCTAACACCCAGCTGTCAGTCAAACACTTCCAAGTTAAGGGTGACTTTTTTGTTTTCAGTCACATGGTCAAGAAAAAAATGTGAACGAGCTACTCAGCTCTCTACATTGATTTTCTTGTCATGTGACATGTTACTGTCATCTGTAAATGTCACATCAATGCAACTGTCATTGACCTCATTCACACAACGGCCATATTTTCAACAGTGATGGTGGAAAACTAGCCTAAATGGACAGCTTGTCATGAAACTTAACTTAAAAAACATTAGGCTGCTCATCCAAAAATCACAACGGTCTTCATTAAAAAAAATCAAACAGGCAGCAAATAAAAAATAAAAAAAGTCAATACAAAATACAATACATTTAACAAGGAGTTATACAAGGCTATATTAAGATATAGGTCAAGCTTGCTTACACTCTGCTAGCTAACAGTCGAAGATGCTTTTCCATTAGCTTGTAATTCCTTTATTTTAGGTTTCTTTCATTGATCTTTCCACACATTAAAGGTGAACATGCCTACGTGCTGTCTGTGACCACAACAATCCTGCTAATAGCCTATTAAAATGTTATTCCTTTATTATAATCATAATATTATCGACATTATCATTGTCGTACAAACCATTCTATTTCTGGAAATGAGCCTCTGCATGTTGACATGTGATTACAGTGTCTGTTATTTATGAATGAATTGTAGATAAATATATTGGCTAAATTATCTTATCTTATCTAATTTATTCTTTTTTTACCCAGTTACCTGTAAAAGTTATGTAAAAGTGTCCGCTGCCATACCACCAGACTATTCAGCAGCTTCCTCAGGCTGTGAGACTCAAACCAAGTTTTATTTTTAAAAATGTCCTCAGTAAGTGTTGTTACCTCACAGCATTAAGATTTTCAGTCAGTGATTTTAAGATAACGAGGGATATGAAAAAAAGCCTTTATGACTGCTCTAGGCTCCCGTACCCCGAATTCATTTGGACCTTTATTTTAATGAGTTTCAAGCTAAATGTTTTATCTGTGTACACAAAATCAGCAGAAAACTGGCTGCTCTTTGGGCAGGTTTCCACCTCAACAGTTCAATATGGCTTCTCTGTGAAAGGTTGACTGACTTTCTCTCATCATCATGTGTTTCTCTCTCTCCAGCAGCTCTATCCCTTGCTCATCTATCCATCCTCTGTGTTACTAAAGTAATCTCTCACTTTTGGTTTCTAATGGCTCTGTCATGTCTGTGGTCTTCATTAACGGCCTTCTCCGACACCCACCCTCTTCCCGGCGGTTTGGTGCATGCTGCGTGCCCGTAGCCCAGGAGGAGGTAGTAGAAGTAGAAGTAGCCCCTGAGGCGGAGGCCCAGGTAGAAGCAGAGCCAGAGGTAGAGCCTGAACCAGAACCTGAACCAGAGCCAGAGCCAGAGGAGGTGGTGCAGCAGGTGGAGGAAGGTATGTGGCATGGGCAGTCCGTTCACCTTTCTCCTGCAGGACATTCAGCACTCTGCTCCGGAGGATAGACAGACAGTTCAACATCAACACACTGCAAAACATATCCTGCCTGACAAGTCAACTTGTTCTTAAAGGACAGAGCGTTTGAGGCATGGTTTGAGTTTCTGCCCAACTTTTACATTTTATTTCCCTCCTGTGTTGTTTCTGTTCTTGCCTTTTAAAAAATATTTGTTTATATATTAACTTAACTTATTATATTTTATTTTATATTTTTTAATCGAATCACCATTTTCACAGTCAAAAGTGGAACTTGTTATTGAAGTTGATAATCATTAAAGCATTAGTTTCATAGTTTTTAGTTACTACTGCTGTAACACCTATTTAGTTAGCAAAATATGAGTAAAGAGCTGCTTGTAAATACATTTCATACTGATAGATTGCACTGAACTCGTCAAAGTTAATGGTGTTAGGGTTATCTTATCTGCAAGGCATTTGTTTGTTTGTTTTTCTACGATTAATATTTACCTATGAATGAAACATTAGCTCTGATTACAATAAAGAGTCCACTGCTCCTCTTTTTTGGAAGGAACTCATTTATAACTGATGAATCAGAGTCATTTTCAGAGCAGATACAGAATCCAAATGAACAAAAATTTCAGGAAAGCTAAAAACGAGCAGAAACTCAAATCATGCTCAAACTGGTGTTGAAAGTTTTTAGTGCTGCTACATCACACTCTACTGGCAGATTTAAAGACAGAAAATTGGCAGACTAAAGAGTCGATTGTCTTGTTAGGTTTGATATTTTTGCAGTTCACTAATCTAGTTCCTCTTTAGCTTCCTGTCAGCCCTTTCCACTGGAGTTACCTCCTCTTCATAACTGCCCACAGAAGTGATTTAAGAATTTGTAAAGTGTCAGGATGCATTCCCAGCAGGAACAGATGGTATTTATTATTGTAATAAGCAAATACGAAGGCCACATGTTATCGAGCTAAATTAAGCAGCAGCATGTTAGAAACCAGCTGCACATCTCCTCCATACAGTATTTTGACTGTGTAAACAGAAACATACAGTGTAGCTATTTAAGCCAACATAATGGTTCAGAGTTACATTAACCCCAGTGGTGGAATGTAACTAAGTACATTTACTCAAGTACTGTATCCAAGTGAGATTTAAACTTGGACTTTGCTTGAGTATTTCTATTGTATGCTACTTTATACTTCTACTCCACTACATTGTAGAGAGAAATGCTACATCTATTTGATATGTTTTTATGATATGATCAGCACGTTTTTCTCCCAATGCATCAAATATGGTGGCTTGGTCTGTGGCCAACGCTTCAAACTACAACACTATAGGTTCCCCTCTAGAATCATTTCTGGATTATAGAGAGTAAGAGGCCGACAAAATTGCACATGAGGATGTGCTTGGGGTCCTTGGTTGGGTCAATTGAGGACTTCCACCCAGGAGATCTTAGTTTGAGTCTTGTGTGTGACCAAAATTCAAAGTTGAATTGTTTGTAACTTAAATAACTAAAGTTAAGTAACTGAACTTATGTACTTATTTTAACCCAAAATAAGATTAAACACTCTTAAACACAACCAAGTAGTTTTGGTGCCTAAACCTAACCAAACTGCGACTGTTTAACAATGTTAACCATATGGATCTCATGATATGGTAAATGTTTCTCAGCAAGCTTTATTTTGAAAGTCCTACTGGACATTACATATTCAATATTGCCAACTAGACCGCGTGCAAAACTGACGCTAGAGGGGAAAGTAGTGCGTCATAGTTTGAAGCTTAGACCCACTGACCAAACCTACCATATCTGATACATTAGGAGTGAGAACATGTTGATATGATGGTATTTCTTATGAGTTATGAGAGACCCACGTTCACCCTGTCATACCAAAGCAGAGAAGTTATGCATGTTTTTGTAAAAAGATCAGAAGCTAGGCTGAGAGTTAGATTAACTTCAGACACACATGGGTATATTCCAGGTCACTGTTAGTGTGAAGGGACTATCAGTTACACCGATTACTGTAAAGAGAAGTGTAGCAAATCTGTCATCATGACCTGAGAACTCATGGAGATGAGAGTTAATGCTCCAGTATGAGATGCACTGTATAATAAACTGGCTCTTTTTATAATCATTTGCCTTTTCCACCCTTAAAATGACACCCCACAGGATCATACCAGATGGTGTGTCTGTCCTTCCACATGTCCCACACTTTTGGTCCAAAACTAAGGGATTCCTGGTGGATATTCATGGACAACCAGAGGATAATTCCTTATGATATTTTGAACTCCTTACTGCTGGTTTAGAACCACATACATACGTGTTGTGAATATTCATCGTCCCCAGAAAGCAATCGTGATATTTTAGGTGAACCTGGACCAAGAAGCCACCATCAAAATTTTGGTAGTTTGCTTTTAAAATTTACTTTGAGCTTTTTCCATTTTTGATACTTTACTTAAGTTAGACCCTCAGGCAAAAAAAATGTAACAAGATATCTCTTTAGCTTGTTGGCACCACCGTGAGCTATTTTCTGTGCACATTAATGTCACCAACATGGTAAACCATTTTGATATTAACAACTTCAGCCAGCATCAATTCATTCATTCATTCCAGTGTCATGAATGTTGCAGCCACTAGGGGCAACACACACCAGCAGTGTGTAATAAACACTTGAACCCATTGTTTTCTATGTAAGCACGCACACCTGCAGCATCAACGTCGGGACACTGCCCTATTCCCCAGCGTCAATGTGTCAACTCTCGTTTTATCACGTTCGCTCCCTGATCGGTATGTCACGTCAAGGCCTGTGTGTTGCACTTTAGTCTTGTTCTAATGAAGAACACTAAAGTGCCTTTCGGTGTCTTCGGGCTCCTCGAAGAACCGCCATGAACCCCTGTTTTTTAAGTGCAGTGCACTGCAGCAAACATTCGGGCTTTGCTTTAAAAAATGTCCACAGTTATCACATCACATCACCATCAGTGTTAGCTGTCACACAGTCAACACATTTTGTCCTGTTTCCAACACTACTGCTCAGTGTCAGATGTGTGTTTTTGATTATGAGCTGTGCTTTTAAGTGTTGAAAGGGAGAAGAAGAACATCATCTATCTTTACATGAATCAACTACCCTGTCTCATCCATCACCCTGTTTATGTCTCATTTTGCTGTAAATGACGATCACATTTGGCAGACTCATGTGTCAGTCTTGAAGGCTGTAGCAGAGAGGATGATGGGTAATTTCAGTCATGTAAAGCTGTTTTTTTGCCTCCCTTCAGTCCATGTTAAGCTTCTTTCTTTCTGTGTGTAGACGAAGAGTGAAACTGGCACACCGCTCTAAAGCATTTACATTGGGGTGTTGTGATGCAAATTCGTCATCCGATCCCTCACTTCTCAAGTTCATTTAAATGCTTTTATGATCTGAGCAATCTGTTTCACACAGATTGAGTCACTGCAGAAGTCCCAGGCTTTACTGTGTGCTTGCTGAACTTGCTTGTATCATTTTAGAAAAATCATATTTAGCTCTGTTTCATGAACAGCTGACTAAGAAATTGCTGACCACTAGTATGGAAGATTTATTATACCTTAATGAAAATAATGCAAACAAGGAAAAAAGTGAATAAAAGACACATTGTAGTATGTATTCCATTAACTGTCATAATAGGATGAAAAACATATAGTAAAAGGACATTAATTTGCCTTTTGCCTTTATTAACTGAATAAAATGTATTCATTCATCTTTGCTGCTACAATTATTCAATTCTTAAAGGTGAAATGTATTTTTTCATTTCAAATGTATGCCTTTTAAAACATGTTTTTAATGTTATTATGACACAGTAAATACACACATAAAAAAAGGAAATGATGTTACAATGTGTATTTTATCTCACTTTTGTCTTTGTTGGAGGTCTTTTCATTTAGTCATTGTAAATCCTCCATACACTACGATGCAGAAAGACCCCAAAACAAACCAAATCAAACCACTTACTCACCAAGTTATACTGGCTAGCAGGTTGTAAATTGAAATTGTTTCGATCTTTTTCTCACCAAGTGTTGAAATGAAAGTCCAATGTTCTTTTTTGGCATTTTAGCCACCAGTGAAGAACAAAATAGGTCATTCGTCAGTTAATTCTAACAAATTTACATGACAGTTCTAATAAAAGTAGAAAAAAGCAGTTTTTAATCTTCCAATACTAAGTTTAAGGTCTGGTTTTGTTTGGTTAACGTCAGGAAAAATAAACCAACATTTAGTGCTAGTAAAAGAGGCAAAATGCAAATCTTAGTTTCCAGAGTCAAAGTCACAGTACTATAACAATGTTTGCCATTGAAACAAGACAGTCCGTACACACAAGAGTCACGATCACCAAGTGGGACTTGTCAGAAAAACATAGGTCAAACGCAGGTCCTTTTAAGTGTTGTAATTATGTAAACATATATATAATCAATGCTACCATTTTCTGCCAATGGCAGTGTTGGTTAGTAACAATTGAAGTTAATATTTAGGCAAAAAACCTGATGTGACACTGTAAACGACTGTTGTCCTATGTAAGAGAGCACAGATACACAATTACCACTTTTTCTGCTCACAACCATGTTTGTAATCCTTGTAATATTAATTCCCTCCGATCAGTCCAAACAGCATAGGAAAATAACCAGACTATTATTTGGGAAATAAACTTATTATTTTCTGTTATTATTAATATCAGGAGGAACATACAGTTTCCTGTCCAAATAAAACCTCAGGATTGTTTGGAAAGCCTTCAGAATAAATGCATGGCATGATGGGACTTCTGTAGCGGCTGCTACTGCAAAATTAAAAACATGAACACCTCCAATTTTGTAAATGTGCTTTATAAGCTGAGCACCATAAAGAGGACATGAACAGGCTGCCCAGTTCGACCACTAATGATCTCTGTTCTGCTCTTGCTTTGGACGCTTGCTGCATGCAGAGGCCTATGAAGAGGAAGGTATGTTGATTTCTTCTCTGTTCTTCTGATTGGACCTTATGTCTGTTTCCTTGTCTCCCTGGCACTCTTTCACACATATAATAATTCAAGCCTTGTGCACTTATTTGTTTCACTGAAGACAAGAATTTATCCATTCACTTTAGTCTCTTCGTGGAGGAACAGGGCGAAGGATTAGGAAATGCTGAGTCATGGTTAAGAGCCCCACTGCTCATCTCTGCTTCTTCTCTTTTTTGCATGAATGTGTCCTGCCAGTGGACGAGGGAGATCAAGATGGTAGTTTGTATTTCCTGCTGAGTCGCTGTTGCTTTGCCTGCGTTTTCCTCCCGTGTTGTCTGTCTTTTTATTTAGTGTGAGGGTCCCATAAAACAGTAAAAAGCTAATCACAAACCTGGTTACTCGTTTTTTGTAAAAATCCCACTTGTGTTTTTTACCATGCACATCAATTAACTGTCAAACTCCTTGTTGTGAAAGTGTGCAATGAAGTATGTTCAGACAATTAAACTATTAAATAGTTAATGTGGTGATTTATGGAACACAGCGTACTGATCCTGATTAGTCACATGCCCCCGATTATATTGGTTTGATTTACACACTAATGCACAACAAATTAACACTGTAAAATAGAACAATAAGGTAACACTGTGTACTTACAGCACTGAAAACAGAGGCTAACACACAGGAGTCGGACCACTGATCATGAAAAGTGTTGCTACATTGAGACTCACTCAAATGACTTCAAAACAACCTGTAGCCCTCAGACGTAAACTCATCCTGTCCACATGGGTCTCCCCCCCCGATTAACCAGCAGTCTTTTAGTCTTCTTCCATCTCCATATTTATGTTTCTAACAGTGTGATCCTTCTCTTCTCTCCCTGTCACTGTTTTGATGCTGAAAAACCAGAGGAGAAGCCAAAGTTCAAGTGAGTACATTTATCATCTTATCCATCATGTTTTCACATCGCTGGCACCTTAAAGTTACTCCTTGTTATAATTTGAATGTTATTTCCTTCAACAGACCCAGTGCTCCCAAGATCCCTGATGGCGAGAAAGTGGACTTTGATGTGAGTAAACTGAATAAATTAGGTTGATCATATTTTAGGGGCCCTTAGGTTAACCACACATGCATGTGCATATGTATGAGTTCAGGTGCGTCTTCTGTTATGTCATCAGGATAGGAAAAAATTATTTGAGCGCTTAGCACATCTACCAAGGCTTAACACCTTGAATGTAACATTTTTGTTGCTGGGTAATTTACAAAGGGCGGAGTGAGCCTCCTGGAGCTCTTTAGAAAAGACTGACTTTATCAGCAGCATGACAGCTAGCTGGTGGTATGGAGAGTTATTTCCTCTCACACAGAAACAGAGTGTACGAGCTAGTTGTTCAAGTGCAACTGTTTAGCTGAGACACAGACGACTTGAGGCGATGAAACAGTCAGCCTTCGTCGACAGAAATTCTTTGATGACAGTTGATTGATTGACACACATACAGACTAATCAGTGTTGAATTCAGATGTGTGGTGCATTGTCTATGGTTTCATATTGGGATCATGATAAACGTATATGAAAATGCTAGAAATAAAATAAAAACAAACAAACAAGAATATTAAAAACAGGAATATTTGGTAGAGAACATTGAAAACTGGGACATTTTGGTGTTTTACAGATATTTGTCAGGGCTCAGGACATCCAGCTTGAAACTGGGACAATCTTGGATAGACACGTCTGGTCACCTTAAAATGGTGACAAGATCCAGAAGCCGTTTCCCTAAAGATCTGATACACACTTATTCCACTCAAGGCAAAGAAGTCTGAGATCAGTTCCAGTCAAAGTGTGGTGTGGTCCTGTCATGCAGTCAGAATGCATCCCACACGACTCCCACAGGCAGGAAAGTAATTTGCACGTCATGACAGCATCATTCATTCGTCAGGCACTCCTGCATTGTTAGCGAGAAAAGTGAAGGGATAAAATTCTTCACTGATGTGTGAGACGATCTTTATGTGACACAGTATTTTTCCTGTTAAGTTTCTCAAAGAGGGATGCATTTTTTTACTTCTTTGTGGCCCACAACTGTGGTTGCTCTCCCTTTAGTCACGTTCTCGTGGCTCCCCACCTATACAGTGTTCCCACGTTCTCGACCATCAGGAGGCTGAGCAGGTCAGCCACTTATCACAAGGTTTGGGATTTGAATCCTCGCTCCTCCTGTCCGCAAGTTCCTTCCTGGTGCTTTGGTTTGTGTTTGCTAAGAGAATTGTATCTGCTGAAAACTATACTCATAGTGTTTCATTTTACCTTTCAGAAGTCAAGTTGTGTTAATACGTGTGGGTTGAGAAGCAAAAACATTGATCCTGTTAGTCAGTAAAATCTGTCTCCTTATGATCTCTAACAGGACATCCAGAAGAAACGTCAAAACAAAGACCTTTATGAGCTGCAGTCGCTGATCGATGCTCACTTTGAGTGCAGGAAGAAGGAGGAGGAGGAGCTCATTGCACTCAAAGAAAGAATTGTGAGACTTCATCAAAATATAAAACATATATCACACATGTTAATGATATGCTGAATATTCTATACGTACTTTCATGACAAAGTTTGTTTTAAAGATAGCCCCAGTCCCAGATATGTTGAAAAAAATCAAATAGTTCAAGCATTAGCTTCCTTTCTGCACATGGTAAAAAAACACTGACACATGTGTTTTGATTTTTCAGGAGAAGCGTCGTGCTGAGCGAGCTGAGCAGCAGAGGGTCCGTGCTGAAAAGGATAAAGAGCGGCAGGCCAGACGGGAGGTATGTAGCCTGTGAACTGTCACAGTGACTTTATTCTTTTGATTCTTTCGACAAAAGTGACCTGTCTCGAATCAGTCAGATTAGATTCATTTTTACAAACAACCATCAGTGGTGATGGACATTAGGAACCTCTGCTATGGAGAACACATTGAAGGATTTGAAGTGTGATTCTTCAGTTTCAAGTCTGTTGCACATCTCCAAACATTTAGCAGTGATGCCACACCCTGGCTACATTTCTGCATCACCACAACAAGGTTGACCTTCTCTTTAACCTTCTGTGGACTTGACCTGCAAAACAAAAAGGGAAACCACGTAGGATTGATTACTTATTGATGATATATGTTTTAAAATTCATTTTTCAGGCTGAGAGGCAGAAGAGGGAGGACGCCGACGCCCACAGGAAGGCTGAGGATGAGGCCAAGAAGAAGATAGCGCTGAGCAACATGGGATCAGGATACAGTGGCATCCTGCAGAGGGTAGGTTTTATCACTTATTTCATTAATTGTTCATTGAAATAAATATGTATTTTTCTTCTGTTTTTGCTTTAACCTCAAATAAAACAGGTAACAACATACAGTGTTTATGAAGAGTTTTAACTAGTTGGACTTTTCCAGGCTGAACAGAAGAGAGGCAAGAGGCAGACTGAAAGAGAAAAGAAGAAGAAGATCATGGCAGATAGATGCAAACCCCTGAACATCGACAATTTGAGCGACGACAAGCTGAGGTAACACACAGGCAGACACAAGACACGGTCCAGATCATACAGCCACGGCACCACAGAGAGCGTTCCATATTGTGTTTTTGGGGTATAAGCATGATTTAAAATGTGTCTTACATTACTTAACAACCCAACACCTCAATACGCATGAGTTTTCTTTACGAAAGATCCACAAAACCTTTCACTAATAAGCAAAATGCTGCTTTAAAAGATTGTTCATTGAATGTTTGGTTCCTGGTTTGTGTTTCCAGGGAAAAGGCGAAGGAGCTCTGGGAGTGGCTGCACAGCCTGGAGGCAATCAAATACGACCACAACGAGAGCCTCAAGAGACAGAGATATGAGGTCTGTGAGGAAATGTTGTGTATCTGTGACTGCCGCAACATCTCCTGGTTTGTCTGTTTTATCTGAGGTTTAGTACCAAATATGTCTAGATACTCAAATACAGCCTGTTCTCAAAGAAGTGAAATTCTCATTACTGAAACAACAAAGATGGTAGTGTTCAAAGACACAGGAATCTCCTTGACCTGGATGTGTGCTTTCTTTTCATATGACATGTATTTTACCTCATTGATGAGGTCGAGTTTTCCTGTATGTGGTTGTTTCTCCTGTGGTGGGACAGATAGTTTGGTAGTTGACTTCACTTGTCTTTGATTTCACTCCTGGTGCTCCTCACTCATCACATCCACATTCTCCTCTGGTTAAACAATCCAGGACAAGTCACAACCAGGTTTAAGGAAAAGGAGAGATGAACCTGAAATACTGTAGATGGGGTTCAATCACTGGTATTTTAATGTGGAAGAAGTTGTCTCCTGGTGGTGAGATACCTGCTGTATCTGCTTCAAACACGGCTCTTTGTTTTTCAGGTGATCTCTCTCAGAAACCGCATCGATGAGCTGCAGAAACAGTAAGTCGCTCCCCAACAACATAAACAACGTGGTAAAAATATCAAAGAAACTGTGCGTCACAGTTTGAGACTAGATAACGTCCGTCTGTGAGTACCGCTCAGTATATTCACACTGGAAGATTGACAAAACAATCCAACTAGTAACAATTAAATTTATAAATGTAAACAGTTATTATAGTTTAATGCAACATTTTTTAGTTATTTTATATTTTATTACTTGTATATTTTATTTTAACCGACTCTTATTTGTTATTGTCTTCTCTATTTATATTTAATGCAAATCTCGCTGTTGTGTGATATTTCTATTCTTACATACCAATTTCCCCTCAGGGATCAATTCAATATTTCTGACACTCATTTTGTATGTTAATCTAATTACCTTATATCAGGGGTGCCTAAACTTTTTCCCTTGGTGAGCTGAAACTGAATGCTTAATGCTGAGCTGTGGGCTAAAAGCAAAATCCTGTTTTATTAATCTATTATTATTGATTAATAACTAGGGATCCTACATATTTAAACAATTGTACCTCACAAAAAATGAATGGCATAAACAGCAATTTGAATGATATATTTTGAAAACCTTTTTTATTACAATAGTAATATCAGGCGGCCAAATCAAACCTTATGGCGAGCCAAATGTGGCCCACAGGCCCCACACTGGACAGCCCTGCCTTATGTACTAGCCTAACAAATACAATAACATCATAGTTTATTCTGGTATAGATATAACTAAAGCGGATATAAGTGTAGAGGTATAAAGTAGCAGAAAGTTGTACTTGGCTACCATATTTGTTCTTTCAAAAACTCAGTCAGATGATTTTGTTTTTCGTTCATTTTTATTCTGTTGTAGTTTTGGGGAAGACACTTTATTTAGAAGAGAACAATTTTTTCTGCCTAAACAAACTAAATAAACAAACTATTTTCATTTTCATGAATAAACAAGCTGACCTTGACAACATAATTTCATCCTGTTTCACTTATTTTCCCCTGAAAACAGCTTGTTTATTCAGTTATGGAGTTATAAAGTATCAGCACAGTATAGGTCCATGGTCTTAAGTGTAGGCCTGTTGATAAACACTAGAGGGCGCAGTACCTTTAAAGGAAAAATCACCCTATTATATCTGAACTGGTCCAGAAGTGTGTTTGTTTGTCTCCCCTGTTGTAGTCTCCACAGTATATCTGCAATAGATATGCTGTATCTATCTACACTAAATCATTTTAATATATCACGTATCGCTTCACTGTACAGATGTGACTCTGTTTTTGTTCTTTTTGCGCCTTGCAGTAGCAAGAAGGGAGCCGCCTCGCGCCGCAGGAAGTGAGCAGCTCCTCAGTGATGGTCAGCCTGGACAGGAGGCGCCTCCCCTCGGCTGCAACAGCGGCTCAGAGCCCGTAGACTCCCTCAGCTCCGGAACAAAGGCAACTACTGGCAACAGTCTTACCGCCTGTGTCTGCTTGAGTGACATGGTTTTCTGGATGAATTTAGCTCCAATAAAGAAATTTTAACTCCGTGTGTTTGTGTATAAAAAGATACAAAGAATAAAATGCCAGAAGTATCCTCCAGTGTGAACGTTGTCTTCTATCAGTCTGCCGGTTTGATCGATCGATTGATCTTAATCGATTAATTTTTTAGTTAAAAGCTCGAAAATGCATCCGAAGGGAAAACTTATGAGAAAATCATCTCCCAGACAACTAAGGATCAGCAGTTTATAGTGGTGTTTATATATAATATAGACCTACATATAGCCTATCTTGAAATACATTAGGGCTATATAATGTTATTTTTATTGTACTTTTAAATAAATATATTATTGTTGAGCCCATATTTTACAACACATACAGTTACAGCTTCAGAAATCTTTTGTAATCAATTTGTCCTGTTAGAAATTTATTGGAAATGTAAGATTAATGATTGGGAAAATAAAAAAACTCAAACAGTCTGGATTTTAAATGAAGATTTTACAAAGTGCTGCTGGGGTTAATATTGGAAGCTCTTTGCCAAAAGATACAAACAACCATTTTAGGTGATGAGCCTCTTTTAAAGGTGCATTATATGGTTTTGGAATAAACAAACTGACCTTAAAGGACAATACAATTTCATACTGTTTTA
Organism: Pagrus major; assembly: GCF_040436345.1. NCBI lineage: Eukaryota > Metazoa > Chordata > Actinopteri > Spariformes > Sparidae > Pagrus > Pagrus major. Next base: position 16,947,971 of record NC_133218.1, on the reverse strand, counting down.
CTTTGTTCATATGTGGCGGACCCTGCCACTTTTGTAGCTTCAAACAGTGTTCTGGGGACCTTATTGTCCTCTGAGAACAGTTTGTTTATTCAGTTACAGAAAATATAAATATTTCTGAGTTTGTATTATTACCTCATTAATATTATAAATATTAAAATTCTGAGTTGGAATTTCTTCTCCAAAACTACATAGCGCCCATTTAATGGCTTCAAAGTATTTTTTCTACCACATAACTGAACTTTGTTGTTTATTCTGGTTTTGTCAAACACTTTGAAGCGAAGGGTCTGCGGTATCATAAAATAAATGTTAAGTAACGCTTCCTATTAAGGTCCAGGTGATAAGTGTTAATTGATAGATAATTAGTCCCTTAGTCCCGCTAGGGAGAAAGAGGTTTTCAGGCCAGCAGCTACCTGGTTAGCATGCTAGCTTCAGGAGATATCTCTTCAACACAATACATAGATGTCTTCTGTTACATGGTGTTGACAATGTTAGCTGAATTTTTTAACTGAAATTCTCACATATTGCACATTTAAGACATAGTTAACAGTTTATACACTGCTTAAAGCAACATTATGTGGAAATTTGCGTTTTGTGTGATTTTGGCGCCCCCCACAATTTTTGAGTGCAAAACCACTGTCTTAAATAAAAATCCCAGGTCTGTAACAATTTGTCAGACGTAATGTAGATGCTAACTACAAACAAAACTCATGTCAGAACTATGTTATGTGCTGAAAACTTGTATCTTGAAGTAAACTTGTATGTAATGCTGTGATCCTACCCTCTCACTGAAGTTACATAGTGCAGAAACAAGTGATCGGGGGCGGAGTGGCTGAGACAGAGACACCATTCACTCTATTACAAGACACTGTACCATCAACATGATTTTGAAGCTGTTGTTTTAAGTTAGAGGCAGGCTTGCAAAGTGAATGGGATGGATCAGAGGTGAAATTTGACAATGTGTCAGGGGCAAAATTGTTCAATTGTTCCTCCAGAAAGTGTTTAGGAGCACGTTTCAGGCCATTTGGATGCTGTTGTTAAAAAATAACTATGCTTTTTGGAGCTCCCATTTGGAATGAGCACTGTATTTAGTCAAGGTTGATAAAAATTTGAACACAAATTACATGTTAATGCAATATTTTAGCTCTGAAGCACAAAAGCACACATGGCTCTTTAGAAAAAATTGTTCTTACTGGAGCCACATATGGCTGGAGAGAGAACGATCTATAAATCATCACCTCAAACAGGCCTTTGAAAAAACAATAGTTCCCAAAAGGCCAACAGTTTGTTAAATTTCTGTAGGAGAATGATGCATTTCATTTTTATAAAGACTTATATAGAGGTTGCATACGTAAAAAATGAGATCAGATGAAATCTGTTGAAGAAATTTCACTTAAGAGAGGAAGTCAGAATATAAATATTTCTTTATTAAAATGTAATTCACTCATAAATAATATATAGAAATGTATGACACAACAATCCTCTCGTCGTGTGTGTGTGTATGCATACATATCACAAACTAACAGATCTTATTTACAGATATACAAAATGGTCCTCAGTTATCATATCTGCAGCAGAAAGCAGTGAGGAAAATGTCCGCTCCAGTCTAAAGGAACTGGACTCAAACTTCAGGGGAAAAAAGTCTTGAAAGTTTGTCTTTGTGTGGAATATGAGTTCCTCGCTCTGTCAGGTTCAGAGCGGCTCGTAGATGCTGTTTGGTTCAGCAGGGGGACTGGAACCAGCAGGGCTGTTCTGAGGCGATCCTGGGCCCTGGGGGACCACGCTGTCACCTGGGGGGGCCACAACTGGATCTGTGCTGATCCGCTCTACGATGCTGGACAAACAGTCGAGACTGGAAATGAGCGACCGTTTACTGCTGCTGGAATCTGTAACAAAGAAACACATTTTTTGTTTAGTTTTGGCTTATATGAAGAATAAAGGAGGAGGAGCTGCTCATATTAAAGAACAACGGCTCATAGTAAAGGTAACATGGAAAGAAGCTATGATTATATTAAATGTCTACTCATATTTTAGAAAAACACAGTCAGTTCAGAAGACAGACTGGTTTAGGAAGAAGTCAGTTCCATAAAAAGAGGAATTGCTCAGAAATGAGTCATTTTAAAAGAGAAATTGAAACTGCCCATATGAAAAGACAAACAACTCATACTAAAGTAGAAACACATGATATTAAAGGAGTGACTGTGAGAAACTGACCGTATGCTGTCTGGCTGCTGAAGGAGCCGTCACTCTTTTCACTTGTGGTCGAGCACGGAGAGATGAAATCCATCTGGAAACAGATCAATCAAGACAGTTTCAGTCAGTGAACTTTTTTACTTTGCAAGTTTTATGCTTTTATTATTTAGTTAATGTTTTTTAAACAGTAGATAGTATTTGTTCTGTTTACTGCAACTATTCAGTCTGCATGTTATCATGTAGTCAGCATAGGTCAAAGGATCAATATGCTAAGTAAAAATATGTGACTTTTATTAAACAGATCAAGCATAAGTTCCCTGTTCAACACACGAAAACAACAAGGATGCAGAAAAATAATTTGCATTAAAATAACTGATAGTGGAAGTAATGTTTTCATTTGAAATGAATGTCAATGTCTTTATTTTAGCTAATCTGAACATGAAATTCTTTCCAAATTATTTTAAAAATACACAGATAGCAACTTGGTTTTAATGCATTCACAAATGTGCAGCAAATACATTTTTAGATAATTTAAGTATTAGAAGCTGACTGATTCTATAGTGGAAGCAGTGAATCTATGGATGCTTTAGAGTCAAAAACAGATTTTGTCCCCAGATGTGACTTTACAGATCCAGTTTGTAAGAATTCCCAACTCGTCAAATACTGAGGCTATGGGGTGGCAGCCAACCCGACCTACAATCCCAAAGCGTCAGTATTTGATGAGTTGGGAATGAGACTCAAAAATCAACTTCCTTGCAAATTGGACCTTAAAGATCCCCTTCACTGAGAATATATTGAACCACTGTGGCCAAAAATAAATATCTCACACACATTCCAAACATTTCATACAGCAGCAGTTGAACCGTTCAGCTGTTCTTGAACTCACCATGCCATCGGAGCAGTTGGAGCGAGGGCTGGAGGCGTCTGAATCCCCGCTGTAGTGCTCCAGTGGTGGGTAGAAGCTTTCGTCCCGGCCTGTCCGCAGCAGCGCCTGCAGGGACTCAATGTAGCTGATGGCGTTGCGCAGGATCTCCACTTTAGGCAGCCGCTGGTTTGGATTGGACGCCGTGCAGCGCTTCAGGGTCTCAAAGGCGTCGTTGACTTTACCGAGCCGCCGCCTTTCCCGCATCGTTGCCGCTTTCCTCCGGTCTGCGTGGGTTGTTTTCCTCTTGCAGGCCTTGCAGGCCCAAAGCAGGCAGTGCCCCGCCTGGTGGAGGCCCCCGGGAGCCCTCACATGCTCGTCCTCCTCCTCTGCGATGGGGACATGGTGATGATGATGGTGATGAAGATGGTCCTCTGGCTTCAGCAGACCGGCGTGCATCAGCCGGGCATCCAGGTCATCAAAGAAGTTCATGTCGCTGGTGCTGAAGCAGGGGTCATCATAGAGGTCATCAGCAGAGGAGAGAGGGAAGGGAAGGTCGGACAGATCCATCGGCCCTGAGAGCGACATGAGGGTGAAGAAGAGGAGAAAGAGTCCACCGAAAAGTTCCTCCGATGACTGAGAAAGAAAAGGTTAAAGTGTGCCCAAAGTGTCTTCTGTTTGTTCCAACTACAAAGATAAAGGGAGAAAAAGGGAAAAAGGAAAGGAAGTGACAGGAACAACTCCTCCCAGAGCTGGCCTGATGAATAAAGTAGAAAGTGTCTACAGAGGAGATCAGTGTGTTTAAAGGGCCAGTCTGTGTAACTTCAGCTCTCTGGGTTTGGTTTGTCTTTATAAAGGAGTCAGTGTGTAGGCGGGGCTGTTGTGTATGTGACCAATGGTTTGAGGGGTGTGTGTGTGTGTGTGTGTGTGTGTGTGTGTGTGCGGAGGGGAGGTCACTAAGGTGAAACTCAGCGACAAAAAGGAAGCAATAAAGTCCATGTTTAAAGTCCATCTTAAAATCATAGAAAATCAGCCCCATGATGCTACTAATGGTAAAAAAAAAAAATTGTTTTAAATCTCCACACAAACATATGAGGTTATACAATAACTGTAACTTTTTATAATACAGCACCATCTGTTTCTATATTTTCTCAAATCAAATTTTAAAATCCTAAATAGAGAAGTTTAAGTTTCTGCATGAGAAAGATATTTTGATATCAGAAAACTGTCTCCATGGGGCATGATTTGTAACCTCTCTTAATATATCTTTAAAAATAATTGTGTTGTTCTTTTAAGTTTACATTTGTGTCCCTCAGGTGTTATTCTATTTTGTAAATCAAATGTTAAAAACGGTCAATTGGTCATATAACACAACTTTGTGTTGATGGACATTCAGCAGTGCAGAAGGTGTTGTACTTACCTGACATTACATGTTATAATTGTTCACATAATTGTATAGTCAGGGTCAAGGAAAATAGTTTTTTTTAAGGAGCACTTATGTTAACAAACATGTTTCACAAAAGCATATGTGAAACTTTATATTTCTAGGTTAAACGACTTAGACTGAATGTAGGTTCAGTGCAGCGTCAGACAGTCGGAGTGGCAACGTTGAATGCATTGCGATGTACTGGTTCAGTACTTTATATTTACACTAACACATTGTGATAATTCTCATTAATAATCAAAAGTGTAGTATACAAAAAAACATTCATATTGTTAATGTCTGCAGAGAAAAAACAAATTTGCACTTATCTTGGATATTCTGTCTTTATGATTAAAATCCCACTGAAATAACATTTATTTGTTCATTTGTAGGCCTATGTGTTTATTTACAGTATTTATTTATGTTGGTGTTTTTAGCACAATCTCTCGCAGCATACAGATATTTGACAGTTTTAGACAGTAAAAAAATCTGAACTTCTGATTTTTTTAGTGTCTTTAATTGTAACTTATCAAACCACCAAAGATTGTACAATCATGTCAAACATTCAGACAGCTGCACTTGAGTGAAGCTAAACTAAAACATCCCAACAATTACATGTTTTGCATTGAGGTAACAGTGAATGTCAGTGTGGCAGTAACATTACAGGAGCTCAGATGTGATATGACAGAGACGAGACTGCTGAGTGCTTCGGTCTGATGTCCTACTGAGGAGGTCAGAATGTCACACAGTTGTCACGTCTCTGATCTGAGGAGAGCGAGGCTCCTCCCCCTTAAAGTGTGTGTGAGTGTCTGTGTGTGTAAAAGAAGGGGAGGGGGGGTCATCACTGGACAACAGTTTAAGACAATTTGTCCAAACAGATCATAAACTCGACTCAGAGACTGATTCTCATTTGTTTTTAAGTCATCGTCTGTTTTTGTCTCCTGTAGTTTTTGTCTCATGCCTTTAAAATCCTGCTGAAATCACTGATGTAATATTAATGCACCATTTATTATAGTTTGTTTTTTTTACTGAGCCTGATCTAGGGAAGATAAATGACATCATTTGGTCAACATGTGTATGAAAAATTGGGGAACGTGTGAGGTTAATCAGTCTAATCTTTTTCTGACCTTTACCTTAAAAACTGACAGAAAAGTTACTGAAAATCAAAATTTGCAGTATTGTTACAAAAGACACAACTAATTGCTTTTCATGGAATATGAATTCAAGAGGTCATTGTTTTTTTTTTTTTTTTTTTTTTGGTTGTTTGTTTGTTGTTGTTGGAAAGCCAAACCCAGGAAACATCAGACAGACATAGAATTGTGTGAAATTTAAGTTTCACACAAAATTTCGCTTCTCATTTCAGCGTTTCCTTCGATCCGATAGTTTTATGTGTTTTGAGTTTATTCATGTATTTGCTTTGTAAATGTGAGATTTCTCACAGCCTCGGGGATATAAAGTGTTAGTGTGGGAAAGAACAGCTCACATCACAGACTCCTCAGAGCTTAATGGGAAGGCAGTGCGTTAAATTTAGCAGCTTGTGAAATCTAAGACAAGTGCCCTTTAAACTGAAGCTGGTATCATTTTGGAAGATCCCCCCCTCGACTCTCGCACCCACTCCTCCCCTTGGGACACGTTTGTATAAACCGAGAGAACATGAACCTGATAGCAGCAGAATCAAATGCTGTGATAAAGATGCCAGTCTTGGCATACTTTTGAAGTTTGAAACCTGGCAAATAGTGAATGTTTTTTCCAGCTCTGTTGAAATGTTATGTACACAGATTTACAAGGTTCACATGCAAAATCATCAAATAAATGATCACAAATAGCTAGCTCAAATATGTATTTTGTGACATGAAATACTCCTAAAAAAGTGTCCCAAAATTAAGTTATGTACGTGAAATCCCTGCCAGGTATGTCACAATTATTCAAATTGATCTCTCCTGCAACAAGCGGCATGAGATTATGCAGGTTTTGTCTTTTACAATAACACGATAATAACAAATGACAAAGTGTGTTTTGCGCGCGTGACTCCATGTGATCCTCTGTCCGTGTGATCACAGCCCTCAGCTCAGTGCTAATCCTGCATTAAACTGAGATATTAAACCTCTATGTCGGCCATAAAGAAAGGCATCAGAGCCGTCTCTTTGCTGCTGGAACGCTGCCCGAGAGCTTTGGACTCAGTGTGGTAAAGACATCCGAGCAAGCAGCCAATCAGAGGCCAGATAGGGGCCAAGTAGAGAGCAATGCCAGTCCAGCCACGAGACAGGTTGAAGCTGAGATACTTTAAATGCTTGGCAGCTGTTTAATTCCAGCTATACACTTGATAAATATACATCTAGTATTAGCACCACTTACACTGTTGTATAATTTCATAGATGTCTTTCAATGGACATTTAAACTGGTCATCACATAGAGCTATGCAAGCTTACGAACACTAAAGAACTCCAGCTCATAATTACATTTTTACTTTAATTTTTGCTGTTTTCTTCTTCTGGAGGAGGAACCCACTTTGAATAGAAAAATACCAAAAATCAATCTTAACCTCCAGTCACCATGTATGCCCAAGGCTTTACTGTTCTATTATGTCGTGACATTAAATTCTGAGTCAGTCACTCCTGATCTTGTGATACAGTCTGCTGTTTTTTTTTTATGCGTTGTTCTGATTTGAAGAGAAATTCCCGTATTTTTAGTCATGTTGTTGAACAACGGCCGGCCTCACCACCCCACCCTGATTCCACAAAATTCTGATCATATACTGTGTGTATGAGTGTGATGCCTGGAAACAACACTCCTCCTCAGTGCTCCTTTGCAATTTACAGCACCATCTTGCAACAGTCTTCATTCCATGTGAGGTGTGTGGGAGGGTCTGTGTGTGCAGATTGTGCAAAATAATTTGGAGTCAATAGGATATTTTTAGACTTAAAAACAGTGTTACAGCCACTTATACAATAGAAAAACAGATGGAAATAATTTTTGTTTTACTGTATTTACTTTGAGGATAAGGATTTCCTTAATGCCACTGCAGCATGCTTAATTTAAACCAATTAAAACTGATTAAGTTGCTGTCCTGTGCTCGTTAGCTAGAGCCTTGAGAGCACACCAGTCTTTTTTTGATGAAGCACGTCTCAACTATATGCTCTACAGCGTCAGTGTGTGTAGAGAGGACATAGAGCAAGGATTCCCATACTTTTACCCTTTGAGGGCCAAAACTGAAATTTAAATGGTGGGCCACCTGCTACATGCATGTGCGCATATTATTTATTTATATATCAAATCAACACATACGAAGAAAATATTTTATCTTTATCATTTTTGCTTGTTTTTATCTTGTATTCTTTATCTTTTATTTATATTCCTTTTATTGCAAATTGTGTGCATTAGTCCCGAAACCTGTTTTTGTTTTCTTAATACACCATGTTTTTCAATCACTTTTAAAGTGTTACAGTGTGGTAAAAAGGTGAGGACCTAAATGCAGAAACACACAGGAGGCCGGCAGGATAAGGAACTAAAAGTGAACTTCACACGACACTGAGAATTGCAAAACGCAAAGTAACAACACAAAAGCTAAAACAAATTACAACCAAAAGCAAAGTTCAGATCAGGAAAGACACGAGTATAATAAAGGGAGAAAAACACAAAACCAGAACCAGGGAAAGGCTAATGAGGGAGAAGCAGAGCAGGTGTAGGGGGAAAGCAGAACACTGGAAAAGGGCAAAAGACAACACAAAACCAGAAAACACATATAAAACACGCACACAATGAAACCAAAATGACAGGACCATGACAGTAAAGCACTTTGAATTGCATTTTGATTAGTTTGAAAGGTGCTATATAAATAAAGTTTGATTGATTGATTGATTGAGTATATAGGGTTAAAATGTGCACTATATTTGGATGTAGACGTGAGTAACGTTGATTTTCAATCAGCAGTTACTTATCTTAGAGATAATGATGGCTGGCTCTGTGACTTGAATGTCTGCTGAGACATGAGAGCACCACAGTGAAAACAATCTGTAATGAAAAGTGACTTAATCAAATCCCATTCTGATGTAAACTGCAAAAAACATGAAAACTAACAATTGAATATCACAAAATTAAAAAGGGATCCATTCTACAGAGTGAGGCCTGCCAAAGACTTCATTAGTTCCTGTTTCTTTGTCAGTTACAGGACTCACTTTCTCAAACAGTGGAAATCCCATTTTTACCATTAAGTATCAGAGTGAAACCAGATAGTTGGCTTTGTGGTTCTGCAGAACCAACATGTTCCAGCTGGTTGTGTTATCGTCCCGTCTGTCCACAATCAAGATTTTCTCTGTTTTTTGAGTTTGGCTGAAGCTCTTAATCCCATTTCCGTCTGCTTGGTGAGAGAGAGAGAGAGAGAGAGAGAGCGAGAGAGAGAGAGAGAGAGAGAGAGAGAGAGAGAGAGAGAGAGAACGTCTCATGTTTCATAAGAACCCTCGATACCCCACCAGGGACTGATGGCAGAGCAATTTATAGCGCTGGGTACAAGGCGAGAATATTTTTATCAGGCTGTTAAAGGGACGTGTGTGTGTTGTTCAGGGAGGGAGCATCTTCTGCTGTTGTGTTGTTTTTTTTAGATTTTAGCTGTCATTTGTTCATATTGATTAGTGTACTATGATGATTATTTTCACGATCCCCAAAGCAGTTTCCAGAGTCAAAGGTTTTTAATCAGTAGCTGCAAATTGAATTGAATTTTTACTTGATAATTAACTAAAATAATCATAGATTAGATGAGTTTGCTCCTGATTGACCCAAATCATTTTCTGCTCAAGTCTGCCTTTGTCAAGTGCTGCTGTTGTTTGTCTTTCTAATGGAAACAAACAAACAATAAATCTTCGGTCCCCTCACCTGTCGTCGACGTCATCATCAAGGCTCAAACGAGGAAACCATGAAGCTTCAATCTGATCTGGTGTGCAGTGAGCAGACATGTTGGGACACGCAGAAGAGGACGGGGTGACAGCCTGCTGGACCTGGATGTGGAATCCAGATGGATCTGAGCTCAGAGGGACTCCCCAAACACACACACACACACACACACACACACACAACAGCACTGTACCCCCTCCTCAGTTTTATGACTCCTGTTAACAGTCAAAGCAAACTGAGCGTCGTCTGGTTTATGAGTTGTTTCACTCCTCTTGATTCTCAGCACCCTTCATCTTCAAAGATCTTCAAACACCTTCACTTCTGAGCTGTCGGTGGCACAAGACGACTTCATCTACTGTAAACTGTGGTGATGGTATTAAGATGTGACACAAAATCTGGACCCAGAATTAAAAAATACTGATTTTTCCTCTTACCTGTAGTGCTTTGTATCTATTAAGATTGTTTAGGTGTGAGCTGCTGAGTTTTGGAGATATCAGCTGTAATGGTGTCTGCCTTCTCTTGAATATAACAGAACTAGATTGCGCTCGGTCTTTGGTGCTTAAAGTGCCCAAAAAAAACCTGGTTACTCAAGATAATCCACAGACCTCTTTGTGAGCAGTTTCATGTAGGAACTCTTTTATTCTACTAAACTACAGAGCACAGAACGTGAGCTGTAACATTTGCTGTCTTAGTTAGCTTAATTAGCTAGTACCTCATCCATCAGTAGATGCATGCTTCTTTCCATGTGGTAATACAAAAAAAAAAAAGTTCCTCTGTTGAACTTCTCCCAACAAGGTCTGTGGACTATTTTAAGTAAACGAGTCATGATTTCTGGAAAGAGACACTGCTGTTGAGTTTTTTTAATGTATTTTTGGGCGCTTTGAGCAACACAAGGGTGAGTCAAGACCACACGAATGCCATCTACATTGGTTACATTATGTTCGAGAGAGGGCAGACATCTTGACTCAGTAACTCACACCAAAACGATCTTATAACACTGCAGCTAAGAGGAAAAAAAATGTAGTTTTAATTTTAGGGTGAACTGTCCCTTTAAGCTGAGCTGCTCCTTAGAGTGTGAATTCCATAAACATTTAGCCTTTAATAAAACAACAAACATCATCAAAATGTATCAAAATATGTCATTACCAATTTAAACATGTAGGTATAGAATAGAAGAGAAGAAGAAGAAAATATATGAGTTGAAAGAAGAAGAAGAAGAAGAAGAAGAAGAAGAAGAAAACTAAACTCCAGACAGCTCCACCGGGCAGCTGCTGTGTGTGGTGGTGCTGTGAGAGAGGAGCTGTTTGTCAGGTGTACAACTTCTCTGAGTGACGCTGGCACTGGCTGACTGTGAATTACTACTTCCTGTTGCGTGGCGAGGTGGGTGACCTCTGGACACGCTGCGATGGCCGTGACTAACTGCTCTAATAGGACCTAAGTAGCCTGCTGGGACACGCACACACATGCACAGGTGGGTAACTGCGCTGTTCTCTCCATTTTCAACTACTTGCAGCTCTTTTTTTAACAGTTCATCTAAAGAAATGTCCCTACAAAATAAAGGCCTTGTCTTTAGCTTGAACATCTCACACACACACACACACTTATATATTCAGTATATTGACCGATACACCGTTGGCCTATCATAGATATACTGACAGATATAAAAACGTATTTTTACAGATTAGCCCCATAGTGTCAGTCGGGCTCTATTATAAATGCTGTACATATAATATACACAATATGTTTGGTATTGAAGTGGTTCAAGTCTTCAGAAGACTCCTGTTAGCTTACTGACAATGAAAACAGTAATTGATTGTTCCTTTTTCAGAAATGACACTTTAGAGATTACTGCATTTCAGCTTCATGTCCCAAAACACAATCAATATAAATCTTTTCCTCATTATATTGGTCAAAAAGCCGATGCAAATGAGTAAATAGACAGGACTTTTTGTCTGTACATTTGCTAATTAGCACTTAACACAAAGTACAGCTGAGGCTGATGGGAAAGTCATTAGCTCTGCAAGTGTTTGGTCATAAACCAAACTATCAGACAAAATTAAGTTTTGACTCCAATGATGGCATAGACGATTTGAGCAAAGTGACTGCTACTCCTTAAAAATATGTTTTGTTGGGAACATAATTATTCCTACAGAACATATTTCTAAAGAAACAGGGCTGTCCCTACAGCTTATCAGCATAACATCAGTGTCACAGCTGCTTACTCAGTAGTAAGGACTCTTCTTGTAAACACAGTGAACTCAACTCTTCTTAAGCATGTTGTTAATTTCAGTATTACTGTAACTTCACTGTACAGCAATAGAGCTGATGTAACTGTATTATAACCATCATCAGGGCAGGAGTTCAGATCAGAGTGATCTCGGCTGCAGCTGCTGTTCACTCTGATCTGAGTGTCCAGCTCTGATTACTCATGTGTGACTCCTCACTGCTCTGTAAAAGAAAAACAGATTCCCCTTAACTTACATTTTTTCCTAATAATTCTCTGGTTTTCCCCTCCATTATGAAACAACACTGCAGTCATGAATCACCACGACTGAGAGAAAACCACAGACATACATTTCTTCACTTGGTTACACAGACTTTGGTTGATCTGTGCTGATTTTGAAATGTTCAGATACAAAGAAGATGAATGGTCCGCCGTACAGTTTTAGGAAGTAGCAGAATACTCTTTGTGTCTTTATTCTTATCAGTGATGAAATGTAACCAGGTACATTAGTTAAGTTAATAGTTACTTTGCAGACTGCATGCTGCATCAGAGCCAAAGTAGTGCATTTTTAAATCAATTTATTTTATCACACTTGAATAGAAAAAGATAATAGATAGATACTATCTACTACATTTATTGGCATAAAATTACTTTTCATATTTAAGTACTTTTAATATCAGATACTTAAAGACTTTAACTCAAGTGCTATACACAGGGGTGACTTTCACTTTTACCAAAGTAATACTTAAACACATTATTAACACATTGGCTTTTGGGAACTTTACAAAACACTAATTCAACAACAGTGTTGAATTGCAGAGTTGTATTTTTTTGTCTCTCTTTATCAAATGCTCATTTTGAAACACTAATTTACAGTTTAAGGATGCAGCCCCGTCTCTCTCTGCTCCCATGTTCCTTCACTGTGTTTTAGTCTTGAGAACAGATCAGGTCCACCTCTGTCTTCCTCTCAGGGGTCGAAGGTTAAATCAATTCAACCTGCTCTCTCTATCTGCTCCTGCTGTGACAAAGCCATCAGGTCACTTCCTGTAGATGGGACAAATGTCCAGCGCTCTGTCCCAGGACATCACCTGATGGCCGGGGTCTGGCCTGGTCATCAGCTGCCTCTGACGTCAGGATGTTTTTACACTCCTCCTCCTGGATGTAAATCAGAGAGAAGCTGCCGTCCAGTTCAAAGACACGGCGACAAAAGGGGCAGTGACTGAAGTGCTGACGGTGCTGACATGTTTTATGAACTTCTGAGCTGAAGGACTAATCAGCATGTCAAAGTCAGAATCTGTGGGATTTTTTCATTGTTCTCTTCTGGTAAAGGTTTGATAAATATTAAGGAGAGGAAGGACTTTTCCTTGTCCTGCAGGCTGTCATGATTTGGGGCCGTTTCTAGGAGATTCCAAATCATGCTGGTTGCCGGTGATATGCTGCCAGTGATCTGGTGATTCTCTTGTTCATCAACCACACGAATAATAAAACAGTTACAGTGGTAAACAACACAACTCTGTCTCTGTCAGATTCAGAGAGGTTTTCTTTCTCATGTCAGAATCTTTGGAGCATAGGAAACATATATTAATTCCAGTTACTGCACCATATTACTGTACAGTATGTGCTTATATTCAGCAGTCAGTGCATGTCGGTAGCAGAATGGGGAACAGTATGATGGAGAGAAGTACAGCAGAGCCTCAGGGCAGCAGCACGTGGAGGTTTTTTCAATGTACACCTGGGCAAAAAACTTTAAAAAATCAAAAACAAACTGGTGTGGATTGCATGATGTAAAGCTGATGTCATTTGTTGTAAATAAACAAAATAAACATGCCGAAACACGGTATGGTCCTTTAATCTTTTGCATATGAAAATGTAATCAGAAACACACAAAATACAGCAGCTGATTTTTGGTGATGAAGATCGTGACGATGATGGAACACTAGTTTGTGTGTGTGTGTGTGTGTGTGTGTGTGTGTGTGTGTGTGTGTGTGTGTGTGTGTGTGTGTGTGTTTGCAGCTGCTCTGAGCTTGTCATTCTGTCAGTCACTTTCAAGCGATTTAACTGTGAGCCATCACCCACAATGCACTTCTCTGTGGCTTTGTGGGCCAGCCAAGCCTAGTTTTAGTTGGGTGCTTATGGGCATCCATGTTGTAGGGCGGGTTGGCAGTGTTAGCGCTGTTGATTCAAAGCAAGAAGATCATGGGTTCGAGACCCGACTGGGGCACTCAGGCGTCCTCCCACAATCCAAAGACATGCATGTGAGGTTAATCAGTCACTCTAAATTGCCCGTAGGTGTGAATGTGAGCCTCTATATGTCTGCCCTGTATTTCCTCCTCACCTTCACTAGAAATATGATATACATTTTGTGCAAAACATGGAGTATCAGCATTTGGAACACACTCCCAGAAAACTCTCAGTTCTTTTAACTTGACACTCAAAACCTTTGTGTTTTCCCTCCTTTTGATTAAAATGGGATATATTTTTCTATACCATTGTAATAATACCATGAAAACTGTTGTAATTATGCTACATATTTTTCTGTTTTATTCCAGTTTAACTTCTTTTCCTCAGTTTTTTACTACGTTAAATACTATATATCCCTCTGTATTGCATTGCGGTTCTTATATACCTTTCCGTGGGGCTTTTTTATGTCTCCTGTAAAGAAATCTTCTCTGGTCAGTTTGTTGTTTTTGAGGCAGGTCAGTCCTGTGTGTTGACAAAATTAATACAAACACTCAGCTCTTTATGGTGGGGGGGGTTGGGGTGTGAAGTTTGAGGGGGTTGCAGCTGTTGTAGCAGGATTACAAGGACGAGATGACCCTTCATAACCCCCCAGACCTCCATCCACAGCACATGAACACCCTACCAAGCCCTGCAGGCAGCACACACAAAAAAAATTAAAATGTGTGAACGGGTATCAGTTTAACGTGACTTTACTGAATGCAGGGGGAAAATGTTTAAATGTGTTCTGTCTCATCAGGTGAGGCTGCAGTAAATCAAAAGCGCACTTGGGTTGTATTTCAGTGTTTAAAAACTCTTTGTTTTGTGCAATGTGTTCCTCGATGCCGACACCTTTCCTTACTGGGTTATTTCCTTTGATAACTGAATTTTACTTTGAGATTAGAGTGTTTTTCTTTAACCAAACTGTTGGATGTTGTGTTATAAAGAATAAAAACAGAACATGACTTCATCTACAAAATTCACGAGGCGTGCGCTGCAGCTGTGTGAACATGATTTAAACCATCATACCCCGCATACTAGCTTTCTTTGATGCCAGTCTGGCACTTAGTACAGTGAGTGTTTTGGGCGGCGGTCCAGCCGGTCGGACGTCAGCAGTTGTACAACACGATCAGATGATCACTCTGTGCCCTTCTCATCCCTCGGCGCGGGCTTACAGGGGAGGTGTCGGCCAACTCTTAGTCACACATTCTCATGTTTGCTTTGTTTTCCCTGCCATACACTAACTCTCCTGTCATTAAAGATCCCGATGCAGTAAACAGTTTTCCCGCCATTCCTCATCACCTCACCTCACCTCACACACCTGTTAACACTTTTCCCATCAGCCCTGTTAGGGTTAGGAAAAGATCATGTCCTCGCTTAACTGGTTCTGTTGCCACAAACACAGCTGAAAAAGTTGCAGTATCTTTAAGACTATCCAGTTGTTTTGTGCTTACAACTGTTGATATGACACGTACTGCAGAAATGTAGATATGACACATATGAAACGTACAAATGTAACAAATCTGTTGTTTGCATCAACGTACAATGCCAACATTTTATCCTGGCTAGCTGGCTGAGTAAGACCTTTGAGTTCCCAGGACGTGATGTAACCTGCAGTTCAAACTTTAATCACTACGCCTACGTGAGTTGTTTTACAGCTCAGCCCTGTTCCTGACATCACTTCACCATCTGAGCTTTGTGTGATCTCCTCGTCTGGTCTCTCCAGCTCATCGGATATAAACGGTGTTGGCCTGGTTTACATATCTGCTAAAAATCCCTGGATTTTCTGGGTTCATTGGCTTTGTGGGCTTAATATCATTCTCTCGTCTGCCCGTGCCAACGTACTGCAGCCGTGTGTTCAGACCAGCCAGCCAGTCTGGAGTCTGAGCAGGCTGTGTAACACCAATACGAGAGGAGGAGCAGATTTACTGCTCTTACTTCCTCTGGATATCCATCCTCACACATCTGGTTTAGTAGTTGATTGATACTGGACACTGAGTCTCTGAAATTAAAGAGGCAACTGCAACGTTTTTATATGGTTTCAATTATCCCAAATGTTGGTCAAGAGTTTACACACCAAACAGTGAAGTGTGAATAAAGATTTCAACATGTTTCAGTGTTGACTGTTAACGCTTCAGGTAGAAGAGTCTGATAAACATATTTTAAAAATTAAAGCATGAACAAATCTCAGCAAAAGACAGGTGTGTAGGGTCTCTCTCAGTGACTTAACTGTTATCTAATAAACAGAGCGAACCATGTTTAGTTTTTCCAAAGGAAATATTTATTGAAAATGCAAATGTACACTTGTATGATACAAATCCTCTTTAACTGGACTATCCAGGTGGGTCTGTTTGACATCAACAAACACATTAAGAATTTAGTCCACAGAGAAACATACATCTATAACGCAACACCATGATCTCCACATTATTCTGTCGTTTGGAATTAAACCAAATCAAAGTTTTGGATCCTGTCAGTTTTGTTTGATGTCTAGTTGGGTCGAGTGCTTCTCTTCTGGTCGTGAACGGCTGTGCTCTATCAAACTCCAATAAATAAATAAAGTGCTCCACATACAGCTGGATTCAAATCAGTTAATACACCTCACTAGTGTTGATTATATGAAGAATATTTCACATCACTGAATATACAGTTTATTGTTGTCTCTCTAGAAGTGAAATATCTAAGAATTTGATTTTGCAAATCATTTTAAGAAGTTAGGAAACTGAGTTATTTACAAAAAACAAAGAACAGCATGAGGATTTCTGGGTAAAATATTCATTTCAAAAGGATGATGATGATATTTCCTGATGGCCTGTTCAAATACGTTTTAATATATATTTTAAAATCTTTTACTTTTCAGCACAGAAACACAGAGAAACAGTTTCCCGCTCAAACACAAAACAGCAACTTACTTTTTCGTTCTTTGAACTCTGGCTGGCAGGGAGGGGGCAGAGCAGCAGTACAGTAAAGCAGCGTGTTTTTAAGGGTGTTCATCCATCATTTTGATCGATTATAGCAATTAGTTATCAGAACAGTATTTAAAGATACGAAACAACTTTAATAAAATGCCTCTGATTTGTCTTGGAAAAAATCTGATTAGTTATGACAAAAACAGGAAGTAGCAAAATGATGATAGTTACGAGCAAACAACAGCAAAACTACCAAAATGTGGTAAATTAATGATTCCAAAGAAGCTAGACTGATGTGGTTCATCCCACTTTTTGTGTTGCAGGCATCAAATTGAGTGTCTATAAATGAGTTTATATTTACAACAAACAAAACGGTTATCAGTTTGAACATTTGATATCTTGTCTTTGTAGTGTATTTAATTTAATTTATGTTTCATGTTGTGTCTAAACCTTTTTGGAATCGGGGTAGTATGAGCAAAAGATCACTAACATTTTATATTTTATCCCTCTAATAATTTACTTTTACAAATATATAGCAATATAGGGGTCGACTAAATAATATTAACTTTGTTATTCTTGACAATTCAAAATGTAACTCCTGTCGGGAAATGTTTTAATATATGTGATCTTCTGATAAATATTGTTAATTATTTCATATTTCATTTCATTCGATCACATTAACATTACATCACAGAAAAAAATACTGCTGAGATTGTTCATCATTTGTCTATAAAATCTCACTATTTCAGAGGGAAGAGAACAGGCTGAGGAGAAATTTACTCCTTTCTGTTTTTACAATTTCTCAGGTCCGTCTTAAAACAAAAGTCAGGTGTACGTATGAACACTGAAACAGGCTTTGCTTGGTGGAATCATTCCTACTGTTCATACTGACAGCGAAGAAACTTCCTAATGTGATTCCACTGTGAGAAATGAAGGAAAAAATACACTCTGAAGTTTATCGGAAGTTAATATGAGACTTTAGTCGTGTTAGTTAGACAAATCAAATGAGTATCTTCCAAAGTTACTGTGTTTTAAGAATAAAATGTGCTCTCTTTGTTACTGTCTGTTTACTGCAGCTCAGCATGAAACACTGCACGGGAAACAGAGAGAGGGACATTTGTACAAAAAATAATATATTAGAATATATTATTGCACCAAACTGTGGATATTGTCCCTCATCCCTTAACAGCAGGAGTGATTACAGCAAGAAAAAACTGTTTCACTGTACATAACTTGTAATAACTTACTTGTAATAATTGTATGTAATTAAATATGTTTCTGTTACGTATTTATTTATTTGTTTATTTTGTTGTTGTTGTTGTTGTTGTCGATTTTCTTTGGGTCTTTGGTTCTTCTTCACACATCTTCAATCCATGAATTTCATATGTAGAGTTATATAAAAGATTGAAGGTGTTTACTTACTAAACTGTGGAATGTATGAAAAACAAAAAGAAAATGTCAAAATCACAATTCTCTGAAATGACATATATAACTATATAACTATATATATATATATATATATATATATATATATCTATATATATATATATATATATATAGATATATATAGATATATATATATATATAGTTATATAGTTATATATATATATATAACTCATCATGTGGTGTCAAGTGGGCCACACTTATTTTTGTCCCACCCCATTTGCTTCACTGGGAAGGGGCAAATCAGAGGTCAAAGGTCACCTTACAGTGTTGTATAGTTTGTTGCTGCCTGCGGAGGAATAAGACTCTGCAGTACCTCCTCCCTGCCAGCAGAGGCACCAGGACAACTAACTAATAAGAGTCATTCAGCCCTGGAACTCACAGCTCAGAATTTCACTCTCCCAACATCCTATAGCAACATGGCTGAGGTTTCTTCTCCCTCTTCTTCTATCTCTCGTGGTTTTAGAGGATGTAGATCTGAATACTGTGTGCGTGTGTGTGTGTGTGTGTGTGTGTGTGTGTGTGTGTGTGTGTGTGTGTGTGTGTGTGTGCGTGTGTGTGTGTGTAAGGGCTGTGTGTTTAAGACCACTGGCAGGAGCAGTCGGTGGGCTCCTGGATGGTGTAGCTGACCCAGGTGGCATTACCGCTGCAGTAGAGCTGCACGGAGCGCCGCTGCAGCCCCGTCTCCCTGCAGCACTTGCAGAAGCGAGCGTACGTGTTGATGTTGTAGTTGTAGATGCTGGCAGACGGACACTTCCCGTCACATGACACGATGTTCACCTGCAGGACACAGAGAGTCGGTGCAGAGCCAATAAGTCGAAGTCGTAATGATTCCACCACAACATCAGATTTAATATTTTTTTGTGTTTTGTGTTCAGGTGCTTCAAACAGCACCAGCAGCACATCACAACAGACACAAAACATACCGGTCTGTTGCTGCGACAGTCGTTCTTCCTGATTGTCATCCTCACTGTCACCTTCTGGCACGACTTCCCATCTTCTTTGCCTGTTCACACGACAATAAACAAAATCAGTTGGAACAAAGTTAACATGAGAAATAAAGACAAAACATCTGACCTGCTGCATGTAGAGAACACAGCAAACACCAAGAAGAAGAAGATGTCAGAGAACAAAGAATCCTGGGAAGCACAAAGCCTGTAGATCATGCGCAAGCTGTCAAGCAGTTTTAGTAGATGGATGAGTTCAAAGAAAGAAAGGAGGACATACAGCCGAGAAATCATATAAATGCTTTATAGTTAGAAAGCAAAGGAGGAAGCTTCCCCGTCACAAAAATAAAAAAATATATATATATATATAAACAGCGATGATGTGATCCTTCATGCATTTATCGTGTGCACAAAATGCCTTAGAATAAATGTTTTTAAACATTTGAATCTTTCAAAATGGGTTAATAAATTAAATGAAAAAAAAAAACAGTTTCCACAAACATGCTCCATCAACCTTTGTGCCATGTGGCAAAAAAACAAAGAAACAAACAAAGAAACAAAAATATGAGCATGAACCTAAAGCTGCTGTGTGTGGCCCTTCTGAAGAGATTTCAATATGTTTTAGCATCTTTTTCTGTCTGTTTTTTTACTTCTTTCAACATCAACCATCATCAGAAACTCCTTCTTTTCGCTACTACAACCATTCAATATCACCAATGGTAAATCTATGTCACTATAGTCTGTAAAATAAGTAATAAATCACAGTCATAGAATCATTCATATTCATAGGCACATTCAACTCCTGTGTTATTGTGAAGTAACACCATTGAGTTGAGTTGAGATCAAATCTAAAACACATCAAAATCCAATTTGAACATGATGAGTAGAATAAATTATTTACATAATGTCAGCATCATTTTCAACTTTTGTTAGTAATACTGAAACAACTGCACTTTTCAGTTCGCCCTCAACCAAACTTTTGTCTTGTTTATCATCGAATGATAGATGTATCGTTCCTAATCTGATTACTAGAGGAACACTGGTAAGAACAGAGCAAACTGGAGTAAATTAAACATATATGTTTGAAATATTACACTTTCAGCAGTATTATGGCAAATATACATATATATACATCTTACATATACAAGTTAAAATTTCTTGATCAGTTTAGTATCACCCTAAAAATCACAGTACCCATCAGCCTCAGAGGCCGTTGCTATGGTGAAGACTCAACCACAGGCATGAAATTGTTGCTCACAAGTTGCAGATAGATTTCCTATAGAGCTTTTGCTAATGGCACAAGATGCAACTGCTCTTTTGTTTTGATTGGTGAAATGTGTCAAAACAACTTCTCTATTACTTGAGTTTTTCAAAATGCAGAAAATACAAAATGCATAGACGAATGTTCAACTGTTTGCTCTGATGATTATTTGATGGTAAAATGCCTCACACAGCAGCTTCAGTTTCCCACACAGTTCCCCCTGGTGGCAGAGCAGCACTGCAGCTGTGGTGCAGCAGCATGCAGATCTTCTACAGCAGCTACGTGTTTAATGAAAAGACCCCGACACCAACCCACATCATGATCTACTGACACATGCAGACGTCTAAGCCCGACTACTGGGCCACTACCAACAGTACATTGTTGGCAATCAACAATGCACTGCCCAGACAGTGCTAAATGGGGAAAGAGTTTAGCTGTCCTGTACATGTACGTGATCCACAGGGAGGGACGGGGGTAAATACTGTCCTCTCAAGTGTGACGTCATTTTTGGCCTACATACAGGATTGAGTCCCCGCCTCCTTTGAAGGTGTAAAATTACATCATTACATCTTCTTTTTTAAGGTAAACAAAAAAAAATGGGTATCACGAGCAAAATTCAAAATTTAACAGCTTCAAGAAGCAAACAGGATGCAACATCTGTACCACAAGTGTTATAAATATATATGTTTATGATTTCAGTGGCATGTTTTGGCTTCGTTTGCATCCAATTTCTTCTGATTTTTATTTCACAGAGACCTGAAATGAGACAGCAGTTGAGAGGACTTGTTCTGCAGAGAGGAACAGGTTGCAGTCAGACTTCCTGTTTGTTTTGAAATATTGTTTTTGGAGGGAGTACATTGTTGAATATCAACAATGGCACTGACAAGCCTTGTTGTTTTGTGTACCTCGTTCACAGTTTGTGTTAACTGTGGGAGTCAGGGGGCTAACAGGGAAAGGGAACAGAGGGAATCCAGTACCTGGTGGGATTGGTACATGATGGTAAGCTGCAGCACATAAACCACAAACCCACTTGCATGTGATCAGATGCTTTTCAGTGACACCTTGAATGAGTTATTCGTTGCCATTTTTACTGACAAGACTGAATTCACTGAAAAGCACGCTGACAGATATCTCTAATCTGAATAAACAGCAGACAAATGTCATGGAAAACAACAGCTGGGATCCAATTCAGACAAGATTTTTGGACTGAAACGGACAAACTGAAGGGCAAACATGTTGGAAACATGTTGAGCGGCAGGTGAAGGCGCTCTTCAGTGTCAGCTGCAGCCTACAGCTCTACACTAACTACAGAACTGCTGCTACGCTCAGATCAGATACTCACACGTCTTACAGCATCCGTCCATGTAACTTACGACAGTTCCACCGATCTGAGTGCAGATGAGAGTCAAAATGTTAAGACAGAAGTAAAGAAAATCTCCTATTCTGTGACAACCCTCTGCCTTTGCATCAGATTTTTGCCAATATGGTTTTTGAAGGTTGACATTCTTTAGTAATAATAATACTATAATGTGAGACTGTTCTCACGAAAAACTATTTTGGGTATTCTTGATTTATTACGTGACGAGCCTTTAGATCAGTGATTTCAATTTAAACTTTTTCATTTGAATGAAAAGCGAAAATTACCTTTCCAAGTTAAGAACTGAAGTTTAACCGCCACAAAATACACAAAACTCTCACACTATACTGACAGAGAACTCCAGAGACAGAAAGGCCTGAGCATATGTTGCTCTGATTGAATCAATCTTGCAAACCATAAACCATAAAATTACAATAAGTGTCATGTAAAAATAAACTGCAGTTTTGCCTATTTCCTCCCCCCTTTAGAATAAGTGTATTTAGGGGTGTATAAAAAAAGTCCAGTCCAATAACATGTAGAAGTATATGACAGATTCTGGGGTGATCCTGCCAACCTGCAGTATTATATGTAAAACCTGCAGGGAAACAGTAATTAATAAATGCATCTTTTACCTATAAACTGTTTTTATACAACAATATTAAGTCACACCATTATGAAACATAGACTTTATCATACAGAATACAAATCTCATGGAAAAACATAATTGTTCTGTTATTTTGTGTTTGAAATTTGCCGTGTGTAAATTTATTCCCCATCAAACCAGGGAAGAGAATAATGATTTAAAAGTCATTTAACTTGATCTTTAAGAAGGATTTTTAACTTGAACTCTGCTCTGTACACTTGGATGTCTGAGTCTATTTGTGAAAGTGTGTGTTGCTGCATGCTGACCTTCATACACTCTGTTTCGTTGAATGGTGGGCAGCTGAAGGAGTAGGAGATGAGCGTGGGTCCAGATAGAGTGTCTGTGCAGTCGAACTTCATGCAGTTTGATACCCAAGACTTCCCCGGCTGAAAACACACGAGCAGCATCAATAACATCACATGCTGAACCACAGGAGCTACGAAGGAAATCTGATTGCTAAACTGGGCAAGGCTCAGTTACTAACTTGTTGGCTTGTTGAGCCAAAATCGCTACATACTACAACTGAGCAAATTTTCTGATGGTGGAGACTGTGAGGTATGATTTGAGAACTCTGGAAAAGCTGCAATTGTAATCTTTCTTTTGTCAAACTCATTTCTTTAAATACTTCAAGATGTATTTTGTACCGGTGATACTAGAGGTTATGTAATATATTAAAAATATACTGTTCATAAACATTTAATGTATAAACATCCTACCTTATAGAGAACTGTTGTCCCGTTCTCATGTTCGTAGAGGCAGGAAATATTCTTACACACACCGCAGCACGTAGACTGATCCTTTGGAGGGACGTAGATCTGATTCTAAAACACAGAAACAGTCTCGATTAGTTTTGTGAAACAATGAAAAACATTTCAAATTAGACAAACGAAGATTTTTTTTTCAGCAAGAAAAGAAGAGAAGATGGTTAAACTCTAATTACTGTAGAAATATGCGTGTTTCTTTCTGTAGAATTGTCTTCCTGATATGTTGCTCTGACTGCGTGTATAAACGTAAAACATGACATCATGTTGGGGTGGCCAAGAGATGTTTTGGGTTATTTGTGACATTAGTTTGATTAGGAATAAATTATCTCAATATTTTACTCCATGTATTAAGAACAGGAACAAAATTAAATGACCATGGTTTCAGTTTACCAGTTACCTTACAAGTTTGTTACAAAATAGTAAAAAATATGAAAGTAAATCACAATTTCATGCAGATAACGTCCTCATATGTCTTTTTTTGTCAGCTCAAAGATTCAGCTCATTGTCACAGAGGAGGATAACACTGGCAAATATTCACATTTGAGACATCAGAAGCAGTGACTTTGTGATGCTTTTGTTTAAAAAAATGACTTCAACCATTAATCTAGTATCAAAATAGTTTCCAATTAATGTTCTGTCTGTTGAATGGTAAAATATTTATCGTCATCACAGTCGGTGAGATTTTACCTGAGTATCTGGGAGGTTTGGCTTCTTCTTTTCTAAGGTCAGGTATATTTAAAGGAAAAGGAAGAAGGAGGAAAAGAAGAAGAGGAGGAATCAGTTCAAGATGAGGAACAAGTACAGGAAAAAGAGAAGTAGCAGTGTTCAAGCACTGAAGTAGACTTTGTTCTCCCTGTCTGAGTGTACTGGTGTGTGTGCTGTGGTCTTACTGGTTGGCAGTGGGCGGAGCAGTTGATGCTGCTGGTGCGGAGCAGGTGGAAGCCGCTCGCCGGGTCGAGGCTGCGGCTGCACTGCCTGCTGTGACACAAGCCGGCGTCGTCGTGTTCCACCAGCGTCTGACCGGCCGCAACACACCTCGCTCGCCGAACACACACACAGCCTCGCGCACTGAACACACAAACAGGAAGGTCAGCGTGTGCAAGGTTGTAGTTTCCGATGGAAACTGGCAAAACATCTTGTTTAATTAAGATATACTTTTAAATTATTTTAATTGTACTTGTTGTTACTCTTCCTATATGATATAAGCCTATTTATCAATTTGTTTATTCTCGTTTTAATTGTGAATCAATGTCCATGTTTTTGGAAACACTAATTAAGTTCATATACAGTCTATGATTGCTGTTATGAGAGAAAATGTGTAGTAGCTGTTGCAGGAAGTGGAATATTTCTAAATCACTTATCTCAGTTTCTCCATCTTGAATTTGAGCCAGCAGCACTCACCACACTTGTATCTTTTGCAGGCACACTGATTCTGTGGGTCGGACAGGAAGGCCCGGTCCAGCTGAGCGGCCTCTCCCTGCAGAACACAACAAGAACCGAACCAGGGTCACATAGAGAATACAAAGGAAATAGAGAGTAAACGCAGAGAACCAGAGAAACATTTAAACAGAAAATGCAGAGAGAATTTGATTAAAACAAACACACAGAAACAGTGTTAAAGACATTAAAAAAAATACATTGTCTGGTAGTGTCTTGTAGTTTGTTCCTTTTAAAACATTTTAAGCATTACTTGTGTGTTCACTGCTTTCAAAAATGCTTTAAGAAACCTAAAGCTCTCTTAGCTGTAGCATGATGACCTACTAATGTTAAATCATGAAACATATATAGATCGTGTAAAATACATCATTAGATGTCCAAACGGATAGACTGAATAGAAAGAATTATGACGTACCAGGCCACATTTAGGGGAGGCGATCTTTTCACAGGAACACTCTGAAAGGAAAAAACATGAATCATCTTCACAGTTCATCAAAGCCCCAAAGTGCCAATTCAGGGTGAATTCAGCCTCCAAAATGCCAAAATTAAACTTATTTTATGCTGAAGTGAATCTCAGTCTCATTGATTTAGTAATGCCTTTAATACAATTTAAAAATGTTTCTGCTGGATTGATTTTACGAGTCGTACCACATGTTTGGTTGGGACAGCAGCGACTGGGACTTGATACAGACATCACCGACATCCCAACAGGACAACCAAGCTGGGGACACCTGTAGGGCTCACACACTGCACACACAAACAGACACACACACACAGACACACAAAAACAGAACAGTCATTTATGTATTCATAGCTGTTTTCAGCTGTATGTACCAGAGCACAACAGATGAGTCAGCCAAATTTAACTTATCATCGGTATGTTGTTACGGGTGTATTTTTAGCACCAAGACATTGCAGAAATGCCAAACATACAGTAGGTTTAAGGTGATTTAGGTGAGTGTCTCTATGGCATAGTTTATCATTTTTCAACTGTAAAACGTCCAGCTCAGCTCGGCACAATTCTTTAACCAAACAAATGTAAGGGATCCTCAAAATTGTTGGTTTATGTTGTGCATCTAACTTTAAGTCTTATTCTTGTATTTGTTTGTCTGTTAATGTAAAAATACAGAAAGGGGAAATAATACAATGAAAAAGTGTGTGTTCACTGACCACACTGGTAGGTGGGGCAGCAGCGGTCTGTGGTGTTACTGTCCACCGTCAGCACCTCGCCATCCACACAGAGAGGAGGCGACTCCGGACAGGAAGAACACACTGCAGAGAGCACACACTTCACTCATCACACTGGTGGTTGGATGTGACACAGAAAATAAAAATTAATTTCAATGATTTTTTAACTGACTGCAGATGTGTGCGAGACAGCAGCTGCCATCAGCTCTGGTGGCGATCAGAGTCTGGTCGTCTCTGCAGGAGGGAACGTCTGATTCACAGAGGTCCGGATCACACTCTGTAACACAAAAAGAAACATTAAAGGGCTAGTTGCACAGTTAGGAAACATGCGACTAAGATATACCGCTCTCACTGCATATCTAATACAGTACAGCCAGGAGGTAGTTATCTTAGCTTAGCATACAGACTAGAGGCAGTGGAAAGCATCTACAGTAGGCTGGCTCTATTCAAATGGGAAGAAAGGCTTCTGAAAACCTCTAATTAACACATTATATGTCTTACATAAACCAAGTATAAAAACTGGAAGTTGTGGTTTTAAGGGTTGATTTTGCCAAACAATTTCTTGGCCGTAAGCAGTGGCTTCCTGTTGTCACTGTGAGGCAACTAGCAGAGACTACAGGAAGTGACTATGACCTGCAATTGTATTGTATTTTTACACTTAAGTCTTTGTTTGCTATGAACATGAGATAAAATAATTTATTTAGTGCATTTTAGATGGGTTTTTTTAACATTATTTTGAAGCTGTATATTAAAGATTTAAGATTGCACTAGAAGTCACTGTGACAGTAAGTAAACTCTACTGGCGGCAATAAAACATAAAAATATCTGTGTTTGTATCAGATGATGACGATTAAAATGTTATTGGATGAAGATAATTTAAATACAGGGCATCCTTTAGTACAAGAAAGGGAAGCAATCACTCTGTTGATCAGATGAAACTCACCACACACATAGTCGGGACAGCAGGAGTCCTGTCTGTAGTACGACACCAGCTTCTCCCCATATTTACACTCAGGAGGCAGCAGGTCACACAAGCTCTGGTTACACACTGCAGAGTCAGAAGATACATCATCACATTTCTAAAATTTTTTCAAATATGAAATGAGTCTCAGAATTGACCAGTGAGGCTACTTGATTTAAACTAAAACTCGTTGCCTCACCGCAGACTCTCTGCGGGCAGCAGCTGGTGTCGTCGGCCAGGCTGATGATCACTTCCCCAACTCGATGGCACACCGGCTCCGAAATGCTGGAGCAGTTGTACTCCACCGGGACGATGGTGTCGTTGTCGCAGCGGTACATGCAGCAGGCGTCCTTCGAGGCTTTCCAAACCTCGCCATGTGCACGAGGAGCACCAGAGCTGTCAGTGCAGGCTGCAGAAACACACACACAGGGTCTAGAGCATTGCTAATGAGCTGAGAGTACTGAAGCAAAAATCTACTAATCCATCTTTAAAAAATAAAAAGCACTCATCAAAAAGAGTGAAGACATGATCGTTAATGTATTACAGTTACAGTTAAACTGGTATCTTACCACACTTCTCAGGTGAGATGCAGAGGGCGGAGTATGGCCGGTGGAGGAGCGTTCCCTCAGGGCACACGCAGCCCTCCGTCAGGCCTGAACACTGATCCGGGTCAGAGTCAAAGTCGTGGTTGGGGCAGGACTGAGACGTGCAGGCCGGCAGACAGGCCTGATACCGCAGAGTGTCGGGACACACAAAGGCTGAAGGAGGAGACACAAACATGTCAGTATCTCAAACACAAAACTTGACTTCAGTGGGGGTGGACAGCAGATTTCTAAAATCTAGAAAGATATTTATTGTTTTCTTTCTTTGATGGAGTGATTTTATGTTTTCAATATCGAGGGCGTGTGGTACTCTATCTATGACAACTTTATCTTTATCTATCTATGACAAAAAAATACAATGCATAGGGGATTGTAGTGCACTGGTTTCCTAAAACAGAAGACATCTTCAATCATGACAAGTTAAATGTCTGTGGTGACAAAGGACTATGGTGATGTTTGTGAGTTGCAGTGGCTTGACCAATTGCAAGCCTGAAAATTCTGGGATAGTGACGAGGCTTTACAAAAATGTAGACAACCTGTGCTTTGTTTTTGTCGCAGACTTGCAATGTTGCCTGGGTAATTGCAACTTAGTTAAGGGCACACGTCCAGCCTAAGAAAGTTAGAACAGTCTCTGACATTTCCAGTAAGCTATTTAGTCAGATCTTGTTACTGCAGTGTTTGGGTTGTTCCCCAATAGATTCAATCTGGTTCAGAAGCTGTTGCTTTGTTCTGCTTAAATTAAATCTTTTAATGGCAGACAGAAATCTTACGGCAGTAATCTGGACTCCTCCACTCAATGCAGATGTTGAATTTGTGGCAAGAAGCCACGTAGGCAGCCAGCGCCACACACTGGTTGTTGACGTACTCTTCATCTCGTACCCAAACCTCACAAAATGTGCTCGGTGGGACCTGGAAACACAGAAACAATCAAATACATTTGATCAGAAGCTATTGATTATTAGTAAATATGTTCAGCCAGAATACAGATTTTGCCATCATTAGCAGTTCTTCACCCCTGACGTTTCATGTTATACAACATAGAATTAGTCCACCTGTTTTGACTTACTTCAAACATGTATTTCACTGAAGAGAAGTAAGACAATAATAATGGCGGAAGAAGGTTGACAAATTAAATACATCAGCAGGATTTTGACAACTAACCCATATACGCATTACATTTTTTTAAGCAATTACTATCTGAACAACAGCCTTTCTAGGTTTAGTTCAGGTTAAAAAACTACATATCTACTGGCTCCTGTGTGAGCAAAGGAACCTGGAGATTAGTTCACAGACAGGTTAACGTACGAAGGCGTGGCAGGGTGAGAAGGCGTGGTTCTGCAGCATGGCCAGGCAGGTGGAGCAGTCGCTTGTGGAGCAGTTGAGTTCTCGGCGGCGGCTGTGGCTGATGTAGCTGGTGGTGTTGGGAACCTGCCAGCTGTCGATGAAAATAGCCGGATCCTCACTTGCGCCCACTGTGGTGCCATTGGCCAAAGTCAGGTCATTTGTTGGGTCTCCATCACAGAATCCTAAGGGTTCACAAAAACATTACATTTACTTCAGACATAACAAATGTATCCCTGAATGTCGCCACTGGATCTTGCAGCCATAGTAGTTGCTGTAACTTCTTAAACTAGTGACGTTCCACTTTTTCCAATGAGGAAACATTAATCTTTCATATAACTGACAAAATTTACAAATGACGGAGTGGTTTTGCAATTGTATTTTTAGTGTTTTAAAGAGAACTAATACAATGAAATGTGTGGCTAGAAAACCTACTGCAGGAGTAGGAAGTACTCTTACCACAGAGGCCCATGGTGGGGAGCTTGTTGCTGGAGCTGTCGGTGTCGATCACCATCATGCCGGTACTGTGGTACCACTGCAACTTGAGACCAGACGGGCTGCGGATCAGGTACATGTTGCCTGTGTCGTAGATCTCGAATCCAAACTTTTTGAATCGAGGCTTGGCGTACCGTGAGTTGACATAGAGCTGAAAGAAAATGAAAAGGGCTTGTTACCAGATTTGATCAGATTTTATTAGTGTTGAAAGCAATTTTGAGCTTTAATCTGCAGATCAAATATCAGGATGAGATGGGAGTGCCTCCTACCCTCCTCTGCAGCCTGTTGATGATGATGTGGTTGGATTTGTGGGTGATGTTGAGCGACACCAGACACAGGTTGGTGAAATTCCAGAGGAGCTTTGGAAAGGAGAAGAAAATCAAGTTGAAATTAGTGACAAATCAAATTGGTGACTTATATTCAAATCCCAATAAAGTGAGTCTATCACTTGGCTTACTGGTGACTCAGAGTTAGCTGGACACTCTTGAACCAGGACACTGACGGTCTCATTGGGCAGTTGGGTCACTATGTATGAGGCAGCTTTGTAGACGGCAACGCTGTTCCCATCAAATGTGATCACATTTAGATCTGGAAACACCGAGCAGCGACCTGGAACACGGGAGAGACGACAATGAAAACTTGAGAGCAGAGTCTGAAAGTTGAAGTGAGCTATCTTTAATTTCAAGACACAAGTTTAAAAATTAAAAAATGGACCACAATGTTATTTTTTATGTGTCTATTTTCCTCACATGGACAGTCCCACTTCGGGCAGCACTTGTCTCCATTGACCAGGATGGCAAAGCCAAGCAGGCCGCAGTTGGGAGGATCAGAGGTGAAGGGACAGCTCTGGGATTTGTTGAACAGGACAAGCTGGCTGTTGACACAGATGTACTTTGTGCACTCATCGACTATCTCTGCATACGGAGGCTGGAGGGCAACAAAACAAAAAATGAAAACCCAAAAGTCACACAAGAAAAAGAAGAAGACAACTAGTGTGCCATAGGCATATTATTTGATATAGACATAATGTAGACATAGACAAAGGTCTCGGGGTTCCCTTAGTCACTTTTTCCAGATCTTTTGACCATAACCCACAGTGTGTTTTAAATATTAGCTTTAAAAAACTCCCATACAGTATGGCCCTTTTTTGTACAAATATAAATTAAAGGGAGAGAAAACTTGTAGAACTTGGAGACAAAGTCATTATAAAACTTATCCATCTTGCAATATTTTAAAATTATGTGACTGAAACAAAGATACAATAACTGAACCTACAGTGCACATCCTTGTAGGTGACACAGATATGGATGTCGTCGCCTCTGCTGTGTGTCTGGTCGTTTCTGAAGATGTATAGAGTGATGGTTGTGCAGGAGGCGTTGTTGAACCTGCACTGGTGTGATCGACTCTGTCCTGCTCAGTCGTTTGGACCGAGGTGGCTGCTGGGAGTGAAGTTGTAGTGGCAGTAGGAACAGTGGGCCTCTGGGTGGAAATCAGTGTATCAGGTTGAGGCGTCACTGGTTGGGATGTGAGTGGTGACACGTCAGTCTCTTTGGTTGTCATGGTTTTCTCAGATGTGGCTGACTCTCTGGTGGGGACAGCTGTAGATACCGTGACTGTTGTTAGAGTAGGAACGGGTGCTGGAGCAGTTATGGTGGTCAGGCGGGAAACTGTTTCGGTTGTGTCGGCACGTTCAGTAATGCTCGCTGTAGTAACCAACTCGGTTGTAGGTGGCACTCCTGACGTGGTTGCTGTGCCAGGGCTTGGTGCGACTGTTGGTGGGCCCAGAGTGGTTGATGTGATGGTCACTGCTGGGGGCCTTGTTGCTATGGTAACCCTTGCAGAGACTGGCCTGACAGTTGATCTCTGAGTCGGCGTGATTCTGGGCGTGACTCTTGTTGTCACGGGAACTCTGGGTGTCGTTCTGAGGGTGGTCGTCCGTGTGGTGGCTGTAGTTGATGTGGAAGGTGTAGCTCTTGCAGTGGACACCAGCCGGGTGGTGACTTTGTCCTGTACAGTTGTTGGCCTTGGAGCTGCGGTGGAAGTGGTTGTGTGCAGCTGAGACCAAGATGGAGGCGGCGTGGTTGTAGCTCTCGTTGACACCTCCACTCTGCCGGTCACTGGATGTGTTGTCCCTGTAATCAGCTGAACAATGACGGGTCTGAGTGTGGTGGTGTCAACATCTGGTGGAGCTTCAGTGGAGACAGTGGTGAGATGTGTCTCAGGAATACCGGGTGCAGATGGAGGAGGCAGTGTAACCAGTGTCCTGGTTGTAGTGGCTACAATTTCTGCAGTTGAGATTTTAGGAGCGGTTGTAGTTTTGGCAGTAGTGGTTGTAGCAGCAGCTGATGTTGAAGAGGTGACAACCGGCTGTGAAGTTTCAGGAAGGTGAGGCACTTCAGTAGTTGTAGTGGAAGAGATGATGTGGACAACAGCTTCAGAAGTGACCTCTGGTGTAGTTTTCACTGTCGGGCTGTAGACCTGTGTGGAGGAGGTCTCCCGATGGGGAGGACGCCAGGGCTCAGAGGTC
Organism: Pagrus major; assembly: GCF_040436345.1. NCBI lineage: Eukaryota > Metazoa > Chordata > Actinopteri > Spariformes > Sparidae > Pagrus > Pagrus major. Next base: position 16,916,293 of record NC_133218.1, on the reverse strand, counting down.
TTCACAGTAGTCACAGGATGGGTGGAGCTCTCTGTTGTTGGTAAAAGTGGTACAGTAGTGGTTTCTGTAAGAGACACAGGTGTGACAGGATGACTCGTGGACATGGTGGAGGTTTCTGGAACCTCTGGAGGTCTTGAGGTGGTTTTCTCTGTTGTTGGGGCGGCAGCAGACCAGGAAGTTCTCTCTGAATAGGTTGTGGAGGTGGAAACAGTAGTGGTGTCTGTAATCTTCAGAGGTGGAGCAGCAGCCATTGTTGTGGTAGGGACATGTATTTCAGACACAGTGGATTCATGTGCGGTCACTTTCTTTGTTGTTGTTCTCCAGTGTGTAGTAGCTGAGGTAGGAGCAGATGGTGCAGTTGTAGTCGGTACAACATGGAGTGGCTGTGAAGTTGGTAACTCAGCAGCAGTCGTTGTAGAAGTCGTCAGTTCAGTGGGAGTGATGTGCAGAATCCTCTCTGTGGTAACAGGTGGCATTGTTGTCTCTGGACTTATGTACGGTGTTGTTTTACTGGTGGTGAAAGGTGCAACTGGTGTGACTGATTCTGTGGTTGTAGCTGAAGTGACTATCGGCAGAGATACAGTTCCTGTTTCAATTGGTGGTGAAGTTGGGGGAGGTGAAGAGGTTGTGGAGGCTGTGCTTGGTAAACCAGGAGGGATAGGTGTAGTTGTTTTTGGGGGAAGTTGCTCCACTGTTACAGTCTTTGTGCTGGTGTCTGTGTATGCAGTGGTAGCTGTACTGGGAACAGTAGTGCTGTCTGTGACTACAGATGTCTCTGAGACTGGAGCAGGAGTTGGACTAGAGGAGGTTACAATCGGAGTAACTGCTGCTGAATGCGTTGTAGCCTCTATGGTCTCTTTGGTTGTGTGCACAACAACAGGAGGAGGGGTACTGATGGTGGTCGGCCCTTCAACTGAGCTTGTGGTTGGTTCTGCAATGGTGGATGTCTGCAGAGTCGTGGCAGTGGTGGTGAAGAGCGGCTGCGGAAGGTCGGTGGGCTTGGTGGTGGAGGTGAGCCAGAACAGAGCAGTGATGGCAAAGGGAGCGCTGGATGTCCTCGATGTGATGGGGTGCAACAGGCTCGTAGTCGAGCTCACAGCTCTTGTCGTCCATGATGTCGTACCTGTTTCACTGGTGGGCAGGGCTTCTGTCACTCTAACAGTAGACAGCGGCCCCAACACCTCTGGCCTGACAGTAGGCGGCACTGTTGGAAGAGACGGAGGTCCTGCTGTTCTGGAAAGTTCAGGAGCTGCAGAAGGGGAGGTGGTGACTGGACGGGTCGGCTCATCAGGGGCGGGTGGTGCCTCAGACGAAGTTGTCTGTGTGATAACGGCAGGAGTAGTTGTGGTGATTTTAGTGGTAGGACTAGTGTCTGAAGGAGTGGAGGGTGTAGTGGTGGTGGTGGTTTTGAGGGAGGTGGTGGAGGCAGCCGTGCTCATGGTGGTTGCAGGAGTGACAGCTGCAGAGGTCAGCTGAGCAGTGGATGGTGTTACAGGCTGCACAGCAACTGGGACCTTAATACCTGAAGACAACAATAGAAAATGTTTATACACAGTTTATGTGTGATAGGAGCATAGACAGCTTCTGTCACAGATAGTTACAAATACTTTGGGCTAGCAGTGATGACTGCAGTAATTTACATGATTTGGCTGAATCCAGTACAACTATAAATTCTATCATCGATGACTCCTCTTTGGTTTTTGCTCATTTCAGGGTTTAATTCTGTTCTATGTTTTTAGTATTATCTATACAACTGATTTTGTATTGTTGTGTCTGAAACTTTTTATGCTGGCTTTGTTGCCAGTTCTCCAAATGGAAAGATGAGTACAACCTAAAGGAGTGCATCGATCAGGGTAAAACCATTTTAAAGGTAATAGACTAAAATGAGGAAAATATGTTGGAATGAACTATGAACATCATTATATGCTCCCATGTGATTTTGATTGTTTTTTTGTTTTTTTCAGAAAGATAAACACTTTGAGGAAACACAGCCAGGTGGAGACCAGTATCGGTAATAATAAGTCAATCAAAACTTAATTACAGAAAGTAAGCGATATCATTCTTAGTGTTGATTTTAAAGTTAGATTTTTTAATTTTCTTAATTTTTTATGACCCAATCCTTTAAAGATTTGTTCAGGAATATGGTTTATCTGAAATACTCCTATCTTTTAAATGAAGAATGTGAAAATGTTCTCAAGAAAAAGATCTGTTGATCTTTACAAATCCAGATGCAAGTCTAACAAAAGCATAGCTGTCAGTGCTGGAAAAAAACCTGAAATCAAAAATCAAATCAAATCAAATTGAATCGTGACCTTTAAATTGAAAGTAAAATGTGGATTTGACAAATTGTGACACCCCTAAGAGCACATAACTGTGACAAATTCCTGTGATCCTTGTGCTAAATTCCTTTACTGAATACATTTTTGTGATAAATGTTAGTTAAGATTTTAGCTAACAACATTGTCACTATTTTTTAATTGCCAACATCTTTCAAAATAGTCCCTCCTCATGTAACCCCTGGTCAAAAAGTCAATACCACACAGCATCCTGTTCTATTAATGGATCGGTTTAAATTCAAAACACCACTGAACTCAATCAGGGGATACTTACAGTCTTCAACATAGACACAGCGACGAGTGACCTCATCCAGGACCATGTGTGGAGGGCAAACAGGGAGGCAGCCCTCCACTCTGTAGAGAGAGCAACACACAGTCGTGAAAAAAACACACAGCAAACAGCAAATAAAACTATAAAACTTCATCAGAGTTCTCAGACCAAAGCAGGAAGATTTTATCAGTAAATGAAAATATCAAAAGGAAAAAAGTTTCTGCAGGTTTTCTGGACTGTAGCTGTGGTCAGAGAGGAAGGTGTCAGATCAGAGGCAGATGACATCAGATATACAAACTGATTTGTGTTGAGAGTTCTTGAAAAGGTCAAAGATCTCACTGTGGGATGGTGATGCAGGCTTCAGCTGACGGGTCACTGCAGGTCTTGAAGCAGGGGACAACACAGGAATCGTACCTCCACTGACATCGAGGACCAGGTGGGGCGTCTGGGCTTGGGCCTGATGAAAAACACACAATGCTGAATTACTACAAGCTCCAAAGTTTGTTATGTCTCAAAATTTGGCTTTGTTACTGAAACAGAACAGATGAATACAAACGCATGCAGTGAAACAAATTTCAATATTTCAGATCAGATTTGATTTTACTGTAGTTTAATGAGCATTATAACTTTATACAGTATTTACCTATTGAATAACAAAGACAACATCACAGTATCACACCTGCTTTTTTAAGTACTTTATTAAAGGGGGTCTGTGGAACTTCTGTGCTGGAAGCCGGTTGTTAGTCTATGTTTGCGGACTCCATTTCTAAACTAACATAACGTTAGCTACTGTTGCTTTTTAAGAGACGAGGCAATGTGCATAGAGACATTTTCTTTGTATTGTTGGGCAAAGAAATCCATAGTCCAGCAGCATTTAACAATTTCAACAAATCGTCCACAGGCTTGTACAGGCAATGGAGAGAGATCGGGAAGGTCGCATTTTACACGTCACATGTTACAATCCGTTCACATATGGCCAATAAAAAAGTGATTAATACGTGTTAATTGTTGCATAGAGCCTCTTTAAAGTTGTATCATAATTAATTAAACATATTGAAAACTGTTTTAAATGGTTATATGGAATGGAAATATTCTGGATGTCATGTGTATCGTTTTATACACATATCATATCTGGTATCTTTGTGATCTTGGATCATAGTTGAAATCTAAAATTAAGTTTTGTGGTTGTTCCAAATGACATGAGTGTGTATTAATGGACCCACCTGAGGTTGCAGCAGGATCAAAAATGTTAAAATGAATGAATTAACCTTCTCCTAATCACCTGATGTATGTGAAAATATATCACGTTACTAATCTAGACTAAGGCTAAACTGACCCACAGATGTTTTCACAGACCAGTAATGTGATGAATTTAGAGAGTCATCAGTGTAAAGTCTGGACTTCATCTCTCACTCTGAATGTGTGCAGCATTCACTGCTGTCAGCGGGAAATCCAATCTGCTATTGGCTCGTACGCCTTTTCCATGAACTAACACAAATGCTGCTGTATTTTTAGCATCAGTGATTAGCCTGGCTGCTCTCTCAGCAGAGTATGCAGGCAGAGGAGTCCCTAGTCTTGACCTTTGACCCCAGGGAGATGAACTGATGTCCGACTGAACCTGGAGCAAAGCTTCCTGAATGCTAACTGATTATTGAGTGAGCTTGGAAATATATATAACCCCAGAAAACAATGCAGATCACAGAGGGAAGTTTCCACCTGATCCAAACCCGTGATGATTACGATTGAAATGAGTTCAGTGAACGTTGGATCAATTCTGCTGGAATTTCTGAGCCGACAGTTTCTACTGAGGCTGGAAAACTTCAATAGTTTTACAATTTAATACCATTATATTTGTCTTCAATCTGTTTCCTTGTTGAATTTGAATTTTAGTCCCTGTTGTCATGGCAGCACAATTTTTCTGTTGGACAAAATTGTGACTGAACCCTCAGTAATCCCTGTCTTTTAGTGAGTGGTGTGTGTGTGAAGTGTTCGCTGCATGTTGGTCATGTCAGTGATGCTGACCTGTCAGTCTGAACAGCGTGGCCTTGCGGAAGCTGTCAGTGTGTCTGTATTTGAGCAGGTGGAGGCGGGGCAGCGTGGCGTGCAGGAAGAAGCCGGGTTTTGCGTGGGACTCCAGGGAGTCGTAGCCAGGGGTCCAGGTGTTCCTGTGCAGGACAAAGGTGGCTCCGTCCCAGAATGCCACGCTGTCCTCCCACTTGGCCAGCCTTACCTGGCCGCTGGGGCTTGCGTACAGGAAGTAGTTCGGTCTCTCGGCTGCCTCAAAAGAAACCCTCGATGTGTCTGTGTAGATGAAAACAAAGTGAGATATCATTACGGGAAGATGCTGGGACGTTTAAGAAAAAATCACAGGGACGCAAAAAGCTGGTCAACTACCAACCATAGAATTAGGGTTGAATTAGTAGGCAACCCTTAAACTACACCGCCTTACTTGTTAAATAAGCTAATTAAATTGAGAATTCTCTTTTACAATAGAATTCCTAACTAGTGTTTCTCTGAGGAAACAAGACAATATGTTTCAGCTCCGTTTTTGGTCTCAACCAACTCCTGAGGAAAACATCGACCAATTTAGCTGCTAAATGCTCCACTTTGTTCAACAGCTACTCACTAACTCCGACGTTTGGTGCTGAGCAGGAAGTGTACAGGGTTTATGTTTGAAGCCATAAAACCAAAACAGTAAGCTGAAAAGTGATGCTAAAACAGCTTCATGGAACTTGGAAGAACTGCAGAGTCAAGTGATGACTTTATGGGTTCATCTTCATGAGCGACAACTTTTAGATTACATTTAATTTTTTCCATTATTAATATACACATATTGATTAGTGTAGCTTTTCAAATAGCTTTTCCGCCTCTTTAAGATCATGGTCCATTATTTTCCTCCACGACACCGGTCTGTTTCTTGTCACCAAATGTTCACAAGAGGACCTGGATTAATACAGTACTTGTCCTGGCATACAACATAACACAAAGTTTTCAATGAAAACAATGTATTTAGCATCCTGTTGCAAGAGCAGCACATGACTGCATTTCTGTGCATCTTCTTTGATTATTCAGAAAACATGAAAGGAGAAAAATAATATATAAATAAAAATATATATAAATATATACTTAATCGTGCAAAATGTGTCTGATAACGATCCAGAGTACAGCAGTATCACATGCAGTAAACAGTGAGACCAGCTTGTTCCAGTCTTGGCTTGCTGACCGGCCTGCAGCTCAGGTTGCCATATTAGCATTTGGCAATCTGATCTCTGAACTCTTCTCCCACTGGAAGTCAATGGAAGTCCATCTCCTCCATCAGTGTTTTCACTGGGACGCTCGAATCATTACAAACACTGACAAATGCAGAGATAAAAGTGGAAGAGGAGACCGTTGACTGACCGGCTTTCAATCAGAGCGGAGAGAGTTGAAACTCTTAGATTCTCAGATTAGCTGAAAGAGGACGGACAGCCGAAGAGCAGCCGGCAAACGGGAAGAAAACAGAGCGATCAGTCGTATGATGCAGTGAAGAGCTGGATGCCTACACCATATATTTGGTCATCAAATCAGGGACTCTTATGACACAATTGACGTTTAATTGGTTCCCAATAAACATTTAACAATTTTGTTTCCTGGGAAATTAATGAATAGACTCAAGTTTCTTCCTGTGCTGTTGGTAGCTGTCAAAACAGACATCATCTAGTTGTAGCACCAACAATAATACCACTTGGAAATGCTCGGCGAGCAGGAGTTGACTGACCTCATCATATAAAACCACAATTCACCTCAATTGCTTTAATCATACAAGCGCACCATTTTCTCTCAGGTCTATGAAGCATCTTAAGGTCATTCAGCTCATGTTGTTCGTTTGCTTCGGCTCGAAACTTTATCGTTCTGTTTCACTCTCACCGCCTTCATTAACATTACGCCCTGCGGTCACAAAAGTAGTAACTTACCGTGTGGTCGGGCTCTGCTGAGGCCCGGCGTCATCATGAACAGTGAGAGAACTCCCGGGTTGGCGGTGGCGCTGAGGTTGCCCCGCTGCAGGAACACAGAGCCACTGGAGCTGCTGGCTGCCAACAGTATCGTCCGATCCCTGAAGGTGATCAGCCTGAAGGGACCTTTACCCAGAACTGCAGACAGGAGGCCATGTTAGGGCACCAGTGGTTATTGTCACAGAGTATTTGTGCAGTAAGTATGTGTTTGCATCCGTGTGTGTGTGTGATATCATACCTTTGTTGTAGAATTCACAATCATACGCTGCAGAGAGAAGCACAGAGACCGTTAAAGGCTATAACATTGATAACAGTGATATACAGTGCAGTATTTTTTATAAAGAATGTTTAAACTGTAACTAATGGCTTTGCTAATGTTTACAGAATCTTAGAATGATCATTATTATTATTATTTTCAGCTTCAGATTCATATGATCTCTTAAAACAGAGTTTTTTTTATAAAGTAGGTTTCTCCCTCCCTGTGTCGTGACTTACGGCACAGAGACGGAGACCGCCAGTCGACAGGAACACCCTGGTGGCAGCAGCGTTGGGCGTACGCCGCCACGCTGGTGCAGAAACACTCGCAGTCGCCTCCACGACTGCAACCACACGTGTCTGCCAAACAGTTCATGTAGAACCAGGTAACATCCACCTGAACGTGAAGAAAGGAAGTGAGAAAAGGACACGACTGCATTCTCAAGTCATACTCCACTTAACAATTTACCTAATTATCCATTTATTTTATTTTACACCTATCAGACACAGGGAAGTGTTTGATACTCAAAAAACACTCCAAAGAGTCCAAACTGCAGGACAAAGAGCTGCTGTTGTACTGTCACTCACCACTGGGTGGCAGGCCTGGAAGACCTCACCGAGCAGGACGGCACACTGACGCTTCGCATAAGGCTCTCTGAGAGGACTGAGGCTGCAGGGGTGTCTGATATCAGGACTGTTCACACACTGAACACACAAACATACAAAGCGGTTTTAAATTACAACTTTTATTCGAGGTTAAGTAGTAAGGTCTTGTTTATTGTAATTTGTTTGTTGAGGAAGTGTTTAAGACACCTGACAAATCCAGTGATGATCTGATAAAAACAACAATCAGTCACCACCTGCTGTCTTTTGTGTTTTTTCGTCATTAACATTGTATTACACCATTCTGTGTTGGAACAAGCTGTAACTTGATAAGATTAAGTTTTTTTCTATCTTTAAAGTTACAATATTCAGTTATAAAATGCACATGATGATGGTACGAGTCACTTTTCACTCACCTCTGCTGCAGTCCAGCTGTTTCCAAACTCCTGTGGAGTTGGGGAGTCGATGTTGTCGGGGGTCCTCATCTCGTTCACCGTCTTCATGTCAAAGTTCCCACACAGCCCGCTTAGCTTTCCCTGAACACATCACCAACATCTCTTTAACAGCATCATTTTTACGCATTGAAATCCACTTTTTATATTAAACAGAGTGAACCTCACTTTCTGTTATTCTTATTCTGGTAAAAAAAAAAAAAGAGTGTGAATGAACAAGATAGAAGTGAACAATAGTCTATGCCTATTGTAGCGGTGCTGCATCACACCCTCTGACCACCAGTGGCAGCACTGAGCATATTGCTGTTGAACAATCCTCCAGCTGGTGAGCGAGGAAGAGACCTCGTACCACGTTTGAGTAAAATGTTGATGTTTTATCTAGAAGCCAGTAGAACAGCAGATAACAAATCACAACAATATTTGAAAAAACAATCCTAACTCAAGGACCACTCACTTGCCTGTTATGCATCTTTTAACTGTATTACATGGTCTTCATTAATAAATGAAGTTTGCTTACTTGGAAAATGTAAAGAATTAACTGTCAAGCTAAACTTTTCAACCAGCATGGACAAAAAAAATCCTAAAAGTGCTCAGAAAGAAATATCTGGAGATCTACAGTCGATAACACTCGATGATGACGACCATGCGATTAGGTCAAAAGCTCCCAAACAAAACTGCTTCCAAATTCAGGAATAAACTGTCAAGCTCAACTTCAAATATCTTTTATCCTCTTCAGGGAGGAGAAGCAGACAGGAAGCAACCGGGCTGAAGGTCCTTCTTAATATGAACAAACAAATGTTTTAACTGTATATACTCTAACTTGGATTGGAGCATTAGCTAATAATGAAAGCTAAAATCAGAAGCCTGCACACTCCACTGAGTCAGAAAAAGGCACTGAACCAGCGACCTACCTGCCAGCGAGGTCCGACCTGGACGTGGACGGTGGTCTTACGGTCCCAGAGGACGGTGACGTCTTCCTCTGGGAAATGAACCACTGTGAAGTATCCAGCTGGCCAGATGAACATCCTCTGCTTCCTGTCAATCACACTGGATGGATTCTGCAGGGGGCAGAGTAATTTAATTTTCTGAGCTATTCTCCATCTGACTTAGTCAACACAATCTGTCAGAGGAGTGAAAATGAGGAAATGCTAATGCTACATAACCCAACTCAAGGTGCAACAGCATATTATTCAGTTGCACATATTCTGTATTTTAGGATTCATGCTCATTTTATGATTCATTTTATGAATCTCCCTGCTGGCAACCTGCATCATTCTTTAACAAATATGGAAAATATACTGAAAGTGACTCTTACTGGCTTCCCAGTGTCATCATCGAATGCTACGAAGGATCTTCCGATGTTGATCAGCAGAGATTTCCTGCAGATGGCTCCGCTGTCTAAACAGTCAACGTTCTCGGCTGCTACACTGAGCATCACATCAGTGCTGCTCTGTGGAGGAGAGAAAACACCATCACAGAAACTACCAAAGTCTTAATAGCTGGAAATTGCTTCCAACTTTAAACCTAATATAACATATATAGTCTTATAAATTGCTTGTAATTCCATTAGTTACTGTGTGTTTGGTTTATCCACTCATTTCCTCTTTTGTCCTGTTTCTTTTTTCTTTATTATCACTATCATTTTAGCTGCCAGTGTCACCAGGGGAACAAAACCCACTGCCCAAAAATGACCACAAAAAACAAAAGCTATAAGCATCAAGTGTACAGTTAAACAGTTAATAGGTTAAAATATCCCAAACCACAGTTTTGTTTCTCTTATTATAAATACATATTTCCAATACCTTTACAAGATAGACTTTGCATGCACCAACGTAGTCAAACAGCAGCCCATCAAATGTCCTGTAGTGGCGATCGCCGTAAGCCATGCACATTGACGGACACGGCTGAAACACACACTGGAACGTCCCATGCTGGCAAACACTACAAAGACAGCAAAGCTTCAGTGATTCAGCATCAACTTGTTCCCACTTAGTGCAAGGACATTTTTTTCATCTCTAATGGCCTCCTTTTGTCGAAAGCCTCAGGTTTACAGCAGGCAGAAAAGTGGCTGGTGAATTGTCAAAGGCTGAATCACCGCTCATTGCGCTATTAGGCTGTCATCTACATCTTCTTCCCTGGCTATGGCTTGAAGAAGAAATGGAAGGATGGGAGAATGACTGAGATCACTGGGAGAGTGTTTCCTTTCACCAGCTATGAACACTCTGAAGCTGAGGGAATCAAAGAGTCATACAAGGGCCCGCTCTGTTTTCCTGGCCTTTTTCTGTCCTGTGATAACAGAGAATTATAGATATCAGGTGGCCACTTTCGCTGCTCTGACAATCTCAGGACTCAGCGCTTTCAGGCTGAATCTGACTTTGAAAAATTAGCGGCTTTGTTGGAGATTTGTCTTAAATTTGACAGATATTGTTGGCAGATGATTGGTGAGGGTAATACAAATTTGTGCGCCATGACAAAATGGATGAAGACCAACTGAGGGAAGAAATAGAAAAAAAGTTCATCAGAATCATATGGGAACACCAGACATTATGTGTCCATGAACATCACTTTCTATAAAAGCCTGATCTGATTTTATATTTGGCTCGGGCTCCAGAAATGCATGAACTCACCACTGATGGCAGGGGGAGGAGACTCTGTCACCGGGGTAATACTCCTTCCCTTTCCATAGACACGGGCAGGATGCAGGTTCAAAGCACTCGTCTCCATGTTTTAGCAAGCTGGGGGCAAAAACAAAGTTGTTAAGGACAAAACACTCAGATGGGACTTCCTGGAGTGTTTCCTTTAACACATCCACCACATTTCAACAAATGGACCTCAATAGCTGCTGTAAAGTACTGCAAACCATTTAATGGAAACATTTTGGTAATATAGAAATGCAACCTGTGATGACACACCACAAAGAGACTAAAAGATGACATCACAGTTTATCAGGGCCCAAGATGAAATCTTCAAATCATTTGCTCCGTGGCAGAAGCACCACAAAGTACTCTGAAGCGCTGCGCGTTTCCTTTCGGTGCCCATGTCAACCAAATGGGTTGGTCAGACAGGGCAAGCTGCTGGCTAACAATATATTGTTTCGGCATCTGTTCTACAGTATTTATCCTGCATACCACAAGTGAATCTGGCAAGAAAACATACAAATAATCTATTAGAAATATTTATTCCTCAATTCCTCCAAAGCAGCAAGTCCTCACATTTAAGAAAGAGAACCAGAGAATCTTTGGCATTTTTGCTCGATAATTGAGCAAAACAATGACTCACCTGACTCTTTCATGTTTGGTGACTGTGTCATCAGAGACCACAGTTTGTGTCCAGTCACCATTGTTTGCTTTTTGTCACCATGAAGTCGATCGATTCCTAACAGCAACGCCAAATAGTTTTAGGTAGATGAAACCCAACTAGACTTTACCATAGAGGTGGCAGAACATGACACACTGATATTAGTAATTTTAGGAAAGGTCATAAGTTGTTCAGGAAGTCACTGCCTAATGACCTTTTTCATCACTGAGGTACAAGGAGGTCTTTGTAATTTAGACTTCTGATCAACAGACCAAAGACGATGAGAAAAAGTAGTCCCACCTGAAGAGCTGTGATGGAAGCCAGTCAGAGTACGAATAAGTTGATTTATTTGCTTAATGGTTCATCTGTTGTTCCTGGAACATCATTAACTTATCATAATCCATTGCGACGGTCCAATCACGTTGATGTGATGTCAGACATTTGCCACTTGTGATGGTGTTGTTCCTGAACATTGTAATTCATGTTCCCGGACCATCATTTAAACAACAATAGCGAGAAAGTCTGCTTCGGAGCCGGCCATTGTGGTTGAATGGGTACAAGTACAGGACCCTCATCCAACCAGGGTTTGTACCCAGTTTGGCACATATTGCTAAACTGATCACTTCATTATCTTTACACTAAGTTAACTTTTTTCCTTTTCGTTTCAGTTTTCTGTCAGTGTTTGGTTAGGTTTAGGAAAATATGATTGGGTTAAACCAACTTTAACCATGTGTTACAACAGGTAACTTCTAACGTGCGTATTTTCCCAGTCTTTGTCCTGAATACAAAAACGCCAATGATCAGTTGCAGCAGTATGATGGTCCTGGAGGAACATTAATTATGATGTCCCAGGAACAATATCCGATTGTGCTTGCTGAATCATCAATAGGCCAATAAAAGAGCTTCATAACTCAGTACAGTCTAATTTGGAGCAATGTTGGTTATTATTCCTGAACTGAGGGCTAACAGGCTGCTATCATGTTATAGCATAATGATCTTTTGGAGCTCCTGTGTTCATCTCTAATCCAGATATGAGGACTGGTCTTTGCCAACAGAGCGACAGAGGCAGAGCCAAAGCAGGTTGGCTTCCAGGGTGGAGCGATGCCAGGAAACAAGAGGGAGAGAGTTTCAGGGGTGGGCGACTGTGATGATGAAAAGCGCTAACACTCGTTAGCTACATGAGAAAACCAGACAATTAGGATTCTCAGAGATAGAGAGAGAAACAGTCTTTGTCCGGATGCCTCCATTTGCTTTCCACTCCGCGAGACGAAGCTGATAAGTATCTTGTAATATCCAGGGTTGAGCTATATCCACTGGCGAGGCTGCAGACAATGAAGTGACATACTGAATGGTCCCGCCACAAACCTCAGGTTCATCTGAGTAGAGTTACACCCCAGATAAAACGGTGTTAACAGCTTCCTTTTTCCGGCCGCCAAGCTGCCGTATCAATTACTTTGATCAAAGATTCAAAAAACATTCATTCTCTTGACGTACTTGCACATTATGAATAAATCCGCATAAACACAGACCTCATTTTGAATTTAATTTTATCAGACCATTTAAAAGTAACTGAGGAAGATGCATTTGCATAGAGTGGCGACAGGCGAGCCAGGCGGTGCGATGGATTGACTGCAGTCTGTGATGCTTCTGGTGTTGTTCCAGGTTGTGCACACCCCTGAAGTTCACAGGTTTAATTAAACCAGATAAGAAAGGCAGAAACCGTCACACATACTGTTGAGAACTCATCAATGGTGCCAACTTAGGCCCATGGTATAAATATCAAACCTGCTAAATCATACACAATTCCCAGGTCCTGCAAAGTAGGCCAGTGAGGTAAACAGCTGAAGGACAGAAAACAATGTAATAAGTGGTGCTGATGTTGTTATTAATTTTATTTTATTTTTACATGAACATCAGGTAAAGCTTCATGTACTGACAGACAGCCGCTTTACTGTATAGGTCAATCTGTTGGTCTGTCGGTCAGTCCATAAACATTTCCCCACACTTTCACAGCCATAGGTTCAATTATCTTTTCTTAATGTTGTTATCTTGAGATCATGAGTTAATTATGATGTTATCGAGTTAATTATAATGTTATCTTTAGATAACAAAGATCTACTCAATATGGGTGGTTTCTTTTCCCAAGGCCATCGAGAGGTTAGTAGTCTACTGGACAGCGACACCTATCCCTTACAGTAGCCGTAATTTAAATATCAAATCAATAGTCCAAACATTCAAATGGCAAAAGTTTATAGAAAGTTCATCTGATTTGCTTTGAAATTCCCAAAACCATACGTCAGTGCAATGTGTGTTGTAATGGTCCATTCTTATTATTCTTATGAAGACGTTTTCTCATGATAATTATCTTTTTATTTGGGGAAAGCATCTGTTATTCTGCAATAATGACATAAATAACAAAGCAAATCAAATTTAACTTATCAAGGGAAAACAGAGGAAATAATATGTTTGACCCATGACCGTTAAGGGCTTCAGTAGTTTTCTCCCCAGGTGGCAAAAATTTGACATAAAGGGTCAGTAAGTGTGTGTGTGCACCGGTGTGTTTGTGCTCATGCTAACTGGCTAAAAGGAGGCATGGCAATGGGAGGTGTCTATCGCAAAAAAAGGCACATAACTTCCAGGTGGATTCAGGTTTGCACAACAGTTTGTGGAGAGCTTGGTCACGAGCCTTAGCACAGCTGACTTCATAAGTATAAAATAATTAAAGATATACTCACAGGTTTTGTTGTAGCACCTCATTATGACCTCAATTCCCAAAAGCACCAAGTGTGGCTAACTGCATCTTCGCTGAGAGTTTGATGTTATTTTATGTATGTTTTTATTCTGTACTGTATCACTCTGTATTTGGTCATTACACTCTCCAGGATGGTGTACAGTCAAATAACAGGTTGTTATGGTTGTATGTATGTACGTACTGTAACCAGAACCAGATTCTGGTATGCTGCAGGCTCCTGTGTTGCACCTGAAACTCCAGGTTCATATGAGTTCAGCTGGGCTAATTGTCACAGAATGAGGAATGAATGAATGGTCTACATTTTGATCATAAACAAAGTGTGCCATTGTGAATGAAAACACAATGGATTCTCCTGTCAGCACCTCAGCTAATTATTTCCCATTAGAAGTTTTTAAGTCCGGCTGCAGATGAATACCTTGCAGTTGACTTTGAGTTGGGATTTGGTTTTTTTCCTGTTTTCACGATAATCATCTAAGTGTGGTATTAATATGACAGAGGGAACACCTGCTTATCATCTGCTGTCTGGTTTAAAAAAGGGAAACCGAAGCCAGCAAGTTGAAGACATGGGCTCATGTGTAGCAGGCCAATAAAGTAATGAGTAAAAAGGCTTTATATTTTGTGATATTTTATTGATCTTTGGCTCATGTTAATCCATGAGAAAAAGTACAAGGTGCTTGTTATGCTCCTCAGGTGAAAGAAAAGTAGCTTTCTAAGGTTTCTTGTATAAATTTTAAAGTCAAATTCAATGCTAAAGAAAAAGTATGAGGGTGCTGCATTGTATAAAGAACAATGATGAGGTAAGATGTCCAAACAAATGAAATAAACAGTCAGTGAAGATCTTTCTCTAGTTAAAATGTCTTCGCCAAAACTACATAGTGCACCTTTAAGACCCAAAAAATGTCTCAACAATATCTGAGAAAGAAAATAAAAATAATTTAAGGGGTCCTAATGAATGTCATCATTCGGCTTGAATGGCAATATGTGAAGAACCCGTAGCATCGGAGCTCTTTTTGTTTCTGAAGGTGGCATGAAATTGCTTAATGCAGACTGTTAAGAAGTTTCAAATGAGTTGCACTAGTGGGATTCAACCACTTTCACCCCACAGTCCCGACTGTGAAAGTCTTTCTGCATAAAATATCCCTTGCTTCATTTCCTGGCAGCACTAACCACAACCAAAGCTTATACTCCTCCAACCATTTGTCATTAAACTTGCATCTCCCCATCTTGGCTCCTTGCTTCCCTTGAGTGTTAGCTAGCTATCACCTATAACTGATGATAATGAAGAAAAAAAGGACACACAGTCAGACACCAACGTCTGCAGCTAGAAAACATAACATAATGTAAAAGTTCTATAAATGGCAGAGTCTCTCATTGTGTCATATTTAATAAATCCAACAAATACGTTTCAAGGTCGGCTACTATTTGTGACAATTTTCCCAACAGCCTTAAATGCACCATCTGTAAAATCTGTAATAATCAAACTTCATTCAGTTTTGAGCCTGAAATATTTGATATGATTCATACTCAAATCCTGTCGCTATAAAAACAACCCAGCTATCCTCAAAACTGTGAACACATTTCTAAAAATCAGACTCATGACTGAACCCATCACTGCACTTATTAACACAGCTGTCATCATGGAGCTGAATGAGATCTCTTTGTCTCCATATTTACCACATTAGTTCACAAACTATCAGGTTCCAGGGAGTTATCAAACTCTCTCAAGATTATAATCACCATAAAGGTCATCCTGCTGGAAGTGGCGAGTGGAAAAAAATGAATCACAGCGGTGAAGTCAACAGATGTGACGCAGGTTCAAAATGACTAACAGGTATCTCTGTACACGGCTCACCTTTTCTCTGTGTCGCTGTGTTTCATGACCAAACACTGCGCTGCAACACACAGAAATTGCTGCTATTTTAAGACAAGGACTGAGTTGAGGAAGGGGTAAGGTTAATTATAGTGTACATGTTTCACTTAAATTAAATCAATTGAGACTGACAGTTAGTACTTTTGAGTTTTGAGTTTTTTCTGCTCTTTGTATTTCTATTTTCAGAAGATATATGTTTTTGTACAATAGCAATGTCTTGTAATCTCATGTGGGATGGACTAGAAATTTGGCGTGACACAGAAATGTAAATAAACTAAGCTAAAACTTAAGTTATAGATAGAAAATCGGCATATTGTATGTTGCTCAATGGGTTATACATTAAAATAAGTCTGTATAAAGTTTTTAGTTTTTTTACTTGAGGTGATTTTTGTTAAATCTCACAGATTTTAACCATGGTTGCAAAATATAATAAACCCATCTATTTGGAAGTTATACCCTACTAGCTCAAGGCCTAACGACCCAAAACTTTGGGACCTCTTACTCTTGATTAAACTTACCTTTCCTTATGAAGTGGTTGTTTACTCAGAGGTTAAAGACCAAACGAAATTTTGTTTTACTGCAGTGTTGACTAGATTTTTCAACTGTGAAATGTTGCGAATTTTCACTGATCCTTATCAAAATACTTGTCATGTGTTCATGTGAAAGAAATTGGTCGATGAATTTTGATGGATTTTTCAAATGTCCAGATCAGTATCGGACAGGCTCTGGCGTTGACAGACATTACTTGTGTAAAAAAAACAAACAGAAAACCTCAATAAATTAGATTTAGTTGTTATCAGTGTCATTTTATGTGGTGTGGCTCTTTTGTTGGGTCTTTCGTTAACACGTACAAAATAAACCTTTCAAAGGTGCTATTTGTAAGAAAAGTTTATTTTTGAGTCTCAGTCCCAACTTGTCCAATAATGACGCTTTGGGCTGGCGGCCGACCCATCCTACAATCCCAAAGCGTTCTTGACGAATTGGGAATGAGACTTCTTACAAATGGCACCTTTTAAGGGCACCACTGATTATTTTTGGAGATCTCAAGCTGATATAATCCAATATGCCCGTTGTGTCTTCAAATGTATTTTTGTTAAATTATAAATCAAGTGTGTGACATATCCAATAACTGCTAAACATAGGGCCTCCGTTGTCTGGTTTAGAGGGGCCATCAGTCAGCTATACAATCTGTGCAAAAGTGTCATAAGCTTGGATATGTTTAAACTGACCCCTGCCTGTGCATATTGTAATCAGGATGACTCTTGGTTGATGTCACAGAATGAAACCACTTAACCCTCCTTTCAGGCCGACAGCCAGAGGGGATTACAGGGATCAGATGACTGTAATCTACTCCATGATGTCTGTCCACCTCGTCTGCCGGTTGTAAGGACTTTTGTCTCCTACAGATGATCTAAGACTTGTCAAAAAACATGGCTTTTAACAGTAAAGAAACCAACTGCAGTGGACTACAAAAAAAAAGGCACGTGGAGTTTTTCCAACCAAGTTCTTTAAATCTCAGCAGATCAACATGTGGCTCAGAAGTCTTCATTAAACTAGTTCTTTATCCAACCTGAAGTCTGCTCAACTCTCAAAATGTGTAATAACAAACAGATTAAACGCTTTTGTCCTGAAGTCTTTGTTCAAGAGAAGAACTGAAGCCAACGTAAAAACAGGAAAATGACGAGCAAATTTGGCAACTTTGGCCACAGTTGGACGATTGCAAATGGACCAAAAAGACTCCTTTCTGCAATCAATCCAAGAAAAATCTGTAAAACGCTACGTTAAAAACACTCCAACATGATTCCTTCTATTATAAGAATTATCTTTAAGTACTGATGGGTAGCAGTGGTCCTGTCTGTATGAAGACACCCAGCCCCGTTAGAAGGAGGATCGGATGATTATTCCTGACTCGTGTGACATTTTTAGAGAGTCTTTAACCAGCCTGCAGCCCAACTCATGCCGATCCCAGCTTCAGTGACACAGTCAGCCTGGGACACTCAGAGCTTTAGATTTCACCAGACCTACACAGTCATTTCTTAACCTTTATTTACCAAGATAAAAAGGTCACACTTCTTGCCACATCAGACTGATTCACCTTCATGCATGCACACACATTCATACCTGACAGCTGACTGAGAAGACTAACCACAGAGGGAAGTGCTGTGACAACATTCTTACAGCTGCTGTGAGGACTCAAACCAGCAATCTTTCAGGCACTATCACTCATGGGTGACAAACAAGTCGACTGCAAACATGTCAGACCCTACAGAAGTCACCCTCGGGGCAAGTCAGCATCAATGAGGGCTGCATCGTGTAGAGAAAATGTTGAAAAGGTGATATGAGATGTGATAAAGATTTTCAAAGACATTTGTGGTTCTATGTGCTGAATAATTGTTTGCTGATATCAAAACTTTCGAGAGTATAATTTATAAGGAACTTTGCTTTTTTAAATGTTCAAATGAATAAAAGCAATAGTCCACTGCATTTTATTTTCAAGACGATTAAGTTTTATAATGGCAGGGCTGTAGTGGGGTGTGAACTGAAAATTATTTGTCATTCTGAGTTTTAGTGTTTAGTGCATATTTAAACTTTAAATTAGATTTTATTTGTCATACATCATGCATGCAAAAACGTCAAATCAACTAGATTCAATTCTTCCATAGTAATATTGGCAGTCCTGAACTTCCAGACACAACTTTTCAGTGACTTTTTTTGGAAGGCATCACTCACCCAGGAGGGCAGGTACATCCAGCCACGCAGGGCTCATGTGTCGAGCAGGTGAGGTTGAGCAGGTAGGATTCACAGGTGTGCTCGCAGGCCACACCCTTTCCAGACATCAGGCCATCATCCCCCTCTGAGCAGTTCTGGTAGAGCTGACCAGCTGGACACAACCTGTCTGTAAGAGGAGAAGAAGAAGGTGCTGTATTAATGAAGACTTCTACTCAGCTCTTCTCACCTTCAACAAACACCTTCTTTTATTTTTATTTTTTATGGTTATGATCATTTCTATTATTTTGCCTATATGCTGTAAGACTGGTAGAGAGAGGGAGGATGACGTTGTTGACTGGCAGGTTTGATGTGCCTCTGTTTGTCACTATGACCCACTGAGCCACAAAGACGTATAAGCAGACAGCTTTATAATCCTTGCATATTAATACAAAGTAATGTGACATGAACAAAGCACTGGATCACTTCATATCAGCTTACAAATAACATGAATGAACTGAGCAATGTGTTTGATCAAAGTCACTTACCACTGTCTGCAGTTTGGGACACCAATTTACCATTCAGACAGAGTCTGCGAAGAAACACAGAAAAGACAGGACAATGATGATGATGAAGATGATGATGATGATAGATGGTGAAGGTAATTCCAGAAACTAGATGAGAGGTGAGCACTTGAATAAAGTGAGTTCGTCAGGACAGCTTTGTCTCTGTCCTGATGAAACTGTTCTGGTTGCAGCTTCTCATCCACAGTAATTGATTATCTTAACTAATTCCAGTTGTTGGCCACTGTTGTCTCTAACTGTTTGCTAACTGAATTGACTGAAGTTAGTAAAAAGTGTTTCTTCAATCAACATCATTAGTCAGGAAAAATGTGGGAATGATTTGAGGGGTAAAATGAGGACGACAGAGACGGAGGAGATGGTCTTACTGAACACCTGCTGACGTCATGATCACATCTCCCGGTTCATAATCTGCCCCGAGGAAACTACAGGGACACTCGCTCCTGAAGGAGAACACACCAGTAAAAAACACAAAGAACACACAAATGCTGATTCAGATCACTTGATGCAGTTATGTGACACATGCAACACTTCTCTGTTACGTGCAACACAAGTATGAGCAGACAGCTTTGATTTAGATGTCAAAAGATCTCCAGAAACCTTCCAAAACCCAAATTACACACCAGGCTTTGAGTGATGTAAACCAGACACTGCTTAGTTTGTTCACTATTGTGGAAAGAATTATGTTAAAGAGGGCTTTGTGTTACCTTAAACAGAGTATTACAGGTAAGTGGATAGGGGACAGATAAGCGGGCCGTAGGAGGTGAAATTAGTGCTCATGGTGCCGAATCCACGACCAAACCTCTTTCAAAAAACTTCATCTGTTTAGACTAAATTCGAATTACAAAAACATGAAATTACAGTCCATCTGCGCTGCTGTAAACGTGTTTAGCGGAGGCTGAAAGCCTTGTAACATATAGGCCAGCGCCACACATCGGCCTCTGTACTACAAATTCTTTCTCACTGGTTATCAGATATCTGTGTCGTCCCCAGCCCGAGTGGGAATGAAAGGGGGGTTTCACGGTGAATTCCTTGATGTAACTCTATCACATGGTAAGTAAGGCACTGCACTGCACTAGGATGTAAAAACCTGGGACATTTAAGAGGAATTAAGCTGCATGTCTTCTAGGGCAGAGCAGGCTGAAAGGGGGAGCACAATTACTGAGGTCCTCTGGCTCTGTAACGTCTGCACGAAAGATACAAGGCTTTCCACTTAAAGGCTGACCTAAACTTCAGAGCAGATACAAATATCACTTTGAGAGGATTTGTTTGGTGGAGTGACTCCAGTCCGTTAGCTGTTTAACAGGCTTCACAACCCTCCACAACAGGCCGAGCTGGAGCTGCAATACGATAGTCTCAAAATACTGTAAAAATATTTTAATGTTGCATAAAAGTAGCTGTTTCTCTCTCCTTATGTTGCTATTTTGCCCAAATATATCAATTTTGTGTGATTTATATTTTTGTTTTCTTTGTTTAATTCTGCCCCGCCCCCGCAGCCCTACCTGTGCACACAGGTGTGTGTTCGATGGTTGTAGAAGGATCCCAGAGGGCAGACGCAGCCCTCCTCACACTCCTCCCCACAGTGCTGCGGGACGGAGAGGGCGGAGCAACGGCGCTGGCAGGACGACACGCAGGTGCCATACTGCATGGTGGCAGGACAGGTGACCGCTGCAGAGAAAGGCAGTGTTAACAAAAAGACAGAGATTCATATTTCCATGTTGCTTCATAAATCTACAGAGCAGGAAGCTGCTGTGTGATTATTGTGGACAATTGTGCAAACAGTAGCATATTCACACATCCAGCAATTACAGAGCAACGTTTTTATTTAATAATTTAAAGTCCTGTTTCTGTCTAATCATCACTCTCTTCTAGTTCTGCTTTTGGTCTGTACGAACTTCTGAGCTCTTTAACTGCTAAATTCTCCCCAATGTTCTCCAGCAAACTTCTAACTTTATCTCTTCAAGTCTGAAGAGTTAATTTTACATTATTTTCTTGGTCTTAAAAGCACAATCAAGCTATTTAGAATTGCACCACTAAAGCAATGTCAGACTCAAAATGAAGTCTGGCACCTGCATAACCCACAGTGTGACTCATCTGCCAACAGTCTAGTCTGAGATTCAGGTGTGTTATGCCAGTAGCAGCTAATGTAGCGTCAAGCGGGTAGTCTCAGACAGAGATGAGGAGCTACAAAGGTCTGGCTTTGCTCACTTCTTTCTCCAAGAAAGAATATATTGTCAGCCCAAACTAACGCTTACTCAAGTGACATCACTGAAGGCAATTTAACAAAGATAGTTAGATAGAGTCTCATCAGCAGGTGGTCACATAATGACGTTTTGGGTTGATGGCTTCGGACACAAACCCAAAGAGTCAGTATCTGACAACCTGGGAATGAGACTCAAAAATCAACTCTCCATCTCCAGGAAGTTACATTTTCCTGTTTTTATGTATATCTATGGGCCACACCTGCTCTTTCTGTAATAGCTATTTTCTCGCCTGGTGATCAATAAAGTATTATCATAAAACATCACAACTTTACATTTTTAGGTGATTTAAATCTCAGTCATGGTTAAAGATAAGCTCTCTGATTGTATGATAGTGCTCTCAAATCTATGGGTATCAACAAGGAGCTGAGAAGAAAGTTTGGGACTTGGATTTGATATTGGGCACTATAACAAGAAGAGAAGAAAAAGTTAGAGAAGCAACATGGTTGGTCACTCAGATTAAAAGAATGGCACCTTGTGGCTCCATGCATTCCTTCAGTTCATTATTATATGTATTTCATGCATAGGTAACAGTGACAGGTGAATTAGAAATATGCTGAATACTCACCACAGTCCGGTATCTGCGATCGAAAGTCAACGATGACAGAGAATCTGCGGCAGTGGTGAGCGTAGTGGGCCAGCGCAGAGCAGAGGCAAGGCGTCCCGCACTTACAGGTGTCTGAGCGACACTGCTGATGGAAAGATGTCGGGCTGAGGTACTCATGGCAGGCAGAGAACAGATCCTGGTTCAGTACGTCACACATCTCTGAGGCGTAGGCCACTGAGAAGGGGAAGGAGCCGGTAGACAACACGCCAGACACATAAAAACTTTGAGAAATTGTAGAAACACCACTGAAACAGCAAAAAGCTAAAGGAGGAAGAGAAACTGACCGGCCTGCTGGTGTGTGTCACAGGGGTCGAGCTGAGGCGTACTCAAGCTAGTTGAACATGCTGACGAGACCCTCCAGGCATTTCCAAACAGCTGAGGAGTGCTTTCTATCATACCTGACGGAGACCTGCAGAAAAACAAAACACAGATTCAGATTCACAAGCTATGAAACAGCAAGCTCATTTTGCTTATCATACAGTGAAACTGATGTGAGGACGAGCCTGTTTAACTCGACTATACCAGGGTAAAAGTGAGTTTTCCCATTGCTGCTGCAGGTCCTCTAACATGCTGACGGCTAGCATTACAACAACACAGCTAGCTTAACATTAACTGTAGCTATAGCAACAACAAGCTAACTACTGCTGCTTCCGAAAAAATCCTCATACAATCTGTTTTGTTTGCTTGTTTGTTTCAGCACTGAGCTTAACTCTCTTTAACACCTCTGCTGTATAAAAACAGTTTTGACATGCTTATTTGCAGTTACTAGCATGTTGATCTACATGTTACATCTTAGTGTTTTTAGTGTTAAAGGTGTCCTGTTATACTTTTTCATTTATTTCCTTTACTTCAGTGTTTTATATAGGTTCTTGTGCTTATAAAAGTTATTGAAAGTTAAAAAGTCCACACCAACAGAAGCTCCTCTCTCTCACAGAAAACACTGCTCCTGAAACACCTCGTCAGTAGTCGTCAACGTGAGAATTAATACAAGCATTCAAAAGCATGGGCAAACGTATCCCAATGAGATAACTGAGCTACCATCCTGTCAACAGATGGGGGATTTACAAGTGGTAAACAGTGCATTACAGAGAGGCTTCTTCCTCTTGGATGAGAGGGGGAACATCTTTAAAAAAAGAAAGTCCAGTTGCCTTCATATGGCACCTAGATATACCATGACCTGGATGACTGAGAGTCTTCACCAACATAAAGCAACACTCTTCATCAAATTAAATACAGTGACATTTCAGCGTGGCCACAAATTTAAAGACAAACTAAATGTTGTCCTATCAGCCCCGTCTGCAGTCCCACCTCTGCCTCCGCCTCTCAGATGGACCTGGTGAACTTTGGAAATCAGCACAGCAGAGGAAAGGCACTATTGCTGTTTCTGACTTACTATCCTGATTGTTTGAGCCATTTAATGTGCCAGTTTTTATTAATTATGTCTAAAACAGCTGTTAACCAATAAAATGTAACTACTGTAGCTCTAAGGCTCATAAATGTAAAGCAACACTTTAAAAAAAACAACAGCGTCGGTGCTTGGCATCAAAGATGAAGTCAAAATATTAAACAGAGGATTCTGCAAGTCATCATTTTAGTCTTTTCCTGAGAGCGTCAGGTAAAGAGGATTCTTTCTAGTAGCATACGACCACTTGAGTCACCAACTGTGATGTATATCCATTTACAGCTGTTAGACAACATCCGCCCTTTATGGTCAGCCATTACGATGCGGTACAGTGGAGCCCCTATTCCACTAACAGTAAATTCCTTGTTGAAGTGGCGTGTCCAGTTGGGCGCTCATCTGGCCCGCCTAAAAGAGCTGATCAGAGAGCGAGGCTTTTGATGCCGAGCCGCCGCGCCAGTGTGCATTACAGAGGGAGAGTGTGAGAGAGAGAGCACTTCACCATCACCTCCCTCTCTGCCTCTGAAACAGGAGTATGCTCACTCTTTTTAATCATCAGAGGGGGGGTTAACGGGGGGCGCGGGAGGGGTCAAAGGTCAGCAGGCACACACTTACAGGAAGTCATCTTGAATGTTGCCGTTGAAGGTGCCGCACAGGCCCACTGTGTCATCCTTCCACAGCTCCTCAGCCTGCAGGTAGAGGCGAAACTCCTTCCAGCTGTACTGCAGACGCAGGCCGAACGCCGTCTTCACCTGGAGGAACATGGACGACAGCTCCTGGATGTGGAAGATGTCTGTGGACGAGAACATTGACACTTTGTTTAAGGTGCATTGCTACATCTTTTGCCATATTTCTGCCGTCTGTTCAGCACTGGGATGTTAGCAGGACTCTGGGTACATCCCAAGTCTTTAATTTGATATTCCCTCACTCCTCAATCCTCATTTGAACCTGAAGTTGTTCCGGTCGACCATTTGCAGGCTGTCCCAAAGCTCTTATTTCTACTGTGAGGAGTGAAGAGCGAGGAGGGATGGCTGACGTTGCTTCACACTTGAGAGGAAAAGACATCTCTTTTCTCTTAAAGCACATTTCTAGTTTCCTCTCTTTGCATGGTTTCCACACATCCTTGGTGGAAAGGACCAAGATGCAAGTGAGGGAACCATGGATGCAATTTCAGAGACTTGGGATACACCCTATGTAAGTCAATGATACAAACAAAACTTGTTTATAAAAAAAAAAATATTTCACAGCGCTAATATTGATCAAAACCTCCAGCGGTTTCACTTTTCATCTTGCAGTGATGTAGAAGTAAACTCCATCCATCATTGTCTGATGATTTCTCTTTGTATTAGTGCAGAACTGTACCTGTAACTGTACCAGACTATATTTATCAATTATTTGGACAATTAATCAATTCATTGTTTAGTTAATAAAATATGAAAAAAACCCTTACAAAATTCCCCAGACCTTACTGTCATCAGACAAGCAAATCCTCCCATTTGAGATGCTGGAATTATTAATCATAGGCAGTTTTTCTTTATAAATGCTTTCAAACAATTGAATCAAATGTGCTGTTCATTTATTTATTCATTCATTCATTTTCGGAAAAACTAAACCATTAATTGAGAACATGTTTCAACACTAGTTTTGATCTGTGTGATCTACTATAACATTTAATGTTTTTCTCTTTATGTCATGTTGTGTTATTGCACTTTGTATTTCTGTTGTACATGAAAGGCCCTATAAAGACTGATTGATTGATTTGCAACAGAACACAAAGTGCTGTAAGTGTTACTGTTGTTTTTATCCCCGAAGGGACCAAAACTCAGATCATTCTCACAGTTCATCACAAAACAAACAAAAGCCCGTCGACTTGATCAACAGAATGCTGCAGTCATGTAAACACTGGTGTGAAACGGGAGTAATACTCAGAGGGATTTTGCATTTTGTGCAACACAATGCGAGCGCTAACCCAGTAAAGTATTGGGAAAATTTCTGTTCAATAGCAGAGCGGTCATTCAATCCCTATCTGCCATGACCAGCAGAGTGCTGAAAGAAGTCAGACACTGGATGTGAACAATGTTGGAAGGTGATAAAAGATGTTACCGTCAGAATACGGCAGGGAGATGCGGTACTGTCCGGCCATGAAGACCTCTCCGACGTGACTCAGTGTAATCTCCGTTCTTGGATCCTCGTCAATAACCAGGTTAACTGATTGGATGCAGGCCCCGTCCAAATTCTGCAACGGAGACCAGATAAAGCATGTGAGCATTATCCCAAACAGCAGCAATTCAGATACACAACAGGACACACACTGAAATTAAATAATGGGAAGAGAGAGAGAGAGAACAAGAAGGAGAAGAAAAGTAAAAACAGTTGTAGTTTCTGTACTGAAGCACATCGCCAATTAGTTTCTCTGCCACTCTGATATTTTTAGAGTAAAGAAGCCTGCACGCCTGCTGACAGTAAGCGATCTGCCTCTATGAATCGTCTCTTTCATAAGTGGCAGAGCCCCATAGCCGAAAGGTTTTAGCAACCCCCTCCTCCTTCTACTCTTCCCATCATTCACCTCCTGTTTTCGCATAACCTTCTCTCTGTCCAAGTCCCCCACCCCTCCAGTGCCTCTCTTCACCTCCCTCCTCACTACAAAGCCGTCCACAGCTCTGTCAGTCAGGCCAGATAAGGTAATCCTGTTCAGTTGGCTGTTAGAGGTCTCAGGCCTCTGCTCTGATGAGTGGGACATCTTATATCTCGCCTCCTCCCCTCCATCGCCCCCTGTTTGCTGTGCAGCTCAAAGGCTGCTGGGAAATTGAAGGCTTGGAGAGAAGAAGCTGTCAGTCTTTTGTTGCTTTTCATCTTCATTATCTGCCACGGTTTGATCGGGACGTTTCCTCAAGGCTTTCATTGCTCTGAGTCGCAGCATGGCTCTTGAACAAAAATGACCCGGACTCAGCGGGGATTATTGAGCACTTAAATTATGATATGATCTACATGACAGACAAATTGCGTGAACCTGTAAGCCGAGACAGCAGAACCGTTTGATTGCAGAGAATAAAGCGGGAGAGGTGTGTGAGGGATGTCGAAGAAAGAAAATTAATCGCAATTCAACAAGAAGGAATTAAAAAATAAAAAATAAAAACAATAATGCAGACTGAACGTAACTCACAGCTCCACAGGGGGCGTTCTGGATGGTGACTGTGAACTTCCCTGAGCTGCGACTCTTGGCGAGGACGTACTGACACGTTGCAGGGAAGGTGAAGATCCGTCCGTCAAAGGATTGAAAATACATGTCACCAGTCACCGAGCACTCGCCTGTGGAGAGAGTGAGATCATTTTCACTTATTTCCTTCGTTCAGTCCACAGTGTGGTATCTACTGCGCAGACGACTTGTTCAAGAGCATTTCAATGGCATGTCTTTCAAGGTCTCTCCATGTTGTCGGAAAAGTTAGATTCCTTTGGATAACCAGGGAGTTTTCTATGTTCTTGTATCCTGTCTAAGACACTGTCTATTTCCTTGCCTTGCTCCCTCACTAGAGTGCTTCTTTTTACCCATTCCTTATCAGCGAGCTTCGTTTTTTTACCCTAATCTCTCCTTTCTTCTTTCTTGCTCCCTAGCCAGAGGGGTTACATGACTACAAAATGGAAGCTTGAGGGAGAGATGACTTGTTGAGTGCAGAGTGGGCAGTAATGTCCCTGGTGTTTAGGATTCGTCAATCTCACCAATGTGGCCTGGGTTCAGTTCCCGGTCAGGAAACTTCCTTTAAGAGCAGTAATAGCTCAGTCGATGTGGACTTGGTTTGGGAACTGGAAGGTTGCCTGTTTAGGTCCAGCACAGACCACAGTGTGTAGTTGGAGAGGCTCCACTTCAGCTCCCAGGCACTGCTTGGAGCACCAGCTGTATGGTAGCCCTGTCATTTCTCCAACTAATGCATGTCTGAAGGTCCTGCGTTTGTGCAGATTTTCGTGCGAATGTGTGTGATTAATAAGATTTAATGATTTAATTTAAAATTTTTGTTCTTTTTCCCTAATAAAATAATCACCTCCCATCACCACGCTTCTTTGAATTGATCGGCAGCAGAGTTTGAGTAAAAAATGTAACCACCCACCAAGGGAGGGCACAAACCTGGGCAGCTGTAGTCGGTACAGTTCCACACTCCACCCACACATGTGCTGAAACAGAAAGCAGAGATGTCCACAGGTGGGTAACATTAAAGGCCGAGCTAATCAGCAGCATCGCCGGCAGAAACTGGACACACTGAGCCCAGGTGGTCAGATCAGAGAAGATTAAAAGGACTGTATGGATTATGCAGGGTGATATCCAGTTTTTTTTATACATCATTGAGACGTGTAGTGCAACATGGTCTGACAGACGCAAAGGGAGTGAAAGAAGTTCATGAGTAGCTGGTACTCCTCACTGTTTCAAACATTTTTATGGGATAAAATAACAGTATTTGAACAGGTAAATTCAAGCTGCTATCCAGTTTCTTCATCTACAGTCTTGTTAAAATGATGCAGAAGGTAAGAGAGAGGTTAATTGTGCTCACCAGTTGTTGCATTCCTCCTGCAGCATCTGTCCAGATGGATAAAACATGCCATGGTACTCACAGGGACAGTCGGAGGGCGTCACACAGCCTCCGTCCTCGAAGATTAGACCTGAGGAGAGATAACAGATGATAATCTTCATATTATCCAGAGTTGAAAACATCAGACAAGATGAAAGATTATATCATGTTAATAAAGGACTAGATATTGATTTAAGACTTTTGAAGGATGCAAAAGTTGTGAACAATTAAGGAAAGGTGGTTTAAAAGGTGGTTAATTTATACATAAACAACTAATACATACAACTAATAAAGGATGCAATTGCAGGGAGTATTTCCAGGGTAATAAACAACACCAAAGATGAGAGAATCTAAATGCCAAATCACCTTCAGGACAGTAGCATCCGTCCAGGCAGGCCAGCTTGCTGTCGATGCATGTTCGCTCCAGGTTGCAGGACGCTGGGCAGCAGCTGATGCATTCTCTGTACTGCAGACCTAAGGAACACTGCTTCACTGGTCACAACAATGAAACACAACATAGATGTCAAACATTTTACACGGAGAAGTTGAGACTAGAGATCTCACATGCAGCAGATGAATCAGATAAACATTGACAGCTAACATAAGAGCAGCCACCTAAAGACAAGTTGAAAATAATATTAGTGGCAGGCAACACTGAAAGGAGTGAAACTAATTAATATTATTACATAGACATTTTTACATAAAATGAAATAAAGATGTATTAACTAATTTCTAGCTAGCTAACATTCTTTAGCTAACGGCTACAACAAAGCAAACATCTGATTTATAACACACGCCGCTTAAAGTACTGAAACAAAAGTGATTACATTTTGACAATTTTTACACAAAACAGACACAATTTTTTTTAATTTGTTTTACCTTAGTGTAATTTTAGGCACCATTCTCTCTTGCTAGCCTCTGTTCCACTACGTGACTTTCTGACTTTAACTCAGTTGAAGGTGACGTTTGCCACAGTAAGCTAATGCAGTTCTCCTAACCGTGACTGCCATATGTCATAGCAATTCATAATTTATCTCATGACTACAATAAATATAAGAAAAAATCTATTAAATAGATTTCTAAGATGCGTAATGATGAGATAAGGATACTGTATTTCCAATGGTTTTTTTCTTTTTCTTTTTTTTTCCTTTTTTGATGTTTCCCAAGAGGGGGAACTGAGTTTAAAATTCAGCTGCTGTAGAGTTCGGTAGGAACTTGAACGTGCAGCTTCTTGGTCCTCCGTGGCACGCAGTTAAAAACACCTGGAAAAACGTACCACAGTGAGGAATGTGCTGCCTCCAATCGTGCAGTGGGTGGTCAGCATGGGCGCAGGCCCGGGCATACTCGCTGAACACCTGGCATACCACATCACCGCTGGGACCCGACCTTCAACAGAGTAACAAACAGAGAAGGACTATTCGAGCGAAGCCAGGAGAGGTGTGGTCATAGAGGCAGGTACGTTGAACTGATCAGACTGTTCAGCTAAAACAAATAACTACCCACCAGCTGGAGGACCGTCTGCTAATGAATAAATCTTCAAACTAGTGTTGAAATGTAAAGCTGTAGATGAAAAAGTTTGTTGTAGTACGTTTGTATCAGTGATGTTCATCATGCAAGTGAACCTGATCAGGTACATTTGTTTCTGAACACAGTAAAGTCTTTAGACGTAGTCTTTGTTCCAAATCACTGTGAGTTAACAGAAACAGATTAGCCAGGGCTAATGTTACTCAGAGAAGGAGGGGCGCGTTCAGGATCGTGGACCTGAGCCACCGAGAGACACAACCAAGAGAGCTGAGAGTAGGTTTCAATCCAGAAACTAACAGAAGTGCTCACATTCTGCTTTGGACACATGGACAACACACTTCACCTGGCTGAAGATAAAAAAAATATGTTTAAGATGAGTGATGCCCAAAAATACTTACAAATACACGTAATTGTGGTACGCTCCCCTGAGGATGAAGCCTTTCCATTTTGGATGCTCCGCATTATCACAAGATCTAAGAAACTATAGCTATATTCCCACATATATATATATATATGAATTTGAGACCTTGCGCTTTCATCAAAAGCCAGAATCAGGTCAAAGGGAACACGAGTTATCTCAACAGGCAGTTCTGAACCTGGTGTTCTTACATGCAGAGGTCGTTGGAGCAGCTGGCCATGTAGGACAGTGGGCTGACGAAGTCGTGGCAGCTCTGAAATGGGGGATCCAGCAGCATCGCACACACCTCCTCCACTTTCTGCAGCCGCAAAACAGACACAGTTTTTCACTCGTGCAAAATTTACATCATGAATAACAAGTTTGTTTCAAGTCAGTTTTTTGTGTTGGATTTGCTGTTTATGTCAAAGGAGGATGTGTATCAAACCCCTTACCAGCAGGACATGAGCTTCCACTGCAGCACAGGGTGAGGGGAAGTCAGAAGGCACCATGGGACATCGGGCCTCGTGTGGATCCGCCTCCACCCAGCTATTCCCGAACATTTCTATGTCATGAGTCAGCACACCTGGGACGGAGAAAGAAACTGCTTTGTAAAAGGTCTGATTTGCTGAAATGAAGACAGGATCACAATGTTGAGGTCGTCAAAGGAGGGCAACTGGACTTGGACATGGTTTTCCTCTCGCCCAGACAAAGTCCACATTCTTAAAGGCTGGATTGTTCTGATTCCTGGCTTGATCCAAATATTACAATATATATTCAGTCATCTCACCTACTATTTGTGGACTTTATGTGTTGCATTATCATGCTTTTGTAAATGAAGTAAAATGTGTACCTGAATACATCCTCAGTCTTGGATTGATCAGATTGCAGTCTGTCTGGATGTGTGTACACCAGGATTCTTGTGTGGTTAAGTGCTGACTGATTATAATCTGATCCACTAAGATGCAGATAGATGCAGGTGACAGGAAGCTGAGCTGCTCTCACGCTCCGCGGTCAGATTTTAGAAGTGATGACTTAAACTACTGTGTAAATATCTGTGAACCCAAGACAACTAGAGGACTTTCCCTTTCCCCAATCCTGACGTCTACACTGCAGGACACTGCTAACCGTTGGATCATGTCACAGACAAAATGTTCTTACCATAACTCGTCTTCAGGTCATCCTGGACGTCTGCGTTGAAGTTCCCACACAGGCCACAGGTTCTGCCCACAAATTCAGGGCTGAGTTTGATATAAACGGAGCCGCTGCGTCCATCCCAGGCCAGCGTGAAGCCGTGCTGCTGCGTCACCAGAACGTACTGTGAGATCTGCTCCAGCTGCAGGTCGTGGATGTGATGAGGCAGCTGCAAACTAAATACAGAGACAGTGAACACACCACGAGAAACTGAAATAAATTGTCAATCCTGATTTAAGGAATTCCTAAAAAAGTGGAAACAAATATATAAGGAGTATGAGGATGCTCTGTTGTGTGTTGTGTTATATCACTGACCTTTGGCCTTTGAAGGTCACGTTGGTGGCGTGCAGCCGAACCTCACCCTCCCACGGGAGGAAGAGGCTGACGGATCGCTGGCAGGTGTAGGGAGCGGAGCTGCAGCCTGGGTCATTGTGGACCTGCAAGCAGCAAGACGCAACATGGAAACAAAGTATGTTTATATTTATTTAGGACGCAGTTAACGGTTTGTGTTGAAAACTGTTGTAGTGTCATGCCATGCATTATACCTCTTAAAGGATCATACCAGTGTTTTTTCATGTTTTCCCTCCATCAACTACAAATCCTCACATAACAAGTTTTTCAATGGATTTCCTAACTTTCAGACATCATTTCAGTTCATTTCACAACACCATGAAAATAAACTTGCAAACACCTAAAACTTAAACCTGCAGTGCAGAAGATGTGTCTCCCCCTTCTGGCAGCGAGACTAATGACTCAAACACTATTGACTTGCTTGTGACGCTATAGGCTGCTATATTCCTGTTTGTCGAGCCTATTGGTCCCGATGTTGTTTGAAGCACCAAGCAACATAATAGAAATTTAGTGCACCTCTGAATGTTTTTTTCTGCATGTATCTGTTTCACACTGACACCAAGCGCATGTCGACCAACACCTAAAAACAGATGAAAACCATGCATTGTTTTGGCCTGATTTTATTCCCTTTTTATTTTATTCCCTTCCCTTTGTTTTAACTTATCTGACTGATTTTCTTTAGTTTTCTTTAGTTAAAGAAAGTTACGTCAGCAGAGGGTTGTACTTTAATTCAATCACGCAGAATCTGTGATGTATTTTCTGCAAACCACAGACACCACAACAGCTACTGTAGATGTACAAAACAAGACAAAACTTGAAGTAAAAAGAGTTAAAATGCTGAAACTCAACCCTAAAAGTAACACAAACACACACACACGCACACACACACCCCAATTTGCCATTTTATGGCATTGTTGATGATTAAGTGTTGGGTTTGTCTACTGCAAAAGAAAACGTCCTCTCACCTCCTTCTTACATGTTCAGCACTGTAGTTTTTTGGGGTTATTTTTGTTTGTTTGTTAATGAATTTCTCCTCTTTATTAATATCAGTATTAATGTACTATCAATAATCATAATGCATTTGGATCTTTTCATGTTCACTGTTTGGTTTGGTTTTCCCATACACGGATACAGTATCTGCTGCCTTTTCAGGGGAACAAAGTCGCGGTCTGTTGCAGATGCTTTCAAGGCATAGTGGGTAATTGCAGTATTTAATGGTAATTGACTCTAATAACCAGATAGCTTTCACTAATCTTCAGAGCAAATCTTTTCCTCAGGCAGAGACTAAACCTCGCAGAAGTCAGAAAGGAGAGTGTGTTTTAGAGCAGGACGCCACAGAGTCCAAGCGTTCCTCGACTGGGAGCAGGCGTCGGACCGGAGCATTCTGGGCAGCTTCTAGTCGGGAGGATTTATTTCGTCGAGTCTGAACTGACCTGGACGACGATGCTGGCCTGGGTGGTTTCTTCACAGTCCCTCAGCAGAGTGTATGTGCACCGACCGGGGAAGTAGTAGTAGAGGCCGTCAAAGGTCTCAAAGTTGTACTGGCCCCACGTCCTGCATGTCATCTCCCTCTCGAAGCCAGGATTTGGAACTGGGCAGATAAATTGGGGTGGAAAATAAATGATTATGAAAGAATTTCTCATCACTTAAATGCACAGTATGTAATTTAACATCAGTAGCATGGGATCATGGGAGGAGAATCTAATAGAGGTTGAAAGGCTCTAAATCTTTATGCAGAAATATTGATTAATAGAGCTTTTTGTGCCAATGCAGAATTCTGCCAGTTTTCTCAACATGGAACAACAGGAAATTATAAAGCAGATTACTGCAGTAATATCAAGATAATGACTATGAAGTTGATTTGTTTGGGAAACAGAGGAAATGATCTCACCCTGCTGGCAGTTTTTGCCGTCTTTTACAATAATGTGATTTTACAACTTTGATATGATGGACCAAATTACTTGTTAAGAAGACAGAATCAGACTTTTTGTCGAGGTAAACTACAGCTGAGGTAACCAGAAATTGTGTTGATTATATACATGAACAACCCTTCTTTCAAAAACGTATATTTTGCCTAATAGTTATAAAAGAGCAGGGATCAAAACTGAAATTTCCTTTCAAATAAGTGCAAGTGATGCTGCACGTACTACAATTTTGCCCATAACACGATAAATGCAGTATGACAAAAACTACTACGCTGAAACTACTTCATCTTATTCATTTCTTCACCACCAACTTAGTGAAAAACATTAAATTGACTCAAATGGGCTCTAGAAAGAAGAATGTCAGGTGTGTGGTTTACCTGTCTGACATCTGTGTCCAGTGGCCTGATACAAGCTGCAGTCACATGACTCAGACTGAACACATTGTCCTCCGTTCAGGCAGGGAAACACACATGGCTCCGCTGAGAGACAACAAACAACCAAACAAACAATTCATCTGACTGGAAATAACAATTCTCCTTTTTAGGTTTTTTCACACAAAGTTTCATCATTCAGTCATTTAGATGCATCTGAATCATACCTGATAAAGGTCGACCATTATGATGAAGTAAATGAAATTGAAATGACTATTTGTGCTTCTGGTTTCTAATCATTTAGTATTTCACAGGTAATAAAAGTATGAAAAAAAAGATTAAACATTTCTTGACTGTGCCAAATTTTCTCTGTGCATCCGTGCTAACAAACGAAAAGTCAACATCTGTCAGCACTCATATGCAGTTGTGGGGCCCCAAAAAACGTTCAAGTCACTGAACGCACCACCAAACACCGAACAATGGCTGCTCATCCTGCAGTAACACCATCTGCTCAGTGGACTTACAGCTTGTCTGCCCAGTCAGCCATGTCCCACACAAGCATAGGTACCATACAGGGGTTTTGGTGTTGGGGGATGGGGATGGGGATGGAGGGGGGGTTAATGAATCCGATAAAAGCTAATTTCCTTCTGTTCAGTCTGTGATGGGGAAGGAAAGCAGAGGGCTCATTTGTTGCTTTGTTTGAAGTCACATTACAAAACGTTCTAGTGGTTCAGAAATGGCATCTGAAGGTAGCTGTGAATACTTTGGACCTCTTTAGCCAGAATGCCTGTCTGGTCTCCAGCTTCAGCTTCAGGTCAGGAGTCAACATTCATGCCATAAGAACAATTTGAATAAGGCAGTGGCTTTAAGTCTGAGGGATACAGACTGAAAAATGATATACAAGAATTTTGCCAGACATCAGTCTTTTCCCTAATTTCATCATCTGGAAGGACTTAAACCTGGTGAGATTTGTGATGTTGCATTTCCAAACTAAATGTCATCTGCACACATTTAACATCCATATGAACCATATGTAGATTCCATCCATACAAACCTACCTGGAGTCCTACGAAGCGATGACTTCAAGGCTTCCTTCGCCTGCCTGGTGAGCAGTGAAATATTAACTGGATGCTCATCTGGTGAAAAGACTCTACTGACTGAGTTTCCTGGTGACGCTGACCCAGGTGATGATTGGTTTGATGGCACTTGATCAGATGGTGGTGAATTTGATTGGTTATGTGATGTTAAACTGGATGATATGTGGAGTGAAGTTTTTGAGCTGTTTTTGGATTGATCAGCTGCTATTAATGCGGGTGGTGAGTGATTAGAAAATGCTGATGTGAGTGATGATTGGTTTGATGTGTTTGAGCTGGTTTTTGATTGGTTCTGTGGTATTTGACTGGATGCTGATTGGCTAGATTTTGTAGTACTGCCTTTTGATTTGTCAGATAAGGTCTTGGCTGGTGTTTTGCTGTCTGGTGATTGACTGGCTGGCACTACATTGGATGGTGATTTGCTGGATTTTGGTGTGCTTGTTGGTGATTGGCTGGGTGGTGTTGTTCTGCTTGTTGATTGGCTGGCTGGACCTGTGGTGGTTGGGGATTGGTTTTGTGGTGCTCTGGTGGTTGGTGATTCGCTGGCTGGACCTGTGGTGGTTGGTGATTGGCTAGGAAGTCCTATATTTGTCACTGATTGAACAGATTGCGCTTTACTGCCTCGTAATTGGCTAGCTTGTACTGGGCTAGTTGATGATTGGCTGACTGGTGCTGTTGTGGTTCGAGATTGGCTAGTTTGTGTTGTGCGTTCTGGTGATTGGCTGGTTTGTGTTGTGCTGCCTGGTGATTGGCTGGCTGATGCTGTGATGGATGGTGATTGAATGGATGTTGCTGGGCTAGTTGATGATGGGCTAGCTGGTGTTGTACTGCCGGTTGATTGGCTGGTTTGTGCTGTGGTGGTTGGAGATTGGCTGGTTTGTGTTGTGCGTCCTGGTGATTGGCTGGTTTGTGTTGTGCTTCCTGGTGATTGGCTAGCTGATCCTGGGCTGGTTTGTAATTGGTTGGATTGTGCTGTCTTGGTTGCTGATTGACTGGCTGGTACTGTACTGCCTGGTGATTGGCTGGTTTGTTCTGTGCTGCTTTGTGATTGACTGGATGTTTCTGGGCTAGTTGATGTTGTGCTGCTTGGTGATTGGCTGGATGTTGCTGTTCTTGATGGTGTTTGACTAGATGTTGCTGGGGTTGCAGATGATTGGTCAGAGCTGACGGTCCATGAGGAGGTCGGTGTCCTCTCTGTGCTGGAGGACATGGGGTTGGACGTCAGGTTGGACGCAGCGGTCCTGCTGACCGGTGAATGACTGGAGGAAGACGTGTTGGCTTCTAACACAGCAGCTGCTGTCTGGAGGTCCTTCAAGGAGAGAAACTGAATCAACAAGTATTTCATGCAACAGTTGCAACCATTCAGTCATAAAGCCATAATCCGATCCGGTCTAGCAACGTTTCAGAGGCTCTTCCAACCAAATATATTAAATCTGATCATTTTCATATTGGCCCTTGGCACAAAGAAAGGGAGGAGGCAATTTCAGCAAACCAAAATTAAGTCCCTGTAACGCCGTCTGATTCTTTTAATTAATTCCATAATATCAAGCAAATCTGGAAAAACAAGCTCAGCTCTCGGGTGACAGATTAATAAAGCTTTGATTAAAATGTAAGACACCCAAAGCTTTTTACAATTATGTGTTCTGTTTGGGGCAAAAATTCCTCCCAGAATTACGCTGGTTGTTGCCAAATGAGAGTCCTGACTTTTGAGGATGGAACCGAGGCAGCGCTGGGAAAAGAAGAGGCTGGAGAGAAAAGAGCTGTCATCCAGCCTTCATTAACAACTCCTCTGTGACTTCCAACTCAGCTTTCCCATCCAGGTCGACAAACCCCACCTTCCCCTCCACCACCTCCCCCGTGTGTTTTTCCCATTTCGGAGGATCTTTGTTGTATGATATATGAAGTGAGGGGATGTTTATGGAGAAGTTTTCTGAAATAAAATGTGAATATGTTTTAGCCACCAGGTTTTACAGTTTGCCGTGCTGAAATTAAGCCGTCCCAGAAGGAAAAAAAACTTGGGTTGGTTTGAATATCTGGAGCCTTTTCACATGAAAACTGTCCTTATTTTGATGGACAGATATTAAGCAGAAAATACAAAGTAACAGCAGCTTTAATTAAAAAATATTGACATTCACAGAAACCATCAGTCGGACATTTTTTTCTACCTGGATACCTGAGCTCTCAAACCAAGTCTTTCATCTCAAAGAGCAGGAACAAAGCAGATGCTAAGAGTGAAGGGTGGGAGGGTATGAGGTGTGTGGCTATGCATTATTAATCAGTGATCGGTATCAGGAGATATCGAGACTTAGCAGGTCAGACTCGAAC
Organism: Pagrus major; assembly: GCF_040436345.1. Lineage (NCBI taxonomy): Eukaryota > Metazoa > Chordata > Actinopteri > Spariformes > Sparidae > Pagrus > Pagrus major. Next base: position 16,879,174 of record NC_133218.1, on the reverse strand, counting down.
ACAGCAGATGTCACGATGCATTGATTGAACTAAGGGCGAAGTTAAAGCTCAGAGATCTGACATGAGATAGATCTCCTGACCTGTGCTACTAATTGCTTTGTTCGTTTACTAACCCCTATAGTTTGGACCGGATTCTCACGCCTCCCTGAGCCAAAGGGAAGCCGGACAAAAGGAGCGACCACATTCAGGCAGATGGAGGGTCAGATAGAAGAAGGTTGAGACAACAGACCAGCTACTGTATATTCCTGCTGGGACTCCCTCACATGTCGGCATCCGGTGAACAAATGTCACTTGGAGCAATTTTACTACTTTTGCATGCCTTTAAATGCACATCAGGTCATATCTTTACGTGTCATCGAGGTGTAGTTTCGGCCAGGTCTCATGGGAAACTTGTCCGTTCTTTGTGGTTTTTCTTTTGTGCAAACATACACATGACATGTATGTTTGTACAAAAGAAAACTATCATTTAAAATACCAACATAAAAGCATTTAAATACAACGTGACGAGACATTTTTAAACTGAATTTGATTTGTCAAATAGTATCTGAAAAACCTATAAAAAAAATAATGACTGCCACTTTCTTAACCATATGATAGAAAAACATGTCAACAATCTGCGTCTAAAGCTACACAATGCCATCTGTTATCTATCTGCAGAGGGTGTATATTTACAACCTTGTGTATATTTAAATTGTATAAATATTTGGCTATACATCTACTGTTATGTATATATTGTTGTGAAGCTACATCTATAAGCAGTTAGTGAATATATCTGAAGTTTATACAGGAATACTGAGCATAAGTTATTGGAATAAAATCCCTTCAGGTGACGGTTGTTGTTTCCTTTTCTCTGTGTTTTGGTGTGAGCGATGCAGATTTTTGGGGTGATCTCTGGCTGTGTGTTTGCCGCCTGAAGCAGCTCCATCAGCATCAATGATCAATGCGGCTGCCTACCTGCCCTCCCTGGGAAGCGGTGTCCCATTTCTGCTGCTTTATCCTGCTGCTCCCGCTGCTGGGACAGAGAGAACAAGGAGAGGTTTGTTCCCGCTGCAGCATTCCCCCTGACACCACAAACCCACCACCAACCACGAACCGACCAGAACACCAAATAACAAAAAAAACCTAACTATCAATCAACCAGACGAGCACTGCCTGCTCCGTGAAATACTACTGACTAAGAGCAACCTAAAACAACCAGGGCTGCACCTAACAATCATTTCAATATCAATTTGATTTGCAGATTGTTTTCTCGATCAGCTGACTGACCAGTTGGTCTATAAACCGTCAGAAAACATTGAAATATGCAGCTTGCAATTTTGCAAAGCCTGTGTTGACATATTTTGTGCAACCAAACAGTCCAAAGGTTAAAAATCTTCTGTCACTCAACTTCCATATAGAGGACAAAAACAGAAAATATTAACACTTGAGAAGCAACAAAACTGTCATTTTTGACAATTTTTTGCTTAAAAAATAAAATAAATGATTAATCAACTATAAAAAAATGTTGCCCTCTAATGTTCTGTTGATCGGCTAATTGATTAAGCGTCAATTATTTCAGCCCTTGTTACAACAATAACATGCGTTGTTATTGTTAATATTTGTATTAGTAGGTTATTTTAACTATTGTTATTATTGCTAATTGAAATTATTAAAAAAAAATATGAAATGGGAAAAAATATATATAATAAAATATAAAATAGATAATTCTAAATGTAAATGACATGTAGCTTGTATACATTTTTTGACATTAAACTAAACTATTAAAATTAAATCAAAATTAATAAAACAACACACAATGATACTAAGATAATTCAATATTTAAAAAATAAAATAACTCACTTATTAAATTCTCCCAAGTTAGAAAGGTTCACTCTCTCAACACCCCAGGACAGATGCGCTGAAATCAAGAAAAAACAATAAAATATAAGATAGTCTGAATAAATAAAAATTGATCACGTCAATGTAACTCAAATAAAAGGAGATCAAATAAAGTGAAAAGAGAGAATCCACATTAAGACAAGAGAGAACAGTTGAGACTAGAGAAGACGCTCAGCTGACATGTGAGAGATGAACCCGCTGACATCTGATTTACTCTGAACTTTAAAACGGAACAATTATAAAATCTTTCTTTGTATTTTCCATTTAATCTTCCAGAACAGCAGCTCGGACTCAAAGTTTGTGACTCACCTTGATAAATTAGGACAAAATACAAAGATAATAAGTGGAAAAGCCTTCTCCAGCTCCGTCTTAAATAGGGATCCATTCGTGTTTCGCGGATCCGCAGTCAGTCGGGTTTGGACAGCATCACCTGTTGAAAAGCCTCCGGCTGGACTCCCGCTGCTCCCTGCGCTGCTCCATCCGGCTCATCCCCGAGCGGCCCGCCGCGCGCCTCAAGAACCGAGGCACCTGCTCATTAGCATAAAATATGCACAGGTGGGCGCGCGGGTGGGCGTGGCTGAGACAGGGCGATAACACACAAGCAGCGGTGCTCCGATACTGATGATCTGAGCCCCGGCTGAAGATATGAAATAAACCAGCTGTGTTTCCAGGTTAGGTTTGATTTACTGGTTTAATATCATTTAAATCCACATATAACTAACCACAGTGACGTGACTTGGACCAGGCTCAGTTTGCTGTTTACACAAAGTCTGAATCAAACCTTACAAACATAAACTGACAGGTGTAACTGTGCAGTGGTGACACTGAGCAGAAGCCATGAGAACAGCGCCCCCCTGTGGTCCACAGTCAGTGGAGCATTACAGCGGCATGTGAGGCAGCAGAGACCATCAGACAAGATGAAACTTACAAGATGAATCCTTAATTAAAAGTCATATTTTAAACAATGAAAAAATACGCAATTTTCAAAGTATCACATATTAAGGAAGACTTTGATTGACTAAACCTGACCAAAATGTCAACATTGCAATTTAAACGTGCAAGCAGACTGTCTGGCCATTTCTGGTGCTTTCTACGTAAATGTTTGACCTAATAATCTTTTTAACTCCAGTTTACATGTTGTTTATTAATCAAACGTTTGCATTGCTGTGATGGGGTTGAATTATCATTTCACATATTTGAGAGAGATGTTGATGAAGGTTCTCAGTCATCCAGGCCATGGTAATTCTGAGTGCTGTGTCGTAGGCAACTGGACTTGTTGAACAGTTTCTTGAAGACGTTTCACCTCTCATCCAAGAGGCTTCTTCAGTTCGAACTGACCAGCAGAGTCTGGACAGCAGAGTCTTGACCTGAGGAGTTCTCCTCAGATCAAGACTCATTTTCCAAAATACATTTAGATGTTTCAAACGGAAAACATTTCAGGTCCAGCGTGTAGGATTTAGTGGCATCTAGTGGTGTAGTTGCACATTGCAACCAGCTTAACACCCCTCACCCCAGCCACTAAAAATGCAATAGGTCTCTCTAGGGTCAGTTTTTGCTTTTTTGTTCCTTCCTGGGCTACCGTAGAAACATGGCAGTGTAAGATGTCGGAATCCATAGAGGATGACCCACTCCCACTAAAGATATAAAACGCTCGGTAATAACAAAAAAAATTCTCAGTTTCAGGTGATAATACACTGATAAAACATAATGATTGTTATTATAGTCCATTTCTGCCGTCATCGTGATGTCACCCATAGGTTTCTGAAGAGCCAGAATGAGTGGGTGGTACCAGCTGTCCCATCTTGGCAGTACCTGACTCCTCCTTCTACTGGCTAATCAATAATGGAACCACCTAGCTAGAAGCTGCCAAGCTAGCTCAGGCTAGAAAACTATCTGTGTTCACACATAAATATGAGCCAATTCTGCCTCATGTCATTCAGGTGAGTTTGACTGCAGGATCATTTTTGTTTATTTTAGTTACTTGCATGAGTTTGAGGGTGTATTGGGCCCAAACAGCCTGAATACATTATTGTACATTACACTCAAGATAACGAGCAAACAGTCAGCACCAAGGGCGTGTGTGTGTGTCTGTGTTTGTGTTTGTGTTCAGTTTTGTCTTCTAACCATCTTTTCTCCATTTCCTCTCCATTCAGCAGTCACATAAAGAATAACAGTACGTAACAGTGGATTTCGGCACCTCTTTGCTGCAGACAGCTTGAGAAGCGAGAGTGAAGCTACATCCTCTTTTTAATACAAAAGTTTTTAAAAAAAACTCTGCATGCCCCCCTGAACTCTGGGTCTTTGTTCCTTCTGAAGCTTGAGGCGAACATGGCAGCTTCGGCAGAGTTTTGCCAGTTAACGCTAACAGGGTCAGTCATCAATCCAAAACACCAGCATCTGTCCCTCCGCTCCGGTCTGTTAGTGTTATTATGCACACAGCAAGCCGTATTATTTGTCTGATATCTGCATTAAAAATTCTCCAAAAGGCATCAACACCACAAACACAGCCACAGCTCTCGGCTAGCTGTCACTCAAAGCCCTTAATTATGCATGACCTTAAGACACCAAAACAGTTTTTTGTACCAGGCTGTAAACATTTTAACATGGGCTCTCATAGGGGTTCACTACAGGAACTGCAGCTTTTGGTTAATTTGCTTTGGCTTTTTTTTTTGCCACTTTCTGCCAAGAGTTCCTCCTAAATCCTACACACTGGGCCTTTAATATTTCCTTCTTTGTTGGGTGTCCTCTGGATGCTGTTCAGACTGTGACGACCTGATCTGAACCCAAACATACTGCCTCCTAATACCTGACAGGAAACACACACCTTTCATATCACTAGTGACCCCAGTGTCACCAGCTGCACGGATTTGTATTAGCATGTGAAAGTCTGGAGGAAACTCCTGCGTCTGTCTGTCTGTCTGCTGTCTGGGTAAAAAGGCCTTTGACTGACTGAAGCCCTCAGAGACCCCAACAGGCTTTGTGTCGCCCAGCCAGGAGGTGTCTGCTTTCATAAATGGAAACAGGACCAGCAGAGAGGGGGGCAGAGTGGAGGTAGGTTTTAAGAGGCAGCATTAAAAAACTGGAAGTGTGTCTGATTCTTAAGTGCGATTAGTCTGTTGCTCTGTCACACACACTGCTTCAGGTCCTTGTCTTTAAGGGCGTGGAGACTGAAGCATCCCTCTGAGGCGTACAAGGCTTTTGCCCCATCACACACACACACACACACTCACACACATACACACACACACACACATGCAGTGTACAGGAAAGCTGGCGCCTGCTTTGTGCCCTGCAGACGGCTCATTAAAGCTCCCATGAAATGACTGATTGTTTTCTGTAGATTTATGTGTTTCTGCATGAAGTTAGATGTTGTGCACCTGAACAATACGTCTGATAATATTTTATCTCAATACTCTCTGACCTCACTAACCTGTTTGACACTCAGCCCCCAAATGCACAACTACCTACTGAAGACTTAAATATTAATAAGAGTTTACAGGCATGTTAACAGCTCTGTGAGGCTGTACTGAGGCACATGGTGTTTTAAGATAAATGCTAACATCAATATACAAACATGCTGAGGTTTAGCAAGTGTAATGCCATGTTCACAATTTTAGTTTAAAGGAGACCTGTATTCCTTTCCTTCAGTGTTTTATAAATGCTCCTGTACTGTACATGGAAAAGATCTTGAAAATAAAAAAGGTCAAAGTGTGTAACAACAGAAGCCCCTCTCTCCAACAGAAGACATTGCTCCTGAAATGCCTCGTCAGTGGTCATCACCCAAAGTATTCGACAAAACAAAATTTTGACCTGATGATGATGCTGGAGAAAAGTTAACAGATCAACAATGTCTACACAACAAGGAGTTTTCAGTTGCGTGTCACCATTCCATGGCCTGAAGGACCAAGCTAGCTAAACATTTAAAAGGTAACTCATCAATTTTACACATTGAGGCTCCAGAGGAAGCCACATATCAACTTTTTTAATCCATGAAATCTTTCAAAACTTACGCACCTACATTACCCACAATGCAACTGGGTCGCTGAGTGACATCACCGCAGGCAATTTATCAGATTGCATGCAGCATCCTCTGGAGCCATAAAAAGCTTTTACTATTTTTTCCTTATATAAAGTGGTACTCCCCGAGGCCTGTAAACACAATTTATATGTTTAGTGTGTAAAATTGATGGAGCTACCCTTTAATTCTCTTAAATTTAAGGCACGCTTTGCCCCCATCCTATGAGCGTTGGAAGAGGTTCAGTACAATGTAGAGCTGAAAATGAAGTTCTTTACAGAAACTAGATAAAATATGGAAACTGCTTGTATCACTCATCAGAACTCGGTCTGGGGTTCAGCCAAAAAAAAGTCAGTATTCTGCTTCTAGCTTTTCTATTTTTCCTGAGGACAGCATGAATATGTTATATATTGATGCTGCAGCGGTTGACACTGAAGGTTTTGATCCTGGCTGGGGCAGGGCCCTTCTGTTTGCATGTTCTCCCCATGCTTGGGTGAGTTTCCTCCATCATCAGAAACATGCACATTAGATTAAGGCACTGGCCTCCATCTGGAGCTGGTCCTCGGGCACTGTGCTTCCGCTGCCCACTGCTGATAAAGATTTGTCAGTAAAAAGGAATACAGATCAACAGCACCACAAAATGAGTCACTAAATTTTAGCAAAGTGTACCTAATAAACTGCCAACAGAAAGTAGGTATTTTATCTACTTGTGTGAATAAACCAAAACAGACGCTATCTGGAGTAAAGTGGCAGCACAAAGCAGGAATCATGCTGAACACAAAAGGTTACAATTTACATCTGTAACTAGTTGCTGACAACAATCTCATCCTCATAAAACACATCAGACCTGAATCCATACAAACAAAATCAGGTGCAAAGGAAAACACTCATTGTTTGGAATTTTAGCATATCAGAGACTCATTCAAAGATCACTCAGCCAACACTTCCACCTGTTCAGGGTCTTATTTATGAATGAATAACTGTGGGTTTGCGTACACAGAGGAGTGAGGAATCAAGTACATGAACCATTTCTGATCTAATAGTGATAATCTGTATGGAAGCTGAGAGTTTTTGAATCCAGTATCTCATCCCTCAGTTGTATTAAATATTTTTCTTCTCAAAATCATGAGATAAAAGATGTTTTTTTCACAAGATAACAGATGAGATGGCTGACAGCTACTGCATGTATCAGAGCTTTTTGAGGGGAATATCGGAATCTTTGATCAATTGAGGATCCATCAATCTTCTGTTTCTCTTCAGTTTACAGTCACTCAGGGTCTCAGAGCTGCTCGCCTCTCTGGATGCCAACAGCAGCAGGACAAAACGTGATATTTCTTGATAGCAGAAGGAACATTTGTAATTAGATTTGTTATCAAATATCTGTCAGTTATGTTATATTAAGAAATAGAAAGCTTAGAACTGAAGCCACAATATGTCCTACAGAGGGAGTGACCTCCAGATAACTAAATAAAACAAATCAGTCATGTCCCCTCTCAGCTTCTGTAAATCAATGTTCATTTTTAATTCAAAGGCAAGTTCTCATACAGATTAAAGACGGTGTCATATCTTGAAAAAAAAGCTAAAACTTCACACTATCTACACATCAGGGAATTAAAAATGCATAAATATTTACACAAAGTGTTTGAATGATTTGACACATTTGAAAGAAGACAGCTGTCAGAAAACATTAGGGTATGTACAGAATATAAGGAGTGTCGCCAACTTGAAATATCTTTGTAGGTGTGTTCATCTGTTGGATCTTCTAGTGCATCAGCCAACAAACCGGGGGCACTATCAGCCAAAGAGATATTTAGTTTTTTTTAACAGAATCTCATAATTAGATGTAAATTAAATCCATACAAAAAAAATGAGCCGAACGTGAATCAAACTTGACTCCCATCTTAGTTTCCTTAGGTTTGCCTCTTAAGTGAAACAGCAGACTACCAGAGGATTTAACACTCCTTCTGCTCTGCATTCAGTGTATGTGTGTATGTGAACTCGAGGATCTTTGGATTGAGAGTCCTGCACACTGCTGGTGTGCTGCGTTATCTGGGCCGGTGGTTGGCGAGGAGGAAGTCCTTATCTTTGCAGGTGAGGCAGAGTTTGAGGTTCCTGAGTGAACCACCGGCGGCGTAAAACGCCCAAATGCCCATCAGGAACAAGATGACATAGGTTGGAACCAGGCTGGCGACGTACTCGGGGTTCTGGAAGGTCTGCATGAGAAGAGAAACAGATAAACACAAAACATGAAAATACATACAAAGATAACCACTCTATGCTCTTTTTCCAATTTCCTTCTTGTTTTGATGTAGTGCTTTTTTTTTTTATTTACATGAACTTAAGTAACCACAAACCCAGTTTTCATTACCCCGTCCCTCACCCTTAGCAACACTCACCAGACAGGAAACGATGAGGTGGCTGATGACGACAGCAGCCACGGCCCACCAGCGCTGCTTCTCACAGGCATCAAAGAAGACAACGCCCCAGAACATGTGAAGCAGGATGATGGCCATGGTCATGAAGGCTGAAAGAGTCAAAGGGTTACATGAAGGATTGTGTAAACTCCAACTAAGTTAATCCTCATCATATTCCCACTATTGCATTACTAGGATGCACTTTTCCTTAACTTGCCTCTATGAAAGGGGGCAGGAACATTTTACATTTGGTTTGTATGAGTAGAGAGCCAAAACAGTTTACCGACTTCACAAACTAAAAACATTCTCGGAGTGTTTTGACACAAATTCATCTATGTCTGGGTAGGACAAAGACACATACACACATTACAGTGTCAAATTACACACTGCAGCTAACTGGACATCACTGTGGGCAATGCTACCTGAGGACAGGAAGTAGTGCTGAGAGTCTCCATGGATCCCGACAGTCCCCGGCCCCACAGAGTCAGCCAGGATGTTCACAACCGAGAACGCTCCACTCATGAAGCCGAAGCCAAGGCCAGACACTGAAACAAAACAACAGCAGGGGAGAGTTTTATTCCAATGCTACATTTGGCATTGGATTTGGTGTTTAAGATCATTTAGAGACAGAAAAAGTGTCTTGCTCAGATTTTTTGTCCACCAGTCAGCACTGAGAAGTTTATTTTATAACTGTAAAATATCTCCCTCAGTGTATATATTAATTCTTTATTAACAAAATGTAAAGGATCTAGTGAATTAGTATCGTACTTCTATGAGACACAAGAGACCCAGACTTTTATAAAAGAGTAGTTAAAACGAAGCAGCAGAGGCATCGAGGTCCTGACTTTCAGTCCATAGTGCCTCAATGCTTTGTAAATGTCCACATCTTTCAAGTGTTCACAGGCTGCGTACTAGTACTTCCATGACAAGTATTAATTTGATATGTAAAATCAGTGAAATGCCACTTTAAGAAAAATAAAAAAAACTTAATGGCCAAAAACAGTTAGCAACATGATTTTCAAACTCTCAAATGTCAACACAGATGTCAAGAGACAAAAGGTGATCAGTGGTCACTCATCGGATTCCATCATCCTGTTCAGCAGCAGCACCTTTCACAGAGCAACATGCAACTACAGTCAGTGTTGAATAAAAAAAGCAACAGATATAGTGAAGTGAAGTGCAGACTAACTGTACCGTAGGCCAGCTGCCGTATGGAGATCGGCATGGTTTCCTCCTGACTGAGAGTGAGGAGGCCTTCATTTGCCTTCCTGCAGGAAAGCACACACAAGCACACACATCAGTGTTTTAGTCCTAAGTTTCACTGTGTCGTAAACAAGAACATCAATAGGAAATATGTGTGTCAGTCAGTGGAAGATGATATGAGCTGCAACAATGACCCTTTAACAGAAAAGGACTAAAGGTGGGAAACTGGACCAAACTGGGACACGAGGACAGAAAAACATCCTGGGAAAATACTCATCAAGGTATGAAGATGATGATGATGATGATGATGATGATGATGAGAGTGCAGAGGTTCCCTTTTTTCTTGTAAGACGACTTAATGTTTAACTTTTTAAAAATGTTTCAAACAGGAGTCTTTATAATTGTCACTTGCAGCCCTGAATCTGAAATAACTTCTTACTGACAAGCACTTACAAAGTTACAAGCGTAGATTAATACAACTAGGCAAAAAATTTTTTAAAAATGACAACATCAACAAAAACTGATTTTATGTGTGCAAACAAGTTTCAAGTCTCTGCATGTTTACTGTCACAATTCAGAAACAACAAATTGCTTTTGAAAATCATCAGCAGTAATTTTTAGCATATCAGTTTGTGCTATAAGGTCTAAAAAAACAGCGATACGGCAACGATACTGTTAATAATACTGAAATACTGAATCAGTGGCCATTCAGACAACTGGATTAACACAGATTATAAAACTTTAGTGGCCTCTGGTGGCTGCTGATGCTCAATAGAATTTTCCAATTCTGAGCTAAAACCTCATTCTCAGCAGATTTTGATTCAGGTAAACTCAAATAAGGCAGAGTGCATATTTAACTACATCTGATATTTGAGTCCGATGTTCACGTGCAGTACTGACCCATGAAACAACACACAAAGAAAACAGAGCTGGTGTGACAGGTGCAGGAAGATCTTAGAAAACAGAAAAAAGGGTTTTATCTTTGGAAAACTGTTTTGCTTTCTAACTGGCAGCAGCATTTTAAAGTCACAGTTTAATTCACTTTTGACTTAACCACATATTACATAATATTTTTTTCATATAAAGTGGTTAAGTATGTTGATTTGTTAAGCACCCACTACAAAATCAGTAAGATTTGCAAAGAATATCCTGTGTACAATTATGTTGTAGTATGTGTATGTTAATATATAAGATTGACTTTGTTTCTACCAAAACATACAACTCTAAACTGATTGAGACGAGGAAAACGTTGGTAACAGACTCAGTGCCAGATGAAAAGATTCACACTGAATAGTGATGAGTGATTATGTGAATTTTTTGTGACAGAGACAGTGTTAAAGACGACTATGTGTAAAACCGTCAGAAAGCTGTGAACACTGTGGCAGCGCCTTACTTCAGCAGCTTGTAGTAAGCGAAGCGGAAGGTTTCTTGCAGCAGGACGGACAGCACCACGCCGAAGATGAGGAGACCTTTTTGCTGCGCCGCGCTGTCCTTATTACTGATCTGAACAGAGATGAACCACACCAGAGAGGACAGCAACAGAGACACCAACCAGAAAAATGCTCTGGAAGGAAAATAACAAGAAATACTCAATTAGTTATATGGGGGGAAAAAATACTCAGGCAGATATGACATTAATTTAATTATGGCATCTGAGAGGATTACTGAATATGGTATTTTGTCTGATTTCAGTCCAATGACTCTGCCAGATCTATGTTGCACGGCATCTATACTGACCTGGTTATCTTTGATTAAGACTTTCTCAAGCTCTTATTAATCACAAATGGCTGTGACATCCAGCCTTACAGTCTAAGTAAATGCTTTAAAGTAGGCAATTCCTATAGGGTATTCACTTTTCGACAGGCTGTCCATTTTTGGCACAATACCAGCCTGAGAATGAGATACAGCTTGAAGGCTTACCAAGTAGGAGACAGCAGGACATGAATGTTCATGTCATAATCACTGAGATCAGAATGGCACCTTATAGCATTGAGCACTGAGATAACCTAGAAAAACAGATTATCTGACCTGAACTGATTCTTTATAGTATTACTGACTTTAGGTCAAGGAGAAATACAAATATTTACAATTGAGAAGTTGGAACAACAGAGTTTAGGGAATTTTTGCTTCAGAGATAACAATTAAATGGAAGCTAACAGTAGCAGCTAGCTAATGAAGCGGTCTGTTAGCTAGCTAGCTAGCTAGCTCTAGTAAATACTGTGTTTTATCTGATTAAAAACGTGATAATAGTGTCGGTAGCACTCTATTATCATGAGCATAAGTTTACTCTCCCCCAACTTTGATGGGTATCTCACCCTGCTATGAGGAAGATGACCCTCAGGGGCTCCCGGGCGATGGTAAACAGGAACAGAGCGATGGCTGGGCCGAAGGCAATGAAGGTGCAGCCGAAAAACACCGCCGCCGTCATTTTGGCTCTTCGTTGGGGAAGTCAGCGTCCAGCAGCGCTACTTTACAAAGACCTTCTCTTGTTCCTTTGAAGGGGGATTTACAGATACTTGTCTTTAAATCTCACAAATCGTGTCTTTCTGTTGTCTTGAATGGTTCACTTCACTTCCTTCTTCTTCCATACAGGCGTATCACAGGGTCTGCTCGTGACGTCACATGTTGTCACGTGAGCGAGAAAAAACACCCCAAAACTTTATTGTAAACAAATATAATGACAAACACATTAAAAACCACTGACCCACAATTTCTGGAAGAAAAAAAACATGTCAAGACTTTTATAAAATTCATGGGAACTTGAGAAATCCTACAGCTGGACTCCAAATATTATATATATATTTATATATTATATTTATTTATTTATATGTATACTTATCTTACTGTATATGTGTTTAACAGTGCTGTGTGTGACATGGAGCTTCCCTGAGTGAACCTCCCAAAAGGATTAATAAAGTCGTCTAAGTCTAAATTTTTGATTGAATTTCAGGCTTTTTGTGATTCCTTGTATGTGTATTCTCAGCCTCACCAATCACTCATTTTTCACTAGGTTGGGTTGAAATTTGTCCTGAACATCAATGAGACCCTAAGGAAACTTGCATGGAAACATGTTTTTATTTAAATAGTTGGTGCTGAATGGTAAACAGTAATAAAATAATAAAATTAAGTCATTTTTTACCCAAATGAAGAATCTGTCATTTTCAAAAATTCTTATCTCCACTAGTTTTCATATTCTGCTATATTCAACATGATCTGTGGCATTCAATTTTCTATGGAGGACCAATTATCATCTGTATTCAATGGAGCTGCATTAATACTACACAGAAACAAAGTTTGGCTACAAGAAAGTGAAAACTAGTGGAGATGTGGATTTTTGAAAATGACTTTGCTCAGGCAAGTTTCTTAGAGTCTCATTGATTTTCAGGACACATTTCAACCTAATCCAGTGTTTAGTCATGCAAATTCCCATATATATATATGTATATATGTATAATTGACCTGGAGTTCTGCGGCCAACAAGGAAAACATAAGCAGCATTTGTCAAGAATGGCAAGAAATACACCACGTCTGTGTTACTAATCTTCTGAATATCCATGTTCACACATGTTTCAGTGTTCCCATGATGTGTTTACAGGCAAAACACTTACTACCTCTGTTACAAAAGTAATGAAATGATAACAATAAACATATGCAGTCTATTTAAAACACTAAAAAAAGTAGTGCCAAGTTAATGTTTTTTACACTAATGAAATGCCTGTCTATTATTTGTTTAACTTGTTTATTTTATTCCTTTCGAGTTTACTGTTGTACTTACATAACTTAACTTGTGTCATTGTTATCATTTGTGGTCCTTAAATGTGTTTGTCTTGATTTATCCTTGTAGAGCACACATACAATGTTTTCTGTCCCAGCCTTTTTCTATTTAAAGATTTATCAAATTATCATCATGAAACATACAAAGGCTTCACACCACATATTTATTCCATCATTTGTACAATTTTCCAACAGCTTGGATTCACATAATACACATAAATGAATGATGCTAATAAACAGCAGAACAACACAGTGATGTTTAAGCTTCTGTCTCGAACATCTTCTTTCTGCCGTCCATCCCGGCCTTGTCTTCAATGTTCTTCCTCCAGTCGCCTGTTTGCTTCTCCTGAGAGAAACACATGGAAAGAAAAGCATCAGATTCACATCAATAATCTAATGATAAATGGTTTGTGAAGGGTTATGATTTTTAGTCGGGTCTGTTGTTGTGATTGCTTGATATTAATCTAAATTACTGTTGTGTATTAATGAGCCAAAAACTGATTTGAGAGATGAAACCACACAATTGAGAGGAGCACAAGGAATCAATAAAACGAAATTAAATTTAATTGTGCCCTAATTTTCCTTCAGTGTCTGATGTAAAATCTGGAGCACCCACCTCCTCTTTCACCTCCTTCTTGACCTGCTTCAGGTTGGCTCTCAGGTCCATGGACACTTTATGTTTGGAGCCCAGCAGAGCAGCCAGCATGGTGTCGGCCGACATCCGCACCTTCTTCAGGGCCGGCTTCTTAAACTTACCCTTCAGTTCCTGAACCATCAACTTCAGGTCATCAATCTGACAGAGGAGACACTTACTCAGACATGTGTGTTGTGCGTGTATCAACAACACATGGTCTTCTTAAATGGCATGGGTAGTCTTGAAAATCCATCCACATTTAAAAATTATGTAAAGCGTTTTAAAATCTTGTAGCTATATATGTATAATTTTGGTGATACTAGTTTAGTTTCTTGAGGCTGTTTTTATTTGATTCATTGGGAGTTATATGAAAATCAAATGACGCTGGTGTGATCTTTCACCAAACTTCAATTAACCTCAGAAGACGTACCTCCTTGTTGGACTTTGTAACTTTGGTCTCCATGTCGTATCGCTCCTCATCCACCAAATCAATCTGCTTGTGAAGTTTCCGGCACAGCTCCTGGTGTTGAAGTAGAAAGGAAAAGAGAGAAGTGATGGTTGAAACTTTATTCACATACAAGGCTGATGCACTAAGCAGAGGATCCACTCTCAACACTTTATGCTACTAATCCAATTTTCTGCCACCCCCTACTCTTACTATGTGTTAAATTATTTTGTGTTACAATATAGCATGTAGATTAATACATATATAAAGCCACAGTATATAGGTTTCTCTAAACATCAAGATATTTCAAATTGAAGCTGCATTGATTGATTTTTTTACTCCTTGTTTTTGCCACTTGGGGGCAGTGGAACAAGTTGAAACACAGCCTGGACATATTATTACCTTACAGTATAAAGTTGTTCATAAACTTGTTAGCAAAACTTGTACATGTGCTTATTTACACATCCAGCCTATACAAAACAACTGTATGATTTATTCTGGTGAAACTGATGAAACTGATGATAAAAATACTATATTGCCTCTCGTTTTAGCTCTTGTTAAAGTCAAAACATTGAGCTGAAAGAGGCTAAAAAAGATGAGGGGAAATCCATGCAATACTTTTGATACACACTGTTAATTATGAAAATAAGAATGAAAACATTTTTGAATGAACTTTAATCTCAACGGTTCTCTATTTATGAGTTCATTCTATGCTATGATTCACATTAAGACATGGAAATAAACATTTAGGCATTTTAAAAACAATTAATTGTTTTGTTTTGTTTTTTTAAATACATATACATGTGGTCTTTTAAAGCCCAAGAGAAAGTACTATAGAGACATAATTAAATGTTGCCCTCATATGGTGTAAACACATCCAACTTCATGCTTGATTTGTGCTTCTCTCTTGGCACTGACAGCAAGGGGACACTTATGAGAGACTGGAGGGATTCAGATTCACTAAATGTACAAGTGAAGTCTTATAAGCTTACTGGTCTTGTGGTTCCCAATTAAAGCACAAAACTCATTTGAACAACAGTGGAGCATAACAAACATGAGGTTCTCCTGTCTGTATTTTTAGTGTTCAACAACAGGAGCTCCCATGGGATTTTTGTTTCCCCATGCCCCACCAGTGTCTCCTGGGAGCAGCTCTTGA
This sequence comes from Pagrus major, assembly GCF_040436345.1. Taxonomy (NCBI): domain Eukaryota; kingdom Metazoa; phylum Chordata; class Actinopteri; order Spariformes; family Sparidae; genus Pagrus; species Pagrus major. Next base: position 16,863,655 of record NC_133218.1, on the reverse strand, counting down.
ATGTCTAAATATAACAATTATGTGTTTGTTAAAATGGTAATGTGTTTACATGTAATGGGCAAATACAGTATGCATAAACATTTAGCCCAGAGCATGAACTGACAGTGGATATCAGCTCTACAGTTTTATAAACCTGCTAAGATAAAGATCAGCCATGTTCATCATCTGAGTGTTTCTGTCCTCCACCCAGCATCCAGGTGGTGGAGGTTTACCTGGAGCTCCTGCATGCAGCCTGGGTTGGAGAGGGTGGGGCACTTCTCCTCCATGTACTGCATCTTCTCCTTCTCGGCCTCCTGTGCCTCCTCATCCAGCATCGCCTCACCGATCTGCAGCAGCAAGCTCTGAGAGGAAGGCGAGGAGAGAGTCTTGGTCTGTGTTTGTGTTATGATATTCAGTGTTGCTGTTTTTAACTGTTTATGTATCCTATTCTGTCCTTAAAACATGCAAAAACCCTATTAAGTCTATTATCGTAAGAAGTCACAGTACAGAAATACATCAACAAGTCAAAGTCAACACATCAACGAAGGCATAAAGTATTACTGTGTTTATTTTATTGTAATTATTTTAATTGCAGTAACAAATTTTCAACATGCTGCATTAAAACCTCTTATATAGTTTCTTCTTTTCCTTACTTTTTCCTCCTGTAAATATTCACTATTGGCTTCATGTAACAATTATTCTGCCATTTATTCAGCAGAAAAACTCACTCAAGATCAGAGATTTCAATCTTAACACCCTGGTTCAACAAAGAAGTAATATGAAACTGATTTTTAAAAAAGAATTAGATAGAGTTCTCATATTTATAGGTGGAAGGTTGGATACTCCCATTAAAAAACACCATGGTATGTAGGCCAATTAATATTCACAGACATTTTCATCACCCTTTTTTACCTGATGGTCACCAAAAGTGAGTAGAAATAATCATCTGAGGATCTTCAACATTTATACCAACTTTTGAGATATCTTTATTTTAACCAAAGGTTAAAGGACAATAGGTCACGCTCTGTTTGGAGGGGTCACAAGCCAAAAAAAGAGTCGGGAGCCACCGCAACAGATGACCACTTGACCAGCATTGTCCTAAAGGTTGTTTGTGGAACATGATGTATTTATTTGCTGGACTAAAAATTCCAGTTTCATGATTAAAAAACAGTTTCATAAATGCTAATGGTTCCTCATGTGTACAAGCTTCTAATTCATGTCCTGTACTATTTTAATATGTTCCCATCAAACACTTAGTAAACTGCTTTTACAAGCACAGCAAGAACGTGTTTAGTTTTTAACATAAATAAAAACAAAACAAAACAAATAAAAAACTCCAGGCCTTCATCAGCACCATCTTACTGTACCTTGAGCTGACTCCTCCGGCTCGACGACATCTTTTTCCTTTAGAGAAACAGGAAGAAGAAGGAAAATAAGATTTACATCATAATTCTTTGAGTTTTATCGATTCAGAAAGTTTCCTCAGTGCAGATCAGGACTTACTCTGCCATCCTGACTGATTCCTGCCTGCAGAAGCGAGATGAATGAGAGTACTGCAGCTTTGTGGTCTGTTTATAGGTTTTGGTTCAGTGTGTGTGTGTGTGATGGACCAGTAGCAGTTGTCCTCAGAAGCTGTTGGTTGAATTCCTGACAGGGGTCAATGGCGGCAGCTGAGCCTCAAACAAACACTTCAGGAATCTCTAGACAATGTAGGACCAAGACAAGGACTACACAGTTTTAGTTGAGATTTTTAAAGGGTTGGGTTTAACTTAGATAAGCTTGGTTAAATGCGAGGATAGGATGGCAATGTTCTAACTTTTCTTATTGGCAACAAATCTCACAAAAAAACAAAACAAAACCAACAGTGAAGTATTGTGTGTATCAAAGCTGATTTATCTTCTTCGACTGTGCAAAGAGCGCCATTGTTTTCCCAAAAATCATGGAAAACACAACAATGAGACAGTGTTGCTCTGGGTGACATGTTCCTTTATTACCACAAACACACGCTGTTCTTGATTTTGACTCAATCCTACATAAATCATTCTGCTGCCTCAAATACTCACAGCAAAAAATGTGGATTAATCCGCCACTAAAAATAGTTCCCAACAAATGTTCTTTTTCCTCTTGTATGAGTTGTGTTTGCTAAAAACTACAGCAACCAGCTGTTTTAGAATATTATTGAGCCTTTTTAAAATATGGAACAAAATTATTGTGAACTGTATTTAAAGATTTATGTCTTCAGTAGGAACCGATGGGCTTTAGACTGAGATGGACTAACACATTGGTTATGGTCTTTTTATGGGATTTGTATAAACGTCTAAGAGTGGACTATTAACTACTATGACAGTGATGATACTATACAGTATGTGAAAGATATAATTGTCTTAAACAATGCTGCAGTCAGTAACAATTGAGCCAGTAAACTGAAGCAAATTCATCAACAGAACTCTGCTGTCAGGAGACAAAGTGTGATATTTATAAAGTCTCTTCTGTGACATTTGAAGAGAGAATAAAACCAGCCAGCACATGATCTTCTATAAGGACAATGAAAGCTCAGTTCACTAAACTGTGGAGGGATTTTTTCTGCTGTCCTTGATTTCCTCTGAGTCAGCTCAGCTGTAGTCTGTAACAGCTGACTGCTCCTTTCATCCATCTGTGTTTGTTTCATTCCTTCCTTCCATTAGTTCACGGACAGTAATGTGAGCACAGCAGAGATTCATATGTGGTTACATAAAAATAAATATATGTCGCTGGATAGTGAACTGTTAAAGTGAATGTCAACCGTTATGTTAAAAGTATTTGATAACACTTTTCAGGTTGTGTTTAATGTAAAGAAAGCAACTGAATGTGGCATATGAAAAACTTTTCCCAGAGATGATGTCGATTATTAAAGATCTGCAGAGACAAAAAAAATAGAAAATATTTTTCTCGCACCTGTTCGCAGAGAGGTTTGTGGATTAGTAACCAGATTGTGAAAACAGATGTTTATTACTGATTGAACCTGAACTCATTTAAATAGATTCTCATTTTTGTGAAGAAAAGTAAATGTAGCTGAGTAACAGAAAGTTGTAAGAGGAGAGATGGATGTGTTGCTGGTGGTGAACCAGAAAAAGCCTCCCAGCAGCTGTCAGCTCTAAACTGGGAGGATTTATTGCTCTTACTGGTTCCCATTATATTCACCTGCTAAAACAACCTGGGAGGGAAGGACACACACACACACACACACACACACACACAGACACACAGACACACACACACACACACACACACACACACACACACACACACACACACACACACACACACACACACGCACACACACACACACACAGTGATGAAATGTAACTAAGCACATTTACTTACTGTACTTACAATCAATAGGTACTGGTACTTTACTGGAGGCAAATATTTTACTTATACTCCTTTACAACAAGTTCCTTACTTTAGTTAATGGTTACTTTACAGTTTGCATGCTGCGCCATAAAAGTACAATATTGGCATCAAAATATTAGTTAAAACTAGTTAAAGTATCAAAAGTAAAAATGCACATTATGAATAATGATGCATTTCAGAAAAATATACAGCCTATATCATGTCAGGATCTTTTTCTTTGTTTTTATTGTTTTATCATAAATGTCATGGTTATTATGATTATGATTATTAGTCATAGTCCACCAATGATAATAAGCACAATATGGGATCTGGAGTCACATTCATAAACCTTAATTTCTTTAAAGGTACACTATCTAGTTTTAGGGAAGACATTTTAATCAAAAGAGAAAGATTGTTTTTGACTGATTTCTTTATGCATAAACAAACTAAATAAACAAACTCTTTGTTTTCATGATGGAATAAACTGAATAAACAAACTGACCTTAAAGGAAGACACAGTTTCATACTGTTTTACTTTGTTTATATGTGGCGGACCCTGCCACCTTTGTAGCTTCAAACTGTTCTGGGGACTTTATTTTCCTCTGAGAACAGCTTGTTTATTCAGTTATGGGAAAAATAAATATTTCTGAGTTTGTATTATTACCTCATTAATATTGTAAATAATAAAATTGTGAGTTTGAATTTCTTCTCCAAAAACTACACACTGCCCCTTTAATATCTTGTCCCTTACAGCAAAATGTAAAAACATCGGGCTGGTCTAATTAAATTTAATGAGATTTTCGGTAGTCACAAAATTACCGGAAGTCGATATCTCCTCTTGTCAAGAGGGCTTTTATTGTGAACTTGCTGACCGGAAGTGATGCAGCATAATTAGGACTAGCTTGACAGTGGTGTGAAGATGGCGGCGTACAGTCGCACTCAGCTGCTGCTGCTGCTGTTATCGTTACTGGGTCTCTGCGGCTTCGGCTCCGTCCTCGGGTCGAAGGCAGCCAGCGGCCCGGCCGAGCCGCCCAACCCGCCGGTCATCAGAGCCGCAGATCCCCCGGCAAAGGATGCACCTGCCGCGGCTGCTGCTGCTGCTGCCGCCGCTGGGGCCTCACAGCCTCGAAGGGCGACCGGTTGGAAGCTGTCGGAGGAGGAGGCCTGCCGGGAGGACCTGACCCGCCTCTGCCCCAAACACACCTGGACCAACAACCTGGCCGTGCTGGAGTGCCTGCAGGACCGCAGAGAGGTAAGCGACCTGCGGCGGGGCTGGAAGGGTTCACACCGGTCCCGGGAGGTGATGGGGATGTGCTGGGTGTGTCGCCCCGGAGGTTCAGACCCACACCGGCTGTCAGCGTGATACTGATGGAGAGGCGAACATCTGCACCTGCTCCAGCCTCTACACGCTCTTACACACAGCTGATTAGTCTGAGGCAGATATTCATATTTTCCTCCACACTCCAAGAGCTACTAATATTTTGACCACAACAACATGTGAGAAATATTTAAATTATGCAATATTACAGAGGAGTAACTTCAAGTGTCTCGGACACACTTTTCACAGATGTAGTAAACTTCCTCTTCCACCACACTCAGCCTGTCCCCATCTGTAGTAACTAAATAAATATAGTCTAAAATATATGATGTGTTACTGAAGTCTGGTAATATTAGAGGTCAAATTAACATTGTATACAGATATACAGATAGCGTCTATTCAAATACTGTATGTACCCTAATCAAAGAGTTTGACATATAAACTAAACAAAAGTGACTGATGTGAAAAAAGACCATAAACAGTAAAAGAAGAGTTTAATATCTCAGATTTGAGATGTTGTCTAGTGTCCAAAGATCTCTCAACAGTCTGTAGTTTTGCCTTAATGCAAAATGTACTGATTATTTGGATTTCTAATATTTTACTTAATTAGTTAATTGTACATTTGAAATATCATATAATAACATAAAGGCCTAAATGCTGTTTCAAAGTCCTCTCCACAATCGATTAGTCGCTGGACAGAAAATGTAAATATCCTTGTAAATGAAATGTGTTTGGGTTTTTCAACCAAGACAAGCTATTTGAAGACGTAAGACCCATCAGAAATTTACTTTGCTTTTGTTTGTTTGTTTATACGATATATTGACCTAAAACTACCATGTTGGCCACTCTTACTCCACCTGTATAACTGGCACGTTCAATTAAATTGTACAGTACTCAGTTTAATGCAGAGGTTTGATGTAGTTTGAGGTTTTCCCACCTCTGCACGCCTCACACTGCACCTGCTTACTGCCACCTCAGTAAGGTAATAATAAACCTGAGTGAGGCGTGAGGTGTGTCACATGACTGACAGGGTGAAGATAAACCACAGTTTTCCTGCTTGTGTTCTGTTTCTTTGTCGCCGTGATAAAACATAATCCAAGCTATTATTTTTCACACTGATCACAATCTGTTTCCAGATTTGCCGCCCACATGCACACATTAATTTTGGATAGTTATTTTGGAAGTGAATGTGAGGATCAGTGGTGAAAGTACATTCACCCATACTTTACTTAAATAGGCAAAAGTTTTGAGGTTCTTGCACTTTACTTGACTAATAGATATCAAACATATAGGTTAATCTACCCAGCGGTATATGAAGTATTAAAAATACATCAGTACATCAGTAATTATAATCCGTTAATAAAATACATATTTTTCTTTTTGGTACTTTGTGGTACCCATATGTTGCTCATTTTCATTCTCTGTTCACTTGCTTTCATTTTTAAAAAACACAATATTTTTCTCATACTGTCCATTGCTGCAGCACCTGTATTCACCCTCTGTCTGTCTGAACGCTCTGTTTTACCTCCTGTCCCTCCTGAAAACCCCAGTCTGCTATGATTGGTCAGCTTCCACAGGCCTGAGCGGGCATCGCCCACCAAGTCTTTATATGAGTTCTGCCGGTGTTTTTGCATCCTTGGCCATGCTGGGGGCGTAGCTCAGGGCGGTGACTGTATGGTTGTGACATCACAACCTTACAGAAGTCCTGACAGCTCGTTCGACAGCAAAGTTTCTAAATATATAGGCTGCATGCACTTCTCCGTGGATTGAGGGTTTAGATAGTTTCACAGTGTTGTTATAGCACCTAGACATGCTGGATAATCAAAAAAGACATGGAACCTCACTTTTTACAACATGGGACCTCTATGCAGTATCTTGCTGCTCATACCATGTACGTTTAGTGCAGTAAGGTTTCGAATGCAGGACATTTACTTGTGACAGAATAATTGTTGGATAGTTGGAAGCACAGTACAATGGCTATAAAATAATGACATCATCGCTTTCACCGTGCTGTTTTGTCTGCCACTAGGCATGAAGTCTCCTGGAAAAATTAAGACTGAACAATGATCCAGTCAGACTGGCAGTCTGCCACCATTTCTATCTGCTTCATTTCATCACATTATAGACTAAACGAATGAACAAACTCGTGTTTTGTCCTGTGTTGTTGGTAGTTGTTACTGCGTGGAAAACGGAAAGCGATCCAGTTCTCTTTGCGACAGTGGCGCCAACAATAATACCACTTGGAAACGCCAAGGCGGGAAAGTTGTAAAGTTGTTTCCACTTTAGGTAAAAGATCTGAGCACTTTTTCCACCGCTGACTTTAATGATGAGTCGTTTAATTGATTAAATTATCAACAGCAGTTATTAGACTTGTGCAGTTTTGGAGTCCACTTGTTTAGTTTATGTGTCCAGTCAGGTGACCCCTCACAGTGTAGACTGTCACACAGAGCTGCTGCTCTTCTTGAGGACAGAGGCTGATTTGAATTTGCAAAACTCATTCAGGCAAATTTGTGACATTGGACTTGACTTGACTATTTTGAAAATGGATTAATTGCAAGCTAAAATACTGGTTCCAGCGAACACGTTTCACGGGTTTCCTGCTCATCTTTGTCTTGTGTGATCTTGAATTTTATGTCTTTCGTCGTGGACTGTTGGTTGGAGATGAAGAGGCAGTTTTATGGGCGTTATGAACTTGCGATGGCCGTTTCCTGACATTTTAAAGACCAGATTTGGCAGGATGTTTGGCAGATTCATTGATAATGAAAATGATCTTCAGCTGCAGCCTTAAACTCAACATATAAGCATCTAGTGGCATTTTGTTGAATTCTGCAGTTGTTTCCTCTTCTTTTTCTCCGTCATTCAGAGTTTGGTCTCTGATCTATTAGAGGTACACATCAGATGTGATGAAGAGTAGTACCCCAATTTAATCTGTCCAGTTTTCTCTCACACACACGCACACCTTAACCTCCCATACCAAACTTCTGTGTTAAAAATAATAGGTGTAATGATTTGAGTCTTAGAGAATTACGTGTGAAATGTTGTACTCAATGTTGACACTTAATCTTTATCTATTTGAATGGATTTGAATTTACATCTTTAGGGTTCATCAATTTAAATGTAAAATGTAAGGGTCCAGTATTTAAAAAAACTGAATTCAAATTTCTCAAAATTCAGTTGAGTCAAATTTGCATCTGAAGATTAAAGTATTCAAAAAAAATTTTTAAAAATCAGGTTGCTCAAATGGGATTGGTTAAATACAGGCACTAAAATTCAGCATTTAATAAATGTACATTCTTGAATCAATCCTGAATATTGGTTGACTCAGTTTTTTAGATCAGAATTGTATCAACATAAATGTATTTATACTGTATCATTTATTTATATTAATATCTTTGTTAATTTGTGCACCATAATCAAAAATAACAAAGATCATGGTTGTGAAATTGCACCACTTTAAATCACCTTATTGAAAAAGACAAGAAAACCACCTGATATCAGATACGTGGCTTTTAAAATAAAATATTTCAGTGTTCTAAAATCAGCATTTAAATGTCAACAATAAGAACACAGTGGTTTGATAATGGGTTTATAACACATGATAACATCCTGTACACAGATGTAAGTGTTTATTGATGTTTTTTTAAACAACTATAACTCTTCATGTGAAACACGGTTGAAATGATATGAAATATGTCTTCATAGGAGACGTTATAACTGTTGATGCCGCACATTCATGATTTATAAACACGTGAAAACTGCTGACGTGCAGTTAAACATATTGAAAGAATGAACATAAAACTGGACTCTTTCACCCCAGAACCATGTTGACGTCAGCCTCCACCTTCCCCCATCATGCTGACGTCAAATACACACACACACGGACACACACGGACACACACACACACACACACACACACACAGTCCTCCTCCTCCTCCTCCTGAGCGATGTCCTCTTTACAGAGATAATTACAGCGCTTCAACCCTATAACAGCTGTGGCCTCCTGAAGAGGTAAATGACTCTTATAAATCTGCCTCCTCTCCAGAGAAAGACACCCCCCACCGACACACACACTCTCTCACACACACACACAGCCTAGACGCAGCGCTGGCAGTGAAGCAGCGTGTGGTTACTGAACAGACAGTGTTTGAGTATTTATTTGTGGTGATCTAAGCCCTGAAATCCGACACTTGAGAGACATTTGAGGAAACGCAGTTACAATCTGACTACTGAACAGGAAGTCACTTTGTCGCAGCACAAAGAGCCCTGTGGACATTTTTAGTGGTCATTGAGTCAGTTTGTCACTTACTGACTGTGGATTGACAGTGTGTGAGGATGCTGTTGTGGATCTTAGAACAGCTTCACTCCGCCTCACAGAGAGGGAGGCAGAGTGAAGCTTTCTGTCAGTGCAGCTTTTTACTCTGTTGCCAGCAGATTTATTTTGATTATCGTTCACTACATACAGATGCTGGCTGTCCATTTATTAAGACTTTCATCACAACATCACTATGTACGTGAGTGGTTCCCTGCCTGGGGGTCGGAGGCCTCTCAAGGTCTCACAAGATGAATCTAAGGGGTTGTGAGATAATTACTGTGGCAGGAAATGTTCATTTCTTCAACAAAAACTCATTGACAGACTATTTTTCCAATTGGAAATGCAACTAAAATTGAACAAGAAGTGACCTGTGAAAACAAGAACTATGACTGTCCAACATAATTGCGATTCACGATATTATCCTGATTATCATCGAAATAGTTTTAAAAGATTTAAGATAAGATATAAGATAAAAGCTAAAATGGCACTAAACATAGTGGAATCACTTAAACCTTACATTCTGTTAGGAAACAAGCATATTTTTATTGCGTCACAGAGAGGACACACATCTCCTTTTTTTTCGTGAAAAACAATCAAGAAATCTTAAGTAACTTCCTGCACAAATAAAGGATACAGAAATGATGGTAACCTCATCTCGCACATCCGATTTAAATTGTTTTTGTGGGGGAAACAATGCGCAAGCTTGCCTTCAGCCATGGTGACAGACTCAGGCAATTCAAAATAAATCAAGAAACCTATATAGGACTGTTCGTCAGCGAGCTGGACGGCTTTTTCAGGTCATTCATTCAAGGATATTGACGATTATTGTGAGTGGTGCTGACTTTGTCCGTCTGCATTACGTCGCCGAGCATGTGGATATATCAGAGCTTTCTGCCGCTTGCTGCTGCTGTAAACAAGGTTGGTAAGACCTGGTTGCGGCGTGAAGCTAAAACAGTGAGCTATTAGAGGCTCCTGTAGCGCTACTGACTTGTAGACAATTCTCTGTGGATGCAACACTGCAAGAAACATGTAGTCACTTGAATGACTTTTATTCACAGTCTGGTGCTGCAGACAACCAAAGAATGTTGCACAACAGGCATTTGTGTTACAGTAAACCTACAATAAACCCTTTGTTGGCTTAAATTTAGTGGTTGGTTTCACACTGCCAACTTTCCTGACTTTATCTTATTGTGTTTTCTGTGATATAAACAGAGTTCTGTCACATTACCCCCAGACACAATTATCCGTGTTACCACTTCAGTTTGATCAGTCTATGTGATTAATCTGGTCTTATTTCAGAGGCCTTTGATGTGAACGGAACAGCTCCTCCTTGATTAATTACCCATAGTTGAACTAATTAGACATTTTTATCTAAGAGACCACTGAGGGTCTTTTTCCTCATTACGGTTGTTCCTCTGTCTCTGAAACATTTAGTGGAAATGGCATTTTAAAGTCAGAAGGAGGCTTTTTGTCTTTGTTCCCGTGGGTTGAGGAGAGTTAACATGAAGTGGCTTTCATGTCTTTTTACTGCAAAGTGACGCGAAGCTGTACGAACAGCTTCTCCCCACTGTGTTTGCTCTGATAGTCAAGGATGTCTGTGACTATCTGTGAGGAGCCTCTGCTGCTTTGTTCACATGAAACTGCAGCACAGAAACATTTCACTGTGCCAGTCACTTGATGTGATATTGCTACCAGTTTCCTTATAGCTGGTTGTTCTCGTTTTTTTGAAACAAAGTAAAGGAACAGTACAGGAAATGCATTCACTGCATTTTCCATCTTACACAGCGACACAAAAAGACAGCGCTCAGGTTTGGCTTGAATATTGTGTTTTGTGGGAGGACCAATAGGCAGATTTGTGTGTGTGCACATGTTGTCTCTCTTCTTCTGCCATATGCACACACCCACATACTGTAAATACACAGAAAGAGCTTGATTCTGCAAAGAGATGTATTTTAAATCTTTTTTTTATAGTGATTTGTCCAAAAAAGGCAGCCGTTAATTTTTTTCTCTCTGTGTCTTTCTGCAGGAAACTGAGATTGCTCCAGACTGTAACCATGTAAGTATTCCCTCCAGCACACACATTCTCAGAGTATTTTTTTCTTTATTAGATCATTTATAGATATGATATGTAAGAATTCTGCATTAAAAATCAGAGAATGAACAGACCTTTGTTATATACATTATCCCAAATGTTTCCAACATTGTTCAAACCAAGAGAAATCCAGAGGTTTACTCCAGGTAACGTGCGTTTCATTTGGTCGCCTGTCGCTACTTCCGGTATGGGGAATTCGGAGACTAAACCTAACGTGAATAAAACCTAATCTCTACTCGTCTGAGTGTTTTTTTCACCCCAAGTGGCCAGATTAGCTGCTTTACCGTACATTAGCCATAAACTAGCAGCTGACACACTGAGGGTGTGCCCCCCCTAAAGCCTTAAGCCCTGAGCCCTCAGATGGCCTTACTGTACACACAAATAGAAACATATGCAGTCAGAGGTTTCAGTAAAAAAGTTCCATATTGTTTCAAAAGCTCATTGCTTGTTTGTTGTTTAATAAACTGAGTGATTTAAGTTGAGAATCGGCTCTAAGAGAAAATGTCAGATGTTAGGTAATATTTTTTTTATTTGTGAATAAAAAACGTTGCATTTAGAAAAATGACGACATCCAGATTATTGTAGCTTATTTTTGTAAGTGTTTTCGGGAGAGCCCTCAATCACTTCACGATTTGACAGGGGAATAGCCTTAAGTCCTCTCAGACTTACTGAGAATGTGCCTCAAAGTCTCTGAGTCTGTGAGGGTGGGATTGGGCCTATGTGTTTTAAATCAGGTCAACTGTCACTCAACTCAGCACTCACCACAAACTCTGGTTCCCTCTTTTCTTTTTCCCCTCTCCTCTCTGTAACGCTACGTTCATGAAGTAAAGTACATTTCCCCTCCAGATCCTGTCAGCAGTCATCATTACAGAACATAAACACCCGATAATAGAGATCACCTCTGCAGATCGCTGCTGCAGTCAGGTTGATAAACAGGAGTGACGATAAATCCACTTTTTAATCCCAAAAGTTAAAAGTAATCTACAAGCTCTCCACTAAACGGCTCCAGATCAGAGAAAAATCACATGGGTTAGGTCCAGATGGGTGTTTAGTCCTCTAGATGTTCCTCTAGTTTGTTTTTCAGAGCTGCAGCGGCAGAAATGACACATTTTGTGTTTAAAGGAGAGAGGAGACATTTGAATGTGTTTGTGTGTGGTGTATGGCATCATGTCATGCCTCACAGATCTGCAGCATGGCCGGAGACTCTTAGTGCTGTTAAACCACATTTAGTGTCGGTGTTAGAGGCCAATAATTAACAGCAGAGATTACCCTTTTTTATTTAACACAGATCCCAACACACATACCTACATAAATCTATCTCCTTTGTAGGGCGGTGCAACAGGATTTTACATTGCACAGCCCCAAAGATCAGGATCGAGGAATATTAACCTCTTGGATCATAATATTGGATATATAGTATTTTATATTTACTTGTTTCAAACCTCCAGAAATGTATGAAACTTCCTTTTAACACCTTTAACACCTTAACAGTCATATTGTCTCTTCACTTGCTGCTGCCCACACTCTTAGAAGTAAAAGAATTCTCGTCTTGCGTACAAACCACAACTGACAACCTTCACAAACTGTACGTTCAACACCTTCTTACTTTGTTTTGAGGCTCCTGAAGCTCATCTCAGTGTCGTCTGGATGATAAAACTTCAGTGTTCAAAGTTCACAGTATTTAAGAGCACTCAGGTTTATGAAACGCCACAAGGTTAATGGACCACTTGGACTATCTTTTTTACAGCAACGGAAAGCACTGGCTGTAATCAACATGACACACACACACACACACAGACTCTCTTGTTTTGTTGTGGTGTTATTTTCTGGGCGGTCTGACTGTCAGTTGCTGTTATCTGTGGCTGCTGCACCTGGAGCCTCACTGGCAGGAGAACAAAACAATAAATGCTTGAATTTAAAAAGACAGAAAGAGAAGAGAAGAGAGTCTGAGGACAAGACAGACATTTAGAAATCTGCAGGGTCAGTGTTGGGTTCAGTTTAGTCTAAAGTCCTTGTATATGTTCGCCTACTCGGCAAATCAAACTGATTCTGATTCTGAAAATGTGTTTTTTCTTTTTTTTTTGTTCCTTTCTCCTGCAGCTCCTGTGGAACTATAAACTCAATCTGACCACAGATCCAAAGTTTGAGTCGGTGGCCACGGAGGTTTGCAAAAGCACCATCACTGAGGTCAGTCTGCCCCGCCGGAGGCTCAGGGTTCAGCTTCCTGTCAAGTCAAGTGAAGCTGTCAGTCTGAAGTGTTGTCAGATGTCATTTAAAAAGCACAGTGGGTGTTTCGGCACAGAGTTACATGATTGACTGAATTAAGATTGAACTAAGTGAGTTTGTTTACAGATTTGATTTAGGTAGTTTACTTAATTAAGGTATAAGTGAGTCCTACATTATCATAGTGCACAATATCAGTAATCTCAATGCTCAAACATATATAGATCGCTTTAAACTTTGTATCTCATTATTAAAAAATAGTTTCCAACTCATCGCCAAGACAAACAGGTTAACTTTGTATCTTGGTGTCCGTCCTGTCTCATGTTCAATGCATGCAGATAAAGGAGTGTAACGAGGAGGAGCGGGGGAGGGGCTACCTGGTGTCCTGCCTGGTGGATCACCGTGGCAACATCAGCGAGTACCAGTGTAACCAGTACATCACCAAGATGACCAGCATCATCTTCAGCGACTACAGACTGATCTGCGGCTTCATGGACAAATGTAAAGAAGACATCAACAGCCTGCACTGCGGCAGCATCAACGTGGGACACAAGGTGAGAGTGTGTGTGTGTGTGTGTGTGTGTGTGTGTGTGTGTGTGTGTGTGTGTGTGTGTGTGTGTGTGTGTGTGTGTGTGTGTGTGCGTGCGTGCGTGCGTGCGTGCGTGCGTGCGTGCGTGCGTGCGTGCGTGTGTGTACAGATACCACCACACAGTTCTAGTGGGTCATCAGTGATGATTGAGCAGGATTGCTTTTGTGTAAAAATCCTGCTTAGTACACACAGCACCTTTAAGTACAGTACTTGAGTCAGTACAAAGAAAGCTACCTTTCCGTTATCCAGCTGTTATTGTCAGCAGTGATGAAACTTTTACACATCCTCTGTCTTACATCTGCCTTTTTCTCATCAGGACGTCCACTCCCAGGGTGAAGTGATCTCCTGTCTGGAGAAGGCGTTGGTGAGGGAGGCGGAGCAGCAGGATCACGTTCGACCAATCAAAGAGGAGTGTCAGAAGGCAATCCTGCGGGTGGCTGAGCTGTCGTCAGACGACTTTCACCTCGACCGACATCTTTACTTCTCCTGCAGAGACGACCGCGAGAGATTCTGTCAGAACGTAAGAAGAATCCGCTGGTTCCTGCAGGGTTTTACACCTTGAAAAAAATAATACAGACGACAGCTTCAATGAATCCAAATAATATTGAAATGAGGGTTAATTATAGAAAATGAATATGCATGAAATGACACGTACTGAATGAGATTTTCATTCAATTAAGTTCAGTTAACTTATAACAAAATGCGGGAAATGTGTAAAAAATAAATCTACTTTGTGTCAGTGTGAAGAAATCCTCTTTAAAATTCCTTGATTGCTTTAATTGTCGATTATATTTTGTATGAATTGATTTGTTGTTTTGTTTTGCTTTTCACAAAATTCCATAAATTTTTTTTATAGATTTGTTCTGATAACTAACAAACAAACAAAGGGACCAAAAGAGATAATTATCCCTCGTTAAGAATCTGTTTTGAAATATGATAAAAAATTCTCTTTTGTTTCTCATCTTCACAGATTCAGGCAGGAGAAGGAAAAGTCTACAAGTGTCTGTTCAATCACAAGTTTGAAGAGGCCATGTCAGAAAAGGTATGACCAACTCAATATCTTACCCCTACGGTGGATTAAAGTCACCTTGTTTCGGGCCATTACGCTCTCCTTCTCCTCCACAGTGCCGTGACGCTCTGACCACTCGTCAGAAGCTGATCTCTCAGGACTACAGAGTCAGTTACTCTCTGGCTAAAGCCTGTAAGCTGGACCTGAGGAAGCAGCGCTGCAGCCTGGACACCAATCTGCCGCGAGCCCGCGAGGCCCGGCTGTCGTACCTGCTGCTGTGCCTGGAGGCCGCCGTGCACCGCGGTGAGTGGAGCGGTTTACACCAAACCAATGGTTAATTTCCAAATCATCGAAGTGCAACACATTATTGAACTTTCTGCCTCCTGATGGCAGTAGCGTGTCATGTAGTCCAGTGAACTACTGTCATACAGACTCATACAACTCTCAATAAACTATATAATGACTGTGATGCTGTTAAAACACTGCAGTAAACCGATGCTAACAGCTGATAACGCTGCAGAAAGTTTCTTAATCCTGATGTGGGTGTGTGATGAATATTCTGCCTACTCTCTGTTATCTGCAGAGCTTCAGGACTCTCAGTCTAAAACTTTACACTGATACTCTGCTGAAATAAGAGAGAATTACAATAAATCTACTGCTTTTATCATACTGTAAATAAATGTATGGACCCCTTTTGTGTCAGGGCTTAATTGTGTCAGTAATAACTGGATCTTGTGCTGTGCAGGTCGTCCAGTCAGCGGTGAGTGCCAGGGTGAGATGCTGGACTACCGGCGGATGCTGATGGAGGATTTCTCTCTGAGTCCGGAGATCGTGCTGCACTGCCGGACAGAGATCGAGGCTCACTGCTCCGGTCTGCACCGCAAAGGCCGCACACTGCACTGTCTCATGAGAATCGGACGAGGCGACCGCAGCACCACCGTCGACGGCGTCTGTCAGAGTGCCGTAAGACCGCAGCCGTTATTTTCACTGTGATGCTTTAGTGTTAAAGGAACAGCTGAGAGGCTGGACTGTCACTGACTAATGACCTGAGTTATTACTATGCTGGTTCAGTTTTTAAGATTGTTAAATCTGGCGCTGCAACTTTTTAGCAAAAATGATAGAAATGTATAGAATATTCCGCGAGAAAATAGATGTTTGACAATGAAAATGAAAATGTTTGTCACACAAACTTAAAGTGTATAATATAAATCAGAATTGTATGTATGTATTATCACATAAACCCGGCAGCCTTGTTTATCATACATCTTGAACAGGCTGTAATACACACAATGTCAGTTCACCAATAAATAAAATATAAAATCCTCCTGCTGACATTTATATGTTTCCACTGCAGCTGCAGACTTTGATCCAGTCTGCTGACCCCGGAGCCGACTACCGGATCGACCGAGCGCTAAACGAGGCCTGCGAGTCCGTCATCCAGACCGCCTGCAAACACATCCGCAACGGAGACCCAATGTGAGCTGGTTACACACACACACACACACACACACTTTATGCATTGTAACTATTGTTACTTTATGCTAAATCATCTTTAAATGACGATCAGTTGATCCTTTTTGTTTTTGAACCTCATTAAGAGTGTGAATGACGAATCATTAATTATCAGTGTTTGTCCCTCAGACACTGATTCATCATCTGATGTGTGTGTGTTTTTGTGTGTGTGTGTGTGTGTGTGTGTGTGTGTGTGTGTGTGTGTGTGTGTTTGTAGGATCCTGTCGTGCCTGATGGAGCACCTGTATACAGAGAAGATGGTGGAGGACTGTGAACACAGACTGTTGGAGTTGCAGTATTTTATATCCAGAGACTGGAAGTGAGTCTGCTTTGAGATCCAAACATTCATCTGGGCATGGCATATTATTAATGACTGCGCAGACACAACAGCACTTTGAACCTTTAAAGTTCATTCTTGACCGTGGAAATACTAGTTTGACAAAATAGATCCACTTATTGGCTGTTATGTGAAGGAAATTAAAGACATTTTCTCAGACTGTACTCTGATATATGACATTTTTCACTTGATTTATGAATTCTAACTTTGACACTCAGAATATTGAGGTGAAGCCAAAAATTCAGACTTCATATAATGATCATTTTCTTTTCAAACTGAGCTGTTAAACAGAGGAGAGAAGTCGTATAATGGTCGTGGTATGAAACATATGAAGGCCCTCTCTCTGTCTCCAAGACTGGACCCCATCCTGTATAAGAAGTGTCAGGGCGACGCTGCTCGACTGTGTCACACACATGGCTGGAACGAGACCAGCGAGTTGATGCCGCCGGGCGCAGTCTTCTCCTGCCTGTACCGCCACGCCTACCGAACCGAGGAGCAGGGGCGCCGGGTATGAAGACGTTATGAACACACACACACACACACACACACACACTGATTTTTCACTGAGAGGGTTTCATGTATTCTCTGATTTATTTTATCAGTGTTCAAAATTGTTTTGGTTATTGTGGTTTTGTATTTGTTGAACTCTAATGTTGCAGTCTACCTGAGTATTGACTGATTACGAGGGTTGATGTGTGTAGGATCAGCAGGTATAACTCCAATGTGTTTTAAATTTACCAGGTGAAACCAGAGGAGGGGGTAAGTTGACTGTTGTGCACCTAAACCAATGATTATTGATCTTGGTGAAGGGTTAAATTGCTGATGATGCTGGCAGTGATTTCATCCATGTCTGTCAGCTTAATTTGATGCTCAACAGCACTTACCTGTACAACAGTTTACCAACAACAGCGACTTCAATCACTCATGTAATTTTGGTGGAAATGTAATGACTATAAAAGTAATTTTTCATATAATAGCCTTTTAACCTCAAGCAGCCTTCATCATTTTCAGTCTACAGTCTTGCTAGCAGCTCTGTGAGGCCGTACGTAGGCACAGTGGTGCTCTGAGATAAATGCTAATGTTGCCTCCTTATGCGCCAATAATTAGATATATGCTAAAGTTTATGACGTTGTAATTTTATGAGTTATTGTTTTTCTCATATATTTTGTAATGAAAATCACTTTTCTGAGCTTAATGGTCTCATAGAAATCCCACCTCTGATCTGTGACTGTGAGCTCTGGAGGTTCAGGCCAAGAGCTGACTCTGTCATGAGCTGCTGTTTTAGTAAATCAGCTGCTGAATACACAAAGATTGTGGCTGCAAACTCAATGAAAACTGCAGCCCACATTTGTAAATCTGGCCCAGTGTGTCTTGGCATCATATCAACCCAGTAATCAGGGCCAAGTCGATAAATACAGTCAGAGACCGGAGCAAAAATGATATCTTAAAAAGCAACTGGGAGCCAGTGCAGGAAAGAGATCAGGGTTGATGAGAGCTCTTTTCTTTGGACCAGTTAAAATATTTACGTATATGTATATACAGTATGCAGCTTGCATCCAGTTCCAGACTCTGGTGCTGGTCTACAAGGCAGTGAAGGGAACTGGTCCTTCCTACCTCCAGGCCACGATCACACCGTACACAACACTGCTCGACAACTGGCTCATCTCATTCCTAAAAGGAAGAGAAGAAGTCTAAGAACTTGCTGGCTGTGGCACTGAGCATATTCTTAGTTTCTTGAACAAAAGCAGCTGCCAAATGAATGTAATGATGAAGCCTGACTGTCCCTGATATCCATGTAATCAGTGTCTGTCCACAGAAAAACAATGAGTAGGACGGTCCACCTGGCCCTGATTTTTGGTAATTACACACATCAGCGGGAAGACCCTTGACAGTTTGATTTGATGTGATTATACGCTCTTGGTAATCATTGTGCGTGTGTGTAAGCACATTTTTGCAAAGTGAGGACATTTTAGTTTGGCTCACACTTCTTCAAAGAGCTGTTGAAGACTTAGTTTTATGTCGAGGTAAATATATGTTCCTCTGCCCTCACTCACTATGTGTGTAGGTGTACAGCTGTACAGCTCGACATTTATCAAACTAGTTTCTAAATAATTTTCAGTCGATGAATCATTCCAGCTCTACACGTCTGTTTACCTTTTAAGGCACTTCTGTACTATTATGTGCCAAGTCTGGTCAATCAGAGCTGGTTGAAATGAATGCAGCTTTAGGGTCTGGGTGTGTCAGTGAGGGTCCTCACAAGAGTGGACAAATGAATCTAATCATTTTGGTCACAATCTTTAATAATCAAATTAAAGGGATCCTCATCAAAAATGTTTTATGTTGAATGAATATCTGCTGATAATACATACTTTCTTTGAATATCTCTATCTGCCTCAACAGTTCAGTATAATCAGGCTCCAGTATAAGTTTACGTGTGTGTGTGTGTGTGTGTGTGTGTGTGTGTGCTTGCAGTTATCTCGGGACTGTAAGGTGGAGGTTCAGAGGATTCTCCACCAGAGGGCGCTGGATGTGAAGTTGGACCCCGAGCTGCAGAAACGCTGCATGACTGACCTCGGCAAGTGGTGTAGCGAGAAGACAGACGCTGGACAGGTGAGACGGACTTACACCGTCACTACTGCTGACACCGGTTTCTATTTTAATCCTGTGATGGATCTTTGGGCGCCCTCTGTTGGTTGTTGGTTCAACATAACAGCTCATCTCACCCCTCATCATGTTCGTTTGAAACAAAACACTTCAAATACTAATCATGTATGTTTTACTGCTGACCACTTCCACATCATATGTGTGTTCAGGAGCTGGAGTGTCTGCAGGATCATCTGGAGGACCTGGTGTCGGCCTGCAGGGAGGTTGTGGGCAACCTGACGGAGCTGGAGTCAGAGGTCATTAATATTAAGTGGAAACTAGAATTAATGCTCACCTGAGCAGCTGAGGTTTAAATCAGTGTGTTTCTTTGTCTCAGCTCTACATTTTTAACTTCTCTGTCTGTTTGCTGCAGGACATCCAGATTGACGCTCTGCTCATCAGAGCCTGCGAGCCCGTCACACAGGCCCACTGCCATGTGAGTACATGTACTTTTCTACGTGTGCAGGAATATACACAGGGGGTACACAAGATAAAACCAAACATCTGGTAATATGAATCTTTTGCCCTCATAATCTGGTCAGATCCTGTTAAAAGTTGCTGTTACTTCATGCTCCAAAACATTTATTTAGTATTGTTAAAATGAAGCAGGGCTTAAGACTCCTTTAATGAAATGTAAATAATAATGTTTTTAATCGTTATGTTGTGTGTGTTCGTGTGTTGTGTATGTGTGTAGGATGTAGCCGATAACCAGATCGATACAGGTGATCTGATGGAGTGTTTGGTTCAGAACAAACACCAGAAGGAGATGAACGAGAAGTGCGCAGTCGGCGTTACACACTTCCAGCTGGTCAGTTGTCATCTGTTATCTCTCTGTACTCTCTCTCTCTCTCTCTCTTGATCAGTGTTAATTTGCTTTTCTCATTTCCTGTTAATTAGTTTATGTCGAACTAACAGCAGTTTTCATGTTCGCTTGACTAATTTAGGAAATTACAAATCCAAATGATCTTTCTTGGTGTCTCTCAACCCTTTTGTTGCCTCTGCCAAGGAGGTTTTAGTTTGTTCTATATCAGTCCTTAAAAACCTGTGGACAGATTTCACCGAAGTTTGGTGCGAAGTTAGTTCAAGGCAAGTTGTTAGTTCTGGTTTGGAAAACCTAAAGGATTGTGCGGCCTCATCAGAGATTTGCTCCTTAGTGAGTGCCTCTGTGTTCTTCTCTGTCGCTGTCATCTGTCGCCTGATCTTTCCTGACATGTTTCACATCATATTATGGTTACAAGACAAAAAAATGTCAAATTAAGAAGATGCAATTTTGCAGTGGTTGTTGCTGTTTAATAAGTCTTATCAATAAATGTCCGTTTCTCCCCGACTGTGCTCAACTTTTAGATTCAGATGAAGGACTTCAGGTTCTCCTATAAGTTCAAGATGGCCTGTAAGGAGGACGTTCTCCGCTTGTGTCCAAACATCAAGAAAAAGTGAGTTCGGAAAAACATGCAGAAAAATAGAAACTTATTTTTCACTTTTCACTCTTTCCTTTTGTTTTGTTCTCTGCACCGTGTGGGTGTTGTATGTATCCATCTGATGTGATTTAAAAGGACATAATTCACACTCTCCATATCCGTCAACCTGCAGGGTGGATGTTGTCATCTGTCTCAGCACCACAGTGAGGAACGACACGCTGCAGGAGGCGAAGGAGCAGCGAGTTTCACTGAAATGTCGTAAACAGCTGCGGGTGGAGGAGCTGGAGATGGTAGCGCTCACACACACACACACACACACACACACACACACACACACACACACACACACACACACACACACACACACACAGACTTACTGTCCCTTATCTGAACTCACATTGAGGCTGTTTTCAACTACTTTTACCCTTCAAATAATAAAATAAACTGGTAAACTTTCAAGCTAAAGTAACACCTGGAAATTTTACAGCTACAGTACAACTCCTGTTTCTCCTCTACGTCTCCTTTTCTCTCTCTCAGTCGGAGGATATTCGTTTGGAACCAGAGTTGTATGATCCCTGTAAGTCCGACATCAGTCGTCTGTGTCCCAACGTGGCGTTTGGTAACGCTCAGGTAAGAGGCATCACACACAGCAGAAACAGGTGAAGCACAAACATTAAAAAAAAAACATTGTATGTATTAAAAACATTAATAATATCTATTTTTGTCTCTCTTCCTCCCCTTTCCTCCATCATATCATTTCTCTCCTCCCCCCTGCCTCCCCCTCTGCTGCTCCTCAGATGATCGAGTGTCTGAAGGAGCAGAAGAAGCAGCTCAGTCAGCGCTGCCACCAGCGGATCTTCAGACTGCAGGAGGTGGAGATGAGCGATCCTGAGCTCGACTACCAGCTGATGAGAGTCTGCAAGCAGATGATCAAGGTGACGAAGAGGAGGAGGGAGAGGGAGAGTGAGAGGAAACGGGGGAGAAAAGCACTGGGATTTTGTAGGATTTCAACTCTTGGTACCAGTAGCTCTACAGCTGTCAGATAAATGTCGTGGAGTAGAAAGTAGAATCTCTCGAAGTACAAAAAATAGTATTTTGAGTAAATGTACTCCATTACATTCAATGACGGACTATCAGCAACATTTCCGGTGCACTCACTTTCAATTTTGCCTCGAAATAATGCCATTAAGATGATGGCTGGTTGAACTGTTAGCATGTGTCTTTGTTGTAGCAATGTCACCGTGTTCCCAGATCTCAGCGGTTATTACAAATCTAAATGATCCTTCAAACTCTTCTCTCCTGCAGCGGTTCTGTACCGAGGCGGATGCCAGAAACGTCCTTCAGTGTCTGAAACAGAACAAGAACAGCGAGCTGATGGATCCCAAGTGTAAACAGACGATCACCAAGAGACAGATCACACAGAACACAGGTCAGTGAAGAGTCTAGTTTCAGCTGATATGAAAGATTCAGTGAGTCTGAACCTGATCTGACTCAACAATTTCTTCCTCCTCTTCGTCCTCCAGACTACAGACTGAACCCGGTGTTGAGAAAAGCTTGTCGAGCCGACATCCCAAAGTTCTGCCAGCCCATCCTGAACAAGGCGAGCGAGGACAGCGAGCTGGAGGGTCAGGTCATCGCATGCCTCAAACTCAAATACGCCGACCAGGTCAGTGCACGACTGCACAATCAGCTGCCTAAAATGTGTGTGGATAAGGACAAAATGGGGCATCAAAAGTAGTGCTTCTATTAGATATGTACATCTTTTAATTGCACTGGTAAAAATAATTAAATACATTCTGAAACACTGCCAGTTGCTTTATTAAATTGTGTGTTTTCTGGCTGGGGTTTGGTTCAGAGGTTGTCTCCTGACTGTGAAGACCAGATCAGAGTGATTCTCCAGGAGTCAGCGCTCGACTACAGACTGGACCCACAGCTGCAGATGCACTGCTCAGATGAGGTACACACACACACACACACACACACACACACACACACACACACACACACACACACACACACACACTTATTCACATTGTCTATTTTGGATGTCTGGCTTTCTCTGCATCAAACGGACTCTTTCGATTCCTCCTTTTTGTCTTTCTCACTGTCGTCATTTTCCTTTTTCTTCTTTTTCTCTACGTCCTCCTTCCCTCGTCTCCTTTCCTGTTTCCCCTCCTGCAGATCTCCAGGCTGTGTGCGGAGGAGGCAGCAGCTCAGGAGCAGACCGGTCAGGTGGAAGAGTGTCTAAAAGTCAACTTGCTGAAAATCAAACAGGACACCTGTAAAAAGGTAAAAACTATTTACCATCTTTGCTCAGTCCAGTGCACGTCAGGAAAATATGGTCTGAGTGGATTCAGTGTTAGTGCAGAAATGTAGCTTTGTTTGCTCCATCTTCCTCCTTTCTTTGTTCTTCTTGTTTGCAGGAAGTCCTGAACATGCTAAAGGAGAGTAAGGCGGACATTTTTGTGGACCCGGTTCTCCACACAGCCTGCGCTCTGGACCTCAAACACCACTGTGCTGCCATCACACCCGGCAGAGGACGACGTGGGTGCTTTCATACAATATATTTATATTTGCACAAAACTTTTTCTGGCTCATAATGATTGGCTTATTGTAGGATGTGGAAGAATTGAGAAGCCTTTATCTTTTTCACTGACTCTGATTCTCCACTGTGTTTTTGAATGTCTTCAATTTGTTTTCTCCCTCTCACCATCCAGAGATGTCGTGTCTGATGGAGGCGTTACAGGACAAAAGAGTTCGTCTGCAGCCCGAGTGTAAGAAGAGACTTCAAGACCGCATCGACATGTGGAGCTACGCCGCCAAGGTGAACGTTCACCTGGTCATGACTCCCACAAAAGACTGCATTGTTTAGTCTTCATGGCTTGTTCTACTTTACATATTTAATTACTGTTCTATTTGTATAGTAGCTGATTAGCTTAAACTTATTATACACTAATATTTTGACATGTTGGTAAATACACTTAGTTGCTCTCTTGCTAAGAGTTAATGGAGATTAATACCGCGTTCATATGTTTAGAGGAGCTAAAGCCAGAGGAGAATCAGCTTAATTTAACATGAGCACTAGAAGCTCATCAAATAAGTGGTGATTTTGTGGGGTATGTGTATGACTGTTTTTGACACCCAAAGAGAAATACTTACAGCACAAATTTCTTCCGGAAACAAAACTTGTTGTTTGGTGTTTGGCACATTGGTCCTTTGCGCTATATGCTTATGTCAGTATGCCAACATGCAGATGTTAACTAGTTCGCCATCCTACTTTAGTGTGTTGGCATGCTAACATTTATGAATTAGCTCTTAAATGCACAGTATGTAATTTCTGCTGCTACAGATTTCTCAGTCAAAACAACAACAAAAGGTGGAGTTTGATGATGTTGTGAGGTGCGTGGGATCATGGGAGTTCATTATTAAACAGAACAGGCAGCAAACAGCAATGTTCCATCACAAGTAAGCAGTCCAAACAAAGGTAAACAATGATATCTAGCTGGTTCACAGTCTTCCTTCCTCACTCTCTGATGAATCATCTGGTGTTTCCAGGGTTTCCCTGGAAGTTATAGCAACTAGAGTGGGTACAGGGGACTGACAGGTGAACAAATCAAACACACCATTATCTAGAATAAAGTTACAGGTTTCTTTGGGTTTGAACCTTGTTGGAAACATGAGAATACTGTGAGATTCAGTGTGCCGTACCAAGCTACAAGAGGGAATAGATACAAAATATAAATATAAAATACAAACATGACTATACATTTGGGATAATGTGAGCACACAACTCAACAAACTCAGTACAGCTAGTGTTCATGGGAATGTCATCAGTTTTAGGTATTTGATCATAAACCAAAAACTGGACAGGCTAAATTTTGGAATGATGATGGCGTTAGAGGAAAACTTCAGGAGATTAGCAAAGTTATGACAATTCATCTTCTGGGGACAATGAATGTTTGTACCAATTTCATGGCAATCGAACCAATAGTTGGTGAGACATTCACTTAAAAAGTTACAACTTGCTGGTGTCTCTCTAAGAAAAGTCATCAGGGAACATCATTAAGGAGCCGTGAACATCTGGACAAAATTTCATAGTTATCAATCTAGTTGTAGCCAAGATATTTCAGTCTGGACGAAAGTAGTGGACCGGCGGACTGACCAACAAACAAACATCTCCTCACTGCTAGCATGGCTAATTTGCTACATCAGTAACCTATCCCTCTGTCCTGCAGGTGGCGCCAGCAGAGGGCTTCTCAGACTTGGCCGTGCAGGTGATGACATCACCCTCTAAGAACTACATCCTGCTCATGATCGCACTGAGCGTGTGCGTCCTCTTCCTGGTGGGGCTGCTGTGCGGTCGGATCACCAAGCGAGTGACGAGAGAACTGAAGGACCGGTAGAGGACGAACGCTCGGACCCCTCAAAAATGACTGACTCCTCTTCTTCTTCCTCCTCCTCTTCCTCCTCTCCCAGATGCTCGGTCTGTAACCAGCCAACCTGCACAGTGCCAACGCCAGTACCCACATCTGGAACTCCTCTGTTTATTGGCTGCTGCTGAATATTTGCATCAAATCAAAAACCTTAAATCTCCATTTGGGCATCTCCAAACTTCCAGAGAGCACTGACTGTCGGATTGGAGCGTTTTTTCTTTGATGATCATATTGTTTCTCCCAACAAATTGGCTTTTGCCGAGGACTTTGATTGGGGTCGGATGTGAGGTCGTCCGGCATCTTAAAGTTTCTAAATGAGCGCTGTTCATGATGTGACTGAGGGCTGCTGCTTCTGAGGTTAGGATCGCTTTCCCCTCGTTGAGTCCTGATGCTTTTTGTGATATTTAATGGAGACTGGAGCATGTAGAGCAACAGGACTTTGTTTCTTTCTAAGTGACTGTGGCTGCCTGAAACGCATACGGAGCAACTTGAAATCTAGAGGCAAAACATTGGGGTTGAATTATGTGATGTTACCGTTGCTTTTAAACATTTTCTCATCAATCATGACCTCCCGTCCTCTTCACTCCTGTACAGGATCAAATCAAGCTCGACAGGTACAACTCTCTACATTTGGACTAGTTCAGCCACCTAAAGAAAATTCTTCTGGATATTTTCATCATGATCTGTGTGGTCTCTGTTCTCTGTTGCCTTTAACACAATCAGTCATATAATACACAGAGGCTTCATGTTATAACTGGATAACCTGCCAGTGCACAAACAGCAGTCTTCTTTGTTTTGTGAGGGAGGAAGTGATTGTTAACGTGGATGAAGCATTTAATCATGAGACTGTTGGTGTTCTCTGCATAGGAAGTTTCTTTTCTTATTTTCAAAAGTCTGATTATTTGTGTATTGACGGCATGCAAGAGGTTAAAACACATTATTGAACCCGCACTGAGCTACTAACACATCGGTCTGCGTTCCCTTAGGCCTTAAAAAGGGGCACTATGTAGTTTTGGATTAGAAATTCAGACTCAGAATTTTAATATTTACAATTTTAATGAGGTAATAACACAATTTATAAATATTTATTTTTCCATAACTGAATAAACAAGCTGTTCTCAGAGGAATATAAGTGTTCAGTGTCCCAGAACACTGTTTGAAGCTAGAAAGGTGGCGGAGTCCGCCACATATAAACAAAGTAAAACAGTATGAAATTGTGATGTCCTTTAAGGTCAGTTTGTTTATTTGGTCATGAAAATGGATGAAGTCAATGAAGATCTTTATCTTCATTGACTTCATTGACTTCATCCATGTCTTGTTCTGCTGCCATTTTAATCAATGAAGATCTTTATCTTCATTGATTAAAATGTCTTTCCCAAAACTACGTAGTGCTCCTTTAAAGTCAGATTCTGCATGTAAACGTACAGTAGACAAACTTCAGTCGAAACACTTTCTGAAATGGGCACATGCAACTCAGAAATGGCATGTCATACAGGGCCAAAGGATACAGGGTTTTTTTTAATTAACCTGAAGGCAATTAGCCTAGCTTAGCATAAAGACTGGAGGTTGGTGAAAAACAGCTTAGCTCTGGCCAAAGTTTTTAACACCTTTTAGATCTCTAATCAACAAGCTATATCTCATTTGTTTGATCCAAACACAAACAGAAATGTGAGTGTTCACATGTTCACACATTAAGTTGTGGTTTCAGGGGCAGTTTTGCACTGGATCTATTTTTTGGCGGGTTTTAATGACTTCTCTGAGGTCAGGCTGGGCAATATATCGATATTATATCAATAATTTGATATGAGACTATATCGACAGTATCGTCGTAGATTGTGGATATCATTATATCATGACATGGCGTGACTTTTCCTGCTTCTAAATGCTGCATTACAGTAAAGTGATGTAATTTTCTGAACTTATCAGACTGTTCTAATACTTGCCTTTATCCACTTAGTCATTAATCTGATGATTATTTATCATAAATCTTATTGTGTTAATGTTTTGTCAAAGTTCCAACAGTCATCCTTACAATATTGTTGCAATAACGGTGGAGGTCTTTCATCAAAAATATCGTAATATTTGATTTTACCATAGCACCGCCCAGCCCTACCATGAAGTTGCCAGGCAACCAACGGAAACAGTTCACATAAGCACTGTACTAAATACAAACTTGTACAGAAATAGTTTTTACATTTATGTTTGGATTAAACAAACAAGCTATAACATGTTAGGCAGTGATCTTTACAGGCGTTACTAGAATTTTTAACTTTGCACAGAGCCAGGCTAGCTGTTTCCTTCTGCTTTTTAGTCTTCATGCTAAGCTAAGCTAATTGCCTTCAGGCTCCAGCTCTTGTAAAACAACTGTGCACCACCAAATGTCTTGTTCTGCTGCCCCCACGTGGCCAAGAAAATCTATTTATATCAGATGAAGCAGCTTTAAGTTAGGAGAGAAAAAACAAAGTGCAGCATCAGGGAGAACTGGGGTGAACTGGAATATTCTGATGTGTTTTAGATCAAAGTTGCATATGACTGATTGTGATTTAGATAATTCTGATTTATTTCCACATATGAGTGTTGCCTGAAGCTTGAACTGGCTGATCAGATGTACATTTGCACTTCTATAATACATGTATGTGACGCATATGAGCAAAATATCTGTCACTTTTACCAGGCGACGTGAAGCTATTACTAGAAATGCATCAAATCGTTATAATAAACAAAAGGAAACTGTTTGGCTTCATGCTGACGTAACAACAAACCCCCAGATAGAAAATAATCACTCGGCATTTTATAGACATTCAAGCCATAAACATATTATTGTTTTTTGTTTCAGGCTCATGGCTTGTAACTTTAAGTGTAACTGAAGATGCAAACATTATTTTGTTGTTTTTTTGTTGTTTTTTTCTGATTGATGAATATTTGATATTTGATTTTGCACTTTACTTGTCTGCAATGCTTTGAAGTTTGTTTGCTGACATGAGCTGATTGGACAGTGAGCCTCGTTCATCTCATTCATTTGTAAAAAGATTTCTAAAAAAGTAACCACACCTTTCTTTCAGCAACAGATTTGCAGCTTTTGGCTGCAGGTAATATTTGTGAATGACTGAAAAACAGATGGTGATCACCGTTTTTCTTCTCATTTACAACAGTTAATGCAGCAGAAGTTGCAAATCAGTTGCAAACACATTCTCAAAGGATTTCGTGTGAAAAAAAGAAAGGTCCTCTACCTGAAAGCCGAGCCGATCGCTCGTCAGATAGAAGCCAACAGCTCGCCGCTTTCAGCTTTTCTAAATGATCTTTATGTTCCTGTATGTGTCATCAGATTTAACAGGAAGAAGAATATCATAACCAGTTTTGTACGCAAGTCTCTACGTGTACGAACCTTATCAGTGTGCAGTTTGTTTCTTTTCACATTATGCCATGTAATATGACGATGTAACAGATTTATCATTGTGAGATTTGATTTTGCTGTACAGATAAAAATTTGTCGATTTAATAAAACTGTCTGCAGATTTTCATATCTTTGGCTCAACTTGTGTCTTATTATAGACATATATATATATAAATATAATATACGTCCTGGACCTTTGCCTAAAAACACTCAGATAATAATATCTCTAGATATGGTGAGGAAACAGCTGTAAACACAGCAAAAACAAACAGATCTCACATGAGGCAACTCACCAGTTTATCTCTTCCTCTGTACACAAACATTGGAAGATACAATCTAAGGCAAACCAGTCCAACACCTCTACAGTAAACTGTTTCTTTAGCCATGTTTAACCAGGATAGTCTCCTGAGATCTAGATTTCTGTTCCAAGCCTCCTGACCACAATGACAGAGTGATTATGTGACACAAACTAACAAACACCGAAAGACATGTCACAGTAGAACGTCTGGTGTATTGAGTTGCACAAACCTTGCAAACATCTCTGTATTTTTCAGAGGAAGGGAGTGGTGTCACTGAGCATCGGACTCACCGTCTCTGGATGACTTCACCTCCTGACTAGAAACAACTGCATTTTACCACCAGATGGCGCTACTGTTATAATCCCTGAGCACTGACACACCACCTACTGAAACTCCAACAGGTAAGTGTCTGCAGCCCTGACAGGAAACAATAATATTCATGTCTTTGTGCCTCTGTGCTCTGCTTTGTAAGTACATTGATTTTTTCACAAAAAATGACTCAAATTTTGACAAAGAGCTCATAGGGGTGCAGCTGCTGTATGTCAGGTGGAACATCTTGAGTGTGGAGATTTATTTTTGACCTCCTTGACCAAGAATTTATAAAACTTATTTTGAACTCAAGGTTCAATTTCTAGGTTTCCACCATGTCCCAGTCTTCCTCAGTGAGTGAGGTTACTCAGGTGTCATCACGATATCTCAGCAACCGTCTTTCCTTCCAGCCCCAAATCCGAATAATTGTTTCTGTTCTCAGGTCACGTACTGGTGAAGGTACCTCAGCTCTGTTCACTGAAGAAGGCTGTAGGACATGACTGAAAGCTTCAGGAGGACAGGAGTTAGAAGGTGAACCCTGAGTTTTTATAATTTAGAATTTGGCCAGAATTTGAAGGTAGCTCCAAAAACAAAGGGGAGACATATCACCAGAGTAACCCACCTATCCTCGACTGTTTAAAGGTGCACTACGTAGTTTAGGAAAATAAATTTCAATCAGAAGAGAAACGAACTAAATAAACAAACGCTTCTTTTTCATGACTGAATAAACAAACTGACCTTAAGGGACAACACAAATTCATATTGTTTTACTCGGTTTATATGTGGCGGACCCTGCCACCTTGCTGACATCAAACAGTGTTCTGGGACCTTATTTTCCTCTGAGAACAGCTTGTTTATTCACTTATGGAAAAAATACAAATTTAATTTATTAATATTGCAAATATTTTAATTCGGAGTTTGATTTTTTTCTCCAAAACTGCATAGTGCCCCTTTAAGGATTCATTTTTATTACAGGTGAAACATGAGAACATTTTAAATACCGTGATGTAATTTGACCTGACTTTCCCTTTAATTTTCTCCAGAGCTGTACAGTAAAATTTGTCAAAATTTGTCTTGGTTATAGTCAGAATCATCCTGAACAGGATTATATTAAAATGTCCACAAACCACTTAAGGTTTAATTTTTATTACAGCTGAAACATGACAAAATTGTGCATCATCTAATGCAATTTGAGCTGACTTTCCCTTTAATTTTCTCCAAGACGTGAAAATAAAATGAGTCAAAATATGTCTGAACAGGAATCCACTGAAAATTTCCACAAATTTAACAAACTAACAAACTAAAAACTAACTAACTAAATTCTGTCCATACGTTACAAATTGCTCCTTTAACACAGTGAAAGTGAAACATTAAATCACATCATTATATTCATCCAGCGACTTCCTTGTATAGGATACAATATTAATTTCTGCTGTATGAAAGCAACATGAGGACAAAATAAAGTCTGTTGTATAAAGCGCTTTATTGTTGCCTCCCACTTTATGTTACAGTTTTGGAAAGGAAAGGAAAGAATCAAAAGGAGGAGCACAGTAGCGTTAATTTCTCTATTATCTCTCTTATTATTTGGACGTCTACATGGGTTAGCTGTAGCGATGCTCAGATCAGCAGGACAGAGGAGCTCCCTCACACACAAACCACAAGCTTAAACATAAAAACAAAAAAAAAAGCGGACGAAACATTATCACTTATTTTAGATGTTTGAGGTGCGTGTGCTTCATGATCCCAGCACAGCAAAACAAACCACCTTCCAAAGGTTACATCTATCAGTCAACCTTACTCTCCCTGCCTCTGCCAGTCTAAAATGAAGAATGATCGCTGAATTAAAGAGGAAAATAAATTAGAAAGTAAATATGTTGACTGTAAAATTGCTATTCTTAAAAAAAATGTCAAAAGGAACAGGTAGCAACAGTTTAACCGTCCATAATCAAAATATTAATATAAACATACAGCTATCATATTAAAAAAAACAAATAAGGAAAGAAAGTGAATTCAGTGTCACACCTAAAAATCTACAAAATAACGAAGCTTAATGATGTAAAGCTAAATGAAGAGGGGGAGGGGCATCAAAGGTTTACAGCCAATCAAGTGCTGCCTGCACGGTCAAAGTTAAAACATTTTGAAGTCCAGGTGACAGGAGATCTACTGGTTTCCACTGGGATTAGACTGGAGGTCATCAACAGATTGTCACCCAGCTGGCAGCTGCAAGTCCTCGGTCAGACAGCAGGGCGGCGCTGTCACATTTCTGGCCTCATTGATTAAGGCACTGACAGTCTTTCATTGGGTTTTTTCAGCAACCACCACAGCTGAGCGGAGAGGGCGATGAAGAGGAGCCTCCAGCTGCAATTCCTCGAATGAGATACTGGATCCAAGACTGAATCGACTTCTACTGGAGGAGCCTCAACTTTTCTATTAAAAAGTCAAATTTATCTTTACTTCACGCTTATTTCACTTAATGTGATGATTAATTTAATGATGAGAATTTGGAAATGCGCTTATTCAAAATTGCTACAAGACTACAGCCAGCAGTTAGTTATCTTAGCTTAGCATAAAGACTGAAAAGGGGGGGGGAAACAGCTAGCCTTATTCTGTCCAAAGGTAACAAAATCCACCTTCCTAGCCCTCTCAGCACTGTAGTGGTTGGCTTCCATTCGCCGTTAGCGTTGCACAAGTTTAAAAGCTTGTGATTGAATGTTTCTTTGGATGTCATGCATTTAACTTCAAGTTTTTGTTTTAAATGTATAAGCTTGTAACTTTGACTTTTTAATGAAAGAACCAGATATTTTCTAATGCAGTTAGAAAAATCTTTTGGACTGATGAGTTTCATGATGATCCAAGCCGAAGAAATGCTTCAAATGTGAGTGTATATATATATTCATGAAACGCTGCCTAAGGGAAGTATGAATTGGACTTTACCTTTCAGAACTCGTTGACCTGAAATAAGTCCTCCCTCATCCCAACTCTATAATGCACCTACTTTACATGTAGGTAGAATACAATATGAATTACTGCTGTATATAAGCATTGAGGACAAAAGAAAGTCTGTAAAACTTCCAAACTTTAAGCTAAGCTAATCTAACCGGCTGCTGGAAAGATTTGAAAAATAAATTCCAAGTATTTCCCAAAATGTCAAACTATTTCTTCAAGAGGAAGCATGTGTTTGATTGATTGACAAATGTATCAGCCATTCAAAATCAGCCGTGGTGGTTGCTCATTGCTTCTTGCCCCAGCTCAGCTGACCAGGCTTTTTCTTCGTTGATTAAATGTTGATTGTCCGACCCTAATGACGGAAAATTATGATAGTAAGCAGATAAACAAAATCCAGAGATAGAAAACGATGTGTGACGTCCCAGATCTTATGTCCATGTTCCTCTACAGTCTGTTCATGTTGGCAGGCCTCCAGAGACTTCTTTCAAACAACAATGTCGTTGACCTCAAGCTGAATAAACAGCATTTAACAAAAAGTGGACTCTTCCACTGGCTGGTTTTCAAAAACGCAGAAGAAAAGACGAACTCAGTGATGAGTTTTACAGTCAGTAACCAAAAACTGTCTGGTTTCACACTGGGCATGTCTACATGTCAGCACTAATAGCTTTTGATTGGTCCTGGCATCTTGAGTGTGAATGTACCATTGGCTGGGTGATCAGAGAGGGCGGGCCATCAGGAAGCAACCACCTGGACGTAGTTGGCGGGGTAGAGGCCGACCTGGCCGCTGCTCAGCTGTCCTTTACACCAGCCCTGCTCGTCCTCCTCTCCCATCTTCAACAGCTCCTCGCCTGGAAGGAAAGTCAGCTCACTGTTAGATTAAAGGCATCGCATGCACATACACACATTCGTGATGCAGATGATCAAAACTGGAGGAGGAGAGGCCACCTGTCCCAGTTTATCAGTCATCTGGTCCTGGTTCAGGCTAAGCAGAGCTGAGCTTGGCTAAGCTTTTCCAAACTGAGGTCCCTTCCTCTGTGGTCCCATCAGGTCCCATCAGGTCCCATTAACTCACTCTAAACCCCAACGAGACACGACTGCCCTCAGGGGATGGACTAAAGCTCCACGGATTCAGCCTGGTTAAACACCGCCAAACAGGGCAACCTCACCCTCCAGAGTGTCCAGACCTGAGAGAATTATCACCAGCTCTGCAGCTCCATGGAGCTCCTTAGCCTCCTTTAGCTCATTGTTTGGTTTTATGTTTCATTATGTTTTATGTGGGTTTTTTTCTCTCTTTTCTTTATTATAAGGTCAACCCATGTTAATAAACATTTCTGTAAATGTGCCAGCTTTCAGTGGTGATCTTAGCACTCTCATCAACCCAATAAAACCAAAAAAGAAATTTGCATCACTGGTGGGACAATAAATGCACTAAAAACAATACGTTATTCCTTGTCCCATGATACCTTGAGAGGACTCTGGGCATGACTTCCGTTTATTCATTTTACTGAACAGGCCTCTGTATAAGATAATAGATATAAAGTGTGATATGCTACAGGTGTCTTCCCTATTCTTAGAGATTTCTTTCAATAATCAAATGACGTGGAAACAGCCTGTGACATAATATATGATCACAACTCGGCCTTCTACATCAGAGGGATGGAAGGACAACCTGAAGAAGTAATATAAAAACATCAAACCATTGCAGCTGTTCTCTCTGAAGATGTTCTGATAAAGCCACAGTACACAACCCGCCCAGCACCAAACACCAGTCAGAAACAGTTAAAGATTAGCTGGTGAACAAAGCAAAGCTTTGTCAAATAAGGTGCAGTCTGGATTGCGGTGGTTTTCCAGTGGAAAAACGCACTCGTACATGAATGAAATGTATTCCTCTTCAACAGTAGTCAACACAACACATTGGCCTACTGTGACTGTGTCATATTCAGAGCTTAAAAAGACATTTAGGCAAACACACAGATCAAACAACAAATTACACTGATTTTTCTGTTTTTCCCCTGAAGTGTAGGTTATTTCTGTTTATCACTTTTAAGCATTTCAAACCAACTGTGTTACATTGTTGTTCCTTGACTTACCTGACAGATGAGCAATGATTTAAATCAGATTATTTTGATAATCCGTCAAATTAGGATAAAACACACAATTAGCATTCTTGATATTCAGACAGAGGTGAGAACATCCATTGAATCAGGAAGATAAAACCACTCACAAAGGGTTTCATTTCCATCACGAATACCTCAATTCTTTGGTGAGACAGTTTTTTTTTTTCATTTTCAGCAAAATAAAAGCATCAGTCCTCTGACTACATCTTCTGTGCTGGACTCAAAATGCTTTTATTTCCAAATAGACCTCATCAGCAGCCAGTGATGATGTCAGGCCGCAGCAAAAACACACTTCTCATGTTATCAGCAATTTTACATTGAAACTTTTGCAAAAATGAGCCAATTCAAGTCACAGAAGACAGTTTTATATCTTAACAGAACAACACAGGTGGAATTTTAGAGAAGGGAAAATATCGTTATCTAAAAATATCATATCTTTAGTGTTTGGGGAACACTGATCAAAACACTGAGGAAGCCGCTTTCATTTCAAACTGCCATTTAAACAAAAATAAGTTGAAGCTGAAGAGTTTCTCCAAGTTTTACTTATATTTATTTATTAATTTTAAAGAGGTGGCAATGTTTCTGTGACTCAGACGGACTCATTCATGCAACATTCATGAACGTTCAGCAAGTGACTAACATGCAGACTGAGGTAAGCTGTAATAGTGTGTTTTACGGGTGTGTCCCCACGACATTACAGTCTTACTGCATCATCAGTCCACATGTTTGAAACAATGTGCTTGACATGAGTGCGTGTGTGTAAGTGTGTTAAAACAGGGCATCACAGGTGAACAAAAAAACCCAAAACATATTTTGCTTTTCAACAAAAATATTCAGGCTCTGATCTATACACGTTTTCTACTTAGACGTATAAATGTTCTTTTATTCATCAAAGCTGAAGTTTCAGATACATTTGGAAATTGATTGAAATTATGTTAAAAAGGATCGTATCAGATTCAACTCAGTTTTGCATACTGTCGTTTCATACTATGAAACGACAGCAATAGTAAAACTACAATTTATCAATCAAACCAAAAATCAACACTCTTTCCTGTGATGCCTCTCCTCCATAAGCATTAGTAGGTGTTAATACCTGCTTTAAAGCTGAGCTCATCGGCCTCCTGGCCCGTGTAATCATAGAGCGCTCGGACTCGCACCGCCTCTACCTGATCCTCCTCGTCCTCCGCCTCCCCCACGCCGTTCACTGCCAGCACCTTCTTAGGACTTTCGTCATCTGACCAGTCTGATGAATAATCTTTGACCCTGAGAGAGGGGATGGGTAACAAAGGGACAGAAAGTCAAACAGACACAAAAATACAGAGTCTGAAGTGTCCAACCCACCAAATACTTATGTTTCAGTAAAATCGTCTGACAACTAAACGCAGCATCGTGAGTTAAATAAAAATAAAATAATTATCCAATAGTGAAAAATCCTATTAACATTTTTTTTTAAGAGTATCAGAAAGTCAAATTAAGTTAATTAAAAAGTTGCAGCTACAGTCTCATATTCTCTCAGCCATATTCAGCTGCAATCAAGGTTTTTATTCTTTTAATCTCCACAAGTTGCTGTTCATCACATGGACCCCTTTAAACTTAATTTGCCCCAAAATGAGGTGTTGTAAATAAACTCAGAGAGGCTCTGTCGCTACAACATGTAACTTCTGGCAACCGCAGCTGTCGTCATCACGGACGTCCAGCAGAGAGCACAGTGTGTGAGAGGAGTCAGACGCCACACAGTTTAATGAACAACACAAAGAGAGAGACAAGCTCATACAGAGAATAACAGATGAGCACAGAAAGTCACTGTAGCTGTCTGAAATCATTTCCTATCTTATCTGAGTTTCTGAATTTTAACTGTTGGATTTATGGACTATATAGTCCCGTCAAAAATTCCCTCAATTGAACAAAAAAATTGCGAAATCTGACAATGCAACACTTTGCCTTTGATAGATGTGCAAATTAAACTTGAGTAAACTGAAACTCAAGATAAAAACAGTAACAGTACAGAAAAAATATATCAAAATGCATTTGCTAAGGATGTCTGTAAAGTGTTTTGCTACAAATTGTACTGGCTCTTGAACAATATTTGATACCCTCAGAGAGTGAGGTGATATCATTTCAGTCATTAAAAAAATGACAAACCAAAAGGACTACGCAGCTTTTATTACATATTGAGCCATTTTCTCTGAGAGTCAGAACATATCCAAACTAGCTGCAAAGGGCACAACATTTCTGTTCAACTCAAGGGACATATATATTCTCTGCGCGCCCTCTTGAGTGCTAGCAACAGTGTTATATTATTAGCACTTTTAAGAACTAGCACAGTCTGCCATCACAGTGCCTCGCCGGAATCACCTAAAATGTAGCTCGTATTTTTCCAATTCAGATGTTTACCCACTGTTAAATTTAGAGAAATCATTTGATTTCCTGCCAAACTGTATATTTGCATCATAAAAATAGGCTTTTTATTTCACATTTAACATTTATGAAGATTTACAAAACAGCAGAACTTGACAACACAAACAAAGCACTCTCCTTTTACTGTTGTACACCTGACACAAAGACATTATTCATATTTTGTAGTGGAGTTTAAAAAGAAAACTTTCTGTCTCATCTGCAATATAAACCTTCTGTCTCAAAAGACGACTGAGCAGTTTTCTGAACTTGTTTCGCAGTGTTACTTTTTCAACCGTTTTTTGACTTGCAACCAATAATATCTGGACGTTTTTTTATGATGTTTCAATGTTTTGCTCCAGTGCCTGTTTTCTGCTGAGGGAGGGATGGTGGTGTGTTTGTGAAGCATCAGCAGCAGACATGATGACATGATGGGATTAGATGGAACAGCTGGTGACTTGTAGCCTAATATTTGTTGCTTTTGAGGAAACATACTGCTTCGGGGGATGAACAGTGGCTAAATCTGGTAACAAAGTCTCTCTCTCCCTCTCTCTCTCACACACACACACAGTTTTCTAGCTTCTAATTACACTGTGTTATGTACAGGATGTTAACTCCCCAGGGTGACTCCAAGGTAACAAGCTAAACTACCTGTCTGTCTGTCTGCCTGTGACTCACAGCACACACACAGAAAACGACCTATAATGAAACATTGCCATAACGATGATGATTTGTCTGCAGCAGACGTAGAGACGTGTCCTCCTACCTGCCGGTGTTCAGGGTGATGGGACTCGGCGGAACGTCCTCTCCACCTGAGGAGACGATGTTGGTGAGGGTGACCACGTTGTCCTCGGAGTTTCCACCTCGATCCTTCCTGCTGATGGAGCGACTCGCCTCTGGAGACCACTCCTGCACACACATGCAAACACACAGAGAATTTACTTACAAATTAAAGCAGGACTACATAAATACATTTTTTTCTTCTCAAAGATAAAAACTCATAAGCTCCTAATACTGTAGTTTTGTTGCTACAGCCTCATGTACTGTACTGTACTCTGAATGTCCTGTTTATGGAGGTGTGTTTGGAAAGACAAATTCAACAAGGGTGTAAACTGGCAAGCTTGAGTTGAGCAGAAGTTTTGCACTTGTCTCGCTATGTTTATGAAGTAACGCTAGATTCATGAAGTGTCAAGTGGGAAGAGAAGACAGACTGGAGGAAAATAACCAACAGAAGGAGTTTAAGCTGAGTTCTGAATTCAGTCCGAGGCCGAGCTGCCACACAAACACACTCGCTAGCTAGTTTACAGCTAGTTTACGTACATTGTACATTGCCTGTTATGGTCACATAAACACAAATTAAAGATTGATTTGTAATTTTATCGAAAACTGACGCATTTTCTAATCTAGAAAATAATAGAATGTGTGGTTATGATCGGAAAATGATAATAAATGAAAATTAAAACTTGTTTAATACAAATATCTCATAAAAACCTTGAAACTCCAACAATGTCTGGTGGGACTGAATGAGCCTTGACATTTAACCAACCAAAACACACCCTGTTTTCACATATTTCATAAAAACAAGTGTGTTGCTTAGACAATACATTAAATGTGCTTTTCGTGTCTTAGTGGCCAGTTAATGAACACTCTCTCTGGCGTAGATAATCAATGAGTCTATCGGATCACACCCAGACAAAAACAAACACAGACACACTTTGGCCATAATAACAGGGTGCTGACAGAAGGAGGTGGCTGGGGATATAGTTACTGCTATTTACTGTCTCAGTGGAGCACAAAGCGGCCTCTAAACCAACAGCACTTCAGTAGGTGAGTGTGTGTAAACCAAATGTCCTCAGAGTTATAGAATTAATACCACAAACTCACAGTTTGTACCTTTAAAGTTGAAGATTAGAGGAAATTTTAATGCTCCTCCCTCTTGAAAAAGTTTTAAAGGTCTAAGCATGTAGCAGAGGTGTTGGTGTTATGAATGAATATAACCAACAGAAAGTCCCCACAAGTACAGAAATACAAATGTGTGTCTGTGTTGGGACAATGGCCCTCTGTTTGCGTGTCAGCAGCGCTGTGGGAACGCCAGGAGATTCCTCAGAGAACAGAAGAGATTCTTTTCTTTCTGCCAACATCTATCTCACTCCTTATTTTTCAATCCAGGAAAAACTGGGGAAGCTTAATAGATTTAACTTCATCACTACAGGAAGGATTCTCACTGTTTACAAACACTGAAAATAATATGAAGTCATTTCCAATTGACAAATCTCCTTTAATGTGAAGAAAATCTCATGTGGTCGTTTTGTTTTCAATTTTCAGTAAGCTGTCAAACTCTTAACATACTTCTTCCTGATCTTTACACACGAGTCTGAAACTAAAAGCTCACCTGACTGTCACCTGACTCCATGATAGAAACAGCTGAATTATCCTTTAAGCTGTTTACGGTATAATGAACCCCTACACATAAGTACAATTTTCTTACTGTAAGGGCCTCAGCTGCCTTTCTTTATTGTTACACTGAGACCCAATTTTGTAACACCTTACTTTAAATACCCCTTTTAAGCATTCATAAGTAATATGTAAACCTTTGATAAATAGTTTATAACACTATAGGTCTAAGCAGATATACTGCAAGTGTTTTTTAAGTATCAGTCAAGAACAGTATAAACATATAATGCATGACAATGTAGTAAAACACAGTTAAAATGTGTCTTCACAAGAAAAGTTATAATTGTTGACATGCAGCAAAGGGCCACAGGCTGTAGTTGAACCCTGGGCCGCTGTGCTGAGGACACACACTCTGTACATGGGTCGCATGCTCTACTGACTGAGCCCCATTATTTGATATTTTTATAAAAAAGAAGCAAAAAATCTCAGTTATGGCAGCAACCACTTGCAGTTTAGAATTCAGGGAACCTCTCAGTGGATCAGGTAAGATGTTTTGGCAACAAAATACACTAGTTGCCAGTTTACTGGGTCTACTACTATGCAGTCTGATACAAAAGTCTTTCAATAAATCCAGTTTAAAAACAGTTTAGCTCTGGAAGATGCTGCTGTTCAATTGTTTTGCCTTAAACATAGAGATGTTTCTAATATTTTGTCTGATATTAAAAGAGATGCAGTTCTCTGTTCAGGTATTTGTAAGAGTTAAGTTAAGCTTTCACAAACATGAGGAAGCACTAGTTTTCACATGTCAACATCTGCCTCTTTGTGCCTATAAACCCTCGTGTTTTGGATCTTGCAGTTGTTGAACCTTCAGCGAACAATATCACAGCTCTGACGCACAACTTCTTGACAGGCTTTGTTTGAGCATGGCCAAAATAATCTTTACCAAAGGAGCAAACACTCCTCCGTTTGAATGAGCTGCTGTGTGAACTGCTGTGTGAACACACCTTTAGTCACCTGATTTTCATGTATTAAATTCAGAGAAAGGACAAATCGACTTGCAAACATTTGAAATCTTTAAACAGACCTTCTGTGATCCAGTTCCCGCATTTTTATGTATTACATGTCAGCTCCTTTGTACGATTTGAAATTCGAGGATCCAGGTCTGGAACAGTGCACACACGCACGTACGCCAGACGCACACACACACACACTGTGTAGCAGCCAAAAATAAAAGTGGAGGGTGGGAGGCAGGAATCCAGGTGATTGTATCTCTATTATAACTTGACAATTGGGTCTGCAGATCTTTTTTCAGACAGAAAATAAGACGATACAATGATTTCTTCATGGTGAATCGCTGAGAATGAAGCGGGTGTGGAAATACCTGCGAGTAACTGATCATAATCAGTTATATCCTCAGGCTGGATTTACAAAACCTCTTGATGAAAGTACTGAAACTCATCAAAATTGATGTCTCATTCTTCTATTTTTAACTTTCGTACCTACAGCTTCTTAAAGGAAAAGTTTCCACAACTGGTTTTAAGTAAAACTAACCATGCAAACACAAATGTGTTTAAATTTCTAACTTGATCTGAGGAAGCCAGTCTGACGAGCTTTTCAACATACTGTGTGACATGGGACTGTAAACTGTTCACGGTTGAGAGCTCCTATATAGCAGGAAAGTTAAGAGGCAAACCAAATATAGATAATCTGAGGAGAATAATGCAAATCTATGCGGTGTGCATCCTAACCCTGACAGCACATACATCTTTAAAGGAGCTGTGTGACATTTTCAGAAATTCACGTATTCTTATTCTTGTGAACGACATGAGAAGATCAATACTATTCTGATAAATATGAAGCTAAAGCCATGAGACAGTTAGCTCAACTTCACATGAAGATTGAAAACAGGGTGAATCAGCTGGCCTGGCTCTGTCCAGATGTAGGCAAAAGGCTGTTTTTACCGTTTGGTTTTTGTACAGATAAAATTAACGTGATATAATGTGTTAATTACCGAGTTTTAGAGTTGTTGGTAGGCTGATTTAGTTAACTGCCAGGCTCGCCGTTTCCCTGTTTCCAGTCTTTATTTTTCGATAACTATAGCTTCATATTTACTGTAGGGACATGAGAGTGCTCTTATCTTACACATAAACATGTTTCAAAGTGTAGAAATTTTCCTTTAAACTCTGTAAAGACAACAATCACAAACAATCACTTGTATTCCTGCTTCTTAGAATCGGTTGTCTGTTTTTTCATATCTGTAAATATTTGTTTGTTTGTCCTCTGGTCTGCACAGTTGAGGTGAAATCTGTAGATTTCCACCAACGACTAAATAAACCTGTGTGTGTGTGTGTGTGTGTGTGTGTGTGTGTGTGTGTGTGTGTGTGTGTGTGTGTGTGTGTGTTCAGACATTCCTGACCCCACTCAGAGCTCTCAGTCACACAACAAGGCTTTCACTGGAAGCCTGTTTAATATTCAGTCTGTCTCTCTGAAACACACACACATACACACACTGAACAACTACTGTATCCTGCACAGTACTCTTGTTTTCTTTATATGAATGAATCAGGCTACATAAATAATTCAGAGTACGAATTGAAACAGAGTGAAAAGTGTGTGTGTTTGTATGTATATATGTATGTGTGTGTCCATCCACACCTCAAACTGTGGCCAGTTCATGCTCATGCCGGGTCCGTGGGTGTTCCTCCACCATCTGAGATCATCAGTGTCGTTGGCCGCTTGGATGGTCTGACCCAGGTCCCGGTACAGCACTTTGAACCTATTGGACAGAGCGACCGTCAGTCATCACAACACATCTTCACTATCAGGGAATTATCAGCTGAATCTGCAGCTCCCCTCAGCTTTACGGAGCTTTATACCAACTTTAACGTCATCATCTTGACTATTTCTTTACTTTCACTGCCCTCATGGTAATGTTTTCGGCCATAGCAGGCAGCTGTTGTCACAGAAAAAGATAAAAACAAAAAAACACTGTACACTAACCAACAGCAGACACTGTTAGAGAGGGGCAGATATTTCCCTCTGGAGTTGGTAGAAACCAAATCCAGAGCTTAAAGAGAGTAAATATTGGTCTTACATTCACCAGGTGAACACAAAATGACTCCAAACAACTGATAATGTTGCTCAATTACTTCTGGATGTGTAAACAAGCAACTCTTTGTCAACAAGTTCAACATACCAACTTCAAAGGTGATGAGAGGCACAAACAATTTCTTGCTGCTTTAAATTAAAACAGATGGTGGTGTATCTAAAAATAAATGGCAGAGTTACTGGAAGAGAACAAATAACAGGTCAGCCTCGGCTTATCTCATCAACACAACTGCTGTGTTATACAGTTTAAGCAGCATTATATTTTTGGTCACTTCAGGGGAGCAGAACAAGCTGTAAACTCAACATTGACATTATGTCTTGAAGTCCCGTTTGTGTCACCTGGTGAGGGTAAGGCCCAATATTCTCTCTCTTTACTCTCTCCCTTTAGCTCTGTTCGGGTCTCCACCAACTCATGAGTACAATATTCTCTTTAGCCATTAAATGCTCCATTATGTTTACTAGTTGCTGACTTTGTCTGCTGTTTGTTGTTGGGCAGGAACTCAAACCTGTAAAACTAAGACACTGACCTGTATGACCCTACAAAGCTCCATAAATCAGAGGGGATCTGCAGAACAAGGTGATAATTGTGGGTATTTCACTACAACTGACCAATTTCACACACATGCTGTAGTTATTTAATTCTTTGTGAACATAAAATTATTGATAGTGCAGCTTTAAAGTTTGTAGTTGCACCTTTAATCAAGAAAACAAAATGCAATTTCCTGCTGGCTGTGGACATGCAGGAGTAGAACTACAGTGTCTACATACGTGTGTTATATTTACTGCGGCAAGTTACTGATCCGGATGTGTATTTTGGGGGCTGGGCCTTAAAATTCCTGAAGCTTCCATTTAAAAGATGGAATTCCAGATAAGGCTATTGTATGTGCACATTTTCTAGTCGGCACTATCAGCTCTGTGCTGGTTTGTTTACACTCAGAGATGATACTAAGGAAAAAACTGCCTCTATTCATCAACATCCAACCTTCCTGGGAGCTACAGGTAAATGCTAAAAAAAAAAGCCTGCTCGAACACTGTACCTCCTCTTAAATCCTTTTGACTCTATTCAACAGAGCAAATAGGCTTTTCTTAAACCATATACTCCATCCACTTGATGACATGAGAGACTGTAGAGCTCCAACTTTCAAACTCAATATTCCACCTTTTCCTTATAGTACATGTGCAAACTGTGATGTAAAACCCATCAAATATTTACGTAACGTTTCTTGCATAATTCTGACACGTAATACTACAAAATCTGTTTATTAAACTGCCATTATAACCTTCAGGGACTTAACAGTTATAAAAAATGACACAATCTTACAAATTTATAGAAGAAAATCTCACTTTGGTAACTGCAAAGACGTAAAAACTTATGCAACCTTTGAGAAAGGGTCACAAGTTGACACCACTTCATTTTATTGGGTAAAAATT
Organism: Pagrus major; assembly: GCF_040436345.1. Lineage (NCBI taxonomy): Eukaryota > Metazoa > Chordata > Actinopteri > Spariformes > Sparidae > Pagrus > Pagrus major. The sequence continues at coordinate 16,820,025 of NC_133218.1, read as the reverse complement.
TTCATTTTACCAAATCTGTTTCTATCTGTGTGGCTGTCATGATTCCTCCTGTTCTCACAGGCCACAGAGAGTAATTTCAAACTTGGTACATAAAAGAAGATAATTTTGAAAGCTATCTACTTGACTTGATTTTTCCACCATACATTACAACAGATTAAAAAGGGACATATGTAAAGTCTCTTTACAGCCAGTATGGACAGGAAGAAGGATTACAGTGACCAAAAACTGTTTTAATACACAAATGGGCATGTGAGAATTGTCTGATCTGAGGTCACTGTAGGAGGGCAGGTGGTCTTTCATTAGTTCATTTCATTTTTACAACTCAAACTATAAACTTCTATTCTGGAGACTTAACCATTTTACTGTAAAATAGACCTTCAAGAAACAACAGAAAAAAATACACTCCCATCAAATCTCATGACTGCAGGATTCAGAGTTAATTAAAGATGACTTTCAGTCCAATATTTGGATAAAGATTTTTCTTGAACTTTACCAATCATGGTTACTGTGGTAACAGTGGTTTGTTTAAATAGAATAAGAGGTCAATAGTTAATGAACGACAACATGAGTTTTCTATTAACTCCTGTGTACATACACACATGTTCACACACATCCAATCCTTGATAGTTCTGCATGCCTTCATTCTGAGTCATCGACCATGAATCACCTAATCACCATCTTTCTCTTAAGATGTGTGTGTCCATGTATATGTTTGTATGTATGTGTGTGTGTGTCCTACCCTTCTTTGACGGACAGGTCGAGGTGTTTGTGGATGTCCAGCAGGACTTCCTTAAAGAAGCGCAGCCTCTTACGCTCGGCCTCTTGGGTGAGGTCGAACACCTGCTCCATGTCCTCCATGTAGCGAGGGTTACAGCGGTTCAGCTCCTCCAGGGCCTTCGTGTAGCGCTCCTTCGCCTGCCACACACACAGAGCACATGCTGAGCCACTGTACAACCATTTGTCAAACTAAACTCAGAGCGATGAAGAGAGGCAAATGTATCTCCGTGTCATTAAAACTTAAGATTGATGGCTGCTCTGTTGGAGGCAGTGTACACACTGTGAGAGGCTTCATTCAAACGTCATTCTGTTCCAGCTGCTGCTGAGAGGTTGTGACTGCATCAACTGTATGTAATGACCTGCAGCTGAGAGGTGCTGAATAGTGCTGAACTGCAGAAATTAATTTCAATATTCACCAGGATTTCTTGATTGAACCCACTGTATTACGTAGTATGCTGTATGCTTTTTTGCATATGTGCTTCTATGTCCATTTGTGCTAAAAACTTCTGCTTTGTCCTTAAAATAGCATTCAAAGTATTCAAAAGAGAAATAATTTATTTCAAGCCAGCCCAATTCTAAAGCCATCCCTCATGCAAGTGAGTCAAATGGTTTCACTCCTCAAAAATCCTCTTAAGTGTCAAAAAGATTGCTTGATATTGAAAGCTAGGGTTCATTTACTTGTCAAGAACTGTCTAATTTAAAGAGTCTCTGGTTGCCTGACAGAACTCTGTGCTCTGTCTGATCTTGAGTTTGTCTCAGGATTTCCCTGTTTTTGGTTCATCATTTCCCTCTTCACGACCTGTAGCTACTTCTGTGCCGTTGGGTTTGTACAAAGCAGAGAAGACAAGACAAGCCCGGTCATGTTTCAAAAGTCAAAAACATACACAGGTATGTTTTTCTGGACTCATGGACACACCCAGACTGGTACAAGTGGAGCTACGCATGGGACCATATGTGTGTAGGTGTGTGTGTGTGTGTGTGTTTGTGTATGTGTGTGTAAGCTTAGTACTTTCTCAGCCTCCTGGTTGCAGCGCTCCACCCGTGTCGTGTATTTGCGGACTTCCTCCTGTGACTTGGCCGGGTCGGCCTTGGCGTGCGTTTCCCTGGTAACTGCCGTCCACTCCTCCTTCCTGGCCTGATGGTAGCTCTTCTTACTGGAATCCACCTTGACAGACACACACAGACACGCACAGACACACACACACACACACACAATGCTCCATCTTGATTTGCTGTTGTACTCAGTATAGCTCCTGTTACATACACCACACCTCGTTATCCTTCTTAAAATGCAGTCTTGTTTCCTCATCGACACATTTGATGTAACAGTCTAATATTAGAAACATGATTCATTCACAAACACTCATCACAGTATTTTGACAAATGAACCCCCTGCAATGATAAATGCAGCTTCACTGACATGCTACAGAATGAATCAGAAACCAGTCAGGCAGCCCTCACCTCTTTCAGTTTGCGGACCCAGGGTTTCTGTGCTTTGCGGAAGCCGTCATCCGCATCCTTGGTCTCCCTGAAGCCTCCGATCATCTGCTTGTGATAGGCGTCCTTCTGCCAGCTACGCATCTTCTCGCTGTCCTCGCCTGCCAGCCGCTCCCGCAGCTCCATATGCAGCTCGCTGAGCCGATCGGCTGCCTGCATAAAGGCATGCCACGCTTTCTCCAGCGTACCGTACTGAGGACCTGAGGCACAAGGAGAGGACATACTCTCTTACCATCCCACTTAGCTTGAAACAAATAGTGGCAGCAACCATTATTTCATCCAGTCATCTTTGTTAGTTTGTTTGTGTATATAACTTTTAATTCTTAAGGTCAAGGTCAAGTTTGTACGAGCTCACTGAATGTGAAACCTGCACAGACATATTATCATTTTAACCAAGAAATAATTTGATTGTGGTGAAGATAGTCAAGAGTGTTCAGCCTACGCTTTCCTAAGTACACTTATGAAATAAGACAGCGAATTATACATAAAGTCAATTATAAAAGTAGTGTTTTGCCATATTTAAGTTAATTTAAAATGCTGAAGAGTTTGTTTATACCATACAGCAGATATTTTTAGTCTACCTTAAAAGTAGTTTATAGAGCTCCATAAAAATATTTCTTGAGTGAAATTAGGGATTTATTCATTGATTTGCTGCAACAAAACTTGAAGCTTTAGTTGTAGGGATGACACGATATGAGATTTTTACTTCACGATTATTGAGACTAAACAAATACATGAAAACAATATTTTTTAGTTATCTAGAGAAATTTGAAGAAAAAGAATGAAAAAAAATTAGCAACTAAATGTATCTTTATCTTTGTTTACTGTTTGTTTTGTGACTTTTTGGGAATTAAATTACCCTCAAAATATGAGTGTATGAAGGTTGAGAGAGTCTGTAACCAGAACTAAACAGAAAATAGGTTTATAAAAAGTCGGTATTGCGACACCGCTACTTGGCAGTGTAAGAGATCAAACATCTCCAAAATGTACCAAAGGTAAAATACTAAACATTTTGTTGTCACATGATCAGTGTTTTCAACTCACCTTTCTCCACGACGCCCCTCCATCTCTTGGCCCAGTCGCTCAGCTGCAGAGCGTAGCTCTTTTCTATCTTTGCCCTCTCCTGGAAGCAGCTGACCACCTCACTACACAGCCGGTGACCATCGTCGACCCTCTTCACCGTACTTTTGTAGTTCCCAGGCTGCACAGAAACAAAACACACATATTGACTGGGGAAATGGAAATAAGACTTTACCTATGTGGGTCATTCAAATCCTTTTCAACTGCCTCATCTGTTGGTTTGTCGGTCATCTTGTTTGCTAACATTAGTGTGGCATAGTGTTAGCATGTCAACACTACATAATGATTAGTGATGATGTACAGAAGACTGAGATAGAGATAAAAGTGAAAGAGGACAGACAACTTAGAGTGAGAAGAGTTGAAGGTATGTAATTTTCCAGATGGAAGCCTGTGAAGCCTTATTTTCAACATACGCCTGCTTCTCACAGCCACTCTAATAGAGTAGTTTACATTTATTCAGAGTTTATTGATGAACTGCATCTGATCTGGTTAAAAAAGTTGAGTACAGAGATCATAATGTCTGCTGCTTGATGTTAAGTAGCTGATTTTGTAACGCTACATCCTGTGGCTCACTAAGTAGATCGGGTCGTCCACTAATCATGGGGTTGGTGGTTCTGTCCATGTTAAATGTCTTTGGGCAAGACACTGAAGTCCAAATTGCTCCAGGTGGTCTGACCAGCACATTAGTTGGTTAGCTCCCGGTCATCAGTGTGTGGGTGTGTATGATTGGGTGATTGAGAGGCAAAATGTGAACTGCTATAAATGCAGCCATTGCTCAGTGCACAGTTGTAATGATGTCACAGTTGTAATGATTTCACAATTCATCTTTTCTCTGAAGTTGTCTCTTAGCGTCAGAAATAAGTGTGTTTGTGTGTGGTGTGTGTTCCTTCTGTACCTCCCAGAAGCTGTCAGAGCTGCCCAGGACGCTGAGGTCTCCATTGGAAGACATTTTGGGGTCGCCCTTACAGCACAGAATGATGGCGGCTACAGAAAAGACTGCGGAGAGAGAAAGAGAACACCATTTATTACATGCAGCTGCTTGTAACAGTGAAACAGTAGAGCCTAATGCACACAAAGCTTGATAGACAATTCATGATTTTGTACTGAATCGAAAGATCTTCGACATACGTAGCTTGCGACAGACTGATTTAACCCTAGTACACACAAGAAAGTTGATTTAAACAGCTATGATTCCATGACAAGCTCAATCTGCTGATGATGACCATGATATATGATTGAAGGCTCCAGAACAGCTAATAAATGGACTTTTTCCGGTGAGACTGGCCAAGTTGACAAAGGTCCTCCAGAGCCACAGAAGTCAGACAACCCCCCTTTAAAAATGCTCATAATTACTTAACTTACTACTTAGTAATGTTAAATTAATGTTTAATAAAATATAAATACAGGTACTGTATGTGTATGTAGAGGGGATGATATGTATGTGTATGTATGATTGCCCTATAACACATCTGTAAAATAATACATGTTGTCTATTTTGGGCATCAAACCTGTGACCCCTTAGTCTCTGTACGCAGCTCTACACTTTCAGCCTCTGGCAAACTGCAGCTCCACGTCAGTCGACACAGAAAGCTACAGAGTCTTTACCGCTAGCTGCTGCCCACAGGGCTGTTTTCTCCACGTCGCTGCCCAATTTGTGTTCCACACACAACTGGACTGTGTGTGTAGCCGACAAACACTGATGCCCTGTCTCACACATCCGCTCCATTACTGAGGCAGGAATCTGTGTCAGCCAGTCCGGTTCATCCACAAAGGATCTCATTCATCAGAGAGAGGATGCACAAACATTTGTACTGAATCATCTCTGATAATAACTCACAGACACAAATCATTTTTGACTTTGCAATGTCTGTGTCTCTTCCAAAACTAGTTCTCAAACTGCCACAGAGGCAAAGAGGGATGAGATAAAGCCTGAAGGTGACACCTTAACTAAAGCAGGGCTTCCCATCGGTGGACACCTCAGGGGGTCCAAAGAAAAAGCGGAGGGGTCACACAATGATTAACATAATAATTCAAAACAATAAAATAAATAAAAAAGGGAATTTCTGACATTCTCTGATTTTTTTCTTCTGAAATAGAATCTTTCACTTAGTCTGGCCCAAACGCAGCAACAATATTGTGTGTTACAAACCACATATTAGATATTTATAACATGCTTATAACAGCTACATACGTCGAAGTAAAGTGTTAAAATTGCTTACTTCTCCATCAACATTGACAATAACCAACATCATTCTGATGGTTAATGAATAGAAAGAGGCAGCAGCCATTAAGCTGTAAACTTTATAAATGTAATATGAATCTCTCCCTTTGGGGTACTGATTACTTCTTAAAAGAGAGACAAGGGTGTAATTAACATTTAGACCTGTATGATGTAGCAGAATAAATATGCTATTTAAATTCAGCAGAACTCCAACATGACCTGAGGGGACTTCTTCAGCTCTGCTGCCCTGCAGTCATTCAGCTGATGAACCCTGTCACCAGTTCACCGTGACCCGACTTCTCTATACATCAACTTCCTTCATGCTGTCCTCCCATTGGACAAAAACCTGTTTCAAGGCCAGACAACATCCTGTGGCAGACACAACAACCTGGGAGGAAAACAAGCCACCGCTCCAGTCCTCGCTGTGTGTAGTGATCCTCTGTCTGCAATAAACCAGAACCCTGCTGCTCGAAACTGGCCAGCTGACTGTGAAAAACTCAAGTCTCCTCTCTGTCAAAGTCACTTTGAGTAAGACGGTTAAAGATTTGTGCATTGGATTTTGGTTCGTGTGCTACAACTGTGGGTGTAGAAACTGGACCATGAAACATGCGCAATACAAAAAACTGCAACCCAGCAGAAAACACTGTCTGAGAACAGAGAATCATCAAGTAAACGGTGATACTTAAACAATCACTGGGGAAAAAAACAAGAATTTATAGGTGCCTGTACCTCACCATGAAGTTGTATAAAGCATTTTGTGACTCCAGAGGGAACAAAAATAGTTTGAAAATAAAAAAATCTGTAGGTTTTTGCCACTCCTCATCTCTAAAAGCAGTCTAAACCAGTCGTGTACTGTTTGAGCAAAAGAAAATTGCGTAAACGTGAAATGTAAGAAGCAGAAAACCTTTTCAGCAATAAACCTGATTCTGACTCAAGTTGTGGGTATCGTAGGTGTAATGTTTTGAAAAGACTGCAGGGGATTAAAAAAAGAAAATATCTCTGGTTCTGCTGCATCGATTTATATTCCTTTGTTTAACTGTCCATTATGAGTCAACAATGTGCTGAACATGTACTGTAATACTTTTATAAGCATACAGTACATGTTCACTTCTGCTGCATGAATTTCAACAGCACAATCAAATAATGTCACACATGCACACTTTCCTTCGTTACTTGAAGGAAAGATGGCCGTTTATGAAACTAAAAAGTTACTTCTCACCCCTGACAGGTTGGAAGGCTTTTCAATGAGGAAATGTTGTGTTTGAAGTTTTTAATTAACACAGTAGGTCAGAGAAAAAAAAACAGGAAGACTCTTCACTAAAATTTGATAAAATATAATTGCTGTAAAAACAGTAATACTAGAGTAGACAGAACAACTTTATTATTAGACCATCACATTTCAGCTTGTAACCTTCATCAAGGTCATCATCAACCGGATAAAGCCGGATGAAGGCCACATCATATTCATCCTTGATGAGAGGCTGTTGTAGATCCTCTGCATTTAGACTCTAAGTTATTATGTTACCAGGTCTGAGTTATTAATGTCAAAGTTTTGTTTATACCAACACTGTTTGTAAGAGGCAAAACAAATGTTAATTTGTATCTACATGTCAAAATCTCTCCAAAAATCCAAACTATATGTAAATATTTGTAATTCACATGGTCAAAACATACTGAGTGGACTTCTAAGGTGCATTTTTCCAGAACAGTAAAGACTACACCTATGTCATAATTTAATTTTTTACAGATTTATTACTTTGTAAAGCAGTTTGAATTGCTTCTATATGAGGCTGACTTGACAAGACTGTGAGAAGTTCCTGGTTTTTTTTCCTCCTCCACGTATTTCACCATGTTCTCTCTCACTGTAAATAACTGGTTGACTCCCAAAATAACAGCAGCAGATCTGTGCACTGGGAGCAAACTGGTGGTAAATTAGATGCTGTGTACAATAGCAGCCTTGGTGAAATCTGCTGGGAACAATGTGGGAGTGAGTCTAAATAAACTCTATAGACTGTAAGACTGAAATAACAGACCAGCTAACAGCAGAAGAAGGAGCATGCACCTACTTGTGCGACATGCTAACTCTGGGCTGAGCCATTAAAAGAGATCAGGTTTAATATGTATTTGTAGGCGTGTGTGTTGTGGGTGGGTGTGTTTTGTCTGAGTTACAATTGACGTTCGAGATTAGCAAACGCTGACGTTCATCGACACAACAGCACAACATCACACCTATCGGACAGTGCAGCTAATCCCCTTCAGACAACTGGGTTCTAATTTTCTCCCCACACTGTACAGCACAGGTGGAAAAAGCAGAAGGGCGTGTGTGTGTGTGTGTGTGTGTGTGTGTGTGTGTGTGTGTGTGTGTGTGTGTGTGTGTGTGTGTGTGTGTGTGTGTGTGTGTGTGATTTTCGCAAGTGAATGACAAGTATGCTAGCAGCAGAGGTATCTGCCACCAGCATGCTAGAACATGAGTGAGTATGAGAAAACTGACTTTGCCAGAGATCACTAATTACTGCTCCTATATCCTACAGGACAGAAGTGTGTGTCTGTGCGTGTGTGTGCCTCTGTGTGTGTGTGTGTGTGCCTGTGTGTGAGTATCTGGGTGTGGCTCAATGAAAGCAAGTAGGTTTGGCTGCTTACACTTGCATTATCTCTGTAGCTAATCGAGTTGTGCAGACACTGACCATAACAGTCAACAGAGAGCTACCGTTCAACACATAGTGCTTCATGCAACATGCTCCCTCATAGAAAACAGCCACTCAACCATAATTTCAACACAAACTACTGTCATGGTCGATCACATTCAAACACAAACAGCTCTGTATTACACGTGCTGGGTCCTGATAGGCTCAGTGCTGGTGTGTGTGTGTGTGTGTGTGTGTGTGTGTGTGTGTGTGTGTGTGTGTGTGTGTGTGTGTGTGTGTGTGTGTGTGTGTAATCTGAACAGAGGTTGATACTCGGTCTGATCTCACGTGACCCAATTCTTATCTTAATCCTAAAAAACAAACAACAAATAGTTTTGAGTCATGCTACCATCTCTCTATTGCTAACATGCTGATGTTTAGCAGGAATAATGTTTGCCATCCTAGTTTTGCAAGATAGCATACTAACAAATACTAACATTTGCTAATTAGCTCAAAACAAAGTACACCAGAGACTTATGGGAATGTTACTAGTTTTTCAGGTCCTGCAAATAGACATATTACAAAATTGGCCCTGATGTTAGCTACGGAGGATACTTTTCTGACATTTCAACCTGAGAGGAACATGGGTGTCTGCAAATCTGTTAGCAATCCATCCATTAGTTGAATAAATGGATTATAAAAATGGATTTAGCCTCTTAAAAAAAAACGAAAAACCATGCCAGGCATGGCGCACCACCGGAAAACACTGGTTTACTGGTGATGTGTTTCTAGTGATGTGTCTTGCTGTGATTGGACTCTAAGGCAATTTTCCATTAGTAAAATTATGCAGCTAAAATGTCTCAAGAATCACAAATTAGATGATTAAACTAACCAATAAAGAACATGTTAACATAGATTTCCATGTACTTCAAAGTTACTTATTAGTTTAAGTAATGTATTAAGTATTGTTATGAAAAAACAGTGTTTCAACTATCAACACAAAGGTAAGATGAAGCAGAGAAAGAAGAAGCACCTTCTAATCTCATAAATAACAGACCAAAGAAAAGAAACCACTCAACTACATAGCCAACTTACCCATAGTAGAATTGCAAAAATCAGAGTAAAACAGCCAAATCAACAAAATCTTGTGTCCAAAAAAAAACAACTAATCAGGCAGGCAAAGCACTCCACTTCTGAAACACTCCCACTGGGATATGAAGTCGTGCGGAGGACAGAACAAAGCCAGATTGCAGATTCAACGTCATAGAGCCGTGCTCGTCAGAATCAGGGAGCAAATCTGAACATTTGAATAAATCTTGTTAAACATACCTGAATTAAAAATACTTCAACATTATCCCAGTCAATATTTTGCTATTAAATTCCTTTAATTCCCTCATGGACCCTGGCCTGAAAAGTATCTCCATGAACAGATGGTCAGTTGAAAGTTCTCTGTTTAGTTTATGTGGAGAGTCCCTGAGACACACACCATCCCTCCAGTGGCTCTGTGTGTGCGTTTCTGTGTATCTGCGTGTGTTCTTTGAGGATGTTTACATTCCTCCATCACTGATCATGAACTTGGGTTCAATTCCCTCAGTTTAACCACACACATTTTAACACACACACACACACACACACACACACACACACACACACACGACAGGACGTCAGCCCATCCTGGAGGTCAGGGACCTGCTGGAGCTGTAGACAGTATGGTCAGAGGGGTAGGAGAGTATGTATGGGACATACAGTAAGGGCCGATGTGAAGGTGTAAAGGTGATAACTTACAATGTGAGATTTGATTTCAGATTCAAGCTAACATCTCTGAGTGTTTATATAGCTTTATATGACACAAATTAAGCAGAGGCCAACGTTTTATCAAGCTGTTAAAAATATTTCAAGATGTCACATAACACAACATGATTTTTTCATACATAAGCCATTAATTCTAATGCAATTAGGTGCCAAATATGTAATTAATTACAAAATGACAAAGTATTGCAACATGGCTGCTCCCTTTCATTGAGCTGCTACTAAATCTTGATGTATCTCAAACAGAAGTCACAAACCCTCTTGTACAGATGTGTGACAGCCATTTTAGAGTTGAAACGCTGGTTTGGCAGCAAGTGGCGAGGATTGAGATGTTCAACTAAAGGAAATCTTTGACATTTAGGGAAATATGCTCAATTGCTTTCTTGCCAAGAGTTAGTGTACAAACATGAAACTGATATCAAGCTTTTTATCTGAGCATGAAGCTCAGATAAAAAGATATCTGAGAGGTAAACCGCGAGATAGAGGTAAACCGCTATCTTGGTTATCTTGGCTTCATCCAAAGTTGACAAATCCACCTACCAGCAGCACTGGGCCATAATCAACACATTGTATATCATTAATTTAAAATGTACAAAAACCTAAATGTAAAAAGTGACGATTTCCTGACCAATAAATAGTCGTGGACAAAGCAGTTCTACACTTCTACTTGGTGCAGATTGACCAAATGATATATAAAGTATTAATAATTGAGCTTCAGTATGTGGATATCATTACGTTAGTACAGACCCAGCCTAGCGGTTTCCTGTCTTTATGCTAACCTAAACTAACTGGCTGCTGGCGGGGCCATTATATGTACTATACAAACTTCAGAGTGGTATTATCTTTTCATCAGACTCTCGGGAGAAATCAATAAGCACTCAAAATGTCAAACTTATGTGCATCACCATGTAACAGGCGTTATAAAATATATATTTTAATATATTTACTATAAAACATATACACTCCAGTCAGTCAACAGTTGCTACTGCTGTAGCAGCCTTGTTTTAGATCACACTACTTTGCTCAGCATGACCTGCCCTATTCTGCCTCTGATTGGCTATATCCTGCCAGTGAAGTAATGCGCATGTGTGCAATGAACCTGAATATTAACATTATATGACCTCTTTAAGAAAATACTCAGGAATTATTAAAAACTTTTTTAAAATGTCCTCCATCACAATTCTGTTTTTGTCTCAAGAATGTTTGTGTTAATATGGCCCCTGGTTTCGCTTTCATTGACTGCATTAACCATCTGAAGGCATCCAAAAGCAACAGGTACGCTGGTGATCCAAAACTGGGCAGCAGACTGTCAGGCTTGACCGACAGAGAACAGGAGGACCGTTGAAAGAGGGAAAAAGTGATGGAAGGAACAAGGCCATGAAAGAAGAGAGAAAGAGGAGAGAGAAGCTTTTGAGAGATTAGCGGTGAAATGAGGGAAGTGCAGGCAAATACAAACTCAGTTTGGGATGAGCCAAGTGTTGCTCATCATTATGTGCGGCAAAGAAATGTGAAATAGAGACAGACCTTTAACAGCAAAAGAGAAGGGAGGAGGAGGTCTGATAGCACAAAACACAAGTATCTTTTGATGTGGTTTCTATCACATAGCAACAAAACACTGCGTAAAGGGAATGTGGAGCTGGTTTGGTGAGCTCATATAAATAGAAGAACTATGGATGCACATGCACACATACACCAGCTAAACGAATAAATCAGGTATCAAATGACATTCACAGAAGAATTGATCACCTCTACTTCTCTTTGTGCTCGAGTACCGAGGTTTGGTTACCTCACCACAAAGGCTGAAACACCAGTCATTCTATCTTGTATCGTAAAGAAATAAATTGTCTTTTGAGTATTAAACACACCGGTTTCCAGGCGTCTGTTCGCTGCTCACCTCTCCAGTTTCTGAAGTGATTGTGCTCACTGATGTTTCCACAGGTTGGAAAAACTACTGAGCTTTGTTGGCAGGATTAAAAATAGAGACACAATCTTTCATTGTCGGCTGAAAAATGCAGACAGAAAAAGTGTGATGAAAATGTCAACAAGCAGATGTACAAGTTACGTACAATACTTGATTTAAGGAATCCCATAACAACACAATCTGCCTTTGTTCCTTTAAACAACAAAAAAATATTAACTGATCATAGCAACCACAGCTTCAATGTCAGCCAAAAGTCTACAGTCGAGCACAGCAGCACTTTGTTTGAATACCAACATCAGCATGCTAACATGCTCACAATGACAATGCTAACATACTGATGCTAAATATGTATAATGTTTAGCTTGATCACTATTGTAGTTTGGCGTATAAGCATGATTAAATTTACTTATTTAGCACTAAACACACAGTATAGCTGAGGCTAAAGGAAATGTCCTAAGTTGGGGAAGTATTTGGTCTTAAACCAAAGTGTCTGACAGATTTAAATTTTGACCTGATAAAGAGTCTGGGGCTCTCCAAACACAATAAAATTTCTCCTCTGGGCACCATGGATAACTAAACCAAATTTCATGCAAATCAAAGAGTTGTTGAAATATTTCTGTCTGGAACAACATGGTGCGTTGACAGACCAACATCGTCATCTGAGAGCCTGAAAATTATATCAGCAGGATTGCTCCAACGCACGCTACTGATTGGTTGGGTAAAATTAACAGAAATGGCAAACATGAACTCAATATCAGACAAAGGGGAAACTAAATTGCATTTCAATCTGATTATCAAGCCAACAGACACTCACTGTGGCTCTGAAAAGTTTGTAGTTTGATTCTTATCAAAGATGGCAACTGTAGTCCGCTTGGATTCAACCGATTCCAGACTAAGATTCCTCTGTCCGTTTATATTGTTATGTTCAGTATGTTCTCAACATCTATAGTTTCTAAACAACATAACTAAATGCATTGCATTAGTATTGCATTAATGCCTCTTATTAAGCTCCAAAGCTTCACTGGTAGTAGCATATTATGGAAAAAGCAAGGATTTTTGGGAACATGTTGAACATACAGTTCAGCTATGCTGCAGGGGTAGTTTGAGAGGTTCCTGTTGAGGTTTTGATGCTATTTTTTGCCATGACTGAGTCTCCATGTGAATCCATTTTTACTACTGGAAATTCAAGCTGACAAGACACAAACCTTTAACAACCACATTTCAAACCTGCAGCAGGGTGGGTCAGAAATTCTCTGATTTATTTAAATGTTATGACTGTATTTGTCAGTGCTCAGTGTAAATCAGTAGTACAGCTGTACATCTGTAGTCCAAACTACCCGAGTAAACACCACATATTCTCTTCCCAATAAAGCACCATTTGCTAGATTCTCCTGCAAGTTCAGTGACATTTAACATAAGGATAAAAACACAAGTTGATTCAGTCATTTATCATTCAATTGCGATTTACTGACTTAATTTAATTAAACTATCAAATTAAAAACAACCAGACATCTCAGTTCACAAGCACAAAGAGAAGACAATCAAGGAGAGACATGAAATTCTGTCAATCATGTCACTCAAATACACAATAAGGAGGTATCTGCATCTAATCCAGGCCTGCTACAGAGATTGGTGATGGTAGAGAGAGAGAGACAGTTATGGCAGGACAGGAGAGGATCCTGGTTGTTGGTTTACAGAGAAATGGGTCAGGCCAGTGTGGAGGAGGAGGAGGAGGAGGAGGGGAGAGACCAGCTGAGGGAGGGATGAGGAGGAGGGAGTGACGGATAGAGAGGCAGGTCCAGACCTCATAAGCTCCACTGGAAAACTCACGGTCATTAATCTGATTAATGTACACCAACAGTTTCCCTGCAGCCAGATTCGGTCTATATGTTTCTACATATCAAGCAGGTGGAGGCCAGCACGAGTATAAGTCTATAAGCTCCTCTGCTTCAGTATGTCTGCATTCCTGCAGAGTTTCTGAGAGTATGTAGGTACACATCGGGGCCTGGAGGCTTCTAACATCTACAGTATAAACAGAAGCATCTTGTGATACTTTTTTTGCTCCAGCTGCAGTTACTCTGCCAACAGCTGGCCTGAGAAACAGCTGTGTACCAGATCTCTGCTGTGTCTCTTTCCAAAATGAGAGACTCGCTGTTTAAAAAAGGAAAATGATACCATGCTCAAAATTATGATTGCTGTAGGCAAAAATAAACCACACTATGGGCCACAAAAAGCCACCCTTGTGCTGTGTTTTGATAAACAACTATCTGTCCTTTGAAATGGCAACAAGGTACAAACCAGGACTAAAATCTATCTCAAAAAAAGTTTGGAAGTGTTAATGTGTTTTGGACTGAATTACGTAATGGATGAGCTCGGCCACAAGCTGTTTTATTAGACCCGTTTCCATGTTACAACCCACCACAGTGTGTGGCTGAGCTGTAGCTGAAGCTTCTCCAAAATGCCAACCGGACTTGATTATCACTGCTTCTCCAGCACACGGTGTAGTCACAACTACCAAGTTAGCAGATACATGCTGAGTGAAGAGTCAAGACTATAAGAAAGTAAGAAGGAAGAAGTCTCTCTCCATTGTCGCAGCCAGCAGCTTTAAATCTTATGCCAATGTTAAACTGTATACTACTCACTACTTGCATACTACAATATGCATGGATCACACCGTTAACTAAACTTTACATCCAAAAAGGTTTCATTCATGTTTGTTTGTTTTGAATTGTCTAGACATGACTAATCGATTAACACTCCTAGTTTGTGTGATAAAGGTAAGATGAAAGTTTAAAGGTACAGTCTGTCATTTGGTGAAATACACTTATTAGCTTTCTTGCCAAGGGTCACGTGAGAAGATCAATACCACTCTCATGTCTGTATAATAAATACGAAGCTACGCCAGCAGCCAGTTAGCTTAGCTTGGCAAAAATTCTGGAAACAGGGGGAAACAGCTAGTCTAGCTCTGTCCAAAAGCATCAAAGTCCACCCACCAGCAACCCAACAGCTAACTGATTTATATATAGTGTCTTGTTAGTTGAATCAACAGAAAGAAAACGTAAAAGTGTAAAAACATTGGGGTTTTATGGGGTGTTGTGTGCAGCTATTTCCTCCTGTTTCCAGCTATGCTAAGCTCACCAACTGCTAGCAGTAGCTTAATATTTACCATGCAGACCTGACAGAGGTATCAATCTTTTCATCTAATTTCCAGCAAGGAAGCAAATTATTATTACATTCTGATTTTAAGAATGAAGAATTTCTTGTCAAGGTCAAACAGTGACTGTGAAATTCGTCCAATCACATGACATTACAGACAACAGCATGTTGGGGACTCAATACATATTGACGTGTCGAGTACACTGCCAGCATTGCCCTCACAACTCAAACAAACAACAGTTTCACTTTGCGTCTTGTGACCTTGTGAGGCTTCAGAGACATCTGCTTGAGGCACATGTCATTTAAAGACAAGGCTGAAGAATGGGTCATGATTCCTCTTCACTAAGACAACATGGACCCTTCCTACATCTGACTGGACAAAACCACAAGGTATCATGCTTTTGCTTTGGTTTTCCAAACTGGAAAACCATTGCAGCTGTTCTGGAAACTATACACCAATATCTGTTTCTGAATAGAGTAAATGTGAGGTAAGACAAAGGTAGTTCCTCATTTTACATATTCAACACAGTGTATAAATTGTAGATAAGAATTTTGATAGGTAGTGAGCCTTGTATTTAGCTAGGTCTGATACCTATCTTTTCAGGCTAAATCACATTTCAAAGTATGTTTAAAGACTTAAGACTTAGATATCACCTGGTATCAATGAGTTTACAAAAAGATAACAAATCAAGATACTGAGAGGATTATAAGTAGTGTGTGGGAGGTGCGAGCAGAAATCATTGTGTGGAAGTCACATTGTTTGTGCAAAACACAGAAAGCAATTTCGGTAAATCACAAAAGCAACATGTTAAATGTTAAAGTGCTGTCATTAGATGACAGGAGCACAATAAGCATAATGATGAGCAGTGAATACACAACATAAACAGCACACAAACCACATGTTACACAGGAACAAAAAACACTTCACACACTGTTGAAGAATACAGCTCAGAGAGACAGCAGGACTTACCTTATCAGAGCCGAAAATAGAGACGGACAGATGTCCAAACAGAAGACAGCCTTTTGTCTCCGCAGGCCTGAGAGACAGAGAGGGACAGATAGAGAGAGGAGGACCCTCAGGCAGAAGCGACAGCAAAGGGAAAACACACAGAGAGGTTTGTTAGACAGCAGAGCAGCATGCGGTTAGATCCCCCTGCAGACCAACAGCGTTCAGATGAGGCTGGGCCAGCCGCCCGATATATGGCTCAATGGTGGCTGGAAGGTGGCACATTCTGGGAGTCGTGGTGAAATGCCACACATGGAGCTGTAGTGGATGTCTAATGAAACAGCCAGAGACCAGCGGCCCCCATTAGAAGAGGTCAGAGCAGTTAGCTCACACCTCTAAAATTACCTGCCTGGGCAATGAGATGAGAAGGGAGTGTCAGCTTTTAAAAATGTGATTTTTCCATGAGCTGATTTATTAAAAATCACTTTACTTGAAACTTGAGACTTGAAACATGTACAAGGTAGGACATCTATCACAGTAAACCTCAATCATATATGTTTTTATTTTTTAAGTTTTGTAACAGATTAGTATGGAAGACTTAAAACGTTTGATTGTTTTTATTTAGATATTTTAAGTCTTCATATATATTACAGGAAATGTTTTCAAATCAATCCCCACTTCAAAGCAACATTTGACATGTTTCATCCTCATCTTAACAAGAATGCTTTTATGATGACTGGATCACTGTTCTAATTTGACACCAGTTTCACGAACCAGAGCCATGAGCCAAGAGCTGCACCCTCTTTACAACACAAACAGTCAATGCAACGTGTTAGTAATGAACACAGCATATAATAATAATGTAGAAACCCAAACAAGCTGCATCATGACATGAGGTTAGATATTAGAGAACAGTGAGAGGGCAAATGAAGCGTAGCGCAAAGACAGGCCTGTTCCAAGGAAACCAAAGCAGAACATCAATTCACTTCATTTGTCTTTCATGCGAGTGCTTAACTCAGAATTGATGCACTGTTTTTAAATTACGATGAACACCACAACGAGCTGCTGAAAATGAAGAGTGACTCGTTCTGGCTTCAAAAACAAACATTATACTAAACTAAAATATTTCACCTTTAAAGGAATAAGAATAGTCTCATTTTTGTATTCCATGTTTATTTAACGAGACAGCAAATTTGGCCGATAATTACAGAATCCAGTCACGGTTTAAAAGACTGAATGCTAAGTGGGAAAAAATGATCGTGACTCCTTGATTGACAACTAAAAACTTTTTCATGGTCAGTTATCATCATAATAAAGCTGGAATGTCATCTTTTCCTAACCTCTGATACACCATCAATGAAGTGACAGTTGATCTTGTCAGGAACTCAAAGTTGTGAATTACATGTAATTGCAGGTCTTCGCATTAACATTTCACACTCCTACTCTTCTGGTGATCTCACAAGTGTATTGTCTGACAGCCCGAGGCTCTACGTCTAACTGACAACCAACCGTGTGACAGTTCTCCAGTAGAGGCGAGCCGAGGACAGACAACAAAACGAAAGCAGATCTAAGAGAGGTGGAGTACAGCAGACTGAAAGAAAAGGACAACTCAGCCTTGTTCCCACACACACAGCTGCACTCCCAGCTCATCTCTAGCTCTAACCATAACCACATCAGGGAGGCCATGTTGGGCCAGAACCGCCTCCATGCCAGCTCTGCATCCAGCCCTGTAGCCTTCAAGCACGACGCAGGCTGGGGCTGGCTTGGCACAATCTGTTGCATGTCACAGGCAATATGGCCAAAGATTAATCCAGAACCTGCTTCTCCTGCTGCTCACATTTGACTCCAGCCTGACCGCGTTAAGCCTCGCTGTCTAGAAAATGCAACACAGAAATCCCAGGAATTACATTTCCTAACATAATACAGCTTTAACCAAAACTTCCTGAATGCAGGTTTCTAAGAAATAGAGCTGAAATTATTTTTTTAAGGAAATATACAAAACGTGAAGATTACAGCCTCTCAAATGTGAGGATTTGTTGCTTTTCCTTAACGCTGAACATGACATCTGAAGTAAATTAATTTCTAGATTCTTATTTTTGTCATTCTAGGCTCTTTCCGCTTTGTTCGTATGTTATTACATTCATTCCTCCTGATCTATTAAAATGTTTTTTGTATAAATCAATTTCATAAAAAGGTTTTTAGAGGCGCATACTATAGTAATAGTACTATACTATACTATAATCTCTATGGTTTTGCATCTTTCAGGTCATTTTAGGTACTCTTTTATGTCATAACTGCCTTCCTAATGGGAAATAATTAATACTAATGTTTGCTAACATATTATCATAAAGTAAGAAATTGTGATGGGGAACAAAATGCACATGCACATATTGTTAAAACTTCAGCTGGGTTTTAAAACTCTTTGAATGTGACAAGAAAAAAAAGAAAACCAACGGTCCTACTGTCCCGGGATGCACTCCTTAAGTTTTTGACATCAGGTGTTGCTTTGTTAAGTTTTAATTTTAAAAAAGCACAGGCAGGTGAGTGAGCCAACCAGAAGAGAGCTCACAGACTGGGAGGGAGTTAACGTTCAGCGTTGACATATTTCATGTCTGCATGAAATTCCACTTGCTTGGCAGGATTTGAAGCCTGCAGCTTGGGAAAGTTTCTACCTGCCTGCCTGCCCCGCCCCTCTATTCATTGTACTATGATATATGCTGCTTGTCAGGAACTCCAAAACTCAGATTTCTGTCAATGATCATCTGATGAAACCTTTAGTGGTTAGAAATTATTCAGAGGAGTTTTATGTCTACTCAACATTCACACAAAGCATGAAAACAAATGGTAATTATTCTCGTTTGCCATCATACAGGCTCAGATTCACAAAGCCTTTTTAACTAATTTGATGGTTTGAGGTCTGTAAACGGTCTGCTTTTCCAAAGTCAAGAAATGTTGCTACTTCGATGTTTTGTTGAATGAAACCACGTGACCATAATTACGCAAAACCGAAAACATGACCAATGATGGTAAATTAGAACACATCTGAGGGAGTTTTAAAGGGCCACAATTAGTCACATTTTCCATTACTTTTATGAGGAAAAGTGGCAAATACATCCTAATTCAGAAGCGATGTACTTTTTGGTGACTTGAAACCTTAAATTTCCATTACACAACATCTCTTAAATAATACAGTTAAATCACATGAAACTGTTTAACAGAGGAAGGCAACTTAAAGTGTCAGACCCACAAAGAATTATCCCCTAACTCTGCAGCTTTATAAAAAACACACTTCCCTCTGTCTTTAATTATTGTATTGGCATACTTGGCCTCATTCACACTTACCAAGACTGGGCCAGTCATCTGCTTTGACCTGCATTTCACATAAATTGTTTTAACTTATTTCTGCTCAGAATATTGAAAGTTTGTATCTCAAAATGAGCCAGACAATAAGCCTCTAGGCTTCTTGGATCTGTCACCACCTCTGTTGTTACTATATCACTCCTTTATTTTGTTGTAACCTGTTATCTTACTGAGACTATTCAAATTTTAGGTTCTGTTTTTATCCAGTTGACTTGCGTGTTGTGTATATGCAAATAAACACACAACAAACAAGTCAACTGTACACTACCTCAACAGCACACTGCAGCAGACAGTAAGTAGCAGTAACAAGCTGGTAAACATCTTTTGGCAGCTAAAGAGACATTTTTTCTCAAGAGTTGGTGGAGACTAAAAGAGAGCTATAAGAAGAGTGACTATAGGACTTCTTCATGAGATGGACACAAACATAACTACAATGGGATGGCAATGTTGCTCAGTATTTGCTGGGCACTGAGCAAAATTGGACAACATATTAGCCATAAAAACTTGATGAGCTAACAGAATGTGAAAAATCACTCTTTAAAGCCAAAAGTTAAAAACTATTCCTTTAATTAAATTCAATCTGGAAACGGAAAATAACTACCTCTAAAAATGTTCTGTACACTGCACAAATACCGGTATGTAAGTTTTTTGTCATATTTTGATAATGGAAAATTAAGGGGAGTCTGTACGGATAGGAGCAGTAACCTAAGCTAGCAGCACATCTTTAAAGCTAACTGGCTAAGGCTCACGATGATAAAGTTAACCTGTGTTTACTAACAACTGCCAGCTAAGGGCTCGAGTCCACATAGCGTTTTTTGTTTGGTTTTTTTCGGACAGAAAAGCGCGAGCAAAGTGAGAGAAATAACACTGCACATGCGTCCTGTCTCTATGACAACAATATCTTGACAACCGCTGCTGTATGATCGACACTGTCCCTTTGTGGTTTACTATCCGTTTGTTTTTTATTTGACATTGGGACATCAGAGCAAGGAGGATGTGGGTGCAGGACATGATCCATAGGAGACAAAAATACTGTGAATATTATGGCCAGGAAGAAGAAAAAGAGCGACAGTGTCGTCACCAGCGCCTATCGGGAACGTTGAGGGATTTCAACTCAAATACTGAGTGCTATATCGTCTGCAAATGGATCGATATAGCTCTTAGTATTACCTTGACCGAGAAGACTGAGAACCTTAATTAACATTTTCAATTCAAAACTCCTGTTAGTTTGTTTAGTGATTATTTCTGCCCCCTACTGGTAATAAATATTCTAATGCAGCTTTAAAATATTACCTTTGGTGAAGAACAGCCCCTGTAATGTTCTGTATACTTTACGAGGTCTATATTTGGGGGATTTTGATCATAATACAGAGTGTGCAGTTTTCCAAAGAGCAGACACAGGCTAGCAGTCGTGTCTTTGGCGCTAACGTTAGCTCTTGGCGACTTATCAATACATTTTAGATATTATTGTAATGAGGGATACTTCTCGAGCCATTTTCTTTACAGGTTAATATAAAAACAGAAGCGTTATCCACGCGGCATGTGGGATAAATTGACAAGAATCTGAAAAAGCTAATAAATTATAGCTAGGTGTAAGCTAGCTTCGGTGCCAACTGTCACTTTTTGGCAGTTGAGGACAGCTCGGTTGGCGACTGTGCGAAAGTTACTGACGTTACACACGCAGTAATATGTAACGACATATAAAACAGGATTACAAGCGTGCTGGGTGTCAACATGTGCTGGCTGCACACAGGTGAGCTCTCTTACCTGTTTCGCTCCGACCTGGAGTCACAAACCAAGCCCCAAAGCAGCAGAGTCTGACCGCCTCTCCTCTCACACTGACAGTTTCACACTCAGACGTGTATCTTCGCTTAAAAACACGGCAGTAAGTCCTCTTTTCAAGCCTCCACAAACTGCGACATGTTGCGAGTTTACTCCACCGTCACTCGTCGGTCCCCCACAGCCATTTATCCGATGAGAAGATCCGACCTGAAGTCCTCTGGAGGAAACTCACCGTGTTTTTCCTGCTCTCCTCGGTTAAAACTGAAGTTGGACTTCCCGAGAGAAGAGCAGGAATAAAGAGTAAAGTGTGTTTGTCTTCTTCGGAGGGGAATGAGAGGCAGTTTTCGGCTGTTAGGTAATAAGTGTCTTCCCCCTCCGATGCCTACTGGCGTCTCTGTGTAATCAGATGCTGCTCACCACAATATCCATTCATCCTATTACACAGTTTAACCCTTCACTGTCTGCGGACAGGCTTTATGCTGCCTTCATGGACCGTCGGACAAACCGCAACTACAGGCTGGAACAACTGTAAACATGACGAGTCACCTGAATACAGGAAAAAAAAAAATACAGTGAGTTGAAAATATCATGCATGATATAGTTATGCATTGTTCAAATTATATTAGATGTTTAAACATTTATTTAATTAATAAATAATAGTTCAAATCACGCCAAATCAGGCCTAAAAGCTAACATTGTCATTAATAGTTGATATTTGAAAATATTCAATGTATACGCTCATTATTGTATGCCTGCAAGATAAATGAGCTTGTAAAAAAACAATATATTTGTATAATCTGCATGTCCCCTTACTTTCAAACACAGCAGCACTTAAATGATTCATAATATTGGAAATATATTACACATAAATTTTTCTACAAGATAATTCATCTTATACTTTGAAGATAAATTAGATAAATTGGCTTGTTAAAAAAAGAGAGAGCGAGAGATAAATAACTATAACCTTCCAAACTAAATACAGGCTAGTAATTAGTGGATTATTTATTTCCCAACTCCTCACTCTGCGTTTTCAGTCCTAAAACAGATTTAGATTATGTATTTTACATTTTGCCCTCATGGCAGGCTTTCATTTAATTAAATGTTCTCATTTTATATATATATATATATATATATATATATATATATATATATATATATATATATATATATATATATATATATATATAAAGATAAACATGGAAGTTTGTGTTCTCGAGGTGTAACTGAACGCACCATTAACCCAGAAAGACCCACTGATAGAAGTGGGTTAATGCACGCAGGCACGCACACACGCATACATACACACACAGGCAGAGGTCATGAACTTGTGAAAACGTGTGATATTTATTTAAAAAATCATCTATAAATGAAACAAATATATTAATTTAATTCCCACACAGTTAACACTTTAACACACTGTACATTTACTTGTTTACTTGACATTGATTTTCCAAAGCAATTACTGAAGATTTTGCATTTAGCAGTAAAAATGTGTTAACTTTACAAACAGCGCCATCCTCAGGATGCCACAAAATCACAAAAACACTGGCCACCGTACTGAAATGTGTCTGATTAGGTAAAACTAGTAATCAGTTCAAACATGAAAATTATCTGAAATAATTTCATTGATCAAAGCATGTTTTCATATAAAGAAGCACGTTCTCTTTAGTCTCTCCTAACAGCTGAAACTATTACAGTTTCACTCAACAAAACAACCTAAGACAAAACAAACACCTGGAAGAATGTTTAAATATTGGCAGAGGTGTGACTTCATTCACCACAGAAAGATAAACTCAGAGCTGATCCTTCGTCATGCTGAACTGACCGTCACCGGTCCTCTGCTAGCAGCGATCTGAAGTTCTTCAGCTCTCTGATGCTTGTGGAAATCCTGTGGGACATTTCATGAAGAGGTAGTAATCAGAGGGGGGAGGTGTACACACGAGGAAACAGTAACAGAAATGTGATTTCGGCTCACACAGTGTTTACACAATTAGAATGTGAATATTTGCAGTTTCTTATTTTATATTCTACAGTATTTATGTTAGCTTTCTCTGAAAACAAAAGTTACTTATTTTACAGACGACAGAAGTTCACACATGATGCCGACAGACTCTCTCACCTTCCAAAGGCGTTGAGCAGGGAGACGATCTCCTGTCGGCTGAGCTGGAAACTGGGTCGCTGGTCGCTGGATGCGGGCAGAGCTTCAATCTGTCGCTCTGAAAACAAAATCTTTAGTGATGTTCCTAATCCCTGAGTCTGATGGGAGAGAGAGAGAGAGAGTGGCAGAGATCACAACAAAGCAGCAAATCACAACACAATACATAATAACCGTTTGACTGACAGCAGATCGTATTGTAACAAAGCACTCGCCTGCAGTTTCCCCCACAGTCGACACTTGAAGCAGCCCACACAGTCCATGATCCTGGAGATGTTGAGGAAGGCCAGCCTGACGTCCTCCTGATGTCAACACAGCAGAAGAAAACAAACTTATCTCATTTTGAAGGCCGAAAGAAAAATGAAATGAAAAGAAAAATAGGCTGGACCTGTGTGACTTCTCTGCATATTACAGTGCAATGATTAAACTGCAACTTCAGTCAATATTCCAATAACAGTCTGGAGTGAATCTGTGAGCTCACTCTAAATGCTACAGATCCCAGCGATGAAGACATAAAATCTCTCGATGGCAAGAAGAATCACTGATATCGATCAGCCTTTTGGAATTCTTGGCTCTAAAACACACCAAACTAGTCCTTTAGTCAGTTCTCTTCTCTTGTTTAGTGAGTAAATGGGTATATAAGCTTAACCCTGTGAAAATGTACCTCCCATGGGCGGCCGCAAACTGGCTGTGGGAGATTGATGTTAGAATGACGACTGTTTAAAACTGATCCAAGCACTCATTCTTTTGCAGCTGAGAGCTAAGCTAAGTCTTTGAGGCCATCACCTTATACACTTTCATTATGTAATTATGTTGCATGTGCACTATCCATGTTTGAAAAATGTCTTTGCACTCTGTTCATAAAAATGAGCATATCTCAAAAACACAGGTAAAATAACTAAAATAACTTGTTTTAGCTGAGATTGTACAGATTTTAGGGAAATGAAGCATTTGAAGCAGTCCTGCCATGTCCACAAAAGCCTTGTTTGATAAATTCAGTAGTAACATCTTTGAATAAGAAGTCATCAGTCTGTCCGTGACTTTGTTTCTACAGTTTACATGTTCAACTGAGTTTTAGAAGGTTGCCGACCTTCAGTTTGGCCGCTTCCTTTTCATCCCCAGCAAACAGAGACGTCTCATCAAAGTGCAGCGGGAACGATCTGGAGGAAAAAGTTGGGTTTTTAGTTATACAATAAATATATGACGGCAGCACAGTAAACCACACTAAAGAGAAGTGACAACATTTTAATGACATTCAATGACATTAGGGTGCTCCCACTCCAAGTGCTTTAATAAAATGAATCATTAAGATTTCACAGGAAACTTCAAATAAACTAAAAGTAATTGCATAAAAAGAGAAATGAAATAAAAAAATAACATAAAGATATATGGAGACAAACTAATAAAATGACTGACCTGGCCAGCTGCAGGATGTGCAGCAGCAGCTCTTTGTGTTTCTGGTCCTCCTCTGGTCGGCCAGTGTACAGCTGGAAGGACTGCTGCTGGAAGAACGGCAGAGCTTTGGCCAGCGCTCGCAGCTCTATCAGGTACAGGAAGTAAAGGTTGCGCAGCCTCTTGGGCCCCTCTCCGGCCGTCAGCTCCGAATCGAAACGCTGTCTGAACTCTGACACGTTGTGACCCCAATTCTTCTGAAACCAGCTGTCTGGAGGGGTCAACAGAGAGAGAAGGAAAGCAGAGTTTAACATGAAGCAACCGACAGCAGGCGCCTGTTTTAGTTAAGTTTTGTCTAAAAGAAATCCTGATTCTTCACTCCTGACAGAAAAGAATAGGGTGAATAAATGGCTGAATGAGACAGTGAGGGCGTTGGCATGTCTCACCATCCAACAGGTATCTGGCGCTGAGGTGTATGTTGATGCTGGAGTGGAGGCCTGAGATGAGCCGGTAGAAAGCCCTCTTCTCCACACACTGACCTGAGAGAGGCACAACCAGAGAGAGCTGACAGGAAACTGCACAAAAACACTCCACTCTGTCGATCTTCTTCAGGTGAGACTCAGCTTACCTTCCAGCCAGCTGTAGAAGGTCCTCGCTGTAATAAATAAAACCAATGATGTTGTTTATAGACACAGGGATAAAACTGACAGCTCAGATGGTGCAAGATGACGTTAGAGACCACTTACCTTCACTTCCTGAGCTGCTGTGGAACGAGTTGGGATTAAGTGGACGCCTGACAGTATACGGCCTGTGAGGGGGGAGTGAAGGTAAAACACAAACACACACTTCTGCTTCATTTATCAGTTAGATCGAGTCAAACTTTGAGCATGTTAACAAGCTGGCATTAACATTTAGCTTCTACAGCCTCACAGAGCTGCGAGCACGACTGTGGACTCTTGTTTTAACTGTGCTTTAGAGTGGAAGCTCCTCGTTTTCAATTGTGAGTGTTTACTTGAAGCAGTTCTCCTCATAGATGCTGTTCCAGATCTGCCAGGCCTCTGGTCCTCTGTAGCCTGTGAAGCGCTCCGGGTTCAGCAGCAGGTCGACGTACTGGGAGTCCGGTGACTCCTCGTCTGGGAAACAGCAACACTTTAGTCAGCTGCGAGTCTCTATTACAACATCTTAACTGTCAGCAAAGTGTGATCCAAATCAAAGAAACCTGAAGTAAAGGGTGGAGGAACATGTGAAGCATGTGAAGCAGCAGGTGGATAGTCTGATTTATTCAGAATAAAAGATTTACACACTAGCGTAATAATAATCCGCCAAGGTTGAGTACAGTGCTTCACAGGCGATGTCCTCATTGTGTGAAGCACTTTGCGTTACTTTGCTGTATCAAAAGTGCTACACAAATAAAGTTTGATTGATTGATAGAAACAGATGAAGTGTTGTGAAATCTAAATACAAAGGAATTCATTTGTTATTTGTTATTACCTCAAACTTATACATTCATTGTTGTCATACATTGCTTTTCATCATGTTCCCTAAAAATATTCGCAAATTACTTTTTGCTCTTTCAGTAATGTTTTCCTAAAAATTGATTAAACATTAAGCCACTTAAAATAAGCTGCATTTTACATTCCAATGTACATATTGTTTCCATTTTAATTTCCAAAAACCTGTACATGTTCCCTTAAAAACACATTAGTCAAATGATTTAATTTACTTTTCAGTTATGTTCCCTAAAAACATTCCTCCCATTATGTTAACAAACAATTACATTTTTTAATCAGGTCCCCTGAAATATGAATTATTCAACATTGTGTTTCCTTAAATACATTGTATTATATTTCCAACAAAATATTATTTTCTCTCAATTAATTTTTTCATATTTCTATATTTTCATGAAACAATTGGTGTAGTTCATCATCATCTCATTTGTTCCCACCTTATATTTATATCTGGAGTATAGCAAAGTCACAAATTTATCTACATTAAAATAAGTTTCTTTGTTCATTCAGTCATTTGTTCAGCTGATGGAGTGAATATTACCGTCAACCACACAGAAGCGTTCGGACTCGTCGTCGTGTTTGCTCCAGTTGAGCAGAGCCTCTCTGGTCTCGTCACTGGAAAAGAAAACAGTCACCATCACTGTACAAGCCCAGAGGTCAAAGGTCACACCGGAGGTTAAAGCTGTTGGGATGCGGTCGTTTTGTCTCCACAGCTGAGTCAGAACTGATTCAGAACATCGTTTTAAGGTGTTGTGACATCTCTACATGTTTTGTAGTGATACCATGAACATTCATATTCATTCACATGAGCCTGTATTAATGTGTGTAATGCCTTTAATGTTGATCTTTTGATTAATCTTTTATTATCTAGATCGACTCACCTTAAAGAGACATCTACAGCTCCAAGATGCTTCGCCTGCTCACATTCAACCAGCTGCTCGTTTGCTTCTGCTGAATACTGAATACACACACACACACACACACACACACACACACACACACACACACGCACATTAAAAGACAACATGATTGCATACATTTTCTCTCAGTCGAGGTTTGTTTTCTGTGTCATATTTTTCCTGTAGTAAATCATAAACTGTTTACAGAGTGGAATCATTATTGACTCTTGTTAATTAAAATTTCAACAATAAAAAATGGACTGAAAGCAGCACTGAGGGGTGAAACCAGGAGGGAAAGACCTTGTTTCCTTTCTCATTACACACTAGATTATCACCAAACTGATGATGTGATGTTGAACTTCAGAAAAGTCTGTCAGTGATGACACAAACAGCCTGAAGCCGATCCCGACGGACTCACCTTGTTGTGGGAGGACGATCGGATCCCCTCTGGCACCTCGTTCTGAAAGCAGACAGAGTTTCAGTCAGCCTGATGTGAATAAAGCTGATGAGACAGGCGAGGTAGAGGAGAGGAGGAACTCACAGGAGAGCAGGGCTTCACTTCACAGTGCCTCAGACCACAGTGACTGCTGACCGTCCAGAACGGACACGGCTTGTTCAGGTTCACCTGCGGAGGATCAAGTCCCAACACAAGTGGTTAATCTAATCACTGTGTGTGTGTGTGTGTGTGTGTGTGTGTGTGTGTGTGTGTGTGTGTGTGTGTGTGTGTGTGTGTGTGTGTGTGCTGTGTCTGACCTTGTAGAACCTGAAATAGTCAGACTCCAGTAGAGTTTGAAGTTTGGGGAACAGCTGGTCGTTGTTGAAGCCATCGATGGTCTCCACATCACAGGCGCAGTCCTCCAGATCACCTGTGACCTGCGTTAGATGGAAAACACAAACTAACTGATTATCTTCTGAGCATTTATTATTCACACAGAGAAACTGAGCTTTAATCCACAGGATTCGTATACAAAGGCACAAATTGTCCCTTTTTTTTGAGAAACTGAGCAAGAGTTTAAACAGGAAGTTAGACAGTAAGTAGTGAGTTTCGTGAACACGTATTAAAGAGATTACCAGCTATTTACTGCATGCTTATTGGAAAACAGCTGAACATTACTATTAAATAACACTGGGTTCATTTCCAGTTAAGTTTGAGGTGATTACTGGGGTAATTTGGGAGTTATTTAAAAATAGATTTCAAATATGTTACTTCATTATATCACCAAGTTACCTTGAAATGTGTGGACCTGTGAAAAGAGGTGGTACAGATTAATTATAGAGAATTTACCTCTAGTAGTTTTGTGCCAATGGGTTTATTGTAAGGTCTAATGTACCTTTCATTATGTACACATGTCAAACAGCGTATAATGAAATTCTCTCCTCATGTTTGATACACTGATGTGGTTGACTCTTTAGTGGAGGCAGCTGTCTGGTTTCCAAGTGATTTATTTACACCTGTCACCTATAATAGGCACCTTAACACAAAACATGCACTCACCTTTTAGTGTGACATTTTAACAGAACAAAGTAGATGTCTTGTACTAAGTGTAGAAAATACCATTACAACAGAATATTGAACATGCTGAATAAAAAGTTAATGATCTTTGTTCATGGCTCACCTGACAGAAACACCTGCTGTCTGCTGATCCGGACACCTGGAGGAGGAGGAGCAGGGCGACCACCAGCTTCATCGCGACCTCTCTTCTTTAAAAAACTATCAAACACTCTATGTATGTTCAGTGTGTGTGAGGAGAGCTTCAAGGAGCAGCAGCTGGGCGGAGGCGGAGATATGATGTGTAATTTTGCTTCCTGATCAGTCGCTTCCTGTCGTTTCCAATCCGCTACGTGTGATACGTGACTGGTCGATCAGACTCACATCACTCCAGTCTTCATGATGTGTTCATATTTAAACATGTGTCATCTGTTTTTAGGATTTTGTTTTTTTTTTATTTTTTTAAAACTGGAAGTGTATTTTCTTCCTGTTCGCTCACAAAACAGTCCGACTGAAACCTTCAGTGTGTTCAATTATTTCACGGCAGGATAATGAGAGTAATTCCAGGAGATAAAATGTTAAAAAAAAAAAAAATGTCTTCAGGTGTGTTTCTAGCCAGACTCAGTTCATTTTCCTGCTGTTTTAAATGTTTGAGTTTATGTTGAGTGTTCAGTTTCAAAGTCCATGTGATGCAGTACAGTGAGTGAGCCACACGGTGGAGCTAAAACACTTTATTTATCCACAAACATGTAAGAATGATTTTTCTCTTCATCACTAATAACAGTAGGCTGATATTATGTGACTATAATCTGTCAGTATGATAAGTCAAGAGTTTATGATAATAAAAAATACTACATAAAAGTCACCAACATATGTAACCAACTATAATCTAACAACCGAGTCTGTGTTAAAAGAGAAAACAATAATAATAATAAAAAACATCATTTCAGTTTTTTGTTTATTTGCATTTATAGGCTTTATTTTTTAAATAGGCCACCTATGTGTGCAAGTCTTCCTTTTTCTCTGTAAAAAGAAAATGTTTTACAGACATGTACCGTAAATAAACACAGCATTTTTTCTGTCTTTTGTATAATGGCAGAATATACCTGTACAATATGGGAAAATCCCTTTTTTTAAAAAAAATTAGCCTACTGTAAAAGTATGATCAAAGTCTACCCTTTTATAATAGGACAATGCTTTAACTTTAAGGGTGGTATTAAGTAGTTTTTCCTGCAGAAACACAGTGTTCACTGCAAAAACATGGTTATTTTCAATAAGTTGTAAAAGACATTATAGTGACCATTTCTTTAAAAACTTTTCTTTATCATACTGTAAAAAATGTACTTTGACAAGCGTATGTTATAGATTAATTCAATAATTCTATTTAAAAAAAACATAATTATGCTGTTCTTTAATAGATAATAACCTTCAAATTGCAGAGTTGAAATGTTTTTAAGTGAGGAACATTTTTTAATTCTGCTAATAGCCGACAGTAAACAAAAAAACTGAAGAAAAGAAAAGCTGAGTTGTCCCTGGTGGGAGTTTATATGAGGAGACCTTTTTCCTCATTGATGGAGTACTTAAGTGATCCATGAAGCATAACTGTGGCTTTCTTTGGTTTCCTTGACTGGGTCCCATAAGTCTTTCATTCATTTATTATCCCTTTCGTCTGGGGTATTCTGCATTTTGGGTATTTGTGGGAAATCATATTGAAGATTACATCATCTGTTTCCTTGACATGTCAGATTTTGAGGATGTTTGAAGAGCCCTCCAACATCCTGGACTGCTGTGAGCTCCCTCTGCTGGAGGATATTCACTCTGTGGCTGAATGAATCTGCTGAGAGAAGGAGCAACTAACAGGAGGGATAACAGGAAAGCACACTGACTGCATTGAAACTCACTGAAAGATGAGTTGTGTTACAAAGTCAACGGGAGAGGTGGAGGGAGAGTTCAGATTGATGTAAAAACATCTGCATTATCTTGAAAGGCCATTATTTAGGCTACACTGTTTGTTTTGTATACCTGCATTTGACTTTTAGAATAAAGTGCAGACGTATAGGCTGACAAAACAAAAACAAAGATGAAGTGTACAATGGCCTCTGTGTATACATCGTTTAAGCTGATCTAGGTGGCTTCTATATGCTTATTAAAATGTAAAAATTGCTAAATTTATTTGTAAAATCTTTATCTTCAAAGTCCCTCATACGGCCATCTGATAATACTCAATAATACCCTCCAGTAGTGTGTGGTGTCAGAAGTATTCAGACAAGTAAAAGTCAGTTTACTACACCATAGAGTAGTAACTTTAGAACATGTAAATGTCTGGACATTGTACATAAAAGCACAGAAATGTTACTAGAAACGCACATCCTCTCAGAGTGTATTATTACATATAACACATTATGGCAATATTATTAACATGTAAACAGCATTTTAATGTTGCTGGATGAGGTGGAGCTCATTTTTGGTGATTTAATGTTACTGTGCTGTTTATAGACTTTATACTGATACAGTGTCAGCATACATTGCTGTATATACTCAGTGCTGTAAAATGTACCCAAAAGTCATATGTAATATAAGTAAAGATATCTTGTTAGAATGTTACTTTGGTAAAAGTGAAAGTCACCCATACAGATAGTACTTGAGTAAAAGTCTTGAAGTGTCTAATATAAAATCTACTCAAGTATCCAAAACAAAAGTAAGTTATACATATATTTACATATATTGTATACTATGGGCTGACTGATTACCTTGTCGAATATTCAGGATTTTTCTGATTATCATAACCAGTGTTGTTTTTAATCCACTTGCCGTTAAATTAATAAATAATAAAAAAGACTTATTTGGCTCTGATGCAGCATGCAATCTGCAAAGTAACTAGTAATTAAAGTTATCAAATAGAGTAAAAGTACAATATTTGCCTCTAAAATGTAGTGGAGTGGGAGTATAAAGTAGCAGAAAATGGAAAAAATTAAGTAAAGTGCAAGAATGTCAAAATTGTACTTCAGTAGAGTACTTCAGTAAATTTACTTAATTACAGTCCATCACTGGAGGCCTATATACTGATGTATTGCAGCAGATTAAAGTACATTTCTTTACTTTACTTTCTCTTGAATGAACGGGTTTGACTTAACATAATGCCGTAATGTAGTACTTTAACTGTGTTGTATTACTCAGTTAGATGATCTGAATACTTCTACAACTGCATCCAGGTGAAGTAAAGACATTATAGGTGGAGTGGGGACTTTACTGTGAATCATATTCAATTAGCTCATCACATGTTTTAAAATGTAAAATTATTATTATTAAGGAACCAGTAGCCTAACTATAGCTTTGACATAAATGTAGTGGAGTAAAAAGTATAATATTTCCATCTAAAATGTAGGGTAGTGGAGTAGAAGTAGAAAGAAAGGGAAAATGGAAAGATTGCAGTAAAAGTAAACATCACAAGTGTACTTTCCACAGCTGCTCAACACAGTATGTGATGTTTAAACATTGATCTCCATCTCTGCGGACTTTATTAACAATGGAAACGTTTCCTTTTCTTAGTTTCGTCGCTCCTCTCCCCCTCCTCTCTTTCTCCTGCTCTCTCTCTATTTTGGTGCTTCCTCGCGCTGCCAAGCCCCTGACGTAATGCTCCGCTGTTAATGATTAGCATGTGGAAACGAGCAGCGCGAGCCTCCCTGCGTCAAGGCGTCCGGAACGTAGCCGGAAGTTGACCGGTACTGCCTTCAAAATAATAGCGTTGACTTTTTGTCAAACTGTTTTCAGAGGTCGCACAAATCAATAAGCACCAAAATAGTAAGATGAAGATTTAGTTCACATGTTTTAATTTTTTTGTTTTGAATATGAATATATTATATGCCATCATCACTTGAGATACATAATATATATTTTTTAAATTGTTAATATATTCTTCATTACCCAATTGCTTGTGCACCTAACTAGCCTACTTGAAGGACATGACACCCATTCCTCTGAAGGACTCAAAGTTCTGCTCACTGATATTTTACATACTATTTGTGAATGCTTTGTTAAGTGTTCCTATGTGTATGGTGGCTGCTTTGCCTGACTGCATTGTCTTTTTGTAGGCTGTGATGAGAATTTTGTACTTCATGTAGAGGAATGTAATGTTGCATATATGTAATCTGCTTTCTTAAAGATATTTCCTGAACCACAACTATGAAAATTCCTTCGCAATGTTTGATTCTAATGCCACATTTTTATTTAAATAACACAAAAGTGTTTCACAATAGGTAATTGTGCTAATCGATCGTAGTTTTTGGATGTCTGTTTCTTAATACTTTTATAATTAATTGATATTTTGTATTTGCACTCAATGAATTTACAGTCTTTCCAATTCCTACTTTGTACTGCAACCATTGCAGGACAATTTGCCTCGGGATAAATTAAGTCCTCTCTCTGGTATCTTATCTTAATCATAAAATTGTTAAGAATAGAGTATTCCTGGTTACAGGATGACATAGCCTACTAGGATTTTCTCTTGTAGATTTTTTTTAGTAAAGACTACATCTTAAAACACCACATTAAAATAACCTACATTATAGTCACTTGAAGAAATGTGCAAACAAATATTTTTCATAAGTTAAAACTTGTTTGGCTTCGTCGCACTGCAGGGCTTTATTTTGAAATCTTCGACACAGGAAGTTACACCCGGTGTCCCGTCTGGCTTGACCGTGGTGCTCTCGAGCAGAGCAGCAGAGCAGCCCGTCTGCTGGGGAGAGACAGAGGAAAAGTTAGTCAAGATGGCAAACCCCACAGACCCGGAGTGAAGGGGCACCGCTCCCCGAAAAAGCTGAGCCTGTCGCCCGTCCTGAGATAAACCCAACGATGCTAACTGCGCCAGGAGGTAAGAACCATCCAGCCCGGTACATCTAAGCGTCTCTTTCACAATTCACACGTTCAAACTGAAGTTTCTTAAATCTTCTTTTCGCTGTTTTGTCCACTCTGCTTTTGAGCTTGACTATTGATCCGAGAAAACAAAACAAAACAATTCAGAACCAGCCTTCACATTGAAACCTCCTGACTCAACCAGTCATCCACCGCCTTTCCATTGAAATTAACAGCGACGGTTCCTGGGAATTCACAGCCGTGAATGTTCAGCCTTTAGCTAACGGTGTTGGGAACTTTGCTCACGTTAACTTACACCAAAGTCGCAGCTCTTACACGGCTCGTCCTCGATGAAGTTAAAGATAGATACGAAAGTGGATAGAGATACACACAAGGTTATATTTACACGTTTTTCTTTGTACAAGCTGCTCACACACACACACACACACACACACACACATCCGCCAACGGTCATTCCCTGTGTGCTGATGAAGCAAAGTGACAGTTTTAGACAGCGGCTAACGCTCAGCCCTCCAACCTGGAGTCTGCTCCTAGCTTACTCTTCGCTGTTTCTTCGGCTAAAAATTCACCACCACCACCACCACCACCACGGCTGCCTATCCTCGGTTTCAAATACAGCTTTTTCATGACTACTAACTTGTCATTAAAATATCGGAGGGAAGTCGTTGCTAACGTCTCTACAGCTCGCAGCCCTGCCAGCGGCCGCCGTCGGTAACCCGGCGTCCTTTCTTTGGAAAATTCCGGGATGCAGCGCCACTACTACCGACAGCTGTATTTTTAGGAATGGGTGGATACCAAAAGCGAAATTTATTTATTTTTGTCTCGGCGGTGAATGCCACAAGCCTATGCGCATAAGCGACGGCGAGGAGGCGACCTATAAATGCATGTATGAGTTTTTTGAAGGCTGTTTTTCCCCCATTGCAGCAACACAAAGTCTGCAGAGATGAAGCAACAGGGAGACTGTCGCATTTCTAGTCGGGCTGTCTTAAAAGTCATTGCATATGTATGAAAGAGAGGGAGACAGAGCGCCTCAGAGAGCATTGTCTGTTAAATGTGGGTCCCCCCCTCCTCCTCCTCTAACTTCTAACATCGTCCTGCAGGCATAGGAGGGATTCCCTGAAGAAAAAATGCCAGTGAGGCTGAAGCTGATGTGACACAGACTGTGCTGGAAGAAAGCTGACTCATCAAATAACAATTCCTCTGGGAGAAACTAAGCAGCATTGAGCAGCTCATATCACCTCATGCCGAGCTAGAAGAGGACCTCACAGCACCCCTCCTTCTCACAAAAGAGCAGAGATTATCAGACAGGAGACGACGGTGAAGAAACCCCTCCAGCAGGAATATATCCCACACCAGCTGTGGGCGAAACACCAGAAGGCCTGCTGTCCTAGCTACCAACAGAGCTAAGAATGGCATCACAGTGCTTCCGCTGAACCTCACCAACTGTGTTAAGAAACATCAACAGTCAGCTGATAAGACCACTGCCATCCTCCATCAGTTTTACCCAAACCACCAGTGTAAAGTTTGGGGGAGGTTGCTCTCTGCTCCCCACACCTTTCAGCCCAGCCCGGTCACCACCACAGTCTGTCAGCCTTCACCCCGCTTTGCAGACCATGATGTTTCGCGATCAGGTGGGCGTGCTAGCCAGCTGGTTCAAGGGGTGGAACGAATGTGAGCAGACGGTGGCTCTGCTGTCCCTGCTGAAGAGGGTGAGCCGGACCCAGGCCCGTTTCCTACAGCTATGTCTGGAGCATTCCCTGGCCGAGTGTACTGAGCTGCAGGTCCTAGAGGGAGAAGCCAACAACCCAGGTAAGACAGCCAGCTGCGCTTTCACCTGCTACATCATCCACTAAGATCTAATGAAGGTGCATTTATAGGCATTGAAAGACCAGAGTCACTCATTTGTTTTCTATAGATAACTTTTTATCTTTTTATTTTATTCAGGTCTTATTTTGAGGGCAATGAACTATTAAACAATATGTTTACAGTTCATATTGGAAAATAAACAGTTTGTACCTCTAAGACTTATTTTAACATATTTCTCACTGCTGGATGATTTTATTGTTGTAGTTGATGGTGATGGTGTTCACTCCTACAAACCACTGTCCTCATGATAAAATACAACATGATGTGTTGCCCACAATAACAAAAGCATCACGATACAGTGATTCTGCAATAAGCAACAATCATTTAACAATAAATCATGATATCTGTCAAATTGACCGCAACTTAGTTGTGTTCAGCCTCAGAAGCTTGAAACAAAGATAGTCGGCTAGCTATACTGAGGAAGCTAAGCTAAGGAAATGCAAATAACAATGGCACGGTTGAGAGAACACGCTAACAGTGACCTGCAGAAAAGAAACACCGCAGCGACCAATGTAACCAAGCATCTTGGGTTCGCCTAACTGGGCAGGTTTAATAAGAAAATAATACATTTTCATTTTCTCTCCCACACGTCAACTCTGAGAGGATACACTACTTTTTTATGCTCTCTGGTAGGATGCCTTTTAAATCACGATGTTACAATACCACAGGGCTCAGTAGTCGATGACTGTCAGCCACTGGTGATGGACCAACCTTACTACTGGGAACTGGCAGCTATTATTACAGAGGAGGATATATTCTTCCCCTTTCTTGTCTTCAAGCAGTGAATCTTCCACACTTCAGCCGTGGAGTTTTTATGCGTGGTTGAAGCAGTAGTTAATGTCACAAAACTTCTGCTCCAGGCAGCATAATGATTTATTTTCTGATCGGAAAGAGAGACACAGTATTTAAATTCACAGATCATTCTACTTTTTTTTTCTCTTTTAACCTCAGTGGGTTTTTTTTAGCTTTCAAGGACATATTTTCCCAATGGAACTGTTGTCCCTGACCCTGGAACAAACACACAGGAAACACACACACATACAGGCGCAAGTATTGGCAGTCCTTCCAGAAAAATGCGGAGTTTTTTTGTGATTGTTGCGGGCAAAAATCCTTGATTATGTGGCACGTTTTCTTAAAAAATGCGATATGCGGGATATTTATGCAATTTTATGCGATGAAATTGCGGGAATTTGCAAAAACTGCGGTTTGATGAATAAGAAAAAAAAAGTGATTCCCCCAACACTCTGTTACTAGGCTCACTAGGCTACTACCTTAATGTAAAGAGTCATTTCTAATGACTTCCTATGCTAAGCAAGCATACTAAATCACAGAAAGTGCTGGGAATAATTAAGTTCTCAGCTTTCCGATGACGTCACTTCATAACGTTCCCAAGGCAACAGGAGGAAAATGGCTGCTCTTGTGTGAAGTAAACGCAACATGTGACTTTTTTGCAACGAAAATGCGGGGATTATGAAATCATGCAAGCCCCGCATATTTCGCGCATTTTGCGCGGAAATCGGCGATTTATGTGGCCAAAATGCAAAAATGCAGCCCCCGCATAATGTGCGGACTTTGGCTGATATGCGTTGAATTATGCAATTGCATAATCACGTTTTTCTGGAGGGACTGTATTGGAAGACATTTTCTGTCCAAAACATTCCTTCAGATCCATCAAGAGTTAAAAAAAAAAAAAAGCTGAATCATTGATGTTATGAAACTGTGTAAAGTGTTGCGCTGAACTGTAGCCAGTCAGTAAGCGATTGTGGAAGGAGGTAAGGGTCGTGTATAGTGTTAGCTCAGCTGGCACTGTGGCTGGCTGGAAACGTCAGTCAGTCAGTCAGTGTGCCAGCCTATAGCGCTGTAGCGCTCCCTGGGTTGGTATCGCGCCAAAGCAGCCAAGGGGGGTTCTGGGTTTTGTTGCATCAGACTGCAGCGTGGCCATGGAAACAAAAACCCTGGCAACCAACTGGGCTCATGAAAAATAGAAAGAAGTGCTTCTGCTGCGATGGAGAGCAGGCGTCTGTGTGTACCTATGGCAACATCTGCATGCAGTAACACATCTGATGACTTACACTGGGGTGACATAATGGCCCTGCCCTGCAGTGACACTCACACATATTATGTAGAGTTTCCATCAGGGTTTACTATGGGCAGTGGCTGCACTTAATGCAGGCCGGTCTTTGTTATTATTTGATATGAAGATGGAGACATCAAAGCACACCATATGAAGTTTCCTCAGCTGACCCCTCCCAAAGTCAGGCTGGTTCATACTGTCAGAGATCAAAGCAGATTGATGTCATGGGCAGGCAGTGGAGGGTGCGATGTCTTCTTACGACTCAACAACAGGTTCCTTTTTCGACATTTTTGAATACTGTGCTCCATGTGTGAGTCAAAGAGATACTGTCTTGTGGTAATACTTGAGTCACGAGTCACAGTCATATATCACTCTTATATTCTGTGTGAATCTTGATTTTCCAGCTAACAAGACACTGAATTATAGTTGAGGTGGAAATTAACCAAATAAGGAAATGTGCCGGTGGGTGGAATAACATAT
The DNA here is from genome assembly GCF_040436345.1 of Pagrus major. Lineage (NCBI taxonomy): Eukaryota > Metazoa > Chordata > Actinopteri > Spariformes > Sparidae > Pagrus > Pagrus major. Next base: position 16,782,117 of record NC_133218.1, on the reverse strand, counting down.
AATGAAAAGCTCTGTGAGTTAAATAATAATTTCACTTGTAGCTGAGATTGGCATATGGTGATTTGCACAAGAGACACATACATTGAACAGGTTGGATGGCTGTAGATATAGAGGCAGTTGTCATTAAGAGATAATGCTTTTATGATAGTGTGGAGTGATGGGCCGTACCTAAGAGTCGAAAATCCACATCACAGTATATTGTAGCAGTTTGCCTTGATTATGGTATTAATTAGTTTTAATTGACCCTGATTTACAAATACTTAATTGAACTCTAGCATCACAGCTTTGTAAAAGTTAAATGTACTGCACAAATTCAAAGAAATATGAACACATTAACAAACATTAATGCAGCAAATAATTTTACAAGACTTAAATAATGCTTGTGCTTTTTTCTTGTGGCTGTACACTCAGCACATTCTGTGGCCTAATTTCATTTAAAATTATGAACCAAATTCCCTTTTATAGTAGCAAGTTTTTACCTGTTAACACCTAACTTTCTTGATAGCAAAAAGATAAAAATCATGTTTGCTGAAGCCAGATTATTCCTTAAACATAAAAAGCTGAGAAAATCAGATCATTGAGAAATTCACAATCAAGGCTTTGTATCTCTCAACAGACTAATGATGGCCTGCGCTCTCTCTGTGTCATCAGGTCAGGGATTTACAATATGAGTTAACCTTGTGGTTTGCAATCATTGACAACATTGAATGCTACCACTTAGCTCAAGAAAATCCTACTGTAATTATCTTGTTAATGCTTTGATCTGACTAAGATTATAATCAAAGCACATACATGTCAACACATCTGGATTTCCTTTCAGTCTTTCCATCCGTTGGTACAAGTTGTACTGTTTTCTTGTCTTCACATGTAAAACATATACAGTAGATACAGCTACAAATATAGTAAATTGGTGTAGCATGTGGAAAAACTAGGCTATTCCAGAAACTGCTTTTGTAATAGTGAAAAAGATATATTCAGTTTTGTCTGACGCAATAATTGAGATAATGGTGCTTATGTAAATATAGTTATTTCATCCAGTACAGTTGTTTCATCTTCAACATTGCTGCTCATTCTCCAGAAATGGTAACATTAGTTATGTTGCTGAAATGCTTGTTAGACTTTAAACAAAATGGCTTTTAGATTTGAAAACATGCAGGTACACAAGTAAGCAGGCATACTGTAATGATTGAATTACATGCTTTTAGGACTGGGTCCGCTGCTTTTCATATTCTAACCGATACAAATACTGGATTACGCTACTTGAATATCTCTGTAGTAACAAAGATTTAATATCAAAAGTACCGAGTTCAGCACACAACCCTAATGGTAAAAACTTGAATGCTGATGTGTTTTTGTTTTTTTATATATTCATAGAGACGCTTTTTAGAACTGCCCTAAGCAGACTGCCAAATGTCTGTGTGAATATTTCCCCACTGTCAACAAGCATGACTGTTCAGTATGTCAGCTCCCAATACTCTGTGCAACAGGTTCTGTCCTAGTGGAATCATGCTAAAGGTGATTTTAATGAGCTTCTACCTTCTGTACCTCTAGATCATTGGTCACTAACAGGCGGACCGCGGTCCGAGTCCGGACCCAGACGTCCTATACGGACCTGGACCTATAGTCAATAAATTATTTAAGTATTTTAAAATTTGACGGGGCGCTTCTATTTTGACCGGCGCAGCTTTTCTAGACTTTACGGTAACGGTTTAGCGGATCAGGAAATCCACTGACCAATTGCATGCAAGTTAGGCCATCCCACGTGATGCTACTCAGCCAATCAAATCTGTGCATTCCAGGCGATAAACATTGCGACTCTGAATACAGACAGCTGAAAGAGGTGAGAAGCGAGTGACAGACGGAAATCTGAGTGAGCGATACAGGGAGAGAAGACTAAGAGACGAGTGAGCCGGAGACAACAGACAACAAAATAACTACACATGGCGCTCTCTAAGAAGAGAAAAGTGGACAGCGAAAACAGAGCTTTCAACCCAGAATGGACAGACTCATTCATGTTCATTCTTTCCACTGGAAGCACAAAACCAGTCTGTCTCATATGTTCAGAGACCGTGGCACTCAAAAAAAGTGTCGATGTGAAACGCCACTATGAGACAAAGCAAAAAGTTTTTGACCGAACATACCCACTCAAGTCTGAACTGAGGTCACAGAAAATAAGCAGTTTAAGAACCCAATATGAGCAAACCACCCGGATCCTGACCCATTCATTCACTGCCCAACAGATGTGTTGAGATCTATCTGTTGTAAATTTGGTTGAGACTGTTAAGATGTGAAACATTAACAAAGAAAAAGGGAAACTCAAGCTGCTGCTACACATTATTTTTCAAATTTTAAGTACTTTATTTTAAGATGCACAATTTTTAAAAAGCTATTTTATTTATTTTCACTATTCACTAAATGCAGCCCTTCTTTTCCTTAAAGAGAGAAGAAAATAATACATATCTACAGTATTATATATCTGTATAATTAAATGTTAAATAAATAAATATTGTCAATGTTTTTGAATTGTTCTTTCTTTATTTGATTTGACAGTCAGTTACATGAAGACGTTGATACAACTACTAGGCTACTTCAATATATATCACACTAAATCATCAACGCAAGTTAGACATTATGATGTTCCGGACCTTTGCTTGAGGAAATTTTCTCTAACTGGACCCATTTGAATTTTAGTTGAATACCCCTGCTCTAGATTAAATTTTAGGTCCACACCCTTGAGTTTTCTACCACCTGTGACAACTTGTGGTCACTTCCTGTCCACTGATTCAGCTCAGTAAGGTGGAATCAGCAGGCCTGTTTCAGGGCTGTAGACTTAACGTCAGGAGGCATGTTGCTGAGAAGAGGGAGATTGAGAAGGTTGTCTGGTTACGTGATCCCTCTGGTATGTTGTGGTTGCTTGTTTGAGTGCTTATGTGCCAGAGTAAGACAGATATATTGAGTCTGCTGTTTTACAGGGCCAATACTGATCTTGTATTGATTATGGAGTATTTTCCAGTAAGCAATTATTTCTTAGCACAGCTATACAAGGAGAATATAAAGCCTAAAATAGCATATTAGATTGTTTCTGTCTTTAGTCTTTCTTGATACATTTCTAAAAAGTTTTACAGAAAACGTTGAGTTCTCTTGTCTTCGTAAAAAGACTTTCTACTGTTCCTCAGACTTTTTTTGCACAAAAAAGGGAATAAAACAGAATAGCGAATTTAAATAAAATTGATTTTAAACAGTATTGTAAAAAAAATATGTATTTGTAAATCCATGCGAGTTAAACCATTTAGGCTCTGCTTTACTTAGACCACGAGCCTGTCGCACACCATTTTATTGTATTAACTGATTAGTAATACGTTCAGTATGATTGGTGCTGGTGCAGGCTGTTAAAGGGTTAACATGCAGCTGGAAGTCTTGGGCTGAGTGGAAAAGCGCAACTATTTGGAAAGCGGTGTACAAATGAATGGAATCCTCAGTGACCTACTTCTCTCAGCGGCTGAGAGGCTGCGTTGTTTTGGGACCCAGCGAGTGATGGGACTTCATTTGCGACTTGAGATGCAATCGAAGTCAAAGGGGTCACTATCTCGCTGAAAGATAGGCAGAGTTGCATCACAGTGGATTTATTTTTATTGTAGTGTTTCATGTTATTTTTAGACTGTCGTGAGGAGTATGGTTACTTTTAAGAGTTCAGCATTTCTATCTGAACAACTAAGTACAGATGTATAAATGCGGCATTTTTGCAATTTTCAGTTCAGACCTAGCCTTAAGTCAACAATTTATAATAATCCATGCTAAATCACCTTATCTGAATGTTTTTGAAAGTTTAAATCTTTATTTTCTGCTGTGATTTTTGACAGTAGTAATCTGTAGCCTGCAGTATTTCTGTTGTAGTTATTAAGGAATGTGACTTCCTTTTGTCCTCCGCCTTTAAGGAGAACAAAACTTCTTTTGAGACAATCCCAAGAGGGACAATATCGGATCAAGTTGAGAGGACATGAATAGCGGGCAGAGTACTGTCTGAAGGACAACACACACACTCACACACATACATGCTCAAACTGGGTGTAGGGTTAGTATAAGGGGTGGGGTTAGTACAGGACAGTGGGGCTGGTGTTCTGAATGACTAACTTCTTTTTCGTGTGGTGTGGTGTGGTGTACTGCTGACCTGGCCTGCACGGCTGTTTGAGCTGGATGGAGGCAGGCAGGATTAGATATGTACAAGCAGCTGTGTTGAAGAGCTAGAGGTGACAGGGACACAGCTCTGTTTGGTCGGAGTGGAAGCATTCACATGCACATCATATGTACTGTCTTTATACTGTTTGTGAATCATAACAGTCTGAGCTGGACACATCGACAGATGGGTTTCTGACAGCAGAACATGAAGGCTTTGTCTTTCTTGCTATCATGAAAGGATTTTCCAAAGCATGTAAATAGAAGAACACTTTCTTTACACCTGGAAGCACCAAATCCTCAGAAAAATGCCAGGATTATACAAAGGCTGGGATAGTGGTGGTGGCGGGGGGCTGACTTCAGTGGAGAATTTGAATCTGAAGAGCTGTTTGAAACTAGGTCAAAACATGACTTCCAGCTAAATAATCACTTTTCATAGAAGCTGCCGGCACTATCTTTGCGTGTAATATTGTAGAGGGGGAGAGAAAGCATACTTCTGCATTTGTCAGTGTGTAAGGTGACTGACATGGAGGGAAAGTCTGCATTGTATAATGGCTAATATTACTCAGTGAATTCCTGTTGCACTCTCTGCCTAAACTAGGTCTGATGAAAACCTGGGCTGGAAATCAGCATTCCCGGCTGAGGCGGTAAACGGTTCCGGTGTTGGGGATACTGTCTAGGAATGTGGGCACGTCGGAGCACACTTGAGTCAGGCACTCAGCAAGAGTTGGACTGGGGCTTTTCCAGCGTGGGGGGAAAAAGACACAGTGGAAAAGGAAAACTGATTCCACCTTCAGTGGAGCTAAGGTCTCCTGAGTACACCGCGGTATGGGAGAGGGGAGGGTGAGAGGAGGAGGAAGGACGGGTGGGGCGAAGAGGGGAAAAGATGAAGACTCGAGAATACTGGTGCCATTTACAGCTGAAACTCATTCACCACTTTCTCTGCCTTGTCTGCCTTCTCCCAAGTTTTTTGTTTCAGTTTCAAGTATTGACTTGTGTTTGAAAGCCAAGTTTTGTTTGTCAAAACTACCTTGGAATTAACAGCTATCATAGTCAACACCTATTTAATTCAATTCTACCTCTGAGGCATCTGGTGATAAGTATCAGAAAGCGAAGTGTATCATGATGAGTGCTGATACAACACCCTGAAATGATAAAACTGAATGTTTGACCCAACCCAAATGAGGGTTTCACGATTTAAAACAAAACACCAGTATCGCCCTTCAACTTTTATCTAATGTAATTGACCTGCTCTGCCACAGTAGTACGTTTATAAATATTGGCCCCCATAGAGATAAAAGTTTAAAGTGGAAGTGTTCTGATTTTTCACACACTCATACAACCTTTATTTGTCAACATCCTTTGTGCCTCTCTCAATGTCTCATTGGCCATTCTCTCAAAGAGAGGGAGAGAGAGACGGAGAGAAAACTCTTGTCTCGCTCCAAACTATTTCATTGCACCCACGCATGAGCAAACAGTTTATTTCTGGAAGTTGACGGCGTGTTCTGTGAACTCGTACTGAACCTCAGGAATGGGGACAGACAAGCAGCCAAAACGACCAGAGGGGAAAACGAAATAAAGCTTGTCTTTTCCCCTCTGCCTCTAGAGCAAAGGCCTTTTCTTTTCAGTTCTTGCTTCCTGATGTATGAGTGTTTTCTGTGTGTGAAAACAAGAGGATGGACAGAAAGTCGGCCTGAGGACTAACTGCCTTAGGACTAACTGCCAAAGAACTCCACGCTGATGGAAGCTACTCGAAGCCTCAGACATGTCAAGCTCTTGATATTATCTCTGAGGCGGATGAGGTGTCACTGATAGCTTGGATTATGCAATCAAGTGCCTCATAAATCCATGAGGTTTAGTTTCTAACTGAATCCTTCTGTGCTTTTTTATTACTTTGATCCCAGCTTTGCTTTCCCCAGCCAGTTGGATTTCTGCACCGTACATGTATTCGTGTATGTTTACACCTGGCCTCAAACTAAAAGGCACGCTATCATCAGTTATGATTGAGTAGCCAGTCTATTAGTGTTAAGGCACTGTTTCAAGCAGACAGAATACCCACTGTATATATTTTCGGCTGGTAAATTAAAGGTTTTAATGGTACACAAAATTAACAGTTTGATACATACTGTTGCTTTTGGTCCCGAAAAGGTTGTTTTTTGCGGCAGGGGAAAAAGACAAACATTTATATATTATTAAAGTTGACAAACACTAACACATTGCTCATTGGCCACGAAGTATCTGAGTATTTAAATGGAAAAAAAGTAATATGTCAGAATATCTATGACCTAATTTCAAAACTGTACACACAAGAAAGAACACTATAGCAGAGCTCAACCACTCTGATCAGCAATATACAATCCACTCTACATTGTTGGTTGTTTGTTTGGCCCAGTCTAAATCTTTCAGTGAGAGGTTGGTTGAATGTTGTTGGGGGAAGGAAAGACTGCATTGGTCCCTCTGGTCTGTTCTGGTTTGCGTGTATTAAAATGTGTGCAAACTCCTTGCACACGCAAAAAATTGTACAAACTGATTTACTAACAGTGCGCAAAAAGGGTTGCGTCTGTCAAAGGTGCAAAATAGCGCGTCTGCATCCAGTTAGTACGTTTGCAGCAATGAATATGCAATATGGGGCGTTTACACGCAATTGTGCGTGTTCTAGGTGGAGAAAATATAAATATATTAATTTAGCACACGCAAAGTGATTTATCAAACCTGAAAGCAATTTTGCTAATAGAAACTGCTTCTATATTTAACACGTCTCAAAGGGAGGTGCAAACGGGTTGTATGCGTAATTGCGCACACATGGCTGCGGTTATTGTTGCAAGAAGGAGACGCCGAAACAAAAACAACACGCCAATTTTTCTTTTGTTCTTCTTCTGATGTCTTGGTATATCCTTTTCACTTCATCCACTGTTCGCCTGTTTTTTCCAACAGCATTAACTTTTTCACCGATTTTCTCCCACACGGCGTTCCTTTGCATGACCATCAGATTCCTTTGCTGCAGCTCATTGAAATGTTTATTCGCTTCCTCTACCAACACTTCTAATTCCAAAGGGTCGAATTTCACTTTGCGCTTTCGCTCTCTCAAACTCGCCATGCTGAAAACCATGAAACACGCTAAACCCTCATTTAAATAGGCGTGTCTCCAACACGTTTGCACCTGTTGTCATTTACGCAATCACTCTTAGTAAATCGCCCACAAACCGCGGTTCAACCCCACACGCAAATTTCTAGATTGCGCACGCAGATTAGTACAAGCAATTTGGGATCTTAGTAGATCCAGCCCATAGTGTGATGCCATCTCATATGAATTGAATGTTTGATGTTGCTGTTTATATAGACATAATGCTGCTTGGTGTGGACAGGGAACCTTGTTAACACAAAGCTTCAGTCAGATCCATTATTCTTCATCCAACACTGTCCAGTAGTCCTACTTTCTACAGGAAAACCATAATGCTCCCAAACAAAGGATCTAAATGATATGGTAGGGTCTTTGAACTCTTAACATTTACTATACCAAAGGTAACAGCCTTGTCGCTAACAATAACACGGTCAAGCTCACAAACGACTATCAATGCACCATCACATCAAATTTTAACTGAGACTGCATTTTCTGAGACATGAACTGTAATAAGACCGTGTTATGACCTAATAAGACTAATAAGGTTTTCAGCGCCTTCAATATGTACAGTTAGTTAGAGCTTTAGTGAATTATGATGGTGAGAAGTCAAGTGAGTTTGTCTGGAAAATAAAAAATAGAATAATTTAGCGCAAGTCTGAGTACAAATATAATTTTCAGTTGAAAACACCATCTTGACTCACATCCTCTATTAGTAACAAGAGAAAACATGACATGACAGATGATTCGCATACATCTGTGTGTGTGTGCGCATATGTTTGAAAGTGAGTGTGTAAGAGAGACCGAGAGAGGGTGAGAACAGGTGAGGGATACCAGTCTCATAGATGACCAGTCAGTCTCGTCCTGACCAGACCAGACATACAGGCGTATAATGTTTCCCCATATAGCCCCCCAGACCCTCAGCCCAGCCCTTCCCTGTCCCCGCCCTTCTCCCAGGCAGCTGGCTGTGCTGTACAGTACACTTCTTGTGTAAGGGTCTATCCAGTCCCAACTGTGCAGACAAACAGATCTGTACAGAGAAGGCAGCAAATAAAATAACATAAGTTTGGTTTGGAACAAGGAAGATGCTGACACTGAGGCTGTATTCTGTCACCCATTGTTTATCTAATAATCACAACCTGTGGTTATTGATCAGTGGGACTAAACTGTAAACCTGCAGCTGCCATTTTACAACACATAATTAAATTAATACCTCCCTCACAGTATCAATGAACTCCTATTATTCATAAAATAGAAAAAATAAAATAAAAAAGCGTTGCTGTTAGGTAGGGATATTTTTAGTTTGCCAGCCTATGGCAGGTGAGCCAAAACCTCAATGTGAGACTCTGCTTCAGTCTCAGCTGTGTCTCTGACTGTCCTCTCTGTCCTGACATGAATGAACCGTAACTGTGGGGACACAGAAAGGCACCGCCGATCACACTCGCTTACCTCTGATTGGTGGACACACTGTTGGCCATGACAGACAGAGTGAGCAGAACCAGCCGATGGGAGAGCCCCATGGCAACAGTTGCCATGATGGCCATACAGTCTTTTAATCCCCATTGGGAGGAAATTACCTCATGCAAAGCAGACTCCTTCAGGAAGCTATGTCCACTGTCTGCTTCGAATTTTTCCAAGGTGCTCACTTCTAGGCCAGGTGTCAGTGGAGAACTTATTAATCACCTTTCTGGAAAAATAGATTTAGAAATGGAAATCAGCCCGACACTTTAAGTCTTCGAGATAAGAACTTTTGGGATCTTAGAATTAATTTACATCAGAGCAGTTTATTTGTTTGCACCAAGCTTTGACTGACATGGGTCAGACTGAAGACAACAATAGCTTTCCATCTTTATAAACTTTATTAGGATATCATTTAATCTCAAATATTATATACTTTTTTCTCAAAAAACATCTGAATAAGGAATTGACAGTTCTTTGTCTGTAAAGCCTGTGATGCAGCAATTAAGCCCATGGCAGCCTAAAACTGAATACTTGAACCCCAGCTACCCCAAAATGTATTACTAATTATTAGAGGGTTAGGGTTGGGGTTATATATAATATATAATATACATCCTTATCTATAGTGCTGTTGTATTTGCTTGAGTTTTTTCTTAAGTTGTTGGTTACAAAGTTTGAGCATATAATTAATTTCACCCTTTTTACTGTTTTCCCACAGCACCTAAATCTATAGACAAAATAGCATTGAAACCCAGTAGGTACATATTATCAAAGATAAATATTTGGTTTGCAGCTTACCTAAATTTTATCAGTTTCGGGATGGTCGTCTGCAGTTCAGTTTGCTTTTCCCACAGTGTAAAACTTACCTTAAATGTGAATGAAAGTGCCAGTTGGACATGTCAGAGAATGATATATAATATAATATAATGATATATAATAATAATAATAATAATAATAATAGTTGGCTGCCATCTTTAACTACTGATCGACTCAAGTGAAAGTAGAGTAGAGCTCTTACTGCCTCAGGCTGTTGTGCTGTGTGTTTTTTCTGAATGGACCTCTGTGTGTGTTTGTACTGTATCTACTGACATGGTGTCACAGCTGGATGCTGAAGCTATATCCCTCAAGCTGTAGACAGCCGAGGATGCTGCATAAACCCAGTTGTCTCTCACTCACACATTCCACATGACACTCAAATATGCATCACAATCTGCAGTTAAACATACAAGGCTTTATTGCATCAATGCCCCCTACACACAAACACACTACACCAGTGTAGCCTGAAAGGGCTGTAGACAGTAGACATTCTAGACAAACGAGTCAGTTATGTGTTGTTACCATATGCTGAGCCACAAAGCTGCTCGCAAGAAACAGTTATTCTGATACTGAAGATACATTTTTCACCAGTTTTCAGCATATGTTGACTAAAATGTTTATAGGCTGCAAGTGTGAAGTTCTGTCTTTAATCTCTGTCATTTTAGAAAAAGCATTGAAACATTTGTTCCAACATTAGACAGAAATAAGAAGCTTGATATCTATCTGTAGCAAGGGTTTAATGGTATGAATAAATGAATGAAGTAACTGTTGTGATAGGAGAAGGACCATTCATTTTATCAAAAGTGCACAATGTTGATATGATGACTCAGTGTAAGCCAGATTTCTCACCCTAGTGTTATAGCCTTTTTATTTTTGTATAAAGGGCAGGGCAGTGCTGCATACTTGATAGTTTGTTGTTTTTATCTGTGTGTATGTTTAACGACTGAACTCCAACAGTGAGCAATCAAAGAAGGCTGTATAGCTACTGTGTCCCTTCTTCAAATAGACTGAACCTTTCACTTTACTTTCAATCTTCTCCTGTCTTTGCCGGCTTGTTGTTATTTTTGTTGTTGTTTGGCAGACTGCCGCACTAAAACAGTTTGCAAAGACACATCCCTGTTAGGTTCACAAATATACTGGAAACAATTACACAAACCACATGACCAATACACTGCCGGATGTGTGTGTGTGTGCACTTTTTCTCTTTGTGTATGTGTGTGTGTGTGTGTGTTCTCCTTCCTCCTGGCAGGTATGGAAATAAACCTTTCTTCCACAAAGGAAAATAATTATCATTCTTGTAAAAGGAAGGAAGGGGGGGGTTTGAGCTGAGCGAGAGACAGAGAAATAGAGAGGCAGAGAGAGCGGCTGATGGGCCCCTGACTGCCATTTCCTTAAATAGAGTTTTGGGCTTCTCCAGTCCAGCCCTGGCAGAGCAGAGGCTCACATTCCCAGCATAGCTGTGACTGCCACATTCAGAGCCTTCCCAACACTGGAGCGCTACGTCAACTTCCACAGGTAGACTGCAAATGATTTGCCCTACTTTCAGCCCCCACCCTGCTTCCTCCAGACCTCCAACCACCAGTTACCACTACAGCAGGGGAGAAGAGGGGATGTTGATGAAAGACTCAAGAGGAAGTGGGAAGAGATGGGGGTTGGAGTAAAGGCTAGCAAAGAATTGTTCTCCATTCATACAGCAGCCGTGTCCTTCTACTAGGAAACCTCCCCCACTGCTGGGAAAAAAGATGAGACAATAAAAAAAACATCATCCTGCCTCTTCACTCACTTAAAACACACAAATTAGGGATATATTGAGTAGCAACAAGGAGTCCTACAGGACAGAAACACAAATATTTGTGGTACAGATGTACAACATGAACAGCTACAGTTTTATTTATGGTGAAATTAAATCCAAACTTGAGTTATTGTATTTGCTTTTGAAGACTGTAGAAAAATAGTTTTTGGCATTCATCGTTTTAGGGCCTTCTTCCCCCTCCCCATGTTAGATAGGAAATATTGTGTAGTATAGGTTGACAGGTTTTAGGTATAGGTTGACAAGAGACAAGTTTTTACTTGTTTAATCTTTTGCTATGATTGTTGGGTGCCGTTATTGTGAATTGCCAAGGTGTGCGTCGTCCTTGAAAATTTGTGTATTTGAAAAAAACACCATAAGGCTTAAACGACTGTTTAAATGAGTTGAGCATTTGGAAGGGTTTTTTGAAAAAAAACAACAGATCAATGAAGAATGCTTTCCAAATTAATTGACGGGCTTCATATTTGTTCACTGTAGGATGAACACAGGAGAAACCCAGTAATGGAGGTTTATGTTGATGTAGCAGCAAACTTTAAAGTAATAACACCCTCTGTATTTCTTGAGTTGGCAGACCTGGTTTGAAGGAGGTTGAGAGTGGATATAGAATCAGACATTGTGAAAAGCGCTCTGCTCTGATGGAGCCAATAAACCTGCATGCTGGCGTGTACAGTAGCCGTGTTGATGCTTTTCCTTTTCCTGTGGAAGGGAGATGCACACACTGGCAAACATGTTGAAATCATCACCGGGCAGGTGCTTCCCACTTTAGCGCGCACACACACACGCTCATCTTGGCCACTGTTTAAAACATTACACAGTATAAATAAATAAGCACCCAAGCGGAAAATACCTACTTTACACCTACTGTACACAGCACATGCACAAAGACCCACACACAATGTGAAAACCAGAGAAGAGATGTGCTTTAAATATTGTTTTATAAATTGACCAGGTGTCCTGGATGTAATGCAAGACTACAATGAAAATATCCTCTTCCTGTTCTATTATGGCTCACAGGAATTTCTCTCTCTCTCTTTCCGTATATTGAAGCGCCCTGGAGACACTGATTGATCTTTCACTGATTTCATTCAGCAAAAGTTACTCTTCTGATCTCATCAGTATTTCCTGTGGTTTAGTTCCCACATTTAACCTGTTAAAGGTTTTCTGAATTTCTTTTAATTACAGCTCCAAAGACATTATCATAAAAGATTGCAAATTATTTTTTGACTTTTGACAATTTCCTGCAGCGTCCTCTCGCTTCCAAGCAGGAATGTTTTGTAGCCTATAGTATTTTCAAGAGCATGTCCTGGTTTCCATTATGAGAGAGGAGTGGCGATGTGGCAGGAAAGCTTGTACTGACCCACTGGGTTTGGACAATGACCATTAAAAACAGTTCATATTGTCAGTCAAATCATGAGATTTTTTTAAGCTATGCCACGTACAAACAGAAAAATGATGTGGCAAGCTATAGTCTTGACTCAAAGTCAACAAACTGCAAACCAAAGTGGAGAAGGTTGATGGAAATGGGGCACAGAGTGATGCAGAGAAGCATGATGAGTGCCCTGTTTGTCCCTCTTTGCTCGTGGCTCCAGTGCTGGGCAAAAGCAAATTCAGCAAAATTACACATGAACTCCTTTACTGCTGTCCAGTGTGATCGCCGCTTCAGCTGACAGTGCTGCCTTATAGTCTGTAAAGTGTGTATTACTGAAGTATGATCGGGATGCACACTAGATTTCTTTGATTGTGTGCTAACAGGATGATGACTAAGGCACTAAAACACATATTTTGAATGTAAAATTTGTGTGAACATAGCTGCTCAGTTAGTAGAGTAATGGTTGGATCTCACTGTTGCCAACAAAGACTGAATTGACATTTTTTTGATTGATGACAACCAGGTTTCTCATTTACCTGAGGCTTAAGAAATCTTCTTGCTGCAGAGAAAGGTTACTGTCAATTAGTGCATACACTGCCGGCTAACATGAAACTGATGAATGTGAGTCATTGTTGTTTAAAATGGTCTATTGTTCAATTATCCAGATCAGAGAAGCATGTGTTCAAGAGAGTCAGCCAGTGAGAGCAGCGTGTGTAAATCTCCCACCGGCTGGTTTCCTGACAGCTTGACTGTCTGTTTCCTCTCACTCAGCTTCACCTGTCTGACATGGTGACTGACACACTGATTATATAAATGGACAGGGATATCTCTCTGCTCTCCTCTTCATCAGTTTCATCACTCTCTCATTACAATTTAACTTAAAAGCTGAGACTTGTCCTAATATTCACCTCTGGAGCTGAAGCTGACCTTTAAATAATCTCTACTAACAACACATCTTAAAGGCTGGTACTCGGTAACTGTATACACAAGGCTTTCAGTGGTATTGAATCCATTGAAAATGTGCAGCGCTCAGTGGTTTTAACAACTGGGAGGCTGACATTGATGTGAATGTGGCATAATGATGCCGCTTCCCTTTTGACTGTTGAAAGACTTTCTGAGAAATGGCTAAACTTTGCTTAGGGATGTTTTTAAAAAAGTAGACTTGACAAGAGTAAACAGCCTTCCTCCTCCTCGCCTTCCCTCCTCAGTCAGTTATGTGTTAGTAGGTCAGGCTGAGGCCAAGGTCAGGCTGATCCCACAACACTGACTCTGTCTCCCTCTTTTCTCTCTTTCTGTTTCTCTGTCATCTCCTCTTTCTTTTTTTTGATACTTTTTATTTAGTATTTTCAGAAATGAACAAGTTGACAACAGACTGTCAAGACAATAAAACAAAAACATGGGGGCTCCTCAGTTGAAAGACCTATATATAATGTCCAGTGTCTTTACTTGATTAGTGTGTAGTGTCCTCAATTGTTTTGATAAAAGCAGTCCATTTCTCCCATTTCCTGGAGAAGGTTGCTCCTCTAGATCGGAGAGAGAAAGTCATCTTTTCCATTAAACACATTTCCTTCACTTTGTCCATCCATTGGTTAATGCTTGGAGGTTCTGTTTTATACCAGCATTTTGTTATAACTTTTTTACAAGCCGTCAACAGTATTTTACACAGATACCAGTCATTTTTAAGAACCACATTTTCATTTAGGACACAGAAATAGAGGACCGTCACATTGTTAGGGATTGTGTATCCCAGGATCTTTGTCACAGTAGTACATACATGATCCCAGAAGGTTTGAATTTTTGGGCATAGCCAAAATATATGGGAATGATCAGCGCTCATGTTTCCGCATTGCCTCCAGCACTGTTCTTGTGATTGAGAGAATTTGCTTTTTATAAGAGGTGTAATGAAAAAACGAATCAAGTTCTTCCAGCCAAATATTCTCCACTTCTTTGAACTTGTAGATGAATGCTGTGCACTCCACATAGAACGCCATTCCTCCTCTGATATTTCTATATTTAGTTCTTTCTCCCATTTTGCTTTAATGTATCCTGTGTTGATCCCATTCTGTTTCTGAAGGCCTTGATATATTTTAGATATTATTTTTGTATTCTTCTTTTTATAGGCTTCAGTTAGAGTATCTATCACTGTATTGCCCTCTCTGGACAATGTTGGTTTGATTCTATTATCGAAAAAATCTCTAATTTGCAGGTAACGAAAAAAATCTTTGTTTTCCAGCCCAAATTCTTTTTGTAACTCACTGAAACTTTTTAAGAGCCCTCTATGAGTTATTGTGCATACTGCTGTGATGCCTCTGTCCCACCATCGCCTGAATCCAGCATCACTGATTCCTGGTTCGAATCTGGGATCTAGAGCAGGCCAAATTAATAATTTGATGTCTCCCTCCATATTGTATTCTTTTACCATCTTGTTCCATATTGTCAATGTTTGTTTAATAATTTCATTTTTGCTTTGTCGAGCCAATTTGTTTCCCATGTCCCCTAATATTGCCTGAATCTGGAAACCTTCCATCTGGGCCTCTATGTCTTTCCATCTTGCCTGATATAGAGGGCAGCATGTAGAAACCAGGAACTTTACTTGAGCTGCGTAAAAGTATTGTTTCAGATTGGGCAAGGACAGCCCCCCCTCTTCTTTTGGTAATTGAAGTGTCTTATACCTGACCCTCGGTCTCTTACCGGCCCAGATAAATCTAGAAATAAGTGTATCCCACTGTCTGAATTGTGATTCTGGAATCATCTGTGGGATGGATTGGAAAAGATATAACAGTCTCGGTACCACATTTATTTTTATTACCTCGATTCGTGTCTCAAAGTCCATGTTAAAAGCAGACCACCGCCCGATATCTGTCTTGATATTATTGTTAATGTTTTTATAATTAATTTCAAATGTTTTAATGTGGTCTCTTGCCAATACCACACCCAGGTATTTAATTACTTTCGAATTCCATTTTATTTTATATTTTTCTCTAATTTCTCGGCCTGGGGAATAATTTAGTGTAAGAATTTGTGTTTTTGTTATGTTTAATTTATAGCCAGAGTATTTGCCGTAATCTTCTAATATCGACATCAAATTAGGAAATGTTCTATCTGGGTCTTGAAGAGCCACAATAACATCATCAGCGAAGAGCCCTATCCGATGCTCCTGCTGTCCTATATGGATTCCTTTTAGGTTGTTACTTTGTCTGATCAATTGTGCCAGCGGCTCAATAAATATAGCAAACAAGGTAGGGCTAAAACAACATCCTTGGCGAGTTCCTCGCTGTAAAATAAATCTGTCAGTTAGGTGTCCATTAATTTTTATCCTCGCTGTTGGTTCTTGGTAGAGGCCTTGGATACATTGTATAATTTGTTCATGAATCCCTAGTCTTCCCAAAACTTGATACAGAAACCTCCAATTGACACAGTCAAAGGCCTTTTCTGCGTCGAGGCTCACTAGTACTGCTCTCAGGCCTTGTCTTTGGATCTGATCTATCATGTGCAGAATACGTCTGATGTTATCCTGAGTCTGCCTACCTGTAATAAAACCTGACTGATCTTCGTCTATCAAGTCAGACATAAAATTTTCAAATCTTTTGGAAATTATTGAAGTAAAAATTTTATAATCCACATTTAGGATTGAAATAGGTCTATAGGATCATCTCCTCTTTCTTTTCCTCTCTAGGCTCTATGGTCAATTCTTGTCCTTTCTTGTTTATGTTTTTCTCTCTCTCTCTTTTCTCCCCCTCTAGTTGAAACCTGTTGACACCAGTGAACTTTTCAGTCTGTCTCTCTGTATATTGTATCCGCCCCCTTCCTTTCCCTCCCCCTTCCCTCCATATTCACTGGTCCCCAAAGCTTGTGTTAGGGCCTGTGGGAGCCTGCCTGCACTTCTTGTCAGGACATGGACTCTCTTCTCTCTCTTTCTCTTTCTCTTTCTCTCTCTGTCTTTCTCTCTCTGTCTCAGTCTGGGTGGGGCGATGCAGCATATAGCATTAGATCATATATTTTGTGTACCACACCTCTTTCACTACCAATGTCCCAACAGCTCCTCACTTTCTCTTTTCTTACTTGCACTCTCCTTTTGTTCTCTGTATTTCTTGTTGAATAACATATATTCCCTGTTTCTTTGCTATTTCTTTCTGAATCTTTCATTCTGACTTTTTCTTTATATCCTTTAGCTACTAGTTTGCTTATTTCCCTTTTAATTGAATTTGTTTTGTTTTTCTTTTAATGACTATAGTTATTTTGGTCTTCCACTTGCTTAGTTTGTTTACTCAGTTTTTTTTACCTTCCTTTCTGCGCTGTAGGACAAACTGTAATCCCCCAAGTTTGTATGAAGTGAAGATATTTCTTGAAATGTGTCTGTACAGTTTGTGCCATCAACTTGTAAGAAGTGATTAAAGCTGATCCCATAAAGAGTGCAACTTCCCTCTTTGTTTCAGTGTTAGCCCCTCGCTGTAGTCCAGTTGTCCCATCCTGAACCTGGCCACTGATGAAGTGTTCTGGTGGGAATTATCGAGTCAAGACAAACTGTAGTAAAATATCTCTCATGGTTGGAGGAAAATGCTTAATTTTTACATGATTCCAATGTTTACAGTCAAGTTGTGTTTTGTTTAGACCACATTGTCAAAAAAAATTGTATACAACAGTTTTGGCTGGTAGAAATTATGCCTGGAAAGTTATGAATGCTGCTGTTTAAGAGATCCATGTTCTGTCACCTCAGAGTTATCGCACTACAAACTAGCCACATAACTCAAGAGTTGTCACTGACATATTTCTGTTCTGTTGTAATTCAACTGCACAAGCATTGAAAGTCTTACAGTGCAAATATCCTATCAATTATGCTGTATAATTGTCACAAAATATGTCACTTCTGCTGTCTTGCTTGATTTGACATTTGAGTGTTGTGTGAGGATGGCCGTGCTGAGTAGGTCTACAGACCTTCAAAGTTTCATGACTGTTTCTTGCACGGATTGATGAAATCACATTGACAAAATGTGTCGCTTGTCACTGCTGATCAGCTGCTCAGAGCTGTCTAGAGAGTCGGGTGCAGAGCCTTACCCTCTGACGAATAAACACCCTGAGGCACATTGGATTCTGCTCTGATCTGGAGCCGTTTATTGACAGGAGGTGAGCTCAGAGATTACTTTTATTTTTTGGGATTAAACAGGGGATTTATCTTCACTCCTGTTTATCAACCTTACTTTGGAGGTGACCTCTACTGTTTTTATAATGTAATGTTGACGACTGGAGCTGAAGGGAAAATGTACTTTACTTCATGAAGACGGAGAGTAGTGGGGAATTGAGGAGAGAGAACAAGAGTCTCTGGTGAGTGCTGAGGTGAGTGAGAGATGACATGTGCTGTTACTCGCTAATGTTAGCTTACTGCTAGTGCACAGTAAAATCATTTGGCTGTTTTGAGTGGACAAACACTGCGTAACACGAATAAACACAAATTATCCTGTAGTCAAACCACCATTGCAAGTAAAAGATTGTATATGATGTGACACAAATGTTCACAGACGAGGTTATGTTTTGAAGTTGTTTTTTTATGTCTCGTTCGAGGACTTCCCTATCCCAGAAGTTGTAGTGACGGGCAATTAAAAGAAATCCACCATTACCCTGAGTAAACTCATGGATTTGTCTGGTTTGAACATTGTTATAAACATTTGGGATAATGTAAATACACAACTCGACAAAATATATAAAAAAGGTTGAGTCGTTTTTAGACACTTTAATGCAGAAATCCAACATGTCATATCTTCTCTGTCTTTAAAAGACTGACAATAAAGATAAGCTGGTAATATAAAGTACTTTTTTTTCCTTGATGCGGCCAACAGCTTACTGTGGTCTCCACAAATATCTGTTTATTTCACAAGATCATCACGTATCATCATGGATTGTTTTATCTTCATTCTTGTATTTCATTGCCTCCCACATTATCACTTTGAAACTTACCTGACATGTAATTGAGATACAGAATGTGCTATGGCAACCCTGCATAAAACTTAACTCGTTGAATCTGGTCACAGATAACATCCAAACTCCCCATATTTTGTATTTCAATACCTGGCAATAAACATAACAGATCTTTTTGTCTCTTTTTTGTTTTACTGGTTCAAGTTATGGTTTAATTAAAGTAATTGCATTTGGACAGAAACACAACTAATAGTTCAAGTGTCACAGGTGTAATGTAGACATCAACAACTCAATCAAGTGACGTGTTCCCTGACCAGCATCCAGTGTCAGTGTTTTGTGTAAATCACTAGACATTTGTGATATTGTGGCACATGACGTGGTATGTAAACGACCCATTTTACTTGGTGTTAAACAGAACTGTAGTACAGAGAAGGGATAGGACAGGGGCTTGGTCTTTGTATCTGTCTGTGTGCGTGTGTGTCTGTGTCTGTGTGCTCGGCTGTGGATTCGTTAGGAGTCACTGCATTCTTCAGCAGCAGGCTCTGTGGTATGCCAGCACATTCCCCACTGCTGAGCTGGAGAATCCACTCGGAAAGCAGGAGCGGGAACTTTTCCTTTCTACCCCCTCCCACCCCTCACTCCACCCTTCTACTACTCTGTCTATCTCAACTCCATTCTACTTTCCTTTTTCTCCTTTCACAACTTATTCTAAGTTGTCTTAACTTTTTGCAAATTCCTTTCTATACAGACAAGGCCTCTAATCCAAACCATGATGTCTGGTTTTATGGACTATATTTGAGACTCTGCTGTGTAGTTGAGTTGTAATGTGTCTTTTTTTAGCTAGGTTGCATTAGCCTCCCTGTCAGCTCCTTTCTTGAATGAAGCCCCCTGCTCTGTGTATTGTTGGTCAGCTCTCTTGCTTGGATTACTGTCCTTAGGTTGGTAAAGGGAACACGCTGTGTTGGACGTGGTGTTGAATCAACAACGGCTCTAGCGAGTTGCCGGTGGTGGGACAGAGTGAGCCAGCCTCATGTTTGTTTTGCTAACAGGAGAAGCACAGGATAGAGGTTTAGAGGAGACACACACACCCACAGACTTGTGAGGATTTTCCATTGACAAGATTCACTTCTTAACCCTTACCCTGCTTGATTACACCTCAGCTATTGCTTTATCTAAACCCAAAAATGTACTACTAAACTTAAAATCTTTATTTCTTCTAATCTACCCTTTTTGGTGCGAGTTGGGGTCAAGTGTGCATACAGACCTTTCCACACACACAGTCTCACCCACATACATTCAATGTTTTTCTCTTTCTTTCTCTCTCAAAAACAAACACACACGCCCCCAAAGCTGGTGTGTCATTGTCAGTGTGATTGGGAGTTAATGTGTGCCTTTGCTGACCACTAATATGGTCTTATCTGTTGTGCTAGCTGCCTTGTTGTGGCTTTGTGTGCTGTTGACCCATCTATATTTAGAACGAGAGGAATCATGTGTCTAACAAACAGTCTCCACAAGTGTGTGTGTGTGTGTGTGTGTGTGTGTGTGTGTGTGTGTGTGTGTGTGTGTGTGTCCACTGGGGTGTGTTTGTGTTTGCACACAACCAATGTGTAACAAATGAGCTAAAACAATCACATTGTTTCCACCACTGTCACTTGTGTCTTGTGATCACAGAGTCGGATGTGGAGAGGACACGCTGTAACCGCTCAGGGTCAAAGTTAAACCTAATGAACATCTAATGCCTTGAGGCTCCAGTCAGGGTCCAAATTGGCAGGATACTCTTATTACCTGGAGATGTAATGTGATTTATATTAATTGCAGAGAGTTTTCAATAGTTTTTGTTGCTGTTCCTGTCTTCATTTAAGATTTTTTGAATGTGTGAATTAAAACCTCAGAGAGGGAGAAGACGAGCAGCAGATATGTAAGACCACTGTGCTCCCATTTGTCAATGATTTGAATCCTATGCTAATCCACCAGTCACAATTAGTTGAATCAAATTTACAGTTTAAAGAGGCAACTGTTTGACAGTGAGTACAGAAGTCTTGTGATGTAAGATTGTAAACTTGGGTTAAAATTAATTTTTGGTGTATTATTTATTTTTGCTCTACATACCACTAGTTTTCAGGCCATCAAATACATTTGGGGCCAATTAGTTTGAAAAATCTAATTTTCAGATTCAGAGCTGCTGCTGGATAGTTCTTAAGAAAAACTCTTGAATCCTTGGCTATTCTTCTTTGAGTATAAACTCTGCAGTAGCATTAATGCTTGATGTTTTGAGTTTTGTATTTATCAGGGTATTTTAAATGACAAGCATGTAGTTTTACTAAAGGCAAAATAGAAAAAATGGACATGTGAAATGAAAAGAAAGATATTTTTTTATTGTTTTAATGCTTTGAGTTATGACTCTAACAATATGTAAAGCACAAGCAGTATATCGTCACTGTAATGACAGCATTCCTGTCTCACTTCATTAAAAATGTATATAGTAGAAATGTAGAAAAGGCCATATCGAGCTAAATTAAAGTAATTAGTGGACAGTGAAATAAGTCATGCATTTATTCAAAGAATCCAACCAATTTCCTATAAAATAAATACACATTTGTATAAATAAAATCCCATGGAAAAAATACAGCCAAGAATTAGTATTGGATGATATTGCCTTGAAATGATTGAATGATGATGATGATAGCCTCAGATTTGAGGCTATATTGCAATACATGTTATATATCTTGGTAAACCAAAATTGCCTCCCGTTACTGTAATGCAGCCGTTAAAACCAGGAGAAGACAACACTTGCGCTATATCACTATTTAACGATATTCAAAATCTATGACAATACATATCTAGTCTCGTATCACAGAAAACGCAAAAGAAAGCTGTTTAATGTGAAATACAATTTCATTTATTAACATCTTTATTTGATGTTTGTTTCAGTTTGCTTATCCATTTATTGCATAGTAAGACATTGCATGTCTTATACAATGTGCTTATTCTTTGATCCTACATTATAATGGTCTAATTTGGATAGATAAAAGTAAAGTCTTTAAATGTAAACAGGGGACAAGCTGTCACAACTTTTACACATGCTGATTTTGTTGACCCAGTTACATTGCTCCGGGGGTTTCCAAGGATGTGGTCGTGTTCAGTAACATGTTCATGTTACAGTGTAATATCTTATTTTGTGAAGAAAGGGCTTTAATTTTCTTCTCTGTAGTACCCACATACCCTTGAACTGACTGGTAACTTCTTCAGTTTCACATCAGTGTTTCCCAGAATGGGGTTGAACAACCCTTGGAGAATGAGAGTGTACTTGTTGAAAATCAGCTGTGCAGTGTACATTTAGGTGGACAGTGTTATATTAATAGATAATACTGAGCAAGATGTTTTAGCCTACATTTTAGGAAAGAATTAGTCACACCCCTTACTCACAGTTCAAATGAAGCCTTGTCTTGTATGCTGGCTCCAGACCTCTTAATTGCTGTTTCTTGAGTTTGAATAGGGCTGGTGTTTTGTGTATTGGCATCTATTTCGCAAGCTGGAGAAACACCCAGGCCAATCATAGATTTGTGGGGTGCATCATCTTTGTGTGCCAAAGCCAGGAAAATGGTGACCGAACAATTTCTACAATTGTGGATGGGATCAGTGCCACTGTACAGACTATTGTATGTCAACTTAAAGAAATTATAACTCTGAAATAGACATATTTGTCCGTTCTGCATAAAAAACATTAACTGTTGTCAGAAGCCACCTTGTGTTGACTGCTTTGTTGACAATTGTTGAAAATAAAGAACTCTATTCTAAACAGAAATCTCTAACATGAACAGTATGGCAAGCTTTCAAATAATTCAATGTCAAGTCATTTTGGACAATAAAGTTGATTGTTAAACTGTAAAATACCCTGGATCACTGCAAAAAAAATGTGTGTATATTGGTAGCCAAAATACCGACTTCGGAATTTTTTCCTCCCTAATGTTGCCACCAGCATCAGCCCCAAAAATCAAGTATCGATTTGGCTCTAATGACATTTGAGCCCCTTACCCTGTCCACTGTCTGTTACAGTGTCAGTTTTTCTTGTAGTCTTTTCTAGTGTAAATGTGCAGTGACCAGCTGAATTCACTATCTGTCTACTTTCTGTTTTCTTTTGAACTGTCTTCAACGCCAACGAATTTGCCTGGTTGTGGAGAAATGGTGGGCAGAGTCATGTGAGATTGACCGAGGGAGAATTGTACTCGGGGAGACGGAGCTGTGTTGAAAGCAGCACCCTTGTCTTGGTGCCAGAGAGGGTGTCAGAGGGCATTGAGAGTGCAGGATGGCACAGAGTTCACCAGCAGACACCATCCGTAGTGGCGAAATGCTGCGTCAGACCCCAAACAAATGACTCTCAGTCTGAGGTTTCAGTGTTTGCGTATGTCTGACTTTCTTTTTCAGTGTTTCTTCTGAATGAGGCTGATGTGATTCATCAGTTCCCAGCATGCCCCTGTCTCTCTGTCTGGCATGAAAGAACAAGCTAAACATCTTTTGTCTCGTTGAATACCTCACATTGGCTTTCTGTCACGTTGGTTTTCATTGTTTTTGTTTAGTCTATTTTTATTGATCGCATTGTATGGGACACTGGCATGCTTCATATTCATGGAGCTGACTGTAGTATCAGGCCTTTCTCTGCATCCCCTCTTTGTGTGGTGGGATGCAGAGTTGGACAAGTTCAACATAGCAAGTCCTACTTCCAGTGAAGTTTACAGAGTCAAACTACAAAGAAATTAGATGGAAAAGGAGGTGTTGGTATCGCTGTGCAAGGAGAAATTGCAACACAGTGTTTCCTGTTTGTCTCTCCTTTGTTAGTGTAGTAATGTCAGTTTAACCACTCCTCTGCTCTTTTTTACTCCTGTTGGATCAGGAATAGTACTGTACTTTCCCTGTAACTTTAAGGGTGGGAGCGCAGAGTCTGACATGCATGTCCAATTTCTTTGGAAACATTGATTTACTGAGACTGGGTTGGTTTAGTTACAGTTACTCACTATCTCCGTATTGCTGGGTAGAATCTGGTCCATTTGTGTAATTGGTAACCCCATGGTTATCCTAGCAGTTGACTTTTGACCCATGCTGGGTGCAACTACTGTGACCCCTCTTTAAGCGTTGAGAGATACTGCATGTTTGGTCACTGTTAGGGGATGACGCGCTCTAAGGCTGACTCCTTGACCTTTTAACCTTGGTCAGTGAAGCCTGAAGTAGCTTCCTGACTTGGCTGAAGCTTTTATACCTTTTCTAGCCATTCCCCTCTGATTTTTGTAAGTATACATTCAGGAAAGACACACTTAGCCTCTGGTTACCACAGAATACTATTGATCAAAACTACTTTTTTCTAACTTATTAATCTTTAGCTCAGTTGTAGTTCAAAGGGGAACTATAACACTATTCCATTTCCCTATTGCTGAATTCATACATCAGAGGGGGGAGTAGTGCCACTTTTTCTGAAGTGTTGGGTTCACAGGGCCACAATCTGGGTATTTTTGGCCTCTGAGCAGTGTACTGCCACAAACTGTGAGTGTAATTTAGAACTGTGAAGTCAACTGTTTCAGTCCCATCAATTTTTTCCATTATTTGGAAGTTATTCCAAAGTGGTTTCTCTGTGGATGCACATCAATGATTGCTGAGCTTTAGTAGAGTCATAATCAGTTTTGATGGCCATATACTGTACATACGTAAGCTCTGAATTAGTTGGTGTAGGATTTTGTATTTATTAAAGAAACAGAGCACATTGTGACAGATGACATTATTTTTTGCAACAATTTGCTGTTCATTGGAGAGTGCTAGGCCTTTGACCTTTTCTGTTTTGTTAACTTTAAATTTGTGGGATGGTATGAAGGGAGTAATTAAGAATTTCTGAGATGACTGGACTATCGTATTTTTAAGAAGAAATGGTGAAACACACACAAGCCTGTTTCATACATAGATCATGTAAATCATGTGAACTTTTCTCCTTAATGTTAAATTACAATTGTCGATACAATTATCTTTGACATGATGTGACAGTCCTGAACAGTCTCAGCGGCAAAGACTGCATTATGTGTTAAATCAGAGTCGACATTGCAGCTGATATTTTAGGAAATGAGCTCCAGGCAGGAGTCTGTCCTATTTTCAGTAATTTCTTAAAAAATACAACACTGGTTTTGTGTGGCTGTGAGGAAGATGCAAATTAATTATGGCAGACCACAATCACCAAATGTCTTGTGATTGATAAACACTTACCTTTTAAAAAAAGTTGGGGGGGAAAGTGTAGTCCTTTATTTTATATTTTTTCAAAATTGATCACACAATGTCTTCAGATCAGTCATTAAAGTTGATTTTGAATACTGATTCAAATTAAGAACACACGTTCTTCTTGGGTACCGAGGAGCTGTCAAAGGTAAATACTATATGCTATGCTTCATTCTATATGCTATTCTTTGAAGCTCTAATCAAAAAAGTGTACCGTAACAGGTAATAATGTCAAGTTTTGCCATAATTTGCTCAATGTATTTTACATAATTGCCATGCAACAAGTCAGATCTTTTTATGGTCTCTGTGTAACTTGTGGTAGTAGAGAAACTTTTTTGTTAGACTGCTGAATAAATGTCAAAAAGTTTAAAACAACACTGTTTCTACTTTTGACTGTAAAATGTTTTAAAGTTGGCAGTGCACTGTAAACTTTCATAAAGAATAAATCAGCATTTTTGTGTTAGATCTTAATGTTTTCCAGTCTTTTTTAAAATAAATGACTTTTAATCATAGAACAATTCCTGTTTTCTGATGGAACAAGGCTTGCCTCATTCAGAGGAATGAAGGATTACATCATTCCTGGAGCAGAGTGGAGTGACTCCCTGGCTCACCTCATACACCTCGCTCCTTCACTCCCTCCCTTCATTTATTTTCTCCTCCTCCCTCTCAAATTTGTCTCTACTTTACTCTTCCCCCATCTCTTCTCTCCTTGTACTCTGTGTCACTCTTAGTATAGTGCTGTCTGCTGAGTTTTAGGACAGCCTGGCCTTGTTCACAGTGTCTTCATGTCACCCATTCAAATTAGCTGACATGGATCGGAAGGTCTTTTCATCAAAAAAACAGTGCCTGTTTTGTTGAAAGGCTGTCCGTGTGAAACGGGGCACTGGCTCATTCTGCCCCATCATGGTAGATGTGACACACACATGACCTCAGTGGCTGAAGCAAAAATCCCCTTGCATTTCCATAAAATGAGTTGGCAAAAATGTTGATACCTTTTTGTTTTTGCTTTTTATTGTTGAAGGATTTTTGACATTCACTTTGTCAGATATGTGGAATCCAGTGATGAGTGAGGTGAGGTAATTCTTTCCATTGTGTTTTAAAAGAGAAGTTGATTTTGAGCACATGCTGCTGATTTCCCTGTGATTAGAAAAGCATAGGATTGTATGCAAAAAATGTGTGTGTAAAACTTTCAGTCCCGTGCTGTGAGTTGGCGAAAGACAGAATTATTCAATCCCTCAGTCCTGGTCATCTTTCATGCGGTGAATGAATGTGAACCTTGTTTGGAAGGTGTCAGGATCTGTGGTCTTCCATCTGCCCGGTCAGAGCTGCAGCTGTCCACTCAACAGGGTAGAGAGAGCTGTACATCACCACAAAGTAGACTGTGACATTGGGATATCTTTGGACAGAAGGGCTAGCAGATGTATTTTCTAGTTTCACCTCATATGTCGGATTTAGAGATGAGATTCTCAGGGTTAAGAATGACTGTGGTCAAATTCACACAGACACATATCCCAAGCAGGAAGTGGAGCCGGCCTGCGTCCTGTCTCTATTTGTGTGACTGTCCAAAACTGTTACCCTGACCAGTTGGTAAAACGGACTTGCATTTGCATAGTGTTTTTTTTGTCTGACTACTCAAAGTGCTTAAGCGCAACATTTGTCACAGTCATCCATTCATACACTGATGGGAGTGGCTGCTGTGCAGGGTGCTGCTCAGCAGGAGCGATACAGCCATACATATCCAAAGCGACCCACAATATTTCTATGCTCAGCCATTCACACAGACTCGCATACTGATGTAACAGCCATCCAGAGCAATTTGTTGTTCAGTCTCTTGCCCAGGAGATACTTTAAGGTGCAACCTGACGATTGAACCACCTTCCTACTGATTAGTGGATGACATGCTTCACTTCCAGAGCCTCATCTGCCCCACAGTTGGTATCTATAGCCCTGGTCCAAGATGATAGGAATGGGCTCCTAACGGCCCACTGACTTGGACAACAATAGAACTCCATGACCTACAGGTTATGTATAGAGCTGTACAGCGACCATCAGTAGCCTTAACAGAAGGAGCAAAATAGAAGGATGACAGTGCAGTGGGTCTAACATCATCTTGCTGTCCTCTATTTTTAACTGTACATGTGTTCACTAATCCATCTGCCCATCTATCAATTACATTCTCCTGTGCTGCCACCTTGGGTATTGTGTAGCAACATTCTCTGATTTGCTAAAATCTTAGATTATTTATCCAGTGATGTCCTTTTCATCACAGTGGTCCATCAGGTCAGTCAGCCATGATTGGTTGGCAACTTAATGAAATGCTAACATTTGAACTTGGTCCCGCACTGCAAGAGTTTAACAAAAACTTTCTTTTGAGCACTTTTGAAATGAATAATGTTGGGATATTGGATTGTAATGCTTTTTGTGTTTTGTCTCCTCTCACAGGGGTGATCAGCCAGTGGCAAGGGGAGTCTAAGGAGCGTGTCATCTCTCTTGTCCTCACCCACCTCCCGCTGCTCAAACCTGGCAACGTTGAAGCCAAGGGTGAGTACATGCGCCTTCTGCCACGCATCCTAGCCCACACCATCGAACATGGCCACCACCTGGAGGAGTCGCGCCAGCTCCTGTCCTACGCCCTTATCCACCCCGCCACCTCTCTGGACGACCGCGCCGCTCTGGCACTCTGGCTCAACCACCTGGAAGAGAGAGCCGCTGCCCGTGGAGACTCACTGGAAAGGCCTCCTCCTTCTGGGCCACACCACCACCATCACCAGTCCACACCTCCATCCACCCTCTCCTCATCAGGATCATCCTCCTCCACTAACACCTCTTCATCAGGCAATCTCTACTCGTTGCATCACCACCAGCGCTACGGCTCTGACGACCGCCTCAATGGGTGGCAGAGCTCCAGGGATTCAGGACTGGGTGGAGGCTGGCATCAGCAGCAGCAGGGCTGTGAGAACGGGCACCTCCTTCTATACCCATCATCTTCTGTGCCAGCAACCATCAACACGGTTGGAACTGGTGGAGGTGGTAACACTAGTAAGTGTCATGTGTCCTGTGTACCTTGCACTGTGTTCAACCTTATTCTGATCATGAGGTGACAAAACAGCAGTTCACACATAGATAGACATTAAAAGAGCGCCACCTCTCTAACTCTGATCCATCATGGCATTTTTATTGCCTCTTCCCAACTGGTACATCTGGTGTGATGGGGGTAGAGACAGACCTACAGACATTAGGGAAGACAATAGACTGGAGACAACCAATGTCACTGCAAACTGATAGATGGGTGATAGACTTCATAGGATCATTAAAGTTGTCCATTAAGGGCTTTCACCAGTTTGGTAAAAAAAAAAAAGAAGATAATTCTTCAAATCCTTCACCCACATTTTACTCTTCTGTCCAGGTGTCCTCTGGCATGCTCTGTCTTCCTGTTGCTGTTTTTTTCAAAAAAATGTTTTTATTCTATTGTTGTCTTTGATTATTTAGTTTAATGGAATAGAAACTAGAGGGGTGTAGAAGTATATTTTTTTATTGGAGAAACCTCTATATTAGTAGTAAATTACAGGAGACAATTGTGACCAATTTTAGACGCAATTTCTGTTGAAGGTTTGACAAAGAAGATGACTAGCGAAGATTGATGGCAGTGCTCTTATTCTCAGGTTTAAGCTTATCCATCAATATTTATCCTCCTTTCACTTAACATTAGGTGGCAGGTTTATTTCCTCTTTTAGCTACGCACACACCTGACACTTTTGAAAAACCTGGATTCAAGAGCACAAACCCTTGCTTGCTTCTAAAGTCAAGGTGGTCAGAACCGCTACACCACAGTGATCACAGCCACCTACCCGGACTGGTCTGATGATAACCTCACTGTCTGATCGCCCTCACCCAGGCACAATTTCATATGAGTGTCACTAAACTTGTAACTCATGTGGAAAACATCTCTAACAAGGCAGCTTTACTCGCCAGAGAGAGGGTTTGGGAAAAATTTAGTAGGATGCTGTATGGCAAAGATTTTTCTCTGTGGTAGTTAATTTGTAAGGACATATTTTGGTCAATTAGCTGACAATAATAATAATAATAATAATAATAACAGTAGTAGATGACACTAAGCACAGAAACATCTCTCCAGCAATTAGTAGCACAACAAATTCACTTAAAATGCTGGTACCATTATAATTCTATTAAAGACTCAAAGGACACTCTAAACTTGCCAAATACACTAAACACACCCTGAACATACTAAATTGACTCAACACAGTAAATACAGTCTGGTCAGTTCGACTGAACAACCCACACTGCACTACAGAGGCTGTATGAGGTGGAAGACAACACACAGAGAGGGGAGGGCTGTTGAAATTGAACATAACTATGGTCAGAGCAGGATATTTCCAGACAAGAATGCAAGGGCTCTGTGTTGTTTTTTGTTTTTTTTCCTCGGAGATGAAAGAAACAGCTGAGGGTTTATAAATAAAGACACATTTAAAGCCCTGCTCACTGCTCCAAGAAAGATCCTCTTGTATTTTTGACTGCTAGCAGCTTCAGTAAAAGACCACAGGATTTCACATCTGATAAACTACAGTTACCCCAGCAATTAGCTCAAGATTGCTGGACTCAGTGAGCAGATGCTTTTCTTAACTTCTGAAAGCGAGTGTAAGTGTAAGGTGGTGTACAAAGTCAGAGGAAGATTATAAAATGTGTTTCATCAGTGCTTTCTGCATCAAATCCTGTTGGGCCGTTCAGAATGTGTATCACAAAACATTGAATCTACTAATCATCCTTAATACGAAATATCTAGCATTAATTCAGTTCCTATTACTCAGAGTCACCAAGTCTTCAGCCTCTTCCCTGTGTTCCTCTGGTCATCATGATGATTATAGGAGTATAATTGTCCAACCACATCAACCTGCGTGCTACTGACACCACATCCTGTTGACCCCCCAGCCATACTCTCTGCCTCAGTCCAAGCCACAGCAGCACATACCACCCATCCTTTCCCTTGTAAGGCAGCCTTTGTGGGAGACTGTATTTAGGGAAAATGGCTAATATTTAGGGACTGGAACTTGTAATGTTAGCTGGGCACCTATTTTAAACAGGGCCCATGAAGTCCTATACATAGCGGCAACAGTAAGAGGACCGCATATAGGAAGAGGGGAGAGCCTGGAGTATTGGTGGCAGCTTACCCCGTCAGAGCGACGACACAAAAAGCTTTTTGGCTCTCCACCTTTTCATTCAGTTTACCTCCTTAAACAGGAAAATGTGCAGGTTTGAGCTGCTATTATTGGGTTTAATAGCAAGATTTCAGTTCTTGCAGTTACAGGTCTCCACCCTGAGCTCATCCTGAGGAGCACAGATTTCAATTATTAATAGAGAAAATAAGTGCGAGAGGAAGATTGAGAAAGAAAGAAGTAATGTAATAGGTTAGCAATGGATTGATTTCATTGCTAGTACAGAAAAAGTCATTTGCAAAACATCCGTGATATGTCTACCTCATGTGGGATGTGTTGATTGGGAAAGTAGCTTCAAGGTTGAGTCTCCAAACCAAAAAGCAAGATCTGTACCAAGTGAATATAAACAGGAGAGTATGTGTACATAAAAGACCCTTAAGTAAAACCTTTTGAAGATTTAACAGTTGATAGTAACAAGTTTTGCTTGCTTTTCTGCTTAATTGCTTAAGTTAAACTCAATAAACGGACTTCCTTGCTCATCCAGCAGATGCAGCTTCCTTTCTTCAGCTGCCTTTTGTCAACTCATAAGCAACTTATTGTTGGAGGAAGAGCAAGTCTACATAGTAATATACAAATACAGGCCGACCTCCTTCTTTACAGTAGTGTTCCTGCAATCAGTTAAATGCTATATTGAGAAACTGAAAAATGACTTCATGTGTTTATAAACACGGGAGTGCGTGAACAGTGGTTCTGCCAGTAAGATTTCTACAGTCTTAGCTTAGCCCACCTGACTAGTCTTGCTGTTGTCCTGCAGTCCTGACGAGTGGAGGTGGCAGCCAGCAGCACAGTCCCCTGAAGCGCTCTGTGTCCCTCACACCTCCCATGAGTGGCCCCAGCAACCAGCCTCTGGGCCACGTCTGGCTGTCCCAGGAGGACCTACGGAGCGCGAGGGGCCCAGCCCCAGACCATGCACCTCTCTCACCCCAGAGCAGCATTGCCTCCTCGGGCAGTGGGGGCAGTGAACACCTGGAGGAGGCTGGTTTAGGAGGAGGTTCAGGTCTGCATCGCAGTTCCTTCCATGAGGAGGGCAGTGGCATGAGGGGTGAGTACGAAAGACCGAGTGTGCAGTTAGTAACACCATTCAGCCGACTGCTTCGTCGTCTCAGGTCACCTGTGTCTTTGCCAAAAAGCTGCACACACCACAACGACTACAGCCAATTGCCAACTAACTCATTCTGCGCCTGCTTGAGAGGAAATACCTTTTCATACCATCAGGTAGCAGTCGTCTGTATGCGTCATTCAGAAAGGGAAACCGGAAGACTCAGGACTGCAGTTATACAAACCATTGTTACGGTAAAGCAATTTTTTGACACCGCTCTGGCTATTATAGCCTCTTCTAATCAAGAATATGTCTGATAAAAATTTATAAATGGCACCGACGAAGATGCGGAGGCGAAATATAAGGAGAAATCGTGCTAAATGGGTGTAATCGCGGATACTACAGTGACATGCTGTTTCTTTCCGTCTCTCTTCTCGTGCCTTGATTCGCTTAGCTGAACAGCTATTCAAGACTGATTTCCCACACTGAAGGGCTCTGCCACCGATTCAACATGCTCAATTGGCCAAAAAGCCACTGACAAAGGCCACTTACTGCCAAAGGTGCAGGACACCAGCAACAACTATGACCACAGATGCTCACCGATGCCCTGACATTGGCAGACGGCTGACAGTCAGCCTGATCTGCGGAGCAGGTTCAACCAAACTAGTGTTGTATACTTTGTGATGGTGTTGCTAGATTTGGTGACTTGTGAGACACCCCTTTTTTAATCAGACCTTTTTGGAAAAACAATACATTTCACTACAAAAGTACTATAAATAGGTAGAGGCTATCACTCGTCTTATTTTATTGTAAATATACCAAGTTATTGCTGTTCATTTAAAAAGTGATATAATATTTGTGCAATTATTTGTAATGCAGTGCCTGAAAGTCCTATTTTCAACAGTTTGATGTACTGTTTAATTATTCAGCTTTCTAAAAACCCCAGATACCTGTTCTGGCTCAAGATGCAGGTAGACAGTGCCGGTCCTAAGGGCAGCAGATCAGGTTGCAGACTCTGTATTTTTACAGCTTGCTATAGTTCTGAGAGTATTCGGGAAGAATAAATACTGTAACTAACCCGTCCTGGATATGGGCTTCCCTGCTAGATCTAAGTGCTGACATGGAGAGAGACATGATCAGTTCAGTGGAGAAATTATATGACTGTCTGCTGTGTGTGACTTACAGGCATTCAGCTAGAGGCTTTGGCAAGTTGTTGATCCAGTCAGAGCAGTTTGTCTGGGGAGCAGAGGCCAGAACTGCTGACCCCTTGACCTTACTCTGAGGTTACCACTGTCTGCACTGGAGTTAAAACTTACATGCCTTTTCTTTTACAAACATTTTTCATGTTGTCTTCCAGCTAAACAGGTAAACAAGGCTAACATTTCTCATAGACAGCCCCAAGAGAACAAGCTATCATTTGTCAATTTCACTTTAGAAGAAAATGTAAACACAGTTTTTCAGTTATCTGTTGCTCCCAGACTCTGCATTGGGTGTCAAGTATCAGGTGGTGGAATAAGGTGCTTGATTTCCTTCAGTTTATAGAGCATTGACATCTCAAGATTTAATGGAGGTTTATGTGCGCTTCCATGGCCAAATATTTTGTGTCATTCATCACAGACTTGTTTTTAAACTCTACAACAGAATCCATTGTTCAGCTAAATCAAACTACAGTCTAATTTTGTTTAAACACTCTACTGAAGTCTGTATTACTTACTGGAAGGTGGAGGTCTGCCTGTGGAATGACATTTGACATCATGTGGGGTGGGGAGTTGAAGGAGATGTTCACCGTCCTTGTCGTTCCTTGTTGTGCAGTCATACAAGTCTCTGTTTGCTCTCAGAGCTTTTGCAAGATTATCAAAGTGTGTCCTCAAAAGAAATTATGAATATCAGGCAGCAGATTAACAAAGGAAACATACTGTACTGGAAAGTTGTTTGCTGTATTAACAGTTGTTTATTCATTCTCTTGAGTTACACGAAAGGGACTGTTTGTTTGTACTGCAGTTGCTGCAGCTTGTAAGCAAAGAAACAGCTAAACCAGCACCAGGCCTCAGTCTACTACAACTACAAATTAGAACAAAGATCTCTCAGCAGCTAGCTAACACTCTCAGCAGTTTGAATGTGGAACACAGACAAGCTGAGCAATGCTAAACATTTCCAGTAAGCAATGTCTAACTAAATATGTGATGGGTAAGAATCTGATTAGTTGACCCCTCTGCCAATGGCATGCCTTTGTAAATGTGCATTCTTTTTATCTGGGATGATGTTAAGGATGCAATCCAAAGATCTCTTTGAACACTATTTTCTTTTACAGATGATTTATTTTGTTTTTTATGTCTGTCCCACAGATGTTCCTGCATGGCTGAAGAGTCTCCGTCTCCATAAGTATGCTGCTCTCTTCTCCACAATGACCTACGATGAGATGTTGTCACTGACTGAAGAGCAGCTAGAAG
Source organism: Pagrus major (assembly GCF_040436345.1). Classification (NCBI taxonomy): domain Eukaryota; kingdom Metazoa; phylum Chordata; class Actinopteri; order Spariformes; family Sparidae; genus Pagrus; species Pagrus major. The sequence goes on along the minus strand of NC_133218.1, from coordinate 16,748,488 downwards.
CACAGGTTTATGTCCCCACACACACACAAACACACAGTGTCTTACTCAGTTAACATTATTAATCAGATGTGAACCTTATACTAATATGACAATTCAGGAATTGACGTTGGTATGCATGAAGACACATGTCAGTACTTTGTACTAGTATTAAAAGAAATATCTTAATATCTCTAAATGTCAGTTTTAATCAATTTTATTTGATTAATTGATGTACTTATGTAACTATGTAATTCAGGCCAAGTGGAAAACTTGATAATGCTGGAATAAAAGGGACAAGACAAACTTAGCAATTGTTGTGCTTGTACTTAAGGACGTTGAGGAGGCTATTCTGAAACAGAGGATGCAGTTAAAATTAACACAGCTCACCAGGAAGCTGTATACTTCCTCCAGGTGCTGCTGACTATTTCTCTGTCTGACACTAACATTATACACAGCTACACTGAGACATGCTGAACTTCAACAAAAGGACAAAGAGATGTCCTGTGTGTCAATAGTATCAGTTCTTCTTGGCACATTCGAGAAGTTGTATTAACTCAAATTAATTTGCTGGAATCAATTCTAAGATTTTTCTGTCCTTCCAACCAAAGATGAGCTTCACTTTTTTATATTCTGCTGTTACATTTTCTCAAAAACACATCTGCTCAATCTTTTTAAAATACGACCACCTGCTCCATTTGAAAGAAGCTTGTTTGTATTCCACACGTCTCTTTATCTCAAAGAATAGGTATCCGTATTTTAGACCAGTATGTTGCCAGTAAGAAAAGGGATGTTTGACACAAAACTCTTTTCTCCAACAGAAGGTCACTAAAGGAGCAAGACACAAGATTGTTATCAGCATTATGAAGCTCAAAGAGAGGCAGAACCTACTGCGCAGCCTGGAAAAGGTCAGAGTGACATATACTCCTTCTCCTCCTCTTCCCCTTCATCATTTCACTATAAACATTCTCATACCTGAAATTAATTGAATTTGGGCACATTGTTCCTTTATTTATTTTGATTTGCATTTACATGTTTATTATTGGTAACTGAGCTTGGAGCCATAGTGGATACCATAGGACAGCACCTCTCGTTTCCTGTGTGTTTGAGAGAGAGAGCGAGACGGGTGGCCATTCTCAGTCGGTGTTATGTATCTGAGATGGCAGCTAAGGGAACACCTAATCCAGGAAGGAGAGTTTTGGGCTCCGAATTTAAACCCATCCGCCTCTCCCACCCCTCACCCCTCCATTCAGCCTTCAGAGCAAGACAATGGCGCTCAAGGGCACACCACAGGAGGGACTTCTTGAGCCAGCTAAATTCAGACTTAACCTTTTCACCAGCGCTTCTTTTAAAAATTTGTTCCCGCTGCATTAGTAGGGCTGGGGAAACAAGACACCTGTTGCTTGGTATTTTGGGTTTACACACTCATGTACAGCGCTGCTCTGTGAGGGTTGGGGACGGAGGCTGATATGATGCACATGGACACGAGTAGTGAAAGAAAACTGCATTTATGTATTTTTGCTGTTGCTGTATTTTCTGCTCTATTACTTGGCAGTGTGGTCAGGGATCACTCCACCTCTGTTTGTCTGTGAGCCTGTTTCTTCTTAATATTCAGCATGTTGGTCAAAAGTGACAGATTTTTTTGTGTATGATTATGTTACATTTTTGTGAGTCAGGTGGTTCACAAAAGTCTTAAAGGAGAAGTTTACCAAAAAATAAAAATGTTGTCATCTACTCACCCCCATACGGATGAAAGCCGGATGAAGTTTTGTAGTCCACAAAACATTTCTGGAACTTCAGAGCAAAACAGTGTTGCAGCATTCTCAAGTAGATGAAAAAGACCAAAGAAAACATAAGAATTGCTCCATACAGCTCGTCCTGCATAATCCAAGATCACAAATTAATTTGAAAAGACATTATCACACTCTTTTTAGTCAAAATCTTCACTGTATAGCTGCTAAGCTCAAAGCACCCCTTCGGAAGTTGTTGCTTCCAGACACTTGGATTACTCTGTATGAGCTGAATGCAGCCATTTTATATTTTTTCTCTGCTGTTTTTGCGTTTTAAAATAAGTCCCTATCTACTTTTGTTGTTTAGGAGAATATTGCAACACTGTTTTGCTGTGAAGCTCCACTTTACACAACTTTCCAACTCCATGAAGCTGACTAGATAATAACTGAATTTTCCTTTTGGGACGAACTTATCCTTTAAGCTGAAGTTCCCATTCTTGTCATCTTCATTGTGAATCTCACACCAGATCCTTCACTTAAATAGATCAAAATGTCATCATAGGTTCTGTCAAGTAAAACCTTCACTCCTTCAAATCTTTCTCACCTGCTCCCCCCTCACTCTCCGTACCTTCCCTTCCTTCTCTTCCCTCCTATCATTAATCACCACTAGGATGTGTTGGAGGGCAGCAATCTGCGTGCTCCACTGCAGGAACTCCACCAGATGATCATGACACCTATCAAGGCTTTCAGTGGTGGCGAGGAGACCTCTCCGCAGCGCCCCCTGCTGAGCCCTGAGAGCAAGAGCGCTGCGCCAGGCTCCCACCTGAGTGGGGGTGGCGGAGGGGAGGCTGAGTCAGGCACAAGCGTCATCGCCGAGGGGGATCTACCCGGCCAATTCACTCGCGTCATGGGCAAAGGTGAGCTGCCTCTCAGTTGAGCTTGTGTTCATCGACTGAGAGATGTTTTTGTTTTTAATGTCTTATTTTCCATCTGTGCTTCCTCAGTTTGCACCCAGCTACTGGTGTCGAGGTCAGATGAGGACAACATCAGCTCCTACCTACAGCTCATCGACAAGTGCCTTATCCATGAGGTACCCACTCAGACCAGAAACAGACAGTACATGATGTTTTGGACTGATATCATGTCTGCCAGTATGATGTTGCAAGTTTGGCTAGCAATGAATTCTTCCATTTTTTTTATTACTTTTACAATTGTTTCAAGTTTCAAGTCAAGTTTCATTAATTAAAAATAAGTTAATTCAAGTGATAAAAGCATTCTGAGGGGCAAATTCAGTAAAGTATTCAAAATGCTCCACAAATTTACAACTGATTTCATCATTCATCACTATTTTTTTTACTGATCGATATCACTAAGGCATCTGTGATTTAATAATGACATGAACATGTACTGCAAAACAAGTCTACCCCAGATACATTCAAATAAATGAAAAAATAAATGTATACATAAGTGGAACTGCCCTCCTGTCAACTATATACAAATATTATTTTTACAACCTAACCATGAACATTTCCTGCAGAATCTTTCTAAAGAAAATTAAATATGAGGCTTTTTAGTCATTGAGTTACTTGAGGAAACGTTTCAGTCCTAATCAGATCAGTGTAAAAGTACAGATACAGATATAGTATACATGGATATACCATGAATCATAGATTCAGCTCTAACCACTCTGTGTCTCTTTAAAACTTGAGTTAGAGAAACATATCCGTTTCATTTGTTGTGACACAATGCACCTGTACATCCTCATCCAGGCTTCATGTCATCCCTGATTCATACTGCCTGTTCTCCCCTCCCCCTCCCTGACAGTCCTTCACTGAGACACAGAAGAAGAGGCTGTTGTCATGGAAACAACAGGTCCAGAGGCTGTTCCGGTCCATTCCGAGGAAAACCCTCCTTGACATTGCAGGGTACCGACCGCAGAGGAGGTAAACACACAGACCTGCGGTAGCTTTCATGGTTTGAATCAAGATCAGTCTCACTTTGATAAAACATCCAGAACATCCAGGTTGTGTGAAAAGAATACAAATCTCTGGGTGTCAATTATCGTATGAGTGAAAAATGTCAGAAACCATTAGAATGGGTGTACACAGAGCAAATATGACAACACTATTCATGTAGTTCACTGATTCCCCTTATTTTTATAAATGTAAGCAAACAGAGAAGTGAGTTAGAGAAGGATTTATTGATTCATTTTACAGTGTTTGATGAAATCATCACCGCTGCTAGAGTAAAGATAAAATTCAAATTATGCATGTTAATTTAATCTGTAATTAATAAACTTTATTTTAGAACATTAGTCTTTCTCCCTCCTAGTCTTGCTCCTTTTTGGCATTCATGTGCGGCTCATTATTTGTAAAACTGATTTGTTTACACAGTTCCAACACCTGCGATCAGGAATTCAACCAGTGTTTGCTTGTGTCACTTCTCGCCCTGCTGCAGCCGTTTTGGCCAGTCCAACTCTCTCCCCACCGCTAGTTGTGTTGGGAGCAGTGTGTCGGCCAGGAGGAGCCTCCGCCAGTTCCAGATGCCCTCCAGGAGTTTGCCGGTTGCCAGGCTGGGCCCGCTGGGCAGCGGGGGGCTGCTGGGACCCACGCCCCGCAGCTCTAGCAGCACACCCACCGGCCCCAAGCAGGGGAGACAGGTGAGTCGTTTTGGGAGAGATGAGAGTAAATCAATAGGGAGAACAGGGAGTGCAAGCACAGGCTAGATAACAAGGACAGAAATTAAAGTGTGATTTAAGGAGTTAAATCAGCATGGGTGTAATGGTTTGATGAGCCTGTCAGTTACCACGTTATTATTTATTAGTATTTTCATATTTGTGTATATGTGAAGATAAAATAGCATGAGAATATTGAAGATTAGATTAAGATCTGTAATACAGTAAAACAAGAGTTAATTTCATTGGTATTATCCTGTGGGTGTAGCAACTGGAAAACTGACTGGTGTTCATGACTGTACAGAGGAACATTTTGAGATGTGTAATAATACATTCCAGGATGTTTACAATAACCTGGGCAGCAGAATTCCTCCCTCAGCACGTATTCTGCCTGAAATAGACTTTTTACTCCATGACAAAAAAATGTGGGGTGAGGAAGAGGAGCAGTGGTGGAGTTTTGCGAATGAAGTGAGGTGGATAGAACTCGTAGGCAGGTCACCCCACATACCAGAGGCCCTGCGTCAGTGCCGAACACTGAAACAGGAGGAGCTGTGGAGCTGTTTCAGGCCCATCCTGGCACACTTTGGTCTCGGCTGACCCAGTTCATTGGGAACCTCTTACACTTTCTCTCTCCCTCTCTCTCTCTCTCTCTCTCTCTCTCTCTCTCTCTCTCTCTCTCTCTCTCTCCTTATCTCTATCTCTATCTATCTATCTCTCTATCCCTTACAATGGGAGGAAATACCTCAGTTCCTCCTCCTCCTTACGTTGGACCTTCTTGTGTGGGACTGTAGTCTGGATGTGTAGAGAGAGAAGAAGAAAGAGGGTGGGAGGGAAATATGTGAGTCATAGTTTGGGAGAGGTAGCTGTGGTGTTGGAGGAGGAGGGGCAGTGAGAGAGAGAGAGGGAGAGTATGTATGAGTGTGTATGAGAGTGAGAGAGCCAGTCAGAGGCAGTGAGAACAGTGCACAGGCATTTCCTGTTTTTCCCTGGCCCGTGGCACTGGAGGGCCGTGAGGAGGGAGGGCAGAGGGAGAGAGGTGAGGGGAGGGGCGTGTGGTAATGGTGTTGGGGGTATAATAGGCAGGTTACAGTGAGGAATTCATGTGGTGAGCATCTGAGACTGTCATTAGGTGTGGGCCAGACATCCAGACAGGAGTGTAGGGGGTGAAAATGTTGAAGACGCTCTGGCATTGATCTTAGACCCAACTACTTTCAAGCTTGCTCATTTCATATTCCTCTTTGATCATTGAAGGTATAGCAATGTTAAAAGCAGTGGTTTAGGAAATTAGTTGAAAGTAAGTGCAGGATGTGTGAGCTTAAAATTTCAGCATCAAATTATATCGGATATATGGTTTTGCCTTCTGGGGCATTCTTGGTGGACTCGTGTCGTTAGCTAATAAAACACCTGTTTAAAATGAAAAAGTCTAAATGCAGCAATTGCTCAAAACTCTGTCGTATTTAACTTTCTTTGTACCACAAGGGACACTCAATAAATGCCATGTGGCCCAGGAAATCATCACATATTATTGTGCTTGTGTAAATATTTTAAAATGATTTCTATTTTCCAATACAAAATTGCCCTCCATTACAGGAAAAACTTGATAACACTAATGTTGACGATTGTCATCTCAGCACATTTATATTTTAAAATAAGTTTAGTTTCATTTTTGAGCAGAACAGCCCAAAAACTATTGAACAGATTTCCACAAAATGGACAGATGGGACTGAAACAGTAGATGAGATGCTGGTGTTGGTTTAGATTTCAGCTGTCAGACGATACATGTTTTTTAACCATAACTATGACACTAATCCTCCAGAGGTGTTGGCATGTTCAACAAGTTAATTTAATGTTAAAACATCCTCCTCAGGGTCTGTGGTTTGCCAACCCTGGAGGAAGCAACAGCATGCCCAGCCGGACCCACAGCTCGGTGCAGAGGACCCGCTCCCTGCCAGTTCACACCACACCACAAACCATGGTCATGTTCCAACAATCTGGTAAGAAATGCTTGGCAACACACTATTATAAATGCACAACACTGGGATAATGTGACAGATGCAGATGATTTGAAAAATGTATATTTATTATATTTTATTTACTTATATATGGTGTACGTAGCATAGTAACTCTGCCCCCCTTTAGAATATTTTATGTGCGTCTAAAACTGCTATAAAAACATGACAGGTGGCGTAAGAGATGGGCACACCGTACCATCAAAAAATAAGGATTTTGATGCCAGCACATAGTGATGTATCTTTGTGTGATCAGTTGCTCGTGTCAATTAAATGTTTTTGATCTTGTTGTTGAAACAAGCTCTTCATCTTGCTGAATGTAAAAGAATTTGATTTTAGCTTTAAGCAGCCAATGGATGACTTCCCTGGGTTTCTATGAAGCCATTTGCTGTAACAACCGCTGTAAACAATTGATTGTTTGTGTTCTGTTGTTAATTTTCTTCTTTTTTTTGCCATGTTTGGGCTGGGTGCTGACTCTTTTTTGGCATTCATTGTGCAGGTTTGGCCCTAAAAATATTAAAATATTAAATATTGCAATTAAGTATTCCTAAAAAAAAAGTGTTTCTAATAGATTTTTCAAGCCGAACCTTATGTGAAGCTCAGAACAATGACCATTAGAAGTATTCACTTTCACTTTCTTCTTGTTATCGGGATGAAAAACCTGTTTAACACAAGAATGGTGTATTGTTTCTCCCAGAGTTCACTGGAATATATTTTCCAGTCCTTGGCTCTTATGCTCACAAGACAGTATGCCCACTCAGGCCCGGGTCATGGTAATCAACAGCACTGGGCAGAGTGACTTTTAGTAGCCTCTGCTGACTGGACTTTGTCCCACAGGAACAGTGGACAGTAATGGCACATGCTGGGACTTCCTCCACTCGGTCACAAACACACGTGCACGCACACTAGAAGTGGCCTTTTTTTAGAATGAAGAGGAAAAACGGATTTAAATAAAACAGGAGTGAGGAGGGAAGTTGGAGGGAGAGTGGAGACTGTATGTGAGAGAGGAAGAGATAGAGGCAGGGAGGGAGGAAAGAGTCAGAGGAGTCTCACAATGAGGCTCTTTGTGCGGCGAGGACACAGCTCCCTGGCCCACTTTCCTTCCCTTCCCTCTCTCCCTGACTCCCTCTCTTTCTTAACTTTCCCATCTCTCTCTCTCCCTCTCTCTTTCCAATCCCTCCATCTCTCATTCTTTGACAACTCTGCAGAGTCATGCACACATAGCAGTCACCCTCAAGGGTGGGTACAGCTGGGTTTCGGCCAGAGTAACTGATTTGAAAGGCTAGACCTCCTCCTTACCCTCCTCTGTCTCTGTGTATATATGGGTTATGTCTTTCTCTGTGCCAACAGATGGATAAAGAGACTTATTAAGCGAGACACAGCAGAGAAAAAAAAGAGCGGATGAAGGAACAAGTGTGTGTCTATGTGCAGAGTTTTCATCAGAGTGTGTTTGTGTGGCTGTAAGACTGTGTGTACAGGGGGCGGAGGGGTGTGTGGAGCAGGGGAGTGTTGCGGGGGGGTGGATTTGGAGCCTATAAATAGCCCAGTGTGGACTACTGGGCCTAACTCAGCTTTTCTCTCTGGCCACAAGGGATTTTCACTGGCCAGCCTGTGTTGAAGACTCAGCTCAGGGACTAAATGGCTGGAAGGGGTTGCTAGGCTGTACTGTGGCCCAAATACACCCCCCCAAAACACACACATACTCCCCCCTCCAGCCTCAATCCAACCCTCTACAACACAGTCTCCCCCCTGCTCACAATTGAGGCTGACATGGTCAACAGTGACCAGCACCTGAGAGATGGAAAAAAAGGAAAAGAAAATAACAAAAGAAAGAATTTATGTGATGAGCATCCGTTAATAAGGTTAGAATGTTGTAACATTATTATTATTTTTATTATGTTACCAGTCGGAAACTGTGGAACTAGGATGTGCAGTATGTCTGATAATGAAGTCATTCTGCTGGTTTAATGATGGGAGGGCTGCAACTAAGGGCTATATTTAGAGTTGTTCCAATTCCGATAGCAGTATCGGAAATGCCGTCAATACTGCTGAAAATGCAGGTATCGGTATCGGTATCGGCGAGTATGTGAGTGTATGCACTGAGCTGATACCACGTAATTTAGAAATGGGACCCTGCTGCTTCCTAGTTAGCTCCGTTAGCTCTGTTTAACGTTACACACTGGAAATCAATTCTGCTTCACTGTTCTAGAAGCCAAGACAGGAAGTTGCGCTGGGCTGCCCCTGGCAACTACTGTTTTTAGAGCAACGAAGAAGTTGATTTCACAGGAGTCAGACGGAGCTAGCAACATGTCAGCTATTTGGCAATATTTTACTCTGGATAACCCCACCAGTAAAACGGCGATATGTTCAATAGGCAAGGCTGTAATTTTGAGGGGTAGCATGAGTGTTGCCAATTTCAACACCAGCAACCTTATAAAGCATTTGAAGACACATCACATGAAAGAGCACGAAAAAAACTGCTCTCTCCAAATTTAGAGACAGTGAGGGAACACATTTCATGTAGGCTGAAAGACATGCAGGCGACGAGTTCTGTCATTTTTAAGGGAATTATGTATTCCTAGATTTATTTAAGTTGCTGTTACACTACTGTTTTAAACTTTAACAGTTTTTAAAGGAATTGTTATTTATTCCTATATTTCTTTATTTGTCCTTCTTCGGTTATGACTGAGATGATAATAAAAGAATGTTGTATGGCAATCATTCACTGCAAGGTTTTACCTGAGTCAGGCCAAACAACAATGATAGCAATCATATCACATCCATACAGGCTTAGTAGTATATACAGCTGTTTTTTTAACATGCACTGGTATCAGATCGGGAATCGGTATCTGGAAGTAAAAAATTGTATCAGAACATCTCTAGTTATATTAATTAAACAAAATGTCAAAAGGGGCTACACATTATGGTAAAAAAAAAAAGAAAAAGAAAAAAAAAAGAAGAATTCAGTTTACAAAGAAAATCATCCCATGTGAGAAATTGGAACCAATGAATGTGAACGATTAATCAATAACTAAAACAGCTGTCAATACATTGTCTGTCAAAAATCCATATATACATGTGCATCTTCTGTTATTTTATTTATTACTATGGTAAAGGTCGGTTGCTTGGAATTAAACAAAAGTAATATTTCCCTTTTAGAGTTTTTTTTTCTAAAAGGTACTACTTGGACACATAATACATCACACAGAAGAACACAACAGCAGAATTTTAAGATAAACTTACATGAAGAAGTTTATCAGGAGGACTGTTAAGCAGCATAAGAAGGCTATACTGAAATATCAGTGTTCAATTCATCCATATGATGGTCAATATCAAGTTTTCTTGATGTCAGTTCTGTTGTCTTAAAAGAAGATTTAGTTTGGGTCTTATTTTCTTTGTATTACCATCCAGGTCAAAGCAAAAAACATCAATTACAATACATATTATTTTCAATTAGTGAGTATGAATTTTGTCCCCAGTCAAGTCTCTCTCTAGAAGTGCAGTCATTGTTTTGATGTAGCATGTGTCTCAGTGCTAGAGCTAACTGGGTGGTATAATCTGATTATTGAGGCTACACTCTGGTCGAGTGGACAACATTGTCCCAGGGAACTGATCTGATTTTTCTTTTGTCCTTTGCCAACTCGTATGATGCTGATTTATGAAGAAAAGGGGAAAAAAGGTTTAAGGATTTTCTTGCTTCTGTTTCATTGTGACCAAAGGCGTCTGATTAAGAGTGTGTGAGGTCAATGAAAACCTAATGCAGCTTTTCATCACTTAATGGGTTCACTGATATTGTACATCATTTCTGCTATGGAGAGAATCAACTGTAAAAAAAAAAACAATGATTGCTGAACCTGCTGTGATCATTATCAGGACATTTTATTCACATCATTGTTTAATATGAATATAATTTAATCTCTGATACTGATGTTTCTTCACATTTGTTTTTGTTGCTGTACAGATGTTCAGTTGCCGGTGACAGAGCCAGACATCAACAATCGCCTTGAGTCTCTGTGTCTGAGTATGACAGAGCACGCCTTGGGAGGTAAGACGCAGTTTTAATTGATCCTGATTATTCAACCATAATACATCAGATACAGTTGTTATCTGGAGAATAATTGTGGTTCAAGAACATGTAAAGCTTCCCTCCTGTTAGTCTGTGTCTCTTTATCACATGAACACTATCCTGCTGTTTATATGCCTCATGCAGTCTTTGATCATATTCGGGATGTGATGTTTAAATGGATCATAGAATAATGTGGTTATTTATATCCCTCTATGTATGATCATAATATTGTCCAGATTTCTGATATCCAAGACACTTCACAGAGAACAGTCTGTCCTTGTTGTACCAGCTGACTTATCTCAGCTGTTGAGAATGAATCCACCTTGGTATCTGGCTGCCATGGTTTGATTTAAATACTGTTTTGTGTATTTCTTCAGGTTGTAGCCCGCAACTGAAGACAGGAATGATAAACTAGATCAGTGTTTTAATGATTTGTTTTCCCCGTCCAGCTTCATGCAGAATATGTGACGTGAATGAACTAACAACAGTATTAAACTGGCACTAGACAAGGTCTTTGCTTTCACTTGTCATTATGAAGTAAATGTTGAGTGAACGATGTAATGGCTATAGAATAATTGCACCATATGCGTTACAATTGGTTCTCTAAAAACCACGCTTTCACTATGCAATTGTAGCTGCCACCGGGCATGAAATGTCCCAGGAGAATAAAGCCTGACTGGCGATGTAGTCAGACTGGCAGCCTGGTACCGGTACCACTAAACAATTAATAAAACAGGGTTTTTCTTTCCAAAGTAAATCTATTTGACACTTTTAGGTTTTCAAAGGAAAAAAAACACACATACAACACATCAGTGCATTGATTTTATTGTCATCTATCTCTCTTAGTCACATGAACTTTGTGTTTTTTTTGGTGGCTAAAGAGGCATGTTTTGGCTAAAGATGCAATTTGCTGCATTTGACAGTTTTTATCCCTTATTTTTATCAATCTTGTGGTACTCTTGGCATAACCTAAAGACATCCCAGAAACAACTGCTGTCATTGACCTTTATTATTGTATCACTCAAGTTGTTTTTGACAGTACTGCACAGGTAGCTGACAGCCACCAGATATTGATATACCAACAGTCTCATGTTTTAATATAGCTTGCAAACTGTAGTTTCACAGGCTTATTGGGGCTCCTGTAACAGGGGTAATACGATTACATACTCGCACATAAGAATTATGGTTGTACAGATACACCAATACAGTATTGGAAATGCCTCTGATACTGCGATGGAAGCGCGTACATGGGTCTATGCATTGATCTGATACCACATCATTTATTTATTAGAAACAGGACCCTGCTACTTGCCAGCAGCATTCTGTACACCTGTATGCAACTCATCAGATTTGTTTTGTGCATGGCACTCGGTATGTATCTGGAATAAACATCTAAGCAGGATGCGCTTTCACTCTATTACTTCAGTTCTTTCAGCTTCAGTCCTAAAAGCTTCTGAACAGGGCTGCAGTTGGATCAACTCAATCAGAAATTCTGTGTTATATTAAAAGCTAAAAGCTCCACCGTGTCCAAAAGTCATATCAGTCAATCAGTTATTGAGTAATATTCAGGCTCAGCCACCTTAGTTGATCTCAACACTGATCTTAAGGCTGACTGGCCCGCTGCAACACTCAGTCAATCATCCTTTTGTGTGAACAGCTTAAAGTCTGGAGGCTTTGGCCCATCAATAACTCCAGACTTGTTGGAGCCCAACAAGGCTTTTTCACATGTGTTATATTTGGTTGGTCCAGTCAGGCCAAGCAGGTCCAAAACTCGCCAAGTTTAAAATCTGACAGCGATTCTGTCAACAGCCGAGGCAAGTTCAGCTCAAGAGGGAAATAAAATGAGAGGAGCCAGAAAAGAAAAGGTGGTTTAGCAAACACTCTCACTCACAAATATATTTGACACTATCAGATATGACCTGCTATACAGCTTTATTTGTAGCATTACATCATATTTTATTTTATTTTAACTATAATTTGACTTAAAGAAATCTCATACAAAGTTCTTCATCCACATTATCTTGTAACTGTAAGTTGATGAGTGACTGTTGGAACAGCTGTTTGTTGTGTTCACATTTTACTGTAGAGGAAGAAATCGGGAAATATTTTTGAATGACAGAAAAGGTAGCATGATATATCTAATCACCTTGTTAATGAGGCTGCATCATAGTCCTGCTGCTTCATGTGGACATGTTTATGTTGACAGGGGGCAGTCATAGACCTAAAGTTTAAAACTACTCTCGTTCTCCTCAGTCTTTGGTTATCCATCCACTCTAAGTAGACATTCTAAACCACTAAATATGTAACTTTTGATCATTTTAATACACTGGTCTCAGGTGGACCAGGTTTTGGGAAGTGATGAATAATTGTTGAGGAACCTCAGACAGCTGACCGTTATACATTTTTGAGAAAATTGACGTTTTGCTGTTTTGGCAAACTTGATAAATTTGAACATTGAACACAGATATAAATCTGTCAGCATTATACTGCAGTGGCCTGAGTCAAGATGGTGACCTAAGCAGAATGTTCCCATGTACAGTGAATTTTAGTCTGGGTCAAAGTCAGTGCCAACTCCCCCCATCCTGAGGTGAAGACAGTAGGCCTCAGTGCTCAGCACAGAACGCCAGACAAGTGCTGCTTTGTGTGTGTGTGTGTGTGTGTGTGTGTGTGTGTGTGTGTGTGTGTGTGTGTGTGTGTGTGTGTGTGTGTGTGTGTGTGTGTGTGTGTGTGTGTGTGTGTGTGTGTGTGTGTGTGTGTGTGTGTGTGTGTGTGTGTGTGTGTGTTTTGGGTGGGGAGCAGCACAAAGGATTTAACTAAAAAAACTGTCTTAGTGTTTTACTTTTAGATTTTTTCCTCTCTTGTACATAAATATTTGACCTGAAAACGATCAGTGGTCTGACATTTAGACATAATACCAGTTCTGCACAAGTTTCAATGAAATAATGTACACGACAGGTCAAACTGCACAAAAAGAAAAGGCATACCTTTTTCTTTTTTCTCTGGATGACTGCAGGTGTGAAATAAAAAAATTAAAAAAAACTAAGATCAAAAACAATTCAATAACAAACTTAAAACAAACATGTACTAGTAGCTTTAGCTGCTCTGCTTACACCTGACTCGTGTGTTATTCAGTATATTATGTACTTTGCTGTACTACTCAACAACAGCCCATAATGACATTAACCTGCCCTTTCAATATCATGATGGAGTCTTTCTGTTTGTGGGATCAAAATGTCCACCAGTGCGTAGCTTGATAACATTTTCCTCTTCAGCCACACCAGAGGCAACAGCTGTCAGACTGTTGTTTTTCTCTGAAAGGCTCTATCAGTATTTTGACAGATGTGTTGTTCTCTCACCATGACAGTGTGGGCCCTGGCCCCTCACTGTTCATCAAGTCAGAAAAGCTTTGGGCCTTCTTTACTAACAGATGAGGGCATTCACATTAAATCTTATGCATACAAGGCTTACAGTCAATACTCTATAGCCCAAAGAGGCTTACAAACAACTTACATTCAATAATGTATGAAGGAAAATGAATGAGAACTTTAAAATTGGTGTCTTTAAAAAAAAACAAAAAAAAAAAAAAAACTTTTTAGGAATTTTTTTGGAAGTCAAAGAGGAGCATGAAAGCTAAATGTTGCCTCTACAGCCAATTGGGCTGTTTGACCCACATGGAACAAGCACGTAGAACATACACAACACATATGTTGGTGCCTGACAGCTAAGAGATCTGAAATGCTTCCCTGGACCAGCTTATTCTTACTCAGGGTCACAGGAAGGCTGGAGCCTGTCCGAGCATGCAGTTGGAGAAAGACACAGGGACGGTTAGTGATAGGAGCCTGACAACTCGTGGCTGCCTTTGTACTGTTCATGTTTACAGTTTTGTCTTCATGGGGACCCTTAATTGACAGTGACAGCACTAACACTCTATATGTTTGCTGAGTTAAACCTTGATGCCTTTTCTTCTCTCTGCTGTTTCTTTTTAGATGGTGCTGACCGCACATCAACAATATGAAACGAGGACCTGTGAGAGCAGTAGGACAGCGCAGGTTCACGAGGCTCTCTCACGATAAGTCATCTCGAGGTCACCAGCCCTCCTGTCCCCTCTCCCTGTAGCCAATGGTAGAGCTCAACCAAAGGGTCGGGCAGGATCCAAGAAACACAAGAGAGCCGGTCATCAAACGGCAAACACAAGCTATCACATTGGCACCGTCCATTGGGTCGGAAAAACACACTTCCTGCTCTGCCAGCATGCTCACAGTCACCTGCATCTGGGTGAGGAGAGAGAAAAGCGTTGAACATGGCCTGGACAGTGTGTGAACAGCGCCCCCCTCTGGGGAGGCCAGAAGCAGTGCTGCAGTCCAGTCAGCCCCAGCAGAAGGGAGACGCTGGCCTGTGGATCAGGGCCCAGTGAGACTGAGGCCCTTTCCCTCTCCGACACCCTATGGTCCCCGCACATCGACCACAGCTCGTGGCATCTTTCAAATCCATAACAGTACCTCAGACCCAAAAACAAGACGAGACAAGCAGAGCTAGAAGGACGCAGAAGGAAGTTTGGGATTTCCTTGACTGTTTTCAGTGAGGACGCTTGTAGAGCTCGGGAAGGCCTCTTCCTCAGTATTGGGTGGCAAAAAAATCATTTATTTGTATTGTATGTATTTATTGTTTACATAATGATGCTACTTTCAAAGGGTACAGAAACATGTATGAATTTCAGGTATGAATTGTGTATTATTCTGTAAAGCCTTGGCTGTCTACCAGCTTTACGTCCCATGAGTAGCCATCACGCTAGTTTACAACCAACGTGCTTATTCTTTATTTTAGCAGCCGACGACAAAGACATGTTGGCTTGAACTTTTACCAAGAGGGAACGTGAGAGAAGGATGTAGAGCAGACGTGTGAAGAGGGGTAAGAGGAAGAAGGTGACGTGGAGAAAGACACAGGAAGTAGTAGAAGAAAGGATCGAGCTGAAGTGATACTGGAGAGGGAAGCGGATGTTTGGAAGAGGAAGACATCAGAGGCAGGACCTCTGATCGGCTGATGATGACAGAGGAAGATGATGTCATGTCTAATCATATTGTGAGTCTGTGAGTGAGTGTAGGAGGAAGTGAATCTGGCACCGGTCAGTTACATATTTAAATCCATAGCATGTAGTCTATGAACTCTTTGAATTTAGAGCCGTTGTAGGCACAACGCATTGAAAATGTAGGTTTTTATACACGTAAATGGGAGATTAATACAGCTGTCTGCATGTTCAGATACTGAGTTTAGTTGTTTTTCTAAAGCAGGGTGATATGCTTAAGCTGCATGTTACAACTAAATATCTTTCTTGGAGGAAAGGAAGATTGTGAAACGTGTGAAACACGGAGTGGCAGAAACAAAAACAGGAGGTCGATTTGGTTTCCACTCGGACCGTGTTGCTCAGAGGATTGCAACACTTGAGAAATCACACACTGTCAATCCATGAAGGGTAGTTTTCCCAGAGATTGTCTCATTAGTGCTTACCTCCACCTGCTGGCCAAACACAGTCATGGCAGGACAGACACTGAAGCCCATGGACACACCGGCACTCGGCAGATCATTGAAAAATCATTCATGAGCAACATTTGGGGAGATATCAGTGCTGCAGCCTGTGTAACATGTGTCTATGTCTGTTCTGTCAGTGCAGGCCTACATGGAATTTATTTTCTTTTTTTTAAGTCTCATGGTTTTTCTGTGTCTTAATATTTAATCCTCAGTTTATTGTGTCTGATACAGACTTTATAAGAATAGGTTTATATAGATATAAGCTGGATAGGAAACCCCCCTCTGTGCTGCTTTCAACTGAGCACATGTGCTGAGAGTACTGACCCCAAATGGTTATCAGTAAGGGTTATTGATTATTATTGTTTAGTTTCTTCATTAGTTTGTTGCAATTGTATAGTACCTTTTGTATCCTGCACTTGATATGATAATGTGATACACTAAAATCCAAATGTTCAAGGCTCAAAGAAACTGTTTGGAGCTTTGGAGTTGGATCAAATGGAGCAGATAGAAGAGATGAGATCCACACTCGCTCTTGACTGTAGAGCTTTAGTCTCAGAGTCAGGCGGTAGAACCACAACAAGTGGTGACGTTGAATCCCACAGGAGAGACGAAAAGCTCTCATTGACTTTAAACAACTTCTGTTTGTCTGGTGGTGGATGTTGGAGGTGACAATACTCACAGTTAAAGGATCATACCAGTGTTTGTGCATGTTTTAGCCCATTTACTTCCATTTGAATAGACTTTACGCTTTTTTTTAAATGTTTTTCTTTCAAGCAAACACAAGTTTTCACTCATTTTATTATGGTATTAAAATAATCTAAATAGTTTAAAATTGACTTCCATTCACAGTAAATAAATAGTGTGTCTGCATTTACTTTTAAAAGTTGCAGGGCAGGTTTTCTAAAAGATCTGTACACACAAACAAACCAAACAACAACAATAGTGTTGAAAAAATGTAAATGCAGCCATGATGTTTGCTGTGATAAATGCAGTTTTATACCCTAACAGGATAACTACGAGTTTGGGCTAATGTAATGTAGAAATTTAAACACTACAGTACACTTTAGGATAGCAAGCACTGACGTACTCAATGTGTTAACTGCTTTAAAGGGAGTAAAACATGCAGAAATTCTGTTATGGTGTCTTATTCTGCCTCTGACAGTCTGGATCAGTGCATGCTCAGACAAACAGTCCACACATACACACACACACCAGATTTTTGTCTCAGTATTTCGAGTGTGTGTGTGTGTTTTCTGCTCTTATACTTTGAGTCTATAAGAGCCAATCAGATGTGATCAGTGCGTCTTTGAACGAAGATGAAGACTCCACCAAAGCATGAATGTGACATGAACCCATTTTAATCCTGAATGGAGAAACTGATGTTACACCTTTGACGTGTTTTGTTTTTTTCTGATGCTCCTCACAGAGAATCAGACTGTTTCAGTGTCACTGCCATATGAATCAGTACTTAAAGTAGAAAAAATTATTTATTCTTTTTTTTTTTTTTTTTTTCAGAATTTTTGCAGAGGTGATACTTTTACTCATTTAGGTGTATTATTATTTAAAGTACCATATGTATTAACATGTTATGGCTGGTGACCATACGTACATCTCAAATATTAACATAGTTATTGTTGACTTTGACTATTTTCTTCTTTTATTTTTTTGTTGCTGTTGTTGAACTATAATCTTGTTTGTATCTATCAGTGTCATGTTGAGATTTTTCATGTGAAGCTTCGCTGTCGTAGCGCAGCCAAGAGCCGGAGCCGGTCCATCACAGATACATCCGTTCATGTTCGGTAACAGAATTCATGTCTGACGGGCTGTCGGCAAACAAAACAGTGGTGTATTGTTGTAGTTCTTTGGCAGGCCGGGAAGTAGATTGGTCCATTCTGAGTCTGATCTAGGTGCTGTTGGCATATTAGCGCCTGAGTGGGAGAGGTTTATACTGTAGGTTTGTATGTTACTTTAAAAGATAAGGCTGGTGTTAATCTTTATTGTTTGGGATCGACCAATGTGTTTCTTTCAGGGCTGATACAGATGGAACTAATATACATTTGCAACAAAAAATCTAAATCTTAGTGTCAACATTTAGAATAAAAAGTGATGGAGAGTAACTAAATAAAATTTTGAGGTACTTTACTTGAATATATCTATTTTCTGCTACTCTATACTTTCACTCCACTACATTTATTTGATAACTTTAGTTACTAGTTACTTTGCAGATTCAGATAGTGTTGTGGGCCAGAAAGAGAAAGCATGCTGCCTCACAGCCAGAGTAGAGCATTTTTAAATTAATTGATTTTATTGGCAATTAGACACAAAAAACATCGATACTAATTATCAGAAAAATTTTGATTATTGGCCCCGATAATCAGCCAGGTCACTCCCTTATCACATTGTTTAATGACAATAACTTTCAGGTAGAAAACTTGTTTGTCATGTATATGCTGACATATAGTTTTATTGTGATGTTATTTTAAAGTGTAGACATCTCATTCATCGACAACACATGCTTTAATATCACACTAATAACAACACTTTCACTTGTGTTGTGTTTGTGCAGTCTGACTGGTAGTGAGATGTCACTCTTGGGTAGATTTGGTTTATTTTTGTTTATTCCTGTAGATACATTCATTGTTGGTTTGGGTGTTTTCATTGGATTTGTGCAACAGATAGTAGAGACTATCAGCAGCCTTATCCTTTAAACATGTTTTACATCACTTGTTAAAATGACCTGCAGTCAGTATGTAGTAATGTATTCAAAGGGATTAATGGAATTTGTATTTGTTGCAGTATTTCTTTTACTATCATACCACGTTGCATTGTTTGAGTTATAAAGGTGTTGATACAAAGATCAGGAGATTTATTTCAGTTTTGCATTCAAGCACGAGTTCTCGTCTGTGCCACATTTTATAGAACAGAGTTTAAATAACCTGAGTTTATGTGATTTTTCAAGGTGATAGAACAGTAAAGTTACATGTTTGGTATTGAGAGTTCAGAACAACAGCACATGCCTCCAGTTTCTACTCAACCTTGGTTTCCTGCAGCATCTCTTGGTCAAAGACACATGAACTCAGAACAGACCTTTGACGGGACATTGGAGGGTTATAGCTCTGAGGTCTGGATCATTACACATCTCTTCAAACCAAATGCTTTATTTTTATGTTTTCTAAATGCATATCAGCTCTGTGGGTGTCCAGGAGTGCTTCTAACGCTGTGCAAACTGCAGTATTAACAGTTAGATAACGCCTTGATATTCCAAAAACATTTAATGTACTTTAAGTCGAGACATATATGCTGTTTTGTATCTTTTATTTTTGTCATAGATTCTGCAGTTTAGTCAGATGATGTCATTATGGGATGCCAAGACTTTTTTTTTCTTTTCTTCTTTTTTTTTTTTTTTTTTTTTTGTTGTAAATGCAGCAGCATCCATTCTGTAACAAAGTGTTACCGCTTGACTGTGCTCCTTAAGTCATTTAGTTTTATTTTATCAAAGAGCCGATGTCCTGTATTGACTGCAGGCTTACGTATATATTTGACAAAAGAATATTGTATGTTTAATAATAAAAAAACACAAAAAAGACAAAAAATTGAAGAAAATGCAGAAAAAAGAAAAGGAGAAGATTGAAAAACAGTGTAATTTATATTTTAAAACTGCATGCACAAGGCTGGGAAAGTCATATTTAGAATAACAAATGGCAGTGCCTTTTTTGTACTCGAGACATTCACCCCAAATGTAAATGGTTTTATATAGACTTTAAAAACTGTAACGTTACAGGATGAAACTAGTGACAGCTGTGTCGGGTCATGTTCACTCTGCAGCTACAAGTGTCCTAATTCAGATTGTGTCCTCTTGTTCCTCGATGATCCATGGATTTGTTTAGACACAGTAGAAGGAAATAAATGATTTGATTTGTAATGCGCTTTTCAAACTTTCCAAATCATAAATCTGATCCAACCCTGACCCGTTGTCATGTGACCAAATTATTGATGCAGGTTCAATGTCACAGAACTGATCATTGTGTTATAAAATGCACTAAAAGGAAAACAGTAAGAAGATGTCTGTCCACCATGAGCAGGTGATCTCCTCAAAGAGCTTTTTTCATCTGACCAAGTCAGACAATATCACATTTGAGTGGCTGTAACGGTCAAACGATCGCCATTTCAGCCTGAAAAGTTATTTAAATGATTATTATCAAAGAACAACAAGCTCACAAGTACCCTCCTCAATTTGAGCTGTCAACATACTCCGCAGCAGTGAGATGCATCGATTCTCAAAATTCTGTAAAGATCAGTGATCTAATAAGAGTTTGTTGTAAACAAAAAAAAAGAAAAGTGCTAACATGCTACTGTAGCTCAATATTGACAGCCACATTGAGGGGACATGAGAAACTGTCTAAGTCACTGTTGTGATGACATTCACTGATTGAGTTCTGGTATTGGATCAGTTCTATGTATCAGCTGATTCTCCAGATTTATGATCTGAATGTGGAAAGATAATTATATATTTCCCATATCCAGTTAAATTATCCAATAAAGCACATTTCGTCCACATTTACAGTCTCACAGCCAAGTCAATTTGTACGTACTTTGGATGGTAAACCTTCTCTAATGAAAGCAGCGTCCAGTCTGATTGGTGCTGCTGTCAGAAACTAAATGTGAACGTTCAAACACAAACTTGAATCTGAATTGAACTCTGGGGCGTGCGGTGTGAACGTGTCCCGCGGCGGTGAACTCGGTCTGTTGTGTCTGTACTCTGTAGGTACTTCTTAATGCTGATATGAAGTTATGAATTATTCTGGTCTGTACAGAAAACAAGTGTGAATGACTGTGTGAAAGTGAGGGTGTGTGTGTGTTTGTGTGAATACGTGTTTTTCAATGTGTCTTGCTGTAATTTTGTTGCGACGTACCAGAATGCTGTGACTTGGCATGCCCCTGTTATACATAAAAAAAGTTGTAACTCCTTCAGTGCATCTGTGTGTATGTGTGTGTGAATCAGTCAGGCTTTGAAAAAAGGCCCTGACAGGTTTATTGTTCTTTTATACTCTAAAATGTAGTCCAAATTACGGTGGCCCTGGGGGTCAAAACACAACTTTTCAGAAAACGCAAAATTTCACAAAAGACTTTTTTTTACAAAATGCAACATTTCACATTTCACGAAACACATTTCGCGTCAGGCAACATTTTACAAAAAACAACTTTTCATGACACACATTTCACAAAACCCAGCAAGATTTTGTAAAACATTTCACAAAATTCAACATTATTTCACAAACGCAACAAATTTTAAAACACAGCATGTCAGATAACGCAATATTTCACAAAATTCAACTATTTCACAAAACGCACACAACAACTTTTTGGAAAATGTGTCACAATTTCAGAAAACAACATTTCAGATTAAGGAAAAGGTGAGACAACACTTCTTGTTTGAGACTGAGGCTGACAGTAGTACACAATTAAAACATGAAATGTTCTGTCCAGTCACAAAGTGTTACCCCACCTTCTCCATGATCTGAAATGTGTTTGTGTAATGGTCTGGAGTACTCAGCTGTGGAGTACTGCACTTATGTACTAATTTGAGTTACTTTCCCTTTAATGCCACTTCCTGCTCCTGTAGACTCTTAACTTTATATCTACTCTGTGTTGAGGATCAACATACACTATTATATTACATCATATTATATATGACCAGTGGAGGGCACCAAAGTGGCTTTAATGATGAAAAAAAAATTTATTTTAAAACCGATCAAAATCTGATAAGAAACTAAATATTTTTAAGGAGTTATATTATGTACCAACTGTGTTCCAGTGTTGATGGTGGAGCAGCTTTTCTCTTCATTTCAGTGACAGATTTTAACTTTTAAAGCTGCGGGTTGTAACTTTTCAGAGGTTCAAACTGCAGTTAAAGTGACACAGCATGTGATGTTTGTGAAGTTATTTCACTTCACTTCATTGAACGTCATCAACTGACCCGGTAACATGAGTACAAATGTTTCACTTTAGTCAGAACATCGTAGAGAAACACTGCAGACGCGATCTGTTGCTTTAGCCCGGAGAGCTGACCATACAAATCCAGACCCTCGTCTCTGTGAGGTTCACGGCAAATGAAATGCATGAATGTGATGTTATAAAACTCTAAAGCTGCTGAGTCATGTCTCTGTCAGACATCCAGGTTTTGATCAGCTCCATGTCTCTGCTGTTCGCTCTGGGCTCAGGGCCAGATTAACCCTGTAATTGGCCCCGGGGCTGAATTGAGCAGTGGGCCCCCGACTTCAGCTTCGGTTCATGATGTTCCACTTTTTCCAGAACGGCCTTCAGAGAGCTCATGAGCTTATTGAACACAGCTGTGGAGGTTTGAGCATCAAGCATCCACCTTCAGTCGGCAGGTAAAAAGGTTAATGTTGTCCCCTCTCTCAGTTAAAGGACTG
Source organism: Pagrus major (assembly GCF_040436345.1). Taxonomy (NCBI): domain Eukaryota; kingdom Metazoa; phylum Chordata; class Actinopteri; order Spariformes; family Sparidae; genus Pagrus; species Pagrus major. Next base: position 16,726,073 of record NC_133218.1, on the reverse strand, counting down.
GTTCACCATTTTGACATAAACTCAATAGTTGGCCCACTGATCTGTTGACAGAAACCTCTCTGCCTCTGTAGTAAAACATGCAGGAGGGATGACAATGAGGTCCCAGCTCAGTATGTAAGTGAAGACAATCTGAAAGTCTGGAGAGAACATTGTGGGTCTCCTGTCCATGCTGCATGTATAAAAGAGATCTGATTCATCATACCGAGTCTGTAATTCAGAAAATAAGCAACTCTCAAACTTCAACAGGGAGAATTTCAAAAACATTTCTGGAGCTTCACAGCAAAACAGCGTCGCAGCATTCTCCTTAACAACTGAAGTCGATGGGGACCTGTTTTAAAAAGTAAAAAAAAAAATAATGAAAAAATAAATAAATAAATAAAATGGCACATGCACAGATAGACCCCAAAAGTGACCTGAGCCCTATTAACTGGTGTTATTTGTAATATTAAATTATTAATATTATTTTTTTTACTTATATAATGAGATAAACTAGGCCACTCCTCCACTCATTGCAGTTTTTATTTGTCATAAACCTAACTTTGGGCCGTTCCCGCCGGGTTGACATTTTTGTGGACTAGCTGAACTTGTCGGGTGGAGTGGCTGAGCTGGGTGTGCTCGGCAGCTGTGCGATGTGCCTGGGGTCTAATTGACAGTTGTTGGTATGTTATACCTGCTTGTTTCAGACAGATACTGTATTCTCCAGACAGCAGAAACATCAAAAATATCCCATCAAAAATTAGTAAATATAATATTGGAATTTGTGTCTGTACTGGGTTAGATAAAGGGCAGACCTGTATCTGTCCTCGTCCTCCACAGCTACCTGCAGGATGTCTGACAGCCTTCTCTAGTGATTCATTACATTTTACAGTCATGAATGCAGCAGGACCGGTGTCTCGTTCTATCTCATTTGAGGAAACGGTGCACATTTTCAAAGCAATGTGCAGCTATGCTCGTGTTTCCCAGAGTAGATACTTGAATTGAATCATGACATCGCCAGGCTCTTCCAGACGTACACAGACATCTTTGGTTTAGTACACAAAACTGGTCTGCTATAACCTGAAGTTTATATGGTGGAAAACATCTTCAGGGAGCATCTGCCTGTTCCCTCGCCTCTCTAACAGGTCTCCTAAAAGTGACTCCTGAATCATGATGTTTTTTTAATTTCAGATAGGGCGTGGCTGTAATAAATGGAGTGTGATAAGAGCAGAAACATGACTGTTACCTGAACAATGAATGAATTTCATCAAAACACTTCAAACTTGTGTTTTTTTTTTCAAGGAATAAAGTGTTTGAACGCTGTGCATTACAGTATGAACAGGGTGCCGCTTTTTGCATCTTGAGCCCCTGCCCCCCAAAATGTCTGCGCACATCCCTGAAATGGCTCCATACAGCTTGTCTGGCATAATCCAAGTCTCCAGAAGACCTGAGATCCCAAAATGATTTAAAAAGACATTATATACACCAAGCTTATTCAAATACTTTTAAAGAGGGGCCAGATTTGAAAAAAATAAACTACCAAGTAGCTAGACTTGGAGCTCAGAATTTTAATGTTTAAACATGACTTTTTTTCTCAGCTTTGTTTACTAGCTTTCACATTTGAAAAAGAAACGTTGTAATATATATATATATATTGCAACCCATCTGAAGTGGGTGCACGCTAACTCTTTTAGCTCAGCAGCCACAGTGAAGATTTCAGCTTTTAAAAAAGGGTGTAAATTACGTCTTTTCAAATCAATTTTGTATTTGAGAGAGGAGCTTCTGTTGGTGTGGACTTTGACCTTTTTTAACTTTCGAGAATCATTTACATGCACAAGAACCTATAAAAACAAAAAAGCATAAAACATCTCCTTTAAAAATTAGCATTGATTTTTACAAATTCGTATTAAAACAAAAATGGCTAACTTTGGCTGTTTATATGTTGTAATTATGAGGCTAACTATCTTTGAGTCTACGTACTTCCTGTTCTGCTGACATTGCATGAATGCTGGGTTCTACCGATGACAGCTTCACCTGTTTTTAATGAAGTGAACACACACGTCAGGTCTATAAAGAAACACACAGTCGCCGCCGTCACATAGAGATTTATTTTCTTTGATTAAAAAGTATTTGAAATGAACACAGTACATAAAGTGACAATGATGGTGAAGGGGCCAAAGAACAGGCCGTCCTTCTCAACAAGGCCACAAAAAACAACATCAGAGCCGTTTGTTAGCGCTCAACTTCCCTCCAACACACACACACTCTCACGCACACACACGCGACTCCAGTCACCACATTGCACAAGTTAAAACCTCCCACAATCAGTCTGAGGACATCAATACGTATTGAAATGCAAAAATGTGCTACATGAGTGAACACAAAGTCACTAAACACACACACTCTATCATACACACTTTTCATTCGCCTCTCGTGGAAATCTAAATTTTCAGTTTGTATTCAGACAGCAGTGAGTCTGTAGCTCAGCGTTCCGCCTGCTGCAGAGTCACGTCACCATGAAGTTGTTGTTTTGGTTTTAATCGAGAGATGAGTTGGCACATACAGGCAGATCCTTCACAGGATCATAATAATACGAATAAGACATTGAAAAAAATATTGTAAAACTGAGAAAACTGTTTGTACTGCATTTAGCTCATATTTCCCCTGATGACTTTGAACTACATGTTTCATCATGTTTGATATTTTAATACTTGTTTTGTTTTGTGAATTCTAGTTTAAAATAATCTGTTAGCTCAGCTGAAGTCCTGAATAAAAGAAGAGGATGTTTGTAAACTTGTGGTTTTGAGGTGTGACAGAGTGTTAAAGTGTCGTCCATCACAGAAATATGATCAAACATGTCTAAAAAGATGAAAATCAAAAGGATTTTCTGTGGAGCAATGTTTTGGCATTTGTGCTCGATGAATTATTTAAACTGTAAGCACCAGTATAGATCTCACAGGCTCAGAGTAAAATGAAGTTGGGGCACAGCATAAATAAAATATTTAATTAACAACAAATTGTTGCATTTTTAGAGTGAAAATTCCCTTAGAATGATGCAGTTGCAGCCCAAAACCTCTGGAAAACTACAGCACGGCATCTGAACTCTCCTTCTGTCAGGATTGGTGCTAATAAAGTGAAGCAGAGCAAAGTTAGAGAGATTTTAGTCGAGATATTAGATTTAGATTTCTCATGTTAAGGCCAGTAAAACCAGTAAAACTTACATTTCACTATAGATATTCATTCCATCTGAATACGGCTGTTTTTTTTGGCCTTGACTCTGAAGAGTCTCAGCTTTTATATGGCATATCATTTGTATTGTTAGCATGAAATAAGCTGGTGCCTATTTGTCTGCATCCAGCGTTTTTGTTGCATTTGCTTTAGTTGCTTGGTGTTGGAATTGTGTTTTGTTTATGTAAAAATGGTTAGGATGTGCTTTAAGTTGACTCAGTTTCCCCCCTGGGGGATTAATAAAACATGTCATGTCGTATTGTATCGTATTGTATCGTATCATATCGTATCGTATCGTATCGTATCGTATCGTATCGTATCGTATCGTATCGTATTGAATTGTATCGTATCGAATCGTATCGTATCGTATCGAATCGAATCGAATCGTATCGTATCGTATCGTTAAAATAATTCATTTTCTGTCGGTCAACTAATCAGTTAAGCAGCTAACTGTTTCAACATTATCAGTATCTTCTCATCAGCAGAGGTATAAAATCTCAGTCCTGAGTTTCTCCTCAAGAGATTACCTCTAACTTCCCTCAGATTTGGTAGCTGGTTTAAGCACTAAAATGCTTTGTAGACCTGCACGCCTTTTATTTATTTATAAGAATCCATGTTTTGAGGATTTACAGCATTGAAGAAAGAAATTCTGTGCTGTTATTATACATCATTAAGCTCGAAAAAAAAAATCTCACTGTAAATATGATGCTAGTCTTCAGTTTTAAAAATCACAAATCTTCATTTTTGTGTTAATTATTTGTGCCACTTTCGATTTAAAAAGGTCTTTAAACTCTGCTTCTTTTGTTCCATGGTAGGCTATCTCTGTTAAACTGTCATATTTCGAGGCCAATCACCTATATTTCATTAATGAGCACAAAGATCAGACGTGGACAAACATGGTTAAAGTCTGTCCTGTCAGAGTAAACAACATGTCGTCGTGGTAACACTTCCCCTTATCTGATGAATTGAAAGAGTCGGACTGAAAACACAGTAAACACTCTGTCACTGCCTTTGGTGAGATGAAAACACACACACTCATACACACACACACACACACACACACACACACAGGTGGAGGTAACCTCAGGCAACAGGAGGAGGAGGAGGAGGAGGACGATTTTTATCCTCCTCAGCTCCTGATCAGTGTCAGAAACTCGTCGCGGGTTTTTGGATCTTCCCTGAAAACTCCCAACATGGTGCTGGTGACAGTTTTACTGTTCATCTTCTGAACGCCTCGCATCACCATACACATGTGACTGCGGAGAGGAGGAGAGGGAGGTTAAACAACGGAAGGCGAGGACGTGAAGGGACGGTAAAGACGTGAGAATAATAAAAGGACAGTGAGAGAGGCAAAGGAAAGGAAACAAGGAGAGGCTAGACAAAATGAGAAGAGAGGGGACGTGAAGGAAACAAAATCAGAAGAAGTAATTCAAACTGAAGTAAAGGAAAGGAGGTGGAGGACAGTAAAAGGAAAGATGTGTGAAAACAGATATGAACGTACGTCGCTTCGATGACTACGCCGACCCCGGTGGGCTGCAGGGCCTCAGTGATCGCCACGGCAATTTGTTTGGTCAACCTCTCCTGAACTGTGGACAGACGGACAAACATGAAGCAGGTTAGACAGAACAAACAACACTGACGCTGACAGAATGAAAACACTGAACTCTGAACAGAAACATCATTGTCACAAGTGTTTGTGTGACAGCAGACTCTTAAGAGGTACCTTGTAGTCGGCGGCTGTAGATTTCAACAATCCTGAGTGAGAGAAAAGAGAGACTTGGTAATGCATCCTTAGTGCAACACATTAAACCCATTTCGAGGCACCAAAATAAATATTAACAACGGTCATTTTTAAGCTGTTTCCTGGTCTGATGACAGAACAGAAGGAAAACTATCAGATCCACAGAAACGACACGGTCTTCACCTGCGACCTGTTGCTCTTCTCTGTGAGCAGAACCACTTTGGACAAATTTGACCTCATTCACCTCCAAGAAAATGTCACAAGACCAAACGGGCAGCATGAGGAGAGGCAGCACACACTGTACGTACATAAAGGGAAGGAAAGCTCCAGAAAAACAGCTAAATCTGCTTCAAAGACGATAACGTAGGAAGTGGAAGCTGCTCGTGAATGTTGTACTCAAAAATGTCTTCCATGTTAATAATACTGTGAAAAGAAGGGTCCTTTCTAAAAAATAACTCTGCTACATTAATTGTCCTGTTCTTCCATTACTTATGATGCTGGAATTGTCCTAATGGGTTGCTTGTCTGCAAAATCTTGTCATAAAAAATAATCTCAGATACGTGAAGGACATCTGAATTGATCTACACTGATCGACTTTGGAATGAGCTGCTGGAGGAGATCAGGCTGGCGAGCTCTGTTTCTCATTTTAAAGGTGCTATCTGTAAAAAAAAAAGATGATTTTTGAGTCTCATTCCTAACTCGTATTGCATAAATAAAGTCATTATTATTTTTATTATTACATAGAGAATTTTTTTTGGTCCATCTGACAGCTGCCAAATCTCCAGATCTTAGCCAAAAAACTACCAAAATAAGACCCAAGTTGTGTGAAACTACAGTTTCCCATGAAAGTATTTCTTTGCTTTCTCCCAGTTCTTCAAGTTTTATAGGTTTCTAATTAGCGCCACCCAGTGTGTAGCAGAAACTACAACAGGCTACACTTAACACCAATCCAAATGCTTAATTTGTGTCTTAAAAATGTGAATGTTTCAGCTGTTTCTCATCACAATGTGAGTGTGTACGTCCACTGTGTTAGTGTGGGGTGTTAGGTGTTAGATAAGCCTGAAGGTATTGGGGTCAGTAGGATCAGATTCTTCACTCGCACACAAACAAACACACACACACCTTTTAATAATCAGCTTAAATACACACTAGCTCTCTCTCTCACACACACACGCACACATCTACAGTAAGATGGCCAATTAAATACTGGGAAGACACACACACACACACACCGACACACACAGAGTGAATTCACTTACCTGGCAAGCTTGCTGAGACCCAGAACTCTCTTGTTGGGGAGGTAGCCGATGTGAACCTGCACAAAGTTAAAAATTCAACATCAAATGTTTCAAATATTTCAAATCAGGACCAAACATAAAAACATAACAATGTTAGACCAATATGCTTCTTTTATTACAGCCAGGGTAGATAAATGGCCAGGGAGCACTCACATCACAATTGTAATATCTGTCAAAACAATCGCAATATGATTTTTTGACCAAATCATGAAACCCTAAAATCTACATAAATCCACACATTCTTTGTCTTCAGTTATCCCGGATGCCTTTCCTGAGTTGATTTAAAAAGCACAAAACGCCAAAATAAACACTCCAAAAGAGCACAAAACTTGTACAAAATATATGAATATTTATTCCTGTAACCTGAATTATTAATGAGCAACTGGCTTACTCATAAAAACTGATAACATGTGGCTGTTCTCTAAGAGCTTTTTGTGCGTAGCAACAAAACAAAAATATGTCTTATTATCGAAAACAGCAACAAAAACATTTCAACAAAACAGATGCAGATGTGTTCCTGAAAACGTACTTTAAGTTATAAGCTCTAGTAGTGTAAGATAATTGCTGAGGTACAGTGACTGTGAGTTTACCAGAATTAGTTTTAAGGTAACCATCAGGCGGACACATACGGCAGAATACAAGAGGACGAGAATAAAAGACGAGGGCAGAGCAGGTGGATGAACAACAGACAAGAGGAGGAAGAAATGGAGTCATCAGCTGGAGAATCACTGCTGTGGATGTCTGGAGGCTCTAATTCTCTTACACACACACACACACACACACACACAGACACACAGACACACACATGCGCTCCACTCAAATGTCAAACGCAATTTGTTGACAAGACGAGAGAAAGGGCAGCGGCAACAAGCGTGCAAAGATCTCTTTCCCCACTTTTTTCCTTCCCGTCCCTCCCTCTGTGCCGCAGCAGCCTGACATATCGACATCAAACACTCTGACTGTGACGGCGGCTTTTTCACTCGTCCGCTCACGTTATTTGTATTTACTGGCACATGCTGTGTGTGACGACTGGCCGAGGTGAAAATAAAAACATCACACGAAGAATGAGAGGAAACAAAATTAGCGCTGTAAGTGAAGAAAGTGAAACATTTAGCAGCTAAACAGACGGATATGTTTTTCAGGAGGTTGTGGAGATCAAAACAGAGCAAAAAATACATATCTCGGACTTGGATCCATCAAGTGATAGTCCAACCTATGTTTCTCACGCCTACATCATTCAATCAAATGAAAATATTTGGGGATTTTCTGCATCATTTTATTTACATCTAACATTCATAAATTCAAGGTATCTTTATAATCCCCAAGGGGCAATTTGTTTCCACTGCTGACAAAATGTCCCTCTGGTCCAAACTAGTGGATGTAACAGAAAAGTCCACCATTACACTTATCACTATTTTATTAAACTGCCTTTCTGTTTTATATAAACCTATTATAGGATTACTTTTTTGTATATTAACATGGGGCAATAAATAAGGGGAAGGAGGCTGGGGACAAAACAAAACAAAAGTCTACAGAAGGGCTCAAGCTAGAGACAACATGACTAATCCTTGCCTTTCTAACTCGTAGTCCTTCAGTTTACACTTAATGCTGGTTCAGACTTAACGATATCATCCCGATAGTCACTATACACCCAACAGATATAGGGAGGTTGGAACAGTTGATCATTGTATCCTGTGTATTGTGTCATAGTGGACGACAGTCGATGTCCTGACAGAAAACGCCAAATTCCACGACATGTTCTAAACATTGACCAATAGGAGCACAGAGCGCTCTTCAACGGTCAACATGGTGAAGAGACAGAAGAAGGATGCTATTGGTGCTGCAAGGTGGAAGAAGAGGAAAGTTTGCAATCATTTCTTTCTTTTTTTAGGCTTTTCCCGACAGAAGACAGTGTCAGACACTAGTGTCGTCAAAGCCCTTCAGTTAACACTTAACGCCAGTTTCAGACTACACAACACCAGCCCAATAATAGTCCAACCCAACAGATGTAGGGCGTCAGGAACAACAATTCATCATTTCATCCTGTGTAGTGAGTTAAAATGGATGACAGTCGACAGCCGACATGAAGATGAGCGTGTCTGAATGTGTTTCACCTTTTCCTGCCAACAACGCCAGATTCCATGTTTTAAACTTTGAACATCAACTGTACACAAGATGACAGAAGAGTTATGCTGTTTGACCTGTGAGGGGGAACAATAATAAAGCAGAAAGCTTGTTTCTTTTCTGTCATTTTGGGGAATTTTCCAGCAGAAGACAGCGAGTATCATGCACTAGTTTTGTCGATTTTTTTCTTATTATTTATCTTATTTTTATCTTTTAATAAAAATCTAAAGTTTTATGTCTTCAATGTTGCAACAATTTCCCCCCATGGTCTGGAATACTGACATTTTTGAGGTATTGTATTGAAGTTGGATATTTGTTATTAATTTGTTGTTAATTGTAGTCAGAGCAGACCCCGGAGGGTGCCGCTCAGCTTTGCTTCCAAACTGGCATGACAAGTCGCGGTATTGCAGCGAAAAATTTCCCCATATACCGCGATTATTAAAAAACTGTTGACAGGAAACCAGGAAGTGCAACTGAAGACGATTATGACTCTTTCTGTTATGCATTTTTGATCCATGGAGGTTTTATATTTGTAAAACTTTCAATGAGCTGAGAAAAGAGATTTAAAAATCTTTGACGTTATCACAATGTAAAGTCTGTGGGCCGAGCAGGGGCTCGCTGGCGGGGCCAGCAGGGGAAACTCTACTGCACAGGAGGGTTTAGCAGAGAAGAAATGTACAGTACAGGTTACAGTTTGACTCTGCAGCTCCTCAATACCCAAGAAGAAATTGCTAATCCATGCAAGTGATGTTGATCTTGCCAGAACGGCAGTCTGGTTGCGATGGTGAAGCTACGTATGACTATTAACCACGGCCCCATTCTCTATTTGAGGAGGAGCGTTGACAGGAAGAGAAAGTGACTAGAGGTGCGCTTTCAAGATTGAAAATGAGACCAAATGGCAGTTGTTTGTTCTCCTTAACTGTTAATATGAGAGCGGCCCTGCTGATCTCCAAGTAAATAACATTTTTGATAAATAGCTCTTGTGGGCCAGACACTGAAACAGTTTATCAAACAGTCAGTGGCTACCTGCACGCCATCCAACCAACAATAGAGGAGGTGGAGGAGGAGGAGGCCTCTGTCTGTGTGGTGACTCACTGAGACACAGACAGACAGAGGGACAGATGAGAGAGGCTGGATAAGAGGCGACGCTGCTGACGATGACGAGGGGAGGGAGGAGGTTTAGGGACATAAACAGCCACCTGATGGACACCACACACACACACACACACACACACACACACACACACTAACACAGGAGGTGTGCTAAGTGTTTGTGTGATTCACTGCTGTCATCAGAGCCCATTTACACCAGTGGAAAAGGATCAGCTGCCAGCCTCTATTGTCTTAAACGACATGCACCTGCAGGCAAAGATGGAGGGATAAGGGAAGCAGAGGAAGAAAAATGAGAAAGAGGGAAGAAGCCAATTGTGTTTTAGTGGAGAGCAGTGATGTCAAAGGAGCAGAGAGGAGGCTAAAGAAACAGAAAACAAAGGCAGGATAAACAGATCTCAGCTAATCTTATTGTTTCTCATGTTGTCTGTCTCTGTTGTTCAGACCCGCGGCCTCCAGATAAACGTCACAGAGAGACTGGGTTTTCAAGATACACATCTGTTTCCATGTTTGTACGAGGTTTTTGCACAGAATTATGAATATTTGCAGCATCCTATAAGGAGACGGATTAAAAATAAAAAGCATCCCTCTTAATGATTTTAAGAGAAAGCAGAGCAGTGTCCATTGGTTTGTTGGTTTGTCAGCAGGATTAAACAAAAACTACTTCATGGATTTCCACAAAATTTGGAACGAGGACTTTGGTACACTTTTGGTGCAGATCCAGGTATTTTTTCTCACTTTCTTTAACATTTGCAAGACTGGGCGTTTTTTGACACTTTCCTTAATTTCTCAGGGAGCAATTCATGGATCTTAATAAAAGAAATCAGGCGTTTTTAGGTGGCTAGTACAATTTGATACAATCCAGATCGAGCTGATTTAAAGGTTTAGTTGATATTGGATTAGGCTTGATTGAATTAAAGGGGACTGCTGGGCCTTGCCGGAGGGATATGCTCTACTGAGCGCAATTCTAGTTTGCAGTATGTTCCCCTCTCGAGTGTGGCTCGATGAACAATTTATTTGAACAACCTTTTTAATCATAAACATGTACTCTAACTTTGTATTGGCAGCTTACAGTCTTTATAGCTCACATACATTTTATAAAATAACATTCAATGTGTTGAAAATACGTAGAGACGTGTAGACCACATTTCACCTACAGTACCAGTGCAATACCAATATGGATAAAACCTTCATACTAATCAATATTGTCTCTCTTTCAACCTACAACTGAATTAATTATTCAAATGATGACACAAATTTGTGTTTAGACTAGGGGTAGAGCGATCATTGGCCCTGGCCAATTATCAGCATTTCCAGTACTTGAGTAAATTGTACTTAGGTTCATTCCATTACCGGTTGTTTGAAATTTTGACACAAAGTGTTTCATTTTTACCACAAACGAATATCAGTCCCAAATATCAGTTTTCAGAAAAAGCCATATCGGTCGACCCCTAGTTTAGAGTCAATCACCCACTTTTCAACTGTAAATCAACATTGAAATCATAGTTGGTGCTCACTGGGTTGTTTCAATCAATATTGTTACTCCAACATTGCTTGTACAAATATCTGATGACTATTAACAAGTCAAACACAGGTCACCTACATAAGAATTGGTACCCAGCCTCTTCTACCAATTATATCATCATGTTCAAGTGAACTCATTTGTCCGTGAAGGAATAAATGTTCTTCTCATCTCTTTGTATTTACTCCAACTGATTTCATTTCTCTCAAAATTCCCTCATTCCTGACTGGAGCAACGTGTTTCTGGTTTCTCCTGCTATCATGTAACAGTTGAATCCCAGCACGTGTGTGTGTGTTTATTTCTTGTGTTTATGTGCGTGTGTTTCTCTCACCCTGCCGAAGATGGGCACCAGGTGATGTTCACACATGGAGAACATGTCGATGTCTTTGACGATCACCATCTCGTCGTGGTCTTCGTCGAAGATGGCGTCGTTCAGCACGTCTGCGGAGACAAACGTGAGAATTTCATCATTTTCAATTTAAAACATATATTTTACACATTTTTATTATAAAGAACTATTTTATATTGATGTTTCTTGTCTTTTGCAGATTTTATTGTAACTGTTATGCACCACAATACCACTTTTTCAAAACTTTTAGGCAATAAACCTGTTAATGATTCTGATTTAACTAAATGAGTATTTCTCCTTAATCCAGTTATGTGCAATTTATCCTTATTTTATGTCCTTTGTCAGCGTTAAGCTCTGTATAAAAAACATTGTTCATCACTTTCCGTCCCCTCGAAGACAGACAGATGGAAACCACCGGGGACGCCCTGTTCACCTCCACCGTTCAGCCGCCTCTCTTTATCATCGACTTTGGTGTTTCTCCCCCAGCAAACATCACTGTCTAATTATAGCCCTGCTTCCATACACTCCTTCCTGTTGTTGCTTTATTGCATTTTTCAGTTGCCTTGGGTTCAATAAAGCGCTTTATCTGTTTGTGACGACGCAGACGCCTCTCGCTCTCACTGTGGCAGTTTTTAATTTCCTGACTGGCTATCTGTTAGAGGGAGAGGGGACGAGGAGGGGGTGAGGTCAACGTAACAACAGACAGCAGACTCACTTTTTGCTTCAGTCTCTGCTGCTTATTGTAAACAGGGTAACAGGTAGAAGATCAACACATTCAGACGCTCTGAAAATATGTTTGTTTTTTTTACCATTTTTGTTTGTCTTATTATGACGCAGTTTGAAGACATCTTCCCAACCACCACATAAACGTTGGCGCTTTGTCTCTCGATCTTATTTGGGACTTTTGACAGCTTTTTCACTGCAGATGAGATATTCTGCCCTGGGACAGTTCGCATCTCCTCTGAACAAGAAACCATGAGTCTGTTAGCTTTTGTATGACTGTCTGATTTGATTTTTGACTTAGACCAGGCTGAGATTCATCAGTATTCATTTCAGGTCAGTTACTGTGATAAATCTCTCCACTGATTGTTCTGATAGCTGCTGTTTCTGGTTCACACCGGCATCACATTTTAACATTTGACATGCTTAACACCTGTGATTAATGCTCATTTAGTCTGGTTTCTTTAAACGCAGTTAGCCTATAAGTTATCAAATCGTGACCGCGATGCTAATGTCAGCATGCCGACATGCTCACAGTGACAGGGCTAACATGCTGGTATCATTTTGACTATTCTTACCATCATAGTTCAGCATGTAGGCATGCTAACAAAGTATAAGTTAGACTTATGGGAATGTCATTCGTTTTGCAGGCTTTAGTCAAAGAGAAAAGTATTGGACAAATTTAAGTTTTGAGTTATTAGAGTTTACACTGAGGGGAACACATTTCTGAGCCACATTTCATCGTCAGTGGTGGAAAAAGTAAAAGTAATTACCACAGTATAAAAAATAAAAGTACAAAAGTGTGTGCATCAAATTTACTTAAAAGTAAAAATACCCATTATGCAGAATGGCCCGTTTCAGAATGATATAGATATTATTACTGGATTGCTCACTGAGCACTTATATTGCAGCTGATGAAGCTAATTTATCTACTTTGTCCATAAAAATACATCATAATTTATTAGTTGATTATATTTTTTATTAATAGTCAGAATCAGTAAAGTCACTAGTAACTAAATGCCATGGTTTAAGTTTGTGGTTCTGTTATTTCCTGTTTTATTTTGAAGTTATATCCTCATGTGTCATCTCTCACTTTCTCCTTCCTCCCTTTGTCTGGTTTCCCATCCTTTATGCTCCTCACCTGTGTTCTATCAAGTTTATCACCCCTTGTGAATTGATGTCCTTCCCTGTGTTTCAATATTGGGACTAGCATACTATTTAGTATGCCAGAAAAAGATTTAGTATGTCCCAATAAGAATTCTTTGAAATGCAGTAGGCCAAAAATACCAGGATGTCCAACTGCATACGAACGCATTTTGCAGTATGGAAGCCAGCATACTTTTCTGGCTATTCTGACTCACAATCCTCTGCGCAGTGGAGGATACGTCACATACGTCACTGGGTGTCAAATAAAAACAAAGCCCCGAGAGCACAAACATTTAACAGCTGATTTGACAGAATGACAGACATTTGTATTTTTTATTTCATGGATTTTGGACTTCAGCTTTCTTTATTAAAGCTTGCTTTTTGTTTAGTTACCTACCTGACTGTGTGTCTTGTGTTTGGGTCCCCTTTTTGTTTAAATCGTGACACTGAAGCTGTCACATAAATGTAGCGGAGTAAGAAGTACAATATAACATAATGTGGAATGACTCAAGCAAAGTACAAGTACCTTAAAATTATACTTTACATAGTATTGAACTTGAGAAAATGTACTCAGTTACATCCCACCACTGCACATGGTGATCCATCCAATAGCTGTCGAGACATTTCACCAAAAACCACATACGTCAACCCTGCTGTGGGGCTACAGTGATATCGGCCGTAGAAATGTCTGCTTTTGCTTGATTATAACAGAACAAGATGACACTCATCTTGTAGTGCTCAAAGTGCCAAAAACTACATTTGAAAGACTTAACAGTTTTCACTCTTTCCAGAAATCATGACTCGGTTACCGAGGATGATCCACGGACCTACTTTCCCTTAAAGTCTATTTGTTGAATCTAAATTAGGCTTTATTGATTCACGAACAAGAACAACTTGTTCTGGGTGCAGTTTGCCTTCAGGCTGACACTATAACAAAGTAATCCTGTTAGTAATCCTGTTTGAAAGTTTTATAATCAAGAACAAAGTTGGAGGGAGAGCAAGACTTTGCTTACAGGTTCAAAACTAGGAGAGACCATTTTCTGTTGTTTTTCACATTTAATACATTAATATTGAGATGGAAATTATAGCCGTTTTGTATAAGATGTCTTTACTGACAGAAAAGATGGTTAAAACTACAAAAGTAAGATTCAAGTTGTTGTAATAAACCAGAATTATACTCCACCCACCTCCTCCTCCTCATTACAGCTTCTTACACCATCAGTTACAGTGAAAGTTGCATCACTCTCTTTCTCTCTCTCACGCTCTCTCTCTCTCTCTCTCTCTCTCTCACACACACACACACACACACACACAAACACAAACACAAACACACCTTGAAGGAAAACACATTAAGTCAACCGTAACTACATAAAGGGCAGCTGGTGAGAACTGTCAGTTCTGCCGGTCCAGACGCCCTGGGTGACAGAAAGACGGGGCAGCTATCAGGTAATGACAGTGTTACTCATCATCAGCTCTTCATTCAATAGTGCTGCCTCCTGTGTGTGTGTGTGTGTGTGTGTGTGTGTGTGTGTTGTATTCATTCATATACGCACAGAGTGAGGAGGCCACATGTTGACACGCTCTGAATGAAGCGGTGAAGTGGATGAATAAATAAACAAGGTTATTCGCTTATTGTTCACACAGCCAGGTGTGTGTGTGTGTCTGTGTGTGTGATGCAGCATCACACACACAGACACACACATGCACACACAGACACACACTTTCTATACATACTCATGACCCCGGGCATGTATTCATGAGTCATCCCTGTACATCCTTTGCCGTTAAATGTGTGTTTGAACAACATTTATAACCAGCTGTTTGCTTCCCGGCTTCACATCCCATAATATCTAACGTTCGTGATGTTTTCAGATGTGCTGAGTCTCAGGAAATTGTGTTTTCTGTTTATTCAAAAAGACGTTTATTGACCGAATCTGAAGACTCCCTGACGTTCTGTGCTGCCTTTTGGTTGCTAGGCAACCACAGAATCAGCTGTTGATCAGATGTCAGTCATTCACCGCAGGTGTTGGGTGTTGTGCTAGCGGTGAATTAGCGTAGTTGTTAGGGTTCGGGTTACAAAGTGTAATCTAAATGCAGGACTGTTCTGTGCTTGAACTGAGGAAACTGTAAAAATCTTAAAGGACAACACTGTGTTTTTGTTTGGTTTTGGCACCATTAGTGTACATACTGAGTAAACTGTTGAGAGACGGACAGGATGGGAAACACAAGCAGCAAGACAATCAGACGGGCTTTAAACTAATTTCCAGGTTAAACAAATGTATCTGTATTAAAAAAGGGGCGTGAACAGTAACATTATGACCTGTTGTAAACATAATGCACTGCAGTTGTGTACAAACACCGTGTTTTTGTCAAATGAGGGATTATTACAACATTTCAGGTGCTCTTACTTTCAGTTTTACCTCCCGATAAAGTGGTTTAGATAATCCGTTCGCTTACAGGGCTGCCCAATGTGCGGCCAGCGGGCTAAATTCTGGCCGAGAAGTCTCGCCTTTACATTAGCATTGATTTTGCTCATGTTGAGTCAATTTTATCTACAGTCTAAAACACAAATCATATAAGATTTGTTTTTTCATTTTTCTATCTACTAATCAACGTTGCAGCTTTATATCAATTAATAATCTATGTCAATTTTAAGTTAAACTACATTCTATCTTTTGTTTTCTTGACAGTAAAGATTCAAAATTCAAAGATTTTTTTCATCAGTTACTCACGTTTTCAAAGTGTACAGTAAAATACGGGGGCTGTATACTTAAGGATGTGTGAAATATAGCTACACGTACAGTATATACATACCTATACGAAACACTAGCATTGAAATATTAAATAATGTTGTCCTCGGGTGCGTGTTGTTGCTGGAGCTGGAGGGGGACGCGTTGGGTGAGATTCATGTGCATTTTTCGGGGATTCAGTTTTGCGTTCGGATTGTTGGGCCTGTGTCATTGTTTGTAGAAGAGAGGGTGGTGTTACACTTGTTTTATTCATGTATTTTACACAAGATATATCTATTAAAAGTACGTCCTCACTAAACAGAGAACATTTGACTCTGTGATGGGGCCCCTTTAATATCACAGGCTCAGAATTCCTGCTTAATCGCTGCATAACTTTTACTCATTCAGTTTTATTGGTCATGTGCTTGACGACAAGAGGATTTTGGGCTCATGCTGTGATGCAATCTGAACCCATGACCCCCCCCCCCACACACACACACACGTGAGCACAATGATCAAACAGTGCGACACTCACTAAAAATGCCACAACTCTCCAACAAACATCAGGCTCTCTGAGGACTACATGTGTTTTTTGTGTTCTCTGCTTTCCAACAAGTCAAAGGGGAGTCTCCTGTAACAGCCAATCAGCAGGCGGACAGTGCACAGCCTGAAGAACAACACACACGTACGTACTGTATATCATCATCATCTTCACCACCTTTACTGATCAGAGGTAAGAAGAAGGTGGGATTCTTGTGTTGTTCTCAGGATCAAACAACATGAATCACCATCACCTCTTCTCACTATGAGCCTTCACATATTTCTCTGCATTCCTTTCTTTACCATTACAGCGTCTTAACACACAACCACCCCCACAAACAGACAAACTGCCTCCAGATGGAGTTTCTGGAGGAGTTGAGGGGGGCAGATCCCCGTTTCCAGCCACTCCAACAAGCTGGGGCATGAAGAAGCCGACCAATGTGGACCTGACACTGCATATCAACCCCTCTCCGGGTGCTTCTACCCCAACGTGAACGTGACTCAGCAAACCCTCTCTGGAAGTGGCCCTGGAGCAGCAGGCCAGGCCAGTTTGGCTGCATCAAACTTCAACAAATATTGTAGTAAATTCCCACAGATCTGCAGCTTTGAAGAGTTGTTTTTTGTCAGCTGAGTTCAGGCAAATCACTCATTTTAATTTCAGCGATTCTCACTTTTAAAACATTTTTATTTTTACCTTTGACTGCAACGAGCCCAGTTAGAAATGGTCGAAAAGCTTGAAAAGACGATTTTTGGCAGAGTTGTTTGACCAATCAGAGAGCTGCGTTAACTGCGGGGGCAGGCGCTCAAGACAAACTGTTCACTTCTTCGCTTCTGCTGCATCTTTTAACAGTTGCGTTGTTATAAACAGCTCATTCACACAAAACTTCAACTTTAAATCAAATCAGGATCCCAAAGTTTCCATCTGTCTGAACTGTGTCGAGCAGAAATGTGTATAAATGATGCACAAGGCGATGGCTGCAATTAATGCATCATTGGCATATCATTGCTCTCCTCTGTCACCACGGTGGAGAGGAGGTCGTGTGGATCGAACACCACTTGGCGATGCCTCGTCCTGCTCAGTCGTCTCCTGGATCCACATACTTTACATATATTATAATTTGTATCAGATATTCTGTCAATGCAACTTGTAGACTGTGATTTTGTTGTTCTGTTCTGTACATGCGACATCTGTTGCATGTCTGTCCGTCCTGGGAGAGGGATCCCTCCTCTGTGGCAAGTTTTTCCTCAGTTGAATCGAGGGTCTAAGGACAGAGGATGTCGTTCACTGTACGGATTGTAAAGTCCATTGTGTCAATGTGATTGTGATTTTGGGCTATATAAATTAAAAAACGATTTGAATTGATTTGAACTAATGATGATTTCTTTATATGGATTCATCTGGAGAACATTTCCTCGAATGTTTCGAGGAAGTTTATAGCTTTTATGTCTTCAATGACTTGTTTTGTCGAAAACCCAAATATAACTTTAAAAAGTTGTAAATCCTTGACTAAGCCAGCACCTAATGATTGTTTTCATTATTTATTCATCCGTTGATTATTTTTCTGATTGAATATTTTATTCTATTATGTTAGCCAATAAAATAACAGAAGGTGACGTCTTTAAATGTCTTGTTTTCTCCGACCGAAGGTCCAAAAATCTTCACTTTAATATCCTATAAAACAGAGAAAAGCAGCAAATCTTCACACCGGACAAGCTGTTCAGCATTTATGACTTCATGATGACTCGATTATCAAAAAAGTAGCTTCTGCTGATTCACTTATCGATTTATCGTCTCAGCTCTACATACGACAACTACAATAATTGAAGCCACAGAAGACAGGATGCTTTGTGTCTGAATATGAATAATATTATAGAAAAAGTCAAGTCATTACTGTTTGATAGCTGTGAAAGCAGCATTTCCATGTTGTAGCTGGTGGAGCTGATTTCACCAAATACAAATACATAATATTTTACTGTTATGTAAAATGTTATTGTGCAAACCAGCGGTGGAATGTAAACTAAGTACATTTACTCAAGTATTGTGCTTAAGTAGCCTACAAATCTGAGGTACTTGTATTTTCCTTGAGGCTTCTCTTTTAATGCGACTTTCAACACTCACCTGACAGCTTTAGTTACTAGTTACATGATTTTTACATACAAAACATAAAATGTAATTTGTTACACACAACAGTTTACACAAGTAGAGCTGGAAACATCTGTTGATTATTCATTGAGTTGATCGACTGAAAATAAATTGGCAACCACTTTAATAATTAAGTTATTACTCATGTAAAAAACACACACACATTAAATGGTTCCAGCTTTACAAATGTAAAGATTTGCTCATTTCTTCCAATTATTGCATAGTGTTTTTAATCATATTGAGGTTTGGACTAAAGCATTGTCACTATGGGTTCTGGGAGACTTCTCACTATTTGCAGGATATTTACGAAACAAAAAAAACTATTTCTTAATGGAGAAAATTATCAGCATATTAATACATAATGAAAATCCTACTTTTACTTTAATGTATGAGTAATAATCATCTACTGATGTAAAGGCTATATAACAGTCTGCATTGGTACGTTTTCCTGATAATTGTTAGTATTGGGTGATTTAATGAATACAGTATTAAAAAGTAACTGCAGCTGTCAAATGACTGTAGAGGAGTAGAAAGTGCAGTATTTCCCTCTGAAATGCAGTGAAATACTTGAGTAAAAGTACTCAGTTACAGTCCACCAGTTAAAAACTTTCACATCAGCTCTTTCCTGCACATTAACATCAGCCTGTGGTGAGTTTTGTTTCCTCTCCTCTGCCACACAGAGCTGCCACCTGTTGACAAATCCCCGCCGCCTCTGAGCGGCTTTGTGGATTTACAAAAACTCACCGATGATCTTCTCCTGGTAGCCCTTGGTGAAGAACTGCATGGCGGTGGCGGCTCTCCAGGGAGTTTTGAGGAGCCCCTGTCGCTGCGGGTCCTCCCCAAGCCCCCGCAGGATGGTGGTGTACGCGGCGGCCAGGGACGGCAGGCTCATCTCGTTGTCCTCCACGCTCCTGGTGCGCTCCTCCCTCCAGCTCTCCATCACCGAGGCGGCCGGCCGGTGCGAGCTGGACTCCGCGCCCGGAGGCTGGGAGGCGGCGGCGCGCCCGGTGCCGCCGGCTGGCCGCTTCACCATCCCGTCAAAGTGTCCGTTCAGCACGGAGCTGCTGGCCCCGGCGTCCTTCTTCTCGTTGGAGCTGTACTGTGTCTGTTTGGAGTGATCCATCACTTCTTTCTTCTTTTTCTTCTTCTTCCTCTTCTTCTTCTTCCTCTTCTTCTTCTTTCTGCTTCTTTCTGCTTCTTCCCTCTCTGCTGAGCACTTGTTGGATCAGGTTCTCCTCTCCTCACAGTTTCTCTGACAGCTCACTTGTGTTTTAGTTTCAGTGTTCACTCCCTGTCAGCTGCTGCATGCTTTATAACAGCAGGATAATCCACGGAGGCCTCCTATTGGCTGGTCGGCTCCAGGGGGCGGGGCCACCACGCCTCCTTCACTTACACATGGACACATGAAGATCAACCTGTGTTAGTGGACAAGCCTGATCACCAGAATACATGTTGGCAAACTGCATTTCTGCAAAACCAGGCATACTTTACACCTCATGTAGCACGACAGTTAATAGTTCTGGTAATCACACTATCACTTCATTAGTGTGTGTGATTTTTTTATCCTTATTCTGTTAATTCTTGTTTACATTTTCTTTTTTATACTCTTTCATTATATGTTTGCAATTGTGCTCCTTATTTCTATCTATCTATCTATCTATCTATCTATCTATCTATCTATCTATCTATCTATCTATCTATCTATCTACAATAGACAAAACATGTAAGTATCATGAACTTACAATAATCCAAAATCTGCGGAAGCCCTAAAGGGCCATGCATTCATATATTTTATTTCCTCTGTTTTCCCGTTATAACGAGTTAATTTCATTTGTTTTCTTGAGATCTTGAGTTATTATCTCGAAATAACAACTGCCGTTTTCCCGAGATAACGAGATCATTTTCTCGAGATCTCGAGATAACGAAACTTTGTTTTCCCGAGATAACGATATAATTAATTTGAGATCTTGAGAAAACAAAACGATAGTGTAGTATATTAAATCATTGCAGGAAACATCATTCAGTGTAGCAATGTCAGAGGAGCAGGAGCATATCGATCACCGAGTCACATATCTTTTCAATCAAGGCCTGACTACAGGCTGAAATAGCATTCTGCCTTGCTATTACAGATAATATACACATTAGAGTGCGTAATCTAAAAAGATGGTTAGCAAGGCTTCAGCTATATCGGTGGTGCAATCTAAGTGAGCCTGATGTCGTCGTTAACTACATAGCTGACCAGCTACGAGGTCCCGGGCGTCTCCATAATCTCAGGCCTATCATATTACAGTCATTATCTCGAGATCTTGAATTAATTATATCGTTATCTCGGGAAAACAAAGTTTCGTTATCTCGAGATCTTGAGAAAATTATCCCGTTATCTCGAGAAAACGGCAGTTGTTATTTCAAGATAATAACTCGAGATCTCGAGAAAACAAATGAAATTAACTCGTTATCACGGGAAACCGGAGGAAATAAAATGTATGAATGCATGGCCCTTTAGGGCTTCCGTAAGAATCCAATTAAAAAACCCCATCAATTTATTGTCGAGGGAACCACAGCCATGCTAATTTCTGGGTTAGCCTACAAAAATGCATCATTGCTACACCACTTTATTTCAATTCAGTTACTAATTAGCTACCTGTTAAAAATGTAGTCAGGATATCATCCAAGTATCACAATATTAAAGGTGCAATATGTAGAAATTTTAGTTCTAAACATAAATAATAATAATAACAATAATTATCAAGAGAATGTGATGTTTGGCATGTCCACGAAGTCTATGAAGTAAGCATTATAGTAAGCTAGAAGTTAGCCTTAGAATCGAGTCAGCTAATAGGGCTGCTAGCTGCACTGCTAACTGAGCTAACTAGCTAATGGCGGCTACAGTTATAAGCAGTTAGCCCTTACTCTGGTGATATGCTGGCCTCTATTTGTTTGGAGTATGAATCTGACAGGTGGCCAGATTACTTTCCGTTACTTTCGGATTGCTTCAATACCAAACATGCAAGTAAAGAGAAAATAAAATAAATAAGAAGACTTTTATTTCATCTTTATAAAGAGCGCCTGCCTGCCCTTCTTGGACTGTGCAGTACACATTGAAGGAGACAGAAGCCTCAACATTGAGGTGTACAGAAAACCTACACACAAAGATCAATACGTGCTGTTCGACTCTCATCACCCACTGGAGCACAAGCTGGGGGTCATCAGGACCTTAAACTATCGGGCTGAGACTATGCCCATTAAGAAAGAGGGGAAGGAGAAGGAACAGAAGCACATCAGGGGAGCACTTAAAACCTGTGGTTACCCAAACTGGTCCTTAGTCAAAACCTCTCAAAGATCCAGAGCAGACAGAGAGGAGGAGACGGGAAAACGTAACAACATCGTCATTCTCTATGTCGTGGGAACATCTGAGAAACTCAGGAGGATCTTTAATAAACATCATATCCCAGTTCACTTCAAACCTACCAACACGCTGAGACAGAAACTTGTCCATCCTAAGGACCACACAATCAGGCATAAACAGAGTAATGTAGTTTATGCTGTCCACTGCAGCCAGCACAGATTTGTACATTGGGGAGACAAAACAACCTCTCCATAAACGAATGGCACAACACAGGAGAGCCAACTCCTCAGTCAAGACTCTGCTGTCCACTTACATCTGAAGGAGAAAAATCATTCCTTTGAGGACAACAATGTAAACATCTTGTGCAGAGAAGACAGATGGTTTGAAAGAGGAGTAAAAGAATCCATCTATGTCAAACTGGAACGGCCGTCTTTGAACAGAGGAGGAGACCTAAGACATTACCTATCACCCACCTACAATGCAGTACTGACTTCCCTCCCCAGACAGCTTAACAACCATTCACACCTGGGCTCACCTAGTCCTAGCAACCCACATTAAGGCCGGTGGGGTCAACAACCCACATGTGTCCCTAATGACTCTGAAACTCAGAGCTCACACGGGTACTTAACAGCTCTGTAAGGACTCTCCCACACAGAGTTTGAAAGCCTGCAAACTCCCCTCCAGTTAGTTAGAACTGAAGAAGCCTCTTGGATGAGAAGTGAGACGTCTTCAAGAAACTGAAGTCCAGTTGCCTACGATGCAGCACTTAGAATTACCATGACCTGGAGACTGAGAACCTTCATCAACATCTTTATGAAGTGAGTGTATTTGGTTTCACTCAAGACCAGAGTGATGTTGTAGTATGTCATTCTTTATTTTAAAACTGTAATCCTGTTAGTTACCCCCTTTTTTACTGAATGTAAATGTAATCTAATTACACCTTTTTTTCATTAACTTTGCCGGAGTACAGTTACTTTTTATGTATCCTGATGATACAAAAAAAGTGACCCTTCAGATGAGGTCATTTCTCAACTGAACTGAGAGATAAAGTAGTTAAGTAATTTGCTTCAGAATGAAATAAAATGAAATATTGGCACTTTTTCACTTCTTTAAGAAGATCAGACTAAAGTTAGCCTGTGGGAGTAAAAGGATGTAGACGTTTATTATAAACAGGCCATCTAATTGCATAAGTACCTAGAACTTTAAACTTAAAGTACTGAATCAAGACATACAGTATTTGACATAAATGTCATTACTATAAACACACTATGTGTCGCTGACACTCACTCGCTAAGCAGGTGAGATTGTTACAGGATAAGTCTGGTGATATTCTATATTCGTCTTGTCAACAAGTCTCTTGAAAGAACCAAAAACAGCAATTACTGTATCGACTAATTAATACTGTGTGAGTATCAAAGCCTGATTTATCATCTTCCTCAGTGCCAAAGAGCTCCATTGTTGTCCAAAAACTACTAAAAACACATCAGTCAGTTGAACTGTTTGACTGGGTGAATTTCACTTTCAATTAACTTATTTTATCCATTAAATTATCTGATGTTTTGTTTCATTCCTGCATACACCATCCTGCCGGCACAAACACTTGCTAGAGAACCAAATGTGGATTAATCCGCAGCTGAAAATAGTCCCTGACAAAAGCAGTTTTCTCCTGTTTCAGTAGCATTTGATAAAAACTAGGACATTATTTAGCCAGTTATAAAAGTGAAACTATGTTTCATATTTGTTTGATGCCTTCAACGGGAACTGATGGTCTAGGAGTCAAGAGAAAGTATTGACAATTGGGAAAATCATACTCGTCAACCTCGAAAACCTCAAAAATAAGAGGATTTCGAAACCAAAATGGGTTTCAGGGGGTCCACGACTGAAAAATGTGAGAAGGACTGTGTTTCCTCTATTCTGGTGATATTTAGAGAATGAAATTACAAAATAAGTAAAATACAACAGCATTTTTATCATTATTCACTGACTTGATTGACAGAAAACATTGAGGGTTGACAAGAATGGGGCAACCATGCTGTTTATTTTGGTCTTTTCTACCTATAACTGAATTCTCTTTTTGCTGCTTTATGTGAATAACGTCAATGATACAAAAAGAAAAACAAAGACTAAAATGTGGACTAACAAACATTTACATTTATTCAATTGTTAAAATACAGGAATGGGTTTTAGAAATGCTATACATGTAAAAACAGAAAACACATCCAACGATACATGTCAAAGATCCATCAATAACTTTGAAGGCATTTAAGAGCTTAAATGTTCTGATTAAGTGTCTCAATCATCAACATCAACACAGCAAACAGATTTAACAGGATGGACAGTTTTCACACATAAATCTGAACAAAAATGACCATCAACAAACATTAAAACATTTAGTTTTTGTTAAAGGCAAATGCTGCAAGCTTGGAGGATGGATCCAAAGATTTCTTCTTCTTGGCACTGTTTTCATCAGCTTCTGCCTGTCCATTTACATTTTCCGCTCCTCCTCCTCCTCCTTCGGCTCTTTTCCTCTTCTTCAGATCTGCTGCGTCTCCGGTCTGCCCTTTTGCTCTTTCCGTCCACGACTGAACCAGAAAAAAAACAAACAAAAAAAAAAAAAAACATGAAGAGCACATGTTAATTACCAAAGAGGACAAAACGAAAACGGATTGTTCTTTTGTCTCAATCCCGGCTTCGAACACCTACATGATGATGACTAAACATCAGGCTGCAGTTTGAAATTGCATCCTGTCATGTATAATCACTATTGACAGGCTGCATCTCTTTGGCCTGCCGGCTCTTCTCCTCCTCGTGCTTTTATTTATTTTTTTCGCTCCCTGAGCCGAGACAAAAGGAAGCGCCTTCCTGGACGTAATGGAGCCGGGATGAATCATCAGGCCTGGTGAGTGGACTGGCAGCAGCACAGGCCACACACACAAACACACACTCTTCACCTCCAGCACCCAATGAAGCACTGCTATTAACCCCGTGCATATTCACACAAACACTAGCATTACAGAGCTGGTAGATGGTACAAGCTGTGACGTCTCGCTATTCAATTGTCATTTGATTGTATTTGGACAGAATAATGTGATATGGAGCAACTCGCACACATTAATAAGGTTTCAGGTTAAATTATTATCATTATTCAGGTTTTTAACTTCACCACAAACCATAAGTCAAAGCTTTGTTACTGAATTTCATCTGAATTCAATAATCTGCATGAGGCTCAGGTGGTCTGGGTGTGTTGCTACAGGTGACAACTAAAAGAGAGAAATCAAATCAGAAGTCCAGTTTGATTAAATGCAAACAATCACTCAATTAACTGGTGGGACCGATGGACAGAAAGTAAGTTGATCATTTTTATAATTGATTAATATTTCAGGTCATTTATCAAAAGGAAATTCATTTTCTGGTTCTGGTTTCTCCAATGTGAGGGTATGCCGTTTTTCCTTATTCTTAATAATTGGCTGTGTTGTACAAATGCCCCCAATTATTTTCTGATTTATAAAACCTACCGTACGCCCAACAGTTTGCCGTTTCAACTTGGAAATGTGTGCAGGTGAATCTGCTAAGCGCTAATTGGTTAATACACAGTGAAGATGTGATGAACATTAGCCATCAAAAAGACAAAAATGCTGTTTTTTTCCCCAAAGTACACATTTGTTGTGTTGAATTTGCCTAAGACTTGAATGTTTCTCAACTTTTGAAACGGTTTTGATGCAAAAACTGTTGGAATACAAATTAAAATGATAAAAATAATTTGAAGAAGACTAGAAATCACTCTGGAACTGTCCTTTAAAATAAATGAAAGCTGTATCGTCACACTTGTTCCCCTGCAGCTTGGCGTCTCTCACACAGTATTATCATAAGATCAATGCTTTGTGCCCTCACAGCCAAAACGCACTCGACCAGGTTCCCAGGCAACAGGCCTCGCCTCCCCTCCCCTCCGCCTTCACACCCACTTCCTCTTTTCCTTCTGTCTGTCAAGTGCCATCCAGCTTTCTGCTGAGAGTCATGATGAATGCAGGGTCACGACCTGGTTACTACACCGACACACGGATTGACGCCTGTTAGCACTCAGGCGGATGAAAGGATGAGGTGTGTAATTACTGACATAGGCGCCCTCATTTATTCACCCGTCGACTGTCCAGAGCTGACAGAACATCCGGTTTTAAAAATCTGGATATTTTTCAGTGAAAATCATGTGACAATATATGACTTGGCTGCAGCATGCCATGAATTCAAAATGTTCAGACGTTACAAACATCAAAATAGTAAGGTTACAAAGAATGATTATTTTCATTGTCTATCATTTTCTTGATTAATAGATTTGGTCTGTAAAATGTCAGGAATTGGTGACCATCAGTGTTTCCTAAAGCCCAAGATGATGTCCCAAAATATCTTGTTTTATCCAAAACCCAAAGACATTCAGTTTACTTCAGTTCAGAGGAAAATATTTTCACGACTCATTTATGTCTATTAGGCCTTTATAGGAGTTTGTATGATGAATTGTTCGGACACTTATGACTGTTGGTCAACTGATTAGTTCTTGAGGTTTTAGCTGACAAAGAAGTTCTTAATCCATTAGTCATATTTTACGACCGTTTTGTGGGAAATGAGGTATTTGTCTGTCGTCATTCAGTACGTTTACATGCACACAATAAACAGGATCGCACAGGAAATCAGACAATGCATTCACATCCATTGAAGAAATCTTGTTACATCCAGCTGCTTTTCTGTCACAGCAATATTTCTCTTGTCTAAGGTCTTTGTTGGACACAAGTCTGGTTGCACGGTGTGGAGGAAGGGGTTAATGGGCCTGCAGCTGATAATTACTGCTGTCTTACAGACTCTAATTGTTGGGTTTTTTCGTTGTTTTTTTCTCTTAATTTGGTATTCAGGGAAAACTAGTCCAGGCAGGATGAACTAGAAGCAGCTCACAGTATATCCCTTTCAGAGAGAGAATATGAAGTATGGATATCAGTAATATCCGATGATACTATTTCACTCCATCTAGTCTCTTGGTAGAGTTGTGGTTTTGGTCAGCTGAGTAATTCCAAGTCCAAGTTTATCCATCCTTACAGTACATTTTGAACAGAGGTGCCACGTCTTCAGTTCTTTCAGATTTCCTGTAGCATTTGGCACATAAATATTATTTATAATATACTTTTTGGAAGATGCAGACATGATAAACAAAGATGGATGTGTACTCAGCAGAAGATGTTTGTGGATTTGAAGAGATGGTCTGGATATTGAGGCTTAAATTTTGTGATATACCAATATAAGAACGCATTATCACCCTTATTATTAGTCTTGAATTTAAAAACAATGCCCCACTGTGTCTGAAAAACTTGTAACACATTTTTTGGGGGGATCTCTCATTCCAAAAATAGCTGATAAATAACAAATAATAAATCCTTTGAGTTTGAGTTGTGCACCTCTAAAAGTCATCATCAGTCAACTGTAATTTTGACAAAACCTTTCCAAGGTTACTCGGCAGATTTCAGACCATTTTGGTCAAATTTGTAATTTTTCTAGACTTTGAGCTCAGTTTTACTCGCATTGTATCTTTTATTATCACCCACACCCTCCTCTCTGAACCCCTCAGTGTTTCATTACCAGTCGCTCTTCTGCTGTCAGCGTCCTGAAGCGTCCCATGGCCTCTTTTATGATGTCGGTCTCCTCCACGTCTGGATGGTCAGCTGTGATACTCTTCCTGTTCTCCTCCAGCCAGAGCTGGAAGCCCGTCTTCGGCCTGAACGCACACAGTCAACATTACAACCAAGTCAATCGACCTTGAAGCTTCCAGTAAAGTCATTTTTAAGAGTTCGAAAATTCCATCTTTTACCTCTTATTTTCTGTGTTATCTACTGGTGAGGCTGGAGGCGGGACATCTGGTTGTTTCTGCTGATCTGCAGCTGGCTGAATCTTCTCCTGAGTCTTCTTATTGGCTGCCTTAGAGCCAGTCATCTGCAGCAGAGTGGACTGAGTCTGGGGGGAAGAGAAGACATAATAATAAGAGGACCTCAATGAGTTAACACTTACAGATTTACACTCAAGTCTGGCAACATGGATACACAACATGTATGGTACTATCTACAGGTTTAATCAATTTAAATACGGATGCATTTGATATCTGTTATCATATGTAGTTACATGACATCAATTTCTTTGCCATGGTTTGAGTATTTTTACCTTCGTTTTGGGTCTTGGGGCCAGCGGTTTGAGGACAGGGCCTTTGCTTCCTTTCCCCGCAGACACGCTGAGTGGACTTAACTTCTTGCTGGATGTCATGTTGTCCAGGATGTTTGTCACTCGAGGCTGACCAGACGAAGATGAAGGTTTCCCCGAGCCGAGCACCTGCACGTATTCCATCCAGACTTTATCACAAAACATGTCCGTCTCTCTTGAACTTACACACTTACACTCTTTTTGCATGTTCACAGCACATTGCTGACATCAGAATATTTTTAGATCTTACCTTGAAAGGATTTGCACGTCCAACTTTAGCAACTGTAAAGAAGAAAGAAAAGAGACATTAGGTGCTTTAAAATAAAAACAAATGATTAAAAGTATTTCAATTGTGGCAATCACTACATGTAATAAAACACAGCAGATACTACACCACAGTAATATTTAAACTTAGCAAATAGATACTAACTTCAGCAAAGTACTCTCTCAACCCTCACAGTTCTTCTGACACCATCACATTTACACATGTGAAATACTGGGGGGTCTTTACTCACTTGGTGTCAGAGATGGTTTCACTGGTGAACCTGCCTCTTTAGCGAACGGATTCACACCTGCAGTGAGAGACACACATCAGACACGTTGTTAACATCCTGTGCTGAGAACATATGTGTGAAAAGAAGCTGAAGGAAAAACTTTTAACTGACGTTTTCTGATTTCTGTTGACTCCTCTGTCTCCATCTCCTGTCCATCCTCTTCCTCCCTGACCTCTTCTTCTTCTTCTTGCTCCTCTTCCTCCCCCTGATGACGTCTGTTGCTGTAACGTCCTCCTGTGACCTCACTCTGGCCATACCTGTAATAAACACAAAATAAACTCATGAATCACACCTAAATTCCCCTCACTGGAGCACAACAGCGCTTGTAAAAAAAACACATCTTTCACATGTTTGGCAATTAGGAACATCCCAATCCATGTCCAGATCCAAGTGCTTTAATATTGACCGTCTGCCAATATCAAGTCTTTCAAGTTTACCAAGTTCCACTGATACTCGACTGATAAACAAGCCTTTTTTTCCCAACATCTTATCTGAGGAACATTTTTCTACAAAACTTTTATCTGTTTAACAAAAAAAGCTGACTTCCTGAGCTTAACTCAACTGTCATGTTGAAATCTGTGGCGAGCAGAGTCTGAGAGGGTTTTGGATGGTGTGGCCAAAAAACGCCATCCAAAACAACCTTTTTTTTTTTTTTTTAAGAGTTAACTAGCCAAAGTCATAACACCTGGAGAGATACATAGTTGAGTCTTACAACAACAGGTAAGTTTGCTGTAGAATTTAAATAGTTACACTAATTACAGTTAGACGCATTCTGACTTACCCAGAGGTCCGTCTGGTGTATTCCAGCTCCTCTTCCTCTTCTTCTTCTTCCTCCTGGATCTGGTTGGCTTTCTCCAGGGCGATCTCACTGAGCCGCTCGGCGAGAGCCATGCGTCTGGATCGGGACGCATATCGAATGGCCAAAGTCACCACGTTCTGAGTCATCAGCTGCGCCAGCTCCACACAGCGAAACTCTCTCTCCAGCTTACAGGACAACTGGAGGAAAACATCGACTCTGCATCAGTTTATTCAGCTAAACCAGTGATCATAATATAAATAAAGAGTGACCCCTCCGCTGGTGTGTGAGGAAGTTTTCATACTCACTGCAAACATCTTCATGAGCAGCTCCTGCTGCTCCTTCTGGGACTGACTCTGCCCATCCTCATCTACCTCGTAGCCGCTGGTCGACAGGAAGTTGTAGTGGTTGTGGAAAAGCATTGAACGCCAGAACTGCTCCTGGAGGATGACAGGGGACGATGAGCTGAATGTGTACTTACAATCCACACCACAGAGAAATTTTATGTCTCAAAAATTTGAGACACGATAAGCTTTTCACTGCCATGAATCCTCAGAATCTCTGAGTTCATGAATCTCACATGTAGTTCATGTGAGCAAATCAAGTCGTCTCAGGTGTGTTTGGCATGTTTACCTCCATCTGTCCTTTCTCTGTGGTCGTCTGACATAGAGGCAGCTTGAAGGGCAGGATGGCCACAGCAGGTCTGGGCAGAGTGGGAGGGTACCTGGAGCCTTTACATGGAATACACCTGATTGGACGAGAACGGACTGGATTTAGGGGAGGAAGAAACCTTGAGGGCATAATTATTTACCACCACTTACAACAGGATAACATCAGGGAACAGAATCAGGAAAATCTAAAAGCACAGTTGTATTTTGTGCATATTGTATCCTGGTAATTCCAGATCAGATGTATTGTCCACCCAAATTTTGAGGCAATAGCAGGTTTCAGTTAAATTTTAGTGCCTTAAAGAGAAGACGACATGTGAACAACTTCTGAGCCGACATGAAGACAGAAACAGGATGGTGAAGAAGTGTGAATTCACCTGAGCTGCTGAGGGTTCTCGTGTACTCCAACAACCCAGTAGTGATCCGATTTACTTTTGCATGTCTCTCTGGTGTTGCACACTGGCGTCCATGTGTTGCCCAGGGAGCGGTTCAACATTCGGACCACGCCCTCTGAGTCCACAGAGCACGGGGTACCTAAAAATAAATAAACACAGTCAGGCTACCGTCTTAAAAGTTAAAAGATGACGTGTAGTCAGAGGGAGAAGCTGCTTCTGTTAATTAAAAATGTATCAACAAGGTGAGAGAAAGTTTGCAGGAGAATTAAAAATCTATATTTTTCTTTCTTGACACACTGACCCTCAGCAGTGAATCCGAGCCAGGACAGGTGAGATTTGCGAGACAGTGGGAGGGGTTCACAGTTGATGAGCTGCTTCTTCCTTCTACCAAACTGCAGCAGCTGGACACCGAGAGCCTGATCTCCATCAAAACCTGTAGCTGATGATGGGAAATAACACACACACACAAACATAAGGCTAATGCATTGTTTCAACTCATGATTGATCACTTTACTACTTCTTGAGTAACTGATATTTTCTTACATTTTATAGATACATGATTAATCTATCTATAAAATGTTAGAAAATAGCAGGGGAAAAAAATGCCTTGATTATTTTGTGCCTCTGTTAAATTGCTTTTTCCTACAAATGAAGCTCAAAATAGGAAAATATTCTGTTTACAATAACACAAAGAAATGAAGCAAATTCTCAGTAAAGAAATGGAAAATTAGGAATATCTAGCATGACTTCAATTATTAAATCGATCAAAATCCAAAATCTGTTTATATTCCTGTCGCGGAGTAATCAATTATAGCATATAACTGTTCAAGCTCTATAGAAAGCATTTGCATCTAGTCCAGCGGACTTTTTTGTCATACAGGGAAAAGTTTTGTTTTGAAAATGTCCAGACAAATTTAGACATTTTACTAATTTGAGCTTCTCTTGTATTTCAGTCGATTATTAGTTATTGATAGCAGATGGCTCTAAGACAGCTCGAGAAAGTGTGTATGTCTAACCCCGGTGGTATATGATGAGCAGCTGCTCTCCGTGTCCAGCCAAGCAGACGACGGGCCCCGGCAGGCTGAGGATTTCCCTCTGTACTCCACCGATGGAGAAGAGTCGGAGCATCAGCGCGTCAGTGGCAACCGCTGCCCAGCCCTGACCCAGACACAGCGCTTTGACGTCCTCGTCCTTCGGCAGGTCCACCATCCACTCCTTATTAGTGTCCCATGAAGAGAAGTGGAGGCACTGAAGCTTACTGAGAAGAGAGGAGGAGATGGTTGAAACATTTCCTGAGAAAAATCAACAAAAAGAAATGGGATAGAGTGAGGTTCACCTGGCGAGCTCGTCTGTGCTGGGGCAGGCCAGCAGCACGGCCTCCTGGGAGAGATCAGCCATGGTGTGACCCAGCGAGTTGGTGAGGTGCATGGCGTGGTGGACGGCTGAGTCGTGAAACTCCACGTCGATGGCGTTGTCCTGCTCGTCATTGTAGCCGCGAACAATTCCCACAGAGTTCCACATCTGAGGTACAATTCAGCTGTTAGTTCATGTGCGACTAAAAAAAACATTTTCTTTCCCTTCAGTTCAAGATGAAAGCTTAAAGGTCACACAGCTACATAAAATGATGAAACGATCCCTCGTTAGTCTTCCATTTAAATCAGTCTGTCACTGTGTCCTACCATGAAGCGGTGTGTGAGGTGTGCTGGGGTGGAGCCGGGCTGAAAGGCCTTCTGGGGAGGCGTAGGCATTGGTCCCTCATAGACGGGACGCAAGGGCACCAGTGGGGCAGCTGCAGGTACGACAGCGCTTCCCGTGTCGTCATCATCCCCAAATTTGTCCTGACCGAGTCTCAGCGATCCCGTGTCTGAAGGAAGACAAATAAATTAAAAGTTAAATCCACTAATTCTTCATTCACCTGAATGATGCATTCAGAGTGTAACAGTTAACAAGTCAACAGAGGTTCATGTTTGTTTCTTTGAGAGCTGAGAAACTAATTAAGAAGCTAATCTGTTGAGAAAAGTTCAACAGGACAGAAATGTTGGCAGCCAGCAGCCAGGTTCATGACCTTCATTTTAACTTAATGAACAACTCGTGTTGAAAACAATAAATCCATCATCAGAATATGATAATCGCTTTGTTAATCACTTAATCCATTTATCAAGCAAAAAGAGCAAATATTCTCTGGTTTCAGCTTTTCAAAAGTGACGAACTGCTTCCGGTTTTGGTTTTAAAAAGGTATTTCGTGGGCATATTTCACCTTCATTCACATTAATGATTAATAGATAATATAATAACAAATAACTAAGATCTAAAGAGAAGTTCCACTTGGGCAAGTGTAACATGAGCAAGAAATGGATATTTTTTTTCCGTCATCTATCTGCATTCCACCATTTCCCCCCACTTCCACTCACCTAAAGAGTTCTCATCATCCAGGATCGCCCCTCTGTTCCTCACCCGCCCCGTTGCAGGCATCAGGAAATCATCGTCATCATCATCGCCGTCCCCGGTGACAGCTTTCTTAACCGGTGAGTTGGTGTCACTCAGCCCTTCATCCATGAGTCTATCATCATCGTCGTCGTCAAACAGGTCGTCATAATCTTTTGCTGGCTTTTTTGCTGCTGGTGCCTCCTGAAAGTCCAGTGACAACATAACAACTTGAACTTAAAGAGAAGTTGTGTGTTAACTGTAGGATGATTTAATGGAATACAAAAGAGTTGAAACTCGTTTCCTGAGCTGTACCTCGGTGGTGATGCTGGTGGAGGTGCTGAGTCCATCCAGCAGGCCCAGACGGCCCTCTGTGTCTGTGTAGGCGATCTGGCTGCCGGATGGATGCCAGGCCAAACCGCACACTGTGAACCCCTTTTCATGCTTCTGTCTGCAGCAAAGATAAGAAAACTTCAACTGTAATGATCCCAAATTACATTTGTCCCTGCCCAGCAATACAAAAAAAGCGATACAATTAAAAAAGTTGCAGTACCAACGCCAAGACATTACTATACCTAATAACTTAATATGAGAAACATGTTTTTCTACAAACACTTTTGTTTGAAATGTTGTCAAGAGCCACAACACAAGCTGCTGGAGAATAAGTTAAAATCCAGGCAGTATTTTGATTATGATCAGGAACTTTCTGATCAAAGTTAACAAGATTCTGAATCTGACCAGACATCCGGTGTAGGATGATGTCTGTCGGTCTATCACTTTTGTCCAGAGTAAGACATTGACAACCAACAGCCACTTGTCCAGATATGGATGGTCCACAGGACAGCCCAACAAATGTACTAACATGACTGATTATAACTTTTTACAGATAAATGTAAATTGAGTTGTAATACCTCTATGCTGACATTCTAGACAATTATTTCTTGTATCTCTTCGCGTTAAGATAAAGATTAATATCAGTATCGGTGCGTGGATCACCGAGAGGATAGAATTCTTCTTACTTTGCAGAAATGTTTGATGCAACTTAGAAACATTTGGCAACCAGAGAAAACTGACGAGGTTATTTTCTAACTGCAAAATATTCCATTAAGTACAAATCTCTGTCAAAATTATTATACATCTGAAGTTAATGGATCCATCTCAAAATTGTTGAAGCTATGTGTTGATTTTTCTTCCAACTCTTCATTAGATACCAGTGTAAAGGAATCCAGCAAAGGAAGAATCTAAAGAAGTTGTTTCCTCTTGGCCAGAATTATTATTGACCAAGAAAAATGAAAACAAAGACAGAGGACTGCCATGATGATTACTGACCACATTCATGAACAATTTCATTTTCATGACCTTTAACTTTCACCCAGGATTGAGGCTCGAACAACATGAAAATCACATGTATGTTGGTTGTGCCATCCAAAAACTTTAGCTTAAAAGAAGCCGCTAGATTTTTATTATTCTATTAAGACTTCAGCTCTTGTTCTACCTTTTTTTAGTAAGTGTCCTCCCCAGCGATCAATGCAGACGACCATTTTGCAACATGATGCTTTGTAGAACCGTTTTCATTAAGTTTTTATCAGTGCTGCAGCAGTTATCACCTTTAAAACTTCATCACTTGTTATCAAATCATTAATCAAATGTTATTAATCATCAAGCCTCCTTCCTTCATGTTTCAGCCAGGTGTGATGATGATGTGTCAAATTTTAACCTCCCGCTTTAAACAGCGTAACATATAAAAACACAACAGTTCTTGACTTCTGTAAATGTCCTTGCTGCGTACCTTTCCACACACAGCTTGCTGTTCACGTCCCACACGTTCAGTGAACCCCCCACGCTGCCGGCTGCCAGGAACTGCCCACACGGAGACCAGGACACCACGTTGATGAGCTGCAGAGGAAACAAGGGTGGAACAAGAAATTCAAAAATAAGGAGCAAGGACGATCAATTTTCCAACCAGACACAGTCCGAACCTTCAGTTCGGCTGATGATTTTTAACTAAAGTCTTTGCAGAGGTTGGTGCTCTCACGCTGCATTGAGATCAGATATTTGGTATAAAAATGTACATCATGCTTCAGCAGATGAAAGGCCGCAGAGTTGTGTTAGTGGAATGTGGGGGGCTACAAACGCTTTCATACTTTCCTCATACTAGTGATTAATATTTACTCAGATAATTTGCTATAATGTTGTTTATCATGGCAACTGTAGAAGCTTCGAAGCATTCAGGCCAGCCCTAATTGACCATGAACATGACTGTTTATGTGCATCTGGACCTCACCTGTGTCAGCAGATCATCGGAGAGAGTGCTCACATGATTCCAGGACCCTCGCTCATACAGGTGCACCTTTGACTCTACAGGAACTGCTAAAAACTGAGCATACACACAGAAAGGTTCTTGTTATATCAGGATGTGGAGATAATGGTAGACTCTGCCAATCAAGAGTTGCGTCACTGACCTTCCCCGCCCCGGGCTGCCAGGCCAGCCGACAAAGAGACTTTGCGTTACTGACGTCGTTGGTCTTCTGCAGCAGAGGCCAGCTGATCACCTGAGTCTGAATGGACACAAATTAAATCAGCCTCTGACAGACTGACAGACTGACGACGTGCTTATAAAATATTTCAGTCGAGGTGCTTAAACAGTGACGTACCTGCTCTTCAATATTCCACACCACCACGGAGCCGTCACAGCTGGCAGACGCCTGACAGAGAAAGCAGACAAAGTTTACTGTCAGAACAGTTTGACATCCAGGTTAATAAAGTCTGCTTCAGTCAAATGCTGTTCACCCGAAATTGATGCATTTGCAACTGTACCTTTCGAGTAGAGCAGGGCAATAATCCATTATTTATAGGATTTTAATTGAAATTAGATTGCGGTGATATCAGGATTTGATCTTTGGTAGACCAGTGACTAAAAGTCTCAGCCTGATGATATAGTTTTCATAATTTTAATCTGTGTCTACAACTGTACTGGACAGTAAAATGTGAACATATTGTCATTATGATAGTGGATAAAGGTTTACCCACCAGGAAATCATCTTTGGGGTCGAAGGTGACACTAAGGACAGGTGCTTCGTGGCCTCGGAGTGTTTTCTGTTGACTGCTGTCCGACACCTCCACCACCTTAACCATGAAGTCACTGAGGAAAGCAGAGAAATTGAGAATGAATACGTGCAGAGTAACATGTGCGGGCAATCTGTGTTCACACGTGACTGAAAGGACACATCAGCTGTGAACCAACACGAGTGCAAATTGTAAAATCAATGAAAAGGAGAAGCACAATAATCCTGATTTCCTCCAACGTCCGGCAGAATGCAGATGCCACATCCGCCCTAACAGCCTCAGATACCTGATTTTTTTATAATCAATATCAGAAGAGAAATTACCAGGATGAAAATAGCAGCATCAATAAGCCACCATGCTCTGTGCTTTTATTGCTGTGATAAACCTGTTTAGTGCAAATCAATCCTGGTAGCAAACAGACGTTTATCTCCAATCAAGACTAATCATAAACCAATCCAAAGTGCTGCTCTGTTTGCAAGGTGGAAATATCATCCAGGTGCACTGCTGTGTGCAGCTCATTCTGTACTGGAACAATAATCAGATCATGGTGTGGTTTAGTCATACTTTACACGAGACTGAACACAACACACACATTGCGCACAAAGGCTTCAGCTGCTGCCACGAGAGAAGCCAGAGCGGAGTGAACGTGCATGGTTTGACAAAGTAAAAGTGACATTCGCTCTTCTTTCAGCTCTGGTTCCTCTCTTGGATCACGTCAAACCGATGAAGCTGCCCGGTCAGCTGCACATCCTCATAACTTAATATATTCTTGAAATGTCTTTGTTCTCCAGGAAATCAACCAGGCAGTGGAATCGTTGCAGGGTGTCTACAGGTATCAGACACTTACATTTTTTAATCAAATTCATGACAGATTTTGAAGCAAATCATCTCTTTCTTTTTTAAGCACTGCAGGTAAGTATAAAAGTATGTAGTATACACTGTAAATGGTCCCATGCAAAAGTAGGTTTAAAGCAGGATATGGTTATTAGAGTAAGTTAGGTTAATCTATGTTTGGACAAAGCAAAGCTCAAACTTTTCCTCTGCTTTCAGTTTTTCAAAAGTGATCAAAATTTGAAACACTTTGCATTTTCAGGTCACTCTTTCATCTTCAGTACCTGGATCCGGCAGCCACTCTTGAGCCGCTGCGGTTGAAGGTGACATGTGTGGCGTTGGTAGTAAACCGGGTCAGGATGCCGTCTGGATCACCGTCAGGAAATGTGTGGATCTGCACTGTGTTGTTCGAGCTCGCCGTCACCAGCTTGTCTTTCTGTGGAGGAAAGAACACTTTTTAATAAACCACTGACAGCTGCTGCGATGATTTATTACAAAAGGCCTCAGTAGAAATCAATCATACAGTTTGAGTCAGACACAACCTAAATCTGCCAGAAGCCAGCAGGTGACCAACCTTCAGTGCGAGGGAATACACCTTTTCACCAACGGTGATGAACTTTGGATCG
Organism: Pagrus major; assembly: GCF_040436345.1. NCBI lineage: Eukaryota > Metazoa > Chordata > Actinopteri > Spariformes > Sparidae > Pagrus > Pagrus major. The sequence goes on along the minus strand of NC_133218.1, from coordinate 16,688,510 downwards.
TCATCATCCAAACCGTCCCATATCCGAACATCTCCATCAGCACCGCAGGTCACAAAGAATCTGAGGAGAATTGTATTGTGGTCAGCTTTTAGCATTATGGTGCAACTATCAAAGTGTCAGCCTGATTATTTGTCCCCTTTTTAATCAATTTACTACAGTGTGACATGAGGATTGGGAATAAGCATTAAATTCAGTGTGCAAAAGTGTTTTTGACACACACAAAAAATGTTTTTGCTGCAGGATTTCTAGTAAACTGTGTGGAGTTTAATCACTTAATACAATCACATCCACCATGTGGCAAATTTCTAATATTCACACAAGACTGCTCTCTGGGTTAAAAGGCAATGTTGTAAACGTAGCCAAAAGTGAAACTTGAGTAAAAATAATGATATTGTGTTAAAGTAATACTCAGGCACTTGAGTAAAAGTATCTGATATTAAATGTAAGGGTAGATGGATTATTGGGCCGATATTAAGCATTTTCCCAATTATTAGAATCTGTGATTTTTGTCAGATTGCCAATAAAATAAACTAATTTAAAAATGTGCTACTTTGGCTCTGATGCAGCATCCTCTCACACAATGTCCCACCCACAACAATATCTGATTGGTAACATGTCACAATGAATAGCCTATAAACACTGAATAAACTGAATCTGAAAAGTAACTAGTAACTCAATGTATCAAATAAATGTAATGGAGAGGAAGTATAAAGCAGAAAATAGAAATACTCAAGTAAAGTACCTGAAAATTGTACTTAAGAACAGTACTTGGTTTATTTCATCACTGGTTGTTTGAAATTTTGACACAAGATTTTAATTTTTACTGCAAATGAATATCAGTCCCAAGTATCCGTTTTCAGTCTCCTTGATTTCGAATCATCGGTATCTGCCCTGAAAGAGGGGCCGACCCCTAATTAAATGTACTGAAGAAGTAAATGTACAGGTAAAGTAACTTAAACATATATTTACATGTATGTACACATATACATCTGAATCAGTGTTTGTTTTTTTTTGCATGCAATCTGCAAAGTAACTAGTGACTAAAGTTATCAAATAATGTAGTGAGTAAAAAGTACAATACGTGCATTCAAAATGTAGTGAAGTGGAAGTATACAGTAGTAGAAAAGAAAAATAATCAAGTACAGTACAGGTATCTTACTTCAGTAAATGAACTTAGTTACTTTCCATCAGTGTTTGAAGGCACATGAAACACAGACTGTATAAAAATGGCCAAAATTCAACGTTAAATGTCCAATAATTACTGTAAAAAGAAAAAAGACTGTAATGAACGAGTGTGAGATAAAGAAAGAGGCGTTTCAGTGACTTCCACAAACACGGTCAGATGTTATTTATCTAAAACACAAGCAGCCACAGACGGTGAACTTCAAGAGAAAAGCCTCTACAATGTCTGACTTACTTCCCAGAGTCATCGAAGCAGATCTCGGTGTGTCCCTCTGAGTGGCCGTAGCGCATCGGCTTCCTCTCACAAGGCATTTTCACAAACCACCAGACTGTCGAACAGAGAAACAAACACAGGGATCAATACGTGAAGCTCAGACTAACACCTGATCATTACTTTTTTTGTATGTATCCTCCGCCCTGTCAGTCTCTCCCATTAACGTTACTGCTTCTTTGCTAGCTGGAGAGTTGAGCTAAAGCTAACAATACAGTCGATATAAGTTAGCTAACTGCGCTGTTTCAAACCCAGCGGTCGAGTTGACAAACGACAAGTTTTATTCACACTAAATGAATAAGTTATCTAGCTAGTTATGACCTGAGAAGACAGCAGGAACACGACTTTACAGCTTCCCCGGTTGACTCCACAGACTCTTCTTCTCAATTTCCCGCGCTGCGTTGAAAACAAGGAAGCGCTGCGTCACAACTCCCGCCAGCTACGTCATGACGCAGCTGTCCAAACCCCTCCCACGTTGAGCCATGTGAGAGTGAGATTTTTCTCCATGGGTTGCTGCTCTTTCTGCAGAAATCTCGGAGGATTAAGGTACATACCGCTAAAAATGAATGGATTCAACTGTTGTTTACATGTTAATGCTGAGCTTTTGCCTATTTTTTAAAAAAAAAAATAAGCTGAAAATGGCAGTAAAAAAACAAAAGTACACTTATGCAGCAGCACCATTTCAGAATCACATATGATATATGATGGGATTATAAACAGTGATGCTTTAATATCACTTAAATGGTGCAGCTGGTTAAAGGTAGATCTGGAGTGGACTGGTCTTCATTCACCGTGCAATATGACCCAATTAAAGGGTAACTCCACAAAAGGCTTTATACTACTTTTATCACATATGCAGTAGTACTCCCAAAGACCTGTTTACACACTTTGATGTGTAATTGTTACCCTTTAAAGACCTTTCTCATTAGATCATCACACATTAACCTCTGACAAAGTAAAAATAGTTACTATGGTTAACATTTGTTTTTGATCATCTTTATTTTTTAATAAGTAATACAAATGTTATATTAAAGTTGTACTCTTAACTGTGTATTTGTATTTTGAGCTCCAAATCAAGATTTGACTTGATATGATCAATATTTTCTTCTATATTTCCATCAGGTGGAGATTTTTTTAAATTATCACCTTTGACTCAGCATCACATTTTGTATTTCAGACCACTTTTCCACCCTGTGAAAGCACCTAAATGAAACAGAGGTGAGGCTGAGAGGTTAAAACAGTTCAAGAAACAAGTATTCACTCACTAATTCTAATGCTTTTATTTATTTAATTATTTATTCACTCAATCAGTTATTGATATAAAACATATTTATCTCTTGGCTCTAACAACCTGCCATTGGCTGACTCTGGCTAGCTGGCTCTCTGCTCGCCTGTTTGAGCGCTGTCTCAGGGGAGAATTTGATTAGTGCAACAGGAAGTACTCTGTTGGCAGACAGCTGGGTGTCTAAATATTACATCACTGAAATGTAATAACACACAAGAATAAGTAGGAATGGCAGTGTGAACATGTACAACAGACCCCCGCTCTGATGCATGTGTTTTACACATGACTTTATGAAACTGTCCTGGATGAACTCAAAACCTGTAAACCGATGTTTCCTTTCTCATATCAGGATATCAGATGTATCATGAATCTCATGTAACACCAGATGTTGTATTTGAGCTGCTGAAAAATGATGCTGGCTAACTGGATCATACAAGATTACATTAATATTTCATGTATGTGGTTCAGGACGATCAATATATGTGGCTCCTGACTGTCCACTGAGTGAGCTTTCACATGTCGGCAGTCAAAGGGATCAAACGCAAAAATAGGTTTGTCTACGGCTGACAAATGTGTGTGAGATAGACATCTAAGTTCATCAGGTGAACAGGAACAAATCTCTTACAAAAATGCTTAAAACTGAAGCAACAGAGGCTTAAATATCCTGACTTTTAATATTGGGTGTATTAGTAATTTTATTAAGAACCTCCCTGTCTGATAAGCCTGCATGTGTCGCTTTGGACAAAAGCGTCTGCTAAATGCCCCTAAATGTAAATGTAAATGTAAATGTCTTAGATCAGTCTGAGAGGCAGACTAAGTGGGACTCTCCACGGCTAGTTAAGTGACCTTCCTGTGGGAAATCAGTGGCATTCCCCTTTATTTTATGATAACAATAACTATATTTATGCATTACCTTTGATTTGCTTTGCTTTGACAGACGAGGTAAAAGCAGAAATCTCCGAAACACAATATAGCAGAATAGAACAAGCCAAACAGAGGGAAGCCCAGACTGAGGAGAAGTTAAAGCAACAAGGCAAAACACAAAATGTCAATATGGATACATACAAATGAAAGGACTAAAAGCAATTAAATACAAATAAAAAGAATAAAAGCAATAAAAGGACAGTAAAAAGACGACATCACCAGGACTGGTGTAACTCCCAGCTGTCAGCTCATGTAACTCAGGGCTTAAATTACATTACTTTACATTACTGTTCACTGTGGCTCTCCAATAATCTAGATACATAACTTTTTATGTAGTTGCTTTTGTTTTCATTGTCTTTTAAATGCAATTTTAAAATGCTCTTAATGTCTTAGTTTTAATGTCTTTCCAAGTCTCTGTAATGTACTTTGAAATGCCTTGTTTCTGAATGGTGCTATATAAATTAACTTGCCTTGCTTTGCCTTGCTGTATTTAGAGTAAATTAAATCTCCAAAAAGAAAAACATTTGAGCTGCAGCTTCATGCAGGTTTCCACTGTCCTCTTCAATAGAAAACCTTTCATTTATGACAGAATTTAAAGCAACAAAATGTAACTTTCATTAAATGTCATTAAATACTGACGCTTTGGATTGGCAATGGATGTTCACTGGTAAAAAAAACCAAAACAATGATGATGACATGACAGTGAGCCAGCATGCACTATACCAGGACCATGAAAACTGATGTAGTTCAATAGAATACAGCCATTATTCATTTTATTATTTACACCTGTGCTTTTCCTGCTGGGACATGTGAAAATGTCTTCCATCATAAAGACCTATAGACCCTTTTCATGGCAGACAATTTGACTTGTTAAAGGAGGAAAAGGACCGGCTCCATTCTATTCAGCATCAGAGTAAGCCATGTCAATGAGTGGGCGAGCATGCACAATGCAGAGCCATCATTTATGTTCTATATTTCACCCGTTCTTTTCCAGCTTTGAAAAGAAAAAATGTCCAACATGAAAAGGGTCTGTTGAGCTTTTAGTTATCAGCAGATGTCACAGATTGTTGCCCTGGAAGCAGATGTTAAAGAAATCTATTAAGGGTTAAATCAGTCTTACTTTTGTGGAAATATCTAACAGTGCACTAGTCCAAGAGCCAGAAGCTAACGTGCCTGACCAAACCAGCTATAAATTCCTTTATCTAACTGAAACTGTGCTATTTTTTTAACAATGAAAGTACAAAATGGAAAACAGAGCAATGACCGACAACAGACCAGCCAATTTGCCAAGCACGTAGACGTAAAATGCTGATATCTGTATGACAAGATATAAAAAAAACAAAAAACGTTTCGTGTCTGAAAACCTAATGGCCGTATGATGAATATTTCATACCCTGTTTTGTATTCATACAACTCGCCCAGGGCAGATATTTTACACTGCTGGCAGGAGAGGGAAAGAAGCTGAATGACACATGAATCATGTGAAAAAATATGAATTTATGGGGGGGAATAATCTTTTTTCATGTCCTTATCTCTCCTTTTGCTCTGGTGAAGCGCTGGCATTTAGAGGTGTCCTTTGCCGAGAGAGGGATGAATTGTTTTCAGAGTGATACTTCAAAAGCAGCATTTTCCATACCATTAGCCTGTCTAACTACGAGCAGCATGAACGGGCATGGATAAGCAGCTGGACCATTAAACCAGTCCAGAGATGAAGAAAAAATACCACGAAAACAGCGTGAATGGCATTTAGTGGTTTATTAGCACAATATATGCCTGAAGAGGATATTGCAGTGATTCAAATACTTTGAGAACAGTGCTTATATTAAAGTGTACTCCTTCTTCATAACAGTTTTTCAATAACAATACTTGGGGAAGCTGTAGAAGCACACGTGATGTTAAAATACCTGTTTACAGGGGAGTTTTCAGCTAAGATCGAGGGGTAAAGAAGCAGCAGAGCGGTGTGAAGGCAGACAAGAAGTGCAGATGAAATCTTCCCAAACCCCTGATCAGTGCAGTTGTGCTGCCATCTTGTGGCTGCAGGGAAGAATGCAACCCCGTTAAATAAAGTCCTAAGAAGAAGAAGGTGACATTTGTGATGTTTATGGTGCTTGAGTACTTGACTAAAGTTATCACCAATGTCTCTTTTTCTGTCATTATCCATTACTCTTTATCTCATTGCCACAGAGGACTTGAACCCATTTTGTGCAGCAGATAAAAAGTCAAGCAGATAAACAGTCCTTTTGTCTTGATTGTGCCGGACTCCACATCCCCATGAGGAGGCAAATGCATCAGGTGATTAATCACAACCTCCATCGTCACACAAAATCTTTTGGGGAGAGGTCTGGTAGTGAGACAACAACAGTGTTAAAGGATTTTCAGTGATATAGCAATGCTGGAAAGGAACACACAGGTTTAAATGTTTTGTTTAAGTTGGAAAGTTACTGAAGAATTAATAATATCTGGATATTACTCAATGCAGTTGGAGTCTCTTTATATGTCTAACCTTTGACAGCACCGGTTGTATGCAAGACCATGGTAAAACATTACATTTTTATGATTGTATGGTACATGAAAGGAGGTTCGCTCTCAGGCGGGTACCATAAAAGGTGCAGATGCTCTAGTGGCCACAAAGGAAACACAAGCAACTCTGATTGAATTGAAGTCAAAAAGAAAATGAGAGTGACTTCAAGAGTCAATTGCCGCTAAAGGTGAGGGTTATTGTTTATTCTGTTAGTGGTTGTTGAGAATCCTTACTACATGAAGGATATTAAAGGATAAGTTGACCCAGAAATAAAAATTCAGTCATTATCTACTTCTATCTGCTAAGTTTTGTAATCCACAAAACATATCTGGATCCAAAACTGATTTGAAAAGATGATATTTACACCCTTTTTAAAGCGAAAATCTTCACTTCGCTGCTAAGCTAAAAAAGCATTAGCATGCACCCCATCTGAAGTGGGCACAAAAGCTCGACTGCATATTGAGGGTGTACAATCTTGGAATCTTGGGCCTTCCAGAGACTTGGATTATGCCAGATGAGCTGCATAGAGCCATTTTATTTTTGTATGCATGTAGTCCCCATCTACTTCAGTTGTTTAGGAGAATGCTGCAAAGCTCCAGAAATGTTTTGTGAACTAAGAAACTTCACTTAACTTTCCATAGGCATGAGGGTGAGTAGATAATGAGTGAACTTATCCTTTAAGGTAACTATTCTTAACTTTTAATTACTGTCTCAGTGTACAGTCATCACAGTCAGCTGTATTCGTTTGCCATCAAGTCAAACATGGTTCCAGTAACTTTCAATATTTCCGGAAGCAGGAAACCTAAATCCAGGCTTCAAACCATCTCTTGGTACTGAAGGAAAATGTATGAGACATTACGTCCGTGTCTTCGTACAGCATGTGGATTCAGGCTTGAAGAGAAGGCTGATGATTTCTTGGATGTTTAGTTTTCCTGTCTCTTGATGCATCAAGACCAACAAACATCTGGTTCTGCATCTTTTAGTCCTCAAAGAGCTGCAAAAGCAAAGCTACTTGAAATTCAAGAGTGATATTCTTGCCCTTTTGCTAAGAGAACCCTCCTTTGTTTATCCTATCTTTGCCTTCCATGGTATGAGGCCTGCTTTGGACTGTCACACAGCACAGGCCCCATCACATTTAATGTGGTATTGTCGCAGGTAGTCCCTGAGCTGATGTGGCAGCGGCAGGTTGTCAATGCCCTGGTAGGTGGTGCAGCTACAGACCACAGTCCTGCACAGGTGCTGCAGCGAGAAAGGGAAGGTCCTCGATAGCGGCCGGGAGAGGAGCGGCTCAAAGAAGAGGCAGGTGGCTGGGTCACTGTAGTGTCTCAGTAGTCCTGTCACGCTGGGATCCCGGTACATGCATGGGTCACGGACGTCAAAGCTGAAACGCTTGTCGTTCTGCTCAATGCGAGCGTGCAGGGATCGGCTGTAGCGACGGAAGCTGACCGAGAAGAGGAACTCATCCTGGGCGGAGTCTCGGAGCAGAAACGTCCCCTCTGGTTTGCCCTCCAGCAGCTCCTCTGCCTCAAAGCGGTTCAGCACACCCCAGTAACAGGGGCTGTTGTTGATCTGGAGGAGATCTGGGACCAGGACGTAGTCAGTGTGGCCGCAGCGGCCCTCTGCCCCACCATGAGGACAAGAAGGGTCCCAGTCCTCAAGGCTGGTGCCTCCAGGTCCAGGAGAGCAGCAGATGTCGTCCCAGGAGAGAGGGGTCTGTGGTGGGGAGGTAGAGGAAGATGAGACATTGGGTTTGAGGGGGGTTTCCATGTCCTTGAGGGCACTTTGGTGGGTGGCGTGATTTTTAATAAGGTGCCAACATCGGGCCAGTTCAGATTTGGATGAGAATGGACACTTGTCCTGCATGAGCTCTGATACATGGATCTTGCGTTTGGACCAGAAGAGCACTGAGAAGGGTCGTGAGGAGCCTGATGGATGGTGATGATGATGATGGTGATGGTGAGAGCGCAGAGGAAGACACTGGCCCACAGCATCCTGAAACTTCTGCCGCAGAGAGCGGCGGGACAAGGCCTTCCGACACACTACATCAATGTCTGCAGACGTCAATGCTTCCCCAAGAGTGCTGCAGCTACACTTCCTCTCTCTGCGCCGCCTCGGACAGGATGTCGACCGCACACCCAGCTCCTCCGTCCCGTCCACCTCCAGCCCCCCTGGACTCGACCCGTTGCGTGAGCTCCGGGATCGTTTCTTCCCCTTCCAAACATAACTGTCTGCACTCCAACTGCGGAGGCCACATTTAGGACGCGTGTCGGAGCCTCGTGGCTTCTTCTCTGACATGGCTGCTTCCTCTTCTCAATCTGTGACACAAAAACAGACATCGAGTCATAACAGGATTAAAGGACCATGTCACCTATTATTAAGACATTTAAGAAACAAGAAAGAAGACATTTAAAGCAACATTATGTAACGTTTTTGTGTTTACAACAGTAGTTGTGCACTCAGAAACTGTGGGGGGCGCCAAATCACACAAAATGCTAATTTCTACATAATGTTGCTTTAAAATGTAGCTATACAGTCTCGCAGCTGCACTGATAAAAGGAATGATAATACTTTATATAAAAGATTTATTAACCCTTTAAGGGCATTGTTCTTGCCTAAGATCTGTTAGCTGCAAAAAATATATTTAACTGTTAATAAATGCATAATCAAGTATGTATTAATCTTAATAAAGCAACAACAATTTTAGTAAATGTTTAACAATGATATAATATGTATGTTAAACATTACAAATGTGTTTGGGTAATAACTCATAAGACTTCTAGTCTAGAAACTGTTAAGTTTCTCTTAAATGCTTATAAATGTCTTATAATCTAACAATAAATTGTTTATGATGCTATTGATAACACTTATGAGGTCACATATTAACACATAATAATGTTAACAAGCATCTTATAAACACTTCAGACTAATTATTCACACTGGTTGCAAGGTTTTCATTTAGGTGCACCAAATAAAACATTTTAATTTAATTTCTTGGCCTGTGATGTAATTGATTGTACGGGTGCTAATACATGTTTTTTTCCCATATAAATCACACGCAACAAGAAACAGCAAGAAATCGTGATAATCTCAATTAATAAAAAATAAACTGATGAATTTCAGGCACACCGGGGGCGACCAGTGAAAATGTTAAGTCGCACTAGACAGATTTTTGGGTGCATATGTGACCAAAATGGCTGCACCCTGGAGCCCTGTTATGAGAGCCTACTCTTATTACAAGGACCTTAAAATAAAGTGTTACTAAGAAGCTCTATTGTACCAAAAACAGCCCATTTTTGTGCCACAATGATCCATTTTAGAAACGTTCTCTTTTAGTTGGGACTTTAATGAAACCATAGACAACATCCTGAGAGAGCTCCAACTCTTCAAGTCGATGATATGAATTAACTTATTTTTAAAAGCCACACTAGATTATTTACGTTACACCCTCCATAAAAAAACAACCCCTTGAGAACTCGCTCTAATCTGTGTGCAAGACTTTTATCTCATCAACTGGTACAAGACTAACAAGCTGATGTGGAGTCCTACTGATTATTTCTGATCATCTCCAGTGGCAAGAAATCAAATTAAGACTGCAGTTCAGAAACAGCCTGCAGACGACAATGGAACAGTTTCCGCAAATCCAAGGAAATTGATTTAAGGGAAAAGACTTTTCATGCTTCATTGAAAGAGCTGCTTCCAAAGCTGTTGTTTTAACACTAAAGTTATAGTCTGGGCACAGGTTTGCACAGATGGTCAGTGACAATACAAAACAACAATCCAAGCAAACTGAGCAGACTTTGAGCAGCAGTAGGTTGGTAATCACTCTCTGTTCTTATCAACTCTTTGACGATTAATGAAAGAGATCATCTTACCTCCCAAACTGTGTCAGAAAGACAGCTCTACGTCCATGATATGACCAGTTGTTCACTGCACATTAGCCGACATGTGTGACTAGCCTGCAGCCTCTCTGGCTCAAACAGACAGCAGACTGTTCTGCTTCCTATATAATTATGATGCCAAATCCCCAAGAGGGCAGCAGTTTCCTCTCCGCCTGGGCTGGGTCTGAATGAATGAGCGGAGGTGGAGTGGGGTCGATGGGGTGGCAGGGGAGGGTGGTCTCAGGTTAATGGCACTGAGACATCTTCCTCTCTCTCTCTTACATCTCCTTTACACGTTCATTGACGGATTCCTAAGATAAAAGATAAGCGGGGCGGCCGGAGAGTGCTTTTTCATTCACAAAGTGAATTATTGCTGCTTGTAATTCTATTTCTGCATGCTGATCTGACTTGTTTTAATTTCATCAGGGGCAGCTTAAGTTAAAGCATCAAAGCACATTTCATGGGGAGCTTTAAATCTCTTTAGGTTTGACTGTGGAGGATGCCGAACTACAAACAGATTAATCCTCGGTTTTACTAGCAGCCTGTCTAACAGTGCAGCCCGGTAGAGGAAACAACCAAGCATTTTAAAAAGCTTCACCTATTGATTGAGTAACCTTTGAGGTTCCCAGTTAAAACTTCCAGCAAGTGCTGCTGAAAGGACTCATCTGTCAAGGTGATGTCATACACACAGCGTGCAAGTCCAAGCAGCGCAACTCGCTCTGGATGACATTTTGGAAGATCTATAATTCATGAAACAAATAGACTACATCTATCAGACAAATAATATTACTCCCAGTGGTTTAGTGTGCACGCCTGGGTGTGTGTGTGTGTCCTTTCAGCTCCAACAGATAAAGGATAGTCATCAATAAATGCCTGACATCTCAGATAATGTAGTGACACTCAACTTCCTCTTAACTGAATATTTAATGCTCCTCACATTATCACACAGCCCAGCAGGATGATAAGGCCACATGTTCTGGCAAACAACCAGATCAATTTATCTGACTGAGAAAAAAAAAGTAGAAAAGACACTGAAACTAAAACGTTGGACATTCAGCTGAAATGATTCAACATCACCAGGAAAAAACAGCTACCCTACAAAGAGTTTAGTTTCTTTTGTTCTGAGATATCCATCTGCTGCATCATCAGCTGTAATTATAATGTAATCTGATTACATCAAAGCAGGACTACTGTTTACTTGGAAACATTTTATCATCTTAAAGATTCTCAGAAACTCACTAATTACCGCACTCTCCATGAAACATTCAGCTTCTTCATTGAACGACAGCACAAATTGATTTTGGTGGAATAATGGATTGGAGAAAAACATGCACACACTCACACACACACAAACACACACACACAGAGAGAGAGAGAGAGAGAGAGAGAGAGAAACATTTGTGATTTGAAGTGAAAGACTCAAAACACTAAATCAAAACGGGCATGGAGTAAAAATAGATTTTACAAAGAAAAGAAAATAAGCTTAAAGTTTACAGAAATATGTTTCGATCGTTGTTTTCTTAAGTCACAGCGTTGTTTTCTAGTCTCATTTCAATACTCAGTACTACATCTTAAATACATCAATCCAAAAAGCAGCACTACAACAAGCCACTAATAGTTATAGTGTTCGAGTTTCAACTCAAAAACTGCAATAGATTCTATTGTTCTTATTTTTTCTTCATTTTTAGAGACCCAGTATTGTGTTACACTGAGTTAACTCAGCATTGTGTTGGTGCTATATTGATGCAAGCTGGGTGAAATTTTATCTCGAGAGATCTTTAGTGTGCTATTTTTAATTTTAGAGGCTGTTGAAAAGAACATATGAAGAAATTGGAGTTGGAAAAAATAGAGAAAAAAATCATTAAAGATGCCCTGAAGAGATGATAAATCTGCCATACTTGCAAAAACAATGTGTCTTTGACATGATCTGAACAAAAAGACGACATTTTACAGGTCCGGAAATTTGATGCCGGGCAGGAACTAGTTAGAAATTAAGCTGCAACAACTCACTTTAATTTAGTGGCCTGCTGAGGGGGACATTCAACAGAAGCTAGTTAGAAGTCAATGGTGCTATATGTGGAAAGTAATGTTTACTCTTGAGGTACAAAGTGGTATTACAAGACCAACGGGCCAGGGCTAGCTGGTTAGCAGGCTAACTTCAGTAGGCATCTCTGCAACACGGTACATAGACGTCTCAACGCTGATGTTTCTTCACACGCATATTTTAACCTAAAATTCTGGCCAAATCTTTAAAGTGTGTCAGCAGGGTGTGGTGCACAGTTTTGTCCAGGAACTGTCTCCACCAGCGGGTGGAATCAAGTCAGCCCATTAACCTGCTGCAGCCTGGACTCGACCAGGGGCTCGTATCAGTCCACATTACAGAGGCATCGATCCCAGGAGCAGCACAGCCAGCGGGAGCATTTATGAATAATTGATGCTGCTCTGACAGAATGGAGACTCCGCTCTTCTTGTATTTTTAAATGAAGGCTATTACAGTTTTAATTGACATTTATGCAGCTGGGAGGAGAGAAACTACTAAATGCATGAGTTACAGTTTCAGAGGCAGTTTGTTTGCACTCAGCATTGGAGGCACATATGCACTTCATATCATGTGATTCAAACCATGAACCCTTGACCAGTCTGAAGACACCACGGAGGAAGAACATGTCTGTTTGCAGCCCTGATCAGGACAATATAGAGGAGTTAGAGGTTGGAGGGGTAGATAGGGCTGTACTTGAACTTGTGTACATTTACGTACCTGCTGTTAACATTTACATTTGCATGGATTTTTAGGGAAATGGGTCACACTCCTCGTTTCCGGACTCACCTGTCTGCAGGATCACAGGTAGTTTGGATCCTCATTGCATCCCAGGCCCTGTTTGACCATAAAGACTTTTACTGTAACCACTTCATAGAACAAGCTGGGAAAGTTTGTCATATTCATCAAGGCTGCCTTTTGTTGACCGTTTTTGTGAATGCGTTCGTCCTTGAAACATCACTTCATCTCTGTGTGTCTGCTGTGTCTGTGTGTGTCTGTCTGTGTGCGTGTGTGTGTGTGTTGTCTGACAGGCGGTCCGTTCATGTGAATTACAGAGATGGTAAATTGAATCAGCAGGGAGTCTCTGGCTCCACTGGTCTCAGTTGTTTCCATTGATCTGTATCAGAAGACTCCTCTGACCAACAGCAGCACTGCATCTCTCACTTTAGATACCACAGGGTCTTATTACATCTCACTTAAAGAAATATTCCACCATTTTTCGCCATTCTGCAACCTGAGCTATCAGACATTTGCCTCAATGCAAAGTGGAAGATAAAAATATCCTTGTGTTGGCTCAGGTTGTTGAGTTCTCTGGATTGTTTTTTTTTTATTATTATTTATTTTTTATTACAACCCCAGATCCCCCCAGATTGGAACGCTGTGTAAAATATCAATAAAAACAGAATGGAAACAAACTGTCTTTACTGACAACATGTTTTACGTAGCTTTCCTGAGCACATGTAATATCCTTTTTACAATCCCTTTTCACAAAGTCGATCACCTTTATGAGGTTAAACAATAAATATGTTGTATTTGTACTATTTGCAATTAAGTATACCGTATCTCAGAAAAGTTTAAGCAAATTACCACATTCTGTTTTATTTGTTTTAATTTAAATACTTCAAATACTTTGCTGGTCCACAAAGGTTCTGGTGGCATTTATCAAAAAATAGTAGTACAGTAGGGAAACCTTGTTAATGCTCAGTGAAAAACCACTCGAGCTTGATGAAATGAGTCTTTCTTAGATAGAAACCTTTCAAATAAAATGTAAAATCTGTTGCTTTGTAACACTCTTCTCTTTGTACACCATCTGTTATTTACAGTTTGTTTTGATGGTGTGAAAAAAATGGTAGTTTGTCATTTGTGCACGCGTTTAAAAGAAAAAACACATCCATGTCACCTCCCAGGCTCCGTATTAATGTGAAATTCCTTTCAGAGAATAAAATATGATACTAGACATTATTATAAAGTTTATTAATACACCAGTTGAACAGTGTTAACAACTTCCTTGACACCAAAACCAAAGAACAGTGTTAATTTTCAGCTCAGTGTTTGGTCACTTCATGTCCGGGCAATGTCGTAGTTGGCCACAAACCAGTCACAGGTCATCTTTATAGCTAGATGGAGAGAGCACACAATAACATTTAACCTTCAGCAGGTGCAGCGTTCATGCAAATAACCACTCAAAGCTCTCATTTGCATGTCAAGTCATTTGAATCCAGTCAAATCAGTTGTCATGAATAAAACAATAGACTAGAATAATGTTAGAACTTGTCTTAATGTTAGATTTAGACTAAGTGGTTTGGTGCCTCAAAAGTTGTCTTTGTGCCCTAACATAACCAGGTGGTTTTTGGTATCTAAGCCATATCAAGTACTTTAGGTGCCTACAAAGTAGTTTAGGTGCCAAACCTTAATCAAGTATTGATGCCTGAACCTAACAGAGTATTTTTGTAACCTAAACTGAATGAAGCAGTTTTTGTACCTAAAGTTTACTAAGTGGTTTTGAGACTTAAACCTAACCTTTATGCTAACATATATGCAGCCCTATTTGATAAACTTAAGTTATTTTAATGAAAAAACAACAACAGTACTTATTTATCATGAAGATGTACAGTAAAGTGAACTCAGACCTTCTTGAAGAGGTGTAAAGGTGAAGTCGGGGAGGTAGCGTCTTAGCTTGGCATTGCTGGCTGTCTTCTTTATCTGGCCATCTGACAGGGTGGTGTCAAACTGACATTAGGGGTCAAGGGGAGACCTGGTTTTACCTCTGTGGGTTTTGAGCTAAATAGGCTAAATACAACATAGCATAATTAGAATTAATAACGCCGTGTAGGACCACTGGGGGCTGTTGAAAGGATACTTGTATCTTGTCTTTGAAGTCCAGAGCATCTGCGATCATTTCCACAGCCTCTTTGATCGAGACCTCATCCTCCTCATTCACTGAAACAACAGTGAATGAATGAACTGCACATGTAGTGACTGTGTCTCATACCTCTATGTTTTGAAGTAGTATCTTCCCCTATTTTCTCTGGTGTATCACACAATCACAAAGATTCATGATTCTTTCATTAAAGATTCACAAAGATGTGCAGAATATTGGTGGGTGAACACAGCACTGTACTCACCAGAGAGGATAATGGGTGCAATTTCTTCATATTCTCTCAGGACCCAAACAATCAGGCGGCCCAAGTCCTGAGAATAGACACAGATCAGGAGACTCAATAGACTTTCTTAGTTGACATTTATAAAAGTTATCATACTTATTTATTCTTAATCCAGTCACAGATACATTTGGCCCATGTCCATCGACTAAAATCTAAGGAAAATGTATACTTACATTCTTAAACACATACTGTACAGTTTGTAGCACACACACATCATACCAGAGAATAGATGAACTGTCTTCTCGGAGCTCCAGTGCCACAGACAGTCACAGGAGTTCCTTCCACTATGAAAGAGACATGAGATAAAAGACTATAACCTAGTTATGGTCTGTGTTTGTATGTGTTATTCACGACTTACACTCATCTTGTGTGTATCAAGATGGACAAGTGTGTGATTTACTCACTCTTGGCCTTATATGTCTTGTTCATCAGTGCTGAAAGTACATGACCATTTTCTATGTTGAAGTTGTCATAGGGACCAAAGACGTTTGTCGGAATTATCGCTGTGTAACGACGACCAAACTGCTCGAAGTAGGCCCTGTCAACACACAGACAATCATGCAAAGTAACATAAATGAATGCCTTTCAGCAGGTGTCAATGTTTGTTCGATCCCCCTCAGTAATTCAAATGTGTGGAAGTCATAGTTGCCCACTTTGAACCTCTCAACTCCAACAGTAAACAAACACAGCGTTAGATGGCATCTTCATAGCTCGAAACTTGAGAGTCGGATTTTCTTTTCTAGCACCCAGGTGTCCGTAGTCCACAATGTTATTTGCACCCTAACTATGATGTATCCTAAACCTGACCAAGTAGTATTGGTTCCTAAACTTAACCTAGAAGTTTGGGTACTTACACCTGACAAGTGGTTTCATTGCTTAAATCTAACTTTTAAGTTTTAGTGCCTAAACTAAACGAGTTTGGGAGCCTCAACTTAACCAAGTAGCATTGTTGCCTAAACCTGACCTACCCAACTTTTTAATATTGGTGCCCAACTAAACCAAGGAGTTTTGTTGCCTAAAGTCAACAAAGTGGTTTTGGTGCCTAAACCTAACAAAGTAGTTTGAGTGCCTTAGTTTAACCAAAATTTTTGAAGGCTACTCCCAGTTAGTTTTGGTGCCTGTTAAAGCTAATATCAGTAACTATGTGACTGATCAGGAGCTGCCTCAACAGCCATTTGTGATGGATGAATGCATTGGGAACACCCCACCCCCTTGTTTACACCACATAGTGAGTAAGTAAGTAAGTAAAACTTTATTTATATAGCACTTTTCTAAACACTAGTTACAAAGTGCTTTACATCAACAATAATATAGATTAAAATCAAACCACAAAGGAAACACTAAGCAAAGAGTCATACAATACAAAGCATAGAGTCATGCAGTACAAAACATATCAATCAAGAAAAGCAAAACATAGTCCAAGTACATGTAAAAACAACAAACATACAAAGACAACACCACTAGAGATCCACACTCACACAGATGCAGCCTAACGACCATAGGAAGGCCAGCCTATAAAAGTATATAACTCAGTGAAGGAGTTACTGAGCTGCTTACCTGTTTTGAACATCAATCATCCTTTTGGCATAGGAGTATCCAAAGTTGGAGTCATGTGGTTGTCCATTGTGTATCTATAACAGATGGGATTTACATTGCAAATACAGTTACGTCTATGCTGTTTTTTGGATTGTCCTATTTGGAAATCTGGGACAAATGAATGCCAGATGATTTTGTAACCTTTAATTTCAATTACTTTTTTCTTTATTTACAGTACATAGATAGCACATTTTTTTCTCTAACAAATAACCCCATGAATCTCCCTGAAATTAAGCTTGAAACTTCCTTTAAAAAGTAACTGATAAGTATATATATGCTGAGTGTTGCTAGAAAAGAGTGTTAATGTTCATACAGTAGGACCACTGGGTAAATAAAAAGCTTACCATGGTCTCATCAATGGGGTATGTGGTTTTGTCAGGGAAGATACAACTGGACAGGCAAGACAGGACCTTGGTGACACCCATCTCATGGGCTGTTTGCAGTACATTGTCGTTGATTCTGAGGTTGTCCCTCTGTGAAGGTGTTAGACTGTCATTGACTGTCATTGACTACAGTTAAAAATGTAGATATTTACAAAAGACACCAGCTTTACAGTAAGGTTAAAATATATTTTCCTACAGCATTCATTCATGTTCTGTATGGCAGCATTATCTCACCAGAAAGTGCATGTTCTCCTTCATGTGGAGAAATAGTCCCCCGACCTTTGCAGCGAGGTGGATGACATGAGTTGGACGATACTTCTCGAACACAGCCTTGGTCTGCCCAACATCTCTGTTAATGTTTTAATACCAGATGTGTTTAAAGTTGGATAGGAATTGGAAAAAACATACAGGTTGGAAGAACGAAAACTTTACATTTGTTTGTCATAGCTTCACAATCTTAGAAGAAGATAGACATAAACCAACAAGCAGCAACCCATCTAAAACAGCATGTCACTTGAAGAAAAGTGCTTTTTATTGTTCACATTTTTATTTGTGGATTTTTTTTAGGTGACTCAAAAATCTCTGGTGTTGTTAGTTATAAAATGCAGAGAGTCCTGCATTCAAAATCCTGCATTCAAAATTTTACTTACGTTAAAGTAAAACAACATTAGAATCAAATATACTCTGAACGTGATGGTCCATTACAGAATACCGTATATTATCTTATTATATCTAATAGTATTGGTATTATGGTTATATAATTATCTTTATATGATAATTATTATTATAATTGTTATATTGATTACTAATAATGACTTCTGTATTAATATGTAAATGTTTCAATGTTGCAGCTGATAGCAGTAGACCTTTTTTTACAAGCCTAAATATACTACTGGGTAGCTCGTGAATCTTACCCCACCTGGTGATCATCTTATCATATCCATAATCTTACATTAAAATGTTTTTGTTTATTATATTTTGTAATATTAAATTTAATCTACAAAGTAACTCAATTTATCAAATAAATGTATTGGAGCAAAATGTACATTTGCCTCTGAAATGTAGTGGAGTAGAAGTACAAAAATGTACTTAAGCACAGTACTTGAGTAAATGTACCTAGTTACATTCCATCACTGTCTGCAGGTCTTGAGTAAATGAACTTAGCTGCATTCACAAATGTGCATAAATTATATTATTAAAATTTGTTTGCAGGCACACTCGGGTAGAAAAGTTTAATTGAAATAACTTACAGTAGATCAGCATCCTTGGAGGAGAGGAAGATCCACTCCTCTCCCTCCAGTTTCCCACCTTCCTGTAGGACCACATGCTCGATGGCTTTTCCCACCAACCCAGATCCACCAGTCACCAGGACACGCATCTGCCCAGTGTTGATGTCTGACTCCATTTTCTGTGCTGGTTGGTCAGAGTGACGGAGACAATTACACAAGAGAGAAACAGGGCCAACATTTCCTTATTTACACTATCTTTGTGCATATGAAATAGTAAAAAAACAAAAATAAAAAGTGCTTAGGTAGAAAAGCAGTCTATTCAAAGGGCGAAACGCATACAACTACATAAACTGGCATAATATTCAAGTGTATGGCTTTAAAAACTGTAATAAACTATATATTACTAGATTTAAATCTCACTGGCGACATTATGCATTAAGCCTCCAAATTTAATCATGTCACAAGTGGTGATGTGTGAACTGTAGGTTGTTATGAAGTGTAAATATAAACACTACATTTTGTGTGTGTACAGGAATGAGCTGAAACAAACCACTGATATGATCTGGTTAGCATGTACAGTAACCTAAGCCCACCTTTATGACAATACATATAATTTACAGTAAAAGTGTGGAAAGTGTTTAGGCCTTCTTAGAAGAAGAACTTCTGGCCTTATTTCTTAAATTAACAGCTAATCTGAAAGCTGTACATTATTTGTGTTTCCAATTAGTACTTTTATTTAACAACTTCTTTACTTCAGTGTAGAGTTTAAGACTGTTGGAATGTACCTTTTCTCTGCTATTTTTACTCAAGTAAAGGATTCGAGTGCCTCTTCCACATATCAATACACAAATATGTTTGTGTGCATCATATGCACATAGTTTTGTCGCTATTAAGATGCAGATAGGCCTGGATATTCATCTGCTGTGGACATGTGAGCTGCTGTATCGACTTTCCTCAGGGGAGATTTATTTATGCCTGCAGCCGCTCTGCTTCCCGCAAGCAAGGTGCACCCAGAGAGGTTTCTCCTCTCTGTCATCTTAGAAAGAGTGTAACCCAAGCCAGACTGGTCACTGGACTCAGCACACACACACACACACACACACACACACACACACACACAGGTATATAAATATACTTTCACAAGTACATCTCCTGTATAAGTTTGCATTTTCCTGCAGTGGCAGATAGTTGAAATGTGGTCGCGGTCCAAAATGTGACTGTGTTTTGTGCTTTGCTGTTAGATATCATGAACACTATCTTCTGCTCAAATTGCAATAAAATTTAAAAAACTGTATAAAAGATTGTCCAAGCCGAGGCATTCTGGCCGTTATTGGGCAGCAGAATGAACTCTGGCATTGTAATGCTACTGTATCATATACTGTTATTGGTTATATTACATATACAATACATATATTAATTTTAGTGTAACACTTCCATTATTCTTGCAGCTGGTGGTGGTAGCAACTTTTTAAAAACAAAAAAACAATACTTTTACAAACTCATTATAGTTTTTCTGTGTAAAATTGTAATCAAGGTGGAATTAAAATTTAAAAGAATTAAAAATACATCAAATTTGTACTTAAAGGTGCAATATTTAAGAATTTTAACAACCTGTGCTACCTCCTGTGCTAGTGGTGTAAACACAAACACTCCTCCTGTTCTTGGAACTCCCTGCTCAGACTGCTAGCTACATTGCTATATGTTCATTAACTAACTTACTTGAGTAAAGGTCTGTGTCCATATAGCATTTTTTCAGAGGGAGTGCCAGCATCTTTTTTCAATTGTTCCAAATGAGGAGCGAGCGTCTGCGGCAGCATGCAGCCGCCCAGAAAAAAGGCGCTGTGCCCAACGTCTTTTTTCTTAGTGCTCCACCTGTTTTGTAAGGCCGCTTCGAGCGCTTTGAGTTGCAAATCTCTCAACTTTTCATAAAGGCGCCAGTGACATCACCCTCAAATATAAAAACCAAACGCATAGTAAACCACAAAGGGGCAGCTTCGATCATACAGATATTGTTGTCATAGAAACAAGACGTACGTGCAGCATTCTTTCTCTGAGCACACAAATGCTTTATCTCAGTGCTCCTGAGCACACAGACAGCGCTTTTCTGCCAGAAAGAAGAAGAAGAGCCTCTGTTGAGCTTCATTTACCAGGTGGGAGGTGTTGAAATGTGGATTCCCAGGTTGTTGAGACTCTCCACCTCCTCACCCTTTATGTGGACCAGGTCGTTCGGATTCACCTAAAGTCCACAATGATCTCCTTGGCTTTTGTGTTCAGGACCAGATTCATTGTCTGAACACCACTCGACCAAGTGTTGCACCTCCTCTCTGTAGTGTGCCTCACACCATAGTGGCGTCATCAGCAAACTTCACCGTAGTGTTAGAGGGGGTGGATGGGTGTGCAGTCATTGGTGAGGAGAGTGAAAAGGGCTGAACTGAGCACAGAGCCCTGCAGTGCACCTGCGTTCACTTTTTCATAAAAGCATGAAACTTGATACAGTGGTAAGATTTGGGGCCCTGAACATTTTCAGATATGGAGCCACATGGCGGCCATTTTACTTTCTGCCATAACTAAATTATATATTTTGTGTCATATCATATCTTATCAAACATGATGACACAGAAAAGGTGATGTCTACCCATACGTTTTGATGGTCAATGATTACAATGATACCATATACTACATCATAAATTGTTCAGGTGAAGAGGTAATGGGGAATTCAGGTATGTTGTGAGAAGGAAACCATATAGTTCAGGTGAATGTAAAAAATTCTTACACTTTTCATAGATGAAACATGAAACTTTGTACAGTTGTAAAGTTTGGGGCCCTGAACATTTTAAGATATCAAACGATTGCAAAAATGTCATGTGGTGGCCATTTAACTTTCAGCCATAACTGAATTATTTATGTTGCATTTATCTAGTGGCGTTTTTGTGATGGCTCCATCTCTGAAAATGTTCAGGGCCCCAGACTGTACATATATACAGTATATATACATAGATATATACATACATACATATATATGTATATATATGTGTGTATATATATATATATATATATATATATATATATATATATATATATATATATATATATATATATATATATATATATATATATATATACACCGATCAGGCATAACATTATGACCACCTGCTTAATATTGTGAAGGTTCCCCTTGTGCAGCCAAAACAGCTCTGACCTGTCAAGACATGGACTTAATACCTCTGTGGGTGTCCTGTGGCTGTGCTGTTTGTCACTGAGAGATGATGTACCGAGACTGGTAGCAATCTCTTACTTTTCCTTTCACTGGTGTTTTTCAGGCAGGACAGCAGGATGTGAGTCAACACTGTTTTACACCCCATCAGCTCATCATGTAAAGATGCCCTGACAGGATATCACAGCAGCGCATCTGAATCAATATTAAGAGGATGGAGAGGACGGAGCTCCAACCAGATAACATAATTACTTCTTATTACTGCCACATGTCGCTGAATCACAAGCAAAAGAGAAAGCAGAAATCTAGTTACACCTCGTTAGCATCGCACTGCCTTCAGATCAAAAATACAGCCTTGCCTTAATACTCACACACTTCATTTTACAATTTACTTAAAAAAATAAATGGTGGATAAACACTTTGTTATTGTTTCTTGAATTCTTAGCATACAGGTTTTATATTTTTTTCTACTGTTGTAGCTTTAAATTGTAAAAAACAAACAAAAAAAACATCTTATCGACTGTCTGACACTGTCACATAAGTTCTCTTTCAGGTTTTCCCAGCTTTACTGACGATTGATGATGTGATCACTGACTGAAATATTCAAAGCCAAGGTTGGCTTGCTTTACCTTTTTCTGGAAACTCGAACTTTTCACTTGAATTTTAAAGGTCCAGTGTGAAACATGACACATGAGGAACCATGTACTGAACCACAAATTGTGTTGTACGGGGTCCTCTTCCATGGAGTCCACAATGTTTCAGCGCCTTAAGTACATTTTTTTAATTGAGGAGGCAGCAGCATGAACAGTTACAGAGAACAATGCACAACCTTAGAAAATCCAGATCATAAAATACCGAAATTTGAGAAAGGTATTGCGAAAACAAAATCTTCTAAGAATGTGACAAAGAAAATGAGAAATCAACATGGAAAGATTTCATATCGTTAAAGTCCTGTGAGGAGAAAATTAGGTTATGGTGTTAGTAAACCTTGATGTGCTTAATTATCAAAACTTTCTCATACTTAAAATTGTTTTTTGTTTTTTAGTTTTTTAAAACTGTACCATTTATTTGCTTTTATGCTGAGAGTTAGATGAGAAGGTCACTGCACCTCACAGTCAGGAAGTAATTAGCTTAGTTTAGCATAAAGGCTGTAAATGGGGGAAAGAGCTACCCTGGCTTTACTACTAGCACCTCTTAAGCTCACAAGTGTAACATTTTATATTTTGTTTCTTTGTTAACAAAAATGTAAAAATGACAAGCTGTATATTTTGGCTCTTGCTCCATGTAGAGAGAGTGGTATGAATACTATAATCTAAAACAGTTTACAAGCGTATTCTATAAAATAACCATTTCTTTAATTTACATGAGTTTCAGGATCCTCCTAAACTGACCCTGAATTCAAACCCTAGTCATATCACTGCAGTTTTACTGTGCAAACCTCACAGCAGGATTACATGAGAGTACATCTACAACAGAGGGTGAGATTAAGTCACTATTAGTCATGTGGAGACTGAAACTCCTGAAACAAAAAATAAACTGCAGTGAAGCAAAAAACTTCATTCCTCACTCGGGTGCAACATAGCAAAGCATTTCAGCCGAGTCATGATCTGAAACTGATAGCCATGACTTGTCCTGATGCTTAAAGTCACGATGGTATCAAATATCTGTCTGGTATCTTCCATAAAAGACTCCCTTTTGTGTTTCTCTGTCTCATACTGCGTGCGTGCATGTGTGTAGTGGAATATAGGGCAGATCTTTCACTTTCTTCAAAGTAAATCCTTTAATTCTGACTGACAATGTAATTATGTGCCACAGTATTGATCCTAGAGAGGAAGTTCTCTTTCCTCTCCCTTTCCACCTCCTTCCTGGAGGATGGTCAGAGGTCAGAGGTCAGAGGTCAAGGCCAGCTAAGAAACATAATGTAGCTGGTCAGGACTCAGAGTTGATGCTTCGGATGTCTGGCATAGAAAACAGATTTCCCTTTTTGACTCTCAAAACTGCAGAAACAGATGCTGCAAATGATTAATGTAATTTCAAGTCAGTGATCAAAGGTAATTTCAACCCAGAGGCAATATTCGTCACTCCTCTAAGTAATAAATGAGGCACCAGACTAAACAGTATGTGTTATTTAAGCTCACTTCACCAATAGATGTTCTCAAACCAATTGGCAGAATAAATGTTGGCAGTGTATGTTTCTGCTTACTACTGATGTGTTGTACCTTTGTGTTTGATAACTAACAAACACTAAGAAATTTGACCATATTACACCAATTCTAAAATCCTTAGACAGGCTCCCGGTTACTCAGAGAATTGTCTACAAATCACTTCATGCCTCCGGGCCAAAACACATCTCTGACATGCTTTTGAACTGCCTCATGAATCATCCAGAGCCCTGCGGACATCCGGGACCAGTCTACTGGTCGTCCCTTGAGTCAAAACAAACAAACAACGTGGCTAATCACAATTTTGTTATAATGCACCCCGGGCCTCGGATAATCCCTGTTCACATTAGATAAGCCATGAATCTGATCACTTTAATGGCTAAAAGTTAAATCCTCTTAGCTTGGCTTTTAAATTGCCTTTGTTTTTTAATATGTTTTTAATTGTTTAATATATTTTAATATATTAAAATTTTCTGTGCACTGAAATGTAGAAGTATTTACAGTATTCTTTTATCTTTCATCATGCCTTGATTTGAACTGCACTAGTTTAATTTTAAATGATGTGTATTCCTATATTACCTGTACTTCTACACTTAGATAGTAAATCTCTCTCTCCTGCTGTATTCTCATTCTGTAAAGCACATTGAATTGCTTCAATGTATGAAATATGCTATACAAATAAAAATAACTTGCCTTGTACGTTCAATCTTTAATTTTATGTTGTGACAATGCTCTGCTTATGATCTGGGTAGGTCTAGACACAAAATTTTCGAAAGGATCACATTTTGTCTTGCCAACTTCTGTTGCGACAGGTGTTTTTTTCACATTTTTGAATGCCTTCTCACATTGCAGCTATCACGCCACTATCATTCCTTCCCTTCCCTCCCATCCTATTGTATTCTGACCCTCTCAGCATAACAATGGCCTTTATGTAGAAGTGGTTGTCTGACGTGGCCTTTCATAATTACACTTTAGCAAACTACCATTAGAAGATACAGACCAAAAGAGCGACCGTGTGGTTGGCTGTGTTGTAGACCACAGGCTGAGTATTGATTAACTCTGGATTTAATCATGTACTTTTGGGAGTTTTAATGAAGCATGACATCATGTCCTGCTATGTGATTTAGGTAGCACAGATTTTAATTTGACAGTAAGGCGAGCGAAGCTCCAACAGTTTTCCATGCATGCAGGTTATTAGACACTGACAGACTGACCATCAGAGAATACAGGACAGCCCTTCTGTCTCTCTGCAGCTTATCATCCGGCTCACATCCTGCCTTTCTCCCTGCCTCTAATGCACGGAGGAGAGAGCAGGGAAGGGGATCATTTGAAAAAGCTTGTATGTCTCTTGCTAGTCATGTAAACATTTGCAAACCCCACCGAAAATCAATAACAGAGAGGAGAAATTCCAGTAACTCTGCATCTGTGCACAGCTTGTCTTACAGCGGAAGTGTGGGCCCCGGTGACAGAAACACATTAGCATACGGAGCCATGAAACACAGTCTGGATGCACACTGGGGTTTGACCAGTTTGTGTCCCTTAATTTAGCTGTTTGATGAAGTAAAATTCTGTTAGAAATCTGGTCAGCTCTGCACTTGTTAAGCTCCCCTAGTTAATTGTTTGAAAAGAGTCATTAGATAAACAGAGAATTATCACCATCGCTGCAGAGCTTTGTAGCCTGTTTGGTTGAGGTCTCAGTGCTCTGATAACATTTAATGTGTAATGTGAGAAGACTTATAGATAAACAGAGAATTATCACCATGGCCGCAGTGCTTTTCTGTCTGTCAGGACTGTGTTTGTGTTGGTGTTTTTCTGCCCACTAGTGACCAAAAATAAATGAAAGCAGCTTTAAAGGAGACATACACCTGGCAATCATGTGAATGCCACTTGACACGCACCACCCATCCAAACACGGTTGTGGACCAAGTACAGCCCCTCATCACAACAGCACTACCCGATGGCAGTGGTTCCCCAGCAGGACAATGTGCCCTGACACACTGCAAACACTGCTCAGGAACAGCTCGAGGAACACAATAAAGGGCCCAAGGTGTTGACTGGGCCTCCAAATTCCCCAGATCCCAATCTGATCGAGCATCTGTAAGACGTGCTGGAGCAGGTCTGATCGATGGAGGCCCCACCCCCCAACATACAGGACCCAGAGGATCCACTATAAAATGCCCTGGTGCCAGACACCACAGGACACCCTCGGAGGTCTTAAGTCCATGTCTTGACAGGTCAGAGCTGTTTTGGCTGCACAAGGGGAACCTTCACAATAAATTGTGACATGGTGATGTAGGAATTAAAGGTGTGACTACTGATGATGTGTTTCAGGAGCAGTGTTTTCTGTGGGAGAGAGGAGCTTCTATTGGTGTGGACATTTTTGACTTTCATGATCTTTTACATGCACAAGAATATATGTAAAACGCTGAAGGAAAGGATGAAAACAAAAAAGCATTATAGGTCTCCTTTAATGATTTTTGAGCTTCTTGTGCAAAAGCAAGTATGCATAAAACTTATCTTTACCTACTAAACTTTATGATATCTCCTTGTTGAGAAAGGTCAGCCCTTTCAGCAGACAAGAACGTCAGTATTGGACGACTTAAATTCCACATTCAATGTTTTAAAAATCCCCAGTCTCTAGAATATTTGCAGATGGCTGTATGTTTAGGTTTGGATAAAGACGTTATGGCTAATAAAGTATGGTAATGGTTATGGTTATGGTTAGACTGCTTAAACACAGGTTCCTCATCTGTGAGAGACACAATCTTTGGCCACACATCCATCCACCAACCTGAATCCATACCCTTATTTTACTCCTTCCTGCACTGACAGTGAACGGTGGCATTATATTGTGAGGTGTAAAATTGTGCAATATGGACGAAAGTGTGAAGGATGCTGGACTTGAAAGGAATTATAGTTACTTGGTGTTAATATGTTTGGATGCTGCTCATCCTTCTCTTTTTCAACATACTTATCAGTGTCATACGCACTGGCAGTGACCACTGACCCCGATGAGGAGCCCGGTGAGTTAGTTTCTGACTCCGTGGAGCCACAGGTAACAGCCTTTCTGCAGTCCAAGGGCATCGAAGTGGACTGTTACACCATTGAAGCATGTCACCCTCTGGCCCGGAGAAACAACAACGACAAACCAGCCATAATAATGAGGTTTGTTAATAGAAAGCACAAAACTGCACTGCTAAAACAAGAAAGGAAGCTGAGGGGAACAGACGTCTACATGAATGAACACCTAACCAAACGTGATGCTGATATTGCCAGGAAAGCAGGATTCATGAAGAAACAGAAGAAAATACAATCAGTTATTCATTTCAACAGTAGAAGCCTGTATGCAAATTTCAACAACATTAAGGAATATTTATGTCAATTCGCACAACCATTTAACATCATTGCAATATCAGAAACATGGATCAACCCTGTGAAGGGTCTGGACTTTGAATTAGATGGTTATGAACTGAATTACATAAACAGGGAAACAAGACTGGAGGAGGTGTGGCTGTGTGTGGACAAAAACTTTAATTTCAAGGTGGCAGAGAGAATGACAACTGCAATCGGAAACTTATATGTTCAACAGTTGAAATACATATGGACAAAAAGAAGAAAGTAATTGTTAGCTGTATTTATAGAGCACCGGGTTCTAACATTGAAATTTTCAAGGAATTGATGGAAGAAATGTTTACAGTGTCGAATCAAAAGGTCATGTTCATCTGTGGGGATTTTAATATAGATCTGCTTAATCCAAGTAACCACAAACCTTTGACTTTATCCAAAAATCACCAGACCCAGCAGGATTACATCTCACTGTGCCACATTGTTAGACAACATATTTACTAATGTTACAGACAACAATGCAATAAGTGGATTACTGATCAATGATATCAGTGACCACCTACCAGTGTTTACAGTCTTTGACAGTGTAAAAACATCAACATATGTAAAACATCAACATTATTAAAGTTTGTGTTGTTTGCACAACATCTGCTGGAAACCTCACATAAAACATGTACAATCTAAACTGTCACGAAGCATCTCAGTCCTGTTTAAGGCAAAGCACACACTGGATCATGAATCACTGCACATTCTCTACTGGACACTGGTCTTACCGTATTTAAATTACTGTGTGGAGGTCTGAGGGGTAACACCTAAAAAAGCTCACTGCAACCACTTTTCACACTTCAAAAAAGAGCTATATGAACAGTTTATAAAGTAGGATATTATGATCACACCAACTTATTGTTTTTAAATTCCTGTGCGTTAAAGTTCAGTGACCTGGTTGAATATGAAACTGCACAAATAATGTATAAATCAAGAAACAGAATAAAGAGGGGGGTTATAATTTGAGGGAAAAGTTTAATTTCAAGATGCTAGCTGTTCGTACAACTATAAAAACTAAGTGCATTTCAATCGGCGGTGTGAAATTGTGGAATGGTATGAGCATGGAGCTAAAGCAATGTCCAAGCATGATCCAGTTCAAAAAAAGGTACATGGAGTTGATCTTCAAAAGATACAGGGATGAGGGAGGGCTTTAAAAATTGCTAGGTGTTTTCATAGATGTATGAATGTGTTTGTGTGTATAAAATATTAATATGTTATGAAATATAAATTTGCTTGTAATAACTTTTATAATAAGATATAGAAATTTGGTCAGTGTATATATATTATGTATATTATATTATAAGCTATGTATGTATATTTGTATGTGTGAGTGTATGTATGTACATTGATGTGTGCGCATATAAGTATGTATATGTACATGTGTTCTGCATATATGGGTGTGTATGTAAATATATTTATATATAATATGTGAATTATTAATTGTACATATAGTATATCGAATTTTATATAGTTAGATGGGAGCGTACAAAGGTACACATGTTCAGGAATGGAAGTAAATTGATTATGATTAATTACTGAGTTGTGGAGAAGGGGTAGGATTAAATAAGTGTATATGTCTTCCTACTCCTTTTCGGGCATGTCAGTGCTTGTTAATGGAATATATTTTGTAACAAGCTTTTCATTTTATTATGCCTTATTGTCAAAGTAATGTAACTTCTTGTTTTGTTTTGTTTTGTTTTGTTTTCACATGTCCGAAATACATGTGCATTCAATTCAATTCAAGTGTATGTAGGTTTTGTGTTGTGGAAGTGGATAGGGACTTTACCAGGACGTCTGATACCACCACAGGGGTTTATATAACCCATGATGCAACTGCAGGTTGGAGCCCCTGTGTGCTTCTAGTCGTGGCATTGTTTAATTGTTCTACAAAATGATGTGATAAGAATGATTTGAGAGATGCTGTGTGATAAATAATCCATACATAATATCTTAAGTATAAGTTAAAATTCTGCAAACATTGAGATAAACTCTGAAATCTAAGAAAATAATAAAAAACATAACTTTGCACTTTGTTTTTTGCTAGAGGAAACCAGGAAACTTTTTATTTTCACTGTTTCGTACGAAGACCCCCCTCAGCTCTCAGCATCTGTTGGCACAGCTTCACTACCTCTGCAGGAGCTAATGGCTGCTGCTTTAGAACTTGTAGAGTTTGGAGGCGGAGGGATTTTAGCAGAGCTCGTAGCAAACATTAGCAGCAGTTTCTTCTTTGATGAAAGCAGATGTCGACAAAGCTTTAATTATCCTCGCTTTTGAGGGTCACGTGACGCTGCCTTACAGCTGCTTGATGAGCAGCGATCAATCATTGAATAAACAAACAGAGCTGATAACAGGTGATGTCATGACATTTTTGCTTTTCAGTGAGGCACCCTTTATTAAGTGTTTTTAAGTTTTAACCAAGATCTTTTGTTAATGCTGAATTGCTGACTTACCAATGCTTTATGGATGAATTATAAACTTTAAATAAGAAGTGTTTGGGTTACCAGGTTGTTCAGGAATTCATCCTTTTCTACTATGTAATAATGCATCTAAAAAGTAAAGTTTATATCTGATTTAATAGTTTGTAGTATATGATGATGCATGAAAAACTGGTGGCCCCATTCCTTGAGGGTGGACACAGCTGCTACCTGAAGCTCTGCTGTGCCAGTGAAACACACTGCAGTCATCAGTGTGTCTATGAACAGAGGCCACAAGCTGTTAATCACCTCTAAAACCATTAACTATGCTGTATTGTAGCAGCAGGTGTCGATCTCCCATCTGTTATCTAAAGGCTTGTTGTAATCAGCAGGTTGGTGTTATGAAACTATAAGAAGGGAGCAGAGATGATGATTACTGTCCCCAGGTGGCAACCTTAATTAAAAACTCCATTTAGCAATGGAATGTAAAGGGGCTATTATGGATAATGACCAATAATGTGAGTTGTCTTAATGAGTGAATCAATAGCTGGCAGCTGCTCAGAAAACAAGTTGGGAACATTTTCAGAAATGTACAAACATGAAAAACAACTTTCATGATTCAACAAGCACAATTTATTCCCCCAACAAAAGTTACTTTAATTGGACTGCTGGTGTGTGTATCTGCCTGTATCCACCTCTATCTCCATATCTACATCTATCTCTGTATCCACCTTCTAACTGACTGATGATTACTGAATATATTTCAAGCGTGATTCCAGACAAAACTACTGCATGCAGGAAGTTGGGTTTGATTGAACTGTGTTTGGCCTCAACGTACAGTAGATGGCAGCAGTGAAACATGACCCAGACATTTAAACTGCCATTAAAAGAATGATGTCAGACGTCTTAGCTGCTTTGAGAGTTAGATATGTGATCAGCAACTTATTTATTTTGTTTAGTCTTTTGTTAAATGTCCTTGAAGATTGTTGTGCAAGGTTTGAATCATTGCAACTACAGGGACACATCAATGTGAGAAAAAAAACCAGAAATATTGCCATTAAGATTCAGAATCTCTTTTACAAGGGAGTCCTGGCCAAAACAGCTGCATACAGTTCCACATGAATCAAACAACAACTTAAAACAAACAACTTAAAAAATTTCACAACAAAGAAACAAGCGACTGACTTAAAACAAGCAGCAAATTACATCAAGACAATGAATTTACCAGTGTTCAGTAACAGGACACATGCATTCAGTGGACAAATAGTCCTTAATCCTAATTTTATTATCTTCAATACTTCAATAAAAAAAACTGATAATAAGTTTAAGGTGCCTCTGTAACTCACACCAGGATGAAGATGACAAAACTTAAAAGCTTTTTCACTAAAGACAGTTTGAGGAATTATATTAAGGTATAGTATAATGTGTGATAGTAAATAATCACGGGATGAAAGAGAAATCTTTGTTTGCAAACACAATCTTATGAGTTTAAATCTTGAGTTAACCTTTTTCATGTTAGGATTAATGTTGGCGTATCAAAAGCTACTTTAGGGGATAAAACAACTGATTTTAGTCTTTAAACTGCCAATTTAAAACACTAAATGCTGTTAATACTCATCTGGCTGCTTTTACATTAATGATTCAGTCTTAAATATCCTAATTATCACTCGTTAGACAAGGAACTTGTCCCCAATCTTGAAATTTGTGGCATTAAATCATGAAATTTTCATCACGTTTTGTCTAAAGAATAGTGTCTAAAAAAAAGTTTCCTTGCACTCCATATTGGCATATTGGAGTCTTGTTATGGAGAAAATTTTGCCAATTGTTTTTTTTAAAATGACAGTAGCTTGTATGATCTTATATTTTAACACATTCCAAGGAAGGAAGACGTGTTTGTAAGCCAGTCGGAAAGCACCAAAATAGAAATTTGAGCAGCTTCAGAATGCAGCTGCAGCATAAGTTTGGTCTGTCTGTGCAAAGTCAAGCAAAACAGCTTTAAATATGTAGTTCAGCTCGTGAGAGTCTGGAAAGAGGCATCAGATGTTGTGTAGGCAACCTGCCTCCAAAAGCCAAATACACTTCATACATACACATTTTTGGCCAATTTAACTGCTTAATTACTACAGTATATGTACATTTTAAAATTCTATTTTTTTATGGATATATATTCTAAATCACAAGAGCTGTTTGCATGTTTTGGTGCATCTAACTCCTGAGAACAAAAGAAATAAAGTGCATTTAAGGATTCATGAGTCTGCATGACTCTGTGGGGATACTTTGCCAGCTTCCACCCGCAATAACAACAAACCTCACACCTACTCACAACCAGGCTGTTTCGACCAGTTTCATCAAATTCTCTGCCCTTCAACACAAAGTGAAGTCGAAAACTGGATTTATTCATCCTGAAAAATGAGCAAACAACCTATAAGTGAGGTGTCACTTACAATCAATGCAATAATTCAGTACAGATCAGGTCTTGGATGCTGTTAGGAGAATGTGTCAGTTTGCATCATCCATTCATTAGTTTTCCATTCCCACATGAGGAGCGAGAGCCAATCCCATCATGCAGGGCGGAAGGGCTGGGAAACACTCTGACCAGTTCATCACAGGGCGAATAGATTACATGCCAACATCTTCACAGTCTCTAGTCCACCTGAGCTCTGTGTGTGAAAAGAAACAAAAAAGCAAGGACAACATACAATATGAATATAAAGTGACTGCAGCTGCTTTCATTCTTACAAATGCAAATAGTGCCTGAAAATGTGCAGAGATTCAGCAAACATGAAAAGTCCATATTTTACATAATTTATACAACCTGATTCAGCAGATAATGTCAGAGGTGTTGCCTCAGCAGCAGTTGTATTGAAGCACCGTGTTGCAGACTGCTAGCAAACTGCTTTCCAGGTATTGTTGGCCCTCTATTAGACATCTCTCTTTGACGGCTTTGAACACATAATTATGTGGGCAGTTCAGGTGCTTTGTGAGATTGCTCAAGGTTTTCCCTTTCAGTTCACGTCCACAAAGAGCAAGCAGAAGGCACGGAGCACTTACTCCAAATCAGTCTCACACAATGCTTTCTTTTTCATGACCGCTTGTATTAGGTCAGTCATCACAAATAAAAATGGTACATGTTGTACGAGAGGTGGGAAAAATAAGCCTTTTCTATATATTGGATGGCTTCTTTACCTGGAATTAAAGCTCCAAATATTCGCCTTTTTATACAAACAACAAACCAAATAACCACATGTAAGAGTGTATCATATAAACATGACATTTTTTAAAGGCTCAATACGTGTTCAAGTGTTTCATATGAAACAAGACACTAAAAATAATCACATAAAGAATTGGGCCCCATACCAATACATCCCTTGCCCCTACCATTTAGCACTATTCCTACTTTATTTTCCATCAGCGTCTAGGGTTAGGGCGTCCTGATTCCTGTTGGGATGGAGGGGTAGGGTGTGTTTTTCCAGAGGCACACTGGTCCTTTTCTTTAGAACAAGCATGAAATGATTGCTACCACTTTGCTGATGTCTCGTTAGCTAACTAGCTGGCGAGCTAATGTTACATTGTTAGTGCTGATTTGTGTGTGACAGTACAATTTAACTAAAGTCCAGCAGCCAGTTGCTGCAGTTGGAAACTTTCCTCTAATATCAGTGCAGGCTGCCAGGGTGGGAGCACAGGTTGGTCAAGTTAGCCTAGAAAGCACTGCTAGTGAACAGGTAATGAACTAGTGTTTTTTTTTTTTATTTGATGACTTGAGTGATAGCGTGAAGCTGTGAACAAACTGTGAGCGTACATAGTTTTCTATCTCCATCAGATGAATGGTAAATGGCATTGTGATGATGACGCTATTGTCACAGTAACGTAAGAGAAATCACCACAGCTGAAGACGGCATATTTGAAATGTCTGGTCGCCTCTTTCCCCTCCTTCCCCAACTGAGGGGCTTGAAGGATTGTCCCATTTCATAAGGAAAGATTTCAACCACTAACTCTGTTGTGAGGGGTAAGAGGGAACTCAAAAACTTTGAAATGGGACTGAGAAATGGTATGTCAAACAAGAAAAACATAAACAGTATTTGTACCATATTGGATTATATGACAATGTCACTGTTACATTACATATATTGGCTATATTTAGTCATATCATTATTTATTTAAAAGTGTCTTCTTTATTTAATATGGAGCACTAGAATCAAAATGTAACCACTTTGAGGCAACAGTCTTTCTGCTGACTGCAATGCTGCAAAATAGTCTCTTCTCTACGGCTGGCCATGTACACAATGATAAACCCAGAAACAGTTATCACCATGTCCAATGAAGCCACTGTATGACTGCAGCAGCTCGGCACCAGCAGCAGACAGACACAGTTAGCAACCAGCTGGAGAACACAGTGGAGCATTTGGCAGCTAAAGAGAGCAATATTTTTCTCAGGAGTTGGTGAGGAACAAAAAAGAAATAAACTGAAGCAGAATATAGAATCATTATTTTCATGCTCTTATATAAACTTTGCATGACTACAGTCACAAATCTAATGAGAAAATTACTAAGATATCTTCTTTAATAGCTTCTTTAATAACAGCTTCACTTTGCTTTATTATCATGACCACCATTATTATTTTGCTGGACTTTCTTGTCTTGTATGCATTTATTTTTTGTTCCATTTCTCTCCTTGCTGCGTCAGATATTTCTTTGTTATTTAGTCATTGCGATATATTTACTTCTATCATGGAGCGAGGGGATTTTTTAAAGCCCCATGGGTTTTCAACCAGAGAGGGGATTTCTCTCTTTGCTTGTTTCCAGTGTTTTTTTGTTTTATCCTTTGCAAAATTAGTTTAGTATTTTGGGGAAAATGATGGATCTTATTTCTTCTCTTCATTGTTTTCATGTGACATGGTTGTGTAGAATTTGGTGCATCGTTGGGTTCAATTCAATGACTGAAAAGTAATCATTTAAGACAATCAACAAATAAACTCAAAATGTCACAGTGTAAAGCCTCTCTGGCTATCATGAATTCAATAATATTTTTTGTTTTTCTCATTGTTGGGAAACTGATCAAACCTTTACTTGAAAAATGTGAACTGAGCATTACCAGTCTTTGTGATACAAGCATGTTCTTTACGGTGTTTTCTCTTAACAACTGTATTGAACTCAAAAACAATCAGTGTATGCTAAAACACCAGAGGAAACAAGAGGAGGGGAACCAATACATTTCACAACATGGCACAGCTTCAAGCTCTTTTTTTCCCTTTTGAATGGGAGCATTTGGATGCAATCCAAAACCATACTTTTGCCTCCTGGAGCTGAAAATGAAATTCACTCTTCATTAATGATCTCTTTGACATTCATAATTGACCTGGCGAGTCAGGTTGAAAAAACTATTTCATCCACATTTTCCATTTTCAGCCTCCATATAGTTTGTAACTAAAGTCTGCCTGTAAAGACGGACTAATGAGTAGATGAGTCTCCGTGTTCGGCATGATGAAGTTTAGCCACTTGTTAGCAACAGCCATTTTAAAGACACGTAAGCACTTTATAATTCAATTGTGGGACATTTAATGATGTATTTTATGTTGTAGAACAAAACGAGTAAATATCTTAGACCTGTAATAACCACAAACCTTATTTCAGGCATTTAACTGAAAACCAATTAAAAAACTAATTGACTGAGATGAGGGAACCGGATGTGCAAAAATGCCAACTGATTTCTGGGTTTTAGGATGACAAACAACACTACTCTATAGTGTCACTGGAAAAAAAATCACTTTTGTGCAGACTTTTGAAAAAAAAGAAAAGAAAATAGTAGGAAAGTAACTGCAATATTTCGAAGACTTAAATCATTAATTGTAGTTTATAAGAAACTGATAAACTGCAAAATAGTTATACAAAATAAATATGCAAACAAATCAAAATGCAATTCAAAGTGCTTTACAAGTGACTGAAAAAACATGGTATATTAAGAAACCAAAAACTGGTTTAGAGACTAATGCACACCAATTGCAATAAATTGAATAGTTAAAATAATAAAAGATAAAGAATAAAAGACAAAAACAAGCAATAAAATAGAAGATAAAATATTGAACGTAAAAGTAGATTTTTTTAAAAAACTGATAGAGTGATAATAATAATAACAGTAAAATGTAAACAAGTATAAAAATTAAAACCATAAAATTATAAAAGCCAGAATGAATAGATGGGGTTCATATCAGTATCATATATTTTCTGTTTTTAATACAAATGGTTTTGGCCCTTGTGGCCCTCCATACAGGAAAACTGGGGAGATTCATCCTTACAATGAAATTGTTGAATTAATGGCAAACTATTTTTAAAAATTCTATTTATGCACCATGGTAGCCAAAAGTGTATTCATTCTGCCCGTTTAAATTAAACTGCATAATGCAACGATTTGGGATTACTTCATTAATCAAGAACCAGAATCAGGCCAATTTAATTAAAAACGCACGAGGTGGAGATGAGTATGAGTAGTATGAGTATATACACTGTCAGCATCAGGTAGATTATGTGAGCTCCTTCCTGCTGGGAGAGGCTGGCTGTGATGTAAAAGTGCCACCCAGAGAGACGCGCGCGCGCGCGTGTGTGTATGTGGGTGTGAGAGTGTGCGCGCGCGGCGGATTCCCATCACAACCAAGATGGCGGCGGAGCGGACAGCCGGCGCGGCACACTGACTGACAGACAGAGGAGAAGAAGCCTCGCACGGTTGGACAGCTCGACTCTCTCAAAAAACAAACAAAAAAAACAACAACACCCGCACAGGTTACCTCACCTTTTCGGTACCGACGGTGCTGTGATGAAACAACGCCGGTAGACGACACCGGGCGAAGTTGTGTGCGGGGACTAATTTGACGTCCACAAGCGGGTAAGTAGGAGATGATGAACCGTTATAGTGACTGACTGGCTGACTGGCTGCTAAGGGATTTAGCGAACAGCTGCTAGAGCAAGCTAGAAAAATACCTCACGCTAGCTCTGTCAGCTCACTTGTGTATTTGTTTACATTTTTTTTTTTTTTTTGCGCGTGTGTTTTATGTGCAACTAACTGTCGCTAACGGTAATCCTGCCCTCGTTGCGTTTGACCCGATTCCTCTCGTGCTTCCCTCGCTTGCTGCCTCAGTCCTGGAGCTAAATATGTGCCACAGGTTGTTTGCAGTCACCGGCAGCTGGTGAATATTTCAGTCACCTGTGCTGCGTGACGTGATGCAAACACACACTGTTCACACCACATTCAACCTCTGTTCATCCGAGGTTATATCCAGCGCCTAGCGTGCAGGTCGTTAAGACCTAAAAATAACCCAAAACACTAACTTACCCTCTCCTTGTGCACCCCCTTGCCTTGCCTGAGGATATTTTAGATTGCTCAGTTTGTACTTTTGTGCCATAGCCTTGCTTGTAAGGCTTGTGGTACAGAAGGTGCAAAGAGAGTAATTTCACGATTTCATGCCTGGCTTTGTGAAGGACTTTAAAGCTGTCATTGATTGTCATTGTTTTTTTTTTTTGTTTTTTTTTGCAAGAGTTTTTCGCTGCAAAAAAAGCTATTGTGTAAGTCTGGGGGATGTGTTAACTGATACTGTGGTGCATCGCTGCACATATGTGAGAAAATGCCAGTGCAAGATGAGGAAAGTGAGCTCAGGAGGGGGAAGCATACCAGGGCCCTTATTCATCAGATGTGCACGTAATGGGTGCGTTTAGGGCTGGATTGTATGGCTTTAAATTAAAATTACAATAGTTTTTATACTATGCACTGTGATACTTTGAAATCTTCTCAAAAGGACTTCATAAATCTTAGGACGGGGCGACAGAATCGAATATCACAGTATGTTTGACGAAATAGGCCCTACTTCCATGTCAATATGGCAACAATATTGTAGGGATGACTATTGGTACTTTCACAAAATACCAACACAATGACATTTCTGATCAATAATCCTCAGTAATGTGGATATAATGACTTAAGTTTGTGAGGCATGTATTAGAAGAAGTCGAAAAGGCAAAATTTACGGCAAATTACGATATAATGATGCCCAAAATCTAAGACGATATATAGTCTCATATCATGATAATGATATATTGCCCAGCCCAAGGTGCCTATGATCATTCCTACGCAAATATAGCATTTATGAACTTGCACTTAGGAATTACAAAACCTATAACCGAAACCTTAAAGAGCTGGCTCCCTATATTGTCTAACTCACAGAACTGACTAACTGTCCTTTCACATTGTCAATATGGCCAAACCAGTTGTGATTTTCACCTTTTATAATGCCGAGGTGACGGCCATGTTGGTTTTGGTGACGTTTATTGAGCAAGTGTAGTTCACTGAGTGGTTTTACACAAAACTTAATGTTATCTTCAAGACAACCTGTGACTTTCTTGACTTGTGTTTTAATTTGACAAACATCAAATCAGATTTTTGTGAAATAAGATCCCATGGGCCCACTGGAAAGGGCAGGATTATATGTTATTATATATGGTTAATTGGGATGTTTCTGAATGCAAATGTCCCCTGAACGTGCGCCAGCATGGTGTTTTAGAACTTGTGGGATTTATCATTATGACCGTTGTGCGCATGTTTGATGTATCATGATTTTTTTGTACTAATACACATTTTACATTTTTTAATCCTGAGACAGAATTTAGAACTTTTTCTACACAATGTTGATAATTGAGGTCCCTGGCTGGAATGGTCCTCTGCTCCTTTCTGACATTACATCATTCTGACTAAACATCAGATGTGAGCAGTGGTGATGACTGCCATCCATCGAGGCTTGACATTCTGAGGGTTTACTTCCCCAAAAATTCCTCTCTGCATCGTTTAGTGGTGTCACGCGGGACAGGCAAGTCTGTTCAAATCATATATGCGACAGAAATACTCCAAAGCCTGTGATTTGAAATCCTCAGCTCCACATACCAGAAAGGTAACCCACACTCTGATCCCGTAAATCCTCTGCTTGCTTTTTTTTGGCTTTTCATTCAAGTGTTGGAATTTCTCATGGCCAGATTCTGTTGTTACGCACGTGATGGACAGGATGTTTTTCTTCTATCTTATTGCCGTGTCTGTTCATGTTCAGAGAGCAGAAGGGCACCCCTATTGGAATGCCACAGACGAAAATGAGGTATATTTGAGGTGAAGGCACTCTTGTCTGGCACAGGAGAGCCAAATGGCATGGACAGATTGTATAGGGTGCTTGACTGGGCTGTGAAGCCTTGTGTCGGTCCAAGAAGAGGATTTACGGCAGTGAGTTAAAGATCAAAGGACAGACAGCCAGACAGCGTCTGCTTAGCTGATTGAAGACCACAGGTATGCTCGGTAACCCTGGTTCCTCTCACCCTGACACCAGCCTCGAGGTAAATGCCTGCTGTCCACCTATAATTGACACCAAATGGCCTCCCAGTGGCAGTGGCTACCTGAGGCAAAGGGTGCATGTTTTCCCATCTTGCGTAATTCAGTGAATACAAACAAAGTCGGCAAATAAGAGTCCCACGTCAAAGAGCTGTCAGCTGCAGAATGTGAATGTTCACCCCACTCATGCTCGAGGAATATTCATGTATTTCACTGTAACTTGTTCTGCATAACACTGTATGTTTAATGCCAGAACTGGAGATTGTCTGAAGTTTCCTTGGCAGTGAGTGGAAGTCTGATGATGTAGTCTTCTGTGAAAGGTTCGAGTGTTTAATTTCCATATATCTCTGCAGTTTTGCACCAGAAACAGTGTGTAATAGCCACTTAAGATAAGATAGGATAATCTTTCAGTGATTTCAGGGGAAATTGTTGAGATTTTTTTACTTATTACGTATTGAAGTAACATGACCATACAATGCGTAACGTAAGTAATGTTGGTAATGAATGTATATTAGTAACGGGAGTAATAGAAGTAATGTAGTGATTGGAACCCAAACCATGATGTTTATTTCTGAACCTAACCAAGTATTGTTTGCCTAACCCTAACCAGGTAGTTATCTTGGCAAAACCTAACCAAGTTGTAAGGGTACGAAGAAGGTCCGGTACAGGTTTCACTGTTGCACTGCAATGGCCATGCTGTGTTGGGAATGATGATATGTCATTTTGGGAGATGCTGACAATTGACCTATTTAGTGGTTTAGGTATGAGGATAGGTTGGAAATTCAAGTGTTAAGCAGATATTTTCATTTGGTAAAATTCTCATGTTGTTAGTACATGTTATTATAAGGGGTGCACAGATAATTGAAATACTATTGAAATTGTAATATGGCCATGTGCAATATCCAAATTGCAGAAGCTGCAATTTTCTGATTTTCTGTTAAATTTGTGACAAAACAGCATTTAGAGCTACAGCGATAACCTGGCCTACAAACTTTGTCACATCATCATGATTTTAATAGTTTTTTTCAGTGAAAATGAATATTATGATGATCATTCCTTCTTCTCGTGAATCATATTGCATTTGTAATATCAGTCTAAATCATTGCAATATGATTTTTCTCACCATATCATGCAGCCCTACATGGTATATTATTTAATTTCATACAGCAGTGTATGTGTACTTTGGATATCACTTACATCAAAGTGGAGGGGTTTTTAATGATTCCTTGCAATACTCTGCTCTGTTCCCTGCCAGCTTGTTATATTCAGCTGTGGTTTATACTTGTAGTTGGAGGGAGTAATAGAGATGGTGATGGCAGAGAAGAGCAACAGAGCAAGAGATGTATATACTGAAAATGACTTGACAGTTACACTTTTTGCATTCTGGTCTATTTCCTACTCCTCTGAGTGTTGAAAT
The DNA here is from genome assembly GCF_040436345.1 of Pagrus major. Taxonomy (NCBI): domain Eukaryota; kingdom Metazoa; phylum Chordata; class Actinopteri; order Spariformes; family Sparidae; genus Pagrus; species Pagrus major. Next base: position 16,648,087 of record NC_133218.1, on the reverse strand, counting down.
TACTCTCTCTGTCTCTGATGACTTCTGCATGGTTGTTGACTGATGCAACATGGTGGTTGGTGGCTGCTACAGACAGAATCATGAATGCACACACAAAATATACGATAATCTGTCCTTTGTCAACGCAGATTATGTCAAACACAAAATATTTTAGTAACAAGACTTGTTGAAAGCAGATCTGATGTTTCAGTGATTCAGGATATTGTGTCAGCCTGAAGGTCACAGCACATTGTGGTTGCCGTTTTTATGCAATGCAGCCAAAAGGAGACAATGTACTAGAAAAGAAAATCTGCTATAGATTTGTATGCAGAACAACTGAGAACAGGATTACATGTTCCCAGGGAATACCACCCAAAAACACTAATTAGCTGTAAGCTCAGAGTATTGTCTGCCGGGAGAAAGGCAGGATGCGTCCTCAGTTGGTGGGTGGCATCTGGTGTTAGACAAGATGAACACTGATCTCATCATCTAAAGTGAGATTCATAACTCGTTGGAAAGTCATCTGTCTGAATACAAAAACAAATTTCACTCAGGTCAGTGGTTAGAGCTTTTACTCTGTGGGAAATCAAGCAGAAGTCTGCAATATGTATGAAATGAATAAACAAAATTTGGTTTTGTCAGAATAGTTTTAAGAATTGATTGACCCCTTTGAGAGCAGGGCAGGCACTCAAACTGAAAGGTAGACTGGGGAGGCGCACGTTTTGCTCCACCAGCACCAGTTACAGATTCAGGGACAGCAAAATACTTAAGCAGAGAAATTGGCAGAAAGAGCAGCATGGAGATACAAGTGCATGATTTGAAAAAGTGCATAACCTGCTGAGAAACTAGACACTGTAGATTAAGCAATTTACGAAAAACTATATATATATACATATATATGTATATATATATATATATATATATATATATATATATATATATATATATATATATCGATATATCTTTATCATGATATGAGACAATATATCATCTTAGATTTTTGTGTCATTATTGGAGATCGACCAAAACAGTTTTTTCAATGATGATACTAGGGATGCAACGGTAGAGTTTTCCCACAGTTCGGTATGCATCACAGTTTTTGGGCCACGGTAACGGTACGGTTTCGATATCTTAATATAAAACTACTCACACTAGCAAAGGCAATATTGCATGTAAAAATAATTAAAAGCAGATATAGTCAAACCACAAACCTTATTATAAAAATTTAACACTTATCTTAATTGCCTTCCATAAAAAACCTATGCAGTATCCAATCAAGTTAAACAGCAAACATTATTGTAGTATTGTATTGTACTGTATTGTAGGGCTGCTCGATAATGGAAAAAATCATAATCACGATTATTTTGGTCAATATTGAAATCACGATTATTTAAACGATTATTTTTGAGTTTGGAAACATGATGCATTTATTCAGCATTTCTCTCAAAAAAATACACGAAATGTTCAAATCGAAAAATACAAAATGTTCAAATCGAAAATAATGTACAAATATGTATCCAACTGTTCTGCAATTTCTATAAAACATTTAATGAATAAAATAAATATACTTAGAAAATCAAATAAGACAAACGATTGGGTGCATATCTTTAGCTATAAAGTATCCAATGGCAGCTGTTATTTTCTTGTGCCTGTCCGAATTTGACGGTTAAGGAATCGCATTATACAGTGTGTCTGAGATTGGTGTCTGACGCGCAGTATTGGCGAACTGAACCAGTGTGAACGGATAAGCCGGCGGCGCGGAGCGGGGGCGTATCGATCTGATGGTGTTCACTGTCTGATAACTGAACAGGTCCTTCACTCAACAAAATAGAGAAATGTCCCACAAAGCAACGTTACAGGACCAAACAACAGTATCGTAGTAACTGGTCGTGTCTTTGGCAACTTATATGAGGAAAAAAATACCACAGTTATACGTGAAGTGTCTGTCCGACCGACTCTTCGTCACATTTCTGCCCGAAAAACAGCGTCTGTCCCCGGCAAAAACCTTAAACTCACCAAGTGTTTGTCGCGGTGATTCAGCCCTCCCGACCTAGACTTGGTGAACTTTCCCCCAGAAGACAGCATCCCTCCCCGCGAGTGACAGAGTCAGACAGCGTCCTGTTTACTGATGGCGATTATGTAATTATGTAATTTCGAGAAAAACATAACTTGAGTGAGTGCCAGTCAGCAGGGCCACGTTGAATGCTTTTGGGAGGGACTGAATTGCGCATGCACATCTCTTTCAGAAAATCTCTAGGCTTACTGTACAACGAAAAATGCCAAATAAATCGTTTCAATTCGATTATATTAGTTTGGAGATCGTTTGACCCAAAAATCGAAATCACGATCAAAATTCGATTAATTGCACAGCCCTACTGTATTGTATTGTATTGTTTGCCTTTGTGTATTGAACCTAACAGGGCGTATTGAACGGTTCGATAAAATATTGAATATTGTTGCATCCCTAGATGATACTGATTATTAGTAAAGTGAGGGGACCAATAACTGATATTTGGAACCAAAATACATTTGCCGTAAAAAAATAAAATATTAATAATATTAAAATAACCAGTGGTGGAATGTAACTAAGTACAGTTTACTCGAGTACTGTACTTGAGGTAACATACAAGTATTTCCTTTTTCTGCTACTTCATACTTCCATGCCACTACATTTATTTGATAACTGCAGATTCAGATTATTCAGTGTTGATAGGCTATATCTTGTGAAGCGTAATCAATCAGAGTATTGTGGCTGTGACATTGAGTGAGACCACAGACTGAGAAAGGATGCTGCATCAGAGCCAACATAGCACATTTTTAAATTAACTCAATTTATCTGCAATCGGACACAAAAAACACCAATACCGAGAATCGGACAGTTGCTGAATATTGGGACCGATAATCAGCCATGACGATAACTGGTCTACCCCTTGTCATTATATCGTTATATGGTATAAGTGTCTTCATTTCCTGGTTTTAAAGGCTGCGTCACAGTAAAGTCATGTAATTTTCTGAACTTACCAGACTGTTCTACTTCTTCTAATACATGCTCCTTAAAATATTGGGATAATATTTGAAGGCCCTATCGCCCAGCCCTTGTCATTGCTTATATTGAATTAGAGACAAAGTGAGAGACAGAGCAAAATGAGCCCCCTGTTGGGCTCATCTTTTGCTCCAACTTTTGATACAAGTCTAATAAATTCTGACTTCATGAATGAAAACAATATCTTTATATCTATAAAGCAATAACTAATGCCAGAAAATTAACATATTATAATAGTAGCAGTTTCCGAGCAATGGATGTGGGAACTGTATTCACATGCAATAAAGACTACACTCATTATTTTTTCATTATATTAAAGTCTGCTCTGTTCCACTTTGAGGAAACTTTAGTTCAGTAGATTTATCAGAAACTTTCTTGGATGTAGGCTTGCCACAGTCGAGGCTCCACTGTTGAAGGCTGTAATCGTCTGATGCTTACATTATTCTGCTGCCGCCGCCGCTGCTGTGTGGTTTACTGGGTTCACAAGGGTAAAGGACTTTTCCCCACTCACTTCCATTTCTCCCCATCATCCAGACAGAGACTAAAGACATCACTAAATCAAAAGTGATAGACTCCAAGTTAACAAGCTGCAAATAAAGAGGTCACACTGGCAAACAAATGGGTATGTTTGTATAAAATTACTTTGTCTGACCTGAAGGCAAAGCACCAGCCTTAGGAGCTGTTTTCTGCCAACTAGGGAATTAAAAGATCAGGCTGGGAGAGGAGGCAGGTTGGTGGGATCGGGTTTCCTGGAGACATGGTATTAATTCTCACAGGGCTCTGCATTAGCACTTCCCTGTGTTGATACTACACACATAGTCAAGGTGGTAACCTCTTGTATGGGTTTTAAGTGTTTGAATTAGTATTTAATCTTACAGTATTTAATAAATATCTGTGTACTGAAATGTGACCTTGAAATGCATTTAAGGTCCTAACATTGTTTTCACTCTGTAGGTGTTTTTTTTCACCAAATTACCTTGATGTTTAAATGGTATAAATGTCACTTAAATGAGTGCAGAATCTTTAGAAGGCTCAACAAATGATCAACCGAAAATCAGACTGCAGAAAAGCATTCAGCAGTAAAGAAAAAAAAAAAGTCCTATAAACACCACTCCTGTACCTCAAACCACCAGTACAACTGGGCCTAAACCCCACTGACATGGCTGCTTGCAACATATTGCCCAGTCTTGCTTCAAATTCACACCAGATTTGAGATGTAAGTGGTGTGGGAGTGTTGTTGCAGTGTCCATCCTCTCAGTTCACACGACTCTGTCCTGTTATACAGCCATTGCTGCTCTCAGAACCAGTTATCCCTATTTTTAAAAGGACAGCATCAAACTCTTTTCACCAGGCTGACTAATATCAGAAATTCAGTTGACTTGAAAAAAGTCCAAATAGGCTCCAAGATGATTATAAAACTGCCTGGTTTTTACTATTTGATTGCATTATATTAATTAACCTGGCCACAGTAGCTCTATATGCACAAAGAGAAACTGGAAAGCTCAAAGTGAATCTGGGGGCCACGTTTAGTCATCATCAGACATGGTAAACATGGTCAACATGGTCAACAACATGTTGTATTATCTCTCTACAGGTGTTATCCTGTAAAGGCTAAAAATGCACAAACTATAATGATGGAAAATAAATTCTTAAGTATGGTTTAAGTAGTTTAAAAACAATGCAGCACATTTAATTTTCAACCATGAAATGCTGTTGACTACACTTCATGGTCAGAAGGGCTGCACAATTAATCAAAATATTATCATAATCGCATTATGGCTGAGGGCAACATCCAAAATGCAAGAAGCTGCTATTTCTGTAGAGTGCTTCAGAGGTGTCCTTACCTACGTATCTTTTTCTCCAGATGTTTGTTTGGTGAAGACCCCCCAAAATGTCACATTATTGATGATTTCAAAAGCTTTTTCAGTGAAAATGATAAAATTTGATGGAAAAATCAGAATTCCCACTGATAGTGAATTATATCACAATTGCAGTGTCCGCATTATGACTTTTTTTTACATTTTTTTTTACATATCTTTCCACCCTAGTATTAATGTTAAAACGAATCAGCTGTTGTGTTGTTGTTTGATCTTTTAAACTCAAATATCGATATTGTTATCCGCCTTAATGATTCATTTCTGTCTATTGACGTGCATCCCTGAGTCATATCATTTGATGCATTTGGTGGAAAAGGAAGCTTGTTTGTTCCATGAGCTGGACAAGAAACACATTTTTGCTTTGTTTTCTTTTTTCTAGATGTAATCAGATGGTGATGTTAATAGGATCAGTTGCTGGCAGGGTAAAGTCTGTAACTGCTGCTTCTCATCCTGCTGCATCACCATTTATCATGGTTGGAGCTTAATTATCCATAACAAACACATCACAGTCTGAGAGACAGATCACTCTGAACCTGAGACGAATTTCAAAACATCTTTTGAAATTTAGGTCAAGACCTTGTACAAAGTTTTTCAAGGCACTTGGTATGCTCACTGGTGCATTCACACTGAAGCACCTCACAGTACTATTAGCATATTCATGTTTGGTATAGGTACATCCCAGCAGTGCACAAATTGCTAACCTTGACATTGTTATTTCCATTTTCTACCCAGTGATTTTCCTCTGTATGTAGTTAATAGCATTATGAATTCTTACATTTGTCACATTGCTCATGCAAAGGCAAGTGTTAATGGATAAAACCACAGTGCTCGACCCCAGACAACCTCCTCCTGCTTTGATAATTGCTTAACCCTGAAAATTTAATATGAAGTCAAGGAGTACTGTTCTGCAGACAAAAATAAGTGCCATAGCAGCAGCTAAACCTTTCTTTCCATTGAATAAAGCTAAATATTTTCTTGTACTGTAACCTCATTGCTTGCTTGAAAGTAGTATTTTTGCTGTGCATTTTACAAAGCTCAGGCACTTCACAGGGTTTGCGTTTACAGGCAGAAAGTCCCATGTCCTCAGTTATTCAGGAGGCGCCCTCTAAGCCTCTGCAGTGGAAATAATGAGTGAAAAATGAAATTGAAAGCTTCCGAGGTTTAAGGTACTTGTTTCCCAAAGGCATTTTCTAACACAGTGACAACACCCATTGAGATCTTGTTAATGATTAGTACTATATTGAATTTCTGAAGTAAAACCTTCATCTCACAGTGTCAGTTGTAATTTTGTTTGAGCTGCTTAAAATAATTTTAATTTTAATGTAAACTGGTTGTTGTAAGTCTTCTACTCTTGCAGAAAGAAAATGGATCTCATGATTTATAACTCCTTCATCCAAAGTGTTCGTGATGCTCCCTGTTTAAAACTTCTTTCATTTAAGTTATACACCTATCAATCCATTTTCTTTTTAACACAGACTGGTTGAAGGAATACAGTTACAGTTACACAGTTATCCCTCTGTGTCACAGTGACGGACCAAGAAAAATGCACTTATGCAAGAATGCAAACACGAGACAACCTCATGAACAAATAGTCACACTAATTAAAAAATACAGCAATCTAATGCAACTGTATCAAGTCACACACACATTCACTCCTGTAAGAGCAACTAAAGTGCACGTTCAATAATAGTGGTGGTATTTAAAAAAAATTAACAGTGATACAAGGAAGAACATGGTTATCTGCCAAAAGAGCTGGCAGTAGATAGCTTTTCTTTTTGCAGTACCAACAATTAACGTTTGTCATACTCTCAAGCTTGTTGCTCATTCCTCTGTGGATATTTAGCTTCCTTTTATGTCTGTGTTTTTAATTCTTTTGATTGTTGTTTTTTTAGGTGTGAGTAAAGAGGATGAAGCTCTGTCAGGATCAGCAGTTACTCCGGTAACGTTGAACAGCTTGAGTTGCGTTTCTCTTGGCCTTTGGTTGAATAAGTTAAATAACGAGTCAAGTGTCAGATTACACTTTTACATGGAAAGATTCCAAACTTTTTATTCTTATTTCTCACAGAGGTCATGTTTCCTAAAAACAATGTTACATGACCTGATGCTGAAAGGCAAGAGAGCCAAACACCCACCCCTCTGGGCTAACTAGAAGCAGATGCTTGGCTAGTGAGGCTTCCTACTGGCTCGTGTTTATATTCTTGAGCACATTCCTTTTCACCTCCTCCACGTGTCTGCCCTGCTGTGGCTGTCTCTGTGCAGGATGTCTTTACAGCTGGAGCCGAGAGCAGCGACTGGGCCATTGGAGACTCAAACGAGAGTCCCTTTGGTGCGTTTCATTGGCCCCCGGTTCTCGTGAACTCGTGACAGCTGGAAATCGTTCCCTTGTCACGTTGGCTTAAACAAAACCCTTGTGGAAGCGACTGAAGGCCTGTTGGGTCTGGACATCTTATCGAACTCCTCCCTGAGCTCCTGCTGTGGTTACAAGTCAGTGAGTTTGGGCTGGGAAGCTTTGTCTATGGCTCTGGCACCAAGACCTTCATGTGGCCGAGTTTAAAGTTTCTGGGCCTGTGGAGCTTTCCCATCAAGTCTGCTTCTCTACCCTGTGTGATTACTGGAGAGTATCATACAGAGCCCAGATAATCTGTGCATCCAGCTATGACATTTATATAACTTTATTCAAGTTAACCACATCATTTAATGTACTCTGCATTCAAATGCTGATTTCAGCTTTACAATATAGTCTGCAAAGTCTTGGAGAAAACCATGTCTAAAGGCATTTGTGCTGAATGAGCCCAGGTCCTAAATGATTCAGAAACACATAAATATTATCTGTAGTGCCCCAGGACCACTGTGAAGGGCTCCAGTGACCTTTTTTAAAGAGGCTTGTGGTCTGAGTACATCCTCTCTTAAATGTTCACAACTTTTATGTTGGGAGGAATCTTTGGGCGTTTACCTCAAGTTCAAGTCAAGCTTTCCCTTCCAGGTCAGTCTGCCAGGGGAGAAGTAGGGCAGCCAGCGAGTTAAGATATTTGGATTAGACCACTTAAGCTGTGGAGCAGGTTTTTATTCTTATGTGTCAGGCACTGTGTGAGTCACAGCTCTGCATCTTTTGGATGCAGTTCCTGGGAGGGAATCCAATAATGATCTGAGCATGGAAATCCATGGACTAGATATATAATAGATGGGCTTTTCTCACTGTTATGCCTTCTCAGCACTTTGTGTAGTGTTGTCACGCTGCTTGAATTGTTAACTACAATACAGTATTGATGATCGATATCATTTTCAGTATCACAGGGAAAATTGACATTGAAGGTATAAAAGTTTAGATTTTAGGCTGTAACATTAACATTAAATATTATCCTCCCGAAAAGTTGGTAGGCTGGTGGCCAAGCAGGGTTGGTTGGAGAACCAGCTTGTCACTCAAATGTGAACTGCTGGTTCACCTGAAAGGTCAGTCCACCTTAAGAAAGCCTGGGTCAAATTTGTCGCTAACTGCATGGCTCAGCCCACTCACTTTAATCAGCAGGTGGAAAGAAAGACATGGCTTGGTTTAAGTCTTTAGGTTGTAGCATTTATTCACCAACAAACAGCCTCAACTGTACACATAACTGTAAAACTGAAAATAGTTTTCTTCTTGTATAACACATTTTAGTTTAATAAACATCTTAAAAATACGTAAAAAAAAAAAAAAGAAAAATTCCATGATGCTTCGGCTCAGGCAGTTGGTTATTTAATAAACTGGCGGAAATCCTGCCACTGTCTGAGAAGAGACAGCCTGTGTATTGATCTTGCAGAAATGAGTATTGAAACCGCTTCAAATATTCAGAATCGATTTGTATTGAAAAAGCCGTATTTTTGAAAACACTACTTCAGCTTCTGGAAAAAGAAACGTTAGCTAATTCGCTGTGTTGATTTCCTCTATTCTTGTATGTAGGGCAGGGAGAGGGAGCAGTTTGAAGACAATAGAGGTGGTTTGATTTCAGTGGGAGTATATGTAACATATATATAAATGTAATCGTTATGTAATGTGTGCCACAGTGCTGCTGCTTTGGTTTGTGTTGTATTTATAGCAGGCTGACAGCATGACGAGGATGAGTATCATTCTTTGGTTGGTCATGTGGCTCCGTGGTCAGTCTGTCGGTGAGGTGACACTGCAGAGCTCTCCACTGCTTTGCATCCATGGGACTGAAATAAATCAGGTCAACATCTATCTTTTGTTACAGTTTTGTTATAACTGAGGAGTAGCTTACTGTTTCTTACTGTGGGCTCCATAAAATAATACCCAAGTCTGTTTTGTGTTGAGTCTCGTGCAAAATCCTACTGGGTCAATAAAGCATCAGTTATTTGGTCGACACCCTGTGTAATTTCCCCTCGTGCTTCAATATACATTGCATATAATACTGTAGTTAAATTTTAGTACGTCCAACATATGCTTTGAATATGTTTTAATGAAGAACAGTTGAATTTAGATTTGGTGAATAGTTTTATGTCCTGCACTCGACAAAACCACACATGTTGACCACGTTAAGTTTTGGCCTTTCATCGTGCCTGTGAAATACAGGAATGTGACCCCAGGACCTTGTGCTGGCACACACACTCACATAAAGAACTTCATCAATGTCTCGCCTCTTGTTCAGGCTGTCGGTCAGCCTGTCAGCCCTCACACATGCTCACATGCAGGCTTTATTGGAGAGAGTGTTGTGAGCACGTGTGGAAGTGCAATAGATTCCTGTTTCTTGTCCCCCACTATAAACTTCTAGGGCTGTACCAAATAATTTGAAGATTAATTCAAAACGTTTACATTTAGAATTTGTAACCAGCACTAAATGCTGCACCGCTTTTTTGCACGTCTATTCTACCATTCTGGAGAAAGTTGGTTGATTGTTGAGTCTCATTCCCAGATCCTCAAATTACTACGCAGACTCGGACCGAGCCAGGAATGAGACTCAACAATCAACTATCTTTTTCCCCAGAATCACTCACCTTTAATGGGGCGGTCTAGCAACAATCTAATGGCACCACGGATTACATATAACAGCAAAAAAAAGAATATTTGGGCTCTGACACTATTATAGTATATTTCTTGAGTCAATAGACAAGAAGAAAAATCTAATAATATATCTGCATTGTTGCTTGGCCCCGTGGCCGTCTATTAAATCTGATGAGTCACTTTTTCAAATTGAGAATTTTGTTTGAGGATTTTTGCTTTACTTTTTTGGTTGTAATCATAAAATATGATGACATACAAGAAAAAATGACATTCGATACTAGGATCATACTTGCGATTCATGATATCCTGATAATCATCAAGATGCGCTTAAAATTCCTAAAATGGCACAAAAAATATACTGGAATCACTACCTTACATTTTGTTGAGAAACAAATAGCCTGTTGTTATTGCATCACATACTGTATGCAACACAAATCTTTTTTCTAGTGAACATCCCATTTAGAATAATTCAGGAAATCAGTATAGGACTATACGTTATCAAGCTTGACAAAATCTTTTATCGTCCCACCCTTATTTGATTGAGCCATGAGCTTTTCCCACGTATCATTTCCTACTTCACTTGTGCTGTTGTTTTTCCTGCCCCAGCTATTGTATCACTCCACCAAAAGAGCGGAAGACATTAACAGATTTTTGGATCAGGGTTACCACTTGCACCAGTTTCATTTTGATATAAGAGAGAACCCTCTTTCATATTTTGTGTATTTTGTGTGGTGACCAAGTACACATTCCTGAAAGAGAAGTGAGCACGTGTCCCATATCCTGTCCTCTGGGTGTTACACCAATGTGTTGTAATGCGAGTGTCCCAGGAACGTTTATGAGTCTGCTCTGTGTGTTGGACAGGAAGTTGAACGTAGACTGTGGTCCAGGACTCAGGATGCTGTGCAGATGTGTGGCTCTTAGATCTCCTGTGGTCACTCTCAGTTATCCCCCAGCTGAACTGAAGGAGCGCTGCCAGTATTTAGTATTCAGTATTAGGCTTGAATGTCCTTGTGCCATGTTAGGAATAGAGGGACCAAAGGTCCACCCAACTCTCCACACTCTGTTGCCTTATCAGGGCTGACCAGACATCACTTGGCACAGAAAATTAGTGAACTGTGACTGTCTTCTCATCAGCTGTTCACAGGGAGGAAGTGATGAGGTGAAATGTGTTTGTAATTTGAGAGCAAGGGCCAGAACACAGTGTACCAGCGTTTTCTCGCCATCTGTCAATAGCTGGAAGTGAAAACCAAAGACTGAAACATAAATTTGCTCATTGTCGGGACATAAGCTTGGCTCATTGAGCCTGCAGAGATTACTTTATTGTACCAATGAATACCCAGCTTTAATTAGATGTATGTAAACAAGCCCTTTGCTCTTCCAAATGTCGTGTGATCTATAGACAGAACCACTCATTAGACTGTAAAAAGGCATATAGAAACAAAACAGGAGTTTCAGTCTGTATGATTTTATATACTGAAGATAGCTGTTGTTATATTTATGTTTCTAGACAGTCGGCACAGCAACATGTGTCACAAGGACACTGACATGAAATGATTACGACTACGGCTGATCAAAGACAAAGACCAAAAATCACAATGTGCAGATGGAGGAGCTTCCCTGGTAGAGGTCAGAATCAAGAAAGATTTGGTCACTTTTTGTATTTGCAGTGGCAGCTAAGGTCTTGTTAGCATAGCATCACACAGATTGGAGTTGGCAACTTTTTTACCTTGCCCCTGAGCCAACACATGCACTAGCTAACACACCCTGCTAATTAAACCTCTCCTCCCACACCCTCTTACAGCATATGGTTGGAATCACAGACCTTGTCCACTTGAATTTGGAATTAAATTGAGCAGAAAGTCTCGGATTACAAAATCTGCTAGAAATGGTCACTGACTGTGACACCATCTTGGGAACATTTTTAAAGAAATAAAACAGCTTTCACATCCTTCATATGTCATCTGTGTTAAATGACGTTGTATATGAGAGACGTGTTTAATTTGTGACCTGTTTCTTACGTCCAGTCTGTATACTTGCTGTGCAGTTGCACTTTTCTCACACCTCCTGATTTCAGCTGTCATGAACCCAAATGTGTTCTTGTGTTTTTTCATGACTGACCAGGAGAAGAGCAAAGGTACCGGCAGGGGTGAAGTTTCATTTGAGCCAACAGAGACAAACTCGTATCCAGGAGGCTTGAGTGTCAAGAGGTTGAGTGATGAATCTGGTCACTGAGGCAGACTGAGACTTTACACCACCACACCCAGAGGCTGCTAAAGAAAAAAAAGTCCACTGTAAAACAAAACTGGCTTACAGTATTTCTTTGTTCTTCTGCACTTCAGCATTTTGTTAGACCTTTATGCAAAATGTAGATCTGCTTTGTCAAAGTATTATGTGCATAACTGCTCTTTAGCCACACACTGTCACATCAAGGTTAGGGCTCAAGGCAATAATGTCTGTAGACTGAAAACATAATTTAGGATACAGTAGGAAGGAGGACAATTAATATATTTCATCATGTTCAGTTTTCCATCAAGTTGTCAAATAGAATATACATATGTTCATTTTGCGTCACTGTAGACAATGTTTTTGGCTTCATACTCTTGGAGTGAAAACTTTTTTTGATCAGTAAGAAAGTGAACACTGCCTGAAGCTGTACAAAAGCTGGAGGCTCTCTTCATTTATGTGACATATAGTGTAGTGAGAGTATAGTAGTATAGAGTTAGTTGATATTTATTATTATTACACAGTTCAATCCAGTTGTGTCACAATGGAACCAAATCCACATAAAATCAAATCAAGGAGATTTAAAAGTGTCTTTTTTAAAGAAGGCAGCAACTCAAATTTAACACATTTAACACACATTTTATGGCAAAGCCTCAAGAAGCTGCTCTTGAGATATGCTATTGTTTCTCCTTTCGCCATTATTTTTGTTCTTCATTGTGTCTTTGGTCTAAAATGTTAGTCGTATTGTAGACTCTGACCTCAGTGCACCCAACTCCTCTGTGATCATGACACAGCAAACAATCGGTGGTCAATTGGAACGCTACTTTAAAGAAACAGTGATCTTTAAGATTCACTGGCTGTCCTCAGAGGGTGAAAGTGTTTCCAGAGTCTCCCTCTGTTTCAGAAACAGAAAACAGATGATGATGGCAGTCAAACAACATAATTCACTGAAAGCAGCTTTTGATTCGTTGCATTTTACTGAGGGTGACCTAGTCATTGACAAATGTCCTGTGTGTATTATTTTCTACTTTAAGGTGACATCTTGGGGGTTTTCTGTAGTGCTAACCCATGACAGTTTACCTTTTTGTCTGTGCTTCTTCAGAAAGTGTAGATGATGTTGTGCAGTCAGGACATGCCCTTCACAGGATAGATTAAAGAAACTGATATTTGGCTTTTTATCATCTTGCTAATAGGCTCCATGATATCACAAGGCTTCTAATCAGTGGGTTTTTATGTGGGACCAGCCTGTAATTGAGGCAGAATGTCAAGTGTAAAGAAACACCTCACTGCTCCCTCTTTAAAATGCATATTCAGGTCTGTGAAGTCAGCCAGGCTTTAAATGTGCTCTTTCAGTTTTTAGAATTAGACCAAGGTTCACAACTCTGAAAACTAACAATGTTCTGTTCTCGGCAGAGTGTTTTGTGTCCTTGAGCCAGGACGCTGAACCTTTAGCTGGTCATGTGAACTAAAGTCAATCTGATCAAAGACCATCAGCTAACTGCCTAAACTGTAAAGGGCTGCCTAACACCTAATTGTAGCCCCTCTCTTCCTCACATTTTTACCCTCTCTTCTCATTTGCCCTTCTACTGGCCTCCACTAGTAAGATTTATGACTGAGATTTTTTATTTTACAGCTATAGCAAGGACACAAGAACCGTCTGTACCTGCTACCACAATGAAAATCAATCTCTCCTCTCTGTCTATCTCTCCCTCTCTGTTTCTCTATGTCTCTCTTCCTCTCTTCCTCTGTGACTGTGCAGGCAGTTGGCGGGGATGGGAGATGATGGAGGACAAAGGCCCTCGTGTAGCCGACTACTTTGTGGTGGCCGGTCTGACGGACCCGTCCAAGCCGTTGGACCAGGAGATCCACTTTGATGATGTCTGCCACAAGATGGCAAAGCCAAAGGCGCCCATCACTGATGTGGCGGTGGTGATCCGCTCAATGGGCGAGGAGGTGCCGCCAGGGTTCACTTGCATAGAGGAAACACCAACTGGCCATTCGGCTGATCTGAACAATGGTGGCCTCATGGCGCCCCAGATCTTCTTGTGCTACAGGCGAGGTCGCGACAAGCCACCACTTACTGACCTGGGGTAAGTTCCAAACAAGTCACTATCTTTTGTTTTTGGATTGTTTTTTTTGTGTTCAAACAAGGCAACAAAACATGGCTAAGAGTCTACAGCCATGCTAATGTTTCACAATGGCAATGCTTACATGCTGATGTTTAACAGCTAAAAGGAGCCAGCTGAGGGGGTTCGGCTTCTAATTAGGATGCCTCCTGGGTGTCTCCCTTTTGGAGGTTTTATTGGGCACGTGAACTGGGAGGAAATCCCGGGGCTAACCCACATACCTCATCTGCCATGGGAACACCTCAGATCCCTGTCTGTAACACCCTGCTTAGCCTGCTGCCACCCTTACCTGACACCGTAGAACTGGAAGAAAATGGATGGATATTTAACCATAGGAAAAGACCTGTACATGATCGATAAAAAGTATTCCTGCAGTATGATGTAAATCTTAGCCATGTCACTGGCCTGCAGCCCCAACTCAGTTGTAGCCCCTAATTGACTCAAACCAAGGCTATGTAGCTAAATTGTAAAGAACAAATGATATCTGCCCAACCGTCAGTACGTGAATGACGAGAATTTTTCACAGTGCTTTTAATAATCTAAAATATAATCCCAGTTCGCTTAGAATTCTGTGTGAGTTTCAGTGTGAAATTTATGATGAGAAATAAACTGTAGTTGCCTAATAAAAAAATAAGTGTAAAAGTTTTCTTCTTTGTCCCTATATCTTCATGGTTACATTGTAAAACCAGTTCTGGACAGCTGCACTGTAGAAAAGCGTTGGCACTGGTATTGCATTGTGATCACAAAAATCTAGACGAAGAATTTATTTGTTCTCATAGTTACTAATGCAGCTCTTAATCTGTATAATCACAAAGTAAGTCTGGATACTTGGCTGACAGTCATGATGGTATTACAATAAAGGCACTTGTACGGAAAGCTGGCAAGCTTTTACTATTTGGGGAAGAAAATTGGTATTCTGAAACAAAGGTGCATATAGGCTGACAGAGACACATTTTTGAATTGACCTTGAGTTGCAGTCGCTGATTCTGCTTCATCTACAGTAGAATATATTATGATAATGTGGTTGATGGAAACATACACTGACTCGATTTTTATTTTGTTGAAATTGCAAAAATTCACTTTAAACGTATGACGTTTCCTGCTACATTGACTTTTCTAGACTTCTTTTCTAAACTGAAATGAATCACTGTAATGAAGTGCACAGTCTGAGCTTCCTAATCCAAACAGCCATATTATTTATATATTGCAACATGTTGCTGTATC
This sequence comes from Pagrus major, assembly GCF_040436345.1. Taxonomy (NCBI): domain Eukaryota; kingdom Metazoa; phylum Chordata; class Actinopteri; order Spariformes; family Sparidae; genus Pagrus; species Pagrus major. The sequence continues at coordinate 16,632,625 of NC_133218.1, read as the reverse complement.
AATTATTTGTCTTATTCATAGTAATGATCTGCTGCTGCTTGTGGATGCTGTTTCTATAACTGGGCTCAGCTTTCTACTTACTATAACACTCTGCCCTGCGGTTCCTTGCAATTGTGAGTGAGGAGTACAGTTCCTATCCAAAAAATTCTACACCATATCATGTCTGTTCTAAAAAGCTGAGGGCTCTGACTTCAAAAAGTGCTCTGCTATGCCTAAAAATTCCTCCTGTGTAGCAGTTTTCCACAACAACCACTTTCTGTCTGCCTTGCAGCCGTTCACCATTGTGATTTTTGCAACAGTGGTGGACTAGTGTGAGGCAGCACTGTGTTACAGGTGTCCTCCTCAGCAACATCCTTTGAACTGGAGGAATTCAATACTGTTTGTTCAGTGCTCTCACACCTCTGGCTGACAGAGGCAGGTGGTGACAATGCTAAGGAGGCTCATACTGGCCTCTGACACTACAGAGTGCAGTGCTTATCAGGCCCTGCTCAGACAGTATCAGCAGCTTTGTGTGCTGATAGCTCAGAGGGGCTGCACTTCCCAGACATTGGTCGAACTAATGGGAAGCTGACGTGTGTGTTTGTTTCTGTGTGTGTGTGTGTGTGTGGCTATCATTTATGTCCATTTTACTTCTGATAGTGAATTGTTGCTTAGACTGCAGAGGGAATAATTAGTATTAACTGTTGCCAGCAGCCATATTAATATCAATTTGACTTCAATAATGAAGAATGGAAATTAATATGAAGAGCATTAGCACCTTCCAGGATTCCACCAGGAAAACTGGTCAGCAGAGGCAGAAATCCTCCCAAACACCCAAACAGCCAAACAGTAGCCACACTCAGTAAATATATGACATTTTCTGTGTGAAATAGCACTTCTGTGCCCTTGTTTTATTTCACAAGTCTTTTTGTGTTTTATTATGTTTGAAGTGGTAATCATGGTCCAATCTAGCAAACACAAACGCAGGTTAAGGAAGAATGTCAACTGCATTGGTCTGATGGCAGGGATTGCATCGACAAAATTTGGTCTGGCCTGACAGCAGAGAAAGTGTTGTGAGCAGGGCAGAATCGCCACAATAATGAGCACGAAAAAACAGACATAATAAAAAGTCCCACAGCTGGCCACTTTAAATTCTGTTCTCAGCTCTCATATAGTTCCACAAAATGCCTGTTGAGTTCCACTTGAAACCATAATGGAGGACAAGTGCATAATGGAAGCACAAGGAGGGATGGTTAATATTGCTGCTACTGTTCTGAACCTCTGAGTACTCGTCCTCTAAGTGCTTTGTGTGAGTCTCCTCTTGGGCCTAATTATTATGCTGTACTGGGTTAATATGTTTTGACTGACTGTACTGTACATAAACCTACATTCATATACTGTATGATGACTGTTGAATATTACAAATCACAATTTTGATTTGGTTTTAGGATCATAATTGAATTAAGTTGTCATTAAAACATCTTAATATGTGGTTAAATATATTGCTATTTTTGGCTTGGATTAAAAAAAAGAAGATTTTTAGGTATTAGATTTTTTTGGGGTGTGATAACCATTTCAGAAAATGGCATGGTTTCACGTTATCACGGTATAGTGCTTAATTATAAGTTCACAAAATATTATGTCCTGATGGACTTGAAACTTGATATAAACTTGAAATATACATTTTGAATAGCAATATATATGAATATGATACATTTCAATACTGTAGATAAGCAAATGTACATGGTATGATAACCATCAGTTTTTATGCCAAAGTATACCTTGGAAACGGTATACTGCTGCTACCCTCATCCCAAGACATCATTATGGTTAAATTATGATTTTTTTGATACAATTATATAAATACAACTCTTCAACACAATAATGTCTATTATAATTTTGAAAATAATTGTGCTCCAAAGCTTACATTCAGGCCAAGGCAAGCTCCAGTTTAAAAAAAAAAGCAGTCATACCAAAGAAAAACAAAGTGTTATTTTTCACTCAGTGATTACTTCACCACAAGCAGAGCTGCTTGTCAGTTTGGGTTTAAATGCAGTTTAAACCGGTTTAAATGCTCACTGTTTATGTGAGCTGAACGTGTTACCTGACATGGAATCTGGCATTTGCTGCCAAACTGTCATTCTTGTGACAGGAGGTATCATTACAATGAGTTGCAAAGAAACTAAAATGTTGACTTACAGTAAGTGAAACAGCGGAATCTGCAGGTTTTGTTTACTTGTAAGTTTCCATCAAAGACTTTTGCTCACAACAACTCAACAGAACTTCTAAGTGGAGACTTCTGTGGATGTTCCAAGGTTATTAAGTTTAGTGGTCTTGAGCTTGAAGATAAGGAGACTGTGCACTCTGACTGCCACTTTATAAGCTCATAGACCTGTCTCTCTGTCTCCTTTTTCATGAATCGCATCAATTCTGCTTTGCTGGTTATGAGGTGCAAAGCAGACATTAAGCTTATTCAACTCCATTCTGTCAGCCGCTGAAAACTGGGACAGATGCCCATTTTTAGACTTAAACGTGGAGCTCCACCTAATTGGCCCAATGAGATCATGACGGCGCATTGTGTTGATTAATTCTACATGGTAATCACACTAATAACTACACGCTGATGTGGAGTTGTGTTTGGCTGACTGCCGTGTTCTGCCTCCCCCCACAGCGTGCTGTATGAGTGGAAGGAGAGACTGAAGCAGGGCTGCCACCTCATTCAGACCACACCCTCCGGTCGTCCAGCCAACATCAGCGGCAATTCCTCCCAGCGCATCTATGTCACCTACCGCCGGGCGCCCGAGAGCCAGCCCCACACCGCCCTGGCCGTCACTGACATCTGCATCATCATCCCGAGCAAGGGAGAGACGCCACCACACACCTTCTGCAAGGTGGAGAAGAATCTCAACAGCAGCATGGTGAGAGAGACGCTGGTGTACTGAAAATTCTACACTACAAGCTTATTGTCATGACACTGCTTTTAAAATGTACTTTATACATTATGTTTGGTGAGGTGTTTCTTGGTCCAAAGTTGGGTCTTAGTTCCTGACACACAGTTGGCTGTTGGCCATTGTCAGTGAGCGTTCGTGGCTGTAGTTGGTGCGGTGTGTCCTGTACCGTTGGCACTGGACGCCCTTGTCAGCACCTTTTTGGCCCATTGAGCATGTAGAATCAGTGGCGGCTGGTCAGTGAGAGAAATCACTCTGATCAGTGCATGAAAAGAGAAAAAGAAAGGGAAAGCCTTGAGCCTGTTGTTGTGGTATCCACGATTTCACCTACTAAGTACCGTTTCTCTTCATTTGCAGACATCTTCTCAGTTAGAAGCAACTATATTAGTGAGATTGGTGTCAAAAAATGCTGCTTAATCATAACAATTGCTTGTGTATTGGCAGAGAGATATTTCCTGTCAGGCAGGTGCAGAACGTACAAGCTCGTAGGCCGTTGGCTGTAGTCTTTGTAGTGTGTTCAAGTGCATCTTGGAGACGTGAGGCTACGCAACAGTCGGCCTTTGTCGTAGCTAGTTCTTTGTGGTCAGTTTGGTGAGTCAGGTCCTTTAGTTTCTCAGTCAAAAATAAAGGGCTTCTACTAGGGTGGCCATTTTGCAAATACAATCAACAATCACACAGAGGAAAGATTTATTGAAGAAAGTGCGAAGAAACCAATTTCTTCACCCAGAGCAACAGGATGGATACACGTCATGCTGTGCAGACACTAGTGTTGTCAAAAATATTGAAATATTGATATATATTGATTCCGATATTTGAATTAGTTCTAATACTTGTTTTCTGCTGTATCAATAGACCAGTACTACCTGCGTTTTTTCACTCTCCTCTCTGACAGCAAGTTTATACATACACTGCTGTAGTACCCTTTCTCCAAAAGTACATTAACTGAAATGCCTGTTCTTACACACAGTACACAATCCTTGTCATATTAACCTTTAATGAAAATTATTATTTTTTTTACCTTCAACCTGTTGTCACTTTTATTGGACATTGATATTTTCTTAAGGTATTTTATTGAAGTTAGAAATCCTATTTTTGTGACAGCACTAGCAACATTGACAAGCTATATTTTTGTCCGCATATGGCAAACTTTCATAGCCCATACCCTTTCTGATGTAGTTGTTAAAGTAAATTCTTGAAAATGAAGGAAATGAGTAGAGGTTATAACTGAGGTAGAGGGTACAGATTGAGTATAAGTGGAGACCCCAAAAAATGTCAAATTCTTAAGTACAGAGTAACTTGAACATAACAAGGTATTGACATTCAAGGGTGGATGTTTGTTTTTTAGTCATGTCAGGACATTTTGAGTTCAGTAGACTTTGGTACTCATCCATTCAGAGCCTTCTCTGAAATTCAAAATGTCAAGATATTTTTTAGCCAGACTACTGAATCCTCAACTCCACTCCGATGCCTCACTTTTCTTAAATCCTTCTCCACACGTTTTAAAGGAGAGACTTAAATTGGTAATATGAGCTTTCGAAATACAGTAAGCAGTACGAGATGACATTGAGCCTTATTGCCATGAGTATGGATAAGCCTGACAAACACTGAAGGCTTTAGCTGCCATACTTTCTTTGGTTAAAGTTCAGCTGTTTGATTTCAAATGATGTAGTTGTGTTGGCAAAAAGGTCTAGTGAAGCCAATTAGAGCTTCTCTGTGTCTTTTGTGTTGAAACTTATTGTTGAGTTGTGAAGTACAGAAGATGAGGAAAAAGAATGAATCTCACCTGCTTTTTCTTTTTTCTCCTTAATTACAGTTTGTCAGTAGTTAGGAGAGAGGATTCAGCCCCTAGGCGAGACACTCAAATTGGTAGAGCATCCAATTATGGAAAATTGTGTAAAACCTTTCTCTACTGCCTGAGGAAGTTTATTAATGCTGCATGTGTTTATCCTGATCCAGTCTTGTTTCTTTTTGAAGAGGGAGGCAGAGTCCCTCGAGCTTTATGGCCTCTACTCGTGTGTTTGGTTTCCACCTCACCAAGTATTTGTGCTGTCGACAAATATTTCTGTCTATCCTCTGCCCTGTTGTATTTTCTATTTTACTTTTTTCTCTCTCTCTCTCCCACACACAAACACACATTAGGATACTGTAAAAGTCCTTGCTGTGTCAGCTTGGTCCCCATTTGCCATAGCATACTGTAGGAAAGGCTACCACAGTTTAGAAATGTTGTTTGATGTGTTTGGCTGCGCATGTGTCTTAAAATCTCTTAAAGCAGAGAGAAAGTGTGGCAGGAATTTCTTAGAGCTGGTATATAAATCTACAGAGACTTGCGATGCATGAAGGAGAAACTTAGGCACCAACAGTAGAATTGGGATTTAGCTACACTCATTTTTCAATCTGACTAATGTTGAAGTTGTGAAGATCATTTTTTAATATCTCAGCACAGCTCTGGGTGCATACTCTGTATCGAACTGCTGGTTTTTAAAGTTTTATTGCATTTTTCAGACAATCTTCCCCTCACATTGACTAAATGTCACAGACAACACAATGTGTTTATAGATGTATCATCACCTCTCTACATGCTAATGGTTTAATGACTAGATGCAAATGCCTGAGTGTGGCTGTAATAATAATATAGACTCCACTGTTATAGTGCTTTTGTGCCTTCGCAGACAAAGAGCTTTACAATTGCCTCTCGTTCACAATGGCTCAGGAGCAGCATCTAAATACTGCACATTCTGCAATCAAGTTAAAGAGACGGCATGAAGTTGTAAAACCATTGACACACGTGTTTAAACGTGGATCGGACATGCATCCCGCAGCAAAATTGATCCCAGCCTCTGTGATTTGCTAGTCGCGCTGTTTCAAATCGTGCTGTTTCAAAATGTGATTTCGATTTAAATTCAATTAGTCATTCAGCCCTACTGTGATCAACTAACTACTGCATCTGCGGCAGTTTTCAAGTCTGTAATGTTTTTCTAGAAGTTGCTTTTAGAAAATCCCCAGTGGTGTAAAGTATCCATAATTTGTAGCTGAAAACAGTCACTTTACACCTAGCTGATAATCTGTTTCCCTGACTTCTGGGTAAAAATTCCAAGTCTGTTGCTCCTCTGACCACACCCAGAATTTACTCAGTAAGGTGAGAACTTAAACCACTGAAGGCCAGCGAAAACACAATTTTCAGTTGGAGTGGGGTTATTCTTTAAATTGCCCTTTTAAAAACATTACGTTGACTTCTTAAACTTTAACTTCCTAAACACTGTGTTTTTATATTTTCATCAAACTGAGTTATAATTTCAGTTTTGAAAGGCAGTGACTAAACTACAAATTTGATGGAATTTTAGGTTTATGCATTTTGTGGCCTGAGTCACTCATAATGGACAACATGCTGATTTCTCCCATTTTTGATCTTGTTTTCAGTGGGGCTCCTCTGTCTACCTGTGTTATAAGAAGTCTGTGGCCAAAACCAACACAATAGCCTACAAAGCAGGTAAGCCTTCCTAATTCCTTAACTACCTGTGCACGCAGATCCAAATACGGATGTGGACCCCTTGATATTAAATGACCATGTTGTGAGGAAATACTTTTTAGATTTTGAAAGTAAGTTTTTGGTGTATGAATAATATATTTGACAAGTTGTAGTAAAAATTAAGTTAATTATGAAGTGCTAAATATTTATTGCATTGAAGTTACTGCCTGTTTCTCTATTTTCCAGCTGTGTGTTGTTGTAGAAAAGTAGACGAGGGTCTGCTGCAGAGTAAACTAGCTGCATGCGGACATTCTGCTACAGCTGTAACTTGTTGAAGCATGTTGATGCCTGAGATTAGAGTGATGAGATAGGCCTCTGCATGCCACTATTGTTCTAGTATGAAGTTAAAGGGTTTCAATGTTTGCTATCAATTTAATTGTAATATGAGTATAAAATATAATTGGCTTATTTTACATTTAATCCATCTGACTTTTCAGTGCGCTGACAGAGGATTGTCATTTAGTGATAACACTGTTGGCTCAGTGCTGCTGTGTTTGGCACAGCGTCAGATTGGCTGGCTGATTTTTTTGTTGTTCATGTCTTGAATATGCAGCAGACTGTGAATGGAGTGATTCTATCTGTTTCTCACTAACGCTTGAGATGATTCAGCTCACGGAAGTGAAGTTTATTTTCAACATTTCAGGCCAGGAATAATCCTGCACGCATCACGCTTTGAGCTTTGGAAACTGCCGTGTTTTGCAACATCTGACTTCATTTACAGACAAATGTGAGAGTTTGATTCTAAACTGAACAATCTCAGTTTGTTTTGTTGGTGGATACATGGTTTTCATTTTGGAATAAAATATTGTACATGTGTATATGTATATGTAGAGCCGTGCCTATACAACGCAGTGTTTACAATATAGTAGCCTAATCTTAAGGGATAAGAACTATCAGGAACCTCCTGAAATGATACTGTCAATTCTTAAAGTTGTATTAATTGATATATCTTATATTAACATTCACATATTTTATATAAACACATTGTAAAACGTATTCTATGATGTATCATGTTGTAAAATCAAATGACTACAGCACATGTAATGCAAAATGGGTCACTTGCACGTAATATTCCGTGACAATTATCACCAACTTTGCAGCTCAATGGAGCAGATTAGCTTCTTTTTAGCCCATTGTTTGGCTTTAACAGCACATTTGCAGTTCAGTGCTCTCATAATCTCTGTTTCCTTCGGCATTCGGCAGCTGATTCCAGCTGATAAACCATTCACTACCTGCCAAACACCACAGGGCAGACAGATAAAGTGAGCAGCTAGCTGGTGAAGAAGGTGGAACATCAAGCAGCTGATGAACCAGACATTTTTTGCATTCATCAGGCTTACACAAACATCTACTTGCCTGAAATATTAAGTATGTTTTTGCCTATATAATTAGAAGTATTCAGAGCAAAGCTTGCAGACATACTTCCAGAGTCTGTTGGTAAAGTAAAGCAACAAGTTGCCCCCTTTCTCAGGGAGCTATTCATGTCTGCATTTGTGAGTATACTGCATTCTGAAATCAGTGAAAGAACATCAGACATTATCTCTTGTCTGTTTGATCCATACAAAAGGCGAAGTTTTAAAAACAACATGAAGGGGTTACACTGGGGTTTATTTGCCAGACTATTTCTTGGCAAGATAAAATGTGATAATTAGTGAGCTTTAGAGGTGCTTTGTAGGTGGATTTTGATACCTTTGGACAGATTTCATCTTGTGTCAATGTTTCTCATCACTACCATATTTGTTTTAAATAGAGCCGCAACTAATTTAAGTTATTTTCATTGTTGATTATGTTCTTGATTGATTAGTTGTTGTCTATAAAATGTGAGAAAATGGTGGAAAAATTCGTTCAGGGTTTCTCAAAGCCCAAGATGACATCCTCAAATTTCTTGTTTTATCCACAACCCAAAGATATTCAGTTTATCCACATAGAGCAGTTAAGAAACTAAATATATTATTAATAATATAATATTATTCACATTTTAGAAGCTGGAATCAGAGAATTTTCTTACTTTTCTTGAAAAATTTCTCAAATCGGTTAATAGATGAACAAAATAGTTGGCATTTAATTTAAAGGGGGTCTATGTAACAATTTGAAGCAATTTACATGCATAAATCACTTTATTACTGACCATATGTGAGCAGATTGAAATGTAACATGAAAAATGAGAAGTTTCCTGACTCTCTCAGTTGCCTGTACAAGCCTGTTTAAGTTGTTTAATGCGGCTCAATGTGGATTTATTTGTGAAGGACTTGGTTTGGATTTTCCACGACAGTCCATAGGATCTGACTTTATACACGTTCTCAAATGCCTCATCTCAGTGCCTGTCTCCGCACTAGCTAAGGTTAGTTTAGAAATGAAGTCTGCTAACATATAGTCATGTGTCTAGATAGTTCCACAGAGCCCCTTTGATAGTTGACAACTAATCGATTAATCTTTGCAGCTCTACTTTTTTCCTTTATCTGGAGAGATTATAACAATTTATAATTAAAATGGGACAAACTGTCCCTGTTAAGCTGGCAAACAAGCCTTCATGACACAGCAGTTTTTGTTTATTTATTCCATCCGGAGGCTGTGCAGCTGCAGGTGTTTTCATGATGAAGAATTGTGTCAGATTATTTTTGTGACGTATTTAATGACAGAGCATCTTAAGAAACGCATTAACTGTGGAAAGAGGTTTAATATTCCCCCACAAATATGAATATACACTTTCAAATGTGTATTTACATTTTAGAAATGGACCTTTGTAGAACACTATAGACTTTTTCAGCCAAAGTTAGCTGCAGCACCGTGTTGAAAAGTGCACAAACTAAAATCACTACTTCATTGTCTCTTGTTTGTGTCCACTGACAGTGACTAATGATCCAGAGGCCTGATTACCGAGCACTAATTGCTTATTACAAAGCCATTCGTTTCTAGTGAAACACTGACCCAATAAAGTTGTACATTATCATTGGTGATTATAATACATTGAACTTATTTTGTTTCATTTTCAGCTGAGTGGAAAGGCAGTTTTGCATCTACATTAGCTGTTAATTGATATTCACAGGGGGTTTGGTTCCACCTAGCAGCTCTTGTAATTGAGTTCTCAGTTTGTTTATTTTGTGTTTTTTTTCCCCCCTGTTAGGTTTGTTCAGCAGATATCCAGAGGAGGACTATGAGTCATTCCCTCTGCCAGAATCTGTCCCTCTCTTCTGCCTTCCCATGGGGGCCACAATTGAGTGCTGGCCAGCAAACACCAAATACTCCCTCCCTGTTTTTTCCACCTTTGTCCTCACCGGAGCCTCTGGAGAAAAGGTAAAATGGCTGAATGGATAGATTAACTCTTCCACTTTCTTTCTTTTAATCTTATCCAGACAACTAACAAAACACCTCAGTAGCAGCATCAGATATAAGAGGATGCCAGTGACTGTTAGACCTCATCAACACATACTAACTGCCATCTAAACAGCTGACACAACCACGGAGTAACACACTATAGTGGGTCATGAGAAAACCACAATGCTTAGCATGCCAGGAGGAAAAGTGGGGCAGGCATGCATGGTGCCTTTGTCAGGTGAAAACATTGTAACTCCACAACTTGCGTCTCTTTTTTTAGCCTATTGGCTGAAAATAGTAGTAGATAAAACACAAAGATCAGAGTGAATAAATATTTAATGTATTGACTCTTGAGACAACACTCACACACTCACTCACATAAAGTTACACACAAACAACCGGGTTTACTTGAACACTAGTGTCCTTGTTACCATTTTCTGGTTTCATAGACCTTGATAAGCTTTTTGCTGCAGCTGTCTTTACCATATTTCATGCAATCAGAATATAATATAAACGATGTAATGATGGTCTACTTGATCAAGTGAAAGTAAGTCTTTCACCAGTAATGGGGGGAGAAATTGATTATTTTCCTCGTTCTCCATTATTGCTAAGATGGATTTATTATTTCAGTTTTGATTATTTATTCTCATATCTATTTAATTAATTAGATAATGTTTGTTTGCATATTGTAACATATCTGAACACTTGTGATACAAAAAACTTTCTGAATGTAAATTATCAACTGGGGAAGTTTCATGGTTCCTCTGTAGGGTCTCTCCTTAAAACAGCTTTTGATTGTACATCAGATTAGTCATAATACACTAGACCAATCAACATGCAACAGCATGTCACACACTCACTTAAAACATATCATTCTGCAGATCATTTCAGAGTCCTGACATCAAAAGTCACAAACATCACATTTTCTGACAATCTACCCTAGACAGTCTGTCCATTGTGTATCAGCATGTATAAAGCACCTTCAGGGCCTATTAAATTTCCAGTCATTACCCATTATCCACCACGTTTGATTGATTGAAGCAGCTTAGATCAGTCTGGGAAGTGATCCTTTTTTTTCAGTACTCTGTAACTGTGCTGAAATGTATTTCTGTTTATGATTTATTCTAATTTGTCTTCACATTGTGGTTTGTTAGATATGATTCTGGAAAAATACTTTACATATTATACCCCCAATCTGTACAACTATAAAGGATGCATATGTGCATATTTGTCCAAATTACAGTTGTGTATAGTGACTTATGTGCAGCCTGGAGAAGCACACTTCCAGCTTAGGCACCGCATATACGAACAAACAGACATGCACACATAGTGTTGGTTTTCAAATCTAAACACAAGCCCTTCTCCGCTGTGATGGTTTGTGGGTTTAGAAAGAGGTCCAGTTAGGATGAGAATCGTGTTGACACATATTAGTGAATTATGTGGTGAAACACAATCATGATTGAAAACAAATAACAACCAAAGCGTACTGATGTTTAGATAGCAGTGGCTCTGCTCAACAAGGCCAGTTAGGGGTCAGCAGTGATATCTGGTGCCAAACCCTCTGCGGTCTGCTGCTGAGTCAAGTTTGTATGTGAACAGGCCTGTGTGTGTGTGTGTTTGCATGCAAGTTTGGAAGGCCTGCTGTAACACATGCAGGGGGATGTTTGGTGAGGACAGGGTGTACGCTGACTTGTGTTTTACTGGCCAAGGTCAGAGGGAGACTCAGCAGGACTCTGGCAGTCTGCAGACCCTGTGTTTAACTGAGGACTCACCTGATGACCATGTGTACACACACATTACATTTTCATATATATATATTGTTGGTTTAATATTACTGATGCATAACATGTAATTAGTATTGAACTGTTGCAGATGATCTAAATGTATCAAATTTCACCCACTTTATAGACTGTTGGACAGTTTAATTTATAGTAGGGCATCATATTTTAGAAACTGATCATGTTTTGTTAAAAAAATAAGAATATGCAAAGTAATAATTAAATATAGATGTCAGATAAATATAAGCACTATATTTTCCTCTGAAATGTAGTTTAGTAGAAGTATAAAGTAGCAGAAAATGGAAATACTCCAATAAAACTCTAAAACTCTACTTAAGTACTATACTTTAAGGTGCTATATGTAAGAACTGGTCACCTGTTGAATTCATACTCCAAACAATAGGGGTAGCACCAGGGTGGCTAACTGTATTCTCTTTATGACTGAAGCTACTGTTAGCTAGTTAGCTTAGTTAGCCGTGCAGCTAGCTAGCTAACATTTTTACACCACTAGCACAGGACCTATTGACCGCTGGGAGAAAGAGGTTTTCAGGCCTGGGCTAGCTGGTTAGCATGCTAACATCTGTACATATCTCTACAATGCAATACCTAGACATCTTTGACGTAATGTCAAACTGTTATTTCTTTACATTCTGTTGATAATTGTAGTTAATTTTAGAATGTTTAAAACTAAAATCTTTACATATTGCACTTAAGTAGTTGTGCTCTTCACTGATCTAATATCTTCATTATTTGAAATTAAACTCAACTCAAACATGAACTCTTGCTGTACCCTAATCCTAAACTATCCCAGATTCTAAATTTGAAACATCAGTATGGTAGCTGATTAAAACGTGCCTGTTCAGAATTGGGTGATTGCTTGGCCTCTGGTGTTGCTGTTTGCAGCTCTCTCAATATCATCGACCTGCAGAGCCAGGGAGCGCTCCCACAGTTCTACTCTCACCATTTTAGGTGTACATGTGCACCACTAGGACCATGTCTCTCACTTGCAGCTTTCCTGAGAACTGCTCATCCAAACATCTTTACACTCGACACTGCACTTCCTGAGCCCTCAGCAATACACCTGCCAGGTGTGAAGTGGATAGGATGAACAGCTCAAGAGAAAATCAAAGGACAGACAGACAGACAGAGATTATTTTTAGTTAGATAATGCTAAACTAAAGAAGTTAGAAGTTTGTTTTATTTTATGGTGTTATATACAGGTTGTGTATGACAGAAAACAAACTCGTGTTTGATAACTGTGGATAGGTTAAATATATTTACCTTGAATAAGCAGCAACACAGCAGTTTTGTCTTTTAAATATGCAGGTCTGATTGTCATTCATCTCCATATTTATAGAATGGAAATACAATGCTGTTCAACAAATAAGGCTAGTTTCTGAACATAACACAAACACACAGACACACAGGCATCCTCAGTTCAGCCATCAGCAAACAAAGACATGGGCCACCTCGGTCCCTTTTGGGAGAAAATGTTAAAAAACGGATCCGCACAGGCGACCAGCAGATAAGCCAGTTAGCTTTGATCTGTTCGTGATTTGGGAAAGTCTCAAGTTTCCAGGAAGCAGAGGGGATTTATTTGGCCTAATGCTGCCGCTGGCCCAGATAACTGCAGTTTGTTTGGCCACAGATGGCACTCATGGTATTGATGTTCAATAAAGGTTAAGCAGCACTGTATTATACTTACTTTATTTCTATGCCTATTGATGTTTTCATTTTTTTAAGAGTGTAGGGATCATTCAGAGGACTGCATAGAGGTTTATAAACTGTCTGTTCCTTTTAATTATTAGTCGGCCAGCTTATCTATTTCTTTTCTGGAAATTATAAAGAATGTCAATAGGTTTAAATTTGTGTGTATGCCTGTGTGTACACAAACATGATTAGCGGATTACTCCTCAGAAAAGAATTGGCAGCTAGTCTGAAAATTGTTTAATTGTTTCACTTGTTTTGTTTTTGTTGTTGTTTAAGCAAACATTTGTTAGTTCCAGCTGCTCAACTGTGAAAATTTGCTGCTTTTCTTTGTCATATATCATTGGAAAGAGAGTAAGATAAAACAGCAAATTTGAAGTTGAACTTGGCAGATCACTTGATGAGGAAAATAATTGCTGGTAGCAACCCTACGGCTAATAAGTACAGAGATGTAGTAGATGTAGTGAGAGGAACATTCAAGGAGAGTCTTAATGTGGTGATTTCTGATCTGTACAGCACACCAACAGCAAATGCTTCACAAGGAGACTTGTCACATCATGAATGTACACTGCTACACAAAACTGTAACAATGAGACTTATTTTAGAGATGTGCTGTTACTGATGTCTCAATAACCCTGCTCTGTGGTCCATATTGTAAATGATGTCCCCTGTTTTTAGGTGTACGGTGCTGCTATTCAGTTCTATGAGAGCTACCCGCAGGAGTGTCTGACTGATAATCAGCTCTCCCAGCTGGGTCTCTTGAACCCGGATCCACACAAACCCTCCTCCTTCAACACTACAGAGACAGCCACCGACAGCACCACTAATAGCACCATGACCCCACGCTCGGTTCACACCAACAAGTGCATCTGTCTGCTTTCCCACTGGCCCTTCTTTGATGCTTTCCGCAAGTTCCTCACATTCCTCTATCGCTATTCCATCTCCGGTCCTCATGCCCTGCCCATCGAGAAGTGAGTTTATCTCTTAATTTAATAATTTTAAGCTCTTTTAAGTTCTTGCTAATTGTTAATTTTACTCATTGTTCTTTATAGAGAAGCAGATACATACAAGTATTCTGTATTCCCATTTCTAATTTCTCTCCCCCAGGTTATATAATGAACATAGATTTTATTACACTTCAGAACTTGCATATGGATGATCACATTTTTAAGTTTCCTCCAATATCAAAGTTACCCAGTGATTGTTGTCTGTTCATCCATGGGTACAGTACATTGCAAATAAGGAACCTAAAAAAAAAAGTCTTGGCTCCAGAGCTGTTATGTGGTCTTGCTCACCTGGAGGTTTTCAATTTGTCATGTTGGTTCCCAAATAACCCTTTTTGTTGGTGTAACTGTGTTTCCATCTATTGGATGTAGAAAAAACATTTTTGAGTTCCAAATTAAATAACACACACTGCAGGTTAAATAAAAAACAGCAGGTAACTGTGGGTACAATTATTACTGAGGTGGGGATGCAAAATGATCCACATACATGCTGAGGACATGTGATGTTAAAATCACTGCACCTCCCTGAGAGAAATAAATCCAGGCTGAATGATGTGAGGGGCGGACTTTAAAGCCTGATGTTGATGAAGAAGCTGAAATGTTTTCCTTCTGTACACCGGAAACATCTTGGTGCTCAGGAAGAAAAAAGAAGAACACACCAAACCCAAAAATAAGTCCAGCAATGCAAAATACATCACCAGTATAGTTGTTTCAGGTGGGATATATACTGGTGATGTGCAACAGATGATTCATGCTTTTATGTTTCCCTGCTGTTCATTACTCTCATTCATCTGAGAAACAGATTTTTCAGCCTCCTACTGCTGTTATTTTTGGCCCCTCACCCCCCCTAATTCATCTTCTTCCTCTTCTTACCAGGCACATCTCTCATTTTATGCACAAAGTTCCCTTCCCATCCTCCCAGAGGCCTCGCATCCTGGTGCAGGTAAGTTTAAGTTCAGGTCTCAAGAGTAAAACATTCCCTGTGATGTTGCCTGCATATGGTGCAGCATGTTATAAATGGATAATTATTATTTTGCAGACTATAGTGTTGTTTTCTGAAGGTGTTTAGGATTGCCTGGGGTTCAGTAGTTTAAGTCCTCTATTATGGATGAATATTTAAATGATTCAGTGCAGGAGTTTTTTTGCTCGGTTGGTTTTATCTCACTTTCCAGCTTTTCTACAGCTTTCCCCTCATGACAGTTTGATGCTGAGCCAGCCAGTGTCTTCTCCTTTGCCACTCAGGTAAGAGCAGTTGCATGCATTTCTTAATGCTGATATCTATTAAGGAATTATGCATTTTTTTTTACTAATTGTGTAGAACAGCATAGTTCAAAGACCATGTTTCTTGATGATTTGCAAGACTGGTATGTTGAAATGTGTTTGATACATTTCCAATGAGAAAACATAAACAGGTCTTACGTATTGTTTATATATATATACAGTCCTGCTCACCATTATTGGCACCCCTTCATTTTTTGCATAACCTCTACAGTATCGTCAGAAATAAATGGAAATGTACCAAATTTATATCATCAGGATCTTTTAATTGGAGGTCCAAAGTAATTTAACAAAGAAAATTGTTTTTTCAACTTACATATTGTAATTTCAAAGAAGAAACAGAAAAAACAGCATGTGCAGCAATAATGGCACCCCTCTTTAATATCTGGTTGCACACCCTTTGGCAGTGATGACAGCCTCCAAACGTTTCTTATACGCTTCTATAAGCTTCTTGCACTTCTCAGCTGGTATTTTCTCCCACTCTGTCTTTGCAAATTGTTCAAGCTCTTGAACGTTTGCAGGTTTCTTTTCCCCAATGGCAGATTTCAGCTCATACCAAAGATTTTCAATCGGATTGAGATCAGGACTCATGGCTGGCCATTTTAAAACAGTCCATTTTTTCCTTTTCAACCATTCCTGCGTGCTTTTGGATGTGTGCTTTGGGTCTTTGTCTTGCTGGAGGACCCATGATCTTCGACTCAAACCAAGTTTTCTTACACTGGGTAGGACATTTCGCTCTAAAATCTCTTGATAATTCTCTGATTTCATGATTCCTGTGATACGGTCAAGGCCTCCAGTACCAGATGCAGCAAAGCAGCCCCACAGCATTATGGATCCTCCACCATGCTTAACTGTTGGTAGGGTGTTCTTTTCCTTGTAGGCTTCATTGCGTCGTCTATAAAAAAACTGTTGGTGTGCATTGCCAAAAAGCTCTATTTTTGTTTCATCTGTCCACAGAACATTTTCCCAGAAGGATTGTGGTTTGTCCAGGTATTCTTTGGCAAAGATTAGTTGTTCCTTTTTATGTCTTTTCCTCAGCAGTGATGTCTTCCTTGGCCTTCGCCCATGAAGCCCTGTTTGGTTTAGTGTGCGGCGTATGGTACTTGTTGAAACCATGACTCCAGACTGTTCCAGGTTGGCCTTCAGGTCTTTGGATGTTTGACATGGTGTTTTTTCCACCATTCGCACCAACTTTCGAAGACTTCTCTCATCAATTTTTCTCTTCCCCCCACGCCCAGGGAGGTTCTTGACAGTTCCATGCTTGGCAAACTTCTTAATAACATTACGCACTGTTGAAACAGGGACACCAAGGTCTTTGGAGATGGCCTTATACCCTTTGGAGGTCTTGTGTTTGCCAATTATCGCACTTCTGATGTCCTCAGACAGCTCATTTGTCTTCACCATTGTGACAAAGGAACAGGGGATAACAGATGGCTTTTTAAAACAGGGAAGTCATCATTCATTGGCTAATTCATGTCACATGGGCACAGACAATTTATCACAGATGATTCTCATTTGTGATTTACCACAGGTGAGTCACAATGTGTTTCCATACTGATTTACAGCAAAGGGTGCCAATACCAGTGACACAGCAAGCTTTAAGTTTTTCTATTTTTTCCTCCCATTGTTAATTGTTTTATATTGTTGTTTATCATTTGCTCTTTTGTATCAAACACGAGTTCTCTATAGAAAAAAAATGTTTCACTTGATTCATTTTTTTCAGAAAATATTCCACATTATGTACTTAAACTTCATGGGTGCCAATAATGGTGAGCAGGACTGTATATATATATATATATATATATATATATATATATATATATATATATATATATATATATGTGTGTGTGTATATATGTATGTTTGTATATATATGTATGTATGTGTATATATGTGTATATATATATATATATATATACATATATACACATACATACATATATATACAAACATACATATATACACACACACACATATATATATATATATATATATATATATATATATATATATATATATATATATATATATATATATATATATATATATATATATATATATATACATACACACACATGTGTATACACATATATATGTGTATACACATATATGGGGTGGAGGGGTGACGTGCAGCGAAGGGCCACAGGTCAGATCCGAACCCTGGGCCGCTGCGGTGGGTGACACAGCTTTTGTACATGTGGTGCAATCTCTACCAATTAAGTTGCCGTAACATTACTTAGAGGGTTAGGGTTAACAATATTAGGGGCTGTGACTCAGGAGGTAGAGCAGGTTGTCCACTCATCTCTGGGTTGGCGGTTCGATCTCTGACTCCTCCTGTCCACATGTCACACTGTCCTTGAGTAAGACACTGAACCACAAGTTGCTCAATGGGCCAGCCAAAGCTGCTTTGTCATCATCAGTGTGTGAGTGTGTGGATGAATGAGATGCCAATTGCTAAGCGTTTTGTCCATTTAGATAGAAGAGCACTTTAAGTGCAGTCCATTTACAATTTGCCATTTATTGGTCTAACTGTAAGAGTATTTCAGATTTTTCAAGGGCCAGAAAATATTGAGTGACCCTGCTTTAGCTCCTCCGGGCAATAGTGTGTACTTTTTTTGATTTTTGCACATTTGTTTTTCATAGTGGTGGTCGATTTTCCACGCTGCTTCAAAACCTCGGACCAGAGAATGCTGTCACCTTACTGGTGTTTGCTGTGACAGAACACAAGATCCTGGTCCACTCATTACGACCCGCTGTGCTGACCAGCGTCACTGAAGCTCTGGTGTCTGTAAGTTAGCCTAAAGCTGTAGAAGCATTTTTTCTTCTACATTTCATTTTAGTGAATTGCTGCATTATTAAATACTGATTGTTTGTGATAGTTGTGTTGGTAATTGAATTCAGTTTTGTGGGAATACAGCAATGTCATCTTCAACCAATTTCATTTATATCAGGAGTTTTTCTCCATATTAAGGGTCCCCTACTGACATGTTTTAACATGTATAGAAACTCAAACTTTATTAAATAATATTTTTTATATGCTGGAAAAGTTTAATTATCTTGGTGTTCGCTACTTCACTGTAAAGTCAATTCTCAGTTTATGGCTTAAAGTTTTCACATCACACTTTTATACACATATTTGACCAGAATTGGCTTCCAAACTATTTGTGATGTCACAAATACAGCTTTTAGGCCTGCCCCTCATAATGAGGTTTCTAGTGAGGGGCCGGTCTGCTAACCAGGGTGTTTAACCCTTTGAAACAAGGGAGTGCTGTCTTCCTTTTCATCTCACTTTATTTTTGTCTTTATCAGATGATTTTCCCGTTCCACTGGCCATGCCCATATATTCCTCTGTGCCCCCTGGCGTTGGCTGATGTGTTGAGTGCCCCCTGTCCATTCATTGTTGGAGTGGACTCCCGCTACTTTGATCTGTATGACCCTCCACCAGACGTGAGCTGCGTGGACCTGGACACAAACACCATCTTCCAGTGAGCAGATACCCAAATACAATCACTTTTACAGGATTCAATCTGTCTTCATTACCATTTTGCCTTGTCATGGTAAATATTAAAATATATACAGGGCAGTTAGCCACACATATACTGTGCAGCACTTCCAGCGAGCTCAACATTGTTTCCTTTGCTGCATCTTTTTTTCCAGACCACATAACTGCCAGGTCATGAGTTCTAAGTTTAGAGACCCGGCCTTTTTCCTGGAGCCTGGGTGGGAATGGTTACTTTTGTAGTGTCAGACTTATTTTAATATGAAGAGAATGCATTTTTCAGGTAAGGTCAATAATGGTTCATATGATTTTTGGCCTCATTTGTGGTCAGACAGTATTAGGGTGGTCTGGCCTGACTGCTGTCCATGTTGGTTTTGGCCTCTCAGCCTCCCAAATGCTCAATGTCTGCTTCTGCTTTTCCAGCAATGAAGATAAGCGAGCCCTCACATGGAAGATCCTGCCAAAGAAAGCCTGTAAAAACCTGATGAATGTGCTGAGTAATCTCTACCAGCAGCTGGTTGACGGTGAGTACCGAGCTGATAAATGACCTGGTAGAACAAATTATTTTAAAAATGTGTCAGTTTAATTTTGTTGTATTAATTTCAGTCCTGTACGATCCCAACAACTCATTTCTTTCAGTGGTTGTTTTTCATTTTGTGTCCAAGTGGAACAGTCACTTTTTTCAAAGTCATCTAACACACAATTTGTTCAAACTCATATAGGAAATGGCATCTTCCTAGACCAGATATGATAACATTTTCATTGTAATCAAAAATAAAATAAAATCTGTGGCTAATTAAGTTCCTCAGACCTTGTTATGCGTTATCCAATCTGTCAAATTCAATCTGTACTGTTCTGCTCTCTTTTCAACTAACTGAAAGCCAGCAGTAATCCCATCATAGCATAATTTCCTAATTACCCATGTGCCCTGCTGTGGTACTCATTGTATTATTGTCAACTTTCCCTGCTATTCGTGGATCATGCTCACTGAGAGACTATGAAACCTGCTGCTTATTGAGCTGTAGAATTTGAATAAATGAATTTTCTGATTCAGTGAAGTTGAAAATCTACCCAGTTTCTGCTAGAAGTGCTGCATATTGATATGCCTGTCAGAGGTTTAAGGTGAGACGTTTAAGCCTCATGGACCTCTAAAAACTCTTTCATCAACTTGAGTTTATTTTCATAAATATGTAAGCCTTATCTTTAATTGAAAATGAGTACTTACTTAAATACTTAAAGCGGTGCATATCCTTTGATCATAACAACTTCATCAAAATGCAAATGGTGCAACCTTTTTTTTCCGCAGCCTCAGTTTGAAGAAATGATTAAACTTTTATGTAAACATGAATTGTGAGATCTAATACAGTATGTAGTGACAGCTACTGATTTTTCCCTCTGTCATCAGGTCAGTGCCGGCCTGATGGGCTGCTGGAGCTGAGCATGAGTGATTCGTCAGAGCTGAGCTGTGGAAAGAGCCTCCACACGCTGGAACTGGAGATCCAGGAAGCTTTCCTGCGCTTTATGGCAGCCATATTGAAAGGCTACCGTTCGTTTCTACGACCCATCACTCAAGCACCCTCTGAGAAAGCCACAGACGCCAGCTCACTTTTTGACTTGCAAGGTATTTAAAATAATGACACTCTGATCACTTGTGGCCAAAACACTTGAACCATCTCCCCACGGTCAGAGTGTAGAGCCAGACATTCAGGTCAGAGTCACAGTGGAAACTGAACTGAACTCCTCAGCTGTCCTTTTCCCCCCGCAGCCTCCTCAAACTCTTCTCACAAAAACACACAATACAAGTCCACTGTTGACAGCATCCTGAGCCAGTTTTTTTCTCTCTGAAAGAAATTTATCTGAATGTCGATTCCCACGAAAGTATTTACTGATTGCAGATGGTTAAAGCTTTACTGTCTTAATACCAGTAATCTAAAAGAATCATGTGCAAGACCAGCTAGTCCACCACCAACTCCTGGGAACGATGATACTGATTGAACGCTTCGTACAGTAGAATTACTGGTTTACTGTGAGTAAACACTAAAAAGCACATCATTACTGCAGATTGTAGAGGGCGAGCAAGTCACCCACGTTGATTTAGAAGCTCATATAAACTTTTGTATATAGTCATTTAGACAGAATACAATCAGAAGGAGTTTTTGCCATGTTTTGACAGGTGTTCTTTTGATGAACAGATTGTTTATGTAATTAATGTAAAAAACTAGAGAATGGATCTTGAGTAAAGATTATTTTGTCGGACTGTTATTTCCAACAATGAAGACTAACTTTCACGCTCAAGGACTATAAAATATTGAAGCCAAATGGAATGAGATTTCTGTTGGAGAGAACTTGTTTACTCTGGTCACTGAATTTTATGCTACTGCAGACTTATACTGGCCACACTTTACTCTGATGGAGCTGATTATTAGAGGAATAAATGGCTCATGTATGTTAGTCAGTCAAGTTTAGTGGTATAGCTAAGAATATCAAGTTCAATAGAATTTCTCAAATAACTCTTCAGGCCTAAAACAGCATGATTTCCAGCCCTGCCCGAGCTCTTCGATACATACCACTAATGTCATTCCTTCCAGTCTTTTCTACAAACATCTGGAAATCACTTAGGGGCGACATCTTATGTGTAGTCAGCTCCTTAGATCACGGTTCAGTCAAGGTCCTTAAGAGTGGGCTGATATTTACTTAATACTTACATACTTGCTCTTCTAATGAGGGACTGAAGGGAGAAAACCAATAGTGCTCAGACTGATCAGGCGGTTTTGAACAGATGACTGTTACGGTCACATCAGTGTCTTTCATCCTAGAAAGTTTAGTTTGCTTGACTTTTTCATCATTATTCAGTCTTCAGCAAAGACTGTGAAGCCAGTTTGAGTCACAGTTGTACAGTTAAAGTGCATGATTAGCGCTAATGAGTCCATGAATATATAAACTAATACTGCGTCATCTGTAGCACCTTCCTCTCTGCAGCTGGCCAGCCTGAAAAACAGATGGTGTTGTTTAATACATGAGCCTTCATAAGTGTCCATCCCCACCTCTGAGCAAATACACACAGAAACTGTTTGGGACGGAAGGCTGGGGCTTGAGAAGGTGCTGGGGTTGGCGGTTCAAGACTGTTCCCAGACTGAAGGTTAGTCAGTTAGCAGCCCAGCCGCTAAATGCTCCGGAGGCTTGAGTGTGGCCTCTGGATCAGAGCCCATAAACTCTGGTTCACATCACAGCTGAAATGAGTTAGGATGAAATCATGGCAGCTCGGCTGGGGGATAGCTGAAGCCAAGGTCGTGCTCACTGTGAGTTATATGATACAACAAACAGCAGCACATTACATCATGACCTGAGGAAAGATGTTACAACATGTGCGTCATGTGTGTGAACTCCTGACTGTTTTCATACCTAATACACATTACAACAAAGATTTACAGTACACAATGTCTCCCGATTCCACCTAAAAACCTAAAGGTTAGTTTTAAAGAAGTTGTTATTTTAAGCAAAACCGTGATCTTTTCTGAAACCTCACCAAGGGGTTTTGTAGCCTTTATTTTAAAAGTGTAACAAGATATTGCATATTTGTTATTGCCAACTTGACCACAGAATGAGACCGTGTTGTTTTCACGGATAGACAGAACCAAACGTGACAGTGGCATGGTGGGCCGATGGGTTTATTACATGTTTTGGCTTAATACTGGGTTGTTTAAAAAACATGAATGGGATACTTCTGTGTTTATGTTTGGAGGCTTTTTTACTTTCCTCATATTTTCAATTAGACACATAACATTTTTGTATACATTGTCCCACAGAATGACTGTACCAGAGGCTAAGTGTATTTATTACAGTGATGACACAAAGAAAAGCAAAGAAACTATTGGCATTTAAAACGCTTTAACCAGCGAATGTAGGAAAATGCACTTGATCATTATGGGATTATTGAATGAGTATTCATCAATCAGCTAATCACTGAATCACTAATTTGGACACTGCACTGTTTATGACCAGAGGCCTTCTAGCTCTACTGAACTTGCTGTAAAAATGATTAAAAAAAAGCTTTATAATGAAGCTACCTAGAGGAGTTTTGTCAGAATCAATCGATGGTCCAATTTGGATTTAAATATTAATCAGCTGTAGGAAGTGTTTTGCCTCCACCTGTGTGCTGTGAGCCAGCAACCATCCATCCTGCTGTCAGACACAGTTAAGCAGTGGTCAGTTAAGCTGCTTTCAGCATCTATTAAGGAAACTATTCACCCCATTGTTGTACATCCTGAATTCGACATTACACTAATAACATTAGTTATTAATGTAACGCTTGCATTATCCGAGCCAGGACAAATGGAAGTTGTGTATGTATACAGAGCCGTGGGATAATAGGTTTCTTAACCTCAAAATCACATAGAAGTCTGGAATTGCTTTTGTGAATGTTTTCATCTTTTGAGGAGATGAAATGAGTCGAGCTTTGTGAATAAACCTGCTGCTAAATGTCTTAAATTATCCGTGACTCATTCCTCAAATTAGTCAAGAAAATAAATCTCAGCAAGATCATCTGTAACAGCTAAACTTTTATGTCCTCAGGGTTCTTGAAGAGCCGAGACCGCTCACACCAGAAGTTCTACACACTGATGACCAAAACCCAGATGTTCATCCGCTTTATTGAGGAATGCTCCTTTGTCAGTGACAAAGATGCCAGTCTGGCCTTCTTCGACGACTGTGTGGACAAAGTAAGTGTGTTCTTTAATCATATGAAACTGAATGTTTATTCATTTCAATGCAGTGGATCTCTGTCTTCCTTTTTTTGGAGTGGTTCTATGTTTCTCAACAGGCTATTTTGTGCTCCACTTATAGTTGTATTAGTAGTTTCCACATCTCTTTCTAACTTCACCTTCAATCTTCATTCAACCCGACTTTTATTCTTTCCTCCTCTAATTTTGAGTCCTCCTTTCTATTTCCCTTTCTGCCTCTGTTTGCGAGCAGCTCTACAATTCAGAGCGGAGTGCAGACAAAGGAGGCAAGGTAAGTCTATTGTTATTTGGCCTTGATTTTTCCTTTTTCTACTAGACCCATTTTCAGATGGGGGGGGGGTTTGCATTGTGCATGGTCCCAGCAAACAACCAAATGACTTAAGATTAAAATGTAGGACAAAAAACTATGTCCTAGACTCCTAGAAGCAAATAGAAAGACTTAAGAGAATCCTCCATCAGTGTAACTTTAGTTTTTCAGCTTTGATGTGCTCATCAGTATGTTTTTTTCAATAAGTTCCTTATGATCCAAACTCTATCACATTTCTAGAATCTTTCCATTTTTAATGAA
Source organism: Pagrus major (assembly GCF_040436345.1). Lineage (NCBI taxonomy): Eukaryota > Metazoa > Chordata > Actinopteri > Spariformes > Sparidae > Pagrus > Pagrus major. Next base: position 16,608,284 of record NC_133218.1, on the reverse strand, counting down.
TATTAGAATATTCAATGTCCTCATCAAATTTGCTGCAACAGCAGTTTGTCTTGAGATAGTGAAAATTGCACATTGAAAGTCCATGTGCAGTTTTCTGCAAAGATTTCTGCCTTAAATGTTTCATGACTTGAGGGAGTGAAGGCTTTTAGCGGTTCAGTGATTTCTGAAGCACTAACGGGTTTTTTTTTCTGTCCCCTGGGCTCATATTCTTCAGTGTGATGATATGAAGAGCCTTGGAGAGACTGTCAGTGTTTCTTCTGTGCTCCACTGGGAGCATTTTGAGTAGTTTGACCCTTGTGTGCACAGGGTTGTGTTCTTCTATCAGACTCTGTTTGTATGTTGAAGGTTACATTTTGTGTGTTTGCAGTCTTAAAGTCCAGGCAGTCACTTGGTTTCCCACTCACGTCTGTGGGTCAATGGTTTTTGCAGGTGACATTTGTAACAGACTCTGAAATAGACTTGGCTGTCCTTGGATTACTTGCAAGTGTGTGTGTGTGTGTGTTCTGGCGGTAATTGAGACATAGTGGAAGTGAATCCAGAGGCCAACATCCACAGCCTCCCCTCCCTGTGTTCCCAGGCCTGCGGCAGGGCCCAGGTCTCGTCATCCTCCCTGTGTGTCAGCTCCACAGGCGTTTAAATCCTGCGACTGTCTTTCTGCACTGTGGCTGGATTACATTATCTACTCTCTGGGAGAGAAAGCACACTGCACCACACAGCTCACACACATACGTCACACTCTACTGCACACAAGCACACACACAGCAGTCACATACAGAAAGATAAGGTTAAAATGTATTGATCCTGAGGGGAAAGTAGTCATTGCAGCCACAAAACTAATTAAATCCAGCAGGAGAACAAGACAAAAGACAAACTAATCAAACAAATGGAATATAATTACATCAATTAAAGCTGCAGGAATACAAACAGTAAAGGGCGAAGTTTAAATAAACATCTACGTGATTCTATGAGTAAATGAAGACCACAATTTGAAGGGACAATCAGTAATTTCTTACCTATATTTTGTTAATTTAAAGACTAGTTTGACATTTTTAGTAATACAGTTTTTTTTTATTTATTTATTTATTTCCAGGAGTTAGATGAGAAGATAAAAAGATCGACACCTCTCTTACGTCTCTATGGTAATTATGTACAAGAGCAGCCGGTAAGTTAAATCTAGCATAAAGGCTGGAAAGATGGGGAAACAGCTAGCCTGGCTCCATGCAAAAGTAACAAAAACTCTTTTTAGTTTTATCAGCACAAAAACAAAAGTGTTAAATAACAAGTTGTGGCTCTACAGGGGGTTGTGTGCCAAACCTTTCCTAGGCTGGGAACAGGGACTTTCTGCAGCTTCAGAGATGTTTTTTGGTAGATTTTGACAAACTGTTCCTCAAACATGCAGCCAGTAGATGCTTTGACTGAATATATTAGAGAATGTGGATAACTGATGGGTATAGATGAAATCACAGTTGTTTCCGTATAAAAACTACCTTTTTAAGTTCATCTGCAGTCATTCAACAGACACTGGGTGTTTCTCTCAGTCAGTCAGCCTCTTCGGAAGCTCCCAGTCTGATCAAGATGAACTGAATGTTATTTCAGACTAACAGTCAAGTCATTCTCGTATCTCACCTGTCTGTGTTTTGTTTTTTCCCTGATGTCTGAACTGCAGAAGCTGCTTGTCAGACAGATTACCTCTCAGAGGTGTCTCCAGTCTCAGTGGAGTAGTGCCGGTTGTCTTGCAATTAAAAAACAAAAAAACCTCCTTCCTCAAATCCCCACAGGTCAAAGTCTCAGTTCTTACAATGGTCTCAAATGTTAATGTCTACATTTGAATTATCAGATAGCTTAGTTTAGTTTATTTGACATCAAATGATGCACAGCTGCAGTATTATACGATAAAGTCCCAAACTGTTTTTCATTGTTGTCCTTGTAAAACCAGCGAAGAGCTAGTATTCTAGGTGAGTAGGTTTGTGTAGGTAGGTTTTTGTTGTATTTTGTGTGATTTGGCGCCCCTCCACAGTTTCTCAGTGCAACACAACTGTCGTATTTTGTAGTTAGCAGTAACGTTACATTACATCTGGCAAACAAACTCGCCACGTTATGACAATTTTATGTCATAAAGACTTATTTATGGAAGTTAACATGCTTGCTCAGGCATTTTGTGCCATGGGGCAGTCAAAGTTTGCACATGTGTTGCACACAGCTCAGTAACAGCACGCCAAGCTCATGTAACTTGAACCAGAGACAATAACACCTGGCTGTTCCGTGCTACCAGCTAAACCTCTGATATATTGGGCTGATTTTGCTTATGATCAAAAACTAGCAAGTTGACAACTTTGCTAACACAGCTAAACATCAAGCAAGTGCAACAACACAAGACGTATAACTTAGCAAGCCAGCTAATATTACTTACTATTCAACAACAAGTCCAGCTTGGCATCTGTCTGCAGATTATTTAGCCAAGAGCAGAGTCAGCTAGCAGAGCTAGCTTGTAGCTACAGTACACAACAGTTACAGGTTGCTTTCAGGAAAATCACAGTTTGGGCAGAGCAGCCAGAAGACATTTTCTCAATAGAATATGATCCACATTCACCAAAACCAGTGATAGTTGGTGCTGTGTGTGATGTCCTGCCATAAAGCATTACGCACTGTGATTCTACCCGCTCACTGAGGTTACATAGTGCAGAAACAGGCGATATGGGGGCTGGTGTCACTGTACCATCAAAATGGTTTTGAAGCTGTTATTCAAGGTAAAATAGTTACATAATGTAGCTTTAACTCAAGCTAAATTGTAGAGAGAATTACATCCACATTTTAACAAAGACAAAGAGATAACACTGAGAGCAGAATTTCCTTTCATGAATAATTTGACCTGGCTGGACTGAAATATTAAGGTTTTAAATCCTAAAAACATTCTTGAGATCTTGAGATGTTTTCCAGCATAAAGCCAAAATTTTATGAGTCACTTATCCGGCCAGATGTCCTTTCCCCCAGCCAGGTCCTTTAGCACTTCCTGCTGGTTCCCTGACAATATGGGCAATCCCTTCAATGTGTTCTGGGTCCATGTCCTGCGGTCTCCTCCCAGTTGGGCATCATCTGAATGTCCCCATGGGGACTCATCCAGGAGGCATGCTGATCCGTTTCCAACACCTCAACTGGCTCCTTCCAATGTTAAAAAGCAGTGGTTCTACTCTGATCTCTTTCCAGATATCTGAGCTAATGCCTTTTTAGTGTTGTGGTTTAATCTTTGCTCAGAGAAACATCACAGAACATTGTATTAGCCTTTGATGTGCAGTATTAGGCACAAGAGAATTAATGAAATTTCTCTTAGCTAAAAAAGCTTTTAACTCATCCGAAGAACAGAAACTCCAGTCTCCCACACTTTCCTGCTTTGACTGAGGTTGTTATTAAACCTTAATCACTATCAGACTAACTAGAGAAAATTATGAACTTTGAGCCTTCGCCTTACTTTGAACCGCCATGAATAAAATCATTGCTTGTAGTGCGAAAGCCTGTCATTAAACACTTTTAAATTTATGATGCCTCCCTCCCTGACCCTTCATTTTTTATATCCACCATAAAACTCGCACCTCCTGCTTTAAGATTCACTGGAAGTCTTATGTGTCAGCTCCACCAACATGACTGGAGTAAAAAATGTGCAGTAACTCCAAATGTCAGTGATGGAAATGATAGGTGTTGTTGGTTGTGCTCACTGCATTTCAGAGTAACCTCGATGTTTTTTCTGACACCTTTTTAATAAAATCTGAGCACTTTTCCCAACACTGAGCAGCCGTAACCTGTTATCTTTTTGATAAGGAGTTACGTTTGGACACATGCTTGATGAAACTCAGCTTTCCAATAATTCAGTGCCCCTGTTGAGTTGATTGCAGGCTCCCATCTGCCATGTTTCAAACACACACAAAACTGTTTGATGACCCTGATTTATAAATAAATCCGTATGTCATTCAGAGTTGGATGCGAGTCACTAGATATATGGCAGTGTTTCATACATACAGTGTATGACTACAACATGTTTAATTCTCCATATAATTATGGTTTCAATAGTTCACACAATAGCAGACACACATTGATCGACCTCCCCCTGAGGTGCAGAGTTAAGATTTATGGAGTCCACACACTGACTGGAGGAGTGACCTATTGATCAGTATTTTGACTTTGACTCTGCACTGTTTATATTCTTACAGTTTCTGACATTTTTGCTCATCTTTTAGTTTGAATCATTGGTGTCAGTAAAAGCCTTGTTATTTTCTCACCTAACACACACACAGACCACAGCAGGACTTTGAATCTAATTTGAGTTCATCTTTAAAGGTCTGGTGTTAAGGATTTTAGGGGCGTTCAGGACATAAATGGTCTAATTATGTTTTCATTAGTGCATAATCACCTGAAACTAAGAATCGTTTTGTTTTCGTTACCTTAAAATGAGCCTTTATATCTACATAGGAAGCGGGTCCTGCCATGTTGCACCGCCATGTTTCTACAGTAGACCAGAACGGACAAATGAAACGCTGGCTTAGAGAGGGCCTTTCACGTTTTTAGCAGTCACTGTAGGGGAGGGTGAGAGGACGGGTGCTCAGTTGGTTGCAGTCTACAACCTCACCTCTAGATGCCACTTAATCTTACACACTGAACCTTTAAAGGGGCACTCCACCAATTTTACATCAGTTCACTTGTTATTGTTAGCACTACTCAGTAGGGGAAACCCAATAGATTCACATAGGAGTCACGATTCTTAGCTCCCACGATTCAGATTGTATTCACATTTGCTAAAAATAGACTTTTTGAAAAGTTAATTTATTTGCAGGATGTTGACGGAACCAAAAAAAGCTAAACTAAACTGTGAGGATGGTGCAGCACCCAGACAATTTACAGCATGCACACACTAGAGTTATCTTGAAGTTCATCTTCAAACAAGATAGCCGTTGCAAGTATTTGACTTATTTAATGACTGGATAACAACAGATTGTTTATCTTAATTTCCAGTTGTGTCTCATATTGTATTTGAGTAGATTAAGGACCCCAATTAATGGTTTTGCACACAATAAACTGGAGCAGAAGACTGAAAATAGTGCCCTCTTCTCTGTGTTGATAATCAATTTTGAATAGAGAATCGTTTGCACTGTAGGAGACAAATGTAAGAGATGTAGAACCGTAGTTTTAATTCTGTGTGTGTGGGCGGCTGCAGAGAGGTAACGTGATGATAGAAAATGAGAGTAAAGAAAGAAAAAGAGAAGCGTGTTCGCTCGGGAAATCTAGGTCACCTGCTGTCATCCTCCCTCAGCTCTCCCAGACACTCAGACACACAGAAATCCTGCTATCAGGGTGACGGCTACAAAGCTGTTCTGAATATATTCTTCAATAAAAACAAATGTTTTTAAACAAAGGTGGCTTGGCCTGTGTCAGGCCAAAACCCTCCTATGCAAACACTGACATATTTATTACAGGGCATAAAGTCAAGAACTGTGTGGAAGTTCTCACTTGTCTAATGGGACACTCCTTATTTCCATCAGCTGTGATAGATGAAGGGTCGCGGTACCACAACCCAAACATCTCTGCTCATGTTTCTGTTGTGCAGGTGGACAGTGACAGGCCAGAGGAGGCCAGGCTGATAGAGATTGATGAATCCCAGCGCAGCGAGCACACAGTCTTCATCACACCTCCAGAGCTGCCTCCTCTGCCTGAGGGAGAGGAATATCCACTGTGCTACAGGTATATAACTGTTCTGACAAACTTACATTTGATGTTAAGTGCTCTCTCTCTCTACTTCACATCTTCCATGAGACAAACTGAATAGAAGCTTCACACATATCAGCAGGAAGAAAATTGGAAATCTGAATTATACATTGAGTTGAAAGTTGGTTAATTTTTGTCCCGGAATAGTTGATTGAGGACCAGCAGGATTCCAGCTCCCTTACTGTGGTCAAAGAGTGAACACTAACTGCTGGATTATGTGCCTCTGAATATGTGCTATTTGTATTCTGCAGTCATGTTTTGCCCTTATAATTTATGGGAAGAGATTTTTCAGAACCACTTTCATTAAGCTCCTCTAATAATACATAATGACCAACAGATTTCCGGAATTTATTATCAGCTCTCCTGGTAGATATTTTCTTGCAAACTGTATTTATGATCCCTATAACCTTGGAAGGGATCATTGCACGTTAGATACTGCCAACATTTAATTGTTTTTATTGCAGACACTCAGTGCTGAGAGTAAAATGTGTTCTTGCTGTCACTGATGTGTGTATGCATGTTCTTCATCAGGTACGATGGTTTCCCAGTGTTAAGTCTTGACCTGTTTGACCCTGTGGAGGGCCTGCGGACCCCCTCCTCCCGCCTCGCTGCCAGGCACAGCTGTCCCACCAGCCCTGCTCCCATGTTTAGACGCACCAAGCAGGTCAGCATAGCAGTAACTCAACGTTGTCATGCAATAATTTATTCATTTAACTGTTTATATGCTGAGCTGTAAGTCTTTTGAGTTTGAAAACAGTTTAGACAATCAGACAATCTTCTAAACGGGCTAATGTGTTGCCTGCAACTCAGCTTGTCAAGTTGTAGGTGGCTGGTTTTAGAACGTAACGCACATAATCAATGCAATCAGCGCCTACTGCTTATTTGACAACTTTTCTGCCTTTACTCTGCTTGTCCTTTACTGCTTTTCTTCTGTTCCCCTCGTATTCACAGCCACTCTCTGTTGAAGTGACAGTCGAAACGGAAGTACAGAGAGATGTTGCAATTGAGATGATACACCATCTCGTTTAGTTGCACTGGTGTGATATGGCAGGTTTTTAGAATGTTACAGACCGGCACATTGTAAGTAGTTGCAGGTTTTCTACTTATCTCATCGCAAATCTTTGGTCTGAAGAGAAAAAGACAAAAAATATTTGCGAGCCAAGAGTCAGCCAGTTTTACAATTGACAATTCAGCATACATACAGAACTGCCTTAAGCAATCCAAAAAATGTGTAACAACGAGGGAAGGAAATTAAGGTTGCATTTCTTTTGAAATAGTGGCAAGAAACTGGATATGGTTCACTGGGTCGAGGGTGTTGGGATGAAGTTCTCATCTATAAGATTACTTTTTTAAGCCGTAAGATTAGACTGAAATCCCACATATCCATGAGCCTGATTAGTGCACTAAAGAATTTCTTGCCCCACCCTTAATTTTCATCCACAGGAAATCAAGTCAGCCCAAAAGATAGCCAAGAAGTACTCGTCCATCCCCCAGCTGTGGTCCAAGTGCCTACTCCGTCACTGCTACGGCCTGTGGTTCATCTGTCTGCCAGCTTACGTGAAGGTGTGCCACTCCAAGGTGCGGGCACTCCGCACCGCCTACGATGTCCTCAGGAAGATGCAGGCCAAGAAGCTGCAGCCCCCTGATGAGGTACATTAGTCATTCACAAAAATAACTGTTTGACATTTACTCAACCAGATGCTTTGTAAGGTTCAACTATTTTTGATGATTATAACAATATTTACACTCATTTTGGATCAGTTAGTTGTTGTCTCACACTGATGTCTATTTTCAGGGGTTGTTGTGCCTAAACAATCACGCATTTACATATACTATGCAGGTCTGCTACCGGGTGCTGATGCAGCTGTGTGGACAGTATGGCCAACCTGTCCTGGCCGTCAGGGTCCTCTTTGAGATGAAGAAGGCTGGAGTCCACCCCAACGCCATCACTTACGGCTACTACAACAAGGTTCAGCCAAAAACTGTTATGTATGGTTGATAAAATGGTGTGCTAGTAAAGGACATTTTCTAAATGTATTTGATAATATAGATAGAATATTCATTAAACATATTACGTTCACATTACACCTAATTTCCAAAGAAAGTTGTCCCGGATTTAAAGGGTGTAACTCACCAATACCTTCCCACTGCCTTGTCTTACACAAGCTCTAATAAAAATATATTAGCACTGGGAGTCCCTACTGTTACAGTATACTGTCGTGCTGGGTGTGGTGTCCCTGATGTAGGCGTGTTAAGAGTATTCTGCTGATTCTGCTGCAAGTTTGACTAATGTGTGAACACACCCCTGACAGCTAAATGTCAAACAAATCTCTGGAAAGAGAAAAATGTGATAGTTCCTTTTCCATCAGTTCTGATGGATGAAGACACAGACTGAGTCAGAGCAATAAGATACAATAAACTCAGGAGAATAGAATATTGAACCGTAGCCAATGAGGCAGACCTTATGCTCATATTATAGCGTCAGGCAGAGGTATGGTGACGATAAGTTTGTCATGTATGGTGTGAAACGGTTGTAGTTTTGTTATTATTATTATTATTATTAATAAAAAGTAAGTAGATTTACTATGTAATCACTTAAGTTAAGTACATAGTATAAAGAGTGACAAAGTCTAAGTAGTGAGGGAGGAGATCTGGGTGGATGGATGGCTTAGACACTGGACTTACACACAGGAGATCAAGATTTGTTATTTTAACCCAAACCATGATTTCCTTCTCTATATCCTGCGATTGTCATAGGAAACAAAAATACGCATCTACAGTTTGTAGAACCAATCACATTGCAATCCTCTGCATAATAATTAGGTGGAGTAAACGTGTTGTGGCCCTGGGACACCATAGCTCAGAAATCTCATGAGTTACTGTAGGAATATTCTTAAGTAGTATTACTATGTTATAACTAACAAGAAATAACTTAAACTACTGTAATGACAAGTAAACTTACCTCTAAAGACTAAAGTTGCTAGAAAACTGTGTGATATAAAGCAGACTACGTGTTGATTGTTTATTCATGATTCACAATAGGTTCATGAATAATTGCGTCCAAGTTATCACACCACTGTGTTGCTCAGTTGCTCCATCACTAAAATTCATTCCTCTCTGGTTGGTACTTACGAGGCAGAGATACTTCATCACTGTAATGTCTCTGCAGACACTCAGCTTTCAGATAAAAAGAAACATTGTTGACATTTGCAGTTTTCCCGGCAAGGTTGTACAGCGTTGTGTGTGATCACATTCAGGTGTCAAGATGAATGGTAGCTCTGTTATCATCACAATCTGTCCCTGATCTGGGAACCCAGGGAGTGTTAACGTAAATTGGCTCATGTGGGAGCTGGCTGTCAGGAGACAAGGTCACAGTACAGGTTACTCCCATGTGTTTTGACACCTCACAGGATCTTTAGGCATCTTAAGTCCCTTTCATACATGCAGTCTAACCCGGAAATGTTCAGGAACATTTCCTACGTGGTGTCATGTGTGAAAGGAAGCAGAGATCGATATTGAGGGTATCAGTACTGTTCATGTCTCACAAACTTGAGTATTGAATACATTACAAGAGCACCGGACAATAACAGCTCCAAACCCCCCAAATGTTATTGGACCGAATGACTCAAATTCCAAAAAAGTATTTTGTCGGGGTTGTGACGCTCCAAAAAATAATACACTGTTTTACAGTCACTTCTTTCACAGTCTTAGCTTATGGAGAAAAGTCTCTTTGTGCCCCAGCGCATCACGCTGAGATGTAATTACACCGTTTGCCCACTGAAAGTGTTGCATTACCCCCATCTGCCTGACTGTCCCTTGCCCCGTCTACAGTATTCCGGCATTTCCATGGCATGTGTGAAAAGTTGCAAGACAGAAATGATACTGAATGTAGCTGCATGTGTGAATGGTGAAAATCCCTATTAGTGCCTAAAACTTGTTATCCCATTGATATACTCGGAACTATGTATGAAAGAGGCCTTAAAATGGTTGTCTTCGCGGTACAAGGTGGTGGATTCCTCCACTGACACAACCATTATCCATTGCAGCTGCAGCATCAGACAGTTGCAGGTGTTTCTTTTCCTTTTCGTGCTTCTTTAGTCTTTGTAGTCCCACGATGAGAAGGGAGGAGGAAGATGGAAGAGGTTTTTGTGTGTCCGTATATGAATGCTTATCTATTAATTCTGGCATTCATTCCCCATTGAGTTCAGCTGCAAACAAAATGGGACTGAATATTTTTGGGATCAGCTCTGACGCAGCTTTCTAAATAAACTGAACTAGGTAAGGAGCTAAAGCAGCTAAAATAGAAAAGATCAGTAGCTCCAGTATACTAACCTGCAACTAAACTGAAAAGAAAATGTATTCTGAAGTATTAAGGAACATAAAACTTTTCTAAGACAGTGGAGCTAAAATAACCTTGATGTTCGCCTGTGAAGTCAACTCCATGCTGTAGTAATTTGCTTCTACAGCTCAGTTTAAATATACCTGTTCCCTGCAGAACAGCACTCGAGGTGAGGCACGACTTGATGGCAAGATTCGATTCCATTTAATTTCCAAAACATTACTGTAAAGTCTCCTTTTTCTGTACCCTTGAGAAATAATAGTAACAGAATATCAGATTATTATATGCAGTTTAAGAAGCTAAGAAAAATACAGTTTCTACCAATCATAGAAATGCTGTATTAATGTTTAGTTCTTAAGGTATGATTCAGTCTGGGAGCATTTTTTATACCCATTTCTTACATTAGATTGCAGCTTTCAGACTAACAGTGGAAAAGCTGACAGTTAAGTCCTGAAGAAAAACAACAATGATGACTGAAAACCAAGAAATATCAACAAGCCAAGACAGACTAGGTCAGGGAAAGTCTTGGGTTTTCACATCACAGCAGGAAACCTTGAACATCCATCTCTTTTCATCAACATTGCATATTGGCCCCAGTGGGTAAGCCTCAGGCTATGGTTTAGATGACTCAACACACAAACAATTCTCAAAAGCTCTTTTTGACATTTGTTTGTATAAATAAATGTTCTGCACAAAAAGTGACTAATGGTCAGATCAGTGTATTGGTTGAAGTCAAGTTGATAACAGCCCTTAAATAAATATTAGGTATTAACCTGTCTGGTAATCCACTAAATGGATTTTTGTCTGTGATTTGAAATGGAAAAAAAAACAACCTCATTAACCCTTAAACTGATGCAGCAAAAATGTTTTACCTTGCAGGAAATGCAGTCATTCACTTTCTTGCCGCTAGAAGACTGATATCTGTTAAATATGAAGTATAGCCAGGAGACTGTTAGCTTAGCATATAAACTGGAAATGGGGGGAAAAAGCTAGCCTGACCCTGAGTTCCAGCAACCTAACTTCTTGTCAAACCACAAGTGTGTGTTTTTATATTTGTATAGATGATCAGTAGAGCCCATACCTCCGCCAAAGCGGATCAAACTATCAAACTTGATTGCCCTGTATTGTGTTGAAACCAGCCATAACTGCAAAACCATAATTCACTAAGATCACTAAATCTAGGATCTACATCCCCCACATAATTACAGCAGATTTTTTTCATCAATATCCATACATTATTCCCTGAGAAATGTACAAAAATCACCAAAAGTTAATGGGGTCTGTTCTGAGCTGAGACCCATCCTCCACAGGTGAAAACAACCTCCTTGGCAGAGGTAATAATAATGTGGTAATTAGTGAGCTCAAGCTGTAGCTGATTTTTGTACCATTTGACATAGCCAGGCTAGCAGTTTCCTGTTTTACCATCTTAATGCTAAGCTAAGCTAAGCTAACCAGCTGTTTGCTTTAGCTAGCTATAGTATATTTAATGGACAGTTATGAGAGTGGTATCATTCTTCTTCTGCGGGGAAGCTAATAAGCATATTTCCCAAAATGTCAATCTATTCCTTCAAATGTCCATTTTGTAGAATTAGGGCAGAAGTGGAATATATTTTTTTATTAGATTATAATCATCTGAAACGAAGAGCAATTGTGTTTTGATTACCTTTGAATGAGCCTCTATATCTACAGAGGGCGTGGGTCCTCTTTCACGGAGTCCGTCATGCTGCACCGCCATGCTTTTACAGTAGCCCAAACACTAGCTTTAGAGAGAGTTTTTCTTGTTTTAAGCAGCTCCCTTAGAGGAGGACGAGATGAGGGTAATTAAGTTGAAACAAAATGTAGTATATCATATCCTGTTGCCAGGAATGTATATCCCATAGATCTCTTACAATTAGACGCATTCATTGTACAGCCTTTACCTTTGGTCTTAAGTAACACTAACTGGGACTGTGGGCAGATTGCTGTGCTTTAACTGTCTTTACATCACTGGCAACATGAGGTCAGCCTCATTTCACCTGGTTCAATCCTGAGAGCTTCACACAGGAGCAGCAAGCGTACTAAACCCAGTTCTGCTCAGTGGCATACCAATCTGTTTTTCTCAGGGGGCTTCTGAAGTGTTTTTTAGGAGCAGACAGAGACTGTTGAACATGACTTAGCCACCAACAGCTGCAGTGCCTTCCTTCTTCCTTTTCTGATGTCGAGTGTGACTGTGTGTCTAAAAACCACTGCCGTTAATGCCTTTGATGAAAAATTCATTCGGGGTGGTTTTATATGGAACAGGATCGGGTCAGTTTTGGTTCACTAACTACAAAATGTTTAGTTGAAACTGAATGAATTAAATTGGAGCTGTGATTCACTATTCTCACAGTATTCTGACTCTTTATGTTCACTGATTTATTTAACAGATGACTGTGACAACATTTCATGGTGGAAGAGATTGGAAATAGAAGAAAAACATCCATATTCTTAATAATATGAATTAAAAATGAACTGACTCCAACACTGCTTCAAGAAAAATAACCAGAGACTTTTTAAATGTATTTGTCAGAAACATCTTTCCGACAGTCATCTTTATCTTGCTCCTTCCTCACCGCTGTCTTCCTCCTGGTGTCCAGGCGGTGTTAGAGAGCACGTGGCCCTCCAGCACCAGAGGAGGATACTTCCTGTGGATGAAGCTGAGAAATGTCGTTCTTGGCGTGGCGCAGTTCAAACGGGCGCTACGACGACACGCTCCCCTCACCCAGAGCCCTCTGTCAGGTAACTATGATCAGTGACACTGCATGTGTGGGAAGGGAAATGTTGTTGTTGTTGTCATGCTAAACAGACCTGCGATGATATATATGTAGATATTTAAGGGACACCTGTTATTATGATGCCATAATCACAACATGGGTGCCTTTTTCCGTAGTTCAGAAAGGTTTGCACTCACGATTGTGATTGACACGTTCACAATTGGGATGGCCATGCAAAAAATGCTATTTGATAGCTGCTGGGAACCATTCAGCGAGTATTCGAAGATCTGCTGTTTGTTTGTACTGCAGCATCTAGTGGCATGCACGTATACTGACCTCATGTAGAGACCATGACCATGCCACACATGTTTTACCTGAGCGGGAAAGAAAAAATTATGGAAAATATATTCTTTCCGACAAAACCATAGTTAAATAAACAATTTTTTTCGACTATTCAAATATTAGAAAATTATGACCCATCCGTAGTTCATGTATTAAAGCTTGAATATGGAGAAAGATTTGACATTGATCTGCTTCATTCATTGTTGTGAAAATGAACAAAAGTACACCAGAAAAAAAAACGATCAGAAACAATAACAGAAAAATAGCTGAGTTTATTCTTATCCAAGAAGGTGAGAAATGTTTGGTAATGTTTCACAAACGTTACCACATGATTTGGATTTGAAAATCTGTTAGCTATCAGCAGATGATAAGTCATTAAATGTAAACTAAACAGATGATAATCAAAGACTTGAAGAGCAAATTGAAGGATATTAACATTATAAACAATACAAATACATAAAAAGAAAATCAAGCTACGCATTATTCATAAGATTACACATCAGCATGTGTGATTTAACTTCCCTGCATGCCACTGAACACCTGCACACCCAGTACAAGCTAATCCCCGTCCTGCTAATCCCTGCTTTTTTAAGATACTCCCTGTTACCAGTCAAAAGCATTGTGTTCTTAAACATTCCTCCTGAGTTCAGTGGTGATTCAGTTTGACAGAGACAAATGTTCCTGTAAAACACACGCTTCTATACACACATTAAGCCACAACTGGATTTCTCTTAATTTTTATGTTAGCCTACTGATGACAAAACGTTTAATGCATGACTCTTGCTCCACTCCACTCCCGTCTCACACATTAGATTAGATAATGCTCCCACGCCAACTCAAGAAGTGAAAACAACTGGCCAACCTTCCTCTGAAGTTGCCTGGAAATAATTATGTAATTTGGTACTTATTGTGGGAAAATCGAGGGAATGTTCTGCAACAGTTATTTGAGTTTAGTTAGTTGTGGAGAGTGTATAAGCACTTGTTGATATCTAGAGGGATTTTCCTTGAAGTATGCTTAACCCTTTTTAAAAACAAATGAATACTCATTTATTATTGGACAGTTAATTCTCCGTAGATGTTAAAATATGTGTATGAGTTTCACATTTGTGCATGGTCACCTGACCTGAGTGGGAAATCACAGCATGCTATTTCCTGGTTCCCCTCGACCAGAGACAAAACAGCACTGACTAACAGACTCTCTAGGCTACACAAGGAGCTAATTAGAATCAATTAATTCTAGGTGTAACCACTGAGTCAGTGTTTGTCTTTGATTATTACCAATTTACATTACATGTGAATGTTCATAAGTATTTACAGTTCCAAATTAGTTCCTTTCGAGGAAATGGAAGGATAGTATTTGACCCATAAATAAATGTGTTATCCGGTGGCTTCATTATGAAAACTTATTAATTTTGCAGAAAGTTTTCACATCTCAAGTATTTTTAAGCTTTTAAACTGTCCTCTCTCATATTATAAGTCATTCTTACCGTGTACACTGGTTTAACTGGATTTATAAAAAAAATGTAGAAGCAAGACACAATCACAATATATTTTCTTCACGACATGAAAAATTCTGTAGCACTCAGACTCATCATGTTCTTGTCAGCCCCTTCTCAACACTTAAAGAGCAATAAAAAAAAAAGCAGTTGGGTCCTTGTGGAGCAGAAATGGCGCCGGCTTCCTTTAATGCCTTGTTGTCTTTGGGCAGATGGCAGCGACCTGGACGCTGTGAGTCACGGCAGCCTGGATAGCTCTGCCGACACTAACCTGGCCGAGCAGGGCCCCTACGCCACTGACTCCATCAAAGTAGACCCCACTGATGATAGATCTAGCACAGGTACACTCAACATGGCTGCTGTTCGACTCAATTTTTCACAGGCAGCCATCTTGTTCTACATCTATTTCTTCTCTCTCAATGACATTTTTTATCCTCCTTCCTCATTTGTTCCCGCTCACCGACCGGCCTCTTCCTCATTCCCCTCTTCCTCTTACACCTCCGTACCTCTGCTGCCTGTTTTTCCACTTCCCTTCTGTCCCTGTTGTCCATCCATGTCTCTCCCTGGTTTTGCGGCTGTGGTTTCTGCTCTGCTCTGTCCCTAACCCTGCCCTTCACTCTGGCCCTGCCTGTGTTGCCCTTGCATGCAGCCGGCTGTGGGGGCGGCAGCGTGGGCGCCAGGGCCCTGGTGGCCCACTCACACTGGGGGGGCTCTGAGCTCAGAGAAGCCACCCTCCACCCAGGTAAACCTCTCTGTCAGCCTGCCTGTCTGTCTCTCTCTGGTTGCATTTTTCTGTCTTATCTTGCAATATTTTATAATCCAACTTCTTCAGCCCTTTCATCATCACACTTTTCTGTTTCTCTTCGTCTCGGTGGTCTCGCCTCCTCTTTCTTTCCTCCACTGTGTCATCTGTTTATCTGGCACATCACATCACAGTCTGCTGCTCCTCTCTTGCTCATCTCTCTTTTGAGTTTCTCTTTTACTCTCACTCCTCGCTTCACCACAGAGTGACTTGTCATTGTCAATTATGGCGAGTAATTACCTAGAGGCACGTTCTTTTTGATTACAGAAATAATTTTAATCACGGAGACAGCACCTCAGCAGGAGACTTTGCCTTGTGAGCAGAAAGTCTGAGAGGGAACCACGGCTCATAGCACAGCAGGAGGGAAGGACCTCGATGTGCTTTTCATTGATTACAGTCCCGGAATGAGTTTTGTCAGTTGTCATCAGTGGCGTGTCACTCCATACTGTATTACAGCTGAGCTGTGCCGCCTCATGCTTTATTTAGAGATGACGACCAGAGAGGTTCACGGGAAGATGAAAGAGGAGAACAAATCATCAGACAGCTGGTTGCCTGGAGACATAAGAAAGTTTAAGAGACAGACAGAAGAGTCAGTCTGGAGAGATGGCAGGTTGTTTTTTGTTTTTTTTATCCTAACGTCAAGTCTTAACAGTTAAATTCATTAGCAGCTGTGAAACTGCAGTGAGTATCTTTATAGTAGCAGCACATCTCTGCATGCCCCGAGGAGGATTCTTTTATTCAGCACAGCTTAGCGGCTTTTTCTCTCCTCGCCCTGCAACTGTGCTGTGCCTCCCAGAATAGCGGAGATGAAAGGGAAGAAATGCCTCTCTAGTTTTTCTCTTATGTACAACCCCAATTCCAGAAACTCTGGGACACTGTGTAAAACGTAAATAACAACAGGCTGCAAATCATCTGCAAACGAACTGTGTTCTGAACTTCCTGAGCCAATGTAGCAAGATTTTTTTGTACAATCATGTGTTTCACAAAGTGGTGAACCTCACCCCATCTTTGTGAACGACTGAGCCTTTTGAGGATGCCCCTTTCATACCCAATCATGATATTATCACCTGTTACCAACGAACCTGTTCACCTGTGGAATGTTCCAAAAAGGTGTTTTTGTTGTCCGTGTCCCAATTTTTGAAACATGTTGCTGGCGGCAGATTTAGAATAAGCAGATATTTTAACTTTGATGCGTAAAACATTAAATATATTGTCTTTGTACTGTTCTCAACAAAGGATATGTCAAAAAGGACTAGCAAATTATCACATGCTGTTTAATTTGTGTTTTACACAGCGTCCCAACATTGAATCAGGGTTGTATGTTTCGTAAATGTTATGTAAATAATTTTCGGTAACTAAAGGACTTTGCCCTCAAACCTGCACAGTTGTTGCACAGTGCTCAGTAATAGGAAAGATATCATGTATAGCATTGTTGAAGTGACTATTTTCAGAGAAAAATTGCTGTCTCCTCTGCATAGATTTTCCATGCATTGTGTTGCATATTTCTGTGATCTTGTGGTTTCATATCAGAGACTTCCATCGTGTCCCCCTCATCTAATTTCATCTGTCTCCTTATCTCTCTGTCCTCTAGGAGATCAGTCAGATTTGGGTTATAACTCACTGTCCAAAGAGGAGGTTCGAAGAGGAGACCCCACCGCCCAGGACTCCGCCCCTGACAAAGATGACAAGAAGGAGAGCGACTGCAGCTCCTGTCAGTAGTCTGCCTGATCTCATATCACCTGATATTTCTGTCTACTGTACCTTCTAAAAAATAAGGACTTGGCAGCTTCACAGCCACACGGGAATTCCCTTTCTTCTGCCTTGATCTTTCTTTCTCATCCAGAGATGATTCATTCATTTGGTTTCGCAACATCAAAGCATTTCAGTCGTGTGTTGTCCTTCAATGGATTTCTTTTCACGAGCAGTGCAATTTTTCAAGCTGTGCAAATAAAAAAGACTGATTTTAAATTATAATATCTGTGTTTCTAGTGTCAGAGACGGAGAGCGCCAAGGGAAGTAAAGACTGCCTCCCGCAGCTGGACATGGAGGTTCACTCCTACTACAAATCCCGTGGGATTGTTCGCAGCAGTTGTCCATTCGATGATTCATCCTGTAAACCCAAGAGCTCCGCCAGCACAGGTGAAGAAGAAGGCTTCAGTAGATTTAAATAGTTTTACAAAGGGAGGGTATTTTCTGGGAGTTGAAATGTTTTTCTCCACAATAAATTCCCATTCCAAAGTTATCTTTTAATCAAATGCCCAGTGTTCATGAACATAGAAATACACACTTTGAGTTTTAAATTTTTCAATACTCATGAGCTTCAGCTGCTGTTGCTATGGAGAAGGATCCAGAGGAAGGAATGAGAGCTGCAGCATATTAGGAACGCTTGTTTTCAGAATCTGAAAGCGTTTCTGACTGATGAATGTTTCTTTATCTCTACAAAACGTAATATTTACTTTCCACTTGCTGTTTGCAGCCAATGCAACTTTTTTTAGGTGTGTTAGTATTTCTTACTGAAATCACATCACCAGAATTAGTCCTCCTGCTTTGTAACTCACTTAGTAACACAAATACAAAGGATTAAGTAGTTCTCCTCCCTCTCTCTCAGGCCATGTTGCAGGTCTCCTCTTCTCTTCCTCCCTGGATGAGATCGGTGAGGTCCAGACAAACAGTTTGCTCAGGAGACATAAGAGTGCTCAGGAGGACGTGGTGGGCAGCACCAGCAGTGGCTCGGCTCTTGACTGGCAGGGGGTGAGGAGCCGGCGGCTGAGCGGTGACACGGTGGGCAGCAGCGGCAGTGGCACCACTGTCCTCGGCCTGGGAATGAG
This sequence comes from Pagrus major, assembly GCF_040436345.1. Classification (NCBI taxonomy): domain Eukaryota; kingdom Metazoa; phylum Chordata; class Actinopteri; order Spariformes; family Sparidae; genus Pagrus; species Pagrus major. Next base: position 16,589,994 of record NC_133218.1, on the reverse strand, counting down.
CCAGGGTGAAACGGACCCAGAAAAGATCGCAGGACACCTGGGCGCAGATGTCAAAATTCTTTCGGGTGCCAACTTCAGTAAGAATAAGAGGCCACGCTCGCTCGCTTTGGGTGGATCAGAGGGGGCGTCTGCAAAGGTGAGTGCTGCCAGAAGTCTTGATCACAGAGAGGAGGAAGAGGAGACAGAAGGTCAGGACTCCAGCGATGAGGACAGAAGTAACGCAGAGGCCATTTTTGATTTGGAGGATCTGGATTTAGACAAGCCTCCCACAGGCTCTAACAAGACCAACAAATCTCATAAGAAACTTGTTGAACGCAGCGCCAGCTACGGTGGCATGAGCACTGAGGTGTCCAGAGGAGCTGTGAAGCGCACAGACATTGAGATGGGCTACGACCCTCTGTCCCTGCTGGCAGCAGAGTCAAAGTCCGAGCAGGAAAATGAGACTCAGTACCTGGATGGTGACGAAGCCAGCACGCCAAGTGCTCGTAGGGACTTGGCCAGGGAGATTGAGCTCTACATGAATCACATGGGCAGCCCACTGAGCAGCCGGACACCCAGTCTGGACTTGCAGGACCCAGCCAGCCCCCTCCTCCTCCACCAGTCCTCACTCTCTGGCCCCCGCAGAGCTAGCCTGCCCCACAGCTCCCCCCTCAGGACTGCTGGAATGCCGCGCTCACGCACCTTCCAACCGCCCTCGCCCTCCCAAACTATTACACGCCAACGTTTGTGGTCGTCGCCTCCCTGTCGCAGCTCCAGCACCACCCCCAGCCCCAGCCCTCGACCCAGCCCTCGACCCAGCCCATACAGGGAGAGGACAGACAGGATGAGCCTGGCATCACCCTCACCCTCCTCCTCCTCTTTCGCTCTGGACACTCTGCTCACACCAACGCTTGACGTATTCAAGACCAGTGTGTTCTCTGCTGGGAAGGGTGTGGCAGAGAAGGCGAGCCGCTGGTATTCTCGTCTTGCCACGTACACCACACCGACCAAGGTACAGAGTCTTGATGTTAAAGTTACCTTATTGTTGTGTGCTAATGCAAAGTCCCAGCATTCATTCACGCCTTTGAACACATTATGAGTCTGTGACATGAATGTTATTGTTATACTGTGAAAATAGGTTGTAACAAATGCATTTGTGTGGCACAGAGTATAAAGCTCTCACATAAGCAGGAGTCTAAGATGAGACTAAAGTTGGAGCGCTGCTGCCATCTTGTGGCCTTTTGAATGTTTGACAGTATTCTTCCTGTGGATGGTGTGTAAATGCCTCCTTTGACCAACTATATTGATCAACTATGTAATTCTTCATGTAAAAATGTCAGAAAATGCTCTTAACAGCCTCACAAATGTGACGATTTTCAGCTTTTCTCTGTTTCATACATTAAACTGAATATCTTTAGGTTTTGTACTTACAAAACAAGAGATTTAAAGACATTGTGTCAGAGAAACTGGGATGGCCATGAGGTTCTGTTTGGCTGTGAGATGTTTCTAGTGAAAAAAAAGAAAATAATTAAAAACAATATTTTTTTTTATACATATGTAGGATATCTAATTACCTTGTATAATCTGAGCATGGCAGGCAGAGTGACATTTGCATAGTAAGGGAACTTAAGATCCAAGTAGCATCTTTGCATCATAACAATACAATACAATACAAGATGCATTTGCTGTTTGCCCATGGCCCATGGCCCATCATTTATTTTGAGTTTTGGCCCTCCAAGGAATCTAGAAAATAATCGACAGATTTATTTATTATAAAAATAATCATTAGTTACAGCCACAATAACTCTAGATTTGAGTGGTTTGTGTGATTAAAGTTGTAGGTTAGATGAGTGGGGAGTACAGTACAAAATGACTTCCTTTTATAATATATTAAGTTTTTTCTTTGTACCTCATGTGAGCGGTCTTGGTTACAAGTCAGAGCTGAACTTGATCTACCGTTGCTGTGAGTATTATAGCTTGAAGATGAGACACCTGTGTAGTCCATGACAACATTAACCTGCCTGGCCCTCCTCTGTTCATCCAGGATGGTCACAGTGACCGTCTGAGTGTGTCCTCCCTTGGTGTTGGAGAGCCAGACTGCTCCTCCCTGCTGGATGAGGAGTACTGTGGGGAGTCGGGGAGCTCTGTAGTGTCACCACAGAGGAACGGCCCCATGGGGCCCCGCAGGAGCCCCAGACGCAGCCCCCTCCGAAGCAGACTGGACAGCACCCCTCCAGGCTCCAGCCTTGGGAGACCCACATCTCTGCTCCCTGGTGAGAGAAACCTTGCTCCAGTGACAGTTTAGCCAATAATGTCTTACTTCAGCTGAAGAAATGTTACATTTTGGTTTCAAATATGTTCAAAGTTGAAAACCAAGGTTTACTCTCTGATCTGCTTTTCGAAACATTGAATTTTCGCTTAAAATCAAGAGTTTGTTTATTTGAATGTCTCATGATTCAGTAATAATTCTTCTTCATGTTTTCCTTCTGCTTGATGGAAGACTGAGACACAAAGACGGAACATGACAAGCAGTCTCTTAGTAAAAGTCATTAAAATGTCAAAAAGCATAAAATATGTATTGCACTTTTCCCCAAACAACATACAGTAGAGCCATCATTAAGAGAAGTTGAGTAATGTCATCACAAAAATGTGTCAAGAAAAACATTATGTTGGTGACCTGTTGACTTTTTTTAATCATTACCTTTTCTGATCATTCTACTCCTGCAGGAGGTGTCATCTCGCCTCCCGGGTTCCCTCTGCCAGACAAGTCGGACCTGGGCTCTTCACGCTACACCAGCAACACCAGCATCTTCAACAACTACGCCATGGAGGTAAAACTGCAAGACAGAAATTCTGCAGTTGGGTCACAGTTGTCAAAGACTGGATCAGGAAAACAGAAACAGTTTGATACAAAACATCTAGAATTTTTTACTTTTAACTGTAATATCTTTTTTTTTTATCAAAGTAATGCTTTGAATTTTTGTTTTTTGCAGCAGTCTTTAAGAAAGGGAGCATCTTCACAACTAAGAATTTTCTTGGCATTCATTTGTCACTCAGTGGGTGCTAGCTGATGTTTGCCTGTCAGCAGGACTGAATTCTTTGATGTTTTTTCACTCTGAATGAAAAGTTTTAGAAACAGCTTTCATAACTTTGATTCTGCTTTGCAAGCTAATCATTAAGATTCTCCCTCAGCAGAATATTTCTTTGCATTGGTATGTTTGTCTACAACAGTTATAACTCAGTAAAATAAACACGAGGGTAAAGCAGCAGACTGCATGTTGTCGGACATAAAATCACACTGATAAAATAAAACTTTCAAAAGTGTAAAGTATACGTATAAAGATAAAGGACGTCAGAATAGAACTAAGAACTATTGCTTAAGTAGATGTTATTTCAAATCTTTGGTCTGAAAGCTCTCCGGCCCATTGCTGTGTGTGTTTCCAGCTGCTGATCTCCAGCTGTTCTCGCTGTAAGACGTGTGACTGCCTGGTGTACGACGAGGAGATCATGGCTGGCTGGACGGCAGACGACTCCAACCTGAACACCACCTGCCCCTTCTGTGGAAACCCCTTCCTGCCGTTCCTCAACGTGGAGATCAGGGACATGAGAGGACCTGGCAGGTAGACAATGACACTTTATCTTTTTTAGAGGGATTTTATATTGTATCTTTCTTAATTCATTTATGGAATTCTTATTCAGGATCAAGAATGGAATAGTTTGTTTTTATTGTTTCTCAGGATCTGTATCATGTCATCTTCTCTTTGTCTTTGGTCATTTTATTCCCCCATCTTTGAGTACTTATTGACAAAAAATTTTAAACTATGGTGCATGGAACAACATGACATCATCTTCATCATCAACTTTTGACCCTGCTGCATGAAGAACCATCACAGCTCATCTCCTTGGCTTGTAGTCAAAAAATGATACTTGACTTTTCCTGGATGTAAATGTGATCCCTGACCCTCTTTGTCCCTATTCTCTTCTCTCCACAGGCTTTTCCTGAAGGGCAGCCCTTCAGTGGATGAGGCGATGACCTCATCATACTCAGCCTCCACAGGTTTGGACACAGGGACGTCCACCTTGTCCACGCCCTGTCCTACAACAGCTGTCTCCCCTCCCTCCCCTGTGATTGGAGTGCAGGAGTGCTCAGGAAATGGAAGGTACATCACATTTATTTACACACTTCTCCTAAAAAGAATTACAAACCATATTTATTGAATGACAGTGATAAGTAATAAACACTTACTGTACAACAAAATGCTCTGAAAACTACAAGTTTTAAAATGAAGAAGTGAGCTTACGAGAGACCTCTGTAGCTCCACATCTCTGCATGAGGTGAGAGGATCAACACTTTGCTATCGCCAGTCCAGTTTCATTTTGTGTAAAGTAGGCAACAAGTTTTGACAATAATACGTAGAATAGAAAGCACAATATCTCTAGTTTACTGCATCAATTTTGATCCTATTCGCTGTCTGGATGTGAAGAGATCTTGTCATTTGTTGACAAATATATCAACAAATGCTTCTCCAATAAATGAATATGAATATCCTTCATATCCTATTTTTAAGTCAGCAATTGACTGATTTTTAGTATGTTAATAAGCATGAATCTTGGTCTGATTGGAAGGCAACTAGGAGGATTAAATATAACCATAAAGCTGACAGTCATCATCACAAATTCAGAGCTTGAAAAATAACTTTTTTTGTTCTCATGTATTCTCAAAAGTGCTGTATAGCTGTATGCATTTTTTCCAGCTCATCTTCATTCAGCCAGCTCCAATTTGTGTGATTAAACAATGCTTTTGAAGTAGGAACCTCCTGTAGCTGCACCCACATGATCCCATCTGAATTGTAAAAGAGCTAAATGAGATTATCTGCAGCACCTGGTCCTAACAAAGCTGTGTGTGTGTGTGTGTGTGTGTGTGTGTGTGTGTGTGTGTGTGTGTGTGTGTGTGTGTGTGTGTGTGTGTGTGTGTGTGTGTGTGTGTGTGTGTGTGTGTCTGCGTGTGCGTGTGCGTGCGCGCGTGCATGTGTGCGTGTGTGTCATGAGGTTATGAAATGTATGAGCAATAGAGATGAACCCTTCATAAAAGCGTAATGCCAATTATTGTGATTACTGTATTTTCTGCTATTAATATTGTGATTGAAACATCTGGATTCTGTTGTCTGTGTGACCTTTTTATGACAAAGTGAAACTAAACTAGTTTTGCAGATTTCTTAAAAAAAAAGCCATCGCTCCTTTTGTTTTATTAAATGTTGTGACTGAGTTGTGTGTTGTTGCTACGAGCTGATGTCCTCGCTGTGTCTTTACAGGACTCGATCGACCAGAGCTCAAGGTATCAACATCCCCACAGACCGTCGGCAGGGGGCGCTCTCTCCTGGAACACCCATGGCCCGCAGCGTCAGCGTCTTTAGTCCTCTCGAGGAAGCATCACGACTCAACCACTGTGTGCCAACGTCAGGCAGCCTGCCCAGCCGTCTCAATGAAGCCACGGTGTGTTTCAACATTATTTATGTTGGAGTATTTAAAACATTCACTACTGTTCAGTAGTTTGTATATGGTTATCTCAGCCTATAATCTGGACAACCTGACAATAAGGAATCTTACCTCTCCAATTTTTGTCCCGCCCAGGACCCACTAAGTATGGAGTGGCAGCTCCACAACCCCGAGCCGGTGACAGTTCCCTACCTGAGCCCACTGGTTCTGTGGAAGGAGCTGGAGAGTCTGCTGGAGAACGAGGGTGACCCGGTGATCACAGAGGCCGACATGGTGGACCATCATCCCATTATCTACTGGAACCTGGTCTGGTATTTCAGACGACTGGACCTGCCCAGCAACCTGCCGGGTCTCATCCTCACCTCTGAGCACTGCAACAGAGACTCCCAGGTCAGACACACATACACACAAATAAACTTGCAGTACATAACGATACTTCTTATCATCGCTTCTAAAGTTAGTAATGCAGTGTTTTACTGCCCTCTCTGGTGGAAACGTTAACATCTGTTTCACTTGTTATCACACTGAGAGTGTTGTCATTGTGTACATAAACTAAACCTCCAAAGGACAGCAAAAATGACTTTAAAAAAAAGCCATTACTTTGCTCTTCAGAATCAGTTTTTCACTACTTCAGTTGCTTTTGTTTATCTCTTTGTTTATTTAAAATTGAATTAAAAAGAAGTTGCATTTGAGACTCAGCTATACTTTACTGTTATACTGATTTCCCTCAAAGTTTTTATCAAAGATTTACAGATTTTAATTGAAATACACATATTTTGTTAAAGGGATCGGGTCATATACCTGTTTTTTGTGTCCCTGTACACTCTGACTGTCAGACTGACTCTATCTTGTCCCTTGTTAGGTTCCTCGTCACTGGATGTCGGAGGACAGTAAACACGTGTTGATCCAGATGCTGTGGGACAACCTCAAGCTGCACCAGGATACAATCCAGCCTCTCTACATCCTCTGGAACACATACAGTGAGTCACATCGCTCTCTGCAGAACAGATCAATGTGAAGTTCACAGGGATATTTACTCTGACATGAATACTGACTGCTGCTGTTTTCTGAAGAAACAGTGGCATTAAAGTTATGATCCCAAAGAGACAGAAAAATGTGAGTGAACATGAAGGATGTGTGGATTCAGCAGGAGCAGACTGAGAGTAAGAAAATAATGCAAAACACGTGGAATGAAATATAGAATTGGTATGTTTTCTATACCACTTGTATTGTGAATAATTGAGAACAGGCCTATATTCTTTCATTTAATATTGATATATAGATGTTTTGCAAAAATGGGCTCAGTGAATAGATCGAGATGCACGCCACATAAATCATTTGACTTAAATGTCAACTGAAGGGGTGAGAAAAGGCTGCAGATGAACACTTCAGATCTGTGTGGAGCAATGAGGAGACATGGATCAAACAAGGAAAATCTGGATACAGCGTTGAAGACGGAACCATGTTCATTCCTAGCAAAAATGCTTAGTGGTACATGAAGCCAAAAAAGCTCAACTTCTGCCTGTAGAGCCTGTGCACTAGAGACTTTCGCTGACCAGGCCGGCTAACTTCCTGGTTAGCGCCCGGCTAACTTGAATAGGGATAAAATAATTTAATCGTGTAGCTCTTCTAGACTTTCCAGATATTATGGGACCGAATGGCTCAAATTATGACAGTGAAACGAGTAATTTTGCGGGGGTTGTGACACTCAAAAAATTATCCACTTCTTTCACAATGTAAGCTTATGGGAAAAAGCTGTTTTTGGGGAACAGTGCATCATGTCACAGTGTAATTGCATGGGTTTGGCCACTGCGAAAGTTGGTTTCAAAGCCTGGCGCTCTTCCTGTGGGCTGGTGAGGAGACTGTTACCTTCCACAAATTAATACGTGAAACAAACAAATGCAGTACGTCCATCAGGTTGTTTTTCTTTTTTTGATGTTTGACTGGAGCTCTTTTTAATTACCTCATCACATTGTATTCTTCTGCAATGGGTGAAAGGCACCTGAGTAACCCCACCATTTTTAATAATCACACTAGAGTAGTGGACGGTAACTACCTTTTAATTTACATTTTCTTTTCTAATAATCAGGATTTCTGTAAAGAATTTATGCTAAACTTAGATGGAACATTGGTGTGTGTGTGTGTGTGTGTGTGTGTGTGTGTGTGTGTGTGTGTATATATATATATATATATATATGTATATGTATATATATATGTGTGTATATGTGTATATATGTATATACTATATATATATAGTATTAGCATTTACACTCACAAAAGTGGAACAGAAATGGTCTTAGCAAATAGATCAAGACACACATGAAGCATGTGAATAAACGTCCACTAAGAGATGAAAAATGGCAGCAGCCATTCTCAACCTTTCTCAAAAAAGACATGTAACAAATATAAAAAACATAGTTCTATCACATTGTTTGAGCTTTGACTGGAGCTCCTTTAATTATGTCTTAAGCTCTGCTGCATCTGCACTAATTGATTATTTAATGGAGAAGAAGTCATGGAGGCAGGCGGCTAATCTTTGTGCTAACAGGCTCTGTCTGCTCTCTGTCTTTCAGGACTTAATTGTACTCTGTTGTTAGAGAGTGAGTGTTCTTCTCTGCTGCAGACTCCCACAGATGAGTCCTGTTGTTTGTGTCCTGTTCTGTCTGAGGCCTGCTGTCTCCCGCTGTTGTCTGTTCTCTGCTTGATGCACCGCAGTGTCGTCTGTGTAAATTCAGCCTTGACTTTTCATGGTGTCACAGTGTTTTGAATGAGTGTGAAATCTGACTTTCACACTGTTGATATGGAACGTGTTTGTCTCAAATGCAGCTCAGCTCTGTGTTTGAATGTAGGCTTGCATCTCTGGTGAATGTGTTTGCTGACATGAACATTCACTTTTATTCAGCAACTTTTAAAGACGGCATTTTTGTAGTACTTACAGGGCTGGGTACAGAACAACAACAGCATCAGGCTGCTATTCTGAATACCTTTAGTTTGAATTTTAGTGCTTAATTTTCCATCATCTTTCACTCACCAGGGTTTGCTCCAGAGTCCTTTCTAATTCATACTAACCACCAGTATTTACTAAATCAGTTTGCATTATTAAACTGAAAAAATGTGTAGATCAGTAAAGAAATCTGTAGCCTAGTTCATAACATTCAACTATGTTAACTTGGGGTAGACCAATTATCGGCCTTTCAGTATTTTTTACGATTATTGGTATCAGTGATTTTTCTGTCAGATTGCTGATGAAATAAACTAATTTAAAAATGTGCTACTTTTGCTCTGATGCAGCATCCTCTCACAAAATGTCCCACCCATAACACGATCTGATTGGTAACACGTCACAATTAACAGCCTAGAAACACTGAATAATCTGAATCTGCAAAGTAACTAGTAACTAGATGTATCAAATAAATGTATTGGAGAGGAAGTATAAAGTAGCAGAAAATCAAGTGCTCAAGTAAAGTACATCAAAATTGTAAGAACAGTACTTGAGTAATTTGTACTTAGTTTTATTCCAGCACTGGTTGTTTTAAATGTTGACACAAAGTGTGCCATTATGACCACAAATGAATATCGGTCCAAAATATTGGTTTTCAGTCTCGTTGATTTCTCATAATCGGTATCGGTGCTGAAAAAGCCATATTGGTCGACCCCTAATGTAAACAGGAAGTAGCTTTAGTATCACAAGCTGTACACAACTCAACAAAATTGCTGTGAATTCTTTGTTGATATACACATCAACAAATATGTGTGTTTCAGAAATAGTAACATTCTCACCAAAAATACCTGATTACACTATTCTAACCTTTGTTGTTATTTAGTCTAATAGGCGTCTAATTACCTCCACCAAGGAGGTTATGCTTTCCTCTGTCTCCGTTTGTTTGTTGGTTTGTTGGCAGGATTACACAAAAACTACTGAATGGATTTCCACAAAACTTGTATGCTAGGATGTGTCTCAGCCCAGAACAGAACCAGTTAACTTTTGGTGCAGATCCAGATAAAGGGACGGATTCAAGATGTTTTATTCACTTTCTTTAACATTGTGAGAGAGGGCCCTTTCAACATTTCTGTTCATTTCTCATGGAGTAATGCATGGATCGTGATGAAAAAAATCAGGTGTAGATGGCCGGTATCATTGAGTGACTACTAAATGGGGCTGTTGGGCTTTGGCAGAGGTATTCGCTCTTTTGAGTGCCATTCTAGTTTCAGCTATATTTTTGGATAATGTAATTATTGTATTAACACGGCGTTTTATTAAGTGGCATCTGAAATACGTTGAACAAACGTTGTTTACTCTAAAACACATCAGAGCTGTTAGTGAGACTAACTTTGGACTGCTGATAACTAAGTCACTGGTTTGTTAAGTAACAAGTTTTGATAGAAAAACACACTATACGGTACTTGGAGTCCTTCATCTTTTTCAGTTCACAGTAGAAACAAAATGTGGAAGAAACATGTGACCAACAACACATCAAACCCAACAAAGCACAAAAATACAAAGTGTTAACTTGAAACAAACAAGAATTAAGATAATAAAAAGTACAGATCCCAGCAGCATCATGGAGACAAAGAAATGCACAAATTAGTAAATAATGCTCCCACATTAATAATTTTACTGCTCTCTAATTGTTGTTGGACAGAACTAGGTTTAGCTTGTTGGATTCTGAATAAAAGTTTCAACATGAATAATTGAATAATGTTTTAGCAACAAAGTTAAATTGAATGAAAACTTTGATTAAAACTAAATGAAGGGGCGGTGTTTAGCTCAGTTGGTTGAGCACCCGCCCCATGTGTTGAGGCTACAGTCCTCGCTGCAGGCGGCCCCGGTTCGAATCCCGCATCGATGATATCATGATGATATACTTTTGTGTCAGGAAAAAAGTTATGTTGTAATCAAATAATTCAGGTTATTTTTACTTTATACATTGCTAAGCTTTTATTCACCACACACTGTAGTTCTAACTAACTAAGGTTTTTACCAGTACAAATATTGTTTTTTAGAGTGCAGTATATATCAAATGAAGACCAGTACAGATACCCAGCCCAAGTACTTTTCATCTGAGTGAGAACCTGTGTGATAAAACCATACTCATTGTGTATTAGTGTTATATGTCTAATGTGATGAGTCCACTGCTGAACTAGTGTGTGTGTGTTTTGTGTAGATGTGGGGTACCCTCTGTCCCGGTCGATCTCAGAGGAGGAGAAGCCGTTCAGCGAGGAGTTGCTGCAGAGCGTCGTGAAGAGCATCCAGAGGAACGATGTCAGCCGGCCGATGGCTCAGCTGCTGCAGCTGCTGGGACAGACGCTCGGGGTCAAACGGCAGAGGTCAGCACTGACGTGTCAGATTATTTATTTATTCAACTCCAGAGTCTTCACCTCTCGAAACACCAGTGTAGAGATTCTTCAGTGTGTAAACTCTCACATTATGTGGTATTCCTTCCAAAATCTCTCTGAGTATCAGTCAACCTCTTGAAAAGTAGCTGTAATAAGGTAAATGTTTACTTCTTTAATGTCAGTAGCAGTGGTGTAAAGTAACTAAGTAGATTTACCCAAGTACTGTACTTAAGGACAATTTTGAGGCAACTTTTGTTTACTTGAGTAATTCCATTTTTTGTTGCTTTATACGTCTACTCCACCACATCTCAGACAGAAATATGTTTTTGTTTATGTTTTTCTAATTTTAGTTACTAGTTACTTTTAAGATTCAGATAATGAATACAGTAATTACAATGATCAAATAAATTACTATGTATTATCATAGATTAAGATACACAGCAGTATATAAGGTCATTAAAAAAGTACAAATGTTAATTAAATGTCTATGTTTAAAATTAAGTTTTACAAGAAAACTGATTGAGTCATATTGTTAAATAAAACTGTTCTGACCTCGGCTCTCTTGTCCTCAGGAGTTTGTACCGGGACATCCTCTTCCTCTCTCTGGTAGCTCTGGGAAAAGATAACATTGATATTGGTGAGTCACACATTTCACTGTCATAATGAATTATTTTGAACAATTTTTAAGGTACAATATGTAAGAAGCATATCACAAGAGTAACTGCTAACTGCTGCTTACTGTAGCTGCCATGAGATAGTTGACTCAGTTAGCCGTGCAGCTAGCGGTCGTAATAAGTGGCTCTTGAGGCACAATGTGGTCAGGGGCTAGCTGGTTAGCATACTAACTTCAGGATATTTCTCTGCAACACAATACATGGAAGTCTTTAACATAATGTCCAAGCTGTTATTTCTTCACACTAAATAAATGTGTTAATTTGTATTATTTTTAACTCAAATTCTTACATATTGCACCTTTTAATATTTAAATATTGTCATATTGTCAAATATTACAACCTTAAAGGAGCTTTGCATGTACTCTGCCTACCATTATTTTACAGCAGTGTCAGTGGTTTCATTTTTTGTTTACTATTTTTCCTTAATTTAAGTTTGGTTCCAGGATATAAAGGTAAATATCTGAGTTGCTCTGAATAAAATAAAATATAGGAAAGAATTTGTATAATGTGCACCTTCATTAATTGATTTTAACAAGCATACACAACCTCTGAACACGACATTGACATACAGAACCGTCACCTTTAAGTCGATCTGGTGAACTTTTTAGCAAATAGTTTTTACACACATCAAGCAAATAGGGAGATGGTAACATTAGGGTTTATTTGAAGTCGTGTTTTTGGCCCCCTGGTAAATTTAATTTCAATATTCACTTTAATTTTAACTTGTTTGTGAACTCCTGAGGGAAATAACTGTGTTTTCAGCTGCTGCCTCACCAGCTCGTGACCAATGGTGCGTTCCATTGCAATCGGAACTTGGAAGAAACAACATCCGACACAGAAAAGTGCAGCGAGCAGATGAATGGAACACGTGAATAAAAAGACCCCACCCACATGTTTTTGATCACAGTCTGCTCTTCTTTCTCCAGACGCCTTCGATCGTGAGTACAAGTTGGCGTACGACCGCCTCATGCCGAGCCTGGTGAAGCTGACCCACAACTGTGACCGACCTCCCAGCACGGGGGTGATGGAGTGCCGCAGGACGTTTGGAGAGCCTTACCTGTAAACACTCACCTTCACCCACCAGGAGTAACCCTCACCACTTATGTCATCGCTTTAAGACGAGCTCAGGAAACCTGTTGGAAGACTGTGAATGTGCACTACGGTGGCGTTTTGAGAAAAGTGATCAAAAAGGCGCAGTTGACCGCAGTCAGCGTCATGTAGCCTAAAAACTAAAAAATAATTTTACAGACTTTATCTCAACTAAGTGATGATGGAAACACACTCACTGTTCATAACATGACTTCATGCAGTGTTGTTGAGTGACGCTCACCTGGTTTCTTAGAAAAATCCTGTGAAAATTATACAGACACACTGTAAATACACAACAGTAGAGGATTTTTTTAAAAATACAACATTTATATTGTATAGTCCTGCAGCATATGAAGACTAATATTAGCAATATTTTAACTTGAACTCTATTTATACAAAGTAAGCTTTATTTATTGTAGTGTCTTCTGTTTGTTGGGCGTAGTGTTTTGTCGTGTCGCTGTTGTCTCGCAGTTTAAAACCAGCGCAACCTGAACACTCGCTGCTCATTTTCAACAAACTGTGGAAGAGATGTTCCAGTTTGGATTTGGTTTCTGTTGTAAATGATGATGAGATTACTGTGCTTTACTGAGTTGGGGCAAAAAAAAAGACATTTAAATTAGAGCTGCAATGATCAGTGAAACCACAGAAAACTTGATTCAAACCTGTATTTGACGGTGAATTGAATATCTTCAGTTTTTGAAGTGCTGGTCCAAAAAAAAACAAGCAGATTTAAGACATTGCACACATTTTTCACTAATTTTAACATTTCATTGACAAAACAATTACATAACTGATCAAATAATTGAGAAAATAATCAGCAGATTAACCAATAACGAGAATACTCTTTAGTTGCAGCCCTAATTCAGATGTTTAAAAACACTTTTTAAGCTGCCTTCAATGTTCGTCCAGTGTCTGAATATAAATGTCCGCTGTGCTGCCACTTACAATAGTGCTCTATATTTCATTTCAATTTAATGTTAAGTTTGTTTACAAAAAATTTTTTGAACGTTAAATAATTATTCATCATATGAACAGTAATTTTTTCGTTTTCTTGTCCATGATCACGCAGAGAATTGTTGCTACAGGCCGGTTGCTTTAAAAGCCTTGGAGAAGAAAAATATGACACGAGGCGCAAAAGGAGGAGCTCACTAATGCAGGAAAACAACGGTTTTGCCAACAACGCGTTTCTAGCGACACATCTCGGTGTGATCAGCCGCAAATGAAGCCAATCTCTGTGTTACTGTTGGGCGAAGTGATTATAAGATGTAGTTTACATTTATTACTGTGGCTTTACCCAAGTTTAGAGATGATTTTAAGTTTGGGAGAGAGCTCACTACAGCACGAAAGGGTGGTCCTAAATATACAGAAGCTGCTTTGAAAAAAACAAACAAAAAAAGACAAACCAAATAAGATGCCAGCACAGTCACTTTTCTGTCTGTGGTCACCGTCCATGCTGATGAACAACAAACAGGGTGATTTAACGCAGCGTTCATGTTGGAGGCTACAGTTTGGGGCCTCATTTATAAACCTTCTTCATGCCGCTTCACACACAAAAGTTTTGGTCTATAAAAACAAAGTTGATGGGAAAATGTGCACACCTGTGAGTAAACTCTAACCCGTGGGAACATTTTGAAATGAAACGAGATTGTAGAAATGAAATATGAGAGGCGTTATTCAACTCATAATAATGCAGCTCACATTTGATTTCACACTTCACCATTGATCAGCCGGCTCATTTCTATGCATTAACACTCGTGGCGCTTTGCGTTGAACACTTATGTTTGAATGTTTGAGAGGGCGGGATGAGGCTGATCCATGTGTGCACATTTCAAAGTTGATTTGGGATTTATAAAAGGAAACTGGCCGTACGCAAGATTTTTTAAATTAGAATATTTTTTGGCGTACATTTATTTCCTTTTATTTGTACAGAAACATTTAGTGTGGACTCTTCACAGAGTTTTATAAATGAGAGCCCAAGTATATTGTTCAACTTGGATTTTATTTTTTCATACTTTTGGTACATTGTACTCACCAAAACGAACAAGTCTGACGGGATATAATACATGTTCCTGAGATTCTTAAAGCACCATTTGTTGGTAATAATCCCTCATTGCAAAAGGTGGTATTTCAGAAAAAAGCTTTAACCAGGCTGTCGCTGTCTACATAGCTGTGTTTACATTTTTGTTTTACAACTTTAAAACCAGCTTCTGGTTCTACAACTACATATCTGAATGTTTATTAGGACTGCACAATACGGGTTAGTGGGAATGATCATTCTTGCATCACAATTTTAATTTTCACAGATAAAACTTTTTAAATCATGATGATGTGACATTTCGTCGGTCAGGACGTCTCTGCTGCACTACACTTTTTAATTTTAATGCTGTTAAGTCACATATTTTAGCTTCGTCAAAAAATTGCAGCTTCAAAAATTTGGATTGTCACACTCGGCCTATCGCGATCTTCATATCATTTCAATTAATTGTGCAGCTCTAATTTTTATACGGTTACGTGTGAAGCCTGTGACAGTAATGAATGAACCAGATCAACTGAAGGGTACAAACGTGATTTGTCTAAGGTGCATTATTTAGATTCTATGATTGTCATCGGTAGTTTTTAGTATCAAACATCTGTGAAGTTCTGTAAAAAGCCCTTAGTGCAGCTTTGGGAAAATGAAAATATTGTCTAAGGTGACATCTCGTCATCTTGTTTCAGTATCTGTTGTATGAAATTCATCCAGCAGCTTTATCTCCATCATATCAAATTAAAACCAAAAAGGGATTCTGTTTTAGTGTCCACAGGAATTATTAATGATGCCGTAACATTAGCTGTTTTAGCACATATCAGTGTGCATCAGAGTTACATTAAACAGAGAAATACCTGATCAATTACATTCTGGGTGGAACTGGACTTTGGCTGGATAAGAACTTGTTTTTGTGTTCATCAAAAATGACGACTGACAAACTGACAAGATGGTTGAAGGAGGACCCGAAACTCGTGAAGGTCTCATGAATTTCAACCGTGTGTGTGATTTGCGGTCAACAAGTTGCACTTTGCCCCTAAAAAGTGAAGACTGTTTTCAGCTGGTCGAGCCGGCGAGCTCAGGAGAGGAGGACACATCAGCTGGAGGAAGCTGCCATTCATCTGTGGATTTTTTTTTCTGTGTTAATAAGTTGTACAAATGAATGATTTTGCAGAATCTGGGGCCATGTACATTTTAACTCGCCCTTTGTAGAAATCACATTTTATAACAGTTTATTCACACATGTGCAAAGGTCCTTTTTAGATGTGGTGAAGGCTCTGTACAGCGACCAGATCTACAGGACTGGAACTGTAAATAAAATCACTTATACACTCTCAATGATGGCTGCTTTTTTCTCTTTTTAAATTATCAGTGCAATATTAACTTTTGACTTTCCAATAAAACAGCACACAAAACTTGAGTTCACTGTTAAAAAAATAATTTATTGCAGCATGGAGTTTTAATTTGAAATATTGATAGTTTTCCTATCAACAATACAAGTTTGCATCCACTTCAATCCAACAAGAGCTCTTAACAAGACTAACATCTGACAACATGACACCGGTCAGGTTTGTTCTCACAGCTAAGACAGTCCGACACACATACAATCACTGTTTCTCTCCACATGTTGACAAAATCAAATATTTGTTCACACAAAAAACACTGAAACACGAACAAACACTAGTTTGGTCGAATACAGAACAAAGTTTTAGGAACACGGTTCAGAAAATACTGAGCAGAAAACTGAAGTTGCATCCAGGAGGTTTGATTTGCTGCACGGTGAAACTGAACCTTCACTGCTGTGACGGACATAATGAATTGAATTTATTAACCTATTAAAGTCACCTCAGGTTCCAGAAGCATCATGCTCACAATGTTAAAGGAAAATTCCACCCAAAACACTTACACAGTTAACTGTAACAGTCAGTGGGGATGGGCTGCTTGTTGCATTTCTGGCAGTTTTATTTTTGTTGTAGATAAATGAGCCGGTTGCTTGATCTCTGATATTTCCAGCAGCTACCGTGGAGTCTTGTAGCAGAAATAGTTTTAGATTTGGTGTCAGTCACCCGCAAAACAAAAAGGGGTTGTTTCTTTCTAGAGCTGCACCAAAGTCCAGTAGGAATGGTGGAAACATGAGTAAGAGAGTTGGAGAGAGGAGTCTCAAGTTTAGTTAGAGGAATGGCCGACTTAACTGTTTCTGAGCATCTACATGAAGCAACAAACTGTAATAAATCATCCCTCAAAGTTTCAGAGCGAGACGTCTCCTTGAACCTGCTAAGACGATCTGCTGGATCTATTCCAAAACTTTTGGTAAGTATGAATCATTTACACAACAAAACATGTAAATATAGGGCCCAGGTTTAAAAATACAGGAATTCCCCTTTAAGGAGAGAAGTGAAACTACTACAGGTCAGCTGAAAGCTGCTGTTAACCAGGCTTTTCCTGGAGTGTTGATGCTCATCTGCGCTGGCAAATAAGACAGTTCCATATATCCCAGCAGGAGATGATTTGTGGGCCAACATACACAAAATTCAATCAGCGATGTGATTCTTCTGGATTAATCAAGAATTTCTGTTTTTCCGGCCTTAAATCTGACTCGCATGAATAATGCAGATCCATTACAAACAGTGGGGTTTGCAAAAGAGAAAGTGTGAAGTGAGCATGTTTGTCTTAATGTGCCGTGTCGTGTTTGTACTTCAGAGTTTAATTGTAGGGTTTTATTTTAAAGCTTTGTTAATGTAAGCTGGCGGTTAATTTAATTCATCTTGAATGTATGAAAAGGTATAAAATGTCATTGTGTGTCTTTTGGGGGTAAAACCTTGAAAAACCTGATTAAATCAACATCTGCACACTTTGCTTTCTAATCAGGGCTAACTGCCTTTGTGCATTCTGGGAAATATAGGAAAACAATTACTCAAGTATGCAAGTTAAGGGTTATAAAATCACTCCCTGCTTTACTACTTTCTATAATAGCAGACACACAATAGTTGACTCCAGCAGTAAACAGTCATCACTGACAGGTGTGACACTGCACAACCCTAATGTTTGCATGTATAAAATGCAGCACACTGCACTGTGGGATTTTATTGAAAATAATGGACCCAACTTTATTTGTTCCACTGTTGGAACTGGAAAAAGGGTTTGTGATTTTGGTTCTTACAAAGTAGCTGCTGGAAAATGTCGATCACATGTATGTAAAGTTTTGTTTTGGGTTGATTTCTCCTTTAACATCGCTGCTCGTTTAGTTACATGTTTCTACCATGTGTCTACTGTGCGTCAGGTCGGCCTCTTGACATCAGGCTCGTTTTCTATCTAACGGATCCTACATACCATATTGATCCTGTCTGGACATGCTAAGTCGTGTGCGGCAGTGGTGTTCGCTCTCTGCCCGTCAGCTCAGATGGAAATGGGGCAGATGAGGATGCGATCCTCCAACATGACGCTGAGGACGAGGAACACAAAGTACAGTACGAACATGGTGAGGCCCAACATTTTGCTCATCTTCCAGCGACAGACGGCGATGGAGATGATGACAAAGAGGAGCATGAGGAAAAGCAGCACGATGGCGCAGAACAGGCCGTTGGAGCTGACGGTTACTGGCTCGCCGTTGTGTAACAGAGTGAACAAGAGCCACGGGACCGGCAGACTAAAACCAGAGAAGACAGACGTGTTTCTTTCCAGTTTACAGTTCACATAGTTTATCTGACATCTCAGGAGAGTGAATATCACAAAATCAACATCCAAAACCCTACACCGCTTTTGTCGGTTACAGCTGGTATAGAAACAGTGGTGCGGTCACTCACCCGACAGTGATGTCGAAGATGTTGCTGCCCACTGAGCTGGACACAGCCATGTCCCCCAGACCTTTCCGGGCCACGATCACACTGGTGATCAGGTCAGGGATGGACGTCCCGGCCGCCAAGATGGTCAGGCCCATGATCTCCTCTGAGATGCCCATAGTCTCACCAACCTGTAACCCAAAGAAAGGTGAAGCCATGAAACATGAAATCACTAACACAGTTGTAGAGGTGCTGGTAGGCAGTTTCTTTACCTTTCTTTAGCTGTTTCTCCATTTTTTCAGTCTTTTTGCTAAACTTTGCTAACTGGCGGCTGGCTGTAGATTCATTTTAGTGGTAATTTTGTCGATCTTGGCATAAATCTTGTCATCTTGCTTTTAGCAAAAGAGCAAACAAGTGAATTTCTGAAAGTGTTGAACTTGTTTTGCTGGCGACCACGGCGGTTTTTAACAGTAAGCTCATCTGCATGTGACTGGAAAAACTCACCAAAGAACACACTCTGTACTGAAGCAGAACATTAAGCTTGACCTGTGATTACATCAACACTCAACATCACCATCCACATCACACAGATTTGTCTCCTGACAGACGTGAGAGAATATGTTTTGCCGATCCCCTCATCAGGCTAACTGCCAAAAAGTCAGAATAATCCTTTAAATTATAAGATACAAGCCTGGCTTTTAAAGATGTCCCATGCTCTGTCCCAAACACGTGTCACATTGGATGTAAACATGTAAACAAACCTGATGAGCCCACCACACCATCAGGTAGGAGAAGACTCCGATCCACAGGATGGAGCCGAGAAACGTGACAGCAAAATACCTCCTGGACGCCTGGAAACAAAAGACATTTTACATCAGTAAAACACAGAACATGATGAAACAGAGATCTGGATCCAGATGAATAAAGATGTTTCTTTAGTAAAAACTGTTTGACTCATTTGAATGTGTGAGAACGTCTCGTCATACCTTTACCAAAATGGGCAGATACTTCTGAACATATTTCCTCAAGAATGAAAGTTTTTTTCAGACGTCTTTTCAACCTTCACTAATGATGTCCAGTCGACAGCCTTACAGGGTTCAAAGTTAAAGTTTGTACAGTGTAGTTTTAGACATTTTGGTCGTGGAACAACTTATAATAATAATAAAATAAAAAATACAGAGAGAAGTCTTGATGATTTGCACCCCCCCAAACATCTGTTTGATGAACCACATTTTTATTTCAGCGTTCAGTGAAATATAAACAGGTTCAGAGTAAGTTGTATCGTGTTGCAGAATATGAATAATAACTATACTAAATGATTAGTGAAAGACGAGGTGCTGGTTGCTACGGTTGCCATGGTGTTCACGAGGGCGGTTCATACTCACCAGGTTGCGGACGTCAGGCAGCGTGAGCCACAGCGGGAACACGATGGGCAGCAGGAACAGATACGTGGCCTGCTTGCGTCTGGTTTCAGGCCACTCTAAAGACAGAGGTTCATTCTCCTCCTCTTCCTCTCCCTCCTTCTTTCCATCATCATCTTCACTGTCGCCGGACTCGCTACTGTCCTCGTCACCGCTCTCGTCCTCCCCGCTGCCCTCTGAGCCCTCTGAGCCCTCCGCTGCTGCCTGCAGGAGAGAAACAAGTGAAAGAGACAGAGAGTGTTTGTTATTACAAAATAGTTTTTATCTTTACATCCGTGTGTTTCTCTTTTTTGTGGCGTAACCCACAGGAACATGAAGTCGTTGTACATCATGTGTTACAATATTCTCTCTCTGTGCTGGTGATTTAAATTAAAATGCACTCCGTGGTATTAAGTGCACTTTAGTTGACCCTGTTCTCAGAGTCCGATTAGGAGGCTGAACTCGATTTCACACGAGGAATCAGGGCGGCCTTCATCATGCGGACGCATAAAGATCAAGCATTAGTGAGTCGGTGGCCGGTTTAGGACAGGGGTGGGCAGCAGTTTCTTTTCCAGAGGGCCATACTGGCTTCCTTAATGTAAGCGAGGGGCCATAAAAACTGGGTTATTGAGTGGAAACATTAAACACATAGTGCTGAATTACGTGAAACTAATTCTCAGTACCAAATGCAGCACTGAAAGAAGAAAAGATCAGGCTTATATTAACTATTAATGAATTATTAGTAGCATATTGCTATTTATTAGTCATTATAAAGTACGTATTAATGCCTTATTCTTTATGAGCATATTCTACAACTACAAGGCCGATAAGAAAGAACCTCCTGATTACTGCTTATTGATAATAAATAAGGTCAAAATTGTACATGACTCTGCTTTAAGATGGTCGTTCCATAAGAACAGTAATTTTCCCTCAATTACTCGCTATTCTTGAATAACTAAACTGCACAATCTGATATGACCGTGTTGGTGTTGTTCCTGGAACGTCATAATTAATGTCGCTCCATCAGTTTTCCATTCTGACACGTTTTCCATTCAGACACGTGTTTAATGTTGTTAAAAGGTGTATTTTAACCCAAACCGTGTTTTCCTTAACGTACGCCTAACCAAACAGCAACAGAAAACTGAAATGAAATGGAGAATAATAAAGTGAACAGTATAATATGTTTCAAACAGGATACGAATCAAAGTCTCCTGAGTGAGAATATTATATCTAATCATTTGCCAACAGCAGCTCGCTCCTCAAAGTGGACTCAAGTTTCTCACTCAAGGTCCTGAAGCAACATTAATTATGATGTTCCAGCAACACGGCGATATCAGATACACCAAGTGTCTAAATCAAGTCTTCATGATTCAGAATATGTTTCACATTCCTAAGTGAGGTCTTGCTCATAACCCATTCACGACTAGTTTGACACTGATTAACCAACAAAGGATCTACTAGAATATGTCCATCCAGAATGAGGCATTGAAGGCGCTTCGTAATGA
Source organism: Pagrus major (assembly GCF_040436345.1). NCBI lineage: Eukaryota > Metazoa > Chordata > Actinopteri > Spariformes > Sparidae > Pagrus > Pagrus major. Next base: position 16,568,712 of record NC_133218.1, on the reverse strand, counting down.
CTTCACAATAATGAAAAACTTCACAGCAGCATCCTAAAATGACTCATGACTCACTGTGTCATGATTGTTTTCTGTGTCTCAGATTGATAATAGCTGTTTGTTTTCTAGTCTTATTGTCCCCTGCTTAATACTTTCTAGCAATATTATGAATTAACAGCTAATTACTTTCCCAGGCTCATCAATACTTCTTATTTCCCAGTTGTCAAGTTGTTATTAAGATGCAACATGGAGTCTGTCGGGAGGATACAGATGCTGTCGGGTGTTTATCTCAAGTGATGTTACTTATATTTGGCTGTTTGCAATGGAGTAGAGGAAGTACTGAGATCCTATAATCAGGAAAATGTAGTAGTTTTAAATGTAAACATACTCAGAAAATTACTTTTATCATTGCTGATGCATTAATTAATAAGAGCATGATTTTAGTTGGTTGAGCTGGGGCCCATTGCAGGCTGGCTCATGGGCCACGGTCTCCTACCACTTTAGGTTTGCTGCTTAAATAGGTTTGCTTTTCTTTGAAAAATATTTTTTGTGTTCAGAGAGGCAATAACAACTGCAACTGATGATCATTTTCATGACAGATTAATCTGCTGATTATTTTCTTTATTAATTGATTGATGGTTTGGTTTGTATAAATTATGAAAATCGAGAGAAATTTCATCACACGTGATCCAGACCCAAAGTGACACCTTTGCAATGCATGTTTTGTCAGAGTGAGTTTAAAATCATCTGCGTACCTTTGACTCGTCCGGCTGGTCGGCCGTCTTCTCGCTCGCCTCTTCTGTCTTTTGAGGCTGTGAGGTGGACGGCTCGGCTGCAGCGTCCCCCGCTGCACCGGCCTGCTCGGTGTTTGAGGTGGCGTCAACATCTGGAGGAAGAAGAAGAAAACACAGAATGACAAAGATGTCGCACTGTACATCCAGCAGATTACTGTGGATCACTATGACAGTCCAGTTAGGTTGTTTAGTCATCTATGTCGTGTCTGGTTAACTGTCTTAACTTCAAACAGTTATGACTGAAACTGCTCATGTGCGCATGTTTTAATGTTAAACTGACTGAATTATTATGCTGTGTGGACCAGTATGAAGTGCCAGTGAGCGTGATTGGAGTGTTTTGGAGATAAACATGTTCTTCTCATGGAGAAAGGTGCGCACACACACACACCCACACACAGAGAGACTCGTCCCATCTGCATAATCCTCGGGCTGATTGATTCGGGCCTGTTGAAGCCTCTTCAGGCTCCCTGCAGCCCCACTTTGCTCTGTGCCTCGGATTCTGAAGCACCTCCTTACTCCACAGTGACGCACTGTCAACACGCTGACTGAGAGGCTCCACTGATTGTGGAGAACAACCTCTTTAACCCCCCAACCGTCTCTGATGACTGATACACAACCATTACAGCCCCGTTATGGCTTCTACACCTCCATCACAGAAACATTTGAATAAACAGTTAATAATGTGCTCGTTTGACTTTTTTAGATGAGGAAATCAATATACATTTCATTTCTCTGTGTTTGGTACAAAGACTGGATGCATGATAGTTTTAGAGACCGTTACATGGTTAGTACTTATCAATATATAATATTAATTAGACTACAACATAGATTAATTAAACAGTAATTAAACATTAAACAGTTGACTTGATTTCATAAGGAAAATGCAGGTAAAAAAACCCTCAAAAAGGTTTTTTTTTTTTAGGTTAAAACTAGAGTTCAACATCCTCTCCTTTGTTCCTCATTAATAATTTGACCTGCTACTGCAAAGAAAATGGCCGCAGTACAGAAGAAACCATTTTTATTCAGTTGACAGCATGAATCTTTTCCGCTGCAACACTCAGATTAAACAATAGATATTTTGTCTCGATAGTGGTAACATTAAGAATAATTATTTTGAGTTTTTCTTCCTTTAAGATTTCTTTTGTCTTGTGCAATGACATCAAAGTTGCAGCTGCCATGAGGCTGCCGGTCTTTAACCCTTGACAGAGCTAGGCTGAAAAGTTAAAAGCAACACCTGCTTCCATTTTCTGTGTTAAACTAGGCTTATACACGTCTTGGATCTTCATGTCAACTTCTAATCTGACTTTATCAAAACATCAGATTGTACTTTTTACATGAAACTCACCTTCAGAGCGGCGATGATGTGACTTGCTCTGTAATTTGCCCGTTACCGGGACGTTCAGAGGCTTTACTTTGTTCTTCGCTGTAAATTAAAAGAATAAATCGCTCAAACAACATGAGTCCTTTTAATATCAACCAAGATATTCTTTGTTCACAAGCAGTTTTGGGCAACTAAGTCAACATGCCTTTAACTCACACTGGCCATTTAGTAAAACATCAGCATAGAATAGTTATAGTTTTATCTTTTAATCATCCATTTATATAATGTTGTTTTTTGTGGGTAAATTCCACAAAAGGACTCAAACAATTTTTCCGTTGTTTAATCCTGGTTGTATAACGATAAACAAACTGAATCTTGAATAACTAACCCCCATAAAACAAAACCAATCCAACGATGCTTGACTTAGGATGATGACCCACACCTCTGCTAGAATGTAAACCAACATCCCTCTTGATTTTTGTGATTGTTTCAGTTTTCTCCCCTCAGAGGAGACTTTGTGAAATGGCTGCATTTTCCCCTTAACTTTCATGACCTTAATAAAAGTACTGCAGTCTTCACAAACAAACTAGTACTTTCAAATAGGTGCATGTCAAAAGAATAACTTGTTTTTTGCATAAGTACTCCAAAAATGTACATCTGTACTTAAGAATATAGAAGGAAAATACAAGAAATGTTTTAGATTTTGCAAATAGCAAACAAAACACATTAAAATTGAAGAGGACGCACTTGTGAATCCTTAAAAACTAAAAAAGTCGTGGAAGATTTCTATTAGATCCAAAGAAATGAGGATGCAAAAACAGACTCTGTAAGAATCTCGTGACAATAACATGAAGTTTTCCAAGCAGCCAGTGTGTGAAAAAGGTCAGAGGTCCTCAAAACAACACAGAAACAACTGGATGCAAACATGCGAACATCCAATAAAGACAAACAACCGTCCAATTTTAAAAGACAACCAGATTGAGCACAACAACAACAACAGACACGACACCAACATGTCTCCTGTCTTACCTTTCCTCTGTACTGACGACTCCCCTCTGACATCACCATTAAAGGATGTCTCTGATTGGCAGAGATACACAGACTAAATACCGACCACCAGTTATGGGATTCTTCAATTAAATGCAACTAGATGAAAATACTACGTAAAAAAACGATATGAAATGAGAACTTTTGAATGCTTTTTCAGTTCAGTTTCCAAAAAAATTAAGCTCACGAGAAGGTTTGTTATTATTCACTGTTGCTGTTACATGTGAACGAGACGTAGTTTGAACACAAGAAGACACAAATGAACTACAATCACAACAAGACACCACAGGAAACGACAGCAAGGCGACATCTTGTCGTCGCTCTTACCTCTTCTGGTTTTCCTCAGGCTGGGGGTTTTAATGGCCCCTCTGAGGGCCGTCTCTAGGATGGAAACCCACAGCAACAATTTTAACTTCTGACCCATCGGCAATGTATTCATTTTCTATGTAAGTTCACCTGTTGTCCATTTGAACTGATACAAACCATCTGCCTTTACATGACTGATGGACCCACTTTCCTTCTACCCGTTTCGTCCACTTCAACTTCAGTTAGAGATTTCCTGCAATGCCTCTTACAACACTGGAGGATTCACCTGGGCCGAGATTAACACCATTTTCTTTCTACAGGTGAGAAGCTCCAGCAAGAATCCTTCCTCTTTTTATTCTAACAGATAAACGTCAACATTTTTTCTTTTTTTCTTTACCACAAAGGACTCAAACATTTCCTACTATCAGACGCTTGACTAGTTATCCACAGGAATTAACAATGTACAATACAAACCTAGAGATGATCACCGGGGGCATCAATAATAGCTGTTGTTTAACGATGTTAAAGGATCTTTCCTTAAACACAAGTATCCTCTGATAGTAAACTGTCAAAGCTCAGTAAACAATGACTCAAAAACAGTTATTGACTGTACTGACTTTACAACAAGCCAACTAAGTAAGTTTGTTCATCTGTAAATGTAGATGTTAAACGTTGTAGTAAAGGGTTCCTACATTAATCCAGGTCTGAACTAAAGGGCTACAAATGCAAATCAAGAGCGATGCTGGAGAAGGACGAACACAAGTCACAACCTGGCAACCCAAAAGTTATTTTTGAATGGCTCATTGCTGTCTAGTAACCATTAATATATTCATTAGTCACACTCCTGTGTTAGAAAATGGTAGCAAAAAAATCGAATCACTATTAGAGCAGAAAGTACTGAGATAACTGCACTGTAAATTAAAACAGAGTATTCAAGAACTGTACTGACACAAGGAACGAAAACTGAAACCAAACCTGATCCACAAACTGAGACAACAACCGTCTCCTCTCCTCTCGGTCTAAACTCTGAGTCACAGCTTATAAATCCAACACATGAGGTACTTGTACTTCACTCATTACACCACTTTGTACTTCTACTCTAATACAATTCAGAGGGAAATATTGTACTTTTTACTTCACTTACTTGATAAAAATTAAAACTATTCAACACTTTATACAAGTGCAGTTGAAACAATTAAGTTGATTAATCAATGAATGGATTGACTAGAAAACTAACTGACAACTATCATGAAAAACTCCAGATTATGGTTCCAGATTATCCAATGTGAGGATCTGCTGCTTTTCCTTTTAATTATTTTAATAGTCGTTATGCAATTTTAACATTTTGTTTAGAGGTTTAGACTGTTAATAATAATTGTGATGAAATTTCTGGCTTTTTTTAGTTTCTTTTACAAACCAATGAATTGATGAATGGAGGAAATAATGAGCAGATTAATCACGAGCTGCAGCCTGATTCAAAATGGTTCAAAATTAATTTCAACTCAACCAACTACAAGTAAAATCCTGACTTTACATTAATGCATGAGTGATAATAATCCAATGCTGAAATATCAAATAGTACACAACATTTTTCTGCATCAAATACTTTTACTTTTAATACTTTAAGTACGTTTTCCTGATTATACTTACTCAATGCAGGACTTATATCAGAGTATTTACACAGTGTAGTATTAATACTTTTACTTAAGTAAAGGATCTGAATACGTCCTCCATGATTGTCTGTTGCTCTAAATCTGTTTATATGCAACAGAACAGAAAAAAGATTCAGTCATCAGGAAGTTAAGTCTCCTCAGGTTCATGTTTAATATGCTGACAGTTCACCACAGTAATGAGATACAGTCCAGCTGCACGGAGCCGGTCTCTGCTCTGCACTCGTTCCATACAGATAAAGAGCTTCGTCTGCTCACACGCTGGCTCTTATCCAGCTTTTATTAGCCTGTATTGAAAAGCTGATTAAGGATCAGTGGTGGCCGAGTGCCGCGAGAGCGAGGAACAACGGCCTGGTGAGTTTGAGGACGGGTTGAAGGTCGCTGCGGTTCATCACGCGAACCTGACTTACAGGAAGGTACAGGACGGCCAGTGCTGAGTCACTGGAACATTTACTGGAACAGTTGATCCCCAGAAAATTAATCGACCAGTTGTTTCTATGATAAATCAAGCAAAACTGCCACAAATTAACAACTGTCAGGTGTGAGGATTTGCTGCTTTATTGGCATATATGACAATATTAGATTAGTTGATATTAAACTAAATAACTGACAAGGAAAATAATGATATGTTGCCCTTCTGCATACTGATGTGCAGTAGTAAATCAAGTTGGATGGCATGTTATAAAGTTAAAGTTTAAGGACTGCTGTTGGTTCTGGTTGTTACCTTCTCCCAGAGGGTCGAGCGTGTGGATCATCAGCTGGAAGATGGTGCTCCTCAGTGAGGCGTTGTGGAGGGAGGCCGAGCTGCCGCCTCTCTGCAGGACAGGACGCACCTACGGACCAGCAGACATGTAATCAGAGATGAAACTACAATACTTTAGAGCAACGTTAAGTTTAACAAGTGCAAAACATTGCAGGCCAACAGTGACACCGATATTCATTGTTGTAAAGTTACAGCTAATACTTAACATATTACATGAGAAATGTAATATCCAGGAACGGAGAATGACCAACTTCAACACTGTAAAAGTAAAATAAATGAAACCCTTTCCCCAGAGAGTGATTGTCACATCCTGAAGCGGTGCATGGGGCTGTAGTCAGAGAGATCTTCAATACAAAAGCCACTGTGTTTTTATTTTGTGTATGTCTTCTTTAGCTAGCTTTAGCTTTAGCACCCATCTAGGCTACCTGTGCAACTGCATGTGTGCTGTGTGAGAACAGAAAGCTAAGTAGCTTAGCAACAGTTACCACACGGGGTGGTGGTAATCACGCAGTCTGTAGGTGTGGTTTAATGTCTAACGAACCTTATAACTTAAAAGACTTCTAATAGTGATTGTAACACCTAGGATGCTCCATATAACTGTACACAAGACCTTTATAAGCCTTAAAGTTAAAATCACTTATAATGACTTAGATTTTTTTTCTATTACAGAACGAGCAAAAAGGTGCAAGAATCCCTCTGATTCATTTCTGCCGTTACATGAGAAATTAATTTACCAACAACATAAGAAGAGCAACTGACTGGATAAATAACATGAGGATATCAAATAGGTTGTCCAGTCCACACCAACAACACTAAACTATAGTTTTTCTCACCCTGAGTCTTGTTTTGTCCTCTTGGGGGTCTGGCAGTGATTTCTTGCAGTGAGGGCTGCTCGGAGGTGGTCCAGGTTCTCGTTTGGATTTATCTTCAGCCTTTGGTGCCGCAGCAGCAGGAGGAGGAGGAGATGCAGCGGGAGCAGCAGCAGGAGGAGGTGCTGCTGGAGCTTCACTCTCCTGTAAAGTCAGTTAGAACTTGAACCACTTCTCGGCACCTCAATAATTCACTTTACATGCAAATACATACAGTACAAGGATATGAATGTTTGTGTTTTTCAAGAGTTTCGTTCATTCTACAGCTGCAAATAACGTTTTTTTTCATGTTCAATAACCACATTTCTCCACAATTATTTGATTTATCCTTTAGTTTATATAATGGAAAATCAGGTTTTTTGCTTTTTTGCTGTTCTTGAATGGACAGAACAGCTGTAGATGGACAGGAAGATGGGGAGAGCGAGAGAGAGAGAAAGGAAGACATGCAGCAAAGGGCCACGGGCTGGTATATAACCTGGGCGGCTGCTGAGGACTGAGCCTCGGCTTGTGGGTCGCACATTCTACCAGGTGGGCTACAGGGTGCCCTAAAAAAGCTCATACTAATCCCAGACCAACTCTGCTGACTGTCGAGGACGTCACAGCTGGGGGTCAATGGGTGGACGTGTGCCCTCCAAAGGTCTAATAGTGTTTCTTGGTAGACCAAACAAAGGGCTGGACCTTAATCGAATCTATCTAGTTAACACTATAGTAGATCTAACCATCAGCAAAAGAGCACAGTGTGAACCTTAAGCCTTAAAGTGGATCTGCTTTATTAGCTCAACCTGACACCTTTGTTATTTCTCTTAACACTGTGCTTATATGGCAGGGCTGCATGATGTGGTAAAATGTGATTAGATCCATGCTTAGTGAAAATTATCATTTTTGCATCAAAACTTTCATTTCAACTGAAAAAGTTAATAATGATGTTTAATGATGATTTGTGGGGGTCTGCGATGTAACAGGGGCCCAGCAGCTCAGTTTTGCCCCCAGCAGGTTAATCCGGCTGTGGCTATAAGAGGATCTGGCTCTCGATCAGTCACTTGCTGTTATGTATATGTTGTCTTTACATACATGTAATCTAACTGGATTTAACATTGTACATTAGATTCCACCTTCACTGTTTTTTAGTTTAATTACTGGTTGCACACATCATCTAATTTCTTGCGCATCTCACTCTTTTTATTTTTACCTCAAATTACCTGCCTATTTGATCATCAGAATAATTCACACACAATACGCTTCATGAGGCAACATGGTCTGATCTGATTTGAGGGCAAATTTAACACCTTCACGTCCCGTCAATGGACGTCAAATAAAATGGGAAGATGGGATTACAGCTGCTGATGTAGTGCTGACAGACAAGGAGCAAGATGCTAAAACAAAGTGATCCACGACTAAAATGGGAGGCGGTTTAACTGGCCATCATACATCATTCATTGCAGTTGATTTTAGGAATATATCACGTGTTACTATGGAGGATATAATGCATGTTCCCTCTGGACTGATACAATTTTCCTTGCAACTTGGGCTGGACTCTAATAATTGACTATTCAGATATTTGTTCGTTGGATAGGTATCCGGTTTTTAATTTTGAGGTTCAGATACTCATTTTTTGTTTGTTGGATTGTTTTTTTGCAAAATGTAGATTGCTAACAAAGGTGAACTGCAAATTAGCTGTTATTACTGTATCTCACATAAAGTGCATACCAACGAAGCTCCAGAGCCCAAAAACTGGTACTCAGGACCGCCCTACTTGCAACTGTACAAGTTGTCATAAATAAATCTAAATATCTCGATCACAGTGATGCAATCAGTAATCATTTTAAATGATCTTTTTATTATTATTATTATTATTATCCATTTCTTTTCCCCATGTGCAGCCTGGCAACTGCAAATGACTTGTGCGACAGGTCTGGACCACTTGTGAATTTCAGAGAAAATTGCTCTCAATCATACGAGCCACTGAAGAGCAAATCTTTTCAAAAGATCGAGTCCGCTGTGTCTGATCCTCAATACTCTGCGCCGTGTAGATTTCTGTATATTCAACAGGTTATCTTCTCTGAACACATTCAAGAGGTAAGACTAAAAATGCTGTAAAAAAGCTGTTGGATTGAAACTGACAGAAATGGATTATTATGAATAATATATTGGAATTCCTGGAGGAGGATTTTTTTTACCCATTAATGTGGCAGCATGCTCGGTGTGATGACTAAAGGAGAACACACTGACAGCAGACGTGCTTCAGGCTAATTGGAGAACGTTCTGGTGATACTTGAAATAGAGAAACACAGCTCTACATGTTAATTACAGGCTCAGACATTTTCTGCTTTCTGTCAGCTGCAGAAGGCTGTTGAGTCTGCAGGCATTCTGCAGGAAATAACATGTTTAAATACATTATTCCTTTATTTTTTAATCTCTATATACTGGTATTTCATGGCTGTGGCAGAAACAGAGTGACATTTCAATCACTTCTTCACTGTGACGTGCTGTCTGTGACACCTGGACTCCTTTCTGTTCCGCATCATCAAAGGGTTTCACACAAATACAGGCTGTCACCTGCTCAGACCTCCACGTTACTGTCCCTCTCTCAGTGTATCTGAGCAGGCAGCAGTCCCAACAGTGAGGAGATGAAAGGACAGCAAATAAACTGTGTGTAGACTGAAGTCTGTCTGTTAACAACTCATCTGCAGAGATGTCTGTTTTGTCTGTATCCCTCTTGTTTGGTCTGATTACTCTATGTTTGTTCTCTTTACTGGTGGTTGCACACGAGTAAAATAGCTTAAAAACAACACCTGTGTCTCACTGATGTGTTTTTAATAGTTTTTGGACAAAATGGAGCAGAATGCAGTCATTTGCAAACAGTTTCATGATGTGTTCCTGAGCCCATGTGTAGTCAAATTCTTTTGTATAGTCAAGTGTTAAACAAAGTGGTGAACCTCATCCCATCCTTGCTTGTGAACAACTGAGCCTTTCAAGAAACCTATTTACCTGTGGATGGTTCCAAACAGCTGTTTTTGGAGTGTTTCACAACTTTCCAAGTCTTTTGCTGACCGTCTGTCAACTTGTTTGAAACATGTTGCCAGCCTCAAAGCCAGTAAAAAAATGTATATAATGTCTTTGTGCTGTTTCCGTTTGAGCATATGTCAAATTATTACATTGTGTTTAATTTATGTTTTACACAGCATCGCAACTTTTTTGGAATGGGGGTTGTATTTTCTCGATTAATCAATTAATTGATTGGTCTATAAAATATTAGAAAATTGTACAATCATGACTTTGACAACTTCCCAAAGGAGGCAAATTTACATATTCAAATGTCTTGTTTTGTCCAACCAACAAGTCAAAACCCAAAAGATATTCAGCTTACTGTCATGAAGAGTAGACACATTTAAAAAACCTGGAACCAGTGAAGTTTTGGTATTTCTGTTTTTATAATGACTTTAACGATTAACGTATCATCAAAACTGTTTATTAATTATCTGCCAATTGGCTAGGCGATTAGCTGACTAATTGTTTTGTCTCTGGTTTGAACCATATGAGTCATTTCAGCTCGAGGCAACAGACACAACTCTGAGGATGTATGTTTCAAACAACTGTTACTGTGAAACACTCTTGACTTGGCGAGCAGCATAAATTTGATTTGATGTTTTGAATCGGTGAAGGATCTCACTCATGCATGTAATCAGTTATCTGGGATTTGTTGAAAGGGGAGCTGATTGTTGAAACATGGAGCTGATTTGACCCGGAGGCAGCAAATCAAATCAACACCAGAGGACACAGACATGATAGAACCACTGGCAGACGGTTGTTTTATACAACTTCAGTGTGACACTCATGAGCTTATTCGGCACTGCTGCGTGTGTTTACGTGAATTTATCTAGAACATCAATCTTTAAGGTACTTTTTCCCCCAGATTATGTGTGATTGCGACACCGACTGACCTTTTCCGGCTCCTCTGCACTCCACACCTTGACGATGCTCATGTGCTTGTTGAGCTGGGTCTTGACCGCATTCTCGATCTGACTGTTGAACTTCATGAAGCTCACGTAGCTGATGTAGGCCATCACCAGACAGATGCTCTCCCACCACAGGATCGTGTTGTCCAGGAAGAAGATGATGAGCATGATGAGGTCCAGGATGTAGAAGGTCACGTCTCTGAAGAGCGGCCACCAGGTCAGATGCAGCATCTCCCGGGAGAAGATGGCGCACATGCCGATCACAAACAGGATGTTGAAGACGGCCGAGCCCACGATGGTGCCGATGCCCACGTTGCTGTGGGAGACGAAGACGCCGATCAGGGAGGTGAAGAGCTCAGGGGCAGAGCCTCCAGCCGCCATGAAGGTGGCTCCAGCCACGTCGTCAGAGATCTCCAGCTTGTTGGTGATGACCTCCAGCGCAGAGACAAAGAACTCATCGCAGACGATGGCCAGAGCGACAAACATGTAGATCATGCCTATGAGGTGCAGAACCACCCAGCCTTGCCGTCGCTGCTCCACTGAGAAGAGGTCCTCTGGATAGTCTCCCTTCCTGTGAGGGGGCTGGACTGGAGGACGAGGGGTAGCTGAGGTGTTTGTTGGCGGTGGAGTCGGAGTCGGAGTTGGAGGCGGTTTGGGAGGTTTAGGATCTACGTAGACACACTGTTCAATATCTGTCCTGTTGACGATTATCACCAGAGGAGGTTTGGTGATCTCAGGTGAGACAACCTCCTCCTCCGTCTCATTGGACGCCATCACCTCCCGAATGTTGACCGCCACAACATCATCATCACCCCCCTCTGCTCCGAGAGCGTCATCCGTCTGGGCGGAGGCTCGTGGCTGTGACAGCCTGGCCTTCAGAGTCAGCGTGTAGACGAAACACAGCAGCACACCTGAGATGAAGAAGAGAACGCGACAGCGCCGGAGTCTCCTCCTCGGAGGCGAGTGCACGTTCATTGCCCTCGTGGTCTCAACTCCAAACAGGAAGTTATGTCAGGTGCATCGCTATTCCTTGATAGTTCCAGCACCGAAATGTGGCAAGAAGACGCCGCTGATGGGGAAGAGACACACACACGTACACACAGTGTGTTTCATCTTTCACAGCGGGCAGCTTCAACCTGTGGAAGGACTGAAAACAGAAAACACACACAGCTGAAAATCATCAACACCATGGGTGCATCTTCAATGTCCTCTCTGCTTGCATAGTTGCAGATGCAGCTCTATTGAGGAGAAGTGTGAGTGTCTGTGATGGGGATGCAGACAGCCACCTGTTACTATGGCTACATAATCACACAGGCTTTGGCTTCTCACAAAGCAGGAGTCCAATGAAGACACGTTGAACATGTTAAAACCATAACAAAAACCGGACTTGCAGATAAAAAAGCAATCATTTAAGAAATTAACTGATTATATTTAGCGTCACGGCGTGAGCGCGCGCACAGATAGAGCGTGCTGAAATGCGCGCGTGCATTAAACGATCACTAATGACACATTAATTAACCCTACCGTGCGTTTAGATGTCAATGATGTTAATAAAACCAGCAGATCTGTGACTAACAAGGGCGTGTTGAGGTTTAATTGCGGAGTAATTGAGACCAGCGCGGATTAAATCACGCGAGGTTGACGCAAACCTTTAATCAATAAACAGTCATCATCCAAAAATGATAATAAAGAGACAATAAAATCCATAAAGCAGCTGTGTGCAGAGAGTGGTGGTGCGGGTCTTACCTGTACCGCCGGCTGCTCGACCCCTCGCCGCTGCGGACCGTCCCTCCAGCTGTGCGTAACGGACGCAGAGATGCTGACTCCGGGTTTTGGGGAGCTACAAGGGCGCACCGCATGTCAGGGCTTGAACGAGGCTCAGCATAATGCTGGTAAGAGGATTAGGAGCCGAACACCTCTCACCTTCCCTTTCACACATAACGCTGTATCAATACACCAACATTCAACCTGTTGTGCTGCTAGTCGCAGCTGCCAGTTTGATGTGGAGCGACTGTGAGCGCGGTGCCTGTTGGATGAAGTATAATGAGATGTTCAGAGGCTCACAGGGGCAGTTTGGGTGTGGTCGGGTGTAGCCATTTTTTAGGAGTGTAGAGAAATTATATTATTTACATTAACAGAGACCAAATATGAGAATGAATGTAAAAACCAAGTGATTGGTTAAGAAGGGAGATATTTGTTCCCCGCTTGGACACAGTATGTGCGTAATATGTATGTTGATAAGTGTATGATTTGATTGTTTATTCTGTAGGCTATTTCATCCTATTCTAAATTGAATTATCTTTAATTATTTTTAAATTTGTGTGATGTTGATTTGCCTCATGTTAAAAGTGATGATTCACAGTATAACTGGCAAATTTTACATACACATATGAACATATGACTGTGTCCAAAACGCACATATGGTTTATCATCACATTCTGTAGTATCACAGTATTTAGTGTCAAACCTTACTTTTACCAATTACAGGTGGGATTTAAATGCAAGTTTTGAAGTGTAATCATTTGATTCAGGATTAGTGAGCAGAGCTTTTGACTATATTGTACTAAATATCAGCAGTGATAAATCAAGTTAAATATTACCAACTCATTCTTCAGTGACTGTATTTACAATAAAAATCACGTAATCATCAAAACTGTCTCCAAAACTTTGCAAGAAAATATAGAAAATGTAAAATACTAAACATCTGACCTACAGTCTGAGTCTCTGCTCATTCACACAGGTGTTTTCACTCATTCTGGTTGATTATATGAGGTCACCAAAACGTCCAATCAAGGATAATAAAGGTTTAAGTTGTCTCACAGCAAGTCAGGGGTCCTGCTGATCACAGCTTCATACAACAACAAGACGCTGATTTTAAATTAATTGAACTGTGTGAACTTGAAAGAATATTGATTCAAAATTGGAATCGCCTGAAAAAGAAATAAAGAAACAGAATAAATTCTGAACTGATTAACTGGATAAGCTCTCTGGATGACTTTTTTTTATTGGATTACTTTTTGTTGATTTTGCCCTCCATCTCTTACATTAAAAGTACATTAGGAAGAGAGCTCTAGATGCCATTATGGGCACCTGACTGTGTTTTAAGACAGACCTGAGAAACTGATTAGTCAAAATGTTCAAAATGGTGTCTTAAAAACTGAAACACGTTTGCTGAAGTTTGGATTTGAAACAAAATGACTGCATCAGTGTGGGGCTTTACCCTTCTTTCTTTGAAGTCTACAACGGGAGAAGGCGTGTGCATGTTCCTTCTTCTAATCACTAACAACAGAAAAATAAACTTTAGCTTCGGATACCAACTCATGTATGTGGATATATTTCAAAGTACTCCATACTAACAATCAAACTCAGAGGCAACATCATACAATTTTGTTAAATTGATATCTAATGAAGTGTCCAGGTGGTTTAGCTGCTTTTCAAATAACTGCAAACTCCCTAGTTTAATCCCCTCCCCTCACCCCGTGTTTGAAGTCTGTATCTCCTCTGTCAACTATCTAATGAATACACAAGAAAACACAACGGGATCTGTGATCCGAGAGAAAACACTTCAACTCCAAAAATAGGAACTCTGATGTTTATTTCTGTCAGGAAACTAACTGTAACTTACAAATAAAATGCATCATTAGTCTGAATTTACCCGCCAATTGAAATACAATAAAATGTCCAAATCCAGCTGGATGTCTACTGCAAGTACTTCCCAAAAACACCTTTAGAAAAATCATTCTGAAACAAGTAAGTCAAAATCAAACAACTTCAAAAAACACAAATAAATATTGAAGAACGGATAAAGAAAAGGCTCAAATGTGAACAGAGTGGAAGAAAACAAAGAACTCAAGCACAGTCAGTGTAAAAATGATACAATTTGAGGTAAACGACGAGTGAATCTTGAACGTTTCACAGTACATCAGTACAAGTTAACTGTAATAACTTCCTTCATTATTCTGTACCAAAACTGTGGACACTGAGTCAGTAAGTTTTTCTCATCTGGGACAGTTCAGGACATCTGGGCTCAAAATGAAAGAGAACCATCAAATCAAAGATTCACTGTTGAACTTAATAAAGAGAAGAAACGTTACAAATTAATTGTACAAAATATGTTTTCACAGACTCACATTTTTTTGACAAGTAACTTTAATTTCGCAACCTAACAAAAATTCTCCTGTATGTAAACACTTCTCTCATGTCCACAACAGGAAGATCAACAGAAAAAAAAATCCACAAATATTATTTAAGTTGTTTCAGCTGAACTAAACCTTCGATGGTGACTGCAGACAGACAGAAACCTTTGATAAACATGGACACTTTGAAGAGAATAAACGTGGTATCAATTTAGACTTACAGTAGTAAAGTACTAGATCCGTTCAACAGTGAGTCGCCAAGCTGGTACAGTAAGATTAAAAAGATTTGGTCTGAAGACGGTTAACAGTTCACCCAGTGGAGGAAATCAGGTGACCAGTTCTCCAACACAGGGGCCAGATGCATAAAACTGCGTAGGTTCACAACTAAAGCTGTGTGTACGCACAAATACAGAAACATGAAGTCTTTTCGTCAGTTTTCTAAAGCTGTGCATACGTCTGATTCTGTTTTATAAATCTCAACCATTGTGGAAACAGGCGCACGTGCACAAGCTTCATTAACACTGCGTTTTTATGCGTACACATACAGTAGTTTATACATCTGCCCCCTCGTCAGTGTGTGTGTGTGCGTGTTGTGTGAGTGTTGGAAGATGAGAAAAGGCAGTTAGAAGAAAACAGCTGCTTTATTTTTAAGTGGACGACAGTTCAGAGGGTGTGCAAAGTAAACGTGCTGATCATTTAGTGAACTTTCCTTTTCTTTGAGCGGTATCGTCTCCTCCTCTGCTTGTACAGGTGTCGGAAGTTGATGAAGAGTCCTGCAGGCAAGAGATGACTTCTGTTAGTATGAAGTTGATAGGCTAGTTGTCATGTTTGTATATTTGGCTGCCAAAACATTTTTGGACATTTTTGAACCAACCAGCATCCTTTGAGGAACTACTGGCAGCTATGGACATGGTTTAGGTGTGACAACAAGCGAAGGAAGCAACTGTTTGAAAACAATAATAGCGGCTCATCGTGAGATTAGCATAGCTGCTATAGCATCAGTTATATCAGAAATGGAGAGTTTATTTCATTTAAAAACAGCAAAGAATTGAGGGCTTCTCTTGATGGAAAACATGTTTGCTTTTCTCTCAACTAACAGTCAGACTTTGATTTACCAACTGGGTCTACTCTCCTACTGTTGATCTGATTGGCTGAAGTCAGCCTGTGATAGACGGTCATAGATAGATGGTTCGTCCAATCACATGCCAAGTACTTTATTGAAGGTGCCTCTCCAGATTGCTCTGTGTAACAAATCATCTGGTGCATCAGGTTAAGTAATGTTAACTAATACTGCTAATTTATGGTAGGTAAAAAAGTTGCAGATTTCTGAACAGAAAAGACAAAGACAGGAGGCAACAACAAACCATGGAAATAGGCCTGCCAGCAGCCTGAGAGTTATCAGAAAATAACCTTAAATATTATCAAGGCCTGTGGGTGTAATATGGTTGGCTGTTTTTGCAGACATAGACGATGAGTCAGAGACAAAATGTGTTAGTGGATGTCTCACCCAGAAACATGAGGACCAGGTAGACCTGCAGAGTGTAGGAGAAGCTTAAAGAGTGTCCCAGCACTGCAGGGAGGGGGAGGCTGAACATACGAGTCTCATCAAAGATGGGCAGGGACTGGATCACAGCCACCGCTGGAAACATGCACAGAATGACACACTGTCAGCAACAACCAACAACGACTGCTGTAAAATTTGGTTTATAACACCATTTTCTTTTGTAAACACATGAAAGACTAGTAACTAACCTTCAGCCACAACCCCCAGCGGGTACAGAGGGATCCAGAGGCTGTATCTCAGCCATGTCAACAGCTTCCACTCATTGCCAATGCAGGCCAGCATGTAGAACGGGTACCTGATGTAAGGAAGGAAGGCCTGATGTTAGAGCAGGCAACAACACATGTTCACCAGAGAGAGAAGGAAGGTGACCTGAGCTCACCTGAAGATCTCAATGGTGCTCCACAGGTAGAACACGAAGAAGACGACAGCTTTGTTCTGCATGTCTTCCAGACTGCCGAAGATAACGAACAGAATGACGTTCCTGCCGGCCACCTGCAACATCACAGAGCAGTCCATGTAACACTTTTTTGCAGCACTTTTCAAAACGATTTCTACAGTACATCACACCTGAGAGGCAACCTTTGGCCCAAATAATGAATCACATACAAAAAGCATTAGCACAGTAAAGCTGTTTTACACTTGTGCTTTAGCCTTAGCAGAGGCTTAGAGAAACTTTCTGAAAATGAACACAATTATCCCCATATTTAAATGATTGTCACTTTTCTCTCCTCTCCACGACGGCCAGCTCTCCTTCCACCTTTGAACATATAGAACAGCACATCCTACAAACTGGTTCTTTTTTAGTATAACCAGCTCCTTATGATGTACTGAAGGACGATTGTGAGCCAGGCCTTAATGGCCGACCTCACAAATGTCCTTGTGGCTGAATGACAGCAAACCTTGTAGCCAGATTTTAAAACTGATGGAAAGCCTAATACCAGAAGACTGAAGGCAGTTACTTCAGCAGATTAATGCTCATGATTTTGGAGTGAGATGTTTAACTTTCACATATGAGTGTAATGTTCAGGTATCCACATACTTTTGTTTTATTTTTTTTTATACTTTTACTGTTTATAGTAACTGAAATTTCTAGTTTGTTTTTTTATGGCAATGTTTTCATCTTTAAGGTTGAAATCACATGACAATGAGAAGTGACTGACTCCCCTGTATTACCTGTATCATAGCAGGAAAAAATCCAGTCTTAACCAGACCCAACAAGGGATTGATGACCTCAAGCACGGCCATCATCTGACAGAAATACATCATATCAGCCGTGGTGTGGAAGGTATCATAGAACGAATCTGCGGAGGGCGAGAGACACAAATTAAACAGCACATTGCATGAGCCACTATCCATAATCCTCATCATTTGCAAAACAAATCCCTGCCTGCTGTGTAGCCGTGTTCCTGTTTCTATTCAAATGAGCTCATCTGTGTTTTCTGGACTGTCTGTTTGTTTTATTTCTCTGCTTAGTGGTGCTAATTATGTTTGTTTCTTTTTCTGTTTTGTGTTGCACAAACACTGACCCAAAAATTAATTATTAAGTCCATAAAACTGAAAAGATATTAAGGAGTACAATTGTTTTAGTTTTATACCTGTTTTTTAATCTTTATTTAGTCCATCCCTCTGCAGTCTGCCAATTCTGTGTTTACTCTTGTGTTTCACGCTCTGTTTTCACTTATTCCTAGATTTGTGTGATGTACTAAAAAAGCCCAAGAATAATGTTACTGACAAAAGCGTGACTAAATATAGACTCAGATGATTTATCTATCTCAGGAAGGTTTTATGTCTCTGCATGCATATTTTAAAGGCAGACCAAAAAGAACAGAAAATAGTAGCTGCCTGGAACGTCAGTCAGAAATCAGTCCTAAAACATTAAGCATGTTTTTCAAAATGGTTAGTAGTGGGCCGTAATGTGAAGTTTACACAATTTGAACTGAAGACTAAAACACACAAAAGCACACTTTTGGAAATAGATCAAAATGAGAACTCTCTATATTTGTTCTCTCACTGTGGAAAGATCTGGCAACATGGAGATGTCATAAAAAAAGGCAGACAGGGCAAGAGACACGAGCAGACAGACGATCAGACAGTTTGTAAACAAGTCTGCAGATTAGCCAAACTTATTTGTAAGAGCAAACAAATGTGATCAGTAAAATCATTACTCAGACTTTCCGCTGTAAACATCAGGGATAACAGACAGACTTCCTGCTTTAACTTTGACTGACCATATGTACCATATTTGCACACTCACTTTCAAGTTTTACATTTTAAAACTGGTTTTTGATTAATGTTCACAACCTAACAATTGTCCTAACAATTGTAAATGACTGTCTGACTGTTAAATTGTTGCAATCGGTATTCACACAATCCTTAAACCTACGATTAAGACATTATATTATTTAGCCAGTAAAAATGATTCTTTGCAGGACACTTTGCCTTCCTGTTGGAGAGAATCTGGCCAACACTTCACTCTACTGGCCTTTTTCTTACAGACCTTGACCAAGAATGAAGAGTCGCACAGTCATGTTGACAAAGATCCAGGAGAATCCGAGGAACTGCACCAGGTTGTACATAAACAAGTAGCCTCTCTTCAGTCCAAGGAAGGCTGAACAGGAAACAGAGGAAAATAACTCAAATGAACGACTATTGCTAACATTACTAAAATTCCTCTTACTTCCTCCTACAGGATAATAAAGATCAACATTACTGACAAAGCTTCAATTAGAAACATTTCAGTGAGTTTTTGAGTTGTTTGTCAGCTCAGTGTGACTCACGGTCTTTACGAACTCTTGACTCCACACTTATCCTGTTAATCTTCTCCTCCTCCTGAAAGAAATCACACCATCACAATCACACTTTGCAATGTACATGACTAAAATGTTATTAATATTTACTGCTATCATCACTTGTTTTAATATGGTAACTATGAATTATGTTCTTTCAAATTTCTCAGCAGTGGTCTGCAGTGGTCTGACCAATTTGTTTTATTTGTTTCATATTTAGGAAAATAGTTTTTCACCTTTTAAACCAGGAAACATTTACAAACAAAACGTTCTAAATTCATAAATGTGTATACATCTACATACATTTCAAAATGAATTTTGCAAGCCCAGTTGTTGAAGCCATGTGCAGGAAGAGTTTGCATTAACATCCATTAACTTATCTGAAACTACACCTGTCCCACATGGAGCTTTGCCAGGCCACAATGAGCGATGCAAAGTTTTGTGGTCTAACTTTGCAAGGCTAAATATGAGGAGAACCTGTGGCTAAAAAAAACAACAAACAGGCCTCTGTGTTGTCTTGGCTGTACTAACTTTAGTACAGACTACATTTTGCAGTCATTAGTCACAGGCTAATGCCAGGTTTGCTTCAGCAGTCAAAGGCCTTTTCCATAAGGTCTTACCTTAGCCTGAAGCTCCATCTCAGCATCAGACTCATCCAGCCAGCGGTCGAAGTCAGGAGCCAAAAACAGAGGCTTCTTCTCCTGCAGCGTTAGCCGGTCCCACCAGCGCTCCTCCTGCTTCTTGATCTTGATGTCCACCTGACGCTGGGTGGACTTATGCTTGATCTGAAAACAAAGGATTGGAAAATTATATAAAAGTTTCTAACTGGGACACACACAAGGCAATGAAATAATGCCAGCAGCTGTTGTGTGAACACTTTCTGGGACTGATCATCACAACATCACAGGTCTTAAATCCACAACACAGCAAATATCATCTAAACACATTTTAGTTGAAGGGTGGAAGAAAAACCAGCAGCTCTTTGTCCCAGAAATAAATTCACTGATAATAATGTAGCTGAATATCTCCGGCCATGGTGTCCCAGCTAATCAAGCCTCACTTCAGCAGGGAGGCGTTTTTCAATCAGTGTTCACTGACTTAACAACAGTGATTTCTAGCTGGTACACTCGCTCAATCAGTGCCATGACGCATGGATTTCAGTTATGGTATACTGTGGATCTTTTATCTGAACAGCACAAAATAAAATATGTGCTTTAGTGCAAAAAGGCTTAAGTTTGTATTTGCAAATATATTAAAGGCAAGACAAAGAATTTGGTTTGCCTTTACTGCATTTTTAGTTCAATGCAATTACTTTGTGTAAAAATTACAATTCTCAGTTATCTTTAATGCTGTAGGTGAAGCGG
This sequence comes from Pagrus major, assembly GCF_040436345.1. NCBI lineage: Eukaryota > Metazoa > Chordata > Actinopteri > Spariformes > Sparidae > Pagrus > Pagrus major. Next base: position 16,548,157 of record NC_133218.1, on the reverse strand, counting down.
GGTACAACTTTTACCGCTGTCATACCAAGTGACAACACGAAAGTTTGACAATAAGAGATAATAAAAAGTGCACCAAATAGTTCATATGACACACTGTGGGAAAATAAATAGACACAGTAACTTCCCTTCTGAATCCTCATTTATTTATTTTTTCAAAAATGTTAATCATATAGCAGTCAAGCAAAAAATAATGCATTTTAATACAACAATTGTCTTCATCATTAATTAATAATATATGAATAAAAGATCATTACCTCAGGTCTAACAGGTTCCAGGAACTCCAAACAGAACACATATTCATTATCTCCTTTAGCTCCATGGCCCTGTGCTGTGGAAATAATATTAAGATTATATGTTTACATTACACCAATATCAGCCTTTCTATTGTGTTTCATTTATAAACATCATAACAGACCTCATGAATAACATAAAGGTTTGTGGAATATTTTACAGTTAAGTTCCATTTCAAATTTGTCGTTATGCAACTGAACATCTTCACTTGAATGTTTTTTATCAGTATGTATGGTTTTATTTTTGGCACTGTGTATGTTTTGGACTTGCACCTTATCGATACAACAATTTCCATTGGGATGAGTTCTACTGACGCAGCAATGTAAATACTAACCTCTAAACTGAAGTCTGTTGTTTTCTTGTAGGCTGATGTCGAGATTCTGAAAAACAAAAAGAAAGCCATCACAACCAACCCGACACTGGTGCACACAATGGACAAAACTGCAGTGGAAATTAAAGGTTGAAGGGACATTTCTGTATTTTGAAACCTGGGCCTGATACTTCAATGTTTGGGTGTGCAAATGAAATACACCTCGCTAAAAGTAATGCAGTCTCATACAACAGCCCTGCAATAAAAATCCTCAGCTCATGAAGGTTACAATGTTATGTTGTTGCTTTAACAGTTGGCCTAACATGTAACATGACAGGTGTTCCTCTCTCAGCCTGCTTCAGCTATCTTTAAGCCATCCTCCTAAGAGGCTAAACAAGATCCAGAACAACCATTAAAAGTCATGCATCTTTAATAGGACATTTGTCTAACAGATGCAGGACGGGGATGGAGCAATCTTGGAAATGTCAAAGGGGAGAAGAACCTGTATTTCATGTTTCTAATGCAAATACACAGCCAGCAGAATGAAGCTAAAATAGTCAGTGGCAGGCTTAGTCCACTCAAAATTAATTTAATTCTTTTTTTCCCTTTTTTAAAAAATTTATATTGCAAAATGTATACATTATATATTTCAGTAAATAAACATCACACACTAGGGCTGTCACCAAATCAGACTGTCACTACACGATTAGCATGGCCAAACAAATTCACAATAACGATATTGCCGCGATATCTAATGAAAATGTGTTTATCTTTGACTTTGTTTACTGTTTTTTTTCTCTTTTTGGCAAATGAATTACACTCAAAATACCAGTAGGGAAGTGGACAGAGCGTCGGTGTAGCTCTAACTGTATGAAAGTGTACAAAAAGAACAATTAGACTTAAAGGTGCACTGTGTAGTTTTGGGGAAGAAAATTTAATCAGAAGAGAAAGGTAATAATACAAACTCAGAAATATTTATGTTTTCCGTAACTGAATAAACAAGCTATTCTCAGAGGATAACAAAGTCCCCAGAACACTGTTTGAAGCTAGAAAGGTGGCAGGGTCCGCCACATTTAAACAAAGTAAAACAGTATGACACTGTGTTGTTCTTTAAGGTCAGTTTGTTTTTTTCAGTTTATTCAGTCATGAAAGAGTTTGTTTATTTAGTTTGTTTAGGCATAGAAAAATCATTCTTTGAATAAGTAAAGGATGTGAATACTTCCTTTACCCATTAACATGGTGTTATTAAGTTAAGCTGATATTAAGTATGTAATTTTTTTAAGGACATTAATGAATGCAGGACTTTTACTTGTAATATGTATTTTTGTCACTGTGACTCTTGCAGTCAAAAAAAATCAGTCAATAAAGATCTTTCTCTTCTGATTAAAATTTCTTCCCAAAACTACATAGTGCACCTTTAATAGAAACAATCTTCAAGTCTTACTACAGGTTTTGGCTGGCACAAATCATCAACACATTAATCATGCATTGAGCTGGGCTTTGTCGCAAGAATACTTTCTTTTGATAACGATATCTATGTATGCTAAGTATAGAAAATCACACGTTGTCGAGTTGATAACGATGCAAAACAGGAAGCCACACTAAAGCTGTCATGTTCAGCTGTCTCCTTCCACTTATTCAGATATCACTGAGTCGGTTATTGTTGTTTTGTTGAGTTAATTTCGACAACAAACTTGTTTATACTACATTTAAACACGAGCTAACCATTAACTAATCGTTGGTGAGTTGAATGACCCCGACGACAGAATAAATGTCGTCTAAATTGTGTTTTTAAGGCAGCAACAGACAAAAATACATGCTTTTCTGAACTGGGGACAAATCTTAATTAATTTATTTTGTCAGTTTTCTTTTTAACATTATAATTTTGATGTTGGAGGTCAATTTAGCCATCTTATATCTGCACACCTTCACTCACTAGCTAACCGTTAGGCTAGTAAAGCTAGTGTGTCGCTACAGTGGAGAAAACATCAGCTTGCTAACATCGCATATAGGATTAAGAAGATAAAGTACCAGGTTTATTTTAACATATTATTGAAGCAGTGGTTAAACGACAAGTGTGTGTAAGTTGAGGCTGAAAGGAGCCCGCTGGATGTGGCGGACTGTCCTACCTTGGTATCGCTCAGTTCCACCCGGAGATAGATCTCTCCGTGCCGCTGAGCCCAGTAAACATGAGGAGTGAGGATCTGCATTATCACTCTGTCTTTGCTAAAAATCTACATGCCATAAAAACAGGATATTTTACTCAAACTGATGAACCGAAGTCCTCATCTGACAGTCTGTCTGCCAACCCCCACACAACACAGTGAGGATGATGGAGCGTGCTTCCGGGAGGAGGGCTCTAACGGACTTCAAAATAAGACTCCTGAAGGGCTGGTTGGTAGCTTCAAAATAAAAGTAATCAAACTTTTCTCTCCTACTACTATTACTCGAAACTGAACTACTCCTCTCCAAGTTAGAAAGACACACAAAGAGTGGTGAAGAATTAAACTGCTTGACTTGATCCTCGAAAAACTACTAGTACCACACTACAAAACAAAACAAGCAAACAAACAAACAAACAAACAAACAAACAAACAAAAACTCTTATAAGATAAACATGCAAAAGTATAGGCCTATAATCAGGAAAATAAAGTACTCTATGCAGGAATGGCTTATATCATTGTGGTATATGTTATGTAATCATATAAATATGGAAGGATTAATACGACATTGTAAGGTAAAAGTAAAAGTATGAAAATATAACCTGGAGAATGTACTTTAAGTAAGGCAAGTTTATTTGTATAGCACAATTCAGACACAAGGCAACTCAAAGTGCTTTACAGGAGCATAAAATACATTGCAATACATTAAACAAAACATTTAAACAAGTTAAAAATAGTAAAATAAGCTGAAATAGAATAGATTTTAAAGAGACAAGGCAATAAAAGTTACAGTGCAGTTCAAGATATTGATCAACGCCTTGAAATTGCTTAAATAAAATGCAGTGGCAAACAAAAAGGTTTTCAGCCTTGATTTAAAAAAGGTGAGAGCTGGAGTGGACCTGCAGTTTTTTTGGGAGTTTGTTTCAGATATGTGGTGCATAATAACTGAACGCTGCTTCAACATGTTTAGTTTGGACTCGAGGGACTGAAGGAAGACCAGTACCTGATGACTTCAGAGGTCTGGATGGTTTGTAACCTAGCAGCAGATCAGAAATGTATTTTGGCCCCAAACCATTCAATACTTTATAAACCAACAGCAGGATTTTGAAAACTATTCTTTGACTGACAGGAAGCCAGTGTAAAGATCTAAGAGCTGGAGTGATGTGATCTACTAGGACTTGAGCAGCAGCGTTCTGAATCAACTGCAGTTGTCTGATGGATTTTCAGAGAGTCCCGTAAAGACACAGCAGTCGAGTCTACTGAAGACAAATGCACCGTGACAGTTACACTATTGCGTATTATATTAGATTATTCTTAATCATGCATTTATGTAAAAGTAGAATTTTACTGTTGTAGCCGGTTGAAATGCAGCTGAGTTTGAACTATTTTGTACAGAACTTATGATTTTATTCATTTTGGATCCATTTGCTGATTATTTTCTCAAATAATCAATGAATTGTTTGATTTGTGAAATTCCTGAAAATAGTGAGAAATGCCTACAGAGTTACCCAGAGTAAAAGCAAATGTCAAAAATGTTAACATGCTAAGCACATACTTTGAACAAGTATGATATAATAACTCTTCGGGCATTTGAGGAACTAAAGAGAATGTTATTCCAAATCTTTTGGTCCAGGTCTTATTCATAAATATGGGTACATATTTAGTACCTGATTTAGTACAAGCAAGATATTTGGGTTACCTCCTGGATTCTGCCACAGGAGGGCATTGAAAGACTGCTTTGTGAATCTGGCCTGCCTTTTAGTAGATACACCCTGTGATAGTTTTCTTTGCCATATTGTAACAGCATTCACTTTCACTTTTTGATTACATAAAGAATCAGTCAGTGAAGATCTTTCTCTTCTGATTAAAATGTCTTCTCCAAAACTACATTGTGCACCTTTAATACTTTAAGAACAGTTTCCTTACATACTTTTACTTGAGTTTATCAACATTTTCAATGCAGTACTTTTTATAGTAATAGAGTAAGTAAAGAATGTGAATACATACCCACGGATATGGTTATATAACCTATATAACAATGGCATAAGCAATTCAGCCTGCAATGATAAGGCCATGTAAATCTGAGTTAAGTATGTAATTTATTTAAGGACAGTAGTGAATGCAGGACTTTTACTTGTAATTAAGTATCTTAATTTGTTTAATAATCAATGAAGATTGTTGTCTTCTGATTAGAATTTCTTCCCCAACACTACACTTAACTTTAACCTCAGTTAGGCGAACTTCTTCAGTCACTGATTAAAAACCATTAAATATGAGCAAGAACTCACCAAAGAAACGCAAAGTACTACCTCGGTGAATGTTCTTGAACGCATCACTGTAGAAAACTTTCCGGTGTGATTTCCTTGAGCAGCGGTTTATGTTCACTCAGCTCATAATTATGTTGCAGTCGTACCGAAAACACTTCCAACTGTTCCGGTGAACAGTTCAGCTTAAACCAAACTCCTCCATTTCCACATCTTACATGTGAATTATTCGTAATTAGATAGCTCGTAAGATGTAACGCTGGCCACCTCGGTAACGCCTCCTTCTCGCTCCAAAGTGCAACTAACAGCAGGTTAGCTAGTTCATGTGAGGGTTCACCGGGTCAGAGGTTATTCTCCCGGACAGCCGACACACCGATTTCTTCGCTGTCTTGATTCCCACTTGCTGTCGATTCCCCGAGGTAACATCAAGTGACTGTAAAGGTGTGTTTTCTACAAGAAGCAGGATGAGTCGAAGAGGAGAAACCACCGAGGAAACCTCCAGAGCTCCGGTGTCCTCCTCACAGACCGACGCTGCTGAACAAAGAAAGAGGACGACAGTCATTTACGTCGTTTACCTCATCGCTGCTTTGGATATCACATGGATGTTTTTACAGTTTTCTGTCACCCCTGTAAGTATTTCGGTTATGTCGGAGCAAAGCTGAGATTTCCGTGCCCGCCATGAATGTGAAAACGCTCACGGAAGCGCCCATTAAGAAGCGAATGTACAGTGAAAATACAACATTATTACATAATGCGACATTAAAACTGATTTCATTGTTATCAGAGATGACAGATGACTTATAGCATTTATTATGGCTATGGAAGTGATCACGTGTAGTACATGACAGGCTGAGAGTAGTAGGCTCCATTCATGTACAGCATCAACCCACATCCTTCAGTATATCAGCAGTGGAAAAACTACTCTATTACAAGTAAAAGACCTGCATTCACAAATGTCCTTCAATAAATGACATACTTAATATCAGTAAAATGAACTCAGATTTACATTTTCAAAAGTGAAAGGGCTTATCAATGCAGTCAGAATTGCTGATGTCATTGTTATTTATGTTATATAACCATATACATGGGTAGAGGAAGTTTATAGGATCCTTTACTTCAGTAAAGAAAAAACACATTGTAAAAATACTCTATAACTAGTAAACGTACTGCATTGACAATGTTAAGTACAAGTATGTAAGTATAATCAGGAAACTGTTCATAAAGTATTAAAGGTGCACTATGTAAGACATTTAAATCAGAGGAGAAAGATCTCTATTGATTGATTTGTTTATGTCTAAACAAACTAAATAAACAAACTCTCTTTGTTTTCATGACTGAATAAACAACTGACCTTAAAGGACAACACAGTTTCATACTGTTTTACTTTGTTTACATTTGGCGGACCCTGCCACCTTACTAGCTTCACACAGTGTTCTGGGGACCTTATTTTCCTCTGAGAACAGCTTGTTTATCTAGTTATGGAAAAAATAAATATTTATGAGTTTGTATTATTACCTCATTAAGGGTTTGAATTTCTTCTCCAAAACTACATAGTGCCACTAAAGTCGCAGTAAATGCAGGATTTGCAGAGCCCATTTAACTATTTTGATAGTTTGATTTGTACAACTCTGAAAAGAGAGAGAAATACTGCCACAGGTGTTTTCTCCAAAAAACAGTCCAAACCTTAAAATGATGACACATTGTGCAGAAGGTGCCGGGGGGGAATTAATTTTTGCCACCAAAACCTTCCACTCCTTCCATCACCACAGTCACCGCCTTCCTCAAATATGTGTCGCACCAGTCACATTCATCAAGGACAAACTGTTGAACACTTGAAGACTGATGCCTGTTTACGTCATGTGGCAGCTACTGTAGTTATTTTTCCTAAAGGTATAAAGGAAATGGCAGCAGAATTACAATAGTACCGTTTTGTCTGATACTGAGCAATCAAAAAGTGATTCCTGAAGGCTGTCAAGTTCTTGTTCAAATAAAGTCCAAATAAAGTCACAGTTTGTTGATTGGTAGAGGGTGTTTTCTTACCTGTAGAGTTTTCACACTGTCAAACTGACGTAGCGCTGCTCTGCTCCGACCATGTCATCCTAATGCAATGTTTGTGATTATATGAATTTAAATATGTATTCTCATTATGTCTCTCTGTAGTATTTGGCAAAGAAACTTGGCTTTGACACCTTGTGGTTTGGTTATTTGCAAACCACGGTAGGTGTAATCATGCTGTTCGGGGGTCCTATGTTTGGAAGGTAAGTACAGTATAATTACGGACACTTATACAGAGGTGCATGCAGGTTTTATTTGATGTATCACAGAATCGCTGTCGAGCAAATATTAGTGACCTACACTGTATTTGTCTGGCAGAAAACTTGTGTTTTTTTGGGTTTTGTTGGCAGATTTGGAGATCTTTTCGGAGCGCGAGCAGCCTTGTCTCTGGCTTGTTCTGCAACCGTTGTTTTCTTTCTGCTGCTGGCCATAGCAGACCATCCTGCCATGCTGTTCATCCACAAACTTCCCACAGTCTTCATGCATGTCCTACCTGGTAAGCAGCACTTATTGTAATCCTCCTCACTCAAGTGAATATTTTAAACTTCAAACCTTTATGATTATTTGGTATTGATGAGTCATTCATTGTTATTTTTGCTTTCCTTCCTTCTTTCTTCATTTGCGGAGTTTGTGGCAAGTCTAGGAAAAAAACATCTGAGATTTTTGGATTAAAGTCATAATTATACAAGAAGAAAAAAAAGTTTATTTATTTATTTATTTTTTTTGCCAATTTTGTTGCTCAACTAAGTCTGTCATAATTATATGAGAAAAAAATATTTAATTTTTATTTTGAATTTTTTTTCTTGAAACATAACTTTTTTCTTGCAGTATTTCAAATTCATTCTCGAAACCTTATTTTATTTTTCTCTCTAACAGTGTGTCTGTAAGGGTACATTCAGACCAAATCAGGTGGTATGGTGAAACGCCACAGGTTTGTGCGGCGGTATGGGGGTGTCTCTCCATGGTCTGTGAGTGTGACATGTTGGGAATCCCCGCTGATCAGGTTGCCAAAAGGCGAAGCTGATATTTTGTTATGCTACTAGCATGCTGGTCCTACTAGTGATTATTTGTCCTCATCGACAGATTAAAAATAACAGAGGTAGATCATTACTGTGTGTTTCAAACTGGGGCACAAGACCAAACCGAGTGATCACAAGAATAACATCATGCTACACAGAGAAATGTCCGTTGTGGTCCCTCTGTAGCATTTAGCCATGCTAAATAACATGCCCAGCTACTAATCCATTCTGCTCTGCCTCTGATCACGGATTTGGTCTGAAATCAGCCTAATACTGCAATATGATACGATGCAATAGGATATAGCATTGTATCATATTGTTGTGAAATACACACACAAATGAATAATTTACTTTGATAAGTGGAATTGTATGTAAAATATTTAGGATAAAAATTTCACCCCTGCGCACTGCACTACTGTTTGACCTCAACTCTTGAAATGAATGAATGAAATTAGTTGCAGTTTCACTTTTATCTTTTCTTCCCTCTCCTCTCTGCAGCATGTCAGATGGTTGTTACAGACCTGTCAGAACCTGATAAACGGGCAGATGCCTTATCTAAACTAGGTCTGTGTTTTGGCGTCGGTATGATAGCTGGCTCAACATTGGGCGGCCATCTTAACTCACGCTATGGGTGAGTGTCACTGTGTGTGTGAGTGTAGGTCGAGTGATGTGGTTACATCAGGAGGTCCTATAGATGATGTGAGATGACTGGTTGAGCATATTCTGCTTTTGGACACACACAAACACATGACAATTTCAGAATCAGAATATTAGAGAAATTATTAGAGATACCTTCTGTTAGAGAATTTTGAAGTGGTATTTAATGTGTGTAGAGTTGTAACAATTATTTACAAGATCTTTAGTTGACCTAAAATGTCCAAACATGTTTGTCCTCCTAACACTGCTTTCTCTTTGTATTTCCCAGGGAGACATTCACTGCATGTGTTGGTGCTGCTGGGAGTGCCTTCAGTTTACTGTTGGTTTTAAAGTTTATCCCAAAAAATACCAAAGTTAAAGCTCCAACAACAACCAGCACAGACAGTAAGACACGCTTCCATCTTCTACACGTACACAGTAATGTTCTCAGCTGTTTGGGAATCTGTATAAAATGCTGATTAGGCTTATGGCACATGGCACATGGACATTTTTATTTAAAATAGTTATTTAATATTGAAATAACAATGATGTCACATGACTGACATCATTGTCTATGGGAAAAATTAATGTGACTTGCGATATGGACCAAAATTCATATCTCTGTATTTTCAGGCTGAATGGTGGTACATAATATATATTACTCTATATACTGTATATATTGCCTAGACGTTAAATTCTAAGTCAAAGCCACATTTGAGGTGAAAACAGACTGATAAAAAAATGCATGAACACAGCCTCTGATTGGTTGACCACTGTAGAATAATTAGCAGACTAAAATTAAACATTGAGATAGGGTTGCAGCGCTGTGTCTCCCTAAGTGTTGCAGGAGAACTTGTGAATGAGTAAGGTGGGGGTGTGCAGAGAGTGTGAGAGTGGAGAGACACAAACTGGCTTTACAGAAGAAATGGGTTATTATGTAACACTGCATCGATCTAAACTGTATCATGTTCTAAAATATATCAATAATGTCGATATATGGCCCAGCCCTACTTCCAGGGCCGCCTGAAATATCTCCTCAAACTTGCCACTCTTATTTAGCCTTATTTATTGAAGATAGATAGTGTTCTGTGCGAAACACAATGAGAACATTTAAAGACTTTTAAGATGTTATTGATAACATTCAGCCATTAAATGTGTCATTCCATCTCTGCGCCTTCCGTTGAAATCACGTCAGAACACTGCTGTTGTTCGGATCATCTGCCTCCTCAAGTGGTTGCCAGTTTGTCACTAACATTAATCAGTGTTAATGTTGCTAACGCCATCTGCGTTAACGTTGCTGGCTAATGTTAGCCGGCCACCAAACCTAAGCCTAAGCTTGCTGGTCAAGAAGAAAGATGGTCACTTGGATATGGCTTTGCAGCTCTTGACACTCTAGATACTCACAGCTTACTCCATCAAGCAAAAGCTGAACCGATGTGCACCCTGGTCCTTCTTTTGCAGTTGAGTACTGGATACCATAGTGAAGCTGGGCGCATACTGTGCAACTCAGGCATTTTTTTTTTTTTCCCACAAAATGGCAACTACCAAGACTGTTGATCACTGAGGGAAAAACAGGCTCTCAGCGTACCTCCTCTGAAAAAATAAAGAAATAATAATAATAGGTAATAAATAAAGGTTAAAAAAATAGTTCACGGACCAATCTGTCAGGTATTGTGCAATTGTGCATCAGTGCTATTTTTTTTCTCTCTGAATTCGCTTCAGGTGAGAACAAAAGAAAATCCATATTCAATGTGGGGGAGATCACAAGACTGATGAAGTTTCCAGGTGTGGCACGGACTTTTATTGTGAAGATAGTTGCAGGTTTGCCATCAGGTGAGAGCTCATGTGAGAAGAGGTTTGGTGAAAGAAATCGTTTTCAGACTGTATTTGCTATAAATTATGCACAATTAACCATCAGTGTTGTTGTATAAAGGCCTAATGTGTGATGTTTGTGGTTACCTCCCACTTGTCTGAACTTTTTGTTTTTCACTGCCCAGTGGATTATTTAATACTATATATTTGAAGGACATCCGAAAGATCTGACTTTAAAATGTAAAAAAAATAAATAAAATAAATAAACATAATAACGGTCTTTTCAGTTGGGTTCAGTTAAGTTACATTTAAACAACTTTGGACATTTTATAGAAGCACTAAAACTCTGTAAATCAAACCAAAGGATTGTTCCTCTCTTTCTAAAGGTATCTTCCAAGTGATGTTCTCTATTATTGCTTTGGAGTTCTTCAAGCTGACACCTAAGGAGAATGGCTATCTGATGGCTTATTTTGGCATAGGACAAATGGTGAGTGCAGATTGAAATACAAGACAATTGGGTCATTATTTTAGTGTCAGAATTTGAGACGAGGTCGATAAAACCTGGATGTTTGTTCAGGTTATTCAGGGAGGGGTGATCGGTCGGCTCACACCGAGATACTCTGACCACTCCTTGCTGCTTCTGTCCATCGCAGTTTCTTCTTTGGTGGGACTGGCTCAGGTACACAAACACACACACACACACATAAAGACACACACACCAGCACTGGGGAGTATTGAAGTACTGAACCAGATCTCACAAAACAGCTATGCTTCATCCTGATATATGAAATCAGGATATATATTATATATATCAGGATATATATATATATATATATATATATATATATATATATATATATATATATATATATATATATATATATATATTTCCTTTGTTTGTTTGTTCTCTTTTTTTATTATTTCCTACCTTTTTCCTTTATTTTGTATTTCATTCTGTTTCCTTTATCCGAAAGCACTGAAAATCCCTGATACTGGAGGTTGGAAGTTTTCTACTTGCAATGAAATTAAACGTGACTCATTGGTTGGCAAATTTCCCTCATTTACATAATTTACATTATTTGGAAGGCCTTTATAAAGTTGAAACTGATGTTAATAAACATTTACAATTGATTGATAAATTGTTTATAAACAATTTAATTGTTTGTTAACAGTCAAATAACTATTAAGTCAGGTAATTGACACCCTTCAGCCAATCAGAATCAAGTATTCACTCAGACATAATCCCCTTCGAGGTGTCCGTAATCAGGAATTAATGGATTTTGCTGCACGTCGGACCGTCCAGGCCTCCACGTCGTCCATTAATTCCTGATAATGGACACCTTGTCGGGCATTATCCCTCACTTATTTAGTCAATGTACCATTTGTTTGCTTATTTTAAAATCTTACTGAGTCAATCACTGTAATTGCCTCAAAATTTATTTATTTTGGTGTTTCTTTTTCTCTGCAGGCCTACATGCAGAATGTGTTCCAGTTCTGCCTCACCGTCATGCCAATGATGTTTTCTCTCAGTGTGTTCAATGTCATCACGGACAGCATGCTCACCAAGAGCGTACCATCGTCTGACACAGGTGAAGTCCTCCTGCCTTTCTGCTCGCACAACACACAACTAGAAAATCAACAAAAACATTCACAACAATTGTATCTGATTACAGCTACATTAAAGGTACACTGAGCAACTTTTTGTAGGCCTATAAAGAGAGACACAGCTTGTGATAGAAGGAATAAGAGTTTTCAAGTGCAGACATCAGTGTTAGATGTTCTTTAAAGCCACATGTTCATAAAAAGAAGTCACAAAGCACTCAACTCACGTTTAGACTTGAAGGTTAGCTGCTGAATCCTTAATGTACTAAACAACCAAAAAAGACAAACGAGGACAGCGCTCCCATTACAATATTTAATATTGCCACACAGACGTTTCAGCGTGTATTCTGGCAATTTCACAATCAGTTTACGCAGGTGAGGTAATTATAGATAACCACAATCAGCACAACAGGTATATCCCAATAGGGGGAGCCACATCCTTTTCAAGCAAAGCATCTCTTGTAAACAAAACCCAAAACAAAACAAAACAAAAAACTGTTTATATTCATGTCATAAAAAAGAGGGAAATGAAATCTCCTCATTCATCCCATTTGCCGCTAGGGTATCAAGGAAGTGTATCCAATACACTTCCCATTGGAGAAGGATTCTGTCCCTATTATCACCTCTCTGTGGCAAAGTCATACATTTATACAGTCATACACAGGCTTGTATTTTGAGTTATGGCGTGAGAACAAAAAGAGCACACTGCCCATCTAGAAGTCCCAACAGTTCAAGAATATAGGAACCCAAATCTTTACAAAACAAAGTTACATAGTGCAGCTGTAGATTAAAGGAGGGAGAGAAGTACAACCTCATCTCAGATAGTGAGAATGAACAAAGACCAAAATTAACATTTAAAGTAGAATTTCAAAAATGCAGGTTTTTTTAATCCAATTGTTTGTTGAACCTGCTTTCCTCTTGTATGCAGGCACAATGCTGGGACTGTGTGCATCTGTCCAATCTCTGCTTCGCACAGTCGGACCGACCGCAGGTGGCTTCCTGTATGTGAACTACGGGATATCCTCTATAGGCACAATCCAGTGTGTTGTAAATATGGCAGTGTTTGTTTACCTGCTACAGCGTGGCCATGAGAAGACGACCGAGCAAATGAAATGAAATCTCTCAGTCTGTAAAAAGTATCTGCTCATCTCCAGCTGAAGAAAGATGGAAATCAATGTTTATTTTTTAGAACAATCATTCCTACGCTTGCACATATTTAAAGTTCTCTGTTGCAGTCGTCTACATGACTGAGATAAGGTCAGGTCCCTCCAGTTCATCACTGATTCAGATCTGTATGTTCTGTTGTTTGATCTGAAGTGGAGGTTCAGAGCCAAACCACTAGATGGAAGCAAATCCTCTATTTTACCTGATGATACTCACATTCATGTTAGAGTTTCTCTTTACCTTGGTTTGCTGATTACATTTTATGTAACATCATCAAAAATGATTGAATATGGGACCAATCAACATCACTTAAAATTGAAAATAGTTTTATCAGAACAATTAATAATTTAATTAAAGTTTATTTTTTTAAATGTTTGTTCATTGTTTTTCATTAAACATTTGAAAAGTACTCTATTTTTGAACATTAATTCATTGTGTGTGTTTTAGTGTCCTATGATGGTCCAAATGTTTTTTTCAGAGGGTTTAAATCTTTGGTGAAACACAAAATATCTGTGAGTGAAACAATCATACAATATGTAAATATAATCAGTACTGTCAGGACATCTCAGCCACTCCAGTGCTGTGATGACAGTGTAGTTCTTAAAAAACAAAGTCTTGCAACTTTATTCAGCTGTTAAATGGAATTAGACTTGAGTAACTCTGTTAAATAGAGATTTTTTATCATGTTTTCTATTGCTACTCACAACCAGCAGGGTGTTTTGAAACAGGACAAAGTGAATAAGAAGGATTGGGTCAAAGCTGGTGAGGATTTAGCTTTTACGCGGTACATTCTGCAGATAAAAATCATACTCAGATACTCAGGTACGATATTTTATGTAGGATTTCTACTATCTGCAACTATATACTTATACTCCATTGCATTTAACTAAGATTTCACAACGTGAGTTGGCCCCTGTCCCTTTTTACATCAACATTTTACATAATAAACATGTGGTAAGCTTATGAAATACAATATACTGTTCAATGACCCATGACTACTCAGTGGTGATTACTACATTATTACATGTGACAACACCCATCTTTGAATTTGGTCTTAATTTTTAATCTGACCTACACACCCTTAAGGTTTCATGATTGTATCTTGCAAAGTTGTTTTGCAGTTGGGCTGACAAAAATCTGTCCACACAGGTGAAAACATTACCAGCCGTGACAGCTTATAAATACGAAATGGAACTATTTCTTGAATGAGAACTTCTTCTTCCATCTCCCATCAATCATCTCATGTCCCCTCAGATTTATCTTGTGACTCTTTGGATGGACCCAAAGAATCATCCAACCCCTCGGTTGCGAGCCACTGGACTAAACTACCAAACTGTATCTAAAGTAAATAAATTAGTTACACCAGCAATAACAAGCATTGATGCATAACGATCTATAATGTAATTTATAATAACATATCAGTTACAGGGACTATTTTTCTGCAGAATGAGAACTAAAGTATCATTTTAAATTTCGGTGCTTACTTAATTAAAGGATCTGAATACTACGGCTCGGCGCACACAGTCAACAACCCAGTATTAACAAATATGAAATCATTAGTGCAGAAAAACAAATGACGTATTTTTTCGAGGATAAATAAATCCTGTAGTGTTAATCACAATCTCGGTTGTTTTCTGCCATATTTATTTTCACTTTTCTGCCAAACTGCAGCATGTTGAAGTGATGTCACAAAATCTGCAGCAGGTGTTTTCATTGTTTCTACAAAATGATCTGTTTTGGAAATATTACGTCCAACAATCCCAGATACATATTATCTTATTTTAACAGTAGGGGGTCCTTTGTGCCACAGGGTTATTATGGACCAGGCTGCACCTTCAACACATGTCGCTGGTGTGATTTGTTTGCCAGTTTTTTGGGCCCAATGTCTGATGAAAGCACACAAACAGGAAACCAACATTCAGATTATTCATTGCAATGAAAAATAAAAAACTGCATTTTTCAGAAAGGGCACAAGTTTGTTCAGTTTAGGTTGAAAATTAAAGTGAGGAAGAGTGTTTTCTTTATGAGTCATGAGATTTTAAGGCAAAA
Organism: Pagrus major; assembly: GCF_040436345.1. Taxonomy (NCBI): domain Eukaryota; kingdom Metazoa; phylum Chordata; class Actinopteri; order Spariformes; family Sparidae; genus Pagrus; species Pagrus major. Next base: position 16,532,793 of record NC_133218.1, on the reverse strand, counting down.
TATTTGGCCATTACTGGTAGATATTTTCTTTGTTGTTTTTCAAAATGAAGTTACAAACTAAATTTAAATAATTCTTGAACATTTTACAATCAATATTTTACTTTCTATGGGATATCAAGGCAAAAAGATTCTTGTGGAATATGATTTTGTCTAATGACACTTCTAGAAGGGGCGGCTGTAGCTCAGTGGGTAGAGCAGGTGACCAGTGACCAGAAGGTCGCTGGTTCAAACCCCAGCTCCCCTGGGCGGAACCCCAGCTCCCCTGGGCGGAACTGAGCTACATCCAGGGATATACCCTGGCCTCTGCCCTATGTGAACTGGATTTGGCCCCAGTAACCCGCAACCCGCAATCCCCTGAAAGGGGCGATAAAGCAGCAACATCTCCGCAACCCTCACGGAAAAGCGGTAGATAATGAACTGAACTGAACACTTCTAGAAATGTTGTAAATATAACTATATGAACCAAGAAACCTTGGCAAAAACATCCTGACAAACAGATAAAAGAATTATGCTATAATAGATAATTTTACACATTTCTTTGCATGAATTTGAAGAGTTAAAAAATCTAAAGTAAGGGCAGTTGGTCAGGGAAAAGTCAAGATGTTGTTTTTTTTTTTGTTTTCTTTTACTGTAAAGCCCACAAATGTCAAACTGATTTTATTCCAGACACTAAAAATTCAAAGCAATCATGTTGGAAGGATATATTTAATGACTCTTAGCTGGCACACAGTCTGTTTAGTTAGACTGCACCTTTAATGTGATCAGTCGTCTCAGTGGCAATCCCATCATCTGAGCCTGATCCCACACTTCTCGCTGTAGTCTGAGTCTTCAAAAACACATTCGATGTACAGTCGTCTGCTGCAGCTCCCCTGACTTTTTACACTCAGCTTGTTAAAAAAAAATCCACTTGCTGTTGAATCTTCTATCTCTGTCTCTGTATCTGACTCACTCAAAGGAGCTGCAGATGGATCTGAAGGCTGTCACCGTATCTGTGGTCCCAGGGGGGCGGCCCTGACCACTGGAGGGGGTGCCTTGTTACACTTGGCCCTTTGAGTCAGGGGGAGCCGGGACAATACTGCTGTTAACACTCCTGACGGGGACCTTTGGGTTCTCTGAAAGTTTAATGTGACTCTGCGAGCGACCTGCGCTCACTGAGGTCAGAGATGAGCGCGTCCCGGCGACGGTCCAAGGTTGCCCTGTGTTGGTGCATTGGAAACTAAACGCCAGCGGGGGGGCCAGCGGGTCCTAGGCTTGTTTTGTCCCCTGTGGCATGGATAATGAGGCATCTGTCTCCACCTGCCGCATGGAGAGATGAGGCTCACTGTCTCACTTAAAAAGAGCACAGGTTACCTATCTGATTTGTCCAAGGCAGGCCAGGGACATGATCTGAAGCAGAGGAGCCTCCGGCCTAAATGTTTTATACCCGGGCTTCTTTTTGTGCTGCACCACACGACGCTCCTTATCAGAGACACTTCGCTCAGTGTCTTGTTCGGTGCATCTTGAAAATTACCATCCAAATCAATCAAGTCAACAGGACCAGAATTTAATTACTCTTCCCCAAGAAAGTGGGACTTTCATTAAGAAACATAAAGAAACATTACTGTTCATTTGTGCTGATTCCTGCTCTGCAATAATACAAACCTGACATGCATGTGACAGCAGCTCAACGCGGCCACACAACCCCCCCGTCATCCTCTCCAGCGGACCTCGTGGAGCTCGTGGAGTTGGCCACGGGAACGAAAGGTGATCTTAGGGGGGTTTTGTCTTGGTGTAATCAGACAGCGACATCATCAATCATGAGAGGGTGAATTACAGCGGGTTACAATGGGAGATAAGATAATGAGTGGGGCCACAGCGACCTGGTGAGGGACAGCTCGAGTTCCTGTCCTGATTACATGGCAGCGGCCTGACTGGCTGCAACCCTGCCGAGGAAGCCGACTGCACAAATCCAACATGGAAAAAAAGACGTTTGTGTCTTGGTCTGTAAAACAAACAAAAAAAAAGCAATCCTGCAAGATGAAGAAGTTGGGAAAAACATGCTGACATGCAGCTAATCTTGAAGCATTACTACAAATAGATGGACTTTTTTGTAGAAGAGTGTGCTCAAATTGTCTTCAACAGACACTTTAGCAATGTTCTTAGTAACCAAACATTACCTACCTGCAGCTGCTTTAATACATTTTGATCTGTATGATTGTATTTCCAACTGATGTGGTTTGCTGATTGTATTTTTACACAGTGTAAGCTCGGCTTCATTGTAAATGAGGGTCACCCTCAATGATTTCTCCGAGAATCTTAGGTAAAGGTTGAAACAACGAGGTAAACTTGAAAACTGATGACATTCATGGGGCATTTTTTTCTTCAATAGAGAATAGGAGAAGAGAAAAAGCAGCATGTGAGAGAAAGACTGAAACCTTGCTCAACTTTCCAACGTTGGAATTGTGGGGAATGCCTACAACAACTTTTCCTCACTGCTTCCTAAATCCCACATATTCATATATATTGAAGCATCCGCTGCTGTACCCACCGGACTACAGAGCAGCTTCACTCCCCAGGGAGACTCCTGAACTCATCCTCAACAACAACACTCAACACTCCATAAAATAGACTCAAGGACATTATTTTGTTTTTTAAACCCTTGTTTAAATAAATTTGCCTTATACCTTGCAATTACCTTGTATTGATTAAAATGAAAACAGACTGGTTCTTTCACATGCACGAGAGATGGACGCAGCTCAAACACGCAGCTCAAACACCTCCTATGTAGACAGTAGCCTTGAAGGGAATCCCTGTGGTTGTGTGCATAAAACAAGAAAATAGACTTGAAGCCTGAAAAGATAAAGAGAGGTTGACATGGCCTGTGTAGATCGCTGTGCGACATTTGGGCGCTGGTAAAGGTCACAGGGCCATTTTGGACAAAACAATGGCTAACTAACCAACGTCACAGTCCAAATGTAAATATACTTCATAAGTAATTGATGTCAAATATGTGCTGACTGGGTACAGGGGTATCTTTCTCACTGTTGTCATATACACGTCAGTGGTCATCAGTAGTCTGCAGGTGAGTATCACGTGTGGATGAACAGTGGGGTGTGTGATGAATCACCAGACATCTTAATAGACACAATCTGCCCTCTCCTCTGTGTGTGTGCTGCGATGAAGCGTGCTGGGCTGTGTGTCAGCCGCTCTGAGCCCCATGACGATGACGCCCGGTCTTTCCAGCACGCTCTGGTCCACACTCTCACTCCCTGACATGTGCCGCTGCTCGCTAATCCTCCACTGACGCCTCCGTGCAGCATCACACTCGACAACAGAACAATGAATGACCACTGCGCTGACCTCAGAGGGCAACCGGCTCCGGCTACATCAGACAGGATCTTCCTCTTTGCCTCTGTGGAAGGCCATGTTGGTTTTCTACACAGTTCAGTTAGTGCATAGGCACTGCTGTATGTTAGCCGATTATCATACAGCATACCAGAGAACATAGGGGAGGTTTATTTATAACGTAAATGCTGCTCCGTGGAAATTAATTGTTTTCTTCTGGATTAAAACAGTTGGAGATTTGAATGTTTGAAGATAATATGGTTCAAAAGAAAGGATGTGGATATCATTTTAATTATGGCTGAGCCGATTAGATAACAATACGATGAATTAGTAAAAGGCGGGAAAAAGTGTGCCAGGCGGGGCATCTGCTTGAATTAGCGGCTGTAAGCTCTGCATGTTATTTGCATGACTCATATGAAGCAGCATCTGTTTTCTTCAAAGATAAATCTGACCATTATTGGTCATATTGGTCAGCTTAGGTTTCTGCCATGTATGACGCAACCATGGTTTTATACGGGCCAGTCTGAGATGTTAATACAGTCAATTAAATGCAAGTTTAGGTAGAGTTGGATTATCTGTCTGGGATCTACAGCATCTGGAGTTCAGTCTGATGTGGCCAAACTGTGATCTACATGATAACCTAATTTTTCTGAAACTCTTAACCCAAAATATATTGATTTTCAGAATATGCAAAAGACGCTCAAGAATATTTTACAAAGCCATCTAAGATCTAAAATGTTCCTGATCTATTTAATCCTTAGTATGTGGTGAGGTGATTTATCAATAAACAGTTCTGTTCTAACATGTTTTTAGAATTTGATTTTTATTGAAAATGTGATATATTCTAGGCTACGATCATTTAAGGAAACTTTGAACCAGGAATTTATGGTTGGAAAAATAATTTAATAATTATACATTTGCATCTGTGTCCATTACAGTTTTTTTCGATTGCTAAGACGCATTGGTCGAAACTGAAGCGACATGTTCAAAACTCTTAACACAGTCTGCAAAACAGAAATGCATGTGGGCTAAACTGTGTTTCACTTTTCATTGCTTTCAGACGAAGTGCATTCAGTGACCACAGTTACCAGAATGGATGAAGTCTTTTCTCATTCACTAGTTCACACCTGCAAAACACTATGCTTTAACAGCACATTTTTCAAATGCTAACACACTCTGTTCAAAACAGTTAAAAACACACTCAAAACAGAATGATAGGGGAAAAAACACGGGGAATTTCTGCTGCAGCCACATTGAAATCTATTGAAAATTATATCAAAATATTGACAATAAAAATAAATAAAACGAAGATGCAATTCCAAACAGCTGATGGTAGTTTTCAGCTGAAAACTGATTCAGGTGATCTGCGTTTGGCCTCATTAGAAAGCATATACAAAAAGAGTGGCTTCTGATTCTTTTTCCTGTGCAAGTATGGATCAAAGAGCAGCGGGTGAAGTTGGTAGAGAGAGAAGAGCAGCCAGGAGAGGAAGGAGAGGAAGACCAAGAGCTGTGGTCTCTGATGAAATCAGGGCCACAGTAATTGACCATGTGATAAATCATGGACTCTCTTATAGAGAGGCTGGTTTAAGGGTGCAGCCAAACTTGCAGCGTTCAACAGTCAGATCAATTATGAGACTTTTCCTGCAAACTAACAACTTTGTATGGTCCTGAAGTACTTATGCAAAAGCACAAATGTTCTTGAATAAATCTCTGCATTCCTGATTCAGTGTTGCTGCAATATAATACAGCATATACAATATTCAAACTTGAAATATAAGATGTATTTGATGTAATGTTCTTTGTTGTTAGTATTTTGTCATTCCGTTTGTTAAGAGTGATTGTGTGTGTTTCCAAAGTGAGACAATGTGCTAGTGTTTTGTTGAATGAGCTTCTTTTGAGACAAGTATGAAGTGTTTTGTTGGTGAGACACACTTTTGGGCATGAGATTAACTGTTGAGCTGAGCTGCATGATGGAAATGCAGACTGTGTTAAGAGTTTTGAACATGTTGCTTCAGTTTCGACCAATGCGTCTTAGCAATTGAAAAAAACTGTAAGCAGCTGTATGGACTGAAAGCAGCTCATATACTTCAACTCATTTTTTCTGGGATTGTTTCATTTCATTTCTATCAAAGCAACAACAACAAAAACAAAAGAAAAAAAAGCTTAAATCACATAAAATTCTACATGAAGTGCCTTAAAGTGTAACTCTCGCCAAAATGCAACCTAGGCTTTTTTGTGAATGTACCCGAGTCAAACCTTCGTGTAAAAGCATAATTACGACGAAAAAGCCACTTTTAAGATTTACCGTATTTTCGTTTTTGGGTCAAAATCATTTTCAATGGTGTGCTCGGGGCAATGTTACTGTAGCATCAAAATCGCTATTTTTAAAACACTAAGAAGACTCGACACAACATGAAACTTTGCTCGTAGTATCACCAGGGTCTCTACACATGAACACGAGCATTGAGAACATTGTTTGTGTACACAGAGTTTACTAAAAACAAGGTTTTTGAACAACTCACGGTAGCAGTCGCTTGTTCCGCTCGCCGCCGTCCTGCCAGTCGAGATGCGTCGATCCCCGAGTGCGACATAACATGGCGGAGAGTAAAGGTGGAAAGCTCCTAAAGTTCATATAAATGCATGGATAATTTGTTGTTTTGTCGTTTGGCGAAAAACAATATTGACCTTGAAGTTGAAAAATGAGCCTCATATAAGAAACAATACTAAAATCAAAAGCCGGAAAAGTCATGTGAGATCTCGCGTGGATAGTTGTTGCCGGAAGACAGTAGGCTATTGGGGATCGATGCCTCTCGACTGGCAGGATGGCGGCGAGCGAAACAAGCGACTGCTACCGTGAGTTGTTCAAAAACGCTATATTTTAGGCTATACACAAGTGTTTTCAGTTGTTCGGGCTGATTAGACGCAGCTGAAATCGTGGCAATTACGTGATGTCAGTGAACACGATGAAGAATAGTAAAGATGTAACAGGGGCAACAAAACTAGCAGGTGCTGTGATGTCAGTCACACACATTATGTATAACTACAAGCCCATGAAGTCAATCAGGCAGGATAAGTGAATGCCTGTGTGTGTGTGTGTGTGTGTGTGTGTGTGTGTACCAAAGGTGTGTAGGGCCTTTCAAAGAAAAGTTGTGGGTTGTACAATCAAATCAGTCAATCAAAGAAAAAATTTAATTAAATTTAGCTCACCTCAATGAAGTGAACTAGATGGAAACTTTTGATATAATAACACTGACAAGAACAATTCATGTAAAAAACTTATAGGTGTAGAGCATATTTAATTTGTTATATATTCCCACTCTTCACTTGAGCATGTTTTCTCCCATTTTATAGTGTTACTTTGTAAACGTTTGCAGCAATTATCTTTTACAAAAGAAATTGACTTAACAATATAAATTTGTATGGAGAGAGATTTTAAAAGCTTAGATTCAAATTAAATACAAATATTTTACCAAACAGAATAATTGAATTTAATATTGGGTGACATTTCCAGAATCCCCACTGTAAAGTTTAAGGGTGTAAATGTAAAATAAATGTTGAGTGCTCTTAGCCATCACAGTCAAAAGCTCCTTTAGGCTAGCATGTTTAGCCTAACTCAGACTGGAAGCAGGGTAAGAGCTAGCAGATTGTGAGCCCTTACACCAGCTCAGTGTTTACATGTTCTCACTTTTTAGCTAGTGAGCTGGCCGCCAGTAGACCCCAGGATGATCTGGGGTTCCTACAAAGCTGGGTTAGTGTACTAAAATGGCGGCTTCCCCATGAGGTCTGCAGCACCTAACAGCTGTTGGTGAGTATAGCTCCAATACCTGAGGTAACTAAGTACTTTAATCAAAGGAGCAATGTTTCCGCTTATTTTTACATGGAAATACAAAGTGTAAACAGCAACTTTAACAACTCCAAAGCTGTATAATGGTGTTTGGAAGGCACCTTTGACGAAGCTAGTCTAATGTTAGCTTGTAGGCTGTGCTACATTGGACTAAATGCACCGAGGTTGTTCTTCTGAATAAGGTCAATACACTAAATATGAAGCTGCAAAGTTAGCTTAGCCAAAAAACCAACATGGAAATGGGGAAGAAGCTAGCCTGAAAAAAACAAAAAAACAAAATACAAACAACAATCATTTGTGGTTTTATGGAGATTGTGTGCTCTTTGTCTGACTTACCAAGCTAGGCTATCTGTTTCCCCTTGTTTCTATTATTTCTGCTAAGCTAAGCTAGTTGCCTCTTGGCTCCAGCTTCATTCTTAAAGCACAAAGATGAGAGTGGTAAAGCTCCTCTCAGCTCTCAGCAAGACTTAATTTAATTTGGTTAAAAGAGGACATTTACAAAAACATGTAAATATATAAGAATATGCAAGGGTTTAATTGGTTTAATAGTTTAATAAGTTTAATAAATGACTACAATTTGAACGTGATTTAAATTACATTTTGTAGTTTAAAAAAATACATACTGTATTGTCCGATAGCGCCAATATGAAACTGTTTTTTAGAGATTGTAATGCAGGAAAGGGGATTTTTTATTGGAAAAAATGTGTTTATATCGGTCGATATATTGATGTCAGAATTGTTTTACCTTCATATAGTGGTATTGGTATCGGCTCCGAAAATCAAGTTTCGTGTTGGACATGTCGGATATTTATAGTATATGGTTCTGAATAATATACAACTGATTACATATGATTATACTGACAACATGCTCCCAGTGGTCAGCAGTGAAACAGTCTCAAAATTGGCCTTTAGTTTAATTTACTGGGTTAAATGAGCTTGCATACCTGATATTTACTCAGGCAATTGATTTCCTCACTCTGATTATTATTGGGATGGCAGATGGTGGGTCGGTGGTAATCCCAGCTGCCCATAGGCCTGACCCCGTGTACTCTACCCACCTCCTCCCAAACCAACACCCCCCTCCCCCCGAAATCTTAACGAACCCGCTGAGCTGCGCGGCCAAAGAGCTGCTTTAAACTGGTGAGTAATGGCTGTGTCAGCAGTCAGTAGATGAGCCAGAGGGTGAGGGAGGTGCACGGGTGAGGGGATGAGTGGGGTATTAGAGCCCCATTAAGTGGGCTCCATTGTTGATGAAAGAATGTATTGTGAACGCTGCTTCCACTGTTACTGTACACTCCCAAAGAAAAGGTTTACAAAGTGTTTTACATTGTATATTTTATACCTTTCAGTAAAATATGAACTTAGAAGAGCAACTATTTATGTTTGAACTAGATTTTCTAATACAATTAAGCACATTTAAAATAAAATATCATTATTAGGGTTTATTGGATGGCTATTTTTTGATCAGTTGATACATTTTTGAGTCAAAAATGTCAGAACTAGTGACACATGCATATACCACGTTACCACAACCCAAATTGGTGGCCAGAAATTGGTTATTTTCACCAAAAAATATGGGAGTTTTGTCCAACCCCTCATTTCCCAGGTCATAGGACTGTATGAGACAGTTACTCCTGTCTCAATTCAATAGACAAAAATCAATTACTAAATATACCTGATAGTCCATGAGACCATGACATGCAGGAGAGATGTTTCAGGATTTCAATTTCATACAAAGTTATAAATTTAGAAAGAACAATGCTCCTAGAAGTGCATCCCTACAGCCATCTGTTAAAACAAAGCACTAAAACTGTATTGTTACTCACAGAAATGTAACAATAGTCATTTCAGTTACCTCATTTCTATAATCTTCTTGCTTCCTCTGTGTTTCCACAGGAGCGCTAATCTACAGTCATCTGAACTAATCCCCGGCAGCAGCAGAAGCAGCAGCAGTGGTCAAGGTAATTGAGGTCTTTGACTGAAATACAACTGACAGACGTTTTCCTAATAAGATTTTTTTACTCAACTAATGCAAAAATGAAATTTAGGACAGGTGAGAAGTGGACGTGGAGTTAGTGGCTGAAACTGAAGGTGTTAAACCTCAAAGACAAGTCACTGCGATCTGCTTCCTGCTGCCCTCCAGGCTTTGCAATACCACAGAAATAATTTATTAAGATGGGAAATTAAATTCTCTTTAGTGAACAGCAGTTACAGTAGGTTGTAAACTAGTTGTAACCTTGAAAATCTTTAAATATTATCCATAAAATTGCTGTTTTGAGAAGTGTATTCAACCAAATATCTATATTGTTTGAATTTAATTTTCTAAAAGGATTAAATAATACCTTTTCAAAAAAGTTTTAATTGGTAAGTAAGCATTAATACCTGGTTAATAAAAGAATACCTGGATTTTTTTTAATCCTACTCTTTGACAACAGTTGACATTCAAAAGGATTATTTAAATCTTCTTAAGTTGATTCATCGCTGAACAGCACTGTGGACTTGAATGTTGTCAAAGATATAATCATAAGATCCACAGAGTCAAGTTTATCTTTCTTCATTGATTTGGTTGTTTAACAACCTTTATTACCTACAAAACCAATGAAGTGGGGTGCTCTGAAATGAGGAATTATAAGAAAATCAAAAAATGTGATGCAGACTCGCATCAGACACACACACACACACACACAGACACACACAGAGAGAGAGAGAGAGCACCCATGGGCGAGAAGAACAGAAGTGTCCACAGGATAATAAAACTCTTTGATCATGAAGCCTTAATTCGCTCCACAATTCTCAGCTTTATCAGTCAAATGTACGAAATCCACTGGAGTCTGTGTTAACAGTGACAATATACGCTCGTCTCCTCTATGTATCCTCACTGCATTATGGTAAACTATGAGGCTGTTGATCCCTGGCATTAATATGTGCCTTTGGTGATCCGATCAGACGGGGATGGCAGTTCACACCTGGCATCAGGATGCGACATGAAGAGGGGAATTTCTCCCCCTCTTCATGTCCTTGTTGCTGTTGCTGACTGTAGTTTCTGTGTCTGCTCCGACCTTTAGTATGCTGGTGTTCCGGTTTCCAAAACCTTTTCAAATTGTCATGAATTGTTGCTAATAACTGTTAGATTTAAGTGATCCTGGCCATTCAACTTAATACAAAAAACATCCTTACCCACAACTGGATATCACCAAATGTCACTCGACGCCTGGACTCTTATCATATCATCAATGAGGATTTATGTCTTGTTTTCTTGTTGTTGTTGTTTCTGTGTTGTTACATCTTTTCACCAAATAAAAAAAAACAAAAAAACTTAGATATCAGTTTTATGTGAATAAAATCAATGAGAGCAAAAAAAAAAAGAAATACAAAAAACATGCATGTTTTGCACCATTTACTATGACGTCATTACGTGGACTGCCCTCCGAGCACCGCTAACTGTGACTGACTTTCAGCGTCCCTGAATATAAACATTGAAATGTAAGGACACACCTGAATATGTTACATCATGCTCATATTTAAGCCAAAGAACTTGAGTGTGGATGGATGGGTCAACAAAACATCAGACTTTAACAGAAGAAACTGTGATTTATTCTAACGTCAATAATAATTGATAGTTGTTGGTTTTTTTCATTATTTTTTTAAAAACTATGACCACAATCTAACCTCGATCCTGATTTTATCTTTTTCCAGTGATTTGTAACAGTCTGGACAGAAGTGACCAAAGGTGTGTCCTGCTGAATGGCGTCCATTTTGCCAATTTTTTATTACAGTCCTTCAAAGTCTTTGATATATTGAAATGGATGTAAACTGCAACTTGACTCGTGTGCAGCGACCTACAACAGTAATTCTAGTTTCTGTCTATTGTATGCCTTAAATGTAAACAGTGTTAATTAAAACACAAAACAAAACAATGCCAGCAGCAGCAGCAGCAGTTGGCGGCTAAGTGTCTGTAGATCTCCTAAACAAACCGCAGGGCCCTGAGCTGCATCAAGAGGCTCAGCCGAGGTCCAATCTGACATTTATCTCTCACGGCCGTTCTGCTGATGACAGCACGACTGTGCTTTATGAAGCAGCTGTTTACTGTCAGAGATCTAGGTCAGGACAGAAAGAGCTGGACACACGGCTGGCCAGAATCCTGCAACAGTTAACACACAGACTGTATCTCCAGTACATCTGTAAGGGCCCCTGAATGATTTGACAGGGCCCCGAACGATGCTCAGAATTTTTCAAAAACGTAGAAATTAGTATTGGACAAGATTTTTCAGGATATGACTAAAATGGAGACAGAAAACAAATGATAAAAATATAGAATCGATCTCAATCAAACAGAAGCTTTGTTAATGATGGTGGTTTATGCCAGGGGTTTATAGGGATTGAATATCAGAAGACCCTGAATATGAACAGCAAATTTAAAATAGAAATCTGGCTCATAGTTTCGTAAATGATTGACTGACTGACACAAATAAAAAATATCCATTTATTAGAAAAGAAAACTCGTAATAAAGGAAATAGAGGAAACACTTCATGAATCACAGACTATCCCTTTAAAATCTGTCTTTGTTGTCAGACCATCGTCAGTTGGAGATGAGTGATGTGGAAGATGAAGATCTGCTGCCGAGCTTTCCACCTGACACACCTGACTCACAGGTAAGAGGCTCAGCGGCCACAGTCAGATCCCAAAGGCAGCTTTATCACGTTGTTATATAACACACGCACACATTGATGCAGGGCTGATGTGAGGACGCAGCCAAACTGCCGTCGTCAGCACTGGACAGATCAGATTTAACAACCCCCCCTCTCATCTCCACCCTCCTCCTTGAGTTTCCTTCATGATCCATGGTAACACTCACCCCTTGTGTATGTGTGTATGCAGTTATCCTCTTTCATATGTGTGGCCTGGTGGTGAGGTTACTGAGTATGAGGGCGGTGATGTAATCAGGTGTGTTGTAATGCGTAAACAACAGGTGTGATAACAGAAGGCTTGTTTAGATCAAATCATTTTATTATGGTTGGTCGACTAACAACAGAAAACTAATAATTGGCAAATCAAATGATAATTTAATTCTGTTGATACTTACAATACTCTGTTTAATTAACTGGATTAACTGTTCTTTGTAAAATTCAGTTTAATTGTCAAATAAAAATGCTTTCATCACAAAGCTTAAAATCCAATCTTGGCTGGATACTTTAAAAAGACTTTGGGGGCAGATCAGACTTGGCCCAAGGATCAGTTGAGGAGATTTTGATGTGTCTGGCATTTAAATTTGTACTATTAGATGTAATTAAAACATTATGTACTGTACAGTGTGTTGGTAGTTAATGTTGAGGACTTTGAAGTCAGAAAATCAACCTTAAAGGAACAAAATGTAACTTCCTGGGGAAAGATAGTTGATTCTTGAGTCTCATCCCTCGACCCGATGCTTTGGGTTGGCAGCTGTGGCTGGATGACATTTTGTTGCTTGAAAGGAAAATGAAGAGGCTGCAGCTTTGTCACATGTTGAACTGCTCTGGTGCTTTCAGACGTGTTTTCAGTCTCATATGAAGACGAGACTCATTAATGTCGTTACATAACTCGGCTCCTCTAATCATTCTTTGAATCCTAATATAAGGCTGCTCCCATGCTAATCTATTTGTCTTGGCATAATCTATGGCCTGCTCATGTAAGCAAGTCTTTACCTAAAACTTTGATGGTGTCACTGCAGCTTATCATTATTATGTAAAGTGTCACAATGCTGCGATTGGTTGAACCTGCAGGCTGCAGCCAGTCATCTCATCCACAGACTCATCTTCTAAACATAGAGAGCAGATCTGATCTGCAGCTCAACACAGTCACACTCCTACAGCAGGTGTTACTTTAATACAACACTGGCCTTATTAATGAAGGGAACAGATACAGATTGTGTGTTCCTTTCAACGATCTGCATCTGTAGTCAGAGTATTTGCATGTTTGTGTTTCAGTTTGTATGTCTTTTATTGTTCTCTGGTGGAAGAAAACACATTTGATCTCTCCTTGTTGCTGGAAGTGAGACAAATATAACCAAAAATAGTGACCAAACATTAAAAAAAATGTAGTGATAAATTCGTCCATTGATCAAAGAACAAATGATTAATTTTGTTAAGATCCGGGAATATTATTAAGGACTTCTCAATATTGCATGATAGGGCCAGACACATCTATATTCCAGCTTATACCAGAATTAAAGACAAGTTTTTTTTTAAAAAAGAAGCACTGAGAGGGTCGGAGCCAACTGAGGAGTGATCACTAAATGTTGAACATTATTGTGATTTGAACGAGGAAGAGCTGCAGGAACCCACTTTGTGAACAGCCAATATTTCAGAATGCTTTGAACCCAAACCCTCCTTCAATGATCACTTTTTTTTTTTTTTATAAAAATACCTGTGTTTAATAATTGAGGGTTAACAAACCCAAACCTTGACCCTTTTTGCATACCTCAAATTATTTGAGTGGATAATAAAAGTGATTTCAATAAATAATAAAGCAATAATGCTATCACTCATGAGGTCCTCATAAGATATTAAAAAGGCACCACCAGCACATTATAAGTAAATTAAAGCTGCATAATACATGAAGAAGAGATGAGTCAGACACTGGTCGGTTAGCTGATTTTGATCTAAATAATAGACAGGTCTAAATGCAGTTTCTGGGGCCTTTTACCATCTGAGGAGAAGAACATTTCTCGAGTATAAATTAAATATATAAAGTAATAGTTTATTATCATAAGCGTGGACGAAAAAACAAGAGAGGTTTGTTTACAATTAATGAAAATAAATAATTTCAGCTAAAAAGTTCAGATAAACATCAGATAAAATAACGATACACAAAGATACAATAGCTTAATGTCAGTGTCAATAAAATGCAATAAAAGATCTGCAAACAAGATATATATGTAAACGTGTGTTTAATGTTGTGTAAGCTGTAACAAAAATTCTTCAAAATAAAATGTGACTTACTCATTTCCTACCCTGATGTGAATATATTCAAGAAGATGCCACATGATTACACTGAGCACAGCAAACAGCAAAGAATCGCCCTGTTTTGATCTTTTTGGTGAATTTTGTTAACAATGAGCAACATCTTTTGGCACATATGACAGCAGTGAGCTCTCTTTTTAATCGACAGAAAGTAAGAAAAGTCTAAAAGACCCAGGAAACACATGAAACACAAATATAAGATAGAATCGACAGGACAATTACAATTAACAAAGTCGGGTGAAGTTGTGAAGTCAACAAAACGTTTCTGGAGCTTCACAGCAAAACAGTGTATAAAAGTTCCATACAGCTCTCATGGTGTAATCCAAGTCTCTCACAGCCCCGCGATCCCAAATTGATTTGAATAAGGTTTTTTTTACACCCTTGACGTGTGGCTGAGCTTGTGCACCCACTTCAGATGGGGCGCTTAGCTTAGCGGCTATACAGCAAAGATTTTGGCTTAAAAAAGGGTGTAAATCAATCTGGGATCGTGGAGCTTCTGGAGACTTGGATTACAAGCTGTATGGAAACGTTTTATGTTTGTTTTTGCTGTTGCTTTGTACGTTTCAAAATAAGTCCCAATCTACTTCATTTGTTTAGGAGAATACTGCAACACTGTTTTGCTGTGAAGTTAATGTTTTGTAGACTACAAACCTCACCTGACTTTCCACCTGCACGAGCGTGCGTAGATGACGTCTAAATTTTCATGTTTGGGTGAACATATCCTTAAATAATGTCCATATCCACACAAGTGATCGGTGAGTAATTCAGGTGAATCCACGCAGAGAGCCTGCAGACCACTGATCTCAGACAACTAATTAACTGTTAAATCTTACAAAGGTCAACAGTGTGTTGGCCAAGGGTGAAGAGAGTAGCCACCATATGGCCAAAGATGCCCACAAGGAGTGTGTCTTCACTGCTCTTTTAATCTTTTGAGCTAATTGTGTCTCTTCCCCCCCTCGTCTTCTGGTGACTGTGGCTGGTGCCCAGGCAGACAAAATGTGGTCAAACTCTAATCTCCTTAAATGCTTTCCACTTAGTTTTTCCAATTATGGTCGGCCTTGTTATTGTGGAGCTCGAACTCGCTGACATGGACATTAATTTTGCTCTCCTAGCTAATTTTCTACTTAGAGTTTAGCAGTGATCACACGGTTCTGGCATTGAGGACAGTTGTTTTAATGCCATACAGATATATGTTTCACAAAATAACCAGCTGTCAACACAAATCAATCAACTCTGTTTAATTAATTAATTTTTTAATTAAAGGTACACAAATCAATATTTTTTATATGATCACATGACTGTGTGTAATATGTTGCTCAGTCAGGATTGAGACAGATTTTAGACATATGGAGGTTTTGAGTGTTATTTGCTTCCACATATTTACGTGGTTCCTGGAAAAACGATCAGGTAGGGAGGAACTTGTTGAGGATATCGATTGGCATCTATAGGAGCCTATATCGTTAGTGCTGAGTGTGAACTACGCCCCTCGCCATGCAGCTGCATGACAAAATAACCGACTGGGAGCCCCCATTGAACACAGCTGAGTAAGTGCTGAGAGGGCTCGCCAAACAGCCGCACAGCACCATCAAAGACTGACAGCTGCATATTTGACGACAGGTAATTCAGTACCAAGGTGGTTTTCTTTCAATCCGGGAGCCTATCGTTAGTCAACTAATAGGAGCACTAACGTTAGCTGCATGGCCGAATGAGCAAGCAGGAACAGTCCAACAGCAGCTCAGCTTTGTAAACCACCTCTGTACTGGATTCCCTGTCGTCAGACTGGCTGCAGGTCTTGGAGTTTGTGTTCGTTGGAGCCCGGTTCTGTTCATCAGTAAATCACAGAGGGTTCAGGCAAAGCAGCCGGAGGAAATTGCCAGGAAAACCAGGAAACATTGTCTCCATAAAATATGATCTGTCCCCCAAATCAGTGAATAAAGTTTAAATTCGTGTTTTTGTAAAGTAATCAGTAAAATACGTTTGTGTCATTCTGACATGAAATCTAAGCTCGGTTTGTGTGAATGTAAACTCATCCTCATGCCTAAAAAAGGCACCAGTTCTCTAAAATAGCAGGGCACATTATATGGCCCAGCTCAAACCAACACAGAGTAATCATTAACCTTACAGATGCTATCAGCTCGACGCCCTGTCTTTTAGCCTGTTTTAGCTCATTGTTTGAGTTTTCTGGCCCGCAACAGGCAGCTGATAAACCTGCTGCCCATCAGATGAAGTTAGTGACCAGCTGGTGAAAAAGTGGAATATTAAGTGGCTAAAGAACATTTCTATCAGGAGTGGGGGAGAGAAAAAGCTAAAACGAAAGTGATTATGGCGACTCCAAATGAACATTAATGTTGCTTTATAAAGGGATAATATGTCAGATGTTGCGGTTTGAGCTTGTTCCTCTGTGAAAACTCAATTAGTGCAGCTTTAAAGTGCTCATATGTCCAATGTATGAACAGAGTCCTGAGCGCAGTTATTAACACGCATTAGAACAAACAGCAAACAGAAAAACAAACAACAACGAGTCAGTGCAGATGCCAGCGCACAGATGTCAGAAACATGGCAGCTCGCGTCCTCTTCAGATTAAGATCATTCACTTGAACCGCTCAACTGTGTGAAGAAACAAATGATGAAAATGAGCAGAGAGTTGATCATTAGAGAACGATTGTACTGTCATTAACGACAGAAGTGTTGTTTGACTCCTGCTTTGAGTTTTACATCCTCCATGACCCTTCTCCTGTTTGTTTTTCACAATCATGCTCAGAATGAGTATTTTTAAAGACTGGTTTGTTTTTAGTTTTGATGCCTTTCTTGTCATTATCACAGCAATAATGTGTGAAGCTTGTCATTTTGCTCCAAATTGTCTGACGTTTTTGGTAAACAGCAAGTCAATTTCGTTTAAAAATGATTACAAGGCTGCATGTGTAGTCCCTCCCTGAGTTTTGTCTGCTTGTTCTTGGCAGATCTGGTCCGTAGCTGCTCAGAGCTGCCGCCTATGTAAATGCCACATGTATGATGATTCTGGCTACTTAATAATAAATGCGAGACCCTCATGAATGAGCTAAATTAGTGCAGGCGAAAACATCAGCCATTCAAAACTCTATTATTCCCTCTGTGACCTTTTTCTCCTGGCAGCCAGAGGGAAGCGGATGATCTCTAGTTTGTCAAAAAAGAGCGAAATGGGAGTTAATAGGCAGCTCTTCAGCAAACACTGGGAGTCATTATGAATGGGAGGCAATCACACAGATCAAATATACAGCAGGGGGAAATGGAGCTGGAATTTTGAGGCTAAAGGAGGAGGGAAAGGAGGGGAAACACAAATTGAAGAGGCTGGTAAATATAATAATGTGCGCCTCATGTAATCATCCCTTTAAATGCAGATACCGAAGAGGAGTGCTGACTGATGGATGCCCTCGTGGACAGAGGAGACACGAGAAGACAGAGCTGGATGGGAACTGGTCTAAAGTTACAACTCTTCTACAAGAGAGCTGCAGTTTTAGAAGTCATCGCTGTTTTCTTTGTTTTTCTTCTGTTTTTTGTTTGTGATGAAGATCTGAGGCCGAGCAGCACCAATGTTCCGTCAATGTGACTGATTGATCCAGTAGATGAACAGTAAAGATTAAGAGGATGACAAATAAGCATGCTGCTTACACAGCGCGTGGGGCTAATCCTAACCCCTCCACCCCCCGGGGCTCCCTTTTGAGGAGCTGCCACCGAGAAGCACCCACAGACAGTGACGGAGGGAGGACACACAACCTGTTGACTTGCAACAAGTGGGAGCTACAGCTCATGGCAGGACCCCAACCCATCTGCATCTCCACACAGTAGAGGATCTGCAGGGAACTCGACCTACCATCTGCCCGCTGGGGACCACTGGAGGCCTGACAGTGACACATTTCTGTCCCTAACGAAAGGAACTTGAACTTTTTGTGTGTTAATTGTGGACAATATATGTTGAAAATTTAAAACTCCAGAGAAGAGGACTAACAATTCGGAACAAAGTTTGTGATCTTCATTCATCATCACTCCGGGAGTCATTTTTATGATAAAAATGATGGAGGATCACCTGTCGAAGATCCCCATGATGTCGTCCGCTTCCCCCAGTGAGTCCTCTGGGAGCGGCGGGACTGACGACAGCAGAGGAGGTAAGAGTTTCACCTGGAGCGACAGGTGATGAAGCCTGAAAGATGGGATGCAAACTTGTAGTCAAGAAAAAAAGTATCAAGAAAAAACAGACTGATGGAGGCTTTTTGTTTGAGATGACACAACTGTTTTAATGCCTTTTTATGTATTTAAATATTTAACTCAAAAATCATCTGTATAATTTTATTTTAAGTTTCTTTAACTCCACACAAGTGTGAAGCGTAAATAGCTCCAAGCTTCCACAACTGCATTTCTAAAATACAGATATACTTAATTAAAGTAGAACAAGGCCAAAATAAATATTTTTTATGCAACTGTAGGCAATGCTATCTGAATTTATGTATGATTAATGGGTTTATTTGGATTAATATCAGCATCCCTACATGGTTTGTGTTAGTTGTTAATCTGCCTTCAGCTATTTATTGTTTTAATTTCATAATCATCCCCTAAATTAGATTTCCAGACCCAAACGGCTGTTGCAATATTGACTCTAGTGTTTTGTGAAACTGTTGAGCCGCATGCAGACTGAGCTGACAGTACAGATGGCAGGCACATGTGTGAAACAATACCGGACTACATGAATGGCACTAACTGACCTGCCTTGTGTGACCGTGTTTGACTCACAGCCAAGAGTCCGGCCCCGGGGAAGGCTCTGAGCCCAGCTCTGGTCTGCAAAGTGTGCGGAGACACCAGCAGCGGGAAACACTACGGCATCTACGCCTGCAACGGCTGCAGTGGCTTCTTCAAACGCAGCGTGAGGAGGAGGCTCATTTACAGGCAAGAGGAAGCTGTCCCCATCCCATTAAAGCCAGTTAGTTTATGAGGTGCATTATGGGAAATAAAGGCACATTGAAAGTGTGAGGATTACATCATTTTCTTTAAATTTAGTTACTCCCAACAAAAACCCACACACAGGAAATGATGGCCATGTTTACTTTGTCACATGACAACAAAAGTGTAGCCACCATGGGCAAAATTAAAAAGAACAGAAACTGCTTGGGTTGAGGCTGTATGATCCACTATAATCTATGCAGATAGTAACAGGTCACTTTGCATTTCATATAAATACATTTGAATTTCAGATATATATATATTTTTTTTTTCCCTCACATTATTAAATACAGTATTTTTGTAATTTTTGAGTGGACTCTCCCTTTAAAGTTTTGTCTGTGGGTCAACAGGTGCCAGGCCGGTACAGGCATGTGTCCAGTGGACAAAGCTCATCGCAACCAGTGCCAGGCGTGTCGGCTGAAGAAGTGCTTGCAGGCGGGCATGAATAAGGACGGTAAGTGTCTATTAATACGTTTATTCAACATCAGATAATATAAGATCCATTTATGGCTGCAACATTTAATCAATTAGTTTTCAACTTTGAAGTTAATCACAAAACTTTTGAGAAACGATTCATTGTTTTCAGTCATTTTTTAAAGAAAAAAGTCTCCGATTCCAGCTTCTTAAATGTGAAGCTTGTCTGGTGTCTTTGCTCGTCTATGACAGTAAAGAATTTCTTTTGGCTGTTTATTTTTTTTTAAATTAAAAGCCCTCATCGTTTTCCTCACTGCAGCGGTGCAGAACGAACGGCAGCCCCGCAGCACAGCTCAGGTCCGTCTGGACTCCATTGACGTGGACCCTGAGAAGGAGCACCTGGCCACCACACGAGAGCCCACCTCCTCTTCCTCATCGTCTTCTTCCTCTTCCTCCTCCTCCTCTACTGGGTCTGTCATCACATGGCCACACATCACCTCCTCCATGTCCATCACCTCCTCAGTCACCCCCCAGCGCTGCATCAGTCCCCAGAACAACCACCGCTTCATGGCCAGCCTCATGACAGCCGAGACCTGTGCCAAGCTGGAGCCCGAGGACGGTGAGGAAGGTTTAATGTTTGAGAGCGAGGCTGCTGGCTGGAAATTACACTCAGATGAGATTAGACAAAGAGTTGCATCAATTTACTGTGCAATTATACCAAGTGTTTGTCAAAACTGTTGTTACATCCAAACCTGTGATAAGGTCACCATGAGGCTGTCTCTAGGAAGAAACAGGAATTTCTTTTTGAAACAATCAGTCATACAATCAATGATAAAACACAATAAAAAGAATCAAAATATGAAATAATGTACTAATTATAACCTGTAGTAAAAAAGATCATTCTATTAGCAGCCTTTTTGTCAAACATGCTACAATTTAGCACTTAATCTTCAGCATGTAGCAGGTGGGCACACTCATGTGAATATGCTCAAAGATAGCTTGCTAACAAGTTAAAATGTTAGCATGCATAAACTTTATAAACCAGATCCCAAGCCTGACGCTGGCAGCAGAACATAAGGTTAAGTAGTTTCATCTGACCCTGCGCCCTCAATCCTGACCCCATCTTTCCATTTTCAGTTGACGAGAACATTGACGTGACCAGCAACGAGCCGGAGCGAGCGTCCTCAGAGTACCACATGGCTCTGTACCCGTCCAGCTCTGAAAATGTATACGAGACCTCGGCGAGGCTGCTCTTCATGTCAGTGAAGTGGGCCAAAAACCTGCCGGTGTTTTCCAACCTGCCCTTCAGAGACCAGGTGAGACATACAGAAATAAAAATAACTTATTATTACTTATTATATTTTCAAAATAATCAATATTCAAACTTCTAAGACTATGAAATCCCATTCCCACCAGGAACATACAAATATTGTATTTGCTTATACAGAGCTGTAGGGAAAAAAGAAAGTTATGTGGAGGGTTAAATTTGATTTGATTTTAGATTCAGTCTTTGTTTGAATAAAATAGTAGTTGTTTTTTTTTACGTTATCATTTAGTTATTATTTGATGACAAAAAATGTAATAAATTTCATCATTACTTTTTGGTAAGTTTTAGTCTTGTTTTTGTTTTGAAAATATTGATATAATTGTATTGATAAAATTAACAGAGTAGAGAAGATAACAATGAGAAATAATCAAATATGAAAAAAATAAGCTTGTGATATTTTTATCATTATCTTGACTTAAAAATAGATAAAAGAATATTTCATTGGTTGTAAAAACATAACTGTATGAGATACTAAATCATTCAAATATGTACAAAAACATAATAATGTCACAAATTCAGAATTTAGAAATATTATTTTAAATGACAACATTTAAATAAATCATATTTGTGCAATAATAAGTCCTATTTTTTTGTTACTGCTTGTCAACTATATCATATTTGTGATTATAATAATAATAATAATTATTATTATTATTATTATTATTATTATTATTATTATTATTATTAACTATTTTACAAATAAAAAGAAATATTATCATTTATTAAAAAGTAATTCTTTGGCACAAATGAGCTTCCATATAATTTGTAACTTCTTTGACTGAACAGTGAAGCTGACAACAAAGCTCCAGTTGAAACGTTTCCGTCACGGTTTTTATTTTACGACTCTTGTTCATCTCCCTGCAGGTGATCCTGCTGGAGGAGGCGTGGAGTGAGCTCTTCCTGCTCTGTGCCATCCAGTGGTCTCTGCCTCTGGACAGCTGCCCGCTGCTCTCTCTGCCCGACCTCTGCCCCGGCATGCAGGGCAAAACCAGCTACACCAGCCTGGACCTGCGCCTCCTGCAGGAAGTCTTCAGCCGCTTCAAGGCGCTCGCTGTAGATCCCACAGAATTCGCCTGCCTCAAGGCCATTGTGCTCTTCAAGCCAGGTGAGGCCAAAAACAAATAATCAACAATGGTCATTAAGGCTTCTGTTAGGTGTTACTGTAATCTCATTATTGCCATGTAAAGTTATGAGACCAAATCACAAATTCTTTCTAATTTGTGTTAGATTATTAAAACATACTCAGTTGAATAAAATATGTGGCTTTTCTCTCACAGATTTCAATTTAAGAATATTAGATATAAGACTAAACATTTCATTAATAATTTGCCTTGACTTGATGCATTTATTTAACTTAACCACAGAGATTTTATGTAATGATTATAATAGTCATGATTAGTGACACGAGTAGAACATTTTAGATTTAAATAATTCAGCTGTCAATATGAATCAGTGCAAGTGTGCAGAGAGTGACACCAGCTCATATTAAATAACTGTTTGAATTTATGCGACTCACGTTGGTGTTTCCTTTCCTCCACAGAGACTCGTGGTTTGAAAGATCCAGAACAAGTAGAGAACCTGCAGGATCAGTCTCAAGTGATGCTGGGACAACACATCCGCTCACACTATCCCAGTCAACCGGCCAGGTAACATCCTGACTCATAACAGACACCAAAATGATTTTATGTGCTTGTTTTGGATTCGTAACATGAGCCAAACTCACTCACAAAACATTCAAATTACAAAGTCCTGTTTGTCTTCTACCAGCATTTATCAGGTAATAAGTGAATTATGTATTTTGTCAAAGTTCTACCAATTTAAAGACAAACTCCCTGAGCTCTCCTTTTTTATGATGTAAAGGTTATTGGGTTTCCAGAAAAACAAAAACACATCACAGAAAAAGCCAATAGCATAATCCCAGAACAGCAACAGACAGAAGAAAGGTAATAAAGATAATATAAAATAAAAAGGCAAAATAGACTAATACTGAAAAATAAAAACACTTAGACTGTAAGAAAATAAACAGTTAATTAAGGTTTATCAAAATCACCAAGCAACAAAATAATCTGGCTGCAGAGCTGTACACTTATGACATGAACTTGAACTTGAGTTGACCTGAGTGGGAACTTAAGAATAAAAGCATTCAGGATTTAAGGTTTGACCAGTTAAAATCATATGAAATGAGAAAATGAAAAGAAAAGCTTTGAACAACTCACTGCCTGAAGAAATAATTATTAGTCCTGTGCATTGAAAGCTATTGTTCAAGTTGCTACTACTTGCTTTGACCACTGACTGTATATGAAGAGGGACGTCATGATAGCTCCACAAAAGTGACGCCAAAACATCTAAATCGCCCCCTGGTGGCTGGTTGCAGTACATGTATTGAAACCCCTCCATCTCCATGTAAGCAGATAGGACATGAGCCAAACTAAAAACTCAAAGCGCAAGATGGCAGCACCTCTTGTACAGTGAGAGAAAGTGGCAGAAGTCGTCCATTTTTATAAATGTCAAGGGCTTTGCTTCAACTTGACTCAAATGACTCGAAGTCTGACTTAGCCCAAAAAACGTTATTACAATAGTTGTTTGTTTTAAACCGTGTTAAAGTGTTTCCTCCAGTTGAATCTTGACCTGTAATTCTTTTCTAAATGATGAGATAGCAGCAAATTGTCTACACATGCTGTACCATTTCCTGTTGCATGCAGAAGTTGATTTTGTTGTTGCGTCTTGTGTGTTTTCAGGTTTGGAAAGCTGCTTCTTCTTCTTCCCTCTCTGCGTTTTGTGAATTCAGAGCGGATCGAGCTGCTGTTCTTCCACAGGACCATCGGAAACACTCCCATGGAGAAACTGTTGTGTGACATGTTCAAAAACTGAAACCATCATGCAGTTGTCAATATTCTCCAGGTCTGGAGAGGTGATATTTGACAGATATTTGCTTTGTACTTCTGTATACATATCAGAGATTCTGCATGCGTGTTATTTTTGTAAAAGCCACTTTATTATTTGTTCTCATCAGTTCTCATCATCATGCTTGCTGTCTATTTGTATCATATTTAGACTTTAATTTGTGTCTGAAGTGATTTTTGGTCGCATTTCACCCTTCAGCGTTTCATTATTTTTGTGTTTTTTGTGACAGTGCAGATCTTTGTTGGTGATAGATGGACTGTATATCCCTGCTGTCATTAATCTGACTGTTATATTCATGTTGTCATGCCTTGATAAAGTAAAAACTGCTTGAAATTGTTTGGATTCTGTTTCTATGAGTTTCACACTTCACGAGAGATAATGTTGCCTTCAGACTTTTGCTAAAAACACATGATTTAAATAATCAAATGTGTAAAGAAAGAAAAAACACTGTGGATCAGTCAAACAGTGCCTCCTTCTGTCTGCTTTAACGCACAAAACCCTCAAAACACACATGCAACATTATCTCAAAGCAACATCTCAAGCATAAAAAGGTAGACGGCAGTTGAACCACTTCGATGTGAGTTACAGTTTTCAGTTGTTAGAAACAGTTTTTGCCCGTTTTTTGTAGAAAGCCCATTTCTCCTTTATGATCATGTATTCCAATTACTGTTTGGAAGAAAAACATATTGACTTAAGGGCCTGTTAAAGGAGGAGTTCCCGTCTCTGTGTAATAATTCTGCCCGGAGAGGCTCTGTGGTCATCTTGTTAAGACATGGATGGATCCGGTAAAAGATCAGGGTCAAATAAGAGGCAGTGCTGAAGTTGTTTTTCTTTTTAAAAGTCAAATAATTCATACATTTCATCGTTTCCGGCCTGAGAATTGTGCCAAGCAGCAAAACAGATTTTCTATTCCATTTAATCAGTCTTGTGTCAAATGCTGAAATTCACAAGAACTCAAACACAAAAATGAGTTTGTGTATCTTCTCTTCGAGGATGGCAAACTTCCAAAGAAAGGAAAGAAGGGGACTGGAGCACACTGATACATTTACAGCCTCTAACTGTGCAAACAAACTAACGTTTCAACATGTCTTCATCACGGCTAGAGTGGACGAAGATATGAGGCAAATACTGATAGTCAACCTATCATCAGGTGTGCAGTTGTCATTATGTAATTGGTTTAACAGGGCTTCAAATCTATTGGACAATGAATCCAAGGGTGGGCGTTGCCTTAGTCAGTGTTCAAGCGCCACACCTCCACACAGACCTCTCTTGAAGTAACAAAGTTCAGATTTAAAACATTTGAAGAAGTACAAGTAGTCTACAAGCTATATTTATCTACAAGTGTGATAAAAATATTACAAATACTGTAATTTGTTTTATTCATTGATTGTTGTCTGTCAGATGCATGAATTCACTGTTTGCATCTGTTTTCTTACAACAGTCCATACCTACGACTTATCCGATGATGTGAAACATCAGAAATCTGACTTTTTTTAAAGGTGTATTATGTAGTTTGGGGGAAGACAAACCTAAAAAACTGAATGAACAAACTCTCTATGTTTTCATGACTGAATAAACTGGATAAACAAACTGACCTTAAAGGACAACAGAGTTTCATACTGTTTTACTTTGTTTATATGTGGCGGACCCTGCCACCTTTCTAGCTTCAAACAGTGTTCTGGGGACCTTATTTTCCTCTGAGAACAGCTTGTTTATCTAGTTATGGAAAAGATAAATATTTATGAGTTTGTATTATTACCTCATTAAGATATATATATAAAAAAGAGTTAGAATTTCTTCTCCAAAACTACATAATGCCCCTTTAAGGTAAAGTCAACTTTTAAATTTTACAGTGTAGGTACAGCTGAGATTTGAGCTAAATGCTGGCATCAGCATGCTAACATGCTCTCAATAACAATGCTAAGAGGCTGATGCTAGCTGGTAAAATGTTTATCAAGTTCACCATATCAGTCACTGACTGTATAAAATACAGACAGAGCCTCCAGGTCTGAAAAGTGAAGCTAATGCTGAAGTGCCTTAAACCTGTGATCTTTCTAATGGCCAGCAGAGGGCGACTCCACTGGTTTAATATAAAGTCTTGATTGTATGTAAGCTTATGAGAAAATGATTCTGAATCAAGTGAAAATTCTCACTTGACTTATTACATCAGTAAACAGTTTCCTGATAGGTTGAGGGTCCTAATCAACATTTAAAATCGGATCATTTTACAGCACAAAACAGGAAGTATGCAGCGTTCTTTAAGAGCAGTGAAGTGAAACATTTCTGCTGATGAAAGATGAAAATGACATTAACTCCTTTAACTCTTCATGGTTTCATTTGTTCATGGTAAATGTGTGAAATATTAGCATTAATGTGACACTTTATGTATAAAATATCCAGTAAGACTTTCTTCAGACTCCTGTATAGTGACAGTATTAATGTATTAATTGGTATAAAGTGTCCTCTGCTTTGAAATGAGATGTAAAAGCGGATGGTTGTAGCTGAAGCGAGTGTTGGTACCTCAGCCAAATGTCAGTTTGATAAGAGACGTCACTCAGTATTACTTGACCTTCTGATTCAAACACATGAAAAACATCAGAGGAGCAGAGCTGGACGCAGGTAGTGGACTCAGTAAACAAATATTTTAGCTTCATAAGCAAGTGCTGCAACTTAAATAGATACAACACTATTATAAATATGAAAAATAAAAGATGAGTGCAAGAAAAGGAAATTATCGTAAGATTATAATGAGTTTGATGAGGCAAGAAGGCAAGATCCAGATAATTTGTTTTACAGCACATCATCTGTGGCATTTTTGTGTTGAAACAGCAGCGGCTGAGCGTTCGTTGTGTGTCCCGTGCAAGGCCCTTAGACGCCCACACGGCCAGTAAATCCTGGGATCAGATCAGCTGGTCCTCTGCGGCCTCTGTCATATGAGTGAGCTCACAGATCCAGATTAAGAAACTTTGAACTCTCAAAGGAGATTCGTCTTATTTCACGGGAAAGTGTGAAAAAAAAAGTGTCCAATGCCTGAAAATATGTCTTTAAATGATTTTTATTATGCACAAATTAAACAGGAGAAGAACACTGAGTCCATATTCATGCTCCAGTGTCGTGTTAGATCTGTGTTTATCCCTCCTTTGTTCTTCTTGTATCATGAAAATAAAACACTAAGTTTGAGTAATTCTAAACTGAGGCTTTAACTCACGTGTCAAACGATCATGTTCTCATTTTGGCCTTTCCTAAGCTTCGTTCACACAAAGGTTTCCCCTGTTTAAATGTGAGATTTTCATCTTATTATAAGATTAGTCTCTTGAGTAACAGGCAGAGGGAGGCAGACAGGTTCACGTTGCAGTGAAAAACTGACGTTTTAAAGCTCAACAAGAAAATCGAAGAAGAAGAAGAAGAGTTCTTTTATTTCATCTTGACATTAAATTGCACCAGACATCAAAACTGTAATGACATAAAGGAAATCAGTGGTATATTGTTTTTATTTTTGGATCGAGGGACATGTACATGCAGGCACAGTGACGTAAGAGAGGTTCCACCACATCCTCCTTTGGTTAACTATTTCACATAAGGCTGCAAATAGTCATAGTCTTCATGATTGATGTGCTGATTGTTGAAGAGATTGAATTAACTGATGGTTTGGTTTTTAAAACTTCAGAAAATAAGAGAGAACGGCCCAAAGTGACAGGGTTTAAAAGATTGACCATCATATTAGGGAGGAACAGTATCACTTCAAGGAGCACCAGAGGTCACTTCAGGTCAGTTTCTTCCTCCACTTCTCCTCTTAGTCACTGTACTGTTGAACCTCTCCCTCTCTCCTCTCACTCCCCTCTGTGCAGTTGTTAATCTGCTGTGTTTGAGCTCTCTGTTGGACTGGAATGTGTCTGGGTGTTTGGGCCAAACTGTCCCGACACGTTACTGCAGCAGCAGCAGCTGATCACTGAGCGAGGGTACCTGACTGGAGGAGGATCTGGAGTCCTCTGGATCTTTAATCATCCTGCTTCACCTGTTTTACTCGACTGAACAGCTGCGATGAATCACAGCAAGGTCGAATTTGAGCCTTTTGAATATTCCTACTATGACTATTCAGACTGGTACTCGAACAACGCAGAGCCAACCATACCACCCAAAGAGTGAGTGTTTAAACCCTCTGAAGATGATTTCATGTTTAAGTCTGGAGAAAAATAAATCTGATTTTTATTCTTATTTTGATTAGTTCATTGCTATTGTGAAGTAATGATGTACAAATGCAGCATGGGGATTTATTATTAGATGGCTGGTGATAGCAGAAAGTTGATGATTTTACTTGTTATTGTACTAAATTTGAGCAAGCAGTTTGGTTTCCAAGTAAACAATAACGTGTTATAACTTGAGCTAAAATAATCAAATAATATGGCCCCTAATATGACATTTTAACGAAACAGTTTTAAAAATATTTCTTTGTCTTCTGTTTCCCAAATACTTGCATTTTCATCTTTTAAAAAAAAAATTCAATGTGGTTTCCTTTTTACTTTTCGTCACAGAGTTATTTTACCATGTGACCCCACAGTGGACGACACGCTCTTCCACATATGCATGCTGTCAATATCTGTAAGTACGCTCAAGTAAAAAAAAAGCGACTGTACATCTGTGGCAAATTTTGTTGATGTAGATTAGATGGCTGGTTCCAAACCGCTCTGTCTTGCGGCCCTTTGTTGTCAAGACGTTTCCATTCACGGCAATGAATATGTCTATATCCTTAGTACAGTGCTTAAAATAGGAATTCAGCTTGTGTTTGTCTAGTAGGTCACATTAAAAGTCACACTTATTAATTCAAAGTTCAAAGTATGAAAATTTGATTTCTATTGTAGAAAACAATTATGGGGATTTTTAAAAATCCAGGTAACCCAGGTAAAAGGCTAAGCCAGGCCAGTTGTGTGTAAATGCCGGCTCAGTTGACTGTGAAGCATCAGAACACCAAAAGTAAAATGGCTCAGGCCCATATTTGTCTAATTTGGCAAGTATTGAGTGTGTGAACTCATTTAGACAGAGAATCAGTTTGACCAGTGTACAGTAGCCTACCAATCACAATGTTTGTTTATAATAACCCCTGCATCACACACTAGCTTATTTACATTTGTCTTTTTTATGTTATCTCAAAGTGTATAGCCAACATCTCATTCACCTAAACGCACGTTTGATGCTTTCATATCTAAATTATAACAACACTTTCACTAACGTTAGATTCGTGACTTAATTTCCTGTTGGGCCTCAGTCTAAAGAAACTGACAGCTTGAGTTTACCTGAAAGTAGCAGTGAATCTTAATATCTCCTCAATGCAAATAAACTGCTAGTTGTCCACCAGGAAGTTGTTTTTAGCGTGACTTCACAGTGATTCTGTCAATAGCCTATGGTCCAATTCAGGGCATAGTCAAGCAAATACTGTAGGCTACAAAGGTGTGTCGTTTTTGGGCGCAGGATAACATAAATGAGCTTCTGCTCAAACTTAACTGCAATAACAAGAGGCTATGGAAATTGTAAAAAACAAAAAAAATCTGCCCTTGCTAAACATTTAGCTGCCAATCTATGCAGCTAGCTAAATACACTTCCTGTAAAGGATGAAGGCAGCTGTTGTCTTTACCAAGTCTTTACCATAAAAACATCTACATACTAAATAGAAAATCAAATAAGGATAGTAATAAGGTATCTGGACTCATTAAAGTTGCCTATATATTAACTGTCAAATAGTTAGCCTGGGCTAACATACAAAAGTCCATAAGAGTAAAAGTGAAGAGAAAAATACACCACAGTGATCCCAGCGTCAACAATAAGCCGACTTAGAAGGCTGTATTAGCGACACATTAGCTTACACAGCTAGCATAGTGGCCAGCTTGGTTAGCAGGAAACTGATCCCAGAAAAAAAAATAGCGAATTAAATTGAACAGTTAGTGTTTCTACAAGCGGATGTGTAAAAGTATGAAAAACATGTTTGTGAACATTTGCTGAGTCGCAGATCTCACAAAATGGCGGACAACGGCTAACAATGTCAGTTAAACTGCTGTGGAACTGAACATTGTTAGAGCAACGAAATGTTCGGCTGAACCAGTTACCTGTTTCAGGCAGATGTTCAATTTAATGATGTTCGCTGTCATTTTGTCCTCACCCAATTAGCCTACAAGTGAAGGCCACTTTACCTCAGAAACTCCTGATACTGTACACAGAATGAAGACCTCCCCGACTTCCCTGTTCAGTCAGTAATGTGTAATAAACTGTGACAGCTGGGTCGCTGCCACTGATCAGAAATAACAAGATGTTGTAGTCTGAAGTCTCTGCAAAATGAGGTTTTTATTCGAGTTGCCCTGTCAGTCACGATCTATTATTCAATTGCATCTACAAAGCTGCTTTGCTTTGTTATTTCAAGTTGCGTAGGTTTAATGAGATTATGAGATGAACAGCATTAGTTAAAAATAAACACAATCAAAGTTCACGTTTTGTGCCATAAGGAGGGACCGTACAGTAGTCATGGAAATTTTTGAAGCCATGAGTTATGTAGCAGAAATCGACAGAACATCTGCTGACCAGCTGGCTTTCAGATTCAGGTTTAACTAGACATTGTTCTGATGTCAATGACATTAATTTTGGACATTGACAATTTGTTATTCACTCTGCTACACACACCGAATCACAAAAAACATATTCAAGTCAGGTTCAATCAAATTTCACTCAGAAAATACAAATAACAGAATCTAAAATCAATTGAAAACAAGCTTGTTTGTGTCAAACAAAGTAATGAGACCTGTTAAAAAGAGAATTTTCTTTGATCCCAGAGCTTTAAACCACATGGCACAGTCTTTTCAGGTATGAGCTGCTGAAAAAAAGAAAATTGTATTTCCTCATCCTCCCAATATGTAGGCTCCTGTGCAAAGATATACTGTTGTAATATGAATTTTGAAGTGCTGTATCGTCTGAGGCGTAACAGAAGTCCTGATGTATCCCATCTTTCCTTGTAGCTGGTGATCATGTTAATCATGGCAGTTCTCTCCAGGAAAAACAAATTCTGCCAAGGTTTTGCGAGAGGATCCTCCAGTATCTTCAGGTGAAGTCTGTAAAAATAAGTTGACAGATGGTACATTACACTGCAGGTTTGTCTCATGTTATCTAAGTATTTCTGTATGATCTCACAGCCCAGCCAACTTCCTGGACCAGACTCAGGACAAAGGTGTGGTCATGGCCGTCTTTGGACTGGTGTTCAGCAAGCTGGCAATGCTGGTGATCGCTCCGGACCCTCTGCCTTTCTGCAAAGACACTCCAGCAGACATTAAAGGTTGACAATTGTTTGATTAATTTGTGTGTAATGAAGACTGAAGCTGCATCTATTATACAAATGACTCGATGTTTTGTTGAAATGTTATGTTATACTGCTTTGATGATTATGAATGATAGTTCTGATTGGAGCACTGGTGTGACTTAAACTCACGTCAGAGAATAACTCCATCTTTTATCTCTTGTTTTTCAAGAGTACATGAAGATAATCGCCATCTTCTACTATCCAGTCCTGTTTTATCCTCTGTTGGCCTGCAGCACTCTGCAGCACAAAGCAGGTTACGTGTTCGGGACGCTCCTCTCGTTCAGTCACTTTGGGATCCTGCTGTGGCAAAAGTTCGACTGTCCAAAGACTCCAGAGGTATGACACCAGCGACATTTAAGTATTCTGTGTTAGGAGTGTGGTATCTCACAGTATACTAGGGTTGCAACAGTTAGGGTTAGGTGTGTTGATCCTTTAAAGACTGAATTATTTCCATCTTCCTCCTCACAGATCTATAAGTACTACGCTCTGCTTGCGACTCTGCCTCAGCTGGCCTGCCTTGCATACCTCTGTGTCCAGTTTATTATACTGTTTGTTAAAGGACCAACGACTGACGAGGTGAGACATCAACATTCAGCCGACACGCTGATGAAACAAGAATTAAACATTGTCTTTGTGATTTATGTGTAAATAACAACATGTAAACAAATCTCAGGCTGTCTCGGGTGCGACTGAAGAACAAGAAGCATGAATTTCAACTATGTAAAACATAACCATGATTACTGTAAGCAGCTTGTGCAGAATAGAGAGGGTTTAACTCTCTGCCCTGAGCAGATTATGACGATGGAGGTGATATTTTTTTTCTTCCCCCTTTCAAACATAATAATACAACAGAGTTTTTGTTTTAACAGCAGATTTAATCTGTCACTAACACTTTTAGTTACTAAGCTTTGAAACTTGTGTTTTACCTTGAGACTTTCTTGTATTTTCATTCATTCTTGTTATAAATGATGCTATAGCTCATCCATTGAGAATAGCAGTTTGCTTCAATTGAAGCTCACAGTTTTATTTTCAAGGAATGAGTCATCTCATTGCACTGAATGTAACAGAGAAATGTTTTAGTCTCCTTGAATCGAGGTTGAACCCTAAACGATAAAAGAAATTGAATCCATAACCTTCTAGTACATCCTGTATTATAGTGACTCACTGGTCTGAATGTTTTGCTCGCAGGACCTTGACAGCAGGTACTACACCGACTATGTGAAGCTACTTCTCAAGAAGAGGTCCTCAACTGCCAGGTGAATGGAGAGGATGTATTATTATAACACATCGACAAAAGTCACAAATTCAGACACGACATCTCAATAAAGAAAAAGTAGGAAAAATTATAAACAACAACAACTGTAATAATTAGGATTATCACAAGTATATAATTATTAAGTTTGCAAAGAATAATTTCAAATTCACCTAAATGGTTAACAGACTCAATGTAATTATAAAATGTAAGTTAAGAAAGGGTTTTATTTTCTGGTTCATGTTTCCATAATATGAAATAGTATCTTTTGCTTAATTTACCTAATTGTTTACTTTCTTTAATGAGTGAAAAAGCTCAACTAGTTTTCTCCAGATTCATCTTTACAAAATCAAGAAAGACTTGAGGTCATGATATGATTTCACTGAACTACCAAGGCTGGGGTGTCACTATGGATAGTCTAAGTTTAGGACTGTTTTAGGACTTTTGGAGTAAGAGTAGTTGAGTATTTTGATTTTCTAATTTTCTACTACATTTTCTACTACATTGAGGAAGTATAGGTTTTATCCACCACATGTATTCAGTTAATTTGCAGAATGAGAGTTTACTTTCAACAGGAAAGAAGCGGGAATACAAAATTGGTATCTCAAAGTGTTTAATTTATATAAATTAAACACTTTGAGATACCAATTTTCTTCTAGTGTATGTGGCTAACATAATTTATTTTCTATATTTTTTTATATTGTAGCTCTTCATCTACAGACAAACCAACGCTGGCAGAGAGAATACTGGAGGTGCCTAAGAGTTATATCTATATACCAGAAAAAGGTTTGTGCACTCAAGTGTAGATTTTAATATTTCATTTTTGTATTTATGTCACAGTTGAGGAGCTTATCTTAACGTATTAGTCTCTTTGAAGTGATGTGACTGAAATGAGGTCCACTGACTTTTAATTTTGTCTCCCAGTATTTCGTTTTCCAGTGAAGCTGGCTGTATCAGCATTTGTTGCCTTTGTGGCGATCTATCATGTAAGTCTTCAGACCCTTGTCACGACCTTTCACCTCTTGAATCTGACTAAACATAGTTACTGCTGTTTGTCTTTGTGTAGCATAAATACATGATGTGTTCACTTTTCAGACGGCGCTGTTGTTAATCGTCCTGGTAGTCCCCACCCTCCATATTGTTCGTGCTGGTATTGATGAAAACATCGCCTTCCTGTTAATGGGGTTTGGGATCATCCTGTCAGAGGACAGGATGGAGGTCGTCAGAATTGTGACCTTCTATACTTGGCTGCTGGAGGGTATGTGGGGCAAGTTTTTCGACTTTAAACAAAATCGGGGAGGGTATCGTCATAAAATTAGCAACTAATTTCACTTTTCTTTTCCACCATGTCATTTGTTAGTGTGCTACCTCTGCGCAATGACCATGTCTCTTTTGGTCAGTCTCATCATGCTGATGAGGTCAATGATTCTGCACAGGTACGAACACTGAAACCCTGAAGAGAGGAGTCGCTGTTAACTAAAAGAAACAGAATCAGTTAGGGTTAGGGTTACTTATTGTGGCCACTTGGGGGCAGTACAACAAGCTATAAACACACTGTGGACATATTATCATCTTACAAAGCTGATATGGTGAACATGTTAGCAAACAGTTGCGTATTTACACACCCTGTAGACACAGGCAACATTTTAAAAAGTAGCTAAAGATATCAGTCCCCAATACAAATAGAACTAAACATATCTGATATTAATATTTACTTAAGTAGTAAAAGTCATTTTCTGGCAATAAATGTACTTATATATCAAAAGTAAAAGTAAAACATACATATATTTACATACTGATCCAAAGTTCAACATTTTAGTAGACATTTGATCATTAAATTCAGTGTATTATTTATCTGATTGCCAGTAAAATAAATTAATTTTAAGATTCGCTGCTTTGACTCGGATACAACATGTAATCTGCAAAGTCCACTCAAGTGTTGGAAACAGCCAGTCATCTCACATGTTCTGATAAAACCCTGTTGACTCGCCCTTGATTCGTCTCTGAAGTAAAGTACCACTGTCTTTTTTATTTATACCAGGTCAAACCTTAAAGGACTGTATAAGGGAGACATTTACAGCATTTATAACAGCCAGAAGACCATCAGTCCATCTAAACCTGGTGTTGTCTGCTGGATGGGCTTGACTGGATACCAGGCTGCGATCGTCTGCCTCGGTACGCAGCAAAATCATCATTGAATCTAACTTTATTTCAGAAACATTATGGTAATATTCTGTATTTTTCTCATTGTCGACAAATCTGATGAAGAAACAAACAGCAACACTGAATTGATCCTACCAGCAATATTTCTTAGAGGGCTCAATCAGAAGGATGCTGTACGTAGCCAAATGCTGAACATGCTTTCTTGTCCAAAAACTAATGCAACAAACAGTGAGGACACTTTGGACTTCTGCCTCTTCATGGGATTTGTTGACATTAGTGAAAATATGGCCTTATCCTCATAATGCTACAAGTGAAGAGTGTGTGTGAGTGTGAATACCTTTTGAAGATGTGTTGAAAATGTCCTGTTTCTGTGTTGTATGGACAGGAATGGCCATTCAGACTGTTGTGTTCTTCATCTGCTTCCTGTTCCTGGTGTTTCTGATCATTATCCCCGTTTTCTACGGTCGTAATCTCATCGTCTTTGAAATCGCGGGAAAGGCATGGTGAGTCAGCAACCTGTCATGAAGATCTTTTTAAATTTAGTGATTAATTATCAAAACAGATATTATAATTATTATTATTGTTTCATTTTCCATGTTTGTGATGTGTCAGGCCGGCCTGGGTCACTCTGCTGCTGGTTACTGTGCTTCAACACGTTACTGCGCAGTTTGCTTTCATCAAAAAAGAAGCTGGAACAAGAGACTTGAACAACAGGTATGTGACACTTGTTCCAGTTTAATATAGTACAGTACAGCGTGTTTTTGAGGGTTTACTGCTTCATTCCTGATGCTGCAACCTTTGTACCATTAAAAAACATATAATAATAATAACTTTCTCACTGAGATATTATAATGATTTGATTGTTAATTCATCTGTGCTGCCAGGGGTGAGAATTTGGCATTTTGTAGGCTGATTCCAGTATTTTCAGACTCAGTATATTGAAAATTGAATACTTGTAGGCCAGCAAATGTATACATAAATAAATACAGAAAACTCCTGTCTTCTGGCCTTGTCGGGATAAGAGCAATGATTTGCCAAAACACCCATAAGTACCTCCTGTTGATTTGCAGAGAGAGTCTGTTTCTCCTGACGTACCTGCTGTTCCTGATCAACACTCTGGTCGGACTGATAGTCTCAATATGGAGAATGGTGATAACAGCTCTGTACAACATCATCCATCTTGGTCGCATTGACATCAGCCTGCTGCACCGTACTGCAGAGTCCTACGATCCAGGTTTAATAATTTATTGTTTTTAACATTTTTTGGACAAAAATTAGATTCTGTGGCGTTGAGGAATGAGATGAGTCAAGCTTTAGGCGAACAACAGAAGTTTTTCTCTTCACAGGTGATGTGTTGATAATAATAAAAGGATTCAACTTAAAGATATTTTCTGGCCGTGATCTCAGTCTGACTTTAGAGATGCCCTGTGACCTTTGACCCCATCCAGCCTATAGTTACTACATCAACTCCCTGAAGGTGGAAGTCAGCCAGTCTCACCCGGTGATGAAGGCTTTCTGTGGGCTGCTGCTGGACATGATGGTTGAGGGCGGCCGAGCCGGACAGAAAATAAGAGACGCAGAGGAAGGTAGAGACTCTAAACCACAACCACACACAAAACAGATCCTCATATACATGCAACTCCACCCCTCAGTCTGGTGTCTCGTTCTGCCCTGACAGCCTGCTCCTCCATGCTTTCAGGGATTCAGGAGAATCGGCCGAGCAAGGCTACCAGCCGTCGGAGGATCCGTTCTCGCTGGCAGCTGCTGTACACTCTGGTCAACAACCCGTCCCTGCTGGGCTCCAGGAAGCACTTCCAGACACTGAAGACCTCCGAGAGCATCCTGAATGGGACCCCCAACCACAGCTCCAAGAAAGGCAGCAAGAAGGAGGCCAGCAAGGCAGCTGCTGAGCCAGTCCAGTCCACTGAGACCCCAACAAACCAAAATAAAACTGACTGAGATCCCCGGTCTATGTAGTGTGGATGGCAGTGTACTCTAAACAAAATCATATTTAGAAAGAAGCAGCCGAGAGATCTTTGGGTGTGTGAACACGTCAAATGTGATACTGTTTAGAGTATACTGTCACTCTCACTGACATGATGCTAGATTTTTACATGGTGCAGATGATGGCACTAGAAAACATTAAAATGTCAGTCAGAATTTATCCGAGTCTTCATATTTGGATGATGAACTTAAAGCCAACAGCCTTCTTTGTTGTTGCCATGGTACAATGTATAAACTTGAGATGTGCTTCTCGAGTAACATCCACATAAGATAGAGATTTCTATCTGCTACAAATTGGTTTGTCGCTACCTGACACGTATCTGTTACTGATGTATTTGTCCTTCATTACAGATTGTTTGTGTAATCTCTGCAAGCCTGGACCAACCACAGGGAGGGTTTGCCAGATGACTCTTAGCCCCCAACACTCAAGGGTCCCCAAGGACAATGTAAATAAAAGACACATATAAAATAAACTTGTGAGGAACAGGCACCACTTCCAAAAACAGAAAAAGAAATGTAACTACCAATATGAGGCGCTGACAAGTACAGGATCTCCCACCTTTCTGTATGTGAGTTCAACTTTCATTGTGTTGTGCTCATGAGGCCAGTTCGTGATCACATATTGACATGAACAAAGTGCAGTGCCAGTTCTGATCAATGGCAGCATCAGAACCAGGATAGAGAGGTCATCGTCAATTCTTGCCTCGGGTTGATGCTGTTACGTCGACACATACCAGTTCTCAACATTTATTTAGTGCACCTTGCTCTTTATTTCTGAGTCAAACTATCAGATAGTGTTAGATGACGGAGGACAGAAATCAATTGATGGACCAAAAAAGACAATTTCTCATTTAAAATAAAAACATGAAAAACTGAGAACATACTCCATTGTAACATTTATACAATGTTATATGATAATAATCACAATTATTACAATGTCTTAATATTATTTGTAAGAAGTTTGTCAGCACAACAGTTTCTACTTCAATTTCAGCTTTGTAATAATCATCAGATGAATCATTTGAATTGAATCGTATTGCATATTTTCACATCAACATATTACAGTTTTCTGTCACCCAGTGTGTTTTCTGTTTGCTGTTTTGATGGATATACGAATAAACAGTTTTCCTAACATTCCACAACCGACTGCTGAATTAGTGAGGGCTCAAATAGAAAATATGCGTATGCTGTTAAATTTGACTTCATTTATGTCCCATTTTACAATGAAATAAAATAAAACGTATAAATACATCAAAATGTATGAAGTGTGAAGTCTTTAATAGTCTTGTCATCGTCGTACTGATTTGCTAGTGATTCATTTGATACATTTTTTAATAGCATCGTTTTTATTACACCCCCCCCCCCCCACACACACACACACACACTTTTTAATCATCTTACTGATTACTGATTATTGATGTTTTACCTGTTATCATTAATCTCATTTTGAGAAATTGATTGAACCACCTGCACAGCTGTTTTTGTCCTCCGTAATCTGCATATTTCTGTTATTCTGTAAAGAATGTATAAAGTAAATGGCCATGTTGAGTGACACAGCTGTTTTTTTTTTTTTTTAAAAATTGACAATTTTGATATAAATATTATAACAATTTATGTTTACATTTAGGGTCAGATTGAAAGTAGTGAAACTACTTGTTACTAGAAAATATCTTGTTATATTTTTTGTATTGTAAGACATTAAAGCAGGTGGAAGGACGTGACAAAAAGCATTATTAAAGAAAAGCGTCCACAAAAAATCAAAGGTCGGCAACAAAACTGACAAAAACCACGATGAAGGTTGGAGAACACAGGCAGGATTGCAAAAAACACGTGGAGAAAATACAATGACACCAGGAACCAGAGATGGGAAGTGTCAGAGTACAAATACTTTGTTACTTCTTCTTTGAATTATATTATCATATTATAATTATAATCTTCAGGGGGATATTTTTTACTCACTTTTATACTTTGAGTACATTTCAGAGCCTGTACTTTCTTACTTTTACTTGAGTAAAGAAGTTGAATCAGTACTTCTACTTTACCCAGAGACTTTTTTGTATTTAAAGCTCTACTTGAGTAAAGAATGTGTGTATTTCTGCCACCTCTGCCAGGAACTAAAAAGAGGACTGACTACTAACTAACTATCTTGAATACTAGTCCTAAAGCTGTTGAGAGAAATGGAGAGACTGACAGTCGAACAATTGTTTGGTTTTCCTTTGTCAAAACTTTATTGAGGCACATAGGAGAGAGGATATTCAAACACTTTGGTAAAAACATAATGTTTTCTTTATCACAGGGGTATAAAACAGAAACAAAGACAGCAGCGAACACAGACCCAAAGTTATTCTGTAAGTCGAGAATATTTACATAAGACAGCTTACTGCGACTCACAAACAACAGGCAGCATGCAGGTCTTCTAACACTGTACTCTGGGGAATACAACAGGATGGACACATGACCCAGATACAACGAGGCAACAACGTCACGTACACACCCAGAAGTGCTTGTACTGTTAAACACTGCGGGAGACTCTGCGGATAATATTGAACTATAAGTTATCCAAATGTTACCAGCGATCAGAGAGCTTATTTAAAACATGAAATCAGTTTACCGTCATATGTTCACAATATAACTGGACAAAGAGCTCGTAGCTGCAGGACACAACGGCTTCCACTTTGAAACAACACAGTTTTCCTAACATTTAAGCTCCTTTACGAGAGGATTGAGTTTCTGTATTTTAAAGCTACTGCACTTTTAATATGACAGCACAAATTTACTGCAAGTAGTTTAAAGCAGAATATCTATCTTTAAGTTATAGTTAGCCAGTTTACTACTGCCTACATCGAGTACACTTTCTCCTAATCATTATGCAATACATGTCACATACGACACAAGTTTTGTCACATTTGTTCTGACACATCTTTTTTGTCAAGAAGTCACCACAATAATAACCACTGTCCTCGTCAGGGAAACTTTTTTTGTATGCTCTTGTTTTGTTTTCACTCGCAAGCTGTTTATTAGGAACACATCTTAACAAAAATGCTCTAAACAGACAGAGGCAATAATAAGTTTATGACACATTTTGTAAGATTAAGCTGTTAATTTCCTGTGTTGCTGAAAGCTATTAATTTAAACAGGATGAACTGATGTTAAAACAGAGACTTTAGGACCTATTTAGTGTTTCAGGGTCTCACTTGATGAAAAACACTTCTTAAACAGTCTTCAACATTTGTGATTTTAGGTTTTGTAATGGGGAGACAGTATGAGGCCAGAGTAGATTATTACAAAAGAAATTCATTGCTTCTTTTGTTAAGTTAAACTGCCTTGTTGTTTCAGCACTGCATACTTAAATGTTAGAGAAACACAGTACACACGAGTTTATGAATCAAGTTCAACCAGTCATGACAAGTTTAAGTATCTGTATGTTAGCAGGAGTTGTTTATATCTTTAATAAATATTTATTTTAAAACACAAACACAAATCATTGATTTGATTTTGTCAAAGAAGGAAAAAGGAGGAGAAATTAGAAACGACTGTAGCAGCAAGCCTATTGTAAAATCCAGCAAATATACAATGATACAACGATCTTCATATACTTTATATAACAATAACTGTTTTCCTACACATGCTGCAGGCTGTTGCTTTACCTTGGTTTACGGTGTACTGTACGTTTTAGGTCCTGCGTTCATAATTCTGCACCAGAATCAGCTGCAGCCAGTTTCACCTGCAGGTGCTGATGGGTAGCAAAGCGTTGCCGATACCTGTGCCCCAAGAACAGTTTTGGTAATTCATGGTTCTTGTGGTCAAAATGGGCTCCAAGACAAAGTCCGAGCTAATCAAGAAGAATTTTGCTTAAATTTTGCAGCCGTATGATACAAACTGCAAAAGAGGCACATTTGAACAAATAAGACTTCGTGTTCACTGTGGTTGATTATCATCCTGCCATGGGGTTATATTTCCTCTATTTTGGTTTGGTTTTTGCATTTTTGAGCATTTTCCTTTTTAACTACAGCAATTACTTAAATAATAGCTGCTTTATGAATCTAATGATTGTCTATCACTATGTGTATTTTGGAGCAGATCTGGATCCAGATGCACATTTGAAAGTTCTTGGCATTTAGTCTTTTTGCTAGACTAGGCTAAGTTGCTGCTGGACGTAGCTGCATATTCACCGGACAGATAGTAGCATGATGTTACAGGAGACCTATTGTTAAAGTTTCAGACAGAGGGAGAAGACAGATCTGCTGCACTGGACAGTATGAGAAAACTGATGTGTTTTCTGAACATTAAAGCATGTAAACCTATTCTGGTAGTAACCCAAAATAAAATTATGAACCTAGCATTATATGTCTCCTTTAATGTTCTGTAATTTTAACCCTCTGCAAAAAAAAGCAGATTAGTTATTTCCCTAAATGTCTATTCATTTAAACATGCTGTGGGGAAGGCCTCTGGCTGAAACACATCACCAATAATATCCCAATAATATATGACGCTGAGCAGATACCGAATGCTTTAAAGCCTCCATTTTATACTCTGACAAGGTTGAGCACCCAATTTCTCTCTTTGAAACACAAGCTGGTTCTATTTTTGCTCTTAGAAGTGAACGAATGACAGAAAATTGCCCATTTGAAAGGAGGAAACAAGCTGTGATATTTCCAGCTACAAATAAATATTGTTTGCAAGGTGAACATAGCCCAAACCAGCTCTTGTTCAGCCTTTAATAAACGATTGTCTGGAAAACATCCACTGACAATCGGGTTGCTTGTGGCCTGTCTAGTCACTTAATGCTGCAGCTTGGGGTGTGGTCTGAAGCTGGAAAGTCTCTTAAATCTTGTCAGATTTCTGTGGAACAAAGCATCATTTATGTTCTGCCTTTGCAAGTCTAAAAACAACCTAAAAGATTGGCACAGGCTGAAAAACATAATGTGTTACCCTTTAAGTAAGTGCAAAAGAAATCTGCAAATGATGTAATGTCAGAAACAGTCAACATCTTTACTGATTTGGATATTTGTAGTTGCTTATAATATTCACTGCCTCAGCTCCTAGAGGTAACCTGTCACTATACTCAGATCCTACCTCACAGTTGTCTAAGTTCCCCCTGCACTGAGACAAACTGAAGGACTCGGTCATGACGCTCTCTTCAGTATCGGCCTCTTTGTCTCCGTCTGCACTCTCCGTCTCCCCCTCCTCCTCGTCCAGCTGGCTGCCGTTGATCTTCCTCTGAGACTCGGTGTGAGGCGCGTGGATGTTAAAGTTGGCTGTGAAGTTCCTCTCCATGTGGTACTGGTCTTTGGCCTTCAGGATCAGCTTGTAGGTCTTGCTGCGGTATTTGTACACCAGGTGGAAGCATGTTGCACCGAGGAGAGGCACAGTGGACACTGTGAGGAGGCAGATGCTGACCGAGATGATGATGAGGAGGTTGGGTACCCTCCTCCTGGTGGTGAACAGCACCTGGACCTCACAGTCTTCCCCTCTGTAGGTCAGACACAGGGAGTAGTTGGTGCCAGGACGCAAACCACTGAACAGATACGTGTTGACACCCTCTTTGATCCTCGACCACTGCACGGCTGCGTGTTTTCGGTCGGCGGTGACGCACAGATACAGGCCATTCAAGTGGACTTTTTCAGGAATGTCTGAGAGGTCTTCATTCTCTTCGCTGTCTTGGACGCTCTCTGACGTGTCAGGTGTGGTGGCAGCCCGCTTGGCGCTCTTGTCTCTGGGTATGAGAAGAGGATTGAGTCGCACTGTCGCCTCTGTTTCTGACACGCCTAATGCAATGACGCCAAAGTCAAATGTGTACTGCTTGATATCGTCCAGGCTCCCGTTAAAGACGTGGCTAGAAATGTATCTCGTATTAGCCGTCACGCCACATTTACTAGCACGTGATGGATACCTTGTCGCCTCCTCAGAAGACTTCGAATTGATCACTGCAGTGGGCGGGAAAGTGGGCACGGTGTTCATGATGTCTTTTCTCTTTAAATCAGGGAGACGCACAGAATCAAAAGCAGATGTTTTGCCTGTTGTTTGGTGTAAAGATGGGTGTGTTTTAGTGTAAGAAGGTGTTGTTGTCAGTTGTTTTTTGGGCGTTGGTTTTGGTGAAGCCACCACCGTCACCGACACTGAATCCTCAGCTCGTCCAAATTCATTAGTGGCCGAGCAGCTGTAGTTGCCGCTGTCGTCTTTCCTGATGTGTGAAATGATAAGAGTCCCATTATTAAAGACTCTGACAGCATTGTTGGCGAGCAAGGAGACCTCATTTGATTCTGCCGAGTCTTCCTCAGTGAACGACAAGGCCAGCTCTTGTTTCCTGCTTTTGCTGCGAATACTCCACATGACGAGTGGCTGTGGGTTTCCTGTGAACTCGCAAGCCAAGACCAGAGTGTTGCCCTCACGTAAAGATGTGTTATGAAAGTCCGGCTCCGTCTCTATTGTGACTTTTGGGCTTGTGCACTTTGATTCAGGCAATTTTCCGATCATCTGACCTCTAAGTTTCTCTGGAGATTCGCAAACGATCAAATTTTTATCCGGGACTGTGATGGTGGCTTTTGAAATCCAGTCTCTGAACCAGTCGAGGGAGCAGGTGCACGCAAAAGGATTTGCGTGGATCTGCAAATGGGACAAAGACACCAAACCGTCAAACGTCCCATCTGCTATAGTTATGAATTTGTTGTTGTTGAGTCGCAGGGAATTCAGCTCTTTGAGGTTGGAGAAGG
Source organism: Pagrus major (assembly GCF_040436345.1). Classification (NCBI taxonomy): domain Eukaryota; kingdom Metazoa; phylum Chordata; class Actinopteri; order Spariformes; family Sparidae; genus Pagrus; species Pagrus major. The sequence goes on along the minus strand of NC_133218.1, from coordinate 16,489,542 downwards.
CGTCCCTCGGCAGGTGGACCATCTCATTGTGGTTCATCTTCAACAGCTGCAGGTCTGTGAGGTTCTGCAGATCCTCCCACGGAAAGTCTACGATTCTATTGTAGCTGATGTCAAAGTTACGCAGATGAACCAGAGGAGCGAGGGTGCCTTGTTCGATGGAGACGATCTTATTGTGGGCCATCCACAGCGACGTTACCCGGGTGACATTGTCAAAGCTTCCCAACGGTATCAAAGTGATCCTGTTAGCCGAGAGACTCACAGTGGTAACGTTAGGAGGCAAGCCATCTGGGACTTCAGTTAAGTCTTTGTAGGAGCACTCAGCAAAATGACGGGTGTATTTATCTGAGCAGGAACAGATCTCGGGGCACCCAGGTGCAGTGGTGAAGACTGCGGCGATCCACAGAGTGAAGTATATAAGGTCTGCGGCAGCCATTTTCTGCTCCTGTAAAACAGTGTCACAGTCCATCTATCAATCAGGAGATTAAACATTATGTATCTGGCACATTTTAATACCAAAATTACTCTAGCAGACGAGTAGTAGAAGATACATTTAAAGGAAAATTCAGCTCAAAAAACACAATAACACTAAAATAAGAATAGTCCAAGTTTAGCCAGTGTTTACAGGGCTTTTTGGGAGTTTGTCATCCTAAATCGAGGGTTTAAGGATTTTATATCATAATATGCTGCACAGACCTTAAAGCCCTTTAAAGGCACAGCTCACCCAAAATCCAGTCATCATCAACTCACCAACAACAGCAGATGTTTTAAAATATAATAAAATAACTGAAACAAAAATAAACTGCCTCTGTACAGCTTGTCCAACATAACCCCAGTCTCCGGAAGCCCTGAGCTCCCAAATCGATTTGAAAAGATGTTTTGTACACCCCTGTTGTGCGGTCGAGCTCATGCAACCACTTGAGTGCTCATGTTTTTAGCTCAGCAGCTACAACGAAGAGTAAATCTCTTTTCAAATCGGTTAGGGATCTCAGGGCTTCTGGAGACTTGGATTACACCGGAGAGCTGTATGGAGCCATTTTATTTTTGTTTCAGTTGCTTTTTTACAACAACTCCCCATCTGCTTCAGTTGTTTAGGATACTGCTGCAACACTGTTTTGCTGTGAAGCTCCAGAAATGTTTTGTGGGCTACCAAACTTCACCTGACTTTTCATGAGCACGAGGGTGAGTAGATTTTGGGTTACATGAATAAAACTGACTTGAAATGTCATTCTCAAACCTGAACATCATTCTGTTGTTAAGGAGAGACAGTACAGCTGAGCTTTCTAACATCTCGTGTTTGCAAATGAAAAATGATCTAATTTCCATTCGAGAAATATGACAAACCTACATGTGTATTTTGAAGGTTTACTTCTCACTGCAGTCTGGAAGAAAAATGTTATGGAGGCAAAACAGCCTAAAATGTTGGACTATCTGACCAGAGCATGAAAAAAGGGTGTTTTCACATGTATTGTCTCCTCTTAAAATGACATTTTTCTAGGAAAGACACAACATAGTGACAAGCCAGCTGTATAAACTGCGAGTTAACATGTATTTCTGTCTGAAAACAGAATATAAATGACCCTGTGGTGTCTGGAAAAACCTGCTTCAAAGCAATTTTACAGCCCATCCTATCTGGCTCGATTTTTGCCATGAAGCCCTGAAGATGCTCTCCTCTGATAAACTGATATTATTCAGCGTTGTTAATGTAAAGCAGACAGTAAAGCAGCTGCATGTGAGTCACTGGCAGGAGCGTCTGGTTTGAAACTACGCAGCAGCCTCCGGAGCTCTGTCCTTGGTGCTGAAAGGCAGCAGCACGTCTGCTGTTTGTTTACAGCTGGTCTGATCTGCAGACCTCTGGATCTTTTTCTAATGTCTCTACCTGCTGCATGACACAAGACTGTCAGTGTAACGTGACACTGCAGGGACCAAAGTTCATCCCTGCAGAAAAAAGACCTCGACGCAGGGTCGCAATGCAACATTCATGAGGAAAGAGGATCCTCACCTCTGGAGGAGGACCGGCTTACCTGCGTTTATGTGTTTATATCTCTGCAGATCAATCCGAGGACGTTGGCGGTCGAAGCGAACAGACTGTGCTGAAGTTTGTCTGTGTGTCTGCTCTTACATGATGAAAACGCGCGCGTCCGTCTCTGGGTCTCTCCTGCCTGTGAATATATGTCATACTGAGTTATCTCCACCTCCTCCCCTCGTCGTCCTCTCCTCTCCTCTCCTCTCCTCTCCTCTCCTCTCCTCTCAGCATCGACGTTTCAAAAATGTTTTAAAGGGGAAACCACCTTCAGTATGACCGCTGCTGTTCAGCCTTCAGGAGACCATGGCTGAAGCCAACACCACTGCTGCTAACAAGAAAAGCTAAAGCTGTAAAGCTAGAAGTCAAACTCACAAAGTCAATATCAAGTGAACATGATTTCAAACTTAAAGGTGCAATATGTAAGAATTGGCCACCTGTCAAATTCATACTTCAAACAGATAGGGGGCAGTATATCACCAGGGTAACTTCTAACGTTAGCTAGTTAGCTAGCACTTTGGACAGGACACAACAGGGCTAGCTGGTTAGCTGGCTAGTTTTGTTGTTTAACATGCTGTGAAATTATATTTACTGTTTGTCAGCTGCACACAATGCTATTTTAATCCGACTTTGACTCGTGCTAACATAACATTAGCTTTCGGAGTAACAGTTTAGCCGAGGGGCTAAATGAGCTGATCGTACTAGTTTACCTGTATGGTAGTGAATGGAGACAGACAACAAAGATGTTTTGATCCAGTCTAACTTGTGTCATGAATCACACATGATGATAATTTTTCAACTTGAGTAAGTCGCACTAATGAAATATCAGACTGTGAAAATACCTAATTATAAAGACTACACAGCCAACAGTCACGTTATTGACATCGTCTTGTTAAACGGTCACCAAACCCATAACTCAAACATTGCAGAGCTGCTCCTGTATATTAACTTCCTTGCAGAATTGACAAACTACCCTTTCACATAACTGCAGTTGTAAACATGACCAGATTTATTGTGATTTTCATCGTTTTTAGTACCTTTTTTGTGCCGAGTTGGCAGCCATGTTATGAGACGATGTAGTTCACTGAGCGGTTTATCACAAAACTAGATTATATTTTACTTAAATTACGACAAACTGTGACTTTCTTGACTTGAAAAATGATCCTTCAAATTGACAAACATCATATGTGTAGTTGATGGCATGACTCAAGAGTGTCATGGTCCTGTCATTTTAGTTTCACTGTATGTGAGTTTTATAAGTGTGTTCAGGGTTTTGTGCTGTCTTTGGTCCTTTTTTCCAGTGTTCCTGTTTTTGCTCCTCATCAGCCTGGTTTCCCCTCCACACCTGTCTGGTGTCTGTTGTATCAGCCCAGCCCTGTTACCTGAGTTCTTTCCCTCCACACCTGCACTGCATCTCCCTCATTAGCCCTTCCCTCCTTCCATTGTTTGTCCAGCTTTACCAGGCCATCTTCCCTGTTTCTAGTGTTTTTCTGTTCATTTCCCTCACCTGTGTTTGTCCGCCTCACTCCACCTGCACCGCATCGCCTTGTTAGTTTAGTTTATATTCAAGTCCAGTCATTGTCAGTTTGTCTGTTTAGTTTCCCGTCCTGTTCTGCTCCTGTTTTATCTCTTCGCTGTGTCCTTCTGGTTGTTTTTCCCCATGTCAGTCCTGGTTTGTATCCTTGCCTTTTGGTTGGTACTTTGCTTTTCTTGGTTTGAACTTTGATTAGTTTTTGTGGTTCATTTTTGTATTTTGTATTTTTTGGATTGGATCTCAGATATTATTAAAGTTTGCTTTTTATTCCTTACCTGCCTGCTTGAGTGTGTTTTGCATTTGGGTCCCATTCTGTGTAACCTGACAAAGCAGGATCAAAGAATGATTTGCCACCATTCACTTACATACAGACATAACATTAACTTTCTGGGTAACAGCTTAGCCGGGGGATTAATTGAGCTGAATTGACTAGTTTATCTCACATTGCTAATTCGTATCTGAGTGAACTGTGAGTTTGATAAACTTTCTCAGGTGATGTCACTTGATTCAGTGTCAGGTCTGAGGAGTACAAGTCTGAAAATAATAATAATTTTATAAAATCTGTTGGTGTCGGGTCAGAAAGACGTGAGCTTGCCAGGCTGCTGTAGCAGCTCCTCCTCATTGCAGCTTGAGAACTAGCATTGGTTCGTAGCTACATTTGCTGCTGTCTAGCATAACACATACAATCTTCAACAAAACGGTGGGTGGTTGGGTTGCATGGTGGGTAATGTAGGCACCAAACGATCACCAAACACTGCAACTCTAGAGATCATTTTAGCCTCTTTTGGCTGATTGTTTTGACTATGAACAATACCAATATAAAACAGTCCTACAAAAACACCACATACTATATTTTAAAAAACAATCACAGGTTTGAATCTCCCTGACCACAGCTGTACTAACCTGCTCTGTGGCAAAAATGAGCTGTTGGACCTCGATTAAACCCCCATTACTTCCTATGTCTGCTGTTTATATAAATATAAATGATAAATGAGCGGTAATTTAAGAATATATCATATATAATCCTGAAACAGATATAATAAAGGTTTCAAAGTGAGATTTTGACCATGCGATCTGATGATATTGTGTTGTATATTCCCAAACAATTTTTCAAGTAAATGACCACAAATCAACTGTAACACAGTAAAATTGGAGCTTTTGTGGCCCTTGGAGTTCTGGGGCCCCATGCCAAGGTGGTAATCCATCCATGTGTCTGAGAAAAAGGTGTACATCAGGTGTACATCATACATCATCATACAGCTTTACTGCAGGTTTGCGTTGTGTTACATCATACAGCTGTTCATGTTATTGTGTCCTCACCCTGTTCAGTGGTTTTGACCAACAATCTTAATCTTCTGGAGGCTGACAAAAGATGAAACAGGTTTATCAAGTGAGTGAGCTCTGCAGGGCAACACGAGGCGTCGAGCCAGAGGAAACAAACAGAAGACAAACACATTTTGAGGTACGAGGCCTGTGTGTGTGTGTGTGTGTGTGTGTGTGTGTGTGTGTGTGTGTGTGTGTGTGTGTGTGTGTGTGTGTGTGTGTGTGTGTGACATGCTGTAGGTGATTAGAAATGGGAGCAGAGGGCAGAATGAATCCTCTGAAGAAATCTTGATTCATTTAGTTTAGATCTAATCTCGTCTTCATCATCCTGCCAGAAATCTATCTGCATCATTACAACAAAGGGGACTGAGTTTCTTCTTCTGCTTCTCTATTCCTCCTCTAATGTCATGAAGACACAGATGTGAATTTCTCTGCAGCTTCACAATGATTGTTTGTTTTTAAATCTTTTTATCACAGAAGTCTGCATCGATCACACTTTGTTTATAAGCTGGTTTAACAGCCAGAGAACAGACAACAACACTCTCAACAGTTAAGATTAGTGAGAATGTATTAAACATTTTGGTGTTGTTATTTTATTATTTATTTTTATTATTATTCTAATTTAAACTGTATGTGTTTATTGGAGGCACGGTCTTCTTCTGAAGTAACAAACAAGATGAAATATGAGGCTTGATTTTTCATTACAGCTCTGTTCACCACGGTCACTTGCTTTTCTCTTTTCATTAATGGAAAATATTTTTTAACAGTTTAACAGTTCAGCAAGCTAATAAAACATAAAACTTCTGTGTGAGAGAATGAGCAAGGAAGGAAAAAACAGCATAAAGATTCAAAGAGAAACCAAAAAGCATAAACAAATATAAAAAACATACAATGGGATAAAATCCTCGAGTATGGAGAAGCATTTGATGCCCAAGATAATCAAGAAATTAATTAAACTTGGTCTTTTAAGTTTAATAATGTGCACAGCAGCATGTACAGTCACTCTGTGTCCACTAAGTGGCAGCAGACGACCTGTGGAATCTGTAGAGAGTTGTAGAAGTCAAAAATCATCAAAATATCAACATCAACATTCAGTCTACGTTTCAGAATATTACTCGCTGAAGCAACAGTAAAATATGCAGCATCAGGAGTGAAGTCTTTTAGCATTGGTGGATCAAACTAATGTGGAGATGAGACCTCTCATTTCCTGAGCAGAGACATCTGGTATCTGAAAATCAAACAGGAGGCATTTTTATCAGCAGGCTCGATGAGGAAGATCATCAGACATCAGACAACGGATGGTACAACTGCACCATAATCTGCTCTTCACAAAACTATTTTACTGTTAAAATAATAAAAAATAATTACATGTTTGATGACTTGATTGATTGATTCATGAGTATCAGTTGCATTTGCTACAAATTAATAGAAAAAAAACATGACCTGGAAGCTATTGAGAAAAATAACCAATTTTTGATTAAAAATATAAATGAATTTTCATTAAAATATTTTTACAAATTTTAATAAACTCTAAAACTCATAAAAAGAGGTTTGTCTCATTTAACCAGTACAGGAAGACATTTTGGCATAGATCTTTAGTCAGTGGGTCACATGACCTGAAGCTATTGAAAAGTAATGACGATTTTCCATTAAGAGTTTTAACAAAAAAAAACAAACATTTAAATGAAAAAAACAACAACACTAAAATCCAATAAAAAGAGGTGTGTCCCATTCAACCAGTACAGGAAGATATTTTGGCAATGATCATTCAACTTTCAAATCCAATTAAATCCTTTCAAGATATTCAACTCTTAGTCTTAGTTTAGTCATAATGGAAGCCAATTAGAAATCCCTTCAAACTCTTCCTAGTCTTTCCTAGTTATTCACATAAACTCCATTCAAACCTTGAAAAGTTCACAAATATTCAGACTTTCTCAGATCAATTCAACTTTGTCATATCATTCATTTCACATGGAATCACCAGTGCTTAACAAATAACAAAAGATATTAAGTACATCATTCTTTATCACATGCACAAAATATCCTCTACAGCACTAAGCATACTTCTATATACTTTCAATGAATGTGTAATGTATACTAGATTAAATGGTTAATACACGGGCACACAGCTTTCACAAGACTACACTGCAGTGTCCACAGAACAGTTATGCACCTTTTGCAAAAATGTAAACTTGACTGGCAGCTCAATGGCTGCATGAAAGGAATGTAAAACACTAAGAAAATATTAAAACACCACGAATGCATACATGAATCGTAAGAAATAAGGAAAATTAAATATCACTAGAATGAACCTGATGTTCCAGCAGATGGCAGTACAAGCTTTGAGGAAACGGGATGAATGTTTCACTTCAGAAGCACATCTGTCAGGATAATCTATCAATGACTGGTGCAAGGAAGCCACTCATCAGAGAAATTACCAGGATAAATTAAAACATGTTAACATTAGTCACAGTAACCACTTGGTGAAGCACCTCCACCTGTTCCCACAGTGCACTGTTATGTTTCCTTCCACTACACAAGACAAGCATCAGAAGAAGAATTTAGTTCAGAGACGATCAGATAAAAACTGGAGTGATAAAGACGGACTGATACTGAGATCAGACCAGTTCACTGTTGCTGTAACTCATGGACCCAGTTATGGTTGACCTATGCAGCCACTAGGGGTCAGTGCAAACACGTGGTGCAGACAAACCTTGTTCCAACATACAGAACTGTTGTTTGCAAATATTTCAATAAGCACCAGACTTACAAAAACTGATAAAGTGATGCATAGTACACCTACAATATTTCTATTTAAAGCAACGCTGGAGCTGTAAATATATGGAATATAATTAACTATGTTATTTGTTATATATTTGTTTCCTTGCCATTTGAAAGCAGTGCAACAATTGTTGAGTTGATAGTGTTAGCAAGCAGTTGCTTATTTATACATCCAGCAGACACAGAGCAACATTGGTATTCATCTGGAAATATCTAGATCTTTATCTGCAAAATGTCCCACTATGGTCATCAGCTAGTTGCTCATTTTGTCTGCTGTTTGGCAGACAGTGGGGTTTATCAAAGCCTTGTCGCTGAAAAACAAAACAGTTTTGTTCACAAAACCAATGTAATCGTCTGAAAGGCATTAAAACTCTCCATAAAACTGTGAGAATCTGGTAATTCTCTCTTGGTTTTGGTTCGTCACCTTGTGTGACACCTCTCCCATCACAGATTGTCTATGGTTCCCAAATGGTTTGCTGTGGGATTTCCAACCATAAATGATTGTTGCAATATACAACCATACAAGTAATGAATTTGAATGAGTTTTCAGTTTACTATATCTGTCCTTTATACACATTTATTTCCTAATACAGAGGGAAATACTGTGCCCTAAAAAAATCTTTTAAAAACCTTCCAGGGAACCAAAAATAAATGTGTATAGAGTGATGACATAACACATTATAGAGGCTATTTAACATAGATATGAATACAGCTGTGTCTTGAGATGTTGGTTTGCCCTGCGTTGTGTAAAAAGTTTGAAAACTGCTGGTACATTCATTCCCCGAACCTCCACACCTTTAGTTTCCACCTCACTAACTCCTGTACTGTCACTGGACGTAAATCGCAACATGCAGAATTGTTCAAAAATGAACGTTATTCTCAGGGATAGTCCGATGTGATGTAATATGATCCTGAGTGATGATGGATGAGCATACCGTGCTCATAATCATTGTTTAGCACGTTAGCATGCTGACATTTCCTCGTCAGCATTAAACACACAGTACAGCTGAGGTTGATGGAAATGTTGTTAATCTTGCAGGTTTTTTAGTGTTGAACCAAAGTATTTAAAAAGACAGAGTGGAAACTCGACGATGAAGTTTAACAAGTTAACTGATCCCTCGGTGAACAAACTCAGAAACCACACACGTCTAAACCCATAGTTCATCCAGTCCACAAGGGCTCTCAAGTGGACTTTCTCCAGAGAGTCCCCTTGAGTTGCAGACTACACCAGATTTGACAGAATTAATTACCCACAATTCATTGCAATACAGACATGACGGTATAGTGTTTCCACCTGCTGCCTTAATAAACAGAAATAACTCATTATGAATGTGTAAAAAATATATTTTATTAAAACGTTACTTGAACCACATAGGCCAGAAATAACATGATAAAGAAATATATTGAGTATTTCCATTTTCTGCTACTTTATACTTCCTTTCCACTACATGTATTTGATACATTTAGTTACTAGTTACTTTGCAGATTCAGATTTTTCAGTGTTGTTAGGCTAATTATTGTTACGTGTTACCAATCAGACATTGTGTGAGTGGATGCTGCATCAGAGCCAAAGCAGCAAATTTTTTTAATTAGTTTATTGCATCTGCAATCTAACACAAAAATCATCTATACCATTAATCAGAAAGACCGATAATGCATTTCATCATCATCGTCGGGCTTGTCTATCAGCAGCTTATATAACCTTCAGTCTCACACCCCTGCAGGCTCGACGTGATGACAGTGAACACATCACAGTACTTACGACTGAACCAAAGTGGACCAAAGTGTTGGATCGACTGAAAGACAGACGTTGGCATTCCTTGAGCCATGCCACCAGTGTGGATACAAATCACAGCGTGTCATTACAAAATGACTCCTGCACTTGACTGAAAGCCACAGATTGATGATATGAAACAGTGTCAGAGGGTGTGAGGGAGCAATTCTCCCTGAACTTACAGAAGGACCAGAGGTGGTTTCACAGCTGCAGAGTGCTGCTTTGCATCAGAATCCGGCCGAGGCAGAATTTAATCAAGTCGTTTTTCATATTTCACACAGCCAGAAAATCAAAAAGAGATCACATATGTCAATGCAAATTGTAGAGAGGCTGAACCTCACCCCCTCCTCCACCTCCTCTCCCCCCCCGTGTGCTCCATCCATTTACCCGGTAACTTACACCCCTCAGTAGCAATATGATTTCAGCAGTAATGTGTTTCTATTGCTCTTCCTGCGATGCCCTGCGGTATCACAGCCCCGCTGCATGGAGAGCTTGGAGGGTTTGGAGAGCCTCATTTACCTCCATAATCTTTCACAGTCATCGACATGCTACCACGGTGTAATGCACTCATACACACACAATAAAGAGATAGAATAAGTCCAAACGCAAAAAGAGTCCTTGTGTATGGCTGAGTTGAGGGGGAATTAACATAGTGAAGACGCTGCATTATGCAAATGTGTTATGGTTCCTCTCTTGACAGTGCTGGTAAATTGGATGATGTTTTATGATGATGTAAGAGTGAGTTAAGGCACGATGGATCAGTGCGTTTAATGCCTCTCTGATATGTGTCTTCCTCCTCGAGCGAGCCCCTCTTCGACTCGTCCCGCTCCGAGACGCCGAATTCGTCACCTCGCCTTCGTGACGCCTCCCACAAGCTGTTATGATTCTTGGCATTCGGGCTCAGAGAGTCAATAAGACAATGACACAGTGTTGGATTAGTCTGCGGATGAACCGGGGACGATACCGACTGCAGGAGCTGAGAGTGTTAAACCTTACTAAGGGGATAAAAGGATTGGGAATGTGTTTTGGCTGCTGAGCGAGCTCACCCAGCAGTCATTTTATTTGGTTAAAAATAAAAGAGATGTGACTTTTTGGTGAGGTTTGGAGTCGTGAGGATAAAGGGATCATCAGGAAGGTCAGACTCTCAGAAATAAACAAGAATTAATCCTGTTACGGAGGCTAATGTTGAGTGAAATAAGGGAACATGGCAGTCACACACACAAACACACGCACACATATATACAGCAACACACACAGGACGGCGGCCTTGGCTTTGTTCTAAAGCTCTTAGCCGTTTGTCTGGTGTTACACAGGCTCCATTTACTCCTGATTGCCTGTGACTGGTGACCTCTGAACCCAATCCACACAGGTGCTGCAGGACGAACCATCAATACTGGCAGCAGGTTGTTTTTGCCTCTGGGCTGCTGGATAAATGATGCCCTTGGTGGACACACACACACACACGCGCGTTCAAAAACCAGACACACACCCTGGAACAAAGACAAAAAGACAATCCTGTAGCAGTGATTTAGGATGTTTTAGTCCATTTACTGCAAATTAAGTCAACTTGGCGCACCACGCTGCTGCGTTTAACACATTTGGATCTGTTTTGTTTTTCAGCATTAATCGATTTTCATTTAATTAACAAGTTCTCTAATCTTAACATGTTTCTTGAGAAAAATGGGATACTTTGACCTTTTCAGGCATCTAAAAATTATTTTGTTAAAAAAAAAAATGTTAAAATAAATGGACAACAAAACATTGCGTAAAAATGAGTAATTTACTCTCTAATTACCATATCAATGCTTAAAGAAACATAGTGGCTGGTTTGTAGGTTTTAGGCTCTCCCAAATGTTTTATATCGATATTGAACACTTTGAAAGGAGGCAGTCATCACTGATTTGGCTCCAAATAACATTGTCGGCGATGACATCGTTGGCATCTGGATATTTTGGCTTGATTTTTGTACAGTAGGATGAAGCGGAGACACGTTAACCATCTTTATATACATTATATCATGTTCCCATTATCCTAATCACAATGTCTGTTGTTTTTCCACTTTTGTTTTCTTGGTTTAATTATTCAAGAAAACGTATCCCTCTCTCTATACACATGTGCTGGCTCTGCTCAACTCCAGCTGCTTATCATCGTACATTTTCAGGCTGCTGTTAAAATTTTGCTTGGCATCACTGACTGTTAAAATATGGGATAGAGCCACCGTGACGTCACCCCTAGGTTTATGAAGAGCCAAAATGAAGCTCAAAGTGGGCGGTACCAGATGAGGCTCAGTCAGTTAAACACGCCCACCTAGCTTGAAGTTCTCAAACTGGCGAAGGCTAACAAGCTATCTAGCTGAGTTCACACGGAAGATTAGCGAATCTCACCCTCACGTTATTCCTGTGAGTTTGTTGTTGGAAATTAGCTAAAGAGACCCCTTTTTTTTGTACCAGGCTGTTAACATGTTTACATCTGCTGTAAAGTTGGGCATTTTAACATGAGGTCTTATAGAGATTGACTCACTTTTGGAGCCAGAAGCAATTTGGCTCCATTTGAGGAACTACACTTGGCTTAATTTTTAAACCTGGGAGGTTGCCATGTGCATGGCATCTACCACTTAATGCTTTAAAAAAAAAGAAAAAGGAGACGGGATAAAAAAAAAAAATCTGATATACAGTATATTTGAAAATGATCAGAAATTTGGAATTATTGACAAAATAATCCAAAACTATTAGTACGGTCCTTTAAAGGAGAAAACCACTATTTCTTTTGAGCTCATCTTATATTCCCTCTTCAGAAGAAGAAATAAGCTGTTTTTCATTCTTATTCAGTAGTAAATAACACTTTCAACAACAAAACAGTCATCAGTGTTGTTTTACATTATACTGCTTCCTTTCAATCACCTGCTTCTCCTCTGGGAAATAATTTCAAAAACATGACACCTTACAAGAGTATAAGAGTATAATTTTGTCTTTTTTAAGCATTACAAGAGTTGATTTACAGTAGTTGTTATATTCAAATTGATAAATAAAGGAGGTTGAATCTATATGAAACATAAAGAAATAGATGTAGATGGACTGTAAAAGACATCAGCATGCATACAAATACTGTACACTGTACTGTACTACACACAGACTCCCTCTCACTCTCTCTTTCTTACACACACACACACACACACACACACACACATCTATCCAGGGTGATGAATCATGGCCTTGTGGCAGGAGGCCTTGATTTTGGGACATCATCCAATATCAGGCCTTGGGGAAAAAGAAGAGACGATACACACACACACTATATATATACACACACACACACTCACACCACCCCAACCACCCCGTCCCTCCCTTCCTCCTCCTCCTCCTCCATCCTCCTCTCCCTCCCATCCCCCTTCCATCCTCCCTCTCTCCAACCCTGCTGTCTGAAACCCTTGTTACAGATACAGCAGATTTAGTTGGGGGGCCAGGCGCCCAGGGACGGCACACACCGGCTTCCCCCTCCTCCTCGCCCTCAGCCTCCCATCACACAGGGAGTAAATGTATTCATCTCATCCTCTCCGGCCAGAGAGGTCACAGCCTTATCTCGCCCTCTGCTGTAGCGCTGTCAGCTCACCAGCCACAAACCATAACTTCTAACTGCAAGCAAGAGCGCCGTGTGGTCAGAGGCCGGCACGGTAGACAGGGAGGCAGTGACGAGTGAGGAAGAAGAGCAGAGAGAAAGAAAGGACGGGAAAGAAAAGGAGGAGAGAGGTAAACATATCATCTTAGGTAGTTCCTGACTCCGATAAGTAATCTACCGTCATTTTCTTAATAATGTGCAGGGATTAGCCTCGTTCTGTCTCATTTAAAGGCACCATCAGCAATATTTTCTGTCCCTTTGCACTTAATAAACAATTTTCCACTGAGGTTTATACCAAATAATATCGATCAGTTCCAGTCACTTTAGTATAATCTCTAAACTTTCTAGACACACAGCACTGCGACTACACACAGGCTCAGTGTATTAACTGGGTGAATTTTCACGTAAACTTCTTATAGGCTCTGTGTGCTTGCTGGGAAAAATCAGCGTTTCTTGGTCCCATTAACTACACACAGACTCAGTGTATTTACTGAGAAATTTGCATTTTCACTGCTCCCTTAAATTACTCGTGGGCTCTCTGTATTTATTTGAAAACGGGTATCGTAAACTACATGCTGGCTCTGTGTCTTACTTTATTTAAAATTGTCCTGTAAATTACTCAAAGTCTCTGTGCTGGAAATGCACCTTCATTCCAGGCTTCCTGAATTGTGCGTTTTGCACTTTTTTGTTTAAAATTCCCTAAAACCTTACCAAACATTTTAACACGGTTGCACACTTGAGATTGAATTTGATAGGCAGGAAAACAACCTATTTTAAAGCCAGTAATGGCTCGTACACTTGAGTTACAGGTCAGGTTAGCTAACCAACGCTGAACAAATATGGAATTTGGTGAAAATAGAGTTTTGTTGAAGGAAGTTCAATTGTAGTTACTACAGCTACCTGTAGATGTTACTAAAGAGCCATATCCTTCTGATTGCACGTGTGAAGACACTGACATTTCTTGGAAATTCCTTAAACAAGAGAAATTACGGCGCATGGACTCGCTCGGTTGGGAGATTTCTTCTTCAAAGACCCTTGAAGCCTGAAAATTAGTCTCAATGACTTGTTAAGACAGATGGGTTTTGCACTGAATTTAAACAGAAATGAGGATAGTGTGAAGAGGGGGAGGGGAGCGAGGCTGGAAGACAGCGGGGGGGAGCTGGTGGTGGTGGTATTACATGCAGCGCCCTTCGCCTCGACGGGAAGTGTTTTACAATGCAGCCGTCAGATGTAGAGGAAGGCACTTCCACCAGAGTCCAGTTAATTAACCACATCAGTTTCTTAATGTGATCAGTTTTAATTAAAACGGAATTTAATCGGGAGCGGTAACAGGAGGGTAGCGGCGGTGACAGTCGGGGGAGGGGTGGGTGAGGGTTGTGAGGAGGTTACGCCACAGTAGGCAGGTTGTTTAAATGTGTGTGCATACTTGTGTGTGTGTGTGTGTGTGTTTGCGCGGGGAGCTGCAGCAGCCCCGGTTTCCCTCACTTCAGATTTGTGGGTGCCTAATTAATATGGATGGAGCATTAAGCCTTTTGGACTCTGGTGCCTCTCATTTCATGACTATTAATGATTTTAATGAACTGGGCTAATAAGGCCGTTTTTCTCCGCTGAGCTCTGGAAGGGCTATCCGACACACGCCAGGGTCAGGAGGACGGGCTCCCCCGGCCTCCACATGGGAAATTAAAACAGCACTCACAAACCCATTAACGCTACATTGTGCGTACGCTCATCAGACGCTCAAACACTGAGGGCACCGTGTGAAGCTCTGTGTTTATCATGAAGGAAGACAGAGCCGGTCTGCCATCAGAGGCGGCAGGTCACGCAGAAACCCTTTTCAGACATCCAACACGTGACATCGCTTCATCTGTTAATAACCTTTTTGTCATTCAGACACAGGCAGGTACGCGGGAAGGGAGTCACCGCTGGGGGTGCTGAGGGGTCAGTCTACATAATAATGCCACAGTAAGTGGTGCAAACATTTCTTGTATCAGTTTGAATTGCTAGGATAACATGTAACTGATCGTCACTGACAACAATTTCAGAACGTTTTGCACTACAGCAGACGGCAAACCTCAACACCAACATGTCATAGGTCAAAGCAGCCGCATCAGCTTCGGTCAACAACAGCAAGGAGGTGAAGAGGAAGAGAAATCCCCAAGACTCCCTTAGAAAATTGCTCATTCTTGTGAGTTGCCGAGATTGGAGAAACTTTATAAACTTTGTGAAGCTCTGTGTCTGACAAATTCTTAATTCAGCATATGTTACAGCCTCGTTTTAGGGCAGCACCCCTAGTTCCCGCATCCATGGACATACATGTAGGTGTGCCTTACATAAATGTTCTGCAATGGCATATGCAGACATGAAAGACAAAATATTTGAGTGATTTTAGTACCGGAAGGCAAGAAAGAGTAATGTCAGTGCTGGAAAATGGCGATGAGTTGAACAGGAAAGACATCAAGGACAGTATCTGGGAGCGATGTCACAGCGACTCCCCTGTTACATTTTCTCCTCAATTTCATCATTGATGTGTCGTGTGTCCGACAAGGCACGAGACTAGAATGAAAAGACATTAAGCTGTGTGCAAAGTGTTTTGTTGGATATGAATAATTTAATCTATGCAGCTGGCATGGGTTTTCAGCCACACTAGCAGAGTGTTTTTACAATGGCAGTGTCTTTGAGTTGGTCAAGACTCAAATATCTTGACAATCACTGGACTGTAATGTAGTTTTGTAAAGATATTCATGTTCCCCAGAGGATGAATCCCCCTCCTGATTTTGGTGATCCACAGACTGATGTTGACATCTGTGGAGACGAGTGTCTTGACAACTACTTACTGGATTTCAATAAAATTAGATACAGACATTCTCAGGGAAATCTTTACATGCCAACAAGCTAATCTGCTAAATGTGTCTGTGTTAACTTCTTCACTGCAAGCATGTTAGCACACTGAGATCAGCGCTTGGCTGAAGAACCACTGCTGCTGAAGTAAAGCCTCACCGACCTACTAGCACGGCGGTAGACTCTTGTTTTTTCTCTTTTACCTCTTCAGCTTTGCACTGCAAGAGTAAAACATGTTAACAACCAACAGTTGCTCTGGTGTTTGGGTTGCTGTGTAAGTTTGGAGTCAAACTTTTCTGAAAAATGCTTTTAATAAATCATACCTGTCTAAATCCATGCTGTGTCTGTTCAGTATTTACACATCTTGTTCTACAACATAAATGCATTGGGACTGTAGGTCTGACCGGCCGCCATCCCAATGGGTCACTTTTTGATGAGTTGGGAAACCCAAGAGTTGAGAATGAGACTCAAAAATCAACTTTTCTTACAAATTGGTCCTTTAAGAACGAGTGACTAAATAAGACTACAGAAGCTGTCACAGATATTCAACTTCATCATGCCGAACATGGAGACTCATCTACTCACTGGTCCATTACAGGCCGACTTCAGTTGGAATTTATTCTAACTCTGACTTTACAACTTGTAGATTTATCAATTGACAAAAAACGTGTATAATAATTGTGCAGTAAGATGCTTAGTGGTGGTGATGTTTAAGTAATGCCACCACAATGTAGCCTTTTTATAGGCTAACATTAGCTTTTTTCTTCTAGCTTCAAAAATCACAAAAGTGATCATCTGTGAAGATTGTCTTGCTGAACAAACATGTATCATAAACTTGAGTTTGTCACAGAGCTTATTTTAGGCGTGATTTGAAATTCAATTAAAAAATCCTATAGGCTTTTTGTGGAGGGAACCAGGATGATGCTAACTTCTGTGTTAGCCTACAAAGATACGTCATCGCTACACCACTCTATGGACAAAGATTTATGCGCCATGAACCGGTGATACTTAACATAGCGCTAACTTCAGACGACTATCATACACTTTACTCACCAACTGTATAATATTTACTGTATACATCATCAACCAGTTTATTTAAGTCTTTTTCATTGAAGGTCTATGCGATGGCAGAAAAAGACTAATCTCATCATTTTTAACTTTGTGTTGCTGCAGCTTTTACGTGAATCTGACAGCGTTCAATTCAAGACTTGTGCTGTATTGAAAGTTTTATGCAAATTACACTTAGATAATACATTTTTGGTAAGACTTGAAGATAAAAGTGATTTGGGTGCCCTAATGCCTGAAAATGTATTGAAATCAAATGATAAATAGACACAGCCAGAGCTCCAGGTAGAAAAACAATCTGATCTGTTTCATGAATGAAGTCTTTTCACATGAGCAGGGAAAAGCAACCTTGATGCATAAGGATTTTTTTCTGTTTAAGCTCCAGTCCAGTTATTCTACTCGGGAGAGCTTTTGTCCTGTCCTGCGGGAATGAATGTGTCTCATCTCATTTAAGTTCATTGAATCAACTTGGAAACAGTGTAACCCAGTGAAGTCGATGTGCTGCAGAGGTGGCTTTCGATGAAATAAACAGTGCGTTGTGTGACTGAAGAGTGTGTTCGTTTCACGGCAAATGCCAAGGTGAATTCTTTTAGTTTATATTTTTTCATGTCTGTAATCATGACACGAGGAACTGTGCAGACTTTCATCACCAACTTCAAGGTCTGACATAAAAAAAGGAAGCAAATGCATAATTTCCCATGCATGAAAGCTCCTGACCTTTGCTGCCATTTCACACTGAACACTAGCCCTGACCGCTGCTCTTTACAACACTTTCTCCTGATAGACAGCCATTGATTATCGCTTCACCGCAGCAACAAACAAAGCTGTTGAACTGCAGCCCACTTGACTTCATCCTCCTCCATCTTCGCTCTCCCCATTCTCCTCGCCGGCTGGGTCACATCATGGCGGAGTTGCCGGCCTTGTGCGAGCAAATTTACAGCCTGATGTAACCATCTGTTATGTAGCAAATGCATGATGTTCGAGCTCCTTCACCTTCGAGAACGCGCTGCTTTGTATTGTAAATGTGCTATTAACATTCATGAAGGTATTTACATGCATTCACAGGCCACGCTGCTGGTATTTATATCGCACGTTGCACACAGCAAAAGTTATGATGGCTCTCCTCAAAGGGACATCAAATAACTCTGCAGCAAAGTGAAAAGGATGAGCTCTCGGTGATGAACTTTGATAAGCTTATGAAACACAATTTATTGTTCTAGATTGAACCAGTGATTTCCAACCTTTTTGGCCTGAGACCCTTTATCCCATTACTGGAGTTTGGGCCTCTTGTCCCATGTTGTTAGCAGTATTTCCTTCAAACCTTTCAGTTTCATTTAAATAACTGTGTGAGGCCCAAAGAGGTGAGATCATCTATTCTTTAACAAACCAAGCAAACATTTGATATGAAGTTCAGAGGATGCACGTCTTCCCATAACCCATTCAGACCTATTGTGAAACCTGAGGCATTGTTTGAAAACACCTCCTCAAACGTGAGGGTTTTCTGAAAAACTTGACAGAATTTTCAATGTTCACAAAAACCTTTTACTTCCCAGCCTCTGGAGCAGATAGAAAGATGGAAATTACTGCCCTTGAAAGTGTTGAAAGTGAACACATCATCCAAAACACGCTCTTGTCACATCAGGCTCCAAATGGAGAAGCATGCAAACGTTTCATCCAGTCTTAACAGGTTAAATGTATTGACTGTACCCTCATTGAATAGCATTTTCTACGACACATAAGCTTTAACTCAGGCTGATAAAAACCAGGAATGACAGACGCAACACCCCCTTCGCAGCTCTTTATTAATCTTCTGATTACAAAACATTAAATCAATCAGTACAGTGCACAGTGTACAGTAGAGTGCATATTAACTCCTATCAGGTTCAATCAACATGTAATTTTTATGCAAGTTTTTGTTGCAATTCAACTGCGAACGAAAAGGTACATTATTTTAAGTAAACTACATGAAAGTAAACAGAAAAGTAGGGTAGCTGACAGGTAGTAGCCGTGCTGCCTTAGTGGTTCATCACCTAGGCACATTTTGCAGTTCACTGTGAGGTTCTTCTCCCTTTTCGCCCCCAAATTCAAAATAACCTGAATATTTCTAAGACGTTAAGGCTGCCCTCTCTCTGCCCTGGCCATGTTGCTCGCTGACCGGCGCCCTGACACAAAACAACCGCTCTTGAACATCTGCAGTTGGCTGCGTACTGCCCCCAAGAAGTAGGAGAGAATTAGAAAAAAGGGATTCTTTCTCAGGGATTTTCTTTTTTTTTGTTTTCTGTGACAACAAAAGGACCAGGAAAATAGGGTGAAATTCTTACAGTAACGGATTACTGATTTAAAAACGTAATTAAATAGCGGATTACTTAGTTTGCTTAAGGTTGTCGTTACTTCAAAAAGTAATCTGAGTACTCTAACGCGTTAGTTTGTATGATTAGTTTGGGGTAACACATCACAAAATAATACGTTACTCCCTCATAACGAATTACGCGTTAGTTTTGCAATTCAAGTCAACTGTTACTTTGAGAGTTATTATAAACGTATGTTTTAACCATGGACTCACTCTTGTCTGTCTTCTCCCCTGACAAGATTTTGTGTGTTCATAGCAGCCACACACGGAGGTAGTGGCTCGCAAGTTACTTCATATTCATTAAGGTGCATTGGTGCCACCTAATACGACACAGTGAGTGATTGAAGAGGCATGGGATTGTCACACAATATCAATATTTCATTTTTAAATATCAAATGATCAATATCTTGTTGATGAAGGTTCTCAGTCATCCAGGTCATGGTAATCCTAAGTGCTGTATCGTAGGCAACTGGACATGTTTCAGTCCCTTGAAGACGTTTCACCTCTCATCCAAGAGGCTTCTTCAGTTCTAACTAACTGGAGGGGAGCTGCAGGCATATTATCAATATCGCGACACCCCTAGTTGTGCACAATAGGACAGGACAGTATATGATACCTTGCAGCATGTCGACTGTGGACGATAATCTCCAAAACTCTTTTTCACAGGATTTCAAACGTCTTCCAGTTTGTTCCCGGCTTGAGGGGGAACAGGGTCAAACGTTGGACAATTAGCATCAAAAGCCCAACACTTGACAATATTACAACCATCTGACACCGCTGAACTCTCTGCTGTGTACATCACAGTGAATGAATGAGCATAATAACAGTCAGGAAACATTACGGGGAGATAAATGTCTGTGGCCCGCTGGCATTTAGCTGGATGCTCCTCTGTATGCTGGAGCCGTGCCTCCTCTCCTCAAGGCCTTTAGCTGCTGATATTCTGCTCGACTCTTGATGGGTGAGGGAGCAATAGCACTAATACGGCCACGGTAGCTTTTACAGCCACATCTATTACAGCCACTAACCATCTCATTTGTCCTCCTGACCAAACAACAATGGCGGCCGGCTGAGGTATGTGCGTGTCCGGCTGCGGTCGAGCTGGACGGCAGTCGAATGTGTGGAAGGCTGACTACGTAACAGCATACAGTGAGTATTTCATTTGGTCATTATGGGGTCCCTCACTGACATAGTCATTATTTTTCGTCACCATTAAAGGCTTATTGCCTCTTTTTTAATTAAGCAAGTTTCTTAATTAGATGTGCAGCATTCAGGCCTACAAACGGCCTGTCGAGGTAATGAAGTAAAGGCCCAGGTTTATGGAGGGAGAGCGGATAAAGAGAGAGAGAGAGAGCGTGTGAGTGTGTGTGTGTGTTGGGGGATGGCGGGTTTCTGCTCTAGAGAGTGATGGTGTTTGTTCGCTTATTGTGTTCTCAGTGATGAATGCGTTTGCAAGTCGAATAGAGCCGAAAAAAAAAAAAGCTTCGCCACGAGGCAAACAGTTTCTTCATATTAGTCACCATTGACATCCTATTTTAGAGCGGCTTGATCTAGTTAGTGCTGCTGCAGTCAGACGCCGGGCTGCCAAACATTAGCCTCATCTCTGCAAGACATCACACGCTGCCTCACAATGAGGACGTGCCCTGAACGGCAACAACCCGCCGTCACAAATGGAAGGACAGAACCTATCCGTTTCTGCGAGATGTTTTGTGCGCTTGCATCTTTTAGCAGGGTAATTCACGGTGCGCGCGTCAATACATCATAGGCCTCTCTAAATTGAGCTTTGAAACACAAAGGGAAGGGCAAACAAGATGGACACAGAAATCAATCTCCCGCCTGATAACACAGAGTGAACGCACATGCTGCCGCTCGGAGAATTGACAAGGAGTCGGCATGCGGCAGTATCTGTCTATCTGCCTGTGATGTCCTCCGAAAACAATCGTCTCTGACACGACGTACACAAGGCGGGCTCAGATAAGGCTATTTAGCCCTGACCAAGCTTGAAGAATACCATACATGAATTGCCTCACAGAAATTGAAAGAAGAAAAAGAACAAAAGACAATCAATGTGGACATTTGAGAGAGAATATGTCACGCTGGAGACCATCAGAGCAAATAAAAAGTGCACCTATTCCCAGAGTGTTTTTTTTTTCTCCCTATCTGCAGCAACAGTGCCCTTTTATTTTAATCTTTAAAAAAAACCTTTTAAAACTCAGATTAAACAGGGGAAGTCTGAAGCAATGCCCCCACCACCCCCCCTGCATTTGTCTCTGTTGGTGAGAGAGAGATGGGATGGCATGGTGAGAGCACAGTGGCCATGTGTCTGTTGCTGTTGTGCAGACTTTATCTCAGCCCTGCCTCTGAGCTACTATTGATCTGAAGCACATTAGTTCTGCACTGGGGGACTAAACAAGGCCCACAGAGCTCTGCCACAATCACGCAGCGGGCTAAAGATAGGCTTTTGACTGGAGACCTCTGCAGAGAAGACTGCAGCTCAGGAACGCTCAAGGGGGAAAACTCATATTGTAAAACTCTGTGTCTTTCTTTTTTAATGTTGTTTTTGACCGACGTTCTGTTGATTCATCGCTGATACATCACAAAGATTTCAGAGATGGAGACTTCTCTTTGCTACAACATGAACTTTCGTTGAACTTTCTTAGGATTCTTTTCTGAGCCGCATATTAAGCTTACAAACAAACGAGGGCTGCAAATAATATCTTTTTTCTTTATCAAATGATGTTTCAATAGTTTTTTTGTGTCTTGTGTTGTGTTGTGTCTTTGTTCACATGTCACTGCCTCTGCACTCCGGACAGTCTGAATGCCACAGGTGATGCTGTGGGTTGTTTGCGATACTTTCCAGGCTGGATGCTTGAACTCTTAACCGCATATTAGGCTTACAAACAAACTATGGCTGCGAATAATATCTTTTTTCTTCATCAACTGATTTTTTTTTCCCAGAATCAACAGTGGCGGCTTCAAATTGTGAAAACCTAAAGAGAATTTTACAGAAAGAGAAAAGCAGCAAATCTTTATTTAAAAAGATAAAGCCAGAGACCTTTTTGACATTCTTTCTTAATACATAACTTAAACTATTAACTTCCTCAACTTATCGTCCGTTACGTTCTGTTGATTATCTTATCATTCAATCACCGGCATAGCTGTAAGTCATGTTAAGACATCACGTTGGGCTGGGAAACTGTAATGAGCATTTTTTTTTCACAATTTTTTTTTTTTTTTTACATTTCATAGGCTAAACTATTAATCGTGAAATTAATAACAGACATGCAGCCCTCATGACCAAATTCACAGTACTAAAGTAAATATCGAAAGATGAATCTGAAAATGTAACGACGTTCCTCACATGCTTTGTGGATCGGCTCCTGGTTTAACCGACCTGCTGTATTTATGATCAGCCGCAGACACAAGAGCATCAGGTAAAGAGACTGTCCTCACGGGGAAAAACAACGGCATTAAATGGTTCAGCAAGTGCCCCGAAATTACACAGGCATGTTTACGCTCAAGTGAAAAAGCCCACCAGCCGTAGTAATTATGACTAATTTCCATTAGGAGCAAAGGAAGAAATAGTTTGACGTCAATAACCAGACTTTCACACTTTGATTCCTGTTTCTTATGGACAGTTACCAATGGTATCTTTTTACCTGTCTTTACCTTTCTTTACCAGAAAATCAGTGTGTATGTGCCTTCATGTACTTCTGTTGTACTTTGGAACGAGTCAAAGGAAAATTTCCACTGAGGTGGAAAAAAAATTATGATTAAGTCAGTCTGGGAGGCAGAAAATATATTTTGTCATTTAATTTGGAGGATTTGTTTAGAAGATGTACTGTATGTATGTGTTGAACAAGAGCTGGGGAAAGGCTTGCAATGACTGCTCTCATTGATGTTGCTGTAAAGCTGTGTTTCATTTCGCCTCCAACATGTCCACAGCAAAGCGGGTGAAAGCACTGCCTGAAGAAGCCCTGTTTAGGTCGAAATGATGCATCTATAAAGTTTTGGGCATGGACAATCTCTCCATTTCCTTCGCGTGCTGATATTTTGTCTCGCACCTGAGCCCAGCTGAGGTTGGAGGTTCACACTGTCCTCAAACAGAAAAAAGTCAATTTTTTCTTTAGCCGTACACTGCCTCTTGTATCTCCATGTTGTTGTGTCTTGTTCACATGTCACTGCCTCTGCAAGTCTGAATGTCACAGGTGATGTTGTGAGTTGTTTGCGATATGCAGAGACTTTCCAGGCTGGATGCTTGGTCTCAGCCTCGGATTGTGAGAGTGCGGATGCCTTCCAGAGCCAGATTCCCTGAGAGTCCCTGGAGAGAGACCTGACAGAGAAAAGCCATAAGACAAGCTTCAAAGGACACACAGAGATTGCCTGCCTCTCCTCCACCACATCATCCTTTCTCCCCCCCCCCCCCCCCTTTCTCATCGCACTCCCTCTCCTGCTCCGCTTCATTCATACATCAGATGGACGAGATGGAGGCACACTAGTAGGAAGGAGGGAATGGGTACATTTGCAAGCCATTCCCTTGAGGGGCTGTAAGATTGCCTCCATTTGGATTGAGTGTCAGCAGCCAGGGGGCTCTTCTCCCCAGACGGCCTCAGCACCGTGCCCACATCTCTGTGATTCTCCTCACCAGCTCCTGCTGCAGGCCTCCAGCCTCACTGTGTGCCATCTGTGCCCGGCAGAAACCCAGGCTGGAGCTCTCCCTCTCTGGGTAATCTTCCCGCCGGAGCCCCTTTGATCAGAGTCTATATACCCGGCGTGGCCACAGGGAGGCCCGCTACAGTGAGGAGCCACCCTGGAGGACCAGCACACAGACAGGGGTAGCAACATCAGCTGAGTTTACATGGAGATATTATTATCAGCTCATGATCAGGATAAAAACATGGATCACCAAGTTTAACCAATTAAGCTGCACATTCTGACAAAAGAAAAGTTTGAAATCTAAAATATCTTTAGTTTTCCTGCAGACGCTTGCTAACATAACGTGTGCTCCCAGCTGAGAACAAGTTATCATGAACTTGAAGATGGTTGATTAGCTTTTAATTCACACGGCTCCTGCTACTCTCCATTCAGATGGATTACAACTGTCATCAGCTAGCATGAGCTATTGCTAACACTTACTTTAAACTTGTAAAGTCTCAGTTTGATTTTGTTTTCTTTCTAGCAGCTTGTTATAGAGTGAGGAGACTGTAAAATGGACAGAGGGCGCACTCACACTAGTCATCTGTACCGTGCCCAAGCATGTTTGACCCCCAAAGTCCAGTTTGTTTGACTAGTGTGAGCGCTCTGTACCATGCTCAAGCACAGTACACTTCTTGGCCCTGGCACAGCTGGAAGAGGTGTGCTTCGGCACAGTGCAGTTGCTCGAGCACAAGCACGAGTACGCAACGTGGACATGAGGTATAATCATGCATCGCCTTGCAATATGCAAGTGTGAGAGCGCCGTCTATGACCAAAATGACACAAAATAAGCCACAAGACAGTCAATAAAGTTAGTCATGTTCTCTTTGTTGATCTCCATGGTACGGAGCAACTGGGCCGAGTATGAGTGCGCCCTTAAATATACACATGTTGGCTACAGTATGTGATAAAGCAAAAAGTCAGCATCTTCGTGAGCTAACGACCCATTTAGAAGAAAGACAATTATAGCAGCGTTATTTGTGCATTGCAGATTATCTGTCAGGATGAGGTGGAGCCAAATGCAAGAAACTGCGGGGCAGGCAGATCAGTGACAGAACTTAGTTCGCAGAAGTTAGCAGAAAAGGCAAACACAACAGATGACTCAACAAAGAAGGAACTATATGACTGGACTTTAATACAAAGTAGACTAATGAGGGGATGAGGTGCAGGTGGAGGGCTAACGAAGCTGATGCAGGGCAGGTGGAGGGAAAAGTAGGCGGAGAGAGAGAGAGCAGAGGAGGGAAACAGAAAAAAAACATCACAAAACACTTGAAATGAGACTGAAATGACAAGACTGTGACTTTATCTTTACATACATTCTTGGGGTAGAGCACTATAGCACAGTATTTTAAATAACAATGTACTCACCGTGGGGTTTATTCTAACATAACCCTTGGATGGTTTGAAAGCAGGGCTGGCCAATATTAACTTGTATGAACTTCAAATAACAAATCTCATCAAAAACACTTCACAATACTAAGATAGGGCCAAATACCTAAATATCAAAACATTGACATTGAATACATTGACTTAGTTAATAGAGGCAGGTGTAAGAACAAGTGGAACAATCTGGTAAGTTCGATAACTCAATAATATTGATATATTACCCAGTCATATATACTTGGACTAGCAGCTCAGTGGTTTGATTCATGCTTGAAGCAGTGTGCTTTAATTTATCTAAAATTTGAGGCCAAGCACTCACAGGAAAAACCAAATAAATCACTTAAGGCTGCAACTGTAGGACTGTATATTTCCCTTGCCCCTAGCATATATTAACCATGATTTTGACCCGAAAACGAAAATACGGTAAATCTTAAAAGTGGCTTTTTACACGAAGGTTTGACTCGGGTTCCTTCACAAAAAAAGCCTAGGTTGCATTTTGGCTAGAGTTTCACTTTAAGTCTCTAAATGTTCAGGTTGCTGAAGGTAATGTCTCTGCCCAGCAGGATAAACTCTACTTCTTTTCTCTCCACTGCACTTTATATTCTACTTTTCTAACATTAAAAGTGTCATTTGGAAAATATGACCAGATTTAAGGTAGCTCCAAAAACATGAGGGGCAGCATAGCACCAGAGTAACTGACAACTGCTGTTCTTTGCTGGCTTTCCTAGGCTGTAGCTAGCTACCGTTAGCTAATTAGCTCACAGCCCAGTTAGCCATGGAGCCAGTGGGACTAGAGTTTACCTGGAACGGGAACTTGGATCACAGGGGGAGTTACCATGGGCGATTGGGACCAGCTCAACTGGATATTTTTACGATTTACTTGATGGATTTGTTTTGTCCAAACCAGAGGTGAATATGGACAAACAAACCAAGACTGTGTTGGTGCGTTTTATTTCGTTTATGTCAAGTTTGAATGAAGTGTGTTTAATGATGACTTAGTTTGGTAAAACAGAAACTTGAATTCAGAAGCTGCATGGTTGTAGTAAGGAAAATCGAAGTAAGAGTATTTCATTTCTTCACATTTTGTGAGTTTATTTACTTTTTCTATCGGACTATCGACTCATCCTACGAGACAGGACGGGCCAGGGCTAGCTGGTTAGCATGCTAATTTTGGTGAACATATCTGCAACACACTACATAGACATCTTTGACGTGCAGAAAAAATCATTGGTGCTAAACTGCCCACCATCCAGGACCTGTACTCATCCAGAGTCAGGAAACGGGCAGGAAACATCTCTGCAGACCCATCACACCCTGGACACAATCTGTTCGAACTTCTCCCCTCCGGCAGGCGCTACAGAACACTGTTCGCCAAAACAACCAGACATAAGAACAGTTTCTTCCCCCAGGCCGTCGCACTGATGAACACTTGATCAGTCACCCAGTGTCAGTAACCCCCCTGACTCCAAAAACCATCCACTCATAGTCTTTACATTCACAGACCAAATTGCACTTTATATGTATATATATATTTATATATTTCTACCTGTACATAACTGAACAACACATATCCACACTGTAAATAATATAATATAAATATACTTAAATATATATTTATATATTTATAATAGTCCGGACTTCTGAACACTTTTTAACTCACTGTTCTTTGTTGTTCTTGTTCCTTCTAGTTGAATGTTGTTATGTTTGTTTATGTTCATGTCTATGTCTATGTACATTGTGTGCGAAGAAAAACCAAGTCAAATTCCTTGTTTGTGTTTCACATACTTGGCCAATAAAGCTGATTCTGATTCTGATTCTGATTCTGAAAATTGTCGTTTCTTTACATTCTGTTCATTTTCTTAATGTTTTAAACGAAAAGTCTGGCTCTTAGCAAATTGCTTCTTTCAGGCATTTATCCATCGAGTTCTCTGCAGTCGTCGGCTGCACAGTTTGGGTGGCAGACAGGTTCGCCGTCTCTCTCACTTCAGCTTCATCCCCGCTCTCTGCCATCAGAGTTTGCCATGTTGTTGGAGATGATGAGAGGACAGGAGAGGATCTGGTGAGAGGAGAGGGGGCAGTGCTGATGCCAAAATACAGCATGTGATCTTCTCACAGCCTTTTCATGCATCTCACAGTTTCCCCTCCGAGGAAGCAGGCGGAGGGAAACGAGATCCAGGCTCGTGTTTGTTTTACACTCTCGCACTCAAAGGGAAATATTCATTAGGTCTTCCTCGTAAATAGAGAGGCTGAGGAGAGGAGAGAGATGGTTGGACAGAGAGGAAATGGAGCTTGTGTGTCTCCTTGTGAGTGTTTATTCGCCTGCACATTCCTCAGTTACCAAACATGATGAGAGAACATCAGTGTGCTGGCAAATAATGGTCATATTATGGAGCAGCAGGCGCAACATTAGGGCATGGAGTATCTGGGCTGGGTGGGTACATTAGTTTGTAAGTAATGCACGCCCTGAGCACTGGCAGGCTTTCCAGTGATGTAATATGAGAACCAAATGAGAGTTATAATCACTGTGCGGACCGAGGGAGGGGAAATGCATCACCATCACCGATGGATGACTCCGATTTACAATCGCTCACTCTGACAAATGGAGAATAATTTATAAGTCTCCCCACTGTTCTTTATCCAATGACTTATTTTGCCTCAAAATGTAGTGCAAGCGGATCATTTGGCATTAAAATGACCCAAGTTTAGGTGTTGGCTCAAAGTTTCAGTTTGATTCCTGGTCGTAACGCTCCTCCTGTGTGGAGGATGATGCTCTGTTTACTCTTCATGTCACAGTGAACACACGCGGGCTCTGTAGTGCTTTACTGCTCATCAAGGCAATGAGCTACCAGCCTGATCAATGGCTTTTGTAGCATCATAAAAATGACATGTATAAATTTGAAAGATGTGACATACTTACTGCCCCCGAGCGAAGGAGTTTAAGTATCTAGGCGTGTTGTTCATGAGTGAGGGCAAGAGACGGACAGGCGGATTGGTGCGGCGTCAGCAGTAATGCCGGCGTTGTACCGGACTGTTGTGTTGAAGAGGGAGCAGAGCCAGAAGGCAAAGCTTTCAATTTACCAGCCTTTCTGACTTCCAGCCCTCAGCTATTGTCATGAGTTCTGGATAATGACTGAAAGAACGAGATCACTGATACAAGCTCCTCAGGATGGCTGGGCATCTGGAGGGCTGTTGGAGTAGAGCCGCTGCACCTTCGCATCGAAAGGAGCCAGATGAGGTGGTTCAACATCTGATCAGGATGCCTCCTGGGCACTGTCCTTTGGGGGTTTTACGAGCATCAGGTAGGAAACCCAGGGGAAGACCCAGAACTTGCTTGGGAACGCCCCGAGCTCCTTCGGGAGGCGCTGGAAAATGCTGCAAGGGAGAGGAATGTCTAAACTATCTTGTTTTGCTTTCTGTGGATAAATATGAAAGATTGATGAATATGGAAACATTTTAGAAATGAAATAAAGTAACAAATCCTAAACTTTTACATGTAGCGTAACCTCACCTTTGACCTTGGACACATGTTAATGTGCTTAAAATGTTTTACACCCACCTGTGAATTCAGTCAGTTAAATAATTTGGCATAAAGCACAAAGAAGAGCTGATAATGATGTAATCAGTTCAGAAGGTATTTGTTCATTAATCAGACTAGAGACCATCTTGTGATGGGATCAAAACCAGTCGTGACATCCGTCAACACCTTCACGTTCTGACCGGTGATTATTTAGCAGTCATTACTACATTATTACATGAGGACTCAGTACTCAGGGTCTCTGCAGACACTAACACGCCTCATCTCCCCATTCGAGTCTCCCTCTCTGTCAATACATTTTTTACGTTGTTTTGTCTCGCTATGTCTGCCGTGTGTGAAATAAAAAAATCGATAATTCCCCTCAAATGCATTGAAACCAAAGTAACGAGCCTGTTTTGACAATGTGAGGTGTAGAAAGTAAAGATGTTTGTGTTAAAATGTAGGGAGTAACAGTACAGATACCTGAAGAATTTTATACAAACTGTAAATCCATCCCAAAGTTGAGATATTTCGGTGTGGACCAAAGTGGTGGGCAGACCGACATTGTCATCAACAGACCCATGACACAAAAAAAATCCCAAATCTGGAACTTCCATCTGCTTTTTTCTTGTAAAATCAAACTCATTCTGCAAAAAAAACATAAACTGCCACTGAGCTGCAGCTGTGACAGTTGGAGAAGTTTAGTTTTGGTGGCTCGAACTTTACTAATGGTCGTATGTTTGTGTGTGGGAGCGTTTTCTTGCCTCCCTCTACATTCCTTTGCATGATGGGATCTATTCAGCATTCTTCTAAACCTGAATTGGAAAAAGCAGGTAAATAAAATGACTCAATCATGACTTTTTCTCCAGTGAACAAATAGCTTTTTATTCTGTTCTGGGGAAGACGTGACGCAACCACAATAGCCAAGGACACCGGACTCTGAGCGAGGACTGACGGATCAGCTTGTTTTTGTTGTTGAAGAATATCACCGCAAGTAATAAATAAGTGAAAAGGTGATTGTCGTCCTTTTTCTCGAGAAGAATGAGGGGGATGGAGTGTCACAGTTGCTGGTTTCTAAGAAATGTTTTCAGATCAGAAAAGAGAGAAAACAGACAGGTCTCAATAACAGAGGAGGAAACAGTTTCTCCCCTGGATGTCTCAGGAGACGAGTTGGTCACCTCTGGGAGCTGCTGTCCTGTCCCGCCGTCTCACATCGCCTTCATCGATACGTTTTCAGCGATGGCCATCACCGTCAGTGCCTTAAGCTACTCCGCAATCTCTCAAACGCCACCTCCACCTCAGCCCCCAAATCCCATCCACATCATCCTTCAATCTTCATCCTCCTGCTCCCCCGGCGTATCGATTTTCTATTTTCCCTTTTTTCCCCCTCCTCTCCCCCGTCCTCCAGCTCTCTCCATCTTCTCAAACACACTTCCAACAGTTCAGCCTGTCTCTCTCAGGTTTTTTTTTTTTCTTCTTCATATTCCGCCTTTACTCTCTTACTCGATCTGGTCAGAGTTTCTCCTCTTTGACAAGGTCGAAGCCCCAGCCGTGCTCGGAGCTGCTTAAGGTTCGTAAATGGAGATGTAATGTAATAGAGTGGTCGGGTAATAGAATCTATGAGGGCTGGGTCTGATCTTGTTAGAGAGGGCCAGCCTGGAAAAGGCTCCATCGGGATCCTGAGGCATCAGCGGCCTGAATGGAGTATTTGTTCAAGACTTTCACACTAAGATGAAGAGAGACACGCATCAAAAATGTCCTCAAATTGTACACTTGTGATCACAACGACATTCCTACCGTATGATTTTTGTATTAGGAGCTAAATTCAAAGATAGGCATTCAGATGGTGCATTATTAACTCAAGAGGTTTTTCAGCCGTTTAAGCTGCTTCAGGTGACAAAAGTCAGATTAAATCAGGATTATTGGAACATTTGGGTTATATTTTCATGTGCAAACTGCAGGTTTGGTTCAGGTTCTCTCCTACAGAACAAATTCTACAATCAAACATAAATATTACAAAGAAACATTACAGAGACATTCACTATAACACACAAGATTTTGATTTAGCCAAGTATTACTCGAATATGGTTATAAAGGAGTGTACACACTGAGGTAGGATAAATTACAGCTGAATTTTAAGATACATGCCAGGTGTCTGCATTCAAATTGTTCTATATCTTCATGAGTCGTGTCCTTATATAGTCCCAAATGTTTCCAACAATCTTCCAACCCAGATAAATCTGTGACTTTGTCCAAGGTAACGTTTTATCTGGTCGTCTGTTGCTATAACTCAAAAGAGACAGTCAGAGAGTGAGGAAGGAAGTTCATAACTTGAATAAAACATTTCTGCCTGAGTCATGTAGATAGCTTTTCATCGGCTAAGGTGGTTGTTCAACAATGAAGACAACAACCCCCATGACCCCTTGATCCCACTGGGCTCGTCTTTGTTACCTGACGTGTGCGCCGCTGTTTGTTGTTGTCGACTTTCGCAGATTATGTTTTTTCCATTATTTCTCCTTGATTTTTGGGCTTCTACTGTGCTTGAGTAGGCTACGTTGTCATTATTTGTAATTTGTTTGTTATTATTGTCATTATTTGTCTGTTTAAAGTGTAATTTGTGAATATTTCCGACTTTGTTGTGCTGTAGCTCCCGAGTCGGCGGAGTGAGTTTTATTTTGAAAATTGACCGGATGCACTATGATGTTGTGCTGCCTGACTTGGAGAAGGGCAGCGAGCTGCTTCTGGGACGCTGCTGAGACTTCCTGTGGCGGAAACACGAGCGTTGTCTAGGACGGCCGCGATCAGCCCTGTCGACTGTATCACGGCCGTGAATCTGGGGCGTCTTTTGTATTGATTTGAATGAGAGAACCCTGGTGGCAGAAATTACATACTGCACATTTAACCTTTGTCAAAGATAAGTGGCTTGAACAGTAAATTTCACTCCAATTTATATGAATAAAAAATTATTATAAGAAACAGCAACACGTGTACCAGCCTGCCAATATATTGATAATAACATTAGATCGTTTTATCAGGTTGCCATCAACACTCAAAATGAATGATAAAGACGTTCTGTGTAAGCTGGACGTAATAGTTCAAAAGTGTTCATAACATCATGGGATTATAACATGAATACTGCATACTGTAAAGTGCAGCTCATTTGTGCCAGTTCTAACAATTGTTGTCGTGACAGACCCTTTGGTTCCTAATCCTGCTGAGCTGAGCGATTAACCCGGCCTCTTTCCATCGTTTCTCATTCACCTAATCAGTACCTGCTCGCTCACCTGTCCCTCGTTCCCCCTAATCAGCCACTTCGTTAACTATACTTTAACACTTGTGCCGGATCATTTAAAGTGCCTCATAGCTTTGCAGTCCCTTGTTTCTAAATGAACACTATTTTTTACCGTACCTGCTCTTTACCTCTCTCTTTGTTGTCCATCATATTGTTAAGAGTCAAGAGTTAAAAGTCTCCAGACCCACAGCCTCTTGGGACCGAGAAGGGTGAAGTAATTATGAGACCCTTTGGATCAAGAAGTGACTAAACTCTCGCTACTTCACATTTTAATGTGCCTACCTTTTCACATATTGATATTCAGTCATTTACACTTTACACAGTTAAATCTTTCGGACTGAAACAGATTACGGTATCAGTTCTCTTCAGACTCAATATATTTATGTACAAAGCATGTTACAGAATGTTAATTCAATAGTGAGGAAGATAAACTATGAAAGTTGGACACTGTAAGGGCTTTGAGAGCTGCTAGTTTAGAGGACAGTCTATAAATATTTTCTTCAGTACATTCCTCTGTCGAATTAAAGTTGACTGTAACAAGCAGAAATCCATTTGTATTGAGTCAATAATAAAAAGGACGAAGAATGATTATTTTTAAAATGTATTTTTTCAAAAGAAATTCTTGTGCGAAGACTTCCTGACATGTTGGAAAAAAGTTATCAAGGTTGATTTTGATTAAACTTGTTCAGACGAGGGAGCTTCCAGCAGCCGTCTCTCTTCCACTGAAGAAAGCTTTGGGTTACTTATTGTTCTCCCTCGCCCCCTCCCCAGCCCTGTAGCCTTGTTAAGCCATTGTCTCGTCCCACGATGGATCGCTGCTAGTTCCTCTGTCCCATCAGTGGTGACCTTCAGCAGGACTCTGATGCAGTGGGATATCACCCTGCTTGGCAGCACCAGACGGGCCACCGCTAAGGCAAGGACGCAACCGCTGTGGATCTATCACGCAAACAAACGGCCGCTTCCTCGCAGAGCGACGCAGGAATACATCAAACTCCAACACAACAGCAGGTCACTGCTGCAGGTGTTCTGCCCACCGGCTCTTTCCTCGCACAGAAACGGAAGCTTGGCAATGTAAAATTTTGTGAAATTTGTGGAAATGTCAGGCTTTATCCATAAGATAAGTGTGTTTCATTAGTCAGAAAGTTTTAGGCGGAGATACAACAATAAGTATAAGAAAGTGAAACCAGTGGAAGCAGATTCAGTCATCAACTTAAGACACAAGTTGCTTTTATAGACCTAAACGAGGCTTGCCAAAACCTAAAATTTTAACTTACAGTGTCAACAGACAACTTCCCCCCATCGTTTCCTAGTGGTGTTATTGTTGGCACCACTGTTACAAAGAAAACTGGAAACTGAAAACAAATCTTTTCCTTTTTCCTCAGAGCTTGCGAAAGTATTTTTTTTCTAATTACCAATCAATGCAATCTATTCTATGAATGCTATGTAATACTCAGATTAGCTCAAGTTTGGTCTCTACCATCTCCTGAAAGATGTCCCACTTTTTTCACTAACTAGTTGCTAAATTCGTCTGTCAAATATTTGCTGCTCACCAAGTAGTACTTTGGGAGCTTTTTCATCGAAGACAGATATTTATGTAAAAGAATTTGCCCTTTGTAGCAAATTGTTTTTTTACATTTTGGCAGAAAAAAAACTCTGACCAGGAAGCTGCCAAATCTTAGCAGGAGGATTATCCCCCCGGCTCAACAAACACATACTTGCTAACACGCCCCGTTTTTTGCTGAACTCTCCATTTTCAACCTTTTCTCCTGCTGTGCTCCCGATTTGTAATTTCTTCAGTTAATCTTCTGATTTCACAGTGATTCAAGTCAAATGGACTTTTTCCAGTTTCTTGGTGGGATGTGTGTTGTGGTACCTGGTGATCCAACCCAGAGGCAGAGGTGAGCGTGTGGAAAAACGATCCTTCCCGATGTGCATCTCGGCACTGTGCTCCAGTTTGCTGCTGAAAATGGCTGAAACAGGTCCCAAGAAGAAAAATATGCTTCTAAATTTCACTTTTGAGTACATATTGTCATTTTGTACTACTTTTCTCTTTATTTGTTTTACTGTAAGCTATGAATTTGATGTCATTGTACATCCACATCCTTGTATTTATTCTGTTCTTTTTGTGGTGTAGGGTTTTATGGGGGCGCGGGTGTCGATACACCAGAAAATCTCCCTCTTTTTAACAACCTAATGTTGACAGGCATGCAGACACACAAACCATTCTGAAAGCCTCAGCACACATGGAGGACGTTGAGATGGCAGCAGAGTGATAATGCAAGTGTCAGATTATAATGACTGTGTTGAAGCGAGATAGCAGCGGATGAAGAATGAGGCAACTGCCGGAAAAAAATAAAATTAGAAATTGATGTAGAATTAAAGTTACACAAGGTGTGGCAAACATTTACTGAGCTGTGTTAGTTGATGGATTTAGAAATGTAAAACCCGGCGTAGAAATGAGAGAACAGAGAGTAAAAATAAAGCTTTTTGTTTATTTTTAAGCTCACACCTTTTTCTCTCTTCCCTTCCTTTCCATCTGTAAGTGCCCCCTCCAGTTGTGTTGCATTTTCAGTGTCGGATGAAAGTGTCCACTAACACCACACTCAAAACTGGAGAGATTTCAGCATCCCGGTATTATTAAGTGTGCTTCATTTTGTCCATTTTCAGCGTGCATCTACTACTATGTGATACTCCAAATGTGTGTAGTAAGCCACTGTTATGGAAATAAAGACAAATATGGTGCACACACACACACACACACAGCCATAAACAGTGCAGGGATCCCTGACATTTCTGCAATCACAGTCCTTGTGTTCTCCGAGTTAGCCTCGCAGCCTCTCGGTTCAGGCAGCATTTGATAAACTTCCCTTGACGCCTCGTATGATTAATGATGGTTAACAGAATTGAATTAAGGTTAAGAAAGACATGGCTGCGGCAGGAGGGGCGGTCAGAGGGGAGAGAGGGGGCAGCGCTGGGTTGAAGGTAGCAAGTGCGGTAAATAACTTCTTTAGAGGAAATATACAGCAGCCCCTCCTCTGCGCCCTCTCCGCCATGCCAAGTAATTACTCGCCCCGGCCTCCTGTAATAATTCCTATTACAAGCAGAACGGAAGAGTCGGTAACTCAGCACGCAGGACAAGGTGAAGGCAAGGCCACGGAGCAGCGGATCAATATTTCATTTACTCACCCCGCTTCGCCATCCCGGGCCTGGATCAAATTCACCAACAGAGGCGGACGGAGGGAGAGAGAGAGAGAGAAAAGGAGAAAGAGGGAAGGAAGAAGAAAAGAAAAGAAACAAGGTCCATTGAAAACAACGACACAAGGCCTCTAATTTCCTCTGGGTTTTGGGAGGAGGAGGAGGGAGGGAAGCACAGGCTCTGGAGATGGTGCTGGTGGAGGTCAGGTGTATGTATGTGTGTGTGTGTGTTTGTGTGTGTACGTAAACGTATAGAGATGCTCCCACAAGGTCGTCAATCACACACAATCATCGTAGAAGGAAAACGAGGGAAAAGAAGACACTTTTGCTCACTGAAAAGCACTCAAGAATGCTTTTGTCCTTGAATTTAAAAACTTTTTTTTTTTTTATTACGCATTAAAATGAAAAAGCTTGGAAAAGGTTCATGTTAAGTTTCCACGTCAAATATTATGCTGTGAAAAAACTAAAATAGCTAACAGATGTAGCTCGTGCGTCAGTCTTCACTTTTTCCTCCTCGCTCCTGGAAGATGAGTCGTCTCCAGCATCTTCCTCAGAGCTCTGTCCCCTAAATAAAGCTGTTTTCTGCAGAACTCAGATGTCAGTTTACACGTACTCAACCAGAGTGTCCGTTTGATACTCCTGCAATAGCTGTCCACTCTACATTGATTATCACTGAGAGAGCGGTCATTGTGGCAGCAGGCAGCAAATCAGCAGTTTACCCGGTCGGATTAACCTGCTTTTGAGACCAGATCCACCTCTGGAGTCGTCCTCAAAGACATTCTGAAAGCTTGTAATGAGAGAGGTTGAGGTTAGACCACATCCTTCTCCCTTATACTTTCCTTTAAGTACCTTTAAAGCGGCAATAATCAATACTTTTATTTATTATTTACTGTAACAATGGGTCAGCTGTGTGTAATGTGAAAGGGGGTTGCTTAAAGCGCACAGGAGACCAAAAACAGAGCTTAAAGAAGAGTGAATATTGGACATACATTCAGATTTGTAGATATCATACGTATCATATCAACATTTATGTATCATATCATGTTCAGATTAAAAGTATATGAGCTGAATTTCATGTCGTGAGGTGGAGTGACAGCTGGGCGAGAAGGCTGCCGAAAGAAAAGTGTTCAAGATGGTGTTACATGGATATTTTTGACCAGACGTTCCAGAACCAGAAAAGATGAAAACATGATGTTTTCCTTAACCAAGTGTTTTTTGTGCGTAAATGTGTGTTTCCTACATTTCTCTTCAAACACCAGACACGTTTGTTTGATCATCCTATACAAATTTTTTCATTGGTGTTTTGAAAGAACTTGAAATATTTTTTTGTGGATTTGAACATTACATGAGTTAGTATTTATGGAATTTATCCAGGACAGTTTTGGCTAAATAGTGACATTTCGAGGAACCCAACCCCCCACATTCTCCATTCTTAGCTTTCTTTTGGCCAAATTATGAGTCGGACAACGTCTCCAGGCTGTTCATGTTAACTTGAAAGATGAGAAATATCACGATCACATCAAATTTACCAGATATATGAAGTAGAAAGGCCACTTTATACTGTGGGATGATCTCCTGAATTACAATGGATTGCCCTGATATTTGTCTCTGAGACTTCTGTCTCTCTTTCTCCTCTCTTTAAGAGTTAAGTAAGAAAATGTTCAGTATATTTTGGATGAACCGACAAGTCTCTCCAGAAAACTAGGTCTTATTCCAGAAAATAACACATTTTTGTGTTCAAAATTATTTTAGCAAACATGATTTAGTTATTTTAACCAAAATCACAACCTTTAATAGCCCTAACCAAGTTGTTGTTTTTTTGTTGTTGTTTGTTTTTTTTGCCTAAACCCTTTTTGAATCAGTGTTTGAAACTGTTGTGGAAAACAATCAGATCAGAAAACAAAAGCACGTCGTTCTAGAAAGCATGAACAAGTGACATTTTTTGTCATTTTTATTTGGAGGTCTTTTTGGAACTGAAAAAAATAAAATACCACGTGTTTGTGTTTTGAAATGCACCTCTGATCTAAGATCTAAATCAGAATTGCGCTTTGTGCCCTGCAGTGTGACCACAGCGGTGTAATAATATTCCAGACGGACTCGCTTCCTCTCCAAAACCAAAGCAACATGTCTTTCGCTGCACAGCTGACGGGGCTTGGATCAATAAGAGAGAACACTCCTGACTTCCCTCGGTCTTCTCTCGCAATCGTTTCAGTCCTGTCCGAACCACAAAGGTCAGATTACCTGAAGAGAGGACAGGAGAGAGAGAGAGAGAGGCAGCTCATGCATTAAAGACTGAGGAGAGTTATGGGGTTTGGGGGTGAAGCAGGTGGAGGAGTGAATTTAATAAATAACAAATTCCCCTCAGCTCCACAGAGCCATGCTTTGTGTTTAATTGCGCCGTATTGATTTTTCTCTCTCTCTTTCTTTTCGTTCTTGGGTCGGGCATTGCTCTCATTTTGGAACAATCAGGTGGCCAAGGTGGACCTTGGAGTCGAATGTCATTTATTCTCCCTCCTCCTCCTCCTTCTCCCCCTTCTCCCCCTTCTTCACCTTTCTCTTGATGCCTTTTGTGTTTCACGCTTTCTGCAGCTTCTCAACTGTCAAGGTTATCTCAAAATGGCTTTGAACATTTTCCGGCTGTTTGTGAAGGATTTTGATAAATACGAGAGATTGCATCCACAGCCGTAAGTGGTCTTTCTACTCACAGGCATATTGTATTCTTCATACTCCTGAAGATGGATTGAATAGGGAAAGAATAAGGCTGCAGGATCTTAAGATGTAAGACAATAATTCACTGAGGCTGTGTGCTGTGGAAGTTGAATGCCCTGCTGTTCTTTACAAACCACATTACACTTCGACCTTTGTCACAGACATGTCACTCAAGAGACAAAGACACAGTCTTTAATTACATCTTACACAATACTTTAGCTCATGTTCCCAAAGTGTTTATTATCATAATTTCTTTGTCCTTTCCCTTCTTCGGCATCATCGCTCATGTTAATCAAAGTGTCAGAAAGTTTGGGAAAATGCTTAAAAGGTGACATAAAGCTCAACAAGGGCACGAAACACAAAATAACAAGAAAATCCATCATGAAAAATAATAAAATTCAGTTGATCTAACTCGGTGTGTCAGCAGCCCTCACCTTTAAATAAGAGCGGGTGGTAAATTAGGTGTTTTGAGCCGATGGGGGTTCAAGTTAAATGCCATGAATAACGCTACAGTAGCACAACCTCTGGTTTGATGAATCAGGCAGAAAATCATACGTGTCAACAGTGTCAGCACACTGCTCTGAGGCTCGTCGGCGGACGGAGGTGTATATTTTCATCTAAAAGGAAAGCAATTTGCAGGGATCCTCCCCTTTAAAAGCTGACTTGACATTTCCTACCATTACGAGCACAATGTGCTCTATTATAGAATGAATGGCAATTAAGCGCATGTGAAAATGTCAGGTGAATTACAGCTCACTGAGGTGAACCTGGTGACACGCGGTCACCATCACCCACCACATCATTGCCTCGTCTCTGTCGCCTTGAGCTGACTGATGAAGGGAAGTTTTTAAGTCAAGAAAAATAAACTTTTGGATTTAAAAACACTACAGTAAGCTTGTGTTCGGACCAATGGTGGAAAAGTACTGCGCCTTTTTCATGACTCTGAGAAACAACTCCAAATGGCTCAACTTTATCAGTCACACAAACACTGGAGAAACATTAGGAAGCCATCCATTGTGAATTGAATCTTAAAAAAGCAGGCTGGGAGCACTTGCTGTTGCTCCAAATCTCCAAAGTCTCCAATGCCTCATAAGTAACTTGCTAACAGTTCAACTCAGCGTACTAAGGTTTGGACTCAAGAGCACAACTCATAAGTGGATAAGGCAGGTAGGTTAAAACCAAAGTTTCTGGGTCAAGAAGCAGACAGAGGTCAGGAACAGGCAGGCAATCAAAAGAGGATCCAAGCCCAAAGGGGCAGCTAGGCTCTAAAAGGCTCTAAAGAGAAGGCAGGTATCAAATACAGGGCAGGCAGGAAATAGACAAAAAGGCTTGAATGGTAGCAGGATAGGTAAGCAGTAGGTATAAAAGAACAGGTGTGTGAGACTGATTGAGGAAATGCAAGCAGGTGTGCAGGTGAGTGTGGGGAGTTGTAGAAAACACTAAGGGTTTCCACCGGTTGGGTGGAGAATGACAGGACTGGAATGACAGCCAGTGAGCTGGCAGATAAACAGCTGGGAAAAAATATTTTTAAAAAATGAAAATTGACTAATGCTGTGCAAAAGTAAACGCTTAAACCAACGCTATGAAGTTGGAGCTGCTTTTTAGCTCAGCATTAAGACCAAAGGCAAGAGAAACAGCTAGCATATATATATACCCCCTGCCAAATCCAGCCTCTGGAGGCCAGGCCTCACAGTTTACTGAAAGTTTACAGAAACAAAATTTTTATAACCTTATTCACTGGTTTGGGTGGTTTGGATCATATTTTACAGAGAAAAAAAGACTTCACCCTTGTCAACAAAAAGCCACCTCGGTACGGTATTCCCTGTCGTCAAACTCCGTCCTCTCAGTGCTGTGTTGTTCTTTCCAGGTCTGACTGTTTTCACTGTGAGCTGCCAATCTTGGCAGAGCAAGGATGTTATATTTAATCTGGACACAGTGTTGGAGGCAGAGCCCCATTCATTCCTATGCAGGCTGCTCAGTGGAGTTTTTGAGCCCAAACAGGCTCGACTTCATGTGTAAGAAAATACCCGGATCTTCCATGTTTTGGGGACCATATAGCGTGAGCACTAGAGACTTCTGCCGACTGAACCGGTTAACTTCCAGTTTAGCGCTAACTTGAATGGGGATGAAATGATTTAACCGTGCAGCTTTTTTAGACTTTCCATGTAGACTTTCCAATTGGACCACATGGCTTTAATCTGACAGTGAATCGAGTAATTTCCCGGGGGTTGTGACGCTCAAAAACATTTATTCACTGTTTTATATACGCTTCTTTCACAATGTAAGCTTACATGAAAAATTATTTTTGGGCCGCAGTGCATTTGGCCATAACAAAAACTGGCTTCAAAGCCTGACGCTCTTCCTGGGGGCTTGGGGCAGAGTCGGTGGACTGCTAGCGCAATGGCATAGGGGCGTAACGCACATTCAGCGCTATTGGATATGTAACACCAATCAATATCCGTGACAAATACTCTATTTGCCTGTTCTTACAGGAAACATGTAATTATACCCAAGCAAATAGCACTCTACTAGCCGTTTCATGGGAACATTAAGCTCACAAATTTGTTGTTGGTCTGTCTGGGTTGTTTAATTTATGCACTAATAAAAATGTAAGAAAGTCAGGTTAAGTTTTTAGCTTACTGGCTCAGTGGATATAAAGCATGCACACATTAGAGTATCAATCTTACCATGAAACTCTGCTCAAGAAGCAAAGCCCAGAACTACAGCTTTAACATAACTTGATGTTGGTTTTCAGTCTACATCTAAATTGTAGTTAAATGTAGGAAGGAACCTCTGAGAGAGACACCTCTCTCTAAACCCCCAAACTATCTGCATGGAGAGATAGCACCAGGTAACTTACAAAAGAGAGTTCGAGGCTATAAAGAGATCACAAAAAACAAACATTTGTATCTCTATGAGATTTACCCTCTCATCTTCACAGCCTCACACTCCAAATCCGCTGGAGCTGTGACAGGGAAGAATCACATGGACACTGGCGTCCTTCTGCCGCTGGATAAAGTTTTCCAGTCTTAGCAACAGTAACCAAGAGGAGTGTGGAAGTGTTGAGAGAGAGACTCGCTGCTGTTCGTCTGCTCAGATCGTCTCCCCTGTGTTTGCTGCAGCTTCCTTTGTTCAGTCGTGCACATTACATTGGTCAGGTTCACATGTGCACAATAATGTGACAATTGCCAGCACCGTCTTTAACTATCGTCACAATTCACATCAAGATCTAGTTTCACACCAAAAAACATTTTTTTGTGAAACAGTTTTGTGGAATTCATAATGATAATGTCCTCTATTACTTTTAAAAAACGAGTGAAAAGTCAAATGCCAACATTTTTGATTAATAAACTAAAACCAGAAGACAGTGTACAGTAAAACAATAATTTAAAAGAAAAATGTAATTAAGTAACAAAAGGCTGTAAAGACTCACATGGGTCATCTTTTACCGTTAGTTAATCCCGTTACAGTGAGTAATTGACTGATGAAACACACACACACATGCACACACACTCTGTGCCATATCATCATTCCTAAAAATAGGCGATGCCTTCATCCGCACCCCCTTACCTCATACTAAGTCACTAATCATCATCGACAGATTTCCAATGCAATCTCCTCGAGGTCACGCCTCTTTAATTATCCAAACAGGTCAGAGGTCACAGACACTTATCATGTGCCGAGGGGTCAAAGGTCAGCCAGCGGGGTCGCAGAGGTCAAGGCAGTAGCAGGGAACAGGGAGATTCAGGCAGCAGATCCTGCTGCTTACTAACCAGACGTGATTAGTGTCGGCCATCAGGGAGTTGATCACTGGCTGTGACCAGCCCTGCAAGGCCTGATGGGTGATTCAATCCAAGGTGGAGGGTGCATCTACTGAGAAAATGAAACTCTCTCACCCAACAACTGATGGGTGAGAGAAATTACTATGAAAAGAGAGGCGTCCTTTTATCTTCTCTGATGTTAAACAACACAGATCTCTGCACTGTGCAAATAATGTCCAACTCATTCAAAAATACAATATAATAAATTCATAACAATAAATAATTAAATGTATAATCACATAATTACATTGGGCAGTGAGTTAACTAAGGATTTAATAATAATGACATTGACATAATGTCATATGTAAGAGTATGAACGAAAAAAATCAATATCAACAATGTGTAAAGGCAGACAGCATGAAGTCAGAATCTATTTATATAATTATTAAATGATATCACATGTTGTTACACAGTTACTACATTCAGGAAAGGAATGAGTACATATAGTTGACATTAATGACAAAAAAGCTCCTCAGAAAAAGTCTAAGGACTCTGAATTGAAAATAGATTTTTTTGTGTGATCTTAAAACTGTCAACTACACAAACACAATGTGACTGAGGGTATGTCTGTCTGGATGCACATCCTACAGTCATGGAAAAAATTATTAGACCACCCTTGTTTTCTTCAATTTCTTGTTCATTTTAATGCCTGGTTCAACTAAAGGTACATTTGTTTGGACAAATATAATGATAACAACAAAAATAGCTCGTAAGAGTTTAATTTAAGAGCTGATATCTAGCCATTTTCCATGGTTTTCTTGATAGTAACCAAAATCACTTAAGTTCTTACATCAATAGTTATGGCACTGTACTGCCAAAAACACTGCTTTTAAGCATTCCATGTTTTCTTTTCTGTTTGCTTTAAACACATGATACACACAGGAGTTAGTACTTGATTGCGTAACCATTGTTTTTGATGACTGAAGCCATGCGTCTTGGCATGCTCTCCACCAGCTTCTGACATTGTTCTGCTGTCACAGCAGCCCATTCCTGTTGCACAAATTCAAACAAATTTGCTTTGTTTTTGGGCTTGTGGTTCTCCATTTTGAGTTTGATGATTTTCCATAGGTTTTCAACTGGATTCAGATCTGGTGATTGAGCAGGCCAAGGCATGGTGCGAATGTTGTGGTTCTCCATCCAGGCCATAACTGACCTTGCTGTGTGGCAAGGGGCATTGTCTTGTTGGAAAATCCAGTCATTCGAGGCAGGAAAGAGTTTTCCAGCTGATGGAAGAAGACTGTTTTCAAGATTAGCCCTGTACATGACCTGGTTCATTCGCCCTTCACACAATTGCATTTGCCCTGTTCCACTCATACTG
This sequence comes from Pagrus major, assembly GCF_040436345.1. Lineage (NCBI taxonomy): Eukaryota > Metazoa > Chordata > Actinopteri > Spariformes > Sparidae > Pagrus > Pagrus major. The sequence continues at coordinate 16,446,318 of NC_133218.1, read as the reverse complement.
AAACAACCCCAGATCATCACTGATCCACCCCCATGTTTTACTGTAGGGGCAAGACAGTCTGGTTTGTAGGCTTCTCCAGGCCTCCTCCTAACCAGTAAGTTAGCTGGAGTGGGCATCAACTCAAAACTGGATTCATCACTGAAGAGAATCTTAGCCCAATCATCAACAGTCCAATCCTTGTGATCCCTAGCAAAGAGTAACCGGGCCTTCCTGTGCCTTTCGTTGATGAAGGGCTTCTTCTGTGCTCTGTGTGACTTCAGACCAGCTTCAACAAGTCGGTTTCGAACTGTCCTTGCTGAACAAGTCACATTTCTCGACAGTGCCCACTCATTTTTAAGGTCCCTGGAGGTCTGACGACGATTCCTGACACAGGAACGGACGAGTGCACGGTCATCTCGTGGGGTAGAGAGACGTTTCCTGCCGCGGCCAGGTAGCAATTTGGTAGTGCCGTGTTCGGCTTGTTTTTTCTTGTTGTAATGAACAGCTGTCTTGGAGATCTTTAGTTTTTTTGCTACCTGTCTCTCACTCATGCCAATTTCCAGCAGTGCCAAGATGGCTGCCTTTGTGGCTTCACATAATTCTTTTGTTTTAGGCATTATGTGAGAGCTGACAACTTCTGAGTTGTGCTATGGCTTGAATGTAAGCAGGAAACCACTCTAAGCCTTTGCATGTGCAGTGCTGCTTATGACATGAAATGGCCTCTTATATACCCTGGGAATACAATTAAGAATGTCAAATAGGACATAAAGTATTATGTGATCAGCTGCATTTTTTGTCGTGTTCATTGTATTATACCTTTAGTGGTACCAGGTATTAAAATGAACAAGAAATTGAAGAAAACAAGGGTGGTCTAATAATTTTTTCCATGACTGTATGTTTACAAGCAATTGATCATGAAAAAGCAATAAGCAGTAATGAAATGATTACTGTGACTTGTGTTTTAAACTTCATATTTTGGTGTATTCTATTTAATAAATGGTCCATGATGAAGTTCTTGTGTACTAAACCTGATAACCACTTCTACTGTACCTGAAAAGTGCTAAATAATGTTCAGGCACATCAAATCCAGCAGCCTGGTCAGTGGCCTATGCTTCAAAGTCTGACACCGTAGATACCCTTCTAGCGTCACTTATTAAAGTGCTGTTCTAGTGCAGTCTAAGCGTCAAGAGGAGTTGCAGCCCGCATCCGATTCAAGACGATGGTACTGGCCTTCAAGGCCGTCAACAGAACTGCACCCATCTACCTCCAAACACTGGTCAGACCACACGCCCCAGCACTTCGCTCCACTACATCAGCTGGCCGGCTGGTACCGCCATCGCTGAGAGCAAACAAAGGTCGCTCAGCGAAGTCACGACTCTTCTTTGTTCTGGCGCCTCAGTGGTGGAACGAACTCCCGACCAATGTCAGGACAGCAGAGTCGCTCGCCATCTTCCGCTAAAGACTCAAGACTCACTTGTTCAGACTTCACCTCGACCCCGCATAGCATGACTCCTCCCTTGTCTCGTTCAACGGTCACCATGTTGGTGTTGGTGACGTGTGGAGCAAGACAATGTAGTTAACTGAGCGGTTTAACACAAAACTACATGATATTTTACGACAGTCTGTGACTTTCTTGACTTGAAAAACTATCTTTTAAATTGACAAACATCATATGTGTGATTCATGGCACAACTTAAGCGGGATCAAAAATTGGCTCTCTCCATCCACTACAATACAAAGTTACCTTACACAAAAGGTCCCATGAGGTTCGCGGGAAGGGGCGTGGCTTTTGCGCTCTATGGTATGTATTAGTGCTTGATCGCGTAGCCATGTTCATAACTGGTGCTAGGGGGTTAGGTAGAGCGCTACAGTTTGAAGCTTACGGCCGCTGACCAAGCTGCCGAATTTGACGAGTTGGGAGTGAGAACGTTTTTGATTAATTACAATTAGTTACAATTTAAAGTGCGTTAAAGTTGTTAAAGATGTTTTGATTTAAAATGATTTTATTGTGAATGAAGTTGAAGACCTTGAACTGCTCCGTCATGCTGTCACAATCGCTCCATATATTAACTTTTAAGTAATACAAGCGAGAACAGGTTAACTGGAGACAATGCACCTTACCAAGGCAACTTTTTCAAGACATTTTGATAGTTCACAGTAGAAAATCGCTTGTGTAAAACTTCCATTTAGCTGCTTGAGGTCAGGGTCCTGGTATTGTTCATGCTACCTCACTGTCACACTGTCATGGCTTACTGGGACACTTGAATAGAACAGTGCCATTGTTGATGTTATGAGAAATATCTGTGCTTTTCCTACTATGTCAAAATGTCCGCTGTGAAAAAGGCTTTTGAGAAGACTTTGAAAAAGCCTCTACATGTTCAGACTGCAGCGACTGTGGCCCAAAACAGGGTTTTTTAAAAGCACATCACGTCTCAACTCACCAGTTTTGGTTTCTGTATGTCTCTACGGAGTTACAGCACAACATCGCTTGATAAGGCAATAAGTAATTACATTTGCAGAGATATTAATTGACATTTTCATTTGGAGGCATCCGTCGGTGGCAGCGTCAACAGTAAAAAGCTAAAAATGATTCCAAGTGATACCGGCTGTTCAACCGCTTAGCCTCAAATCTATTCTGCCTCTCGCACACACACACACACACACACACACACACACACACACACACACACACGCATGCAAACACACAGTTTTAATTGACTTTGCTGTGATTTAATTACCTTCGGTAACAACCTGTCTCAGCTTGAATTTACACCACCCACCTTCCCATCCCAACTTAACCCCATTACATTTCCCACTTGAAAACACACTCACACACACAAACTCACACACACACACACACACACACACAGATGCCCACTAACATGCAGTGATCAAAGCAGACAAAGACGACAGGTAGAAGCACAGCAGCCAATCCCAACCGAGCAACAGTGGGTGACCTTGCTGAGCTGCAGCTGATTGGTGGTGTCAGAGCTGTCAGTCATGTCTCGAACATGTTGACAGGAGACAGACAAAGGAGCATGTGTGTGCGCGTGTGTGTGTGAGCGGAGTGGATAGAGAAAGACTGAGTTTTTTAAAAAGAAAGAAAGAAAGAGAGTGAGACATAAAGAAAAGAGATACAAGTCAAACCAATATTGTGAGAAAGACTTTTTTAAAGCCTCATTGTGTCCAACTCTTATCAGCATTTGAATTTACATGATCCCACATACTTTAGTTTCAATGTCAGAATAATTTGCCTTTCGTCTTAATCGGCTCGTACATACATCTCGTATATCCGCTCACGGTGAACATATAATAGTTATTCATACACACGCACTTACACAACACACACTTATACCCGAGCAGAAAACAGTGTGTATCTTTCAGTCTCCCTTTTAAGCGGTTGACGGGGCCAAACAGACCAAAATGTAAGCAGGCAATTATTAGTGTATGTTTCTTTATTCCGCCTGCCATCAGAGAGATTATGGGAATAATCGGCTTAATGAGCTTCAAACTAAAGATGGGATCCAGATTCCCCAGGGGGGTGAGGCTATTGTACGAAGGCCACAGCCTACACATCGCTGCTATGTCAAACAGCCCCGCTGCTCGAATATCATTTGCTGCAATACCAATCATTGCAGCACTCTTTGTAGTGTGTGTGTGTGTGTGTGTGTGTGTGTGAGAGAGAGAGAGAGAGAGAGAGAGAGAGAGAGAGAGAGAGAGAGAGAGAGAGATGCATATTTGGTCCTTGGAGGTAAAAATCTGCTGCTAACAGAGAATTCCTGTGGTTTCGACCATCATTATAGACATCAGCGCATGTTTGTGAATGCGGTACACAAAAGTCAAGTTACTGTAAGTAAACTTCAGCTGTGTTCTGTGCAGATTTTAGGAATAGTCCAACTTTTAAACATGTAAAAACTTAAAGCATTTCAGTGTATGTGCATTTGTACATAGATCCAATATCGCCATGTTGGTGTTGTTCCTGGAACATCATAATTAAAGTTGCCGCTGCATTTGAAGACTGAATGCGTCACAGCGGCGCGACAAGGCCGTTCCATTTCGAAGGCTCCTTCAGATGTGGACGAGGATTGCAGCCTTTGCTTCCTGGGCATTTCCTTTGTGGCCCACCGTATCCCAAGATTCAATGCGCGCTGATGTTGGGTGGATTTGTTTTCCCAAAAGACAACTACAGTGGACACACGGAGCGAAGGAGCAACTGAATACACTGTTAAATGTAAGTATTGGGATTCAAGTCACTCAAATAGCTAACGATACAATCATTTGAAAAATCAAGGGACCCCAGTACTGTCAAGTTTACTAGGCAACAGGTGCTTCATGATGATTAAGGTTGGGCTGGTGACGTATAAAGGGAATTCCCGTTGACCAGGCTCATTTAACAACTCTGAGTTCAGCCTTCATTGTCTTCCTTTGAAGGATGCAGCCCCCCAATAGAGACACAGCTGTAGTTTCACAGGGATTCACAGGAAACGGCGTATACTGGACATGATGCAGAAGACAAAAGTTGCCGTCATGTGTCCCTTTCAACAAAACTTTAGGACCTGTACTGCGCAAAACCAGACGTCCCCCTTAACAGGACTGAATTCTCAAGGATAAAGAAAAAACAACTTCTGGTGATCCCAACCTAATCACCCGAGTGAATGCTGTCACAACGCTGTGCTTATGGTCTGGTTCGATTAAGACAAAAACCACTTGGTTTGGGTGAGGACAAGATCTCGTTTTTGCTTAAAATACCTTGTTTTGTCACCACATACTGGGCTGGAAAATGTCCCGACAACTCGCCAAAAATATCCAGTGGTTTCATGCTTATAAATGTTGAAACACAGTCTCGAACAGTGGTCTCTGGCTTGGCAGACGTGAGTTTGAACGCAACCACTATGCCCTACATCTCTGGAAGTAAACGTCACAACTCACAACAGAGATGAGAAAGAAGCGAGATGTCTCACTCCTTCACTACTTCCATCACAGGATCATGAAAGACACACTGTTAAAAACATTAATTTTGGTGAAAGATTATACAAGGCTTACTGAAACACTTGAATAGAACAGAGCCATTGATAAAATTATAAATTACAGCTGTGATTTTTTGTCTACCACAACATTGAAGTGAACAAAACTGGGCTGAATACGGTCTTAACACCAAAATAAAAAAGGAAGAACAGCGACTGTTGTCTTCATCTGCTGCAGATGGTTTGCAAGTTCAGCTATTCACATCCCAGAGCGCGGATGGAAATGATGAAAATGACTGGTGGTGTTACTGCTTCCTGTGCTGCTGGCCAGTGTGATCTCCACCTCTGCTGACAGAGCTGTCAGGAGCTCAGCAGCTGCATCCCGGCACAGTGCTCTGCAGTACATTGACATTTTATCACCGCAACTAGGATTACAGTGGACCTTTTATTCCCTTTGATAGTGTGACAGCCTTGTGACATTTTCACTTCACAGCCCCAGAGATGCCAGCGAAGGCACCAAACATGAGTCTCGTGGGTAAAAAAAGAAAAAGAGACTTGCCAGATTTGAGAATGAAGGAGGTTTTGGTGCCACTTGCTCTTTACTCGGGGAAAAAAGCTTTCTCTGTTTGCAATTTAGAAGCTTTTTGGGTTTGTATGGCCGTCGAAAAAGTGAGGGAAAATCTCTTATTGAGGCAGAAAATGATGAGGCAGTGTGAAGGAAAGGTGAGTGGAATAATTACAGCATTTTTACTGTAAAATAACTTCTGGATCAGACTTAAAAACTATAGATTCATATATATAATGCTGCAAAAGGAGTCGGGCAATCCAGTTTTAAAGGACACTTTCTTCCCGTAAGGAATCTTTTATATGGAAACAGTTTTAAACTGAAGTTGTTTCTCTTCACTGGAACTTGTGACGGACATGTTTTCTTTTTTTGTTCTTGTTATACAGAATACATTCAAACCAAATGATGCAAAAGCGCATTCATTTCTTGTTAATTTTGTTTCTAAAATAATGATGGATCTGCAATTATTTCATGTTAACCAGCACATCTTTCTCACCTCTCACATGACAGAAGAAACTCCAACATATTTGGAGCATGCAGAAGGGAGGAGTTAATGGGGGTGTGGAGGGTGTAATGCTATTTTTAGTCTGATGGGGAACATATGAACCCAGCTGCGGGTTGTCTGCTCTTGTAAAAGAGGTGAGAGGCTGTTTAATAGTGTGACTCTTACAGCCATGAGGTCATCATCTGGAGACGGAGAGGAAGAGGAAGGGTGAGTGGGTGGGACCTGACAGGGCCACGTGGCCAAAGATAAGACAGAGTGAGATCAATATGACTGAATTGAATGAGACACTAAAGCATGTATAGCACTTAATTTAGGATGAATAATTCAGAACTAGAAAACAACTTAGTGTTACCCTGTTTCTTGGTCTGTAGTGCTTCTGGGCTGTGGGCAATAAGTGGGCTACAATTTGTATTTGATTACGTTTCTTTAATATTCTTTTAATCAGTGATTTTCTTGTGTTTCACCTCTACCTGTCCCTCCTGAAACAATGGCTATAAGGAACTAATATTCACTCTTAGACAAGGGTTAAATTAAATACAACTTCAATGTTATACATAAACATTGAAACAATATACAAATACAATCCAAGTCCAAAACAATGCTGAGAAATCATTCCTACTGAAATATATAGAATTTACCCCAGTACTGTTCAGCTTTTACTCCATTTTATAATATTATTATTTTACAATTATTATTTTATTTTTTTCAGCATTAAACAGCACAGCAGTGCAGGTTTTGCATCAAAACCATTATGTAGTGAGACATTTATGACCTACACTAGCTAATCACCTGTTTTGTCATAGGTCAAAGGTCAGAGGGACTTCAGTGCAGCCTACTTCAATAGTCCTGGTGATGTCATCTGACCCTCTGACCTGCCCAGTGTTTTAGAGCTCTAATTAGCAATTGACCTCGTCTCCTCCCACGTCAACCCTTACACCCAACATGACCCTGCGGACCTCAGCGAGGTCACGTGCCTGTTGACATCAGCAATCATCACTCTTCTCTGTCGCTATTTGCATGTCTCCGACTGGTAGACGACGTCTGTGTTTTTTCCAAAAAGTCCTGTAATCATATCAGAATCTAACAAACGTAAATCCAAAAAGACAACAAGACCTTCATCTTTTATTTATCAACAGCATTTAACTTTTTTAATTTGTTTAAAATGTTCTGATTTAGTTATTTTTCCAAAGATAACACGAAGAAAATAAGTCTGATTGCTGATAGTTCAAAAATCAAAGGCCTTTAAATCATTTTTTAATCCTGAAGATTTCAGTTAATTCAGTGATACCTGTGGTAACCATGGTAACAGCACTATACAACAGTAAACACTCTTTGACAGAATAGCAACTGGTGCTGTTGTTTATAGTGAAGCTAAACAAACTCATATTGTATTATTAAAGGCATCGTGTCTGATTTCATGCTTTGCCTGGTGAAAGCAGATTTTCTACATAACATTAGGACACAGTACCGTAGGTTACCCTGCTGAGAAGTTAGAGGTTTGCAACCTGACATCTGTAAATCTGTATATAATCAATAATATATTAATATGTGAAACAGATAAAGGTCCCACCGTGTTTTGCCAGCTGAAGCAGCTGTAGGAAATGTTCCGTTTGCATGAGCAGTGACCTAATACTGCCCTGCTGCTGTGTAATAAACGATTAAAAGATTAAAAGAAAGATTAAAAAAAAATTTTTTTTCGTTTTGTGCACACAGACTTTTAAAACTATCAACATCGGTATCAGTACTTGAAAACGCTCCCTGTAATATGGTATCAGAGTAAAAACCAAAACCAGCGGTGTTGCCCATATATAGCACGAAGTAGAGAAACAGGTTTTAAAGCAACATTATGTAACTTTTTTACCTTAAAATAACAGCTTCAAAATTATTTGTGATGGTACAGTGTCTTGTAATAGGGTGAATGATGTCACTGTCACAGGCTCAGCAGCCTCTATAGCAGGGGTGCCCAAACTTTTTTCCCTTGGAGGGTCGAATTTCAAACTTAATGGTGGGCCACGGGCCGAAAGCAACAATTGTTGTATTGTTTTGTTATGATGCAAAGATTGGAACTCGGATCCGACATTCCCTTAATGGACCAACTTGTCATGTTTCTGGTTCTGCATTTGTGGTTTCCTATTTTATTTTGTAATTTTGCCTTCATGTGTCATGTGTTGCTTTTAATTTTCTCCTATTGGGTAATTTTCCCGCCTATTTTCTTGCTGTCCACACCTGTTCTGCATCTCCCTCTCATCAGCCCTGCTCTATAGACATCATGACAGAGGTGAAGAATGAGAGGCAAGTGAGTAAATCTCAGACTGCCTTTTTTTTCTTTCACTTTGACTCTTGAAAAAACAATCACTCACTGTAAGAGTCAGAAAACACTTGGTCATGTCCTTGACTCATCAGGTTCTTCAGTTCAGGTTAATTTATCTCCAAGAATCATGGAAACGTATTGCTTAATAAGCTTGATACATTTTTTACAAATCAAAGCCAGCACATAGCACACTTTCACTGTGGAGTTATGAACATTTGTTTTTCCAAAGTCTGAACACAGGAAGTAAGTTTTACCCCTCCACCATCCAGCGAGACATAACTTGTCAAAGGCGAGTCTGTTTCCCCTTCGTCCTCCATCAGACAGAAAGATAGCGAAGGACTGACAGTGAGCTGTGTGTATGTAAGATGATAGTCTGGTATTCAGTTAGAGGAGGTGGACAGATGGGTCATCCATCCACACCCTGACATTACAGACAGAGATAACAACAGAGGGGAAACGTTGGATTAGAGTGACTAACTCTGTTTCATGAAATAGAACTTCTGTCTGGCTGTCGAGAGTTTTTAAGGCGGGGGATGTAGTGGAGGGTAATAATATCAACCTCCAACGGTCGATAAAGTAATTTAAAATGAAACTCATACCACCTCTACGTCATATGAAGTATTAAAATGGTCTAAGCTGAAGTATATTAGAGTATGTTAAAGGAAAAGAAACCTGTTTTCTCAGTCAGCTTCTTACTACGAGTTTGACTCGATCACAAATGTTTCTGTCAAAGTTACAACAGTTTTTATTATCTCACATGAAAGATTTATGTGAACTTGTCTTGTGTCTGCAGTTGAGGAGTCTCCAGCTACAGCTCTAGTTCAATTGTTTTAAAAACTTCTCTCCTGAACCTGGCACATGTAGATGCCACAGTCTCTCTAATCTGGATAAGGTCACTCATTCAAACTGGTTGAAATGGGTCTTTAAACAGAGCAGGTTTAGGGGTGTTTTCGGTTCTTTAGAACAGGATTTATGGAGTTATTCTGGGCACGTTCAAGTGAAAGGAGACCCATGGGCAAACCAACAACTTGGAGTGAGTGGTTATATATTCGGTTTAGCCTACAGATGCCTGAAGATGCCCAAGGAGAAGCTGGAGGAAGTGCCTGAGGAGAAGGATGCCCCAGCTACTTTTCAAAATAACATGTCAGGCTAAGGTCTCGGCAGTTATTGAACAAGGGTATTTCAAGGGTTCCAGATATAGTTTCAAATCCTGTTTTTTTGCGTATGCATTTCAGGGTATATCATGCAGACTGTTGCTGGCTTATTCATTTTAAGAATGGCTTTTATCTATATTTTCAAATAAACTCTTCCCTTGATCTCTGGTATGGTTTTGTAGTTCCCAATGATAGCTCTTCCCACAACTTAAAACTGAAAACTGAAAGTGTAAGATAAGAGAACTGAAGGAATCAAATGTGCTTTTCTAAACTGTGCAAAATGAACCCACTTGTCCTTGTCCACATCTGCTTTGGTTCATGATTTCTTACACTATCCAGAATGTCTTTTGTCAAGTGGAAATAATGATTTTGTTCAGCTGAGGGTTTTAGGTATTAGTGGGGAGAAGGACACTAGCAATACTGGGATTGTAAGAGCAAGACAGCAGTTTTTGTAGAGTCCAGAAACCGGCATCACAAATCAACGCAATTGACAATGCAGCACCCGTTAACAAAAACCTTCTGTGTACAGTGTGTGAGTTGCAACTGTACTGTCCATACTTTGGTCTGAACTGTCCCTAAAATGAGACACAAAGTGTATATTACATTGACATTACATGTTTATGGCCTGACTTTCATACCAGGAGGCCGGGGATTGTGGTGGAGCTGCAGGCGAGAAGGCTGCCAAGCAAGTGAGCGCAGTTCAAGGTTTTAACATTCGTAAGCGTCACACCACTGGATATTTTTAAGAAGACCTGAGGAAAACTGATGTTATGGAAGTCATCACATCTTCTGCGGTGTTTGTGGCGGCACACTTAAGTATCGTCGGGCAAAAAATTATGTTTTTCTACCCCTTTCCCAGTGGTATTTGTGCCTAAACCTAACCAGACCATAAGCACAGCCTTGTCTCCACATACAATTGAAAATTGAACCTCAAGAAAAAGGTGCGACTTTAAGAAATGTAAGGTTTCAAGATATCTGTGGCATGCAGGGACGTACATTACCAACATTAATTCTGGCAATTGGGTTGCTTTTGATATAAGAAGCTCTCTAATTTAAATTTCCATTGTCCATCTTTGCTCATTTTGTCTCTCCATTTTATGACGTTTCGTAGAGTTTGAACTCACAATTCACTTTGCTGATTTGAATGACTTTGTTTAGTTCAGTTTAAAGATCACTGACGATGGAGTTTGCCATTTTTTTCTTAAACTAAACAGTCACATCAGTGTTCAAATGCACTGTACACACAACAGTAAGTAAGCACGTTACTGTTGACATGACCCGATGTGCAGCACTGATTCAGACGTCCAGTCTTTTGTGTGTCCAAGCTGTCAGATTCAGTTCAGTTCAAAACCTGCCTATATAAACGCTGCACATAAGGTCAGTAGTTCAACAACCTATTATTTATGACTGGATTATCAGATTCTGATTGTTTCTGTGGCTTTCAGGGTCTTTCAATATGGATTTAATGGAGGAAGCGCAGGAGTAAATCAAAAGTCACTTTTCAAATGAGTTTGTGCTTTCAGTTTGAACGCTTGACAGACGGAGAAGACACAAGGTTGGTTGACAACACGTGTGTTATATTCCCTCCATAGAGTATTTTTTAAAAAGCTTACTATCTGATGGTGAGAAATGTCAGTATATGCAAGAGCTTGCAGTAAATAAGTTTATTTAAATGTTTCTGCATAACTCATTCAAGTTACTGTAAGTGTGAATGCAGGGTTGTTGTTTGAAAACACACACGCCCACACACACTGTGCTATAGGACAGGGAAGCCACCCCACCTTAGATGAGATGTCCCCTCTGACCTGAAGCCCTAATAGAGCGGCAAAATTTGGGAACTATAGACTGTGTGTGTGTGTGTGTGTGTGTGTGTGTGTGTGTGTGTGTGTGTGTGTGTGTGTGTGTGTGTGAGGAGGTGAGATGAGTGCTGAGTTACAGTGTCAGGGTCACCTCTGCAGCCCCTCATGAACACCCCTCACAATACGCCACCTTGAGGTAACAATGACTCCATTGTTCGTCCAGACAATGCTGTCTGAAGGACAGGGTTAAAGGGGCGGAGGGGAGAGGAGGGGTGGCAGGGCAGAGGGGGCAGAGGGGGGCTCAGCACCTGGTAACAGTGTATGGATGGGAGGTGGAAGTGTGGGGGGTGGGGTGGTCACAGTCTGTCGGTCAGCTATGGCAGCGTTTAAGCGTGGAGGCCAACATGCAGCACTGATGTTGGGCAGGACCACTGACCTGAGGAGGGATTTCCCAAGCTCTTATCCGGGAGCCAGCAGGGGTCCTTAAGTGGGCGTAGTTAGAACCAAAGTAGGGAGGTTTAAAGAAATCAGAGCCTCTGTGTGTTCCTCCTGTCCTCAATGTAAGACATAAGTTCGGAAATCAGGATCCCAGAATTAAGAATAAGGTGAGATAAAAGGTTTGGGGGATGGTGCAATGATCCCTGCATTTTTAGCACATGTTTTTGCATGTTTGCATGTGCTGAAGACTTTGTGGCTTTTCCAGCTATGTTTTCGGGTGCAAACAACACTCCAACCATAGTTCTCTCCATCAGCCACACGGGGCAGCAGTGAGCCCTTTACAGTTTAGTGTGCCAGAATGATGCCAAGAAGACACTGCACCAGAAAACCTATTTGGACAAAGATTTATACCTTATTAGAAGTCAAACAGATGTTTGGTTTTACAAGAGAAAAAGGCTAAATAAACTTCTTCTAACAATTAAAGGCATAGTATGTGACATTTCCACATTAAATTGTCTAAAACCTGACTTATGCAAGTTATATATATTTCTTTGAGTTGTGTACTTGCTTTATCCAAAATGTCCAACAGTGTTCAAACCCAGAGAAATCCAAATCTATCCAAAGTAACGGTGCATTTTATTTGGTCGCCTGTCAATGGCATCATAGCCACTTTGTCCTCTCTGGTGGCCAATTCTGGGGAAACAGGTAAACAACATGTCAGACAGTGAGGAACATGAGCTACTATTAAGACACCGCTAAGACTTCAATTTTGCCCGCAGCCCAAAAAAACATGTTCCCCATACAGCTCCATTATAAAGAGACGTCTGTAAAACTGTTGACACCTCGAAATGCCAACATTGCAATTATAACTCCATCTGATATACATTTTTGATCCCTGGTTTTATATTTGTGAATTTTCATCGAGCCAAGATAAATGATTTAGATATCTGTAACGTCATCAAAATGTTAAGTCTATGGGCTGAGCGGCGACTCAGCGGCATTGTTTCTACCCAATATAAGTGGCGCATTCGCATGTATGTCTGACATCTTGGACAGCTAGGTAGAGAAACACGATTTGGACAAAACACATACAGGACTGCAGTAAAGGGGTCAATTTGTGAAGATCGTTTATGATTATGATTACATTCGCTAACAAGAAAGATTTGAAGACTTTTCAAATACCTGAGTAAATTCTGTCTAATAAAGATAATTATGGTATTTAGTATATTTTTATTTTTCAATGTCCCTCCAACAAATTTGATATCATGGCCTATGTATTTCTCATTTACTTACTTTGTTTGCACACACATACGATAAAATAAAATCAGATGATTAGAGAAAATAACAGATGTGTCAGAGGTCAAGAAGCCATTAGGCTTATATTTGGACAGTCCAAAAGAAGAACATATGCAATATGAAAATTGTTCATATGCTACAACAGGTAACCACGTGCTGCCGTCGTAACTATTTATTATTAGCAAGTTGATTATTATCATAAACTAACTTAACAAATCTTACTGCACGTCTGTGTGTGGTTTGTCCAAGTCGTGTTGCCGTAAGTAGGTATCAGTGAACTAGCTAGCTAGCCAGCCACTCTATTCTTTACTATTGCTTGTATTGCTCAATCAATGACAGATCACTATTATTCATTTTCATTGGCAACTCTTGTTGTTTAACAATGAAGACAACGATTCCCATGATCTGATGCTACTTTACGATGTCACCAAACTCCATCTTCTGCCATTGTTTTGATTGAGAGACCCCTAGCAGTAGAAATAAGATAGTCACTCCTTCCAACTTTTGGCATGCATCTGACACCCCAGTCTCTCCCATACAAAGAATTAGATAGATTGGATACTGTAGTCCCAAATTGGGGCTGGGAAAATGCCACTTTATGTCTGTCAAAGGAGCTTTCCAACCACTCTTAATTATTTTTTTTGTATGTGTGAATTGAACATGTGTACAAAAATCTTACATACTGGAATAATCACACTTTTGTTGCTGATCTCAATGAGTGTTAGACATCAAATATGCTCAAATATGGTTGATAGTATGATTTTTTTCAAAGCTGTCTTCATACAACACTCACATGTCAATATGTAATAAGGTTTGGTATGCCGATTCTTTTAATCCATGCAGACACTTTATTCTGTACAATTAAAAGCTTATATGAGCAAACATTCATTCCACAAGGCCTTGAATTGACTGTAGGACACACACTATAAAGGTCTAAACATCCGAATATGTCATGAATGTGACTGTCACACACACACATGCGTGCACACATACAAACTCACTACCACTACACTACACTCAGGGCCACAAAACAAAATATCCCATTACTGCTTGGAAATAATGGGTCCATTTTTCTCCCACACAGTGGTCTTTATGAATAGTGTATAAACCCGGCCACGCGTTGGATCCTTGGGGGTGGGGGTGGGGTGTGTGTGTGTCGGGGGGGTGGGGGGTGACACTGCCGTGGGAGATGGGAAGAGCTCAAACACATTTCTGCCTTTTATCCTCGATGATAAAGAACTCCCACTCCTACAAACATACCGTTCGGCACGCAGATGCACACAACAAACACACACAAATGCACACGTACAATATATTTATTTTTTATTTTTTATTTTTTTTGCAGTGCACACAAGACATCAGAGTACTTAAAAGTCTGTCTAAACATAGACCCAAGGCCAACAGTGAGTGCTGTGGTCCTGAATAGAGCTCCACCATCACTGCACTCTCTGCTGCATGCATGATGGCCGCCACAATGGCTCTTCTGTTTGTTTTTGCACTTTCCTCTCCACTATAACTCTAATGGCTGAATATGGCGTGAACGCAGCCTCTTACTTTTGATATACAAAAAATGCAGAAATTCCATCATGTTTTATTGCGCCTCTTCTGTTGGCAGTGGCACAGTAAGACGTATGTGGTGTTGAATGTGGGGATTACTGCAGGTGTCAGTGTCTCTCGCTCTCTCCTCGTCTTGTCCGCGGTGTTGTAAAAAAGCCCTTTGTTGTGCTCTGCAGTATAAATCATTTACAGGCTTTGCATAAATTTGTGTAATCTCCTTCATGGGGGCTGGGCAGCCTATCTGATTCAGTGGGAGCCAGGGTGGAAGAGTTCATGTGGGCTGTGTGTGCCGAACATGTATGTTGTGTGGAAACCTGAACACATTTAGTTACAGTATCACATGCTTTACACGCAACATGTGTGAGGAAACGCACTCACATACCATTCCTATAATACGAAGCTGAAACTCCAGGAAATCCAGTGTCTGGCATGCTTCCTTCCAAAATATATTACTGAAATATACCTCATCATAACAATTGCCTTAAAATTCCCACCTTAGAAATAGAGATATAGTTGTTTTTATCATGTAATCAATAACATGGTTGTGCTAAATGTTGTCAGGATAGTCTTTGCCCCAAGAAATGACAAACTACCAGCAAAAAACAGTACAGATACTTGTTTTTTTAATTTGTTTACAGGAACAAAAAAACACGCAATAGTCACTGAATTAATCCGTCTAAAATGTTGGCTTGTTTACAACCTTTCTCATTCTCTGAGTACTTGAGTTTCTTGGCCTGTTTCCATGTTCTCCAATCATAGCAGATACTTAAGTGAGGACAGTCTTACCCTATTCAAAATTGTGCCAGAGCAGTGCCTGATAAGTATTAATGAAAAGACTTTTATTCATTTAAACTCCACTTGTGGCCAGTAGATAGTAAACAGATACAAAAGCATTACTAATGTTTCATATCCAAGAGTTTTTACAAAAACTTAGTTGCGGGATCTTTGCTGCATGGACCCATTAGCCAAGTCAACAAATTTGAAGCAAACTTTTCAAATGTCGCAAAAAAGAGAAAAATGAATTCACAAATCAGGCCTGTTTCCATGAACTGCTCTGGAGTCGATAAACTCGGCTACTCAAACCATAGTGTCCTGCGATGTTGAAGGTATTATGCATAGCTGTAATAAACAGAGTAGAAGAATCAGAAGTTGTTTGCCAACCACCAATAGTCATCAGAGAAGAAAAAGAAGAAAGAAAATCAGTTGCCTTGGCCATCTGTGAGAGAGAAATCAAGAGTGTTCTTCAGCCTCTTCATACAGCTTCTTCTTCTTCTTCTTCTTCTTCTGCTTCTTCATCATCTTCTTCTTTTTCTTCTGCTTCTTCATCTTCATCTTCATCAACCTTTTCTAATGTGATACTTCAGAATGCACATACAATACTTTGATGGAAACACAGCTTTGGTTAACTTAGAGAGCAATTATGTACACAATGGACCATGATATGTTTTTCTAATGAACCAGATTTTTTTTGCATCTGCTAATTGTTATAATGTTCTGCTGACTCATGCCCACCTAAGAGTGTTGAACTGTTTGAAAAACTAAAAATCAGTATTTGAAAAAATAAAATCAGCTGGCCGAGATATAACCCTGCCCACAAATGTCTCCCCTCTTTTCCATCCTGGTGAGTTTTATTTGAATGGAGGGTTTATCCCAGTAAAACCACTATGGCTGCTGTCACAGTGTCCTTGTAGTTGTTCCATTATTCACCATTCATGGAGGAGCTCCAGGATTTTTGTCACTGGATGACATCATGGCTGCAGTCTGTCTCTCTGTCCTTCAGCTTAATGAAAGATCAGTTCAAATTCATCAATCATAAAATAACAGAGTTTTGCTATATTATAGAAATGAGATGAGAATTTTCTGGTTGTCTGTAATACCATTAAATCAAATCTAATTCTAGGACTGTATCCGGAGTCAACTTCACATGTGAAACAGACACTTTACAAGTCCAGATAGTCAATATTGTACGGATGTCGATTCAATTAACTTTTTGGGACATTATATGTCCCTAAACAGATATTCTTCACATCATATATTCTCATATATCTCTCACACAGTCAGTTTCTATTGCTGTTGTGACACACACACACACACACACACACACAGACTCACACACTTCCTCAGTGCAGTGGCAAGGCTGCTGTGAGACAGTAAATCATTGAAAGGCGGAGCACTGTGCTGAAAGCTCAGTGACAGAAGATAAAACATGCAGCGGCAGGCGGACTCTCCACACCGAGCTCTGCACGCCTCCTCCGGCTCTCCCTCTCCTCCAGAAAACACTGTCTACTCCGTCGAGAGACACAGAGGCAGTGGGCAGTTTCATTCACACATAAATCATCTCAAACTAACATCCTAAAACAGAAAAATGTGGACAGAAGAATGCAGGTTTATGTGCAGTATATGAACAGGAAGAAAACATACTGTATCCAAATAAGAGGTCTTCTCCACATCCTATAAACTAAGACCCGACCCCGGACCAGAGTCAGGCTGGGAAAAAAACGTGTTCAGTCAGGATTGGGTCCCAGGTTACGTGTCTGTGTGTAAATCCTTTAATTTATTTGAGACAGACATCTTGAACTTTGAAATGCAGTAAAAATGACATGTGTCATTAATAGACTTGTTATAGTCGGAAAAGCAAAGGTTGTACTAATGACATTAATTAGAATGGCACTTAGTGGAGCACACACCTCTGCCAAGTCCCAACAATCTTCTTTAATTCTGAATCCCCATTATCTCAGCTGCACATTGGTGATAGTCGCAGGTTTCCGTCTGGATTTTGTTACTGAATAGCAATTAGATCAACTGTCATGGTCCTAGGTTTTAGTTCAGCTGATATCCTGTTTTATGTTCAAAGTTTATCCTCACGTCACGTTTTACTTTCCACTTCCTATTTTGTCTGTTTTCCCACCACCTCTGTTTCATTTGTTCACCAGCCCTTGTATTTAAGTCTGTGTTTTTCCTTTAGTTTTCGTTGGTTTGTCTGTGTCTCCATTGTTCGTCGGTCCTCATGTGCCCTCTGTGTACCCGCTTCGTTCTCTGTGGCTGCCAGTTTGTCCTGAGTTTTGTATTCTTCTTCCGACTTTCCTTTGCCTGCCTTTTGTTGTTTGCATTTTGGCATTTTAGACTCTGGAAAACAGCTCATCATTAAAGGTTGCTTTTTGTTGTTCAACCTGCCTGCCTCTGTGTCTGTGTCTGTGTTTGGGTCCTTTTTTTTGATATTGTGACAGACCCACGCATTATTTCTTGAGAAATTCATGAAAATGTTGAAAAACACCCTATTGAGCAATGTTAAAGAAACTCATGAAACATTCCCGGATCTGCACCAAAAGTTAATGGGGTCTATTCTGGGCCAACACCCATCCTCCAGCCAGATTTTCGTGGAAATCGTTCAATATTTTTTTGTTTACAATCCTGTTGACAAACCAACCAACCAACAAACAAACCAACAAATGGACACGGGTGAAAACTCAACCTCCTTGGCAGATGTAACAATGACTCTGTTCTAATCAAGTGTCCCAGTAAGTCATGACAGTGTGACAGTGAGACAGCATGCACAATACCAGGACCCTGAACTCAAGCAGCTAATTGGTATTCAAACAAAATGTGCTTTTCCTGCTGTGTCAGTCTTCTGTGAAAAAAGGTCAATTAGTTGCATTAACTGTCTGTCTGTTTTGGGCCAGTGATCTGAATGTCTTTGGGTCCAATTCAGATCTGGCATCTGTGTTTTGACCCTCAGGGCCATCATACTAATGGGGATGGGGATATGTAATAGTTAAAATATGTAATAGTGAAATATCTTACGACATCGCAATTTCCATCAAAATTGGCAGCTGCTGTCCACTTTTTATCCACCTTCATTCTGTTTTAATCTCTTCTAATCTTCACTCCACATGTCTACTTTGTTACTCCAGGTCATTCTACACCTGTTACATTTCCTTTTCGACTTGAGCTTAGCTTTAGGGAGTAGCTACTGTTGCTGCACTGTTAGCCTAGCCCCGAGCCTAGCCTAGCCTTCTAAACACATAACACAACCTTTGCCAACTGTGTCGCGATGGGTTGTGTTAACCATTCTGCTGTCTCTTCCTGACATATGTGTCCGGCAGGACAGCTCATCTCTGCTGACAAACCTTCGATGTCTCTGGCCCTCCAGATAGCTTCAGTCACAGACATAACAGCATTAGCATAGCTTCATTGGAAGATTAAGCAGAGTTGCAAGGAGGTCACTGGGGAAGCTGTTATTATTTTCCAACATTACTGATCAGCAATTGATGATAAAAATCCTGTATCAGTACCTGTTTGTTGTTTTTTAGAATCCCCCACAAAATTGTGATTCTTTTGTTTGTTTGTTTGTTTGTTTGTTTTCTCGTATTTTTCCCCATTTACTTAAGTTGTAGTGTGTTGAAGTCTCTCAGTCACCTTACGACATGAAGATGAGGGATGTTTGAACCGAAGAAGGAGAGTTTAGGAGATTGGCAGACATTGAAATGAGTCACACAGCAACAATCAAATGGGTTTCGAAGCAGTTGTGAGCCAAAATGAGAGCCCCAGCGTGAGACTGCATCGCTTGGGTTTTCAATCAGACTCGCTTCCTATCTCACCTGTTCAAGCATAATTGTACCACACACACGCACAACACACACAGAACGGCTGCTTACACAGCAAAGTCTGCCTCTCTTCTTCTTCTCTCTCTCTCTCTCTCTCTCACACACACACACACACACAAATCACTTTCCAGGATCATTTCACACGTCCTCGGTGGGAAACCCCATCAACTTTCACAGCAGGGAACAGAGCAATGAAACACATCCCAGACTGTCGTACCTGGCTCAAACACACACTCACAAACACACATAAACACACACACACACATACTGCGGATACATTTACTCAGAGAGGTAGCAGGTTATCAGAGTCCAACATGACAGCCGCGCTCATGCACGCCACACGGGGATGTAGCATGCTGCAGGAGGATAAGCACTCTGCTCTTCTGAGGTCTGAAACAAGGAATGGCTTCAGACGGCATCTTGTAGCAGATACTGGATGTTATGACAGGAGATTAGAGCCTCAATGAAGAAAAATAATCAGAGATATAAGAATAAAGTCATAATATTGAAAAGAAATAGTCAGCAATATTTCTTCTTGATTTTTTTCCCAAAAGTATTGTGATATAGGACGAACACTTGGCTTCAGCGTGCTGTAAAATAAGTATAAGAGAGCTGGATCCCACACAATGAATCAGTCTTGCTACCAATTTGTCCCAGTGGCCAGCCCTGGTATTGCAACTAAAAAATATTTTTGGCTTTACATTTCTATTAAATCGATTTTGCTGTTGCAGCCCTGTCTCCTAGAAATGTATATATTACTAAATTTTTGTGCTGATAACATTATGTCCACATGCACGTTTTTTGATTGAATGTGGAGCTATATGTATCTATGGCATGGATGACAGTTGGACAAAGTGTAGGACTCCAGAGACCTCGAGTGCCAGTTGTGGTTAGTTTTGGGCAAAAGAAGCACATCAGTTAAACTGGCGATGGACATTAATTCTGGAATAAACAACAGTTCCACAGTGTAATGGCTGCAGGAAAATGTGTAGATTGGTTCCCTATAAACCCTGCGGGCTCAATTTTTCCAACAAAAATGAAGGCAGCATTATGGCCCATGGAAGCTCGTCTGCCATTGTACAACCAAAACAGGAAGAAGCATTATTTTCCATGGTCACGGTCCCCAGGTAAGGATGGAACAACTGGAGTAACTGTGTAAACTCTAAATGTTTACATGTTTAAAAAACTATTGAAACACCACCTGTTCACTACAGCCTACAACCTCTATTAACTCTGGGGGGGTGAAAAGTCAAAGTCAATTTCCACTTAAGGTTCGGAAAAGATCACAGTTTCTATTAACTTTGATAATCACATGATCTTTCCCTAAACTTTCCCAATTTTATCTTTTGTATGGTTAGATTTAGGCACAAAAACCACTTGGTTAGTAAAAGATCATGATCTGGCTTACCTTTATTTGTTGCCACTAACACAGCTGGTCCCAACATCTTGTTAAAAATGTCTTTCAGGCTTACAAATGTTGAGACACCATCTTAAACAGTTGTCTCTAACTTGAAAACCGTCTTGCCTTGCTGTCACACCACCACCGCCACCATCACCTCCACCTCTTGATTTGAAAGTCAGCTCATATACATGTAATATGAAAGTGAAATGTCATGTATGAAACGTACAAATCTGAATGTATCGGTGGTTTGCAGAAACATATAATGCCTACATTTTATTCTAACGATTGCTCTGTATTTTCAGCAGTGCACTAAATATACTTTCCTCGATTTTCTTTGAGTATCACTCCTTTGTATCATCATACATGACCTTAAGAAATTTTACAGTGAAATGAAATAAAGCGTTCTCAATAGCATATTCTTTGCTTTTTGCTCAAATTCCATCATGCAATGCTTCGCCTTTGGTAGCGAGTTATGTTACGCCTCATCTGTCGATGACGATTCACACTATTGAGTGTTTATCGTGGAGGGAACATTGAATAGGTAACCTTCGGACCTATTTCAGACAGAGTACAGTTCTTACAATACATCCATGTTTAAAACACGACTCTTAAAACACGACTCTAGTGATCTCAAGGCTTCATTACATTTTGGTCTATTGAGGCTCCATAAAAGACGACAAGGCTCTTTAATACAGGCTTCTATCTTTGGCTCTACCGGTACTGACACCAAAAATGATGAGTTGTTTCACTGAAGATTTCACTCCACAGTGGCTGCAGACATCATATGACATGACCAGGAGAAACAAAAACACAACAAACAACAGGGTGCAAGCCCATTTAATGTTTCAAGGTGAGTTGAAATAATAATAAAATAATCTTGTCTATTCAGTCTGTTATTCGCATTCTTATGCCTATTCTCTTCTCCACTGAGTGCCTCCTCCTCCTCCTCCTCCTCCTCCTCCTCTCTATTTCTCTCTGCTCTTGTTGAGTTCATTGTCTTGTATCCGGTGTCTCTGCCCTCTTTCTGTCGCTCTGTTTTCTGAGTGTTTGGAAGTTCAACCCTCACTGCTCCACCAGCTGACCTGCTGACATGCTTTCATCCCATCGTTATTCTCCCGTCTCTCTCTCTCTCTCTCTCTCTCTCTCGTTCTTTCTCTCTCTCACTCCCTGCCTGACTACCAGAAACACATGTAATGGTGAACAAAGCATGCACACACACACACACTCACACACAAGCTGCTGAATCTGTCCTGCATCATCTCCCCACTCAGGTTGGATGTGCACACTATTGTACATAGTTTCAGTTTAACAAGTCCCTCTAAACTGTGCATAGCTGTGTCTCAAATCCCGGCTACACGCTGCAGCGCAAATGAATACAACACAGCACGAGCTTTATAACAATCTTCATCATTTTGCAGAGATAACATTTTAAACATTTTGCATCGAAGAAAATGAATCAAGATGTGCGCCAACAAACATCAATCAGACTGAGACTTTGGACATCTGCATGTCTAAAAACGACTAGAATTTTGCTGTATTTATTGTTGAGTTGTGTACTTAAATCATCCCAAATCTTTCCAATGTTCAGATCCAGAGAAATTCGTAAATTGTACTCAAGGTAATGGTGCATTTCATTTTGGTTGCCTGTCACTTCCAGGATAGAGTCAGAGAGTGAGGAAAGAAGTCGGTGAGTGAAACTAAAACAGAAAGTGGATAAACTCTACCGCTTCTGCACAGTAGTAGGGTTTTTTTTGCATTGCACTTTTGGAATGTGTCCATCAGAAGTCATCACATTCTCACTTCCAGCTCGTCAAATACGGCAGCTTGGTCAGTGGCCTTGTGCTTCAAAGTATGACACTCCTCTTACGGCTGAGACACATGTCCTGTGTGTGCAGTGCATGACAGCTGCGTTGCTGAACTGCTGCGGCTCACACGTCTGTCCACACAGGCTGTGTTGCTGCTGCAGCGCTGCTACTGTCAGCCGGATCTTTTTACATGGAGTTTGCCCTTGATACTTATCAATAAAGATGATGATGTGATTTTCCCTTACCTTTGTTGAAAGAAAGAAAGAGAGAGGGAGATAGAGAAAAAAGAGATATTCTTTCACCTGTTGTGTGTTGATATGACTGTCCACAGATAGTTTTCAGGTGTTTTGTTGCAGAGAAATGCGTGTGCGTCGTGGAAAAAATAGGCGAGTGTGGCTGCAGCTTGCATGAGGCACGCTGCTCACGCTGGCTGTGTGTCTGCTCTAACCTGTTTACATCGGCGCCGAAATGAATAGCAAGCGTTCCGCTCAAGCAGGATATGTGTCCCACCTGTTATCCCTCTAGGGTCAGTTTTGCACATGCAGGGCTCCGTGGTCCAGTTAGTAATAATAAATATACAAGGTCTGGTTAGACTTTCAAAATAAAGCTTGCTAACAAACACTATTTTAGCTATTGTACTGTTTTGGACAACTTAGTTAGGTTTACAGAAAATAAATTCCGTAAAAAATTAGGTTGCATAACAAAAAACAAGCAAACCCTGACACTTTGTCACACAAGGTCCTGTGTATGACTCGCCCAAACACCGCATCCACCACCTGACTCAGACTTTAAGTGCTCTTTATACTACTGCACCAGAGCGGAGCCTTCAGAAATGGCGCTAGAGGGGCAATTACAGCTTCAAACTTTGAGGTGCAGGTCCACCAACCAGGCTGCCATATTTCGTTCGGAGTGAGAACAGTTAAAAAAGAAATACAACTAAATTTAGTCTGCACCACTGACATTCTGTGTGTTTATCTGCATAAAAACCTTGTTAAAGGTAATCTGCAGTATGGAGTAGGGATACAATTAGGCTCTGAGCACACGGGAGTTCTTGGCAAACACAAGCATTAGAAAGTTGCCACACGCAGCGATAAAAAGTCGACAGAGGATTAATTGCGAGTGTAGGTGTTCAGGTCGTCACCTGAAACGAGCAGGAGCCACTTCAGCAGAGCCACCAAGTACTGAGTGCAATCCAGTGTTGTCCTCCTCTGAACTTCAGCTAATCAATTAACGTGATTTAATACACAGTCACTCCACATGGAGGCCAGCGAGGTTCAGTGTTCTACTAATTTATACTGTATTGACCGCCTCACACACATGCAGAGAGAGAGAGAGAGAGAGAGGGGAAGCGGAGGCAGGCAGATTGTGTTGGATGGTTGCGGGTAAATCTGGATCTCAGGGGGAATTTAAAGGATTGTTTTATTTTTACAGTTTAACGCCGCTAAAGTTTAAAGGGCTGGAAAGAAAGAGTCGAGGCAGAGAGAGACTGACTCAGAGAGTCCTCTGTGAGCCTTCATCTAGCCTTTGGCATAGAAAGTGAGCCTGCATATTACTCAGTCTATCACAACACAGCAGGAGAATGGGAGGAGAATTAATACACTTGGCTTTCATGCCAGTGTGCTCTCTCCTCGCCTTTCTTCTCTCCTGCTTTCTCTTTCTCTTCAGGCTCCACTGGACAAAAGCACTTTGTGTGCTAATAAAATTAACTTGTATAAAGCTTTGATTTTTTTTTTAAGCTGATAACAACCAAGCTGAGCAAAAAAAAAAAAAAAATGGGGAAAAAGAGAGAGAACTCCTTGAATCTAGAGATTGTGTTCAATTTTCTGTTCATTTCTATACACACGCCTGGAAGCCGGCGGCAGCTCTGTCTTCAGAGTGCTGCTGAGGCTCAGGGGCAAACATTTTTGTCTGTGTGCATTTCAATGACATAAACAGTATCTAG
This sequence comes from Pagrus major, assembly GCF_040436345.1. Taxonomy (NCBI): domain Eukaryota; kingdom Metazoa; phylum Chordata; class Actinopteri; order Spariformes; family Sparidae; genus Pagrus; species Pagrus major. The sequence continues at coordinate 16,421,997 of NC_133218.1, read as the reverse complement.
CCCGCCATACCCTCAGCAACCATCTATCTGCCTCCCATAAATCTGAATCACATTAACATTTGAAAAACTCCTGCCTGTCTGTGGATGGGCCTCTCAGACAGACAGGCCTCCATTTTATTTATCCACATGGCGGGCAGGGAAGACAGGCATCGCCACAGACAGGCATAAATCTGTGCAGGTTAGAGCCGCTGAACCGCCTCGGCCAGCAGGTTAAGTGAATATCACCCTCTGTCTGCTGAAAGAGCTCACACTCCTATTTCCCACTCCCATTAAATATGTGTTTCATTTCTGCCTTATTTGGATGGAAAGTCATTTTACCCTCTTTTATAGAAGGTCATAAAAAATATAGTGTTTTTTTTAAACGCTCTGCATAACATTTACATTTTCTATTGTATAAATGTGATCGCGGCGAAACGGGGCTGAATAAAACATTCATGGCAAAAGCCATTTCTTCCGTGACATTTGGTCCCCTATCTATCATCAGTTTTCTATATGCAGCCAGGAGAACAAACGCTGGTCAAATGTTTAAATGTGGCCTCGCCACATAAAATTCAGACCCCGCTTTCACATTAACACCCGCTGGCTAGTAGATGGAAATGCTTCTTTTGCGCAGATAAGAGAAAAGTCAAATGGAAATGATTCGCAGGGCTGTTGTGGCAGTGGGGAGCGTGCTGATGGGCCCGGGAAATTGAAGCATGTCAGTAAAATTAGAAAAAGCCAGCTCTGCCTCGACTGGCAGACATGTAAATGTGGCAGAGCCCCTCAGATGAGTCCATTATGGACCGTCCCACGCAGCCTTTTCTCATCAAAAATCCCATCAGTGTATTAAAAGGTATAGCCTTGGCACTGACAAATTAATTCTTTCTTCCTTTTTTTCCCTGACTGATTTGAATCATTGCTGAAGTCAGTGATGGGCAGCAATTCAACATTATCATTCATCGTCCTTCAGCAGAAAAATATCCTGCAGAAAAAAGGAAATTATTATTGTAATACAATTGTGTTTTCTAAATCATTGATATGAACAAATATTATACCGATAAGATCTGAAGAAATAGAGAACATTATTTGAATATATCAGTTTTATCATATTTTATACAATCCAGTTCAATAGTGTCAACATAAACTTACTATACATAAACGTACATATTTAAAGACAAATCGCATCAAAACAATTTGTCCCAATTGTTACTTGATGTTCACATTGTTTGAGTTGAATCTATCAGTAACATTTATTCTGTAGACACTCGAGGATGGGATATGGATGTGCTAAATTCTCATACGTAAGTTTGTATAATGTATAAAACACCAATATTCTTTTATAGTGCTATTATTTGATTTAAGTTAATGTGTGTAACTCCAAAATGTTCTGTGGCCATTTTGGGAGCAAACTAATTTGCATTGTTTTATCAGTGAAGGTCACACTTAGTAACATTCAGTAAAAAGGTTTCACAGGATTAAAGGATTACAGCAGAGTGAAGAGAACCCAGCACTGTGTGTACAAGCTAATAAACAGAGTTAACTTTCATCTAATGCTAAGTGATAATGTCTACCAAAATTTGTACCAATCCATCTAATAGATTTTGAGACTTAAGTGAAAACTTTAACCTGCTTGTGATGCTCAATGAAAAGTCAGCAATTCACAAAGTCATCAGGATTCATCATCTGGTAACCATGAATATCTGCAAAATGTGGAGAACTTTCATCAAACCCAAAAAAAGTCAACCTCCTTGATGCGCGAGAGTAAAACTGGGGACAATGAACTTCAGTACAAAATTTCACATCAATCAATCCAGTTGTTTTTGAGATATTTAAGTGTGACCCACCAACCGACTGGTCAAAGGTACGAATAAGCTGACTCTGTAAAACGCAACCTAATTACAATAATTTTTCCACCACAACAAATCAGAAGTTGAAAGGTTTAAAGACAGAGGAAAGATCTGAAAACGAGTAAAGCAACTGTTGAGCTTAAAATATTTTGTGACACAATTTCACGAGTGACTTGAAACTTTTTTAGCTGCAGTGTTGTGAGCATAATTTTTATATGAACCTCAAACTGATAAATAGAAAGGCAGATGGGTTTGAGTAAGTATGTTCATTTGAGCAAATATGATACATCGCAGCACTTGCGAGTTGAAATCAGGACCAACCTTTTCCCAGACTTCATCCATAATTAAGTGAATTGATGATCAACATGTTAAACCCCGATGATCAGGATGCTGTTTTTACACCCAGTCATCCAAGTTGCAGGGTTTTCCCCAGTTTGTAAACTGTGCTGCCCCATTTCAGGTTGTGTGAAGGGCTCCCACAGGTACTCATTAGTATTGTTTACTTGTGAACCCAAAGGGGCCATGCTGTCTTCTAATCAGAGGTTTTACAACACCTTCAACACTCTGGCACCATTTCCCCACACATCTGTGATCTTATGAAGAAATATTGCAGGTCGACATTTGCAATGAATTAATGTACAGCATGTCAGTATGGGGACTTGTATGTTAGCTGATGCTCAAATAACCTGTGAGCAGTCTGTGGTGTTCAGATGCCCCAAATATTTCAATAAGACCATTTTAAAAAATGCATCTATTGTGTTAGGATTTTATTTCCATCGTGGCCAAGAAAATCGATTAGTTTAGCACTCATGCTGGTTTACAAATTGGGCGGTGTATGCTTCAAGTTCAAGGTCCAGCAGCCAAATTATTGAATACTGCATAATATTTCATGGGATATAATCGATAACCTTCTTATTATGCTATGTCATGAAGTCTCACAGCCTGAAAAAAACCTCTAAATCAGTTACAGCTTTCTACAGGGCCAACAGGGGACACACAAAGACAAAAAAATCAGTCAATTTAGAGCTGTTTCTGTTCTATGTGTTTCCAAGATGATAAAAGTAATCAAATGGGTGGATGCTGAAGGGCTTGCTAGAGGGTTGTTATCTAATTTAAGAACTCAAACCTCACTCTTCCCTCCCTTTTTCTTTTTTTTTGAAAGAAAAGAAAGTTCAAATAAGGTGAGTTGAAGATGTTAAAGCACTCTTCATGGAGGGTTTATAAATTGTAACTAATGGCTTAATTAATTAAACATTTACTAATGCCTTTTCGATCAGCATTAAGCCATTAATAAGAGAGCCTTTAGGCTGCCATCTTGTGAAAAATCCCCTTGGCTGGTGTTCATCATCCTCTAGCAAATGTTAATAAGTCATCTGCAATTATATATCTTTATTAATCATGAAGGCTATTTACTGTAATTTGTCGACTACAGTTGTAAATGTGATTCACAAGGAACAATAAGAAAGAACAGTCCACTGAGAAAGTAGTTTTGATCTACTAAAGGGATGATTTAGTTTTTAAAAAATCTGTGGTAAGTCATCTTTTTTTAACAACCAGACAACTAACACATTCATATTAGTAGCTTATAACTAATCTTTAAACATTAGTAAATCACTTCTTAAACAATAAAACCATTCATTACGATGAAAAAAGAAAACATGACAACTCAGTTTGGCTTCATAAATTCACAGGGTTTTCCCAGGTAATGCTGGGTCACCACCAAAATTCATTTTTTTACCAATAAAAAACATTTGCCACAAATTATCAGTAATTAAACATATTAGAAAGTAGTGCTATTGATTTACTGAAAATGAAAATATGTGACAGCTCCCTTGTTTGCAAGGAGGTCATCACTGAAATTGATTTATTGAGGTTTTATAAATCAATATAAGTTATTAGGTATTGGTTACTTATAAACTCTTTATGAAGGCTGCAGTATTGGTAGGCTAATATTTAGAAAATATGTGACAATTGAATTGCACATTATCATTCTGACTTAATTGACTAACATGTATTCCAGGTAATTTTGGGTAACTTTCAAAAATTGATTAACCATTAAAGGGGCTCTGTGTAACACATGTATTATTACTAAACGAATATTAGCTACTGTTGCTCTTGGAGTAGAGAGAGGCACTGAGACGAGACACTCGAGAACATGAGCGCAGTCGCATCCTTTGGACTGTCTGGAAGTTGCGAGTCCCTCACAAAGAAATCCACAGTCCAGCAGCATAAAGGACCAATTTGTGAGATATGTGAGAATTTTAGCTTAAAACATAAAAAAAGGAAGCCATAAGCCGATGAGCTTACAGCTTTCTACAACCAAGGATAGCTAGCAAAGATTAGCAGTTGTCGGTTACTCTGAAGACATGCTGCCAGTTATGTTTTTGGAGCTACCTTTAAATTTTGGCCATATTACAAATATTAAAAAAGGCCATATATTACAACTTACACCTTTAAATAAAACAAATATTTTGTTATTAGTTATAACGTATTAACCCCTTATAAAAGCAGTAAGCTTAGAATCCCTCAACAAAAGCATAATATTACAAGTTATAGTATACTTAATGAAAGTGTAATATTAGAATATCATGTCCAAACAGCAGAAGGATGGCTCATGGAAAAGTGACCATCACGTTGGACGAGTAGAGCTCCAACCCCACACAAGCCTTCACACACTACAACATCAACCAGAGACACTTCCAACCTCATGTCCACATGTCAGTGCACGCGCACACGCGCGCGCGCACACACACACACACACACACAATGGATCACCTGCCATGAGCTAATAAACTATTAGAGTCTAAAGTCAGAATTAAGAATATTTTTTACCTGCCAAAATTAATTCAAATGCACTTTTCATTAAATGTGTAACTTTTCATCCAGGTCTTTTTTTTACCCCCTTGATTTAATCATGGTGCCTTTATTTCATCAAAAATTAAAACGTGTAATCAGCAGTTCTGGCATCATTTTGGCCCAAGTCGCTTCTGTGTGTGCTCAGTGTATCTGACCACAGCTGTGTCATGTCCGATGGCAAGTGAATGCAGCACGGCATTCAGCGGAGCGGGACTCCTCCCCCCTCCCCTCCCCCCCATCCCTCCCGCGCCGCTCCGCGCGTGTGCCCGCCGGTGAGGGCGCGCGCACGCGAGGTGGCGGGGGGTTGTGCTCGCTCCTGCTCTCTCTGCTCTCTGACCCCAGTGGCAGCTCCGACTCACTGCACTCCGGCTCCCCCTCCGTCACACCGAGTCCGCTCTCTCTCTCCCTCTCTCTCCCTGTTGTCTGTCAGTGTCTCTCGCCCTCCTCTTCGGGTCTCTCCCCCTCGCTCTCTTGTCTGGTTTCTTTCCACAGGAGCCAGCCGAGGTCCCGCCGGGTCGAAGGTTCTGCCCTAACCGCCCAGACTGCCGCAACCCCCGGACGGCCGCTCACGAACCTGCCCGCTCCCCTGTTGCTGCCGCATGGACCCGCGTCCCTCCGCTGCTGCTGCTGCCGCCGCCGCTGCCGCCGCCGCCACCACCGCCGCGTAGAGGGCGACCCCGACCCGACACTCTTTCTCCGGCCAGATAAAAAACGCACAAAAAGCCCCACACGACGAAGGTAGAGCAACATTTCCGCTTTGCTTTGAGAACCGAAGAGGGAGGGAGGGGGGAGAGAGGGGAGACGGGGAGGAAAAAAAGAAATTCTTGACACAAAGCCGTCGGTTAAAAGGTGGCTTGTCATTTACGAGGACGAGCAAGAGGTTAGCGCGGCGGTGCTGTGACACCGGCCACCTTTGGGTGTTTTTTTATTATTCCAGGAGCAGAGTTCAGGATCACACGGACCTTTTCTTTTTGTGTACATTTCTGCAAGCGGCGCATAGCACACACATCGTGTATATGCATGGTATCAGAAAGGGTCAATTTATTCGCCTTTACCCCCTCTGCTCACCGGGGTGATTTCTACTCGTGAAGTTAGCTATACGGTGTGTATCAGGGCTCAGCGTGTGTATTCACCGACCGCACTGACAATGTGTGTGTGCACCGCCGTTACAGGGAAGCAGCTCAGTGCGAAGCTACAGCCTGCATAATAAAAATCCACTGCCAGGGCAGGTTTTAGCAGGCTAAGCTAGTTGCTGCTACTGTAGCCACAAGGTAGAGACAGACAGTCGAGCAAGGCGAGTTTCAGCAGCCCGACACACACAGTAACACACACACACACACACTCACACACACGCTGCACACTGCGAGGAGGACCGTGAGGCATGCTGCACACAATCCCGTCCTTAGTTTTTCGGCCTACATTTGTAAGATAGAGAGCACATTTTCCGAGGAGCAGCAGCAGTGGTACTTTTAGGTTTTTAGTTGTTTTGTTTTTTTTCTTGGGAGAAATGATTGCTGAGGTGAAGTGTGTGCAGGGCATCTGACAGGGCAGCTTTTAACTCAAGTACAATTATTATTATTTTATTTTTTTTGAAGGCCCATGGAGATCTGAGCAGCAAGGATTCACTGGAGTTGGAGTAATGCAATTTTAACTTTGCAGTATAAAGACAGTTGTGTTATTTGCAGCGATTGAGTCACTGGCATAAATCTTTCTGACTTGAATTAATAGCACATATCATAGGAAATAGCATCCAGCTGACCCAGAAAGCATAGATCAATGCTTTTGTGAAATAGGACAGGTTTTTACTTTCAATTGGGAGGTTGTTTGCTTTAAGATTCAACAACTGGAGGTCACAGCCTATATATATATTTTTTTTAAACTCACCACTGCATCACAGGATTTAACCATCAAGTGAACTCCAGAGCTGCTGATTACCCTCCAAAAAGATGACAGACTTGTTAAATTGAGGGCATTTTTTTTTCTCCCTCTCCTCCTTTCCTCTTGTGCTCCTGGCTGCATCAGGAGGTCTGGTATAAAAAGCCTGTCAAGCCCACAGTGGCCACTTTACTATCAGTCAGGGAGGTCAGACAGGAGGGAAGCTCAGGGTGCAAGGAGACGCACAGCGAAGCCCGGTGAGTGAGCTCTGGAGATGCAAAACCACACTTGTTGTGCAGTGTTGTAGCTGATTTTTCTTCCAGAATTTAAGATGTGAAAGTGTGTGTTGTTTTTTTTCTTTCTTTTTTAACCTTATTAGTCTTTATTGTACAGTTATGTTTATATGTTAAAGCAGTTCAGTTGGCTGATTTATTGCTCCTGGAAGAACAAAAGCAGAACTTTGCTTTATTTGTGTGTGTTTCATGGGTTATTGTCAGACCTGTTTTGAGCGTGCATTGTGAAGAATTGCTTGCAACACAAAGCTTTGCAACAATTTAATTATCACCACCTGCAGCTTTTTTTTTTGTTTTTTTTGCTTGGTTTAATTTCAACAGGCTAATGCCTCAGAGGCCATGCCTGCGGTGATTGTTACATTTGAAGACATTAGTTTGCATTAAAACCAACTTGGTTATGATGAGCAGCAGAACAGCAATTAAAAACGTGCCGTCCAGATTGTAAATTGTCGCCTTAACAGTCCAGTGTTTAGTCTTTCAAATAATTTTTTATTCTCTTAATGAAATGCCATATTGTTTGAAAAGGTTGAATAAATCTGTTAATTGCGTTTAAGTTGCCTCAATGCATTTTTCTAAGTGGGGTTTGATGAAGAGTGGTTTAATGAGCAGTTTCAGAAATGTATTTCCTCCAAAATCAAACTGTGACGCAGCAAAAAGCAATTCTGATTCTGTGAGACTAAACAAGAAGTCTATAGTAACATTGTGATTATAACTGGATTGAAAAAGATCACCTCCTTACTTCATGTTTGTGTCTTTCCACCGCTTCATCCCAGAAGTTTGTTTTTTTTTAGCTCTTCAAGCCTCCTGTTTTGTTGGGCATTTTATTTTTTAATCAGTAAAAGTGTTCATGCATTTATTCACCGAGTTTATTCTTATGTAAACAACCTTTCTGCCAGTGTATTCAGAAGCTGCTGCATGCCTTGTGGTCCTGTTTAAAGCAGCTGATGTGTGAGTGTGTGTGTCTCTTTGCTCCTGTCGGTGCAGACTGCAGTGTGTCGTGGTCGAGTTGGTCGGCTGGGTCGCTGCTGCTGCTCCTGCTGCTCCTGCTGCTGCTGCTGCTGGGGGACTTCCTAGGCTTCTTGAGCGGCTCTGAAGGATGACCGCTGCACGGCTCACTGCTGAATCCCGGTGAACGAACGGCGTCTCATGTCCAAACGGCGGAAGGATGGCTCATGGCAAAGTGACCATTACGGTGGACGAGTACAGCTCCAACCCCACACAGGCCTTCACACACTACAACATCAACCAGAGCCGCTTCCAACCTCCTCATGTCCACATGTAAGTGTGCGCGCGCGCACACACACACACACACTGTGGATCACCTGCCATGAGCTAATAAACTAAAGTCAGAATTGAGAATATTTTTTTACTTGCCAAAATTAATTCACTTTTCATTCAAATGTGTAACTTTTAAACATGCACTCATCCAGGTCTTTTTTGTCTTGACATATTTATTTTATGACCATTTTATTTAATATTTTATGTTTCGCTGTTTTCAGGCTGTTTTTTTTTTGGTAAAGTTTTTAACATTTCAGAAGAATTAATAAGCCAGACTCGGAAAAGAAGGCAGATATCAAGAAATTTTTAGATGCAACAAGAAGATAATCAGGATACTGTTTGATGCAGAGTCTTTGTTTATACTTTGATTTAATTGGCTCGACTCAAAGTGTACGGTGGCCGGTGAGAACAAACTTTGAGAGTCCAAAACTGCACTGTGTAACATTTGAGGAAATTAAATATTACTTTTAAAGTTTGCAATGAGTGCGGCAGGTGAATCACGCTGCATTTTCACTGCATTTTTCAGTTTCTCTAGCTGACACAATTTTGAGTTAAAGCTTTTCTGACTCAGGAGTTTTTTCTGCTTGTCGTGCAATCGCGGATGGCTCGCCGCTGTTCCTTGCGGTCGCTCTTTGAGACCCTTATCATTTGTGCCATGTTGTCATTGCGGTGCATGAACACTTTGTCTGCATTAGGGTGCTCTCTTTATTTATTTATCGGACCAGTTACTTAGCATTGCTCTTGTCTGATGTGGTTTCTCTCTGCCTCTCATTAGTGGGTCAGAGCGCTGTGACCCGTCAGCCCTCGCCACACACACTCTCATCAGAGCACTGTGTGTTTCATCTGTGGACAGATATTAACACAGAGCTGCATGTTTGGATGCTCTTTAGAGCTTTTAGAGAAGGTTTGTGATTGAAAGTTGGTTGTGGTTTCTTAGAGAGTTGTGTAAAAAGTTAACCTGCAGCAGGAACAGAAAGTAATTAAAGCTTTATTTTGCTATTTGATTGAACTTTATACTTTTGTGGGCAATTGTGGTTTCAATTAGTTGTTTTTAGATGCACAGTTATTTTTTCTAGCATAGCCGACACACATTCCTACTGCCTCCTCAATTTTTCTGCGGCACATTCTCTATCACAAGGGTGCAACAAATATGAATAAAATTACATATTTTACCGTTATAATTAAACAGTTCGGTGTTGATTTTACTCAAACAACAAACAACATTGACTTTAGAAGTTTTAGAAAATCACTGCAAATACAATGAAAGGGCATTAATGTGAGAAAAAAAGAGCCTTTACAAACACCATGCACTAACTACACGAGTGCTATTGTAGTCTTTGTTATAGACAGATTAGAAAGTTATGTAAATACAACACTGCAATCCTCAAAACCTGACCTATAATTAAGTTGTTGAGGGTAAAGACACACAAAGTTCAAAGCTTATTTTCCATGTTGGAAAGAGAAAATTCCTCAGATTGCCCAAGTCAGGTTAAAATGGATGCAAAAAAAGACAATGAATTCTCTGTTAAAAAACCAATTCTTTATTGAAACTGCTCTCCATCAGTTGCTTTGGAGATCCTGAAACACTCTTCCAATAATACAGCAGCAGTTTAAAACATTTTTTGCCCTTTGATCCTTTTATCTGAAAGGAGTAACATAAGTTGAGCTACTGCATCTCTTCTTGCATAATTGATTTAACTGTAAAGTTTGACAAGAATGAAGTTGAAGTAAGCAGAGTCATGAGAGGAGTTCTGTTGTTTTAATTGGCATTAATGGACATCAGTAAGGAGACGCTGTGCAACCTTTTCACTTAGTTCTTCGTCCTGAACAGTGGCGGTCAGGTTGCACATTTGCTCAGATCATCGTGTTTCGTTGAGGTGGAGGTGAAGTGGAGTCTGCATCGTATCGAGCCATTGTTTGTCGGCGTGGTTGAGCATGAGTTTATTTTGCATGAGACATGGAGATCATACAGATGCATAAACATCATAAAGGAGAAATTTTACACAAACATTAATTGGAGCTAGAGGAAGATTTGTGCAGCAGATCTCTGCAGACTGAAGAGCTGAAAGGTTAACCAGCCGCACCCCCTCACTTCAGACAGCAACAACATCTGGCAAACGAGTTGTTTTTATTTTGTTTACCTTAAAAACCCAAATTCCCACCATTCTTTCTGAATAATCATGTTCTTGTAAACATGATTTTTTCGGGGAGATGTTCAAATGATGGAATGGTATAAACGGCTCAGTGGTACGCTTACCTTCCTCCCAGTGCTGTCAGTGTTCACGTTATTGTGCCACTGTGTTGTTTTGGGATTCCTCAGCCGAGAGCAGGGCTGCCAGCACAACGAGCGTCGATGAATGTGGAAAAGGAGACGAGGTCACCTCGCAGTTTGTGTTACGTCAGTCCATTTTAATGGTTGACAAAGACGGCAATAAATCAGGCCAAACGCTTCAATATGAATCAAGGTTAACACATGCCAGACAGCACAGGACTCACCACAACGGTTTCTAGTTTGATGTTTGAAGAGGCTTCCTGAAGTTTTCCTGTTCGGCAAGGCAAATAATAAATGGTACAAACAATATTTGCAGGCTTTATAGTATGACAGAATGAGCTCTGAAAGGTTCAGTTTTTGCTGAAATTTCACTCCTTATTTTTTATTATTTTCTGCTTCTATGATGAAGTTGACAGGTTTTCTTTTCATTTATCTGGAAGGTCTTGGTGTGGTTCATCCAGCCTTTTATTCTGCAGTGTTGCACCAGTTGACCATAAGCAAAGATAAAAAAGATAAAACCTCCTTTATAGGAAGATGGAGAAACAAGCAGTGGGGGAAAATGTTTAAGAGGAAAATCCTGAAAGTTGTAAAAGTGGACCGATTCTGAAAACAGTTGAGTTTTATTTTAGACAACAGAAAACAAGAACAGATTGTTGATAATGTTTTCCTCGTAAAAAGCTAGCTGTTTATTAGGGGTATTTATTTAAAAAAAGGATGTATTAAGATCCAGAAGGCAGGAGTGAAAACAAGTTGTAGCTCCTGCTGGTCTGAGAAACACAGCAATGAAAAACAAAACGGTGGCAGTACATTTAAGGTGCAGAAGTGCCATTAATGCTCCCAAAATGTGTAACAAATATTCACACTGTATATCTAAATACTCAGCACAATCATATGTTGATCATGTTGTACAGTCCTGCTGCTTTTTCCATTTTCACTGTGGTAGTTTTTGGAGGTGAAGCCCTTGTAGGAAGGGGATGTGTTGAAGCCGCAGGGCCTCTCAGTAGATATGTGTTTGGATAAATACATTAGGCTGTTTCCTGGCTTCCACAGAGCCTGCAGTGTTTTACCCTGCCATTCTTAAACTCAGACTAGGAACCCCGGGATCTCTCTCTCTCTCTCTCCCTCTCTCTCTCTCACACACACACACACACAGACACACACACACACACTCCTATAAGCCCATCCCCCCGCTATGTTTTAGTGCTTATAGAATACGCGCTCTGTTCTGGGAAAGTAAAGACTTGTTTAGATTTGAGAGATAATGATCCGACTTGCTTGGGGGTTCTCACTCACAGCATCCACAGTATTTGGACATAAATAAAGTTGTTGCTTCTCTGAGAGCAAAGAGAGGAAGAAAAAAAATCTCAAGTGAGAGGGTTGCCTGCCTTTTGAAATTCAATCCCTGCCCTAATGTTTTTCCCCCCTCTAGACAGAATATTTAGATTTCTGTGATGGAGTACAGCAGCGCCTTTTGTGTGGTGTTAAAGGTATTGCTCTCTGAACCACATATGAAAACTTGCATGTAGAGCATGTACACACACACACACACACACACACACACACACACACACACACACACACACACACACAGAGGCAGTTACAGGCTAATGCTCAGGAACGTGACCCTGAAGTCAAAGTGGGCTTTCTTCGGAGCATGATGAGACGTCTCTTTCTCTCTGTCTGTAAGTGAGCGACAGACTCAGTCCAGCCATGTTTGTGTCTGGTTTATTTTTCTGCGCCGTCTGCGTGTTGTTTTTTTTTCGTTCTTCCCTCAGCCCCCTCATCGTCGTCTCGTGAAATGAAATGCTCAGCAACTTGGAACATATGCTTCGAGTTGGGACACTAATGGCTTCAAATCCAATTTGAGCAGGATCTGGGCCAGACTGCGGGAAGGCCCGACTCACAGATGCAGAAAGACAAACTGACATAGAGTTGAAACTAAAAGGACTGGAGAGCTGGGGGTGGTGTACGATTTTTGTGAGGCCTTAAATAGTCTGAAAATGTCTTGAATTTAACAACACAAGAAGTCTTACATTTTTCATATCCTGCGATTGGTCTCAAAAAGCTTAGCGGTAAATCATCCACAATATTTTGTGATACAGAGTTGAACTTAATTGCTCTGAGCATTCAATTTCCTGGGGCTGTATTCTCAGAGATTCTGAAAATCATTTCTGATTTCTTCTTAGAATTAAATCCTTGGGCTGCAACCGATAATTATTTTCCTTTTAAGTTGCCCTCTCGCTTGTTTCTTTCCAATTGAGCCTTTAAAAATGTAATGACATTGTGAAAATCACAATTTCTCATAACCCGAGGTGACGACTTCAGGTTGTTTTTGTTCTGCCGACAGTCCAAACCTGAAGGATATTACATTTGTAAGGATACAAAACATAGAAAACCAGACACTGAGAGGCTAGAAAGACAAAAAGGTGCTTTTTTGTTTCATAGATAACAATCAATTGTAATAAATGTTGACAATTTCTTATGTATTAATTGACAGTTTCAATATAAATCTTTTGAAAATTGTTAACTAAACATTTTAGCTGTTCAGACAGCGGTTAAAATTATAATGTTCGAAGTGTGTAGGACACTTCGTACTTACCTCAGTTGTTTCTGAAACAGAAGAAAATGGCTTATTGAAGCGGTGGAGGGAGAAAAGTGATCCAAACCTTAAGTATATGGAGTTAATGAAGTGCACCACATTAGATTGTGAGGGGATGATGTTGTGTGTGGTTGATCTCGATCGCAGATGTGTTGGCATTTCTCTCTCGCTGACTTAACTGCATTACGCCATTAACGCCTTTTGAGTGTTAATTTATTTAATTTCTACCGGATGTGTGCACAATGCAAGCCAACAGCTCAGAGTGGGTGGAGAAAGCCGACTTCCCCAATGCTGCCACGGTCAGTGATGGGAGACAAACTGGAAAGAACAATCTAGTCCACCAAGTTGTTTTTCTAAATAGTGTCTAAAGTGGTACTCTGCTGAGTTCAGAGCTGTCGCAGCATTCTGCTCTTTTTAGTTTCACAGTCTGCCTGCTTCTGCCATCAGCCTTGTTTTTGTACTTCAGATTTTTAAAATTTGAAACGTCTAAAGTTCAATTCTGGGTTTTTTTCCACAGGGTGTTGTTACAAAGTACATCTGCCTTTAGGAAACCTGCAGATACACTGTGCTAATGAAGTGACTGTGATTCAGAGCTGTGACATTATCAGGTACTGATACCAGGACAAAATTAGAAATAACTTGTAAGTTAGAACTCCTTACTTTTAGGAATATAGAAATATTTTCAACAGAACAAACAAAATAAGCCACATTTCTGCATCCGTGTTTAAATAACTGCATAATATCTTTGCCTAAAGTAAAATACAAGTAGCAACATTATGATTTAAATCTAATGAAATAAATAGTAGCAGCAGTACTGCTGTTGTGGTTACCTGATTATAAACGGTGTAAAAGTTCTTGACTTAAACAGTGTGGACACACGGCGGCCAATCAGAATTGAGCATTTTCCATGACATAGAAGCATCCTGTGTAAACACCTGGGAGATGCTGGATCCTGAAAACATGCTGAGTTTTTGGAGAACATTCAGTGTTAAAATAATCTTCTCCATTTTTCCTTTTTAGGCAGTTGTTTACTTTTTATAAAACGTCTTCTCTCCAAGACACCTGCGCTCGATACATTCATTTCAGTGCTGTGAAATGGAAATTCTTTAAACCTCCCTGCATGCCCCAAAAAATATTCCACATTTAGCAAACTCCTTCTCCTCCAGATGCCTTGTTAATTATTCCCGCCCTCTGAATAATTGAGAAGCTCGTAAGTATGAATCATTTAATGACGCTGCCGCCTGCATCCATACACGTGGATATTCTGACACGAGCTGGTGAGGAAACGGCACAGAACACGGCCTTCACACATTCATTTTAACGCCGTCCTGGTTTTTATTAATGAACTCCTTGAGAATTTTTCATGTGCCGGATTTCCTTTTCTTTGTACAGTGGAACAGTGCTGTAAATGTGGTCGAGGAAATAGTTTGGAATTATGATTTTTATAGGATGTGGTTGTGCACAGTGAGAGACGCAGCCCAGTTTCACAGCTGGTGCTGTTTAATATGTACACAGTGAAAATCAACATTTTTTTTTAAGTGTCCATTTAATGAGTTTGTGTATTTGGAGAAGAGGGGATGCTCAGCATGTTGAGTCACATGACACAGTAGGCTAGTCGAGGTGGTCAGATGATAATTAAACAGGACATTTCCATCTCTGCGTTAGTAATAGTAGCTGTACTGCTCATGTGACTCCAATTTCAACACCAAATGGACTGTCCAAGAAAGGACCCTGTGTGTCTTTTCTTGTAGCATGTTGTGGATAAACAAGTTAAACCTTGTTTACTCAAACCCTTCAGCAGCGGGGGTTGCTTTGAACATGAAAATGCTCAGATAATTGGCAATTTAATTGAGGAAAATGTGACTTTCAAACTGAATAGATTTCAAAACTGCTTGTTGTTGTCTAATTTACCGTTTTACACATCAGAAGTGTCAACAATGTTTTTTCACCTTCATCTACTCCAGCGTTCGTTGCAGCTAATAGATCTCAGATAGAAACACAAACAGAAAAACTAAATGTTCCTCCTTTTCAAGTGGATGAGTGTTTGCTTCATGTTTTGCTGCAGAACTAGTCCTTTGGAACGGATGAAGCTCTGCTGTGTTTTCAATTCCTTCCACTTATTTTCTCATTCTGCTAAATATTGTCATCACAACCATAAATAACACTTATTTGTCTTGAGAAATATAACTACTGAATTTAATGTTTGAGCCCAAACATTTGTTTTACTCTTTTAATGCATTGTTTCCCAAGGGAGCAGCAGCTAAAAGTGGAAGGGTTTTCACTGTTATTGTTACAATATTTCATTTGTTTGTGGTGCAGCTACAACCTGAAGGTAAACTCTATCCCGTGTTTGTTCTTGTTTGTGGTCATCTGGTTTAAAACCAAAGCTTCTCCAGATGATGTTCTACTTTTATGAACTAAAACATGTTCAGGATTTAGTTTTCTAACCTTTCTTTGATCAGGCTCTTTTTCTGTGCTGCTTGTTGCTCTTATTTCCCACAGATACTTTGTGTGAGGTTTCTCTGCTGCAGCCTGATTCCAGACCTTGATTCAAACCCATTAGGGATGCACTGTGTGGATTATTTTTTTCAGCTGATATGATAATCGATAATTACCTGCTTCTTGCGACAGATACCAATGAGATCACTGATAATTTCACATTTTTATACATATATATATATATATATATATATATATATATATATATATATATATATATATATATATATATATATATATATATATATATATATATTAAAAAGAATGTTATAACCTGTAGTTTATTCATGTCTGAGGGTAAGAAAGGGTCACTTATAGCTTTATTTATTGTCTAAAATGACTTTATCGGGTAAAAGCCTATAATACGGCCTATAATATAAATTTCTTTTTTATTGGCCAGTCATTTATCTGCCTGATATATAAAGTGTATTTCTACTACCCAAATCTTTCATTATTTCATTGATTCAAAGAGATCAACTCTGTTGGAAAGTCAGTGTGCTAGTCAGATTATTAGGTGGAACATAGCAGAAGTTAAGTTAGCCCAGCAACTGCTGTCGTACTTGATGCTGAGGCAGATGCATTAGACCCTACTCGGAGCAAGATAACCCCCTTCACCAAACAGAAAACAGCTAACGTGAACACACAGTCGGATTGAATAATGAACTGAAAATGAAATGTCAATTCAGTCTGATTATCAGCCTATCCATGTGCCACAATAAGAGTTTTTCGAAATAGAAAGCACCTCAGTAGCCGTTGAAATCTATGATTATTAATCAGTCGCACATAGGAAAAAAATGCTTCCAATTTTTGATGCAGCCTCATGTTTACCTCACACCTTGCCATCCCTTTTTCTGTTTTCCTCCCAAACAGTTTGTGGAGGAGCAGCAGTCAGGCTTCAGCTCTCGTGAGAACAAAGAGCCAGTCCCATTTCGTGGCCTTTTGTTTCTGTCAGCCTGCCGCTGCTCGCCAGCAGAAGTGGAGGGGCTTTTGTAACAGGAGAACCCTTGATTAAGTTCCCTCTCCACCCCTGACCTGCTGCTGGAGCCCGGCGGGACGGTGGTGGTGGTGGAGTTGTTGTCGGTGGTGGGGGGTTAAGTGACAGTTGACATTGGACAGGTCTGCTGTTTTTGAGATTGAAGCCCTTTTGATGTCTTTGAGATTTTGGCCTCTGAGCCCCGGAGCCTGGCATCGCAGGGCACGATCTCTTGATGATGTCACTTCCCGCTTGACATGAAACGGAGGTAAAGCTGTACGAGCCTGCAACTTGTCAGCTTGACAAGTCCTCCATTTATGCAGTTTAGTTAGTGTTTAGTTTGCCTTAACCAGTAATCAGCGTTTTGTTTATAATACACGTGACTCATCGAAACAGTCATTTGATTTCATGGAAGCTTGTAGAGTAGACACACTTTTTATTTTCTGTAAGATGTCCAGAAATTGGTGAATGCATCCAACTTTCAGAAATGGAGACATTTAATCTGCCTGTGAGTGATTAGAGAGGCAGAGCAGCGTTGAAGTTGTGTTCAATCTCAATGTCAGTTGGATCAATTCCATCTTAAACTGAACGTGATCATTGTCTGCAAACCTTTCCATCTGACGCTGCTTTAAGGACTTTGATTGATCTTAAAATGAGGGAGGATTTTCTGTAGGTTTTCATTGTTTGACTTCTATTATTGTTTCTGTTTCAGCACCTTTTATGTTTTAATTTGAAGGTGTAATACTCACATTGAATCATTTGCTTTTTCTTTCTTTCGCTTTTTTTTCCCTTAAGAGACTGGTTTCTGACGGGTACAAGCAGTATTTGGCTCTGCATAAGTGATATGATGCAGGTATTTTAGTACTTGACACACGGGTGATTTACATATCCTGAGTTATTACACATCATGTGTTTAAAAATAAGTGCTTAGTTATATAGATATATAA
Organism: Pagrus major; assembly: GCF_040436345.1. Classification (NCBI taxonomy): domain Eukaryota; kingdom Metazoa; phylum Chordata; class Actinopteri; order Spariformes; family Sparidae; genus Pagrus; species Pagrus major. The sequence continues at coordinate 16,404,579 of NC_133218.1, read as the reverse complement.
ATAGGCTTCTCTACAAACTCTTTCATGTAACAAAATAAGCCCATAATGATGTCTCTCACACAAGCTCCTGTTGTTCCAAATTGTTAAAAAGTTTTGATTCAAAGAACATGTGAACTAGATTATGAATCTGACCAGACATTTGTTGTGAGCTTTACGTCTGTACAGTCAGTCTATCTCAACCTATAGTTGGTATACCTGGATACAGAAAATATGTCATAAAAGCGTTAGAATGCCACTGTAGAAGACACATCTGATAACCTTTGCTTGACGCAGTGCCTTAAGATAAAGCATGTTTTTTTGCGTGTGTCACATGTACCCTGTCTGTTGTGAGCGGTGTTGTTTCACCAGGTGAACACTCGTCTAGTTTATTCTCCAAGCAGTCTGCTGGCTGGTGTTTGGCCCCGGGGGCCACGTCGTACCCGTCTCCTCGGCGTTCCTCCCATCAGCCCTGCAGCCAGGCGGACTGTCAGCAGCACAATTAAGGGCTGTGCCGTAATGAAAGGGGCATTAGCAGAAGCAATTTATTTCCCAGCGCAGTGCCGGAAGGTTCCTCTGGTGCTGATATTCCAACGCAGGCTTTGTGTGCCTTACTCTGCCATTATGGGAGGGATGAGGAGGACGCACCCTGCCTGAACAAATGGAGTAAAGAGGGGAGGGAGGGGGGTTGGTGTCAAAGCAAGAGGCCATCATTCAGCATTCTTTAAAATCAATTCTCATTTGAATGTTTTTTCACAGTGTACTCGTCTTTCTTTTTATTTATCTCTTGTGAATTTCTGTCATTCTGTATCGATATTCTGTTTGTGCTTTTGCCCCGTTTTCTTGTTGGGTTTTCTTGTTTGCTTGTTCTCGTCTCCCACCTTTGCCTCTTTCTCGGCTCCCTTGTGCACCCCCACCTCCACTTCCACCACCACCCTCCTCTCCGTTATTCCTGTGTTCATTTTGTTCCTCTGAAGTTTATTGAATTAGCGCAGACAGCTGAAATGCAGAAGATAAGAGAGGCGCTCTCTCTGCTCCTCTCAGAGAAATGGTATTGCACCGTGGATGAGTGAGCTGTGGGTTTGTGTGTGTGTGTCTGTGTGTGTGAGAGAGTGTATTGGAGGGGGAGGGGAGCTGATGCAGAGGTTATAGACAGAGGAAATGGGAAGCATTGTGTTTTGATGTTTCTCCTGAAAGAGCAATAAAGACAGTGCGAGGGCAGTGGAAAAATGGCAGCTATTTTGTCTCAAATGTGATTAGCTTTTAAATGCACTAGTCTCTCAGCATAGTGGACACACAAACATCAAATTTTCTCTGACAAGTCTTTATTGTGAATTTCAACAAGGAGGAGGTAAAGTGCAGGGGTCCATAATCAGCTGCTGTGATTTAACTTCTGATCATCAAGGCTTTGTTTTGTCTAGAAAGTAGTTGTGATTGTCTGCATCATATTTGGCTATTAAACAGGTCAAAAAGTAGAAAATTACTTTATTTGTCATCTATCATCTTGTGACAGATGCAAATGTGTATAATAAAACAAGGAAATCTGCAAGTCCTCATATTTGAGGAACTAGAACCAGAGAATATTTGGCGTTCTCAATTTTTTTAATTAAGTCAACAATTCATCAATTGTCAAAATTGTTGTTGATAAATGTTCTGTGAATTGACTAATAGATTAATTGATGTTACTGGCATAAAAACATATTTTTGGTGGTAACAGTGTGCTACCAGAAGCAAACTTAATTCAAGAAGTCAAAGTCACAGAAATTATTTTAATTTTTATGACCTGCCTCATCCAATTTAATGGTAAGAAGTTGACTGGCCTGCACATTTTGAGAGTACAGTTTAATTGAGATCAGTTGAAAAGAAATATTAAATGATCATAACAGCAAACTGGCTTCATTGCTAAATGAGAAGGAATAAACGATGGAGTTTTGAGGATAATTAAACCTGCTGCATGTGTTGTGTGAATTTGTCAACTTATGATGACTGAATTCTGTTTGTCTTTGTAGTTGCACACGGACTAAAGATTTCTGCCTGTAGATTCGGTTTCATTCGAGTGTTGTGTTTCTGATGAATGTTTGAGTCTTGATCCTGTTTGTCATGTATGGGCAGGGCAGCTTTAGTTGATTAGCAGTCTATTATACTCCACGTTTCCTCTTTGACCCTGGAGGTTTTAGGTAGCTGTTGGTGGCCTTATTGATGAGAAATCATTATCAGGACGACTCCATTAATAACAATGGAGGAGCAGGAAGGAGAGTGGGTAAAGGAGCTGGAGGCTAATCTCTCTGCAGCAGGTGGAGGCAGGTATAAAATGGATGGAGGACTGTGATTGACATGTGTTTCTGTCGGAGACAAGTGGGTAGCTCAGAGGTCGTTGACCTCATTAACCCTGTCGGGACTTGGGTAGCAGTATACTAAGTTATACGCTTCGTGGACCCCCCTGTTGACATACTTGTGTACTATTGGTCTCAAACTGTTTTGTAATGATTTCAGCAAGACTCTTTCTGTTCCAGTTAAGGGGACTCTTGATTCTACAGCATATTATATTTATATATTATATATTTATATAATATTTTAGACAATAATGTGCTCCCAACTTTCCAGAAATGTCCTTTCTTCTTTCAACATGATGATGCCCCCCGTGCACAAAGCCAGCTCCATTTATTTTTATTAAAAAATAAATAAATAAATTGTTTTCCAGTCTGATGTGGATGAACTTGACTGGTTTGCACAGAGCTCTGACCAACAACTCCATTCAAAACCTTCGGGATGAACTGGAACACAGAACTCCAGCCAGGCTGATCTCACTAATTCTGTTGTGGCTAAATGGGAGCAAATCCCTGCAGCCAGGTTCAACATCTCTCAGAATAGTCAAAGCTGCATATTAATGCCCGTTGTCTCAGAATAACATATGGGTGTAATGTTCATGTGTTTAGATTCTTTCATCGATTATTCACAGACTTTTGACCGTGTAGTGAATACAAAATACTGCTGAGCTACCTGTTATATTAAGTATACACATTGTATATATTATTTATAGCACTTGTACAGTATAATGGAGTGGTGGGTAACACAGTTTCCATAGATTAAAACTGTTTTGTCATAATATGTAATTCCCAAGCATTAAAACAGAAACGTGGTCAACAATCATACTCTGTCATAGTCTGTCAGATTAACAGCACTAATATTAAGTAATTAACTGCAGAATATGTATATGAATGGCTCTATGTGAGCCTGCACTGAGTCTGGATTCTCCTCCAATACAAATAAAGTGAGAAGTTTTTAATGTTTGTTTTAAATTCAAACCTTTCTTTCTTTCTCTCTGGTGAAAAATCATCTTAATTTGTTTTAATGTCATCAAAATCCCCCATAATTGTTCTTAAATTTTTTTTACTGAAAACTTAAAAGCTTCATTCTTTGTAAAGAATCTAAACAAAGAAATGTTAAAGGGCTCACATCAGCACACTGCAAACACACTATTTAAAACTTTACAAGTTTTAACTATAAGAGCTCAGTGAGGTTATGTAGATAGTTGAGACAGGACTATTAAACTCTCAAAGAGGAAAGACATGGGTTATTTTTCTTTCCTTTGTTCAGGTCTTATTAATACATTAGCGGTTTACATGAAGTTATCTCTTAGAGTGATGGATGGTGGGGTTTAAATGCAACCAATACTATTATGTATGATAAGAGCTCTTTAGCTAGACAGTTTCTTGGCCGTGCAGCAAACCGCTTCGGTCTGTTTTGGACGCCGTGAAGACTCAGGAGGTTTTCAGAAAAATCTTTAGGAAGTGTTGTAATCAATCACAACGATTATGTGGCTTCCTTAAAGAGCTCGACGAGCCAGAGAGCGACACAGGCGGCGACCTTCTTATCTGCTGTGAGTGAAGTGTCACGTTTGAAGAAGCAAGCTCAGGCTGAACTTTGACCCCGTTTACTTTTGTGTTTTTCCGAAAGGCCACAGAGCCAAGCGTGCTCAGTCAAATTGAATATCCTCCTCCAGACATCAGGGAGCACTCCTTCATCCTCCTACTTCTGTCTCTTCCACTCTCATTTATACTTCTCTCACTGTTATTTTCCTCTAGCTGACACCATAACTAATAACTGTCCATGGGTTCAATCCAGTTTTGCAGGATTTAGTTGTGTTTCACATTTAACTTGTATAGTTTTCTGACACAGAAGCATTTTTCAGGCAAATCACCTCAAGCTTGTCAATCTTTTCTTAGCACTGATATTATAAATGTGCTTTTTATGTGGTTTATGGAGACCACAGGGCTTTCTTTTATCATATAACTGGAGGCTCTTATGTTCATAATCACGCCATAAAATGATATTCAAGTGTTTCTTCAATTCACATGAATGTCCTTGTTGAATTTTCAGATTAACTTTTGAATCGGAGGCGTTGTGTGATGCGAATAAATGGCAATCTTAGATGTGAAAGCAACCAAAGAGCAACCTGGCAGTTTTTGAGAGCAAGCAAGTGAAAAAGAACAAACTGGCTCGATTTTCATAGAGGAAAATTGTTTTAGTTCTCAAATGTGGAACATCTTGTGTCATCTGTGAATTTTGTAATTAACTACACAACCAGAGCATGACAGCAAGATTTAAAACGGAGAGTCTGGCTGGTGTTAGCTCAAGAAAACCTGCAATTCATGATGAAAAGTGAAAATGAATGTTAAGTTGCAGAATTGCAGTATTATAATCCTAAAATGGAGACGGATAAATGTGATCAACAATCATGGTTTTGAGCAAATATCTTCAAGTTAATTTTTTGCTGTGATGTTGCAGCCGTAGGTGAGGAGAAGTGAAAGCACTGAGGTTTTTATGAAGGATCACAGACGTTTCTTCATCCAGCAGATATTTGTGCAGCCACAGACCTCGGTTTTGTGTCAGCTCCAATGTCATGGCGGATTTGAGAATGTGCTCCTGCCCTCCTCGAGCGCATTAGCATTTCTCCTCTCCCCCACTCTTTTCCCTCCACAGTCTTCCCTCTGATGTCACGCCGAAGCTCAGACATGTTAACACGAACCCTCATGCTAACACAGCTCAGTCCGTCACTGGAGACTATTCTTTTACCTGCTGCCAGAGCGCAAGAAGACTTTTTCATTTTCACTGTCTCCGTTTACAATAGATCAGAGGCTCTCTGCTGCACGGCTGAACTCCTGAACTCCTGTATACATTACTAATGAACCTCTGGATTGTTATACAGTCATATGTTAACAGGAAAGACAGAGGCCCTCTTTCTCGTGTGTGTGTGTGTGTGTGTGTACCTATGCAGCACTATCATGAAGGTTTCTTGGCCCAGGCCTGCTCTAATTGATAGGGGCTGCTGGTATTTACTTACATTCTCAGGGTGGATTAAATCTCAAAGGAAAAGGGAGGAGATGGAGGTTGTTTTTCTCCTGGCTTTGTTTTAATATGCATGCTTTTGTGTATGCATATACTGTATATTTACTGTGTGTGTGTGTGTGTGTGTGTGTGTGTATTTGCTGGGTGTTTTGTCATCCCATGTGGTTCTGCGTTCGTCCTTTCTCCATGACGAGAACTGTCGAATCGTGTAAAGCTGCATGACGTCCAGGCACCACAGAGCACCAAATCTAATCACCAGCTACACTGTAATGTATGTGCTGCTCTGCTGGCTTAAGTTAATGTGTGTGTGTGTGTGTGTGTGTGTGTTTGTATGTGTGTATGTTTGTTTGTTTGTGTATGTATAGGGGAACAGAGACTTATTTACAGAACACAGTCAATAGTAAATATCATTATCTCTGTAGCTAGTTTTTCATTTTGTTCAGTGGTTTTGATATGGAGTCTGCTCGCAATGCTCCAGTGTCTCAGAGCAAAGCTGAGATCTTATAGATGAAGCTGTGGAAGAGCTTTAAAGGTGGGATTGGACCAGTGACTACCAAAGAATGACTGCAGGCTACAGAAGAGTAAATACAAGCCATAAGCAACAGACCAGATTCAAAGTTTTCTAGAAGAAGACTGAAGGCAACACACTCTACCAGCCTTGCTCCAACTCATGTTTGTTAAAATTACTGAATCTGTGGTCTTCAAATCTCCCAATCACAAAAATTAAAAACCGCCAATGAATAGACGTCAAAAACAGACGGACAATTTTCAGCGCTCTTTTCTAAATGAAAACTACTTTTTAAGTATTAATTGATGGAAGCAATGTCTTGAATTGATAGTCAGCTGCCTTAACAATAGACTATCGGTTAATCATTAATAATATATGTAATAAGTTGGACGTTTTTTCACTAGAAAACTGTTTTCATCTTGACATGATGTATGTTCAATGCTGCATCAGAGGGGACTACATTAGGCGTTAACTTGCACAGATGAAGTAAACACCAAGTTACTTGAATGATAAACTAAAAACACAAATAATGACTTCAATCTGATTTGAATATATTTAATAATCAAATATCTGCAATTTGTAACAAGATACTTGATGTATTGATGTATCCATCTCTGATTGTCGGTTAATACATTTTTAATCGGTTTACTTCTTATCGGCGTTTAATCAATTAATGATTAATCATTGACATCCATAGTGTACACTGTAAATTTTCTGCTTACTCAGGCGATCAGATAGAGAACTTGCTTGAGGTACTGGTAAAACAATGAAATATCATCTAGTAAGTCCGATCTGAGTTTGAAGGCTTATCCGATGCCAAAACACTGTACAGGGGTTAATAATATGAAGAAGGATTTAATTGCTCTAGAAAGTTATCACAGTAACAATAAGAATGCAAGTTTGGAGTGATGGTGTTCAGATTAAGTCATTTACTAAGATTTATGCTTGTATGTATGTGATTGGCAGTGAAAGCAGTGCCTAGCTGTATGAGGTCCCATTGCTCATGGCAAGAGTTGAAATAGGTTAATTCAAATGAATGAGTGTGTTCAGGCAAAGCTGTTTGAAACCATGTCAGAATCAGGTCTTGAGCAGCCTCTTCTTGCCCCACAGCAACCAATTCTTCCAGTTTTGCAGAGGCTGAGGCAACACTTAGGGGAGGGAGTCAGGATGCAGCAAGTATGCAGCTGCTGTGGACAAGTCCTGATCACAGATGGTGGTTAGGCTAGAGATAGTGGCAACAGACACAGTTATGTTCTGTGATATGGAGAAACAGTTTGTCAATTTGATGTAGCCATGCTGTTATTACTGAGGTATCTATCCCTTTAATGCCTTGGGTTGTATCAGGTCTTTATGGTCAGAGTTGTAAATTAGTGAGTGTGACTAGATTGTGGCTATAGATGTAATAATTAGAAGATTGAAAGAAAATTAATTGCCAACTAGTTTTGATAATCAGTCAATCCTTTTACTATTTTTTCAAGCAAAAATGTCAAACATTTGCTGGTTCCAGCTTCAGAAATGTAAAGATTTGCTGCTTTTTCTTTGTCATTCTTTGTCATTTATGATGGTAAATGAAAGGTCTGTGGATTTTGGACTGTTAGTTAGACAAAAGAAACAATTTGAAGACATCACTTTGAGCTCAGGGAAATTGTGACTGGCATTTTCACAATTTTTTGACACTTTATAGACTAAATGATTAGGGCCCAGTCGATTAATCTTCACAATATTTGGCAGATTCATTGATAAAGAAAATAATCTTAGGTTAGCAGTTTCTCAGATATTTATCTCATCAGACAGGCCAAAACATTCACACCTGGTTATTTTGTCCATAAACAGACTTAAATGGATTTTTCAGAACTTTTACTATAAATCATAATAAAAATTTGAATGACAAAAAAACGAACAATTTCGAATTGATGAATGAATTACCATTTCAGATCCACATGCCTTTCATAAAAAGGCACAAGTGCTCACTGAATAGTTTGATTAAAATTATGTGAGTCATTTGCTGTGGTCTCCACAGTCACCAGATCTCTGCCTAGTTGAACAGCTATGGGAGTTTTTGGAGTGATGTGTTAGATGGTGCTCTCCAACACAATTCTGACACCACATGAGGGAATATCTTGAGCAGAAATGGAGTACAAAGAGGAGATGGATGTCTGACAAGGAGCATTGAAGCTGTTCTGGCAGCTCATGGTGAACAAATTCCTCTCTAAAACACCTAATCTTTTCTTCGTCACCCATTTGTTTATCATGATTGAGGATTTTATCAAATTTGCCCGCCCTGACTACATACTTCTGACCATAGACAGTGACTGCAGATGGCGGCTGGACTACAGACTGCATACAGTGACGACACGCTACAGATGGTGACCAGCTTGTCCACTGTTGTCCCACAACTAACAAGACCGTGCAGATGACAGTTCAACTCAAAAACAGAACAACAACAGATTCCAGGCTGTTTGTGAAGCCTAATATTCTGCTCAACATGCCCTAGAAATTGGGAAACAGGAAAATTGCTTCCCAAATGAGAAGTCCTCAAATAAGCTTTTCTTTCGTGCCGAGGTGCCCATTTTGTCCATCTCTATTAATGACGTCTTGTCCAGTGTGAAAGCTTTTGATTCCATCTTCCTCTGTGGCTGTTTTTTATGCCATGTTTGCTCACACATGCAAGTTGACTCTGCATGTGTGTGTAAGAGTGTGTGTGTGTGTGTGCTTGTCAGGTTGGAGATTGCAGCGTTGATTATGTGTCTGATGTTGTCGACAGAGTGACATCCCTTCTAATGAAATAATGGTCTAGTGGCAGAGTGCTGGAAGATTGCACATTGTAGACTTCAATTACAGACAAGATGATTTTTTTCCTCTTTCCTTTCAGTCAGAAAAAGTACAGGTTTTTCTTCCTTTTTAACAGACGTGATCACATCGAACAAAAAGGCTGAAGAAAAGGCTTTTTCTGCCAGACTTGGGTCTAAGTGTTTTTTCTTTAGATAATGGGTAGGAAGGACATGGCATGCCTTAATTCACCGTCTCTTTAGCCAATCTGATGCCACAAAACAGCCATTGCCCTCCTTGTGTGCACAAATCAGCCCGAGCGCTAGTTGTTTTCCAGCCCAAACTACACATTTTGAACTGTTGTTATGTCTCCTCTTTTCTTTGAGATGCATTTTGCTCTCCTGCATTCATTATTCTGTGGACCATGTAATTTATTTTGCACAACAAATGATCTTTTTAATGTTCCAGTCTTCAGCTGTGCCCCTTCTGCTATCTGGTATGAAATTAGCATACATTTCCTAAAAATATGCTTCTGGATCGAGTGCACCTTTTTAAAATATCACAAAGAGGAAAAAGGACACGTTCTTTGAATTGCAGCTCTTTTTAAAGAGAATAATGTTCAAAATTATAAAATGACTAAATAAAACTAAGGGCAGGCATCTCATGAATAAGTTAACATTGAATCAAACATACTTATCTGATGGCAGTGTCATGAACAGGTAAGAAATCAGTTTCAGTGTAAAGCTGTGCAGTTGGAGCTGTCTCATAGGGATCATGACAAAAGCGCTAAAGGCATTCTTTACACATAGTAAAATGTTTGAAAATGACCTCAAGGGCTGAAAATATTCACAAACTGTGTCAAGAGAAACTGAGGGTGAATACTTCAAATTCTTGCATCTCAGATATAAACTGCCTGGCCAAAAAAAAAAAGGCCCCACCTGGATTTAACCAAGCAAATAGGTAAGATCCTTCCATTGGATAATTACTGCAGTGATTAAAATGTTTCAGCCGGCAACAAGTTATTTAACCTTAACTGATGCAGTGAGTAGCTTCTCATTCCTTAAACAACCATGTCGGAAGACATATCCTGTGGTCTGGAAAAGATCTAACTCTGTTTCAGAAGGGTCAAATGATTGGCCTGCATCAAGCAAAGAAAACAATTAAGGAGATTACTGAAACTTCTAAAATTTGGTTAAGAACTGTTCAACGCATTATTAAAACCTGGAAGGATAGTGGTGAACCATCATCTTCGAGGAAGAAATGTGGTCGGAAAAAAATCTTGATCTTGATCGGCGGTCACTTAAAAGTTTGGTGAAATCAAATCGTAAAAAAATCAACAGTAGAAGCCACAGCCATGTTTAATAATGAACGTAAGAGCATTTCCACACACACAACGCAAAGAGAACTCAAGGGACTGAGACTAAACAGCTGTGTAGCCTTAAGAAACCACTTATCAGTGAGGATAATCAGGACAAAAAGGCTTTACCCTGATCCAGAGTGATGGGGAAACAGGGTAAGAAGAGAGGCGGATGAAGTGATGCACCCATCATGCCTAGTGTCTACAGTAGAAGCCTGTGGGGGCAGTGTTATGATCTGGGGTTGCTTCAGTTGGTCAGGTCCGGGTTCAGCAACGTTATGTGCCCAAAAAATGAGTTCAGCTGACTTCCTGAATATACTGAATGACCAGGTTTTTCCATCAATGGATTTATTCTTCCCTGATGGCTCGGATATATTCCAAGACGACAATGCCACGATTCATCAGGCTTGAGGCTTTTACAATTTTACTGTATCATTTAGTAATTCATATTGTATGTGGTTGCAATTTTAAATGAAAACAAAGATTACTTAAACATAACTTGATAGTCACTGCAGTTTTTAGAGCAGCATGTTGTGAGAGAAGTCTTTCCAGACAGATAATCTTCTCGCTGGGCAGGTGATTGACAGATTAGAGCAAAGCAAAATGTAGCACTGATGTGAAAACAGTTCATTCAACACAATATAACAGGTGTAAATCATTGGTTATCTTGGTATGTGGGAGCTGTTGTTAATATTCATTCAAAGAATTAACAACAGCACACGTCTTCTTTTGAGGGACAGAAATAAACCCTGGAAAGGAAAGAAGAGAGACGACCTGCACCACCAACACACACAATGTTACCTACAGAGCAGTTAAACAAAGTCACTGACATAAATCTCCATCCATGCATGATGTACTGATATAACGGTTTTCTTTTTGTTTTGTTTTTTTTGTTTTTTAAATAGTTCATTTTTGCAAACTTTGTTGAAAGTGACAGATGAGTCAGACAGGCAGTGTCAGAATCAGAGAGGATGGGGGTGCGATTCAACATCCCCATCCGGACACTAATCCAGCAATGTAGCGACTGTATGGGGTACATCTTAACCCCACGGCTCCCAAGATGCCCCATATAACAGTTTTCAATGAAGAAATGGTCAAATTCACGTATAATTAAACAAAATTTAGAGTTTACAGTTTAGATATCAGTACCTGTTCAAGTTATTTAAACTTATTAACTTCTTCACATTCATGCATAACTCTACATCTTTAATTTTCTGTTTTTCTATTCCTGCCTCTTGACACTTATAGTTCTTGCTTTTATCTTTCTTTATATTTTATCATACTATTTTTATGCAGCAATAAACTAAAGAAAATTCCTTGTATGGGAAACTACACAAAATTCTGATTCTAACTCAAAGGTCAACCAATTAGCCCACAGTCTGGAAAAATCTTTAACCTGTCAGACTGTAATGAATCAAAATAAATATATCTGAATTAAGAAGCCACCACCGATGAATCATGAAATACTTGTTACTGTTTCATTCCTGAGATAAATGTGATAGTTTCTTATGTTAGTACTCATTGTTCAGTCCCACTCTCAATACCTCTTTCTCTCTCTGTCTTTTTCAGGGTGGACCCCATTCCTTATGACACACCCAAGCCAGCGGGACACACCAGGTTTGTGTGTGTTTCAGATACACACTCGCGTACAGACGGCATCCAGATGCCCTATGGCGACGTACTGCTGCACATGGGTGACTTCACCGAGCTGGGCCTGCCCTCTGAGGTTAAGAAGTTCAACGACTGGCTAGGTACAAAGCTGCTTAAAACACACATTCAGCTGCACACCATTGCATTGTTTTCACACTCGCACAAGACTGACATGCACAAGCTTCCATGAGCAGGGTGAGCAGCAAAAGACACGAGACATGTCACACGCATAACCAGTAACTGGACCACACAGTGAACCCCCTCCACCTCCCCTGCAGACCCCACAACTGCTGTGCTAAAGTGTCCAGTTTAACCCTTCTGACCTAACACCCTGGCTCAGTTAACCTTTGACCTCTCCCTCTGGCCCCATGCTGTGGGTGGGAGCACTTGGCTGTGTGTACGTGCGCGTATGTGTGGTGTCTGTCCCAGCAGCCAGTGTTTCATCTCTAGACCCTCCAGGCGAGAGCTGAAGTGACTCTGAAGCATTTTTGTCCCCTAATGTAGTCATGTTTCACACTCAGACACATAAACCAAAAAACACACACACATTGTCTGACATTCCCTCCTAGCAATTGCATAAATCAATAAGCGCCACCCACCACACTGGCTTTCAACTTCTTCTTTGACTATGTCTCAATCGTTTGTATTTGTCTGTTTATCAGCACTTGACAGGTGAGACAAAACTACCTCCTGAAGTTTAATGTGAACAAATTCAATAAATATAGATAATAAATAAATAAATAAATAAATTGAAGTGAGGACACGTCTGCGCAAGTTGCAAATGTTTAAAACTGGAGGGAAAATTTGTGTGTATCCCAAAGCCGCATGACTCCAGTTCATGAATATACAGAGACAAGAGTGAAAAAATGCTTGAGGAAATTACCAAAAGAACTGGAGTTCCTTGTGAGTTTTAAAATCAGACAGAAGCTGAGCTGTCATGCAAACGAAGAGGCACCCTTCTCACACAAAACTGGTATGCACAATGCTAGCTAGTTCTAGCTAATGTCATTACCTGGCTATTTGGGGTGAATAAACATGGACTGCGATAAAACAATCCAGCAGCTGAAGAAAAATTCACTTTATGTGAAAAAGAGGATGAGAGGGAGGAGAAACTACAAGAAACAGGAAGTGGTTTGATGTTAAAAAGCATGGAGGGATTGAAATTGGCAGTGATGTTTATTGTTTACCTTCAAAATCCAGATTCAGCTCGACACATGACGTACTTTTCTACTGGAAGGGAAGTATAGCTTTGTAGTAAAAATGCTTCTCATTGAACCATGATTTAAAACTAAGTTTGTTAGACTGAGTAATTACAGGGTGAAAAGTCTCAAAGAAAACTCTTGACTTTTTGAACAGCCTGACCTTTTTTCTTTGTTAGAGAGGGAACCTTTAGCTTAGCTTGTGAGAGTGTGAACCCCCTAAAGTGGTACTCCTCTCAAAATCCATGTTTTGAGTATCAAACTCTCAGCCCCTGCAGAGCTGAAAGGTGGCTGTCAAGGTTTTGCCTCTCCAAAGATGTCAGTCGCTGCAGTGAGTCTGGTTTCATAGAAGTTGCACTGGATTCTGAAATGGCTTGAAAGATTGCCCTCCTGTCGTCCTTTTAAAGTTACAGATTTGATATCATATTTGACTTCCATTGAAAATTTAAATCTAAAAAACAGAAATTGGCAAAAACAATTAGACAATTTAGATATTTCAAATGTACTCCTTTTAATTAGCATACATCTAAACTGTGTTTTGTTTTGTTTGTTGATGTGACTGTAATTTTGAACTAGTTTGTATGTATTTGATGTTCTGAATACGAAAAAAAACAAAACAGTTACTATGGATTCCAGCAGTGATCCAGTTTTTACAACACAAAAAAACAAAGCTAGCTAGCTTTATTAATCCACACGGGAAATTTTACGGTTGCAGTAGCAATTCATCATCAAAATCATACAACACACAATAACACTCGATATAAAAAAACAAACGGACACAAGAATGGTAAAAATAACCCTATATTTACCAATATATACATACATACTCCTACCATACTGTGAGATTAAAAGGGGACAGATAGAATAAATATAATAAAATATGAATATAAATCTATGTGTAAAATAAAAAACAAGCATTTGTTTTAGCTACAAAACATCTTAGTTCTCATGCACAGTTGTATGAAACTTGCTGCCACTTATTTCATATAAATGTGAAAACAAAATTTATATGACCGCCAGGGTTTCAACCCTTCAGAGTTGAAGTCGTTGAATCTCCTCTACCTCCCTATGTGATTGGTTGTCTCTAGCTGCAACCTTTATCTTCTCTGGAATGAGTTTTCAAAAGACAGTTATGCAAAATGCTGGCTTAATGTGAATGGAAAACCCCCCCAAAAAAGACAGAAAAACATGTTATAAAACTTGATCCCGGCCCGTTGACACGATTGAAGACAAACATGGGTATGAATGTGTTTGGATGTTAGGTACAATAACACTCACAACTCCAGGTTTGCAGTTGCAATGATTAAACATACTCAACCGTTCTCTTTGGTTGTTTCGTTGTCAGTTGTCTCTGCACCTTAAAAATCTTTCAAAGTTTCAGTTTTATGAATTGTGGCTGTGGTTTGTTGTCGGTCAGCCACAGTAGTGAACCCACTCTGCCAAGCTGAATCTTTAAACTACTGCCAGGTGCTGTGCCCTAATTCTACTGAAACAGAAACACACAGGCTGAACACTCTCACACACATGCAGGCATGCCCTATTTCTTTCCCGCTCTGTTTTCTGCTGCGTCACCGCCGATAGAGCACCTGGCACCACCAGGAGGACGCATTGTTCAGCTTTTCTATCAAACTCCTCCATCCATCAGCGCTGACATCTACGTCAAGTGTGTGTATATCTGTGTGTGTGTGTGTCGTTACTTTGTTAAGCCAGAGTGAAAATGGTAATATCGGCTGTTATTGGGAATCGATGCAGAGCAAAGTGGAAAATGGTTCAGTGCAGTTGGGAGCTCCCTGCCTGTTAATGTCCTGTTGAAGGTCTGTGTGGAGCTGTCGTGATGGGAGGGTAGAAAATTAAAACTAAAATATTAAAACCACTTTTAGGAAATGGTTGGAGAGGAGATTTTATGTATTAAGTTGAGGAAAAAAGTCATAAAATTGAGATTAAAGTTGTAATTTCACCAGAAAGGTCATAACATCATAAGAATAGTTAGAATGTAGAAGTTACATGGTCTTATTTTATTACTGATATTGGTCAATTTTAAAGATAAACTGGTCTATCTTTTATCACATATCCATATAGGTTAAATCCTTCTAAAGATGTTATTTCTGTAAAAGTTATTTCTGCAAAAGTTAGTACTTATTTCAGATGTTGAGGTGTAGAAGCTTTTAAGTCGGTGAAAACATTACCTTTTAGTCTATATCTTTTATGTCTGCTGTTTGAAGCACAGACAGCTCTCAACAGTCTGCAGGCTGAGAAAATGTAGCTTATTTATGTTGCCTTTACAGTGTAGATGTGAGCTTTACATACTGAATGGGCTCTAATAAAGTGAATGTGAAAGGTTTGATTTTCCCTCCAAGGCCGCTTTTTGTCTGTTGATGAAGGTAGGGAGAGTGAGTCAGACATGGAGGAGGGTGAGAATCAGCAACGTGACACAAGTCGCATGGAAAAATGGCATTTTGAAGACACATTAGTTCAATAATTTAATGTTTTTCTAGTTGAAAGAGGAGGATTGCACAGCGTGAAGTGGCTGCTCAGACATGCTTAAAACTTAAACGTGCATTTCAGGTAAAACTGTTCTGAAAAACTTGGCATGGTCTTCTTTTGATTCTGTGCTTGTAGTTGCTACATATTTTCTGTCAAAAAGGGTTTTCATTTATATGGTCGCCCTCTGGTCCAACTGAAGTATTCTGTAAATTTACATTGTTTTGGGCATTAAATGTTTGCTACATGAGTATATGGAGAAGTGGCTCTTGTTACAACTCCACTGCAAGTTATATTAAACTCTCGTGTTGGGTTAAGTTACAAGAACCACTTCCACATTATAAGAATCTGGGGATTTTTTTTAAGGAACATACTATAATCTTCATTTAGCATTTCCTGAAAGCAAAGCTGTAATTATCACTGGAGGGACAACAGAATCCAAAGAGTTTTAACCTTGGGTTGGATGAGGTTGTTATTGTAGATTTAAAGCATCTGTAAACTGAGCGGTGTGTTTGTGCTCCTCTACTCCTCCCTCTTGGCCTCCTCCGTCTGCTCCTCTCAGACTCTGGAGGAGGCAGCAGTTTGTTCGGGCCATCGACTGATGTTTGGCCTGTAGAGGGAAATCATTGGAGATCAATGCAGAGGAACGAGCTTTTCCTGACCCAGCCTGTCTGATGGGAGAGCACCAGCTCTGATCTGCTGCTTTGAGCTGCTCCCAGATGCCTCAGTAGCTTATATATGTTTGTGTCTATGCTCAGATGTGTAATGTGTAAAGATGGGAGAAGATGATGTGTTCAACAATGAGCACTAACCGTAGACGGGTTTGCTCACTTCCTGTTTAACAACAGTGGAGATGGTTCGAGACATTATTTTCAATGCTTCATTAAACATTCGAGGAGTTAAACATAAATAAAATAAAGATTGTGCAAGTATCACAATCCAATCACACAACCCCTTCTCCTTACATACACTGCCAAAATGATACATGATGATTTCTTATGATTTATACACCGAAATTTGACATGAAAATTATCCTTAATTGTGATGACTGCATCACTGGAGAAAGCTGTAAACTTAACATTTACATATCATCACCTTTATAAAGTTGTGAAGATAAACAGTAGCCCGAATACAGTAGAGCTAAAGATGACTCTATTAGTTGCTCATAAGAAAAAATTATTGTTGCCCTCGTATAAATGATAAAATGTCTGGTTGGACAAAACAAGTTTAGTTGGCATGGAAACTAAACTTCGGCATTTTTTGTACTATTTACTGTCATTTTATAGACAAAACTATGTATTAAATAATTGAGAAAATGATGTCAGATTAATTGATAGTTATAGTATTTGTTAGTTGTAGCTTATACGAACACTTAAACAGCAAGTCATGGTTCTGGCCACCTGGCGAACGGTAGTTCACTTTTCACTTTCCTTTTGCTTTTGTTGTTTTATCCTCAAACTACTGCTGGAAGTACAAACGACCGCAATGGCTTGAAACAACCAGAACAGGAAAGTTGCATTTTGTTAAACCAAAACAGAAACCTGAAAGATGCTAAAATGCTCCATTGATTCATGTTCACTTTATTGCCTTTTCCTTGAGAGCATATGCGAACAAAATCGTTTGCACAAGCTCCAGTGTGCATCAGTGCATTCAACTGTAATAAATATCTGTATAAAAAGTTAAAAACAAGCTAAAAGACACAACCTCAGTCAGAGCTGAAAGGCTTGTTTTATAAAACTAGTGCATATTTGCAGCTTCTGCAATAACTGGACATGTTGATTTAGATCTTGGATCATATTTCCTCAAAGATTAATTTGAGGAGATGAGAGAGGAGAATTGGGGGAGGTGACCATTTAATTTTCTTAGATATTCACCTCTTTAATTCAGGGGATGCAGTGTTCAATATGATTTTTCATTAAACTCTTGTTTACTCATTTTGAAAATAGTGTATTTTTATTATCGTCTTGTAAAAATCACTGTGTGCAGATGTTTTTGTCTTCTTTGAAGTCTGCCTTCTTGAGAGGAATGACAAAACATTTCTCTGCACACATTGTTCCTGTACCTTACAGAGATTTCATTTTGATTTTCATTCTGTCTTTCATGCCCCCTGTTTGTGGGCGAAGAATAAAAAATAAATCTAGGTGTATCACTCCTCCAACCCTCTGTGAGATGTATCACGGTGGCAATAAAAAGCAGTCGAAATTCCCAGTAGAGTAATGGAGATGGAGTTGTTGGATGGTAATTAGGTTTTTTCCCCACCTTTTCCCTGCATGGTGGTGGCGGAGAGGATGATTCGCTTTTGTGTGTGTGTGTGTGTGTGTGTGTGTGTGTGTGTGTGTGTGTGTGTGTGTGTGTGTGTGTGTGTGTGTGTGTGTGTGTGTGTGTGTGTGTGTGTGTGTGTGTGTGTGTGTGTGTGTGTGTGTGTGTGTGTGTGTGTGTGTGTGTGTGTGTGTGTGTGTGTAAATGGATGTGTGATCCAGTTAGAGTGCTAGGGGACTGAGAGACTGTATTCTCATATAAGGTTAGACTGGAATTTATGATCCTGAGACGCGACAAGAGCTAATTTAGAGTAGCAGGAATGAAACCTATAGACCGGGGGAACCATGATTCTTTCATTTTCAGCATTAGAGAACACACACACTCACTCTCTCTTGCTCGCTCGCACACACACACACACACACACACACACACACACACACCTTAGACTGATGCGGGGGGAAATTTTATTTATCTGCATCAAGCCAAAGTATCTTGACTGAATTTATATTCTTTTCAGTTTCTATTAGTTTTGTTTCCAATTCTGAACTTCAGCGCAGCACAATTGAGCATCGTGCTCACATCTTATCTTACCATTATGAGTCAAAAGTATTTTCATTCAACAAATAAGTTTTATTGCATTGTTTATTCAACATTTAATTCAATTTTGCCCTCTTGGATTGCATCATAACCTTCTGCTGTTACTGGCCAAGAGCCGTATGGAGCACAGGAACAAAAGGTGGATGTAGGCATCCTGCTTGTGGAGCTGTGCAGTAATCCTGCAATGCATGTAAAATGATTTCTGTTTTTTTTACAGTTCTGGCAATCACTTCAGCAGCTATATTTCAACATTTAGCAAAGGATATGTTTAATCTATACATCCAAACTTAAGCTCATTTAAGTCAGAATGTTGTTACACCTGCAAATCACCAAAACCAGCTCATCAACTGATCGGACGGTAAACTCAACCTTCAAAAAAATAAAGTGAGCATGATTCCTAAGCCTCTGCTTCTTGAGGTCAGTGGCTGTGAAGATTGCGATGTTTATTGATTGATATATTCCATCCGAATACAATGCAGATAAAATGGATTGCAAGCTTATTAGTTTATCATTATGAGCTGCCAAATTAATACAGGCTACCCAGCACTGCACATTCATCCCGAGGACTGTTTTATGATTAAGGTCTCCTTAATCCGTTGGAGGTGGTGATTTCTCACAGCACCACATGGTATCCAAACGATATGACAGTATGTTAAGAAATGATCTTTAATAATCAGGATGAACTCATTAGTAAGTCATTCAGTCATCACTTGTGTCAGTGCCAGCTTCTAAAGTGCTGCTGTCGGTTAAAAAACGATTTCTGTAGTATTCTGTCTGCAGTTTTTATGCAAACCATAGTAAATTGGGAGTTGAAATAATTATTGATTAGTATTCATTGTTCTCGCAAAACATTCCTCAGTCCAGTTACCAGGATTTAATGCCTTTCTTATGTATTATTTGAAAGTGACCAAACTAAAATTGTGACCTTTTTTCACTGTTTATAGCATTTTATCGACCAAGTAATAGATTGAGAAATGAATCAGCATTTTAATCAATCATAAAAATAACCATTAGTTGCAGGCCTATTATAAATTATATTGTCTTAGTTCAGGCTGCTGTGATTTGCGGTCAGGGGAGCTTCAGCACCCATTCTTCCCTATATGGTTCAGCTAACACTGCACATAAATTACCCTGCAGACAACCTACAGATCAAGTTAGAAAAGACAGGAAGGAAGGAAGACTTGAACAAAATCAACAGGCAGCCTAAAAAACAGAATCCAGGACAGGGAAAAAAAGAAATATAGAGAGAGAAAGCAAGGGTGATGAAGGCCAGACCCTTTGGTTGAGTGCTCAATCGGCTGGAATAAAGTATTAAGTCAGTTTCTTGATGGTGGAGGGGAACCGGGACAAATCACCTTGACAGAGGAGAGCGAAAAAGGGCACAGCAGAAGTTGAAAGATGAGGGGATGAGAATTGTAATGGATGTTCTCCTCTATTTAGTTCAGGTTCATGCTTTTCCCAGCTGCCTGGTGTCTGCAGAGATGGACGGTGGTCTGCTGGGGTCAAGCAGAGCCGTTAGCCATGGTTGTAACCTCTCTGACTGTCTGAATTGAGGGTATTTTTTCCCTCCACTTATCTGAGTTTTCTTTCCAGTCCTGATCTGTGCTCAGGGTTAGGTATACAGGGAGCTACTGAGGGAGTGTATGTTTCATGTACAAAATATTAGGACAGCCTGCTGTTTCTGTAAAAATACACTGACCGGGTAGAAAGTACAACGCTGTTGTGATTTTATAAAATACTGTTCTGCTTTGATGGAGAGCAGAGCTGCACGGGATGGACAAAATACGCTGCAGGTGAAGAATTTGTGAAGTGTAAAGAATAATTTTCAGTGAGGTCAAAATTTCAGTGTACATTCAATAATATCCTATAAAGATTTGCTGACAACATGCAGTAAAAGAAGTACAAGTAAAGATTTAACAAAACTTTTAATCCTCAAACTTTTGTGTATGTCATGTTTCTGCAACAACCTGTATTTTTCAGGCATGCTGAATCACTGCGGAGTAAAGAGTTGGTCTAAATCTTTATTTGTTAAATTTTTGATTAACAGATTGAAACTTTTCTCAGTGTGAATGGGCTTCATTAATTTCTCATTGCAATAATATTAAAAAGGGCATTACATTAAGCAGACACAGGATATTAAAACCTTCGGAAAGAATCTGTGAAAAACTGGTGAACAAATCTGTTTGATAATTTATGGATCAAACGCTGATCTCTTGATTTTTGGCCTCTTAATTTTTTAATTATTCGTTAGGGTGGATTAAAAACCACATCTGATGTGAGAAACCTTATAGATCACAGCTATAGAAAAACAAAGCTTATTGGTTGGTGCCTTAATTAGTTAATTTATGTAACTTTGATATTGTACGTCATCTGGATTATAAAGTTAGCTCCAGTTAAGAACTTTAAGTTGATTCGAGAGTTTTAGTGCTGTCTAAATGGTCTGAAAATTGTCAATATCTTTACATTTCATGCTTAAAAAATTGTTATACCGAAAATCCTGCAAGGCCAGATGAACACCATGCAGTTGCAACATCTTCAGCTCAGTTCAATATCCGTATGAATTCTATCAGAAGAGATACAGACTAGAGCTTCATATGTGGATATCTGACTGCAGCTCACCACCCTCTCCCTGATCTTTTGTCTCTTGTAGGTGGCCTACCGTACGAGTTCAAGGTGGTGATCGCTGGGAACCACGAGCTGACCTTCGATAAGGACTTTATGGCCGAGCTGGTCAAGCAGGATTACTACCGATTCCCCTCAGTCTCCAAACTCAAACCAGAGGACTTTGACAACGTCCAGTCGCTCCTCACAAACTGTGTGTACCTGCAGGACTCAGACGTCACCATAAAGGGATTCCGAATATACGGGGCGCCATGGTAAGTGCACCAACTGTTTTCTTTCTTTCATCCGCCATCCAAAACTACTCTCCTCACTTTCTGTCTTTCATTATAGCTGAGTCACAATTTTGTCTTGTTGTGTTGTGGATCCCTGAGGTGAAGGTGTGCCTTCCCCCTCTGTCAGTGTCTGGCTGTTTTCCAGCTCTCCTCCCTGTAGTAACTCTGTACTCTGCTGTACGCTCTCAGCGAGGGGCCTCTCTTCCATGCAGGGTGCTATTCCCAGCTCGCACATTCCTTTATGAGCTCAGGACCTTCGCCTGCTCCCCAGGCTTACGTTACACCTGTGTTTTGACACAGGGTTAAGTGATACGCGTGTTACCGGGACACTCTGTCAATAGGCTCTCAGGTGTGGAAAGAAAGCAGGGTGGGCGGGTGTGTTTGGTTCAGGAATGGTGTAAGCAGCATGTATTCAACAAACAGAGGCAGGTGGGAGTGTTATTAAAGTGAGAAATGTTGGTGTAGAGAAAGTGCCTGATGGGAGAAAACTCTCCCCGAGACCACTGCTGCATTCATGGATGTACACGTACATCAAAATCTCATACTCCTTGATGTTAGAAATGGTAACCCGTGTTTATGAATTGGTGTCTTTTCAAAATTGATTCCTGGGTTGAACTGTAGGTTCTGTATCTTGAAGCAAGAAGAGTAGTCTACGAAAAACTTTTTTCCACGGATGTTATTGTTTGTAGCAAAACCATTATCCAGGATTTTTACACCTACTATGTCACACACAATTGGTATACTTTCTTTGCACCTTGGAAAAAAGGCAGCTGCACACCATTTTAAGCTTTTACAGCCGCCTGTTTTATATACAATAATCACCTTCAGGCAGGTGAAACATAAAACACACAGAGACTTGAAGAGATACACAGGATACACAAAACATAATAAAAAAGCATGAAACTATTAAGATAAATTTGTCAAACTTGTGTTAAAATCTACTACAAAAGCTCACATAAAGTACAGTTTACATTAAGCATCATGGACTACATCGAGTCGTCCCCATCCTGCCCTGTCAAGGGTTAAACATCATCAACATTGCTATTTGTATTACAGTAAATAGGACTGGAACTTACTTACATCCATAGGTCAATTTAGCTAGTTTTGTTTTTCAGTTAATCATTTAGTTTTAAAATAATGTCAAAAATATTGTCTCGAGATCATAAAGAAATATCTTCAATTGAAATAAGATAAGAACACACAGAATAACACAGAAATTAAATTAACTACCAAAATTGGCATTTTTCCTCTGAATAAATTACCAAAAATGATAAATCAATGATCTCATAATTTCAGCTTGATTCGACAAAAATCCTCATAGAACTAATGTTAGACAGATGCTGGTAGTTTGCCCATACAGTAGTATCCTTGTGATCCCTTTCTTGGTTCCAGGCACCGTTGCTAGATCATTTGATAGACAGAAAGCCCTGTAGTTCAGTCTGAGCTGTTGTCGTCTCACAGTATTTGATCAGTCTTACAGTCTGACCTCAGCCCACCAGCACCGCAGCTGTGTTTTGTTGTGCGACGGTCGAGGCTGGAACTTCCTCCGCCATGCTGCGACTGCCTCTGCTCTCTCTGCGCAGTGGTTCTCACAGGTCTGCTCCAGACTTAAAATAACTATTTAGGTCACACCTTCATCCTTTGGCGGCTATAATTAGCAGGTTTGCAGCCTGGCTTCAGAAGTGGCGTAGGATGGCAGCAGGGGCAGATCCCAGCATTCCTCAGACTTCACAGCAGCAGGAAGAAGAGATTACCCTTGCTTTTCCCTCCATCCTTCCTCTTTTCCATCCTTCTGTTTGAAAGAGGAAGGATGCTGCCCCCCTCTCCCTGGTGGGTGTTTAGTGTGAGGGCTGGTAAGTGTCTGTTGTGACAGCTGGGGGTCTCGTGAGAGGCGGAGTGGACAGCTTGGCGCCCCGTCACCCCCACCCCTCCTCAGCTTCCTCACCTCCTTCACACCCATATGCCACCGTGGCCCTAGGTCTGGCCTGCTTGTCCAGTGTGAGGTCTCACTTAGCCCTGCAGTGACCCCTCACTTCATCAACAGCTCACCAGCTCACCGCCTGGGTGGCCCGAGCTCCTTCGAGTCCTCAGCGGTTTGCTGCTGCAGGCCAGGACGCGACGGCATCACTCAGGAAATGTAGCGTGTAACTACCACCTGATAAACGCTGCTGTAGCTGCAGTGGGTTGCTGTGCTGCTTTAAAGACGCGATGAAATAACATGTTCACAGGTTTTCAGCTAGTTCAGTATTCACACATCTGCTTTCAGTGGTGGCAAAACTATTCATATCTGTACATGAATATAAGTAATAACAGTGTAGAAGTTCTCATTCCCACTTAAACAAATGTGTCAGTACTGTAAATGCTAATTATCTTCCTTTTTCTGAGTATAAACTTAACGATACACCTGGCCAGACATTAAAACAGTCTTTTGACAATGTAGGAAGTCCTTGAAGCG
The DNA here is from genome assembly GCF_040436345.1 of Pagrus major. NCBI lineage: Eukaryota > Metazoa > Chordata > Actinopteri > Spariformes > Sparidae > Pagrus > Pagrus major. The sequence continues at coordinate 16,381,085 of NC_133218.1, read as the reverse complement.
TTTGGACTAACCACTCCATACACTCTTGTGTAGTTTCAACTGTATAAGCTCATCGTCTGTTTGCATGTTAAGTGTTGCGTAACAGCAATCAAATAAATGTTGAGCATAATATTTATAGTGAACCTATGAAGTCTCACAAACTGGAATATACTGCCTGTAACCCAACATTGTACAATAATATAGTAGTTAAGTTCATATGCTTTGTTACGCTCCACCGCTGTGTATTTAGCAATACTTGCAAGGATATTTCAGTTTTATGCCAAGTTTCCTTAAGATGTTACAAAAAAAAACAATGGTATTTGGCTATGACGTGTGCATGAAAATGCCAGCCAATGGTCCGTTGTTGTTTTTTGTAACCCCAAATGCCACACAGTTTAAAACTTTTTGAAAATTTCAGAACTCACTTTTCCCACCCCCATCCAGCTCAAATTGAAAAATGTCAACAGCAGAAACCAAATGTCATTGAAAGGCTGTTTGCTTAAAGAATAGAATTTTCAGTTTTTTTAATCCATCAGCCACTTTGCATGTAAGATGGAAAAAGCAGATCATTCCTTCTTTGAATGAAAACACATTTCACTGTCCACAGTACAGATATTATAGCACACAACACATTACTATATACATACATTACTTTATCTAGATTACACTAGATTATCACGAGCACAGTCAAAAGTTTTAATACTCACCTTCATCTTCTCAGTTGTGTTTTATGAAATTCCCTTGAATATTTTTTTGTGTTTTACACAAAAAAGCATACTATGGGACTATGGGATCAAATAGTCAGATTTCTACCACAGGACTCTGAAGTTTTCTTGAGGAAATCGTGGAGAAGCAGCAGGTTACAGCAGTTTGTACACAATAATTACACATAATGACACTGCAGGTTTTCATCTCTACAGGATGGAAGGAAACATTCTTCTCTGATTGACTGATTATAAACATTACACCCTTCTTCCCATTGCCTTTCATTTTTTTCATGAATCCATCATTTAAATGTCTGTTTTTTAAAGGTCTCAGGATGAAAATGACATTCTGCTGCAGCGCTTTTCAAACCTAATCCATTTTATAATTATCTGCATCAGGTTATCAGTTCAGCATGTGGCCATTTACAGCAGAAAGATTTAGATATACCACTGAAAAGCAGTTTGTTCAGTAGAAAATGTTTATGCTGAAAGTATTCTGGACACATCCATGTCTGAAGGAGCACACGCAAACGAAAAATGTTTTCAAATCATATCGGTAAAGATCTGCTCTTTCCCACGCTGATAGTTTCAGCTTTATATCTTCAAAAACTGTGGAAGAAAAGCCTTTTCTGAACTCGACTCTTCGGGGATTGAGGTGGATTTGAACAAGGCCAAGCTCTCTAACACACAGCTTTTTGGTTACTCAAATATGTGTCTATGTTGAAATTTTGCCAACAAGTTGCCCCAGTTAATTAATCTTACTAGAGTATCTGATAAACTAGTTATCTAAAAAAGAGAGTTCAGTGTTGAGGGGAAAATATCCCCAGATGTTGGAAATCCGAGCAATCCTTGAGCTGTGGGTTTATTGCTGGAGAAGAACGTCTTCAGAGATGAGATTTATTTAAAAACAGAGGACTTAAAATGTTTTTTTACTGCTGAAAGTCTGTCTAATCAGTAGAAAGAATAGAAAATATTTTTGAAAGTGGTGCAACATAAACAGAGAAAACGGTGCTTTGTTACTCACTTTTACTCTTAAGGGTTGAAAACCTACAATAACCAGATTGCAGTGAGCTTAACCAGACTAATAAACTCACAGGTAGGCCATGTACTGCAAGTTGGGTGCCAGGCAGTGCTTAGTTTTGGCTCATCTAGATTCAAGCAGGAAAAAAAATGGCGGCCTGTTCACAAACGTTCTCATTATACAGCTAAACACATATCATCTGCAAATGAGCGGGGGACTCTTGGTGCAGGCAAAATGAAGATTTTTAGTTTAACATTGTTTAATTGCATTTATTCCCCACATTGAAATGATACAAAACTGGTTAAAAGCTGGCAAATATTCCCCCTAAGGATGGTAATAAGAATTTTAATTTCTGAAATTGCATGGTTTCTGTTCTGTTATGTCAATAGAGAGCTATGAATTTCAGTTTTTCCTACATTCATGACACTATTTCAGTAATATAAGAAATTACATGGCCATCATGAAGCTACATGAGTAAAAAATCAGAGTTATTCTTTTTGGTTCCTCCTCCAAAAAAAAACCTGTTTTAATTTGTCACAGATTGCTTTTATTTGAGCTGTGAGTTGAGCCAAAAAGAAAATGTCATTTTTGTCATTTCATTGCATTCAGGGACACTTTAAAATCAGTCTGTTCTTATGGAGACAATGAGAAACCTGCTAAATTCAGCTGCTGAAACTAGAACATAAACGCCTTGAATGAAGGAGTTACTTCCATATGAAAATATCCTTGAGTCTTCATTATCAGAATAAATAGGTGATATAAATGATTAGGCATAGAGAGTGAACTGGAGCTGCAATTTAAGATTATTTTCACTAGCAATTAAGCTGTTGATTATTTTTTCAGTTAATCATCTTTCAAATCACGTCCAAGAAAATCCAAGTCCAAGGTTACGTGTTTTTGCTTGTTTTGTTTCACTCAAAGAAATTGAATTTTATAAAATACAGAGAAGAAGCACATCCTGGCATTCAAGAAGATAAACCAGCAAATAATTTGAAGTATAGAAATAGTGTCTTATTATTTTGAGGTTCGACTAATAGTTTTGGCTCCTCATTTTTTATTTCTGTACGATTTTATAAACTAAAGGACAAAATATTCTTGATAGATCATTCATTTCATCCTGTTTTAAAACCCTTTTACCAACTACCTTCTTCATTGAACAAATCCTTTACGAGACATTTTTTAAACCTTGCATTGCTCCTGATTGTGTGTTCACTGAAAACTGGCTCGGTTCACTCCGTCTTGGAGTGAAAGCAGCGTACCATGAAAGACACACAACACGCACTGTTTAATGACAGATGCTTAACAGACCGAATACCTGAACACTCCTACACACACACACACACACACACACACACACACACACACACACACACACACTTTGGAAAGATGAGCAGGCTTCTGCACCTTGTCAATCAAACCTCTTTAAGAGGGGCTGAAGGTCTCTTGGACAGTTTTGGATTTTATTCACATCATTAACTCTGTCTGTTCCAGCCAACAAGATTTTGTGCAAAGTAAAACTCTGAACTCTAACTCCCATTTCATGTGTTTATTAACCTTCTTTTTTGATCTTCTGTCTTTAATCTATTTCTTTAATGCAGGATATGAATCTCTGTTTTAGGCCCTTTTGTAAATGGTAAAAAGTTGAGTGTTGCTCCAGTCCATCAGAAGGCTTTTGAGTTGGGTTAAATACTTAAAACACTTACGATCTGTGCTGATATGATAGATAATCTCACCTATAAAATTGATCAACAAAAAACTAATCTAAATATTGACTGAATTAACCAATTTGACTATTTCTTTGCTGCTTTTGTTTGTTCCCTGTAATTGCAATTGCTTAGTCTTTCTGGACTGTTGGTCAGACAAAATAAGCATTTCTGAAGACACGTGATAGGGAGTAGTCATTGTTTTGTAGACTGAACTATGAATAAATTCAAAGACATCAATGTAAAAGGAGTGACGGCAGGCTGGCCACAGATATGTGAGGAATCCTGCTGGTTTTGCGGACTCTGATAAGCTCTGCTGACTGATTCAGACCAGAGAAGTACGAGGTGGGAGAAGAGAGAGAGTGTGTGTGTGTGTGTGTGTGTGTGTGTGTGTGTGTGTGTGTGTGTGTGTGTGTCTGTGTGTCTGTGTGTCTGTGTGTGTCCCTCTCTCTGTCTCTCCCTCTCTCTCTGTAGGGATTAAACCGTTTTGTGATTCTGGACTTGACCACAACTTAACTCCCTGGTCGAAGGTCAAACTGTTGCTGCTCCCTCTGCTGCCTCCTCCCAGCCCAGCCCTCCTCTCTCCCCCTCTGCCTCGTCCACTGGGGTTTCTGCCTTCTCCTCCCTTCCTCTAGCTTCCTCTCCTCCTCTTATCATTTTTTCTCCTCCTCCTCCTCCCCTTATTTCTTCTTTCCACTTCTCTCCTATCTCTTTCTTTCCTCCCTTCTCATTTCCCTCTCTCATTCTGTTCCCAGCCTCCTCCTGCCATCTCATTTTCTTCCCTCTCATCTTTTCCTTACAGTTCTTAGTTTGGTCCCTGTTAACGAATGAAATGGCAATCAATGTTTGGTTGGTTTATTCGATAGCAAATCAGTCTGCAGAACTGTGTGCATGTGTGTGTGCCTCCCAGAGGCGGCAGATTAAATCCAACTGCCCTCATTTGACTCTCAGAAGCGCACCTCAGGGGAAACCCGAAGGGCCAAATGCAGATTTGTCATTTGCAGATTTTAGTTTTATTCATGTATTCATTTTTCACTGTAAAGGTCAACTGTGTGTGTCTGTGTGTGCGTTTGTGTGTGCAGGGGAGAGAGAGGGAGAGGAAGCGAGAGAGGGACACAGTGGTGATGTTTGTATATCAGCATGTTTAGCCTCAGTTGTTTCCATTACGAGGATGTCAGAGATCAGTAACGTTTGTTTTCCTCTGAACTCCTTTTCTTCCCCCTCTATCTACCTGTCTCTCTGTCTACACTATAAGGCCAAAAGTATTAGGACACCCTATCTCATTCACCTCTGTAGGTCTACTTTTGGCCCAGAGATTTGTTCCAGTTAATAACAATCTTGGCGCTAAAGCGTGCCATTATATTGAAGACAATAATGGGCTTTATTTTGGGAAATATCCTTTCCTGTTTCAACATAATAATAATGCTCCTGTGCACAAAGCAAAGTCCATAAAGAAATTGCTTTCCCAGAAGCCTAACCTAAATCCTGTTTAACACTTTCGGGATGAACAGAGACGAGCTAGACCTCATCAGCCAAACATCAGTGTTGGACCTTTTGTATCTGATTTGGAGCAAATCAGCTGATGCAGGTTCAACATCTGGTGGACAACTTGAAACCAGAAGACTGGAGGCTGTTACAGCAGCTGGTTAATGCTTATTAGAGCTGCAGTATATCAAATAGTTGTCAACTATTGGGTTAAATTAGTTGCAAACTATTTAAAATAATTGATAAATCTGTTTGTGTCTCCTTTTAGTTGTATGCAGCCCTTACGTTGCTGGTTTCAGAATGACGTTCACATACAGTACCTGTAACGTTTGACTGTCCAAATACATTTGGCCATGTTACCCCCATCTCTCTCTCTCACACGTGCTTGCTCGCTCTTTCATACTTTCTCTCTCAGGAGGTGGCCTTTTGTTGAACGAACATCCTGATGCTGTAAAATAAGGACCACCCCTGACCCTTAACAGCACACATACACACACATACTGTGGTTAACTCTCCTTCTGAGACGATGCAGTTTTAAAACACTGACTGAGGGAAAGTGGTTGCAATATTCTTTCAATTAACTGTTTAAAAAAAATCTTGCTAACCCTCGCTATAGATGCATAAAAACTCTGATGGCTCATTTGACAATAACAAGTCACGTCCTCATTACAGACAACATAACAAACCTGCAGAACTAATTAGACAGAAACAAAATAATGAGAGACCACAAAGAAACTAACAAAGACTTTTAAAATGTATTCACTTTATTTGGACTTTTAACGTGACAGTTCCACATCTACCAGTTCCTGTCTGATCAGCAGTGTAAAGGAAAGTTTATGATAAACTCACTTCTTCAGCTTCTTTTCTCTGCAGACTTCTGGTGTACTCAAATGTTAAGGACGTGTGCATGTCCTAAAAGCCCTTTTAATTTTTTCTTTATGTTTAGATATAGTTAAAGATCTTACCTCTGCAGGTTGGTGTGGGGAAAAAAATGCTTAAATCCATTTAAGCTTTTTATGTGCACTTTTTACGAGAGCACAATTAAACAGCATCTTCATGTACTCGAACGCTGACAGATAGTATTTACCATATTTTAATAACTTATTTAGACAGGAGACCTGTGAACCAGGATATTTTTTTGTGAGAAATTTCTCAATGCAGATAAATCGAAATTAATGGTGAATTAGTTCTCAGCACTACCTCTACACTGAGCCTGAAAATAGGTCTGATTATGTTTCTACTTAACCTGCTTCACTCACCTGTAAGAAAAAGCTCTCTTGAACATGACCCCAATTTATTTTGTACTCGTGATACTTAGAGTTCTATTATAGAAGTTTATTTTTACTGCACTACTGAAATTCTCATGCTTGTGAATATTAAAAACATTATGAAGCTTCTTGATCTTGAACTGATGCGTATGCTTATACAAATGTATAATCCTCTGCCACCTTTTAACTGATTTCTTTTCCATTGTGCATCCAAAAATTGGTCTCCAATTGTCTGTATTTAAATATTTGAAATGGAAAAATAATTTTGTGCTTCTTTTCATAACTTTAGTATATTTTTGGACAGCTCTCTAACACAAGTGAAAATGAATACAAGCATTTATAACTTCATGTTGTTGTCATTTGTCTGCGTCGCTGAGGTCTGACATTTGTGTCAGCTGCTTTTAGCTTAATCACCCCTAAGTCACCCCTCTGCTGGCGCCAGCCTCTGTCAGTTTGTGTTGGCTGTCTGCCCACCACACACACACAGACACACACACATAGACGCACACTATTTTCTCTGTCAGAGTGTGAGCACATGGCAGCGTTACCTCCGATGAGGTAATGGGCCCTGACAAATGTCCGTCACCAAGAAGTCAAGGGCTTCATGGTCGCTCTGGCCTTGTTTATTTCACGCTGCAGAGTTAGTTTGGGGAAACTTTCTGATCCTCTGATGGTCAAAAGCACGTAGTGATTAAAAAAAGCGGGTTTCTTTCTATTTACACAGTCGCCACCCCAGTTTTACAAGAAAATTGTGATTTCAATTAATTAGAGCATTAAGAGAAATTGTTGTTTTCCTGAACACTGCAGTGATATTATTTTTATTCTTAAAAAAGATGTTGACAGTCATAGATTACTTGGATAGCATTTGCCTTGTGTGACTTTTTAGAAAGTTTTTACATTCTCTCTCAATGTATCACGTATCAAATGTTATTGAAACAATTACTCAGTGAGCCAGAACAACAGAAAATTCATCTTCAACTATTTTAGTAACCGATTGTTTTTCATTGCCATCAGCAAAATGACACACATGCTGTAGTTGCAGCTACTTTAATCGTTAATTTAAACAAGTCATTTGAACACTAACTATAGCTCTGGGAAATTATAATGAGCTTTTTCACTATCTTCTGACATTTGACTTAAAAAAACATTTTTGAGTTACAAAATCAAATGTCGCTTGAATAATACATAATTGTTCAAATTACATGTAGGCATGGGAAGATATGAAAATCGCATGTCACAGTTTTGTCCAACATAATTGCATTTCATAATATATCCTGATAATCATCAAAATATTGAAACTTTAAAAGAAAAACTAAGATTGACATACTGGAATCGCTTTAATCTTACATTTTGTGAGGAATCAAATTATTTGATTGCATCACAGAGTGGACACCTTTTTTTTTTTTTTTTTTTGTGAAAAACAATCTAAGAATCTTAAATAAGTAGGCATAAATCAGAAGGTTTCCCTTCACAAATATAGGATAAAGTGGTTACCTCATCGGTATCTAGTATTTAGACACATCTGATTTAACTTTTTTTTGTGGGGGATACAATGTTCAAGCCAAGCCTTTAGCCATAGTGACAGACTTAGGCTGTTCAAAATAAAATAAATCTGTAAGCTAGACAGCTTTTTCAAGTCGCTCATGTTCGGGAGTATTTGCAATTATCTTGATAATGAAAATTCACCACGATCAACTTATTGATTGATCCGTGATAAAAACCTTTTATTGTCCTATCCTAAGTGTATGTTGAAAGTTTTACCACTGTTGTTCTTAAGAAATACCTTTTTAATGTTTTTTTGTTTTTTTCCCCCATTTTCTTGAACAACTTTTTTGAAATGAAATGTTTTTAGTGGACAGCAGTGCAGCACATTAATTACACAAATACTTGAAGAATTAATGAGATAATGATTTATTGATGTTGGTGTGACACCTTTACTTAATGGAGCGTAAAATGGAAATCGCATCTGTTAACAGGGCCCAGTTGTAGTGGACGCTCCTGCTATTTGTGCAAAAGTCTGTGTATGGCTGCTGCTGTTGTTGTTGGCTTGTCTTGGTGCACCCATGGGTGCTGGTGCAGCTGCAGGTGGTCGTCAGGTTACGAATGCGGGGAGGTTTAGACATTGTGGAGCCTCCTGCAGCTGGTGATGAAGACTGCAGAGAGAGGAGGAGGAGGGGTGTCAGCGGTTTGTCCTTTCAGGCTCTCCAGGTCTGCAGCTGTAGTGTGTGCGTGTGTGTGTTTTAAGTTTCCCCAGTGTGTGTCAGAGGAATGAATGAGAGGGTTAAGTGATGGATTTGTCATTGCGCCCTCGCTTTCTGCAGTATGACGGCTCACAGCGTTCCCTGCTAAATGACTCACCCTGCACACACACACACACACACACACACACACACAAAGGCACATATGCACAAACACACATAGGCATGTTTCTTAAATGGCCCTTTTGCAAGAAAAATATGAAACGCAGTCAAAATTCAAAACTGCAACGTGCAAACACAACAAACACAACAAACACACACCATACGTCATCACTAGTGTGTGTTAACTCAGACGGACTAAATGTTTCATATCTCGCTGATGCCTCCTGGTGCACCCCACCGCTCACACCCCAAGGTGAGCCCCCAATATGTCAGAGGGAGAGTGATGGGTCCTCGCCATCGTTTAATAAAGCTCTCCTCCGTGGCCTCGTGTGCATCAGTCACCGGCCGGGCAGCTAGAGGTCTGCCACACGACGGCCCAGCAGCTCCATCAAACACTCCCGGGTCTGGAAAAGGGCTGACACAGCCAGAATCCTGCTCTTGATCCAGGCCACAAATTTACCACAAAAAAAGGAAAATGATCCAGTTTAGGTAGTATTTTTTTATACTTGTCAAGATTTTTGTTTTGAATGCAGTCTAAATAAAGAAATGTGGAGAATTACTGTATTTTCTATGTAAAAAAAAAAAAAAAATTTGTTGTTACAGCAGGGAAAAATCATGCCTTTTTTCTTTTACTTTGTTCAGTTTTATCCTCAATCACTTTTTTCCCCTGTTGCAAATCAAAGCACTTTGAGAATTGTGTTGACATTTTCTTGACACTTTTGGCGGATCCAATAAAAAAATGATTAGTCATTTCGTTTGCTATTGATTCGGAAACTCTACACATCAGGATTTTATATGGTATTGATTGTTTTTTTTGGATTGGAAGGGTGTAGTACATCTTCTTTTCAAAGAAATTAATAGGCCTTTGTGGGTAATTTGACCTCCTGCTCTGCTCATCTCCTAGCATTATAATGAATAATTTTAAGTCTTTAATCTGTTTATGTCTGCAGCACGATCTCCTGTGAGGTTCCCACCTTTAGTGTGATGTAAGATTGAGCGCTCTGTGAATAAAAGTAATGATGTGAGATAATGCAGAGAGACAGCTGTGTTTCAGCCGGTGGTGTGTTTCTTCGCTCTAGTTGTGCAGCAGACTGTTAGCCCTGCTCTGAGGTCAGATCACTGTTCGTCCCCGACGGTGTGGACAGACTGTAGTTACAGTACACATGGAGCCTCCGGGTGGAAGGTGTAATTGTCTCTGTCAGTTTTCATGTCTGTGCTTGTGTGTGTTTTTAAGAGAGTGAGTGAGAGCTCTGTTGACTCTGAAATGTGTCGATGGCTTTAACTCTTCGATGGGACATAGAGACAGATATATTTAACACCGTCTCTCTTTTGTTTTAGTTGTGCGACCAAATTTAGGGGTAACTAATGCATATACAATTTGCATAAAACACAATAGTCTCTTATAGCAGGATTTTTCCTGCTCTGCGTGTTGTGACAGAACTGGCAGCTATAAGAGTCGTCAGCTCTTATCACCTAATCTGGTTTCCATCTTTTATCTGGAAGCCCTATATTTTCTTCAAAAGTGTGAAGAACACACATCCATCTCTGGCAGCGAGACACATACCAGGCTGAAAGGAAATGTATCTCAGCTTCAGCTAAATTTGGTTCCAGTAAGAAACAGAGACATTTTTCAGTTTCTGGGTCTTCCAGGTCCCAGGTGAGTTTGATTGAGCTTTTGTCTTTTTCCTGATCTTTCACATAAATTAATCATTCTGCAAAATTCTGACTGATATGAAAAATATGTTTGAGTATTCACCTGCATACTTTGTGTTGGTACTAACTGAAAGTATTTGAAAAGTTGATAAATCAATTTAGCGTGCACGCCAGTAGCTTGCTGGAGGTCATTTTGTAGAGCTCTGGCAGTGCTTGCTTGTGCCTCTCTATTGCACCTGTTGTCACTTTCATTTGCACCAAAGCAGGTGAAATTGATTCACAATCACTTGTGATTCCTAAATGGACAGATTGATATCCCTGAAGTTTAACTGACTTGGGGTTATACTGTGACAATTAAGTGTTCCCTTGATTTTTTTTTGAGCAGTGTACTTCTCCCACCACTGGGTATTTGTGAGGGAGTTCCTACATGGCATGACCTTCCGGAAGCTCACCACAGTTTAATATATTTCATTTTTAGTTTTGTCAATTGTTTTGTTTATTGGTCAAATACTGGTTTCTAACTGGGGCTTTTTTAACACAGTGTCATATTTGAGAATTTTTTAAAGAAGATTAGTAGACCATAATTTTTTACCCTCTGCACTAGTAATTTTTTCATATGACACCCTCCCCTAATTGCCAATACATGCGAGCATCATTTTCACCAAAAAATAATTATATATTTTTATATTTGTTTTCCGTATTTATGCTCATACAAAAGCTCTAGTGGGGATGTTGTTTCAAATAAAGTAAGCACTTTGTCGATACAATGCATTGTAATTGTGTATTCAGTTTGTTGGTGTGTATTTGTGTGTCCATATCAAATAAACCACAAGAAGAGCAGCAGCAGCACAGCTTGTTAGAGGAACGAGCATCTAAACCCAATCAAACCACAAGCGTGAGGGTTTCTGAACAGAAAGAGGAGGAGGTGGAAGTTGACATCTGACAGGCAGCAGTTCCTCGTGTTCAGAAAGCTGAGCAGCACAAAATAAAGCCTGAAAACACTGTAGATGGAATTGTAGCGACTACTCAGCTGACTGGCCTCGTCTGCAGCCCGCGGTGTCTGACCTACAGGGTCGACGTGCTACTACAACTCTGATCTGTAAACAAGAGACCTCTGAGTCCATGTGACTTCTGTTTACAAGCTGTGGTTCACTTGTACTTGACCAAATTTGTCAAGGGACTCTTTTACTCAGTAGTTCGGATTTTTTTTTTTTTTTACTTTCAATGTGAGGATGATAAATGGCTTTGTTCAGCGCAGTTGCGCCTTCTACCTCAGCAGCAGCATCCTTCAATACCTTTTTTCTTCTTCTTTCTTCACTGTATCTCCAAGAAAACACACCAAGGTCCAGACCACTTTGCTGTAAATGGACGGACTTGCAAAGGTCAAAAGCGTGCTTTTATGTTGGTGAACAGATAGCATCATTCATGTTAGAGGTACACAAGGAACTTCACTTTTCCACCTACAGTATTTTTCTTTTCCAGTGACATGTTTGGCCCCTCCGATGATGGCCTTCGCACCAGCGTTGCCGCTCTTTCATCGTGCTGAAAAGACTCTCAAGTGCAAGTTTCCTATAGATGTTCCGCTGCCGCTGTTTGAAAGCCCTTCCTCTTCCTCCATTTCTCTTTTGTCTCTATTCTTTCTCTCTCATGTCATTAAGTGGATAAATTTGTGGAAGCGGGTGTTTTTTTCCTTGAGAAGAAACTTGTGAGTGGAGAGGTGGAGTGAATGAGATGGAGGGCAAGGAGAACCAGGGATGAGTGGGGGAGGAGGACAGGTTAAGGAGGTGGAGGAAGGGAGGCTGGTGGTGGCGACTTGTCTTTCAGCCTGTTTCACAGTGGCCGGTTACCTGCTTGTGTCAGTGGTTGCGAGGTGACCTTTGACCCAGGAGCTGGCTTGCTTCAGTGGCAGTGTCAGCTTTAATTAGAGAGCCACACGACTGGACGCTCTGCATAGCCTCTGATCCTCCACTGCAAACACTCTGGACCAGGCAGAAGGGATGACAGATGCATGTAATGACACACACACACACACACACACACACACGGAGTACAATTTCAGATTTCAGTTTAATCAATATTGGTAGAAATTCTACTCATCGATTCTGGTGTGAATCCTCATTCTTGTCAAAGAAATTGAAGTTGATTGATGTTTAACAAGAAACATAATTGTTTCTATAATCTTTAGGGTACGTGTGACAAAATGAAATAATGTGCTTATGGACTTTTTGGCATTTTTAGACTTTGAACAGCAAAAAGGAGAGACCAACAGGAACATTTGAGAGAAAAGGGATGACATCGATCTCAGGACATTTTAACATAATAAACATTAGCTGATTTTGCGGCATTGTGACAATGACCGGGGCCTTCAAAAATAGTACAAAGACCTGTTAAATATGAATGACATCTAGTAGGAGATGCCAACTAGCTAAGTAGCTAAATAGAAAATGGAACACAGAATCCAAACCATTTTTTTGAGGGCTGCCTTTTTAAGTTTTGAGTCCATTTGGATTTAATGTTATTAGTTGCTTGCTGGTTTGTTATTAGAGTTGTTTGAGGTGTTTTTGGTCATTGTGGATAATGTTAAGATTCTTTCCATCTGATTAAAAGTAACTAATGAGGCTAACGCTCAGTCGATTACCCCTTTTTGACCAAGTGGGGTCAGGTTCTGATTCGGAGCCGGTGCTTTGTGTTTCGACAGCCAAAGAACCAGCCAGGAAAACTGGTTCCCAGAGCGACACTAACACTTTGCTGGTCTAGAACAAAGAACAGGCTGGTTTATTATGACCAAGGACCAACTATAATTGCTTTTGAACGCCATTTTTAAAAACCAGAGCTAGTGTAGTGTGTTCTGACTTATCCACGGGAGAATAAACAAGAGATTTTCACTACGCCAAATAAAAAGAAACAGTGGTCCGAGGGCCAGTCATGTTTTGATGCCAATGTAGGCATGCAAAGCCAGGAGCAACACTTGTTAAGAGTCGATGTAGTCTGCCATAGTTGCTCTTAGCAATGCTGGGAAATTGGAGACCTATACAGTGACTGAATGATGTGAAGCAAAGCAGTTCTTAAAAAGTTTGCAGGTTAAACTAATTCCCAACCAGCAATAGTACCAGCCCGGAACTAGCACTTTGGTTGAAAGGGGTAGAGCGCTATAACATTACCTCTGTTGGCTTCAGATTTGCAGATGCTTTACTTCTTCTTTACATTAGATTAATAGAAGGTACCTTGCTTTGCACCATCAGGTAATAGAATACATGAAATATTTTTGTTTTGAGCCTGAACTTTAATGTTAAATCTATTTAATCGTTGGACTCTTGAAACAAAGTTTAGCAGTCTGGACATGTGGCTCTAAGTGGTCAGGAGTCTGTTTGCATGAACAGTCAGTATCTGAATCCCAAAACTTCTTCCTGTGGGGAATCATTTCTGTTTTCCTCTGTGGTCCAACTGCTGTTGGTTTCCTCCAGCAGCTGTACAGTCGGCCTTCAAAGTGCGCTACATTTCCAAGAGGATTAATTAGATTAAACGGAGTGTTTGCTCGCTCCTTAAAGTGTTTGTGTTTTCTCCTGCAGGACTGTGTGGCAGTGCTTTTTTTTCTTTTTTCTAGAGAATAATCAGTCGCATTAAGGAATAATGAAGGGATTGGTGGGCGGTTGGAGCCTGTGGGACCAAGCTGCTGTTTGTGACTGCAACATGAATCCACACAGTGTTGATTTTACTGGGTGTGTGCATGTTAAACGTGCCCCCTGCCTGGTTCGCACATTAAATCTGCCCCCCGTCAGGACTGCTGTGTTTTGCTGCTTTTGCCCAAAGGCAGAGTGTTCATGTTTTTGATGTGTGAGGTGGTTCAGATTGATGTTTTTCTGCTTAAGCACCTGATGAAAGGCAAAAGATGGGTGCTTAAAGGGAAGAGTGTAGAGAGTATGGAGGTGCAAGACAGAGAAGGTTAATCGTTTAGAAAATAATGACCAAAAAGGAAAAATTAAAGGAAACTGAAAGTATCATAAACTCATTTCTTCAAGTTTCCCTGTTAGCTTGTATAAATCCCTGCTGTTTTCCAGTCTCGTTATTTCTATAAAAAACTTGTAAAACCCCTTAATTAGTTTTCACATTCTGTGTGCCTTTTGTCTATCATTTTGACCTCCAGCCTCTGTTAGCTTGCAGCACGGTGACTTTGGTGTTTTCACAGTGGAAGTGGAATTACCAGCAGTTAAGCCTGAGCAGGGATCAGCTTCCTCTTGCCAGCATCTCCTACCAAGGTGAAACTGGCCAAACTGGCCGCACAGCAACAGCTTTGTGCAGCAGCTACAGTTTTAAGAACGGCACCTCTGAAGGGTGTAACACAAACATTTCTTCCACATTCAATATTTGTCCAGCTATTTGTTTGAAATGCTGGTTTTTGCCTGTGTGCGGTGATTGAAAAACATAGTCAGGACCGGACGATTAAAAGACAAGAAACCTGAAAACACTGGTGCAATCCTTTTAATTAAACCAGGAAAAGATTGTTGTCAAGCAAATGGACTGAGATGTGAGAGAGGCAGAATGAGCGAGGGATGAAAAGACTGCCAGTGTTAGGAATACAGCGGGGGATTAAAGACAGTGAGCGAGTGTTACAGACCCCTGGCCAGTTTGCTGCTGTAATGAACATTAGGGCTGCGGCATAAATTTAATGACCTGTGAAACAAACAGCGTGGCTGAGACCAGTGCCTCTGAATGCTAAGTGGCTCTATTATTAATACCAGCTCAGAGATGCCACTGTGTAAACACACTGTAAGTCTCTTTTCCCTATGAGGCCCGTTAAACACACGCCGGCTGTGTGCTGGCGGTGCAAAGGCTCACCGCAGCTCTCTGAAACGGGGTCACGTCTTCCTTTGTACCTGCAGAATTAATGGTACGTTGCCCGTTAACAGCATACCTGCGCTAACTAACAGGATATGAATAGTATTGCAGCTAATGGCTGTGCAGGTTAGTCACCTTGATAATGAATAGCTTAGTGGTGGGGCAGGTGAGCAAGTGGTAATAAATAGGCTCCATGCTGCTCAGAATTTAACGGGTAAGAGAATGCAAATGAATAGCAGAGTTCATCCTGCGCTGTTTGGTGTCATGTCATCAATTAGTGCATGAGGTGTTAAAAGAAACTAAAATTAAACTGAAAATGCACAGGTGAAAACTAAAGACCTTAAAATGAGCAACAATAAGGTGCAGAGAGAGGCAGAATAGCTCAAAGGGATGATTCATTACCCATTTCCAAATAATACTGTATAATCATAATACATTTTAATTAATTGCTAAATAAAAATACATATTTAAGTCCCAGATTTAAAGCCTTGTTTTCTTTTCCCAACACACCATGGTTGCTCCTTGTGGCTGTTTCAGTTGCCTTACGTCCTGTTCAAACTTCCCGTTCAAATAAAAATTAGTCAAATTAGAGGAGTCAGTTGCAGCCGTCACACGACTTTGAGGCAGTCAGGAAGCAGATCTGCAGGTATGGGGGATGGAAGGAGCCTGAGTCTGAGTCTGATTACGAGCGATGCAGGCTTAATCAAACGATCCAGCACAGCGGGGAGCACAGGGGAGACGTGAAGAGCCCAGAGCTAACCAGATGTCTGCGACATGAGGAGGGATACATGACATGAGGAGGCTGCTCGAGGCTATAAAATGCAATCACAATCCCCTGGAAGGGAGCCCAAGATGGCTCAGCAACCAGCCAGGGAGTAAAGGCGATCTGTCAGCAGACGGTCCCCTGAACCCGACCTCAGGCTACCTGCTCATTCAACAGAGAAGATGCTAAAGACTCCAGGCTGCTCTTACAGCAGGCAGGCAGCAGAGGGTTTCCACCATTATCAACACGGTGGTTGTGGTTACAAAGGGGGCGCGTGTATGTCCCTGACATCTGAATCTGCCCATCTGTTTGTTTTTTCTTTGCTCTGTTTGTCCTGTAGTGTATGTGTGTACACTGGCATATCCAGGTCCCAGCAGGACTCCATCTTGTTTTCCATCCCATGCTGTGTCTCACGCTATGAGAGGATAAATATTTGAAAAGCAGAGGAAGCCCTGTGTCCCCAGCTGCTTTGGCCTGAGGTGTGGCAGCCGTGCATTAGCTGTACCTTTTACGACAGCGACTTATTCTTTTCTGCCTAAACATAGATTTCAACTCAAAGTGTACCTTACTGTCCGGGCCATTATTCTCCGCACAGTTTGGTGTGAAAGGTCACCAACCTAAGTGCTTGCACGGCTGAAGCACATATGAATAAGTAATACCATCAATGACAACAAGCCTGCAGAGGACAGTAGAGATGCTAAGTGCTGGAAGGTTTTTGATAAAGAGAAAAGAGGTGCAAGCTTCACTGAGTTTTCTTGTTTTAGAAGGGAGAAAACATTAATGATTTAAGATGAAGGAGTGAAATGGGAACAGATGAGGTAAAGGCTCAATCAGACTGTTCAAGGTGTTATTTTTTGCAGTCGGCATCCTCTAAAAGCAGCCCACAATTCAAGCGTGGTCCTCTGTGTACCGTCGCAGTGGGTGAGGATTACGCTATTGTACACTCACTGAATTCATAATTAAACACTGTAAACACTGCTGTCCATAGATAGTACATTACTGTACTTTGACTGGGTCTGAGACTGTGTTTCATGGTTTTGGGCGGTGGGTTCCAGTTAATTGAGTGACAGCATACAATGATATTTAGGACAGTAGTGTTTTCCTTCCTGTTTTTTTTTATTTATTTATTTTTTCTATTATTCTCTGTTATTGAGTGATATCAATGTCCATACAATACATTCATTTTCATAGGACTTAATAGCCTTATCTAGTCTAGCCTTCTGTAGAAGGACAGATAAGAGATAGAAGGACCAATAGACCAATACAGTAAATAAAAATACGGGTAGAAAATATATCGCAAAATACCAAACTTAATGAATAGAATCAGAGCCATAGTACTCAAATCATGTTACAAAAAATTAGTAAGAAAAGACACAAATTAAAATTAAACAAGTGATAGTTGTACAGGTGTGAGGTGTGTGATGGAGAGAAAAGAAAAACTTTTTTGTGGTTAGAAGAAAGAAAACAGTTATATAAGTGAAATGGGAACAGATGGGGGCTCAGTCACATTTCAACTTTCAGATTTTTTCAAAAACTCCTGTTGCAGTCGAAAGAAATTCAGTTCAAGACTTTGTTGTCATTGTGCAAAACAGCAACGCATTACCCTGAGCTGTGTAGTGCAGAATACAAGATAAAAGTAGTCATAGGAAAATAAATAAATAAAACGGTGCTGAAGAAGATACCAAAGATAAAATTGTTACAAAGAATAAAATAGGCATCAGAAGTGTTGCCAACACCTACATTTTTCACTAAATAGAATGAAAGACAAGAATACATGGGGATTACGAAAGTCAGCAAGTATGTACACATCAAGTAATTTGTAATAGATTTAGCTTTTAATGCAAATATTGTAAAGATTTGTAATTGTATCCATCTTGAAGATATCTTAAATAATGCCAGTCATCAACTGCAGGTATGGCTGGTTTTAGCAGTCTTCTTGCAATGGCTTTTCTGTCAGCTGCAGGGAACACTTTCTGATAGTAGGGTGCCCAAATACAGAGTTTCTAGTTTGGATTCTTTCAACATGACAATGTCCCCGTGTACAGAGCCTCCTCCTTAAAGAAGTTGTTCTGTGTGGAAGAACTTAACTTAACTGCACAGATCCCTAAATGCAACCCCACCCCATCCTACACATTTAGAATGAACTGGCAAGAGCCAAAACTTCTCTTGCCAAACATCAGTGTTGGACTTCACCAATGGTAATGAATACCAGAAGAGTTGGGGCTGTTACAGCAACAGATTAATGCCCATGGTTTGAAATGAGATGTTCAAAATCACATCTGGCTGTAACATTCAGGTGTCCAAATACCTTTGTCCATTTTATGTCGAGATTGCCATACAGCCATAACATTTTGCATTCACTGAACTCATAATCTACTAAATTTGGTTCAATTAATTTACTCTGAATGATGAAAGACATTAATTGAATTACACATCTGTCATGAAAAATCAGACCTCTCCAAAAAATGGACTTCACATTCACCACAGCTGGAATTGGTTCTTCAAGTTGCTGGTTTTTCCATAAACAAACACTCTCCCACACTTTTTCTTCTCCCACTTCGTCTCTGGCCCTTGAGGGAGATGTGGATTGTCTGTGGTGAGCCATCAATCACAGTGGTAACGACGGCTCCATAAACAGAAGGGCAGCCTACCTACTTGTTTCTGCTCAGGGGCGATAGCATTCACATCGTCCAGCAGCACTTCCCTTCCTTCCTGCTGACCTCTGCACAGATTCAGTGGCAAGGACGGGACTCTGCTTATCTCCACTTGCTGGATTTAGACACCCCATGTGGGTGGTAGGAACACCCAGGTGTCAGCAGGGATGTAGTGTCATAAATAAAAAGGTGGGCAAACTGTGACCTCCTTTCAGTGATCAGTGTCAGGCAAAGAACCAACAATAGAGACGGTTATATGTAGGAAATGTTTATATAGGAATATGCCAAAATGATTGCTGAATGGAATGACTTGTGGCCAGTGTGAAAGCTGCAGAGCCGCAACTAACAAACCTGAAGTTTACATTATCCATTTATCAGTCAAAGCAGTTCCAGATTCATTGTTTTGTTGTGTCTGAAAATAGTGAAATTGATCTGGAAATGATGTCTTGAATAGCTTGTTTTGTTAAAAAAACAAAAAAAACAATGTTCAATGTGCAATAGAGAAAAACATCAAATCCTCATGTTATGAAGCTGGAACCAAAGAAATGTCAATTATCGTTGCGTGATAATGAACAAACAATCAAATATCAAAATTGATCATCTTTTTGTTGATTGGCATGATAATCAGTACCAATACAGTAGGTAGCTGCAAGGTTAACTGGGCTACAGGATACTTCATAAACATCTTTTCTGCCCCGAATGGATTGCATCAAATAACTCTGTATTCTTTGGTTTATATTTTATGGGTGTGTCTGTACAAGTCTTGGGCTCCTTTGTACAGGCTGCCCTTGTGTGTTTTGTTTTTCTGTGTTCCGGCTCTTTGTATACAAACCCATGAAACTAACAATGCCAGTTTGTGTGCATTTCCTGTGCCTATTGTTGCTGCTGCGTCTCTGTGCCCCCACTAGCATCCACGCGTTGTAAGGTCGAGACAATGACCACGAACAGAGTGCCATGTATCTGCACTGGCTTGACCCTGTGGCCCTTCCTGTTGCCTTTAACACCCCCTCCTCGTCCTCCCCCCCTTGACCTTAGACCCCTTCAGTAAAGACTGGTTGGCCTGTCATGTCAGGACAAGGCAGGGTGTGCTCCCGGCCTTTTGACAGCAATCTGTGAAAACCTGCTGCTTTCTTTTCTCATAATCCTCGAGAGGAGAGTAATTCCACACTGCAGAGCAGACATATATCGATATAATCAAAGTAGTCATGTAATTAAACATCTTGCAATGTGCTTTATTGATGATGTTTGTTTCCTGTTGATCTGACTGTGACAAGGAAAGCCAAAGCATCATTATGTTAGCAAATACATTTAGAAGAAGTTTTAGTAATTAATGGAAGATAAGTTGCACTGAACAACTAACCAATATTTGTTTACTACTTTTGACGTTGCATTGTGCGACACATCGAGCCTACAATAGTCGACTATATGGTGTCAATTCCTTCTGCTTAATGTCCTCAACCCCCTTGACTCGACATACAGGAGAAACACAGTGATGTCAAATTTTAGTTTGAATCCGTTCACGCTGTAAGGTCATTGACATGAACAATAGGAAAAAACAATACCAGCCGTAATCCAAAAGGTGTGGAGTATAAATATATAGGTGAAGTGGAGAAAGACCGATATATCTGTTGGCTATTATCATCAGTATGGACTAAAAATACAGAAGAAGGTGTTGGGGATCATGTATAATTATTAGATTCCCAATAATGTTAACTGTTTCAGCAGGATGTTGGTATTGGCATTGGCTGATTGAATATCGTTCGGCATCTAGTCTGAATGGGCTTACGGCTCTTTGCATATTTTACGCAAAGTCTGTTTATATGTCTTTGGGAGTACCACTACTTGTGTCAAAAAGTTGTATAAAGCCTTTAATGTCTCAAGAAAAAGCTGCGCGAAATCTGATAAACTGACTCAAGTGATGTCACTCAAGTCAGGTCGGGTCTGAAAACTACAGGTTTAAAAATCTAGGGATGAGGAGTTAGAAAGAAGTGAGGAGGGCCGAGCTCGCATTAGCCACTACTAGCAATACATACACGACTCTTCGACTGTTATCAGTAGAGTTGAAATATGTAAGAGAAGTGCTAGGTTTTGGGAAGAAGAATGTGTTAAATAGAAAAGAAAAAATCCTGGTTCTGCTGCATTGATTTTGATCATTTTCATCATGTTATAGCAGTGAAATACTAAATATGTGGAGAACTATTTTAAATGCAGGGAAAGAAGGCTGACAAAGAAAAATAGAGAAATAGTAGTAATGTATTGAAGAAGGAATGATTTTGGACACAGTCTGGCTTTTTATTGAAGTTACAACAATTTGAAGCCTGAATGCCTGAATGCCCAAACTTTTTAATGTCATTGCTGCAGGCTAATTTATGTCAAAGCATCGTTCTGCAAAAATTGTGTTTTGGTCTGAAGAGCAGCAGACCTTCAGCATTGGACCTGAATTGGCACAATGACGAACACTGCCCCAAACACACAAAGGTCCTTTTTAATAAATTTCCTTCATCCTTTTTCTGCTCCCAGTATTGTATGTCATAAATGAAAGTTTGAGATGTTCAAACAGCTTTTTCAATTTTTTCTTTTTCAATTAACTTGCAGACCTGGAGCTGTAGTCTTTGTGCTGAATAAGAAAAGCAGTAAGAGGGTGAACAGCCTGAAAGACACACCTGTGCAACGAAGTGCAGTCATTCTTCGATTTTCTGATCACCTTGTCCTGTTTGAAAAAAAGACTTCAGTCTTGGTCCTTGGAGCAGAGCTGGGAAATGAAACCTCGCCTGTCAGTTCTTGTCACTGAGGAAAGCTCACGTATTTCCCAGAGATATCATCCTCCCCCCTGCCTCCCTTCACTTCTTTCTCCACTTCCACCCTCCCCCTCTCTTACTCTCTTATTGTTCTTCAGGATCAAGTTCATGGAGGCCAGGGCTGGGATAGAGTAATGGGACCCTTGTCCCTGTGTCTCAGGGCAGGTTGAATGGGTCTCGGCCCCTGCCCCCAGCCCCCTACAGGCTCCCTGAATAGGACCCTGATTCCCCCTCTTTTTATTAGTCTGGTCTCCAGTTTCTTCAGACCTGCCCGGCTTCCTGACAATCCATATCCATATTTCAAAGTGTTTGGATTCCATGTTCACATGTAGACACCTCACTGCTCCTCCCAAACCCCACCTGCCACATCCACAGGTACTGTAGCTCTGTACTAGTGCTACAACAAGTACTACTTACTACTTCTCACACATAAAGCTTGACTGATACTAGATTTCTGAGGCTTATAACAATATTTCTATTTGTAAGTAAAAAGAACATCCAACTACATATTGGCTTATATACATTTTCAACATAAACACAAATATGAACAAAAAGTATGTGGCTCTGGGAAGATATGATGCCATTTTTCACTTGTTTTTGACATTTTATTGCCTACATGATTAACCAAGAATATAATTGGCAAATAAATGCATAATGAAAGTTTTCCTTAGTTGTAGCTACAGTCTTACATTTCGGCAAGAACAGTAAAATGCATTCTGTTAAACATTCATGTAATGTAATTTATTTCTGCTGATACAGGTACATCTGTAATAAGCTAATATCAGTGGATGAATTGATGAGGTCCGGTGTAAACATCAGTTCTGTAACCAACGTGGTAAAAGGTAGAGTTTTTCTTTCAAAGCAGTTTCTCTCTATGCAGTAAAAATACAAGGACAAAAGCAAAAAACTTTGAGTATTGCAAGCTCTTTTTCACCATCTGTGGTTCCTGCTAATTTGGAAACGGTTTATTTGTTTTTAAGTAGTTCTTGTTCTGCAGCAAAGGCACTGATTTCAATTTGAATGGCTTGCATGACACTTAATTTCAGGCATCTTGTATCCTTGTAGCTTCTGTGGAAAGTTTTATGAGATTATAGCAACTTCCAAAGTATTCTCAAGGCATACATTGTTTTGGTTTTTTGTTGTTTTTTTGTGGAAAATGGTGAACAAACTTTATGAAACTTGGTGCAGCTTATGTGATGCTTTCAGGCACTTCACCAAAATGTCATCAGGTCAAGATTGGCAGAGCACAGCTATGACTAGTGCTACAGGTAGAAGGATTGTTGGATAATTTGGATGATTTTTATGCTAAAATTTGTGTACGCTGTCACAATAATTGGTCATAAACTGTGACTAAATGGCGGCAGACTAGTAGCATGTACAGTGGGTATTAAATGGTACATGTGCAAATATTTAGGTCAAATATATTTTTCAGTAAACCCTGCAAGCAATCTGCTATCAATTTTCTTCACTCGTTGCCCTAAAATGTCACCAGTCCTCTGCTCACTTAGCTGCAGACACACAGACACTTTATTCTGTTTTGAATCTTTACACTTTTTCAATATTAAGTTCCCTCCACCACCACACACACATGCGTGCACACACACACACACACACACACACACACGATGAATGCACAGTCACACTCCAGACAGGCAGTTTCAGTTACTGTGGTCTTTGATGGCTTTGATGTCTGTGCTAATCCAGTGTATCTCCGGCTGCAGAGATCGTGTGTGTGTGTGTGTGTGTGTGTGTGTGTGTGTGTGTGTGTGTGTGTGTGTGTGTGTGTGTGTGTGTGTGTGTGTGTGTGTGTGTTTGTGTGTTTGTGTGTGTGTGTGTGTGTGTGTCGAAGGGAGTGTGGGTGGGGGGTTAAGGAGGAAGTCTGTAGATGTAATGATGGCAGGGGATACATTCTGAACATCTCTGCTCTCATTTGATTTCCTGCTCCAGTGTTGTGCGCTGACCCTTTTCTCCTCTCTTTTCTTTCTTTCTTTGCACTCAGACCTGAACGTAGTGAGTTGCAAGAAGCTGCCGGGTCATAAAGAGCAGCTGTGTTTGCTGCGAAGTGTCTGCTGGCTGATGCAGTGGTTGTTTTACATTAGTGGTCTGCAGGTCAAACTGCAGCTGGCTGCATCTCAGCGTGGAGACGAACCCTGGGGAGAGTGTGTGTTTGTGTGTGTGTGAACCAACCCGTCCCTATGGTTGTAGCCTTTCCTAAGCGGGCTAAGTCTGGTGGCTAACCCTCAGTGCCTCTGCGTTTGGCAGCCTGACTGCAGTGAGATTAATCCATTCCACACTCCATCAGTCACTAGGCACAGGTTATTAGTGCTGGGGCAGAGTAGAGCACACACACACAAACACACACACGGCCTCTTCACCCTTGTGACTTCGCCTTCTACCTCGTCCCCAAAGTTTGCAAAGGTGGCCTTGGTGTTGAGAGGCCATTTGTCAAAACCCAGCCAGAGTCTCCACTTGGCTCCTTTTAATAAGGCTACCTGGGCTCTGGGATTACACAAACGCACACACACACATGTACACACACAGGCTATGCACTCTGCTTTGCACATAGTCATGCACCTCTGAGTGTCAGGTGGTGTGTCCCGCGGGGCTTATAAAAGTCCCATTAACATGGCCCTCCTCATTGGTTCTGACAGGTTGATCAATTAGACCCCTCCCCCCAGTGACCCCGAGGCCACTCTGACTCAGAGGTCAGACACGATGGATCGCTGGACCTGCACACACACTCTCAACTCTCCCTCCCTCCCTCCACCCCTCCCGCTCTCTGCTGTTATCTCTGGGCTGGTCACGGTGCAGCTTGTTCGTCCCGCCATGTGTTCAGCGCCGGGCTGATATCCCAGGATGCACTTGTTCTCCAGCTTTTAGGTGGAGGATCATACTTTACCTGAGACATGTTTCGATCTTATCTCTGCTCTCAACACGACCAAAACACACTCGTGTACACAGTGCTCTGTCTCGCCCTGCAGGGACGTGTGTGTGTGTGTGTGTGTGTGTGTGTGTGTGTGTGTGTGTGTGTGTGTCTTTGTGTGTGTGTGTGTGTGTGTGTCTGTGTGTGTCTGTGTGTGTCTTTGTGTGTGTGTGTGTGTGGGTCTGTGTGTGTGTACTTTTCTTCTGCAGACCAAATGTGCTCACAGAGACGAGGGGATTCCGCTAACATGAGAATTATTTTCAGTTATCACTTTTTTTTTAGGGTCTAGCTGATGGTTAGTCCGGCTTTAGTGTTTTTTGCCTTATTTAACACTGGGTTTTATTGTTTTTTTAAATGTGGCCATCATCCTCATCGGTAATAACTTTTTATTGGCACCCTTTATGTCTCAGGTTTGCTTACACTGAGATTTGTTTACACTGACTACACATCAAGGGATTATAACCAACATTGTTGCATTGCATTCTGGTCCACTTCCTGCAATTCTGGTGTTCTCTGTGCCTCGTCAACAATTAATTCAGTCTAAAATGAATAAATTAAATTCTGTTAATGTTCAAATGAAGGCTCAAAATTAACCTTTGCTTTCGAGGGACTGACACCAAAACTTTAAATGTTAGTGTTTTTCATTTTGAGCTGGCAGTCATTGATGCATCTATTCAACACTGTAGTGCAGGTTATCTTCACAACCACTGCCCAGATTTCCATGGAATTTGGCCAGGATAATCATGGTCTCCAGAGGATATTTCCTGATGCATTTTATGACCCTTTAACCTTTGCTGTAGTGCGCTCAGCATGTCAAAATGTGCACTTGACCGACACTTTCATCAGGCTATCCATTTTGGAAAATTAAGAGTCAAGAAATGGAAGAGGTCAAGGTCTTTACAGGTGTATACAGTCAGTATTTGTATCATCTCTCCCTTTTTTGTGAAGTCTGTACTGTTGTGTCCCAGTTGTCCGTTGAATGAGATGCAACCAGAGGCGGTTGAGAGTCTGCACTGTGTTTGGTAAACAGTCTGTTCTGCACAGTGTAAATGAAGGTACACCTGGCTGTGTGTGTGTGTGTGTGTGTGTGTGTGTGTGTGTGTGTGTGTGTGTGTGTGTGTGTGTGTGTGTGTGTGTGTGTGTGTGTGTGTGTGTGTGTGTGTGTGTGTGTGTGTGTGTGTGTGTGTGTGTGTGTGTGCGCGCGCGCGCGCGCGTGGTTTAGGAACAGGATAATGGAGAGTTTTAACCCAGAGCGTCCCGAGCAAAAGGATCAGTGGTTTGGGATCATTATTGTATTATTTGATTTATCAGAAAATATCTGGACTAGAAAGTGTCGAGAGTAGATGAAACAAAGTCCAACTACATGAATACCGAAGGAGCAACACATAGATACTGATTTAGCCAATGGGGGTTTTGTAACTGGTTTAAGATGAAAGAGGACTCTGAGTTAAACAATATGCTGTTTGGATTTTTTGTTTTTGGTTGAAACAAATCTGCCACTGTGTAGCTTCAAGATGGTGCAAAATCTGGACAATTATTTGCAGTTCAAGTTAATATCACCGTAATGAAAATATCAAAATATGGTCTATTTTGGCACAAAACTTTGGCAACATTAAAAATAAAATGAATAAATAAGACCTTTAGTGGCTCAGCTGTAGAAACCTCTTCACATGTTAAAAAAAACAAAAAACATTATGAGCTAATTTTGATTTGTTACAGTTTCCTTGGAATAATTTATGTAAACATAAGAATTTTACAAAAAACTAAAATGATATGATATGACCATACAACATTTATTAAATGATATCAGCAACTTATCAGCCAGTCCTTTGAAGCTCCAAAGTAGGGCTACAACTGTGTTAATTATCTGTCAAACGACAGGTTATTTTTTTGGTTTCATTGATCATGCTTGTTCTATAAAATAAATGAAACATTATCAATTTCCAGAGGCTTCAAATTATATCTTGTTTTGTGGGACCAACAGTCCAAAACCCAAAGATATTTACAATTATGAAAAATTGAGAAAAGAAGCAAATCCTCACATTGGAGAAGCTGGAACTAGAGACACTGTCATTTCTACTCTAAAAAATACTTTTAGCGATTAATTAATTGTCAGAATAGTTGCCCATTATTTTTCTGTTAATGGACTAAATGTGTCAGCGGTCTTATTTTTAATTACAATTTATTTGGATGACACTCATTTAAACAACAGAACAATGTAAAACAATTGTTGGTAAAACAATAACACAACGTGATCATATTAGTACAATTACACTACAATAAATGATGTTGAGTTATTGCCCAGCCAGATGAGGCTCCAAAATAATTTCAGGGTCGGTGGCACAAAAACGTCAGAGAAACCTTTAGACGTCCAACAGCTGAATCACTGAGGTGTAGAAAATGGTTAAAATGATCCATTAAGTGAGGGAGGAGTCCGATTAAAAGGGGTAATGAGAGGCTTTTTGTGTGTGTGTGTGTGTGTGTGTGTGTGTGTGTGTGTGTGTGTGTGTGTGTGTGTGTGTGTGTGTGTGTGTGTGTGTGTGTGTGTGTGTGTGTGTGTGTTGGGGGGGGTATCATAGCCTGTCTAGGGACCCAGAGAGAGCGGTTCGGGGGAGCAGAGGGGTTAAGAGCAGTGTCACGCCCATAGAGACACTGCGCCGCCGTCCTAATGATGTCCACCGGCCTAATTGAATATTGACGTTCTGCACATGAGGGCTAAATGGCTTCTGTCTGCTTCACCTCCGCCGCCGGCCCGGGCTGCACATTTTTTAACCTGTTTCCACAGTTTGATTCCCCGAGGTGGGGGGGGGGGGTCGTTAAATGTCCCTGTTACCATGGTTACTGGCTTTTTCATCTTTTTGATGCAGCGTTTCGTTTTGTTTTGTTTGATGTTGTTTGGAGCTGCTGATGTTTGAGTTAAAAAATATATTTTAAGTTTTCTGCAGCATAGACACATCACGTCTAGCAGGTAAAGTTTCCGTCTCGTATCCTCTCGTCTCCCATCGTTGTTTACCACCGAACTCCTCCTCCCCCTCTTTTTATCTTTTCTTTCTTCTCTCTGATCGTCACCTCCCCCCTTCTTTTTTTTTTTCTTTTTTCTTACTTCTGCATCTATTTCTGTGATGATGGTGTTCTACTTCCCACCGTGCCTGCCTCCAGACGCTTCTCCTTTGTTGCCACGGCGACGCGTTCCAGATGGCGAGTGTCAAGGAGAGACTGGGCTCCGAATGTAGTCTTATCACAACATATACACACACTCACACACACACACACACATGCTGGTCTACATATATACTCACTGAGAACAGACTGAGATACTGGCAGCGTACATTCTGTTCAACACTCACATCCTACTCAGATGCTGGTGGACGTGCACTCTGCCCACTGCACGCACACACACACACACACACACACACACACACACACACACACACACACACACACACACACACACACACACACACACACAGCAGTACAGTATAATAAAACCTGTGTCACAGCCACACAGGAAACAATCTCTCCTTTATGTGACCAGGATGTCATTAATCTTGGCGGAGTTTAACAAATGCACTTTCATGGAAGGTATATTTCATAGGCAGACAGCCGACAATGGGGCCATTGTGGCGTCGAGCTACAGCGTCCCGCTCTGCATTCAGTCAGGACCTTTTGGTTGGCTCTGGATCCTCGGCTTATGTCAGGGGTTGTGTTTTGTCTCCCAGATGAATGTGTTTATGCGGGAGAAAACATGTGAAACACGGGGCAGAATCAACGTTCCAGCTGTTTATTTATTTCTGCTGCAAGAAACCACGATTTATTTTTCTGAATGGGGGGAAAATGAATGCATTCGGCCATTTTTCAAAGTTTGGCCTTGTCGCTATTAGTCAAAACTAGAGCTAGACAAATACCCTGCCAGTGCTTTCTGTGTGCAGCCGGCCAACCCGGCCAGCTCTTCTCTGATTCACTGCTTTCGAAGTTTTCTCCTCACAGCAGCAGCAGCAGCAGCAGCAGCAGCGATATTTCCATCCAAGAAGTGGCGAGTCTTCCCAGTAATCCATTAGACTTCCATTAGCTCCGATTTGTGTGATTAGTTCTAATTAATCAGTTCAGTCTGTGGCCTTCACTCCCCTGCGCGCTCCTCACATTTCATTTTTAACCTCATTTCTCAGCTCTCCACCGAGCGAGAGAACGAGGCAACGACTGAGCGAGCAAATCAAAGAGCAAACTGCAGGTCTGCCACCGCCACCGCCTTTTTGTCCGAGCGCACAAACACTCAATACTGTTCAAGCACCAGACCCAAAAGGTGTGAGCCAGTGCTTGGATCGCATTTTAATGCTCTTTTCTCTCATCATGCCAAATTAATAGGAATCTTTTTTTTTAATCTCCAGCAGAGATACTTTAGGAGCTTACTTGTGTTGTAAAATGATCCAGGAGGGATTGAGATCTCATGTTTTACACATCTAGAGTCTGCTTGGGCTCTGGTTAGCCCCACTCAGCCCTCCTGTCGAACGGTAAGTATTGATTAGTGCTGGAGCATCCATCCCTCACTGTAACAAAGCCTATTGATGTTTGTGGAGCCCTGATTTCCCCTCGGTCAAATACCAGAGGCTAAGTGACTGGAAGCTGCTCCAAACTCAGCGGTCTGTCCCAAAGTAACCCATGAGCCGAAATCATCTTTTCATCATCTGATTCTGCTGCTCCGTGCTGCAAAACTCAAATTAAAATTAAAAGATTTTTTTTCTGGCCTTGTTGCAGTAGGTCAGCTTATATACTGAGGTATTACGTGGTGATAATCTATCTTCCTTTCCTCTGTTGTCAGCCTTCTTCTGCCATTACCACTATTGTGATAAATGAAGGCTCAATTTATCAACCAGCCTCAACTCGATTTCTTCTTCTCCCCTCGGTGTCCCCTCCCCCGCTCCTAGTACATCTAACCTCTGCGTGGTCTGCTTTATTTCTTCATCTGTTTTCACCCCCCCGTATCCATCCATCCATCCACCCGTCTATCCATCCCTCCTTCCCACTCAACCAGATCGAGTCTTTCTTTGTGTCTGCTGGGGAAGGCTGAGATTCTGCCTGTCACCCCAGAGCTGCAGACTCCCATCCATGCTGCCGGAGGTGGCCCGGCTGCTGTCAATCAATCTGCAGCCGGTGTAGCAGAGGGACTGGGGGTTGACATATGATGTAGCTCCCTACTGTTTAGAAATTCACTTTATTTTCTTCTTCAGAAGACCTGCGCAGTCAGCCATAGAGTTTTTGGCTTTTAAAATTAATTAAACTTGATTGTGACTCTTTGAATTTAAAGTGTCTGCTCTGGTGCATCAAACCAAGAGCTCCCTAATCACGAGTAAACAGTCTGACCAATCACAGGTGTTTGTGTCAGGTATGTGGTGATTATCCATCTCATGCATCCTGTTGTGGCATCATCACTATTTCAGGTTTCATGTATGATAAGCTCAAACAAGACAAAACATTGTGTTGACTTTGGATATTAGAATAGGATATTATATCGTGGTGGTTTTTCACATCCAGTGCATCATTCACAGCCTTAAAACGGCTAAAATCAATATTTTTTTTTGGCAATAGAAAAAAATAACTATATATTAGATGAAAGGGGTCACACACAGATAATTATCACCCAGCGCTGCAAATCCCCTCAGCTTTATGTAGCTTTTAAGCATGTTTGAGTTACAACTTTACTGTTTTGGTTCAGTCTCTCGTCAGTCTCATTCTCAGCTGTGAGGTGTTTTTAAGCGAGAAAACCTCAGATAAATAAATGCTAATTGCAGAGCTAGCTAGTTGCTACTAGGCAACTGATTGCTAACGAGGTGCCATAATAGCTTTGGTATAAGGTGACAATATGTCAAATTGGAGTTGACTGCTGGTTGCAGAAAAACACAGTTAAAAGTGCCTTGTGGAGTTTTTCTCATAACTAAACAAGTTTCTAAGTATTTAAAATCTGCATTGTTGGTTGGATTGTCAGCGGGATTGCACAAAAACTTCCAAACAGATTTCCCCCGAAACTTGGATTGAGCATGGGCCCAGAATGGAGCCCATTAAGTTTTGGTGTTGATCTGAATAAAGGGACAGATCCAGGAGTTTTTTCTCACTTTCTTTAACATTGCATAGGACGCTTTTCAGTGTGCGTGTTTGCTAGCTTACAGTCTTCTTCCTTGTCTTTGTGGTGCATTGCTCCATATTTTGTTGTTTTACAGCCACCTGTAGATTAGTTGAATTGTGTTAAATCCATTGGCAGGAATGTGTTTTGTATTGTGAGCGCTGTTGGGTCCTTGTGTGCGTACACTAGATAAACAATCCAGGGATCCGCTTGTAGAAAAATGGCTGTACTCGAGGTCTTAACGCCACAGGAAGCCTTTAATGCATATTAAACCACTGCTGCACCATGTGAAGCAGCAGTAGATGTTAAGTTTGCATCATTAATATTGTATGAACCTACTTTCTGACGACTCATTTATGAAGTGAATTTAGTATATAAGGACACAAAAACATTAAAACAAGACTTTCTGGCATGCTGAAGGTGCCTGAAGTAAGAAGTGTTTTCTGCTTCCTGATAGCAAATTTTGCTTTATGCCATAATAATGGTGGAGCTAGTCTCCTGAGTAATGTTAATGTGATCTCTCCCTCTGTCTCTGCAGGACTCCGTGGTTTAACGGCTGGGGGTTCAACCTGCCTCGAGGTCAGTCTC
Organism: Pagrus major; assembly: GCF_040436345.1. NCBI lineage: Eukaryota > Metazoa > Chordata > Actinopteri > Spariformes > Sparidae > Pagrus > Pagrus major. The sequence goes on along the minus strand of NC_133218.1, from coordinate 16,350,235 downwards.
TGCTGGATAAATGGAACCTCGTCCCAGAAGGCATCGACATTCTGATGACCCACGGACCTCCGCTCGGTGAGTCCAATTAACCAATCACAGCCCCCTCATCGCCATATCTAATGAGGTTGTGCCTCATTATTCAAAATCTGTATGAAGTCACTGGAGGCGTCGCAGCAGGCCGTGTGTGTGTGTCTGTGTGTGTGTACCCTACAGTCAACACTGTTTTTATCTAAATCCAACAGTATCCGGCGCGAACACCCCGAACACGCTCTGTGATTCAATATTTGTGTTTGACTTTATGAAAAAGAAAATACATACTGTTTGCTTTTCCTTTTTTTTCACTACAGACTGATTCAGTTTTCCTTCTAGTTGTTTGGGCCCCAGTTGTTTATTCCCATCTTGTTTTTTTTGTTTTTTTCTTTCGCGCTCTCCATCTGGCTTTATTGAGTGATTTCCTTCCTTCTCGCCTACGGAGGGCTGCTGCTGCGGCAGCCGCTGTGGCCGTTTGATTGCATGGAAACTCGATTTTGCACCAGTGTGACAGACGCTGCAAACGATTGGAGGGAGACCATGGGAGAGGAGAGCAGAGCTGGGGGAGAGGAGAGCAGAGTAGTAGGGGGCAGTTAAAGATGTCGGGTCGCTCCAAACGTGGAAGAGAGAAAATAGAAACAAATCTGGGTTTGCACGACTGAAAGGAAAATTAAGAATAGGTTTCATCTGCCAGACTGTGTTTAGATTTCTGTAAACTCTGATGAAAAAGCAGTAAATTAACATTTCTGAGGTTTCCATTTAGTCTCAGGGTTCAGTATCAAGAGCTACACTGAAACTAGAAAAAGCTACAAATATGTAAGAACTTAGAATTTGTTTTAATTATTTGATGCCAAAAATAATTTCTCAGTACCACCAGTGCCATGTGGTGCACCAAAACTGTGTCTGTGTTTACATATGGCGACATCAGTAAGAGCTTAAGAGTTTAGATTAGCTTCACATTAGTCAGTAATGATGCTGCAAAGTGAAATGACTGCACAAAAGTAGAGCTGCATAATATTAAAAAAAGAAAACAAAAGACAGATATTACTCTTGCAGTAAGATTCATGATTACTGGAAATTAACATTTTTGCATCACAATTTTCATTTTCACTGAAAAATAAACGATTAAAATCGTGATGGCATGACAGTTTTTGGGGTCTGAACCAAACAAACATCTGCATCACTACAGAACAGTAAATTATTTTTACTTTCAATAAAAAATGGGTTGTTTTCTTACTCAAACCATGTGACAGGAATCAGATTCAGTAAGCGTATTTGTAATCAGAACCTTTAAAAAAAGAACAGCAGTTAACAAATTAGTGAAAACAACTTCTGGCAGACTAGACTTAATGTACCTCAGCTCACCTACATGACCCGTTACAAGGTGTTCAGCTTCTTTACACTTCACTCGCCAAAGTCGTAATAAATTGGTGCTCAGTGAGGTTTCTCTGCTGCTTAGCTCATGTAGTCAAGGTAATGTAGTACAGTTCTGTACATCCATCGCTCATGACTGGTCAGGCATAATGGAGGCTGTTGATAACATTGATAAACAACACCAGAGCTGTCTGGGGAACTGAGAATGTAATGTGTGTTTTTGTGTAGGTTTCCGAGACTGGGTTCCTAAGGAGCTACAGCGAGTTGGCTGTGTGGAGCTGCTCAACACGGTCCAGAAGAGGGTGCGGCCCAAACTTCATGCCTTCGGAGGCATCCACGAAGGTAATGAGAATAAAATCCAGGGACTGAGAAGTTTGTACATCCATCTTTGTTTTCAGAACCTTGACTCTGTTAAATCATTATAGTCATCACATCGAAACAATCTCTTATTCCATCAAACACTGTCAGGGGATGTCAAGGATGACTCAATAGTGTGTTTAATAGCCAAAACCTAAATTATATGCACATATTTCACCCCTTAGTGAAACTAAAGCTGTATTAAACTCAAGCTTTTCATAGCAGTAAGTGCCAAGACTGTGAAAAAAGGTAGTAAATTACCACTAAATTCACGGTAAAATTAAGCGTATAAATTGCTAAACTAAGTGAACAAAATAGGCATATTGAAGCACAAATCAGTGATTTTAGGTAACAATCTGATGGTTAGGTGATTGAATGACGCCTGTATCACTCCTCAGGCTACGGGATCATGACAGACGGCTATACGACGTTCATCAACGCGTCGACCTGCACTGTCAGCTTCCAGCCCACCAACCCCCCCATCGTATTCGACCTGCCCAACCCCTCCAGCTCCTGAGACCAGAGGACGGGGATGGGGGAGGGTCACAGGCAGGATAAACTACTTTTCTATAAATATGTCAAGTTAAAAAAAAAAAGTTCTAAGTGTTTCTTTGCAAACTTTTGGTCTTCTCCAAGCTGTTGTTGAGATTGAGAAGATTTTGGAGATGTGGGGTGGGGAGTTTGTCTGGGAGGGTTAAAGGAGAATACCGGTGTCTTTATTTTTTTTTTTCTACTTGTGCCAACGATGCAGGTTCCCCTCTCAGATTTTGTCAGCGTAGTTGCAGATATGAGGGCTTCAGTCAGAAAAACAACTTCTGCAAACTTCATATAGAAAGTTTGTCTCATGCAGAGTTGAGTATTTTCATGTCAGTGTTTGAATCACACATTGAATAATTCCTCAAAAATATGTCACCTTCATGCAGAACACCAGAAGAGAGCACGAGCATTTAAGACCATTTTCTTTCTGCATCGTGACATTTTCTGATCATTTCATGATCACAGGAAAACAAAACATGAGGAGTATTTATGCTGTTACTTTAGTACCGTCACATCTGCGTCTTCACTTATTTGGAAAGTTCGAAAAATGATTATTAAAGGGCAAAGACGTACAGTATGCAATGCAAAATATTGGGGGGGAATGTAAAAATGAGCGGAGCAGCACCGGTATTCTCCTTTTTCAGAGGGATTTTGTGGTTAAACAATCTTGCTCTTGATAAATATTGGTCAGATCTGTAAGATAAATGATGCTTTGTGAATTTGTACAATTTCTTTATGTTTGGTTTGCATTGGCCGGACAATGGATGCCATTGTTTTATGTTGTATCATCTGAAATTTTGTGTTTAGGTCTCTCTTTTTTTTTTTTTTTCTGTTTTCTCGTCAGTTTCTCTTTTCTTATTGGCTGACAGGGACGCTGCCTTAAACTAGCTTTAATGTTCTCAGCTAGAGCCCCACTCTCTGCGAGCTCAGAGAAGAGTCCTTATTTATTACCCATCATCCCCGCAAAACAACACCTGACTAACGCAGGGACAGAAAGCTATCAAATTACAACCTGAAAAAATAACTTTGTAACATCCCGTTATGGATTTCTGATCTAATTTGGAAAGTGTATGTATAAAATATATATAAATATATATTATATATTCATGTTGTAAAACATCTGTACTGAAAGTTGTGTTTGAAGAAAAAAAGAAAATTTGGTGCATTTTTTTTCTGTGCGCACCTGATGTATGATTGATATGTTTCTTTAAATCTGCCATCAGACGCCCTTCAGAGGTTTCTTTAATGTTTTTTGTATCGACTCTCCCGGTAGGGTAGACATTCATTTTGGATGAGAGAGGAAAATTTGTCACAATCCAACAGGTGCTGGTTGTTCCCAACAACACGCCTGCCTAAACATGGTTAAGTTGTCCTTTAAAGTGTAAATCTGATAGTATTTGTGTTTTATTGCTTTTTTTTTCTAATTTTGCACTGTGTGTAAATGCAATCTTGCTAGCACAAAAAAAAATGTTGCCAATAGTTGTCTCAACTTTGCCGCTGTAAATGCTCTTTCCGTGCTCTCTTCCTCTCTCGCTCTTTCTGATTGTATCCCTCTTCATGGAAATGTTAGTTCTCTCTTTCAGTTCATTGTGATATATTTAGCTGCCTTTATATGCAAATAAAATTGCAAGATTTTTACTTATCGAGCTCCGTCTTGGTTTTTAATCTTTCAAATTTAAGTCCAGGTTCACCCTTGAATGTTTTAATCTGACTTTGATTCTCCAAGGTCAGGTGAGAGTAATCGCAGTGTGATGTTTTTAACATCTCAAGTTCTTAAAACTTGCCGTACTGCCTGTACAGTGGCCCTGAGGGCATCTTATTTCAAAAAGAGTTGAGTTTTCTGGAATGAAACTGCTGTTTTGTTGATTTTTAATGATTTGTTTTCAGAAATATTTCTCACTCATGGGCTACTATAAACTGTTTATGGAGGTGGCGGTTATAAAAATGTAATTGTAATTTGAAATTTATAGTCAAGTTTATTTATAAAGCCAGCTTCATTTGACGGGTGTAGACTCAATGTGCTTAAATTAAAAACTAAACTAACTAACACAAGATATAAGGATATGACATAAAAACATAAGATAGAAAATATAAGATGAAAAGGTAACAATAAAAATGAATCTGATAAAAAGGTGACAAGTTTAATATGTTTACTTTTTAAAAATAACATAATTTCATTTAATTACAATATATTTCTTTGCCATGTTTCTTCATTTCCTTCTCATTGTAAATATCATTAATAACTTGTGCAAATTGTTATATTGTAAAAAAAAAAATGTCTTTAGTTTCATGTACTAACTACATACCACGTTGTCATGGCACATGATAAACACTAACAACCAAACCAAATGCCTCTTAAATTAAAATGATGGCGAATGAAAACCTCAAGGCGCTAAAATAAAGATGTTCTGATTGTCATATAGCCACTCAATTGATGCAGTGATATTTACATTTTAAAAATGTAATTGATGAGCAATACTTTTATACTAAAAATTACAAAACACCTGATGATTTAGTCATCAGATTCACAACTGGACTGTAAAGGAAGCCATACATGCATTGCTGGCATTCAGATATAAAAATGGAGAAGCATGTAATGTAAATATTGATGTTCATGGTTTGGGCCAAGCAGTGGACACAGCTGTGAGCAGGCTCGACCTACTTATGTGATCCATTTGTTTTCTTATTTACAAAGTATATAAATGTATACTTATCTGTGCGGCCCAGTATCTCAGCAGGTGTTTCGCTTCTTCCTCTGGAACAACACCTGCTGGCCCTGAGGAGCAACCTGTCTGAAGTCGTGGGCCACAGATGAATGTAAAGCCTTCGGAGCAGCAACAAAACACAATAGGTGCTTGTTTTTGGTTCGTGGTCCACCATTAAGATTCAGTTTTGGCCATCCAAGTGAAAAAGTCTGGGCGCCCCTGGTGTTGATAAACATTGTTAGGGCTGAAATGTAAAACAGAGTGATGACCTCTGCAGCTAAAATGGCAATTAGTTTGTGGAAGGCTGCTGTTTATCTGTATGAACCGCTGCAGAACTGAAACTCGTCACTTCATTGTCAACAAGGACACACGCCACACGACAAGAGCAGAGATGAAGGACACTTTCAACGTGCCGATCAATACTAGATTTAAAGAACCTTGAATTGATCACAAACAAAGCTCATTGAGATCAACAGTTGACTTAACATGCTTCACTCAGCAGGAGAGAGTAAAAAAACGTGGCTTGTGTTTCTCCCGTACTTTTCATCTACATATTCACAATGTTGCTCTAGATCTGCATCGTTTCTCATTGGTTTCATCAGGTTTCATTCCTTTTCACCACTCGCCAGCACAGATCCGTCGTAGGCCAAAAATAAAATGGGCTTGAGTTGTAGGGCGCCTTTGCCAGCCTTTCCCACCAACCCCCTTCTCTCATCACCACAACATCAAAGCAACCCAACCAATTAACTATTCCCCGAAACGAGAGCAGCAAAGCATCGCCCCACACCCACCAGATCCCCCTGCACATTACCATAATCCAGTCTAATCATATTAACATAGGCCACAGATGAGCAGGAGGAGACACGGCTGCTCTGGCTCTGCTGTGTTCGTTCAACCTCTTAGTGTGGGTGTGAATGCATACGGCACTTCTATGCTGCACATGTTGTGTCTCTGCAGTCCTCAGTATGTTAAATAAGCCTTAATGTAGCCCTAACATGCTAAATGTTATACGCTAATCATCATCCTGTCAACATACTAACTGTGAGATACACATGTTAACATGCTACAAATGTCAATGTTTGCATGGTAACATGAAACATGCTACACTCACAAGCTAACATATAAAATGTGGAACTATTAACACATTGCATAAATGTTAACATACTTCATGTTAATGTTAACTTTACAATCCAAATGCTAGGCATTTTGATTTAAAATACTAATTATAGATTAGATTTAAGATTAACATGCTAACAACATGCTAACAAGCAAACATTAGATGCTAGGTTGGCCCATCGTGTTCACTCGTCTCAAAGTCTGAGGTTTTTTTTATTGTTTTTCGGTTAAATGCCTGAAATAAGGTCTGTGGTCACCACAGGCTTAAGATATTTACACGTTTTGATCTAGGACATAAATTCCATTATTAAATGTCCCACAATTTAATTATAAAGCGCTTACGTGTCTTATAAATGGCCGTTGCTAACAAATGGCTAAGGAATACAGAAGTTGTCACGGACATTAAACGTCATCACACCGAGGACGGAGACTCATCTACTCACTAGTCCGTCTTCACGGGCCGACTTTAGTTACGAACTATTCTAACTCTAACTTTACAACTTGTAGATTTATCTTTTTACTGAAAACGTGTATGGTAATTGTGTAGTAAGACGCTAAGTGGTGGTGACGTTAAAGTCATGCGACTGCAGTGTAGTCTGTTTTTAGCCTAACATTAGCTTTTGACTTTGCAGTGATATTAATTTACCTTCGAAAATCACAAAAGTGGCGTTCATCTGTGACGATTATCTTGCTGAACAAAACATGTATGTATCATAAAATTGTGTTCGCCACAGAGCTTATGTTCGATGATATTCCAAAATCCAATTAAAAAATCTCATACAGTACAGCTCTTTTGTCGAGGGAACCAGGGCGATGATATTTCATCGCAACACCACTCTACATCCTCCCCACTCACCTAAAATGAGCGTCTCAAAAGTGGATTTGTTTTTATAACAACAGACACTTAAGTTGGATTTATTAGCGCCCATGTGTCAGAAATCTGTTTTGTTTTCTGGATTATCAGTGCTTCTCTCTCTCTCTCCTGCCCCAGTGATAGTCTACTCCATCAGTCACCCTTTCATGTCCCGGTGTCAGGACGTTTATAGCTCTGCCACATTGCTGGCTGTATTAATTATCCTTGCACAGGCAGCTGCTGGTGGTATTGGGTGTTTGTCAGGTTAGCCTTCGTCTGCTGCTGATGGATACGGGGCAAGACGCGGTGAAGGCTGACCGAGTCTCAGCAACCGTATCGACCTGAGTGTGTGTGTGTGTGTGTGTGTGTGTGTGTGTGTGTGTGTGTGTGTGTGGCTTACTCTGGTGCCAGCACTCTGCATGCAGTGTTTATATGGACTTAATTGCCCGCCAGTGGTATTATTGTAATCTGGAGCTCATTTGGCACGAGTGGAGTCGCTATGAAATAATTCTCTAAGTCAGACTCATGCAGACTCATGCTTTCCATGCGCTCATCTTCTCCATGTGGTCTTACTTAACATCTTTTTAGACTAAACATTTTTATGATTGCAGTTTACATTATCTGGGGTTTATTTAAGGAAGATTTTTGGAAATTGAGATAAAAAAAAGGGTGTTTCTTGTAAAATCAAAATGGACTCACTGGATTTTAGTATTTTCTGACAGAAATATGAATATATGCAACATACAGCCACATGTAAATGAGACAGGCAAGGGTTGAGTTTTAATTAAGTTCCAAATGTAAAACTTAATTAAATTAAACTGAAATTTCATTGGCTAATGTCGGAGCTTTCCTAATTATTTTTCATAGTAATTATATCCCCTGCAGAGTGGATTGATGCTGTCACTTCTTCATACATCCCGAGCTTTAAAGGAATCTCCGAGAGCTGATTGGACTGATAGAGAATTGACCCACTGACCCGGGTAACAATACATGATTATCGCAAGTGGATCAGCTGAATGACGGGAGATGATTAGTACCTCTGCGGCTTCCTTACATCACCACCGAGACAAAAGCTACATTCGTCTGATGGCATTTAATTTACCACCTTCCTGATTTTCACTCTCCTGTTTCTCTCTTTTCTTTACCGCCGATTTGCAAGCGACTCATTAATTAGTTGCGTGGATTTTTGGAAAATTACCGTAATTACAATTATTGGACGCCATTGTTCCATTATTCACTAATCAGGAACAATGCTCGACGGACAATCAAAACCCTCGACAATCAAATATGTCAGTGTAGCATTTTCTCTGAGGCTAAAAAATCTCCACATCAACAAATTATAAACTACTGGGCACCACAAATATGTTAACTGACAATGCCGGAGAAGATAATTTGATGTAAATATACAGAGTTTTAAAACGTATTGTTACATATTTTAGAGAAAAGCAATAAAAACCTATTTTACATGTCAATTTATGATTTCAAAAACAAGACTCTAAGTAGTGCAAATACCCAAATAACCTCAACTCAGCTTTCTCTGAGCTGTCAGCCACATTGCACGGTGTTCATCAGCAAGTGGGGCAAACTGTGCTGTGATAGCAAGTGATTGTATTTGGCGGAGCGAGGTCGTAACCACCCTCTCTGTTTAAGGACGGTGTTGGGTGCGACTGGTTCTCTGCTTTTCCCCCACGGCGGCCATTTTCCTCTGACACCACACTCAAGTCAAATGCAGGAATAATGTTATGTTTATGTTGTGAATCTGACATGTTATCATTTGTCTGGTCGATAAGCAACTGAAAAGAAGCAGAAACTAGATGATGAACATCTGAGTGACATCGGACATATTTTTAATCTTCCTCTTGTGTTAGCTTTCTGTTACTATCTCTGATATTAACGGGTCGGTTTTGACCCGTGTCTTAAATCAGCCATAAGATACCCTAAAAACAATTATTTATCATCCAATTTGTTTCTTACCTCTTGGTTACCTTGTTAGGCTTCCTTATCCATGAAAAGATTGGTTTTAATATTTTTGTTGTGGCCCCTGGGCCTTTCATTTGACAGCATACCCCTCGTTTTCAATATAAAAAAATTGTCAGATGAACCTCAAGAGAATAATATAAATAAATACAAGTTTGTTATGTTACCTGGCTATTACTGAGGGGTATTAGAACAAATCTCTTAAATGTTCCAAAAAAAATTTTTTTAAATTTTAATATTATTAACTATAGTGACATCTATGGTGTCACGGGTCAATTTCGACCCATATATATTTACTTCAAGAAAAAGGCAAAAAACAAGTCTTTTTTTTTTTCAAAAATAGAACTTAAATAAAAATACAAAATGAAAAACAGAACTAGTAATAAATAATAATAAAAAAAATAATAATAAAGTGTAGATTTGCAAGGTCAAACAAACAACAAACAACAACCAATCAAGTAAATCAAACCAACAGAAATCAAGTACTAGTTCCATAAAAACTCTGTGTGCAAGAACATGCATGTGTATTTGTGTATTTTTAGATGCATGTGTGGCAAAAAGTGACACTAGTGTGTTCTTTGCAGAGCTATTTTTTGCAGTAGAGGCACAATATGTTTGTACTAGGTCCATAAAAAGTCTCTCTGTGCAAAAACATGCATGTGTATGCGTGTGTGTCTAGATGCATGTGTGGCAAAAAATGACACTTTTAGTGTGTTCTTTGCAGAGATATTTTTTGCAGGTGAAGCACAGTGTGTTTGTCTTTCTGTGCTTATTGCTAGGGCAGACCTGACACCTCTTTCTTTTAGAATCAGGTGGTCTCATTGGGGTTGTGGCTGTGGCTGTTGTGGTTGATGTTGAGGCAGGGCTGGCTGATGAGGATGCTGGCGCTGATGCTCTTCGTGTTGCTGGTGGTGTGGACGGAGTGCTTGGTGAGCTCTGCAGCTGTCTGACCAAGGATGCAGCGGCTGGGTCTCGGGGCACCCGTTCCCTTTGCTCAATGTGCGCCTTGACAAGGGAACTTCCTAGCTCCTCAAGAAACATTCTCTGCTGGTTGTTTTTGGTTGAGTTCCACCCTTGGTGAATGTGGGTCCACAACACAAATGCATTGTATGCCGACACTTCGAGGATGTTGTAAAACACAACCATTGGCCATCTCCTGGGTTAGGGTTAGGGTTAGGAAATGGGCCTGAATTGGCCTTACGTGCCTGGATATGTCCGTCTTTGTTTGTTTTGTCAAACAGGCAAAGAGAGAAGCCCCTAACTGAAGCTCAAGTGGTTGGAGGAAGAGCTGGCTGTGGGCTGTTGGCTGTTTATGATTTCAGTTTTGGCACTTATTATTGTTTTATAATCTTATATTATAACTGGGTCGAAACTGACCCTAACAACACAAAGGTCATAATTTTCACCGGAGCATTTTATAATTTAGTAAAATTGATTTTTTTGATTTTATTTTGTTTAAATAGAAGTTCCTGACAAAGTCAAAAAGTCTTGATGCAGTAAACAAATTTATGTAGTACTTTTATGCATTTAAAACCTCAAAACGGGTCGGTGCCGACCCTAACACTAGAGGAAGGTTAAATAAAACAACATATTTGATAACTCATTAGCTAACATTAGCATTCAACCTCCAAGCTAACATGCCGTTTGATTACAACCAGCAGCTTCACTTCTAGATTTCAACAAAAGTGTCCAAGATTTGTGTTGATATTTGAGAATGACTCTTCCTGTCGTATCATGTAACATTAAAACTATCAAACGATGGAGTGGTTGAATACAAATGTTAGCTGTTGTCTAACAGAAGCTAACGGGTTATCAAATATGTTATTTTACTGCTTTATGTCTTTGATCGTCTGACTCAGACTTAGTTTTTCTATTTTGATGGTCACAAATACAAAATTAAGTTTTACTTCTAAATGTAATAATTATAAAAGAAAGGTATTGTTGCTGTTATGTAAAACCCTAAAACGTACAATTATTGTGGTTTCATTTCTTAATTTTTTCCTTGAGCAGCTAATGCCAGATGGATCACTTGGGCTTAAAAACATTTTGAAGCCTACTGAAAAATGTCTAAATATATCAAAGAGAGCTGAAAACATCAGCACATCCTCGTACATAACAGACTCAGTAGGTTGTTTGCCAATGACTCCCGAAACTACAAGACTGCTGCAGCCAGCGAGCTTACAGCATGACAGGCATCACATTACCAGACCTACGTTGTCCTGTCACACTTTGGTTAAGTTAACCAAGATAAGTTTCTGAAAAGTTTGTGGTTTGGGTTAAAAATATGTCAGTTATTTATGTGACTTAAGTTACATTATACACGTGACGTCAGCTAACTAGTTTAAATAACTCACCGTTCACCCAGGACATGAACTGTGGTCTCCTTGGTGAAAGTCGTACCGCTGGATATTTTTGAGGAGACCTTGGGACAATTTCAAGACGTGCTCGTGGCGACCAGAACAGGTATTTTAAGCCAAAACATCTTTACCTAATCCTAATTTGTGCCTAAACCTAACCAGAGCACGAACACAGCATCATCACAACATAAACTTGAAAACAGAACCTAAAGAAATGTAAAGATTCAACATATCCGTGATTGGCAGAAACGTACAGAACCAACATTGGTTCTGTTTGGATTTTGTTTGGAAAACTGAGTTTGTCAATGCAAATATATCTGCTTTTATTCGATTCCCCTGTACTGGCCTTTTTTCTTCTGAGGGCCTTTGTTTGCTTGTTGTCGTTGGCTTTTCGTACAGAAAACTCTGCAGCGGCTTTCATGTCAAAAACTCTTCTAAGCATTAGAGCGGCAGTTCGATACGACTCTAGACGTAAACATGCAGGCAGACACCGCTAACAGCAGCGCGGTGCAGAGGTCAATACTTCATTAATGTCTGATTAATGTCGTCAAGCTGATTAATTCAATTGAGCCCTTTATTACTCTGTGTGTATTAATAGAAGTGAAGGAGTCCCTCAGCAGGAGATGCTGTCTGCCATATGGGGGAGCATAATGGCTGCGTTGGCTGTGAGGGTGCAGCCAGCACCGAGGATGCCAACTGCAGCACTGGGAGGGTCAGGAGGGCGCGCTGGGGAGAGGCAGGAGGTTTGGCAAAAACTTGATTTAAGGGGGAAAAGAAGTGTTCAATAGCCTGGACGTGAACAGCTCACCCTGAATAACCCATGGAGCCTGAGGTACAGTCAGGTTTTTCTGTTTTGGTTCCGGTCACCATATAGTGGGATAATATTACGGTGATATAAGAGAAAAAATCTAGGACATTGTACAAAAATCCCTTCGAAGTTATTAAATAAACTGTAAAAAAATCCCAGTGCTGGAAACATTTGTACAATTTTTTTCATCCACATTTTTGTTTAATTCCAACAAATGAATACTAATTAATTCCCAGATGTTAATTTCTTTGATAAAAGATTAACATGAACTGACATGATCAAATCAAATAAAATATAATGATGATAAACCTTGTATTTCGGGGATCATCTGGTTGTCATATACATTTATTAGCTATATGTCTAGTTTGAGCACAAAGGGTTAGGGTTAGATTTGTATAAGTTAGTCTTCAGGTTATAATTGAAAATTTAAAAGAAAGATAAGTTCATAAAAAATAACACTGCTCAGTGGTTCTAACCATTTTGACTGGTGGCCTATTGTCAGGTTTCCATAAAAATCCTTATGCCTAAACAACTGACTGCCAGTGACTCACAAAATGACATACAGTTTATCACTCTTCCCAAAAACAACATGACTGTTGCAGCATGACCGGCGGTAGGCGCACCGAACCTTCATACGTTCACAGTTTGGTTTGGTTTAGGCACTAAAACCACCTGGTTAGGTTTTGGAGAACATTGTGGTTTGTGTTAGAATAAGTATGTTACATATGTAACTTAAATACAAGAGTAACTTAAAATAAGTCAACGTTGACTTTTGGTTTCACACTAGACACAAACAGCAGTCTCTTGGGTGAAAATCCTGTCCTTTAAACCCAACCATCCACCCCGTCCTCCTCCCTATACAGACTTTGTCGCTCTTTACACTGCTTCATCTGACTTCCTCCTTTGCTACTGTAATAATTGCTACAGCCAGTAGAGGTCGCCGCCCAACAGGAAATGTTAATATGGGTCATAATAAGCTTCTGACACAGCCTATGGTTGATTTTCTGATGAGGACAGGCTGCAGCGTCGGACATTTATCCTCTAAACATCTCACATGGTTTCATTTAAAAAACCCAAAAGAGCTTAAAACCTTAATCATTTCAGAAAAAATGAAATAAATAAATAATAAAGATTTCTTTTTTACTCCATTTATCATCTCACGACCACTCACATTTATCCAAAGACCCTTTGGAGTGGCCTGACCCCTAGATTGGGAACCAATAGACTAAACCCCTAACTGTAAATAAAGTAGCTCTACCACGACCAGCTGTAGCAGTAAAATACTACTGAAGTGTCATTGTTAACAATCTAATAATGCAATATATGATAATCTATCATCTACGAGGGTGAATTTTAACAGCTCATTCTTTATGGTTCCCTTAAATGAAGGGAATGAAGGCAAACACTAGAAGTTTAAAAAGAAAAAGAAGGAGCGAAGCAGCTAAAGCAGAAAAAATAGCTGTTGAATTAAAATCGTGAATTTTTGGTTGTCAAAATAGAAATTTTAAAACCTTGTTACATATTTCTGGATTTGAGGGCCACGCTGAGAAGCAATAAAATGAAAAACTACTCAACAAAGGTGACTCACTGCCAAGAACTTCCAAAGTTTTTAAACAGTAATCTTAGGAACTATCAAAAAAAAAAATCCACTTATTAAATCTGGAGTAACACAGCAGCATTTCAATGACACACAAACAAGGTAAACACAATCAGATATCAAGCACCACTCGGCGTTTTATGGAGCTAAATCAGGGTCAAATGTTTTGTACTTGAAAAAGTAAAATTTGAAACTGAAATTTCAAGTTTTGATCTTGAATTTTGAAAAATACATCAACGTATTCAAAATAAAAATAAATGTGCAAAAAGTTTTTTCAGGTTAAAAATAATTATGATCAACTCTGGTAATTCTTTTGAATAAATAATTTATTTTCATTTTTCACTTTCATATGTTTTGATATTTGGGATCCTATTTCTTTCAATTGCATGTTTTATCTTTTCAGATTCAGATCTTTTTTTTTCAGTTTCAAATCTTTTTTTCAGTTTCAGACTTTTGACCCTGATCTAGCGTGGGGGGCGTGGCATCAACTGAGAGGGGTGTGGCATCATGACAGACAGCTTAACCAAAAGGCTGCAGACCTTCCCCTATCATGTTGCCTTCAGGGAACGTAGGATCTAAAACGATTCGGCTACGCCACATGATTGGCAGTGAAAAAACTGCTGTCAGTGACAAACTTCCATTTGCACACCATGCACGAATATCCTGCACGGCTAAAACTGTTTTAATTTCCAAGGCTGTTTAGATGTGAGATGTGGAAGCTGTTTTAGACAGTACTGAGGACCAATTGTAGTACAGGAGCGACAAAATCACGCCAGATTGTGCACAGACACCCACACTTTAAGTACTGAAATGTCCGACACGTAGCACTGGACCCAGCACACAGGTGAGAAAATTAAGGTTGGGAAATCGTGATAAATATCAAAATGAGAGGTCGTTTTGTGTTTTTTTCAGCACCCCATGCAGTCCTGCAACCACAAAACAGCACTACCTTTATTCAAATTAACAGCATTATCTGTTTTTCACGCAGTACATAGGCTAACGTTACTACCTACTACTGCGTTAGCAGCCACTCGATGCTAACATTAGCCCTATGCTTAACCTCTTTGACAATTCACCACTTAAAAGATGCCAGAAACATTGTATGTTGTTACAAAACGACCTCTCATTTTGATATTTATCACGATTTACCAACCTTACTTTTCTCACCTGTGTGCTGGGTCCAGCAGTGAGCCAGCAGAACCGGACGCCATGGCCAGCGGACACTGCGAGGCATTCACAATGCTACGTGGAAATCTGACATTTCAGTACTTAAAGTGTGGGTGTCTGTGCACAATCTGGCGTGATTTTGTCGCTCCTGTACTACAATTGGTCCTCAGTACTGTCTGAAACAGCTTCCACATCTCACATCTAAACAGCCTTGGAAATTAAAACAGTTTTGGCTGTGCAGGATATTCGTGCATGGTGTGCAAATGGAAGTTTGTCACTGACAGCAGTTTTTTCACCGAATCGAATTAGCCGAATCGTTTTAGATCCTACGTTAGATCCATATGAAAGTGAAAAATGAAAATAAATGATTTATTCAAAAGAATTACCAGAGTTGATCATAATTATTTTTAACCTGAAAAAACTTTTTGTACATTTATTTTTATTTTGAATACGTTGATGTATTTTTCAAAATTCAAGATCAAAACTTGAAATTTCAGTTTCAAATTTTACTTTTTCAAGTACAAAACATTTGACCCTGATTTAGCTCCATAGCGTTTCTTCTCTGGAAAACTGCCGCAACCCAAATAAAAAATGAAGACCGTCTGAGGAGGATTTTAATCCTGAGGAATTTCTCCTTCTGTCCTGTGAAACAGTCGGTTGGCGCCAGAGTTTCTTCCTTTACCCCGGTGACGCAAACCCCTGGCACACACACACACACATATATACACTCGGGCTCACTCAGACACACTACAGCTGTTATAGTTGGCACACAGTGTCAATTGTGTTTGCCCTGAGAGTTAACAGCAGCCACTCGACATGAGACGCCGCCTCGCCATCGGCCCCTCTGCCTTCTCATGACAAAAGATCTGTTTCTATCTCCGTGATGGTGCTTAATTGAGTATGATAACCTCTGTGTCGCAGTTGTTTATCCAGCGGCTCGACTTTCTCCACCACGCACCAGGAATTTCAATACGTTTGACCAGAGGATGTGAAAGTATTTGAAGTCTCCATTAAGTGAGTGAAGTAGTGTCTGTTTTGAGTAGCTCTGTTTTATTTTGTCATGTAGATAATACACACACACACACACACACACACAACTGGACTTCTTCAGCCTCTTCTCTCTCCCTAGTTTCAGGCTCCATAGAAACTGTTTTTCACCAACATCCCAAAGTAAATGTAAACTGTTTACATTTTATAATTGTTAGGAAAAAGTATTAGCATTCAAATGGGCTACTTTCACCTCTGTGAGCACCACTGTGCTCAGCTGCAGTATTTTAGTACATAAGCTTGTACTGTAAGCTTGTGTTGATCCACTGCGTCCCAAAAATACTCTTTCCATAAGCTTACATTGTGAAAAAAGGGCGTCTGTAAATCGGTGGATACATTTTTTTGAGCGTCACAGCCCCCGCGAAATGACTCGTTTCACTGTCATAGCCGGCTCGGTCGGCAGAAGTCTCGCTCTGTGGGCCGCTCAACACGGAAAGTCAAACTTTTTTTGGCTTCAAAGCGCCACTGAGCAGCTTTCATAGGAATGACTGGGGCTCCACCTCAAACCAGTGGCGGCTTTTCTTGGAGGCCAAAGGAAGCCTGGCCTCCTCATAAATATATTTTATTAAAGAACAAATTCCCACTATTTCTTTTACTGAGTTTCGTCACTTGTTGTCAAAACACTCCATTATACTTCTGCTTTGGCTGAGTGTAAGGAGCAAAACAGTGCCCCGACTGCCTCTGTGCACATGGTGCAGTTTGTACTTTCATGCCCTCTCCTCTGTCTAACGGTCAGTGAAGTGCTGTCGTAGAGGGGGCCAGCTTCGCCTGGCTTCCCTTGAAGAAAAAAAGTAAAGATATGAGCCAATCAGGTTGAAGCCAGGCTCGCGATTGAAAGGTCAATTCATCGTTAAAAACAAAAAAACAAGGGAGGCTCGGTTGAACCTGGCGCCTCACCAATCACAAACTGTCATTCCCTCATGATTAACCATACACATCGTGTGCATGCGCGGCCACAGATGACAACAACATGATGGCGGCCAGCACAACAACTGCTGCTGCTCTCCCTTGTCATAAGCTTTGCCTGTAGGAACTACACACAAGGTGCAAACAAAAGGATCGCCAAATGCAGCGTTTGCAGAGTGAATATAAAGGATGCTAGATCGACCACGTCAAACTTTATCAGGTACCTGAATACACACCTGGAGAGGTCAGTCACTTGGTAATGTGAAAGTTAATCTCAGCGCCTACAGACGGTTTACAAATATGTTAACCTCAGAATGGGCTATCTAATGTTAACATTAGCTTGCTACTAGCTTTGTAGCTAAGGGAGGTTCACTTGCCACAGACGTTATATAACATTACAGGCTTATTAGGTTACCATTACACTGCGTTTGAGAGGCTAGAGGCCAGGGATGTGTTCATTTACAGTAGATTATGAGCTGTCATTAGTTGGAGACCCAGTGTAATTAATACGGGGGTTAGCAATATTTTCAGTGCATTAGATATAACTATGCAGTGTTCTCAGCAGACTGGATGGCACGCAGCAGATGATAGATCGCTCATTACAACCATGAGAGACTTAAGACTTGACTTGGACTCGCAACAAATGACTTGTAAGCATCTCTGGCGCTGACACAGCACTTTGGACATGGGTTTGATTATGTGGGACTATAACTGTGGTCACATCATGAGAAGACGTGCTCCATTGTAGTCACCAGTCAAGTCAAACATATATTTTGATGTAGTTGGTCTATCCTGGTCCATCCCGGGAGAGCTTTCCAGTAGCTCTTCCTCAGGTTTCTTCCTTTTTTCCCTGTTTAGACTTTATTGAAACCAAATACTGACGCTTTGGCCTGGCGAGGCGTTTGATAACCTTTAAAAGAGAGACTCTAATTAAAAAAATATTTTCCTTTAAAATGTATTTGTTTTTGCAAATTAACTGCATAAAAAAACAATTTCTAGGAGGCAGGGTGCACAAAACACAACTCCAAATGAATCAGTACCTGCTGGATGTGTAAATTAGCAACTGCTTGCTAACACGTTCGCATATCGACTAATAAAGTGATCAGTGTTTCTTCCTCCTGCTGCCCCCAAGTGAGCATTAAAATGTGTTACCATCTTCACCCTATGGTTCATTTTTAAAGGCAGGCAAGCCACTATTATCATGTTCATATTCATCCACCAGTAGTTGCTACAGGACTGTTGGCCCTCTTGAATATACCACACGATGTTGGTGGTATTAAACTTAGAGCTCTCTATTCTGAGCACAACAAAAAACATCTATAAAGATTTGTTAATGGCTTTTTGTGTGTGTTTGTGTGTGTGTGTGTGTCTCAGGCACTGATCAGAGCATTCAGCTGAAGGTTGGCTCTCACCCGGGGCGTCTCCCCCCTGTGCACGCGACTGTCTCTTGGTGCCGTTGCCTTGAGTCCAGGGCTGAATCATTTAATTAGCTGCGATTCTTTATGTGTGTGTGTCAAGCCATGTAGGTGCACAGCCTCAGTTAATTGAATGGCCTTCTGTGTAATTACTGTCTTTGTGAGCACAAGGGAAATAGCAAGGATATCCCTGTCTCTCCTATGAAGGTGAGCAAACCTGCGATGCTCAGAAAAACAGATCATATTTTTCCTCACGTAAACATGGTGAATAACTCTGATGTCCGTTTCCCTAAAGGTATCTGATGTGTGTGTTTGGTCTTGAATTAGAAAGCAGGATTTTGAGGAAAAACATAAGCAGGTGAAAATATGAAGTATCTGCTGGATGTCGGTGTGATGTATCCTGAACCTGCAGAGAAGGTCAAATCGCCTTTGTTCCCCGACTAATTAAATCTCCAGTAATTATGGCGCTGCAGAGGATGTCAGGGGGAAAAAAATGAATGAAGAGAGATTCAGGAGCAGTATTGATCTGTATGAATGTAGACAACATTCATCACATATTTGTCAGAGCCACAGGGTTGTGGGGAGACCGTGTAATGACCATCATGATGGCTGCGATTTGATCAGAGGGTTTTTTCCACTTCGTTCACAAAGCTCCGCTGTGAGGCTCACTAGCAACAGAGAGAGCTGGAGCTCAAAGGGTTGAAGGATTGTTCATCATTCTTGTTGCTATGCAACTCACTAATTAGCCTTAGCTAGCTAACCTGAAGAAACAAAGGGGATCAGGTTGTTAAAAATAAAAATGGATAAGAGGAAGTAAAGTAATTGCTGTTCTTGCTCATGAAGTCGAGGTTGAAGAGCTCCACCTGAGCACCAAAGGACAGGTCTGAGGTTATCGTTGAGATTTTGCTGCATCTGCTTTGACTTTAACTTTGTTGTTGCCCCCCCGCACAGTCTTAAAAAAACAATTAGCATTTTTCTGAGCTCAGCCCTGCTTTGATTGGTCAACCGACTTATCTTGATATATCTGCTTGAAGCCTTTTTTCTATTCTTTTGATGTCAAACAAAACCTGGTGAATGTAAGTTTGTTATTCTGACACAAGTTTTGACACAACGCTGAGATAATTGCTCTCTTTCTACTTGGTCTTCTGAATTCTAGATAAAAAGATTAAAATCAACACTTTAAAAGATAATTATACCTCCTCATGTTCATGTACACAACCAATAATTTGTCCGTCAAAAGTGCTGGTTTTGGTGACAGTAATCTGACTTAAGAGAGTTAAAGTTCCCTCTCCTGGTGAGGAAATGACAAAACCTCCAAAAGCTTCTAACTTAATAACATAACACAGGTGACAGATGGTGCATCGGCTTCATAATGACAAATACCATTCACCTTAAGACATCGGCTTTATTTATCTTCATCTCACTAAACCTCCTAGGATCATCAAAGCCAACAGGAGTCATCATCAGCCTACGCTGACATCAAGCCTCTAATGAAGGGAGGCGATAAGCGGAGGAGCAGCAGCATGAAAACCTGGGACAAGTAGATGAGTCGGACAGCTCCGCGCCTTATTTTCAATGCGATCGGTTGCAGTGCTGTCTCCAGTGGCAGACAGGGAGGCAGGATGAGTCCACAAAGACGCTTCACTGAACTCCACCTACTCTGTATTTACTTCTCTGCACACTACTCTCTGCTCTGTTACCATGTTTCTCTCTCTCATCAGCAGGAGTGGTGGCTCTCAGTTCCACTGGATCAGTATAATCATAAAGACACTCACACACAAATTCAGCCACACTGGAGGATATCCTGAATGCGTATGCACATAAAACTTCTGTTCTTCAGCGTTACACGATAACTCATAAACCAAGATGGAGGATCTGGAGTTAACAGTGCTTTTGGAAGAGAAGTTAGCATCGTCACAAACCTGTTAGATCTCATTCACATTTTCAATTTAGTAAAGAAAAAAGGCTGCTTAGTCACTTTAAACACTTCTCCTTCGTAAAAGTTGCACATGAACACACCACAAAGACAACCAAAGGCCAGCTAACCACTCTTAGGCTTCATCAGACCAAATCAGGTGTTGTGACGATTACTGTGGGTGGAGAGAGTATCAGGTGGATAGCACCTGGTTTCCAACTCCCGTCATGGCAGCGCAATGTTGTTTGATCACTTTTTCTTACGTTGCTTGGTGCTTTAATTTGGTGGACTTCTGACTGTTTATTGTCAGAACATGAGGGACGCTTACTGAACAGCGTAACATTTAAAAACTCTTGAGATGAGCAATCAAAACATTTAGAATGATACAATCTTTGTTAAAATCCTTTTTCAGTCCATTTTCCTCATCGTAATAACAGAAATATTAAGTGCTGTTGTTGTGTAACTTGAGATGGCTCAGACTGCAAAGTTTAAAAGTATTTTGTTATGTCAACAAATAAAACAAATTGTTTAATACTGGTTGTAAGCATGTCAAACCTTTTGTACAAATGGTTTAAAACATTTTGTAAATGTTTTAGCTGACAGTGTAAACATAATGAATAGACAAAAGCAGGATCTCAACTGTGGTCACTATTTCCTGGACAGATTTTAAACAAGCAAAGCCATTCCCCTAAAAGTGATGATGAAGAAAGGTAAGTTCATTCGTGATGTATTTGTGTCTTTCTTTTATTTGTCATTATTTTCTATTATCATGCACGGTGCCGGAAAGTGCTGGAACAACAGCCTCTGCTGGGTTGTCACACTTGGCCTGGTGCTTGTCGATGGTCCGTTACCTACAAAATTAAAGAGTTAGCAGATGGTAAAAAAAAAAGAAAAAAAAAAAACAATAACAAGGAAGCAGCAGAGAAAAAGTTTCCAATAAACCCTGCATGGATAGAAAAAGTTTGATAATTTATATTATGGAGTGATTGACTTTTGCTCTGAGACATGTCACTAACAAATGTGAAAAATAGAGAAAAACTCAATTTTATATAATTCTAAAATGATTTCTGTACTCGTGTTGTTTGGATAACTTTTATTTTATTTCCTTCTGTGCAAAGGCCAACAGCATAGATTTAAGATTATGAATAAGTAAGACCCTTCACCCCTTGAGACTTTGCATGAATCAAAGCCTGGGATTATAAGGACCTGTATGATTACAAAGGACAATCACGGATATAAAGGACCCACAGACCTTGATACTGAAGTGTAACTCAGCTTCTTTTCATTCCCTGTTTTACAAGACGTGAAACATTTCACCTTACCTGTGAGGTGCCTGTCTGTTGTCCCTTGGTCTCTTTTGTCAAAAAGAGTTCAAATAAAGTTTTAAAAAATCAAAGTTATTGTGAGGGATATTTGAGTATGTGCACATGAGTACATGTGAGGAGTTATCACAAGCTACCCTAAAAATCCATTTCAGGCTTTTTCTGTCATAAGAATGAGGCACACATGCCCAAGGCCACTCAGATTGGTCTGTGATTGGTTGATGGTCTTTGTTACCCGCAGCGGTCCTTTCCAAGTGCACAAAGGTCAGGCTTGAAAGCTCTCATTGGAAGAAAAAGAAAAAAACTGGAATGATGAAAGATGGGCAGCAGGGAGAAGCTACAGATTGATGGTCTCCAGTAAGCAGACAGAAAAGAGGAATCGTGTCCTGGGGGAGAAAGAGACAAATGTTGAAAGAGTTGTTTGTTGCACTGATTGAAAGGATTGTGGAGTTGACAGAACATTTGGTGCACGAGGTCTGTTTGCTGCTTCTGCTGCCTGCAACTGCTTAGTCGCTTTAGTGCCTCCTTCCTGTGTGTATTGATTCAAATTATGTGCAAACACAAGAATATGCACGCACACTAGCGAGCATAAACACACACACACACACACCGACATACACAGCAGCTCTTCTCCCTGAATTTGACATGTGTTTTTATTAAAGAAAGCAGCTGCTCGATAGTGCTAAGGAGTAATGGGGATTGACTTTGGCATAATTATACAAACCCCTGCATGAATTTGGTCCTAATGGAAGCTGAACACTTAACCCAGACTAAATGCAGAAGGGCAGATCAATGCTGAGGGGCTTTTTTTCTTTCACTTGAGCAGCAGCCAGCTCTCTCCAAAACAGGACATTTACATATGCAATGCATCTCCTTTAAGATAATCACGGCGAGGCAGGAGCCGGCGCCTCGGGACCAGTCAGGTGGTGATACCTTACAGGGATTTAGAAATGAAGATGCATATGTGAAAAACCCTCTTGTGAGGGAAATTCTCAGGCGTGCATGCATACTCAGAAACATGCAAACACACGCTCTTGCACGCATGAACGCTGCCCATTTCAGCCAATTTCTATGGTAAAGACAATATGGAGGCAATTGAAGTCACACATCATGAGGCCAGATGCACAATCACCCCTCTCATGTTTAAGGTGCAGAGGCACAGACTGAATGTGGGCTACTGACAACAGCTCACCAACCCCCACTCATCTTCAACCAGCCATCAATATCTATAATCCCCATCTCAGCCCACATAAGTCATAGGGGGCCCCAGCCAAGATGGATTTAGAGATAATTTATTCAGCTTTATGTTTTCTTTCTTTTATTGTACATGCTGTAAATGTAAGTATTTTTGTCTTAATGCCATCCTTGTTCCTGCGATCTGCAGTGTTATCCTATAGAGGGACACCGACAAGCACAGAGGCGGATGACTAACAGTCCCATTATTTGTTACTTGCTATCTTTTTGTCTTAACTGAATGTCAAAATCTTTCTGGATTGCTTGGAGTAGATCAGATCACCTGTGCTCAGGTTGTGGAGACTGGCTTCTGATTAATGATTGGCAGCAGCTTGGGATGTTCCCCTTATGACCAATCAGGGTGTGACGACTCCCTTTCGTGAAGGCTTGACAAAGGTGGAGAACAGCACACCTGGGTCATTCTGATTCCTTCCCTGATACATTGCAGACATCAACCAGATTGTCAGCCAGAAGCTCTGCTCTGTTTAGGCCCTGTTGTGATTTATTTGCTGTTTTTTGTTCTCTCTGATTGAGGGAAATTTTGAGCATTCTGCAGCCTGGTTGAGTAATTTTCAAAAAAGTCGCTGCTGAACTAGGTAACCTTCATCTGAGTTTTGCTTTCCCAACAATGGCCTGCTGCCTGCAGGTGTCTTTTGTTTATCCTCCCTGAACCCAAGTCCCTTAATTCACATTTCATTTATTACGTTCATGTGGAAAACTTTGGAGGGAGTTAAAGTGTTTTAGTTTTATTATCATTGAAGAGGCCATTTTTCTTTATTATTGAAAAACCAAATGTGAGATTTGGGATTCACAGTAAATGTCTTTTATATCTTTATGTGGTTTGGTCCCTTTTATTTGTACTGTGCAGATTTTCTGCCGCTGTTTTCTCACAATCTTGAATGTCCAGATCCCTTCACATCTTTGTCTTTGCTGAGTATCAGGTTATATGCGGAAAGAACTGGTTCCCATGCGTTTTCTAACCACATTTGAAATCAGATGTGTTTATGTGTGTCAAGTGCTGAATGATGATCATTAAAAACGCGGATAACATTTTCAAATGGTCTTTCCTGGAAGAAATTCATAGTGTTCAAACGTTCTGGCAGCTTTACTCGCACGCATCTGTCTGGGGAGCTGCAGACAGACGTGCTACTGAACCTCTGTGACATCAGCTGATTCTTCTTTTAACCTGCCTGTGATAAACATCACATACCCCCAGATTCCACAACGCACGTCTGCATCGCATTATGGCCATGCAGTGGATTCAGAAGCAGCTCTCGGCTCCGCTCTGTGGAGGATACGCGCCAAGTCTATTTTTGACGAAAGTGAACAGAAGCTGCACAGAGCAGATCGAACCAAGCAGCCCTTTTCACTCCTCACCTGTGTTCTATCAGTTAATCACCCTTATGTATTTAAATCCTTGTCTACCCCTCTGTCTAAGTCAGCTCATCTGTTCTGTCCTCATATTCCTGTGTCTCCCTGTTCCATCTTCCAGCTGTGTGTTTCTGACTTTTCTTTCCCAATTCCTCACATTATTCATGGTTTGTACTTTGCCTTTTAATTAGCACTGTGCTTTCAGTTTGTACTTTGTTTAGCTTTTGGGTTCGGTCTTGGTATTTTGCGTTTTATGGATTTGGATTTTCAGTTTTTGTTATCAAAGCTCGCTTAGTTACTTGTCTGCCTGTGTGTCAGCGTTTGGGTCCACTTTGTCTAACTTGAACAAGAGCATCTTATTAATTTTCTAAATAAAACATCCTGTCGCGATCTAGAGCACAACAAAGTTGGAAATAATAACAGTAAACACACGGGAGGAACAAAACTGTATCACACAGGTGAGGTTATAGAGATGTGCCGGGTAGAATCAAGACGAGACATGTTGGAGGCATATGCTAGGAGTCGGTAGCACGGCATGACGAACCTGATCCCTCACTGGCTTCCAATCCATAGACTCCTCAACAAATGGTAGTGAAAAATAACTGATTTGATTTAGTTGCCACATTTCTAACTTTGTTTTATGTTTTGCTGACGTGGATACACAGTTTGTTAAGAATTTCTTCAAGAAAATGCTGATGATCCTTTATTCTAAGTGTTGTGACACTGCCAGCTCAACTATTTCTATATTAATAATCCATTTATTAACGCAGAGATCGAGCACACAAAAGCTTTTTCATACCCACAGAAGCCACAAATTCAGTGTAACAGCCACTGTGTTAAGGACACGGGAGCGGGCACTCTCTGCCTCCCTTTTGTCTGGCCCATTGACATGTAAATGTCCTCCTGCTATAAGGCATCAGCAGAGAGCAGCGAGAGAAAAAACCCCACTGAATTGAAATGTCAATAGTAATTTTTGGCATGCGAGGGACATCTGAGAGTCAAGGGCTGCCTCCCGGGAGAAATGTAAAAAGGAAGAGAGTGAGGGAAGTACTGAGAATGTGGAGGGAGGACAGTGTGTGTGTGTGTGTGTGTGTGTGTGTGTGTGTGTGTGTGTGTGTGTGTGAGGGAGAGAGAGAGAGAGATGTAATAGAGGTGGCAGATAAAGTAGAAGAGGGTGTGATGGAGGAGAGGAAGAAGAGGGAGTAATAGCAGTCAGAAGGTGAGCTGTCAGAGGAGAAGCAGGGCAGGGACGTCCATGGGGGATGAAGGGGGGGGTGAGGGTTGGGGGATAAAATGGAGGAAGGACGACCGAGCCACGGTCCTCCTCTGGGAATCGCTGCGCATCCTCCTCCTCCTCCACTGATGGACAGGCTGAAATACCACAGGAGCCACCTCCCGTAATGACTTGATGAATGAGCTTCTCCAACCAGCCCCCTCCTACGCCCCGATACCACCTTCACCCCCCCCCCAATTCACACTTCGCCCTCTCTCCATCCCCCATCACAGTATCACACGCCGCAAAACCACCACTATCTGCATTTACATTATTTACATACAGCGCTCAGTATGAAGTGGAGCACCCTCAAGTGTGTGCAGTGATTTTATTCACAAACATGTGAGTGGTGCTGCGACCAAACAACCCGATCGCCAGAATAAATGTTAGCGACGTATGTTTCTGCAAAACCACAGATAAGTTAAAACATTAAGTTTCTTTATGTTGCATCTTGACGTTTGTTTAGGTTAAACTTCCTCTTTCTATCTGTACTTTGGTTAAGTTTAGGCACAAAAAACACCTAATGAGGGTCAGGGAAACATGGTTTGGCTTAAAATACCTGTTTCCGTCACCACAAAAAAAGCTGGAGATGGTTCGACCTCCCAGGAAAAGAAGTCAGCTTTGGTCATCACAAAAAAAGTCTCTTTATAAAAACACCAGGTTTTGTTGGCACAAAAATGGCTGGAAATATCCCTGAGTCTCTACAAAAAAAACACCAGTTTGTGTCACCTGAAAAACAGCTGGAGATGGTCTGACTTCCTGGGGAAAATATCTAGATTTGGTCGCACAAAAATGGAAATGTCCCCACAGACTCAAACCGCAGTCTCCTGTTTTGCAGCCTTGTGGCTTGTAACACCACCAACACTGCCTCCTTCATCTCCTGATGTGACAGTCAGCTAATGAGAATATAATGTGAAGGTGACATGCCACGTTTGATACAAATGTCAACTTCGGACATATCTGTGCTTTGCAGAATCGTTAACTGCTAACATTTTATCCAGGTGACTGGGATGGACCAGAATATTGCACAGATACTTTCTCATTTATATTTATATTTCAATACATTTATCGATACTGAAAGTCACTCAAACCAAACTGTTTGCTTTTGTCTGCTTTGATTCCTCTTGTGATTCTGCAGCAGTAACACTGTGTACTGTGCTGGGCAAAGTCATTAATAGTGGATTTTCTAATCAATGGCTCTGGCTCTGTCTTGTTTGTCAAATCAATGTTATGCTCTGATGCTGCTTTTATTTTATCTGACATGTGCCTCTATGTCCCCTGCTGTACTTTTCTCCTCAGACGAAGCAACGAGAAAATGTTTCTTTATTTCAAATTTCAAGACATGCTGAGATTAGAAACAAAAACTCCATCAATTTGAGAAATATGTTGCTCTGTAAAATCTTTCTGGCAGTGTTTGGAAAACATAAATTACTCTGCGCTCTAATAAAAAAAGAATCCTTCATTATGTCAATAAATGCCCTAAAATGACTCCAGGCATCATCACTTACCCAGGATGAGGCTCCATTAAAAGCATGTTCTTCATATACTTGGTGGGCTAAAAAAGATATGAAAATGACTGACATTACATCATTAGCAGAAAAGGTTGACTTATATAACACTTATGAAATCAAATTAGAAATGCTGGCTGTACAATCAAAGCCGACATACTGTGGTGTCGCCTCAACCTCCGAGTTTAGAAAACAACGCTTATGTCTCAGTCTACATATAATTGCCTCATTTTAGTGTCAAAATGGATAAAACTAACTTCAAATCTTCCTGCACTGATCCTAAAACTGAATATTGAAGTCACAAATTATGTCATAATCTTCTTGTCTTTTCTCTTTCCTGTTGAATGTGATCTGAATTATATGCTAAATTTCCAAGGGAGGTAAGTTTCCAAACCCCGGCGGTATCGCTGAAATGCTGAAAGTCTGCTCTTTAAAATTAAAGCTGGGGCAACATGAGATGAATCCAGGTAAAAGCTTATTGATTTCTCCTCTTTAATCTACACTGAACACAAAGCGGGAGGAGGAGCAGGGGAGAAAAAAATTCACTTAAAAAAAAAAAAAAAGACAAGATTGCGGGTGATTGTGCAAGAAAGGGGCTGCTGCTTAGCATCAGGAGGAAGTCCATGACAGGATATTTCTTGGAAAATGTGCTTGACGGTAAATTTCCTGCAGAGTGGCTGCTGCTCAGGAGGATTTATTATGGCAGCCATGTTCTGCTTGCTCTCTTAAAAAAGTCCAGAGAAGAAAATCTTTTACCTGATTACAAAATGATGATCATAACTCATGTAAATATTCTCGAAATACCTGTTGTGTTGTTTGAGAAGAGAATCAGAGGGGAGGTTGTACTTGTTTTCTCGGCATTTAGCTCCTATTTTGTGCTCTTGATCATTGTTGGATTATTGTTTCAAAAAGTGAAAGACGCGAGGATGCAGCGGCAAAACAAAGATCTAAATTACGTATAGTGATTAAAGTTTTCTACCCTGCAAGCATACAATGTCAGACAGAAACAGCACTTTGCTGTAGCCTGAATTTTATAATTGGATTCCCTCCTAAAGTGTCGCTTTAGGATATTATTTTAAAACACTGCAATAAAGACCACTGTGCCTTTAGAGGCGATTTCACTTCCAAGTACTAAGAGTTATACTTTTTTTCTTTTAAATCAGATTTGACTGGTAATTCTATACATGCAGTTCAGTTACGGCTCCCTCCCCATTCATTTGGACCTTGTCTTGTTAGCCCAGTAGGTGAGCGTAAGTAACCAGCTAGCTATCTATCTATATACTATAGATACATACTTTATTTACTTGCCTTCAGTATTTCAGAATTACATTGTGATAAGTTTCTACAGATGAACAGTAACATTAGCTAGTTTATAACTTTTTGCCAAACTTTTTTTGGAAAAATAGTCAGTTTCGCTCAGGCTTTTGATCCTTCAGTCAGTTATATGATCTTCAGTGTGGAATGTTGATTGACATAACCCCAGTGTTGAGGTCTCTCCACTGGCTTCCTGTTTGCCAGAGGATAAGTTTTAAAATTTTATTATTGACTTTCAAGGCCATGAATGGCTTGGCTCCCCATTATCTAGGTGACCTGCTTGTTGCCCACACTCCATGTAGAACATCACGGTCAGCCGACCAATTCCTCCTCAGCATACCAAAATCTAGGCTAAAAACAAGAGGTGATCGAGCCTCGCGGTCGCTGCTCCAAAACTTTGGAACAACTTGCCATTCTGCATTAGAACAGCTCCAAATTTAGAAAATTTTAAATCCCTGCTCCTTGCTATCTGATGTATTTAATTGTAATTGTATTTGTTTTTAATTGTAAAGCGCCTTGGCTAAAGGTGCTATATAAATAAAGCTTGACTTGACTTGACTTGATTGTACCTCAGTACAAAGACTGAGACACAAAGACTGTCCTATTTGATATTTAATTTTAATTGTCTAATTATATAATTCTGGTTGTTTTTTGTTTTGGTTTGGTTTGGTTTTTTTTTACAGTTTAGAGATAACTGAACCTATTTCTTTAAATCAATATAAAATAAATATATTTATTTATTTTCTGATCATTTTAATGATGATTTTACTGTGCCAATAATAACTAACGATCGTAGATGGAGTGAAGAAACATCCTTCTGATCAGTGATCGGCCCCAAAAATCCTGATCGGAGCACCCTTAGATAACGTCTTTGTTTCTAGTACGGCTGCTGTTGTGTGTGTGCAGGTCTGACTTGATCAAAATGCATGTTGTTCACGCCCCATGCTGGTGTAAGGGATTTGATTTATCACCTACAGACTGCAGATATTTTGTTAAGTAAGCAAGTTAATGAGAGGATGTAAGACCTCAGTTCACTAAAGCACATTCCTGCACTGTGCTCTGTTTCCTTTAAGCCTCTATGCCCTATATAATTCACACTCTGATTACATGTGTGCTTAGACCAAAAAATGGGGAAAAGGACTTTAGATAACATTATACAATCAGTAAAGTTTTAATTTCTCTTCCTCAACTGATTTGATGTAAAAGGATAAACATAAATCTTTTGCTATTTCAGTTTGATGAATGTAAACTATTTTGTGTTTGATGTCAAACAGAAACAGAGACAGTACGACTTGTAATAAAAGGCCCACAGGTTCATTATTGCCTCCCCAGAGGTAGAAGTAATCATGTTTCATTCAGTGAGTCGAACAACAGCAGGTAGCTCGCTCTGAGGGAATTATCCGGATGCCCTCAAGCAAAAACGCACACCGGACCCATGGGGTTTGAAGTCTAATCCCAGAGGCTGCACCCTGACAGAGGGCAGCGTAATCTCCAGGACCGTCCACTTCAGGAGAGACGACACACACATCAGAACAGAGCAGATGACGTCGGCGAGGAGCAGCTGGTGTTCGAGCAGAAGACTGTAGAGGAGTCAGAGAAGAAATGAGGGGAGGAGAGAGAAAAGAAAATGAGAGGAGCACTTTAGCAAGAGGGAATTACAGAAATAGATATGAATGAAGAGGAGAGGCGGGGAGGCAGGGAAAGGTAAAGAAAAGGTGAACGTGAGAGTGAGAGGGGATGTGTGAGTGTATGCACGGTGTTATCTCCTGCTAAAGCAGATGTGTTTTATCTGCCAGGAAACAGGAGGCTGCTGCTACAAAAGCCTCTTTTCACAGGTGAAGCCCCAGTCTTCACTTACAAGACTCTTACTGCCAGTTTGGACTTTTTGAGATTGAACTTGAAATGGAGATTTGACACACACACACACACACACACACACATACATACATATGAATCAGCTGTAAGGCATGCCAGTGAAAGCAGGCTTCTTCCCACTGACAGATCGTGTCCACTCTGGTTATTTTTGCCCACCGTCCCTCTGGGCCTTCGTTGGTTGAGACCGAAAGCAGAGAGACACTCACAGTGATGCAAGGCTGGAGATTTGTCATTTTAAACCGCAGGTCAAACGGCCTCTCTGGCTATTGATTGGCTTGTCCCCCTCTATTACTCCTGTGTTATGTATTGCACCCTTTATCAGAGCTGCGACAGCCACAAACACATTAAACTTGAGCAGCTTCGATCCGCCATAAAGTGCCATGGCGTGCCGGTCGGTGTGCCTCGCCGGGTGGAGATGAGCTACCGATCGAGGACACGACGGCAATGTTCTCACTGCTCTGTTTTCTGGAGTTACGACCCAAAGTCACAGAGTCGTGGCCAGAGTGAGAATCTACAGCTCCCCTGACTCGGCACAGCCTCACCTTATCACGCAAGGTCAGTCGATGCACGTCTCGAGAGAAACTGCCCGTCTGCAGACCTCCACGGGACTACACATGAATTAGCAGAGACAAGGCTGCAATAAGGGAGCCAAGATTGGGAGAAAAACGCTGAAAATGCATAAAAAATAACAAATGGAATATTTTAAGTTAAAGTTCAAACTTTCAATAGGTTAGGTTTAGTCACAAAGACAAACTTGGTTAGGGTTAGGAAGAGAACATGTTTTGGCTGAAAATAACAATGCCTACATATATTGTCTCTGTCAAACAAACGAACGATATAAAAATAAATAAAATAAAAACTTGATTATGCTTTTAGTGTTTCATTGAGCTAATAAAAAACTGCCCTACTAGTGGAGAGACTCACTCTGTTCGTTTTTGCCTTGTTTCTGTTTCTGTATGTTAAAAATAATACTGTTATGAGGAGCATAAATATAGCTTGACTTAATTAACACTTTCACAAACACACTTTGCATAAAGTTCCACCTTAATCTGACGAGTTCCACGAGTTCCACTCTCATTCTTAAAGATATCAGACACATTTATCATTTGGATAAATCTTGGCAGAAGAAAGATCTTATTCATAAAATCTTGTGTTTCAACTCTCTCAGTGTAACATTGAAATGAAGCGTTAGCGCTCTTTTCCTTCAGTTGCCAAAAGAAAGCCTCCATGTTTGTGTGGGCGAGGGAATCCCACAAAGACAGAAAACATCCAGTTGTATGTCATGAAATAACTGGTATTGATGTGGGAAATTAAAAGAATTATAAAGAAAAAATCACTGAACTGCATCGGTGCACTGCTTTTGTGGCTGTGAGCAGATGGCCATGGCGACGGAGTTCACACGAGCAGATTAAACACAACTTGAATGCTGTCCAGTGGAGACAGTTGCCAACCCTTCACTCAGATCCCTCGGCTAAAAATTCCTTTATCTCACAGGAGGCGTTTAAAACCCTCGAGTTAAGCTCACACAGAGTCAGCAGCGCTGCAGAGGATTTACATATCCACAAAAAGGTGTTCTGATTAAAGCAAGTCGACGATATGACAACAATGTCGTGGTGAAGAGGTTTGAGAGAAAGTTGTGTCTGAGGTTCATCTCTGGCTGCTTCGTGTGCTAATGGGACATTATATTCTGCCGAGTGGGTTCATGTCCTCTGGCCTCAGTATGAGCCGTTTATCAACATGGTTGATGCAAAAAGTGACGTTTAGATTCACACTGTTATTTATCATTATGTGTCTGTTTTTTCACATACACAATTTTTTAACCATTAACTTAGTAGGTTGAATCATGCAGACTACATTAACCTTTTGAGAAATTAGAATAAACTGAGCTGTAAATTGTGAAATCACAGCCCAATCACCAGAATAAATGTTGGCAATGTACCTGTCTGCAAACTTCAGATATGTTGACGCTTTACATGTGCTGTGCTTATGGTCTGATTAGGTTTAGGCAAAAAAAGCAAACACTATAGGATTGAGAAAAGATCATGTTTCGGCTTCAAATACCTGTTTTGGAAAAGAAAACTTGAAGTGTTTCTTTTAATCTGTGTCTTTGTTGACTTTGGCTTTATTGTTAAGGGTCCCATGGACCTATAATTATATGTGGAGTGATAATAATAACAAACATATTGAAGTGTTAACTCTTCTCTTTGCCACAAACTGGACTTGCACATTTAAAGATGTCGAAAAAGGTGTTTTATGTTATTTTGGCTTTACATCTACAAAGAATGATTCCTTTTGTTTGCAAAAATTCATTCACAGACAAGGAGTCTGTCAGTCTGCAGTCTGTCTTCCTACAGGTAGTTTCTTCTTCTAGTTGAGGGTCAGTTAGACATCAGAGAGCTCGAACTCCCTGTTATCAAACTCCAGTAACTGTATGACTGTACTAATGCGTAAAAACTACTTTCAACACCAGTCATAGATATGGTGCACATGACACTGCTTTTTATTTAGTTTCTGACACCCCAACCATAAAAAGTATGTCAATTTCTGTACTGCAACTTTTTATCAGAGCAAAATCATGTTGGCAAGTAATTCTCATGAAATAAGAAAAAGTATTCAGGTGATAAAACAATTTGTTGATATTTTAGAAAAAACATTTTTAATAGGTGGTACATATATAGTTAATTAAACTTCACTGATGACGATTAAATGCTTTATAAATTTGTTTTTAAAACAATTTAGAAGTTTATAAACATCAGTTGCAACTTTACATTAAACAATTGCTTAATGGATGGTTTGTGAAGAGTTTTATTGTTAAATAACTAAAGTTACATTAACTATAAATTTACAATTTATCACTGGTGGTCATTGTAAAGTGTTACCAACAATTTTTAAGTATGTGTATTGACCTGTGAAAGAGGGACTGGGGGTCTTCAGGACCCCACACAGAACATCAGGGTTAGAGCATTAAAGGTTAAGTATATACTTGACAGCAGGGTGGCTGGACCTAAATGAAGAAGAGCATGGAGACAGAGAAAGCTTAAAGCTAAACGATCAATAGTTCTTCAAACTGGACTACAATCCCACTCCAGCCTCATCTCTGACCCACCCCAGTGTCGTGTCTGCGTGTGTTTAATGTCCAGACTGCACAGGGCCTGTTACATAATGCATGACCACCGGCGACACAGCGTTCCGAGCTCTGCTGAATCAGCGGCAGAAAAACGCCGCCGCTGCTGCACTGAGCAAACGAAGGTCCACAGCGGCCACTGAAGACAGGCAGCCTGTGCTGCCCCCACCCCTGAGAAGAGCACTTGATCACCCAAGTAACCTTTTGCATGAGTGCACTCAATCTGCCACTCACCAGAGAGCCACTGCAGACATGGTTGCAGACAGGGGGCATTAGGTGGGATTATCGCCCCCGCTGCCCTTTGTTGTTCTGATGTCCGTCCCTCGCCAGCTCAACCCGACCCCTCCCCCCAGCATCCCCTCTCCTCTCCCCTCTCCCCTCTCCCCTCCTCACCCGCCTGTCCGGCCCTGGCACTGCTACAGAGAGGCCGTCCACTGGCAAGCTGAAAGCAGAAAACCTCCCATCAGTAGCCCACTTTCACAGCCACACGCAAACACACTCTCACGCATTTTCAGCCAAACACAGATGCACAGACACAATAATGGAGGTGTTCTCTCTTTTTAATGAAGGACATGATGGGGTGAATCCAGGTTAAAGCCATCATCGCTCATTGATTTCCCCTTCTGTATTGAAAATGTAATCACAGAGGTGAGATGTTCCTGAAGGGGGGCAGAGAAGATTTTTTTAAAGCTGACATGAAGTCTGTATGTTTTTGCGAGTTATCTTTGGTGAAAATACAAGATTTGCTCTAATGACAGCAACAACATTTTAATTTACAAATGTTACGACCTTGAGGAGCACAAATCTTCACCAGAAATGACCAATCAGTTAAATTTTTTAATTAAATTGTTTGCTCAAATCTGCAGACATTTTCTCAAGATTTCCAATGAAATCTCTGACATGTTACTTTCATAATCATGGCAGGATCGTTCATTTGTTGGCAGGAGGCTGATCTGCCTCGCAAATTCTTGCAAATTTCAGATGTTTGAGAGCTCCTGCTGCCAGAGAGATAAACTGACTAAAAGGGTTCAAACATAACCTCATTAGTGGAGTGAAAAGTTGAACTGAGTTAACAATTTATCACGTTGTCTTGTGCCTGTTTTCCCCCAGACTTCGCACAGATGGCCTGACTATCACCAAATATCTTTAAGGATGCAAATATAGCAGCAAAATATAGTTATTGGTTAAGAAAACAATCTCACCAGCGGGTCTGTTTAGCAGCTGTTCTGATCATATCATATGATCTTCATCAACATATGGAGCTTTCTCAGTCCAACATGGACAGGAAGTCCTTGATACGCTCCAGAAAAGTCCATGACAGGGGATCAAACTGGAAGACCATGTGATACGACAGCCCCAACAGCAGAATAATGGTTGGCACTGTACATTTTAAAGGTAAACTTTACTTTACTTGTTGAAACTTTATGCGTCATCACATTTCAATTTTATATTGGGGCAACACTGTGCTTAAAGGATAAGTTCACTCAAAAATAAAAATTCAAGGTGAACAATTTATGTAGATGAGGACTGGCTTTAAAATGTAAACAAATAAACTGAAAAAAACATAAAATGGCTCCATACAGCTCGTCTCAGGAGGCCCCGAGATCCCAAAGTGATATAGAAAGATGTTATTTACACCCCTTTGGAAGCCAGGATCCTAAGTAAAAACGTTGGCACACCATCATCTGAAGCAGGAGCTCAACCACGCCAAGGTTGTAAATGACATCTTTTCATATCAATGTGGAATCTCTGGGCTTCTGGAGACCTGGAAAATTCCCTGATGTCGTTTGAAAAACACCTAATGTTGTTGTCACACAGACAGCGGCAAAATGTTCAGACAGTGGCTAAAATTGATTTTATTGTTTATTCTGGAAAAACTGACTGACAGTTAAGCTCTTCAACAGCAATGCCCTGAATTCACATTCATACGGGCTAGAACGCATATTGCCACCATTTTCTCTTTTGGTGACCGGGCTGGACATAAACCAGACGCTCCAGAAAAGCAACTAAAATGAACTTGTTTTCTCAGCTGCTAAAGACTCACTTGGCTGTGATGCGAAGAAAACCACAGTGAGCATCAACAGCCCGTTAACCTGGATATCGCCACTTTTCTTTAATTGGAACGTGTTAACCTTTGCATTTATACTGCTACGTATCTGATTTAACTGCAACATTCCTTGTTTTCATGCAGCCTGGATAGCTATTGAATGTCGGGTCCTGAACTATTCTATCCCATCATACCCATCATGTAATGTTGCTGCCTGACTCCGTCCCTGAACTCAGGCAGCAAAAGGCAAAACAAAGCGCTCACCTACCCTGAACTCTGACCGACACCCTGAATATCTTTCACCCGGTGTCATCCTTAAGTGTCTTGATTTTCTGGCTTCGTTTATCGACTCTAGCCTTGTAAATCTTCCGTTCCACGCACACACATAACTGCCCATATTCACACTGATTTACTTCTGCATGTGTCTGTAACTGTCTTTTAAAACAGGCTCATTTCAGACATCACAACCCCCGCCCCCCTCCACTCGCACAAGCCCTCTGTCAGTATTACCATGCAGGGCGCTAAAGAGGTCAAGCAGGGTTTTAGTTAGTGACCTTCGCCCATACAGTCGGCAGTGTTCAGGGCCGACCTTTGACCCTGAAAACCACTGGTCCTCGAGTTCAAATGCAGACCGTGACCCTGCCGTTGAACTCCAGAGGGGGAGGTGGCAGCAAGGGGTGAGAAGGACAGACTACAGTACCTACTGCCTTTGCTTCTCATCTGCACAAGAAGAGGCAGACTCGTAATGGTCGTAATTGTGTGTCTGGACAATAAACATGTATGTTACGTATCATTTGTTTTATGTAGTAAACCAGTTTCTTTCTGTCTTACACACCTCTCCTTAGTCTCTTATTTGATATCTCCTCGCTCCTCAATTCTCACTTGTACCAGAAGTTGTTCTGGTCCGCCATCTTACAGGCCGTCCCAAAGCTCGTATTTGGGCTCTGAAGGCAGAGGAGGGATTTCACACAAGTTTTTTAGTAATTGTAACCTTGTCGTCCTCTTAACTGAACCATGATACGAGAAGGCAGTTATACATTTTCACTACAAAAATATTATTTATCCAGTTCTCTCTGTAGGACGGACAATGCGTGCTTTAACTGTGGCACTTTTTCGTGTGTTTTCATGAGAAAACTTAGTTTGGAGACCAGACAGGCTCATTGGGGACACGCTCCTCCTGGTGAAAGATCTTGAAATGTGTAACCAACTGTTGCAATTCAGTCATGTAGTGTGCACAAGGCATAAGGATAGAGGGTGTTATACGCTGTTCGAATTGTGTAACGTGTGATTTGTACGTGCATTTAACCAAAACCTCCTCACAGTGAAACCTGTTCCCTGCATTTAACCGAATCATGGAGGAGCAGTGGTGAGCCAACTAACAGCACCAGGTCTCATTCAGTGCCTTGGTCAAGGACTCTGACCAGAGTAAACTTTTAAGGATTCTCTGATGTTCGTCCACAATCTCATAATCTCAAAGATATTAACTGGCTCACTCATTAAGAAGCTTCTCCCTCGTTTGTTTTATGAGTCCAACAGCCACAACAGAGAGAGCTGCAACGTTCAGTCCCACCGGCCACCACACTTTATTACCATAATTAACTTCCATCAGCTGGGGTCTTCTCACTTTCATATCTGCAAGTATCTCTGGAGAGCCTGAGCAAAGCTCAGCGTGAACACAGCAGGTTGCTCAGCATATTGATGATTTATTCACTCTCATTAGGAGAAAACAGTCTGGTGTCAGGTTCAGGATGAGATGTGTTCTCAAGTAACGATGATCCTTTTTGAAAAATTACAAATCCTTCAATTTTTGTCTCTGAAGGGAAACAAAATTGAGGCTCCTCGTCTTAAACCTGCACTCATATTAACAATGAATCTAATCACTATGTAATGTGAAAGGTGACATTTACAGAGAATTATCACCAACTCTGCTGTTTCCTCAGCTCTATGGAGTGTTTTAGCCGCTTTCAGCTTTTTGTCTTTTTCAGTCTCATCGCTCTGATCATTTAGCAAAAAACATCCCTGACAAACTGGCTTTACACTACGATGCACAGCACAGAGACAGACATTTTTCTCAGGAGTCAGCTGAGATCAAAACTAGAGCTTAAAGGTGCACTATGTAGTTTTGGACAAGAGTTTTGAATTAGAAGAGAAAGCTAGCTCAGCTTATTTCTCTTTTGTTTCCAAACTTAAGTGTTTCCAGCCCAATTTAGAAAGCGGACGTTATTTAGCCAATTTAATTGATGAATGTGACAACTTGTAGAAATGTTTTCTCTGTACCTTGCGCGGCAACTGGATTCGCGTGATCATGTGATCTTGCAAATTCATCTTGCCAGGCTTCAGTGCTGAGTACACATTTGTTGGGCATGGCTTAGGTGTGACAGCCAGCGAGAGAAGCGACTGCTGGTTTTTAAAACAGCGGTTCCTAAAAAAAGGTTAGCGTGGCTGCCGCAGCATCAGTCATATAAGAACTGGAGAATTTATTTCATCGTAAGAAGAACAAAGAACAGCAGTAAAGGCTTTCTCAATGGAAACAATGTTTTCACTCTTCTCTTGATTGGCTTTGGTAAGAGATCGATTTACCAGCTGGTAAACCGTTGATCTGATTGGTTGAAGTTGGCTCATGATAGACGGTGGTAGACAGATGGTTCGTCCAATACCCTGCCAAGTATTTTTGACCTTTTCCAAACAGTTTCCACGGACAACTTCCCAGATGGTTCTGTGTAACAAACCATCTGGCAGCATTACGGTGGGTTATTTTTCATATGCTGTTATTTGTCCTGTACTATAATGACTCATTATTGCTGCCCTGATATTTTCATTGTACTGTACCACATTCATTATTGCTGTTTTACTTTTATTTGTTGTTGTCTGTATCAATTGGAGACTTTTTTCACTGTCCATATTACTCACATTAACTCATGTTAATTCTTCTGGAGCTTGTTTACAGTTTTGTGAACGTATGTGTAGTTTTATTTTGACTGATAGACTTGTGGAATTCAATATTGGGAAGGTTTTGTAGTGAGGCAGGTCTGAGGACGTCTCTGGCAGCCATTTGGTGCATCTGTTGGCAATATATGATTGGTTTTGCTCGATGAAGCTCTTGTACTGACACAAATAGGTGTATTTTTGCAAGTTTCCTTGCGACTCATGGTCTATTTGTCCTTCACCTTCGCACCTGGCTCATGGAATAGATGTACGAAGCATTCTTCTGTTTTCGATATTAGATTGACTCAACCATGAAACTGAAAGACTATTGCTCACTTTTGTTGAAACATCTGCGTTTGTGCTGAATTCTGACATTGAATTAACAATTCAAGGAACAGGAACCTTGCTGTCCATACAATGGCAAAAATATCAATAAATCCAGCTTAAAATATCAATGAACACTGCTTTGAGATAAATTAAAAGGACATTATATATATTTGATACAGGAGGTCTGTGTCAATGTAAAGATAATTGATCATTTCTGACTCAAAGATATTAAAGTATGCACCTCCATAATGCCAGAAATTTTTCAGAAATTTAAAAAGGCTTTTTTAATGGCAAATTACTTTACTTTTGCTCTGAAAGGGTTTTAAAACCGTACAACATGATGTTCTGTCAAAATCAGTACAAATACCCCAATCTGAAGTTGTCAAACGTCAGTATTATTCATCCACAAAGGCTTTAATGGGAGCAAAGTCCGCTCGTACAGCTCCGCTCTGCTGCTCTGTCAGCTGTGAAACACACATCCTCTACATGTTTTCTTTGGACGGCCTTACTTCCTTAATCACTCCGTTTTTCATGACCCCGGTGTCTGCTGGTTGAAGAATACTGACTCACACCAAAATGTAAAAGCCGAATATGTGTTGATGCCGATGTGCAATTCTCCTTTTTCCTTTCATAAGAAAACTGTTATTCCTTTTCATTTAGCTTCTACGTTCACGTCTCATGCTAACTATCTTGACCCTTCGTCCTCTTTAGTTTTATGACTTCCTTCTTGACAGCTCAGTTACTTCTGCTTGGCACATGCACTCGAGCTACTCTCCAGTAGCTACGCTGCATGTATTTAATGTATTTTACTTTGAAATCTAATTAAATCTAATTAAAATCAAACGAAATACAATATAAAACCAGCAGTTGACAGATGAGTTATTTATTTCGTGCCATCAGTATGTACTATATATATTAATTGTAATTGTAATTAAATATTAAGTGTACCTTATATCAACAGCAAGTCTCAGCTGACTTAAAAAAGAGAAACAAACAACAAATCGCTGAAAAATGGGACAAGATTTAATTAACAATCACTCACAAACTAACTGATACACTGTGTTATGTAAACAAACAGTCAATCATAAAAACTAAAGTTGAGTTTGTTAAAAGACAACAAGAAAATCATATTGGGATCGAGCACCATAGTGCAGTGTTTTTATACAAGACTGATCTATCGACACACACAATAAGAGCATGAAAAACAGTAGCTGTATCAGGTCTTTTTCACCAAGTCCTCCATTTTGTTTTGTTTAAACTGATGTAACTGTTTATGTTTGTTAGCAAAAGGTTGTTAGCTAGAAATGAAAAAAGCTGCACTTGTCCCTGCCTTGATTATCACTGCTGAGGTGCCTTCGAGCAACGCCCCTAACCCCCAGCTGCACAGGTGGAGATGCTCAGTGGACAGCCAATCAGACAGTAGCTGTCAGCCTCCAGGTGTGAGTGTGTGTGGGATCAGGGTCCTAATGAAAAAGGAAAGATGGCTTGTGTCCAGATAATACTCCAATAATAAACCATGGGCAGGATCATCCACGGAGATGGCTGATGATACTACAGTACAGATACAATACATTTAACAAGGGTAGTCACACTTAGAATGAATTCCTTTGAAAAGTTATGAAACCTATGCAAAGAAGGCAGCACACACTGGAACTGAATTATTTTTAAGATAAGATAAGATAAAAATAAGATAAGAATTTATGTATCCCTCACCAGGGAAATTCACTTGTTAAACAGCTCAAGAGTCAAAAACAGAGGAATAAAAGTGATTTAATGACAGATAAAAATGAAACAAGACAAAGCAACTAAACAATAATATGATAAAATGAGCATATACACTATTCACTTTTCACATAAAGATATGACAAAGAAGGGCAATTGCACACATAATTGTAATAAACATGGTGCATAGTAATATGTAAAAATATAAATATAATTGCACAGAGATGCTGAATTGTAAATACATCGCATTTTATCTGTTTGCACAGATTTTCTTTTAGACAATACCAGTGCCTTTCAGGCAGTTGTTAGTTTCAATCATTTATGGTACAAAAATGAGGGTCAAGAGGCTTAAAACTGGGTGGTAACACAGTGGATTGGATGTTCACTGTGATCTATTATCTTTCTTTATTTGTTACACCCCACAATAATGACTAAATGAACTTGTGTCGATTAACTTCTCTGCAGCCTGCAGACAGCGGTCCTTCTGATTTTGGATTGAACGACGGCGCCATCTACTGCCACTCAATCTGAAGTGCAAGACCAGACTGAGGACAAAGTTCTTAGTAAGCTGTACAATGATGAAAAGTAACTCAGTACTGTACTTAAGCATAATTTCTAGGCACTCATTTGGTATAATACAATACCGACAGCAAGAGGTGAACAGTAACTAGCTACAAAATGGGACTCTTTGCAGTTGGCTCTCTTGTGTTAAAATGCAGTTGACCTCCTTCTATACAGAAGTGAAGATATGATCTGTCTGCTCACGCGCCATGAAAATTCAGGTTCTTCCTGAACTCAAATGTAAATAAACGCAAGGCACGAGATCTTACTGAAAGCCTTTTAAGGCCTCCTGACCAATTTGGAAAAACTCAACATAAAGAAACAAAACTCACCAATCTGACTATCTCAGAGTCAAAATGTGAGTATCTAACAAGAAGGAGATCAGCTGTTAGTGGAAACACAGTCCAGCTGTGTTTAGTAAAGCAGAGTGGATGCTAAGTTGTCTCATCCTGCTTTCCACTTCATGTTTCCATGTTCATGTTTGAGTTTGTCCACAGGTCACAGCCTCTTCACTACCATCTCCATGGTGACAGTCACTTCAGCTGAGGCTTTGGTCCATGTTTAGCTTCAGGACACTCATCAAGAGGTGGTAGAAAAAGAAAAAAAAAAGAAAAAGTCACCCATGCTGTGATTTTTTTCTTGTGGAAGCAGAAAAAACTGATGCAAAACACAACAGCCACACAAGATTTTCACTGCATGTGGTGTTCTAACATTTAATACTACATTGAGTTGAATGTGTTAAGACTGTGACACAACATCGAATGGAAAAATTGTAAGTTGTTTGTACCTCGGTTTATCTGCTGGTCATGTAACTGTTGCATTGCAAGTCACATCGATAAACACGACTGTGGATATTTATAACAATACATTTCAGTTTGAAGCTTGTGTAAAGAAGAGGTTTGGATTAAATCTCTGCTTGTTAAATAACATCTGTAATTTATGGACAAACAATCTCTTGAGTCCAAGTATGGCTCTCAGCTGCATTGAGTTTCATTAAATAAAAAGTAAAAACACTGCTGGAATGTTTTCTAACTCTAATGTCTGAGTTTCAGATACGAGAGGGCAACCAGAGGACATTATCTGCAACTAATCTTTATATATATATATATATATATATATATATATATATATATATATATATATATATATATATATATATATATATATATATTTATCTTAAAGTTCTGATTTTCCACAGACAAACTGCAATTTATTTTCACTTATGATATCAAAGCATGTTTATAAAGAAAAAGTCTTTATTCACAGACTGGTTCGGGGCATTTTGAAATCCAACATGTTGAATATGCATGTTTTGCTTCTAACAGCAAAAGCGTATGTATTTCCATTGGGGAGTTATTAAATATATTGTCACTGTTGAATAATGCAGGCACAAGCGGTAAAAGGCCTGTAGGCGGGAGTCAAACAGTCAGTCACTTTCAGGAAGAGGAAAATGCATCAAGGAAGTAGAAATGGCCAGAAACAAGATTTCCTGTTCAACGCTTTTGCCTTCAAAATAAAACATCAATTGTATATATTTTTTTGAATAACAAAAGTAGCAGTGGATATCTTATTAAGTGTAACCATGGATGTCAGTCTGATGTTACAACAGCGCCCACTCTTTTGTGAAGGTCCTCCACAAAGTTTTGGAAATTTTATGACACAATTTGCAGAAACTACGGACACCACATTTCATTTACAATGAAACGTGAAAGGATGTTTTCCATCTCGCATTATGGTGAAGGTGATGCATGTTTGTATTGCTTCATACACATGTGACAACGCTGCTTTCAAAGCAGTATGACCTAAATCCCTTGCATGTGTGTACACATACTTGGCCAATAAAGTTGATCCTAATTCTGACAATGATCCTCCTAAATTTGTGTGTAATGAAATAACCCCAAAACATTCCTTAAGCCAGGGAATATGCCAGCAGTGTAGTAAAAAGTATCCAAAAGTCATGCTTGGGTAAAAGTTAAGATATATTGTCAAAATCAAAGTCACACATGAATAGTATTTGAGTAAAAGTCTTAAAGTATCTGATTTAAATGTACTTAGGTATCAAAAGTACAAGTACAAGTAAACCATACATATATTTACATGTATGTTTATACTGTGGGTATGCTATCATATTTGATATTCAGCATTTTTCTGATTTTTTGAATCAGTGTTTTTTTTTTATGTAATTGCAGATTAAATAAAGTAGCCTAATTTACAAATCACTGTGGCTCTGATGCAACTTGCCAATCTGCAAATTAACAAGTAACTAAAGTGAAATCTTTTAGACAATATCTACGGAAGCCCTAAAGTGCCATGCATTCATACATTTTATTTCCTCCGTTTTCCCGTGATAACGAGATCTCGAGTTAATATCTCGAAATAACAACTG
The DNA here is from genome assembly GCF_040436345.1 of Pagrus major. NCBI lineage: Eukaryota > Metazoa > Chordata > Actinopteri > Spariformes > Sparidae > Pagrus > Pagrus major. The sequence continues at coordinate 16,307,095 of NC_133218.1, read as the reverse complement.
CCGTTTTCCCGAGATAACAAGATAATTTTCTTGAGATCTCGAGATAACGAAACTTTGTTTTCCCGAGATAACAATATAATTAATTCGAGATCTCGAGATAATGACTGTGATATGATAGGCCTGAGATTATGGAGATGCCTGGGACCTCGTAGCTGGTCAGCTATGTAGTTAACGACGACATCAGGCTCACTTAGATTGCGCTGCCGATATAGCTGAAGCCTTGATAACCGTCTTTTTAGATTACGCACACTAATGTGTATATTATCTGTAATAGCAAGGCATAATGCTATTTCAGCCTGCGTCAGGCCTTGATTGAAAAGGTATGTGACGCTGTGATCGATATGCTCCTGCTCCTCTGACATTGCTACACTGAATGATGTTTCCTGCAATGATTTAATATACTACACTATCGTTTTGTTTTCTCAAGATCTCGAATTAATTATATTGTTATCTTGGGAAAACAAAGTTTCGTTATCTCGAGATCTTCCCGTAATAACGAGTTAATTTCATTTGTTTTCTCGAGATCTCGAGTTATTATCTCGAAATAACAACTGCCGTTTTCCCGAGATAACGGGATAATTTTCTCGAGATCTCGAGATAACGAAACTTTGTTTTCCCGAGATAACGGGATAATTTTCTCGAGATCTCGAGTTATTATCTCGAAATAACAACTGCCGTTTTCCCGAGATAACGGGATAATTTTCTCGAGATCTCGAGATCTCGAGATAACGAAACTTTGTTTGAAAATTATCCCGTTATCTCGGGAAAACGGCAGTTGTTATTTCGAGATAATAACTTGAGATCTCGAGAAAACAAATGAAATTTACTCGTTATTACAGGAAAACGGAGGAAATAAAATGTATGAATGCATGGCCCTTTAGGGCTTCTGTAGTTTTCTCAAGATCTCAAATTAATTATATCGTTATCTCGGGAAAACAAAGTTTCGTTATCTCGAGAAAATCATCCCGTTATCTCGGGAAAACGACAGTTGTTATTTCGAGATAATAACTCGAGATCTCGAGAAAACAAATGAAATTAACTCGTTATCACGGGAAAACGGAGGAAATAAAATGTATGAATGCATGGCCCTTTAGGTCTTCCGTAAATACCAGCATCTAAAAGAAAACCTACCATTTATTTTTCAAATTTACATTTTCCTTTCAGAGAAAGTTGTGTTAATTTGAGGGTGCAGGATAACATGTATCTGATCGTTATTGCAGACGGCAAACTTGAACATCAACATATTACAGGTCAAAGCAGCCACGTCAACAACAGCAAGGAGGTGAAGAGGGAGATAAAGTCCCCAGACTCAATTTGTGAGTTGTTGAGTTTGGAGAAACTTTATACATTTTCTGAAACGCTGTCAAGGAGAAATTCTTAATTATTTGAGCCTCCCTGTAAATTCGGCATATGTTATAGCCTGTTACAGCACTCTTAGTCCCTGCAGCCATGGCCATGAATGAGAGGAACAAAAGATTAAAGTGGTGTCACTGGCTAATTTTTGCCCTGAGACCCCCTAACAGATTAAATTTGCCCATGCCTGCAAAAATTTTTTAAAAAAAAATGTATTCACTTGCTGTGCCAAAGGCCTCTGCATTATGTAGGCATCTCTATGGGTCTTTAATTAGGTACTGAATAATATATGAACACATCATCCTGCAGTTTCACCATCAAATACCTTTATTCTGAAAATCCCATAGCGGAAGCAGTACGTTGATTCTGGCCCGTCCAGCTGCAGGAACTTTCGCTTCGTTCCTTCACAACAAGATGGACTGGAATGAAGACGATGGTGTAAGTCCGTCTATGTTTATTAGCTTCTTCTGTCGCCTGTGTTGTGAGGTTACCGTTTCACCTGGCGTAGACCTGGCTGACGTAGTTTTTCCTGGTGTTATCATAGCACGTTGTTAGCATTAACTAGCTAGCTTAATGTTAAATTGTAGCCTGTCGGTTAAAGCGGAATAACCTGTCCTCAGTGATCGACACGGGCTGATCAACTGTCAGGAGGTCTGCTAGCTTCTGTGGGCGTAGCTAGCCCGCTGCTAGTTACCTGATGTGAAACTACGAGCTGGCTAATCTCTCCGCAACCTCAGCGGTCAGATTCAGCTAGTTATATTCCTGTAAAGGTATGGACGTCCACGTTAGGGAGAGTCTGTTTGATCAGTCTGATTGACATGACGATACGTTGACAGCCAGCGTGTGTTTAACCCTGTCACTGCGCGGTTACCTTCCCTTTCTTCGCCTCTTATCACGAAACGATAGTTAATCCTCTATCACAGCTTAACTGCGGTTGCTGTTTCCTGAACGAAAGTCGTCAGCAACATGTGTCGTGTTCATCCAAATCCACATGTGTTTATAGTTAAGCATTGCAGTCAGACAGTTGGCTTTTGCCATATGTTGTTAAATAAGCAACCTGTCATAACCAGCAACAACAGCCAGACTGATAGGAAATAACACAACATCCAGAAGATCCACCACAGAGGATTGAAAATAGCAGCCAGGTGCTAAAGGAGCAGTTCATCCCCAAATACTAAATTAACCCATTAATTCACATCCTTGGCAGGGAAAACTCCATTGAAATTAGCAGAACCACCCAGTCTCCTCCAACTATTAAGTATTTCTCTTTATATCCCTAAATTAATGTGAAATGGTTACCACAGTCAGCTCTTTGGAAAAGGGAGAATGGATCAAATATCATTTCACAGCAGGCCTGTATATAATTTTGTTAGTACTGCAAGTAACGATTATGTTTATTCTCAGTTTATCTGTCTGTTTTTGTATTAATCAAATATTTTGTCTATAACATGTCAGAAAAAGTGAATAATGCCATCACATTGACCCCAAGGCCATGGAAACAGCATCAGTATTGTATAAATGTGTCATTTAGAGTGACCTGATGTCGACATGTTGGCTGATATGCACACAATTCTGGCAGTGATGCCTCAAATGTGACAAAGACATGTAATGGATGTAGGATATTTTACAGTTTAACATTAAACTTCATTGTCTACACAATAAACACTGATATATCCGTCAGAGGCCAATATCAGCTGATAATAATGGTCGACCAATATAGCAACCGGCCTCTAATTTACAGTGTATCAAACAGAAAATATGACCTTTTGCTTGGTAAAATCAAAATTGTTGCCAATTAGTTTTCTCTACTATATCATATATTATATCTGTATGTCATCTGACAGTCCATAATATCACTTCATATTGTCACATTGCCTAATCCTACAGCTCATTCTTATTTTCTAGCTGTTTGTTGTTATTGAAAGTGTTCATTATTTACCTCATTGACAGCTATTTTACACAAGGACACCTTACAAATACAAAATGCACTTCACCTGAGAACAGCTGGGTCACCACAGTGAGTGAGGAACATATTGAGAATGTGGACTATTCAGACCTGACATTGTTTTGCTGCAGAAGAATTTGATAATCTTATACCAGCTGTTTGAAAACCCGATGGACATTTTATACAGTTTCCTGGGGAAAGAGACAGAAGACAGTGACTTACTGTGTATTTGATGGTCTTAGAGTAAAGTTTTTTCAAACAGAATCTTGATAGTTTAAGATCTCAAATAACTGGCCGTCTGGAGTTGCATGTAAGTATTTTGGGTATTTTAGTCTTCATTAGATAACAGACAGGTGAGAGATGGCAGGAAATGAGAAGGGAAAGATGGGGGAAGACATACAGTAAGGGTTTTTGGCCGGGCTTGTTGCTGAAATGTTGCTTTTCCTCATGCTTCCTCAAATAAATTCATTATTCTTCTCAGATCACTAAACCAGCTTTCATGCCTTTCAGGCCCCAGGACTCTGAGCTCCTCTTCTCTGCCAATTTAAGGATTCCTAATGGACCGTTTTGGACCAAATGTGTGTTTCCTTTGTGTCCATGTGTTGCAGGGCTGTCACCACGGACATGGAGGTCATTCTCACAGTCACGGGCCGAGAGCGGCGCACCCCTTCATGACAGGTTTTCACGGACAGTTCGGCAAAAGCCCAGATCAGACGATGAACCTCAGCCAGCAGCCGAAGAAACGGTCGCACATGGACGACAGCAGCAGTTGGGATATAGTGAAGGCAACGCAGTAAGTAATAAACTTGAGATCTGTATTCCACTGGAAAGGATTGTCAGACTGTAGAATAAGACAATCTCAAATTTTAACTTAACTCCAGGTTCTCAAATGATAGTTTCTGTTTTTGTAGGTGTTTTGTACTAAAAGTCTTTTTAAAAATGTTTTTCGACTGGTGTCTATACAGTATTTTCACACAGGTAAGAAGATATACATTTCAAATATATTACTATAATTCTATAGAGCACAGAAGTAACTACACACCTTGACTCTCAACTGTGAATTTCTGGCAGTATTTGATTAATATATTTGCACAGGAGTTGCACGACGAAACTCAAGGAATGTACAAACGCTTTGAGTGCTCTGTGTTTAATCAGCAGTCAGAGGGTGATGATTCATTTTTTTGTCCAGTTTCAAAGCGATTTAGAAAGAAAACCGTAAAGAAAAAAGTCTAGACTTCACAAAGCAGTTATTGTACACAGCAGCACTTGAAGGTAACTGAGCTACTAGCGGCTTTTGCTAACTGATCAGTGAGTTCAGGAGGAGCCGAGCGAAGGTCACTCTTCTTTATAGACGGTAAATAAAAGAAAAGAATCTGCAGAGCCACTCCTCTCTGTCTATTCATCGCTCTGTCAGTATAGTGGGAACCATGGGCACACTCTTTCCACGCAGACTGAAAATAAGATTAAATGAGCTTGGTTTTCTACTTAAGCGCACAGTAGATAGTAGTTCTTCCTTGCTTTAGCTGTAGTTTTGATCATTGTATTCAGGGCGCTGTATCTTATTTTTTTTAGCACTGTACAATAGAGGTGTGAATCTTCACTGGCCTCACGATTTGATCACGATTCAACTGTCAATGATTAGAGTGCACAATGAACCTTGATGCAACTTGATGCATGTCAGTGTATCACATTGTAAATCTTCTACTGCACAGACTACTTTTTCATCAATTAAAACAAGCAGTAAGGTAAATTCAAAACTCCCTTTTTATTTAGAAAGTCCTTTCAAAAGTCAGATTAAAACAGTCTACAATATAAAACTGCATCTTTCGAAAAGCAGTATCGGTGTGACCAATCTCAGTAAAAAAAAAAGAAAAAGAAACATAAATCCGTCTGCAGTGCTTTACACGTGTGCTGGAATCTACTACTAAAATATGGTTGTCCGCAAACTCCTGATTATGATATGCCATTACATCGATGCAGTATCTTCCTCATCGCGATGCGTCTTAGAATAGGAAAATTTCCACACCTCTGCTGTACAACACAAAGCATCGGCCTGATAGTTATTATTATTGATGTGTTCATTAAGTGCTTTCTCCGTGTCATCCTGTCAGGTTCGGTATCCTTGAGCGTTGTAAGGAGCTGGTGGAAGCAGGATATGACGTCAGGCAGCCGGACAAAGAGAACGTCACTATGCTGCACTGGGCGGCCATCAACAACCGCTTAGAGCTGGTGAAGTAAGAGCAGCACTTATAACTTAAGTCTCGTCGTAACTGACTCACCACAGAGACACGAAGAACCTGTTGTATTAACATTCCACTGCAGGCAGCTCACCATTTTAAACAAATAGGCTGTCTGTTCTGAGTAGTAGTCCATAGTAATACCTTAGGCTGAAGTAGAGTTTGGATATCATTTTGGGTGTAAAGTCGGGAGACTCTTGAATATCCTCCCATGAAGTTCTGGAGATCATTCGTAGATTTTGATTGGTTAGATTAGGTGAAATTAGGTAAAACACTGTACTGTATATCAATTAATTGTTAAAAACATGGCCATTCTGCAAAAAATGTATTGAAATACTACTGTAAGTTAACATAAATAACACAAATTTAGAGCTACGTCAACCAAAGTAGAGTAAGAGTTGATGGATTGGTGCTGCTGCTGTCAGCTGAACTTCATATTAAAGAAAAAACAGCTTCAGTACAGTCAGTCCTTCCTCAGGGACTTTTCAGTGTCAGAGGCATCTTAGATATTGCACAGTGCTTTGAGCAGTAACAAACAGCATCACAAGCAACATCCAGAAAAGAAATAGAAACCACTGAAACGAAATACAACAAGCTCCAACACGGTTGACACTCATTTGTTCTCCGTATCTTCCCTGCTGTTTCCTCACAGGTATTATATTTCTAAAGGGGCGATAGTTGATCAGCTTGGAGGAGATCTGAGCTCTACTCCTCTTCACTGGGCCATAAGGTGACTGAATGACCTTAAAGTGTTTTGTTGCTAGAGTTTGCTTTGTGATTATTTATTTTTTTTACATAACATTTATCAATGTGAATTGTCAAAGGAAAGGTAGAAACAAAAAAAATACTTTATTTTCAGCCTCTCAAGGCTGCCATTATAACCATTTGTCATAAATGAGCAGGTATTTTGTCATCATATTTGCATAAAAAGTACCGTAAAGACAAATAAATACATGGGCATTAACCCACAAGTTACCAGCGATGTAAAGAGAAACTCAGCTGTGGCAGTTAAATCACAGATCTGTTTGTAAAACATAGTTTAGTACTTTCTCCAAAAATCTGTCTTTGGCTTTTGTCCACGATGAGGCAGGGGCACCTCCCCATGGTGATCCAGCTGATGAGATACGGAGCAGATCCTACCGTCGCAGACGGAGAAGGCTACCGTGCTCTCCACCTTGCCATCCTCTTCCAGCACATGGCCATAGCAGCTTATCTTATGGCTAAGGGACAGGTCAGACCCCACAATAACGTCACATCTGTAGAGGTCTTTTTCACTTGGTTCATGCTTATTTTACTTATCTTTTTATCTTGATTTGTAATCCTCTCATTTGCCTGTCTGCCTGCAGGAAGTCGATGGGCCTGACTGTAACGGACAGACACCACTGATGTTAGCAGCCCAAAAGATTATTGGGTTAGTAAATTATGTAAATGCATAAATATTATATTGAATGAGTATAGATGCTGTGATTGGAGGTCGTGTCTGTGATGAATTTTCTATTTGCAGATGTAGTCTGCCCTTTTTTTTGTCAAATTCAGTAAATATTTCCTCACACCCTGCTCAGCCCTGACTCTGTAAATGGGAAACAAACAAATTGGCTTCGACAGAGCCACACACAATATTCCAGCCAATCCGCAACAGGGAATACACCTACACCTTGACACTGCACAACGCCATCTACAGTAGCCAGCAGAGGAAGAAGTCTCTTTAGTCTGATGAGGAGCAGTTTTGTTTGAAATGTCACTACTTTGGTGTATTAATTATGTAGATATATGAGCCTTGCAGTGTGCGGGCTGGCTTTTTGTGTCATGTTTTGCTCACTTTCAGCTCAGCATCTGCTCGTTTTGGTTTGGATGTGCGTGTACACTCCCTCATCCATGTCCTCACACATTATCTGAGATGTTACCTGCCAACTTGTTATTAAGATATTTTACTTGTAATGGCAGACCTCACCTTCTTTCCTTTGGACTCGCACTTCTTCGCCTGTGTAACAAGACATATCGAGGCTTACTAACTCTCGGCCAGCGGATGCTCTGAATTCCACCATATTAATCATTTGGTCAGCGAGCCCAGTTGTTAGTGTTGTTGCTTTGGCAATGGGTGTCCATGAATTTGGCCTGCGGAGCATCTGAAGGAGCACTAAAGGAGGAATGCATTTGTTTGGCTGTTGAATTCAAATATCAACAATCTTTCTCCAGAATGACTGACTCCACCTTTTACAAATATTGGTGCTTTGCTTTTTTGCTGGGATACATCTTTCAAGTTCTTCTTTTCCTTGATTAGAAAAAAGGGTTTTTTAAAAGTAAGCATTTAAAATGCAGTATGTAAACTTTATGAAAAGCCTATGCACATTAAAAAAGATGTGCATGATGTGTGAAAAAAACTCACAGCTTTCTTTAATGTTATTGTGTATCTGTCAAACTGCCAAAAATATAAGAAATAGTTTTTCAGAGTTGTCTGTAGAGTCTGTAGACTGATAAGTATCAAATACAAGCTTGAAGGCAATTCACAACCTCCTCACATTACTGTCTAGAGATGATTTTAGAAAATAATCCACACATGTTGTTCTTCTGTTCCAGACCTGAACCCACAAACTTCTTAATCAAAAATAATGCCTCTGTCAGTGCTGTGGACAAAGTGAACAGGAACACTCCGCTGCACTGTGCCGTGCTGGCAGGAAATGTAGAAGCCGCCCACATCCTGCTGGAGGCCGCGGCCAGCGTGGACGCAGAAAACATCAATGTGAGCTTCACAAAACTTACACTGCAAAAGCAAGATGTCAAATAGTGTTGGTTTCAGTCTGCTGTCAGACTGTGAGTAACACATCCCACTAGTTACCAACTTATATCTGTCATATCTGTTGTTTGACCATCTGGCATCAACAGTGAATCCATGCAGAATGTTGAAGGCATATAAGGATTCTTAGTTGTTCTACTTTTACTTGAAATACCTGGAATTATTGGAATTATCTCAGAAGTATTTGTTTTATTTTACAGTTTTGACAGTTGGGGTGAAACACAGACTCAGGTAGACTGAAAGGGCCCCATAAATATGAAAATATGTCGATGTTTGGACTTCACTTTTGGGAATCTGTCATGTCCTCAATTTTTTAAATTCAGCCAATGGTTTAAAAACATTTATGAACAGTTGTTATCATTTTACATTTTGAGTTGAATCAATAATCATACCCGTCTTTGTGATGTATTGATGCTTCTTCTTCAGGGTCACACGCCCATCGACTTGGCTCACCAAGTGCACAGCCCGCTGCTCATCCACATGCTCAACCACGTCAAACAGGAGAGGATTCGCTCCAACTCGCGCTGCGTGCGGATCGTCAACAGATACAGGGTACACAGACACTTCAGACCACACAAAGACCGACATAAAAAATCTGGTCACACATTAAAAAAACAGTAACCTCTAGAAACACCATCTTATTTGCATTTACAGGTCTTTCTACAGTTTTTGCTCTGCACTGCCATGCTTGGAAGTGTAGGCGCCATAGTTGATATGAACTCAGAGTCCTGGCTGCTCAAGGGGATCCTGCTTGCCTGTGTGATAGGTGTGATTAATGTGGCCTCAAGGTGAGAGCTTAAATGTAACTGTAGAAAGAGTGAACAACCCACATTTTGCTCATGTGCTCCATCTATATGTTGTATGAAACTGCTTGTTTGTAATCTAATAAGAAATGTTTGTGTCTAAACAGGAACTTCCCAGGTCCAGCCTTTCAGTCTCTCCTACCCGCTACAACTCTCATGGCCTCAATCTTCTGGATGCTCGTCACCTGGTGCCTCTGGTTCCTTCCAGATATCCTTTCTTCAAAGGAAACAGCACTGTAAAGCAGTTACAAGACAGTTATGTGTGATGTTCAGGGCTTGTTTTTGCATTTTAATGACATTTTGGCATTCAGGAACTGAGCATTTGGTTAGCCTGCTATATTTCAAGTCATATTTGCATTTTAATTGAGTTAAGACAAGTGTATGCCTTTTGGGATTTGTTTTAAAGGTATTCTTGGAAATGTAAGATGTGTGTATCAGATTAATGCATCAATATTCGAGAAACAGGAAATAATAACGAGATACGGGCGCTGAGCAAACACTGCTGGATTTAAGTGCACTGAAGTATTCCCTCCTTCAGTTTTTTCCTCATGTTTGATATTCTGATCAAGCTCATAAAGGAAGAGTTTCTTAACCTTTAACCCCACATGGACCCAGCGCCACAGTTCAGGTAGTGTTCACTCTGAATGCCACTGCTCTGCTTTACTACTACTTCCGCACCTGCAGGACCGACCCAGGCTTCGTCAAGGCAACCGAAGAAGAAAAGAAAATGGTGGGATTGCCTTAAAAGTTAGTCACCAAGTAATATTATCTTACGTGTTAATGTTTTATACATAAATGAGCGACGTTTTGTTTGTTTGTGTTGTCAGAATGTGTTGGTGTTGGCTGAAGCCGGCTGTCTGGACCCCAGAATATTCTGCACTTCTTGCATGGTGAGCTTTAAACACAAGACTTTTATGCTTGACTGCACTGTTCCACAAACACAATGACAACCCATGTTGTTTTAAACTGCTTTGTTCACAGGCAAAGAAGCCAATGAGAACGAACCACTGCTTCTCCTGTGATGCTTGTGTGGCGAAGCAGGACCACCACTCCGTCTGGACCAATGGTTGCATCGGTACGACAGATTGTGACAGCCAGAAAATCAGTATCATGTGAAACGACTTTGTAGTTGGAGAGCACATACTTCCACCAAGGATTAACAATCCTCAAATTTGTCATATAGTATTTAAATTAAAGGATGTAGGAAGGTGAGTTGAAGATGGTCTCTCATCAACACATTTGTCATCTTCCAGGTGCGAGGAACCACCACTATTTCGTCCTCTTTCTGTTCTCCCTCATGATGATGGGAGCCTGGATGTTCTACGGTTGTATCATATGTGAGTGACTCAACATAACGGTCTAATAACAGCATCTGGCACAGTTTTGAATTTACACAGGATGCAAATGCTTGGGCTTTGCATGTTTTTCAGACTGGAGGACTCACTGTGTGCTGCATTATGAGGATCAGGGCCTGTGGGGAGTGGTCTCCGGCCTGGTCAGCTGCTCTCCATGGCTGCTCAGCATCTTCCTGCTGGCCTTCTATCACACCTGCTGGTCTGGCTCGGTCCTGGTGATACAGCTCTACCAGGTGACTCGCTGCTTGTTCACAACTTGTTGTCTGTCTTAAAACCATACTCCGAATGAAGAGAAACCTCAGAATAAGCTTAAATAGAATTATCTAATTGTCTTCATAAATGTAATAGACTTTTTGTGTGTGTGTGTTATATTACATATTTATTTTATATACTATCTATCTATATATATATATATATATATATATATATATATATATATATTTCTGCAAATGTAAAATAATATAAAACCATTATATTATAATTTGGGGTGTCACGATTCTAAATTGAAAACCAATCAATATGAGCTTTCAGTATCAATTATCAGAATCAAAACCAGGATCAGTGATTCTCTCAGTATTTTTTCCCCAGTATCCTTTACTGTCCAATTAAATGGAAATACACCAACTTATCTTCCGTGAGGTTTGGGTTGAAGTGGCAGGAAAGGCCAAACCTGTTGAGCCACTGCATGAAATCTCAGTGTGTTTGCAGTCGACCGCTCTGATGCATTTATACACACAATGAGTGTCTTCTCTGTACATGTGGTGACGGATGTGTTTCCTTTGTGTCGGAGCAGATTGCCTTCCTGGGACTGACCACAGCAGAGAGGACGAGCCTGACATTCCACCAGAGGAAACTCAGACAATCCGTCTCCCTGAGACAGAATCCATACAAGTGAGTTGATATCAGTGTGTTCACTACTTCTGAATATGTGCTAAATTAGTTTCTTAATCTGTTCTTATTGTCTCTGGAATCCAAATTAGAGTTTGACTACAGTTTTTAAAACATAGTTAAAAAGCAGCTCTATAATGTCATGTTCTTTATTTCAGTTTGCTAATCAATATTTAATAACAGAGGATTCATGTCTTTAGTTAATGGCTGTGTTGTAATTATGATGCAGGGGGAACTTTATGCTTCTCAGTCAAGGTCTGGTGCCTTAATGAACGTCTCCTTGTACATTAGCCCTGATTTATTACTGATACCACTGTGCCAAATGTGATAGTAGTCTCTATGGAAAATCAGAATTGAAATCATATTGAACAATGTGTAAGCTGATGTTTGCAACTGTCTACTGAGAGGTTTGTGAAAGTGCAACTAGATGTGCAAATGGAAACTGCAAACTGTAAACCTGTACCTGCATCTGAAAATGAATCCAGTGGCTCGTTTTCATATTACCGCTTAATTTAACACTAAATTTCAATAACATTAAAAATTAGCTTCTCCTCAGACATTGTCAAACTCTGCATTCTGCATTAAATTATACATTTGACTAAAATAATATTCGGTCCTGTCAGGATCTTACATAGCTTTGTTGTGATTATTGACGCCCAGACTAGCTATATCTGAAGAACTGTGATCTAATATGCAGCCCCTTATAGTGTCGACTTCAAATCAGTTGCAGTGATTCAAAATGAGTAATTTGAGGAATCTGGTTAGAAATGATTCAGTTTGAATTAGCTTTGCTGTTTGCTGAGAATTGAACTGACAGCGCTTTGCATGGTTAGTTGGTTTTACAGGAAGTAAGGTCCCCTGCGGTTGTGAATAATAATGTTGGTGAAGACTGGACAAAATGTAAAGCTCTTGAAAAAAATGCTAGATCATGTGTTTAAGCAAAGTCCTGGGTTTCCTTTAGTTCCTCTCTTGATACCCTCTAAATTTTTAATTTAATTCAGTTAAATTCAAAATACTTTTTGTCACTCGTCGGGCCGTTTGAAGAAGAACATTTTGCAAACAATTCTTTCCCACACGTGAGAACAATCAAAAAAGAAAATATGGTTCTGTAAGAAAAGAGTTGAATAAAAACAATATCCAACACCACAAGGGCGTATTACGTCAAAATGTTTAAGTCCTGAATCCTCTCCGACTGTCTCTCTGCAGTTTGGGCGTGGTGAAGAACCTGGTGTCGTTCTTCCAGCTGCGTTGTTGTGGACTCTTCAAACCGGCCATCATCGACTGGACGCAGCAGTTTCCGCCCGGACGTGATCAGCCGATGTTCGGCCACACCGACATGGTCTGACCTCCCCGCCACCCCTCGCTCAGGGTCAACGGTCAGACTCTTACAGTGGTTCTGGACCAAAAGCACAAAGTGTATTTATTTATTTTTTTAATGGGTTGGCTCCTTGTGAAGAGAGACCACCATATCAGAAGTCGGGAAAACACAAAGCATTGTGTAGATACTGTTTGAATGGGATGCTCTTTGTACAGACTGCTGCTGCCTTATACTTGACCAATGTAAGTGAAATGAAAATCACAAATGTTTAAATTTGGGTAAGGTTAATCAAACCTTTAAAGGCCTAAATTGTAATTGAAGTTTTGAGATGTTTTTTATGAACACATTAAGCCTATTTTGTATCATCTGTTCAGAGGAAAAAAAGGATCTTTGTACGTGATAACAGTTGGTTTTATGACTTTTGTAAGAGTTGCATGTGTTTAATAATGAATGACCACTATATTACTTCAATAAAGCAATGTTGTGCCTGTCTTTTTAACTGGCTCTGTGTGGGTGTCAACATATGGGGAGTGGACAGTTTAATAGAACACTGTACATCTGTGAATATCACTGTGCTGAGGCTAATAGATGTGCAGATTGTTCAACTCAGCAGTCACATCTGAAGCCTCCTTAAAGTGTTCAGCAAGTGTTATATTTTTGAATCTTTTTCTACGTTGAAAATTTTTTTAAGGGTTTACTGTATGTGCACCATGTACTGGCAACTACGATAAATCATCACAAATACAGATGTGCACTCCATCCATATTAAGTTGAAAACAAATTAGTAGTATGCGTCAGTATCAACAGGCCTGAGAATCTGATTTTTGATTTTAAATCCTCACTAACCCAATTTTATTTTATATCAAATAGACAAATGACATTATGTAATGTCAAAAGAGTCTATTGCTATGACGACCCCCCACATTGTAGCGGACTGAAGCTGCGAAGATCAAAAATAAATCAATTAATCAATCAATGGCTCAATAAATATATAAATATGCCATTAAATGCACCAGAAATAATATCAGAAATAATATCAAAAATAAGTGAGTGAGCATTAACTTGAAATACATGAGCTAAATTGCAATTGCTGTTTTGATTTGCTTCTGTATTTATTTATTCATTTATTTATATGTAATTATGTTTTATTTAGCAAAATTCAAAGGGAAAATACAGAAATAAATTCAGGAATGAATACTTAAATGAATTTAAAAATGAAAAAGTTCATTACTACCATGGAAAATAAAAATTAATAGAAGGGTGCTAAAGCCAATTAAAACAGAAATCTCAATGTCACATTTTATAGATTATTAATGCCACATCATTTATTCATTCATTTAGTCTCTGGAAAAACGTTCTGTGCTGGTTGGCCCCTGGAAATCCTTCTGATGATTTAAAGCAGCCACTGTGATGAAAGTGTCTGCAGGTTTTTATAGATAACTTAAAGGCACAAACAGTGTAATGAACAGAATCCTCTGTTGGAGAGACCTTTTTTTAAAAAAAAAACATTTCCTCTGTGTCGTCATCTCTTCTAATTTAATAGAGTGAATCTGATAACGGCTGTAATATTAGTCTGACAGAAACATCTCATCCCAGCCTGCTCTGCACGGCTGCTCACACATAATTGTTTGGGAGAAATCAACTCATTCCATTTGTTAGTCGCTTGTTGCCTTGATCATTCTAATTAATTATTGCGCAGAATATTTATGAATGCAAATAAATTCTATTAATAATTAACTCAAACAAGATGAGGCACTACGAATTGTCTCCTCACAGCAGGAAGTAACAGTGATGGAAATAAGTTAATTGACTCATAAACAGGGTTGGGCGAGTCATTTTGCAGTTGTAACCATCAACTATAATTAATAATACAAACAAAAGCATCTAAAATCAGTGATATAGTAGTTCAGCTCATTCCTGTATGTGATGTACAAAACTCTAGTTGAGGGTCCCAGATTGTATTTAAATTCTCTATTTCCTCTTTCCCCTCATTTATAAAAAAAAACATTTTTTTCATTAACAAACTCTTTTCAGGATACATTTTCGGGTTTCAAATATTATTTTATTTCATACTCAAAATCAACAATTAAGTATTATGTATTAAGCAAAATTTTACCCAAATTTTCAAGATAATCTCGACCTTAAAATATTGCTCGACCCTGCTGTTTGATATATGCTCTTTCACACCATCCAGTGCAAAGGTCAATACTAAGTCTCCACTGAAACAGCTGCCGTGTGACGAGGTTTGAGTTTGAGGTTTGTGAAAACCACAAATGCTCACTGTCGTTCCTCCAACATGGCTTCGTTCCCCAGTCCAAATCCTTTCGGGCCAAAGTTTTTGGCGTAGCAGACTGAAGAGAGAATTAGAAAACAATGTTGAGTTAATTTAATACATTACTGTGCATTTTCTGTGTGTGTGTGTGTGTGTGTGTGTGTGTGTGTGTGTGTGTGTGTGTGTGTGTGTGTGTGTGTGTACCTTTACAGTAAATCTCTCCATCCTTGTCTGTCACTGTGGTCGACTCCAGACTTTTACCACACAGGGCGCAGCGAAAACAGGTTTTATGCCAGGGCTACACACACACACACACAAACACACACACGTAGAGTTATTGATAATCATATTGATAGAGAAAAACAGAGCAGTCTAGGAGCTGCCAAGGTCTTTACAAGTGCTGCTGCACTGTCAGACCTGAAGGTACAAGAAAGCAAGTGGAACCAACTTAATATTTAAAAAAATGTGCATTTTCAAATCTGTGGACATAAAAACACAATCCAATAAACAAAATTACATAAAATAAAAGTCAATGATGAATCAGAGTGTCCCTGGAAGGACGGCCCTTACCTTCCCTGCTCCCATCACTTTCTCTGCTGCGTAGACGGCTTTGGAGCAGCGAGGGCAGCGATCTGAACCTCCAAACTTCTGTGAAAACTTATTGGCAGTGGAGTTTGAAGCAGCTGGTTGTGCTTTAGAGCTAGAATGAAAAAAAAAACACTGTGATGATATTTCTGATCATTGGTGTTTGACTTTCTTACCTGTAGTTTATTTTTTCAGGTTTTGGACTTTGATTGATCTGTTTTTAACCAACTGACAGCAGATAATCTTTTATGTATTCATTAAATTGTAATATTCACTTCTGTGAGTCCCCAAAATTCACTCATATCTTACTCATGTCAGAGTGGAAATATGTACTCACTGCTGTGGCTTCATTATTTAACTTTTAACATTTTTCCAGTTATAGACTTGTTTCTGTATCTGTTCAGAAAGGAACCTTACTCATGCTGAAGTATGGTGAAATTAACTTCCAACAATTAAAGGGTCAGTTCACTCAAATCACCAAAAATTAAGGGGTATGATGAAGGAGCCTCAAAGCCAAAACTACTATTTTGCTCAATACAACTCATGTTTGATATGTGATTTGGGTGAAATTACCCTTTAATGAACACTTACCTCTGAGGCTGCAGGTCTACGTTCTGTCCAGGAGGATCAGAGCTCAGAGCTCCAGCTCCTTGCCCATATCCATAGCCTTTTGGCCCGTATTTCTTGCCATAACAGGACTTGCAGTAAATCTCAGACTCGTGCGCTGCGACCGTGGTGCTGTCCAGCCCTTTTCTGCAGCTCACTGTATGAAAACACAAATATTTAGAACATTTCAACCGGTTATGTTTGGCTGTGTGAAATGGTTTCAGATTGTCCAGACTGGGGAGTGTCGTGGTGGAGTAATGGAGGTTAAATAAAGCTCCCACCTAGCTTGTTTTATCAGTCAACAGTGGCAATACACAGAGCCAGATGTCTTGTGTTTACTATTTATAGGAGAGGAGGAGAGTGTTGGATGAATGTTTGAGTAAAGATGAACAGTTAGCAGATGGATGAGCTTATCGCAGAGACCTTTCAGAGCTCCCACTGGAACAATCCAGCAGTCACACAGACTCATGTCCAACCAACTGGAGAGTGTTTGTGTTTGTGTAGAGAACAGTAAACACATATGAGGTGTCCAATCTGAGTCCCTGGATTAGGCCTAGATTGGCTGTATCACAACAGGACCGCAACTGACATTCAGGTCAGGACGTCCAGCCAAAAAACAAAAAGAGAAGGGAGAACTCTGCTGGGCCGCAACAAGCCAGAGAGCTGCGATTCATTTGCTAGAATATCTTACATGATAAAAGGGCATTTTAAGGCAAAAAAGTGAGCGATTGATGAGAGAACGCTGGCTAACTTGTAAAAATCAAAAACAAAAGAGCAACAGGAAAAGTATAAAGATTAGAAAAAGCGACACAAATATAGATAAAGAGTTGAAATTAAGATGAAATGAGGCAAGAAAAGTAGCAAGAAAGATAGGAATGATGCAAGGAAGAAGGAAAAGATTGAGGGGGGAGAGATTCAAGGAAGAAAGTAATGAAGGAAGGAGACACACAAGAAACGAAGCAAATAAGAAAAGAAGGAGGAAATAAATAAAATAGGATGCAAGGAAGGAAGAAAAAGAAGTAAAAATATATGGTAAAAAGCACGAGCAAGAAAAAACAAAGAGAGAAGTAAGAGAAAGGAAGAAGTAGGGAATAACAACTGGAAGAAAAGAGTAAAAAACAGAAGGAAAAACTAAAATAAATCAAAAAGACAGAAATGGAGTAAATTACAGATGGGAAGGGAAGAAACAATATAAATGGGCACACTTAAAACACAAAAAATTCAGCTTCAGCTCTCATGGACAGCAATTAATGTGTCAACACGACAGCTGAAAAGAGTAAAGACACGCTGAAACATGGAGTGTAAAATATGTCAGAAGTGTGACTCTGCTGATCCACCCTGACACTCTCCCTGTTGGACCAGTGAAGAGAAGAAAGAAGCAGCCTGCTCACTGCAGATGAAACAGGTCTTGTGGAAGCTCCTCCCGTTACACTGGATCTCCTCTGCATGGTACACCGTCTTCTCACAGGCTGCACACTTGGCACCTCCTCCCCAGTTTGGCATCTTAGAGAAACAGATAAACAAACTCAGAAGTGCAACTAATCAACCACTTAACTTTAATCAGTCTATAGAGTACTGACTCAAATATAAAAGATTACACCCATAATAGTTATTTGGAGTCTAATGAACGATTAATTGGAACATTTTTTTTCTCAGCTGCATGAGTTGTTTTAGGGAAATATGTCTTTAATTATTCCCCTGCAGCATGGTGCCTTTATATTGCTTGCCAAACCTCATATATATCCAGTTTACAATGATGTAAAACAGAGAATAACTGCAAATGTTCACACAACATAAAAAACATTTGACTCTTTCACTTCTACTCAAATTTCCTGATCAATTTTGTTGGCTTTCGTCTCACTTTGACTCCATCGTCCCTCAACTGCTACCTCCGCTAAAAGCCTGATGATGTGTGAGTCCTGGCCTTCTGTCCTTCTGACTGACATTCAAGTTTCCACTCATATCAGAGGCTGAGCACCACCTCACAGGACTGGTATGTGATATTCCAAGAATAGAGGCTTTACTGAGACATCACACAGACAAAAGCCACGCTGTCTCTCCATCAAACATGGAGTTTTTATGAATTATTTTAAGAATGACCAGAAATCTCACAGAAAATTGTCTCTTGATGTTTATGTTCATGTTAAAATAACAAAAGTCTAATAAAGTAAATGTAATTCCACCTAGAATAAGTTAATATCCTAATCAGAAAACAACACATCGCCCCTGTGTTACAACAAAGCACTCGACTACTAACAAAAAGCTTGAAGGAAATGAGTCCTACCTCGAATCCAAGCCTGTGTGCTTCGGTCCTAAAACGTGGCAGTGAACTCTCCTGGGCAGTTTAAATACTAGTCCATCTCTCCATCACCAGAGGCCACCGGTGACGCTTTGATGAAACTATCCTCCTAAAATAACTTGTGACAGAGCAAAGCCCTCTGACCCTTCATCACAGGCTGAAAGAGGCCTGAACATCAGCCACTCACACATTTGTTCTGGACCCACAGCCATGTGACAGCTGCATGCAGGGAGGCATCCACAGGGCATGTTACATGATAATGTATAGAAATGAAGGGAACTCAAAGCATGTTAATGACAACTACACATCTGAATACATTTTTGAGCTACACCACTTTTTGTTTGCTTTTTTCATCTTTGAATACCTGAATTGATTTTTCATGGCACTCACTTGATGAGCAAGAAAAGTATTTTATTTCCTACTTTTGTAACAATGCTGCTGAAATAAAACTTTTTGGAATTGGATTTTTGGAAATATGACTCATCATGGAGGCTACAGTCTCTAGAGTGGTATGATTAAAACGTTTTTCTCATGGTCTAGTGTTAGAAAAACAACCAAAATCACAATAACTTGATTAGCAAGTGAAGCATATCTTCCCAGCCGTTTACACCAGTGA
Organism: Pagrus major; assembly: GCF_040436345.1. Taxonomy (NCBI): domain Eukaryota; kingdom Metazoa; phylum Chordata; class Actinopteri; order Spariformes; family Sparidae; genus Pagrus; species Pagrus major. The sequence goes on along the minus strand of NC_133218.1, from coordinate 16,288,024 downwards.
CTCTGTGATGCTCACTACACACCAGAAAACAAAATGAGTTGCTTGGATGGAGACTTTTCATGCTAAATTCAAATTATATCTGACAGAAAATTAAACTTGTGTAGCCATGTGGGAAAACAGCCTGTTTCCAGACCTCTTAATCACCAGCTACGTCTACAATTTGTTCAACAGTTCATACAGATATTAACATTCTGAAAGATATCTCAACTCAAGATTAGCAAGTCATATTCTCCAATCAGCTGAGTCTTCAAGAAATAATGAGAATGTGTTTTTGGATAAAGACGCTCCAGTAAGATATTCAGTCAATATCAATTAAAACATATTGTAGAAAATAGAACTGCTTAAGTGTGAACAAACAATTGCCAAAATGGCCGCAAAGCAATGAATATCAGACCAGTCAGCTAATTAAAATGAGCAACAGTTGGAGACATTGTGGATAATTAAGGCCAGCTTTACATGTCCATGGCTGTCGGAGAGCCTGACCACTGTCTTAATGAGCTAGTTAATTAGCAGTAAGGTTGTCAGGCAGTGTTTGCAGGGCAGCGGAGCACACTCCTCAGTTTATTCACCACTGTGTGCTTGACCATAATGTAAGTTGTTTTTATGTCTCTATTGTGTTTCAATCAGGAATTATGGTTACTGTTTTAAGTTGGTTTACTGTGTTGTGTTGCTTTATTTAGCTTGTTAACTAAGTTTGCATGTTAACCAGTTTATCAATGTACTACAGTTGTGTTATCTTTAAAATGTTAAGTTGAATATTGACAAATTACCAAATAGTTGTTATCAAAGATCCAAGTCAATTCATTTCCAAATGCCCTGCCTTTATTTCAACGGTGTACCGAGAGTTGAATCATCTTGAAATGAAGTCAAAGTGCAGCTTGTCAGACTTTGTTCCACTTTAATTAGCCCAATCAGTGCTGTCAGCCTCACCTGCCATTTTAAATGTTTCCTCTGGGTTTTTGGAGATTTTTCACTGAAAATAGCTGCCTGCCGCAGAAGAGCACCAAACAGTGAAGTTGTGTACCAGACAGCTTAACAATGAGCTGAAACTCCAAATGAAGCCCAGTAAAGCCAAGGGGAGCTGCAGATTCAGGGGATAATTCTCTGTAGGTTTATCACTAGGAGAGGACGCCTTTCAGTCTTCATATGGTTCATATGAAAATATTGATTCTAGCTGCATTATCTCCGAGCTTGTTGGCCCTTATGGTTAATCTATATCAGCATTAATGGAGCTTCTGTCTCCCCCTTGTGGCAGTTCGGTTTCTCTGCCATAAGCTCTTCATAGTTGCTGTTGCAGCTCCTCTCTTCAGTTCTAAAATGTTGACGAATAATGCACCTACAGGTGTGTCTGTGCAGGGTGTCTCCACAGACACCTCACTAAAAAACTCTGGTATACTGCAAGATAGATTTTTCTGGAGGGAATAGGCTTAATCAGCAATGCGTGAACTTGTTTGGCAATGGCTTGAATGTAAGACTTTCATTAGTATGTAAAAGTTCCAGGGCTGAAACAATCATTTGATTAGTTGATGGACAAAAAAATTATCTACAGTTTTGCTATCAATTGATCATTTCAGTCTTTTATCAAGGGCAAGGCATTTTCTGTCCCATTTCTCATAATATAATTCAAAGCTTCTCTGTTTGTATCCTTGTAAACTGAGTATCTTTGAGTTTTGGGCCATGGTTCAGACAAAACAAGCAATTTGGAGATGTCACCTGAACATGCTTCACTATTTTCTTATTTTGCTGACTATACAACCAGTTACTCTATAATAAAAGTCCTCTTTAGTAGCAGCTGTATATGCCTGCACTCATATCGATCCAATAGTTGTGAAGGAGTGTCACTGCAGACCAAAACACACATGAACGTCACATGATGTTCTTACAAAAATGTATTCTTTTAAAATTCAATTAACATTTTACATTTAGCAGTACATCAAACATGAAGGTAATTTCCTTATAAATTAAACTTATCAAAATGTCTGATTAGTCTTAAAATGAATCACATATTCACATTTCTTGACAATTCCATTTGAACAGGGGTAACAGTTAACATGTACATATGTGCAAAGATCATTTAACAAAATGATCAATCAACAATGTTGCCAATCAAACTCATCTTTCAGTCAAAAACATCCACCTGACTTGTTCTTTATAGTTGACTTTTACTACTCTTGGTAATTTAAACGAAAAAAAAATCGTTGTCTGAAGTACCTAAAGACAAACAAACAAAAAAAGAAATCAAAAGTCCCTCCATTAGATTTTGCAACTTAAATCCTACCAGCATCCCAATAAGCATGACAGTAGTGTTCATGAGTATCTGCTGAACTTGCATAGAAATCAAGTTCCCACGTGTCCACTGGGACACAGTCGAAGTCTGCATGGCAGCTATTTTTAGAGCGGGTTGTGAGTGGAGGCAGTGAGTCCGCTGTGAAAAGTTCAGAGGTAATGAAGACTGTAAAATGATAAACGATAGAAACCCACAACACAAAACACCCAAACACACACACACACAATGTACACAGACATCAGGGGGTTTCCCTTCAGGAGTCCTCAGTGGCAACGTCCAGCTTCCTCTGAGGGATGTAAACAGTTTTGGTGGCCAGGTGTCCACCGGTGGTTACCATGGCAGCCAGAGGGGAGAGTGGGACCGGTGTGTGGAAGAAGCTGTGCGGGGGGAGTCCAGTGCCTTTGGGGGTGGTCATCAGAGGCTGGACAACAGACAGTAGTCAGTTAGTTTCAAAATTTAGAGGAGTGTTACTAAATGACCTGGAACTACTTTCTTCCTAACAAACAGTCCTCATGAAAACTGCTGGTAGATACAGATTACTCAAAATTTCAACACATAACTATCCGCAAATGAATTGATTTCAAAACTTCTTTCTGAATCCTTTTGTCAAGTATTTCAGTCAACTTGTCAGCTTCTTGACAAGTTGATGTCTAACATAAGAGTATTTCATTTCCATAAAGTCGTGGCACTATGAGTTGAGTACTATTACTCCTCCAGAATCACAGAAGATGTAAAACTGTTCGTTCTCTACCTGTTGCACACTGATCAGAGCCACTGGTTGTCCGTTTACAGACTGCTGGATGGGCACAGGGGACACAGGTTTGATGAAGACCATGCCTCTCTGCTGCAGAGCCAGCGGGCTGGGTAGGGTGTTGCTGGCACACTCTGGAGTCTGGGGGACAGTGAAGCTGTTTCCTGGGCTGTTTCCTGAGATCAGACCCAGGTTCTGAAGGGTGAAGTTGAGGATGGCAGGACTGGGACTGTTGAGGCGGTGGGCCTGCTGAAGGACATGTGGCGAGGCAGTAGTGGGTTTGTGAAGGCGAATGCTGGTGGGTGTAATCTCCTGGGCTAGGGAAGGTCTGGAGCCTGTTTACGACAAAATAAAACGATTCAGTCCCTCCATCAAGGTTGGACCCTTACTGTAATCTACAGTTTTTAAAAGTAATTTGAGATATTTTAAGACATTTGGTGACATATTTACCTGCGGTGGGCGTCTGGTAGATGTTGTAAGTTTGAGTTGAAGCCTTGTTGCTTTCTCTCCATGAAACTTGAACTTCCTTGTCGCTGATGAAGGACTGCTGGGAGATTGGGATGAGGTATCCAGCGGGTACTAAAGTCTGGAGGCAGAGAAATAGATGTCATGAACTGCTGTTGAATCGACTGACAACAAAGTTTGAAAAGCGTTTCTGCTGTTAGTTGAAGCCAAGTAAGTGTTTGCGCATTTACCTCTGTGTGGAGTTGTCCTGGCGTTAGGGGCACAGCTCTAACTGGTGTTAACCCTGCCTCACTGTCAGAGTTTGTGGTCTTGTCCTCTCTGTCCAGGAAGGTCTCCAAGCTCTGCTCTAGTGTCTGATTCACTGCAGCACCACCAGGGGTGTTGACAAACTCTGGGTCCAGGTGGAGGGCGCGAGGCGAGGGCCGGCTTGAGAGCTGAGTGGTGCGATGGGCCTTCAGGCGGGCCTGCAGGATCTCACACAGCTTTGGAGAGGTGTCCTACAGGAGGCCAATTAGAAGAGGGAGGAAAGCATTTTAAAATGTTTTAGGTAAGAAAAACTTTCCTCTAACCACTCAGATGGTTGTATAAATCTACCATGTAGATGCTCAAATAGTTTATTCATTTTTTTTTTTTTTTTTACCTTAAAGTTGGGGTCTGTCCTCTTGGCTTTGGAGGGGCTGCTCTCTGAGGCTGAATCTAAACGCAGTCGTTTAAGCGTATACTGGCCCGTCGGGCTCTGCCCAGTCTTATCCTCAAAGGTCATAGAGCGCACGGCAAAGCTGGATGGCTGCGGCCTGGCCAGAGGGTTCGGCCTAGGGGAAGAAGGCTGCAAATACACGGCGTAGGGCCCACCCCCTCGCTGCTGAGGTAACAACACAGGGATCAGGGATGAACACTGTGCAGGGATGTATGCGACAGGGCCCGCAGGCAGCGCTGCCAGCGGGGTGTGTGGGGTGAGGTGAACAGTAGTGTTGACTCCAAGCTCCTGGGTCGGAGTTAGTGACGGTGCCTGAGGCGGCTCCATTGAACCAGAGGAGGTCGGCTCTACCCTCACAGCAGCAGGTTTTGGATGTTTAGGTCCAGTCCTGGAACAGAAGCAGGATGCTTAATTAACACTCTGAAAATCAACAACAACCTTTTTATAAAATCTATCGTTGGGAGCTGAACTTGCCGTATATTCTCTTGTTCTAGATTTGGGCCGTCTACAGGTATCAGACACTTAAGTTTTATGCTCTTGAAGACCTCTTCAAGATAATTTCAAACAAATTTAAGACTAAGTTTTGGTCAAATCATCTTTTTCTTATTCAAGTTTGCAGTTTGTTTTGTTGTTTCTTGACTAACAGCAAGTCATGCTGTTCCTGGAAGCTTAACATACAGTACTGTATAGACAGCAGCATTCTTACCAGCCTTATCAGCTCCACTAATAGACAAACGCAGCAGACTGGATTTACAGAATCCTAAACAGTTATGAATAACAGTGTAAATGGAACCAAACTTACACTGACTCCTGGTCAAGTTGGATCTTACAAATGGCAGCAAGTTGGGCCATTTTGTTTGGGAAGTCACTGTTTGATGAATCGCCTGAAGACAAAAGAGGACAAGATTTGACATCAGTGTCATCACGTCATTAATAAACAAACGGCACAACAGTAACCTTGTATGAAGAAACATTCTCTATACTCACTGAGGGAACTCTTGACAGGACTGCTGGGGGCTGAGTTGATCTTGCGGCGGTCTTCCTGAATGCTCTTGGCTAGCTTTATGAGGGAGGGGTGTCGGGTGAAGCTGCGTTTAGCTCCGGGTGACGAAAAAAGTTTTTTGGCACAGTTTTCTACAGACGAACGGGACTCCAGTATGCTTTTATTCTTGGGTGGGCATTTGGATGTGGATTCCTCCAGGTCTGAAATAAGAATTTAATGTTTAGTCTGTCAAATGATGAGGTCAAATTTTTAACACACTATCAGCAACTCTGGCACCTAGTTTAAATATATTTCAACTCATAAAGCAGTTTGTACATAAGACATGAATATAAATTTGATGCCATGTCCTAAATTCCTCCCAATATTGAACCGAAATACTAACAACTCGAACTAAATGGGAAAAGAGGTCCGGTGATACCTTTGACTTGTGGGAATTCTTCTGGGCCGACCCATTCAAACGCTGGTTTCCTCCCCCTCTCTGCTGTCACGTGGACTTTCTCGATGAGCTTCAGGCTCCGCAGCACGTTAGCTATGTCATACAGCCGCCGCACTTTGGCTGCAAACACATTAGCAAACAGCAAGATTATACATACTGAGGTCTTGAAATCTTTGTAACATCTGCTGCTTTATTTGTGAAAAACATGAGACATGTTGAACATATTGGCACTCAAATAGCCTCAAGTCAACTGCTCTTCAAGATGAGCCTTAAATTCTATCTGGCGAGCTCAGTACTCACTCTTGAACTTGTTCTTGTCTTGATCTGCACCCTGGTCCTCTCCGATCAGAATCTTGGCGGCCACGTCCAAACTGACAACCCGGGGATTAGACACCAGGAAGAGCATGACAAACTTCTGGCTCATCACCCTCAGAGATTTGTCCTTCCGACTGTTAACAGAGGCTGGACAAGACAAACAGGAACTTAGAAAATCTGATTACTGTGCCATTAAACCAAGAAATAATAACTATAAACAAACTGAGTTCCAGAACATTTGTGTGACTTTTCTCTTATTAAAAACTTTTGTTCAGGAGGGTCAGTAAATAATTTTCAAAGATCTGTATTGCTTGTGGAGACCCAGGAATAACCAAAAGGGCAAAAATAGATCAGATCTAGCACCTACTTCTGTTACAGTATGTATAAACTGTTAAAGTAATCAGGTCTAAAATGTAACAAACAGAACTCCAGATCATCACCTGCTTTGAACTCTACTCCTGGAAGCTCCACAAAGAAGAGCTCCCTCTGTCCCTGCTCCCCGCTCTCTGGGTCCACCACCACCTCCTTGTTCTCCTTCTCCTCCCCGTCAAACTCAAACTCCTTATCCAGGAGACGCTGCCGGATCTGTTGCATCTGCTGGCCGTACCGGTGCTCCTCGCCCACCTGCTTTAAAATGGCCAGAGTCTGAGCCAGTTTGCTCCGGCCGTGCCACGTGTAGCGATTCTTGGCTGAGCGGCTCACCATGTGGAGGCTCTCCAGCACGTTCATGATGTCGTAGATGCGCCTGCGTTCTACATCTGTACAGAAAACACATAAAACAAATTGCCTCAAGTTAATACATTAACTAGTATTTTATTATCAGTAAAAGAACTGATCACATTAAAGAAACTCAAATCAACAGCAATAAGTCATATGAGAATAAAACAGACAAACATCATTTCCTCATGATTACTAGTGGTATCATTAACTGACCAATGAAACAGGAACAAACATACAAATTGATGAGTAATGAAAGCAACCATACGCTATCAGGTATCTGACATTTACTGTGATCATTGTGGTTGGATATTGTGTAATTGAATTTGTTAAGATGACAAAAAAGTTGTTAGAAGACGTACTGAGCTCAGTGGCCACATCATCCAGGCAGATGTCGTTGTTGAGGGCAGGGTTCGGGCAATCTGGGTAACGCGAGAGAAATTTGTGACAGAGCAAACCCAGACTCTTGTCTTTCCTGCTGATCCATTTCTCAGACTCTTCACCATTTTCAGTGTCCTATGGGAAGATAATAGAAAACAACAGATAAGAAATGATTTAATTTGAACTTATCAGAGTATATCCTGTTTTAGTATTTTGTTTCTAGGTTTTCTTTTTTTGTACCTGTGTAGGGTCGACTCCTTCCCGCCCGTCGTTGTCCATGCACAGCTCCTTCTCCCGGTTCCTGATGTCAGGACTAGCCGCACTGATGAGCATTTTAAGGTTGGAGGTGGGCGTCCAGGGATCAACTGAACCTGCTTCCCTTCCTTTTTTAGGTGTAGTGAGGGGACCCATGGTTGGATGGTTCTCCGTTAACACTGCACGCTAACCAAATAATTTCTTCTGAGTATTTGCTGCTGCTACAAAGCCATCATCCTATAAGGGGGGAAAAACATAAAACCCTTAATTTCTACTGAGGTATATTAGGATTCATGACAAAAAAGTGAATACATTATGAGAGAAACAGATTCAAGCTCTGTACTTATATTTTCCATATTAGATTATATATATATGATATTACATTCTGTATATTTTCCACCTTATCATAGGAATATAATAAGGATTATATTAGCTAATCCTCCTGATAAATGACATTCATTGGAGGAGCGGTCTGAAGATAGTTTGAATAGCTTTAAAACCTTTAAACACACTTTTAACTTGGCTGCATTTTACCTTGACCTCTAAGTTAACTATTAACCTAAACTAGTTCACATCCACAAAATCTTTGTCCTAGTTTATATTGTATTTTATTCACCGCAATAATTAGTACCATTAGTCGAAAGCTATTGTTTGAGCTAACTATATTAATTCATTCATCACTGCTACATAAAGTTGTTACAGCAGTATTTTCACAGGCAGTCTTACCGCTTATTGGGCGAAATATTTGTCGGGTACCAACATTTTTAAAAAAAAAGCAAGCGTAAAAACAATGTACCGATAATTAAACTAGATATTAAACTGCTCCGTGCCGTTCACGAATGCTAAGATTAATCACAAACTCAGTTTAAATCTAATAAAAACACCAGATTTATATTGGCGGTAACTGACGTACGTTCCATCGAATCGCCGGGCCCAACGGACGCAGCGGTCCCGCCCTTTTTGTTAGAAGCAGCCAATCGGAGCGCCGCGCAAGACAGCGTAGCGGAAGTGGAAAGACTGTCCCGCGCAGGTAAACTGTTTTTGAAATCCTTGGCGCGGAACGTCTGTTCGGTACCAGCCGGCAGCTCGCTTTAAACTTTCATCAGGTGTTGTAAAAGCCTGAATCATCACTGCAAGAAGAAGGTTTCATTTATAAGACAACACGTTTTAAAAAGCGTGAAGTTCCCCCAAAAGTTAATGTTTGTTGTCACGCAGACAGCGGCGAGCGCCCGCCGTCTGGTAAAGTTAGGGGATTACGCTAACTTGCATAACAAAACACAGTGAAACCGGACAATCTAGAAACTTTTACACACATCAGCAGCTTTGTTTTAATTAACTCACTGTTGCGATATCAACGTTACACGACCTGCAAGTGGAGCAGTTTACGCAGAGGAGGCGGTAACCCAGCGACACCGAAACCAAAGCTGTAGTTAGTTTGAACATACAAATAAAGACTTCTAGTCAAAACGTTAGCTGGACTGATTGCACAGATACACGTAGACTTACCCCAAATCCGAAAAACAAGCTTTCCTCTAGAAGAAACGTCCCATCGTCACGGTGATGTGTTGTGGGTATCAAAAGGCAAAAGGCAAGTCCGAGCGCTAAAACGTGGATTTTTAATACAAGGCCTCAAGTTTCCACGCAAAGATACGCCAGAGCCCAGCGTGCAATAGTACACGCTGTGTGAAGCTCTCAGTTTTCTGTTTTCCCCGGCAGTGGCCTTCTTGGTCAACTTTTCTACAGTGGTGAAAAGTTTGCCCAGTTGTGTCGGTGACCACTCGTCATTATTTGGCCCGCCCAGTCGGAGCATGCGCTCTGACGTCAACCCAGCACTTCCTCCCTGCGGGGAAAACAGGCGGGCCCAGATCATCAGATACTGTATGTCCCCACATCTGTAGTACAGATTGACGTAATGATGGTGGACTAATTCAACGTGAGACCAAATTGATAAGAACTATTCAGCAGTTATCCTTTGCAGACTGCTCGTGTATTGAGATCTGAATCTGTCATGATCATGGAGCCTACAGTAATCCTACAGGGAACATATGGCTGGATTAACTCTTTACAGGTCCCTGGGGAGCAGTTTGCTCCTGGGCCCCCAGTGACCATCCACCACCAGCCACTAAGGGGCCCACCACACTGTAGAAACTGTAGCGTTAAAGTGCTGCATTGGAAATGTTACATAAGTAATGGTACAGTATGTAGGCTAAGTATAATCAGGAACATGTAGGTACACTTAAAGTATTGTAATTAAAAGTAAAATGGCTGCTGCAACTGTTATCCTATTATATATCTTATCATTAAATTATTATTACTCATGCATTAATGTAAAGGCATTATTTTGCTGTGTTATGTGGTTAAGGTGGACCTTATTTGAACCATTTAATACAGGATTGATTATTTTAATTATGGATTAATCTGCAGATTTTAACCCTATTACTTAAGGCCTTATGCTTTATTCATTGACACGGAGCTGTGAGTGTATGTATGTATATATGTGCAGTGTTCTGGGACATTGTACATGCTTTTTCCCCCCTATGCATTATGTTTATTTAATATTTAACATGCTTAGTGGTTTTCTACCCTCAGTTGACCGTATGATTCTCAACTAAAAGAATTTTGGTGGATTAAAACATTGTACATACGTTATATTTAACAGGGTTAATTGCACATATCTTTTGTCGAGTATGTTCAAGTATTTGATATATTTTGTTCACTTTTGTAGTCATATGACCTGTCAGCTGACCCCTCTGCAGGTACTTGTTAGGTGTGTCTCTGTTCTGGCTTCATGTCTGAAGAAGGGCCTGCCCAAAACGTCATATGCAGTTAATAAATGTTCATTGTCGATTGTACAGACTCTATTTCTCATTTTCACAATGATTGTTTTTGGCCCGAAACTATTAAAAAAATTCAAATAATTACAAGGAAAAGTTGCAAATCATTTGTGAAACTGGAGCCATGAATTTTTCTTACATAAAAAATGAAACGATTAGCAAAATAGTTGCCAAGTAAATTCATGTCGGTCAATCAATTGATTAATCTGCTAATCGTTTCAGCTGCACTTCTAAACATGGTTGGGTAGTGCAAATTAAAACAATACATCATATTATATTAGTTTTTCAGTTGTTTTGGTAGTAAAATTCATAATCGGTAAAGTAACTAGTGGGCCATGTGCTACTGTCAATCAAAACTCTTAGATGATTGTAGTGGAGGAAAAAAGTTGGGTGGAGCAGAAAGTGGCATGAAAGGAAAATGCAGAGACATACCTCAAATTTGTATTTAAATACGGAACTTGAGGAAAATGTACTTAGTTATATTCCACCTCTACCAAAACCTGATCTGCACAGCACTAGTTTCTACTCTATTCCAATTTGGCACACAAAATGGCACATGCTTCTTATGCCGACTTGACTCAATGGGGCATGGGCAGCAAATAAACAAAAAAGAAAAATCATGTATGAATTAAAGACATCATGAACAATACATAAACACTTATAAACACTTGATTCATGTGGCTTGTGGTGGCTGAAAAGGCTCTGTAATCTCTCCACCAGCACTTAAAAACTGTGTGAGATTAAATTAAGGTTTACCACACCATCTCATTTGCCCTAGTGATAACTTAGCTTTGACAGAGAAGGATATCCATATACACTTAAGCTGTTATAAACAAAGTAGCTCAAGGATGTAGTTAACATGACAAAATGATCCTTGGCCTTTTGGATTTGATCTCTTGCAGAAAGACAGGATGATGAGGAGGAAGAGGTGCTGGGAAACAAATGGCTACTCTCCACTTTAGTGAATCCTGAATCATGGCTGCATGCTGTAACCAGATAATACAGTAAATAACCAAATAAACATTTAACTTTTTTTCCCCCCCAAGCCTTTGAATATATTGTGATAAATGTGGGTTTGCATGATTTTGAGTGTTGGGGTATTTCCTAAAGGATGTTTAGCTGCTTATAGGAAACTAGTAGCAGCACAAAATAAGAGATGGAGAATGGAGGGACGCTGCTGCGAGCCTTGAATACCAAGCAACTGTCACAGAAGCCCAGGGTCGCAAAGTGTCACAGATTAAGTGCGTGTTAGTGGGTTTGAGTAATTTTTTTCAGTTGTAGATTTGTTTTCACCATTTAAGCACAATATGAAGAAATGCAAACCCTGCTGATTGTATAGCCTTGCACTGCAGATTGGCCCTGTGTCAGAATGTACTGGGGCTGAAGCCAGATGGGCTGTTTTGAACTGATTATTCAGCTGCAGCAGCGCCACAGCCCGTCATTGCGATGTCTCTGTGTCGGCGCTAGGTGGCGGTAGAGCCCTCCTTGCCGGGAGTCGCCATGGAAACCGACGGGCGCCTTCAAGGATGTTGCGAGAGAACAGCGGAGCTTCAAGTACTCACTGACGTCATGTTAGGGATGTGAGAGAGAGCGAGTGGGACCCTGATGCTGCCTTCAGGTGCCCCTCGTAAGTTACTGACTGATAGGTACTCAAGATATTCAAAGGGGTTCAATTAAAAGTTTTGTGCATTTCATCAGGAAAAAAACAAAACAATGGACAACTATAGCAAACACATCTGTCTCAAGCAAATGGATAATTATTAACATTAGACTATTATATTATCACTCAGGTTCCCGATTCCTAAACATTACCGTTTTTTATGTTTAGTTATTTACTTTTTCAGGTTAAGTCTGTTTATTGTTTTTTTTTTTTTTTTAAAATAGGTACTGTATACATTGCAGTGGCAGAGCGCAGTGTCAAACATAGAGGAAAGAAAATGTTAAAACAAAGTTTAAGGATTAAAAAATACCTGCCAAAATGGTATTAGAACTTTTTTTTTGTTTTTACAAGGTAACCATTATAACACTAGCTGAGGTAGAGATCGAGTTGTAATTCCATTTCCTAAGAAAATGGATCATATTTTCCCTTCTAACTCCTAAAATGACGATGACATGAACTTCAAAAGGGTCAGAAAGTGCTTAACAACATCCAGAACACTAAAACAGTCTGGTTCGAGAAATGGGATAAATCCAAAGACTATAAAAGAGAACAAAGCCAAAAACCGCAAGCTTAAACGATAAAGTATTGACTTAAAAGAACAAAATAAAATAAAAAAGTTTTACATGTGATTTTAAGGAGGAAACAGTTTTTGGTGCAAAGAAAATTGAAGCGACAGCTTCAGAGAATGAAGATTCCGACAGCACCTGAACGCAGCAGCTGGCTGCTCCGCTCGCAGCCGGAGGAACGGACATCGCTACACACGAGGCAGGGACCATCTCCACCGGGAAGGACAGAAACAGACAAGTGCGAGGTGAGCATCATTTCTGACCGCAGATACTGAGCCCTAATGTTTATTTCCTCTCATAGTTCATTCATTGTTGTTTAATTGAGGCTATTAGGAACAGTTTCCAGAGAGCTCAGGGCTGCAGCCAGCCTGTCACGCAGCCTATGAGGTCTCAGATTCTCCTGTAGGGATGCTGCAGTAGCTCGAAACCTTCGCAAGCAGCGTGTTCCAGATTTCAACTCCTGAGATAATGTTGTTGTTTTTGTCAAGTGCAGGCTCAGTAGTCGTGTTCACTACAATTTACCAGAAGTGAAAAGCACGACAGCAAGTTTTGGACCCACAAAAAGTTAGCTAAATAAGTGTTTTCTCCGTGCTGTGAATGGTGAAAGCTCACACCTGCAAACCGGAGACAAACTCTGGTTTTTAACTATTTCATACAAGCATTACAGACAAGTTGTCGTGCCTGGCAGCATTTAAATACTTTGCAAGTCAAGCAGAACTTCAAAATAATTCAAGCGTGTCTCTCAACAGATTTGGATTTTTATCTAGGCTGCATTAAAGGTGCACTATGTAGTTTTGGGGAAGACATTTTAATCAGAAGAGAAGGTTCTTTACTGACTGAATTCTTTTTATACCTAAACAACCTCAATAAACAACAATATATATATATATATATATATATATATATATATATATATATATATATATATATATATATATATATATATATATATATATATATATATATCTGAGTTTGTACAATTACCCCATTAATATTGTAAATATTAAAATTTGGGGTTTGAAATTTCTTCTCCAACAATAGGTTGTCCGTAGGCTGCTGAATATGTGTCTTAGCTTGTTTTTGACACCGCAGCTTTTTGCTTTAATTCCTCAGTTTAACTCTGTTTTCCTTCTCAACACAAGCCCTTATTCACTGTCAGGATGCCACCCTTGACCTTTAAGCTGTGAGTGACAGCAGCTCTGCTTTCTCTGGGCATTTCTTGCTTTTCCTTTCTAAATTGGTGGATCCTTCCTGGAAAACTGACAAATTATATGCCCAACTTGCTGCATATAACCTGAAACCTGCCACTTCTTCTTTTTTTTTCCAGTGGCAGACAGATTGAAACTCAGCCTGTGGAGAGGATCAGGATGATGAAATCTCCATGGCAGCAGTGATGGTTTTGGGAGAGCAAGCAATCCTGGTTATCTCAGGTTTCCGTTCTGTCCCCAGCCCCTCAGGACATAGAGCTGCAAAGAGAAACCACCAAGAAGCGATATGACTGAGACGAGGCGTGTGGCTGAGGTTGCATCCTCCCAGAGATTGGGTGTCACCTTTTTCATGAAGCAAAGTTGATGGACAGACAGTTTTTCCTATTTTTGCAGAGACATTCATGCACCACAACCGGGAACCAAGTGGGAAGGGGACTTAAATACTTTGAGCAGGTATTTCCCTGTCGTAAAGGCTGGATTTTAAGCAGTGGCAAAGTACTCACTCACTTATGGGAAGATGGAGGCAGGAGCAGAGGCTAGTCCACAGCAGCACTCGAGGAGGAAACAAGTGCTGCACTGCTTGGAGGACCAGAAAAGGGTGAGTTAATGACTGATCCTCCTTATCTACCAAATCTACCTGTCTGCTCTGTGTTGTGTTATGGCTTGAGAGTACAAACCAGGCTGAGTGAGTGCTCGTGTGTGGACAAGCAAGCTTTGGAGTATTGAGTTAAGCCCGGACAGGCTGATACACGGGAGATCAACAAGCAAAACATACATACATATTTGACTACTCTTGAATGCCTTCTCTGGTAAACATAAATCAGTTTTGAAAGGTTTGAGAACATCCCCTAACCAGGGGTCTTTGAAAGCGTACATTTAGATCCAAAAGAAGATTTAAAACTGTCTCATTGCAAAGACAAACATGCCTTTACTTTGTCATGGAGGAGTTCTTAATATCTGCACAAGTCTTTGGCATCATTGCATTGTGACCTAGTCTGACCTTCACCAGGAAAACCAACTGAGGTGTCAAAGGAAGCATGACTGGTTTGATTAAAAGCCAAAGAGTCTGTGAGAGCATGTGAAGGCGTCTGTGAAGTCTTCTTTGATGGTTTGTGGTTGTGTAGAATTACTTGAGCTGTCTGCATTAGGATTGATGGAGCACTTGATACCGTGACTAATTTTCCCAGTTCCAGCTTCGCTCTGCATTTTCCACACGATATTGACGTGGTGCTATAGTTGCATGCAAAACTCAAAGCTCTAGTTTGACTGTAGATGAAAGGAATACATGGTTGTATGCTGAAAAACCTCGACAGCTCCTCTTCTTGAGTGTTTGAACCCTTTTGCATGGTATCAGATACATTCGGAAAAACTTGCTTCTCTTCTTACAGTAAAGCTGATACTTGGGAGATACAAGGTTTTCACTCGACTCTGCAATTGTGATAGATTGGGACGGAGGCACCAGGCGACAACCCTGCACAGGATAAATAGACGTCTGTGTTGAATCAGAGCACATTAGTCTTCGTTTTAATGTGGAGGCACACTGAATTTCTTCTGCTTGCTTGCAGTGAAAACTGATTCAGCTGATTTATAGCTTTAATGCTACATTCAATGCTCTTTTTTACAGTGTATTTACAGCTAAGGTAGCAAAACAGGGGTGATCTCCAATAGGGTTGAACAATGGACGATGCCATCATCCATCGCCAATAGCTGACAGTCATCGACTACTCAGTCCTCTATCATCGTAATGTCGTGATTCAAAAGTCCCACTAGAGAGCTTCAAAGTTGCTTTAATGCAAGAGTTGTTGGTGTTTGTGACATGTGGGAGAGAAAATAAAAGTTTGTTGCTGCTCAGTGCACTAACATTATGTCTTCATTTCCTGTTTATTATTTTCTGATCAAACCCGCCCAGTTTGTCAAACCCAAGACACTTGGTAACATCAGTGGCAACATTAGGCGGGCTGCTGTTAGTGTGTTTATCTCAATCGTGCCATTGTTTCTCACAGTTTTCTTAGATTAACTTCCTCAGTACAGCGAGCCAACTAACTTTGTTTCAAGCTTCTGAGGCTGAACACAGTTATGTTACGGACATGTGGTGCGGAGATGAAGAACCTTGTTGAACAGTGATGCCTTACAGCAAATCTAAGGGGAAACACAACCTCAAATTTAGGAACACATACAGTAGTAATTAGGGATGTAACGGTATGAAAATTTCACACCACGGTAATAGTGACCAAAATTATCACGGTTATCGGTATACCGCGGTATTTTTAAAATGTCTTCAAAATGTTGAAAAAACACTGATACACTGATAAATTGAAATGATTTCACCAAGATTTATATTTAAATAGATTTATTATATATTAAAAGGCTTAGGGTATAAGCAGCCTGTTTTTGAAATGCGTCCTTTAATGTCTGTGTTACAGAGGTAGAATGAGATGTACTGGCAGTAGCAGACCCTCTCTGTGAAAAAAATGAATAGAAAATGTCATTATTAATTATTACTGTCATTGTTACTTAATACTAAGGGTGCAACCAACAGATCACAAAACTCACAATCTAGATCATATCACTTTTGTGAGAAACAGGTTGGATAATCTTTTAGATCAAAACAAAACGGATTATTGTTAAATTAATTATGAATACTCTATTTTGGCTCTTATCTCTATCTAGACACTTGTTATATTCACCATTTTATATAATCCTTTATATATAGTCTATTCTACAAATAATCCACAAGTATTATATATTTATATCACTAACTCAGTCCACCCAGTACGTGTTTGTCTCAAATCCTCCTCACTGCAGCTCTGCATCAATATTTGGGGAATTATTAGGTTGACTTTAAAAAGTGAAATCTACAATTAATAAGCGGTTCAGATAACGTGCCAAATTTTCGGATCAACTTCGTTCAGTTATACCACTATCTGGTCAGTTTACATTAGTGACAACAGCAAATTAGACAGAGAAAACTCGACATACACACACGTCATGCACCCGAGCTTAAGGTTAATTTACCTTGCATTCACTAAGAGAGCTAACAGTTGAGGGCGATGGTTGCGCAAATGATTAAGTAAATTGGATGTGTTGCTGCCCCTCGCAACAACTTTCTTCTTGCAGCTCCTGCAGATAGGGCTGCCATCCTCGACCAGCTGTCCCTGAGCATTCTCATAATAACCAAAATACGCCCAGACTTCAGATTTGGTTCTCTTTGAAGGCGGAAAAATGCCTTGAGGGCCGCTACTATCACGTCCTCCCTCCGCCATGTCTTCTTCACTACGTTGCACGCTGCGCCTGCGTAGGGAGACTTGGATAAAGTATCTCGCGTGTTTTCCACACCGTGGTTATCGACCGCATCGGTTACCATGGTAATTAAAACTTAAACGGTAACCTTCACCGTCGGGAATTTTACCGTGGTTTACCGTGACACCGGTAACCGTTACATCCCTAGTAGTAATCCCTCCACACAGCCTCCCAAACAACGATGTCATTGTCCATTACAGTGTTTCACTGTGGACATTGTCACATTGAAATTTGGTGGACATCGCCCAACCCTAAAGGCCCTGACAGACCTGGCCGACAGTCGGCTGTCACTTATTGTTGTGGCCATCAGTGCCGCACTGGACAGCCCCCGTTGGAGGCTTTTTGGCCGATTGTGGATGTAGAATCCTTAGCTGTGAGAGAAACCACAGTGGACCAGTGAGTGGACCAGTGTCAGGGAAAATCCTTTGAGCCTGTTGCTGTAGTATTCATGATTCATGCCTTATTTCCTCCACCTCTTCACCAGTGCCATTTGCAACTTTTTGTCAGATATATTCTCGATTAGAAGCAGCTTTATTAGTGAGAGCGGTGTCAAAAATGCTGCTTAATTATAACAATGGTTGTATACCTGCAGAGGGGTATTTCCTTTCATGCAGGCGCAGAACGCTTGTTGGCCGCCGGCTGTAATTTTTGCGTTGTGTTCAAATGTAGCTTTTTGGCGGAGATAAAGGAGACATGAGTCAGCCTTTGCCACAGCTAGTTCTCTGATGTCAGATGGCAAATAGTCTGGGTGGGTGACCTCACCTGGGTTTCAAAAACGTGGGGTCCACTGCCCAGGGCAGCTGCAGATCAAACAGCTGATGAGGCTAACAGGGTCAAAGCATGCATGCTAGAGTTAGAAGTCTGGTTCTGATCCAAATGATGTGGAGAGCCTATGGATTTACTCCCTCTGGTACAGGTGTGCCAGGGATCACATTTGATAAGAAGGTTTACTTCTTTTCTTGTTTCTTTGCTGTCCTTCCTGGTCCTCCCCTTTTAAATAATTGATTTGATCAGGTGTGTTAAATTAGTCACTTGGGATTATGTAGAACATGAATATTAATTGATGCGACCATAGTCCCAGCTGCTGTTTTCCAATTTTCCACACTGCAGAGCTGCTCTCAGGATGCTAAGTGACACACTGAGCAGCAAAGGACTTCAACATTTCTATCCAGTGGTTGGTTTAAGCATGACGCCCACTGTTTATGAATCCCACCCAGACAAGGTTTTTTTGTCAGCATTGTAGTTGCTACGGTAACCAACCCTGATACCGTTCATAAATTCAGTTTTTGCGCTCTGCATGCTCAATGACTTATCACCAGCGACATGTCTAGATTTCATTAGAAGTCTCAGTTGCAGCTGCAAAAGTGGCGGCATCATCAATCGGATCCCAGACGAGGCCAGACGCTCTGAGCTCTCCAGGGAAGAGAGGTTGTGCCAGACTGAGCCAATACTCACGTTCCCTCTTAATGGACATCAGCCGACTTAAATAAATTGAAAGCACTGAGGTATTAACGTGGACACACGGGCTTCCATTGTCGGAGAATTACCTGAGGCTTCCATACAGCAAGGTTCAATGTCCCCCGACAATTACCCAGGCTGCGTGAGTTCAAGATGCTATATGTGATACTCATCCCAGTAGGAGGTAATTGGATTTTGTTCCCTTTTTGTAGATTTACTCTTTCACATGTCCCCAGCTCTATATATTAATGTTCATTGAGCAATCATGAACCTATATGGGAAAGCAGAGGAGAATCAGGGATGTATTGTGTTGTGGTGAATGAGGGCTCAGTGTTTGATGGAGCAGAGCTGAAGACTTCGCTACAATCAAAAACCTGTCTATTTGTACTTAGTTGGGATTGAAATAGGTTTCAATAAGATTGGATCTTTAGTGTTATGAATTTTCCATCTGCAGACAGGAAATGATTAAGGAACGTACAGTATGTCCCTTATTGTAGCTCTAACTGGCAGAAGAGAATCACATGGAGCATAATGTAACCTTTTCAGAACCTGTTAAAAACCTCCATCAACACTGAACAAAGCATTAAAAAAAGAGTAAAAAGAGTAAAAGTATGTATATACTACCGTGCACCTGTGAAGCACCAGCATCAGAAGTTGTTCAGTTTGACCAAAAGTTATTTGGTTCCTGATATTCGGATGATTCTTGGGAGGACAGCGTCCACTCCAGCAGGTCTTAGCCAACATCTTAAGACATCTTTCAGCAGTATGAATGAGCACCGGTGCCACCAGCGTAAAAAGCCCGAAATAAAATGATTCATCGGAATACATATTCATCAGTCAAGTGATTCACTGGACTGAATAAGCAAATGCTAAACACCAACACATACGTTTGAATGCTGAATAGTTCGTGAGATTAAAAACGTGAATTTTCGTAATGTTTACATCTGTCTTTTTTCAATAAATTCTGACTCTGAGTCATTGGAAATGATTTAGAAACAGTTATACACAGCCAGCACTGGAATCTAATTCTACAAATAGTATAATACTAATGATATTAGTGTAGTTTCATCTTTGTCTGCAACTGTGCATAAATACCAAGCTTAAACTCTTGGTATAGTCCTCAAGTCTGAAAAAAGAGATTTCCTTTCTTAGCTGCTTAAAGAAAAGTTGGCTTTTGTTTGACCATATTCTACATATTCATCCTTTTTGATTCACTCATTGTGTCTCCTCTCCATCACAGATTTATGTGAGCCAGCGTGAAATTCAGTTGGAAAGATTTTAATGCCTGTGAACCAGGTTTAGACAGGCATGCTTAATTTATTGGAGCACAGTCAAAGAAAAGGAGCTGTGAGCTGATTTTGATTAACAATGTCTGAACATCATATTGGACAGTTGGCATATCGCTGCCTCCCATACAGCCTGGATCCTGAGAAACACGGTATTCTATGTTACTGAACCGCTCTTTGATTTATAGCCTGACCTCACAGCGAGTTGTTGTGAATACAGTACAGATTTACAGCACTGATGTTGAACATAATGTTGATATAACCCTGTGTTTCCCTTTAGTCATGTTTTGAAGTTGCCTCAGTGTTTGGTGAGAAAGCAGTGCTCACAATATCTTTATTATGCGAAGTGTCAGAACACGAACTGGGCTTCGTTATGCTGAGAAAGTGCGAGGTCCTCAAACAGGCAATCAGGAGAACATAAAGACTGAGTTTGACAGCAGATCTCAACCCCTCTCACGGGCGTCTGTGAGAGATGACGAAGGGCATTCACAAGGTGACAGAGAGCATTCTGTAATGGAATGTATTATTGATTCAGCCCATTGACGATGAAAGGGATTTGACACTAATTGCTCAATCAGGACCATTGGAAATTATGTATTTATTTTCACTGGTCGTTTCTGACTGCTCATTACGAGGCGTTTGATACGGTTGGGTGGGGTTCTGTAGGATAATGAGGTGTTTACAGTGGTTGTGTGTGCTGCTCTGCTGCAGTTATTCTCTAACAGCCTCATAATTAGCTCAGAGATACAGATAAGTGGGAAACCCTACATGGCTTTGTTTATTTCCTTCACAAGATGGACTTAATCCTGAACCCCAGGATACAGTTCATACTCCGCAGGAGAAGCCTGCTTTAGTTTTCTTCCCATGGCTGCCAGGCTCTAGTGATTTCCTGCCTGGGAAGACTCATGAATGTCCTTTTTTAATGATCTTAATATGGTAAGCTATCAAACATAATGTACAGCATGCTGACATGCACACCGGCAACACCTCCAATCATCCATCTATCCATACATTGTCACAGTGCCAGCAGGCTAAGCATGGAAACCAACTCACCTTTTTTTCCCTAGCTACTTCCTCCAGCTCCTTCTGGGGGATCTCATAGTCTACCAATGTCATATTGGATATGTCATTACTCCAGAAATATAGGTTGCATGAGAGATTACATAACCTCTAATGCTCTCTGTGGACAATCCTGGAATACCTCCACAAGGAGGTGTAAAGGAGGCATCCTTATCAGATGCTGAAACACCTTAACTGGCTTCTTCCATCTCTACTCCTATATCTCTTCTAGCTCAGGTAACCTGAGAGTTCAGTTGCTTGTACCCACAATCTTTGGCTTGTAGTACATAGAAAAACAGATCATTTTCACATACATTAATCACTGATTCTATGTAATGCAGTTGCTTAGTTACCTTTTAAGTTGATTTTTAAAATAACCTGTATGCTTTTTGACATGCTACTTCACTTTATTACATCCAGCTTAGTGCATCTGGTGACTTTTACAGGTTTTGATTGAACAGAACAAACTTTTTTCTCAAGTAAATGTGCAGCTGTCGAAATGGAAAGATCCAGCTGAAATGTTTATTCTTTCTTCTAAGATAATCACTCCATGTCGTAAGAGTTAAGGTGTTTGTCTTGACTATAACAAGTGGCTCACTTGTATCAAATTACAGGCCGTCCACACCATAAACAATAACCGTAACTTTAACTATAATGGTAACGATGTGAGCATCCACACTGATGAATGAAAACATTCAGTACACAGTGGTGCCAAGCTTGCGTTGCACACTCCAGCTTTGTGGGCAGCTTATTTTGATAACCTGTCACTGCTGTAGCCTACATTGCATCGAGAAACAAAAGGAAAACAGAAGGATGAGCTCATGCAATCCTACAGAGAAGAGACACTCAAACAGACATTTTTTATGTATGAGTCAACATCAATTATCTTGGCAGTCGTTAAAGAGGACAATCAATAAAGACAAAACGAAATTCAGGGACCCCATCAGCGCCAAAGACAGTTTGGCAGTATGTCTCAGGTAATTTGCAGCCTAATATTACGTTATGTAAGTGTTTAATAGGTGAACATGATGCACGGTATGTTCAAATTCAGATTCATATTGATTGGCAGTGTTCATCAAATTGCACTGAAAGTGATCCAAATGAAGTTGTTCGCCACAGTTGTTGTAGTTGTGGTGTGGACTCCACCATCCACCAGAGTCAGAACGATTTTTAAAGCAGTCTATTTCTAGTTATTGTTAAGGTAATTGTTCTTGGTGTGGAGAGGCAACAGAATTTTTTTTTACATTTCCTGCTTTCTCTACAGTGTTTCCTCCAACAGTGGACACTTAGCCAGACATATGGGCAAGGTCACTGTGGCCGTACCCTCCCTGAGCTGCCAACCTGCTCATTAGGACGGCAACATCTGTGCTAACCACCACTCAGATTGCTGCAGGCAGTGCCCTCTTACATTATTCTCTTAAACAAGCTAACAAACAGTGAAGGTCATACCTTTTTGACCAGTTGTGATCATTTGTTGCTGACACCTGAACACATTTGAATAATGACGGGTATCTTTGCTCTCAGCGAGAATTGACGCTTGACTCCGACCTCAAGTTGCGACATCCATTAGATTTGGTGATCGCCACGAATCATCTCTCCACCGTTACATTGGCTTGTTGCCTAGATATGGAGAGCGACCAGAGAGGTGACAATTTGTCATTGACAGGGTTTGATTGATGATGTGTGCCAGCCGCTCTGCACTGCTGGTATCGAAAACTAATTGAATGTAATACCAGAGAGATAGGATAGTATGATGACAAATGAGCAGCCTTGTGAGGTTTTTTAGAACCTATTGTGGACATTATCCCCCTTTTAACAGTTGTGTCCTTTCCTGACTGAATCACTCAGATAACTGATTACCATCTTTAGTGATCATAGTGGCTGACTCTTGTTATCTTATTTAGCTCAGGTGCTATGTTGCTCAAGCAGACGTCAACCATTTTCTTTTAAGGATTTTCAGTTAACCAATAAAGAATCAGCATGAGAAGCAGGTTCTGGCACCTTGTGATAGTGAAAATCTCATGAATGCTGTTTTGCCAGTAGAGATGAGGGCTCTTTTAGGCTGTGGTTAAGCTTTTCTTGCAAACCAAGGCAGCTGCAGAGGAGAGACAGGGGATTTATTTTGGTGAAGGACTGTGTTTGCCCAGTCATGCAGCACTGACGAGCGCTGGGGCTCAGGGGTTTGGATTGGGAAGGGGAGGAGGGGTTCAGAGGGTGGAGGTGGGACCAGGCAAGTAGCTCTGAGGCTGGGGGTGGGGAGGATGCTGCACTCAGGATGCTGCTTGGCCCTCAAGAGCCATCTGGCCCTCACCCTCTCCCCGCGCCCTGAGGGAGGGTGAAGGACAGGTGGCAGGGGCTGGTGGGATGGCCTGGACTTCGGCTATGGGGCAACACGATTGGCTAGCTGGGCTCCCGAAAACACCGACCCCTCACATACCAAACGCCTGCTCAGCTTCGTGTCAGGAAGGACATCCTCGATGACCCTAGAAAGAAATCTTCTGCCTTCAGTCTTAATTTAGGGTCATTTTTGGGTACTTTTTAAATGCATTTACAATTTATACTACACAGATAAATAATTACAAATATTATAAATAGTTCTATTAATTATAGACACTTAAATTGTTTGGTAATGAGACACATTTTGCCCCTTTGAGCAGTAGTAGCTTAATCTACTCTACATGCGTACACATTTGTAACACAGCAGTTGAAGTGAAACATCAAAATATGACAGTTTAACAAAATAAAAGATAAACTAAGTGTTATCTCATCTAATTTTATGTAACAAAATACAAGATGAAATAACCAATTGATATGCAAGTGTACACAGAAAAGCTGCATATTTCCCCCTCATTTTAATTGCATGAACAGTTTTCTTTTATTTAAGACAGCATTTTCACCTGAAGCCTCCATAAATATTCTGTTATAGTAGAAAAAAGGCTGGTGATGAACTGGTTCTGTTTCATAAGGCGGTACTGGTAACAGAACACACGGCTGAATTTGGACTCCACAAATCAACAAGATATTGGCATTTTCAGTGGAGTTGTGACTGAAGTTGCTGTGTGTGACAGCTCGAGCCTATACGGCTGGATAAATGATGTCGTCAGTATAACACCCAGCAGGGTGTGTGATGGTCCGGCTGTCTTGACTCACACAACATTGTAATCCCCGTCTGGGGGTCAGTGGCCAGGATCTGGTTCAGTCTGGTTCAGGGGAGGTGCTCTGCTGATGAACAGGTGCTCCAGCTCGCTCCTGTGGCGACAGGATTTCCTCTCTGCCGTTGTATACATATGCAAACACACACACACGGAGAACAACACATCTTTTTAATTGTTAATTATTTCAGCAGGTGGCCCTGAATTGGGAACGGTCTTTATAAATTAAGGACTCTTCAGTCTTCGGTTTCATTTAATTGAATAATGAAGTAATAATTAAAGCTGAGAACCATTGTTTGTCATATAAGCTGTCTACCCCCAATCAGACATAAAGGCTCCTTCCACTTTCACTGATTAATTATTTTCGCTTTAAGAGTCAATTAGATGGATTCTTGCCAGTGGATATAGTTGGAATTATTAGATTTGCATTTGTTTTTTCATTTCAAGCTCATAAAAAATATAGAATTCATGTGCAGCTCCTGTGAGGATAGCTTCAGGCTCAGGTTGTATGTGACTGGAATAGATAGAAACAGGTAGGTGAGACTTAAGAGATTTAAACTGCATTGCGTCGTTTGTTGCTGCTGGCATCTGAATACATGCCAAAGCCCTGTGCCTCCAGATCAGCATGTATGATACTGTAAGTGGGTCTTTCTTTGCCTCATTGACTTAATGTGAGTCCACTTCAGTCTTTGTTCTAGAGAGACAGAGTTATCTTGTGCCTGCATGTGTGTGTGAGAGAGGGATTGAGAGGTTGTCCCTGCTTCTCCAGGTTATGTTTTCTCCAATCCCTGCCCTCATCTTCATCCTGGGAAATACAGTTGGAATTGAATTTTACACACCAGGAATTTCCCAAGTGATAAGGAGGGATGAGGGGCAGAAAAGGTGCTGCTTTTTATCTGTAGCCTCAAATGTGGAGCTAGAGGTTCTTCATGTTCCTCCATCCAATCCCAGACATACACAAACACTCCACAGCCTCTTAACCTCAGCCCTACCTCTATCATTGTGCCCAAATAGCCAAGGCTGTATTGGAGGCTGCAGACAAAAGAACGTAGAGGAGAGGGAAGGTGGACAAGCTTTCTCTACATCAGCCTCCTTTGTTACAAGAAATAGAGATTTCCGTCATGTCTTGTTCAATGAAATATTGCTGGACAGTGTTTGCCTGCAGGGCTTTGGGCACACAAATGGCACTGTGATGATGAACAATGGTACTAAGGGAACATGGAACCTTGTTTTAAAATTTGCTGTAGGCCTGTTTTCCCACAAGGAAAATTATATTTTTCTTCCAGCTGTTGCTGAAATGTTGTTATCATTTAAAAAATTATTTATTTCATGCCCACTTTTTTCCTTTTACCTTGGAGAATTCAGGAACATGGCACCATCAGGGTTCATATTAGACCAAGACAAGGGTTGAACCATATGGTTAAGATATATTGCAATTACTTTGATAGATAATGCTAATGCAGTATGATTCACAAGTAGTGGAAATGATTTTTGCATCACAGGTGTCACTTCCACTGAAAAAACTATTAAAATCATCATCATGTGACATTTGTTGTTGGCTGTACCACATAAAGATGTTTTCTTACATCTGGAGAACAGGGCATCTCTGCAAAACTACAGTACCTCATTATAATGCTGTTTTGACACACATTTACCTTTATTGGAAAACTGCAGCTTCTGCGATTTAAAAACTGTGATTTCGATGTGTTGTTTATTTCATTATAATAGTGCAGCCCTAACCAAGACTAAAACCAAAAACATAAATCCACAGCTACACAGATAATGTGCCTGTGCTGTAGCTTCCATAAGATAATTTGAGATAATTTATCTGCCATCCTACTGAGGGATTAAACCTCAATGCTTGTTTTATCTTTCTTAATAAATAATCCTGTTTTATTCATGGAACAGATTTTCTACCAGTGTCTCTCCCAGCATGTAAGCCGCTGAACATGAAGTGATGAATCAGACAATGATTTCCTGTCTCCAGTACCTTCCCCCAGCCTCTCTCCACCTTCCCAGACACCGCTGTTGCTTTTCTCTGCATTTTAATGCACTCTCTAGTCAATGCGCTGCAAGGGAGTCAGGGGTAGTGGTGAATCTGGAGGATGAATAGCTACACAGCATGCAGAGGTGGGAAGTAGCTAATTACAACTGCTTGTTGCTGTTCTCGAGGAATGATGCTCGTGGCTTGGAGGTGTTTTTCTTTCTTTTGCATGTTGGGTAGCAAAACAACTATGTATGTTTCATTAGAAATGGTCATATCACCCCAACAGTTTGATGATTGGGAAACATTCTCAGCTGCATCAGATGTGATGTTGATTGTGAAGCAAAAACAGTTTAATCTTCTCTCGCTCAGCAGTTGCTCTTCGGCAAAAAATTGAAAGATAAAACAGATTAAATGCAAGTCTAGTTTTTGTACTTCACTTCATATTATGCAACTGTTGCAATAGATTAACCATCAAAAACTTGTTTTTTTGGTCCACTTGGGGGCAGGGAACACAACATGACATACAGTCACTTTGTTAAATGTAAACTTGATTTTCATTCCTTTTTTTAGATCTGTTGTTAGTTGCTACCAACTCCAGAGGGAAATGTCTGGCTTGAGCTACTAAATATTCCAGTATGTTTAACCAGCTAGTTGCTAACTGTGTCTGTCTACAGTTGGTTCTGAGCAGGTAGTGTACAGTGGGTTTTTAGAGGTTTATCGCTGAAAACCATTGCATGCTGTGGCCTGAAACAACACTATGAGAGCGCTGAGCGTGAAGAAGATCGTCGTTACCGTCTTCTTCATGCTCAGCGCTCTCATAGTGTTTTTTTTCTTTCTTTTGCATAAACAGCAAAACAACGAGCTGAGACTCACTATTAAGTTCAGTGAAGCCGAGGGATGCTGCAGATTCTGATGATAATTCTCTGCAGGTTCTGCACTACTGTCAAGTTGTTTTCACACTGTTATAAATTTATTGATAATAGCTGCTTTGACAAATGATCATTGTGATGGGAGACAGTTGAGACCAAGTTGTTGTGAATACTGTCAGCAAATAAGGCAAAGCTGCACTGTTTTGTCCCTCTATGTGAAATTGGTGTGAATGTGATGCTTTTTGCAGTTTAAATAGGTAAAATGTGTGAATGTCTCTGATACTGCTTTAACTTTTAGTTGTAAGAGCATGACGTGCATTTATTTAATCATAAGTTTACCTCCCATGACTAGAAAAATCTAGATTTTAATGACCCTTTTAATTACAGACATATTATTTAGTCTACTCTGAGCAGGTAGTTAATTAGATTACAACATGCACAAAGTGGTAATGATTTGTGCAGTTTTTCTTAAATTGGAGTCTTGTGCTGCTATCTGCACAGCCGATTTCATACTCCAGTAAAATTTGACTGCCTACATTTCAGTTGTAAGTGTAATGGCTCATTAGTAGAGTTACCGCAGATTACACACAGCATTGTATATATACAGATATTTAATATTTGTGTCACAGTGGGTCAGGAGTTTCTTTTCCCAGGAGAGTGTGTACTGTCGTGTCCCCCTGATGGCTGCTGGATGCCGCCTCAGCACTATTTTGGAGGGCAGCGTTGCAGTCATGGAGCTCTGCTGTAATTGAGCCATTCAATTCCTGGGAGAGCACTAAGCTTGGCGTTAGAACAGATGTTTTTCATGTGACTCTGTCTATAGTTAAGACACAATCAATGTAAATAACAAGCAGCTGGGATGACGGGAGGGACAGGGTTTCTACTTCAGGAGGAAGGGGGACCTGCTAGGAAATATGTAGATGTTACAAGGATGATTATGAGCACATTTGTTTTCATTTGAACAATTATAATTTTGAATTTTCAAATACTCATGCCCTACTATGTGTTGCATCTACAAAACTGAAGTACTCCCGAGGGTAACAAACGCTCATGCGAAATGTTTTAATCTGTAGGACATCATGTAAACTCAGGCTGTTTGTGAATGAATCCTGATATTGATGGTTGGACCATAGAAATACAATATGCAAACAAAAAGTTGTGCTTTTGCAGTCAGGTATTTGCATACATTTGATGCACTGAAGGCGATTGAGGCATAAATATGTTTAAAAAATGGCTTAGATAACAATCATCTTATAATAAATGTATTATGTTTTGGAAATTATTACATTTGCACCAAAACCTCAGCAAAGAAATTTGAGAATTTAGACAAAAACATGTTTCTAGCCACAGTAAATAAACAGCCTCCACACACTCCACAAAACTGAAGCAACATATAATGGCAATATATTAATAAGGGGTATAAGGGGTTCTAGGTTTTAGTTCTTTTATCAAGTTGCTTTCTTTTTGTAGGTAGAATTGGCTGAAGGGTAAATAAATTTTGAACTTTTGACATCAGTATCAGACATCATTATGGTTGGGAAATATATCGATATATCGGATTGTCTTGTCTTTTGTTCTGTTTGTTATCGTGATGCGGCATGAGTGTTTTCTGGTTTTAACGGCTGCATTAGAGTAAAGTGATCTAATTTCCTGAACTTTCTCGCCCAGCCCTTGCATGCTTATGAGAATTTAAAATATCAAGATACAACATTATTTGAAGGTCATATCACCCAGCCCTACATTTGATAAAATTCATATAAAAATGTCAAACTAAATTGAAATTGATTGCCAGAGAGAACCGGAGAATGCAGCAGGGATAATCCACCCTCACATGTGTAAAATGATCCTTGATATTCGCTATTCATGGATAATCCCGGCATTGAGCAACACCAGACCCAGACACTTAACTTCTTCATTTAGGCATCAGTATTGCATCATGATGTACGCAGCTTACGATCTATAAACTCTCCAGACACAGTCTAGAATAGATAATCCATAATGTCAAAACTGTCTCGGTGAAAATGCAGTTTGTGTTGCTAATTAGACAGAGGTCTTGTTTGAATTGAAATGAGACTGGTCTGTTGCAAGGGTCAGTCCAGGACACAGGGTGGCCATATGGAAGCCTCCGATTTCAGGTCAACCTGTATTGGATGATATGGTAGCAGAACATGTAAAACACACACACACACACACACACACACACACACACACACACACACACACACACACACACACACACACTCTTGGGTCACCATGAGGCTGTATCCATGTTACCTTAATCCAGGCCTCCTACCTCTCTCCTCCTCCTCCACAGCAACCCCCATCCTAGTATCACTTACAAACATAATCAATACAAGCTCTCTGCTGTTATTGATCCAGCAACGGTGTATACACAGCTGCTGCACCCAGACTCTGGCCTCCTGCCTGGAATCAAGGACCCAGAAAAGGACACTTGATCACCCGCACCTGGTTCTCCTCAGCCATCTCCAAGATGTGCCGAGCACAGGGGGATCAAGGGTGAATACGGACATGAAAGGCTCCGACAATTAATCAGTGTTTGTTAGGAAATCTGTTTGTCGCAGATCAATGACTCGCTTTCACAATATAATGAAGTGTGCTCTTGAATTGTAACTCCAAGGCTTTGTAAAGACTGATGAGTAACTTTGAGTGCTGACCTTTTGATTAGCAATCAAAACATTCAGGATGGTTTGATTGCCTGCACCTTTTTTTGCCAGTGTCAACCACTGAAAGTGATATTTAAGCTAACTACCATGATGACGTATGCTCTGGAGATGCATGTATAAGGTGTGAAGCAACATAGGCACTATAGTGAGTTTTAACTTCTAACTAATCCACTTAATTTGGGTGGCACCAAAAACAAAAAACATCAAAATGTACATCTGTGTCCTCTGAGCCAAGAAAAATGCTGTTTCTGTGAAGAGAAATGAGAGCGCTATTCCAGCCAATTCCAGGAAATGCACTGATTAATAAGTATCAAGTCTTATTTTTTTATTTGTTTTTAACTGCTATGAACACTAAAGAAGATCACCTTCATCGTGATGAGAAAAAGTTAAATGTACTGGGATCCTGCCAGGATAACTAACTGGCTAGTTGACAGGGGCAGTTTGTCCAATAAATGAGCTGCTGATGAGGCTGTTGGGGTTTTGTGCACATGCCAAAGATATAAAATTATGTAGATGAGTTATAAGTGCAGTACTTCCATGAAGGGCCACCTACTCTGCCGGGAACCTTTTTTGTATTGTACAATTCAGTCCTTTAACCAACTCATTTTCCTGCAGTTAATGACATTATTGTGTTGCCTTGACTGGAGGCAGAATGCACCATTAGTTTATCTGACAGCAGTGGATGTGGCCCTAAACAATGTTAGCTAGATGGTCAATTCAGTTTCTCACAGTATTTGTACATTGAGCATCCTGTTATGAGTTCAATTTGAATTATAGCTCTACAAAGACACACATAAATGTCTTTGTTGAAATACTGTATATGACAACTTCTCTGTTTTGTACAGAACGTTTTGAATGGCAGTGTTAAAGATATATTATGTAACATTTTCTCACTAAAATCTGTAAAAGACTAGACCTTTGCAGTGTTTCCCATACATAGACTTGGGCGGGACACCCAGGTATATTTGGTGACCAGTTTTAAAGACATTTTAAGCCTTTTTAAAAAGTCTGTGCATGAACATTTCTGTTTGACTCATGTAGATAGATTTTCCTTATCAATGGTTGTTGTTTAACAATAAAGACAGCAACTCCTATAGTCCCACACTGGTCTTTTGTTTTGTTTTGACTGAGAGACCTCTAGCGGCAGAAATTACATACTGTGTGTGTAATTCTAACCATGTTATTTTTGTGCTACAATTTGCCCATATTTAGGCAGTGTGTATACAAACAAACTGCAAAAATGCTCCAAAGTAAACTTTTCTTATGAGGTTTGGTCTAAAGAAATCAAACTGCCGATGTGATTGCATCATCCTCTGTGATTGATGGTTGCCTGAAGGCTCTTGTATAGCTTGGTGAAAGGATTGAATATTGCCTGGAGGATCTGAAGGCAGCTCTGCCCATAATGACAGCAGGCTGTAACTGCACCCTGGGAATTCAATTATCTTTAATTTTACCTTTCCCACTTGGACGTATTACCCTCTGTCAGAGCCAATCAGTATAATCAGATCAAATCAAATATGATGTGTTTTCCTCTGATTGATTCATGCATGAATTGGGCAGGCTGCTTTGGCGTAATGAAATTGTTGCAATAACCTGCAAGAACTGTAAGTCCTCACTATTTCAGATGTGGTATTGACATTCATTTAATCAGAGGACCTGAGGTAATGCGATACTGTCAGAGCCTTGTGTTTTTGATTAATTAGAAATGATACAAGGATTAGTGAAAAATGATAATGTCTTGAAGGAGTTTGATGGTATTAACGGTGGCTGGATTCACATTTAATAGAATTGGTTTGAGTTGTCGCAGAGAAAAAGATACATCACTGACTCCCATCCACAGAGTGTAACCCCAGAGACTGGAGTTCAATCCCCGCATCAGCACTTTGCCTCTCTGTGTTCCCCCTTTCATCTCTCTCCACTTTGGTTTCTTTCTTAAGGGGGCAGTTCACCCCAAAATCAGAAATCCACATTTCCCCTCTTACCTGTAGTTCTATTTATCCATCAAATTGTTTTGTTTTGAGCTGCTGAGTTTATTTGAGAGATTGGCTGTAGAGGTGTCTGCCCTCTCTCGAATATAATTGAACCGGATGGCACTTGGCTAATGGTCTTTTAATCTTTCAAGAAATCATGACCCAGTTACTCAAGATAATCCAAAGACCCTGTTGTGAACAGTTTACGGAACGACACCCATCAACCGTAGCACCATGCAGAAAGACATGTGCATCTACTTATGGATAAGGCTCACGCTCATGACAATCCCAAATGAAAACATTACTGGTGTCCTCCTGAGCTGAGCTGTAATGTTAGCTAGCTTAGTCAACCAGCCTCTCATCCATGAGTAGATGCTTCCTTCTTCGATCTGAAGGACATGAGAAAGCTCCCAGATGAAACTGCTTACAGCAAAGTCTGTAGACTATCATGACTAACCAGATCATGATTTTTGTAAGATTCTGGAGAACTGTTGAGTTTTTCAAATGTATTTTTTTGCCGCTTTGAGCACCACAAGCTGAATGCCATCTAGTTCCATTATATTTGAGAGAGGGCAGACCTCTCTAAGGCTGATATCTCCAAGCAACTCCACAACTCCCAACAAAACAATCTAGATGGATAAATAGCACTACTGGTAAGAGGAAAACTGTGTTTTTGATTCTGGGGTGAACTGTCCGTTTAGATAAATTAAACCAGCAAAATGATCAAATGTATAAGTCTGAGAGAGACAATACCCCACTAAATAAACTTTTACCTTATTTTCAGAAGGACATTAGCGAAGATGCTTGTTGTGGGATTCCGTTGTTCGAAAAAGCTTGTTTAATGTCAGTAGCTGAAAAAATGTGTCAGACCTCTTTGGTTTTGTTTAGTTTTCAATAGCTCGTTACTTTCCTGCCTTGTTTTCATTTCACTACTCATTTGTGACCTGATGAAATCATGCCACAGTTTTTCACTGCAGTTGTTTGGGCATTTTGCTGTTTTCACTTACAATTATTCTGCATCTAAACATGCAGCCTCTTCATTTGTATCAGGGGCTCTGATAGAAAGAAGGTTATTTTTTAACTTAACTCAACCTTTGCTGCAACACAATGCAACGGGTTCTGATCATGCAATACATGCAAGGGCAAGTTCCAGCACTTTCTCATGTAAAAGTATTAATTTTACTGTGTACCTCTCAGTTACCCAAGAACTTCCTGTGATCTGTGAACTTCCCAGAGCTCTAAAATGTTGCATCATAGTATTAGAAAACAGGGTTTTGGCTTCAAAATGCATTTGTTAAACTGGATATAATGGTTCCAATTTCATCTGGCACCTGTAGCAACACACCCACACCAATGCATTTCCTGGACTTTTTTAACATAGTGCTGTTTTTCTCTAAACTGAGCCTTATTCCCAACAGTTGGTGCTAATGCAGTGCTGACTGTATTTGATTTTTACAGTGGTGTCATGTCAGGATTAAGCGTTTCACCTCGTCACGATGTTACTCGTGCAATGATCAGATTAAAGTGTCTAACACGACTCTTTCCTCCCCATTATGAACCACACATGCCACACATGACACACACACATCTGTGTTGTGGTGGTGGTTCCCATCACTTTTGAAGGCAGAGGTGCTTGTGTAAGCACTACAGCAGGGGTCACCCAACATGGGGCTCAAGGACGTTGCACTAATGTAATCTTAGCTGTTAATAGGACTCTGAGGGAGGGTATGATAGCCTAAGAGTGGGAAAGCACTGTAACCTGATACTGGG
The DNA here is from genome assembly GCF_040436345.1 of Pagrus major. Taxonomy (NCBI): domain Eukaryota; kingdom Metazoa; phylum Chordata; class Actinopteri; order Spariformes; family Sparidae; genus Pagrus; species Pagrus major. Next base: position 16,254,914 of record NC_133218.1, on the reverse strand, counting down.
TACTTACTGTATATACACCACAGGGCATACGTATACACACACACACACACGCACAGAAACGCATCCTTTTTCGTTTATCTGTACTATCGGTGCTTTGCAGTGCTGTTCTTTGAACAACCTCACAATTGTCTCATTACAAAACACTTAAGTGAAGCCAAATGGTTTAAGCCTTTAACCTTTCATTCTGATTTGACATTCAGAGGTTACAAGAGTGTGTGTGTGTATGTATGTGTGTTCATCTTAACAGTGATCACAGTCAGGAGGGATCGATAAGGAGCGGATGAAGGCTCCAATCAATACCCATCAGAGTTCCGCTGATCAAATATTTATCCTGGAAGAGAGAGGAGAATAGACTCCCTGTCTGTCTGCCTTCTCCTCTGTCTCTCCGCCTGTTGCTAATCATCTTTTCCTGGTTTGTCTGCATGAGCCTAGCTTATACGTCTTTGTAATAGGAGTCAACCTCTGGGCCTTCAGTGCCTGTTGACACAGAGATACTTCATCAGGAAAAAGGGTTTTGAACTTAAAGACTGTAACTCTTAGTGTTGAGTTGGGGTGGGGCAGCAGTGACTTGGCCATGTTTTTGTGTCACTGGGCACAAGATGACAGAAGTTGAAAATAGTTAATATTTTGAGAAGATGCTTCCTTGATTGCCTGCCATACCACAGCAGGAAACCAATGAGTGACAGGAGATCCTGGAAAAACAATCCGTTCTCCTGTCTTCTTTTTCATTGTGGTCGCCCACAACTCCTGTCTCTCTCTTTCCCTACGCCTCTTTCTCTTCCATTCTGTCTTAAAGGGGATATAGATGTGCTTAGGAATTCAATTAGTCTGAAAGTGGAAAGTGTCTTTCAGAAGTGCAGATCAGGAGATTTGTGCCTGTTGAATAGATCCAAGGTTTCTGAACATTTTTTGGACTTTTAGGTCGGCAGTCCTCGGCTCTCTGGGCTCTTCAACCCAGGGGATTTAGAAGGCTCACCTAGGTCAGCTGGTCTGTATGCGTTATGAAATGACAATTGTGCATCTTAAAGTTTAAATTCAGATTTTATGTACTTGGGGAGGATCTTAATCTTCCTGGGTGGGCTGCCTAAATAAAGATCATGTATTGGAAGCACTGACATTTGTGTTGACACTAGTTTGGCTGTTTTCAAAGGAGAGATGAGAGAAGTGTGAGTCAAGTTCTTGACAGTGGTCTGGATAGATATGAGCTGATAGTCATACTCTCCGCTCATCTTGGAAGGACTGCAGAAATCTTTTGTAATTTGGGTGAACAGAACCTTTATCTAACAAATCAAAGGACTTTATCACGTCGATGTTAAAATACTGTAAATTAAATTATTTTCATAAATCAGTTCTGCTCGTTGACTTGCAGTGTATGTCAAAATGTATATTAAAGAGAAAAGTTAACCTTTGCAAATTTTCTGGTGGTTTTATGGTATTACCCATCCCTTGTGTCGACTTGTGTGTTACTTTTTTTAATTAATTTTTTTATTTTGCACAGTAAAACAACACAGCAGAAATACAACAAAAGAAATGAGGCATTTTGTGCAAGTGAGATTTATAAAAGCAACCAAAAAGACAACCATAGGATAAAGAGCAAGCATATCTTTGTATTCCTTTCTCTTTATTCTGATGACAAGGTACCTGCTTTAAAAGAAAACTTGTCCACATTGTCAAATATAGATCTGAGGAGCATATCTTCACCTTCAGTTTAATTAATTCGTATTAACTTCCCTGTGTAAAGCTTCACTGCTCAGTTGTTCATCCATCTACAGCACTCTTTTGTCAGGCGGAGATCAACACTTTAGCAGCTCCTCCTCAAACACGATTCATCCAGAAAGCACATGATAACAGCATGTAAAAACATGTTAATTTATTGGCTGTTGGGAGCATTGTCTCCCCATCTCCCGTGTCTCCCTCGCTGGGGGAAAAAGGATTACTCCTAAATCTGGATGGATGGAAATGTTGGGCGAGGTGATTACAGGGCTGCTCTGCTATCCTGATTGTGTTAATAGGTGTGTATTTATTCATGTTTTTCTGCCCACTCCATCTCCAGCCATCTCCAGCAGGTTTAATGCTGCTTGGTTGTCAGGTTCAGGGGGTTAATTCAGTGCTCATGTTTTCTCTCCCATTGAGCTTCTCCTTCCAGCTGTTTCAGCTATTGGCAGGCGGCTCTTAACACTCTTACATCAGCCCTCCCGAGCTCGCTGAACTGTGGAGCTGGCAAAAGTGAGTGGCGAGGGGAGGAGGTGCTGCAGGAGAGCAGGAGGTGGTGCCAGTTGGCTGAAGCAGCGAGAAAGTGAGGGTTTTCGCTAAAGAGACCCCCTGTAGCTGCAGTGATAACACAATGATAGTGTGTGACTCGGAGGCAGAGGGGCTGTGTACCTTGATGCGGTGTTGAGCATGAGATAAGACGCACATGAAAGCAGCATGTTGGAGATGTGTGTGTGTGTTTGAAGTGGTCGAGTAGTGTGACAGCAGCAGTGCGGAACATACAGACTTGAATTGTGTACAAAAGCGGCTGGGGAGTGTGTGTGTGTGCGTTTGTGTGTGTGCTGTACAAGCATTCCACAGAACAAGCAGCTCCACTTATTTAACTTAAATACTCTACCTTTCCTTCATTGCGCTTTCTTCATCAACCCGCCCTCTCTTACTAGAAGCTAATGAATTGCCTCGATCTTAATGAAGCTGATATTAAAAATACATAAGACCTTAAGTTAAGAACCAAAATAATAATTGCTGAGCTGGTATTATTTACTGATATTGACTTATTGCATCTTTATTGGAGTGTATGTCAGCAGATATAGGAAAACACTGCAGTACATCAATGTTTCAGAAGCTGTTTTAATATATACTGTATATATTAAACATAAAATAATGATCAATTATGTATATAATATACACATTTGATCATTATTTTATGTTTAAGTTTTGAAGTTGAATATAGATTTTTTAGTGCAACCGATACGTTGTCAGGTTTCAGCACAGCTTGATGACGAACTGATCATTTGAATCAGGTGTGTTGGAGTGGGGAAACACCTGAAATATGCAGGACATAGAGCCCCCAGAACCAGGATTGAAAAAACACTGGTCTAAAATGACATCATTGCACTGAAACCGTAAATTCAATTGGAAATTTAATAATTGCAAATTACCCCATCCATTAATAGTAATTATAATTATAATTTACTACATTAAAAGTTTTTATATCAGCCCTTATCGGACTGTTTACCTGTAAGGTCTTCTACCAAATAATTACCACATTAGAGAAGCCCTGTCAATTTATTTATATAATGTAATCTTAAAAATGGATATCAGTCAGCTGTTATTTCAAGTATAGATACTGTATCATTTCACTTAAATGCATCAGTGGGTGCGAAAAAAAGCAGTATGAAACATTTTGTGGCTCTGGTGGAAGCTGTATGTAATCTGATAAATTGTCTCCAGTGATGTCACTCAATGGCTAATATGCATTGTGGATAATGTAGGCACTAGGTTTTGTAAAGTTTAAAAACAAAATATAACCTCAGGCGGCTATTTGGCTGGTTCAAGCTGTTTACACTTACCAGGCTTTGAGGTGCAAACATTTGGTACTTTTGGCGCCCCCTATGGTCGGGGCTCAAAATTCTTTGATAGACCTAGTCCCAACCTCAACCTGAACAAAAAGATCAAAAGTTTGTGCTGATTTTATGACAGTGTAATCAATTTATTTTTTATGAGGTCATAGACCACGCCCCCTTGCACCAATCAATATGTGACTGCATATAAAGGCAGTACCATATTGGGCATATCGGGCTTGAACCCTAATGATCAAAATCAATACAACAGAACGAGAGATATCACCCTTTTTATTCCATGCATTTTTTTTCCTTTTCAAAACCTGCTTCCTGCATTACCCACAATGCAACTTATCACCTGAGTGACATCACTGGAGACAGTTAATTAGATTGAATGCAGCTTCCTCTGGAGCCACAAAAAGCTTTATAGTACTTTATTCATATATGCAGTAGTACTCCCCAAGACCTGTAAACACACTTGCATGTGTAAAATTGGTGGCGTAACCCTTTATTTTGAGTCTTTTTTGTTGTGATCTAATACAGTTTTGTCTCGGCGATGTAATGGATGATGTGGTAGATTCCTCTCTGTGTCAGTATTCAGTTTCACACATTGCCTATCTTTACTCTTCTGCCCTCCTGTACCTGCTCTTTTCACTGCATCATCCTCTTTGCATCAGAGGTTTTAACTGCAGCGCTGTGAATCCTGCTGGTAACTCCTGTAAAATCCTCCCATCTGTCTGATTCCCTCTGTAAATCTCTCAGTTTGAAGTGGAGGGTTTCACAAATCACAGAGAGGTTTAGCGGTTGTTTATAATAGTGTGTTTCCAGGTGACAGAGGTTGAGGGTAGGCTCTAAAGCCGGGATAGTCTCTAAAGTTCAAAAATGCTTTGTTTGTGATTGTAATCTTGAACAATTTTTGGAATCTTTTTGAATTCTAGCTGGCACGATGCAACAATGATATCACAGGAAACGATTTAGGATGTGAAACCCCCCCCAGAAAACGCCAAACCATGCTAAGTGTGGCTTATTTATAGCTTTAGAAATGAAAAACTCACCTTTTTAATGGATTTTTTTCCAAGGCCAGATTCTTCCCCCCCTTTCTATTACATTAGTCTCTGTGTAGGGGTAATTTCTTTATCGTCACAGCCAATAAATGACATTTCTAGCTGTGAAGGTGCAGATCCTTTGTAATTCTGTCAGTAAGGCTAAACCTATTTCCCACACAGCATGTGTGCTGTATTCAACCACAATAGGAAAGTACATTTGTTTCCATCGTAGCTGCAGTTACATGAAGGAGTTTGATGGAGAATCAACTGAGTTTCTTTTTATTTGGAGCGCTTCATCAAGGTCAGCTCGGGCTCCGCAGCACCTGCCAAAATTTGACGACTTTGCCTCATCCAGAATGCAAATGAGGCAGCTTGGGTGTTCGCATATCTTAATTTAGACTACAGTAAGCAGTTTTTACTAAAGGTTAACTTAGATTTGGAAGCCCAGACTGCAGGCAGGCAGCTGAGTTTCAACTCTTTTGGCGTGATGCAGTATTCACAGGAGAGGACGGGGGGAATGTGTGCTCTCTGTTTGTGCACATTTGTATATTTGTGTGCATGCAGACGTGTGTCTACGTGTGTGCATGTGTATATGAATGGGTGGTGCGACGAAAGAAAAAGCTCATTTATCACAACATGCTCTGGAACCTTCCAGGGGTCAGCCCGCTGTCCAAGTCTTCTCTAATGAAGAACACAGCTGAGCCAATCAGAGCTCACTCCCAATGAGACGGCCCCAACTGCCAGCCAATCAAACACGTGAGGTTCAGCGGAGCGACGGGCAGAATTGATGAGAGGAGTAAGTCCTAGTGAACGATCACCATAAGCTGCCTGAGATAACACTACGGCGGAGCCGAGAAACACTCAGCTCCATGGAAATGCAATAAAGGCTGAACCATATCTCACTGTTGGGCGATGGGGGATAACGGGTCTATAGTGGAGTATGGAAAATAGCACATTGAAATGCAGTGTGAAATACAGCACCGTCGGAGCTATACATGTAGAGCAATGGAAATGGGATGATGTGTGAAAGCAATTGGTCTGCAATATTACCTTTTGGTACATACTCTTCTCTAACAGGATAAAGAATGAGCAGCTGAGGTGATTTGTTAATTCATCGTTGTGGAGGTGTTGCACTGAGGGCCTCTGCTGCTCCTGTGAGCAGAATACAGATTACAGTTTGGCTTCATAGTTCACTCTGAGGGCACATTGACACTCAGCATTTTTGTTTGTCTGTTTTTAGGAGTTTAATCTCCTGCACCGGCACTTTGTTCAGTTTGCAAGCACTTATCTGAAGGATGGACCTTAAAACTCTCAGGTTGAATCATGATTGCAAAAGATGAGCAACTGTGTGAAAACGGTCTACTTCTTTAATTAAAACGACAAAGGTACAAGTCTGTGTAAAGGAGAGATGTCAACTAGAACTCCTTAGAGCCTTTTTGGTGAGAAACGTTCAGTCACTAAGTTTAAAATTCTGTGTGTGCAACTCCTACAAGCTAAAGATTATGCTTTGTAGAAACGAGATAAAGAATTCAGCAGTCTAAATTTGTTACAGATTTGTTTCTGATGCTCTTCTGTAGATTTCTTCCAGCTTTTTTATGTTTCCTTCTCTAATAAGGATATATGGTCCAATGACAGATAGCGTTTTATGTTGTAGAGATTTCAAAGCTCAAACCTGAGATTTTTTTGGATATATAGAAACACTTTGACTTGAAACAGCATAAAAACACAAAGATTTATGGGTATGAGGAGGATGATCTTGACATCTGACAGCCAGGAGTTCTTCATGCTCTGAAAGCAGAGCGTAACAAAATTAAGATACATGCACCCTCCTTAAATTACAAAGGCTGTCTTCACATTAAAGCATTTTCTCAGGCGTGCTTTGACATGATTAATGATTGTTGGTTTGTGAGCCCTGACCGATGATTATTGGACCGTTGCATCTCTTATCTTATCAACCTGCCAAGATGCTGCTAGTCTGGATAAAGGTGTCGGTCACAGGAAAAAACTTCTCAAGGAAAGTCAAGGACTTCTCAAGGTGTGTTGACTTGTGTAAAAGTGTGTCAAGAGAGCAAACTCCAGCAGCTGCTTTCCTCACAGAAACATGGCCTCATTTTAGGGCTTTCATGATGAAGGGTTTACAGGCATTACAGATGAGACCTGGAAGACCGGTCTCTGTGGTCCATTTGTTTTATTTTGGGTAGTCCTGGTTTTATGCTCCATAATGATTTGTCTTATTGAAGAAATCAGGTGAATGCTATTCATTATCTAGACCAAAAGCATGTAATGATGGAAGTGCTGAAGCAGCAGACTGGACTAGTTTGCTAAATGGGGATCCTGTCCATACAGTCACATCGCTTTATGGTCTCTTTGACATAGAGACATTTGTTATATAATTCCTTTCTTGGAGTTTGTTGTTTGTTTACATCAGAGACAAATGGTCAAATGTGCCTCGCCTGTGTTGTTACATTAGGAGCTTTTCACAGCTTCAGTTTTGTAATGCATGTGTGAGATACTTGAAGAGAGAAAAACGGCCATCGATATCGACTGGAGTGCAGAGGCGCTGTCGCCTGCTGATGATGTATGAGGTGAGGAGAAGCATTCATCAACGAGCAGGAAGATTACTCCTCCATCCCGAGACACCTCTCTCTCTCTTTCTCTGCCTCTGTGAGGATCCATCACCCTCTCTCCATCCTCTCCTCCTCCACCCATCACAGTGCTTCCTCTCAGACACTTTTCACTTGGCTCTCTCTCTGGATGTTTATTGATCCCTTTATTTTTATTTTCCTCCCCCTTGATCAGAGGTTATTGACTCTCTGTAAATTCCCATACCAGCAAATCCGTATTTATTCAGCTTGTGTCACAGATTCCAACATTACTGAATGATTATGTGCATCAAAAACATATCTTACAGGATTTAAAGTGAAGGGACTGCAAGCAGCGCAGAATGTGTTTGTATGTTTCGTATCTGATTGCAGGCTGTTGGTGGAAGTTAAGGGAGGATGCACGCAGTAGGCTGATGAATCTTTTTGTCTCAGTCAGCACAATCAGACCTTTTGTAAACACTGTCACTACTGTGAGGTAAAGGTACTAGGAAGCTAGGAAACAAGAACTTAAATTAACTTAAAAGACCTAACAAATAATGTGGTATATTAAAGGTCTTACATTGAACCTGTAATCATAACAAAGTGGAGAGATCACTTAAGACATAAATGTTGTGATGTGAAATAACCTGGAATGCTGCTGAAATTATTATTTGATTAATTCAGTTGTCAATTTACAGAAAACATATCGGCAGCAGTAAAATAATATTTGTTTATGAAATAAAATACCAAATATCTGAAGGTTTGAGCTTCTCCAGTGTGAGAACTTGCAGCTTTTTGCTCGTGGGCATTTTTCATTATTAATCAACTAGTGGAAAAAATAGATTCAATAGAATAATCAGTTAAGAGTAATTTTATTAGTTGCAGCTCTAGTCTGCAATAAGTAACGTTATATAAATAAGCTGTATGTTGTGAAACAAGGACATTTATGTAGTAGATTGAGCATTCTAGGTTTAATTAATGTAAATCTTAGTATTTTATATAGTATTTATACTTACTTAATATGTGCTGCATCTTCAATGAGACCACACAAATCTTAGTTGTCTACAATCCAGCTCTTATTTTTTGTGATGGATGCAAAATCAATTGAACAACTGTAGAATGTGTTTGTACATAATCTGGCCATAATGTTCCTAATGGCAAGAAACAGCAGCATCAAGACCAGTAAGTCAGACAAGCAATTAACACAGCTTCCATTCTTTAATCATGATCCATCAGAGTTAGACTGAATAAAGAAGAAGGTTTGCAATCCAAGCTAAGGCAGCTTGTAGTAAAATGCAGAATACTCTTGTGGACCAGTTTTGGTTGTTATTTCCTCATCTTGTCTTTTATCTTTGTATTTGTTTCTTTTGGCAAAATCCTTCCCAGGACTCCCATGTGATGAATGTATACTACCCTGTCAAGAGTGAGATGTATGTTGTTAGCACACATACATGCTCTGTAAGCGCACACTTCACTTATAAATTTACCACATCAGCATTTCTGTCATCTGGTCTCCTGAGGGTAAAAGTCAGTAGACTTGCTGGTCATCAACCCCTAATCCTAGTCTCCCTTTAAAGGACTGCATCACCATTTTAACTGCATTTCCTTTTATCTTTTCAGAGCATGACAAGCCTGCAGGCTTCTCCATTACACTTGTCATTAATGGTGGGAATCATTGCTTTTTGGGCGGCTCTGCTCGCCACAATTCCTACGCTTAGTGATGCAATCAAAGGCCAAGCAGTAGCAAGAAAACCTCAGTTCAACCCCAAGACCTTGAATCTTTTTCTCAGTCAGACAACACTGCGAGACTTTGAAACCAGTAAAGATAAAGTTAGAATTTTAAACCAGGGAAGCAGAAGTTAGACTTTGAAACCAATGTTTTGTTGCTACTGCTCACCCCATGACTACATTGATAACCTTTACCATAGAGGCTTCTGTCATGTGAAGAGTTTTGTCGAGTATATTGCCAGTGAAGTGGAGTGGAGTGTAGGTAGATAGATTGAAAATCGGTGAAATGGTCCTTGAAATTCAAGTCATTTCAGACTCTGACTGACTGGAAGCCTCTCACTCCCTCTTGCTGTTCGTCTGCTGTCATTACCACTGCTAACATCTCTCTCTTTCTCTGCATTATTAATACAGCAAGTGAATGCATTTTGTGTAATTGAGAAGTCCCAAACTGAAGTAGAGGTAGATGAGAGGTAGTGAAGGACCGATAATGTAAATTACAGCACTTCAAAATAACTCGTGAACTACATTCAGCATTAGAGACTGGTCATGTCTGAGTGTTCAAGTGTCTCTGTGGGCAAGATTTCCCTGTGGAAGTGTCTCATACAAGAGCAGTATAAGCAGTGCCTTGAGGCCCGAACACTTATATAACAGTTCTCTTTCATGCAGACAAATACTTGTTCAACTCGTTGAACTTTAGTGACATGCCTTTTGCAGTGATGATGCCATTCAGTCTTTTTCACCAGTGTACTGTATTTTGGTTTTGTGCTTTTATACTTAAAAAAACATTAATTCATTGTCACCAGACAAATAATCCAAATGACTTTGGCGATGCTCTAATTTTTCATTGAGTGCCGGTATACTGTACAGTCACCTTTCCTTTGGTGCTAGTCATCAGGCCTGGCTACTAGTGGTAAACATCTCAGAGTAACAACTATGTTTATATACTCCACCTAACAATTTTGAGTTTGAGGGTGTAAATGACTATACAGCCTCACAAGATCATTAGCCTCCCTGTAAATGTTATGTTTTGGTTGCTGCCGCCATACTTGTCCAGTTTGTCTACCTCACACAGCAAGCACACAGCAAGAATTTTATTGGTATCTGAATCCCCTAAGTGATAAAACATCAGTTATCTCTTTTATCGTGTGATACTCTCAACCATCCTTCAAAATGATTTACACTATTAGGGTTCACAGTGAGATGAAGGTTGTGGATTTTTTTTTAAAGTAGTCAATAGATAATGAGTTTCAGGTCAGGCTGCTGATGGTGAGATAGGAACTTCTTTCATTAGACTAATAGTCTTTCTTCGTACAAACTCGCAGCTCTCTGCAGGCTGTACAAACACCTGTTTAGAGGCTCTTTTTAATCCGTGGCTTCCAGCAATTCTATTGTCTTTTATTTTCCCTCATTTCCCTTCTCAAAACAAACACAACGGGTACAAGCTGTGTTGGCTCCAGGATGGCATATTTGCCAAGTTCGCTTTGGCATCAAAATGTTTAGGGAAACACAATTCTGTTCGGGAAGGTGTACAACAACAAAACTGCGCAACAACAGAAAAGTCTTATCTCTGTCTATGGATGTGTTTCACCGAGAGAATACAAAGCAGAGACACAAATGAGTAGACTTGAGTGATTCTTTCGTAAATATGAGCCAAGGTCCAAGGTTTTCCAGTAAGTTTGATCAGGACTGGTGGGTTGAGAGTCTAATGGTTTCTCCTCCAATCAAATGCAAAAGGAGCTAATTTCACCTTCAGCCAGTGACAAGGAGCTTATCAGTGAAATCAGCTGGTATAGATTGTGGTTGGAGAGCAAACCTCTCCAGCACTGCTGCCAAGTAATTACTCTCCCTGAGACACACAGTCAGATAGACTGTCTCCATTTATGTAGCTTATATACACACATACACACAATATAACCTATATGAGAACATGGTGTGTATATATATTTTTTATCCATGGATTTATAATTCTCTTTTTAGCGATTTGTCTCAGTCTGACCATGTAAAACCAGCTTATTTGAATATTAATGAGCATTTTGAAATGCCATATGTCCACTGAACCGCCTGCAAGACCTCTCTAAAGATAAATGAATAAATGGATATGTAAATAAGTGGAGGTGAGGTAAATAGAGTCTGGGAAGGAAGAGGCATGAGCTGTGCCTGTTCTAAATTGATTTCCGCTTCCCTGCACTTTAACTCATTTACTCAGCTCAGGGAATACCTTATGAACCCTTGGAAATCTTTGCTCACGTGTCTGTGTATGTGTTTGTCTTTTGAATGTTGAAAATTCAGTGTCGCTATAAGCCTTGAATTTGTGATCGGGAAGTCCGGCCCCTTAGCACTTTGCTTTATTTTTATTTTCCCTTCATTTTAACTCTTGGATAGTGGTACTATTTGGTGGACTGAACGGAGCACGCCAGACTGGGCTGATGCAGTAGTGATGTAGCAAAATCACTGTGCAAATATAACTTTGAGGGCTCCATGACTTGCTAAAAATTAATATGAATGAGTGGATATTGCACTTGTCCATGTTTTGTGATTTTGCTAGTATTTTGATTAATTGTGCAGCCTTAATTACTTAATTCAAGGAGTAAATCTTTCAGAGGCATTTCCTGCAGCATTTTTGATGATGCATCTTTTTTTCTGGTTCACTTAAGGACTGCCTGCTTTCACTTTTTTCTTCATATACCATACATCTGAACAGTTTTATGGCACTGCTAAAATGTGAAATAAAGCAATTTTGCCTTTATGCATCACTTGAATGCTTCACCTGAAGCCAGTAATGCGTTGAACACTGAAAGCAACTAGTGCATTTTACCCTAAATTGTTTTTTGTTCTTTTTTTACTGGTGGAGTCGGTGATTAATGAAAGTAGTAATTCAATGTGTCCTACTTACAGAACATTAGGGAGACCTTTCTACATGACAGACCCATTTCAGATTACTTTCTTTAACCCATCTCCCATCTTTTACATCCATCTCCTCTTTGATTTCCCTCGTTTCCATGCCATTTTACGAACGAAGATACCTCAGCAGATGAAATCAATAAAGCATCATGACTTTCATCTTGAATCCCAGCTGCTCAGGAGGTTTTATGTGAGAACAGGTGGTCCTGATATTGTCTTGACAGTCTGCATACTTGACGCAGATGCGTGCCGTGAAGCCTCTGTTGTCTTTCCTTGCAATTTGATTTAAAAACTGAGACACAAGGGAGTGGTATCCAGAAAAAGTCCTGTACAGCAGTTACGTTCTTGTTTTTTTCCACCTCTGCCAAGAAGGTTTTGTTTCCATCCCTGTTAATGAATTTTACTTATCAGCAGGTTATCTCGAAACCTTAATGGATCCATGATAGATGAGACTTGCCAAAGAACATTAGATTAAGTTTTGTAAATCAGGAAGTGGGATTTTTACCAGATGAAAAAGAATTTGGTATTGCAGTAAAACTAAAAGAAAAAGTTAATTCATTTTTTAAAGGCTAAGGAATCAGTTTGTATGCAGGATTAACAGAAAGTTGAAGAACTGTTCAGACAAACATTCATGCTCTCTGAGTTTCTTCTAGTTTCCTTCTGTTGTTTTCTTTCTTCTCACACATTTCTTTCTTCTCATTGAGAATATTCTTTCCTTGTGTCCCATTGTGGGCAGGCAGATGTTACTGAGGACCGCTTACTGTGTTGCCTTCTGGTAATTGGGGGTTAGGGGATGTTTGTGTGATTTGAAGAAGTAGCATTCAGCAGCGGGTGTTGTTAAGGTATAACACCATGCAGCTGACTGACAAGGTGTGTGCTTTTGATGTTTGTAGTAGCATTCTCTGCTCTCCCCGTCTCTCCTTTTCTGTTCATTTGCTCTGGCTGTTCGCTGTGAGCCTGTTATAGAGTGAATAAATGCTAATGAATGGAAATGCTCCGGTGTGTGTGTGTGTGTGTGTGTGTGTGTGTGTGTGTGTGTGTGTGTGTGTGTGTGTGTGTGTGTGTGTGTGTGTGTGTGTGTGTGTGTGTGTGTGTGTGTGTGTGTGTGTGTGTGTGCTGCAGTGCTGAGAGAGATGGCAGATATCTGGCTGTTAATAAATCAGCACAGAGCGTGCGTGTGCGTCTCCTGTGTTTTCAATTCTTTCTACTTGTTTTTGTATCTGTTCTGCATGAATGGAAGCTACCAGCAAATACAAAACTTAATGTCTGACTTTGATTAAATTTCTCAAACATGAACTTCATGTGTATACACTCTTACAAGTAAAACCTGTATACATATGTAAATCATCACAGCCAGATTACTGTTGTAGCCTCTCTACGGTAAAAAAAGAGCATTACTTAAAATCTACAGCATTTTTCAGTCTAAAATGAGCAGCTTCGATATCCGCAAGGAGCCTTCCTGTTAAGGTATTTTGCATACTGCCAACTGGGAGGAGACCCTTGGGCAAAATGAGAACATACATCTGGTCTGCGAACACCTCCGGATCCTCGAGGATGTGGCTAGGGAGAGAAGGATGTCAGGGTTTACTTTGCTTTGCCAACTGCCACTGACACCCAGATAAGTGGTAAAAATTGATACATGGATGGATGAGATTCACATCAGTGTACAGTTTGACTAATTCAGTTAAGCTGAGATCTACTGGAATGGTAAAATAGTCTCATTTATTTGTCTTGCTTGGGAAAACACAGCAATGCCAATTTTGCCCATGTTGACCATTAAAAAATGCAAATCATAAAGGAGAGTTTTTTTCTCGAAACAGTAAGAATCAGACTCCGGGAGTCAGCACCTGGTAATGTGTCATCGTATCAGAACTATCAGAAACTTGCAGTTTCCACCAGAATGTTTTTGAATGCGAGTAAAAAGAGACTGATATGTCAGTATTGTATGTGAGATGACACCTTGTTTTGCGGCTTGTCTTTAATAATGCGTTTACATTTGCATTCTTCAGGATACATCCTGCAGCCTTGATATTTTTAATATTTCACTAAATGTCGTGAATCATCTAGGTCACTGGTGTGGTCAGCTGCAGGGTTTTGTACCTGAGCAGCAACAGTGTTTATATTCAGCTCATGGTATTATGCGTGTATATTCATATAGATAGGTCTTGCTCATCCTTGTCCATCCATCATGTCGCTGTTGAAAATATATCCACCTTAACCTACCTCTCTCCATGGTTTCCCTCTCTTCCACCATCTTGCCATTCTCTTCCCCTTTTGCTCATTTTCCCTGCTTCATCTTATTGTTTTATTTTCCCCCTCATTCGTTGCGCCGTCATCTATCTTTCGCCGGAGGCCATTCATGTTTCTGAAGGGGTTCCCTCTCCCATTGATTTCCTGCGAGCCCCTCGCTGAGAGAGAGACACTCGAGGCCCCTCACCCCACTGCGCTGATTTACTCGGGCTGTAATAGCATAATGTTTTTGAGACACACACCCCCTTCATACTCACACACACGAACACACCCCTCCCAGTTGTGTTGGCTCATGTCGTGGGCTCCTCGCGGCGTGCTGGCAGGAGAGGAGCAGGACACCTGGCTGAGGTATTAACATTGTTCTGAACCAGCCGTGCTCCGGCTCCACTGAGACACAGCATGGGGCTTCAAATGTGAACACACACGCATGCTGAGATTTTTTGCTCTGTTTGGGAGGACATTTCACATTTATTCCCTTAAGATGTCTCCACACATGCAGCTACAAATAAAAAAGAAGCAGCATGTTTTAGATTGAAATTTGCACGACAAGGATACTATTAGCATCAGAGGTGCGAAATGACAACAAGTGGCACGTTTATGCCTACCCTTTACATCCATTCCACAGTGTACTATTTACTCATGGTTTAAACATTATAATTTAACAACAGGTCATATTATTATAAAGATTAAAGATTATTTTATAAGACTTATAATAAGACTTCTTTTTCTAAAGATGCTCTACATGTTTGGGGATGCTGTAGATCGCAACAGCCCCAACAAATCCCTTAAATTTCCTCCCAGCTCACCTTTGATATTTTGAACCTCATTTGTGAGCTGTTTTGGGATTTAGGGACACTATTTGGCACCAAATAGGCTTGATGAATAGGCTTTTTAGTGTTATGGTTAATCCCAACACATCCTCATAACTAAAAGACTGAATAGGTCTATTGCTGATGAGCACGTCGGCACCTTGCATGGCAACCTCTGCCATCAGTGTATGAATGTGTGTGTGAATGGGTGAATGTGACAAGTGTTGTGTAATGCTTTGAGTGCTCAGTAGACTGGAAAAGCTCTAGAAATGCAAATCCATTTTCAGCAACATATATCACCTGTCCCAAAACAACAACACCACTGTAGCATTACATTACATTACATATGGTCACAGTTTGGTTAGGTTTAGGCATAAAAACTACTTGGTTAGGCTTCGAAAAACATTGAGGTTTCTGTTAAAATAACTACATTACCTCTGTAACTTCCGTTACAACATAGGTTTAGTAATGTACATGACGTAACATCACTATGTTAGTAAGTTAGAGGCGCACAGTTGACTTTTGGCTTCACAACCCTGCTGAGTGTGTGTCAGATGTAGTTTGGCTTTGGTGAACATGCTGTTATGTATGATAATTTAATTTAATGTTCCAGATATTTAAACAACGTTCTTATTGTTGAGCAATCTTTGTGGAGTGGCATTAAGCAGATCTCATTCATGCTTTCACCCTCTGATGAAATTTTTGAGCGAGCACTTTTAAATCTGTGCAAACTTTCCTCTATTCTGAAGTGGTGTGTTTGCCTCTGAAGTGGCTCTGTGTCTGTGCAGAGGAGGAAGGGAGGCCACACTGGACCAGACCTCATCTGAGAGGAGTCCTTCACCGGCCTTCATTCATCCTCAGCAGAAGACCTGCATAAAGTGGAGGACCTGCGTCTCCTGCCTGCAGAGAAGCGCTGGGCTTTGTTCTGAAAATACACCAGAGAGCTCTAAAAATGAAACAGTCACACTCCTGAATACACAATGGACTCGCTGTGTAAACTCTAGGCACACATTTCCCCATTCTACCTCACTTCTTTTCCTCTCCTTTCTTTTTTTCTCATCTCTTTGTCGTCTTTCCTCCCCCCCTGGGTTATTGTGAAGACCCAGACGCTGCAACCTCTGCAGAATATCAACACACTCTTAATGCCATCTCACCCAAATTCTCCAGAGAGCTGGTGTAAGGAGAAGAATGTGGAAGGGAGATGAAGCTGAAGGCAGATCCAGACGCTGATAGTGTTGGTTAGACACTAAAAAGAATCAGTATGCATGAGTGTACGTGCAGAGCATTTTGACCATTGTATCTTGAAATCGTATTTTATTTTTCATCTCTCATTTTGCATTCTTTTATTGCTCTTAACAGTTTTCCACTGCTCGTGTTGTTTTTGGAAGATTCAGAGAATTCAGCTAGATGTACAGATTAGTGACAAAGAGGAATTTAACCTGATTTTTGGGAAGTCATGGACTATTATATATTTACAATTCAATAGAATATACTATGTCCTGTGTCTGTCAAAAATCACAGTTTCTCCCCAACATTCGTACCTTTTTACCATTTTGCAGTTATAATTTAAGTGATTCCGTAGAGGCTCAATGTGCTCCATCATATTTTAGGTGAGAGGCTCTGAGCTGATTAGCGATGAGAGATGCTCTTCACCTTCAACTGTTACCTTGTACATGCAGCAACATCCTCATTAGGCAGAATATTTCGAGTATTTTCTTTTCCTCTCAGGTTACTTAGAAGCCTCCATAAATGTCTGAGTGAAAAAAAAGGGCTCCTGTTACGTTGTTTTGAATCTTTTGATTTGTATTTTTAACTCACAGGTAATGATGGGTCAGTATAATATTTTCTTCTAAGGAGACACTAGAATTGAACATCAGTCAAAGCCAAGGCAGTAAGGGACAGTGCTCATATTTAAATCTTTAGGTATTGTCATTTTAGTATTTTTTTGGTTAAGATACACAACCCAATTGCAAAAATAAATGTTAGCTAAGTACGTGTCTACAAACCACACATAAGTTCAAGCTTTACGTTTCTTTATGTTACAACTTTACATTTGTTTAGGTTGAATTTCTTTTTTGTCAGAAACGCTGAGGCACAGAAACACGTTTTTCACGGTTAGGAAAGCATCATGGTTTTGGCTTAAAGTGTGTGTTTTGTCGCCACAAACATGGCTGGAAATGTCCTTCCTTAAAAACACCCAACAAACACTCCTTAAATATATCCAGTGCTGTCACGCTTACAACACTGTTATAAAGCCTTGGTCCCTTGTCAAAAATATCCAGTAGTTTCACACTGACAAAAAGTGTTCCTGAGTCCATGTAGTAATATCTTTTATAAAATCACGGTTTACAAAATGAACCTTGGCCCATCCTTGCCTGTGAACGCCTGAGCCTTTTTTGAGGATGCTCCAGTTTACCTGTGGATTGTTCCAAACAGACGTTTTTTCCACAACTTCCCAGTCTTTTGTTGCTCCTGTCCCAACTTGTTAAGAAAATTAATATATTGTCTTTGTACTGTTTACAATTGAGTATATGTCAAAGGGATTTGCAAATCATCACATTCTTTTTTATTTGTTTTATCCTTACTATATTTTTGGGAATCAGGTTTGTAATGTAACTTTTTTGTTTATTAGGAAGGATGTCAGTATTCCCTTTTTCATATGGTGGGTTATTTTTTAGCATTTTGGTTTCCTTGGTAGAAAACAGATGGTTTACCCTGATAGAAACTTCCTGAGCTGAAAAACAAAATTACCAAAACAGGAAGGAGCACACAGACTTGTTGAAAGTCATAGAAAAGTCACCGAAGCCTTGCAGTTTATGAAGAACACTCAATAATTCATTTTACTTGACCAGCTTAGGGGGGAAAATATGTGGAAAAGAGATGCGAGAGAAGTTTGAAGTAGTTGCCCTGTGTGGTATACAGGTTTTTTCTGCTGCCTTTCTTCTTTTTCTCTTTCTTGTCTCTTCACTTAGTTTCCTCTTCCTGTGCTGCAGCCACAACCTGGAGGTTTTCTCTAGTTAACTTCTATCGATTGCTGCGCTTGAGACATGCTGTTTATCAGGCAATCAACTCCACACTGCAGGGGTAAAATGACTGGTGTACACACTCCAAATATTAGACTGACTTCTGCATCCCTGTGTGCTCAGGTAATGAGAGGAGGTGAGTTAGGGTAAATCCAATCAATATTCTACACACGGACTGCTGGTACAGACAGCATCAAGGTAATCTTTGGTCGGAGACAAAGAGAGCAAAATGAATTTCCCGTTTTTTCTTCCTCTCCTGCTCTGCATACAAAAGCTCTTTCTGTCTCGTGTCTTACTATCATCCTCGTCTTGACTGCTCATTTAGGACGGTTCACTCTGGCCAGTAGTTTATTAAAATTGGTGATGGTGGTTAATGGAAATCGCCTTTAATCTATTTCCTATCCTATATCCTGTGTAAGGCCGACTCAGTGGCTTTTATGGTTATGGTTGAATGGGAAAACACATTTGGAAAGCCACAATCTTAAAATTTGCTTCACAATCTTGAATTTTGTTTGCTTTATATCATAGTAAGTTAAATATTTTCGTAATTTTGGTCAAATAGTAAAACTATTAACTGTCTTAAATGGGACCACAAGACTCGGTTATCTAACACTGAAAACACACTAATGATGAAATGAGTTGCATTCACAGAAGAGCTCTCCTCACATTGTATATCGATGACACAACTTGTCAATAGCCAATACTTAATTAAAGTCCATGATTGGGAAATCGACTTAATTGCTGTACTACTAATAGTATCTACTATCCTTTGCGACTTATTAGAAGACTGTTATTATTCAGCATCTTTTTCCCTTGTGCCATTCCAGGAACGTGAGGGGGGAGTGGGACATCTTTGCAGGGATTGCCTGTACAAAGGGAGGGTGAAGGTGGATGGAGGGTGAGGTACTGGAAGTAAAAAGGATAATTAAGGTGTTTTCAGACTTGTAGTTCATTTGCTTTGTTGCGATTCAGGAACACATTTGATACAATTATTGCAACAAAATGATCCAAAAGCTGTTGTCTCATTGGTCAGACATAGTACACGGAAGATTAACCTTAATTCACTTCCACTCTTCTTCTTTCTTTTTTTATCCTCTTCATTATGGACCACCAGCAGCACGTATTTCTAATTGTTTCCATTGCAGTAATGTGTTAAATATACAAGCATTTATTTAATGAACAAAATATGCAGTTCCAGAAAGAATCTGGACTGCCTTGAGAAAACGATGTCCTGATGCATCTTCATAAAAACTGTTCCCCCCTTGAGAGATCGATGACGTAGATGGGCTCTGATGGGTGCATACCACCACACACATTTGACTTCAGACGACGCATCAAGTAAACTTGATTAGATAGCTGTTGGTATTGTCATCTGCAAACAAACCACTACAGAGTTCGAGTAGGGCTTGTTTTGCCCCTCATCTGAGTGCAATTGCTGTGTGTCGCATTAGCCCAAACCAACCTGGAGTTGAAACCCTTCAAACGAGCTAGTTGTGAATACACCCTTGGACATAAATAAAGCTGGTAGAGTGTGATTTAAAAAGAGAACAATTTCCCAATTATGAGAGCTGTGAGAAGTGGAGAGCTGTGATTATTAACAGTGTCATCTAATCTGATTACTGAAATGACTATCATCACTTTAAGTGTATCATCTAGTACAGGAGTTAATTAACGTTATGATTTGGGCAAACTGCCAAAGACACAAATGTGTTTGAATGACATTTGAACAATTCTTTTTGAAAGTGGTGAATCTTTCTCTTGGCTAAAACCTTTCACTAATTTCATCACATTATTTTCAGGTAGTTAGTTGTCCATTGTAAATGAACACTGTCACATTTGACCAGTAGTCAGAATTAAAACTTCAAAACACATCACAGGTTACAGCTAGGAGACAACTGGCATCTGTTATCACTTTGAATGTCATTATGATGGGGTTTTTATTTTTTTTTTTACATTTTTGAGTATTCATTGGTATACTACTTATGTAGTATCTCACAAACTGTTGATGTGTATATTTTCCTATAGATGAACAAAGTATTAGTACTGATGTAAACAGTGATAGGCAAAGGTAAAAACAACACTGAACAACACTGCTTGATAACAAGTTGACCCACCATAAAAGTCCTGGTAAATAATTACAGATGAAGTCTCAAATGCAATGTTGGCCTGAAATACTGCGTTTTAAATATTTTCACGTTCATGTTTTGGGCCATTTCACAGCATTGTAGCAAGTGAAGGGAGCTTCTGCATCCTCTCATTATCACTTTCCTTTCTCTTTCTGTCTGTTCTGTTCTTTTTCTTCCTCACTCTTCTCTCACCTGCGAAGGTTTCGCTTCTACGTCCTCCCACTCCACCGCTCAGCCTCACACACTCACACACCAGATGCCTGGAGCTGAACAGGTTTATCTAATAACTGGAAATTTTCCACATATTGAAATTCATAAGCCATAACCGTACCTACGTGTTGGCGCTAGCATGCTTCTGTCTGTGTGATAGCAAAACATTTTCTTCTCTATTATGTTTGTACATCTTTCTGGTTATGTTTTGTCTATCGTCTTTCCATTGCTTTGTGAAAGGTCTAAATAAGGCTGTCAGCTTAATGGGTTTGCTCGAGTTTTGGTTGGAAAATCTTGATTACATTTTTGTGGCAATCCTTGTTTGGGATTTTCTGTCTTTAATAATTTAGTGATTCATTATGTTTTTGTTTGTTATTGTGCTGGTGGGAAGGCCAAGTTGAACACATTGTATTTACATGCTATCATTACTATATTGTAGGTGATGATAGTCTGATGCTCAAAATAGACACAGAATGGAAGCACTGGAGGTTAGAAATAGAGGACAGAGGTAGGACTGCAACTAAGATAAATTTTGTTGTCGATTATTTTCTTGATTAGTTGTTTGGTCTATAAAATGTCAGAAGATGGTGAAAATGTTGATCAGAGTTTCCCCGAAGCCAAAGATGACGTCCTGAAATGTTTTGTTTTGTCCACAACCCAAAGATATTTAGTTAACCGTCGTATAGGAATAAAGAAACCTGATAATCAGATACATTTTTCTTTTCCTTTCTGAAAAAAATGACTCAAAGCCATTAAACTATTATCAGAATGTTGGCTATTAAAGTATTAGTTGACAACTAATCAATTCATCTTTGCTGCTCTACTCAGACACAGCTACAGACGGATGCTGTTTCCTCATGCTGCTGTGTCAGAAAACCAAACAGACAACATTTGTGCGTAAATTGGCACCAAACTCTCTGCAGACCTGTTGCAAACAACACTAACTCCTGTCTGTGACTTGTAGGTACAACCACAGCTCTTTGGTTTCTCTTCTTCTTCTTTTTAATTTTCTCCTGCCCTCTTTTACAGGCTGGGCACACTGGATGCATGCATCACAGCCATCCAGTGTGAACGGTATAACCTGTTAACATGGACGCTGAGTCCTACTCTCACCTGAACAGCAGAGCTCAGTTGTGGAGTGCTGCCAGAGCTCCTGTGAGCCTAGCATCTGTTGGATTACACTTTCCTGACCCAGACTGTAAAAATGATTGACGCCAGGCGCTGTCACAGTCTCTGCTCTCTCTCTGTCAGGATATCGACTGATTGGCAGAGATAGCGGATGAGACTAATAAAATATTAAAACGCAGAGGCCGGCGTCTGTGTTAGGCCCCATAACGTGGTGACATGAGCTATTGAACTCAGGCTTTTATCACCGCTGTGGAAGATCGCACAGAGTCACAGCATTGATTTGGAGTTTCTTTTTACTGCCTATTTTTTATGACAGACACACTTAGGCACTTTTGGCAAAAGTCCTTTCAAGCCTTGTGGTGTTGCATCATTTCAAACAGTGAAGCCACTGCACCAGTCGTTGCCCATGCAGAAAACTGGATCTGCTACTCAGACATATCCCGGCAGATACACACTTTCAGTCGCAGTGTGTGTTGTATGTGAGGGAGTGAATGAATGGAGCAGCTACGGGACTCCAGCCAACAACGAGCCCGGCATCCTGGAAACCTCATCCTCTTTATGAATTATAAAACAAGCATCGTAAAAAAAGAGAAAGGAAAAAAAAAAACCTCAGCCCTCACTCACGTTCTGCCAGCCAGCCTGCCTGACTGCACTGACTGCTGCTCCATTATATATTTATTATATGATCTCTTTATGTGTGTCTGTTGTTCGGCAGAGGGCAGATGATGGCACTGCCCCGCGATTGAGGCCGAGTCTTTGTATCAGGCTGGAATGCAGAGGTGCAGCCATCACGGGTCTGATGGAATCAAATCATTTTCTCCTTTCTTCCTTTTTCAAGTCAGTCCTCAGACTCTGCAGATGCATAGGAGACTCAATTAATCTGTTGGTCTAAGATAAAGAATGCCTCCGTCTCGCAGCAAACCTTGCTCTATGCTTGCTTTTCAAAACTGTATTTCCTGCCACACACATAGGAAGAAGAAATCTGAAGTGTCTTCTGGTTCTGTCCTGATAAAGTCATAGCAAAGAGATCTTTTTTGTTTGTATAAATCAGCATGTGGTATTGGGCTGTGGTTCAGGCTTTTCAGCACCAACGAGACAAAGAGAGTGATTAAAATGGAGACCAATCACCTTCCACAGCTGACCTGACCTTTAAGAGCAAAGACAAAGGGGTCTTGGTGAATAACGGAGGGTGTGTTTAGAGAGGAGAGGAGAAGATCACCCTCCTTGCCCCCTCACAGGTTGCAGGAAGGTTTTGATAAAGTGTGAGGTTAATGCAGAGAGACACTTGCTGTGTGAATGTCAGGTGGCAGGTCATTCCCAATTAAACAGTTAAAACATCTAAAATCTTTGGGCTCATTTTGTGTTCGGATACCTGGTCAAATATGACTGATGTGATGTTACATCCACATATACTTAGCAGTCGTTGTACTGGAAGTTTTTTTGCGATTTTCTCATATCCAGTTCCCCGTGCACTACCACACTTGTCTCTGCAAACTCTGAAGACAGACATCTTCTACCTCAGCTTCTTTTCACCTGCCAGCAACGAACTTTACCTGGAGGGTGTAATATGCTGGAGGGTAATGTTGTCCCAGGTGTTCCTTTCATCCAGTAGGAGTTGGTAGTGAACTGAGATGAACTCTCACTGGCTTCCTTAAATCTATCTGGATTTTGAGTAGTAATATCTTAGTTTTAGTTATCCAAAAGGAATTGAATTAAAATCTTTAATTGATAACCCTGCTTCTCCTGGCTCTTCCTTGGATGATGTATTTTAAATAATGCAATGTGAGTTATAGCAACATGGGGGATGCTTGTGCCTGTTTCTCTTTCCTTATCTGTCTGTCTCTCCTTTACCCTTCATTTGACAGCCTGACAGCGTATTCTCTCGTGAAGTTAATTGTTGGTTTTCATCACTGACACGTAGGCACATATCATCTCCAGCTGTGCTCAGTGCACTCAGTGGTGAGATCCATGCGTGGGCTGTTGTCAGTGTGTGTCTGTGTGTGTCTCTTTGTCGTGATGCGCTGTTACAGCTCTCCTCAGGGCTTCATTGTGTGTGACCCATCTCGATGTTAAACTGCGTCCCCGGTATGCTGTTCTTCTTTCGTGCCCTTGAGCACTCTCTGGGTGTGTGCGAGGTGGGTGGCTGGTGGTGGGGGGTCGTAGAGCAGGTGGTACACCTCAGGGTATGGCACTGCACGTCTGCAATAATTTGGGAGTGAGACTCGTGCTGCCTGCAATACATTATTGTTCATCCGTTTAGTTTCAGTTCTTGTACTTGCTGGAGCCGAGTATACACAACACACTCCTGACCTCACTGCAACAAAGAAGACTTGGACGAGGAGGATAATTGCAATCCAGTACAGTAACTTTAAATTGGAAGCGGCTTACCAGCACCAAATGCCCACAGACATGCCTGGATATTTTCTTTCAGCGAGTTAACAAGCAAATTGAAGAGAAGGGGTTGACAGGCCAGGCACAGCAAATCTTCATAGTAAACAGTGTGCATCTCCAGCCTCTGCCTTTTTGACTTCCAATCCATCACATTCTCTGAACTCTGAAAGTATGCATCTGCTAATATTATAGCTAGGATATTGGCAAGGCAGCAACCCTTTTCTAGAGGAAGCAACGCAATGATTGATGCCCAAAAGAAATATTTATTTACAGCTAAAATGTTGGGACATCATGTGTTGTAGTTTTTGCCCCAGAAGAAAGAATTATTGCAACAAGTACAAAAAAGAGTCCATATGATTTAAGAAAGAAAGAAAGAAAAGAAGAAAGTTTTATAATTATGATCAAAGGGGAGGATGTCCTAGTCCTTGCACAGAGGAAGCTACAGGTTTCAAATGATAATTTTTTCCCCCTTTTTTACACATTGATTCATGAAAAACCTTAATTTTTTACACAGAGCCCTGTGATGGAGGACATCAGTTGGGTGGTCCTTCAGTGTGGCCCAGGATCAGTGGCAGACTCAAGATGTTTGAGGGGCAGGGGCAAAAAAATAAAAAAGCCACCAGCTTTATGCGGCAGGGCACCAGCATGCAGAAAGGGCACTGGAAGGGCACCCTAGAGGGCACTTTATCATATTTTGTCCACGATAGGGGCACCCAGGAGGGCATTTTCCAGGGGCGTTTTTTCCAACATGATGGCACCACCTGAGTCCACCAATGCCATGGACACCTGTTCGTACACACTGCACATCCACATGTGGTCTGAGTGATCGGATCTCAAATGCATCCCCAATGCGTCTTGGAGGTGTTCACACCTGTACTTTGAACTGTCCACTTGTGATCGGATCACTCACGACACATTGATACTAGGTCTGAACAGCCTAGCTGAGCCTGACCTAGATGGCCTGAGGGGTTTGAATGCTTCGTAATGTACAAGTAAATCAGAAGTGCTTCATAGATGAGTATAGTCATTATTGACTAAATTTTCAATTATTTCGTATCACAGGTTCCCAAAGCACAAGGTGACAACTTCAGATTGCACTCAGCTCTTGTGATTTAAACCAACAGCAGTAGCTTGACATGGATTCCTCTGTAGGTCTTGTATCTTTTTCTGCTTGTGGCGCTCTTCAGAAAGGCTCATGCATTCAAGGAATTTTATAGTTAAAAGCACATCGCTAAGTATTTACAAGAGCTCAATGATGCACGATTCCCTGCAGAAATCACCCTGCTTCTATCTTTAATAATCTCCCATTCGTCATCCATCACAGGGGAAGGGCTGTCAGGGCCTCACATCCCAGCACTACCTCCCGTCCTTACCCTCCCCCTTTCAGTACCTCCCAGCCCTCCCACTTCCCCTTTCCTGAGCGAGGAAGCCCTCATTAATGGTGACAGGTGAGCATCCCCCCAGAGGGACGGAACCAGTCAGGCCAGAGGGGTGGATGAGGATTTCGATGGAGGTGATGGGGAGATGAACACGGGGAGGACGTGCTCTGTATGATCCCGTAAGGGGTGCAAAATAAACTGTCCCTGGTGGGGGGCCATTATGGGGCTCCGATGGTTTACAAAGGGAGGAGCGGGTAGGCAGTGAAAGCAGTTAGTGTTTTCTTACTTGATACGATAACTCACACACTCAATATGTCCAGATAAATTCAGTTAAATCTGGAAATGGTGTTTACATGTGGAAAAGATGTGAGTCCAAGATAGAAGGTTGTTCAAATAAACAAACAAACAAACAAAAAACTCAGTCCAAACTGAAAAACTGCCAAAACTAAAGGAAAACAGAAGAGCGGGTGGACACGACACAGTTATTTTGCTTATTCCCACCTGGTCAAGCCTCCATTCTGTCCTGTCATACACATATAAAACAGATCCCTATTTTAAACCTAACATAAGTAGGTTAATGACAGTAGCTCAATTGTGTGCTATGTTAAAATTCAGTATTGGTGATGATAGAGTGGGTTAGAGGAAACAAAGTTTTCTCAACTTAACTATACAGTATCTGACCGTGTCTGACTGCAGAGTCTAGTTTTTCTTTCTGAAAAAAACCCAAAACAATTTAGTGTGTATTAAAAGAAGAAAAAAATGTGTTTTCAGATGTAGCCGCCTTCACAAACAAACACAGAGATACTGATAAAGCCTCAGCACACATCTGCAGACTCCTTCACTGCATGCAAACAAAACACTGCTGCTGTTAATAGGGACATTCAATAATAACAGAACGTGCATACAAAAGCCGGAGGTGTTCACTGCTGAGCACACCCTCACGTGCGTCATCACACACTCCTGCAGTGCTGATCAGTTGCTTGGCTCTGTTTTGCTGTGGTTCTGCTGCAGGGCCAGTGTGAGGAGATCAGACGCTGCCGATAACCTCCCATCCACCCAGGAGTGGTGTTTTGATGGAGAGGAGGGTTTGAGGGAGGGGAGCATCTGGAAACTGACAGAATAACAGATTGACACACAGCACCTTGGGTTAATTTTAGCCTGCCGCTGACACTTTCTTTTGGGAAAAAGAAAAAAAATTCCACCAGGCGAGTCATTTAAAAACAGATTTTCATCTTTACATCTTTTCATCTTCACGTTTGCATTAATTTAGCCTCGCTGTCAACACACTGTCTGGGTTGCTGCTGGGTGGAAATATTGATCTGATTCTGTGCAGAGAGAGACGGAGAACTAATTCACATTTCAATCCTCTTTGCATGGAGGCTTTTACTCCAAACCTGAAAGTAATGTAGTGTTTTATGGCAAGTCATTTCCATGTGAAAGGCTCTCCTTTTAATGAAAACCTCCTATACTATAATGGAGTGTTGTTATCCTTGTTGCTCTGCCATTCTGCAAGTGTTTGCTTAGCCCCACAAAGGAATAACTGGTCCAGTTTCTCCAGCCCACAGGTTTGACCGTGGTAATTCCACACTGGCGACATGTCACCTTCACTGCAGACCACAGACTGTATTTTTTAGCCTCAGTGGCTGTTGTCTCTGTCGGCTTACTGAATGGAAAGCTGCGGTTTGCACTGTTTGGGGGCCACCTACATAGTGTGTATATAACACCAGCTCAAACCACCGACCCGTGGAGGCTGTTTTTAATTACCTGTTTGATGAGACAGCATGGAAAGTGTCAGCGGGCATTTCTCACTGCAAGGTTTGCCAGCCTGGAGATGGAGGAGCAGAGTGGGGGAGGTGTGAGTTCCTCTGGGGTGTTGTAGATGCACATGTTGAATATATTTTGTGCCTGGCATCAACTGATATTCTATTTTATACTGAAAGCGATTCTGAAGAAAGATGGTTGATTGTTGAGTCTCATTGCCAAACAGTCAAATACCAACGCTCTGAGTTGGTATCCTGCCTGAAAGCGTCAGTATTTGATGACCTGGGAATGAGATTCAATAATCAACTAACTTTCTCCAGAATTGTCTTCGCTACATTTAATGCTCAACTGGTTTTGAACCATATTTCAGGCGGAAATTTAGACTTGGAAGGTCCACAAGATGCCCTACGTGGTGTCACGCCTCTGCTCCAGCTGGCTTATCATGACCAAAGTGGCACATACACATTTAGTGGCTGCAACTTCCGATTATATTAACGATTAATCAATTCGTCATTTGGTCTGTAAAGACAGAAGAGTTCTGAGAAGTTTTAAAGTTTAGGTGTGAGGTTTGAATTGTTGTTAGGGGCCCAGATTCATCTTTTGTGTCTGCATATGACCCATGATACCTACCATTACTTCTGGGTCATGTTGCACAAATGTGGTTTAGTGTTAACGTGAAAGTGGAAAATACATATAGAAAAATGCTTTTTGAACAAGGATGACTATGTCACGTGGTGAAGTTGTTGAGGGCTGGGAAATATCTGAAGACATTCAGATCCACCAGGACACTCACATATGCCGCCCAGATGCTGGAAGCTCCTCGGTGAGATCCACAGGAATTAGAGACCGGTTCTCTTCATACCTGCAGGGAACTACAAAGACTTCCCCCTGCTGCTGGCTGCACACATTACCACCAGAGCCCTGAGAGTCAGCAGAGCCAGTTTACAGCCCGCACACTGCCGCCAGCCTCACCGGGCGAACTCCCCTTTGTTGTACATTCCTCATGAATCCCATGATTCACTTCCAGACATGCTACTATTGAAAGTTGCACAGGATTATTAGACATAATGCAGGAAATGCCCTCATGTGTTTCTACATGTACGGTATGTGAATGGCTTAACAGGCATCTCTGCAGTCTCCAGTGTTAAAAGAAGTCCTTTATTAAAGTAGGAATAGCAACACCAGCCTGTCAAAACACTCTGAAAATATTATTATTAAGTATTATTAACTGAGTGGCCGAAAATAATTGGCAAGTTTTTTTTGTCCTTTTAATTGCTTAAGTGATTTTTCAAAAATAACAATGGCACTTAATTTGTTTATTGTTTTTATGGGTCTCCATAGTGAACTGAAAGAGTCTCCCATTACAAGTAAAAGTCCTGCATTCATGAGTACTAGTAAGCCAAAGTAATAACAGCAAAATGCACTTGATTATCAAAACTGAGAGCGCTGCATGCTGAGTTGCACCTTTTGGAGTTTTTCATCTTATTGAATTATTATTATTGCCTGAAGGTGTTAGAAGCGTTTTAATGTTTCATGCTGATATGTAGCCAATTTAAACCATAAGCTATTTTAAACTGTAGAGTAGTTTGATCTAGAATCAAGAATGGCACTCAGTAGAGCGCATACCTCTGCCAAGGCCCAACAGTCTTTTTTAATTCAATGAAGCCAAATCCAACATCAAATAAAACCTACTTTCCAAAATTGACAGGCTCAAAATATGAAGGTTTTCTTGTGTCAGGCCTCTTTGCATATTGAAGTCTTTCCTCATCCTTTGCTCCCACCTCCTCTCAAACCACACAGAGTTCCTCCTCTAATGTACAGCACAAACTGTATATTGGATGAGTTCCATGCTATTGTTTCAGAGAAGCTGTGGTTAATTAATGTCGCTCTTTCTGTTTTCCTTTGTATGAATCGTGCATTTGAATTTAGAATCCAGAAAACTGATGTTAATGTATTACTGTGAGATGCAATTCACAACTATTCACACTTAGACCATCTGTGTATGCATAAATGTATATATGCATTTATTTAACCACACACACACACATAAACTACACTGCCAAGCATTGTGACACAGCTGAGCCTAACAGCTGGTGTCTGTATCCTGTGGTGTGTGTTTGTGTGTTGTGGGTGTTGAAGGGGGTTGTTGGCAGGCTAGATGGCTGGAGATGGCAAGGCAGCAGCAGTCTGGATTAAGGGATCAGTGCTGGTGTCAGACAAACATTGGATTAGTGCTGTAATCTCGCCCTTGCTGGCCCGAGCCTGAAACTGAGAACCAGGACTCTCCTCATCCTGCATTTACACACCTGCCTGGATTAACACAGGAATGAGCTGAACCTCGTTAAGACCTCTGGCCTCTCATCCTGTAATGAGACTAGTAATTGATTGCAGGACCATAACTTTGCCCATGAATGTCAATCACTGTGCCCCAGGGGTGGGTACGCCAGGAGGTTGAAGATGAGCGCTGCTGTGTGTTGCATAATGTGTTCATACATTTCTAAATGGCAGGTTTGCCATTTACCCTGGCATAGAGACAACGAGGTGGAAAGCTCCGACCACATGTCGTGGATAATTGCTTTTGTGCTAATTTTGTGTTTGTGACGCTGCATTTCTAAACAGTGGATCATGTCACACAAGCTGGCCATAATCATAAAATAGGCCTTTAATCAATCACACATTATCACGGTCAAACACATCTGCTTAGCAAAGACATCAACATTTGAGTGATTTAAGATTATTTACTCACAAACTGAAGTAATTCACAAGTGCTCATGTTTTTAGTTTTTCTTTTAGATATGGAAACGTATTGGTATATACAGAATACTGACAATTATCTTACTAAAGTAAAGTCTATTTTGTTAAAATCTGGTTGGGAAATTGTAATTATTTTCTCCTAATTTCTCTAAACTGAAAGGAATACTGTACTGTTGTTCCTGCTAGATGAAACTGCAGGAAGATGCAGGACAAGCAATTGTATTTAGCATCCTGTGCAAGCATTGTGGTCCTGTAACCATAGAAACATCTGTAGCTAACATCCATGGGATACACTGTTGAAAAACTGTCTCCATAACATGGAAGTCCTGTAGGATTTCCAACTAGCCTGTCAGCAACAATCCTATATTTTGTCTGTCCAAATAATGTCAAACTAGGGTTGGAAAAAAATGCAGAACTATTTCAAAATCCCATGTGTGATTGTCTTTTAGGCTCAAGGGAAACCTTCTGAGTTCGGAAGTTGATTCTCTGACTTCTTCAAAACCGTTTAAGTTGTAATGTGGAAACAACATGGACGCTAAGAAGAAGATGCATGTGTTATAGAGTGATTTTGTCCCAGACTTGTTGCTGCACCAGCACATTCCCGAAGACAACCAAAATATTACCTGACTTGTTATAACGTTTAATGCTAATAAATAACTTTACAAAACCTATCTAGGTCACTCTACATGGAAAGCATCTAATGATTACAAAAAATTAATGAACAATATTTTAATTAATGAAAAGTTTCTTGACATCAACCAAAATGTACCTTCGTTGTTGTTTCTGTGTAGATGAAGTCCGGGAATTGTGTAACAGAATTTGCACAGACTTTCCAGGTTGTTCTGACTTGAGGGGGCATTCATGTTTATTTTTCCCATTCAGTCACAAATTTTTCCGATAATTCCAACCCCACATGAAAGTGCTTTAAACCCATACACATATAGGCCTGTATGCTTCAACTCTGCCCCCTCCATCAAAGAAGAGAGTCAGAGTTGACGTTTCTGCTTGGGTCTAATGCACAATGTTCTTTACTGGCCTTTAGAGAGGCAAGCCACTGTCACATGTACAGCTCAGGGGTTTCTGCTCGGCCATGACATTTGCCTCAGCCCCCTCTTGTCTCCCTCATTCAATAGTCTGAATGTAACAGCAGAGGGGTGCTTGAGGGGCCGAACATAACAAACTTCATGACTTCCAACAATGTCACTGTTCCACCACGCTGCCATTTACAGTAGATCCTAAGAGCTGCCGTCTTTTCTTTGGAATAAAACCAGTTTATATTACAGGTGTGGACCTTCTTAGTTCTAAGATGCATTGCAATGCTGACGTGGACGATTCTGCATCGATGCAGTAATGTAGAATGTTGAGGATGCCATATATCAAGATACATCAAGATACGTGGAGAGCCGTTGTGCATTGGAATCGTTAAATTAGGTGAATCCTAATATAATCGTGAGGCCAGTGAAGATTCATGCCTCTAACTGAAATACATGTATGTGAAATGTGTGAAAATTAAAGACGTCTGTAAGGATTGGTTCGAGTTTTACTGGTCAAAACTGTCATGGTGCCAGTAACTAGAACAAAGGTGTAACAGTGGCAGCAGTGCTATCATGTTTCAGCACAGGGATGTGACTTGGCAGACGTCTGTCTTTTGGCCGAAGTTATATTTGATTGCTTGGCTTGGATTTGCTGCTAGTTGTGGCAGAGATGTTTGGCAGACCATGGAGATTGGCTCAGCTACTGCACACTAATTTGGCTATGTGTATGTAAGAGTACGGTAGAGATACATTTAAATGACATAGGTAATTAGCAGCCTGCAGAGTTACTGATAGTCTGGCTGACAGTGAAGCAGCTGGGATACCCAAAGCTGTCAGCCAGACTGATGAGTGAATGTCTTAATGTGGTGACTGAGCGGCTGACAGGCTGTGACTTAAACATGTCCGATCTAGCCCTGGTTATCCTGATTTGGCATTTTTAAAACTTTCTGTGCATTCCTTCACGGGTAGTTACATCTTACCACCCATTTAATTATTTGTCCTAAGCCCATGGCACACCAATCAAACATTTTCCAACAAACACAGATGTTTTTTTTTGGTGTGCCATTTCCATCTGTCCTTGTTGCAATCAGTGTTTGCCATGCCTTTATACGGACAATTGATCTGACAGTACAGGTACCCATAGCAACGCAGCTTGTGCATGTCCAGTATTAGCGGTAAATGTGTTTCACATTCAGACTGTGACCTGATTAAGCTAGCCTAATTGGTACTCACCTATTGCCAAAAACCTCAAAGTGACCCATCAGTTGCTCCCCTGGAGAGATACAGTCCCTGACATTAGTATTTTGGCATCTTATACAGTAAGTGTTGTCTTCTTAATAACCACTGCTTGCTCCATATTTTCTTACGATATGTCTGATATTTCTTGCATGTTTGAAGACGTCTTTCCGCTTTTAAACACAAAAGTACAAGGAGTGTCTCTAAATTACACTTGACATCCTCTTCACTCTCCATTTTTAGGTCTTTTTTTAAGTTACCTGTTTGACCTGTTAAGTTTGTCCATAAGAAAATTAATCCTAAATTTGGTCTTTAGCAATAGGGCAGTTATATAGTCATTGTAAGTTAAAGTTATGCAACCAAAACAACCTTTGTCCTTGATCATGATAAGATACCAAACAAACCTGCGCAACAAGTAAAAACTCAACTCACCATTAAAGGACTGAACGCAGGGCAATTCATCTACATCCTGTTTAAACCAGATACGGTTGCTTATTCTTTTTGTAGTGGAAGAAGATATTCACTTTAAATACATACAGCTAGTGTGTTCAATGTATTCTCATTACAGGAAATGTCAGATACGCAGGTTGAGCTGCCTGACCTGACATCTTTCCAGGTGGATAGAGAGTTACTCCAGAGAGAGGTTGATGGTAAAATTCTGAATAAAGCCAAAAATAATAAAGGCTGCATGTGTGATTTTGAGCCTTTTATGCACACTGAAATCTCAGAATAGATGCTTATTCATCAAACTTGTAATTAGAATTGGGCTAATGCACAATTAGCCTGTGTGAAGCATCACGAGACGGCAGAGAGGTTATGGAAGGTCGTCATCATCACTGTTTGAGTCATATGTGAGTGATGCTGTGGGACTGTAAGAACTCATTCACTCACACACAAACAGAAACATTGATGAAAAAGAAGATGAGGCGGGAAACCCAGGAGCTCAAACCTGTAATCATACTTTTAGTATCAGAGGTCACAATCATACTTTGACTCAAGAATGGATGAAATCACATAGAAAGAAGGAGGTCGACCATGTTTAATATTGAATGATGCTGGAGGCAGAAGAATTGTTGCTGTTATCTACTCCTGAAATAACCAGTGAGAGTTTTACAACAAATATTCATATATCAGTTTGTTATAACCTTGAAAGACACTAATTACTTCCCCCTGCTGTATGTTGCCTCATGGAGACAATCATGACCTTTTATAATTCAAGAAATATTGTTAGGTTTACCAACTTCAACTGCTGTGGGATCTGAATTTTAAGCTTTTCTGCTCCTGATGGTTCTGAGGACACGTCAACCAACCTGCTCTTAAGGTGATTTTGGTGCAGATTCAATTTTACATTTCAAAACCAGGTACAAATTGAACAAAATCTGTCTTGACCACCCTGTAATTATGAGTACAACTGGCCAGTATAGCAAAATATTTGACAATATATTGTTTATTTTTAGGGCTCTTAATGTTTTCAGCTTCTGACACGTTTGAAACAAAGTCTGCATCCTTTCCTGTTTAGCCTGTACACACTGCAGCTTCAGATCTCTGTCGCCTGCTCTCTGGCCCTCAGTTCTTTGATTTGGTAGCATACTGTGAGGTCCATCATTCCTGTTTGACTCCTCTTTTTCTCCATCAGTGCCCCTACCTAACTTAACTGCCTTAAACCTCAAACATCTGTCATAATTTCAGAGCATTCGGTAAGTGAGAGTTGTGGGTTTATGTTTGTGCCATGTCAACCTTCCCCTAGGGGTGGTTTCCAGGGAGTTTGACTGATTCTCATTCATTTTGATGCAGTTTGTGAGGCACGATCCCAATACCCCCCTTGCCCCTACCACACCTCTGTTTTGCACGTTCATGCTGGGATAGAATGGTTTAAGGCTCCAAACGGTGGGTTTTTCAGAGGTACACTGCAAACTGAGGGTTATGAAAACTCTCTGTTGTTTCAGTGTATTACAGTCCTTTTCTTTATAACATGCACAAAACAGTCGCTACTAGTTTGCTGATTACTTGGTAGCGAACAAACTGGCTAGCTTACGTTACATTGTTATTGCTGACTTCCATGACAGTCCTGCATTTGTATGTTATTCAATGTTGTTTTCTACCTCTTTAATGGCATATGCACCCAAAATTTAAGTATAGTCCAGCAGCTGTGCTTGGTACAGCTTGTCTACTGTCAATGCAGACTGGCAGGGTAGGTTTGATTACTTGATTGATAGTGTGAAGTTGTAAACCTACTGCGAGTGTCCATGCTTTTCTATCTCCATCAGACAAACGGCAAAAGGCATTGTGATAATGGGTAACGTAAAAGAAATCACCACAACTGAAGACCACATATTGGAAATGTCCATTCGCCTCTTTTTACATGAACACCGTCAACAACAACTGATGACATATGAGGGTCTTGCAGGGTTGTCCAATTTCATAGGGGAAGATTTTAACCACTACCCCTTGTAACTCTGATCTGAGGGGCAAGAGGGCACTTGAAAACGAGATGAAGGGGTAAAAACTGGAAAAAAGGATTGAGCCTAAATGTGACAGCAGTGTGTGTGAAACTACAGGATGTTAAAGGGGCTGAGCTGCCTACTGAAGCAGTGGCCTGTAGAGCCATAATGGTGACTGGCCACTCAGCCCGAGCAGCCTACTCATTACCCTGCCTGTTAGTGACTGGCTTATTACGTGGAGGTGACAGCTCGAGGCTGGAGACAAGATAGGGTGGGATATGCCCATTTAACAACCTCCGACTGAGATAAAGAGTATGGGGAAGACTGGCAGTGGACAGGAAGATGGATATGTTCTGCCAGCTCAACTGAATCATGGTTTCAGCCATATGTACCGCATATTTTAAAACAAACAAAACTCTGGGTTTTCTCTTAACTGGTTAGGATTAGGCTGTACTTTGAGGAATTTTATTTTAAAGTATCCAGATTAGCCAGGAAACAACAAAACCGGAAGAAAACTAGTGTAAAAGAGGACATGTTGTTCTTGTACACAGACACGCAAACAAATATAACTCAAGATGTCTTTAACAGTGGTTCGCAGCATGTATGTCAGGAGAAAAATGGGGGGGTCAACCACAAGATACTTATATCTGTGTTATCTTTCCTTGTTTTGCTAAATTGCAAGTGGTATTAGTGTTTCAGGTGTTCACACAATGGTATGCTACTGTTTTTTAAGGCTAATGTCAGCATCATCCAAGGCACAGTCTACAAAAATCTCTTCTAACATCCCCAGATAAGATATTCTTTCCATTTTTTCTCTCACATGACAAGACGGTTACTTGTGTTACAGTGTTTGGGCGTGCAGATATGAATGTATGCAGTTTATCCTTTTATGTATCATAAAAAGGATAAACCGTCTCTTGTCGATACTGACTTTGATATTTGAAGCATCTTTGTGTGTCTGTAAGCCCGGGGACGAGTTGTGGGATGAGGGAGGCAGCTGTACAGACAGAAAAAGCAGCTGGAGGACTGATGATTTTTAAAATATGAATTCTGCACAGTTACCACACCAAAGATAATCCTGATTAATTTCATAACTGATTAAATTGAGACAAAAGTGTCCTGCTTGTAAAAGACTAGCAACCTGTCCAGGATTCTCAGTACATACTAGGATAGGAGTTCTGATTCAAATATCTGAATTAGGATATCTGCTGATGCTATGGATGTTACAGCTAATTCCTCATATTGATTTTTGAATTGGTGCTGAATTTGGAATAATTTGGGAGTGAAGAGTAGTTTATTGTATGTTTAAAACCTGCCTGTCTGTCTTTTACAATGTCACTGTGTTTCCAGATCTCAGCGCTTATGTTCGAGAGTACGAATGCTTGTGCGACTGCCAACAATACTCATAGGAATGATGGCAAAATGCATGAAAACAACACCCAGGTTGTTAGGTAAACAACTTGCTGTCATGCTGTTATCTCACCACAGCATACAGTCGGGGTCAGTGATCACAGGATTCTGCTTGTAGTCTGTCTAGAAGAAACAGCACACAGTACTTAGAAAGCTGTCGCTCTCATCCGTTGTGTATTTACATTATCTCTCTCTGAACTTCTCACTCTTGAGATTTTCTTTTTTAAACACAGTGTTTGTTGTTTTTGTGGCACAATAACTCCCACCGTGTTGGGGCGGCTGCCTCTCTAGTTGCCAGAGAGATGGTTGCCGGGGTAACGTACATTTGACAGCTGTTATTACCTTGGGTTCCCATCACTGCTGAACTGTGAGAGTGCACAGTGGAAATCGGGAGGACATTATTGGCAGCCTTTAGATCAACAAAATGAGGGAAACCACCTCAGGATCCTGGCTAATTAGCACCAACTGGAAGAGGTCAGACTTTAGCATGTTTTGAAAAGGGAGCTGCTAAATTGAGGGGATCGACTTGTGCACCGCCTCCCAGTCAGGGCGCTTGGAAGTGTGAATGACCACGCTGCTGCGCCGTCTGAAGGCCAGCGGCCAACTGCAAAGCATTTAGAGACTGTGTGATGGCTCTTTGTGGCTTTGTCGTGGGCTAATGAAGGTTCCCTAGAGATTTACGTGTCCAAGGTCGTTTTTCTATTCACACAGAGGCCAGCGGGGCCCAGCGTATCTACAGCTCCTGTTCATCCGTCGCACTGCTTTATGATAGATCCTAACAGGCTAATAAATCACAGCGCCGGTCATTACGGCTACAGCTCCGCACAGATCTCGCACAAAATGACTTGAACGTGCAGCATCTTGTGGTTATTGTTGAACTGCATAATAGATCAGTTGTTGCCTCGTTTTGGCATGCTTTCATTTTTCACTTCAGTTTAACCTGGAAGACTGTCGTGTCTTTGCAGGCGGTTTCTTTTGCTCTCCTCTCGCTGATCCTCATTATTTGATTCTTGACCATTGTTTTATGAAGCATCCACTTATATCCCTGCACTGTGTGTCCATCTCGTCCTCTCCCACCCCCACCGCTCCTCTCCAGCCTACCAAGGCCTCACAGCGGCACAGATGATAAAGACTAGAGACTGTCGCCGTGCCATATAGGCTCTAATCACGCAGCTCTAATTCAATTAGCCTTGGATTCAGAGGGAACAGAGCAGTGGATAGACAGAAAATTAAGGAGGGAGGAGAATGAGCAGTGAATCCCTCTTCCTTTGTCAAACACCATCATATCTTGGCCGATATCTATTATTCCCACCCGAGCTGTAATATATGCCCTTTATTTCCCACCAGTAATCTGCAGACAGATATAAATGGTTCAGTCTCAGCTTATTTCGTGAAAATTTGTATGCTATCAGTCTCAGAATACAGCAAATTATATCAATTAGCTTTTAATGAAGTCTCCAGTGAGCTCTTTTGTCCCCCCTCCCCCCACCCAAACGCCATATTACAGCACCTACAGTGAATGCACCAGAGTCCTCATTAAACAGTAAAGACCTCATTTAGAACGTATGCTGTTGTGGTGTTCAGGTGTGCTTGTGTGTGTGGGCAACAGTGCACATGTGTGTGTGTCAGAGTGAGAAAGTGAAGGATGAAAGCATCGGAGGAGAGAGAGAGGGAGAGGTAGATAAAGCAGTATCCTCTTAAGCCTGTGATCCCTTAATTATCAGACATCAATATTAAATAAGACCGAGCAGGTCTTTAATTATCTTGTGCATAATGCAGCCCAGGTTAGCTGATAGTCTTTAACTCTTGCACAGGATTGCTAAGATGGCAGCTTAGCACAGACTGCTTAGTCTCTTGGTGAAAACAGAAATGATTTTGTCCCCAGATGCCTCATCAACTTCCAGATACTTAGTTTTGTTTTGAAACTATAATCCATAGTTAAATACAAACACTGATGATAAACAGCTGTAGGCGGTTTACCCTGTATGTCTGCGCAAAATTCAGATAAAATAACATCGCTTGTGTCTTCTCATTTGAATCACGATGGAGTTTAACTGCATAAAAATGTTTCTTTGAAATCTACAACATCAAAGGGAAGCTTGTTAACTTGGTAAACTTGTAGAAGGGGCACAGAGGAGAAATATGCACGGTGAGGGGAACAGGGATGCGATGAAGCCACAAGACATGTTGGGTTGTGACTGTACTTGTGATTAAGACCTAGACTCAAAATCAAGTACGTCTCACACTGTTCCTTACTTTTCCTCACCTACTATCTTGCAGTGAGCAGATGGTGAGAACAAAATGACAACAGAGAGTACACTTTAACTCAGCCAGATAGAATTTGTTATGAGTAAGACAAGAAGCGCATTTAAACTCCACAGGAATAAGAGCTGAAAATAATGATGGCAGCTTAACGTTAGTAAGCCTTCGCATCGGGTGAGTTGCTTCCAACACTTTGAAGCCAGAACAGAGAAGAACTTTAACCAAGACGAGCGAGCACAGGGTCCTCGGAGTGACAGGGCGGCAAATTGTCTCGACAGAGGATCACAGTAGTCGCGCCAGAATGTAATGTAGAGTTTGACCGTAGCTTTGAGGTAGGAAGGAACGGTTCCTTTCACCACCCTGAGGGCCAGCACCAGTTTGCAAAAATCATATTTCATGTGGTTTTCTGCTGTCCAGACTTCCTGAAGTGCATCTGGATACAATCTGGATATGCTAAGGACCTATACTTGGTTTGGCACATTAACCCTCAAGGATTACATTTCATGTCTGGCACCTGAGGTGATCTACTTGATGAGTTTCAAACCTTTTTGTACCTGTTAGTCAGTTACACATCAAATTAATCAAAACATAGGGCACAGGTTAAAATGAGAGTCCGAATGACTGAAAGAATAATTAATTTTCATTTACACGGCAGTCCGTCTAACTGGTTGACATGCTTAGTTTACCATAATCATGTTCATGAGATTATTTTCTCATGATTAAAAGTTTAATTTTGTCTTATTATTGTGACAATGAGAATTGGAGTGAAGACACAGAGACAAAAGCTTTCTCATTTCTTCTCTCAGTTAGCAGTACGGTGGGAGATCCATCTGTGTTTGAAGCACCGCAGTGTTTTTCACACATCTTCTATTTGTGGAAATTCATATTTAGATTTGAATATTTCCCCTTTTGTCTAAAGACTGGCTCGGCTGCTGAACTTGAATACTGCCTGAGGGGAATCAAGGTCAGAGTGCTGATTTGGCACACAGCAGCCTGTCGTTTCATTTTATTTTGTTTTCTTTCTCCTGCCATTAATGTTTTATTTTTTATTGCATGATGTCATCGTCCATCCAACCTCTGTGTCATCATCCTTGTTAATATTAAACTCTGCTCACGCTGCCAATTTGGAGCTGAACAGGAAACAGCAGTCAGAAATCTGAATTTTAAGGTCCAAGTTCAAATCAGTGGCTGCTGCTGATTGGTTGCTCGAAAAGTTTTGAATCTAAATAGTGAGGTCACTGATTAGACCAGGAAGGAGCTGCAGCGTTGAAGCCTCTGATATCCTCACTCTGTTCAGTACATTTACTCCTACCCAGACCTGAATTTGGTAAGCAGTATTTTGCATTTTCTGTTCCTAATCTTTGCTGGTTCTCTGTCACTTCAGCCACCGCTGTGTGGTTTTGAAGCTACTGTATGAGCTCAAAGGGATTCGTTTCACTCCAAGGAAGCTTTTGTTCCCTGAGTATAACTGACAGCCTCTGTCTTTTTGATGGGATTTAAGAATTTGGCCACCTCTGTGCTATTTAACAAGAGCTAATTTGGGCAGTCTTTTGGATTTGTGAAAGAGGGAGTGTATTGTACATGTGTATGTTTTTTGACTTGTATTTCTTCCAGCTGTGACACTGTAACGCACTCAGTGGCGATGCTCCACTGGATGTGCTCCTTGTGCCCCACACAGATTTAATTATGTGTCCCAGGGAGGCACCATCACCCGTGGGAAAAGAGGAAATCCCAGGGGTGGGAGGGTCATCGTCATGTGAAAAGAGCAAGTGAGAAGCTAAAGCGATGGACAGTCTTTGAGGGCCTTGTCTTTTTGTCTTTTGGAACAGCACAGAGGGACTCAGACAGAGCGAATGAGAAAGGGAAAGCTTTTTTTTTGTGTCCGATCTAAATGGTCATGTCTGGACATCATCTGGGCGTTGTAACAAGCTGATTTCTCCCCCACAGCTGAGAGTGAACACTGATGAAAAAAGAGGAAAGGAAATGAAAGACCAGAGAAGTGGGAATTGAATAAATGCATAATTCAGAGGAGAGGAAGAAGAAGGCAAGGTAGAGAGATCACCTTGATCTCACCACCTCGGTACCTTTTAATGTGACGCTGATGCCTTTACTGTACTGTCACAACCAATAACAAGAGAGGGTGGCAGGCAGAGAGATGGTAGGAGAGGCACGGCAATTTTATTTATTTAGCTCACTTAGACTAAAATCAAACACTGGAGATGAGGAAGAGTACTTAAGAATACATTGAGACACATTTTCTAAACAATTTCTTTATATATATTTCTACTTTGTAGCTGTACCGTCTTCCATGATCATGTCTGATAAGGTTTTCAACATTCATATCACGACTGCTCGTCAAGTTAACAAAAAGTCTATTAAGCATCTGGCAGCGAGCTCAGGTGTCAAAAATGAATCCCACTTGGCCTGAATACTGTGGAGTGGACTGGACTAATGATACAGGAGTTATATCAAGAATTTATTATTTTGAAAAAGAGCCCATGTAGACTTTCCTAATTTGACTGGCAGTGGATATTTTATAAATTATTTCTCTGAGAGAAAAAAGGCAGTTTATGGAGCCCTAATATATCTCATCATTTGACTCATAAAAATGGTGCCTGCTTACCCTGTGAAGAATCCATAGTGCCTCAGCCCTTTGTGATTTCAGAGTTTATGTGAGATTCAACAGCTTTCACCCCAACAGTCTCTCTTTCCTGTCGGCGCCAACCACATCGAAAACTCATCCTCCTTCAACCATTTGTCATTAAACCTCATCTTGGGTCATTCCTAGCAACCCTGACTGACAATTACAAAGTGATGATGCGCAGCCAGGTGCCTACATCTGTAGCTAGTTATCATAAACGAAATGTAAAACTTATATTAATGCTGTAGTCAATCAAACAAATGCACATTATTTGAGGTTTTACTGTAGTCTACAAACCCTGGGAACCCTGTAAAAATCACTTAAATGGTTAATCGCTAATGCTTTCAGTTTTAGTTCCAACATTTTTCCATTTTGCCTCTATTTTAAAGGTTTTTGAGGGGGACCATGCCTCAAATGCTTCCGTTTTTTGAAAACTGCCTTTGATCGTCTGTATTTTGGTCATCTGTGCCAACCATCCTGCCACAGCAAATCCACTCTTGATACCTTGCTTTTTATGAAAATTACACAAATCAAAAGTAAACCATAAAACGAAAGCTTTGATGTAAGAATATTTTCTTGATAGTTCAGTAATTATACACATTTTATCTTTAATCAGTAGCTGTACTAATGTAGGCCTGTCTGATTTTGAATCAGAATGCTGTAGATTTATTTTAACTTAAAACTCAGACAGCAGACTAGACAAACGAGAAAAAACAACCTGTCATTCTGCTTCTCTGCTGATGTTTCACCGCCTGCCGTTCATACTTGGCTGCTGAAGTACCTTGGCCACCTTGTGAAAATGTCAGTCTTCACAGTAGTCAGTGGAAAGAGGGAACCTCTGTGTTCTTATTTAAGCAGACACAGCTGATGGAACATTAAAGATAATTTTATTAGAGAGCTACCTGTACCTGGAGGGGATCTGATCTCTCCCCTGTGTCCCACACCTACACATCCCACCCACACTCAGGCTGGAGGCTGTGTGTTTGTGTTTGAATTTTACATTTCTGCATATGTTGGCACAAAAGCGCATGTGCAGACGATGTCCCATGTTGGCCAAAATCGGCGGGCTGCGCCGTTGTCTCCTCTCCCACTCCTCTTGATTGGTTTTTCGGGGGTTTTCTCTTCAATTTTAGCTTTGCTGGAGGTGCAGCGTCTGTGTCTGTGTGATCTTGAATATAAATGAGTCCCCCCCCCACCTCCCAGACGCCGCTTTCCTGTCCCATTCTCCACGTTCTGGTTGCCTGGCTGGGACCCCTGGCAATGCTCATAAAAAGATTCAGCATGCAAGGCAAACTTCAAAGGTGAAAGTGTGCAACATGATGAGTGTGTCTGAGGATAGATGGGGTTCAGGGGTTGATAAAGTGAAAATGGGGGTTGCAAGCAAATTCTCAGGTGAGTTAAAGACTTTACAAATGTGTACTGGCAGTCACATTATTTCTGCCTGCTTTCCCTTTGTCTCTGTGTGTCTTCAGATGTCTTTTCGTTGCCCCATTTCATCATCTCTCTCATGTCCTCTATAAGTCATATTTGATCTTTTCAGTAAAAGGAATGACAGTCTTTTATCTCACCATGTTACCACTTCCCTTTTCTTTCCCCATGCCTCGCTTTTTTTGACATTCAGCCATCCTTGTGCTTCCCCCTGTAACCCCTACTTATTTCCCTGCTCAGACGGAAACGTCCTTTGTGCCACGCAGATGAAATAATGGACGGCATGTCTTCTTCTGCTGTCTCTATGTACTCTCTCTCTCTCTCTGGCAATCTCCCTGTCAAATGTCACAGGCTTGCCGGCTCGGCCGTTCTCTGCTTTGTGGATGCAGGCAGCAGGGAGCTGGAGCTCTCATGTGGAACAGCCTCAGGGAAACCAGGAGGAAACTGGTTTTACTTCCTGGAATGAGGAGTCCTGACACCGCTGCTCCCACATCCACCCATCATCCATCACCTTTGCTTTTATCTTCCTACTCCTTGTGTCTCTTGTGCTTCAATTCCTCCTGTCCTGGTCTCTGTAAGGACGAG
Source organism: Pagrus major (assembly GCF_040436345.1). NCBI lineage: Eukaryota > Metazoa > Chordata > Actinopteri > Spariformes > Sparidae > Pagrus > Pagrus major. The sequence goes on along the minus strand of NC_133218.1, from coordinate 16,212,235 downwards.
AGGGTGTTACTTTTATGTGCATCGTCTTCATTTTCACCTCCAAACAAGTCGTTTATATAATCCCCATCTGTCACTTCCCTTTTGTGGTCTTGAGAATGCAAAAATTAATAATCACTACAGCTCTTCACGAAGAAATCGTCAACTGGAAGAACACTTGTCAAATTCCCCAATCACTTCAGCTTTCTACATAAAATAAAAACATTTCTGAACTAATTTTATTAAACAAAGTCAAATCCAGTCTCAGTCACAACCAACCAGCTTCCTTGAAACTGTAGTGAATAGACTTGGCCTTGAAATGGACTTTTCAGGCAGCATTTGCCCATTTGACCATTTATTTATGGAGCTTGCTTGCAGAGAAACAGGCGTTGCAGGAAGTGAGTTTACCAGTCAGTAAACTGTCAGTGGTAACTGACAGGAATGCCCATGAGCATTTCATATTTGCCAACTGAAATAACTTCTCTTACATAAATAATCGGCAATGTTTTGCATCAGTGCTTTCTTCACAATTTTCTTTCACAGTTGACTTGTAATTTCTTCACCATAAGGTGGAAAAGAACACAAATTCAAGATCTATTTCTTAAAAGCTTCAGTAAATTCAGTCATTTTTGGTCGCTATAATTACATAAAACCTCCTCAAGATCCTGAAGAGGCAGGATAATTGGTTCTTACTAGTCCTGTCTGATTGCTCTTTTGTGATGCCCCATGTATGGATTGTATTGTAAAGCTGCATTGAATATTAAGTTGCCTGGTGGGGAGAATGGGGCACACACAATCAACCAAAATTTGGATGGAAACATTTCAGAATTTTCCTGAAGTCACAGAGTGTCACTACCTGTCAGGCTCCTCGGAGCGCCTGTTGACTCTAGTTGCCCTGTAGCAGCTGTTTACAGTCGACGGGCTCTGGTGTTTACCCAGTGTACAGTCCAATTACAGGACCGAGACATGTCTGCCACTCTGTTAGCTCAGACTCCCCTCTGAGACCTGTAGAGGAAACTCCCAGTGAGTGCCATGGCGAGTTCACATGGCTTCACTAGCCGCCTCTGTAACCCTGTAATAATATCGCTGCCTTAGAAGCTGAGTGTTCGGCTTAGAGTCCATCATTAGCATCGTGGCAAGTGTGGAACCAGAAAGGGCAAGCTTGTTGGGTACTGAATATTATTTCTCCCAACAGTTGTTAGACGTTGTGCTGTGGTGTGTCTCCTGCTCCTGCAGCGTGGTGACAGTCTGTGTCTCTGCTCTCAGGGTGCAGAGGGAATAATACTGCCAGGGAGGCTTTTTTAATAAATCCTCAATATGTCCAGAGTGCCCTGTCTCTATGGTAACTGAGGCTTGCATTGTGTATTTCTGTGCTTTGTCTTTTGTGTGTATTTTCTTGATAGGCCTGTGGTTTCTATACAGCGACTGGCACACAATACTCACTTCCATTTACTTCTTTATTTGCTAAATCCTTTCAAAAGGTACAATGTATGATGTGTTATTTGCTGGTCTGCACTCAAAGCCAACCGTAAATAATAATTATATACATACAGTGTATCCTCTTGGATGTGCTTAACAATTCTGATGGACACCAGTCCCATTTAACTCTAAGCAATTTTAATTAAGTTCGTGTGTGTAGGAGCACATGGCTGTGTTCCTTTATATCTTTGATGTGAGGCCCTGTGTTTCTTATCACCTCTGTTTTTAAGTTTGAAGCAACTCTACAGGAAGAGGGGCTCCATCTTATCGCCTGGCATGAGAGGACAGTGTTTTTCTTGGTTGTAAATACTTCATATGAAGACACTTTTAATTAATTTACAACTCAAAGCCTTTGGATGAACCTCCTCTCCCTTGCAAGCACACATATCCTCTTTCACAGGTCATGGGGAGGCCTCTGTGAAGCTTACCAGGAGGGACAACTGGCCATCGGAAGGTGTCAATACAGAGTCTTTATATATGTAAATTAACTCACATCAAATGTTTTTCTTTCTTTGTTTTAGAGTATCTCTCTCTTTACCTGTGTCTCTCTCCTCACCTCTAACTTCTAAAGCACACATTAGCTTTTAAGAGAACACTGGAAACCTTCTGACTTGTTCTATGCAAACACTTCAGGTCTGAATTTATTACCCGTCTGGAGGTAATCTGGATCACATTCCACACCAAATGGTCTCTGTGTTCCTCCAGATTTCAGACCATTTCTAATTAACCATTAAGTCAGGATCTCATTCTCTTAATTCCAACAGATTAAGGGTCAGTAAGAGAAGCTCATAAAACTGATCTTTCTCCCGTTTCTCTGTGATGAAATTTGGCTAAAATCAAATTTAATGTTTAATTGTGTCATGTGTTTGGTGGAACCACAGTGCCCTCCAGTGGTGAGTCCGGGTACAAAGAAATTAAACTTTCAAGATATCTATGTTTTAATACGTTTTCCTGATTAAAAGTCTGTAATATGTTTCTTCATTTACAGGTATTAGAACTATAAGAAATGCTTATATATGTGGTCAGATTCTATCAGTTCTACTGTATCTTTAAGTGTTTTCATGTTTGATCCAGTGTTAATTTCTTTTATTCGTTCAGCGAATTTAATCAGGTCATATTATTTCATTAAGTCCATTTATTTTGCCATGGTAAGGTCCTGAGAAAGGTGAAGCACGATCGCGAAACATTAAATTGGTTTAATTTAATTTAAGTTTCGTAAGTGTCGAGTGATATGATCCACAGTGAACTCGCCTCCGCCCCTTAGGAACCGCCTGCTGATATGGACTACAAATACCAAGAGACAACTGCTCACTCGCGCTCTTGCTGTAATCTCTTGCTGTAATCTCTTGCTGTAACCTCTTTTTGTAACTCTCTTCTTCTAAATTTTTCTTAGCTTTACTTTAAACCTTTACCTTTTGTATTTTTGCGACACGCTCTTAGGCAGAAATCTCCGCACAATTGACCACGTGCGATTTTTACCTCAATCTTCTAATTTGAGGACGCACTAATTCTAAGTGCTTTCGTTTTGTTAAGTATCGTTATTTTACTCAGTAGAAGTTAATTTGACTTAATTCGTCTTGTTTTGAGTAATAACTGAGGACTCGCCAGGCCAGCGTTATTCTCTAGTTATTTTCGTCAAGAAAGTTGAATTAGTTCGATCAAAAGTTCAGAGTCACCACTTCAGGCAAGAAGAAGACTTTTTATTACAACAACCAGCTTTGTGCAGTAATTGCCTGCATCAACAAACCGTGTGACGGTTTGCAACAATAGACATTTGCCAAGCCAAGACCGGCTCGCCCCCAACGCTCACAAGCGGTGCCATCCCGCTGGGCAGTGGACCGGGACCTTCCTGCCGGGTACTGGACAGACTGCGCTCTCCCTCCGACACCTGGACGAGAGAAACCCACTGGGAGACCGGACGAGCTGCGACATCCATCCGGCTCGAGCGGTATCTTCAAGCCGCAGACGATCCGCGACTCAGCTCCTTCTCCTGGACCGACACCTCAAGCCGAGGTCAAGCTATCAGCTCCGGAGAGGTCCAAAGTGGTGAACATCTCCCAGTCTTCAGGCAAAGTAGGCTAAACACCCACGCACACTGCTGGAGTCACACGCATGTTCTTGAGTTGGTGGTGTCTCTTTTCTTTTGATTCATAGTAATCTTTAATTAATAAGAAATCCGGTTAGGTCTCGTTAGTGTCAAAATTACTATAGTAATCTTTGAATGCTTCCCAGACTCGTGACTTTACCATCCGCTCATCTCCATCCATTCATTACCATGATCATTTAGCCTCTACATTTTATGTTATCATTATTGTTTGTTTGAATCATCCTTTCATTTATTCACCTTGATTTATTTAGTAAATAAACAAAGTTAACCGTACGTCGTTGTCTGTGCAGGTTTGTTTTAATGTGGAGAACCGATGGATATGTGTAGAATCTCACTTCTTCATTTTTGAGATTGAATAAATTGTTCTGAAATTGATTAGAATTGATACAAGTTAACCTTGTTTAGTCGAATTTGATTAATTACCTCCGGATTATTCAAATAGATAAAACATCGGAGGTGGTGCCCCATTAACGAGTGTTTTATTAATCCCAGTGATTGATAAATTGTGTTTATTATTAGTGTATCTCCTACATATATTATGGTGCCGTCCGTGCGAGGCCACCTAAAACCACAGTTCTCTGCATTAAATTGATGTGTACAGACAAACATCGGTTTTAAAATCAAAACCCAAGCTGTTTAACGTTGTTTAGCTGTCCACTGAGTGATTAATGCGATACTTAACTTTATATTCTTGACTGTATATACCTTGAATCGTGTGTGAGCATAAACTCCGCCGAGCTGTGATCGCGTTGCTTAATATGAAATTAATTTGTATGGATGCTGCGTCGTAACCAGATCCGTGTATGATAAAGAAGCGTTCAACATCGCCGCATGTTGGAAATTAATGTGTAGATGCTGCGTTGTACCAGATCCATGATTTAAAGAGTTGTTAAACGCCGCCGTGCGTTAATGTTTCGTGTACAGATTCTGCGCTGTAATCACCAGATCTGTGAGTTAAAGAGTTGTTAAACGCCGCCGTGCGTTAATGTTTCGTGTACAGACGCTGTGTTGAACCAGGTCTGTGATTTATTTGCATGCATAAGTGTCGCTGCACACTTCTAAATTTAACCGGTTTGATGAATCTTAAGCTGTTGCGCTGTGCCAAAGCTTAGAAACTCATCTTGAGACAGTCTTTATTTGCCGCGATGTTCCGGAGATATTTGTAACTTGCTCAGACCCTCGTGTTTTCTGACTTAGATTAGCTACCTAAACAGAAAACAGCTGTGCAAACAGTGAGAGGTTTTTAATTGTTTTACTCCCGTAGTATCAAGATCGGTTGCTGTGGCAACCATCCGATCAAAGACAGTATATTTGGCTGTGTAAAGGAGGGCAGAAAACCTCTATCAGCTCAAATGGTGAAAACATAAGTAAATGAATGCAATGCTAGTTGCTGGTTGAATGTTTTCTGATGTGCTGAAAACTGTCTGTGATAAGAAATCAGTGCCGGCCGCTGCGCCCAGATTCTGCTTGTGTGAAAAGTGAAACCAATTGCTGCCTTTTCCCACAGCTGAGAAGTGAACGTTTCAGAGCCCAAATCACCACTGAGCTAAATCCTGCTAAAACAAGGGGGTATATCAGTGGGCGGAGCTAAAAAGTCCCTCCTCTAGACTCTTCTTCAGGTAGCCTTGTTAAAATTCAATTCCGAGACAGCGCCCCTAGTGCTCGACTCTATTAAATTTGTACTAGCGCCCTCTGTTGCTCGACTCTATTAAAACTCCTAAATTTGTAATAGTGCCCTCTGTAGGACGATTCGGTAAAAGATTTTATTTTGTGATAGCTTCCTCTAATGACCAAATCTGTGATTATCAAATTTGTGACAGCACCCATGGTGAATGATTCTGTTAACAACAAATACGACTAAACAGCATACTCTGCTGGCTAACTTGTTTAACTGAATTTGATCCTTCAGCTTTAATAAACAAAAGTTTTTTTTTTTTCACACAGATACTTGCTAAATTGTATTATTGGAAACTTGTAATACTGCAATAACTACCATAGTAAATTAACGTGTCTCATTATTCAGATAAATAAAAGTTAATTTAGCTGTAAATTACCAATTTGACAACTTTAACCAGATTCAACTATTTCAATCCAAGTTCAATTAAAATTTTTCTTTTTAGTGTATTACTTGAAATCTGACGCTGATATGCTATGCTCATGCAAGTCAAATAATTAAGCTGTTAACTACACATCCAAGTAGTTTCAATCGAAAGCCACAGTTAGATCAAATACTTTAGTTTTTGTTGTTAACACATTAGCTGTTAGATCCTTTAAAATCCAAACGCTTACTTGTTTTGAACTGCACAAGTTAATTCAAATAAAGGTGAATCCTACCTCTAATTGAAAACAATTAAACATTTAAAGCCCAAATAAAATAAATAGAAAAAAAATTTAAAATTAAATAAATACATTTTAATAAAAAATTTTTTTTTTCCCTTTCAAAACAAACTTAAACAATGACCGAATCAGGGGGTCCTGGCGGTTCACTAGCCGCAACTTTGAATCCCCTAGCCGAACAAGATGCAGTAATAAAGGAGCTCACAACAAATTTGCTGCCAGGATACGTAGACGAAATCCAGAAGGCCGACCCTAATGAACTACAAAATATAATGACCGCGCTAATATGCCAATCCCTAACCGAACCAATGCAAGGAAAAACCAGAGAGAAAATGTTAGGGAGCATGATCGTTGTTATGGCTGCGCAACAAAAACATAGAGATGGATTGCTAGACAAAGCTGTAGCTGAAATGAGGGTCAGAAAAGAAAACCACAGAGCTCTTAAAAAGCAACATGAGGAAATGGAGGAATCCTTAACTAAAGCAGAGGAGTCTTTAACTAAGACAGTGCATGCTTTAACCGAAGCAAGGGAGTCCTTAACTGAGTCAGAGGAATCTTTAGCTAGAGCAAAAGACTACAATAAACAACTGGAGTCTCAAGTCAAAGCACAAGAGCATGAACAAGCTACACTGCTCAGTGAAAACTTAGAGCTAAAACAGGTCCTAAAAGCCCAAGGGCTAGAGCTAGATAAAACAGAACATGAGCTTGGAGAAGTAACTAAAGATCTTAAAAATACTAACAAAGACTTGGAAGAAGCAACCAAAGAAAATAAGGATCTAAACTCTAAGCTCAAAGTCTGGGACAGGGCCAGAGAAAACGACAAAAAACGTCTCCAAGAAATGCAACAGGACCTAACAGAGGCCAGGGCCCAAGCTGACAAATCCCATCTTGAACAGATGAAGAAAGAGGCAGAGCTCAATGAGGTTAAAAGGGAATTAGAACATTCTCTTGAGTATAGTTCATTCCAAAGAACGCCTGCAAATGCAAGCTCCCGTGAGGAAAGGAGAGAGAGCAGATTCCACAGAGACGCTCAAATAGGCGTATCCTCGCCGCGATCTTTGTCGCCCATAGGTCCTGCTGTCCGCAATCGGACTGACAGGGACCTACATGACCAAATTAAAAGGTCTACCTCTCCTCAACCTCCCCCTCGTTCAAGCGCGCACTATTCGCGAAGTCCCTCCGACAGGGACCTAGATAAAATGGCTCGAAACATAAACCGTTTCGAACCCAAGCCTGGTGGCACTCACGACACCAGCGCTTATCTAAAAGACATAGAGTTCTATCTGAGGAGATTCCCAGATGCCACAGTAGATGACAAAATCTACCTAATTAGAGTCACCTCTAATCAGAGAGTCAGCAAATTCATCGAGCGACAACCTCGCCGTGTCAAAGAGAGCTATGAAGCCCTCAGCAAAGCATTGATGGATGAATTTAAAAGCTACACTACAAAGACAGGTCTAACTGCCGCTTTAGCTGTCAAACAGGGAAGACAAGAATCCCCTCAAGAGTACTATGAGAGGCTTCATGAAGCCTATTTTGGACCCAAGAATGAGACAGAAATGGAGGAAGAACTACACTTCAAGTCACTGTTCGTACAAAACCTCCACCCCACGACTAGCCATCATCTTGGTGTCATGGCATGTCCAGAAACCCTCACTAGTCGACAACTACGTGAACTGGCCACAAAAGGTTTTGCTAAACAAAGACAAACAATGGTCAAATCCACTGAAACAAATATCTTGAGTATTTCCACAGAGTCTTTGCCTCTGGAGTTGGAAGGAGTTCCGGGTGTCAAACCATGTGAGTCAACCACACCCCCTTCTCAACCTTACCAACCTCCAACAGAGCAGAAAAACCCTTCATTTCACCAACCTGATTCAGGTCGAAGGTATCCACAAACCTCTCGGTCTGACAGAAGTCAGTACCAACCACGATTTGGTGCAAAACGTCACTTTTCTGACTCCCACCGAAACAAATCCCAATCAGACCAACGGAAAAACCGTCAAACTTATAACGGTAGAAAACATGACAGACGTGGGTCTCAAAGCTATCCATCCAGAAATGGGCAACATGAAAACCCATCTGATGAGGAAGCAACAGACGAAAATGCTGAACCAATCAACCCTGATAAGTTGAATCAATCAGGTATGAGCAAGAAAGACCTTGACGCTATTAAACGTGTGATTGAACATGTGTACAAAGGAGATAGAGAAAAAGCTGACCTCCTCTCAGTAGTTGCTCGCTTGACAACTCCTGAGAATCCAGCAACTTACTCTCCAAAACCCTCATCCAACCAACCCAATGTGGTGGTGAAAGAGGAGTCGTACATGGATCCCACTGAACCTGAACATGCATTGCCTCAGGACCAGGTCCCAATGGCCAAGAATGGCACACCTGAGCAATCAGACCAAGGGCGTAAACAGCCAGACTCTAGTGCAATCTTAGTGGTTCAGCTAGACTCAAACAAGACTCCTCCTGATGAAGCCCCGTCAATCTTTCAGGTTGAACCACCTTTTCAACAGTTCTTAGGCAATCTTAAAGAAAGGGGGGTTGCACGCAAGCTCTACCTATCTGCTACACTTGAAAACGAGCTTGAACATGAAGCACTCCTTGACACAGGTGCAGACGTCACCCTGATGTCACCAACGCTTTTCAACAAACTGCGAACAATGGCACACCAATCCAACAGGAACTTAAAGCTGCAACACTGCTCACTTGAAGTCCAACCATATTCGCCCACAGGTACTACCTTGACCACTAGGGCATTTATTAACTTCACTATGGGATCAATGAACCTCGTCCACCCTGTGTACGTGTCCCCCTTTGATTCCATCCCTCTTCTCATCGGTAAAGATCTCCTCAACCGATTTGAGCCACTGATTGACTTCAAACGCTTGAAGATTTGGGCACAGGTCCACCAACCACTGCCTATAGATCTTCCACATCCCACTGAAACTCAGGGCTATGTACTTGAGCCAGATGTCTTGGCACCTGGTGCCTTTGATGAAACTCCCTGGCAATTCAATCCTGAATCTCTTCCCAACCCTCCCACCCTTGGGGTTGGTGTCGTCACTCAAGCTCAGGCAGTAGCCAATGCTCCTGCCAACTCTTCAGAACTGAGACGCTCTGGTCCTGACTTGAAACACTTGGATGACGCACACACTTCCCTGCGCATTGTCGAAAACCTCCTTGTACGTGTCTCCGACGCTCTCACTTCACATGCGTTCGTGGAGCCTCAGAGCCACAGGGGGGTGATGCTAATGCAGGCCCATAACTCTCCACACGCAGGACATAGAGGAGCCAAAGCAACATATCAGGCACTCCAACAAGTAGCCTATTGGCCACACATGCAGGAAGATGTAGCAAACTACATCAAAGACTGCTCGATTTGCCGTCAGGTCCAACTGTCAAACCTGCGTCCCAGAGCTTCCTTCCCACGAAGGGGCCACAGAGCCTACTATGACCAAAAAGTGTCCCATGATAAAATCCAAGTGGGGGACAAAAGGTGGTACTACACCTCTGCTCCCCTGACGAGAAAAGACAACCAAGACACCAGAAGGCTTGCCCGTAAGCTTCTGCCCCAAAAGATCAAAGTAAACAAAGGTCAGGAAGAGCAGACTCTTAAGTTGGTCCATCGCAACCAGATGAATCCGCACAAAAACCCCATGGGACTTGACAGGGATGCAAACTTCTCTATTAGGTCATAAATAAGGATAAAACCCTTAAAGCACCTGAAAGTGCCCATCGCGAGTAGAATTTTTTTTTTTTTTGTTGCCAACAAAGGTCACTGTTGTTCCAGTCGTTTATAAAAGTTGAATTGAGAAACAGGCTTTGTAAATTAACCTGCTAAATTAACCTGCTTAACTAAATACAGTCATTTGATTCACCCAAACTCATTGATTCAAAGTGGGGGTTAATCTAACACGTTTGCCCTTTAGTCCAAAGTGTATAATAAATTGATAGAGTAGAATCAAAACCAAAACTCTGAGATTTTTCGCGAGGAACAAACCAAACTGTTGATCACCAGCTGTCGTCTACACACAAAGAAAGTGTTTGTCAAGCTGACAGACTCGACTTACAGGTTGCAGCAGTTGTGGAAGTTCACTGTCACTCAATCAGAAACGAATAGTTCAGTGCAGACCTGAACAATTCATTGGGGGGCTCCTGAAAAGCTATTGTGGTAAGAATATTTTGTTTAATTTTGGATTTTCTGCAGTCCATGTTATCAGCTTATTCACAGTCAAATCGCTATAGATGTGAACTACAAGCTGAAATCCCAGACATCAGAGCACAGATCAACCAACAACAGCAGGTGCTACAAACATAAGCCAGTCGTTGTAGAGCATCATTTGGTGGTCGAAACCCACAGTGAAGCTCTGAATAAAAACTCGCCTTGCTATAGTCAGAATTAGAATCAGAAATACTTTAGTGATCCCTGAAAGGATCTTGCTTGTGTTACAGCTGCTCCCATTCAGTCTTAGAAAATAAGCAGAAATGTACATCTATATGAACAGTGTAATACATATTTACGTGAGTAATCATTCACCTTTCAGTCATGTCGGTTGATTATCCTCACACACAACCTGTCAGTTCGTTATGACAGGCACGCCGAGAGACATTGGATCCTCAGTGAACAGCTCAGCCATAGATAAGATTCTTCTGCATCTTATCCCACTGTTTCTGGTGAAGGAAATTTTACCCACCATCACCAGAGAACGTTATCCTATACATTGAAAATTTAGCTCCATCATTTGGACACAAATCAACGGGAAAGCAAAATCAAGAAATCTAAATTTCTCCACAGACACTCAGTTAGAGCAAACACTCTTACTCGAGTGCAGTGATCAGTTAGTGATAGCGACCCTTTTACAGTTAGTTGACGACAGTTACTAACTTTAGTATAGGCCCTGTAACCCTATAAGATTAGCACCTCCTATTAACCCTTAGGAAGAGTTAGGGTCGTCAGTATTATTATCGGCTTCTCTCTTTTCTTTTGATATATATACGATTTTTGTTATATAATAGACCTCAGCACATGATAAAGACAAACACCAACTCTGAACATGAAGTGTACCAGTTCAGTTTCCTCGACGATGGACATCATGACTTCATCGATCCAAAGTTCCCGCTACTACGGTCATTCAGATCGAAGTGGGGGATATGTAGGAGCACATGGCTGTGTTCCTTTATATCTTTGATGTGAGGCCCTGTGTTTCTTATCACCTCTGTTTTTAAGTTTGAAGCAACTCTACAGGAAGAGGGGCTCCATCTTATCGCCTGGCATGAGAGGACAGTGTTTTTCTTGGTTGTAAATACTTCATATGAAGACACTTTTAATTAATTTACAACTCAAAGCCTTTGGATGAACCTCCTCTCCCTTGCAAGCACACATATCCTCTTTCACAGGTCATGGGGAGGCCTCTGTGAAGCTTACCAGGAGGGACAACTGGCCATCGGAAGGTGTCAATACAGAGTCTTTATATATGTAAATTAACTCACATCAAATGTTTTTCTTTCTTTGTTTTAGAGTATCTCTCTCTTTACCTGTGTCTCTCTCCTCACCTCTAACTTCTAAAGCACACATTAGCTTTTAAGAGAACACTGGAAACCTTCTGACTTGTTCTATGCAAACACTTCAGGTCTGAATTTATTACCCGTCTGGAGGTAATCTGGATCACATTCCACACCAAATGGTCTCTGTGTTCCTCCAGATTTCAGACCATTTCTAATTAACCATTAAGTCAGGATCTCATTCTCTTAATTCCAACAGATTAAGGGTCAGTAAGAGAAGCTCATAAAACTGATCTTTCTCCCGTTTCTCTGTGATGAAATTTGGCTAAAATCAAATTTAATGTTTAATTGTGTCATGTGTTTGGTGGAACCACAGTGCCCTCCAGTGGTGAGTCCGGGTACAAAGAAATTAAACTTTCAAGATATCTATGTTTTAATACGTTTTCCTGATTAAAAGTCTGTAATATGTTTCTTCATTTACAGGTATTAGAACTATAAGAAATGCTTATATATGTGGTCAGATTCTATCAGTTCTACTGTATCTTTAAGTGTTTTCATGTTTGATCCAGTGTTAATTTCTTTTATTCGTTCAGCGAATTTAATCAGGTCATATTATTTCATTAAGTCCATTTATTTTGCCATGGTAAGGTCCTGAGAAAGGTGAAGCACGATCGCGAAACATTAAATTGGTTTAATTTAATTTAAGTTTCGTAAGTGTCGAGTGATATGATCCACAGTGAACTCGCCTCCGCCCCTTAGGAACCGCCTGCTGATATGGACTACAAATACCAAGAGACAACTGCTCACTCGCGCTCTTGCTGTAATCTCTTGCTGTAATCTCTTGCTGTAACCTCTTTTTGTAACTCTCTTCTTCTAAATTTTTCTTAGCTTTACTTTAAACCTTTACCTTTTGTATTTTTGCGACACGCTCTTAGGCAGAAATCTCCGCACAATTGACCACGTGCGATTTTTACCTCAATCTTCTAATTTGAGGACGCACTAATTCTAAGTGCTTTCGTTTTGTTAAGTATCGTTATTTTACTCAGTAGAAGTTAATTTGACTTAATTCGTCTTGTTTTGAGTAATAACTGAGGACTCGCCAGGCCAGCGTTATTCTCTAGTTATTTTCGTCAAGAAAGTTGAATTAGTTCGATCAAAAGTTCAGAGTCACCACTTCAGGCAAGAAGAAGACTTTTTATTACAACAACCAGCTTTGTGCAGTAATTGCCTGCATCAACAAACCGTGTGACGGTTTGCAACAATAGACATTTGCCAAGCCAAGACCGGCTCGCCCCCAACGCTCACAAGCGGTGCCATCCCGCTGGGCAGTGGACCGGGACCTTCCTGCCGGGTACTGGACAGACTGCGCTCTCCCTCCGACACCTGGACGAGAGAAACCCACTGGGAGACCGGACGAGCTGCGACATCCATCCGGCTCGAGCGGTATCTTCAAGCCGCAGACGATCCGCGACTCAGCTCCTTCTCCTGGACCGACACCTCAAGCCGAGGTCAAGCTATCAGCTCCGGAGAGGTCCAAAGTGGTGAACATCTCCCAGTCTTCAGGCAAAGTAGGCTAAACACCCACGCACACTGCTGGAGTCACACGCATGTTCTTGAGTTGGTGGTGTCTCTTTTCTTTTGATTCATAGTAATCTTTAATTAATAAGAAATCCGGTTAGGTCTCGTTAGTGTCAAAATTACTATAGTAATCTTTGAATGCTTCCCAGACTCGTGACTTTACCATCCGCTCATCTCCATCCATTCATTACCATGATCATTTAGCCTCTACATTTTATGTTATCATTATTGTTTGTTTGAATCATCCTTTCATTTATTCACCTTGATTTATTTAGTAAATAAACAAAGTTAACCGTACGTCGTTGTCTGTGCAGGTTTGTTTTAATGTGGAGAACCGATGGATATGTGTAGAATCTCACTTCTTCATTTTTGAGATTGAATAAATTGTTCTGAAATTGATTAGAATTGATACAAGTTAACCTTGTTTAGTCGAATTTGATTAATTACCTCCGGATTATTCAAATAGATAAAACATCGGAGGTGGTGCCCCATTAACGAGTGTTTTATTAATCCCAGTGATTGATAAATTGTGTTTATTATTAGTGTATCTCCTACATGTGGCAGTTTAGTCCTTGCAAATTAAAAGCATTCAATTTTGATTTGTGCCTACAGTAAATTGAATGTTTTCACCTGACTTATCGACAGAATACAGTTGTCTGCATGGACATAATCGTGAATGAATGACCTAATGGCAATCCAGAGATAGCCTAATACTACAACAACATATGCAAAATATAATGTCATCTTACTTTTTAATTGTTTTTATTGCAGTCGGGCTTCAAATGTTTTATAGCAGCAGGAAGGAGCATAAAGGCTAATTGCAGTTTGTATGTGGTGTTTCTAACATGCAGCGATCTGAAGCAGTGTGTGAGGCTGTGTTTGTGAGCCCCAGCATGCCTCATCATGAAAGTGTGAAATTGGGAATTTTCCCTCTAAGCCACCCTTCATGAACAGAGGAGGGAATAAAGATCACAGTATCAGCGGAGCCACGTTGCTGATGTGAGTGATGAACTTGATTGAACTGAATAACATTTTCATGCCTTTTATTGTGTGTCGGCCAGCGTGAAGAGATCTATGTCCGTGAGGCGTCTTTCCCTCTGTGATATGGAGGGACTTTCATACAGCTGTGTGGGTCGCTGTGCTCTGATCGACCGTGATCTAATCCCGTGATGCAGCGGGATACATTCTATAGTTTTCCATACAGGGACGGCACAGTAAGAGCTTCCCTTCCCTCTTTGACTAGCCCATTCACTCCTCGCTTCATTTTCTTTTACTGTTCTTTCAAACATTTAACTAAAGTTTCTGGTTTCTTTACTGTTCTATGACAATTAACTGAATATCTTTGTGTTGTGGACATTTAAGGAGGGCATATTGGGCTTTGGAAAACACTGACCATTTTCTTTTGACATTTTGTAGACCAAACACTTAATTGATTAATAACACAAAAAAATCTACAGATTAATCAACATTTAAAATAATTGCTATTTGAAAGTCGGCCAGAGGGCAACTTTATTACATGAAGAGTTCGTAGTTTGCATACATCAAGGTTGAGTCAGTCCAAATTGTCTAAAGCTTCTTCACAAAAGACCTTTGGTGGTTTGCTGGTGAAAAGGTTTTATTGTAAGGGGGCATTGAGAAGTACCCAGTACATGGCTAAGTAGAATGGTTTGAAAACCATGAGAGATATTAGATTAAAGGAACCTGTGGGGTTGAGTCCAGTTTATTTCGGATCCGGTTCCATTACAATAAAGCACCTGCGTCTCTCTTTTTTTATTACAAACATCAGTGTAGAAATCATTCAGTTTAGCTGTTCTTTGAACGTCAATCTTTGAACGTAGTACTTAAGTTATTTATAGTTTTTGGTACTTAATCGTGGTTGAAAGCTAAACCCGATTGGGTTTATTGTGGGGGGCAAAGTGATTTGGGTTTGATAAACAAAATTGGTACTGAATTAAAATTTGATAAAATGCTATTAAGCTTAAAAGAAGGACAACAACAGCTACTGAACCTCAATATTTCTTAGTTGCCTGCTTCACCACAGATGTTGAACCACTTTGTCTCCATCAGTGATGTGTACAGTTTGTGCGTGAGGTTATTCCACAGCAGGATCTTCCTCTGATGCACCGTGCTGCAGTACAGAGGAGGCACTGAAGCAATTAGAAGCCAATAAGTTCTGATGAAGAAGAGCCCGCAGTTTAATTTAAAGTAATTAGTATGTACAGGGAGAAAAAGCAGGGACACACATATAATACACACATATGCGCATATACCAGACACACACAGGGATAATAAAGTTTTATTGCAAATTGTACACACTGTCAAATAAGGGGCTACATAAATCATTATTTTACAGTAAGGCCCAGCCTGGGATTTATTTTAATGACAGCAATTAAAGGAAAGCCTGCCATTGGATAAACCATGCACTGCTGAATATAAATATCTTCAGGTGATCTTTTATGTCTATGCAAAAGGGCGGCTACAGAAACAAAACCCATATCTTCTATTCTGAGGGACAGACTCAAAAACCAGATATTTTGGATCAGTGAAACGCCAGTGTAGCTGCTATAAATATGTTGACATGATCAGTGTTCTGAGAATAGACCAAAAATAGACAACCAGACAGAAAAAGCCTAGAATCTAAGATCAATAACCAACAGATATTTTTAGATGAGCTATTTCCTTTTATATCTTGCTGGGTAGCAATTCTCTTGTGCCAGACATTAAAGTACATCTGTTTTTGCAAGAGTGCAACTCAAAAACATATTTTAAAACCTATGTTTTTGCTTCAAAATCCTGTACCACTTTGTTGCCAAACTTCACCAGCTAATATTCAAATGACTAAAAGTCCAGTAAATACAAAGAAATCCTGCACAGCAGTGACTTGCTACATGGTTCTGTTGTCACCATTCTCTTTTCTAATCTGTCTTCTCCCTGCCTCCATTTTCACCTCAACTAACACATTTCTGGCTAAAATAAGCATGTGTCTGCATTTTAATTAAAAGACAGTGCACACACGGACTGATGATGTGAGAAACCTGTCAGAAGTCCCTGGAGGTGGTACAGTGAAAGCCTTAAAGGGCTGTGTCACTTCAGTGGAATATTTGCACATATTAGCACACCTACCATCGTGTGATTCAGATGCTGAAATAGCTCCAGTTCAAACTGATGTTCAGTGTTAGTTCTTCAACTCCTTTCATCTCCATGTAAACTGTAGCTTAAGACACTGTATGTATAGTATGATTAGGCTTTAGTGTCCTGCTGTGGATCGTGGTGCCACTGTGGTATTTATTAGGGGTGAATCCTTGAATCTATCTTCTCTTCTCACTGCAGCAGGCTTCTCCGGGCTGCATGTAAGGGGATGTGGACAAGTGTTATTTGGAGATGTTTGTGTAGCTGGCTCTGTTCTCCTTGAACAAACTCTCAACCCCAAAAATCCATTATCGGTCTGGCTCTTATGGCAACAATTTAAAAAGACTGGTACAAACTGTTATGCCTACTGTATATTTATATGTATTTACAATAAAAAAGCAGCCAGACAGATGTATCTGAAGCTTATACAGAGTCACGGTGGAACACAATTTTCGATTTCAGAAAGAATACACATTGCACAGGCATCGTCTTCAGAAGTCTTCAATTTTGAAGGTTAAAATGATTATTTTGCTATTTGACACTCAGCTTTAATCACCACAGGCAATGTTCTTAAATATTCTCAGGCAAAATCTGTGTTCTCCATGTCACAAACATAACATCTTGACAGTTTGCATAACAAAATGCCAGGCGTGTCTGCAGTCATGACAGCCCTTTCCTAAATATGTCAAGGTATATGCAGAAAGATCGTGTCTTGTCTTTGTTTTGTTCTAACAATGTCAAACCTTTGCTTGAAAACTCATAAAGCATAATTGAGGGAGGAAACATGTAGGTGAACCGGAGGGATCAGCAAGATGTGACAAGACAGTTTCTGCCATTGGTCAGGGTCACTGATGGTTATTTAAAAGACCCAAATTATCAGTTAGGATGTGTCAAGTCTTCGGGCAGTCTTAAATTAATGGGATTTAGGGGAAATGGTGGCCTACAAGGTGGCCATGCCTGTAATTAAAGAATGAAAGGCCACAAAATGTCCCTCATAATTATAAGTAGCTTTTCGGCATTTCACCCTGTTCACAGTTTATTCATTGACTCATTAAAAATTCATGCCTGAATGCTGCTGTTGGTTACCACACACACCAAAGACTCTATGTCATCCTTCTGGGTGAAAAGAAAGATATTTGATCTGAAAACACAAAGGAAACGTGTCGTGAAACTATAGAGACAGGTGCTATAAAACTGTGGTATCAAACTGTACATGTTGCTGCATTAACGGTGCAATATGTAAGAATTTTAGGTAAAAAAACATTCAAAAAAATAGCTAACAATATCACCAGAATGTGAAGAAATGGAAGTGTTGATGTTATGACATCCATGGTTTCTGTTGCAGAGATATCTAATGAAGTTAGCATGCTAACCAGCTAGTAACAGCCCTTCCCAGTACAACGCCAACACTCTCCTGTCCGCACGGCTAATCCAGCCACCTAGCTAACAGTGAGAAACAGCCAACAATGTAATGTAAAGAATTAAAGAATTAAACACAAAACTATGTTCTTACCCTGGTCATAATCTCTTTACAAACTATTTCATGAGCAGTACAACCAGTGCTCCCATTGCTCCAACCCCCAACCTGTGCCGTAGCCCAGAAAGGCATGAGTTTCGTGAGATCGGTGTGGGGGCTTCATTGTAACAACAACACTGAAAATGCTCAGCTCCTGCTCTGATAGAAACACAACCAGTGTACCATGACCACTGAAACACATCACATGACAAGCTGGGTTACTTCAACCCTGTAAACAGGAATCTGTGTGTCCCACCAGTGGGAGAAGGGAGGTGAGGACAGTGACAGACTCTCTGCAGCCATGATTTTCTTACTGGTCTGTGACAGACAGGACGCACCAGACTGTATACAACCTGTCAGACAGGGAAGACAGAATTCAGTGGGGTGTTGGTACCCGACCACCTTTCTCCATACAAACACACGAACACACACAGCTTTTCTCTTTCTTGTTTGGTCTTTTAGCTCCATTATCTACCATTTGCTCTGTGTTGGTCTCATATAGCTCCCAGAGATACGAGCGGCTGAGCAGCAGCAGCAGCAGCAGCAGCAGTAATGGCTGTCTTCTTGGAGCAGAGCGGGGCTACCATATACAGTAATGACACACTGCTGTAATCACTGAGGACACCTCACTAGGCACAAACAGAGGAAGACAGCTGCTGAGTTGAGAGATTTCTGCATGCTAAGGCCTTCAGTGTACGTGTGTGAGGATAAATGGTGATACAGGAAGAATAAAACACTCATTACTAAGTAAATTTCTACCAGTGAAGAAGCCACAGGCTCCACCCAAGGTGACTCCACTGCACGCTGCTGCTGTCAGGAGCCAGGTGATTTATAACTCCTTCAGGGGAGGAGTGGAGGGGGGAGGTAGATGCTCCTGGCCTGAAGGCCTTGCCAGCTCAAGATCCAGTGATGGAGGCCCCTGTGACAGGCTCTCTGCTCCCCAGAGAGCAGTGCTGTCACCAGGGTGCTGCCAGACCGGCACTACATCTCGTCCCATTTGAGGCTAATCGCTACATTATGAGGCTGTTAGTGCTGTCGTTGCTGTACCCCTGCTCCATAAAAGCTCCATCACTGCAGCTGTGCAATCCTGTTGGAGTGCCGCCTGCATGTCTGCATGATTACTGCCAATTTTATTTCACTTATGCCAATTTCAATTGTGTTAGGGCGCTTTTTATATGCACCATCAAAGTGCATTTTGTGTATTGTTCAGATGTGAAATTACGGTAAAACAGATAAAGCAGTGCACCATCTCTGAAAGACTCAATGGTCATGACAACTTTGCTCCTGGAGTGGACAGGGGAAGTCTGAGGAATAAATTGGATCAATGTTAAGTGATGTGTCTACAACTTTATATTGATTTACGGTGAGGGAATAATGTTAAGATGGATTCTTGTAAGGATCGGCTATAATGGAGAACAGATATTGTCTATATTTGGGGTGAAGGTTGTAGTTTTGATGTTATTGTTTTGTTGTTACTATCTTACTGTTATTTAATACTTTTAATGGGAAGCGATCTGTAACTTTTGTTGTGAAAAGTGCTTTTATAAATAGATATTAACTTACATATGTAGTGCTTCAATCACAAAGTTGGTCGTCCTCCCTGCCAGTCAAACAAGCCTTTGTCCCCTTTTCAGTATACAGTTGGGGAAATTAAATTAGGGATGGGGCAATATAAGATTTTATCGTAGTTTGCAATAAAAACGCTTGTTGATCATGGTAAATTTCCATTATTTGGAATAATTAAATCCAAGTGTTTTTATAACATCCCATTAGGGGTGGGCGATATGGGCAAAAAATAATATCTCGATATTTTGGGGGATTTTGGCGATAATGATAATCAGTCGATATCCTTTAAAATTCAAGAATATTTGTGTCCAGACCGATCCACTGAAAACGACTGAAAACGCTGTAGTTCATATTCCAGGCCTATAGGTGGCGCTTGAAATTCACCAAAAACGGAGAAGAGACGGCGCGAGCACAAAAAGCTTGCGCGCTGTAAACAAACAGACAGTAGACGGAGAAACCGAACCCAACAAGAAGAAGACGAAAATGGCTAGTGCAAGGAAACCAGAATCATTTGTGTGGACCGATAATGAGGTCGAACTGATGCTGCGACTCACACTCGACTACAAGGCGAGTAAGTTGCAAGAAACACGAACACAAGCGCGTAGTCCGCCATTGTTGTTGTTGTTATGAGACGTCGCGGGGTTCAGAGGTCGAAGGCAAGAGGTCGAGGGGTGGGGCGAAGCCTGCCATGCTGTAGAGAGCGCTGCTGCACCATGTATTAAGTGGATGTGAGGAGTTTATCGAGTACTCGATAATGGAAATTTGCACATCGTCAAAAAAAAAAAGACGATATTATCGCCAACGATATATATCGCCCATCCCTACATCCCATGCCGAATCGAAAGCAGGCTTTTATACAACATATCACGTGAGGGGTGGCACAATGTATCTGAACAACAGTCTCCAGTTCTCCTTTCAGATATAAACTTCTCACACCACAATGACACAAAGACTTGAAATATCATATTCTTATTCCCCATGCTCATGTCTTCACACACAGAGAAGATATCACAACTCATTTTCCTCCTTTCACTTTTTGTTGCCGCTGCAATATTTTACAATCTGCTTCCTGTCAGTCACCAAACACACAGCATGTCACCTTACAGTGCTTATCATCACATACATGTTTCATAACTAGAGTTATTTATAGCTGAGACAGCAGTTAATTTGAAAGTAGGTTTGACACCTAAAGGTGTTGCTGCACTCTCAGTGCCTGTATGCTTCAAAGTTGGCTGTTAGGAAACTGTAGAACAGCAGCTGTGTTTAACTTGAAATTATGTTAGTTACAGTGGAATCCAACAATCACTATGAAAACCAATCAAAACATCAGTGATACTTCCTCCAGCTGATTCATGCCTCCACTGTCCATCCAAGTGCTCAGCGTGTACCTAACAGTCATTGTTTTCACAAAATATGGCCCAAATCTATTTCACGAGTACAACTTTAAATGTCTGACTTAAAAGAAATATGTAAATGAAATCTTGTGTGTTCGGCATGAATTTTAAGAAGTCAAGGTAAATGTGACATCGGCAGAAGCGAGTGGGCTGTAACTCACACACCAGTTTTCTCCTTTTGAAAACTTGCTTCATGTTGTCAGTGCACCAGGCTGAGATGGGCCTTTCATATGCAATGAAAGTGGAGGCGTTACTTTGCAGAATAGCGAGAAAAAGCCCGAGAAAGCTGCCTTATGTTAAGCTCAACTACACTTCTTTTGTGAGACCCTAGTAAATACTGTTTTTGTCATGTGTATATGACACGTCAAGTGAGTATACTGGTCTTCTGGCAGGAACAAATTGTATGCTCATCATTATTCCAAAAAGAGGTTTTTCTGCCTGGAATATTCTCTGGCTTTGTGCTCTTGGTTAGTTTTCTTTTTTTTCTTCGTGCCATGTTTTTGTGACAGTTTTTTTTTGTTTCCAATTTAGATTTCTGCTATTTATTGTTCTATGTGCAGAGCAATTTCACTTATTATGTGACCTTTATTTTTGGCTTATGTTGCATTTTTTTGTTTTATTGACAGAAAGAATAGCAACAACTTTGTCGAAGCTAATGGGCAATGAAATAAAGCATAACTGTGATCACAATACCAAGTGTACATAGAGAGCTTAGGGGAAATCAGAGGACATAACAAGCTAAATCTACTGTCATAACCTATTTCTTCTTAGAGCAACACGCTCCCACACGTCCCTTTTGATAAACATTTCAGCGGTGACTGTGCTCAACATATCGCCTGTGGACCGATGTCGGTGATGAATATCCGACACCGCTTCCAGTCTCAGTTTCACCTCTCCTTTCTCATTTAGTTGCTCAGTTCCTTCCTTTCTTTCCTCCCATCTCTTTTTGATTTGACGACACCTCACACAAAATGACGAGAGATGCTATCGAACAGCAGTTGTCACAGTTCCAAAGGAGGCTCACAAGTGAAGGGTCTTATTAAGAAGACAGCTTACGTCATCGCTTTCATCTCCTTAGGGGAGGTTGAGGATAACAAAAGTCAGCCAAGTTTATTTTTCCATCATTTGGAGATTGAGGCCTCGCTGCAGAACTGCTTACAGTGCAGATATCGTCCCGGATGAGCAAGCACATTTTCGGTATTGTGCACAATTGCTTGACCTTGTATGTTAAATATTTTACCTGCATGTGTACCTGTTGGGTCGACCTCTTCCTGCTGTTTCCGTTGGCCTGTTTCCATGCTGACACATCAGCAGGGATTTGTCTGTAGTGATTGGTTGAGCTCCAGCGGACAGTGCTGCTGTGAATGCCACTGTGACGTGAATGTTGCGTCAGAGGCTGTCTGGTCGCACTAATGTACACTCAATGACTCTGTGACTCAGATGTACATTATTCTGATGGATGGCACGGACATGGAGGATGCAGACATTACACTTGATGTTGATGCAAGAAACACAGGGCAGAGTTGGTGTGTTTATAATTTCATTTAAAGGTTAGATTTGATGTGATTGTGCCCTAACCTTTTCAAGAACATTTGTACAGCTGAGAGGTTTTTCTTACAGTTTTCAGGTGACTGTACTGTATTTACTACTGTATACTGTATTGGAGTGCAATGCTTTATTGCTGGGATACTCTTTGAAACCACTTGAACGGCAAACCATAGTGTTTCCTTGACTTATTGTGTTTAAATTACAATATAAAAAGCACAAATTTGCTATAGTTGTAAACAGGTACTTGCAATCATCCACACTTTCATGCATTTACACACAACCTCACAAACGCTAGACCTCCATGGAAAATTTCAGCCGCATAAGGTTGCAGTTGTTACGGGGGGACACAACTTTGTGGACCAATGAACTGATGGAGATGGAGTAATTAAAAAGGACAACCGGTTCTTGAGGTATGAAAGGGTACGTGGCAAAACACAAACACACACACACACACACACACACATACATACATACATACATACATACATACATACATACATACATACATACATACATACATACATACATACATACATACACACACACACACATCCTAGAGTAACAACTATGGCTGCCAAAGGGTGAAGGAATATTTGTGGACTGAGCTGCCAGTTCCAACTGAAAAATATCATATGTAAGTTCTTTTTCAAGGCAACATAACCGGCAGATGATCTCTGGGGAATGTAGTCCAAAAGCAGTGCAGAAAGCAACTAATACAGGACCATAAAAAGCTTTAAGATGATAGTCTGATGGCGGTTTGAAACGTGTTTCAGCTGAGAGAAAAGACATTACTGATTCACTTTACTCCGCCTATATTTGCCCAGCCAGTCACACTGCTCCTGCTGACATGGATGATGGATGATGATGATGGCGAGGCCGATGTAGGTGATGATGGATGGTGGATGATGATGACTGTGATAACGGTGATGATGGTGATTTTTGTCCTTTTTATTCTGGGCTGCACTGCACTCTGGTGCTGAGTATCCGAACTCTAGCCCAGCTCCCATACATCATGCCTCTCATCCAGCCCGCCGCGGCCCCTACAGGTGTACCACCCCAACTGCCTGAATGACCTCATCCGTCCTCATTATGTCCACATCATTACACACGCGTGTACTTGCACACATAAATATTCCACAGATGTATAAATAGTAAACTAGGCCAGAGTATCTCAACGGTTTTGGCTTTGGGACGAGGACATTTTAGATTTTCTTTGTTTTATTCACTTTATTACCCTTATTTTCTGCCCCTATGTCTGATTCTCCACCACCAAACCTCTGAACATTTCCCTCCACCACTCCAGCTTTCCACCCTGCTGTCCCTTCCTCTGCTGCCTGTTATCTGGCCAGGCAGGGTCATCCATCTAGGGTCACAGTCTCGGTGTGGAGGCCCCCCCATTTATTAGCTCCTCGTGTTGTTGCCGCTCAGAAAGGCCACCAAATCAATTGTGTGCATTAAAGGCCGGCTGGCTGTCAGCAAGCCGGGAGCGAAGAGGACGACGTGGAGTCGGAGAGGGCTGCCCTGTCAGCTGGAGAAATGGAATTTTATCTGGATGAATCGTCGGACCGTTCAGCAAGAATGGGGAAGAATAGGATCTGGTGTCACCAGTGGTAGAATTAATGACAAAAAGCAGCCGCAGAGAATCAATGGAGGAAGTCAGGAAGGCGGCGTTTGCTTTTGTGCTTGCCGTCATGAAGTAAAAAGGAATCCCCTGCTTCATTTGAAAGTGAAAAGAAGCCATGTTTTGGTAAAATGTGATTAAGTTCTTACACCGGTAAATGGATTAAAAAAAAATTCTCCTTGTGGATGTTGTGGTATTTCCAGGAGGGAAGCGGAGGGGATGGGAGGATGGGTGGTGGAAGGAAAAGGATTGGCAATGGGAATTTCATGTAATCCCATTTGGGATGGAGGGGATGCTCTGAGGGAAATCCTCACTGGCACAAACAGGGAGACAGCTGCAGAGACGGCAGGGAATAAGGAAGCAGCAAGTAAACACTCAGAGGGATGGATGAAAATTTGAGAATACTATGAAAATAATAGAAAAGGGGGTGAAAGGGAGAAGAAGAAAGATTCATGTTTTACTTTCAT
Organism: Pagrus major; assembly: GCF_040436345.1. Taxonomy (NCBI): domain Eukaryota; kingdom Metazoa; phylum Chordata; class Actinopteri; order Spariformes; family Sparidae; genus Pagrus; species Pagrus major. The sequence goes on along the minus strand of NC_133218.1, from coordinate 16,188,006 downwards.
GAGCTTAAACTAACCTTGGGCGCTGCTGCTGCAGCTGCAGACATGACGGTAGACTGTATGTTTAATTTGCTCATACTCTAGATATTTGTAAATGTGGATGTCGGTGTGTTTGAGGTATGTGCATCCCTGGGTCCAACAGTCCTCCAGTTGAGTCTTTTGTTGGCAATGCCTGATGTCTGTCTGATGAATTATTCATGAAGGCCAGAGAGCGCTGCTGCCATATACAGTCGAGGAACAGATAGAGTAGCCATAACAAAAGGGGGGATAAAAGAGGAGAAAGATGCAAAGGAGTAAATGGGAAGATGAGGGAAGGGGTGAAAGGATTGATAGAGGTTAAGGGAGAGAAGTAGGAACAAGATTAGAAAGTCGGTGCTGCTTAGATCAGACGAGTGGGAGAGAGCTTTGGTTCCAGGCTCAGAGGATCAGGCTCTGATTTGTGTCCAACGAGCCACTCCTTAGGAAGGCTTAGAGCTGAAGAGCTGCACACAGCCAGGATCTGTTTGTTTCAGCTGGCTGAGATGTGCTTGATTGCAGTTACAGACTCTTGGGCATCCTCAGAGGAACAAAAAGATATTTCTTTGACAATTAATCCAGCAACTATATTTTCTAAACGAGATTCAGCAGTGTTGTTTAGAGCCAGGGAGCGAATTAAAGTGCCAAGTGTTTGAAGTGCGAGTCTGGCCTGTCTCCTGATGTGTATGATGTGAAGTTCAGTCATTTACGAGTCATACCCACAACGGATATTTAACCGCAACATTTACAGATTTGTGTTTTATACCTCAAATCAAGTCATGACAGAGCAGTGACACACTGCTTAGACCAAAATAATGTGTACTGAAAACAATAAAGGTGCAACATAAATGGCTGTGTGTGCATGTGTGTCTGAGCAGTCTAGTATTTGTTGAGAGATTTTGAACCAAAAAGTTGTTTCCTTCTTTAAGTTATGCGCCGAAACAGCAAAACAACTTCTCTCTCACTGTTCCATAAACTCATCTTTTCTTTCAGTTGAACAAACTGTTGAACAGACAGATTGTGAGTTGAGCATGCAACAGTTCATAACACACACACACACATAAAAAACTGTGAGCTTTACAGGCTGCTGCCTATTACAGCAGATTGCTGCCATCTTGATACCATCAAGAAGTCAAATTTCAAATGAGCCTCTGTGCAGCTGGAGTGTGTCTCCAAAGAAAAACTGTGAATGAACGTAGAAGGTGATGTAACTAAATATTTATGAATGGAGTGACTGTGAGTATTTGTTGGTGTGTTGTAAATATATTTTCAGCAGTACTTGTGGAGTATTCACTACTGATGTACACTCGGGCCAGTTTATTAGGTACACCTGTACAAATGAATGCAGTCGAGTACAATGTAATGTTTTTATGCCTCTGCGCTGGCAATAGCCTTGTCCAAAGGCATTGTGTTTTTGGGTTGCCCGTTATCCCATCACATTCTTGTGAAAGTCATGTCTCAAGAATGATGTTCTGGCCATTATTTAACGGCAAAGCTCAAAGACACCAACTTAACTGGTGTGCGGAGTAGTACAACTGTTGAGCGGTATTTCTGTTTTTTTCTTAGACTCTTTCAGAGGTGTTAACTACAATTTTTAGCACTGAGGTTAATAGTTAATAGTTAATGCTGTTGTTGCGCTGGCCTGCATTATAATCAGAGGTGTTTCTGCCCTCCTTGTGTATTTAAATAGGGACAACAAATTAAGCACCTCCATAAAATGTAGCCCAGTGAAACACCATCTTTGACTACGACCTCTTTAACAAACATATGATTGAACTTAAACGTGTCCAACAACGTCAACAAAATCTGGTCAGTATAAAAACACTTCACAAAGGTAGAATTTATGGCAGATGTGTTGTATTGAATTGCAATAATTTGTACAGGTGTAGGTGTAATAAAGTGACCACTGAGTTTGGATTTCCCCGTGTACATCTCTTTCCCTATTGCTGATAACCCCCAGTCCTCGTCCTCAAATGTTAACAAGAAGCCAACCTCCACACAGTAAGGTATTCTAGTCCATCAGAGAAAACTATTGAGTTCTTATATTGCTACACATCACTGGAGGTTTTCATGGGGAAATAATATTTTTTTTGGAAACATGTAGCTCAGCTTTATGCAGTTGTAGACCAGTAGATCTAAATAAATAGGCTGTAATTCTCCTGTAAGTATGAAAAATGTGTTTACTGTTTTCTCAATTCTGGCATTGTGCCTTGATGTGTATGAATACCTGGTATCACAGATGTGTGTGTGTGTGTCCCAGCTGTGTGTTCTGTGCTGGTATGGAGCTGTCATTGAGCAGCCGGAGACAGCAGACAGATGGGGAAGGAGGGAGGCGTCTGCAGAGAGCATGTCAACAGCACCAGCCAGCAGATTTCCATTAGATGCTCAGGTGCTTTATATAGTGGTGAGACCGTGTTGTCATGAAGGGGGGAAAAAAGACAACTCTGGCAACAGACACAGCAAAAAATAGAGCCAGACTACAGCCCTGAATGTTCAAACTGTGTGTGCAGATCCAGATGAGACAGATTACAGCTCAACATGTGGCTTAGATGCTTTTTGAGTTACAACTTGTGTTCATATTATGTTTCCAATTCACCTTTGATTCACCTTTTCGGGATTCTCTCACTACTGCTAAACAAAACCAATACATAATAATGCAAGCCAAAGAAGATTACAACAATTATTATTCATTATGAATATCAACTGTATGCAACTTCAGTGAGGTTTAAATGCTCTATGGATATTACAGTAGAAAGTTGTAGAGGTTGTAAAGAAAAAATGAGGCCTCAGGAGTAAAAATGATGTAATGTAGAAGTAAAAAATCTGGTGCTCTTCAAGGAATAGTTGAGTAAAAATGTGAAAAACATTTGACTGTCCAGCTCACCTATAATGGAAATCTGTAGTTTATTCATAACTTCATAAAGGATCTTTAATATTATCAGAGCCTTGGAGTCTCTGTCAGGCTGCTGCCCTATACTATGGACTTCCAATACAAGTAATAGGTTGTACTGTAAAGGTGCAATATGTAAGAATTTTTGTTTAAAACAATAAAACTATCAACAGAATATGAAATAACAGTTTTGATGTAATGTCAACGATGTTAATGTATTGTGTTGCAGATGTATGGAATGTATTGAATTTAGCATGCTAAGCTGCTAGCCTTATCTATTTTGTACCTCAAGAGGTTATAGTCTGTTAGCAATCCAACACCAGTTCTTACATATTGCACCTTTAATGTGACTAAGGATCTGTGTTTCACAAGGCGCCACTCCTGCTCACATGGTGGCCTGTCTAACTTGGAAATAAGGCTTACATGAGCTTATCTCAGGTCCATTTAGGAACTCTTGTAATTTGGTGTGTCTTATTTTCAGATCAGAATCAGGTTTGTTGTAGGTTTTCACATACAAGCAAATTGCCTTGGTGTCTTGATGCATAACAACAGACACGATTAAGTTGAAAATATTTATAAAGATAAAGGACAAATACTGCAAGTCCAGAAGCATAAACAGAAAGTGGAAAATAACAGTAAAAAATCAAAATATTTTAATGATAGAGCTATAGACTTCAATTTACATTCCACCATCTACTTTATGAGCATCCTCAATAGCCAGAGAAAACATGTGATTGCATTTCTCTTGGTTGTGCAGTGTTAGATGTTAAATGTTTTCCAACCACCAAAAACACAAGAAGATGCAGCAACTGCAGCATAATCACCAAAACTATCAACTGACCAGTACAGCACGAAAAAGACTCAAGTTTCTACTACATAGCAATCAGTTGTTGTGCCATTTACACCTTTTTTCAACATCAGACAACTATCTCATCTGCTCAAATTTTGCTTTAGTGTCACGTGAAATCAGTGCTTGCTCCTTCATTCGTCTATCATAGATCTATCAGAGCGCATGTGGCTCTGTAAGCACCATACAGTGTTTCATCCAGGGTGACCTATGTGCTGTCAAACTCTGTCAGAATCTCATCTCTTCAAATGTGAATGATTAGCTGCCATAGATCAATGTAATGCAGAAGGCTTTGAAGCAGACTGGCTAAACACTGCATTCTGTGCATTTTAATGTAAAATCCATGGCTTTACTACCGTGAGTGTGTGTATATGTGTGCGTGTGTGTTAAGGAGTATGATAAACTTTGATCAAGCAGGTGTACATAAGAAATCTGCGGTGTTGGTGCAGTCCAACAAAACCAAACAAAACAAAAACACACATGTACACACAGGTCTGATGACTCCATACAGGAGAGGAGAGAAGAAGAAGAAGAAATGATGAAATCAGAAGAAGTGAAGGAGAAAACAAGAATGGAGACTAGACAACGGAGGGGAGTAGCGGGAAAGAAAATTAGGGGAATAAATAAGAGAAGAAAAGGCGATAAAGGAAAGGTTGGTGGTGAAGGTGGAGAATAAAATGCAGGATATGAGAGGATGTTTAGTGGGTCAGACGGCAGAACAAAAGGCAGTAAAATCTTTAATCATTAAACAATAATTTAGCCACTCCTTATCCAACGGTTTGGTCCCCGTTTCTGAGGTGCAATAAAACTTAATTATCCCTGTGTATGTGCTTGTCTAGTTGTGTCGCTCTGCTAGCCTGAGGCACTGGGAGGCCAGTAATGGTCTCATTAGACCAGACCTGGGGTACCTGTTTTATTCCCAGAGGCAGCGCAGCAGTGGTCAGTTAACCTGCTGCAACACCCATATCACCCCCTATAACTGTCCATCCTGCTCTCATTCCTCAAACCCACTGACTCACTTTTAGCAGCACTGACACACAGTAAGACAGCAGGGCAGCCTTTAAAGGCACAATCCTCCCAATTGTATTGTATCCTCAATATTTAATATAACATCAAACCACATTTTTGATCAAATTTTTGGCCAACCTATTTTAACGCCGACGTGGTTATATTCTGTACTTGCTGTATAATTGTTCATTGTTACTAGACAGCTGCGTATCCCAAAAAATGAAGTCCACATCTTGCTCCTAATGGTTAACATCAAATGGCAACATTACGTAGCAATGAGGGAAGTAGAGTGCATTAGCTCTCAGCCTCAAATATACCTTTTCCACAGTTCGTTTGCCATAACCGCAAACCTTCACTTCACCATGAAAGAGTCCTCTCAGCCCACAGTTTGTTTGGCTGTACTGTAAACACACGGTAGATAAGTTGCTCTTCTTCTGTCGTGTATTTTGACATAGAGGCTGCCCCTAGTGTCTGGTACACACATCATACTGAGCATACCTCCGGGGCCTGCGCCATTAAAACTCATTCGTCATTACCAGCAGTAATCACAGGTGCTGCCAAGTCAACCAGGCGGATTATACCTTTAGGAACACTTCTCATACCCATAAACACTCTATGGCCCTGGAGCTGAGCCCCCACTGCGTCCCTGTAACTCATGACCATTGGAAAAGGAGGCTAACAAGGGTGTATAGAGAGTCACTTGAGGGTTAGGACTTCAGGAAACCCCTCTGCCCTCACTTCAGGTTTCCAAGACTACCTGGATTTTCCCTCCATATCTACTGTATCTCCCTCTTTCTCTTACCCCCTCCCCCTCCCTCTCTCCCCCTCTCTGTGTCTCTCTGTGTCACTTGCTTATCCAACCGTACTGGTACTAAAACATCACCAGGGCTCTTTAATTGGCTCTGTCCTGCAGGAGGAAAACCTGTCTATGTGTGAACACTGACATGAGAGGCAGAGGGGGCAGTGGTGGGGTTGTGTGTGTGTGTGTGTGTGTGTGTGTGTGTGTGTGTGTGTGTGTGTGTGTGTGCGTGTGCATGTGTGTCAGAATGAGGTAATGGGCTGCCTGAACAACTCTCCTCAGGAAGCCCTTTTCATTTGTTGTATTTCCCACAGACCTCCTAATGGATCGAGCTATGTTATCTTCTTTTTTTTGTGGAGTGACCTCTCTACACCGCCCCACTCCACTACACAGAAAAGGACACTTCACCCTGTGCTGGGGTCTGTGTGTGTGTATGTGTGCATGCGTGTGCGTGTGTGTGTGTGTGTGTGTGATTCGGTTTTGAGTGCCCGCTCCTCCTTCTGTCTGCTCTGCTGTCGAAGCAAGAGATGCTGATGTCTTGGGAGTGGGTGTGGGTTTAGAGACCCTCTGCTCGCTACATTATTTATCCCTTCTTACTACAAACCATTACTCCTTGTGACGTTTGTACTGGTGATGCTGGGCAGAGAAAAGATAACATACATCTGTCCTTCACCAAGGAGACATCTTTTCTCCAGTCCGTCAGTCACTGATCTCATAGTGTTCACGATGCTCCTTTTGTGACTATGTGTGGTGTCAGTTAAATACATTCATTAACTGGGATGAAGAGGTTTGTTTACATGTTCGGATTTACAAAAACAACCATCCATTCAATACAAATTCCAGGCCAAGCACTGGTCAAGTTGAGCCTCTGTCAAGTATCAGTCTATTTGCTCCCACCTAGTGGTGGTTCATGCTCAGCACAGATTGTGGTCATTTGAAGCAGGTGAAATTCATTTTTTTTTTTTTTTTTTTTTTTTGTCTTTCTGGTTTAAAATGAAAAAGAGATGTAGCCAAATGTTCCTAAAGAACTTGGCATGGTTCCTTGACTTAAAGAACTATAGCACATGTTTTATGTTTAAATGTTTAATTGTTTTTTGGAAAGAAAATGTCAAAGCACATGAAAAAGTAGATTTTTTTAAAAAGTAGTCATCTTAATTGATTGTCAGTTACTTAGATGTGGGCACATCTTTGTTGCTTTGATGGTTTTTAACAATAATTCTTGACTGCGCACTGCTCAGTGAGAACACAATACAATAACGTGGTGCCTGCCTGAAGTGGTATATTTTCGTTCTGTGCACCTTTCATTTTTTGAAAATTGAGACATTCTTAGAATATTTGATAAGTATTAACTGATTTACGCTTACATAAAGGAAATTTAGGTAAAGTGTATTTAAAAAGCTCCTGAAAGGCATCAACACATTCATGATATGTAACATTTTAAATGTATCTTTGTGTGGGATCTTCCTGTAAAGAAAGATTTGATATCATCAATTAAGAACAATTGCTGATGTGCTGTTTGGGCTCTAGATGAGTCTGTGCCAGCCTTTTTCTCAGTCCTCATCAGAGCTCTGTGTTGAATTTTCTGTCTTCACTGGGAATGTGACAGAGACGAGCCTGATTCAGTAGCGGTTAATCCTTTTTGTCTGCAAAAACAATGAGTGTGAAATCACACCGTGCACGGGTGTCTTCAGGCAGACTTTAATCGTGTTACAGCCCAACGCTCAAGGGGGAACTTGAATTTGTGCGTGTTGTGTCTGCTGTGTGCTCATGCATGTGTGTGTCTATAGCAGAAGATCATATTTAATGTCTTAATTAAGGGTATATTTATGCAAATGAGGGAATTCTATGCTATTTCCCTCCAAGGCTGTTTTTTTAATCCAATCTGGGGGTGTGTAGAGAGATTTCAGGGCATCTCCCGAAGAAAAAAGATAAATAATTGTGCACTCGCTGAGATAAGAGTTAATTGAATTAAAGTGGCTCCCAGGGCAAGATCTGCTGGAATATGATGGTTTATTTTGTGTGATTGAAATCAAAGCTAGTGCTGTTGCTCAGCTTCCTCTTCTTACATTTTTATACATATTGTCAACTTGAGCTGCTGCTTAAAGGTGCTATTTGTAAGAAAAGTTTATTTTTGAGTCTCATTCCCAACTTGTCAAATAATGACACGGCCGACTCGTCCTACAATCCTAATGTGTCAATATATGACAAGAAAAAATGCGCTTTTCTTACAAATAGCGACTTTAAGTCGTTGTCTTTGGTTCTTTTTACCTTTGCGAAGGAGGAGCTGATGAAGTTAATGAGAGGAAGGAAAAATCATAAATTGTAACACTTTTCACTGAATTCTTCCTCATACTCCTGCTGTGTTTTTTGCAGCTGCATTCATCTGCACAGTCTTTAGGTCTGAATGGTCGGAATGAGCTCACAAGTCTTAGCTCGGCCATTCTCCACCTTTTCACACGTCCTGTGTTGTTTCAGAAGCTGCTGGTTATTTGAATGGCTCGAGCTGGAAGGTGAATACACAATACATGCTTTAATATTTCAGCACTGCAGACCTTCACACAATACAGACTGTTTTGGAGCAGACTTCAATATTTACTGTCTGCAGGGGGACGTTTGTTTTGGACCGCAGCTCTCTGGCTCCGCTGTGAGTTGGATCAAACTCGCAGAAGTCAACTAAAACACCCTGAGAAAGGGGAAGAGCTCGATTCATGTTCCTGTAGAGGGTCCCCCCATGACAGAGCCTGTGTTTACACAATGTGGGTCAGGTTTTGCTGATTCTGGACGAAACAGATGTTTCAAAACTAAGTTCACATGTTTCTATACCTTATTAATTTTTCCAGTATTTTTAAATTGTTTCCTGTGTCCAGGTACAACTTTTAGTTTCTGCCTACAGACTATAGAATTTTGGAGTTAAAACTGTATTTTAGTATACATATATTTGTATTCATTGTCTGGATTATTAATGGTTGCATACATACATACATACATACATCTACTGTTAGAATTTTGTGCATTTGTTTAAATTGACCACTGGAGGCCACTGTAATCCATTTCTGTAACTGCGTTCACCTGCCTGAGTTTCCAGGAGTCAATAAAATGAACCGTTACTGTTCTAACCCTGAAAGCAATTTCTTTTTTTTTTTCAAGATATGCTACAAAGATATAAATTTTACCAGGCTAATTTCTGCATCATTAGTTCCTAAAATCCCCCAAATCGTGAACAATTTGAGATGACAACATAATCCACGAATTAAAGACATATATCCTGTATGATAGTGCAGTGATTTACTTAATTCTGCCCTTCTGAGTTTGGTTTTAAACATTTCACTAGACTGTACTTTGAACAGTTGGAGTTTAGGACTTGTTTTTAGAAAGACAAAATCTTCAAGGCTTCAGAAAATGCCAAATAATCCAATCATTTCTTCCCTGTTGTGAAATCCCTTGACCTTTACACTGGATAAATATTTACAGATTTTAGCAGGTTTACAGAAAAACTCAAATCTGCAATATCATCTCTGGTTTTGGGGGAGTTCCCCTGTCCACAGCTTGTCTTGTGAACCGCATTGTTTTGAGTTTCTTCAGTTGCCTCTCATTTGTGACTTAGGTCTTCTTCTTACTGGGTGAAACAGCATTGCAGGAGGCCAGCGACTCTCATCAAGTATAAATGAACATCTAGGTCCTGTGACTCCATGGGGTTTTATTTTGGTCATTTTGGTCCATGCAGCAATCTCTCCCTGCCTTGTGCCATATGTCCTCCCCCATCATCCTGTTATAACCCCAAACAGAGAGAGACACTTCCTAGTTGCACTTGTAAAGTTATGTTTGCTTCAGAATTTGACTTCAAAATAATTTGTCTGTATTTGTGCATGTCTGTTTAGAGAAAAAGATCTAATTTATCCCACTAACCTAATTGTAAGCTAACTGCACGTGAGGACATCACAGGGTGTAGATTAGAAACCAAAGCCTTACCATTAATCTTGGCCATCACTGAGAGCAGTTAGGTGTCCAAAAAGCTTAAGGCAACGATAAAGAGATCGAGGAAATTATATGTGTGTGTGTGTGTGTGTGTGTGTGTGTGTGTGTGTGTGTGTGTGTGTGTCCAGGCTACCCTCCGACATGCAAGCTGAATCAGCTTAATCTCAGGTAAACGTCTCTCTAAGGGAATAATCTCTGGAGTTCTTACTCTGCATCTTCAAATGTTCAGATCGTTTCTGGTTTGTTCAAAGACTGCTTGAGGTCTGCTTGAGTTCACGATGGTTTTTCAAATAGAGGGAGTCTGTGTAAATGTGTGTGTCTCTGTGTGTGTGTGTGTGGGAAACCATCCCTGTAATTGGCAGTAAGTGGCTTAGCGGTATCTCCACCCTGTTTCTACTGATAAGGCTGCGTTCTGTCTACCATTTCTTGTAAGACTGATAAGAACGTTTCTCTGTCTCACTGTGGAACAAAACTCCCGATCTGACCTGTGCAGAGCACCCAAACAAATCACAAACGTAATCGGATTAGATGAGCACACTGTATGTTTACACCTCCGCTTAGATTTTAACATGTTGATATTACAAAAGCTATTACATCACTAACTGCACAGTGGTACCTTTATCAGCCATAATCAGCATTAGGCTATTAGATATGTTGCCTGTTCTAAATTGAAGCGTGAAAGCCCTTCTAAACTGGCCAAGCCATTGGTGGTCCATCTTGTGAGGTGGTGTGATAATGTGTTGGTTACACAGCCGTCATTGAAACTGATTAAGTTTTTGTAGTGTCATATCTTAGCGACTTTTTAACAAAGATATGCTTACTATGGGTACAAGTATTGTGAAGGTGGCCCTCATAGTGACAAACAGACTTAGTAGATATTTTTCTCAGGACTTGGTGCTGAGTAACAAGAGCTGAAATAGGGTGTGAATAATGGACTTACACTCATCAGGCGGACACAAACATGATTACAGATGAATGATAATGTTCCATTTTCTGCTTAGATACTCCAGGCTCTGACATCAAATAACCTGCTTTTCTATATTAGTTGAGCATGGACTGACTGTCATCTCCACCAGTCAGCTCTTGGCTCATTTAATACTTTGCTGTCACTCCTGCTGACACTGGAGGGACGGCCGCTCTGGGCTCGAACTGAAAGGTGTTTGCATCGCAGAGGCTGTGTGCAGATGTGCAGTGTGGGAGTATAACTGCTGCAGCCTCCAATAAAAACTCTGCCTTTTATCTTAGTGTGGGACACTGGCACAAAGTCGGGCTTAATGTAAAACGCCCAGGGTGGTGACAGCTTGTGACGTCAGAGCCTGAAAATTAAAATAAATTCGCTGAACTAAATAATCACATATGCTTGTGTACTTGTCACAAGAGGATAAGAGAAGATGTCTAATGCAAGTGCAGATTTACTAGAAGGTTATGGCAAAATGATAGAAATGAATATATAGAATGTTATATGCGGGTTAAGGACTGCTATTTTTTGTTTTACTGTGTTTTTAATGTTTTTCTTCAGTTCTCACAGAGATACCCTGTTTTCATGGTGTGATTAACAAAAGAGGATTCCTCGTTTCTGTCCACTTTGGTGCAGTGTTTCAGTGCTTCTATCCTCAGTTTGATCTATGTTCTCTCTCTTACATCTTCAGTAGTTTACATCTACCTCTGAATTCTGCATCTTTCCTTGTCTCACCTTCACTGTGACCAACACTTCACCCTCTTACCCCAAATGTCAGATCTTACTATGTCATTCCTTACCCCTCTCCCTCTTCCCTTCAGCGCTTGGCTTTAAACATTGTGTGTGTTGTGTTGGTCTTTGCTGGTGGTCCCTGAAACCCTGGGAGTCCACCCACATGGCCGTCTGTTTACCCAGCAGCCCACTCTCTCCCAAACACTGCTGCTCTGCCTTTAAATCAACAGGTGATGCGTTGAAAGGTTGCGTCCACTCTTCAACTCTGTCTCTTTCTCACTGTTACAGCACTTTATTTGCATTCAGCCTCCGTGTTGGCTTATTGCTTATTGCTTTTGTTGGAAACTAAGGCTGGTACCAGAACAACCAAATAAGTCCGTCATTCACCGCAGAGCTGTGTGCACTGCAGCTGCAGCCAAGGAAAGCACTGCCCTGTGTTTTATGGCAGGACTAAGCACTTTAGAATATAGTCCGCTCAGTGTGTTCCCTTTATTTGATTTTCTCTTTTCCTGAAGAGAATGATGAGTGCTTCATTTTATTTACTGTGCACGCCACTCCCGGTGTCCTCTTGTCATGCACTTCTTGTCTCTTCTTTGCCTCTTACCCCTGACGCCTCATTACCCGCAGGTCTATTTATATACCTTGTTATCCGTGAGTGAAGCTTTCCTGGCAGGAGGCACTGAGTGGTGCCAGCCCGCGAAAGAATGCCCTTCCTGGACCTCCGCGTAGGGCACGGCTCCGGTCCCTGGAAGAAATACTCAATGCTACTCTGTCTTCCATAGTTGGTTATGTAAGCGGCTTACCTACTCAAGCTGACACAATATGATGAATCAATGTGAGAACTGTTGGCGGTAAACAGTGGAAGTCCTTGCGGAGCCCCAAAATGTCTTGTCTTATGAGTTTCAGTTTCTTGTCATATGACTTTCCTCCTTAACCAAGCTGCAGAAACCCACTCCGCAAAAGTCAAAGTACTTTCTTGCCATATTGTATTTTCATGCTCAGGAAGAGTTACATTTGTAGTGAATTAATTGACCCAAAGGTACAAAACCTGAACACTAAAGTTAAATAAGAGTGGTGCAGTGATATAAAAGTGTACTCTATGATGCGGCGAAAACAAAGTGACATCACTGTCAAAAGCTGCATTAACACATCCACTGCTTACCTGGACGAGCTGAATGTGTGAATTTGTTGAACTGGGCTTCGAACAGACCGTAAGCTGCCTGCTCCCTAGTACTAGTCCATGTAATGTCCGATTCAGCTCATGTGTGAATAGAGCAGTTCCTAGTCTGGAGAATTCACAGTGAGCGAGATGCTTCAAACTCTCTTTACTTGCATGTATATTGCATATATATTATATACTCTTTCGTTGATAATATATATATGTCCAAATACTTGTAGTGTTAATATCAAGGCAAACAGTCATCATAGTTCATATGACAGCAGGGCAGTGACACTTTTTAGCCGGATTACTCTTCAAAGGTACAGATTCAGACTATTTTCAGTTTCTCATCCCTGCAGTTGCCATCATCAACAGCCTTAAAAGAACCCACATTGATGGAAACCTACTTACAGAAGAGTAGAACTGGGTTAAGACTTCTCTCTAACAGCTGAAACTCAGTAAGCAGGTCAGACTGAGGGGCGAAGGAGAAACGAGAACCTCATGTACCGCAGTGGAAGTGATGCTGTTAGTGACATTGTGGAAGGGGGAGCAGGCTAATTGGAGGAGAAGGAGGCGGTGGAGGATGAGGGTGTTGAACACCAGATGTTTAGCTATATGGTTCAAATGGAAAATGGCCCAAGTGGAACCTAAGTTGTGACGCCGGTTGATTCCCTTTATGTGGCTTCGCTCCCTCCCACCTCACAGCTTTCCATTAGAGGTTTTGGGGACGTTTTGCATGGAAATAAGGACTCTATTTTGCGTCATTCGCTTAATATAAATAAATCACTATGTCTGGACCCTTTAAGCATGTATAGGCGTTTACTTGTGTGTGTGCGCGTGTGAGATTTTACACTTGTGTGATGCCATGGCAGGTTGCCAGGACTGTCTTCCTCTCTGCCTCAGAGCTCCTTCACCACTATTCATCGTGTCACACGTACAGTGCCAGCTGTTATAGAGAATGGCTCCCTGGTGTATGATGAATAAAACAAAACGTTAATAAAGTAGTAATCGACTTTCAATAAAATGAAATAGACGATGACTAACTGCTCGAAGAACAGCTTGCAGCTTTCTCCAGATGATTTGTGTGTTAGTCCAGGCCCCCTTGAGAGACAGGGTGACCAGTGTTGGCACTGGGATCAGCTGGTACGATCCAGCATAAGCCGTGTGGAAGTAGATGAAATGGAAATGATCTCCAGAGGGTTTTATTTCCTCTGTATCCTCATCCCTGTGTTTTCATCTGAGTGGGCTTTCTCTCTGGCATGTCCTTAACTTACCCTTCCTTGCTCACCAAGTTCCCCCTCTCTGCACTGCTGCCCTTAAAGGGAAATACCACAGTATACCACCACCACATACTAAAACAGTTAGACTCATTGTCGTGATTAGTGCAGGCAGGGCTGGATAATAATTTGATATTATCATTCATAGTTTCTCTTTGTAATCGTATTGCGATGAAAAACAACATAATGTGGATCACTCTTTTAATCTCAAAATCACTGTTTTTCATCCCGTTCCTTTGGCTTGATGACGAGCTGATCATTTCAATCAGGGAAACATCTAAAACATGCAGGGCAGGGGCCCCCTGGACCAGGATTGAAAAATACTCCTCATAGATTTTTTGGGGGCAAGAAACTAGACGAGAAAGGGAAAAAAAGAAAAATAGAATCAGGTTACGTGAGGTTCCCAATAAGTGATTTTTATCTCAAAGTTGACCTGAACGGTATTTTAAATATAAAGTTTAGTTCTCCGCTATTATGTAATTGGAACAAGATGTGTTGGTGTATGAAATCAACATGAACATGTGAGTGACTGAAGTTTTCAAACTGCTTCTAAAATAAAAGAAAAGGAATATAACCTTGTTTGTGTTTCATTCAACTCCTCTCCTCCATCCTCAGAACACATTCAAGTAATGTAATAGTGAAATAATATTATCCTTAATTTTGTAGAGGACCCCACTCAGGGCTCCTTGGTGGTCCTTGAACCCCCAGTTTGGAAACTGCTGCAGCACCTCCAACCACAACACGACCAGCACGTGCGTCACTCAGGCACTAATAAAAACACGACAGCCACTACTTTTCCTTTTTGCTGGCATGTGTCTGTTTTACTGTGAGCGTGAATTTAGCTGTTTAGACGGTTTGTAAAGAGAATAGAACTTAATAGAGTGCGAATTCTCTGCTCAGTCATTGATTTTAGGTGTGTAAGATCAAGAGTTGTACTCTGTATGTAAAATATAAATAATGTGAAGTTTATTTTTTATGTTACAATAAAAAAGATGGATATGTTCCTTTCATGTATGATCCCGCTGCATATATAGCACTGTAATAAACTTCATATTTAGTACTGCAGTTGCTGACTTCTGTGAAAGTGTCCCCGTAAATCAATACAAAATAATACAGTTTTTTGTGGCTGCAGGGTTGTAGAGGATTCCTCTTAATAACTCTGATCCTGTTGAGCGCTTGCCTCACCATAAAGGACTTTAACAGCGTTACTGTTTTATTAAAAAGCCCAATTTCCCCCACAAGGCAACATTTATTGCTGCCACTAGTCATAGTAAAGCACATTTTACTTCACATCTCACCTCATTAAGGCTTCTTCCCTGTACATTTAGAAATATAGCCATAGTTAAAATGGAAATATGCAGGTGAAATGAAATGGGAACTGTGAGAGCTGCTGTCGTGCTGCTCTTAGAGCATATTTATATTTATTAGCATATATTTCCAGTGTTGTCATTACAGTGTAAAACCATTGAAGTTATCGCCATTGAGTTTAATCACAGCATCTTTCAGATTTTTACTGTCGATGCAGGACCTGCAGTCAGGACTGAGTGTCACTGCTGACTGCAGGACTGATCTCGATTCTCAGTTTAGACTTGTGTCCATGTGTGAAAAGATATTAAGGCTCTGAGGAGCTTCTGTCTGTTGCTGCCACACTGAGCGCCTAATGAGCAGAAATAGCTCTCCCTGCTATTTTCAACGCTTTTCAGCCCGTTTCATCGATATGCTGCGTAGCGAGGCGGCACGTTGCCATGGAAACAGCAGACAAAGACTACGAACAGGGGTGTATGGGAGCGGTAGAGAGGCCTCCCTCGACTAACGGTGTGTGTGCATATTTGCATTAGGAATCTTGAGTTCCATATCACAGGTACCACTGTCACTTCCAGCAGTGCCCCTCTCATGAAACGTTTGGTGGACACTGGCCTCAGTCTTATCAGGGGACACAAGGTGGTGATATTCAGCAGTGTAGCGTTGCAGGAAAGAACTGTAGTAGCCATCTGTCAGCTTTATTTTCCCTGTGAGACATTTTCAAAGGGCATTACGAGACAGGGCCATCATTCATGTTAATGACAGCAGTGTTTCTGGGGACATGTGTCCTCCTCCTCCACTGACACCTTCTCTGTTTGTCACCTACCCATCAAACATGTGACATGATGTTTAGAGACAAATTTCAAGATGGTGACAAAGCTGTCCATTATTGTGATGGACAAGTTATAATTAGATCATATCCAATTCGCTTTTCATGAGGCCGATCTGTTGAGCTTATAGTTTGAAGATGAGCGTCATGTGAACATGTCAGAGCAGTAATCAGTTTACTTTTATGACACTAAGCTCACATTCCTCCTAATGACTGGAAAGAGATAATTTCCTGCGCATTTTCTAGATTATTACTTCAATCACTACTAATGTTTTTGCCCTCATTACTGCATTCAGAGGACCGTCTCCAGAAGACCAAGTGGGAGCTTTTTGCTCCTTTTCCAGGTCCAAATATTCAATCATTATTCTATATAACATGTTGGGAGTTTGGAGTTGACACTAAGAATTCTCTGGCTTTGTTTTCTGTATATAAGAACGTCATTCACATTAGAAGATAGAGTATAAGGAAATAGCACATTTTCTGAATATTCAATTAATAGATAATTTAATATAAAATGACAACATGGAAAGGCCAAGTTCTTATTACGTTTTGGATTATATACTCGACCAATTAAAGGTACTCACTTATATCTGATTATTTTTCTCCTTTAAAAAGAGAGGTAAAGAGATTAGTGATGTTTGAGTCTGTTGTGGGGACAAGTCTGGCATAATTTGAAAAGTACGGTTTTCAATACCAGTATAGATATTCAGTGCCAGTGCAGTATACATTATTAGAGCATATATGCAATGTCAAATGACGAAAAATCTGTAGACACACATTGGGTCTGCGAGTGTGCAGTGTGTATCTGCATGGTTATGTCTGTATGCAGTGGGGGCGGGTGGCTAAAACAAAGCTTCCTGTTTGGTGAGGTGGCTGAGGGTGGTGGCAGGGACAGTGGATTAGATCTGTTGATGAATCTGATGGCTTGAGGATAAATGAAGCTGTGCATTATGTGTTCAGTCTTCTGGTGGTGTGCATTCAAGATTGGTAGCGTGTGAGAGAAAATGGTCCTATTTCATGTTGACTGAATTCTAAGCTTGATTGGTTCCTCTGTTCAGGTTCAACAGGCTCAATCAGCCCGAGGCTACAGTACCCCCCTCCCACCCCCCGACACTTATCAGTACAGGGCCCACAGAGAGTAGGAGGAATTGCTTCATCAAGAAATAAAGAAAAAGGGAATGACAGAAAGAGAAACTGGAAGAAGTGAGAATATAGTTGATGTTGCCGTATCATGAGCTTTTTGTTGACTGGTGGAAATGTACATTTTTGCAGATGACTCTTTAACCATCTGAATTGTCGACCACGTCACCATCGTCCTCATCCCTTCAGAGCCTCCCACAGACAGAACATGTCACCTTCTGTGTGATGGTGATGCATACAGATTGGCTACATCATGTTAGTTATTCTCCATGTTGAACACACTCATTACTCCGTTATTGCTGCATGAGATGTTTGAGATGGAGATCTCAGGAGGAGGAGAGTCAAGCTGATTAAATCTGATTTGAGTCACGCCTCTCAGCTGTTATGATCACGTACCAGTTTTACTGACAGCCGCGAGGAAACATGGTGACATCTTTATCAGGGAGCTCCTCCAATTTGATTTGCTTGTTTCCAAAGAGGTCAGCCTAATTTAATTTTCCAGACAGGTTTGAATCAGAAATGCCTGTTAAATTGAATATCAGCGTTGGAGTCATGGGAGCAGATCTTGAAAGGATGGCTAATGAGAGACCAGTGAGAACATTTTTCAAGGACAAAGACGTTATACATTACCCAGTATTTCACTGATCTGCGACATAAACTTCACTGTATCTCAACTCATTTTTGAAGATCATCTGTTTTTTAAGCAGTCTTGCTGATTGTCTGCAAAGATTTATGGCATTTATGAGACATCATTACATACCAACTTTCTTACTGAAAACATTAGGTTCAATACGTGAACCTGAACGCAGTTGGAAATAATCATTTCTCAAAATCCTTGGAGAGTTTCCTGCAGCAGCTACAGATAAACCACTCAATGAGGATGGGAGCTAGATGTGCAACGGGTAACTCTGACCTGAGTCTCTCCCTTACAAAGCCTTCTGAGCATTTAAAGCATACAGTATTTGCCAAGTTGGGTTTCCTTCCAACAACCGATCCTCTCCTGGGGATAGAATGGATTAAAGGTAGCTATGAAAGCTTTGGAAAGCATTTAGTTAGCCTCCCCTGGTTTACGCCCGTCTCTGTAAGCTCTTACTGTGTACTGCACAGCTCTGCACAGTGGCTGGAGAGTCCAGTGGAGCTGTGCCAGCTAAGCAGAGGTACTGCTGGGACATAGCCAGTGGCAGCAGTCTGGGACCGGCTCCAGAGTGAGCCATCAAACCTCCTTAAATCTATATGGAAATCTCCTGGTGAGCACCGGCCCCCCCACTTAACTCCAGGAGTGGAATTATCCTCTATTTTGTGATGACGTTGTAATCTGCTCACTTCCTCTCTGTAATTTCTTATATTTCTGAGAATGCCTTTCAAAAAATTCCTCTACAAGGAGGCTACAGCTATATCCCACTATTTACTATATACAGTGCACATTAGTGTAGGGGTTCTCAAGGTTTTGATGACTCCGTGCCAATTTTGAGAGCCAGCATATAATTGAGGGCAGCACAGGAAAGCCCTTGACCATTTTGTTGTGATTTGTCTCATAATGGCGTAAAAATTAAATTCCCTGAGCACATAATTTACCTGTCTCCAGGAGAGAAAAATCACTTTATATGTCCCCTGTGGACATAGTTGTTATTGGTGAAGCTTGTTAGGGGGGCACCGTTTGCAGAGTAGTGTACTGGATGTAGTCCATTGCAAGAAAAAGTGTTGAAATGGAATGATTAAGATATAATGCCTCCATTTTATGTCACATTCAAACACCCCTACACCTGTCAATGCTAGTGTCTGTGTACAGTATATAGAATAGTGAACAAGGGAGGAGTTTGAAAACCAGCTTGCTTTTTAAATGCAGCATAGAGCAGCAGAGTTTTGTGACTGCTTATTCTATGGCTATTTTAACAAAAGGAGCAGTGCGTACGAATTTAAGTTGAAAATGCTAACGGCAGCTGCATTTAGCAGTTAACTCTGAGGATATGCTTCCACCTTTGTTTTTAATTATGACTTTGACAGGTGGACAATTACGTATTGCACCTGGTAAGTTGTAAGCAAGGAACACTATTGCAATGAAATCAATCAGTTTATTACCCAGCCCTCAAACGTCTTTGACCTAATTATATTGCTAACCTGGCATAAAATATGTTGTGAATTAGCATTAACTGTGAGAAAATTACTGAAAACCAGTAAAAATATTGAAGTATGTATTTACTTCAATATTTTTCTGGTTTTCAGTAATCTTCTCACAGTTTGCAAGCACAGATGTTTTAGAAATGAACCACTGAAAATTTTGTGATGCTAGCTCAAGTAAAATTGTTCACAAATAGTTGATTTCTTCCCTCACTGTCGACTAGTCAGGAAAACCTCCAGAGATCAGTTTGTAGAATACTGAGGGACCAGAGAACAGTCTGCTGATGCCTTGTTGCATTGTCTGGTCCTGCGAATACAGCAGATGGTCTCCCTTTCTCCTCTTCGGTGGATTTGTCTGTGTATTATTGTTAAATGTCGGTGTAAAATGTCAGCTTATGAAGAAACGCTGGTGATCTTTGATTCTGAGGGACTGATACCGAAACTTGACATTTACCATTGATGCATCAGTTAACTTGTTTACACTTTTATTCTCTCCAACAAAGCATCCACAAGAGAGCACTTGATAGAGGTGATGGCTCAGATTAAAGCCTTAATTCAGCTTTTGTGTCTGTTTAAGGGTGTTCCCCTTCCTTCCTCTTCTCTCTGGGGTCATATAAAGTCCTGAGCTCAGCAGTAGCACGGGTCACAGTGATGTCACCCTCACTTGGCTTTAGGGCAAGAGCAGAAAGATGGCCCCTCATCAGGCTGGCATTCATGTCCAGGGGGTTTCCTGGGGTTAATGCGGACCAATGACCAAGCAGGATCACAGTGAAACCACCCGTACTTTATGATCCAATATATACCTGTTATGGATTTCCCCTTGGATGCCAGGGTAAACTGAGATTATCTCCTGTCACTTTGTATTTCCTGTGATCGGGTCCCTGCTGCCCGAGGGCCGTGTAAATAATAACTCTCATAACAGCTCTGTTCCAGTGGAGCCTCCCATAAACACAGCGAACGACCGAGTGTGGTTTCTGTTGAGCCAGCTCAGTTAATTGCAAAGTACATGTTGACCACATTGGAGCTGACATTCATTCTTCCGTTTTTCTCCACACGCGTAATCCCATTCAGGGTCATAGCAGGGGGTGCTGGAGCCTGTCCCAGCATGCACTGGGCAGCAGGCAGAGTAAACTCCCCTGCACAGGTTGCCAGTTCATTGCATGTCCTCAAGTTGACATGAGAGGCTTGTACGAATAAACTGTGGCTTTCCTAAACCCACAGTTGGAATTCCACGAGGGAAACATTTGATGAGATGATTCCACTGTGTATTCAACTCATAAGATGACAGTTTCCCCATTTGTTGAATAATCAACCTTTTCACTTATAATCATCCCAACTTTCCAGAACTTGGCAAGCAGCACGATGAATATGGTGAGTCATCTATCAGGAATAGTCAGAGGAGTCCTTCCTCTCCCATCAAGCCCTCTAGGAATACTTTCCTCTTCTCCTCTGAAACCAATTATTCCAGACAGCGCTGCTCAACAAGAAAAAGAGAGGGAGGGGGGGTGGAGCGAGTCTCCGGCTTCCCCTCCGGTGAACGAACCAATCTATTATTGTCCCACGTGATTCGGCCTGGTATTGAGATAGGGAAATGTTATTGTCCAAATAAATTCATTTAGGCTGCACAGAAGCGAGCCGCTGCTCCAAGACTTCATTTAAAATCACTGCACGCTCCTCTACTGCTGCCAATGGACGGCAGCTGAATAGTTTCTGAAGAGCTGCCTCAGGGTGACTACTAGTGGATGGTGGATGGTCCCAGACCGCAGAGAGGCGTTTGACAGCGAGCAGCTCTTCCGCTGTTTCATCTAAACTGTTGTGGTGCTCATCAAAAGTTTTTCCTCGCTGCGGCTGGTCGGAGTTAATGAATTCAGCTCGCTGCCTCCTCTGCATGCTGGAAGGCACAATCAGTTTGCCTGCATAGTCATACTGCCCCGCTGTTATACTGGTTACACAGCAAAAAGGGAATAATATATATATATATATATATATATATATATATATATATATATATATATATATATATATATATATATATATATATATATTGTAGCTTTGACACCAAAGATTGAGGCTTGATTCCAAATCCTCAGAGCAAGTTTTTAGCATCAAGAGACCACTTTAACTTTAACATAATAGTTGGATTGTAATGTACATCCTCAGAGCGGAGGCTGCTGCACTGCTAATGTGCTCCTCCTCAGGAAAGTTTAGCCCTTCTTATTAGAGAGAGAGAGTAATAGTTAGAAATACACTGAGCTGAACTGGGTCACATATGATAGTGATGGAGGGAGCAGGAGAGAGAGGAATAAAAAGCAATGGGAGGACGGTAACCGAGAGTATTTGTGGCGAAATCCTCGGGGAACGGACTGCTTGTCACTCTCTGCAACACAAACGATTCAGCCACCAAACATGCTTACCTCCTCATATCCATGTTCAACACAGGGATGTAGTGTGTGTGTGTGTGTGTGCGTGCATGTGTGTGTGTGTCTCCTCTAAGTGGTTGCTGTGAAATTGGACCACAGGGGCTGCAGGATAAGGCGGGAGATAAGTTAAGGTTCAAGGAAAGCACCTCATGAAGGCATTTTTCAAGGTTCGTGTGTGTTTGTGCACAGAAGTCTATGTAGATCTTTTATGTTCTTGTATTGGTGTTTGTGTGTGTGCACGAGTGTGTATTTTTCCATGAGTGTGGAGGGCGGGAAAGTAGCTGGCAGCGACGCTGATGTGATCTGACATGGTTGAGGCTTGTAAAGGACGCTCCGGGCCTCTGTGGCTCCCAGTGCGGACCAGCAAGATCCATCCCCCCTTCCTTCTCGTTTCCTCCCTCGCCTTTCTCTCTCTGCCTTTCCATCCTCTCTTCCTTGCCCTCACAGCATTCCTCTGTCCATCTCCATCCTCTCTCCCTCTATTTATTTAGGCAGTTTGCCTTTCGGCCGTCTTGTGGGATATTTTCATAGCTATTTAGATCGGGTGTCTTCTTCGGGTATCTGTGTGTTTTCTCTCTAATTCTCCGCCCTTCTCTTTTGTATCTAACGCTGACTCTCTACTGTTTGCCTCTTTCCGTTGCAACGATCACCCGCTGTCAGCTAGTGTGACTGCTGTGTGATGATGAGAAGGTGCAGGCCTGGCCTCTTTATCTGTCACAGTCACTTCACTGTGAGTAAATCTGCTGAGGGTAAAGGCAAACCAAGGATATCCACTAGTAAAACAACCGCAGAGAAACACAACAAAGCTTCTTTTTCAACTTTTAACCTTTGCTATGCAACATTTTAGCTCCTCTCTGAAACACTCCAGTGGGACCTGGAACCAGGATCAGTATTCTAATCATGAGGAGTGCTACACAGCCTGTGAAAGCTTTTGAATAATGTCTCCTGTGGCTCTGAAGAAGCTTTACCAAGTCTGAGAAAACAACCCTGATGAAATCATCAGAGTCATCTTGGCTTATGCCATGGCATAAGATGTTCATGGCATAAGGATGATTGTATGATTGCAGATTTGGTTGTGTGAGGATTCAAATACTGTGAATTGACAATATTCCACCATATCTGTTAAATCTGGGTGTTCTTGTGAATCCACTGTCTGAAAAACACCTTAAAGGATTTTTTTTAAAATTTGGCACAAACGTCCACTCAAGGATGAACTGATTCTGGTGGTCAAAGGTCAAGGTCACTGTGACTTCATGACCTCCCATCCTCGTGAACATGAACATCTCATGAACGTCCATGGACACTTGGACATGAGGATGAAATGATTTTGGTGGTCAAGGGTCAAAGTCAAGATCAAGGTCACTGTGACCTCACAAGTCGGACATATTGGAGCTTTCAGAGAATTCAGAAGATCCCTGTTGCGAATAACGACTGGGTTGTTTGACGTAAATTGTATTTACAAATCGGAAACTGCAACTGAGAGGAGGAGTTTGTAAGGCGTGGGTATTGAACAGGCCTGAGTGTCTTACTAAAGACATTATCAAGTTGTAGGTTGAATGATTCTGGGTTTATTGAGCGTGACCCATCAAAGGTCAGGTTAAAAGTCAAGACATTTCATCAACTGTTGCATGGATTTTGTCCCCCCTACCTGTTTGCATGTTTTAAATGAACATGCAGGATCAAGTTTCACAAAACCTACAATACAGACTGGTCGATGGAAAAACAGAACAAATATGATCCAAATATTTGCATGGTTTACTTTGAACATCAGCTCACAGGTAATCATCATTGCAGCAGCTGGTAGAAACATTACTTGTATAAAATGTATAGAATACTTTCATCCAACTCATCACCTTGAAGTTGTGCCTAAATGAAAAATTAAATAAAAATGTAAAAAAAAAAGAAGTCAGGTTGAATTAAATAGAATTTTATTTCAGGCCTTGAGGCGAATAAAAGCTGCAAACCTTGAACGCCTTATTCAACCTTCTACATTTATGAAACGTTCAACATTCAGTAATCAGTGAATGCGCGCTTTAGAATATCAAGTCAGAATATAAAAAACAGACACTGCTGCTCTATGGCCTTCAGCACGCCTCTTCAGCTGAGTCCTACTCAATCCTTTACCCCTTGTTGTCATCACAAGGATAAACACACTCATCCTCTGTGTCTTTCCTTTCCCTCTCCGTGCCCTGTGCTGCTGTATCTGTGGCTGAATGTTTGGCATTGGGTTGGCATGAATTCTGTGCAGAAAACAGGATTAGCGTAGAGTGAAGAGTGGGCGACGTGGACTGGGTGCCTTCCTGACCCAGCACGCTGTCAGAGGCAGACCGGGCACACGCACTAAGCTCTTTAAAGGATTGCTTACTG
Organism: Pagrus major; assembly: GCF_040436345.1. Lineage (NCBI taxonomy): Eukaryota > Metazoa > Chordata > Actinopteri > Spariformes > Sparidae > Pagrus > Pagrus major. The sequence continues at coordinate 16,164,173 of NC_133218.1, read as the reverse complement.
ATAAAGAGCACACCTTCTAATCTGATCTCCAGATTGCCACTGTCAGAAACAGTAGAGGTGCATTCAAAGTGGCACCTGCTGCAAGAAAAGCACCACTGGCTCGCTGAACAGCAAGCGAGTTGTTATTACTTTCGGTTGAATGAGTAGTCAAGGACAATGTCATTAGGATTTGAATGTGAATGATGCTGGGTTTGATTTGAAATGCAACAACTGTGTTATTCAGGTTTAGATAATTTGATTTTCCTAATCTTGTTAGGATGTTTTGTGTATTAATGAAAGTAACAAAACCAAGTAACAGCAGGTATGTGTGTGGTTTTGGTTTGATAACCAGCGAGAGAAGCGACATTTCATTTGAAAACAACAATGGCTACAGCATCTGTTGTATATGGAGTATATTTAATTAAAAGAAGAGCCCTTATGTATGGAAGCCCTGAATGGTCATTGGTTGTGTACTTCCTCCTTTTTCCCGCAATAACGAGTAAAATTTGGGTTGTTTTCTCACGAGATCACACGTTAATTAAGTCAACATCACAGAATAACAAGTGATGCTTTCCTAAGATAACAAGATAATTTGAAATATTGAATTGAAGGATTTAAGTAGATGTTGAAGTACTTTTTTAATAATTTGGTACCTTTTTAAATCCAAGTAAAGACAGTAAATTTGTAACAGTTAATGTTCCGTCACAATGCCGGTAAATCTTTTTTTTGTGGAGTTTTATGAATCAACGTTTTGGCAGGTTTTTTATTCTGAAAATAAAACACTTTTATGCTGCATATCACAAGATTATATGTTCTGTTCTTCCATCCAAACAGCATTATCATGTTCTTCCATCCAAGCATTACCACGTTCTCATGAGACACATGAAAGGAATAAGAGAATGAGCTTTCTTGTACTGAGTTTCTTGTTGCATCTGTTACACTAACTGCAGATTTCTCTGGAGTGCACCAGTGTAAAGAAGGTGGTGAAAACATCCACATTTCAACAGAGTAACCTTCGCCCACAATCTCTTACACAGTGTGAGAGCTGGGGAGGTGTATTCAGACTATCATGACTATGGGCCTCGGTGCCTCTGTGTGGAGTCAGATTCATCACGGCCAAATTGGCTCACGTTGAGCTGTGGTGAGAATGCTGCAGACCTTTTTAGCTTTATTCTGGGGAGTTTCCGCTCCCGGCCTCCATCGGTAGTTTGGCCAGTTAACGGCTCTGAATAGTGATGTTGATGCTTTAATGCCAAGTGTGTGTGTATGTGTGATTCCATCTGAGCCCTCCGCAAACTGCACTCTTTGAAACACAGAACAACATGTGCATAACTTCACACACACACACACACACAAAATGTTCATTCTATCCGTTGTGTCCGTAAATGCTTTGCTGTACAGAGCTCAGTTTTCTAGTGTTTGGGCAGGATGCTGCTCTTTGTTTCACCCAGCACCAGCTTGTGGTGCAGCTCGTCTATTAGAAACATCCCTGCCAACCTCTGCCAAATTAGAGCCTTTAATTGCCGTTCCATTTTGTGGCTTGGAGTCAATGTGTTTCCTCTTTCCAAGCTGTTAGGCTTTGAACATTTAAAAGTCCTGCTTTCAAACTTATAATGTTTTTTACAACATTTCATAAAATTCCGTTTGTAACCCTTGAGTTTCCATCAAAGCCTCGAGGCAGGAAATGAGGCCTTAGACTTGATTTCCTCTCTCCATATCCAGTATGCTTACATTAGGACTCTTATTTGTTGTTTGTGGTGGTGCTAATTTCCTGTTTGCCTGCGTATGTTTGTCCCACAACGTGTCTGTTGTTCCTCGGTATGAACGGATCATAAGTTTCTCTTTGTTAAAACAGGTGTGTGAGTACTTCACATTTAGTTTGAATTGGCCTTTTTTAGGTTTTATTGGCTTTACATCACCGTGCAAACAGCATTACCTATCAAGTGGAAGCTGTGAGTAAGTGGGGCTACGCTGGGTGGGCAGCACTTGGCAGCACATCTCAGCCTTGACACCCCGCAGGCAGAAACAGGCCGTAAACGTGAAGGGTGGCTCCCCCAATGATTTCAGCTGGTTGGGGGCCAAACACACCTCCCTGTTTACTGATACAGTTTCTCAAGTTTGACTCTCTGCTGTTGAATGATGAATTAACTTTTGACTTATTGATTTTAACGTCTTGTCTCCGCCTCAACTTTCTCTTTCCCCTCTGGATGGTAGTTCAAAGCCGTTACGTGTGCTGTTCTGCAACATCAAGCATTCCTCATAATTATTTTGCAGGATTTTTTATGTGTTTCAGTTGTTTTATGACTCGGTTGTACCTAAATCATTAAAAGCACTAGAGGTTTAACAGAGGAATGGGAAGGTGAGTCGATAAATATGTCTTTTAACCGTCTCAGGGAGTGAAATTAATGGATATTACAGATTTTGAAATCTAAAAGAAGTTTTTGGGAGAATTCCCTATTAAAATTTAAAGCATTGCTTTTGTATAACTGCCCATGACTAACATGTACTCTTTTCTCCTTTTCTCTTCCTGCTCCTGATCTGTCCTTCCTGTGTGATGCTGTGACCTTCTTGTCGCAGGTAAGAAGTGCTTTTGTTTGCTTGCTTGTTTCCCTGTCCCGTGTTATTTCCTCAGCTGCTTTTAGATTCAGCTGAGCGTGAGTTTCTGTCAAACACTGGGTCTCTCAACAGTAGCTCACATATGTGTGCCAGATGGAGGGTTGAGCACAGTAAAAGGGTGCTGTGAGATGAATCTTAAAATGTGTGTGTGTACTGTATGTGCACATTGACGCAACCCATCTGCGCTACTGTGTGTGTCAGCATGTGCTCACAAGCTTTGGAGTATTTTGTGGAGAGTACCCACCCACAGTGGTCTGTCAGGGCGGAGGAGCTTCCTGTGAGTTTAGCTCGTAGTGACAACTGCACAACTTTTTGGTTAGGTAAACAGAATAAAAGAGACTTTGTATGTTGTGGATAATGTAAAGATGAGGTAATGATAGTGTTAAAGGTTATATTATTCTTGGCTAAAAATCACAGCAACTGCAAATAACATCTCTTTTCTCCCCACATGGACTTTCCTGAACTCGATACCTTTGCTTTCCACTGTTCTATTATGTCAGCCTCCTACATTTGCTGTGTTGTATAAGCACTGACTAATGTGGAGTATGTGTGGTGAGCAACATTGTTCAGAATGCTATAATATGTACACATGGCTCTTACTTTACTATCACTTCGAGGATGTCCGTTTTGAGCTCGCCTCATGAACTTGGGATGAAAAAACACTCGACAGGTCTTCACAACTAAACAACAAAATACATTGTCTGCCTTCTAAAGCAGCTTGTAAAAGTGTTTCCTGATGTCACACGTCCATTGGCGAGACAACATGGTTTCTCAGTGTCTACCAAAAGCCCTTACAAATCACATAAAAAACATATTTTCTGACACCTTTATGATTAAGCTTTGGTTCAGTTAAGGCACAAAGTGACGTGGTTAGGAAAAGATCATGGTTAAAAGAAACCAACATTGACTTTTAGTAGAAAACATGAAGCAAAATGAAGTCTCAGGCTTGGACAACCCCATGCACCTATTCGAACGTCCTCACTGTTAACTTTTTTGTCTGTTGTAAAGTCATGCTACTTTCGCCTTTGCTCCCTGGAAGACAAACGTGGTGAGTCACACCAGAGAGAGAAATTTGAAACTGAACATATGAATGAGAAGTGGAGAATTGGATTCTGCTGCAGGACTTGTTTGCGAATTTTGTATGGACAATTACTATTATAAGACACTTTTTTCCACAGTGTAAAACTCACCATTGGGATCCGTTGTAAATTAAATGAATGCAAGCTGGACATACCTGCTTTTCTCTGCGAAGAAAACAATCATTTTACAGGCACCTGCACGCCTGCAGGGGACAAGTGTTTGATATTAGTGTGATTCTGGGTGGAGTATCACTTCAAATTTTACTGCCCTTTAAACAGCACAACTCGTATTGTGTGGTGGAGCACTTCAGTTTCCTGAGATTTACATTTGCATCTAAATATGATGCTTCTATTGAGTTTTATACATTAAGTTACCTGGAACAGATAAAAACAACGACCTACACAGCCCAGTTGCCAGAATAAAATGTTGATGTTTCTGCAAACCAGAAACGTGTAATAAGCTACGTGCCATATTGACATTTTTATGACCTGTCTTTCATATTGCGAGGTGGAGGGGGATGGTATCAGAGTTACATTACAGATAATAAGGCTGCCAAGCATTTCTAAGTGTGAAACTAGTGGACATTTTTGACGTGGGACCATGGTGTTTCAACATTTGAATGCAGTACACCGGTGGATATGTTTAAGGTGGCCTTGGGTATAATTTCCAGATGTGTTTGTGTTACAAAAACTGTTTTTTGACAGGAAGTCAGGACCAGAGTCTGTTTCTGGTGACCAAAGCAGGTAAACTGTATTAAATCACATCTTTTCCTCACCCTAACCATGTGGCTTTTGTGCCTAAATCTAACCAGACCATAAGCACAGGGTTGTCACAACTTAAGATTGAAAATTGAAACTAACGAAAGGTAAAGTTGCAACACAAAGAAATGTATAGTTTCAACACATTTGTGGTTTGCAGAAACATACAATGCCAACATTTATTCTGACGATTTGTTAGGCCTACATGGGGGATGATATGCCAGTCATGTAGATAGTTTTGAATCCTCAGTGTTGAAAATGTCTGGCCTCGAAATATGACTTTAAATGTCTTCCAGTATTTACAAATGACTTAAACTGCCTGAAGTATCCTGAGCTTCAAATAACAGAAAGGTCACATTGTACTCACACTCATTGCACTTTCACACTTGTGGTAATGGAGCCAAGTAGAAGATCATAGGAGCATTCTTATTTCTGCAGTGTTGAGGAACTACATGGCGTGCAAATGCTGACTGTTTAGTAGCCTCTGATGAATAATGCATCAGCGCAAACAATCACCTCGAAAAAACCCGAACAAAATTCCCAGCACTTTGTTTGGTGAATCCCATTAGCATTTTTTTTTTTTTTTTATCTTTCTGCAATCTACTAATCCGTGATCTCTGATCCCTTCAGTCCGTGCTTTCAGTCTGCCAGCAATGCAGTTTCCTCTAGCTGGCCCAGCCTCTCTGTAAATATGTTTGTTGATGGAAAGAAAACGTTTAGGTTGCAGAGATACATTGAAATCCCTGTTTATTCCTTTGTATACATTAGATGTTTTTATTCATTCTGTGCAGTCTGTTTTATATAGCAGTTGACATGTTTTTTAGTTGCAGGCATCAACAAGCATTCTATTAATAATGCTCTGTTGGATATACTGTGTTGGTACTGTATGTACTGCATGACTGGGCTTGATGCTTGTTTAATAGCATTGGAAGCCTGAGTTTGTGGGAAATTGTCAAATTTTTCATCCCTGCATCCAAACTGTCTGCTAATGAGCCATTAGTTGTTTACATGTGCTCTAGAAAGTTCTGTTGGATAAGGCTCGGTGTGGATGTATGGACTTGATAATGAGCTGTGTATTCTCATGTGGCCATACAGCTCAGGGAGAAGTATGTATGTAAAAAGAGTATGTTTTAAACATGCAAGTACATTCTGGGTGTCTCCTCATTACCATTTTGTCTCTTTAATGTCAGAGAAACTGCAACTTTGACTGCAAATCAGTGGTCACATGTTGCAGTTTTCTGACTTAAAATGTACATTTGCATCAATCTGCTTTCATAAACTGTTTGGATTTGTCTAAAAAAAAAGCTGAAAGAAAGCCAAAATAAGAAGTATGCTCTAATGAGGGAGAAACGTTGGTGCAAGAAAGGGCTGACAGACACATCATTCTGTGTTTTAATCCTGTTTAATATTGTTGTTTTTGTGCATCTCTTGACAAAATGAAAACATCCCATGGGGTGTGTTTGTGTGGACAGAGGAGATTAATTACTTACAAAATAGCTGTAATGGCATCTTAGTTAGGAAGTGGCAATGAAATGTAGGTGATATGTGGCTTTTGTACTTGAGGCTAATCATGCTTCTTTTAAGTTGCTTGGGACAAAAACATTTGCTGATTAAATGTCATGTAACGGGACTGCATGATGGACCAGAGTAACAGATACTCATTTAATTCACGTTAACTTGTCACATATTCACACAACACTATATTTAATAGAAACGTGAAGCGATTTGCATTATATTTTGCAAAATTCTTGGTCAGAAACATGTCTAATGTTGCCATACCTGCCATGTTTCCCCAGGTTTTATCAATCTATGTTCAGTGTCCACAATTAAAGTGATTACTAACTCCACCAATACACAGGAGAGTGTTTACAGGTCTTAGGGAGTACTACTGCACATGTGAGCACCTAATAACAAGCTGAGCTAAGCAAAAACTCATTTAAGTTTTCCGATCAGTCAAAGTATGAGGCTTCAGTGCAAATGTTCCTTAACTATTCCGCAACTTATTTTCAATTCAGGAATGATAAATCTGTGAAATTAATTAATTAATCATTTTGTCATGTTGAGCCACATGTCTTTACAGTTTGGGCTTCCACCTCTACATCAGTGTCAGGAGTTTGTTTCCCAAATCCACCTTGTCATCCTGTGTGCACCTTCAAAGTAAATCTACAAATCACGTTTATGGAATCCACTTTTTACAGCCAAAAGAAAACACATTTATTAAACCAGGACATGTGCAGATAAGAATGACTTTCCATCAGCTCTCTGTCCTTTACACTGCATCTCCTTCTCTTCTCTCTCTTCTGACCCCTCCTCAAGCTGTTCTGATCTACATCTCTATTTCCTTTCCCTCTTCTCTTTCTCTTTTCTCAGAACCATATCCGACCTCATCTGTCTCCCTTTTCTGTCCTATTTCATCAGTGAGAAAAAAGCAGTAAGTGGTTTTATGTCACAGCAGTTGGGGGGTAATTGCTATTTAAGCCTCGGGGCTCACATAACGCCGGCTGGTTTATTGCAACCGTGTTACGTGACACAATTTTTTAATCTTACCCGTATTGATTATTCTCTTTCTCCGCTTAGGAATATAATCTGATGTAGTTGAATGTGACTTGCTGGTAGAGGGGGGGTGGCTGGTGTTTTTGTGTATTTAGGCCAAGCACCAGCTTCTCAGCAGGACTTAAACTGAACACTGGAAAGCATAAAGGAGGTCAGATTAGCTAATATTGACTCATGGACATTAAATATCTCATCCCTGGCTTCCTGGCTCTAATTTATGCTCTCAGACATTAGTTGTCCTCTCCTTCACCCTCATTCATTCATAAAATATTCACTGTTGTCTCCTTTGTCGAGTAAGAGGGGCTAAAACAGTGCTTCATGTTTAGAAATGTTAACATCAAATAAGGGAGTCCTACAAGTTGTAACTGTATTAATTATTAGGGGGAAAAACATGTCCAGCATGTAACATGTCCACATGTAATTCCACCTTCAGCTAATAGGTATTAAATGAGCTATTAAATCTGATTAGTGCTGGTTAATTATGCAGACTTCATTTAGGAGAGAGTAAGGAGACAGTTTATTGTGTTTCTGCTTCATTATCTCAGGCAAAAAATGACAATTTTCTGACCGAAAGTAGGGCTTTAGACCACATGGGAATATTTCCTCCTCATGTCCACACACGCATGCAGAGACACACACACACACACACACACACACACACACACACACACACACACACACACACACACCTCGAAGCTGTGGCCATGCTGACTTCTCCCGGGTTTCCTTATCTGTCACCCCAGTTTACCGCAGAGAGTCTGTTGTTTGGGTGCTGCTGTCTCCACTGTCTCGCTTTTACCCTGTGTGTCTGACTCTGTGTGGGTGTGTGTACTGTGCATGTGTGTAATGTGTGTAATTTTATCACTATGTTCCACAGTTTCTGCTGTTGTTCACGCAACACAGGTTGTGTTGTCTTTTTGCGATGAGGTCGAGATCTTCATGCGTGTTTCTGCTCTACTTCTTCCACTTTTGTCTTTGTGGGGACCGATATGATTTTTAAACCTTGTAAGTGAGGACATTTTGTCAGCTCTTTAAAGGACCAAATCTTGATTTTTATGGCAAAGTTTAAATTCGGGTTAAGATTGAGGTTCAGGTAAGGGCTGGCGATTAGAGGCGACGGACTGCATCGTGTAAATGATGATCCTCATTAGTGTGTATCTGTGCAAATAATCTTGACTGTACTGATTGAACTATCAAGTCTCACATGTGTCCTAAAATCTTATTTTCTTTACACAAGAATGATAAGATTTTATTTCTAGAATTAATTTCATCTTATTATATCTTGGTATTCAAGTGTAGAAATAGTTTGAATGGGCCGGGGCCCTCATTTCCTGTCTTCTATTCACTGTCATTATCTAACGAAGGCATAAAACCCTGAAAAGGACCAACTTAACAAAGTGTAAAGATAGTGACACAAGAAGAGAAAACGCACTGCGAGCAAGTGCAATTACACCGTCAGTCTGTTGGCAGAATTTGTTCTCGTCTTAAAGGATGATTATGGTTCATAATGACTTGGGTTTTTTGTTTAATATTTTTGCTATCATTCCTATAGTACTTGTAATTGTATACTTACAGTTGTAACATTATCTATTGGCCATTGACCACGTTTATTGCTGGGATCTAGAAATAAGGTGTCAGAGTCAGATAATCTGATGGGTTGGAAACAAAGCTACAGGTCTGCCAAACCTACTCAGAAGAAAAAGTGGAGGTGAACAGTTAAATGATAACCCAAACTCTCTGTTGTTAACATCAGTCTTAGTTTGAATATCAACTCCCTGCTGTTCCCACTGTAGTTGTGTACACACACAGTTTTTTTCAATGCAATGAGGGATTATCTCTGACATTTCAGATATGCTCACTTTCTGTTTTCCCTCCAAATAAAGTGGTTTAGATACTCTGGCTGAACTGTTGTTTACAACCTGTCTGATTGTATGAGTGCTCGAGTTTCTTTCCCTGTTGTGATGCTGCTGTAGTCCCAGATCACAGCAACTACTTTGATGTTTAAAATGTTACAATAACTGATTATCATGACTAGGAAAGATGGCCAAAACTATGAAAATAACATCCGAGTTGGTAGAAACTGAAATTTCCCTTTGAAAATTAAAACCTGTACTTGAGATGAATTTAATTGTTAAGATGGCTGTATTTAGTGAGTGTGTGTGTGTGTGTGTGTGTGTGGTGTGCATGTGCATGTGTATGTGCGTGTGTGTGTGTCTGTGTGTGTGTGGTGTTCTGCTCTCTCTGAACAGACAGTCAGCTCACACTGATGACCTGTCTAGGTGACTTGTGACAGGAAAGTGACAGCATGTCCCCCCGTTGCCCCAGAGACCCATTTAGATCTCACACACATACGCCCACAGACACACACATGCACACACACACGCGCCACAGCTGGAACTAGGCGAGGGCAAAAACACACTCAGCAGGATCCAAACTGGCACACATACTCGCTCTCCTGTCAGCTGACTATCCTTATTCACTCACCCATGTATCGAAGTCTCATTTCATGTTTCATAAACAAACAGGTTTCGTTTCTCCTCCTCCAGCTCATCCTCCTGTGCTGATTTGTGTTGAATATGTAGTAGGTGTGTTGTTGTGGTTTCTGTGTGTGTGTGTTTGTCCTGACACTGTGCTGTGTGTGTTGTGTTACCCAGCGTCACTTGAGCCATGCCAGAGCCCTGCTGGGCTTCATGTACTCGGCTCCTCTCCCCTCTGCGATCTAGCCTTACAGCACTGCCACTGTTCATTATCGTAAATAACTTTGTCTGTGTGTTTGTGTGTGTGTATGTGTGCATAAGGAAATAGACCAGTGTGTGTAGGTCAAGTTGTAGATCCTGTGCTGTCATGGTGGAAATGTCAGGCCGTTGCTCCAGTTAGCCCTGCTCTTGTCAGTGAGAGCCCACTCGTTCTGCTCTGCTAACTCTGCTAATGAAAACAATCAGGAAAGGAAGGGACTGTGCCTGTGTGTGTGTGTGTGTGTGTGTGTGTGTGTGTGTGTGTGTGTGTGTGTGTGTGTGTGTGTGTGTACGTGTGTGTGTGTGTGTGTGGTTTCATTTCATTTGTGGTGCATAAATATATAGTGGTAGAACTGGCTGGATGAAGATATTGGAGAGGGATCTGCGACAGAAGACTGATTGAATACATACATTTTGATACTGCCCTGATATCATACAATGGAATTTGAAAAATATATTTTCATAGATAATAAATCAGACACTTCAGAGTTATTGATTTTGTACCATACTCTGTACTCTCTGTTCTCAGTTTAGATTTGGCCCTCTGAAATCTGTGGCAAAGCAAAAAATAAATAAATCTAAGAAAATTTGAGAACACTGAAGTTGTTGGAAGTCACTTTCACTTATTTATTTTTGATCCAACTGTGAAACTCAACGAGTGTACACCACCATCAAGGCTACACAGTGCTCTAAACTTGTAATCTTAATATAAAAACAAAAAAAAAGAAAGTAGCTACAAGAAACTTTCTCTTTTTTGTTGATTCTGAAGCCTCTCTGTGGAAAGAAGCTGTATGAGCAAGTCTTGGCTCATACATATCTTGTTCTGAGTAGTGCAAGCACGTATTACTTTTCTTTTTAATCACAGCTTTTTGCATGATACTTGGCAATGAGGTAATGCGTCTATTTTAGGCCTTGTAGGATTAATAACTATACTATGATTATGGTGAAACTAGGTAAACCTTGTTTAGCAAAGTTCATTAACCTAGGTTACAGCTAATAGATTTAGTTGCTTGATAATAGTAATTTTGTTGAGAAAGATGAAGTTATCAACATTCGCTGGTAATGTTAAGTGTTTGTGGGGAATCCGACCTAGTGACAGGCATTAAGAATAACTTAATAGAAATAGCCTGTCTTCTCCCTGATGTTCTCATTTTCATATGTAGGTCATATAGAGGCATCAGTATGGTTCCCTGTCTGGTTAAAACTCATTTTGGTACGTTTAATGACTACCCTATGGTGGCCACAAGGTTTTGAGATTACCTAAATCTTTGCTGAAAATGTAGGGCCATTCTAGATAAATTGTGCCAAATATCAAGTGACTCATGATCGATCAGTCATAAGCACTTTATAATGTTCCTGTAGTACTACCTGTACCGCCACCTACCAAAAATGGAGTACGTATGTGGATGTCATGTCATCTTAATTTGGTTGCAATCACAAAAAGGCCTATAAGAATTTGGTATGGACCATTCCTGCAATTATGTGGAAACTACATGGGATATAAGGGGAGTGTTAGAGGAATGGTAAAAGGATGCCTTGAAACACAGAATGAAACATTTGCTCGGGATACATATTTGCGCCATAAGGCTGTGTTTAGCAACAGTACAGGTGACACAGTAGACACAGTGGGGGTGGTGACATCACAGCAAATGCGGCAGTGAAGTTGAACCTGCAACACTTTGTAATGATATCTGTTTTTAGATTACTTTGTTGTTTGGACGGCGTATTTTTACTGTTTACATAGTGATCACTGAGAGGGAGGGTGGAATGATCGTTGTTATATGAGTTGTAATATCCTGTCTCATATATTGTAAACCTCTGTGCAGTGTTTTGGCATCTGATAAGCCTTTAAATTCATGGACGTATTACTAAAACTGGATCTCAAAGATTGTATTTCATTGCATCACCGACACCTGAAGCAACACACCTCCTCTTACGTGCCCCCTTGTATTTTCTTTAACTGCTGTTTTCAGTCTGAGTGCCCGGTAAGACCAAAACCCACGTCAGAGAGGATTTATCCAAAGCTGCCCACTATTAAATTTACAGTCCTACTATATCCCTGATGTTGATAATTCAGTACTTCATTATCTATGCAGTTCATATATAACCTCTGCTGACACTAATCTCATTCTAAAGCTACAGAGCTCACAGCAAACACCCACCACCTACCCCACATGAATGTTTATTATTCTAAGAAGAAATACAGTATAAACATAGAGCAGAGCAGGCAGTGGGTGTCCTAGTTATTACTGTCAATACCGCCCATTTACAGCCAAACTGGCTCTATTATTAGACTGCACTGTACTGTCATCAGGTATCTTCAAAGGTGGTTACATAAATCACATGTGACCGTTTTTCTTTACTGCTCTGTTAAGTTCAATGTTGTAATCTGCCAAGATCTCGAACATGTTTACCATCACAAAGGATCGTAGAAAAATAATGGAAGTTTCCCTTGTTACGCTGCGTTGTGCTGTGTATGTTTTTCTTCTTTCCATTTCATAAATGACAGATTGAGATCTGAGGCTAGCGGGGTGGAGTTAATGTATTTTCCTATATGTTTCAGCCAGCTGGCCCGTGTTTGTTTTGATGTCAGGATATGGGTGTGTTTTTGAACAGAGAGGCAGCCTGGCTTTGCACATTGGACCAGATACAGCAAGGTAGCCTAATATTGCAGAGGGGTCATTCATACCTCTTCATAAACCGATCAAGATAAAGTTTGTCCTGTGTAAATGATGTAATCAGATTATTTTCCAGCTGTGTTCTTTCTACACATGCGCACCGTCTTGAAGTAAATGCATGGTGATGTATGTTTCTTCACTTACCAAGGACGGCAGCCTTGAAGGTGGACTGGTCTACTGAGAAAAGTTTGTTTGTAATATAAAGCTTTTTCAAAAACTCCATCAAAATAAAAGTCTGATCAAACACGTGAAGAGGAATACGTGACGTAACATCACTTTTTGCACTTCACACAGCTGTTGTTGCATGTAAACACCATGTAAACACCATGTAAACAGTTGACCCAAAATCTTCAGTTTAATGACTTCAATCGGACTGAAGACTTATTGTCCATGTAAAGATACAGTAGCGATCGTCAGTAGTTTATGACAAGGTGGAATGACAAGGTCAGGCTAAAAACAGCATGTAATCTACCTTAAATGATGCTGGGACTGGAACACTGCAAAGCATCCAGAATTCATTAGCGACGTGTCCAACGCTTCAAAGTCATTGAGGTTAATTAGAAACTGATCACTGCCTAACTTGGGCAGTGATTAAAAAGAAAATAGACCTTCAAATCTATAATCACATAACATGTTTCAAATCTTTGGACCCTCAGCACCACATGTCTCTACACACACTCACACATAAACTACATTAAATCATAATCAGATATTAGAATTTACATAATTTAGGATTAATGTAACAGGATTAAGATTAACATACTAAATACATTCTCTCCTGGATTAAATCATCGCTCTTATAAAATCTATGTTAAGAGTGTGTGTGTGTGGTTAGCGTTCATGTGTGCATTTGTGTGTGCGCTACATCCATCTGTACTTTCTCTAATTGTATCTCCTCCTCTGGTCGGCTGCAGCATGATCTGAGATGATCTTTCCACATTGAACTGGAATACAGATCAGCACTCTATTTATTTAGTGACTTCCGATCTGCAATGCTGCTAATTTGTTTGGTTTGAATTGTGGAAAGCAGCCACTGTGTTTAAAGATGGTTTACGTGTCATTTCAAGAAAGTCAGGTTTTAGATTAAATTACTTGTTGAGTTGGTTTTTTTTGGCATTTCATTTCCGCAACATTCTGTGCAAACATTGGTTTTCATCTCGCAGAAGGTCATTTCTTAACCAAAACATTCCCTACTTTCTTTAATCGGAGGATACAGCTTTTTCTGACTAATATGATAGTAAACCTGATTATCTTTGGGTTTTACATTGTTAGACTGACAAAACAAGCAATTTTCAGACTTTGCCTTAGGAAATTATACTGGCATGCTTCACCATTAGGACCAAACTATCAATCAATTAATCAAACAATTAATCATCATTGAAAATTAGCATTACTTATGGCCAAATACACATGTTCATTTTGATATACAGCTGTTATATGGCTGTTATATCCTAATAAACCATGTCAAAGTTCTGTTAGAAGATGATTGAGACTTAAATTGTTGTCCCTCTGTGGATATCTGGTGTCATCCAGGCTCTATGGCTCTCACCCAGCCGAATGACCCATAATCAAATGAAATTCACACAAGTTTCATTAAACTGCACCCACTGTGTACCCACTGTGGCTTTAAATTGATCTTGGTTTGGGAGTTAACTGTTTACAAATATACATAACAAATCTGTATATAAATTCCTACATTAACTGGTGATGGAAGAGAAGAGGAGAAACAGCAAAACCTTCCCTCCCATGTCTCTTTTTCTTTGGTTCTGCAGCAGGATTTGGGTCGACACCTCGGCAGCTTCACTAAGCCTGCTGGGAGTCGGGCTGATCTGACACTAGTCCACTAATTGGCCAAACTCATACTTAAAAAAAGGGGAAGCTTAATAGAGTCAGAAAAGGGGGAGAAGACAGAGAAGAGAGTCTATTAATGCAGTATTTTCAGTGTCAGTGCCTTTTATACTGTACTTTACGAAAATGAAGAAGCAGCACTTGAAGCATGACACACTGACTATCACATCTTATAGTTAGTTAACTGAGAGTTAACTGACCAACTAACTGCCAGTTAACTAACTATGTAGCACTTGGTATTCCTAAAATACCAAGGTGTCTCTCATTAGTGGATCTGTAGGATCTCTTGTGTATTTGCCTATTTGAGCTCATGAAGCTTTTTTGGAGGGTAAAGGACTTGAGACGACCTGGTTTCGGTCTTTCCCTTTTAAATTTTGGATAATTTTTCCATCATCATGATTTCATCTATTTAGTAAACCTGGTCATTCATTTCATTGTCACAGAGTTTATTATTGAATTCATACATAGACAGTGTAAAGTGCATTTTTATTAGGACACATTTTTTAGGTACTTTGTCAGCATTCAAGTGAGGTAAAAAGTCAACAGCCATGCTAGCAGCTCTTTTATGCTGTACTAAGACACAGTGGTCAGTGGTGCTTTGAGCTAAAGGCTAACGACAGCATGCTAACATACTCACACTTGCTGTGTTTCCATCTAATTGTTAAGCGAATGTGAAGCAAACTTTTGAAATGTTGCAGAAAGGAAAATGTGAATTAGTCACATTTCCATCAACGGGTTTGGAGCAACGAGGCTACGGAAAGCATAGTTTTGTCAAAGGTTGGCAGTGTTGGCTACGTTAAGAAGAAAAATAAACTAAATCAGTTGCCTTGGCCATCCATGAGTGATTATGGGATTGGGAATTTTATGGGAATATCAGTGAAGACGCCGACAGCATAAACAGCTTGTCTTTCTACTTCCCTTCGCCATAAACCGAAGTACCTGCTGATGCCGCTAGAGGAAAAGTTAAGCAATCAGCAAGGTTATTACAGTTAATCCTGAGAGGGGCATGAATGTCTGCGCCAAATTTCATGGCAATCCATCCAATAGTTTTCATGGTATTTCACTCAAAACCTCAAACTCAAAACTTCATGGTGGTGCCATAGAAAATGTCAGGGGATCTCCAAAGTCATCCAGATACATCCTCTGGGAATCATGAATATCTGTACCAAAGGTTTTGACAACACATCCAGTAAATGTTGAATCCTTTGACCTCCTAATGCTAGATTAAAAACTAGGGAATCATCAGAGTCAGTAGGTTTCATCCTCTGGGGGACATGACATTACTGTCTTTACATGCCGCTAGCATGGCTTATTTACTGACCAAATGTAGATTATGCCCTATGTTTGGACATGTTATGCCCATGTTAGGTTTTGTACAAATCTAGGTTTTGTTAAATTACTCCTAAAATCCTTTTTTTCAAGTAGATTGATATGATTTGTTACCTGCCATGGAAATTACATTGTTGTGATGTGACACACTTGGATACTGGATGAGTGATTTGCATCATTCAAATACATTGTCAGTTCTTTCACCAGCAAATGAAATGATCACACTAAACCGGCAAACCTGAGTAACAATTTTAAGCCCGAGTCATCTTTGTATGAAAAAAAAAGTGAGATAAAAGCAGGTTGCAGGAACATACTGAGTAGATGTGTTGAGCCCTTCTCCACATATGTCAGCCCTGAGCTAAGCCACACCTGCTGCTAACCACGACTTACCCAGAGAGGGAGAGGGAGAGAGGCAGAGTACAGCGTGTTTCAGGCTGTGCAGTCACAGGCTGAGCAGTCGCTGAAGCGAGCGGTCGCAGTGTCGCTGCTGCCTTTTCTTTTTTCTCTCCATTTCTCGATCTCTGTTCCCCTTCTCTCCTCTCCACGACGGAGCTCGGTCTTTCCTCCTGTCATCCTGCAGCGATGGTCTAATTAACAGGGCTCTGTGGGAGAGGAGCTGCGCTGCTTCCTATAGGAACCTTTTGCCAAATGCTGACTGTCTGTCAGTGCTGAGAATAAATGGAGGGGAATACTCGCTCTGCCACCAGGCAACTGGGGATTCCTCTTAGTGTGAAGTGGGATTTTTGATTTTCTTTCCTGGACTTTGCAGAGTGGATTTTCTCATTTCTAGGACATTCACTCTGAACACTCTGAGGAGGATTTGCTCTTTTTTACATGATATAAAGAGCTGAAGGAAAACAGGTGGCATTGGAGGGTTTTAAACCCCTCCACTGCATGTTGGGGAGCTCAGCTCACCCCCCTGCTGAGATCCAGCAGGAGCAGCCAAGACCTGGACACCGACAAATTACACACATTACTTAAACCAGGTGAAAACTGCATGTGTGTTTCTTCAATCTGGTAACACCTTCACACTCACAGAAGTATCTGGATCATATGCGAGTCAATCCAGCTGGTAGCAGGATTTCCACCTCAGCGTAAGAGGGAGGGGAGCGTGCAGTCATCAGGTGGCCCAGGGAGAAGATGCCAGCCATCCTCGTGGCCTCAAACATGAAGTCAGGACTCCCCAAACCCAAACCGGTGCACAGTGCCCTGCCCATCCCCCAGACCCACAGCAGGCCGGCAGCTCTAGCACTTCCTCCGGCACCCGTCAAGACCCACATCCCTTCGCCGGGCAAGCAGGCGGGGTCAGGACCCCCGAAAAGCACAGCAGGGCCAGAGGCTGGAGTACACACTAAGGTCAGGATGTAAAACTATCACCTCCACGAATGCCTGCTGTGCCTATTGTTTCATTAGATCTCTGTTCACCTAAGTACTGCCACAGCCAACGATAATGAATGTAAGCACTCTTGGTGTCGGGTCATTGCAAACTAAACACATTTGTGCAGCCTTGCAAGGTATATGATGTGGTCTATAGTTCATTTTTCTTGATAAGATAATAGATGTCTCCTTAAAAATCCTCTCTCGCAAAATCCTAAGTAATGGCTTCAGTTTGTCTATGATTGATATCCATTCTGTTTTACAGGATTTTACTGTCTGACAAGATTTCAATAATGAAGGAAAATCAGTAACTCTTTTTGGCAGAAAACATTCAGTCTTGGCACCGAAAGTCACTTTGCAACAATATTGTCATTAGTCACTTCAGATTGTGTCAGTGTGTTTCTCTACCTTCTGTTTTCTCAGCCATGATGGCTCTTTGAATTTTGTGTAAATAAATACAGAGGATTGTCAGTATCACCATACTTTCTCTGGCTCAGTTTAACATAACGGAATCACAGAGCCAATTTCAGTGAGTTCCTGGAAGGAGCCGGAGCAGGCTGTGTCTCTGCTGTCCAGGATGGCAGCGTAGCAGGATATCAGGGTGGCTGTTTTGCTGTGTTTGTGAAATATTGGCTGCGCTTAGCAACCCCACACAAACGGCTGCAACGGCGAGAGGGATCGCTCTAATGCCATGTAAGGCAGTGAGGGGAAGGAGGTGTCTGTGTGTGTGTGTTTGTGTGTATTAGCGAGCCAGCAAGTGCATGCTTGGCAACCTGTCTTGACAGTAAGCGTGACTTGGAGCCACTGAAGCGTCCAGCACGCTGTTGTATATGAGACAAATGTGATGATGATCGTGTGAGGAGGAGATACGGGAGCCCAGCGCTGTCGGACACGACATGCGTCCACTGCTGGTGACGTTTGTTTTGTGGCTAATCACGTTTTCTCACTGACCTACTTTCTGTGACTTTCTCCCTCTCCTCCCTGTCCTCCTTTCTCTCCCTCTCTCCATCCCTGTGGTGCTGATGAAGCTGCCATCTTCACCCTCGGCTGGGTTAACCCTTGACCTTCCTGACCAGCAGCAGTGATGTGAATATTGCAGTCATGTACTCATATCCATCTATGCTGACTCTGTACTTGTGTGCGGGACGTTTGTGTGAGTGTTTTCTGAATGTTTAGGCAAGGGAATCATGTTACAGCTGCAGTTTTTATTGGCGCCGCAAATTGTCCTGTCTGCTTTTTTAGTCAGTGTTGGTCTTTTTTTAACTACAGTTCTGTTTAAGATGTAGCTTAGCTTGTTCTATCTGGCAGTAATCACTTAGAACTATATATAGTATTAAAGTGACAAATACTAAACAATTTCAAATGGATAGCATTTCCAAAAACATTAAACCATTTACCATTTTTTTGTAAAGAAAAAAAGTGGAAAATTCATTTTTCTGCATCCTACAGAGGGGCTTTAAGTGAACCACCTGCTGCTGAAATATGTTGTCAGAATAAGTATGATTTCTACACCAGAGTTGTTGGTATTTGTGCTTCATTGACTGCAGGCACGGAAACAGCTGTATACTACTGCTACTATGTGCATCCAACATCAAGCATCACAGTTTCCTGTACAGATGTACTACAATGTCCTTTACAAGAGATAAATAACAAACACACACAACACACACACACACACACACACACACACACACACACACACACACACATTATAGCCACATCTTTATGACGCATCTTCTTGCCCTTGCCCAACAACACTGACAGATTCTCTGGTACTCCATGATTAGGTATCCCTTCAGTACAGGACAGGAGTGTCAGTTGCAGCTCAGTTTTATCGTACTCAATTCTTGATTGCATGTGCTAGGCTTCACCCCAGAGACTGACTGAACTTGACGAAGGTCTGAGCGGCAGAATTGCTGGCTCTGACTCTGAACCCTGCGTTGCTGTCAGCATGTGTGCAACCCTCTGTGGATTTCATGCAGATTTCACCGTCACCGGTCCTCACTGTGAACCCAATCTGCTCTGAGGGCAGAGTGAGATGAGACGAGGCTCTCTGGAGATGTGGAGGCTGCTTTATGTTTTTGATGCTTTCACTCTTTTTTGTGTTGGCTGAACTGGGTTCCTTCACCGCTGTCAACCAAAATAATCCAGCATTTCATGTCAATGAAACGTCAGGTTCTCAGGACGTGAGGGCTTCTTTCTGGAGCATTTTCAACAGAAAGAAAAATCCATCATAGAGGAGGTGGAGAGACCAATTTCAGCATTCAATATTGCAGCAAATAGACCAGAATCCAGTACAGTCATAAG
Source organism: Pagrus major (assembly GCF_040436345.1). Taxonomy (NCBI): domain Eukaryota; kingdom Metazoa; phylum Chordata; class Actinopteri; order Spariformes; family Sparidae; genus Pagrus; species Pagrus major. The sequence goes on along the minus strand of NC_133218.1, from coordinate 16,144,913 downwards.
AGTGGGTTGATGTTTGAGTCATTTCTCAGGAAAACCTTCCCTCTTACAATCTCTATCTCTATCACCGTCAGTCTTTATTTTTATTTCACCCTAACCAGGATGGACTCTTGAGATCTAAATCCAAAACCAGAAGTTAACCCACACAGACAACACTTATGGAAGAAGAGTAAGGAAAGGAATATTCATAAAAAGTATAGAAATCAATTTCTAAATCCAGGGATGTTTTCAAGCATTACAGTGTAAGTGCAAAAACATCTTAACATGAAATGCATTGAACACAACTGAGCAACACAGATAGCTACTAGCAGCACATGGTTGCAGTTATCTGAAGGATTAGAGGAGTCATAGCAGAGGCTCTGACAAACATCCAGCTGGATGGCCCAGTTGGCACTAAACACACAAACATGTTGTGTACACCTGTAACAAAGAGTTAATCTATAATGCAACGAGAGCAGCAGGAGGCAGAGACAAACATCCGTCTTTACAGACTGGAGAGAGGACGTTACTTACTCTGTGTGTGTGTGTGTGTGTGTGTGTGTGTGTGTGTGTGTGTGTGTGTGTGTGTCTGTGTCTGTGTCTGTGTCTGTGTGTGTGTGTGTGTTTGTGCGTGTCTGTGTGTGTGTGTGTGTGTGTGTGTGTGTGTCTGTGTGTGTGTGTGTGTGTGATTGAAGTCTGGCACAATCTAATGTGTAGGTGATAGTCTGGAAATGTGTGAATGGTATTTGAAGCTGTTTGCTCTCTCTCTGCCTGTGTGTGTGTGTGTGTGTGTGTGTGTGTGTGTGTGTGTGTCTGTGTGTGTGTCTGTGTGTGTCTGTGTGTGTGTCTGTGTGTGAGACGCCATATGAAATGACAACCTCTTCTGACCTTTGACCTTCTACCATACGGTCATTACAAGGAGTTAAGCCTTGCACAGATACTCTGCTGCCCTCTAGTGGCTGTTTTTTGCTCTGCATCCCATTTCATTCACAAACACTTGCAGGAGAGAGAACGAAAGCATGTCTCTGCCTCTGTGTGTGTGTGTGTTGAAGTCATTCAAGGCCACAGTCTCTCCTATTCATCTTTAATGCCTCTGTTTTATTCCCGACCTCCTTCTCTCTCTCTGTTTTCCCTCGTTCTCTTTCTTACTCTTTCATTTTTTCGCTCATTGTAATCCAAGTGTTCATTGTTGCCAGCTCATTAATTCTTTGCTACAGCTTTGACACAAAAAAGGTTCAAACCAAGAATCTCTGAAAGCCACATGCACAGCAGGAGGCCGTGAAAATGAATTCTCAAGCTACGTGGAGCCTGCGTACGACTTTATAAGTCATGTAGAACACACACACACACATGCGAACACACACAGACACACACACATGCTTACTCACACATGAGCACACAGCACCAGAGCGAGGTTTGTCCGTGTGCTGGTGAGATAAGGAGCTCCTATCTTAATAAGTATCTCTGCAAATAAAGGTTTTAGTCAGGCTCTGTGTAAAGACTGGCTTTATTAGACTCATTATGAAAGCTCATCTCAGCCTGAGAGCTGAATCTGAGTCACATTAAAACATAGAGGGACCAGTGAAGAGGGCCATCTTTGCTAATATTTACCAAGATGATCTTGTCATAAATAAACCAAGATCCACAATATAGAAACGACCCCCATCCAGGAGAGAGGAGCTTAGTGTGGATATGTTATATTACCACTGTATGATAGATGCATCAGTGATGCAGAGCTCCATTAAATCAACATCCTTCGTTTTTGAAGATGTGTAATTGCTCAAGATTAGAATTTCCCTAATTTGAATTATTTAAATTGGGTGTAATTTCATTCAGGGAACTGGTTTGACCATGAACCTACGTACGCAGTGATATGTGTGAACTCATTTAATTATTGTGGATTCAAAGTTAATTAAATGACCTCTAATGGCATACTATGGATCAATGGCGATGGAGGGTAGAGATTAGACTCAGGCTGATATATTTAGGTTTGGTGAAAATCGTGCATGGAAAACCAGGAATGACATTATACTTTGTTTCCTGGCTATTCATTAATGTAAATTGTAATTCTAAATTTAATGTTTCCCCTCTAACATTGAAAACATATTAATAGATAAGCCTTAAACACTTGCTAACTCCAATCGAATGCCATTAGTTCAATTACATTATTGCTTTTCCAGTGTACGTTTCTGCAAACCACAGATTTGTACAAACTGTGTTGTGCCGATGCTGTACTCATGGTTTGGTTAGGTTTAGTCACAAAAACCACTTGGTTAGGTTTAGGAAAAGATCATGTTTTGGCTTACCTCGTTCTGTCGCCATAAACACGACTGGAAATTGTCCCGACATCTTGCCCAACATAATAAATTTAATATTTTTGGGTTCTGCACTGTTGGTTGGACAATACAATCTGAGGATGTCATCTAGGCTCCTGGGAAGATTTAAAGGGTAAATTTGACAAATAATTGAGCGATTATTTCATAATGACAATAACCTTTAGTTGTAGCCCCACATATAGTAAAGAGTCATGCTGTCTCATGATGGTCACAATGCTATTTCAGAATATTTTTAACCCAACATTTGAGTCTAGAGAAGCAAAAACACTACACGGAGCTTTCTGCATGATACTGTACACGCCAAGTTAAAACAATTGAATAATGATGCAAAATATTTTATATCAGCATTTCCAGCCTGTGGATGTCAGCATCAACCTTTAAAACTCATCTCACTTGACCCCTAGAAGAGATCCATGTCATGTCTTCAGCCTCTCCCCTCCTCCCCAGCATCCTGTGAAAGGCAGTAATGACTTTTTTTTACGGCTTTGACATCCAGCCTGAGTCTCCTGAAGACCCCACCCAGCAGGTGAGAGTGAAAGGCAGAGCACCATCGTGCTGCATTGGATTGCTAATGCGCTCCCACCCACCCAGTGGAGGACATATTGGGTGGGGGTTTGGGCGACTATATTGCTGGGTTTTATTATTACCATGACAAAGGGCCACAAATACACATATGTCTCTTCAGGAGGTGCTGCAAGTTAAAGTCGGATTTAATGGACGTTTTAGTGATTCTTTGTTGGAGAGAGTTCATTGTTCAAAGGAATTACCGAGGTTTTAACAGACTGCAAGAGGTCAGACAAAGAGCAGAGGAAAAAAAGACATGTCTTGTTAGGTCTTGTGAGTGATGGATTTAACACATGCGATTCATCATTTTGTGGTTGTATCTGTCACAGTTGTCGTGTCAAAACCGCATTTCCAAATCACAATGAGAAAAAGTGTCAAAAAGTCTGTTCATGTCAAGCTGAAATTGAGGCTTTTTTCCTCAGTTCCTGAAAGCTGACACTTTGGAGATAAGAGGTGTTCATTCAACAGCAACCACATGTGTTACTATCAGCATCAGGCAGGAGTTGCTGTTGATAAGAACAACAACACAACTCTGTGCCCTCTCTCAGAGAACACAGAGATGGTCACTGAAAGTACCTGACGGCTTTGATACCAGCTGAGGCTTCACACACAGGCAGACTACGTTCAGATGGTGAGATAGTCTGTGGCTTTTATTCAGGGAAAAAGAGGCAGGTTCTCTCTCCCAGTAGCTACCTGAGCAGCTTTTCAGTGAAAAATGTCACAAAAGATACAGCTTGATGCAGTGTTTCCCACAGGATTTTTATAGATGTTGAAAAAGTTTGGGTTTCTTGATCAACCTTTATTCCAGGATGTGTTTTGGCATATGTTTTAGTTTAAAGTATGGTTTGATTTAGATATTAGCTCTATACATTTATGGAATACGAATAACTGTAGTTGTGATTGTTTGTTTTATCAGTGTTTTTTCTGGTTGTATTTAACTGAGATACTTCTTCCCGTTTGGAAAGGTTTTTTTTTTACTGGCTATATGTTGAAGTCATTTTAAAATATGAAAGCTACATGTGTGTAGTGAAAGTCTCCTCCTGTGAATTGCCAGATAGAAATGTTACACTTTGATCTTTAATGTTAAATATTTTAAATTTAAACGATTGGTGCAAATTTTGTTGACCTTGAGCTTGTATCAAGAAAACCTGTACTGGTGTTGCTGGATTGGATTTGATGTTTCAGAGTATGGAGAGATCTTCCTGTGACTGGATGGCAGGAAACCCTAAAATTGCAAAACAATCCTGGGACCAGAATCATTTCAGAAATGTAAATGAAATGCGTTTTACACATTCTGTTCTATATCACCTCTAGGAATAATACCTTCAAAAATAAATATAGTTTTTTTGCATAAAGACTGTGATAAGCTCAGGTGTTTTTGAGGATATACATGATCATATGGCAGTTGGCTCCAGTTGTAATGACCTCATCTCTGCCTAATGTGTCTCGATCAGATTCCACTTCCTGTGCGGGTTGTCCCGTCGCCTTCCTGTGTGAGGTCATGGCTGAGGACATAACCATATTAATTAAGGCCGGGCATCTGCTTCTCCTGAGTCAACGTCCTTCCATTGATCTCCCCCCAAGGTGCCCTCCTCTCTTCGGTTTCTCTCTTTCTCTGCTTTCCTCGCGTTAGCTATCACAGGGAGCCCGTTGGTGCAGACAAACGGGTCATTGTGAGTGGCGCCCCCTGGGGAATCGGCGCTGAAGAGGCGGTTAGACTAACGCAATCAGTTCCATCTCTGTGAGGAAACAGAAGGCAGTGTGGAAAACGGAGGAGAGGCCAGGAGGTAGAGGTCAGCGGGACTGAAGTCATCGTCCCCAGAGGTTTGTGCCCAGGGTCAACAGGACTAAGAGTCAGGTTGGATAACTTCATGACCTCTGTGGAGCCGGCAGAGAGCCCATGATGTCTGCTTGTTGGGTTTTGATACAACAAATCAGAGTTTCAAGAATTAGAAACTGTAAATCACAGAATCTCTCGTTCAGTGTAAAAAATGAACATAGATGAAGTACAGGATATTACTTACACCTGATTGAGTAACCTACCTACCTACTACGGCTGTGCACGCACACATCATTTCAATGCAATAGATGAATGTAATGAACACAGTAAATTTTATGAGGCTTTTATCACGGACAGTAGATATACAGCAGATTGCCATATAATACCATCATTTGATACTATATATTTAGTGGTTCACGCTGTGTTTGCAGCTGCTGAGGTCGGGTTGATTCTCAGCTGTGGGTTTGATGTGAATGTTCAGAGTAAACAGGCATGAAATATGTCTTGGCTTTCTGTCAGCTGTCTGGTTGTGAAAAGATGACAGAGCGGATTTCACCTCGCTCCATTCAGCCAAGACGTTCTCACTCCCAACTCGTCAAAAATGGCAGCTTGGTCAGTGGCCCAAAGCTTCAAACTATGAGGCTTTACCTACCCTACCAGTCAGGTTTGCAATAAAATGTAATATGCAATGAATGGTAAGACTTTCAAAATCAAGCTTGCAGACACACAATTGACATATTATAACATTATGTGACTCTTAAACTGTAATTAACGTCCAACAGTTGCAGTTCGGTTAGGTTTAGGAAAGGATAATACTTGTTATTTATGCATGTTAAATTAATTACCTAACATAACTTAAAAACAAACCTCTCTTGACTCTTTGTCACAAACAGGACGTGAATCTTGGTCTCCGGAGTGAAAGTCCAGTGTATGACTCATCCAACTGCCCCCTGACTCTGACTTTTATCGCTCTTTATACTAATGCATCAAAGGGGCGCTTCAAGAAGTGAAGCTAGAGGGGTACCTACAGCATCAAACTTAGAAGCGCAGGACCCCTGACCAGGCTGCTGTTTTTGATGCGCTGGGCGGAAAAACAGGCTGGTTGAACTGTGCTCCATGCATCTTCAAGGTTTTTCTCAATCTGTTTTAGGCCTTGTCCACTCGGACACAGATATTTTCTCCACAAAAGGCATTTTAGGTCACGTAAACAGAGATTTTTTAAATACTTTCTAAACTCAGGTTTCTGTGTCTCTGTGTGTCATCGCCTCAAACTGCCTTTGCCCATTGTTGTTTTGTGTAATGAGCATGCGCCTGAAACAACAACAACAACAGTGGACTACCAGTTTATTTACATTTGGTTAGCTTTGTTAGTATTGCTACATCTAATTACAAGTTAGTGTACTGTGGTTAGAGAGCCTTTCCATTCTCTGCTACTGAAGATTGTATCTGTCCAGATGTCATATTCACTTCAGTCTGTAATGTAACTGCATTTGTTACCTGGTTAGTTAATAACATCTTTGTGACAATTTGTCATCTTTACTGTTTGACTAAATTACATGTTTCAATATAAGCATTAGGCATGTGCTGACTTTTGACATAATATCATTCTGTACCACATTATAAAAAGGTGATGTATGTGATGTAAAAGAGAAGAAGTCAATTAAAAGACAAATAAAGTAGTCGGTCCACTATTAACTCCACAGTAGACCCCCATCAGATTGCTTTTGTGCATGTCTCTTTACCCCTAGCAAGTCCATATGTCCCTCACCCCCACCCCTCTCCCAGAACGGAACAGCCAGGCAGCAGGTCCATCCCAAACCCCCACCATCACCCCAATCTTTCTCCCCAGTCACGAAAGCTCTGAGGTGGGGGTCCCCCAAAACAAAGGGCCCTTCCTTGCAGGGTTATCCCCCCATTGTGCATGACACACTGAGGTTTATCTGGGACTGTGAAAGGAACCATACTCAGCCCTTTCACTGTGGCTGCACTTAATGAGCTTGTTGAAGGCCTGTACTAAAACTGTTAAATACAAGCACTAAATGCTGACATATTCTGTTCTTGTAGAGCCAGATTGTCATTAAATCAATGCTGGTTAGGAGCAATGGGGGACTGATGTTTCTGTGATGTGGTAGGCTGAGTGGATGGGTTTCCTTTTGTGGTGTGTTACCTTGATGAAATACTGTATGGTATAGAAAAGGTACTGTTAGGTACAGTGTGAGTTGGTGATTCAAAAGTAGAGTTTGATTTCCAAAGCTGTAATGGTAACCTGCAAAATCCTCTCTTCCACTTCTGTGTTTATTGCTTAATTTTCTTTTTCGCAACGCCAGCACCGTGGTAACGTGAGTTGGTCCAGACAGTAAACATTTTATTTTATTTATCATATTTCCCAGAGGATGGATGGAGAGGACTGACTTTGATGATCCCTTGACTTTTCATGTCATGCTGAGTTCACACTACAGGATTGTAGCCTTCCTACTCGTCAACAGTTTTTTGATCGCCCAGACTAAAGCCCCAAGTCAGAGGCAAATCTGCTATAAAGTATGTGAACTGTTCAACGCAATCCAAGAGCTTACTGATGCCTCATAGATGCCTGAAAAATATCTAGCAGGCAGAATAACTGATCTGCAGTAGCTTTCTGAACCCAGTCTCATCATGCATCTATTCATATAGTGGGGTCACAATAATGTACAGTAGTCTGTATCAGAATACACACAAGCTTTTCAGTGTTTGTGACCTTGTCGTGGTTCTTGAACCACAGTACAATATGAGCAGGCAGCTATACGTTTTCATTGCAAAAACTTTTATTTATCTCCAAGTCTCCCTGATATGATTTTCTTTGTCCTCCTTGTTTTTTTCAAATGAGCTGAAAAACAACTTGAACAACTTGTTTCTCGTAACTTCTCGCATGTGTTTTTGTGACAAAATGTGGTTAGGAGACCAGACAGACTCATCAAGGGTTTCTCTTGGTGAAAAATCTTGTAATGTGTGACCCTCCGACGCTGATCAGACATGTAGTGTGCAAACCACAATGACTTCAAGATTCCCAATTACAAGACAGAAAGTTGTGTTGTGTACATCAATCTGGCGACTTTGTTGTCATGTAGTGTAACTAATTCACAGGACCATCAGCAGGTCAAAGTTTTAACTCATCCAGTGGAATATAGAATATCTACTTGGTGAATTGGCAGAAAGTTTTGTACAGAAATCCATGGTTCAATTAGCACCATGACAGGGTAAATATTTGTGGTGGAGGGAGCTGTTGACAGTTGTCGGATGGATTGCCATGATATCTGTTACAGACATTCAGGATGATCACCATCAAATCAAATTCTTAATTCATTCAATACTTTTGGTTTATGACCAAAGACCTTGGGTTTTTTAGTGACACATTTTTCATTATTTCTTTGTTTATGCTGGCTATTGCTGCTAATTGTACATGCAGACATTTGCTGTTAAAATACGCTGGAAGTCAAAGCTTCAAACCAGTGTTGACCTTCATTTGAAAAAGAAAAAATACACACACACACATGTCACACATGTGCCTTAAGCTCATCTGCTTTGACATGCGTAGTTGTCAGGTGAAATTCAGTGACAGTTGAACACTTTCACTTGTAGTTTACAGTGCATATCAGCTGTGTTTTATATTTTACTCAAGTTGTAAACATAAAATGCGTAATTACCCGGCACACAATGAGTGTAAAAGCTGCGTTTTAGTATTTCGAACTAGGGAAGCAAACCAAATAACACAGGTCATTACTTTATATTGTCTACATGACTTTAGTATTATTGTTGTTTCACGAAGCTTAAAGCATTTTTGTCCAGCCTGCTGGAAGTGATCAGGCATCCCCCTACTGTGGGAACTTTCTGTAAATCTTGGGCCTTTCCCAAAATTCAAATTCGGCTTGTAATTTGTGGTCGGTGGTGGGGTGTGTGTGTGTGCACAGGGGGTTGGAACACGCTCAAACGGACGGCATCCTGTGCTGTGGACTCTCTTACACACACACTCACACATACATAAATGCTTAGGTTATGAACTCGCCATACACATGCACATAAATACACACACGCAGCTGCTACAATGTGATGTGGGTGACGGCTGATCAGAGAGTGGACCGCTCCGTCTCTGGTTGGGGGAAAATAAAACTTGGCTTTTTTTAACGGACGGCAGAGGAGCTGGTTAAAGAAATAATAAATAGAAAAGAGACGGTTAGTGTTGAGTTCTGCGTGGTTTGGCCTCTACGCTCTGCACTTCCCACTATATGGTTTGTCTACTGTTATCAAGGCTGCACTGATTATCCTTTTTTGTCCTTTCTCCTCACTTTTTTTTGTCAAAGAGGGGGGTCGATCGGGGGAGGGGTGGTAGAAGGTTAAGAGGTCTGTCCTTTTCTCTTTCTTTTCTCCTCCCCATATGACCGATGGTCCATTGAAGAGCAAAGGCACAATGTGTTGCCGTGGGCAGGAGAGGAGGGGAAGGGGATCCACTCCTCCCCCTCCTTCTCCTCGTCCTCTTAGTGCGTTTGGTTTGGCTGCCTCTCAGAGCGGCAGCAGAGGCCGGGGAGCTCTGCTTGCCTTTCGCCTTCTGCGTTTATTTTTCCCTCCTCTGTGTCCCAAAGTGGGTGGAGTGAAGCTGGAGGCACTGATCTCTCACCTCCTCAGGCATACAGAGACCTGCTGGGGCTTGAGAAAGCAGCAGCTCTACTACAGTATATCCTCTGGATCTACATGGTGCATTCATTTAGGACATTTATCTCAAACCTGCAACTTTCTCCTTGGATTCATTTTTCTCTGTGGATTTATGTATGTTGCTGCAGCTCTGTTGGGTCCAGTTTAGTCTAGACCTGGTTCTGATTGCTTATATTTGGGCCTGGTTGGCCAACCTAAAGCCCTCCTCAATGTGAGGCAGGTGTCTCTGAGGAAGGACGCTGCAAGAGGCAAGATGAGTTTGATGCTATGCCGCTGGGAACAGAAGAATTTCACCATGAAACTGGTAGGCTTAACACTTCCAGGTCATCACACAGGTCAAACACCAGGCGGCAACTAAAAATGTATTGCGTTTCAGTTATTTACAGTGTATATAACTATAAAATCAAAGACCTATAGGCTTTATCTGTTATTGCAGTCCTTTTATCAATACAGTGTTGACATCTTTATCCAGCCTTTCTGTCCTGACGCTGCAGCTTCAGGACATGTCTCACTTAGATTTTTTTCCCTGTGAGTTTATGTATCAGTGAAAATGCTTGTCTCATCAACCCAAAGCCTTACAGTAGCTGTGGTGTTGGATTGCGGGCACGCAGTGGATTAGTGGCGGCCTTTTTAATATCAGAGGAAAATGCTGAAGGCGTGGATCCCGGTTTTCCCCTCACCTGATACCAGCTTCACTTTGATGTCTGCATGGAAAGTTAAAATAGGCTTAGTGAGGACTTTAACCAGAGTTTCGAAGCACATTTATGTGTGTGTGTGTGTGTGTGTGTGTGTGTGTGTGTGTGTGTGTGTGTGTGTGTGTGTGTGTGCTCCATTTAAGCACCTATAAGAAAGGACAGTCTTTGGTTCTGCTTTACTACCCGCTGTTTGGTGTGATAAAAGTACAATGCCACAGAGATGGTAAATATTCAACAGGATCTGGGACACTGTGATAAAATACAGAGGGGGTCAGGTGCAGATAGGTCATGTGGTGCAAACAAATGAGAAAAAAGATCTTTGTAATAGCTGATGTATGTGATAAAAGTAGGAAGCAGCAGATTTAATAGTAAGTAATTTGTTTAATGAGCACCCAATTGAGTTTACACACAACACGGACGGACGGAACGCTCTCTCTCTCTTTCTTTTTGCCCTGTCTTTCTCTGTGTCTTTCTCTTTCTTTCTGCCATGGTCCTTATCTGGATCTGCTATGAGCCCACAGAGGAAAGGGAGATGGAAGCACAGGAGGTTATTACCAGAGTCTAGAGATGAGCCGATAAGAAGGCTAGTTTAATTACACACCGCTAACCTCCACAGCGTGACTGACAGGAGGCTGGTGGGCCACAGGGTCAGCATGAGAGAGAAAGAGAGGGAGAGAGTGAGATGACAAAAGGGATCACAGGAATGCACACTTGAACATGTGCACACACTTCCAGAAATTAAAATGACCTCCCTTTTTATTATGAAGTGTAGTCGATGTCCATAATCCTCTCTGTTCTCATACCGCTCTATTGATTATCTGATTGTCATGGTTCCTTTGTCAATATATGACTTGAGCAAGATAAATCAAAATGCATGATTTATATGTTTCATCCTGGTCAGAGACATATCATAAAATAAATGAATGAATAAATAAATGGAACGGTCATTGTTTTTAGTTGAGCTAAGCAATAGCTAGGTGTAGTTGTGGTGCATTGTGGTATGTCTGCTTTCAAGACTGAAGTAGCCATACCACACATGTAACTGCTAATTTGTTTTTCAGTCTATTGATGACATTGACAGAGCAAAGTCTTCGTGGTCTGACGAGGTTCAACTGAAGAAAGCCTCTTCGACCTGTCTTGTCTTTTTTTTTTGTAGTTTTTTAGATGTTGTGTCCAGTGAGTTTCTCTCGACAACATTTTCAGTAGTTTTTGTGCAATTGAATTTTTTTTTTAGATGATTCTCTTATGGTTTATCTGATATCGCTGTGTCTGTGTTGTTCCTAGGAAATCGTAATTAATGTTGTTCCAGGACCATCATTTCAATTTAGGACAAATGTCAGCAATCAAGTCAGTCAGCGTTAAGGCTGAATGTGTTAGGAACTCACCCAGGAGATTTGTATCTCATTTGAAACATGTTGTTTTACTGTTCGTTAATTTTAACACTAATTGTACTTATTATTTCCTCTTATATTTCAGTTTTCTGTGGCTGTTTGGTTAGTTTTAGACAAAAAAATACTGGTTAGGTTTGGGAAAAGATGACTTGGGTCCAAATAGACTCTTTCGCAACATTAAACATGTGTTATAAATGATAACTTCTCCCATTTGAGGATTTTCTGGTCTTTTCCCCCAACTCCAAAAGGCTGTGATTGTGATTAGTCAGTTGCAATAACGTTCCTGGAGCAACATTAATTAGGATGTTCCAGGAACAACACAAAAGCACTGATATCAGATTACGCATTCACTTATTGCCGCATGCAACCAAGGTCTTGAGCTTGAGTCGATCCCAGGAAGTTAAAGGTACAGAACATGGCATGCACCTTTGCCTTAGTGCACCTGCAGCTTTGGCGAAATAGATGGGACAACATTCGACAAGGCCAGATTGGAAAGAGGGGATTGCAGCAGAATCCCGGATTTGCCTTTGATTACTAGGCAACAGGGAACACAGTCATTTCTGTGTGTATATATCCTTTTCAAACCTTGTTGAACAAACTCCTAAAGCAATGATATTACAGAGTTGTGAAGCTCAAAACTATGTAAGATGCTGTGATAAGGGTAAAGCCCACTATGTTTTAAGGGTTACAGTACATAGTGTGCAGACCGTCATTGCTCCTGTACTACACATGGATAGTGAGGACTTGATCTTTAAAGTGCACGAGGCAGCTGTCTGATAATTTTATCTGCAGGGAAATCATATCATTGCATATGTCTTGTGCACTCATACAGTAGGACTATGAAGCTAAGCCCTCTTTAATGACACTTCTGGGTTGCTGTGCCCTCATGTGCATCAAGCTGCATGTCTCAGGATTTATTCTGATCAGATGTTGCATGGCCGACACTGCTGTGCCATTTCAACTGTGGAACAGTCGAAGCACCAATTAAGGGGATTTAGAAGTCACGTATTCATGATTCAATATTATCATATTCTGGATTAACTTCTGAATATTTGGGCATCGTCAGGTTGTCAGGGTTATCGAGAATATCACCATTTGGTGCAAATGTAAAGTTTTTGCAATTTGTTTTTCTTTCCGCCAGCAGTTTATGTATTGCATGTAAAGATGACCACACATGTACACCCAGTCTCTTGGCTTTCCGATGGTTGACTCTGTTTCCCTTACTCTAAAACTGCAGAGCTCTGGCCAAGTCGTTTTGTCTAGCATGTGCTTGGTATGGCCTCCATGTCTCACAAAGCCACATGTCTTTCATGTGCCAAACAGAGAGCAAGCAGAGACATGAGGGCTCATTTAGAGTGGCCTGTTTCAGCTTTCTGCGGGTGAAAACCACTTGAGAGGCCTGTGTGAGTACAACAGAGAACCGATGGGGGGGAAAGAGCTTCCAGGGGCCCCATAGACCAAAAACCATCCATGGTGCATCCCGCTGGGGTCCGAGAAGGAGAAGAAGCAGCTCCAGCTGCAGTGGTGATAGAGAGGAAAGTTGTATGTTTGCTGGTTCTATGGTGGTTACTGTGTGAAGAACATGCAGCTTGTTTGTAAATGAATGAATGAATTTCTCACACTGTCACTCTTCCTGTCAGCGCCGTCTTTCTCCGTCTCATTTTAAAGTTTTTCTCTCAGTCTTGTTGTCTGTCCCTTGTAATATGACGAAGACATCTTGCAAAGCCCTTTTCCTCTACAGGAAAGTAACTTAGTCGAAGCTGTAGACATTGTCAAAGGTTCTGCTTGTGTGTCTGCTAATCTCAACCTGCATATGGGACTAGTTCCTGGATCTAAATTTTAGTTTCAGGTAATTTCAGGGGTTGTTGATAGTGCTGTGACAGTGGTGTAGCTGCTAGATGTTACGATGTTTGTAAGAACAACAACTTTAAGAAGAACAATGGCAAGAAAAAATTGGCAGAAATGGGGACGAAATGCACAGCCAAACAGTCCAGCCAAAATATTAAAAAGATTGGGAGATCTCCTATTCTTAAAATCCCAGGATTGATCTTACCAGGCTCTTTTACCAGTTCTTACTTTTTGTGCCTTTGTTCACTGAACAAATCTGGTTTTCAGACATTGTGGTAGCAGTCCTGAATTTTTCTGTAGTTTGACTTGCATTAACCATGTAAACTACTATGAGAAGTCTGTCCAACCAAACCAAGTATGATCAGATCACTGCCTGTAACTTACACTGCTTTTTGATGTGCAGAGGTGCGACTCTGAAAAGGCCCAGTTCAGCATTTTGGATACATTTTGGCGCTTTTCCCCTTATCAGACAGTTGGAAAGATGATGAGAGAGGCTGGATAACATGCATGCACCTTAGTCAAATAAGCCACCAGGATGCCTCTGTTAAGTTTGGGTGAACGTGTCTGTGTTAGCGCACATGGCTGCAGTCATTGTGTCCTATTTAAAGCATCACAGCAGCACAGCAGCTGGCAGAGCAGACTGCAGTTTTCTGTTGTCATATCATACAGACCAGGGACAACGATTTCTCAGAGGCCATCTGTCTGTGTCTCCTAGAGAGATGATGATTCCCTCCACCCAGTGTTGACTTATTTAAACAGAGGGGGGTCATGCATTCACAGTGTCTTGGGTGGACTCTTCATGTTAGGTGCGACAGAGAAAGTAACACGTACCTGGATAAGTGGCAGACCATCGCTTGCACGTATTCACCACTCTGTTCCCTCCCTGCATCCTTCTGTTAGATTACTGTGTGTGTGTATCCATCAGTACATCCATCATTCTCCCACCAGCCATCTGCTAGCCGGCACACACTGGGCCAGAGGGGATGTGCTGCCACATGTCACCCTCAGCCTGCAGAAGCATGGAGAGCTGCTGAGTCCTTATCGACGAGGCTCAGCATGGTCCGTCAGACAACAGGAATATGTATTGTTAACTGCATACAACCCTAGTGAGCTGTTATAGTGATACAGAATGACGAGGACGTTGACCACGAGATGTCAGAAGAATTGGCTAACTAGTTTATATCGTTGTCCTTGTCAGTAGTAGCCCGTTTTATCTTGTCTGTCTTGTGTTGTTTCCTTCCAAATCTTAAAAAAACTATGATATGTCTTAGCCCCAATCTGACGCCTTCTTGCTTAAATTTTGGCCTCTCTGTTAAACTCAAGTGCTACTGTAGTACAATCCTCGAGCAAAAATGAACTCTCTGACCCTTGTTGATTCGACTAGTCTTATGGCATATCCTTTTTTTCAGCGCCACACTGAACTCTTCTCAGCCTACATGAGTCTTGTGTTTTGCCCGTCAGACTCATGCCTTTCTTCATCAACAAAATGTGTGTCCTGCTCATAGTTCAGTCACAAAATCCCAGCATAACACGCAGCGTCCCTCCTGCAGGGTTACTGACAGCACTGTCAGCCAAAGAGACGATCACAGTGTATGGCAGTGGAGGAGGTTGTACCACTGCCTGGTACAAAAGTAGTTTAGCCGACTCCACTGACGGTAATCTCCGGAGCAGAGAGCGTCAGAGCAGCCAACAGACTATCCCTGCCACATGCTGTCTGCCATCATGCCGTCCTCTGTTTCTATCACTCTCCCGTCCATCACATTGAGTTTTGTGGTTCTTTAAGTTTACAGCCTGTCATGCAAAAATATGTGTTTCCATGAACAATGACAGCAGTTTCTTGGTTGTTCTGGGCTGCTTTAAGGTGTGAATTCATGTCGGTGTATGAGTATGAAGAAGGGCAGTGCACATTACTTTGCTTGTTAACGTAAAATGACCAGGTGACGTAAAACAATAGCTGAATTCACACAGTCTTACAACCCTGCAAGGGAGACCATAGACCTCCCATGTGAACTTATGTTTTATCTTTGTCAGTGTGTGTGTGTGTGGGCGCCTGCTGTAATGTACAGCACCAGTTGTGTCAGAGGAAGAAGACACAGAAATGTATGTCAGTCAGCACCAGGAGCTCCATCACATTGAGGAGAGACATCCCTCACATCTACACTGTCTGTCTTGGTCACAGGGGAGCTGTGAGCTGTGAGGAACCACGTGTATAGAAAACTTTGAAAGACTGTGCTTTCTCTCTAGTTTCCTGGATGACCTCATCATGTTGAGCCAGTGTAGCACAACACACAGCTTGGTTGAGGGAGTTATACCACTGTAGGTGAGCAGTGCTGCCTAGAAGGTAGACAATGTTGCTTGCCAGAACAGTTTTCCATCTAAATGTTCCATCTCTGGGTTTTGTTTTGCTGGCCTGTCTCTCTATCAGCAGCAGAAGAGGGAACTGAGTCAGGGTGTCTGACTCAGACAGAGTGAATGACACTCTGAGAGAGAGGTTAAAACACCATCAGGACATCTGAAGCCTCATTGTGAAGCAATGTGAAAGGGGTAGAGTGATAGAGGTAAGAGAGAGGTACATACAGTATATAGAGGAGTAAGGCATGTCATGTTCAGACACACAGAGCTGTTACAGAGAGGTGAGGGGGCCAGTTTTTAACAGCGTGGCTATATTTACCCGCTCCTTCTCAGCTTTATGACAGAGCGCCACTCGTCTTTAGGTCTCCTGGAAGTTTATGGATCTTGTGTTGTTTGCTTAGCCCACTGAAGTTGTATTTACTAATGTGACTGGCCAGCATGGCGGAGTATGGTGTCCTCAGAGTGCCGGTCAGGAGCTACAGCCACTTCTCCTGCAAAAACTACAAATTGGTAAGAAACCAGAGAGTTAGGGGAAGGGTTAAGGTTTTTTGAGTTCATGGGTTACTAGGGTGTCTTGCATCAATCTTCGCTCAGGCATGCTGATGAAGAAGAATTTTACATTGCATTTTGAGATCTGACAGCATCCATGAAGTGAGCACACAGTAACACAGAGGAATCCAGTGAAATTAAAGTGAGAGACATCGTGACAGAGGTTCAGGGAGTTATGAGAGAAAGAGACTGAAGAGGAAGGGTCAGCTTGAAATAGAAACGTCAGGGATAGAGCAAGATCTTCAAGAGCCGACCAGGAATTATTTTAGAAGCCCCCTGACAGCGGCAGGAACAAATGAAGGAATGAATGAAAGCTTTCTGTCGGGATTTGGTTCTACCTCGTAAACCTCTGGATGTCCTAAACATGGTCAGTGGAAGAGGCCTTCATCTTAACTGGCTTTGTGCTTGACGTTCAAAGGTACATTTCCTTTGAAAAGATAGAAGAAAGCACTGTTATCAGAGCATGTCTTTTGTAGACTCAGCACTCGGTTCAGTGCCATTACCTGAATTATAATGGGAGCTGTTTCAGTTCTGGCTCACTATGAAAGCTTCTCGTGAGAGATAGCACTTTATAGCAGCTTTGGTCCTGCTGCGTTCTCTTTATAGTTCTTGCTCATATCTGTAGATTAGTTCATAATGGCGTGTTAAGTGCAGCGCTTTTTAGGTTGCTTACTGAACCCTGAATGTAATAAGGCTAATAGTCCTGAAGTTATCAACATAATTGTTTTGTGGAAAGCTGTGCAGCATCAACATATGTGAGAAATGTGATCTGAGGTGTTGTGTGTTACTATTGTCACGCTGTTTTTTTTATCACGCTTGAACCTCAAAGGAGAGACTAAATGTTCCTTATCAGGTTGAGAAAATTCACAAGCCCAGAGGATGAATTAAAAATGTATCACATCATCATCAAGCTAAAAATATAAGGCTTTATTGCTGCTGTCACGTGACAAATAAGTGGCTCCTGTTTTGTGATTTTCAAGAGTTTACTAAATGAAGAGTTTAAAGGTACAGTATGCAGGAATAATGTATAGACTCATGCAAATGTAATCCCTCTCAAGACTTACAGAGTGAAAGTAAATCAAAACATATCAACATGAACCTAAAAACTTCACCTAGCAGCAATGATGCAGGTGTTTGGTCAGCATCACTATGTGATTCGCAAGCAGGTTATCACTCAACATGTCTGTGTCAGTGCAAACATTATAGAGTGAAGCAGTGTGACACGCAAACATAGCATATGTGACCACAAGAAGTACAAAAGCACAGCTGCTTAGCTGCTCAGCCTCTGTCATGATATCTCGTGACATTTTCGAGACTTAGGCCTCTGCACCTGCAGCTGAGCCATCTGACCAAATCAAAAAACTCACTTTTCACTCTTCCCTCTTTGGAAAGTCCCCTTCACTTCAAGGGCAATCACCCAGTGTGATGCCCTGGCTGCCCTTACCGTCTCCCCACCCAGGCTGACCCAGAGCTGCGGGGATGGCCTGTGTGCGTCATGCCCATCTGTAGGCATCGCACACAAGCCCGGTGACTCAGCAGACCGGGGCAGCAGGGATGCTGGATGTGAGGCAGATTTGTGTGTTTGTATGAGAAAAAAAGTCACAGCTGTCCAACTGAGTGACTCATTGCTGCTTGTCACAGGCTTTGAAGAACTGACTCTATGTCATTTTTGAAGGCTTAAATAGGACTTTATTATGTGGACGTGCACATGGGTCCAGGCTGTCATACAATGCCTATTTGTGAATTAACAAGTCATGGTGGTTGTTTTCGGGTCTTTGTCGTGAATCCGAGTTCAGATGAAATGTCACAATGTCAATTTAGTTGACATAACTTCAGCCCACGTTATGGTCCATGTTAAAGGGGATGGGCTACTGTTGTAGCTTGTAGCTGTTATATTTTTGGATCTTTTGGATTCCACAACATGTTTGCTAGTCTTCCTGAGGTCCACACAAGTTAAAATATATATATATAAATGAATAAACAGCATTTTAGAAATCATGGCATGAATTAAACAAGACGGGGCAAATTTTAAATTGTGGTATTTACATTGATAATGCTGCACTGTTCAACAATTCAAAGAAGACTATGTATTTTTAAAGGACCTTAGTTCTACACTGGCCGTCATATATGTGAACAGACTTGTACGAAAGCTGAAAGTTAGCCGAGTAATCTCATTCAAAGTCAATACAAAGTTTGTAACTGTCCAAACATGTAGAGACTGCACTGTCAAAACCAGGAGGGATGCAACATGGACCCATATCTTGTCCATAACTGTGACAATTTCCCGAAGCACAAGGTCAATATAGGCCATGTATGACATTTTCCATAAGGCCCAGACAGTGTGAATGAGTCAGTGTCATGTTGCTTTCTCTGGTGGTGGGAATGTCCCTGACACTGGTACCAATTTACAGCTCCTAAAAAAGACCCTCAATCCCATGAGAAGAGGGTCGGATTAGTGGGAGTTTCTTTGAATAGAGGGATTTTCCCTCTTGGATGATTTGTCTGTTGAACATTGCACATCAGACTGGTTGGTATGGATCATTTAGTTGCGTACTATAGTTGAAGATTGGTATTGTATGTCCTGGTGCACTATAAGGATATTATCTGTCATTTTCCAGGAGTGAGGTCTGGTCAGCCTTTGATACTTTATGAGTTTTAATACTCAATGCGTCATTAGGTAGACTAAAACCATTGATGTTCAAGAGCCAACCCTACACAGAAATGGCCTGAAATTAAACCTCACTTTGCATAAACTGTCCTGTGAGGTAATAATGCTGACCACTTAGCCTGTATGTCGCCCTCTTATCCATTCAATGAATTCAATTTCTGATGCAATGACAAAATCAATTTATCAGTCATTTACAACCCTGGTGAGTTTTGATTAAAATTCTATTCAGTATGCAGAGTGATCTCCTCTGATGTGGAGACTGGGCTGTTCTGTTCTGTCTGATAGATATTGAGTCAGTATGGAGTCAATACTTCTCCTCACTAACCAGACAGCTTATTAAAATGTCTCCAAAATCCGATGCCTGCTTCTCATCAGCCCCCAACTCGCCTTCTGTCCTTCTGTATTTTCAAGCAATATTCAGATCATAGAAGCTACAATAAAGGAGTGGTAAGACACACATGATCCAGATTAATGCATTTACGATGTTTTTTTTTAAGTTTCATTATTAACATGGTCTTTGATTCACAGGCATCTGACTGATGTTGAAAAATTTGGTCTGTGGCTAGTTGGGCTATGTATCACCGGGGATGGCTCCATTATTAATGGTTACACGTAATTAATTCCTTGTGTTTACATTTTGCATCTGCATGCGAGGCTTTCTGATGCCCCCTTCAAGTTAAAAAATCAAGTTAAAATCAGGATAAAATATGTGTTTCTGACAGTTATATTTTTTAAAATAAAAAATGTTTTGGCCACTAGAGTCAGAAAAATTCAACATCAAACAGGCAACAGCCTTATAAGGTTGTTAAGGCTAGTTAGCTAGCTATTTACACATTTAGCAAATGCCGAGCAACACAGATATTCATATGGAGCAGGGTTGCTGTTCAACTTGTAAGTTAAGTATTTGCTCTATTTTAATCTCTTTCTCTCTCCTTAGCTACTAGATAGTCAACCACTAACTTATCTAGGTTAGCTAGTTGCTAATGTTACAGTATCGGTCTAGATCACAGTGCTAACGCCTGCACGTTTCCTCTTTCAAAACTGCATCCCTGAATACCTGGGATATCACATTCAAAGTTTGGACCTGATTTTTGCTTGAGAAGAAGACACCAGAGACACAGAATGTATTTTGAAAAGTTTTCAGCACTTTAAAGTAACCTGTTGTAACTTGCCCACTTCCCCCTCTTCTTTCCTCTCACAACCTGCCCCTGCCCCTTTGTTGTCCTCAGGCTGTTTGACCCCCCTGTGGTTTTCACCTCTGTGACTGACAGCTACCCATTTCACCTCAATTTTAATTACACTCCAACCCCTCAATTTACCTACCCGAAACTACTTCAAAGAAAGCTTAGACATGCACAAAAGCTCCTGAACACTGCACTTCCTTTTCTCTATGACCAGCTGAGAGTGTGAATTGAAAGGATAGAGCCTAATCCTGCTGCTTGAAGGCTTTTTTAGCTCAGTGTGTCACTCAGGAGTCAGATTATAACTGCGCATTTGTGTTTGGGTATGCAGCCTCTGTGATTTACGCGTCCTTCAGAGGCTCTTTGTGTTTAATGTGTGGTCGTGCACTCTCATAAACCTTTCGCATCTGAGCTTGTGCGTGAAGATGGCTGTATGTATGTGCGTGGGTGCGTGTGTTTGTGTGCCTTTGAAGTGCTCACACCTGTTGTAAGGCATCATGAGAGCAGTGATTCATCCGATGAGTGGCGTAGCAGAAAACCTCCAGGTCTGTTTACAGTTCAGATACAAAGAACCAAGGGTCACAACTGTGTCACATACCTCACCGTGCAAACTGGCTATGCATGTTTGACCTTAACAATGCTGTGCACCCATTCGGTACTAATACATCCACTTGAATTTCATTGTAGTAAGAGAAAAGCTGACATTCTCTGGAAAGTTTACATGCACATAAGAAACCAGGAGAAATTATGTTACACACATTCACAAAAATTATAGAGGCAACCTGCTATCTGCTCGCTATGGTAAAATGTGTGTAAGTGGTCAGTAATCAGATTTCCTGCCTACCCTCTACTTTACTTTGATCAGCCATAGCTAACTTTTTAAAAAATTATTGTAAGAGAGTGGAGAGTTTTTTCCCTTACAGTGAAAATATAACATCATTTTTAAAAAAGTTCAGTTGTGAAAACAGACATATTCAGAAAAATACATTTTCTGCCTTTAGATTTCATTATTTTGAATGTAAGGATGCATCACTATGAGTTTTATCTCTGATTTTATATTAATAATAATTTGTTTTATTCTGTGGGCGTAGACGATATGCCAAAAAATATCATATCACAATTTTTTTCAGGCATGATCACAGTCCACAATCTTATCATGATTCTTTCAACAGTATAACCAAATTAATTTCTCTATTTAAATAACTATAGATCTACAAGGTAACAAAAAATTATGTTATGCAACTAGGTCACTTACCTCTTTCCAGTTTTGGCCGTGTAACCTTTGTCTGCATGGTTGTACTGAATGCACTCATGGTTGGATCCTCTCACTGTTGGACTGTCTGCATACTGTTTTGGGTGCTTTCTTTTGAGGTGGTTACAAGGTTTGTTGTGTGGCCACCCAGCTTGAGAACCATATCTTTGCAAGCTTTGCAAATACACTGCAAATTTGTCTAATTTCTTGTAAAAACCATCTCATTACAATTAATAGAAGACACAGTCACCTAGAAAGCATTTGACTCATTACAAGCAACAAATACCTTGTATCTATTGATTTTTACTAATTTAACTAAGTGGCATTTTTTTTCAGTGTAATTGCTTTAAGTGTCAGTCTTAGAAAATCCAAATCAATTTCATATTACTGATAACAAATTCTTTTTAAAGACCAACTTCCTCCATGTTGTCATCCTTGCCACTACGTTACCAAATAAAAACGGAGAGTAGAAGAAATCCAAGACACTGCCTATTGTTTTCTTTTACTGGTCTTTCAGTGTGTCTCTATAGGAAAGGCGACTATTTAGGATTTGGCTGAGAAAAACAACTTTTAAAGCATATTTGAGCTGTGGCACTGCAACTGACCGTACATACATACCACTAATGATCTCTCTGTGAAGGCAGATCATGGAGACATTTTAATCATTAATGATCTAGTATCACTATATAGTTCACCCCTATTTGCAGCGATGCTTTCTCTTCATACACATGAGTATATGTAAAGAAGCTGGAAATCTGGTAACAGGAAATGATGCTGAAGAGATCAGAAAAGCCGACAGTAACCCGGTTACTTAAACATACTGATTGTCTTTCCTCTGTCATCTTTTTCACCACACTGGCATCACAGTTTTTGTGTTTGTGTGAAAACAAGAGTGAGACGTAGAGGGAGAGGTGTCTTTTTTTAGCCGAGCTGTCGCAGATCGCTGTGGGGGTGAAACTGCTCTGAAGTTACACTTGTTAAACAGACTTTCTGCTGTTTACAGACAAGCCTAGTGATGCTGCAAATCAAGATAATATCTTGAGTTACCAGATTCTCAAAAATAACTTCTTCTTTATTAGGAATAAAGTTATGTGCACCTTCTCTTCAACCTTTGTGTGCCCTTTTTATTTTACCAGAAATAGAAACTCACTTCTCTTGATGAGAGAGAGAGGGAGCAAAAGAGAAAGAGTTTGGCGACTAATTATGAAGGAAGCTATTCAGATTATTCAGATGCTTGCTCTGCCCCCCTCCTCTCCTCCCCCCAGGCAGTGAAGGGTCTTTTCTGTCCCCAGAGAGTGATGTCAGCATGGCCCATTGAAAACAGCCGCCGTGCGCTCTGAGATGAATGCCCTGGCTGAGCACAATGGCCCCAATTTGAATACCACGCGGATATATGCCAGATCGGAGCCCCAACAAAAGAAAGAGGGCTACTCCGCTCCCATTCAACCATGTTGTTATTTTATTAGAGTCGTAAATTTGCTTCAACCATTTATACCTTTTGTAGTTTTCAAGTGTTTATGGAGTTTGAAACACGTGGATGACCTGACGGGGGTTTGCCCCTATTTTGGACCGGATTTTATTTTTGTTGGCTCGTAACTGAACGCCGTGTTTGTGTCTGACCGCAGATCTACACGGACTGGGCCAACCACTACCTTGCCAAGTCAGGACACAAGCGTCTCATCAAGGACCTACAAACAGACGTCACAGACGGAGTGCTGCTGGCTGAGATCATCCAGGTCGTAGGTAAGGAAAACACACGTTTGATTACAAAATTCTGCAGAAGGAAGCCAGCTCTGATCATGTGGTTGCTGAAAAAATGTGAAACATGTCACTGGCTACTTTTAAAGATAGGACTGACCTTTACCAAACACACTGAGGCAACTTTTTACAAAAGAGGCACATCATCATCAAATTGCAGCCTTTACTTTTGCTTATTTTAAATCTGTTATCTGTTGAAATAATGTCAATTTCAGTATGAGTGATGCAAACAGTTCATTTAATCAAATAGATTTCTTCCATAGTGTACTGCTAGTCAGAAAGTCTGTCATAAGTCTTTCCTTTTTCAGGTTTGCTCTGTGACTCATAAGTGAACATGAAGAAGTTGGATGCTTATTTGCTCCCAAAACCTTCTTATGCCATTCAGAAACAATAAAAAAGTTGTGTGTGGTGAGATTACAACATCTTTATTATGAGTGGATTCTTTCATTCTTACTAAAGGTTAGTGAACAGAACAGAAAAAACACACAGCAGACAGGACACACATATGTGGTTAAACACAAAAAGGGTATATAAACTCAGGGTATATTTCATGATCAGGGTCATGATATAGAGCATTTTTTTAAGTAACCTGTAAAGTGTCTTCTACTAACATGTTAATTACAGTCCTTCTTTTTTTGGTCTGTAAAAATGAGTTAATCAAGTTTTCAGGACCATCTTATTTTCACATTTACCAACATGCATTTTACAGTTGATTTACTTCTGTCTCAGGACAGGAGTTAGACAGTACAGCGTGGGCTGCTCCTCTGTGTTTTTGACCCCTCACACTCGTCTGGGTTATCGTCAGTCTTGTCATTTCGTCTGGCCGTCCTCAGCCTGTCATTTCATCTGCCGGCAGCCCCGAGGCTGACGCTGGCTGACACCAGCTGACTAGTGACTCAGCATGTCACTGACTCTCTGCTTCCAGCTCACCCTCCTTGTGTCTGACCCAGATTTATACTTCCTTCTTCCGTACAGCTCCATCCTGCACAGAGAAGAGTCTCACTGTTCTCATACTGTAGCTGTTGCTTGTGATTCTGTTTTCAGTGTTAGAGCAGGCTTGCTGACGTCAAAGGACACTTAATATACTGTATGTAATTGCATCACATGTTTTAGGGCCTCCTCTTTTTATGCCATAACTTTCCACACTAGCTCCAGCTTCCTGCTATGATGTTGGCTGCTTAGGTTATTCAGATTTTTCCAGGGGTGTAGTCGCTTTAACTACAGAATCTTTCACTCCTGCACACCTGGATTTGGACTGTAGAGGAATACTTCTTTCACACTGGACAACAAACCCCAATAACATCTGGCTTTGACTTCAGTGGGAAAGGATGCAATCGGCGTTCTGACATTAAAACAACACAGACCAGAGTCATCCATTCACCTGCTCTGCCCTGCCTCTCTGCCTGCTGCTTCCTGTCCACTGGGAAAATGGCACCACACAATCCTTGGTGAAACTGGAGCAGGCTGCTGGTGTTAGAGCAGCCATACTGGGACAGGATGTGGCACCTGTTTAACTGTTTGATCAACTCACACTCAAGGTCAGGATTATGGAAAAGGAAAATCTGCAGATCAAAGTCATCTTTAACTCTCCTTCAGGCAACTGTGAGGACAATCTGTCCAGCAAATTCCTGTGTGATCTCTGACCTTTTAAGATACTTTTCACAGTCTTCAGCTCCCAGTTGGTGTCAGATTATTGTATATTTTATTTAGCATTCCTGTGTGGGTGTCACCGCAGTGAGCAATTTTTCAGGCGGCAAACAAACCACAATCATCAATAGTTGTGTTAAACCACTGACCATTAACACATTGGTAAGGCTATTCTAATAAGCATGGGATGCTATATGACATGTTTTTACTAATATATTCATCATGAGGATTTTTTTGTTACACATATGTGTTTATTAGAAGGCAGTGGATAGAAAACATAAAAGACACTGCATATTTATTCACCTTAAAGGAAGAACAGTATTTTCTCACCAGGTAGGTGGTGCGATATGTGGTCCTGAGGTGGAGCTGCACTGTGAGCCCCACCGAGCCTCCTGATGCAGGGGCTCATGCTGTTGGCACAGTTGTCAGCTGTGAGCTGACGACCGTGTCTCAGCTGCTGTGGGCTGGGCCTCTAATAGACGGGAGGAATCCTTGACACCACACACACACGCCCAGCACACATCTCGGTCGGGCCCCCAGCGGCCCCGTTCCCATTTGCTGTGGCCAGATAGTGTTTCATGTCTCCACGGGAGGGGAGATGAGGGGGGTCACAGTCACCGGCATGAACACCTCTGCTCGCCTCAGTCAGCCAGCAACTGTCTGGGACACACACACTGGATCTCCAGTGAAAATAAAAGAGAGGATTACTTTAACCAAACACGCCTGAAAAGAGTTTTCACTCTCTTCTTTTATCTCTCTGTCTCTGCCTCCTCTTTCTCTCTCTCCTCAGCCAATGAGAAGATTGATGATATCAATGGCTGTCCCAAGAGCCGTTCTCAGATGGTAAGTGACCTTCCATGTTTGTTTTGGCGGAATGCTGTGAAATGTACCTCTGTGTGTGTGTTTGTGAAGTAATACACCTCTTTGATGTCCCATCTCACCGACTCATGTGGCCCTCGCTGGGAGCTGCGGTCTATAAGCCGCTGGTTGTAGATGGTAATGGTTAGTCTATTTATTTTTACTTTTGTGGTCTTGCGGGCTGCCGTCCGTCAAACCTCTGGCCCAGACTTCTGGCAGCTGGCACTCAGTTGAAAGCATCACAGGCTTTGGTTTTGGGGCCAGTTTTGCCTCATCTTATTACACTTGCAAAGGAGTCAGCATTCCTCTCATCTCCAGGAGTGAAAGCAGGCAGGAAGCATCAGCGCTGACGACAAAGGAAATGTTTACAGCCGGTTATTATGACGGGATTTTTTCTAAAGTGACATTTAGCAGATACATAAGTGGGATTTCCTTTGTAATGCTGCTGCTGGTGATTTCAGTGTTTTCACAGTTTTGTGTTCTCTGTGGGAAATGAGGCAACGGTGCCGTGGGCAGGGCTGCCCTCAGCTGAATGTGAAGGGTCGTAAATTGGGCCAGTGTGCCAG
This sequence comes from Pagrus major, assembly GCF_040436345.1. Classification (NCBI taxonomy): domain Eukaryota; kingdom Metazoa; phylum Chordata; class Actinopteri; order Spariformes; family Sparidae; genus Pagrus; species Pagrus major. Next base: position 16,118,809 of record NC_133218.1, on the reverse strand, counting down.
CTGAGGGGGCTATTTTTGGCCACCAGCCAGACTACTGAAGCATCTCAAAGCACCAGAGAGAGAGGGATACACACCCATAGTTAACAACTGAGGAGGACGTGGAAGCACAGCTGATCCCTGAACCCCTCTTCTTCAACACCAGCATGGACCCATATTACTATACGTCCTGTTTCTAGTGCTTTTTTAGTGTTTCTAGTTCCATGTTCAGCCGTATTTTACAATGTGGTGCTGATTTATCTTGGTGAGCTACAGAAAATCCATTACCTTCTTAGATATTAAAGCCCTAAAGTATATCAGTCAGGATTTTTATTAAACTCAATTCATCATCACTGAAAATAGAGCAGAGGTCTGTATCACACATCAAGCACAATGTAGTGTGGCTCTGTGTGAGTTACCTGGCTTCACTCAACATTGTTCATCTTGGATAAATGGTATAACAAAGCTTGTTATCTTCTCAGCTACAAGAGAGTTCATGTGACAGTTGCTCATTACAAGCAACATTTTCAGAACCATGAGTGAAGTAGTTATTATGAAATGAGATTAACTCACATAAATGTGGTTATTGTGACAACAAACACTGATGTTCATGATAGCAGACATTCTGAATTAAGCCCAAAGCTAGCTGGCTACCCTACTGTAACTTTGTTTACAAATATTACAAATATCATTGTAAACAAACCTTTGACATCATCAGAAAACAGTTAGTCACTATTTACCGTTCCTTCATATTTAAATACCCTCTTAGTCAATTAAGGAGAGTTTGAAGGTTCCAGTCTTTATAATGTTGGGATCCTTTCCTTTACAGTTGGATTACAAGTGCCTTTAACTTATGAAGAGCCCTGTGAAAAAAGTTTAGGATCAATACAAGTTGATTAGTCTATATACAAGCAGATTGTAAACCCAAATCCATCGATCTCTATAGATTTTAAGTTGGCATTTTTCCTACTAATTTTCCTCATTTTGAATATTAATTTGCCATAGATGTTCCTCTTTGTCACTCCAGACATGTCTAACTCACACTTAAATATGGCTCACTTCCCTCTGTGCTTCCTGTCCCACTCACTATCAATTAGGCCTTTACCATTAGCGCTGATTACGCCCCCCTCAGACGCCTGTAATTGAGCGTTTTGCACTCTTTGCACTCAGTGATCTTGGCGTCTCTTCGTGGTTTTGTCTTGCTGTTATCAACATCCTGTGTAGCCTCTCTCGCATTCAGCTCTGCTGTCATCTGCAAACACAGCATGTCATTAAATGTCTTTAAGACATTAATGACAAGATGATATCCTACAATCTTGTCTTTTTTTAATGACAAGAAGATTGCAGGATATTTCTGAGACAAATAGCGTTGTTCCAAATATAAAAAAATGTCTGATTGTTTCCTTAATCTTCATAGATGGTGTGAGTGTGCCAGTCAAGAGGGAGACAAAAGTGTTTTTTTAGTGTGCATTCATGCAATGTGATATTGTTTATTGGATAATGGCTGTCAAGATCTGCTTTTATTTTGAATTGGATAAACTGAGATGTTGAGTATTTTTGGATAGCTGCATATAATCTCAGTAGGTTTGTCAGCTTTAAAGCAAAATCTGAAGCACTCAAGCAGTGCTAAGGGCAGGTGCAACCGCAGTCATTATGCAAATGTCTGCTTTGTGTGTTGTCGTGCTGTCAAAACAAACACACGCACAAACACACACAGGTCCTGAGAGTTTATTTGGCAGCTGGGTTGAAGGAGTAAGAGAGCCCACTTTTACTGCACTTTATTTCATTGCTTTCAAACCCCCAAAAGCTTCCAAAGCTGCTGCCAATTACCACCACTTAACTTGACCTCCGTTTCTAAACGAATAAACATGGAAATAAGCTCCATGAGCGGAATAAAACCCTGAACTCTCACCTCGCACTAACACTAGCTGATTAGCATGCTGGCTATCCGGGCCATAGCCAGAGTCTGTTTTTACAACTGTCACAGCCTCGTTAAACAGACCCCCATCATCGGGTCATTTCTTTGCCACCCAGTCAGGCTGTGTGTATGTGTGTGTGTGTTTGTTTGTGTGTGTGTCTGTGTGGGTGCAGCCCAGAGCGAGCCTGTTGATTTGACACCGAGCTGTTAAAACCACACAGGATTCCACGTACACAGAGACACACAAACAAACACGCTCGTTTTCCCGTCCAAACATCCCACGTTAGAAAGTAAAATTGAGTTAATTCCAGAAGCTGTGACTCTAAGAGCTGAGAAATTAATCGCCAGCCAAACATTTCATCATCCTCATTTCATTCAGTGCAATTAAAATCCTTAATTGGATTCATTTCCTTAACTTGCTTTTTACTTCAGATACTATGTGCCAACTTTTTTTTAGGTTAAGCAGAATTTGAAGGGAGTATTCAATTGGCAGAAAGTAGTTGAAATTTAAACTGCTGGCAGCACCAGGACACTTTCCCCAAAGAAATGTTGCTGATGATCTTTGGAAATTCAATATTGTAACAACTTAAAATCCTTTCACCGCCATTGTATGGGCATTGACAGACATCTCCAAACCTGGACTTATAAAGCAAACATTTTTTTTATTTTGTAATTTGGAAGAACTGAGCCTATGAATTACATATTGTAATCCTATGGCTCTTTAGCAGATGAGATTTTAGAGACTTTATACCTGCACAAACTGGCCACTTCATTAGGTACACTTGTACAATCGATGTTGTTTATCTAAATGTGTCACTGGTGATAGTTATATACTACGTCAGTCATCATTGTGAAGAGTTTGGTGTTCCCTAACCCTAACCCAAGGTACAATAAACATTGTTTAGTCATTCGTAAACCAGTTACCGTTTTTTATTACTCCCTTACGGCATTTCTTCTCATGTAGTTCCTTGTCTAACATGCTCAAATAAATGGATTAAATTACAGATGCCAGCTACTCCTACAGAACTTGGAAACGTTTTTCTTATTGTGCACCTGCAACCTACATGCACAACAATCTTAAGCGTACCTAATTTTTATCCTTTGGCGCATTTAATTCCTTAATCGTATTTTTTATGTCACATCCAGCTGTTCTTGCTTCAGTTGATTCATCTGTTTTACACTATAATTTCTTCATTTCAGAGTTTTAATTTTTTTTTACAAATGTGGCTCTTTTGAATTTTTAATCTAATATTGCTGTGTATTTTCTTGCTGTATAGAGTCTTTTGTCTCCAATGCAGCAGCTCTACCATGAATTCTGCCTTTACGAAGATAGTAATGTCCAATTTTGATTGACTCTGTCAGAGGGGTATTAATTCAATTAACTCAGTTTTTTATTATTGTGATCGTTGTTTGCAGGTTAGTTTGAACTGGGCTGCAATATATTGAGAGATTACAACTTTCAATATAATGCACTCCAGTACAATATCACCACCCACTATGGCCTCAATAATAGATATAAAGTACAGTTATTACCTTTCTGACAATATCAACAAAAACCGTGCAATTATAAGCTTCGTAAAAATAGAATTCATGGCAGAGCTGTTGTAATGGATTGCATTAGACAGGTGTGACAAATGAAGTGGCCAGTGAGTGCATATTTACCTTAAACATAACAGATAATCAGTTAATATTTATTAATTGAGCATTGCAGTGCTTTAGGCTGTATTTAGGAATATTCAGGAAGAAACAGAGTGATAGATTCTGGGTTTGCATTCATGAAAGGGTGTTTTGTCTCATTCATAAGCTTGTTCTTGGACACCATCTTGGGTTTAATTATTACCTTTATTCTTATTAGTTTGCTGGACTGCTTTATCCTCTGCAAACTGCATATTTTCTGCTGCTGCAAAAGAGAGAGTATAGGTAGAAACCAGCAGGACCAGGTGTTTAATGAGCTCGATAAAAGACAGAGTGAAGGATACATCAGCAGCTACAGAGGACTTCACTTAATGCCACTTCATGCCAGGCTCTTTGCTGATACTCTGTGATTGTGTGTTCATGTGTAAACTGGCCAGACAATAGAGCTTTTCTTTTTCACTCACCCTGTTTTACCTTCAGGTAGGTGTCACCTAAAACACACTTTTAACACACTTAACCTGAGTGCGCACAGTTACATGCGTCTCTGTGTGGTTTTGGTCAGAAGTCAAGACCACAGCTTCAGATTGTTGGTTTTCTGACACAGATGATTTTTAGTGATTTGTTGATGGTAATGCTTTACGCAGGTAAGCAGGACAAGACCCAAAAGATGTTGTATTAATGATTCAGCAGGCTGGTTAATATTTGATCAAAGGGAGCGGTACTTTCTCTGTGTGTGAGTGAAAGAGAAATCCCCAACTGTATCAGCTGGTCAGAAATCACCTGATAAGTAAGAAACAAGCGAGCGATCACATAAACTGTTTCTACGCAACCAACCAAACTTATGACAAAAAGCTTATGATACTGAGAGACCCTGACAGAAAGCTGATCGCATGATGCACAGCAAGACATTCACATTTGTTTGTCCACCCCTTAAGGACCCCATACGTTAGTCATCTGTTGCAGTAACAGTGTGTCTATTCATATTAGATATGATACACACATCATTATATAAGAGATTATTCCAGAAACCTCAACCTTGGAAAATGCGCCCTCCTTTGAATGTTAAGAAATTCACAAATGCCTTCTGCGCAAGCAAAGACAACCCAAAGCTGTTTTTCATCAACAAATTGAAGCAGATTTCCCTTAATTATTTATTCTTTACACAGTTCAGCAGGGAAATGTTGATGTAGCTGGAGGGAATTGTTGTTTTTTTATGAAAGGAGATGTCAGCCTGAGGATGATAAAATTTTAAATTATAAATCTTTTAAGGCAGTAACAGTAAGGAACATATTTAAACATGATACATTTAAAGAGAAAATACTTACTGTGAACGTGATTAATGTTATTACAGAAATAAAGAAACACAAGTTTAAAAAAAAACAGAATATGCTGCTTGAAGTTGATTTTGCATCATGATGTGAATCATAGCAGTAGGAGCATCATTTTTTTTTAAAATCTCATAAGCAGTGAAAACCAGTGCTTCTCTGAGGTGATGAAACCTCTGCATGCAATTTTCAGTCATTAGAGAGAAATAATTATTCAGCTAGAAGTCAAAGTTCAGCAGGTGAGCTGGTAGCTGTAATCTGTGAAACCTCCACGGAGAGTGAGTGTGTGGCAGATAGTGACACACAGTGAAACACACACATATACACTGACACAACACGTTGTCTCGCAACCATATAACGTGATCAGATTCCACAAGACCCAATAGTCAGAAAATAAAATGACAGAGCGCCTTCGGCAAGGAAGCTGTCGTCACACTACAGTCAGACTGATAGATCAGTTTGACACAAATGTGAAGGAGGTTACCCCCTGATCTGAGGAGAAAAACACTGAAACGCCTTCACTGTTGGGATTTTCACATACTTTATTAATTCATACATTTGTTCATCAATGCTTTTTTGGACGTTATTGCACCATTTAAAGAGTTCTTCTTACAAGTTGGGGCTTTTTTTTGTAGTTTTGCCCATTCAGCAAGTGGGATGGAGACGTTCCCTAAAAACAAGTAAGACCGGCCAAAAACACAAGCAGTCAGATGATCAGACAGGTTTTAAATAAACTTCCAGGTTAGTAATCATTAGCCAGACTGTCCTTTGTAGATATCATCACAGTTTACAAACCCACTTCCGGATCAACTTTGACCTTCCTTATCTACCAGTGCAATTAGGGATTGTTCGCGCCTTTTTGTGTGCTTACTTTCAGTTTTGCCTTTAGATAAAGGGGTTTAGATAATCTGGCTACACTGTTGACTTGTTTGCAATCTGCTAGTACAGTGCCACCGCAACGTGCAGAGATATACACAACCCCAAAAATACGACTCACGCTGTAACAAACCAGACATTATTTCAGAGTTTAAACTCTAATATTGAATAGTTGTAGTTTGAATTTATCAGTCAAGTTTATTTTTATAGCTCAACATCACAGTCATTTTATCTGTGGGTTTCACAGACCCACAGCCACAACAATCAGTGTGTTTTGACAAAAACAAGGTTCTGGGCAAAAAAAATACTTAGTTGTCCCTGTGTTACTTATGTTTTGATGTTCAAATTAAATACAGAAAATCATTGCTGAAGATATCTTTGGTTTAAAAATATCGGCTTCAGTATCAGTCTTCAAAAAGCTCCTATCAGTCCGATCCTGCTTCAGATACGTCTTGCTCACACGCACTCCCTCCCTCCCTCCCTCCCTTTAGTGCTCACTCTCTCGCTCTTCCGTCACACACACACATACACAACAATGCCGTCCGTCAGATGGGAAGGAGTGTTTGCTCAGAGGGCTGTTGGCTGGCCAGCCCCATGCTGCTGCCGGGAGCTGGAGCAGAGCAGGGAGGTGACAGTGGCCTGGGTGGAGGTGTGAGGTCAGGCAGAGCAATCACACTGCAGGAAGAGATCACACATCCAGGCAGGTAGGAGTTAACAGCCGTGACTTTCTTTAGAGGTATTTTGTTCAGATGATCAGTAGAGTTTGAGCTGAAGACGGACAAGAATATTCTCTTCAGTATTCTCTTTATTTGGTGGTCTTTTGATTGTGTATCTGCAAACTTTCTCATTTTACTTTTACTTGAGTATGTTTTGATTCACACATCAGCCAGTTGTAACACTAAGTTTGTGGAGAACAGAAGAGTGATGAACCTTAAGAGTTGACACAAAAAGCCCCAAATGACTTCTGCAGTCTTGCGGGAAATGGATACACCTTATATTTATCCTCAGTTTGTTGTTTGGTGGGGCAATTTTCTCATTCCTATTGATGATTTGGTAAATGTGACATCAATCTTCAGTAAGCCTGCAACTAAAAATAGTTGTAATTCTTATAATGTATACAGACATCACATGGCTATTTATGAATATCTTGTGAATTGGTCAATACTGAATTATTGACTTAAACACAATGATTAATGCATAATTCTGAATATTTTGTAATTTAATGAAAAGGGCACATCAGATATTAAGTGAACCCGAAGTGGCATTTACTAAAAGCTTATTTTATTTTAGCAACTGTTCAATAATCTAAATGTTTTATTTAAATTTATATTATATTAGATAGGGGAAGCAAGGATATGTTTGCATTTGAGAAGCTGTAAATGGCAAACTTTGTACAACACAACATCACCGCTTGTTTTCTGCTCATCAGGTTAAATCATAGATAATGTGATTTCCATTTAAAATATAGACTGGTTAAGATCTCAGGCTCTTTAGCTGATGGAAGATTGTTGCATTGAATTGTGTTCCCCCTGCTTGTCTGAGCTCTGGTCTCTGCAGGTTTTAAATAGCCAGAGGTTTCAGTATTTCTACCCCCTGAGAGGCGGGGCTTTGGGAGCATCTCAGCAGGACGGGCCTGGCATTTGTGATGGGGTATACCAATGAAGTATATTTCTGCAGGCTGCTGCTATTTAAACTTCAGCTGTACCAGGGAATTTGGGGCAGTAGGGGAGTGGTTCAGTCACTCAGATGAAGTGTAGGCTGGGGGTATTAATGAAAGTCTCTGGGTATGTTGGTGAGGTTTATTTTTAAGGAGCTTGTGGTATCCCGAAAGGGCCATAGTCGACATTCCTGCTGTCCCTAAGTTTTCTGCTGTATCACCTCAAAGGACAACATAAGTCAGCCCCTCTAACAGCTGTTTCTGGGGTCAGAGGTTACGGAAATGACAGCAGGGGCAGCACTGCTGCTTCAGCTCAGCCAGTGACCTGAAGTCCACCAGCTTCTTCACACACATGGCTCAGATAGAGATTAAGAGTTTAAATTAGAAGAAGAATATATAGTTGTAAACAAGTAGTAGATTGACGAATATCAATGTTGTACCATAGTGAAGGCAGATAGTTTTATCCCATAGAATAGATGTTGCAACAAGTAGTAATCAAACAAGTACTATTTAGATCTAGTTACTAATGATCTGGTAGTGGATGAACTTGTTATAAGTGACAGTTATAAGTGATCAGATGGAGGATGAAGAAATCTCATAAGTTAGGTACATATTTAGGAGGATACCGATATCACTAATATTGATACGGTGAATGGTGTAACTATACATTTTGTGGTAGTGGATAGAAGTATTATTATGAATATAATAGGAGCTGAAGCTAATAGTAATACAGCAGTGGATGCAACTCACAGCTATATGAAAAGTTTCCACTAACTAAATATGACATTCTAGTGGATGAAAATGAGATAAATGTACTTGTGGTTGTAACTAAAAAGAAGTATGGTTGTGGATGTTGGTAGCATTAAAGTAGTAGCCACAGTGGATTTAGTATTATCATTGAAGGTGGTAACTTTGGCTCAGTTGATTTACCTTTTATCTGCAGCCAGTGGACGTTCACATATTTCAACAGAGACGGATGTAAACGAGCTCTTACTTTAGCTTCTCACCTCACAGCCGGATACTTCCTAACAGGAGAACCACAGAGCGAGCTGTAGGTCAAGCTATATTTAGTCGGTGCATATTAAGTGTAATCATGTCATTAATCTTTAGTGAGCGGGACCCTCCCGGTTGCAGCCCACACCCGGTATCGTTTACAAAGGACACACTTCATATGTATTTTAGTTTAGAAACCACTTGGAGTATCACTGCTCTATATCTGCTCTCCCTTGGCTGTGAGATTAAATTTGAGCTGTTGTTCTTTCAACAAAGTGGGTTTGTTGTAAGTACATTTGGGCAGATTAGCCTCAATGTGTTATAAATCTACCCTCACTTGTCATAAATGTCATGCTAAAAGAGATTTATCACCTCTTTAACCTTTGTGCATACTGTAAAAAGCTTTTTAAAGTCATTTTCATAGTCAATTCTTGAGTTAATTGCCTCGCCTAGAGTGCCTTAATATAGTCTGTATGTCATATGAGAGCGCAGTGGCTGTGCCATATTGATATCTCTTGCGCTGTACCTGGTGTGTTTGCTCATCGAAAACAACAGTTGGTAAACTTTGATCGCTCAGTCATCTGCGGTGACGCTGCTTGATGATTTGTTTTATGTGGTTTACTTTGTGATTACGTGGGCCAGCCAGCAGGCTTGGTGTATAATGGGGTCACATGGGCTCTAAACAAAGCCTGTCTGCCTATCAAATCCTCTCGCTGTCCAGTGACAGCTCAGCAGTCTGCTCAGGTTGCCATGGCTGCTTTCATAGCAACTTAGTGGGTGTAGATGTTTTGATTCTCTGATGCTCTGCTGACGAAAGTCTGCTTGGTTTGAATCCTCTGTTGACTGCGGTATCATATGGCCAATTTTAATATCCCATAACATTTCTGTGTAGTTGGTTGTAGCTTGTTTGACGCATCTACTACTAATTCTGCGAACAACTGATGATACAACAGCATGGAAATTTTATATGGTTTTAAGTGAGACTCAATCTTTTTACAAAGCCTTGATTTTCCCGAACAAGAATCATCAATCCCCAAAAAATCACGGCTACTATCAGTCAATCAGCATTATTGTTTGTTATGTGCATTTTGATGCAGACCTGGATCTAGCTCCAGATTAAAGGCCTTAACAGATGTATGCATTAGGACTCTCTAAGATTACAAATACATGCGTACTGGCATGAAATTTGTATTTACTGCCAAAGACAGTCCAAAAAAACATAAACAGATTTAGTTTTCCATCATAGCAGTCAACTTTTCAGTGCTCCAACCATGTCAAATCAATGAATATTGAAGGCCATATGATCTGTAATGCCAACATCTTCAGCCTTGTCAGCACCTCTCTTCTAAAAAAAATTTTCTAACAAAAAAGTTTTGTACATTTTGTACAGCCAACTTTCCTTTCTAGATAGATTTGTAGATCTTCACTTCCAGTTTTTCAATCACACTCTCAGGAAAAGCGTGCAAAACACAGACCATCATGCTTCCTCGCATTATACAAATATGCAAATTCAAATGGAAATGTGCAGGGTGCAGTGTCTTACAGCTCTGTCTGTGTTTCTCTTGTCCAGATTGAGAACATCGATGCCTGCCTCAGTTTCCTGGCAGCAAAAGGAGTCAACATCCAGGGTCTGTCTTCAGAGGGTAAGTAACTCCCGCACTTCTGCTTTCACTGGAACAAGAGACGTCGACCTAACCTTTAGGCCAGGCCAACGAATGTCCTTTGTGCGAGCAACTTGATACATTGAGGCAATTTTACTGGCAAGCCCTTTTGCCCGGACACACTACATTAATGCCAGAAAGTACACATTAAAAAATGTAGACTCAATAGGGGCTGATTACACCATGTATAGAGCTAATGTACTATACAGCTCACAATAGAGCATTGTTTCAATGTAGCCAAACAAAGATTAATGTTTCATTACTTTATTTCACCATTTTTTTCACACAGGGAACCTAGAAACAATAATACCAATGGTTCTGTTACTACTAGTATTGTCTTTGGGCTGAACAGTGACAGTAATGTCACCTCATAGCTAGAAATCGGGTCAGTTCTCTATTCTGTATGGAGAACGTATTCTCTAAGTATTTACTCGTGACCTTCCTCTTGCAGTCCAGAAACATGCAAGTCAGATATATTGGAGAGCTGAAGCCAGCAGTGAAAAACCAATTACAACCAACATAAGTGTTTCAGGCTGCTGTTGAATACCAGTGTACTTGCTGCAACTGAAATCTGTTCACTTAATAGGGTCAGTGCCAAATGAAGGAGCTAACAAGTCACTTTATAGCTTGCATGTTATTGTAAATCCTGTGTCCTAAACAGGGCATCCTCAGATTTACTGCAGGGGGCTCACCAAATTATTTTCTGAGAATATTTTGCAAGTTTTATTTTTTCAAAATATGAAAATACACATACACTTGAATCCAACACATTATTAACAAAGATAAGTTTGTAAAATTAAACAAAAACAAAAAGACATTGACCATTGTCTACCCATTTCCATAACTAACTATATTTTATTGAAACATTTTGGCGAGTTACACCTGACATTAGCCATGCTACAACTGTTGCCTACTTGTTTATACAAGGCACTCTAGGCCACCCTACTTGCTATTGTAGCACCAGTTGAATATGCAACAGAATTTGATATAGTTTATGTAGATGGGGATCCCTGCTATGTCTCTCAATCAGCCAAGGGGTCCATGGCCTGTTCTAAGCTTAGTCTGTCTTTTAAGTAAACAGTTGTGTTTAAGGTGAATTTTGTTAGATATGACCAAAACATTAGTTTAAAACACTAAAAAAATGAACTAACATTAACAATGAAATGTCTACTGAATTAGCATGCTAATCAGCTAGCCCAAGCCTGGCCTGCCTCATAATACCACTTTTCTCGAGAGGCAATAGTCTGATAGTACAGCCTTTCGTAGCTCAGCTGGGAGATATATACCAGTGGCAAATTTGCTACATTCCCCAACTCTCATTAAACAAAATAAACTTACAGAATGTTGTAAGAATTTTTACCATGGTATAACAACAATATATCAAAACAGTAACAGAATTTCTCTTCAACTTTCATCCTCATATTTGCCATCATCTGTCATATTTTCCTCTTTACCTCATCTGCCTTTACCTTCTTAATATTCTACATTGTCTCCTCTCCTTAACCCACAGAGATCCGGAATGGTAATCTGAAAGCCATCCTCGGCCTCTTCTTCAGCTTGTCCCGCTACAAACAGCAGCAGCAGCAAGCTCAGCGACAGAACTCCCAGCCCACGCTTCCATCCGCTGCCCAGTCCAAGAGCACACACCCTCCCCTGAGCCAGCAGAGCAGCGCCCCGGCACAGCTCAGCCACTCTCCGCATGGGACTCCTGCTCTTACAGCCCAGAAAGCAGCACAGGCCGAGATGCAGTCCAGGTGAGGCTCATTGGCCCAACTGGAAACGTTGTAACCTTGTGTAACCTTGAAACTGGGTGAACGAGTTTGTCTGAAATCTTCACTTTCTCGCTGGTTCTGCTGTTCTAATCCATCATTTTGTCATTTCGATCTTCTTGTTCATACTTCCTGTCATTTGTAACCGTAAACCTGACCTCTCTGTCTCTGTCCTCTTCCATATATCTCTTCTCTTTTCTTCTCCTCCAGGGATGGGTCTCAGAGTAAACTACTCAAGTTTTCCCTTGGTCAGAAAAAGACCTCTAGGTCAGCTTATTCTGCCTTTCTGTTTTCTTGCTCCTTCCTCTCTTTCCTCCACCCCTAAACCACACCTCCTTTCCTGTCCCCACTCCAGGAAATAGGAAGGTAGAAATTGCCCCTAATCAAGGATAACATTATGTTTGTACTACAATGAGTTTCATGTTGTTTCTTTGTCTGTGATTAAGGGCAATCTCTACTACAAGCACTATCTAATATGCATGAGTGGTAGTGTTGAGTAGATAGTAACTAAAGCTCTGGGATCCATTTTCGGACGTCCCTGTCTGTCTGTCAGCGTGCCTCATTTGGCAGGCCTGCTAAATGGGCTGTGAAAGACCTTTAGATAACCCTTAAGTAAGTGTGTGCGTGCTTGTGTGTGTGTGTGGATTTGCTTGACGACCACATCCCCCATATAATGTGCCATTAATAATTAACGCAGAATGAATCTATGGCGGGAGTGCACATCTATAATATAACAATGTCTCACAACTAGCTTCCATGTGTGTTTGCTGTGATGCTTTCAAGTCTTTTTGCATTTACATTTGCCTCTTTTTTAGCATGCAGTGTGGTATTATGTAATGATGCACCTTGAAATTGGATTTAGGATGAGGTTTTGCATGCTGCCTATCCCAGATTCTGATTGCATTGCACCTGCCCCCATTTAAACCCTCCTCTCCAAAGCAATGCAACGGCCCCACCTTCTGGTTAGCTTGTACAACTACAAGAGAATGAGCTAAGATTCTCCTCATCATCTCCACCGAACACTTGGCTTTCCTAATTACTTTTCCTGTCAGATGCAAACAATAAAGCACTAAGTACGTTTAATGGATGTTAAAGACATGGAAGGTTTACATTAATTGTCATTGTTTAATGAGAAATATTGCCACTGCTCTCTCTGATTTCTGATTGATTTTTTTCTACATGGACAGAAAGCAAATTATCAATCTGTAATTTTTTCCTTAAAAAAAACAACAAAGAAAATAAATGCCTTAATTAAGTAAATCTACTTTTTGAAATGTATTAAGTTTTTTTTTTTTTGTAACCATCACATCATATATTGCTTCTATACATGGCCAGTCCAGAGGGGGAAGGCGGTAGACTGACTGGCTCTGCCATAATTGAAAGCCATATGATCCTAGGCTACTCCAGGCTAAATAATGTGGTAAAACCTATTACCTTGCAATGGCCAGATAAATAATGGCCAGTCAAAGTGATTGGCATGCCGGAAATGAGAGTTCCTATAATGTATACGAGAGCTGAGAGAAAGAGCTGTAATCTGTTTATCAGCATCCGCCTCGCAGTCCCAGGATGATGATGTCGTCGCCACTGGTGAATTAGCATTTCATTAGCAGTCTGTGTGCCACAGCCTGGCTAGATTACAGTTTGGCTCACAGACCTCACCAAAAGGCAGCAAATTGACTTACAATATGGAATCAAGGTGTCATAAATTTCACGAGGCTTATCCACGGCCAGTATATCCTGTCTAATCCATGCAGGGAAATAAAGAAGCAGGACATGTAATCTGAGGCTGCCGAGCTCACAGCTCCCCTGGGACGTGCACTCCGTCAGCCTGTCTGACCCATTCACACACGTCCACGCCGCTGTGAGCTCATCTGTCTCCATGAGATTACTGTAGGTGTATGTAGGGAGGTGGGGCCAAGCTGTAATAGCTGCAAGAAAAGCAAACAATGGCTGAGTTTACATTTGTTAAACTGTGTGTATCCTCTAATCCAAACCACTTCAGACTGAAGATGACTCAGATGTTTATTAGGAACATTCACTGTTAGCAAAAGATCTAGGCAACAGAATGACTGAGTGGGTAGTTTAGTCATCAGTTTGTGGTTGACTTGACCTTGCAGCCCGGCAAGAGGGCAAGAGGAGAACTGAAGTAGTTCATTGTAGATGTTGAATTACATAAACTTCCTTAGGCATCGACAACCAACTGCAAATTCACAATGTGGAAAACAAAGCTAGATTGATGCTTGTGAGGAAAAATTTGATCACTTTTCTTAGTGACATAGTGCTTTGACAGAGCTCAGAAAATGAAAGTAAAATCAAGCCTTTTTTCTCTCTTTTTGCCATTCTTTTATACATAAAGTGAATCTGTCATTAGTAGTTGCCTCTGCATGAAACAGTAGATGTTACCATCATGTTATACATTTTGGACAACAACGACAACATCTTTGTACTTCTCCTTGCTGTATGTGTTCCTTGAGAATGCGAAAAGACGAGATGTTCTACAGTTGCTGCTTAAGCTTTGCAGTGTGTTAAAACGCTTACTGTAACAAATCTGCAGCTCTCCAGTGCTCGCATGATTCCTGTACTCCTAATAAACAGGTGCCCTCCTGTTTGAGTTTAGAAAGTGCTGGATGTGTGCTTGTCTCAACAGAACATGTTATAAACCCTGTAGTAACCAAATGTGTTCTTTTACTGTGTGAGATGAAGGCTATATATTGTACTGAAGATTTTTATGACCTTCAGTCACTCGACCATAAACAAACTTAGTGTTTTTCCTGTTTATGCCCCCGCTCCTTCCTTTCTTCCTTTCTCTTCTGTATTTCTCTCTCTCTCTCTCTCCACCAGACTTCCCGGCCCCTCAGCGAGGGTGTCCACTGCCGGCAGTGACATCCCTCCAAGAGGCTCGGTCGGTGCTGCTGGGAACCGACGCAGCCAGGGCTTCAGTGACAAGACCAAAGCCAACTTGCACCTGAACAAAGGTAGGTCTCATGTACAAACCCAAACACACACACAAACACACGAGATAGATGGAGTGATATTAGACAAATTAAAAATGTTATTGTTGCTGTGATTGTAGATCTTCTGGGTGCTTTTTGTCATCCTAGTTTAAAATGCTAGTCAGCTCAACATTCAGCAGTCAACATTGGCTGGAGTGTAAGTGAGGAAAAATCTGTGTACCTGTGTCCAGTTATGGTTTTAAGGACATTGTCTCAGTGTAGACGGCAAGGTGACATGCTGTGATTTATTGGAGTATGAGTTAAGATGTTATCCCGACCTCCATTCAGCTGCTGTAGACAGACTCCATTCGTCCCCACAGGTGGAGAGGTTACTATAGGTGCGGCCAGCTGGAGTGCGGTTTAAGCTCATCTGAACCTTTTATGGAAATGAAGCTTTTGTTTTTGTTTGAGATTTGCTCTGCAGTAAAGGCATCCAAACATCCTGAAACATCAGTTAGTTGTGATACTTTGTAGTAATTTCTACAGATCAGAGACCCACTACAAAATTGATTGGTCTCATGAAAACAGCATTTATTATTACTCCTTTGTCTGAAAATACAGAATATTTCTTATCAATCATGTCACAGTCACTTAAAATTTAGAGATTCAGTAAAAAAATCTGCTATTTCTTCATTGTTGATGAAAGTTCTCAGTCATCCAGGTCATGGTAAATCCAAGTGCTGTATCATAGACAACTGGACTTGTTTCAGTTTCTTGAAAACGTCTCACCTCTCATCCAAGATGCTTCCTCAGTTCTAACTAACTGGAGGGGAGTTGGCAGGCTTTTAAACGCTGTGTGGGAGTGTCCTTATAGAGCCGTTAGTTTCAGAATCCTTAGGGCCACTTGTTATTTCTTGTTATCTCTTCATTCCTTTATTGTTTTCTTTGTGCTTGTTCAGACGGATGAAATGTTTTACAATGCTGTCACTACAAATCCTTGAGCCTTGTCTAGTCTGTAAGAACAGCGCCCTCTTCCTGTTGGGTGAGGTCAAACAATCCAGCAGAGTTCTTCTTAGGAATTCCCACCAGGAATTCTGCTGGACTGGAATTATTCAAAAATAGTTTTTGAGAAATTGTGTTTTTTCCATCAATTTGGTATTGTGAATAGCTGTAAGTACTACAATAACCATGAACATTAGCTGTTGTTGCTATGGAGCTGTTGATCAAATTCCTGCAGAATGAGAGTTTTTTTATAGATACAGGCTTGTGGATGATTCAACCGGGAGAGCTTGCTACTCTGTTAATATGATATATATTCAATGATGTTAACACGAGAGAACATCTTTTCAGCAGAGCAGGAAAGAACAGCCAGTGTATGAGCATACGGTTCAGCCCATCTAATCAATGTTCTGTCGTAAGTTTGTATTTGAGTCGGAACTCTGACACGTTTATTCCAAACTCTTCTGACCCAGTTCAACTCATTCTGCTCAGTGTTAGTGTCCTGCAGAATACACACTTGTATTGAGTGTTTGGCAGTATATTTAGTTAGACCGGTGTTGAAATAGCTTCTGTCACAACTCAATGGGCCAAAGCTTTATATAGACTGTGTTAGTGTTCACAGTCTAAACTCATTACCCTGCATCAGACAGAGCATTCTGACCGCCCAGAGAGAGACAGTGTGTGTGTGTGTGTGTGTGTGTGTGTGTGTGTGTGTGTGTGTGTGTGCGTGTGTGTGAGAAAGAGAGACAGAGAGAGAGACAGAGAGAGTTGTTCAAATAGTGACAAATTAACTCAGACCAACACTGCAAGCAGAACTGTGGGGCACATATTCTGATGTGTGGCTCCATTGGAGATTAGGGATTTGTAGCGGACAGTTGTGTTTGCGAATGTGTGTGTATGTGCATGTGAGACATAAAGTAAAGGGATATTCCAGCATTTTGGGAAATTGCGCTTATATTTCTTGCCAAGAGTTAGATGAGAAGATTGATACCACTCTTACATGTGCATGGTAAATATTAAGCTACAGCTAGTGACCAGTTAGCTAAGCACAGCATAAAATCCAGAAACAAGGGGAAACCGGTAGCCTTACTCTGCCCTCTAAAGCTCACTAATAAACAAACAAGAAAACCTGAACTGTAAAAACAGCAATTATTGTTTTTGTTTGCAATCAGTAACTTTCTGTAGTCTTGTTGCCATTGTGAGGTTGCTAGGCAACCAGCAGAGACTTGGTGCTTTGTGCTAAGCTAACTGGCTGCTTGCTGTACCTTCATATTAATGCTCTAGGTATGAATTTAGTATCAATCATATTGATCTAACTCTCTCTCTCAAAAAAAACAAGAATTGTATTTTTCAAAAAGTTGAACTATTCCTTTAATATTAAAAGTGGTAGTAGAAAGAGCAGTAGTTGTAGCAGCAGGTATAGTAGAAGTAGTAACGACTTCATCCTGGCTGTGTGTGTGTGTGTGTCTGTGTGTGTGTGTGTGTGTGTGCGTGCTTGCGTGTGTGTGTGTGTGTGCGTTTGCATGTGTGTGCGGGTGTGTGTGTGCGTTTGCATGTGTGTGTGTGTGATTGTAGCAGGCCATATGATTGGCAGTAGGTAGGATGAGAATCGACCCCCCTCCTTCTTGTCCTGTTGTTGACATGCTGCCAAGCCCCTCCCCTCTGCCATATTCCTGCACCACACTCCTCCTCCTCCTCTTCCTCCTCTTCTTCCTCCTCCTCCTCCTCCTGCACTCTCTGGATTGCTGGCTATGGTTTGGGACTCTTTCCTCCTCTCCTGTCCATCTCCTTCTGTCCTTTCCTTCTTTCTCTGTTCCTTCTGGACGTCTGCAGCACTCATGAGGTTTGTCAGCATGCACTTGTAGATCACCTTGAGTTAGGCCTGCAGGTTATAGTTTCAGATGTAGAACTTGGGCTTTGCACTTAAGTTTTGAAAATTTGGTAGCAGATTTAGTCATTCTTACTGAAATTTGTTGATGTTGCTAAAATAAATTTGTGCTTGTTTGAAAGCAGAAAGCAGGTATTTCTTTCTGAGGGAGGATGACAGGTCAGTTGACCTGAATCTTTTTGTGAAGAAGTAATGAGGCTGTAGAAAATCTAATTGGCCAAATCCCTGCTACTTTGGTGTGAAACTGACACTCATTTATAATTTTCTTTTATTTTTTCCCCCCAAAATGCATATTTACACTTACATGCAACAGATTATGTTATTCATGCTTGTTGGGAGACAGTGTTGCTGCAGGTTCAGATGGTCAGAGAGACACCTGCAGCTTCTTTTGTGAGGCCAGATCTGCTCTGTGTCAATGGCTCTGACACCAGAATGGAGTCACGTTACTGCACGGCTGTACAGTAGGGGAACAGACCTGAATCTTCTCTTCTGCTCTGTGTTAACACAAGGTGACAGCGTCTGGGTGTCCACCAAGTGACAC
Source organism: Pagrus major (assembly GCF_040436345.1). Taxonomy (NCBI): domain Eukaryota; kingdom Metazoa; phylum Chordata; class Actinopteri; order Spariformes; family Sparidae; genus Pagrus; species Pagrus major. Next base: position 16,100,638 of record NC_133218.1, on the reverse strand, counting down.
AGAGCAGAGAGACAGAGAGAGCAGGGGGCACCTGTGGTTGTGTGTTGGTGTATGTGCACACTCCTGTTGCCAATGTATTTCTGTGTATGTGTGTGTGTGTGTGTGTGTGTGTGTTTGTATGGCTGGTGCCCTTGCCGAATGAATAGCCTTCTGATGAGCTGTAGCGTCACTGTTTGAGTGTATTCATGTGGAGAAACTTTAAAAAGCCGGCTGTCCCTCTCACTTTTCTGAGTACAATGACTGAGGAGAGAGAGAGCGCGAGAGAGAGAGAGCGCAGGGAAATCAGAACATGATGAGTAAGCAAACACCTGCAGCCTCAAACTTTGTGTCAGTCTCGTATAATTAGTTCAGATTTTAGAAATGAAATGCCTGTCAAGGAGTATTTGAAATAAAGCTGACCAATCGGGAAGAACTGTTCGCACAATGCACCTTGGGTTTCAAGGCACAAACATGTTTTCAGTCTTGCTATATGTGAGTGAATTGTATGTAAGTAGGGCATTTTCAGGTCAGCAATTTGGTCGCTGAGTGACTGAGAAGGTTTAGCTTAATGTCTCGTGACCAGTGCCCCTATGAGAGGGGCTGAAATGCTTGTGATGTCTAAACAGTATCAGCCGAGGCTACTTCTAATGCATTTACTGCTTGTTTTTTTGTGTGCAAGTTGTGTGTGCTCGAGTCACCAGTCCTGCAAGAGGCACAGAGGTTAAAGCATTTGAAGTCGCAGAGCAGAACAAACATCCCCCTCTCTCGTAAACTTGACATGCATGCACAGACATGCACACACAGAGAGAAGAGTGTTGACACTTGTGTGAAATTACATGCCTTTCCTCAGCTGTAGACAGGCATTAACACACAGGAACACACGCACTGACACATGAGTGTGACGATCCGTGAAAGGAGCTTTGGGTCCACTTCGGCTGATTTCCCAAAATGCCTTGATGTTATCAGGAGGCTCTGAGAGGAGTAGGCAGCTGGACTGACCCTGAGACAGAGTGAGGGAGGGTGAGACAGGTTTTTTTAATGCCAGACAGGCACACTGTGGTGGTCTGTGATCCCATTCCCTTTGGCTACTCCTCGACTGTCATTTTCTGCTCTTGATTTTATTCTCTAATGACTGCTATAATTAAGCAGTTGAGTTGTAAACAGTGAAATTCTTTCAGCATGTTTCCTCAAGCAGACAGCTTGACCAGCACAGTTAAAGAGGGGTAATGGTGCAGTTTAATTCCAGAATTTGGCCCAAGGCTGCAAAGGGTCATTAGGTCAGTGACAAAGTCTTAGGACCTGGTGAAAGCAGTTAGTTTTTGAAGGAAAAGTGCTTCCATAAGTGCATTTTGTGCTGATAAGGAGGAGCTGGTGTCTTAAAATGCAGCCGGGAAACAGCCAGATTGATCCATAGTGACAAGTTATGATCTGATTATTGAACAGTATTTTTTATACCTGGTCTTTATCTATATGGTTGTGGTTGTTGTCATAAACTGGGAGGTTTTTTATTTGTCTTAAATTGAAGTTTTTCTCAGCTTGACAAAGCCTCAAAGGAAGACACAACATTAAATCTTTACCCCCAACCTGTGGTTACTTTTTTAAATGTAAAAAAAAAAATAGGTTAAAAAACAGCAGAAACACACTTGAATCTGACTTTTATTTGTGGCAAACTGATGTTTCAGAAGTGTTAAACCTTTTCTGGAAATCTTGGTTGAGTTTGTGATGCAACAGTGTCCAAGTCCATCACTCTGGTGTCACTTCTGACCCAACACGTTGAAGATTGACCACTTTCCTTCACCCTTAGCAACTTAACTGGAGCGTGTCAGTCCCGGTCACTGGGTCCAGTCATGACAATGACCAGCTGTCCCAGTGTCCAGGGCCTCTCGATGTCCTGCCTTTCTTCTTCTGTTCCTTTTCTGATCCTAAATCCAAACTGACCCCATTCACGGACAGCACAGACCGTCCTGCTGGCCCAAATCAAAGCTTCACTCATCCCAAACCTGCAGTGCCCAGTCCCCTTATTCTCTGTGCCGGCTCCATAATCACAGCAGGTCCCCCCTCTCATTCAGCCACCTCCAATAGGAAACTGGCTATTAGCAACCTGACCCACTTTTCCAATTGCTAACTGCTAGCACGGCTAATTGGGCTCTAATCACTTCCTAATGGTTGCATTGTTTCAGGCTGCTCTCACTAAATGCTAAACAGGGAGAGAAAGGAAAGGCGGCGAGCGAGTGCCTATTTTCAATTAGGGCATGAAAGGCGCTGTAAAAATGAAATAAAGTGGAGAACCAGATGAGAAAGAGGTAAACAAGCAGGTTGAGTGAAAGCACTGTGAAAGTTATATGATCATTTTCCCGTGTGCACCATCAGAGAGACAGGGAATGATTCTGTATGCACATTATTTAGTAACTTTAATATATGGTTGAGCCCCAAAAGTCTTATTTTCTCATTAAAAAGTAAAAAAGTGTGCAATAGCTGCAAGCAGATACACACAGGCATCCATGCATTCACATGTACACACCGTCACACACTTGTCCTCCATGCTAACTTTCAGCCTCCTAGGGCAAAAACCATGGCTGCCAAAGGGTGTAGAAATGTTTGTGGATTGACCAACAGAGCGACCTGTAGAGCTAATTAATTCTTTTTTTCAAATCCAAATCAAATTGGTTAAATTTTCTAAAATCAAATATCATTCATATCTTCATGCTAATGCAACCATTGCCTAATTCAAGGTTTCAAATTCTTGAAAGTTGTTTGTCTGTATTGGAAAAAGGTTGTGAAAGAACCAAGAAAGCCTGTAAACTGTCGATCACGTGACTTGTTTCAGTCTTCAGACCTTCATTAGGCAGAATTCATACAAAAAGCACTGAGATCATGCATATGTGAATGTAGGTCCAGTCCAGGAAAATTAACAAGAATGACTTCTTAAGACAAAGGAGAATTCAGTTCTATGACAGAGCACAGCAGCAGCAGTGACTTGAAGTCTGTGTGTGTGTGTGTGTGTGGGTGGGTGTGTGTGTGTACACAAAGTAAGAGGGGTATGTTTCAACGGAAATGTTATGATTAATTCCACCCAGTGCTCCTTGCACAGGCCCTCTCCCTCCCTGGCCGTTGGTGTTTGAATATTCAAATGTTACTGGTCTGAACTCTGCTGCTGGTAGCACCACACTGACAACCTCAGCAGCCCTCAGGACACTCTAGTTTTCACAGTCAGAGCAGTGACTTACAACAGGGATTTCAGCTCTTCTCTTGCTCATTCAGCTCTGGGTAAGTTTGCTTGTTGAGATGCTGCTGAGTCACTTGTTGCAGAATTACCTCGACATTTTCTTCTTGGGTGATAAATATGTAACACTAGTTTACTGGAGCATATTTACACTGCTTTCTGTTCTCTTCATCTGCAAGTTAAACTGCATTTGAATCCTGTTTATGAATCTTATCTACAAGGGACTGAGTGCATATAACCAGATGTAGCCAGACAGTGTTTCTTTGTAAAGCAGAGGGACGCTGACCAAAAGCAGTCCATATAAGTCCAAGCCTTATAAGTGCTGCAGCACAGCGTCTTGACTCGGTCTGCTTGGCAAGACTTTAAAGCAAATGAGCCTGCTCTTCATTGTTTTTATAAACAGTTTGTGATGGGCTCCTCTCATTGTTAGTGCTAAGGGGTTTTTAACAGTTTTGATGGCTAGCCCAAAGGAAAGTAATGGCAAGTTTGGCTGCATCAACACAGGCCACCTCCAGGCCCTTATAAGGTCACTTTGTGTGGGGTCAGCATCTGGTTTCTCTTCTCTCCCCCAGATCTTCCCTCTGCTTGACTTTTTCTCCTCAATCGTACCTTCCTATCTCATTGTTTAATGAAATGTCTCTTCTCTGGTGCAGATTCCTCAGAGGGCATGACCTCACAGCCTTCGGTGATGACTGAACATGCTCTGTCATCTGCAGTGACCGTCAGCTCCTCCACCAGCATCCCCGCTGCTACCTCTGCTCTGAGTCCTACCCCTTCTTCGTCATCCTCATCCTCCTCTACCACGGCCATTCCCCGGCCCAACAGCAACGGCAAGCCCTGGAGGAGCAAGTCGATGAGCTCCAAGCACACCTCCTCTCCTTCTCCCTCCTCCACCAGCACCCCCTCTTCTTCCATGCAGTCCATCAAGCAGGAGAAGGACACGTCCTGTAAGGCTGCCCTGGCAAGTGAAGCTCCTCCTAAGGTTGTCACTCAGAAGTCAATGCTGGAGAAGCTAAAGCTCTTTAACAGTAAAGGAGGCTCCAAATCCTCCACCTCTTCCAATGGCGTAGGGGCCCAGACGGACAGTGCTGCACCAGCCAGGCAGCTTGGAGCAGGGCAGGTGGAAAGAGCTGAAACAGGCTCTAACACTGACCCCCTGGAGGAAGATGATGGCAACGTCCGGCCAGGCATGAACGGGACCAGTAACGGGACGGCCTACGGAGCAGCTCCCTCAGCAGGTACGACTGTCACCACGGTCGCCAGCAGCCCGAAGATCGCCCTGAGGGGCATCGCCCAACGCACTTTCAGCAGAGCTTTGACTGCCAAGAAGGGCTCCGTCAAAGGCACAGAGAAAGACAAGGACAAGGAGAGGGGAAAGGAGAAGGAGAAAGGGAAGGAGGTGGGGAAACGCATCTCTGTCCCAGACAGGACAGAGCTCAGGGGGGAGGAGCTTAAGGAGGAAGTAGCACCTGTTTCTGTAGACACTGACAGCTCAAACAAAAGGACCTCTAAAATCACCAGCTTCATTCCCAAGGGGGGTAAAGTGGCCAAAAAGGAGAGTTCAACCCCTGCACACAGCGGAATACCAAAGCCAGGAGGCAAAGCCCCGGGAGTCGGGGGGAAAGCCTCCTCAGTGAAGGAGGCGGGGGAGAGGCCTCGGAGCATGCGGTTAGGAGGGGGTCTCGCCATGCACCGCGGGGCCCTGGACAGAGACAGGGACAGGGACAGCAGACACTCCAGCTCGACTTCCAGTCTGGCCTCCACAGAGGGAAAGAGCAGCGCCGCCCCGGTTGCAGGAGGAAGCACTACACAGAGCACAGCCAGCAACACTGTCAGCGTGCAGCTACCTCAGACTCAACAGCACCACAGCCACCCCAACATGGCCACTGTCGCACCTTTCATGTACAGGTGAGATAACACAGACTGGGGCTGTAAACACCTGTGAAAGCATCCGGAAAATTGGCTTCAAATGAAGTATTTCTGTTTCACATGGAATATTTGTGACTTAATTAGCTACAATGACAATTATTGTTGTTAGGTTTGTGGGTATATACATCAGACATTGACCACAATACAGCAAGTGAGATCAGGCTAAATTTAAACTGGTGAAACAAAGTTATTAAACCATTGGACATTGCACCTCCAAGTCTGACTCTTACTGATACACTGCACATTTTCCACAATTGGCATGGTTGAATTCTTCACTTCTATTTGAAGTTGACAAATATTTACTAGAGTGTATTTGTTCAGTTGTATAACTGATAACAGTTCTCAGTAAGTTTTTTGTATCTATCTATGCGTTTAAATAACTAAATATTAGTGTATAAGCTGGTATATAAAGTGTGTGAGATTTTTAAAAAATCATCACATAACTGACCTTTGATTCTATGACAGCATCTGAAAGTACAAAACCTAAATCTAGCCATCTGTGAGTTGTTAACCAGAAATGTCACATCTGTGTTTGTTCATGTTTGTGTGTGCTCAGTGTATTGTCTACATCTGTGTGTCCACATATCTGGGTAAATATGTGTGGATGTTGTGTGCCTCTGACCTCTGTCCCGGTCCCAGTGTGATAAGGAAGGAGTTCCCTCTCGTTCTCAATGAGTCCTTTCTACCAGCCACTCATTAGCCTCCTGACACTTCCTGCACTGCTGCCCTTCCTCCCTCTGTACATCCTGACCTGCAGCTAACCAACCCAACCTACAAAACACCCCCATCGTCAGTGCTCGGAAGAGTTCTTTTTTTGCGGTATACCTGTCATGTACCATTACCAGCAGGATTATAGCACCTCCACCTGACAGACAGAGTATGTTTGACAAAAAATGAAAGAAATGAGAAGTGAAATCAATTCAAATTCCAACCTCAAATGCTAAAAAGAAAGCACCTTGCCAGAAAAAAAAAATGGTTTGTATCAAAATAACCTGAAGTTTCAACAAATATTAAGTCACTTAACCAGGAGTGAAAGAAACATCTAGATGCTGTTAATTTGTGTTGTGCAGTGTCAGAGGCAGTCAGTGGTTTTGACTGACTCACACTCAGAGAGAGTGTACTCTAGTCAACAAGGACAAAGTCTAGGATCAGGCACCGACCAAAGGCTATGTATAACCGAGGCATTCAAACGTCATCGTCTCAAAAAGCACCAGCCTGTGCAGCGGGTGATCCGTATTGATTGATCCTTCAAAGACAACCTCTACTGGCATTTGGAGCTTAGTAGGCGTTCATTTTGGACCCCGGTCACAAGACTCGCAAAACAGCAGATTTAATTCTTAATCAGGTTTATCCCTCTTTCGTGACAATTTGCTAAATATTAGGTTCCCACTAAATGCACAATAATTCAGAATCGATGATATCCCCCTCTTTGATCCCTTGTACAATTTTTTTTTTTTTCCCCAGATCCCAAACAGACGCCGAGGGAACAGGGAACCCTGAGATCGGCTCAGGAGGAATAGGCGGAGACATTGCCTTCACCAAGACCAGCCAGCTCTCCATCGAGGACCTATCAGGTGGGTGATCAATTACAGTACAGCATCTTTCTGTTAGGAACAGATGAATTATCTCTTATTGTATTGGTAAACATATCTGAGCTTGTTTCTTTTTGTCCTGTGCAGGTGAAGACCCAGAAACACGGCGGTTGCGTACTGTCAAAAACATTGCAGACCTGCGCCAAAACCTGGAGGAGACCATGTCCAGCTTGCGAGGAACTCAGGTCTCACACAGGTAAGGAATCAAATTCTCCCAGCTGGTTATAACTGCTGCTCACAAATGGACCCATATACTCTGCTTTTGAGAAGCGTCTAGTAAAGTAATTTAACAAGCTTGGTGTTTAACTTCTTTTCTTCTTTATTTTCAGAAATATGTTTTGATTACTTTTATTTTGGTATGAGCTTGTGTACTGCAAACTTTGTAAAATGAGATTTAATCTCAGGTCACATCACATATGGTAGTTAACAGAGTAAATGCAGTATAATTATCATTATAAGCCATATTGTTCACTAAGTAATGCATTTTTTTTTAATTGGTAAAGCAAAGCTTTTGTAAAGAGACAAATTAAGAAATAGTTAATAGACAAGTGTTTGTAATTTGTCAATGTATACAAATGAAAGCAACAAAATATCTTTAAAAGTGATTAATCTAAAGGATTTCCTTTTCACCTTTTCGTAAATACAACACTTTGTTGCAGTGTAAAACAAAACTCTACTGTTTGGGGATCATCACAGTGTAGCGCCTTACAACGGCTGCTACGGCTGAGTGGTAAACAGGCCAAATCAGGCTAACTGTTGGGGATTTAAATCAGTGACTGAACTGCCTCGTGGTCAGCAGACTGTGTCTGTCTAGGCTCACAGGTATTACCTCTTTGATTGTTGCTGTCTCATCCTTCTTTTGAGGATCTTTTACTTTGATCGCTGAGCGTGTCTTTCATGTCGTCTTTGATTCAGGTTTAGCTCCAGTCACGTTCCCTCCTGCAGAATCTTGACCTCTGCTCTCAGTGCTGACCCAGCTGTCTAGAGTTAGTTTAGGCTCTGTTGTGAGGTTCATATGTCCTGTTTTCCTGTTTTAGACCATCACAAAGGTTCTCTTATCTTTTGTTTCTCTGTGTGTTCACGGAGGAGATTATGCAGTTGCCTCTTGTAGTTTGGAAGTTTAATTACCAGAACTCTACTCTGTTCTATATTGTCACTCTAAAAATCTTTGAGTAGATTTCTGTGAATTTTGGCGTGACAAATCGGTTTGATCTGGTTTTGGTGGTGATCCAAATTTGTGATCTCCACTGTTTGACAATCATAGACGATCAATAGAGAAGACTTGTTTTTATCTGTACTGTGAAAGTGAAACTACTACTACTATCCATTGAGAGGTTTAAGTTTGACAAGTGTGTCTTTGTTGGCTCACTTTATTCTCTTAGCTGTGTTATGGTTTCTTCTACTACTGCATCATACATACAGTACATCATCTGAAAACAAAAATGTCTCCATCTCTCCCTGCTCAGCACCTTGGAAACGACGTTCGACGGCAGCGTCACCACAGACATCAGCAGTGGCGGAGGTGGCAGTGGTGGCAGCAACAACAGTGGAGGGGGTCGGAGCATCCTCAGCCTCACTTCTACCCGTCCTTCACTGTCGTCATGGCGACTGGGCCAGTCCAGCCCCCGTCTGCAAGCAGGCGATGCCCCCTCTATGGGGAACAGTTATGGCAGCCGGGGAGGACGCTACCTGTACCCCGGGCACCTCCGACGGCAGCTGGCAGGCAGGGGTGGAGCCCTCTGCAGCGTGGATCTCGGAGACAGAGCTGGGGAGGACATTGACCTGGACAGCATCTCCATGGAGGTCACTGGATACATGAGCGACGGAGACGTGCTGAGCAAGAACGTTACGCGCACTGATGATGTCAATAGCGGGTAAGTGGGTTACTCTGATGGAGATTTTTAAATCTTACAGAAAGATTTTTTCTGAAAAAATTAGTTGAGGAATCGATATGTGGTCGACAGGAAATCACTCAACAGCAATTTTGTTCATTCATCAAGCAGAAATGCCAAACATTTGTGGGTTTCAGCTTCTTCAGTGTAAGAGCATTTGCAGCTTTTCTCTTTGTTTTATCAGTGTGAATGGAACGCCTTCTGTTTTTGAATCATTGGTTGGACAAAGCAACCAATTTTAAAACATTACCGTAGACTCTGGGGACTCTGACAGACATTTTCCACTGTGTGCAGATTTTGTAGACAAAACACTGAATCAAGTAATAAAAAAACAGAAATAGATCAATCAAATGAAATTAACTCTTAATTAATTGCAGCCCTAGAAATCTTGTTCTTTTCACGGAAAAGGCTCTTAATTAGCTTGGTTGTATCTTGCAGTGTGTTTGAGGAAGCCAGTTAACACAGTACCTGATTCTGTATTAAATCTAAAATCTGCAAGGAGAGCCAACATTTGTAATTTTGGACAGTAAAAGATAATTGGTCAATAATCTTTTTGTTTTGACCTCTCTTGGTATATAAACCAAAAACTGTATTTCAGACACTGTCTATGAATTTTCCCTTTATTATCATAGCAGTGTGTACAAACACAGAAAACTATGTGTGAAAGCATCAGCAGCTTAAATTTATCTAAAAATAATTTATTTAAAAATAAGCTTAAACGTCTTACATGATGTTCTAGTTAATCATTCAAAACAGAATGACTATTAATTTTTTTCGGCACACAAGAAAGGATGAAAAAGAGAAATAGTCTGACACTGTATAACTTTCATGTGATTAAACCCCAGAGGCTGTGAAAGCTTGCCAGAAGAGGGCAGTAGTCTCCCTTGCTCGCTAATCCTGCCTGTGACCCAGGTGCCAGATGATATCCCCCCTCGTTAGCCTCAGTGGCATTAGCAACATATATTCTGTATAGCTGAGATCCCACAAGTATCCCATCTCTCTGCCTGCAGATGCAGTAATACTGATAACCTGCTCTCTCAAAGCCACTGTCCATGTTGAAACAGGCCCCTTCATACCTTGGCTGACACATTGTGCAATTTAAACTCCTGCTGATATCAGCATTATCAGATGAGACTGTAAAAGGTGCCAACTGGCCTTCAGATTATTGTAAATCCAGAGAGAGAGAGAGCAGGGTCTGCTCATAGAGATGTTTCAGGGACTCGTTTGAATTCAAATTAATGCAAATATAGAGAAGAGTCTATGAGCTCAGCAAAGAAAGATGAATAAAAAACAGATCTCTTAAAGACTGGAATTACTTCCTCTTGCCCCCATGGATTTGCACTGATTCATCCCCCTGGGGCAGCTGTAGAAGTTGAGCAAGCTAAGTGCTCTTGAATTACTTGATATGTCTGTGGCTGAGCAAACAAAGACCAAGCTACAGCCAACACCTGGACAGGTGAGTGATGGATACAGGTGAGCAGAGCCATTTGCTCACTTGATATCCATGCAGGGTGAGACCTGTGAGGAGAGCCAGACTAAATATAAATCATTTCATTGAGAGCATTTTCTGATGATCTGACAGTGTTTGGGCTGCAGTTACAGGTTATTTTCAGCATCAGTTTCATCATTTTTTCTATAATATGTAATAAATGTATGTAATAAAATTTAGTCGAGGGCATTTGAAAGAAGATAGCAGCACACATGTACAATCAACCTACAGTACAGATCAATACACAACAGAAAATACACACCAAGAATTTTGCACAATACTTTACCGCAAAATGTTGCACAGATGCTAGACATCCAAAACATTGCACGAATACCCTGTATCATTAATATTTCACAGCTGCCCTAAGACATAATATTCACAAACAATGGGCTGTGATCACCAGAAGACCTGGGATCAAAAACAATTTCTTTAGTTATTTGGACGTCACAATGGGTTAACCATTTAAAGCAGACACAGACTGATGACCTGCCCCCACTCCTCTCCACATCCTCAGGCCATTTCACAGGCCTGTTAGCATCCACTAACTGGTTCTTCCACACAAGGGTGGGATATTTACCCAGAGAGGAGGAGCTGGCATTTAGATCCCTACTGTTCAGCTCTTTACCTTCACTTAAACGTCAATTAAAGAGTAGGTCTGCTTGTAACTTACAAACAAAGAATATAGATTATTCACTTCTTGTTGTATCTAGCCATTCACACAGTTCTGGTTTTATCTGTCCAGCTTTTCGCTCTATTACTTCGTACTAAAGAAATAGCAGGATGAATCTTAAGATGTCCCGATTCTATGCCGTTATCATCACAAATTCAATTAAATTCAAGTTGGAGGTAAAAATCTCAGAGACAGATGTCTAAGCAAATAATATTTGTATATTTTAACTCAGCCTTTAACTGCCAGAACAATACAGCCATGTGTTCGTGACGTTGTAAAATGTATTTTTGATCAGCTAAACAAAAAATGGAACAGAATTTGAATAACTGATCTAAAAAAATATAATTACTCTGGGAAAAAAGGGCTACTGTTTCACCTTTGTGTCTTTTTGTATACAAAACTATTAATTCAAAAACCAAAAAGAAAAACAATCAATCACAAGCATCAGCACTCAAGACATTTATAAGCAGTCTAACTGTAGACTGAGATAAACAGATCAGCTTGCATCTGTCTTGATATTTAATTTATGTAGTGCTCTCGGTCCTACAACACAGACAGCATGACTGATGACACCACATTTAGTATCTACATCCAATCTCCAACCCCCTGCTCCTTTTTTCCTGTCTGCTTCGCTGGCCCTTGGAGACAAGGAACCTCCCCCCTTCGCCAACTCCTCTGCTTGGGGGTATATTGCCCGATCTACCCCTCTGCTGCCCTCCCCCTACCCTCCCTCCCTTCCCTCCCATCCCTCCTCCACCTTTCGCAGACAAACCCAACCTCCAGCCAGGAGGGAAAAGCATGTGGAGCTGTGGAGAGAGGCTGCATACCAACACTGAGCTTTCACAGAGCAACACACACTTGCACACATTCAGGCTGCACATGGACACATAATCTATACATAGTTCATTGTTCAGTGATACTGTTCACACACTTCTGTTATCGCCATGATCAAACACGCTCTCACCTGCTAATATTATTCACATAACAGCAGATCTCACACACAGGTTCAGACCTGATAGCAGACAGTGGCCAGACGGTTGAAAACAGGCTCTTTTGCTTTGGAGATTTTTATCAACGGGGATCAACCCTCACCTGGACTTGTTTGTTTTGCTTTGGACTAACTTTGTTACCATGTTCGAGGCAGAAAGGTACGTCAGTGTTTTAAACCATCAACAGAACTCAGAAGCTCACGAGGCGAATGTTTGTTTTGTTTTACAGAGCGTGACATTTTGTGAATTTCCTCCTGTCAGTACCCCAGTGAATACATTCTTAGTAAGTTTAATATTTCTGCAGTTTCGTTTGCTTGAGAACTTTTGCTTCTGTTAGTTGCACGGCTCTGTAAATTCTACCTGACTGCACAGTTTCAGTCCATAAACTGTCTTGTTTGGACACGTTTCTCCTGCCGCAGAAGGTCACAGGTTAACAGGCATCTGAAACAGGAGGACAGGGTGGCTCAGTCACTCATTAGTGTGAAGGAGTGATGTGTGTGTGTGTGTGTGTGTGTGTGTGTGTGTGTGTGTGTGTGTGTGTGTGTGTGTGTGTGTGTGAGAGAGACTGCCCCACCATCCTCAAGGTGACTTTGCTTTGGGATGATGGATGAAGGGACAGCTAACCCCCCCTCAGAGTGGATACTCTGTCAGAGTTGAACTCTCTTCTTTGTCTGTTGTCTCTCTAAATAATAAATAAATACAGCATAAGGCATGAAAACACAAAGCAAAATGATAGAAATTACTGATGAATACTGACAGCAGAGAATGTAGAAGTTTTTCATCTGGATTTAAAGTCCAGAAAACTCTTTCTTTTGGAAGTTTGTTCCAGCTCTCTGGTGCATGGTAAAAAAAATGCTGAATGTCCATGTTTAGTTTGGACTGTTGGTAGTGGTTAGCAGGCTGCTACCAGATGAGAGAGACATCGAGTAGCCAAAGCCTTCATACTGCATTCATGTTGTGGTGAGAAAGTACATCTGTTTTATATCACCACAGTCAATTATCACCCATCACTTCAGTTTCTCCTCAGCACTACAAAGCTTTGTAGCCTCTTTAGCCTCTTTTAGCTAATTGTTTTGGTTTTCCGGCCTGCAAGCTCTTTCCCTTTTCACAAACTAATTTTGTTTACACACAAAAACAATTGGTTAGGTTTAGGAAATAATCATGGTTTGACTTTAAATGCCTGTTTTGGTCACTACAATAACAGATTAAGATGGTGTGACTTCCCAGACAAAAACATCTGAAAAATGTGCTCGGGTGTCCTTAAAAATATCCAATGGCGTGACTCAAAATGTGGGCGGCTGCTGGGCAGCCATGTTGGCTTGTAATAGTGCCACCACCATCCCATCACTCCACCTGATGTGAAAGGTGGCTAATAAGAATATGTTGTAAATTTGATATGCCACGTTTGGTAAGAATGTCAACCATGGATGTATCTGTGGTTTGCACTGCTAACATTATATCCTGATGACTGGGCTGGTAAAAACGCCCTTATAAACCCACAGACAAGTTAACAGCCAGCATTCATAGAGACCAAACCAGATCTATAACGAGAGTAAACTTTCAACTTATGTTCATCAGGCGGACACAAAAACCACTCCAAATTAATGCTAAAGTGGCCCTTCAATAACTTCTTTGGAAGGCGACAATGTCTCAACGTCATGTTTTAAGCTGGTTTTGTTTCCCTAGTTGGGGCCCAGACTGCAGTTTGTTCAACATCTGTGCAGGTTTGCTCTCTGCTGAGTGACTCCTGATTGCCGTTAAGTTTCTGTCATCTGCAGCTCAGACGATGATTCTGTTTGACTGCAGGTTCCACAAAGGAGCTCTGTCTGTAGGAAACACTGTACTCTGTGTTTACTGTATATACATGCAGGTATAAATGTGAGTTTATGTGTGTGTGCGTGGCTGCCTCTTGCTGAGATCCACATAGAGATAACACACAGAGAGTGTTTTAGTGGTCGAACTCTCGCTGGGCTTATTTTCCTACTCACTTAACTGCAGAAACAGAATCATCACACAGAGAGCACTCACCAGCCTCAACTTTAAATCAGCAAACATTTCATTAAATTACACCTGGGTTCAAATGAGTCAATATTTAGTTCCATTAGGGATCTCCTCCATGGGTAAATATTTGGGGAATTAGTTAGTGTTGTTTTAGTTTGAATGGGAATGTTTGTGTAAGTGATCGTGGCCTCAGCATCAGCTTCAGACTGTAACTGCTGCTAACGGTCAGCCTCTGACTCCAGCTACCAATAAATCAACTCCCTGTGAATGTGATTTTCCGTTATGAAATGAAGTGAATGGCCTACTTAGCCTGCCTTTACATATACAGTGTATTTTTAGCTTCTCTTAATGTTCAGCTACTCAATCATAATATCCCCGCTTGGAGTAGATGATGGACTCTGGACTCAGTAGATGAATGGCGATAGGAATAAAGAACAGACTCATCCTCGTCTGCTGAGCTGTCACTTCTTTTACAGACTGCTCTTGTTCACCGCTGGCCACATGAGAGAAATGTGTCTTCAGCTCTATAGTTTGGTTTGTGTGGGAGCTCTTTGCCAACCTATCGACCCTGATTGATGAGAATTTTGCTTTGGCCGGAAAACTAGATGGATGTCGGCTCCTCCTGCATTATTTACAACAAGAGCAGCCCTGAGAAAGAAGAGCAGAGTTTGTTAGACAACTGTGGTGCTGAACAACTTCAAATCCTTTCTGAGCCCTTTAATTGTTAATCTTACAGCTGCAATATGGTGACTATATCTTATGTGCTTTGTTGTGTTTTCACAGCTACATGACTGATGGAGGTTTGGGTCTGTACACGCGACGCCTCAACCGCCTGCCGGACAGCATGGCCGCCGTCCGAGAGACACTCCATCGAAACACGTCGTCTGGACAGGGAGATGCTGACAGGTAAGTCTGAAACATCTTAAAGGAACATTCCACGCACTCTTCCCTGTCTGCCTGTATTACTTCTAACTGAAGGTAAACCGGTCCGCCCTCAGATTAAACACAGAGTATGTAATTTCTGAAACTAATCTCAATCCAAACAAAAGACATTAAGTAAGTAGTGTGGGAACATGGGTCTTCATTGTAAAACAACCACCATTGCAGGCAAAATGTTCTCGAAAGAGATCATGGTTTGATGTTTTATTCATCTGTCATGTTTGGTCATGTTTTCTGACTTCCTTCCTCACTCTCTGACGGGATATTGCACTCCAACAAAGAAATTATATAACGTGGGTCTAGTTGTTTTTTGACATTTTAATGCAGAAACGTTAACATAATATAATAAATAATAATTTGAATTTCACATTTTCTGCAGAATTTGTACTACAGGAGAGAGACAGGTGCAAATATGTCCTTTTGAATTGTGCAGCCTGTGTGAACCTGCAAAGATACTATACAGAAAATTACATAGGACTTTTTTACTCTAAGTACAAAATGGTTGACCTCTGGTGGAGTTACACTTTTGCTATTTTAAACGTACCAGGTAAGCAAAGGTGTAGTGATCCTTCATGTATTGCCTACTACTACTACTGAGTACCTACACTGCACAGAATGCCTAGATATGCCTCTTATTGAACATGCTGAACTTGATGTGTTTGTATAGTTGTGGGACTGAGTTCGTAGACATGTTGTTGTAACATTGTAGGTGCAGTATAGAAAAATACCGTTGAGCCCTCATTTGGTGTCATCGGTCTTCGGTGAAACACTTGCAGGTAGACTTTTGAAATTTGTCCAGGAGGGAGTTTAAAACATTGTGTTTATGAGTCAAGTGAGGAAATATTGTCATTAAAAAAAGATAGCGTTGATTAAAATGTTACTTCTTCTGCTCTGTCAGATGTGCTTGAAACGGTTGAATGAAAAACAAATAGAAAACTGATAAACAGCCTTACCATCATATCCTGTCTATTGCTTAACTGGATCTCATACTCATGAAAACATCTTGCTGTTATTATTAAATAAGAAAAACAGACAAAATATTGCACAATTTTAGGGTGTATTTCTCTTTAAAAGCTTAACTGACACAGAGTGTGTCACGCAGATTTATATTGCTCAGACTTGTACCAATACACAGGATGATAATGATGATGATGTAACTCAGCTTTTGTGCAGTACACCACACAGCTGACGCACCAACTGATCCTAAATGCCGGAGGATAGCAGTATCAGCACACGTATGTTTCTGTTGAATTCATTGGCCACGGCATGTAGTAAAGAGTGTTTGTGTATCTTTGGGACTCTCCTGAGCGTCCTGTGTCAGGAGCAGTAAAGTGGTCTGGTGCTGCCGTCTTTGTCCTGTCACAGAGATGGAGAGGGATTTGCTTCCTGGCTAATTGACAGACGGAAATGGATGAAGGCCAAGCAGAGCCCCACCATGTTGCAAGAGAAGGATGGGGGTAGAAAGAAAGAGAGGGAGAGTAGAGGGGGAGGGAACAAGCTTGATATGAAGATGGACTGCAGAATGGATAGAAGTTGTCTGGAGAATAAAAGAATGAATGCAAGAGGAATCCTCAATTTATATCCAGCTTTCATTAACTTATGATCCTTTATTAAAAAGAAATATACCAGTTGCTTGTGCTTTAGGACTAGAAATATCTTACATTTTAAAGAAAAGCTTTGTTCAAGTCTTAAACTGATGTGTTACACAGACGGACAAGCTGGTGTGTCTTGAAAGTAGTCTTGAGTGCTTCAAGCAGCCTTTTTCGTAAATCCTCAGGTGTGGCTAATTTCCTGTCTTCCAGACTTTTGACCTTTGCCCTCTCGCTGCCTCTTACCCTACACGCACACACACTCACATTAAACTCCCCCAGCCCTTAGGTGGGACTTAACACAAACTGTCCCTCTACTCACCTTTCATCTCTCCCCTCTCAGCTCCTTCCTTTCTCTCCTACCGTGCAGAGCTCAGTCCTTCCTCTCACCTTTCATTTTCCTCTTGCTCGTTTTTGATTAGAGGCTGACATGAGTAGAAGAAACTGGAAAGCAATTAACTGATAAAAGTTGGGGGATTTCTTTTTTTTTTTTCTCCGTTTGATTTTGTGCTTTCATGTTTCTCTGTGAGGTTTAATTGACCGAATAGGCAGACGTTATGTTTCTCCAGAAACGTCTTTCATGATCTTCATCTTCATTGTTGCTTTTATAAGATTAGAGAGATGGGGAAGGAGAGAGTTTTAAAATTTAAGAGGGGATGAGGTGTCTCCACCCCTCCTCCTCCCCACCACACACCCCCCTGAAGGAATGTCTGATAAATGTGCTTACTGTTTTTAGTTTGGGATTAATTAGGAGAGAGGAGGAGGATAAAATGCATTAGCATAAAAAAGGAAGGCAGTGGAGCTGGAGGGTAAAGACGGGTGACTGGTTTTCTCCTGTATAAGATGAAGCTAATTTAATACATGAAAGAGGGGTTAATGGTGCATTTTGGGCAGGTGAAGGAGGCGAAGGAGGGTGCACACCTTCCTCTGCTGTTTCAACACTTTGTCACTTGTGAGATTCTTCACAGCTTAAATTCTGATCTCCGAAGTATGTGCGGTCTGTATTTGCTCACTGGGTGTGTGACCCATCTATAAACCTGCTACGGTTTAAATGGCTTTTTTTACATCCTCTGGTTTAAGATGCAGTCGAAGTGGGGGTTGGGGAAATGGTGTTGGGTGTCACCGCAGCATTGGGGCTAAAACCTTGTGACCCCTTGACGAGGAGGTCACAAGCTTCAAAGGGTCGAGGTTCACAGTTAGGAACGTTCCAAAACCTCTTAAGCTCTTCATGCTAAAACCCTCCAGATCAGACCAAACCTGCACTAATGAGGAAAGGATGCAAGTAGAAAAACATGGCATCAAACGGCTTATTCAGATAACAAGAAACCAATTAAAGTACATATCATCTAATCAGCTGAGTTTGTGACTGATGTGACAGCTGAAAGTGATCATGCTGATAACCAGCCTCTGTTGGAAGTCCAAAAACTAGTTTTACCAACTCTCAAATGGATGGAAAGCAGTGTGAAGAAGCCAACAGAGGACACGTCATCGGGCGACATGACCTGCAAGGCAGAGTAAACATGCAGAGACAATAGAGACTGGAAACTCGTTTGCGTGTCTGTGTGTGCGTGTGTGTGCGTGTGTGTGTGGGAGAGAGAGCATGCTTATCCCTGTCATTTATCTCTGCGGCAGGAGAAAGAGGAAGCAATCTGTAACCGTCTGTCTTCTGATTTGAATTCTCTTTGTTAAGCAGACAAAGAGGAGGTCTTTGTGGTGTGAAGGCGCTGTAGCACTGAGTGTTACAGAGACACACACACACACACACCCCCCCGCCCATCTTGCCAAAGCATTGAAGATATCATTTTTCTTTTCCAAATGAGAATGTGACACAAAGAAGAGTGGAGAGCACCACATAAACCCCTCAGTTTGAGGCTGGTGACAGATGCTTTCACATGAAAAAATATATAAATCTTTGTAATGAGGTTGCAGGGTGATGAAGGATCCTACTAATGTTTTAGACGTTTGTGCAAATGTCCTTCTTGCTGGTGTCTGTACACAGTCAATACTGGCAGGATCAAGATTCATTGTCCACTTTCAGAAAAAGCATGAAAAAAAAGAAAAACGTGCAAAGAGTAAGATAATCACAGACAACAGAAAGTCTTTATTTGGTTTAGTGAAAAAAAAGTTGACGTGAAAATTAACTCAGAATGATAGACCAAATTAGACTTAGACTTAGACTTAGACTTCACTTTATTGATCCCGTTGGGATGACTCCCTCAGGGAAATTGAATTTCCAGCAGCATACAGTTCACGAGAAAATAAACTCTTAGCAAAAAATAGAAAATAAAGATAGGAATAGAACAAAATACAATACAATAGAATACAATAAAAATAGATTAAAATAAAATAAGATAAAATAGGATAAATAAAATAAAATAAAATTATGTAAACACTTCCTAAAAAGTACAATTACTGTTAAAATGGTGGGTCATGTCAGGTAAAGGCTAATTTGCATCATTATCAGTAGGTCTGATGATCAGCACCTTAACATGAGAGGTTTTAAATCAACATGAGACACCTAACGGAGCTCCAAAGATTCATCTGTACCCATTTAACAAATAAATTAAACGATTAATTAAAGAAAAGAGTAAAATACTTAATGTCATGAAACATTACAGTGCTCACAAGCTGAAATAACCAACAGAGATAAAGAAAGGTGTTTTATGTTTGCATCTGCTGTTCTTCTGGCATCGTTCAACAGCAGGACACTCTTGTTCCACTGGTGGATACGCTTGACATTAGCAGGTGACTGTTACAACACTTAGACAGCTGTCATCACTTTAATGCCTTCAATTGTCCTTCCCATCATCGTCTATTTGTAAGTTTAATGCCTTTTGTAAAGTACATTGTGTTTTAAAGCTACTGTAAGAATAAACTCAAACAAACTTGCCGTGCCTCATGTTTGTGGTACTAATACCGTAAGCACTAGTCTGTTAAGTTTGTGTTCAGACAAGTGTTAACGCTGCATATAAAAACCCAGCGGCCCCATTTATTTCAATGTTCCCTTGGCAAAAAACAAACAAACAAACAAAAAAATGCACCTGCATCGGCCAATCAAATACATGCAAGCCCACATTCCTGGTAGATTACTTATTAATGTGACTTACGTAATTCTATCGTTAATCTTTCCGAAGTTGTAAAATCCTTCCTATAAAATATTGTGTTGTCTTATGCCATGTGATAAACTCAAACTGGTCTTTCTGGATTGTATTTTATTTTCTTACCTGGTACCCGAAAGATACACCCACACTTATGCAGCCCTTTGAGTTTTATAGCGTAGTTTTCTGTCTAAACGGCCAGTAACACAACAGAACAGCTGGTTACAAACTAAAATGCTCCTTTGTGAAATCAATAGATGGCAATAGAGTGGCAGATAATTTGAATCAAAGCTTTTTACTTGGCAAATGACTTTAAAGGAGACATAAAATGCTCATTTTCAGGTTCGTAATTGTATTTTGTTTACATGCTCAAAAAACACATCAGTTTTTATACTGTCCAGTGCAGCAGCAGTGTATTCCCCCTCTGTCTCTTTAAAACCCACCTCACGAATACCTAGTCTCCTCTGATTGGTTAGCTTACACTTGCCTGACCCAGTACCACTAACAACACCAGAGCAGCTGTGCTAAATCAATCCTTATGTGCCACACTAGCCACTAGACATTAATATTGGAAATGTGTGACATGGTGACGTATGTATTTCAGGAGCAATGCTTTCTGTGGAGAGAGGAGCTTATGTTGGTGCGGACTTTGAACTTCAAGATCTTTTACTTGCAAAAGAACATATATTAAACATTGAAGGAAAGAGGATAAAAAGTATAGGTCTCCTTTAATTATAAAAGTTAAATGTTTTCATCATTGTGACACATGTTCACATTGTTTTGTCTGCCTCCATTATGTGGAATCACTTGCTGAAATAGGAAAGGATGTTTTTGGTACTTCAGATGGTCTTTGATGATGGTTTATTGTCTGAAGTACAGCATGTCTGCAGGTTTGTGTGTGTGTGTGTGTGTGTGTGTGTGTGTGTGTGTGTGTGTGTGTGTGTGTGTGTGTGTGTGTTAAAAGTAGTTTTTATTTCCAGTTTCTCTTAGGAGGGTCTTATTCCCAACTGCAACAGAACTTTGTTGTTAAGAGCATCTCATACACACACACACACACACACACACACACACTACATACACTTTACAGGCACACTTCATATAACACACACATGCCCCGAGCCCCAATATGTTGTCTCTCCTGTCTGGACTTGAGCAAGTTCCCTGTTGGCCTCAGGTGGAGGAAGAGACTCTTCTGTTATCAACAACACCTGGCTCACCACCTGTCTAGCCCCTCTACCTGTCTGTCTCTCTGTCTGTCCTCTGTAACCCCCACCTGCTCCAAAGTAAACGTGGTGGTTTGCCTCCAGGCTCTCGCTGTGATAATAATCACTGGATGGGTCTCTTCCCCTCCCTCTGCTCCTGTCATTTCATGAGCCAGCGATCTTGTTCCCCATAGAACCAGGAGTCTATTTGTATGATAATCACAGACACGCAGGAACACAGCTTCATCTGCCCTTTTACCCCCTAAACCATCTACAGTCGTACTTGTACCATACAGTTGTACTTGGTTGGTGCCGACCTAAATGGAGACAACATGAAACTGTCAGTGCTGAACACAGCTGCTGTTTCAGGACTTGTGTCCAACATTAACCCCACACTGTGTGGGTCCCAGTCTGGCCTGCGTCTGTGCGAGTCAGTGTTCAGTTACAAGGATCAGTGTCACCAGGGCAGATGATTAACGCACCTAAACTGTCCATGGTTGTCAGAGTTTGCATAGTATTTCCCAATAATTTTTCCATTATGAAACATGAAAACTTTTGGATTGAAATAGCCTTATTTCAATCCAAAAGTTTTCATGTTTCATAATGGAAAAATGTGGTGTTTTCTGTGAAGACAGTTTGCCATCTTGCAGCATAGTATCCAAGTAAAGATCTACAGTTGATACAAGTCTGTAAGTGAAATTCATCCATTGTCGGGATGTGTTTTCATCAATTCAGGAGTCTTGCGTCCTTCATTTTTGTCATTTGGCAACAAATTTGTTGATAATAATAAAAATTAATAATTAAAGCAGTAAGACCTTTATCTTTTGGTAAACATTCCAATGAAAATAAGCACACTTTCACGGGACAGCAGATTGCAAACAGAGAATCGAACTACAAAAACCATGAATCAAAAATCAAAACAAGAAAATTTTGTTTGATTTGAAGTTAATTCACAACATGATGGTTTTCAGACCTTCAAAGGTTAAAATTCAATAAATTGACAATGTTTTTTCAATCGGCACACTTGTCAATAAGGCCCTCTGGTGTTTAAGAACTTAATAGTACCTGTACTATTTAGACTGCTTGATAGCTTGACAGTCATTTTGCAGTCTCACCAGGGCTGAAATCCACTTGCGTGCTGTGGACGAACCAAATCAGAGGTGTCCAATCTTCTCCTTATAGCAGGGCAAAACAGAAGCCAAAAACAGCACCTGTTGTATATAGTTGTATTAGTGTAGTGTTTAGTTGCAAAATGGTGCTTGGATCCCAAGTTTCCAACGTGCGCAGATTATGAAAAATAATTCAGAATTATGGATCCTGCATATTTACCGAGCCTTTTTTCTCCACTTACTTCTTTGGATGTTGGCTATGTTGAATTTGTCTTAGAATCAACCTTTTGTGATAGATGAGCATCAGAAAATCGTTTACATATATAAGTCAAAGAGGAAAGTAAGAAACTTGAACTCGAGTCTTACTGGAGCTAGGTATGTGTGTTGGTCATTTAAAAAAGATTGCAGTGACCACTTTGAGTCAGAGCTGACTGATGCAATCCTAGTTTTGTCAAGAAAAGCTAAAAAGAAAAGTGTCCTTTCTTTTGTACATGTATTTATCACCCTGACATTCACTGAGAGGAAAATGTGTTAAACATTTGGTCTGAGATACAGCCACACCTATCCATTGTCTGCTCTCCCCTTATCTTCTGCACTCACTCATACTCTCCACACTTTATGTAACCGAATACTATTCCACAGATATCCAGACTCTCACACAGCCTTTGACTCTGCTTGAATACTAAATACTATAAATGCCTCACAGCCATGTTCATGCTGAAAGCTGCTACGTCCCAGTGGTGTGGGAGTATGCGTGTGCATTTGTGTGTGTTTGCAATGAAGCCAGGCCGGAGAGGCGTTCTGGGGCATGCTGGAGCAGTCTGACCTGCAATCTGTAGCTATTTGATTCAAGATGTGGGGTCAGATATGCTCCCAAGGTAATGAAGCTCCCACACACACCCACATGCTCCAGCTGCTACTGCACAATGCTCTTCCACCTACACAGCAATAATCTCCATCTTTGTTAGTTTAGTCTTAATTATATTTTTTAGAATTTTTTGTAGAGAGAAACAAATTCCCTTTGCTGGGGAATCATTCTAACATGTTTTCAATGCAAATCCAAAGCAATTCTGTGTGCAAGCAGTGTCTCTTTGTAAATCCGCACAAATTTTCATTGATTCTCCTTTAGCAACGTCGCAACACACATTTTTCACCACTTTTATGAGCGAGACATCTTGACAATGCTGTCAAGCCAGAAATGCCAAAATGGAGGAGGCTATCATAACTTCCACTGTCAGTTTTTATTTAGCCATCCTCTTTGAGAGTATAAATTGTTCCACCAAAAATAGATAGGTTGCAGACATGAGTCAATGGTAAAAATACTGTATGTCTTTTGAATAAACAGTTTCAACTTATTGGCCCTTTAGTGATGGAGCAAGAAGCATGCTGTAACCGACAGTATAACTGACCATTAGCATGCCACTTCAGTAACTCTATATCAAGTGTATTGATGTGCAATCCTGTGAATGAAATTGAAAAAACTGCACAGTACAGAGAAAGTAGAGAGAAGCTCAGAGAGCTGTTGTGACTGACTTTTGCTATCATGTTCCCAGCTGACCAGCGTGTGAGTGGTTAGCTCACTAGCTAGCGCTTATGTCTCTGCGCTTCTAGATCACATCTTTAACGAAGACGTGTGGATGAACTTTATTGTGCCGCTTGTTTGTTGGTTGGGTGGATTGTCAGCAGGATTACACACAAACTACTAAACGGATTCCCACGCATCTTGGATGGAGAATGGGTCTTGGCCCAGAATAGATCCTGTTAACTTTTGGTGCTGATCCAGATAAAGGGACAGATCTGGGAATTTCTTCTCACTTTCTTTACTATTGGGAGGTTAGTAAAGGCGTGGCGTTTTTTGAACATTTAAATTTCTCAGGGAATGATTCATGGAGCTTAATGAAAAAAAAAAACAGTCGTATTTAGGTGGCTGGTCTCTGGAATTAAATAAAGATGGGCATCTTGATGTAGAGGAGAGGAAAGAAGAGACAACTGATAGGGAATAGTACGGAGGTTTGTTATGAAAAGAGAGAAATCAAGACAAAATGCTAAGAGAAATGATGCTTCAGTTGCCATGGATACTGTATCATTAGACCATCTTTCCTCCCTCTGGGCTTTTAACTAACACACCTGCCTCGCCCTAGGAAACACACACACGCACACGCACACACACACACACACACACACACACACACACACACACACACACACACACACACTCACTGAAGAGGGTGGGGCTCTCACTCAGGTAACTAAGGGTTTTTCTCCCACACGTTCTCTTTTTATGTCAAACACTGCAGCTGGAACATCCACAGCGCTCTCTTGATCTTTGTACTCGCTCTTCTCTCATTTTATTTGTTTAAGCTTGTTTGCACTTCTCTGTTTTTGTCTAGTTTCTTTGCTTTATTGCTCAGCTGAAAGCAATGAGATGTAGGATTGACCCACAGAGAGGAAAAAACCATGATATGCAATGTGGATTCAAAACCAGAACGTCTTGATTACAAAAGTATATGAGCCTCCGCCAGCTGAACTAGCCACCGAGCCAGCTGTTTTGGAAGGGAAACACAGAGGTCAGAGGCTCGGTCCAATGTCTCCGGTCCAGTCTGGAATCTGAACCAGGTCACCAGGAGGAAACTATTGGATGGAGAAAGTAGAGCAAAGGAGCTGAGCGTGTTGGACTTTAATTAATCTGCAGTGAGCACTCAGCACAGTAAGTTTTAATCCTCAATACCTCCCCTGACTGATATTTTCCGTAAGGTTGGGTGCTGGTGGGGAGTTAGCAGGTTCGTGCAGGTTGCAGCTTTAAAGTAACCGGATAAAGTTGATTATCCTCGCATCGCCATGTGAGCTGCAGGAAGAGCTCGGGGACAAAAGTCTGTGTGCAAGAGATTTCATGTCATGGACTCTTGAAGTGTAACAGGCAACAGACCCACATATTGGTAAGATTTTGTCCCCAATGAGCCCCAAATGGTGTCAGTGACATGGAGAATTTCTGACTTTAACCCTTTAAGTCACAGATTTCCCTTTTAACTTCACCTCAAGTAGCTTTAAGGTTTAAAAAATCCTCTTATCTGGTTGACTATAGTCAGTTCTGTGGGTTTGAGCTGTAATTTGGCATTGAATAGGCTAATACCTTAATGACTGCCATCACTGTCTGTAACCATTCCATTTCTGTTATTAATCAATCAGCTTGTTGTTTCTGTGTTTCAAATTGTGCAGTTTAATGATATTAAAAGAGTGTTCTGTAGTATATAAGCAAATATAAATAATATGTATTTAATAAATATTTTTCATTGCATGACTAAAAATTAAGCTCAGATGGAGAAGGAACTGAAGGCATCTGCGGACAAACAAATCAAATAGCAAAAAAAAAAAAAAAAAAACAGGTGGCTGAATGTTAACAGAGGAAACTGCTTAAAAGTTTTATTTCCTGAGAGGATCATCATCTGTCATCTGGAGACACTTTTAAAGAAGATTTCAAACCAGATGAGCGTAAAAACGGACATAAGTGAAGTGTGCCTTCATGTTGTATCTGCACCTCAATATTTTTATTATTTGGCCACAAGGAACCCCCTGAACCAATTTTGTAGACCATATGGACAGAGAAAGGACTTACAGCATTATGTTTCATTCTAGCATTGAGGCGACAATATGTTGGTTTGTGTGCTCTGTGTGTTTAAGTAGTGTGTTTGCACGCATGTGAGAAATTCCACGTTTGTCCCAGCAGTCCTTTAAATTTAGCTTTTCGCTGCATGAGTCGATGCAGCACTGTGGAGTCGTGTGCCTGCGTTCAGTCATGCGTGTCGCATGTGTGAACAGTTTCAGTGTGTTTTTGCCGTGGATCCGGGTCAGTCGGTCGAATCCAAGGGAGTGTGTGTTTACACATCAAATAGAGAGCGAGAGAGAAAGAGACGAGCCAAAGGAAATCTGTGTGAAAGAGAGGCAGCCAGAGGGATCTAAATGCTTTGATAAATTCTCTGAGTGCAGATAGCAAATGTTTTTCCAAGACAGGAGACAATGGGACCAGACACGGGAGAGAGAGAGCCAGAGAGAGAGAGAGAGAGAGAGAGAGAGAGAGAGAGAGAGAGGGACATTCCAGAGTGTGTTGTCCGGTCCAGTCCTGTCATTTCTTGTCAGTGCAGGGACAGCTGTGTCATTTTCGTACCACACGGCTCCTGGTCTCCGGCCTGGAATGTGCCGTGTCCCGTCCCGGCGGCCCCTTCACTACTTCCTGCACCTTCACACTTTGCCCATTTAGTGCTGACTATTGAAACTTCTAACAAAATACAAAAAATTAGTAGATCTTTTGATTAAAAATCACATTTAAATGTCGTTGTGTGTTTAGAATCAATAACACTGCTTCTTAAGTCTAGATTTACATATTTTTCTTTTGTGGATATTAAACGAATTACAGTATATCATAAACAAGACATTTAATTAATCCAGTGCAGGTAATAAAGACGCCTGTGATCATACCTCAGATCTAAATAGGCAGGATCTTGCCTGTATTATTACAGGTTCAAACACTGAAATAAAATGTTCTACACCCTAAGGCAAAGAGCAGCTGCAAGTACAGATACTGATGTAAAAAACCTAATGGTTCTCAAAATAACTGTCCAGAACCTGAGAGAAACATCTGCTGCCATATGTTCCTTTTTGACTTCATATTCTCACTACAAGAAGCCTTATATTTTATTTTTTCATTTCTGAACTTGTAGCGTTCTGTTTCTCACCCTTAACTGCAGTACTAAAAAACAGGTTTTGTATCTGCACATGTATACAAACAGTTCAAACTATATCAAGCCCTCATCATCAATATCTGATTTAACTGAAAATGGTTGTTAACAATCATGTTGTATTATGGCATATGAAGAAAAACTTGTTTTTCCTGTTGTGACACGCAAACTATATTTCCTGATTAGAATAAACATGTTTTGCATGTCTCTGATGGTGCTGATATGTTTGGGATGAATGATGTTGTGTCCTCAACTTTCAATTTGTCCATGATGTCCCAATCCCTGAGCGCTGTAAGTCAGAGAGCCAGTCTTCCTACCCCTGACTATCTGTCTGTCTGGACGTAGACAGAGATTTGGGGTGATATGGTCCAGCTGCAGTGTGAGGACCAGTAGTCGCCCCTCAAACACAGGAAATCCCCTTACTTCTGCTTCACAGCTCTGTTGTGGCCGCATGTCTGTGTGTATATTTCTGCGGCACAGATCCTGTGTGCATGTGCCAGAGTCGGACTGGGTTTTTCAGCAGGGGGGTTACAGTACTGCCGGGCCAACCAACCCATGGACCGACCACAGTCCCGAGGGACACGCACGAGAAAAGTTAAACAAACACAACCACAGCCTTTTTCTCAGGACACTTTCAGACACTCCTATTGGCTGACCCACAAGATAGCCTTTTTATTCATTGGTCCCTTTGCCTCCCCCACTCTGTTCCTCTCTTTAAGGAAGCTTTGGAGGTTTGTCCTCTGAACTCTGACCCCTTTGGGAAAGCAGAAAGCTTTCTAAAGGGATCCGACGAGGGACGAAGTTCCTCTGTGGAATGTCTTGTTTCGGTCACTTTTTCTTTTCCACCACTGTCCTTTCTGACTGTGTTTCAGGCTGTTTAGTCTCATCAGCAAGTAAGAGAATTAATTCTTATGTCATCTTGGTAAATGAAAGGCTTGCTCACAAAGTATTAAAGGACCAGTGTGTAGGATTAAGGGGCATCTAGTGAATACTGTACCCCTTGCCTCACCCTGTGTTGTTAGCTTCAGATGATTATACACTAGTACAAAACATAACTATGAACATTACATTTTTCATTGCAGTGAGCACCAGAAATAAGATCTCATTGGAAGCAGAAATTTGAAAATCCCCAAACTGTCCAAATAGCCAGAGTCTGCAGGAGGCCACTGAGAAAATCTGTTTTTTGTGATTTGGCTGAACTGAGCCTTTAAGATGAAGAGTAAGAAGCTTTCCCTCAGTGTGATGATCTATTAGTTTTCGGCCTTGTCAGCCTGCGTTTGGCACCACTTCCTCCCGGGGGCAGCCCGCAGTTAAGGCCTCCGTCTCCTGTGATTGGCCGTCAAGGGCTTGGTGGTTGTTAACTGGCGGGTAGCTTTGCCAGCAGGAGGCTGTGGGCAGGGCCACGCCACTTGGCCTGATCTCTAATTAGCACTGGCTTGTCAGCTAGTCAGGGTGGATCTGTCTGGGAAATTGCAGTCTTGTACACACAGACACACATACACATAAACCGTGGCTGGGAAACACACAGGAAAGCAGCAGTGGGGTGAGGATTGTCCTTCAGTTTCAGAGAGTTTGTCTGTGATCATGTGGCTTTGACTTGTGTTGCCATTTGATTCTTCTAAGGCTGAAGTGGCTTATATAGGGCTCGGGGTGTGTTTGTGTGTGTCTCAGTGTGCTCTATTAGTGGCAAGGCTGCAGCAGTGAAGTGGTTAACAGTCCCGGGGGAGGCTCATGTTACCAGCGGCAGGGCAGGTCCTTCCCTCCTCTCTCCCCCCCTAGTTTCTCTCTCAGTTAGTCCAGAGAGAGACCAACAGTGCCCGAGGGATGAAGCATCAGTGCAGCAAGCGACAAAGGAGCTCAATCTAGGAACGCTGCCAGAGCGAGAGAGAGGGTGAGAGACATTGAGAGAGCTCAGAGAGAGGGAGGCAGACAGAGAGAGAGAGGGAGAGACATTTGGCTGTGTGAACTCTCTCAGCGGCATGAAGTCATGAAGCTCTCTGTCCAGCTTGGCATTTTCCCTCAGCGCTCTGGTTCCCACGGCAACCCAGGCACCCTAACCAGGTAGATGCATATTTGTGTGTGTGCGTGTGTGTGTGGTGTGTGCAAGTGTGTCAGTGAACTTTGGCAATTGTAGTAATGATGACTGGTTTAGTCCAAGTTCAGGAAGCGAGAACTTTGTGGGTTTGTACATGTCTGTTTCTTCATGGCTGTCCACATGTCTTTATTTTATTTCTGTGCATTTGTGTGTGTATGTATGTAGGTGTGTGTGTGTGTGTGTATGTGTGTTTTGGGGGGTGTACTTTCCCCTGTGGCTGTATGGACGAGTTGAGACGGTTGTGGTCACTCTAAATCTCTCAGCACCTCTCGGCTCGTCTGCTCCACGGATGCTTTCAACTCTAAAACTGTGTCTCTGCTCTGCTGCCGTTTGATTTATTCTGCTGGTAAATCCAGAAGGAAGTAGTGGTCTCCCTCTGTCTCCGTTTGTCAGATTGTTTGCAAGGTTTGTTCACAAAGCGGCAGATGTATTTGGCTTGAAGTCTACTGAGGACCAGTTGATTAGATTTTGGTGGTGATCTGAATCTGGGATTTGAGCCATTGGACGGTCTTTGTTTTTGTTTAGTTTTTTTAAGCCATAATTATGATGTTGTGTTCGTGTTGGCGGTGGGAAAAGTTCAGGACTTTCAGGTTGGCTACTGAACAGCACTGCATTAATTTGCTGTCCTGCTTGTCTAAAAATTTGAATTCACAGGTGAATGATAAATGGAAGCTGGAAATCAACCCTCAGCACTTTTTTTGAGTGCAGAATGAAATGTTTCTGTATCTTCAAGTGTCAATACAGTATATGTCAAAGTATCAACAATTGAGTCTGAGATTTTTCCTCATTTTTTGGAAACTGCCAATTTTAGACTGAATTTGATTTAGGCAACAACTCTTTGTATGGTAGCTTGTCCTACTTCAATATTTAACACTATTCTTTCTATAAGTTTGGTTTATTTTGTTCAGTTAAAAAACAGAGAAGTATACATTTTCGAAATATTATGTAGGATGCATTGATTACTTGGTAACAAGTTGATTTGTTAATTCACAATGATTTTGCTAATCAATCAGTTGTTTAAGTCATTTATGAAGCAAAAATGTCAAATATGTCTGGTTCCTGCTACTCAAATATGAGTATTTGTTGCTTTCTTGCTTCTTTTTTCATTTTGTCACAGAGTATCTTTTGTTTGGACCTTAAAGTTTAGTAGTTTAGTTGTCATCGTGAGTAGTTTTGGATCTAAAGCTGTCTTTAACAATCTGAACATGTCATTTTTGGCTCTGAGAACTCATGATGGGTATTTTATAAACAGACTAAACAGTTAATCAAATTATTGGCACAACATAATCAACAGCTTAATAATTGATAATGAAATAAGCTGTGACTGCAGGAGTGGTTGATGTGTTAAGAAAGTAAGAGACATGGTCAATGTGCCAACTAAAGAGACAAGAAGTTGTGATACCGTACAGCTCATTCAAGCCCTGTGTGTTCATACACTGTATGTTGGTTATTTGTGATTATTGTATGCGTGTGTGTTTCACTGCTGTCATACAAAAGACTTCTGGACTGGTTTTAATGTATCATTAGTCTGAACTGAACGGATGTACGGATAGTTTGACAACACCAGCTCTGTGTGTGTGTGTGTGTGTGTGTGTGTGTGTGTGTGTGTGTGTGTGTGTGTGTGTGTGTGTGTCCACTGGTGCAGCCAACCCTGCACTGGCCGTCACCATCAGCCTCCCTCTGGTCCTTTCAGAGTGATGTTTGCCAACTGGCCGAGCTTCCTGTCCCCCACAGACTCCCAGCGAATACACACACACACACACAAACACACACACACATATTTACAAATATCCTGTATTAACTCCCGGCGTGTTTGCTCTGCTCAGATGGGTCTGTTTGAACAACTCACACACACACACACACACACACACACACACACACCATGATGTCACCCCTCCGACAAGCTTTTGTTCATATGATAGACAACCCCTTTCAGCCGGTTTGTGTGTATGTGTGTATGCGTACTCAAGTTGGAGCCAGTTTAGATGGAGAATAAAGGAAGAGAACCACCAGGCAGTCAGACACGCTTTGTATCCATCTTTGTATTTATCTTTTTATTTCCACTGCAGTTAATAGATCAAGTTTTTCTTGTCTTTCCATTTAAAGGCATGCATTTATCACATATCTACACAGAACTTCACACTTGCTGTCCTTGTTTAATTAAGTGTACAGATTATTTTTTACATGTAGACGCATGCATCATTTGCTCAAATGGAAATCTCACTGCAACTCCAAAAAGCATCTTGGTCGTCTGACTGATGCAGAGCAGTGTTGTGTTGTTGTTGTTATAATCAGCATCACACCTCCCTGCTGTGTCTCCAGGCTCTACTGACTGTCTGCTCAGTGAATTTAGTGTCTGTCTTCAAAGAGGAATAAAACATGTTCCCAAAGAGCTGCCAACTAACAAGAGCCAAGTGGACTCCCCCATCCTCTCCCCTCTGGAAGATTAATTGTTTGAAGAGTATTAAAGTGAGTCTCTCTCTGTCCTCTGCTGTGTGTGTGTGTGTGTCTGTGTGTCCAGCTGGGATGACAGCAGCTCTGTGAGCAGTGGCATTAGCGACAACATCGACACAGATGACATCAACACCAGCTCCTCCATCTCCTCCTACGCCAACACGCCTGCTGCACAGCGCAAGGGCCTCAGCACACAGGTAATAATAACACAATAATAATACACTTTATTTATATAGCACCTTTCTCAAACAAGGTTCACAAAGTGCTATACAGGGTAAAAACAATGAACAGGATTCGTGAAATGTCAAACAGAACAATATGGACAGCACCGATGAAACAAACTAATAAAACATGACAGTAAACAAAAAGAGAGGGTAAGACTATATGCACACACACACACATCCTTATTTAAGAATAATACCTGTGTGTTTTATGATTTTGCCAGGGGTTGTGATGGCTACCATTGCACAACATTAACGGTCCAAAACTTTGAAGTGAAATGTTTATTAGCAAGCTTTATAGCGAGTGTCTAAACTGCTAACATGGCCGTGGAGCCCTGCCCGTGCAAGACTGATGCTAGGTGGGAAGTAGGGCGTAATAGTTTGAAGTCTACTGACCAACACATCTGTATTAGAGGAGTTGAAGTGAGAGCATGTTGGTGATGTACAATAATGTTTTAGAAAAGTTAAAGCCAATAGATTTTTAAACATCACGTTGAAATGCAAAAAAATATTCAACTCTTCACCATTTTTCCAAGAAAAGCAACTTTTTTATTGTTGAAGAATTGTAAACGAGATGTGGTAAAGTGGTGCAAACATATTCTCCCACTTGGCCTTGTTTCCCTAAGTCCAGTCTTTCCCAGCATTCCTCTGCATTCAGAGAAGAATGTCTGAGTGGCACAGCTGTGAACTCACAAAGCTAAAGCTGATGTTGACACTGGCCTCAAACCATTAAACACTGATTAAGAGCCACTATGGTCCAGGAAAATGATCGGTGAGACGATAATATTGTCAGCTGACTCACGTGTATGTCACGCACACCGTATTGTGGCTGATGTAGAACCAGTCAGCATGTGACGTGTGTCTATTACTGCTAGAGAAAAAACAAAGGAGGGCACAAAGGAGCCTTTCTTTCAATACAGCAGCCTGACACAGTGCAGGTTGATTAAGTCTGCCTCATCTGTCTGCTGGTGATAACACACATCGGTTGGACTGTTGCTGCAGCTGCAGAATCAACTCTGAAAGCAGTAATCATCTCTCAAACAACTGTGCTGTACTGATAGAAAAATAAAGGCTATGGTGAACTTGCGAAATCATACTTTTATTTAAAACAATAAAAAGTTGTAAGAAAAATGTCAAGTGCAGCAATAACTTATCTTCAGTATGTTGTAGGTTTTCAAAAGAGTTCAGGGTTCAGCAACAGCAGCTAATTCAACACTTTGAAGGACAGCTCGGATTTAAGGGAACATGGACTCAAGACATTATTGTAAAGATTTTAATCAAATTATAACATTGACATAGTATTTAACATAGTATTTCTTTGTCCTGTCCCCTTGAAAGGATATGGTCTATAAAAGAAAATAAGCTCAGAAAACAGCTTTGCAAGTAAATTATTTTTCAATGGTCACCATTTTGCATCTTCTTGACATGCAGTATTCTTATGAAGACATGTTACGTTATTTAAAACTTGTTCCGATAGACAGTTCAAGTCTCTCTCACAAAAACACAAACTCCCCAGCACAGCAAAAATGCTTCTTTGAAATAACAAGGAGAATTTGTTCTGCTCAGGCTCCGATATGTTCAAATGGCTCCTTACAAGCTGCACAGGTGATGCTAGTGTGGATGCTGGCAGGATTACACAGCATGATGGTTGTGGTCATAAAATGGAGTGCTTTTAAGAGGCACTAGGCAACATCTCATAAAAGATGCTTTCTTCAGCAGTAATAAATCTGACCTACTGTGTGTGTGTGTGTGTTCCCAGCCTGTGACGGATGCAGAGAAGCACTCGGCCTCCACAGTGGTGCAACAGGCCTGGTCAGGAGACGAGGTGAAGAGGCCAGACGGCGGGTCAGACAGCGGGGTCAGGATGGAGTCGGGCTCCAAGTGGGGCCGCCGGAACCCCTCCGACATGTCTGATGAGTCGGACAAGGGCAGCTCAGGCAGGAAGACCTCCTCGGTGTCCCACACTGGCTCTTGGAGGAGAGGCATGAGCGCTCAGGTGGGGGTGACGTCCCCCAGGACTAAGAGCACCAGTAGCACAGGCTCCACAGGCTCTGTTGGCCTCAAGAGCCACAGTTCAGGTAACACAGACGTTGACCACCAATAATAGAAAAAAACAACAAATACATTCAAAGAATAAATAAATGAATGAACGAGTGATAAATACAATTAAATAATAAATCAAATAAAATTGAATAATCATACTTAAAAATACTTAAATATGCAAGTGGCATGTCTTGATCCTTGCTGATGCAGTTACATTCTGCAAGTCTTTCTTTATCCTCCTCCCCTCTGATGCCTCGTTCTGTTTGTCCTGCAGGTAAAACAGATGACGTGAAGGTGTCAGAAAAGGGTCGTCTCTCTCCTCGATCAAACGGTCTCCACCGTTCGCCCTCAGACACAGGGCGCAGCAGCAGTGATGAGGCAAAGAAACAATCGATCCCCACCAGTCGCACAGGGACCACAAACGCCCTCACACACACTGTTTCAGACCCCCACTCTCAGACACATACGCTCACCTCACGCACCCCTACCAGCACTTTTGGCTTCAAGAAGCAGGGAATGGTAACCATGGTTACTGCCAGTGGCGCCACCATCACAAGTGGCTCAGCCACTCTGGGGAAGATGCCCAAATCTGGGGCTCGCTCACTTGCTGGAGGGTTGAAGGCTGGTGGGCAGGATGGTGGATCAGCGATGGGTCACCACGATGACGGCTTCCTCCCCATGAGCGCCCGCTCAACGCTGCAGTACCGCAGTCTGCCGAGACCCAGCCGCTCAGGAGCAGCAGCCCGCAACGGAAACCGTTCTTCCACCAGCAGCATCGAGGCCGCCGTGCTCTCCGTCACGTCTCACGGGAAAAACTCACTGAGCATCACAAAGTCCAACGGCTCAGGAGGCCTGATGGCCAATCAGACGGATCGGGAAAAGGGCGTCTCTGAGATCGACAACCTCAGGAGCGGAGTCGTGATGCAGGGCGGAGGAGCAGCGACTGTTCCTCTGACAGGAAGACAGCAGGTTTCTTCACCTACACTGCGCAGGTGATCACACACACACACACTACTACAAAGCATTATTTGTATCCTCAGTAGTCCTGTAGACATAGAGACGGCTAACAGCTAACTGATGAGCCATACTGAGTGGGGCCCTTTTCTACAGGCTTAAATTTACCCGCATACAGCAGCTCTCACACACACACAAACACACACACGTACACAGAAGAACATTTAAAAGACAGTAATCATGAGCTCACAGTAAATGATAAACAGTGGTGAGTAAGAATCACACGTGTGGGCTTGTTTCATACACACACATAAGCTCAGTGGGGTTAAATCAGGCCATTGTGAAAGGCAGGCCTTGAGCTGGGCTGATCAGCTGCCAAGCCTCAGCCTTGGCGGTGCAGGGGGGAGGGTGAATGGGGAGGGTGTGGTGCGGTGGCTAATGGGAGTCTTACCTCAGCGCTCTGCCCTCATTAATGTGAGGGAATGATAACTCTTCAAAGAGGCTGTGTGCTGCCATTATCGCCCACCGCGGCTCCACTCATCACAGCCTGCCATTTAACTGTAACCCAGGATTAGCAGAGAACCAGGAGAGAGTTCTCTCTGTGTGTGTGTGTGTGTGTGTGTGTGTGTGTGTGTGTGTGTGTGTGTGTGTGTGTGTGTGTGTGTCTGTGTCTGCGTCTGTGTCTGCGTCCGTGTGTGCGTGTGTGCGTGTGTGCGTGCGTGTGTGTGTGTGTTGGCCTTGACTCAGATCTGTGCACTGTCTCTACCTTTTCTGGCTGCAGGCCCTCTTGATTTTATTCTTGTTACACAGAAAGTAAAGAGTAATTGTGTTTTTAACCTGTTATTAGCGGTGGGCCCTAAAAGATGGTAAACTCAGTCAGCCTGCCTCCCCACTCCACACTTTGGTCTAGAACAGCCATGAATATTTACATGAAATTTTTTGTTAAATTTGCTGTTTATATTCATAGTCCCTGGGAAATGAATCTTAATGATCACTAACCCCATGGCATTTGTATTTGTGCCAGCATCAGGTTTAATTTACATTTACACCCTTAAAAGCCTCAAGCAACTTCATCACCTACAAAGATAGTTATTTAAAAACAATGTTAAAGTATATAACATGGTCTCCTTTATATAGAAATTCAAATATCTTTGAATGCTTCTTCCTCTAACACAGTGCTCCCTTTATTGATAGGTACGATTTGTCAAAATTACAGATTTTGAGATATTTTAATTGGATGGATATTGGGAAATATCATTTGCTTTATTTTGGCTCTTTTATGAGTTCTCACCCTCCCTGATTTTCCATAGGTTGTTTGGTGGGAAGCCCAGTAAACAGGCTCCTGTCACCACAGCTGAAAACATGAAGAATTCCACTGTTATCTCTAACCCCCACGCCACCATGAACCATGTGGCCACGGTGCTGGAGTCCCCTGACGGAGGGCTGGGAGGCGTGGACAGTGAGACTAGCAGCCCCCTGTTCGGAGGCAGAGTGCATGGATCAGGAATGGGGACGCTCGGCAGTGAGCAGGTGAGCTAGAACATATAATATAAAAAAATAGATAATTGATTAGTCAGCTTACTCTTTAAAAAATAAGAGCAGAGATATCAAAATCATCCAGGAGCCCCTGGAGAATTAATGTCTGTGATTCTCAAGTCACCACAAACTCTAGTGAGTGACGGCATTCGTATGATAACGCTTTAGCATACATAATGTGGAAAATGTAAAAATGATTTTTCTTGTGTGTATTCTTGGGCTTTTAGGTTCACAAATCTTCAAAATGAAATATGTTTTCTTTGAAAACACTGAAGTACTCTGGTTCATTGTAACAACTGTGTCACAGGAACAACCACTTATTCATTAGTTATGCTGCTATTTTTAGCTGGACACATTCTCTCTCTGCAACTGCAACTCTTTCTCTGAAAAGAAGGAAGGCTTTTTGTAGTTTTTTTTTTCTTTGGTTGCATTTGAGTTTGGTCTAGTCCAGACTAAAATATCTCCACAACTTTAGTAGTAATCACCATGAAATTTTGAAAGACATTAATATCCTCCTCAGAAATCGTTGTAACAAATTATTTTATTTATTTATTTATTTATTTAAATTTATTTAGTGTATCAAATGACAATGTTGGGACAGTGTGACAACGTTACAAGGACTGTAGTGGTGAACTTATAGAGAGCTTTATGGAACTTAACAGTGGGTTTCAGCTTCATTGTTTAGCTGTCTGGCCCACAACTTAATTGTTCCACCAATCTCTGTGTTGCCTTTGGCTGCAGCAGGCATCTGTTTTCAGCCGAACAGCTCTAATAACCCACTGTACACCTACCTGCCCAGCAACAAACAGCAGACAGTCACCACCTTGTGGGTGAACAAATTGGAGCATTTACCAGCTTAAGAGTTGAATATTTCCTTCAGGGGTAGGTGGAGATCAAAAACAGAGCTGAATGTGAGAGTGAATGTTTGACTTACATTCATCAGGTGGCCAGACATGAATCCAAATGATCATTCTACTCCATAAGTGCTGGATATGTATTAACTCATATCAATTTAAAAGGTGATGATATGTCAATGGTGTGTTCACAACTTTATTCTATCCACTGCCTCCACTTTGTGGTAAGTAGTAAGCAGATGTTAACACACTAAGCTAAAATGATAACCTTGGTAAACATTAGCCCATCTGCTAAACATCAGCACGATACATTTGTCATTGTGAGCACACTAGCATTTAGCTCAAAACATCACTGTGCTGACAGAGCTATAGACTTTTATGCTGTGTTCTCGTCATCTTCTGACCCCCAAGTGCTCCAGGTGATGCCAAACGTGCTCCAGATGATGCCAAACGTTAACAAAATCTTGGCTGACCATAACAAAATGATGTCTCTTTGGCAAGTGGACACTCAGGCACAGAGTGAACCCTCATCAGTGCAGCCTCCTTGCATTATAGATTAAATTGAAGAGGGAAAAAGATGCATGAGATAACAGACACCCTTATGTACTTTATTTTACTTTTGGGTTTAAGATTAGGAATGACTCTGTACCTTCGAGCTCAAAGATGATTAAGTGTATACGTATGTGTTGAATTTGTTTTTGTGACAAGGCTTTGGCAGAGACTCAAGGATGATTTTGTTCTCATCTGACTAATGCCACAAATCTGATGAATTCCTCAGACCGCTAATGAGTGTGTTCATTGGATATTCAGCCGGGCAGTGTAGGTACTTGTTCGACTAACTGTAGGCTACATATTGTAGCAGAGCAGAAACAAGTGAGCATGCTCAGACAAGAACTCTGCATCATCTTCTCACATGATTCATATGAATTTATCAGACAAGTTCTTAATCATACAGTGACACAGCGGGCATTGTTTTTCAGCAGTGTTCACAGTAAGCAAAGGTTCAAAAGTTTAAAAAGTCAGTTATCTTAAAGCATAAAGGCCATCAGATAAAAGTGAAAAGTACATCAGAATAGCAACTGATGATTTTTTTTTCAATTATATTGACATTTATCTTCAGAAGTCAGAAAACATCTTAAAAAATCACAATTTCCAAGATCCCAGGATAAAGTCTTTAGCTTGTTTTGTCTGACCAACAGTCCATAAACTAAATATATTCCATCTACCTATCTATTATATAAAACAGACAAAAGCAGCAAATTTGTACCTTAAAAACCTGTAACCTTTTTTTCCTTATAACTTCCCAAGCACTAGAATACACAGACTGCCACTGCTTTCAAAAACAATAATGTCCACTCTGTCCCTCCACAGGCCTCCAGTCCTGGCTCAGTCTACTCCTCTACTGGCCCCTCCAACAGCCTTACGTGGGGCACCACCTTCAGCAGCTCCTCTGCCCAGAGCAGGGAGAGCACGCTGGGCGGTCATGGTGGGGCTAGCAGCATGGGGTACCCCTCCGTCAGCAGCATGCACACCAGCAGTGAGTCCATTGACATGAGCCTGGGCAGCGCGGGTCATGGGACCCACAGGGAGGACACCCTGTCCGCTCTGGGCCGCACCGGCAGTGTCAAGACCGGCATGTCTGAGAGGTGAGGACATGCAAAAGAGGGGAAACCTAAACCTCACATAAAATCTGTTAATTAGTGTGACTAACGGATTAACGTGACTTTATGAGAGTTGCATGAACTAATTAACAGACGTGTGAGTATATTTTCTAAGTTTAATTCTAGTTTATTACAACTTGGTCTTATTCTTCATAGTTTTGGCCATAATTCCTATCTGTAATAATAACTTTGTACAAATTTGCCATAGTCGTACCTTACTTGAGTAATAAAGCAACCTCATGTAACTTTTTTTACCTGTAAATAACAGCTTCAAACTAATTTTGATGGTACAGTGTCATGTAACAGGGTGAATTGTGTCTCTGTAACAACAAGTGAGAGGGTAGGGTCACAGCATTGCATACATTCAACATACAGGTTTTCAAGACATAACATTGTTATGGTGTAATGAGTTTTGTTTTAAGTTAGCACCTACATTACAGACCTGGGATTTGTATTTACAACAGTGGTTTGGCTTTAAAAGTAAAAGTCTGCTTCTTAAAGCGCTATTGTCTATAACCTTTTAAAATCAAATTAGTTGTTACAGATTAAATAACCCAACAGTTTGTAGCATTAAATAAGATTAGCTTCACTTCAACCAGCAAACACATTAAAATGCTGCTTACACTTAAATGCATCTGTAATAATAATGCAGTATTATATGTGTGATATAATGCTTAGAAAGGGTTCATACTTCCATACTTGCCAAAATGTAAGTACTTTTAGGAAAGTAAACTTTTGATTGCATGACTAACTTTACTAAAATATCAAAATAATTCCTCCATCACCGACCAGGTTTAAAATCCTGCCCAGTTCAGACATTAGTTCATTTTAAAGAATCCAGCTTCATGATGATGCACAAAGAAGGTGTCGCATCGTGTTTGCCGTTCTGTCTGCGCTCTGGCTGAGAAACAAAATCCCATGGCGTCCTCAGTCCATTATGCAGTTATTGTGGTCATTGTTGCGGATTCTGTCCTGACAGGTTCACTGTGTAATGTGGCAGGAATGTCTCGGAGGAAACTTAATAGCATTTCAAGTCAAAGCTTTGAGGCTATGACATCACCCTTTCTCACTGTGGTTTCTTATTAACTTCATTGGTGAAGAATCTCTCAGTTGACCTCTGTTCTGACGAATTTCTTCATCTACTTTATTCTCTAAAACTTCTTTCTCTGTGTCTGTTGTGCGTTTTCCTCCCTGTCTCCCATCAGTCCCCTCTCCTCCCCCTCGGCTAGCCCAATATTCAGCCGAAACACGCTACCTCGGAAGCAGGACAGGTAAACGCACCTGTGTGCAGTTTTAGGCTCCTGTTGCAACAGCTGTGGAGGTTCCTACTAAACCACCACCTGCTGCCACACAGAGAGCATCACAGAGAAGCACAGAGAGAAGCTTTGTGTGGTAGCTTGTTGTATTTCTTGGTTTGTGTGTGGAAGTGTGTCGCTCTGTGTGGTAGTTCGTGGTTATTTTTAGGACCTTCAGCTCCTGTACGAATGGGAATTTATGAGAGAGTGTAAACGTGAGGTTGTCTGTGTGGATGTTGGCAGCTTCAGTGTTTTTGTTTAGTGGTCTGCTTTAGACTGTTTACATACTGCCCCCTTGTGGTAAAGTTTATACCTGCAGATGTACCCAATAACTGCAAAAATCTCAGTCTTAAGGATTTATTTCTTTCACTATTTCTGAGCCCTAAAGTCTTGTTTACAGGAAAATAATGGAAATAATCAGCTAAAACGATGAAACAAATGAAACTGTTTCAAGGATTTTCCATACTTATGTGTCATTTGTCTTTATTCCAGTGTAGCGAGCTGCTGTTTCTTTTTCTGGAAAAATCCAGAAGATTGGAGATTTTGCAGTGTATACTTTAGGATGTGTTACTGTCGATAGGAAAAATATCTTTGCAGGTTGCAAATAGTATTAGATAGTCTTTGAGAGATGTAGCCACATGTTTCTTTGCCTCCTTGCTTCCTTTGCTTTCCTGCTCTGAAGTGTTTCTCTCCCACAGCGGGCCACACTGTGGTAGAAACACTCTGCCTAAGAAGGGACTCAGGTACTGACCTCATTTCCTGCTGGACATGTTGCACTTTTTGCACACTGGTTCACCAAATTGTCTTCTGTCTTTACTTTTTCCTGCGTCCACATTCACCCTTCGAGGCTTATGCTCACGCTTTTAAAAATGCTTTTGAATTTTTTTGTTTGGCACTTGGCACATGTGTTGTTGTGTTGTGCTTCTGTGAAAGAGGCATGTCGTACAGAGCTATCACCGTGTTTTGCTGTTGCAGCCATGATTTGGGAGGTTAAATCAATTTTCTTTAGCTTCTTTTTTCTGCTTTTTCTCACCAGTTTCTGTTGCTCACAACTGAGAATCAGTCCATGTTTATGCTGTTGTAATTCTTGGTTTCATTGTCTGATTCATCCAATGTTAGATCCTGGCTACTAATCTGGGCTGCTTAAAAGAAAAAAAAAGCCACCTCACTGATTGTAAAAAGTCATACAAATCAGAATCCAGATCAACTTGTCCTGTAAAATCGAAGAATCAACACTTTTCTGTTTTGTGTCCTCGCTTCCACTTTAACCTTTTCTTTGACTCCCTGTAGGTACGGGCCGTCGCCACAGCTGCGAGGCCATGAGGAGGCACGTGATTGGCTGCGCTCCCACTCCACCAGTGGGCTGCAGGACTCAGCCAGTAACTCCCCATTCTCCCCCAGCTCCAGCCTCACCTCCCCCTCCGGTACTCGCTTCAACTTCGGACAGCTTGGTACGCTGCACACACCAACAAAACCAGCACTCCACGCGTATTTAGTTTACATTACTTTACTTCAGTCATTAAGCAATTGATTTGTTCTCTCTGCTGGTTTAGACAAAATCAAGACAATGAAACATGTTCAAAATTAGGAACATTAATGGATTAATCGTTTAAGATGTTTATCAAGAAAAAATGGCAAATATAACCTGATTTCAGCCTCTGAAATGTAAGAATTACCTGCCTAAAAAATAAATCTTACATGACTTATATAATTTCATATGATAATTTCACAGCATCCAGTCCGACCTCAGCAGCTCAGATCAACGTCGCCGGTATACGCAACAACAGCCTGACCAATCAGGACGTCCCCTTTGACCCTTGCGGCGACAACCGACTGAGAAACTCGTGCATGTCGCTTGACGAGAAGACTCGCACCATGAGCAGATCGGGCTCCTTCCGGGACGGCTTTGAGGAAGGTAAGAGGACACAAGAGAAGGATGGGTGCATATGAGACAAGTGAATTGAATATTCAGTGACTCTGCGTGAGTCAGATCTTTGGTGAAATCTGTTATTAGGTGTAATCCGTTTCCAAGACCTACATGCCTCCATCTCTCTATGACTCTGAGGCCTCCCCTTCCTTATTCCACATCCCCGTGCCAGAAGAATTAATATTCCATTTGTTTAGAGAACATTAGGACAGATTACAACTGCTCCTCCAAGAAAAGCCCTCTATCCCCATAGAAATCCATAATCAGCTTTGGTGCAGCTTTGTTTTTTTCATAAGCTTGTTTATTGGGGAAAGTACTCGGCAGTGCTTTTCCCACCAGCAGGCAGACTCCCCGCTCAGGCGAGGTGGCTCAATCCTCAGGGCCACAGAAAGACAGTGCTTTGATTTAGAGGAACAAACTAAGACAGGGAGTGAGAAAGGCATAGCATTGTTTGGAAAATAGTTCGCATAATGGGAAAATCCAGCCTTAAACACATACTTATCGTTAAAAAGCAGCAGTTGCTAGTAAACTTGCAATAAAATAAACCACAGTGTAATGCAGTCACCAGATAAGTGCACAAGGCTAAATACTTCATGATGACAAAAACTGTTTCTAACGCAACCTGTGCCATCCAAAGGCAATTTAGAGTTTATACACCTTCTTTCAAGGTTGTGAAAAAGGTGTTGCGGGAAAAGTAATTACTCTGTGATTGAAGTTTATAGTCAAAGATAAACATCATAGACCGATGTACACCTGAAGTGTAAATAGATGCAATGGCAGACATTGTTCTAAATAAATACAGAGAAAAGTGCAACATGACGGACAAAGAGTTGGAGAGCAAATCCAGTGACACTGATACTTGTCTTGTAAATGTACCTCAGGGGAATCAGCTGTGTGTGTGTTTGTGTGTTCCTTAAGAAACCCAGTAAATCAAGACTCCATCTTGAAAACGTAGTTTTCTTTCCTCTGATGAGATGTGTACATGATTCTATACGTCACTGTTTGGTGCATCCTACCTTCCTCAGGATAAAAACTGGTTCTTGTCTGTGTATATAGTATGTAGGGCAGGCGTTTCATATTACTGATGTCACAGGTCAAATTATATGAAGGCCATAACAATAAACCCTTCAACTTGAATATGTTCACATTCTCAGAACCAGAATATACAAATTACAAAAATACAGAGTAATATCATCTAGATGCTTCCCTTCAAATTAAGCAATACCTTTTTGCAGCCCGTTGAGCAGAGTGTTTGTCTAATCATGTATGAGAGCGTTCACTTGTCTGTGAAGGAGACAGTTGTCAATCATCTGTTGTACAGCCTACGTTAAAAAAAGATCTTTTCTCGAGCAAATGCCTGTTGAGCTCTTCCTGGTATTGTGAAGCTATTATACAAATTTACCGCTAGCACACACTTAATGTGCACATGCACAATAACGCAGACACAAACTTATTATTACTGTGCCCCCCTGTAGCACATCTGTCTCACTCTTTTTCCCAGCTCCATGAGTCTGTGAGTCTGTCTTCCCTTTCAGAAGAGGAGATAATTACAGGGATCACAGTGAGAGGCGTGAGAGAGACTCGATGACACACTGGAATCCTCCAACATAACTTTCTCTCTCTTTGTGTGTGTGTGTGTGTGTGTGTGTGTGTGTGTGTGTGTGTGTGTGTGTGTGTGTGTGTGTGTGTGTGTGTGTTAGATTGCAGTGTGTAGGTTTGCAAGGACATGTGGTTTGTGTGTGTGCACATGTGTATGTTGCTGAGGTGTAGAGTTACCCGACCGTTGTTAGACTGACAGGACAAAAGTCACATCATCCACCCAACACGTTGTCCTGTGTGAGAGCAACACCACGACACACTGTCACTTCATCGCCTCCACCCAAACCCTCCCACTCACCTTTATATATGCTCACCTTCTTCTCATGTCTGAAGAAACCATTATCTTTCTGCTCCCTTTTTCTGCACAGTCAGCATGGTTGAATTCATTTGGGATATTTTTTTCTCTTAAAAGAATAAATTTCCTGCATTATTTTCGCTTTTTAATGATCAATTTTC
Source organism: Pagrus major (assembly GCF_040436345.1). Taxonomy (NCBI): domain Eukaryota; kingdom Metazoa; phylum Chordata; class Actinopteri; order Spariformes; family Sparidae; genus Pagrus; species Pagrus major. The sequence continues at coordinate 16,057,109 of NC_133218.1, read as the reverse complement.
TGAGTCTGATCTAAATTGTTTTCATCAATCCATCAATATCATCTTCCCAAGTTCCCTAATTTTTTTTTAATCTGTGAAAATAAAAATCAGGTGTGAAAACAAGTGAAAAAAACCTTATAGGAGAATTTTTTTAAGTGTGACACCTATTGAAAAAAAACTGAGTGAGCTGCAAAATGAAAATAAGCTAGAATATTAAAAAAAATACGGAACTGAGAAAGATTATCCTGGCAAAACCTTCTTTTTCCTCCAGTTCTCAAGTCATAAACACAGGAGAGAAAAACACAGTTATTATTATAATGGTATCTCAATACTCAATACAATATATTATGGGACAGTCATCTGCAATACATTGCATTATCTGCATAACTGTGGATTAAAACAAATCTGTTAATTTTAACAGGTCGAGTTCTTCACAAATCAATGTTGTACAATTGTCTTACAGAAAATGCTATAATTTTCCCAGAAAGTTATAGTCAACTGAGGTTAAAAAGAGAAAAAGATTCTGAATGCTAACACAAAAAACAGCATGTACAAATGTGAGATCAATAAAAGGTGTTAAAGAGTTAAAAATCAGAAATAATCAGAAATGTTGGTCGTCAAGACTCTACCTTAGAGCAACTCCAGTATTTACATCCTGCATGAACTGGATTTAACAAGCACATTTACAACAAAATCAACACCACCATCAACCAATAACTGTGAATCCATAAAGCCTCATGGATGACACAATTACAGGCCGGTACCTGTTTGCTGATAATATCTAACAGGATCACACAGAGAGCATATTGTCAGCTCCAACAGGAATTAATTAAAGTAATCTCTCAACAAACCTGTCATTTTAAAAGCCTCACTGATGATTCTAGGGATGCATCTGACACTTATTTCATTATTTTCTGATATAATGTCCCACACCTCAAATGTATGTTTTATGCGACAAACAATCCAAAGCCCAAACATATTCTGTGTACTGTCATATATGACATAGAAATCTCATTGGAGAAGCTGAAACTTCGATTAAACATTTAGTCAAGTAACTGTGGCAGCGCTTGCCAGTTCAGGTCAAACCAATTCGAAGTACACTTTAAAAGATCTTTTCACAAATGACCTGCTCAGTGTGATTGATGAGATCTGAACCAGACAGCACTGAATCTAAATCAATACTCTCCTTTTCATGTGGCTTCAGCACACCTCACTGTCTAGACCCAGGTCAGATAAAAGCGAGTCCCCAGTAAACTAATGTCTGAGGGGAATGAATGAATCTGCTGGGATCAGCCCAGCCTCGCTGTGTGGTTGATGACATCACGCTGCTGATCCTTTCTGATCTGCTCTCAGGCAGGAAACAGTGCTGGCGTTGTGTCCTGGCCTCTGATGTGTGATTAGTGGCTGAGTCATTAGCAGAGTAATGCTCAGGCTGTCATTAGTTGCACCACGGCCTTACTGTAACGTGGAGGAGTTTTATCTTTATGAGTGCAGAGCTGCGGTCTTTATGTTCAGGAGGAGGCGGGCTGGGGGAAATGGGAACACTGGTAGGAAGGGTGATGGGTGGGCAGGGTTGGAGCAGGGTGGGTGGCTTGTATTGGGAGACTGTGGGGGGTCTGTTTGTGTACAGATGTACTTTCTAATCCCCGCTTTTCCTTCTTGTTTTCTGTCTCTTTAGTTCATGGATCATCCCTGTCTCTGGTCTCCAGCACATCTTCAATTTACTCCACAGTAAGTACACAAAACATCAAGAGTTAATTCAGGCTGGATATCAGATGAATTATTTTTGGATCCTTGTCTTCATGATACCTGATACAGTATGGAAGCATTTGTTATACATACTTTTTTGTACATTTTCTCTCACCATTACACAGCTACTCCACTAGAGAGCACTGGCAGCTTTATCCGTCAACTGTGAAATATCCCGCTCAGGACAAATCTCAGTCACAACCCTTTAATTACCAAATTTAAGGGATCAAAACGTTTCTCAGGTCTTTGTGGTGGCCCGCTGCGTAGGGTACATACCGTGCATACACATTGTCAGCTTAGTTCCGGCCAAATCCCTGTTTCTCCTCTCATTCTCCACTGTAAACTGTGTAATAAAGGCCAAAAAACAATCATAAAGAATGTTTATGGGATTTCACACATTTAGTAAAGCTTTAGTTAGAGCTTTATTAGTCGACCCTGAGAGAGAAAAAAAAACGCTCTGGATAATTATTGTTGAGAAAACAATACTATAAAATTGCTGTGTATTAAACAATCTGTGCTCTTCTGCCATCTAAAGTGGTGCATCTCATTTGAGTAAATCTTTGCATAGCAGCTCCAAAATTCATGTAGAAACAAGAGCAACCAGTTTATGCTTTCGCCTGTGGATTTATCAATATCAAGTACTTGTGTTGGCAAATAGGCTGTTACACATTTACCCTCTAATCCATCCAGAGATCTGACTCAAACACCCTGTGAGAAAAAGCTCTGGCAGCGGTTACACAGATACACTGGGACAGCCCACATGTATACACAGTGGCCAATCAGAGCCTAGTCTTCACAGTGTAGCTCCTCCTCCCTCTGTGGGCTGGTTTACTCACCTGGGCAGGTGTAGCAGAGAAACTCTCAGACAGTAGACACCAGGTCAGCACTGGCTGGTGGCTTGAGGCTGAGATTCACAGGTATAAATTCAGAGGGGGGAAGAGAGTGGAGGCAAAATGATGGCGACTTTATCCCTGACGGGCACCGTCACGTCCTGGCAGCAAACGGTAGGGATGAGAAGGACTGTAGTTCAGGAGAAACTTATTCTGCTTTTTTTTTCAAATATAAAATTACACAGAAGATTCCACACCAACATCATGAAAAACAATTTTACCGTTACTAATTAAGTTTTTTTTCTCAACTTTTCTTCCACATCATTTTCTTCTGCTTATTTTAAGTTATTTCTAATCTTTCCACTAAATTAGCATGTAAAACTTGAAAACTCACGGGATTGTTTTTGTTTGAGCTGGTCCAGGATTTTGCATCAGAGTGAGATCTCTGTGTTTTGTCTGCGTTTCCAAGACAGACAGGCTGCACTGTTTGTGTATCTAGGATCAACCGGTCATGTGTGTGTGACTGACAGCTCTGTTTGGGTGTACAGACCATGTGTGGACAGATGCCACTTTGTAAACCATCCACTCGTGGCACAGAACACATGTATGTACACACCGCTGTACATGCACAGACATATTAGGCTGCTGAAACCTGTTTTAGTGCTTCGTGGTTGGAAGGTGGAACCACATGAAAAATCATTTATTATCAGCTGCTCTGCTTTGTTGCTGCTGTCACAGCACAACTGCAGCGTTCAGGCCTCCGACAAGCCTTAATCCTGAAAGATTGCGGTTGTGACTGCACAATAAATTTTTTTGAATAACAGAAATGTTAAGAAATGTTTTAATCTGCTTTGGAATATATGTAACATTGGATGCATTTATCAGGTTCATTAATTCAGAGGCAAGTGCAGAAGTTTATAGTGAAAATGTTGAAAAATATCCTGGAAATGCAAACACTTGTTTCACGGTCTCAAGACCTAATATTCCTCCAAGTTTGGTTTAAATCCCTTTGCAAATTTTTGGGACAAGAAGCATGACCAAGAACATCACCTCGTTAAAGAGTGTAATACAGCTGAAATTAATGGATAGGTATTCAATTTTTCTCTTTAAATAATCATAAAATCAATCCCGGAACCCATCGGCTTTCATCTGACGATGATTTAACCTCCTGGGGCAGCGGCCAGTGTTTCAGGTCTCTGAGTTTAGCCTGTGGATATCTGGATAACTGATATCATGGTCAAGATTTCCTCGGTCATTGTTTATATTCCAATTAGCAACTTGAGACACCAGAGTGGATGTGGGATGACATTTCGGCCATTGTCCATAGACAGATATCTGCATATGAATACAGATACTTTTTTTAAAAAGCTGATCAAAACATAAATTATTGTCAGAAGATTCTGGCCAATGCGTTCTGCCTTCTCCACATGGATTATTTACCTGCATGTAACCAAAACTCGCTCAAACATGATTGGTCAATACTACTCAGACTACAAATGGAAACCAAAATACTTCAAATACCAAAATCTTGTCACTTGCCTACAGGTTACGCATTCATATGCAGACATCTGTTTTTAGAGGCTACTTTCAAATTATTTCGATAAAAGATTTTGTAGAAAACTAAAATGACATACATAAAAGGCTATGAGACTGACATAAAGTTTTAGCTACAAATGTGCCAGGTTGAGTCTGTAAAGCAGCTGCAGTCAGCTGACCAATCACTACAAACTAGCTCTAAAAACATCTCTAGTCGAGTTAAGAAAAAACCTTTCTAGATATATTTTCAGTGCAGCCTGTTTACATGTAAATGTGGGTGTTGCATGTTTCACTGTTTTGGTGAAGAGCAGCAGCAACGGCAGGGTGTGTAGTGTTCGTGCGAGCGATTGTTTTGCCTGCCCTTGCTCTGTAAGCATTTTCCTACCTGTCTTTTCTTACTATTGTTCGGTGTGCACCATATGGAGACAATAGAGCTCTCACTCTCACACACACACACAAATACATACACACACACACACAGACGTACACAAACATGTACACACACAAAGAAATCTGAAATGCCTCCAGGAGGATATCTCTGCTTTCCAGACATATTACACCAGACAATCTCCTCCACAGTTTATAAAGCACGTCAGCTCGGAGCTAATAAATCAAACCGGAGTCGGTACATGTGCACGGTGCACGTTCTGACCTTCGGCAGCTGAAACTGCTCTTCTTTTTTCATTAAAGCGTGTCAGAATTCAGTCAGTATGTCCTCTAATGATTTTCTCTTCTTCTGATGTTTGTTTTGACAGAATGAGGAGAAGTCTCAGTCGGAGGTAAGCTTCATCCCCGCCCACAGCACTTCTATCCTGTGTTTTCTCAGCTCTTTAATTTTCTATGTGCAGTGGTGGAACTTGTTGGAACGTGGGGGTGTTTTCACAGTCGTGTCTAGTTACACATGTAACTGTATTGTTAGTGACCCTGTAACAGGCTCTTGTTTCTCTCTGAACACCCTTGTACACCTGTGTGTGCTCTTTTATGCATCCACCGTGTTTCATCTCTTAGCCTGAACATATCAGAGCTCCAATCTGGGTGCCTCCCACATTTGTGGCTACAGTTTTTTTTTTCTGTGTCTGGATGCGTGTGTATGTATGTGTGTGGTTGGTGTTGCATGCTTTTATGGAGCAGGAATGTACGCTTTTTGTCTCGGTGCTTTTTGATGTCGTGCATTTTGACGTCCTCAGATCCGCAAGCTGCGCAGGGAGCTGGACGCCTCCCAGGAAAAGGTTTCCGCCCTGACGACACAGCTGAGTGCCAATGTAAGGACAAGCATGCAAACTACTGAATATTTGTACATGTATACTGTTTCCTTCCAGTGTTTTATCAAGCCACAAATAATAGATGACGGTGTATATTACAGACCAAATAACAGAAAGGTTGCAGGTGGTTTTGGTATGATGAAAAGTAAAATTCTTACACTTCACCTCACCACACTTCTGATCAAACTGAGTGTATGTTCTAAAGGTCATGGCATTCGCTGGAATAGTTTTTCAAGACTTTCACTAAAATCCCCAAATCTCCATCTCATGGTGGCGCTAGAGCAAACGTTGGATCATCAAAGTTAGTACTGTAGGTTTCACCCTTTACAGACTATGCATTTTATGTATGTACATGTAGACATAAAAATGTTAGATCTAACAAGACCATGTTGTGACAGCAAAGGCTTTAATTCTTTAAAAGAGAGTTTTCTTGTGTTTTTTAACGATGAAAACAATTTAGTTATTTCAAAGATTTAAGAAAATACATGTTATCAATATGCCATGACTAGGAGACTAAAATATATGTTGTTTTGCCAACAGACAGACTCAACTTAAAAAAAAACCAGTAAATTTGGCTCGCTGTCTCCCGCAAGCACGCAAACATTTCGTGATATTCATCAAATACTGAACAGATAGCTCCCACTGAGCACTTTACTCCAGGAAGGTGTAATTTTACATCTGGCAGAACCATCAGAAGATCTCTTGAAGCGTCTCCAGACACGATCCTTTCTGCCCCCCTACCTTCTGTGTTGCACAAGTCTCGCCACGCTCCGCCTGTAATCTGCTGCCTGAGTCAGTGCACGCTGATGGTTCGACTGTGGATTAGAGATATGGAAGGAAGGCAAAGGTGTAAGATTACAGCAGAGAGTCAAGTCTCAGCACACTGCTGAGGGACTGTCCCAGATGTGGACTGAAGATTTACAGCTAATGACGCCTCGATACAAGACGGCGTGGTGCGAGTGTTGACAGAAAAACACGGACAACAAACAGTTGGTAGTGGGGGGTCATGAAGTGGGATGCAGGGTGAGGGAGGGGTTTTGTTCCAATATTTGATTACACGGCACAGGCAGATGATGAATTACCTGAACACGCCTTGAAGCCCTCAAGGCCGAGAATTCAAGAACATCTTTTGCTCAAATAGTCACGACTTGAATCACATGTCAGTCAACACTTCACTCAGCTCTCCCACACACTTCCTGCGGGCATCTGCAGATCATTTATATGTGTAATGTGTCTAAAGCCCAATGTAGTGATGGATGACCGAGCTCACCTTTGTTCAACTGACGTCTTTAAACCAGCATAGTCTGCAGTGTTGCACTCAAAAGTAAAGCTTTTAGAGGTTTATTTGTTTGATGTGTATTCTTTTACTGTTTGAATAATTTAATTCATTTAATTTTATCTTTATTATCTTCTTTTGACACGTCATGCTTAACTTTTAGGTCTGCATGTTCCTTTAAAATATGCTTGTTTCACTTGTTTTCACCCAATACCACCCACCTAGTCTGAAGATTCCCAGGAAAGCCAGGTCCATTTCGTACACAAACTCAGCCAGAAATCCATCTAATCAAGTTAGAACATAAAAATCACCCATACTGTAGTCAGAAGAGATTTTGGAAGATGACTTCAGGACTGTTTTGGGCCTTCGCATGAATGAATGGTTCTAGCTCAAAGACTGTTTTCGGTAAAGATGAGGTAACAGTTTGGCTTCAGTGTTGTCTGTAGTGTGGGAAAATGTCATAAGCTGACCTACAGGGGATAATCATTTATCACAGGGAGTTCTTATTTTGCTTGATTATTTGGAGCAGTGAGCAGCTCAAGGCTCTGGTTCCCCAGCCACAAAGCCACTGTGATGTAATCCAAACTGGATTCCTCTCAGTATGGATTCATCTTTAGAAGAGTTTTTTTAGAAAATGTTTTTGTTTCTTTTTATCTTTGTGTTTTAAAGTTGGAAGGAGGTTTTAACTTCACTCATGTCAGCGTTTGTCAGCCAGTCATCTGATATCTAAGCTATAAGTGAAATGTGGCTGAATTGTGGTGGACAGATCTCTCTGGGACAGCTGATTTGCTTTTTGGATTGTAGAATTTGCATTTAGCCATTATTCTCTTGCCACTTTATATTTTTGTTTGGAATTCTGACAATTCAAACTTTAAACATTGTTGGTATTTTATTAGCAATCAAACCTGGAAGATGAACGGGAACTTTTCCAAGGCTGAGGATCGAATTATGTGTTTAAAAGTTCTGAGCTCTACAGAGTTCTTGGTTTACATTTTCAGTTCATTTTTCTAACAGTTGCACAACTTGTTTGTTTCTCCTGCAGGCTCACCTGGTGGCAGCGTTTGAACAGAGTCTGGGCAACATGACCATTAGACTGAAGAGTCTCACCTTGACGGCAGAGCAGAAGGTAAATACAGTTCCTTGTGTTATAACAGACTGTCTGGACACTAATTAAAGTGCACATTCAGAGTCACTGCAGCTGATTTATTGGTTTGATCCTCCTGTCATGGTCTCTGTGTAGGACTCTGAGCTGAATGAGCTGAGGAAGACCATCGAGCTGCTGAAGAAGCAGAATGCTGTGGCTCAAGCTGCCATCAACGGAGTCATCAACACACCTGAACTCACGCCTAAAGTGGAACGGACAGGTACAGACACCTATTTAATAACTAATGACAAAAATATCTCCAAAATTTGGTGCTAGATTTCTGCTGTCAAAGGAAAATCTCCATCATGTCAAAAAGTAAACAATACTGACTGGATGATATTTAATGAAAGACATGTTAAGACTTATGTATGACAAACACCTACCTGTCTCTCCTCAGCTGGCAGTAACGGCAGTCAACATCAGCAGCAGAATCAGCAGCCAGACCTGCGCATCAGGAGGCAGCACTCCTCTGACAGCGTCAGCAGCATAACCAGTGCAACAAGCCACTCCAGTGTGGGCTCCAACATGGACGCTGATGCAAAAAACAAGAAGAAAAACAAGAAGAACTGGGTAAGATTCTGATTTCATATGTGATGAGTTACAAACAAGCAGGCAGCCAGGAGCCATGGTGGTTTGTTTTTGTCTTTGTCTCTTTGTGCATTTTCATGTGTGTGCTGGTGTCACATGTTTGGGTTTCTCCCCTTCAGGCATCTTTCACTGGGGAGAAGGTGAATACACTTCAGATGTTTATAGGCAGTTCTGTTGAATAGCAAGTAATAATTGATTTGGAGGTTTGCAGGTAAAAAAAAAATCATTTCAGTTAAAACTGGGCTACATTTGGTTGTAGTAATCGCCTGTAAATCACCTAATCAATGCTTACTGGGTATATCATATATAGAGCATATAGAACTACTGTAAAGTGTCTAATCCTCATTAGTTGTTTTTCATCATACAATAAAACATCTTACATTCTTTGATTCACCATTTTCCTTTTTGTTGTTGAAAGAGATTTTTGTGCACCGGAGGACAAATCAGCGATGATGACGTACGCAACTCTTTAACCTCTCTGTCATCTCGTAGACTGAGTGATGTTGTGTTAGCCACCTGTGGTTGACAGGATCTGATCCTGATGTTGAATTTTAGGCAGAGCGGTCTGGTGCTTTGTGGTAGCTGTTAAAAGACATGAGCTCGTGTCGAGTTTCCTGCTTTAGGTCACAGTGATAATAAACGACCCCTCTGTGTGTGCGTGTGGATGTGCTTCCAGCTGTCACAGTTTGTGTAGATGAGACCCCACAGGAGGCTCCTCCGTGCAGGTGCTCATACAGTGTGTGTGATGTGGAGTGTATAGGGGCTGTGTGTGTTAGAGAGTATATAATGGATCATGAAAGACCCCCTGTTTCACGGTGATTGTGTTTTAGCATTAGTTGCAGCTGCCTGGAAGTAAAATAAAATCAGCTTCAGTCCTTCCATAACACATTAACACACCCAAACCCATATGAACATGTGCTGTTTTGTCTCTCTGTCTTCCTTTGCTTCGCTTCAATGTGGCAGGTCTATGAGGTAAGAATGGTATGCTGTGTGAAATGAAAGAAACAACGCTGCCTAACACCTGCACTTTTTCTAGGTTACTCACCTCTGACCACCTCCTGTCCTCTGCTGCTACCGTAGTGCCTGTCCTCTCCTCTTCAGCACTGCTTCTCCCTGAAAACTGCTTTTATGACACTTGAGTCAGCTCTTGAAAGGAAAAATCCACCTTAAAATACTTAAACATTGTCAGAAAAAGAGTATTAGTGATATAGCTTGTGTCTGGGGATACCATTGTGCGGTGGGATTTGGTGTAACTGGCCAAACACGAAGACAAAAAAATTATGTCTAGATGTCCCTGAAAATCAAATTATTTCTAAAGTCGCATCTTAACTTTAACTGAAAAAATCCTACAATGGACCAAAGATTTTAGAGGAGGCACAGAGATCCATTTCTATCGAAATACATAAGAATGCACCAAAGCAACAGCTTCCCTTGTAGGGAATCACTAACTGAAGTGGAAGCAGACCATCTCAGTCGAGGGGAAGTAGGTTTCCCAAAGATAAGTGAATGACAATTATTATTATGAATTGAACATTATGGAATTATGATGGTAACAGTGTAAAGTATTTGAAGGTGGATCTTTCATTCAAACTCAAATAATATGAGGAAATCAAACAGATTATACATCATTTTTGTTTCTTACAGATTTTCATAAGAAATGGAGCAAAGATGAGTACAGCTTAGAAAACATTTAAAACAAATAATAATTATGTTTCTAATTTGCATCAGTCCCTCTAAGTAAGATTAGGAAAATGAAAAATGGTTCAATTAGCGAGTGACTGCAGTGCAAATTATACATTAAATGTAATTTTCTGTGTAAAAACACATCTGATGTTCAAAAATCTGAATTGAATTCTGTCTCCTAAAGAATTCTCAACATGGTCACTGCTCCCTGAGAAATTTCTCCTGTAAATTGAGAGAGATACTAATATATATAATACATATAAAAAAATAAATAAAACAAAAACAATGAGCCCCAAGTAAAGTATAAAACACTCGCTATACACTACACCTTTCTCTGGAAAACACACAATGTAAACACATTACACACACTCTGAGTTTGAATTCAGGGCTGAGCTCAAGTCATAAAACAGTCTACCCATAATTCCCTTTCTCCCTCTGACTCACTTTTTTTTCCTCACTATTTTCTCCACTTTCCCCAGCACACTCCTCTTCCTCCTCCTCCTTCAGCTGTGTTTTTGGGAGTGTGCCCCTCGCCTGCTCACCGTCTCTCTGTGTCTTTCTCTCTTGTCCACCTGCAGCTGCGAAGCTCCTTCAAACAAGCGTTCAGCAAGAAGAAATCTCCCAAATCGGCCTCTTCTCATTCAGACATCGAGGAGATGACGGACTCGTCGCTGCCATCCTCCCCCAAACTGCCCCACAACGGCACCGGAGCCTCCAGCCACATGCTCAGGAACACACACTCCAACTCGCTGTACGTAGGCCTCATCATTGGAATTGTCCAAACAGAGCAGAAGGGAAAGTATCAAACTCTGCTTAAATCACAATATATCATATCACTAAACCATGTTGTCCTGTTTGTGTGTGTACAGATTGTCTGAGTGTTTGGACAGCGAGGCGGAGACGGTGATGCAGCTGCGCAGCGAGCTCAGGGAGAAGGAGATGAAACTGACAGATATCCGCCTGGAGGCTCTCAGCTCCGCCCATCAGCTGGATCAGCTACGAGAGGCCATGAACCGCATGCAGGTCTGCACATACACAAGCACACAAATATACACACACACACATTTACAAATTAAACATTAGATGAGACAACTTCACATTAAAGGGCAAATCAGAACTGAATCATTCCTGCACAGATGTCTGTGAGATTAAAATGTCAGTCATGTTGCACTTCTGGTGATTTAATTAAGTTTCAACAGTTCTGCAGAAATATGATCACATTAGTTGGCACATAAGCTGTTTTTTGTTAGCTAACTGTATTTGTATCTGTGCTGGCAGGTGGAGATCGAGAAGCTGAAGGCGGAGAATGATCGTCTGAAGGTGGAGAATCAGGGCAGCAGGATGGGCTCCCAGGCCTCCATCTCATCCTCTCCTCCCCCTCACACACACAGCCAGGCCCAGGGAACCGGGCCGGGGCTCTCCCAGCACAGCCTCAACCTCACCACCAGCGAGTCGACCAGCCTAGGTAAGACAGAGCTGATGTCATGGGGCCTACACAGTCCCTGGTAGATCTATACAAGATACTGAATAGGCTTCGACAGTCTTTTTTTACAATTGTTTATTGTGGGGTATTTTCAGCTTCAAGACAAATTTTGGTCAGTTTGGACGGAATAAAAGAATAATTTCCTCTACTAAACAGATGACATTATACATGTCAGACACTGAATTTACATGTGCTTCAGTAGCTTTCTTACTGAAAACATGGAAAGAGTTGAGTGGTTTTAGTCACCATGAACTCAAATATTCAACATTCATGGGGGGTCATGGGAAATGTAGAAACCTTGTCTGACTTTGCTCTGCCTACCTGTCAGACATGCTGCTGGACGACACCGGTGGAGAGGGAGGGATGAGGAAGGAGGGGCGACACGTGAAGATGGTCGTCAGCCTGCACGAGGACAGCAAATGGGGAGAGGTGAGACCTGTTATGACAATATATCTCAGACCCAAAAATTGTAGGCCTTATGGCATCTAAAATCAAGCATTTTTTTCCATTGCAGGAGGGCCGTCCTCGCCATTTTCTGATCGGTTGCATCGGTGTGAGTGGTAAAACCAAGTGGGACGTCCTGGACGGAGTGGTCCGACGACTTTTCAAGGTAAACATAAACAGGGATGAACACAATACAGAATCAGGAACTCTGGCATCACTTGGTTTTGAGAAAGTTTAAATGACTTCAATCATCAGTGATCATTTAGGTCTAGTATTATAGCTGGTTTCCCTTCACAAAACATCCTCTAAATGCAGAGACTTTGTGTCTGACAGGAGTACGTCACCCATGTGGACCCGATGAGCCAGCTGGGCCTGAGCTCAGACAGCGTGGAGGGATACAAAATCGGAGAAATCCACCGGCCCAGCAACCACAGCACAGCTCTTACACCGGAGCTGCTGCCCTGTGGCTACCTGGTGGGAGACAGCAACACCATCAACATCCAACTAAAAGGTGCTGACACTGCAAATGATTACTCTGTCCCAGAGAGAAGTTATCACATATTTAACATATATTTTTTACAGAGTAAAGACTGCCAAAAAGTCATCATTAAAAATGGAATGATCCAGTTTAAAGACAGTTTAAATCAAGTTTATGCAGCTTGCTTAAACTTAAATATCCTGACCTGTGTGTTTGTGCGCCCAGGTGTGAGCAGTGAGAACGTGGACTCCCTTGTTTTCGACACCCTGATCCCAAAGCCGATGCTGCAGCGCTACGTCTCCCTGCTGAAGGAGCACAGACGCGTCATCTTGTCGGGCCCTAGCGGGACAGGAAAGACCTACCTGGCCAATCAGCTATCTCGACACCTGCTGCTGCTAGAAGGCCGACCTCTGACACCGCACGCCATTGTCACTTTCAACGTGGACCACAAGTCCAGCAAGGTAAATAACACACACATGCAGATTCTGTGTTTAGTTTTAATGGTTGTTAATCCAATTCTGCAGAGTTTAATATACAGTCGGCTAAATGTTAGGAGAATTTCTCTGTAGTGGGTCACAAAACATACTGGCAGCTACTTGATTCTGTCGGCCAAAGTCTTTAGTCTTTAGAGTCTTTTGTCATTTTTTCTAGTATCAAAAGATCCTTGGTATGTTTTAAAAGCAGTACAAATCATCTATAAGGCTAAAAATGTATGTTTTCGGACATATATTAATACAAATTAATGATGAAATCTGAAAATGGAATGTAATAGCATTTACGTATTACACAAGGTGTTGATTTAACACATCAAGGCAATAAAGATCATTATCACAAAGAACTCCAGATTGACATCGAGCTATCTAAACATTCTGGATTGTTTAGGTCAGGAGGTTTTGTATAGATATCCAATAAAAAAAAATACCAGTGGTCACACGATATAACATGCTGCTTTCTGTCTCTGTAGGAGTTGCGTCAGTACCTGTCAGGTTTGGCCGAGCAGTGTAGCGGTGTCCCGGGGGCAGACAGCCCTCTGGTGGTCATTCTGGACAACCTGCACCACGTCAGCTCCCTGGGAGAGATCTTCAATGGTGTCTTCAACTGCAACTACCAGCACTGGTCAGTTGAATAAATACATTTTGAATAAATGTCTCACTTTACTTTAACTTTTCAACTGAAAATAGAGCTCTGTTAGAACAGTTGTACAGGAGTCATTCAACACAATGCAAAGCAGAGTTAAACTATCTCATTCCTTCTACTTTAACGCAACATGTCCTGTTTTTCTCTCTCTTCAGCCCCTACATTATCGGCACTATGAGCCAAGCCACATCATCTGCCCCCAACCTGCAGCTTCACCACAACTTCAGGTAAACTGCTGCCGATATCCTCCACCCACTCCTGACTGCTGGATAAGTTGAAAGATTTCCAAGTTCTTTTTTTTTTTGGAATCATGTTTATCTAAGTCCTGATATACCCGTATGTGTTCTGATCAGATGGGTACTGTGTGCCAACCACATGGAGCCAGTGAAAGGCTTCCTCGGTCGCTATCTGAGGAGGAAGCTGATCGAGACGGAGATCAGCAGCCGAACGCGTAACATGGAGCTGGTGAAGATCATTGACTGGATCCCACGGGTTTGGCACCACCTCAACCGCTTCCTGGAAATGCACAGCTCCTCTGATGTCACCATCGGTAAGAGAACGATGCAACATTGAAGACAGATCCTTTAAGATATGTCAGTGCGTAAAAATAGTCAGTGTCTTACCTGTCTTCTCCTGTGGCCTGTAGGACCTCGTCTCTTCTTGTCCTGCCCCATGGACGTGGAGGGATCCAGGGTTTGGTTCACTGACCTCTGGAACTACTCCATCATCCCTTACATGTTGGAGGCTGTACGAGAGGGACTACAGGTAACAAACACAGTTATCTTGATATGAAAAAATATCTGAAAAAGGAAATTAATGGAGTGATAGAACAACATATTAGATTTTTCTTGGCGGTACAGGTGTAGAATTGTAATATTTTTAGCTGCAACAATAAAATGTATTAATGAAGAGACTTGATTCAAAATTCTGAGGGGATGTTTGAGGGATCCATCTCGATGAAGTCGAGGTGTAGTGAGTGTAATTATAGAATCGTTCAGATTTGCCCTCTCAGAGGACCGGGCTTATGTTCATCAAAGTGAAATGGATTCAATTTGTACTCTCAATCTGCATGTAATTAGCATCTGATTTAATTAGGCAGCAGCTAATTACCAGAATGCAACCTCTGAGTGGGAGTGAAGGGGAGCTGGAACGACAGAGTTGAGACAAATTTGTCTCTCGGCAACGTAGAAGAGAAACCACATGTAGTCAGGCTGAAATAGCACCAAAATTAGCGCCTACATGCAGTGTTTTATTAAACACAGATAAACTCACTCGCATTTGAGTTGATGATTTAAACGCTGATGCCTGGAACTCTAATACATTTCATAGCATCACACTAGAAGACAAAGATTAAGGACAAAAATTAGAAGAATTGAAGATTGACGTGGGAAGGAAAAGTACCTTTTCCCACTGAAGACAAATGCCATGTGGGTTTTTTTTTTTCCCATTTTTGGTTATAAAAATACCTTTTACTGAGGCTGCAACTCCACCAGACAAACTTTAAAACTTAGAATAATCTTTAGTTTTTAATATGTTTAACAACAAGCTACCTTTTTACCACACTGTTTTCTAAACCAAATATAGGATGAAACTAACTAATCTCTAAAGAATAATACAAAAAGGTTTTAGAAAATACAATACAAGCCACCGCAATATAAATGTCCCGTCAAAGTCAGCAGTCAGCTCAGTAGGTGTTAAATTTAAACTACAGATCATGTTTAATCGTTACATTCTGTGTCTCTCTGTAGTTGTACGGTCGCAGGGCAGCGTGGGAGGACCCTGCTGCCTGGGTGATTGACACCTACCCGTGGTCAGCCACCCCTACTCCAGCTGAATGGCCCCCGCTGCTGCAGCTCCGCCCTGAGGACGTCGGTTTCGATGGCTACTCTGCCCCCAGAGAGGGAGTCAGGAAAGAGCCGACACAGAGCGACAGTGATGCAGACCCACTGGTGAGCAAATACACATGAAGAAGAACAGACTTTATACTTGTCACTGACAGTTTAGCCAAATAAATAGTATATCTTACAACATTGATATCAAAGTCATGGTCCCATAACTTCCTCAGCTTGCTAGCTTGCTACATAGCTTGATAGTAAGTACACCTTAAGGAAGTAACTTAATCTTTGAAGGGAACAGGTTATTTTAAAGTTCAGACTGACACTTGTTTCTGCCAACAGATGAACATGCTGATGCGTCTAAAGGAGGCAGCGACATCGTCGAGCCCGCAGAGCTACGACAGCGACTCCAACAGCAACAGCCACCAGGACGACATCCTGGACTCGTCGCTGGAGTCGACCTTGTGATGCCGTTAAAAAGCATCACGGGGATCAGTTTTCAGGAGGAACTTTTTATAAGAACTGTTCTCACTGTGAGAACTTCTTGTTGAGAGTATAATTTCATGCCACAAAATCCAGCCACCTTAATTTGGGTGCAGGTAACCCAAATATTTAAAAAGAAAAAAAAAAAGTTCAAATCGCATTTCAGAAAACAGGCAACAAAAGTTTCTACTGCACTGCACTGCGCTGTTTTTTTTGTTTTTGTTTTTGTTTTTCACCGCTGTGGCCAGTGGCTCCTCTGTCAGGAGCCTGACATCTACTTCAGACAGACAGAATAAAAGCACACAGCCTGTCACTGTTGCTGGGGCGTCATCATTACCATCATCACCAGCCATCAGCATCCTTAAACACCAGCCAGGAGTCCTACACTGAGCTGCAGTGTCAGCTCCAGCTCATCAGGCTCATCATACTCCAGCTGGGCAGGACCAGCTGCAGTGCACCTGAGCTGCCTGCAGATGGCGATACAGCCCCTCATCTCAAGAGCATCAGAGAGTCTGAGTTACCAACTGCTGAAAAGAGACAAGTCTGCTGCTGGTTGGATGGATGTACGAACAGCCAGCAGCTTTCTGCTCCTCCTCCTCCTCCTCCTCCTCCTCCTCCTCCTCTAGGGCTGAAGTTGCCTGTGTGATTGCTGAAGGATAAATCGAGCCAAAGTGAATGTTAAGACAGCGTGCTTGCTCTCACTTCCAGAAACTCCTCAGACAGATTGTTAATTTTACATCCTAAACTCCAGACACAAGCCCCTGTGACACAGCCAGTTCAAGGCAGGAATGTAGCACCATTTTACCGCCTTGCCGCTCTGTATAAAAAGGTACGAACACGGTTTTGAGGGGCATTGTTGCTCTGCTGTTAAGCTGGCAGTGGAAGTAGTAACAGAGCCGAATCTACAGAGTCGGTGTAAAAGAGCAAAGCCGCATTATGAGGGATCTTTGTTCAGAAAGGGCAACTATTTGATTTTATTCAACTCTAAACTATATCAAAGTCACATTTTTGAGCTAAAAAAAAAGTAACTTTAGTTATTGAGTGCATTCAAAACCCTTAATGGACAAAACGGATGAGAATTTGTAACTGCAAATCCATGATATAACACTGTAGCAACATTATAACACCAGCACAACAATGTCAACGTCTGTGGAAGAAAATCTCAAAAACTAGGGAGGCAAGCTTGATTCAAGTTAACCAGAAACTTTCTTGTATCAGCGAAGCTTGTGGTGAGAATTTTTGGGTAATTTGATTCAAGCTTGTCTCCTTAGTTTCTTTTTGAGTTGACTCATCATATCTTTTAATCAGCATTCTCAATCCATGGTTCTACCAGAAAGTAGTTTCTTTTGAAATGGAGCAAAACAACATCCTTAATGCACAAGTTTTACTGGCCAACCATAGGACTGTTTACACAGACACCCGTCAGACAAAGTACAAAATACTTTCAGGAGGAACAGGCGCTTACTTGAAAGTCAACATTCACCATGGCTAGATTTATCCTTTTAACGTTTACTGTGTTTTGAGATAATGTCCTTTTTTATTTGTGTTGTATCTTGTCATATTATTTCACAGTTAACGCCTCAACCACTTCTAAGTTCTTGCTTGATATATCCATGCACATTGGCCCAAACAGGCTGTTGTAGCACAAATCTCTTTTGGTGCTGGACCGAACTCTAACAAAACAATGCCTTACTCTTTTCTAAAAGACTATATGTGCATTAGCTGATTTCCTTATTCGTCTAAATGGCTGTAAACTTAACAGGGCTCTGAGTCGACTCGCTCCTCGAGGGGTGGTGTTGACATCTCATCATATCAAACACCAATGCCGTGGAATTGTGAATGAGAAGCAGTACTCTGGGTTTCAAAATTAAGGTGTATGCATGTGTGACCCGGTGCTGTGAAGCTGGTGTAAATACTTGGACCACTAGCAAGAAAGATAAAATATATAAATGTGTTTTGGTGCTTGAAATCAGAACCTTTTTGCAGGTTGAATGGGTGAGGGAAGTTTAGGAAGATGTGATTTTATACCTCATCCCCATCCTTTTTAACTATACTGTCGCCATGCTCACAGTCTGATTTGATTATGTGATTTGTGATGAACAAATGTCATAACAAACATGTTGAACTAATTAAGTGACAACTAGTGTATATGCTGCTTTGTTTATAGTGATATAATTAATCTGAGGTTAAAGGTATAAAGGTACTCGTGGTTGAATGGTAACGTAAAACGGTTTGACATCATTTCTGTGGCTTAAAAAATAAAGAATATTGTACTTTTTCTTACTTTAAACCTCCCGGCCTGTCTTCTGGGAAGGGCAGGCGGACGTTTAAAGGCGGGGTCATGCATCGCTTTCAGTGTTTTTGTCACCGATCCTATGCAACATTCATTCTGATCTCCAAAAGCTGAATGTGCGTTTGTCCCCCCCGAGCGGTTCTCAGCACTGCCGAGACGTACAGCATGAAACCAGATTTGTGAAGACTTTTTGGATTTGTTGCCCACGTTCTTTGTCCATATGTGTGTCTGTGTATTTTATAGAGGCTCTCCTGCTACGGTCCTTGTAAGCACAAAGAGACTGATTCTCTGTTCGTCTCGTGTTAACGCCTGCTCTGAGAGGTGTGGATGTTGTTGAAGCATTTGACCAGTCTGTCAGTTTATTACTCACAAACTCAATGAATGTTTAGCCTTCTTTGCTATGTACATTTTTTATATGTAACATAACTTTGTAAATAGTTGATTATCTCGCAGCATTTTGATGACTTTTTTCTAGCTGATTTGTAACAGTACTTGAAATGGAGTATTTTGTGTACAGTCTCTTTACATCAGAGCAGATTGGTGCTGTTTGTCATCACTGGTCTGTCGAGGGCTCGGAGAATTAAATCTATCACTGTACTAGTCTTAAGTTATTGTGATTCAATAAAATTAATGATTATTTATGATTGAATTTTGTCAAACAGTTCTTTTATTAAAACACACACACTTGACTTGGAATTGTTTACAATTTTATTTGGTATTTGTACAAAAAGTGTGAAATAAACATATATACAGCACACGATACAACATACTTAAACACATCCATATAAATTATTAACGAAATAGCTACATTTTTCAATAAACAACTCTATTCAAGGTAAAAGTAACTCAATATTCTTGGCATAAAATTTCCATACAAAATTGTACAAAATACTGTACAATTGAACAAAGCTGTGCAAAACAGCAAATTGTGTCTCAGAAGCAGATCCTGTACAGTGCGCATGCGCTGATGAAACGAGTGAAACTTTTTCTGTTTTTTGAACATTGACATTTATGGGGTCTTGTTTCAGGGCGGCAGCTTCTTACAAATGTGGTCACAGTCTCGTATGAAAACAAAAACACGGGTTATATCTCTATATTTGCTTTTCAAAAATAAATTAAGATACTGTTATTTCTTCTTCGTCTGACTCTGAGAAGTCCGAGTGCTTGCTGGAAAGAGATGGAGAGGAGATGCTGGAGCCTGCCGCCCTTATTCTCTCTCTTCTAAACTCCTCTTCCTCATCCTCCTCTTCATCGGCTGAGGACTTCTTGCCCACGTCGCTCAGGTCCGGATGCGGATTGGCTTTGGTGGGCAGCGTCTGCTCGCGGCAGCCGCCGGACGACAGCAGCTCTCGTTCCTTGGAGTTCCTCCACTTCATCCGCCGATTCTGGAACCAGATTTTCACCTGTGAACAGGAAGAGAGCGGTGAGTGAAAAGGTCGCGACGTGGTCTTTGCGCGCAAATTACGCACGACAAGTTGACCGTTTTAAGCACATGTGAGCGCTGTTGAAGTTTTTTACCTGTGAGTCTTTGAGGCCCAGTTTGGAGGCCAGTTTCTTTCTGTCGGGCTTGCTGATGTATTTCTGTTTCTGGAACATTTTCTCCAAGGCTTTGCGCTGTACATCGGAGAACACCGCCCTCCTCAGCATCCCTCTGCGGGGTTTGCCTCTGGCGGCCAGGGGCCACGAAAACGTCCCGGGGATGGGAACAACGGATGAAGATGCTAAAATTCAAACAGAAGAGAACCTGTTAGCTTTGTTTTCTATGACACATCTCAGAAAATACGTCAGCAGAGAAGAAATTATCCACAAGACGACCATACAATTAGAACAAATGTATCTATCTGTTAATAAATCCAAACTTAAGACCCCTCAGACATCAGAGAGGCTCCATATGAATATAATGATTTCTCTATAAGGCCATACTTTTCAACGAGTTAGTATTGGAAGTTTCCCCCCTTTGGAGCTGTGCAATACGTCTCCGTTTTGAGTGAAATGGCACGAGGTGACTAATTAGCACATTGGCCGGTCCCCAACCGCATTGGTATGGTAAAGAGGTAGCATATCCTTTAAGGAACCCTGTGAGGGCGGATAGAGGAGTTAATAAACCGTGAACGGTAATTGTGTAGTAATGAACTAACGCAGAAAAGACTCTGGACAGGCGGCGAAGGCCATATATTATCGCAACAAAAGGAGATTTACACTTTCAAACTAAACACAACTGCATACCAGAATACTGATGCCCGGTGGGGGGAGTAAAGAGTGGAGGGGATTTTTTTTTTTTTTTTTTTCCTTCGTGCCTTCAAATCATTTTCATTAAATGAACACGAAAAGCTATTCAAGGCCCTGGAGTTGTTTTGTTGAGGCATTCAGCTGAGCCCATGAAAAGACTCCATCTCCATTATGATTTGGCTGAATGAAAGCACGGACTAGCTACTTTATAGACTTTTCTAAGAGATTATTCTTTATCTCAACTCGTTGATTGGCCCGCTTGGAGAATAGAGGAACGTTTAGGGGCACACAGAGAGTGAGGATTGGAGGTCAGTGGTAACCTATCCTATGAGCCGTGCAGCATGCGGGGGAGAAACTTCTCCCAGCTGACACATTTTGGATGCAGTTGGGCTTTAAAAAAAAAACCTCCCTTTACTTCAAAATCCCACCGCGCAGGACGCTTCTCCGTGCCCACTGGACGTCCGCCTGACTGTAGCTGCCCTGTGGCCGCAGCAGAATCAGGAACAACAACGCGCTATGTGGTCTTGTGAGAATATTGAAAACTCTCAATAGCGCCTAATAGGGAAATTAGTGCATGACTGGTTCACGCCTTTGGCCCCCCTGGTAAAAGTCACTCTCCGGGGTGTGTGGGTGGTTCGCCCGGTGGGAGCTGACCAAATTGGTCACGGTGCTGAAGGCTTTGTTGCCCGCCACAGCGGCCCGGTGGCCCCCCGGGCTCTGTGGGAAAACGCGGGGCGAGGGAAATGCCAAAACGCCCCCCAATGGGAAGCAGGGGGGACTATAACTCGCCACCCCGCCTCAAATTTAGAGCGTGACGATTTGGGATAATTGGTTAATTAGGGGGTGGGTGGGTCCGGGCAGGGGCCAGAGCCAGCGGTCCCCATTAATAAGACAGTGATTTCTTCTTTTCTGGTAAAAAAAAAAATCTATGACAGGGGGTGACAGTGTTTTACATTTAAATGCAATTAGTTGAGACAGAAATGTAAAGGCTAACGAGGGAACGAGCTGTAGCCCAAAGGGGGAGTGCGTAAAAGATGTGCTTACCTGGTAAATAAGGCGTCCTGAATATGGGGTGAAAGGTGCCGTCAAAGCAGGGGAAGGGAAAGGTCTTGGAGTGCAGGCTGTGGATTGTAGGGGTTAAGGACGCTGTGGAGGAACATCACACATGTTAAGAATCTTTCCTGAGTGAGAAAATGAATCTAAACAAACATCAACTCAGACTGGAGGTGGAAACATAAGAGTCTGTCTGCTCACCGGTCTTTGGTGAAGGTGCGAGGATGGCGCTCACTCCAAACTTGAGAAAAGTTGGGTCCTTGCTGCTCGGCAGTGACGTTTTCGGCGAGCACGATTCGCGCGTCATCGCTGTCGTGGCCATCGCGCGCTCTGGCACGCCGCTGAAGGACACGGTGGTGGTGGCTGTTTGCAGGGAGGCGCTCGATGAAGCGGCAGTCCGGTTAATGAAGGCGGCGGGGTGGCTTATCCGCAGCAGGTCCTCCACTAGAAAGCTGGAGTGGGTCGGGAAGACGGACGGCAGAGTCTGGTGGAGCGGCAGAGCAGCGGCGGGCCGGTACAGCCCCGGGTACAGGGCAGGAGGCGCGATGACGCTTGGGATCATCATGGTCCCGGCTTAAAAAAAACAAGTGTGTGAAATCTGAGATACTCCTTGTGGTAGCTGGGAGAGAATCAGTCGTGTGAATGGCTGCTAACTCCTCTGATTTCCTCACTCTGGGGAGAGGAGTTTTATAGCAGCCTGCCCCCGCCCGGCCCTCCGCTCAGGGCTGACAGGCTTAACAATGGGGCTCAACAAAGTTCTCCACATGGGTCGCTTTCATGCTGCATCCCCCGGCCCGCTGATTGGCCGGAGGACGCAATTTATGATTGCATTAGACTTCATAAGCAAGCAACACACAATGTCCTCACCACAAAAGAGGCTCGGTCATCAATTTTGCATGTTGACCACTTTCCTTTCAATTTGTTTTGTTTGGCAGAGGCAAGCGGCCTAATTAAAGAGCAATCTTTACAGATCCAGTCATTAAAGAGGGACTTCTAATGAGCACTTTTAAAAAGATACATTATTCTTTTCCATTCAGAGTGTCTTTCTGTGATTCAGGACATAAAAATATACTCGTTAAAATGCTAAATTATTCTTTTATTCTATTTTCAGTGCTGCGAAAATAAACTTTCTTTAAACTTTCTAAAACTATTAATATTTTTACTATTTAAAGCCTGAGGCAAATGTGTGATTTGTGATATTGGGGCTATATAAATAAAATCGACTAAACTTTATCGAATAACTGATTTATATCATCTTTACTTATCGTTAAATCTACATTAGTTGCAGACGCTGCGCAGCATCTCAAATGTAAATCAGTTTTAGGGTTTCATAGGATTCTCAACACTCAATCTGGCCCTCGTCATGGAATAATGTCTTAAACGGATTTCTGCTATCAAAACGCTTTAACAGATGTGTTAAATATCACTCTTTTTGCACAGGCTTCATTCAGAGCGCAGAGCCGCAGCTCAGTGCGCACAGGAGAAGTGTGCGGCCTGAGCCGTGCGCTCATGATCCTGTTAACCATGAACTAACTGTCACCCTCAGCTGCGGAGGAGGCGCCCCTCGGCCTTTCTCTCCTTCCCTCTCTCGGCTTTTTTTTTTTTTTTTTTAAAAAAAGCCCTGTGGAATAAAAAAGCTTTATTTCTAAAGACGGTTTTGTTCTGCTATTTTAACCGGCTGAATAAAAGTGCATCTGTGATTTGATTTAAAACGCATTCATATGAGCGGACACTGAGACCCCATATAAAACTCTTATTAAAGCGACTTGGAGCCTGATAGTCGTGTTCTGTCAGCTTTGCCACTAAAAACCCGTTAAAGCAGAGCAATCAGGCGAAAATGCATTGCGGACCCAAAGAGGAAAAAAAAATACGCTTAATTGTTGAAAATAAATGAATAAATAATAAAGGATAAATACAATAAAACAAATAGTTTGATTTAGAAAATAAAAAATGTTTATCGATTTTTTAAAATCCGTCATTTAGTTTATTTGTCATAATTCTTTATGTGTACAGTTTTTTTTCTTTAATGCATTAATTGTCTTATTGCCTCGAATTAATATTTTAATTTAGTCTAAATTTTAGTCTTCAAACTAGTTATTTTACACTCAAATGTTTTACAATTTCAATCTTTTTCCACCTAAAAACATCGCGCGTAATATCCAAACATTAAGGTCTAATGGTTAGTCTGCGAAATTACTTAATTATCTTTGAATCAAATAATATTTATATTTTTTATAAATCACATTTTTATGTTTAAATAGCCAAAACGTCTCATATCAATAAAGGAACCACCGAAAAAAAGCCTCAGTGTTTATTAAAAGGTGTGTAAACAAACTTTTACTTAATTTAAGATCTATTCACGGCACATAGTTAGTCCACATTATCCGTCTTCTTTATTCAGTCAGTGACATTTGCGGCTGAAGTAAAGCAGCCTGTCAGTTTGCATCACTTGGGATCAGCTCAAATCATGGTAAGTGGTGCAACATCAATCTAATATAAACTGGCCACAATCCGATAATTAAAAGGGAACGCCTCCGTGAAGTGATCCTTTGGAGAGAGTCAACGCTTTTATCAGAGGTGCGTCTGCTTTATGAGCGCAGGACGCACAAACAGGCGTTAACACGGCGCTCCGTCAGCGCAGCTACACCTCCAATAAGTAACGAGACCTTCAAAGCTTTTTTATGAGCCCATATTCCTTTACTTGGCTGCCCGAAATCCTCCTTTTGTGAGCGGTAAGCAGATGGTTAGCAGGAAGCATAGGCTGCTCTGGCTGACCGAGACTAATTTCTACGAGCTTTGCAAGCTTGCCACGTCCCCGCTCCTTTACCAGGCCGAGTAAAAACAGCTGGCTGCGGCTGAATTAAAGCCATTAAAAGCACATCTCTGAAATATTAGCACCGAGAACACCTCCTCCCCCCTGTTAGAGCCCGCTGAGCTCCCATCACTTTAGTACCATTACGCTATGGGACCCATGGTAAAGTTTACATGGCATTACAGAAACATGGGTCAAACATTATTTACGTTTATTACAATTCGGATCACATATTTATCTCTCTTGTGTCGGTGGTGCGCATGTGTGATGTTCTAATGCTTGACTTTTACTCTTGTGCCGGCTCACTTGTATTCAAAATTTCACTCTTACAAGATTAAATATGGTATTTTAGCGTTTTATATACGTATAACATCCATATCGCCACCATCTCATTATGTTTATGTTCCCTTATGGCAGGCTGATGTCCCCCTCGGGATCTCCAACTGATGTTTATCACTAATGGCATCGTTATCTACAAGGAGGATTACTCATATCAATCATTTATGATATAATATAATAACCCTAAAGGGATTCCCTGTAGACGACTGACACTTAAACTCATAGTATTCCTTAATTAATTGATGTTTTTCCACATATTTCCAGCTATATTTTGCACAATGTAAACTATAGAATATGATTGGATTATTACACTTTCTCCGGCGGAGCCAGTTTACCAAATAGATGAACTTAACCATTGTCTTGGCTCTCTTTCTGCTTCGTTAAGTGAAAGGGGCTGAGTAAATATGTTACCCATGCATGAGAGGCTTTCTATGGGCTGCCCCATTGTGCCGCGGGTCCGACAGGTGGTTAACTGTTTATTATTCCCTCATTATTTATCGGTGACGTGGACGCACCGAGGAAAAGGGAACTCCCCATCCTTTCACTTCACCGGGGATGAACAGATTGTGCTGACTGGTTGCAGCCTCGTGTATGACACCGGTCACCAGTCCATCCATCTCCGCCCTGCGGCCATTCAGCCTGCATCCAAATCCATCAGGGTTTGGTAAATGCAACGCTTTATTTCAGTTAACACATCCATCCTAACGAATTAGCCGTTGTGTGTTACAGCGCGTCCTCTCCAAATACAGCCAGGCAATCATGGTAATACTGTAATGTTGTGAATATTGTTATTGGAGGTGCTTAAAGGAAAGTTTAGAGAATAAAGTTACATTTGAGTGGCAGATGTTTGGTAAGTTGGATATTGTGTCCTTTTTTATGGGGATTTTTCTTTTCTTTTGATTAATTAATTTAATCAAAACATGATAGACTGTTATACATTATTTTACCCAATAATAAATAGGCTTAAAGTAGAAAAAAACAAAGTTCCACTACGACCATCTCCATTAAAAAGCCCGCTTGTATATTGATGCATCATTACAAAAAAACAAATATATAAAATTACACTAAAGAAGCACTTCTGCACAATAAAACATTATTTTTGATACTCAATCTTGGCGCTATTATGTCAAATTTGATCGATAACTGCATTTAAAGTAAAATTTGAATGGTAGCACTTCGACTTGTCATGAAGCATTGTTCAAACTTATTGCTTTTACTTAAAGTTTTTAAATACTTTTGCCACCTATTTAAGACTTGAGCCCATTGCACCTCAAAATGTCCCAGTTTGTATAAGTTTCAAATGAAGCTGAAGTGTATCCTCGCTCCTGCCATTAGCAGTTAACCAAACATCTATTTCAGTGGATTCAGTTTGTGACCGGGCTTCACCTCAGCAGCAGCTCCCACTTGGGGTGTTTTGGCCGCGGCTTCACCTCAGCTCGCCGGTGGTGCTGAAGGTCCCCGCAGCATCTGGTGCAGCACTGAGCGAATTAGCAATGCCGCAAGATTCAGAAGAGCAGTGACAAGCATTAAATCGATATTAACTTTGTATTAAACATGGGCCCCTCCTTCTTCCCCAAATGGACTGGAGCCATATCAGTGCACAAAGCGCTCTGTATGAACTCTAGCTGCACCTGTTCCCTCTCTCTTGGCCATGGGAGTTCAACTTCTTAGTTTCACCCCAGGCTCTTTTCTCATCTCCTTCACCCCACACTGAATTCTTTCAGTTGGGGCTTTTGTCATCATGTTTGA
The DNA here is from genome assembly GCF_040436345.1 of Pagrus major. Taxonomy (NCBI): domain Eukaryota; kingdom Metazoa; phylum Chordata; class Actinopteri; order Spariformes; family Sparidae; genus Pagrus; species Pagrus major. The sequence goes on along the minus strand of NC_133218.1, from coordinate 16,030,727 downwards.
TCTCATCTTCACTCCCCCCCACGTTTACAACTCATCAAATCATGTCATTAAGAACATCGATTTCACATTTACATTTTCACTAACTGTCCAAACAAGTTTCACTTTCAACAGCGGAAAGTTTTGGAGCAGAATCGCTCTTTCTGGTCCAGACTGGGACGCTTGCCTCCCCTTTTTGCTGTTCATTTATTAGCCGTTGTCAGTATGGATGTCGAGTGGTGTCCTAATCCTCTTAAAGCGCATGTTGGTACAGTTTGCATATCATTTTCTCATCTTGGAGAAAGGCCACAACCCTCTCTATTCACAGGGATTCCCTGTCCTCTTTCAGTGCAGCCACAGCCAAAGGCATTAGCATAATCTGACAACCAATACCATTGTCCGTGACCTTGTATGCAAAGTTAATTGCTCATTAATACCAGACAAAACAGAGGGGTGCAGAGGAAACACAGTAGTCCTCTAAATCCTTGTTTTAGAAGGGACAGGCAGGCAGGTGGAACACCCTCCACTGGCTCATTAAACTCTACCTGAAATCATTCGATCAATCAAATCTAAATATTTTAATTCTGGTTGCTGGAAAAAAGCATCTGTGCTCACAAATATACAGAATCAGTTCTATAGTTAGTTGCTGTGTAACCAACTTCTCTAGTTTTATCTATAAACTGGCAGTGATATTGTATCAAGTCCACACACACACACACACACACACACACACACACACACACACACACACACACACACACACACACAAAGACTTGCACACACTCCCTCAAAAGTATATACAATTTGTCACAGTGGCTCAGCGTTAATCAATTGCAAATGTATCTCTCTGCGAGTTTAATCTCATCTCTACATTAGTTTCACGGATGCGGGGCGATTTGCAAGAGGAGCCTCCGCTCCGACCCCCCCAAGCACCTGGCAGTCTTTTCGGGTAGCGTCATGTAAACACCCACTGCTTCAACGGGTGCCCCGTCTGAGGACCCAAGCGTCACAGCGCAGCACGGAAAGAAGGCCAGGCTGTGTGGTTGTCAAGACCGGTTTAGCTTAGGAGTCCCGTCGTGACATTAGCGGTGACTCTCCTGGTCGGGCCGACCTGCAGGCACTTGTTTGATATAGATATAGATATAGCGGCTAATATCTGATTATTATGGAATGAGCAGACACTAGACAGGGTTCAGGAGGCCACCACATGCAGCTGCCTAATACTGTCTTTGTGCTCTTCAGAGCTGCACAGCCGGCAAGGACAAGCTTGAGATGGATGAAAAATGCAATAAAATGCTTTTTTGCACATTTTCAGTTATGTGGACCAAAACGAGGAGGCTTGTTTTAGTCTTGAACTAGTGAAAGATAAGGAGCAACTTAAAGTTTTGCTCCACTTTTTTCCCCATTTTTCCCAGAAAGTTTTGCTCAGGCTAAAACTTGCTATTTGAGGACTCTGGCCGGGAGGTTTGTTGTTTACTGCGGCTGGAGGCTTTAAGAAGTGTGTGTGTGTGTGTGTGTGTGTGTGTGTGTGTGTGTGTAGGAGGGGTAGCTGTGCAGGGCAGTTGAAGAAGAAGAAGAAGAAGAAGAAGGTATGAATGGGGAAAGAAGGGGCTTGGGTGGAGGAGGGGATGCTTGACGGACTTCACTGCCTGTTGGCCCTGCAGCATTGATGCCGTGTTGGCCATATAATCGGATTGCCAGTGGGTGAAAGTGAGCCCGGGTGCTTATGTCAGTTTGCGTCTCGTCAAGCTGAATAATACGCATGGCCAGGGAGTGAAGCGGACGCTTGCCATTGAGAGCTCTCAGTACTTGTGGCTAAGCATTTCTAAAAGAGAGAAAAAGCCTCATTGGATTCATATATAATTCTCACTCAAGCGTTTTGATGCATTTGCATAACAGGAGGAAACCAGTGATCTTTTCAGTGCTGCTGCTGCTGCTCCTGCTGCACAAGTGTGTGTTTGCATGTGCCACTGTGTGTGTGTGTGCGCGTGTGTGTGCATGTTTGTGTGTGTGTATTTGAAAGGGCCCTAGCTGAGCCCTGCATAAACAAGGCTGGACACGGTTCTTGCACTTGGCCTCTCATGATTAATCGAAGATCAACAACAAAACGACAGAACATTTAGCTTTTTCCACTTATCTTCTTTCACGTTGAGGGAAAAAAAACAGAGCTGGGAGCAAGAGTTCAGTGTTTATGTTGTCATGAATGGACAGTGCTGACCTTCAGATTCTGTGGATTTCATTTGAAAAATGTCTTTGCTGTATTACAAACCATAGTTCTTTTGCCACATCAGCTGAGGCTCCTGTTGAATTTGGCCTGCATTTAAATGAGTGATTTTTCACTTTTAGACACCATACAGTAGAAGTATTTTAAGATTCTACAAAACTAATTTGAATATTTGGACCACTCCCTCTTTTGATCCACAAGCTGAACTCCTTTAAGCATCATTACAATGTGTTGGTTTAAGCCCACTATTACGTCGAACGTACAGTGCAGCCAGAAACGATTAAGAGAACAAAACATTTTTAATTGTCTTCTAGCCATGATAATGATGTTAAAGTGCTGATTTCTATCCTAATTTTCAACTTCTAAACCTTCAAACAAGGCACTAACAGCTTTTTAGGGTCAATGATGGGATGTTCTGAATCAGTCACCTGACCTCAATCTAACTAATCCAACTGTTTCAGCCCCCAAAACATCAAGGAAGTGAAGTTAGTTGCAGTACAGGCATAGCAAAGCGTCATCAGGGAAGAGACTGTATCTAGTGTCTACACATGATATGACATCAAATATATAAATAAGATTATGTGAATTTGTCCAATTACTTTTTGTCCCCTAAAATTCAGGGAATTATCTATAAAATGGACACAATTGCTACACTGTTCGTCTAATGTGGATGTAAACTGAAAGTAGTTCTGAAATAATTAGTAACGTCATTACCAATTATGATTGACAGACAATTCAACACCGCCAATCATGAATTGATTCACCAAGCAGAAATGCAACAAGGCTCTAAGAATTTGTTGCTTGTCTCCCTTATTTCATTGTAGACATCTTTGGGTTTTAGACTGGTTGTTGGACAAAACACGCAATTTGAAAATGTAATATTGAGCTCTGGAATCAATAGGTTTATTGAAAATTAAATAACTAGGTGCAGCCTGAGCTGAGAACGAGCATGTCAACATCATAATCATGTATGTCATACCTAATGTACTTCAGTACAGGGACAAATTTTTTTTTTTTTTTTTTTTTTTAAGTGCAACTATCCCCATAGTTTTTGACTGCACTTTATCCTTATCTAGTATCTATAATCAACTCAAGTGCTAGAATTAATGATGGCATTGTACATTGTACATTTCTTCACATTTCAGTTTGGCAATGCTGCACTTAAGGTCTGGTTGGGTTTGGCATAAGAAACACTCAGTCAGGGTTAGGAAAACATCATGTTTTCACTCAAAATGGGGTTTCGTCACTACAAACACGGCTAGAAAATGTCCCAATGTCGCGTTAAGAATTTTTTATTGCCACAAAGATAGCTGTAAAACGTCCCAACAGTGGTTAAAATGACCCAGTCTTATAGGATAAAATGGGAAGCGAAAAGTTGTCTCGAACAGTCTCTTACTCGGCAGCAGTCTCACCACGCTGTCACAGAACCACCCTGAATGAACCCCAATTCAATGTATCTGTGGTTTGCAGACACATACAATACCAACATTTTATTTTTGCATCCGGCTGCTATTCTACATTGGTGATGCAATAATCCAGTACAATACAAAGTTTGTTAGATATTTGAGTTGGAGATGGTAAATCAAATATCCACTGATAAAGCCGCAACAGCAGACACATGGTTGGAAACATCTGTGGGCCTCAGTGAGGTGGTAGTTTGCCGGCGGCCGGCAGCAGAAGCTGACAGGGCTGCCATAGTTCTCGTCAACCCGGATGTGGACCATCAGCTGGTCCATTTACCCTGTTGAAACTCTGTGAGGCATGATGACCATCAGCACGGTGATGGTCTTTGGTCATACAGACAGCAGTAATGTGGTCTGACTGACTTTCCACATAGCAGACCCCCCAGGTCTGATTCCTGGAGCAGTCAAAGTCCTGCATCTCAAAGTCACATACATCCATTTGGAGCCACTGGTCTGTGCTGGATCTTAGTCCCAGTGTGGCCTGTAATTGATCCTATCATTGCATTATGAGGCACCTAATAGGCCCTAGGTGAGGTGACCTCTGTTCCACCAGGTCTTTCACTCCCCCTTTCTGCTTGTCACTTCTCCAAACCATCACACGTCTATCCCTTTCACCATGTCCTGCAGTCCATTTCACCCTTTCTTCTTCTTCGTGCCTCCTCTCTCCTCCGATTTAGCAGCCATGTTGAGCTCAGATTCAGCTTAATGAGCAAGAAATGACACAGTTTATCCAGATCAGAGACAGTGAGACGCATGGGTACTTTCATGTTTTTTTCTCCCTGCTATCAGCTGAGTGAACAATGAGACACCAGGATCGCAAGTGGCCTTTCATGATGACCAGGATGTGGGGTTCAGTCAGTCCACCAGAAACATGGAGGAGAAAAAAGATTCAGAAACTTAATAGATGAATACAGTCTGTAAATCTTGCTCTAAATCTTCAGAATCTTCATCTTTTCCATTCGTTGTCCAATTCCCATCATTCAAAGCTGCATGAGGGTTTATCTCAAAGTACTTTTTATATTATCTGTAGCTGGAAAGTCTTCCTAGAGCGCTCTTGTACTTGTACAAAAGCCGAACGGAGCGAGCAGGGGGAAGGGTCATCTATTGCAGAATGACCTCTGCTCTGCAGGGCCAAATGATAAGACACTTAAGGTCAAGGAGAGCACAATGGCCTGAGAGAGAGTCCACTCCAAAGACAAGAAGCCGCAGAGCAGGAATTTGAAACGTCCACTTGCCTTCAGAAAATCACTTGAGGTAAAGCTTCCAGAAGAGAAGCCATCCTTTCATTCGGTAAAATCTGAGCTAAGTTAAAGATAGAAGGAGCTCAATCGGCTCTTAATCCTTGCCTTCTGTTTAGGGAATATGAAAGATGTAAAAACTTGTGACCTATTGTTTGCCATGCCACACACGTAGACAGTTTTTGGATCCACTTGTTTTACTTTCTAGTTTTCCATGAGACAGTGTGATTCCAGCTATTATCCATGGCCATGCTTCTCCTTTAACATTTTCTCATCGTCCTGCCTTTGTGTCTACAGTTTGATGGATCTTTACAGTCTTTTCTCTGAAGCAGATACAGTGGGACAAGCGGAGACTAATTGATCAAGGGAGAAGCAAATCTCAGTGTCACAGTCTGGGAGTCCAACCCTGTTAGCTTTACGACGTGTGTCCAACCAGCGCAGCCGGGCCAGAACTCCGACAATCTCAAAGATCCAAGCAGATGGATGGGAAATTACATCTACCATTTGTTGTTAAGAGGCAGACACATAGTTTCAACTGTGCTTTTCCTTGAAGTAAATCTGCAGCGATCATTCATGCCATTTGAGAAGTCTCTGAATGTTTGCTGGGAAAAATATCTGATATTCGCAAATAACTGTTAAAAGGATGTTTGCAGCTTGTGAGGAATGGTCTGTGAAAAGAGGCAAGGATGAGATGACAAGCAGGCGATCACGGTATAATGAAAGATTTACAGAATAATGACACATATGTTCCAATTTTACACCATTCATTGAACTGGGGCAATATTTCAAGGATTAGAGATGACAGGCCATGATAGGCTGTCTCCTGAGTCCAGGGATCATGGTTGCATTCACATGTAAAGAGACTTCACACTCACACACATACAAACAGACACACACACTTTGAAGTTTATGTTTTTACTCCTCTTTCATATGAAAATTACATTTTTAATGACTGGCAAGCACAAAAAATGTCCATCACACTCAGCCCTTTCCCTCCAAAAGTCCACAAGTTGGCGCAATAATGGCATTAGGGGCGTGCAAGAAAACTAATTAATAAAAGCCCTATCAATTCATTCGCTATTGCAACATCTGACAAAGAGAGCAGAATGACGAGTGCATGAGAGCAAGAGACAGTTGGCAAGGGTGGCCAGTTGAGAAAGCTCTATTCAGTCCCCCCGAAGTCCTTCATACTCACAGAGGAGATGACAAAGAGCACCAGTTAATTAGCAAGAAGTAGCATCTCAAGGAGGACCGCGAAGAAAACCTCCATTCACTCTCTCTGCTCACCTCTCGCTTATGAGAAAGACTGAAGGGTTGGAAGGAGGGGGGGAGCTAGGGACAGAGGGCTAAGCTCAGACTGAGAGCCCGGCTGCCTGCATGGGGCTGATTTGCTTGATTTAATTTGGACAGTCACTCCTTTAATTTGCAAGGTCATTGTATCTAACAGGGAGTTTCTATTAAGGCCGGCGAACAAGTGAAGGCCTTGGAGTGCAAGTCAACGATGTCCCCCTTCTGTCTGCTGGATGAGACGCGGCTGTGGAGGAGGAAAGAGGATGAGAAGAGAAGGATAAAGCTGAGAGGGGGATTTGGAGAGAGGATGAAGTTTTAATTAAGGCACTTCTGTGTTTCTAAGCAGACTAATTTAGCCATAGTTCCTCACAAGTGTATGAGACGATAGAAACAGAGGTGAGGGTGAGGGCTGGAGGGCAGCCTATATTAGATCTATTGTTGAAGAAGATTTTGAAGTGCTTGAATGTGTCATTAAAAAGAAAATAACAGTTGGAGAAAAAAAAGACAACTAACCAGTTGGCCTACTTTCCCTCAATAAAACAGAACTGAACCAAATCTTTACCTTCTATTCAGAAAATTCACTGTTACACCATGCAGAGTTTGATTTAAAACTTTACAAAAGCAGGTAAACTGGATGATTTTTTTTGGTGAGAATGCAGATTAGGAAATAATGTAAAGACCCGAGTAATTAGCATTTACCATCGGACCAAGAGCAGAAGGGCAACAGCTTGCAAATAAATCTCTGATGGAGGGAACCTCGTTGGTTTAAATGCCGTTTTTGTTTCACTTGTTTAAATGGAGGCCTGATCAGAGCAAAGAAGTCCCAGAGGTCCACAGGCTGAGGTGCAGACAAAGGTAGGCCTGCCTGTGCTAAGGTCCCCGAGGACTGAGGAATATGCAAAGCCCTGCACCTCCACACTGAGGCTGAATTTGAATGGCTTAAACCAGGCTGCACCATAAGGAGGCAACATTCAGCTCCTATAGCCACTTGGCTTTACATATAAAGGTTAGAAAATGTAAATGTATGACAGTGACTGGGAAGTCAGGGGTTTAGGAATGGAAATGCATGTTTGTATAATGTCACTGTAGGCAAAGGGGAAGGCTAATTAGTGGTCAAACAAATGAAAAATAATTATTTACTGTAAAACGTTGTTATAAATGTCCCTCACGCATAACTCTGGAGCGGCAGGAGGGTTGAAAAAAACAATGAGACAGTTGAGTTCATTGCCTGTGACAGACAGTGTCAATCAAACTGCTGTGTGGAAAGGCTCACCGCCCAGGTCTTTGAGGGCGCATTGACTCTGTTCATCTTCACTGCACAGGTCTACAGTGTTGAGGAGCGACTACACTGGAGCTGAGCTGCATTCAAAATGTCTGTTGGGTTTTTTTACTCTGTTGTAGTCTGCAGAACACATCAATCAACAGAATAAAAACTTTGGTTTGCTCTTTATTTCATTTTCTCCATTATCCCTACTTGGCTTTTCAGTCAGCTGAAGTATTGAAATAAGTAAAAGTATTCAGGAAAAGTAATAATTATTGTCAGAAAATCTTTTTAAGACTGTTTTAAAAAATTGAAATCCCCACACGAGGTACAAATACACCCAGCATATTTCAAGGTTTGGCGATTTCTCTTCTCAGATTGTTTTTTCTTGTTGAGTAAATTCGGGACTGTGACACGGCCCTCTAGAAACTGAGGGAATTATGACTCCTTTCTGTCAGGACTAAAGAAGGAAGTAGATGCTGTTATAGAGGCACAACATCGGGGTGGGTGGATGAGTCAATGAAACACCAGACATAAACAGAGGTTGCTGTTCACTTCCTGTTTCCTACCTACAGTTAATGTTGGTTTCTGTTTACCATGGATGATGTTGTTTGCTAACATAATCATGTGGTTATTACTATAATCAAGTTGACAGAAGTCACCTAACCCTGACCATGATCTTTCACTCAACCTAACCAACCTTAGCCATTGTGTTTCCAGATCATAAAACATTTAATTTTCTTGCAGTGATTTGTTACTGTTTCAGCATAGACAAACCATGTCCTGTCGATAGTGGGGTATTACGAGATCCAAAAAACTCTCAGAGATTTATTCCTAAGAACAGCAATATTTTATGAGCTTGTATCTATCAACCAAGTAAAACCATTGCATAAAGGTTTAATATTATATGATAATGGAGGAAACGTAGACTTCAGTCTCTAAAGATGGAAAGCAAAGCACCAGTACGTCGAAAAAACTGTTCCCAAAGTACTTAGTAACTAAGTAAATGTATTCAGTAACTTCCCCCCTCTGATCAGCTTGGACAAATCAGTCAGCTCATCCTGTCGTGTCAGTAAGTGTCAGTAAATGTCAGATGGATTCTTCCTGCAGCCAGGAAACTGCTGACAGGAGCCACAACAGTGCTAACTAGGGCCTTTAGAGATGCAGGCTAATGGTTAGCCTGCAAGGATAACATCGCCGTTTCAGCATCTGTGTCTTTCATGTGTCAACAGGAAGGAAGACAACCGACAGAGGGCAGAACTTCTGTTTCCTGCCACTGCTAAACTTGATCAGCTGTCAAATTTTAAAAGGCTTTAAGGAGTGCACAGCCTATGAGATGTGATTATTTCTTGTTATATTTGATTAGGTATTAGCAGCCAGTAAATACAAGAGCGATATGGATGGAGAAAGCTGACAAAATAATCCTATCCAAAAACATCTAATTGGGGAATATTGATACCAAAGCCCTTCCTTAAAGTTAAGATAAATGAACCCTAATGGTGCTTCGATGTGTCATGAATATCCAAATAAGCAGCGTCGTGCCTTCACTGGTCAATATGGAAATGTTGACTGTCCATTTTGTGACTCATGAACTTTGGGAAGCATTAAAAAGGTTGAGAGAAAAGCGAAGACCTTTTCTTGGTGAAGTGTGGAGACTTTTTGGAGGGAGGAGGGTTTCAGGGGTTGTGCTCAAATCCCCAGAAAATTCAAAGTGAGAGAGTGGAGGGGGTGGATCTGCCAGAGGAGGAGGGTGGAGGGTGATGTATGGAAGCGTAAGAGTAAGAGTTTATTCACTGGTGTCTGAGGGAACCTTTCAGAGCCACTGAGTGAGTGTCTATAGCGGGGCAATCAACCATAGGACTAGGAGGCTTTATCTCTAAAATACAACCCCACCTCCACCACCCCGCTCCACCCTTCACACACACATACACACACACTCTCTCTCTCACACACACTCACACACATACACTCTCCCCGGTACCTGTGAGAGCCTCTCATGTGCGGCTAAGGGTGCCATTGAGGGAGACAGGAGGGAGAATGGGCCGTGAGGGACAAACAATCCTGAGGAGTCTATCATTCTGTGTGGTGTTGTCTTAGGGTCTGAATAGAGCCAGTGTGACCTGCCCACCACCACCACCACCACCACCACCTCCTCCTCCTCTCTTCTCCATCAACCCCTCCTATCTGCTGCCAACCACTTCACAACTACCACCACCCAGCATCTCCAACCGTCCTGCCATTAACTGCCTTATGAACTTCATTTTCACAAACAACAGCTATCTTCTCTAGCCAGGGTTCTCATTTTTATGTGATCAAAAGTAAACTCTAGTTGTTGTTATTTTGGGGCCACGACCCTAGTCCTTTAATATTGAGTATCTTCTAATACAGAGTCCAATCCAATACTTAACTTAGAAAGTTGATTAAATGTGTCTGACACATTGAAATAACGTTTAGCATTCTGAATTCAGCACACATTAATTTTCATGAGCTACTTGATCCAAATACTAAAGATCAGCTGAAGATTCATAACAATAAAACTAATCAACTTAATCACATTTTCATTTGGAGAATACAACTCCTAAAATTGACACAGAGCAGTCCACTAGAGGGAAGACCTATCACTCTTCTGTTGGAAGTTTAATTGTTTTTGTTCCAAAGTTGTTGAGATGCTGCTAGCCGAATGCTTTGTGCGCTTTTCTGATCAAAGAGGAGAGATAACAGATTTGTTACAGTTTTTACTGAATTAAAATTACATTAAATTGAACACTTATTGCACATCAGACTCCATAGAAGTTGGCTGAAAAATTTGACTTTGAAGGTGCTAAAAGAGTGAATGGCCCTTTAAATCAGAACTTATGAACATGACGTTTCTTTTCAGAGTTTCCTGAGAAAGAGATAGTTACATATTCAGATTAACTTAAAATACAGCTTTCTTTCAGTATCAGACTCTTTCAAAAACAAACAAACAGACAAAACAAATTAAAAAATATAAACCTCACCTGAGTCATTCGAAACACCTGTATCTTATAAAATGGTCACTCATAGTCAAATACAGTATGAGAACTGAGGAGACCTACTTTAAATATTTATCACTGACAGTAATGACATTTTAATACTCATAAAAGCTGTTTCTTTGTAGTCAAACTGCAATTACACAAAAACCAAATTTATGAACAAATTTATGAAATTGCCATTATTGAAGGATCCGATTTTAGGCTCCTTATTTCCAGATATCCATCAGCTTTAAGCATTTGCTTTATAATCAAATGGAGAAAAAAATAATATTATGACAAATACTGCTTACATCTATGGAAATCATTATCTTGACATGAAAACCACAGAAAACTCCTATTTCCCAGTGACATTTTGAAAAGGTGTTCACGTGGAAAAGGACTTTCGGAGTCAATTTCGACGCTGCCTCAAATCAACAACAGCACTTCATCGAAAGATCTTACTACCATACAAAATAAGTAATATTCAAAGCCACCGTTTTTTAAAATTATTTTTTTCTGCAACATTTGCTGATGGCAACTCTTGTGTGATAGAGGTTAGGGAAGGATTGTGGTATTGGGAAATAAGGTATGGTTAAAATAAATAGGTAGTAAGTAAGGTATGGGTTAAGATAAGGCAACTAAAACTTTGCTTAAGCTTGGGAAATACTGCTTTCATAACTTGTATTTCATTATTTGTATTTTATCTTCTCACCTGTATCTGTAGCAAACACCCACACATAACCCCTTGTCCACTCCCTTTGTACCTTGAATCCTAAGAATTATGCTTACATTGGACAATTCTGCCACTGGTCAGGGCCAATGCAGGATGTAGTGGGCCCTTAATAGAGCAATGTGGAAAATCATGATATGGAGGTTGGGTTGGTGGGTGAATGTGTAACACATCCAACTTTCATGTGGGGAGACTTTAGGCTCCAATGACTGATCTTCAATTATCTATTTTTTATTTTTATTTTGCTGTAGCCAGAATATTTTACCTGAGAAAGTCTGCAAAAGCCAGTTGGAGAATTATTTTCAGTGCAGTCATTCTGGAAACCATGGAACAACCTATTTTGTCCTTCCAGTAAGGAGACTTGTTAGTGTCAATACAGTGCTCTCATTTAAAATTAATGAGAAGGCTGCATTTTTGTTTGCACTACTGTTGGTCTGAAACAGCCTTAAAGCCCTTGAAATTCTTTGTCCCTTCTTGGGTTAAATGCACCCTTTGAGTTCACATACTCAATATACTAAAAGTCCTAATTTCCGTCAGGCAGAGACTCTTCCATCAAGCTCCACTGTGTGGGAAAGGCAGGAGGACCATGTCTCATTCAAACATATGGTCCTCTGATTCCCTCTGCCTGATCTGTCTGCAGCATCTGTTGCCAAGTGCTCCACGCAGACAGACACTGTGACCAACAGCATTGTGTAGATGTGTGTGTTAGTGTAGATGACACTAGAAGAGAAGGCCAGGGGGGTACCCAGAGTTGGTGCAAGGGTACTGGGAGGGAATGGGGCTGGTGGCTGCTGGGGTAAGGTGGGGGGTACGAGGGCACCAGAAGGGCGTAAAGAGAAAGGCAGAGAATACAGTCATTACCCACCCAGGGCTATTCCTCTCTGGCCCATTAGCTGCTGGCGGCCGTGACCAATTGGGTTTTGTCACTCCTAGCAGGGTCATCCAGTGGTGGTCTGGGCCTTTTCTATAATGGACGCTCACTCAGCCGTCCTCACACAAAACCTTTAAGAAGGAAAGAAATTCTCTCCCTGACTCTCTCTCCTCTCCCTCTCAGTTTAAAAAGACCCAGTCAGGCAAGAAAGAGAAAGAGTGAAAAGTGATCATGAAAAGAGATTTGTTGCGATGTGAAGCGCGCAGGGAAGTGATCGTTTAGCCACACGTGGGGTGAAGGGACTCCATGGCGGTGGGTCTTGTTAACCCTCTTGACTCGTATGCCAGAAACCAAATCAAATTGTTCCGTGCCTCAAAGTCTGAGGACGTGGTTCCTTGTGGGAAAAGCTCACAACTTCACAACTGGCGGCGTGTGTAATTCTCAAAGTGGAAAGGAGGAATTTGAATAGGCCATGGCAGATTATCCAGTGTGTATGAACACTGATCCTTGAACTCAGATGGTTAAAACTGTGCCGCTGAAATGGCAAAGATATTTGTCTGCATTTCCAGTTTGATTCCATGTGGTGACTGAAGAGAAAAAGGTGTGAGAGAAGTGACAAACGTGACAGAGGTTAATCTTTGAAAAAGATGAGAAGTGTTGCTTTAATTTATTCCCTGAATGAAATGAAGCTCCCTCTTCCTTGCACAATTCTGTTATAAATCATTACCGTGAATCATTGAAAACATATTTGTTATTCTCATGTGAAAACCATGAATTGAATGTTCCTCTAGCGGCTGAAAGATACTCATCTTCATATTTTGGGCTCTAAACAGCCACCAGACAAGCTCAAAAACACGCCAAAAGTTCATTTTTGAGATTTGAGGTTCCCATGCAGACAAAATAATTGTGTGCACATAAATGCATATTCCATCCAATATGAGTTGTGTATGTCTGTCTGTGTGTGGGTGTGTTTTTTTGTCCAGTCCCAAGCTGAATAAAAGGCCAGTTAGCCACCTAGCGGGCTACTAATTCTCCATGTCAAATACAATGGCTGCAATTATATGGTAATCAGTGTTGGTGGCTCATACCTTTCTGCTGCTTTCTGTGAGTGTGTGTCTGGCCAAGCTGCTCCTCAGGGAGACGGTTAGTCACGGCTTATTATTGACCCATTAGACACCCGTCCCACTGCCAGAAAGAAGCCAGTCGGCTCACAGGCCGCGCTGCATTCACTGAACAACAATAACGAGAGGGAGACTGAAAATGAAGTTAATCATTTTGTTATCTGTGGACCAAATGAATAAACTCATTGGAGCCAGACCGTGATTCAGATTGTTATCTGTTAAAGGACTATTTCAGTGGTTTCACATGTTTAACATCATAGATAAACACTTATCAAAGCATGTGGCTGTGTTTCAGACAGTTGGGTGTATTTTTAACCATTGCAGGGATCCAATTATTCATCCATAAGACATGAAAATTAATGAGCCAATTCTTAAAACGCTCGTGTTGTGCAAACTATTAAAGTGAACATCAAGTCTACATTCATTTAAAATAAAATTCAATCATTGTTATGAGAAGTACATATTGTCTTTTTAAATCAATATGCACTTAACCTCAATACCGCTCAGTGACAATGTAACTGACAAAAAGAAACGTCGAGGTCATGATAGATTATGAGAGTTTGCTAATGTTTTCATACAGAAATGAATGAAAACCAATGGCTGCCTTGAACCGCAAAAAAGTATCTGAAAATCTAAAAACTGTGTCGCATTCATTCACAAAAATAGATATAAACCATTTGCAAATGCATTTCAATAGTGGCCAGATTTCATTTTACTATTAATTATATTTTATATCACTATTATTTTTGTTTAAACTTGAGGATGACCTGTTTACTACAAGTTAAAGATTATCATGCAAAGCACGCTCATAACATGACGCAAGCCCGTGAAGACATTCTCTTTCAAAACGTGTCCTCTCTTTGTTGCGTCTTCTCTTCGTCATATAATCGACAAATGTGTTGTTTTGATATAATCCCCCAGATCTGTCAACTCTGAAGCTTGCCCTCTGCTCCCCCGTCCCTCTGTCCCCCCACCCCACAACACACCCACACAGACCCCTCTGCCACCTCCTCTCCAGTCCCCACCCCTGCAAAGCAAAGCTCTCTTTGTTAACCTAATGTGCTTTTACCAGTTGCTTTCTGCCAGCGAGACATCTGCTGTGTGCAACCAGTCAATATTGTGAGGACAGTTCAAAGCGGCCAGTTCATTATCTGTGTCAGCTTAACAACCCAAAGGTAGCGGTCTAAGGGACACAAGGAGGAGGAGGAGGGGGAGGAGGAGGGGGGAGAGGAGGAGAGGAGGGGGACACAATGTGTGGGGACACAATGGACTCCTCATTAACCAGTGATTTATCATGATAGGATGCCCAGTTCAACCTTTGCCCCCCCCTCGCACACACACACCTCTAGAAAAGGATGCTATTGTTGGAAAAAGAAGAGAGGACTGTGAAAGTTGAGTTGAAAGTGGAATGATATAGTTAAAAAGTCAAATGAAAAGTAAAAGTGAAAGAAAATCATCCACAGTGAAGTGTGTCCTTTTTGAGAGTGTGTTAGAATAAAGGCAGACGAGGGCGAACACAGACAAACTTCGGTGCTTTTCAGTTTTTTTTAACAGTGAAACTAATAAAAAAAAGAATTGGTAGCTTCTCTGAAATGGTTATTGTCACTTTGATTCCATTCTGCCTCTCTCTTGGATTTGAAACGTTTTACTATGGAAGACTTGAATGCAGTTTTTACTTCTGAGATTGCTGAATTTTCCCTCTTTGTGAGAATTTGTGAGAAAGGCCAGCGGTCAGAAAAGTCAACTTTATTAAACATTACGCTCAATCTGATTCACACCGTAAAAATTAGCCTTGCAATAGACACACCCTCCCAGTCCCGAGTCAGGCTTTATGAAAGTCAAATCTCTCGGTCATGATGATATCATACATGTCAGAAGGCCTCTAAAGATGCTTCATGCATGCATATGCAGGGAGATCATAGTCCATCCTCAGCCGCTCTGCCCTCACAGAGGCGGCGCCCCCTCTTGCACATAAAGGCTGTATAATGAGCGTTTAATGTATGGCTTCTCAAAATGCAGAGAAAAGAGAATATTCAACGTGGCCCATGTGGTGGTTTTGTAAAGCTGCTGCACCGAGGAACACACCCCTTTTCACTTTCTCCTTTTCCATCCTTTCCATGCAAACCCCCCTCCTCTCCATCCCTCCCTCCCTTTCTGAATCCATTTGCCTAAATCAATCTCACAGGAGGCGGTCGTGGATAATGTACCAGCCAGGGTTTGTAAACCGTTTTGTTAACAATGCATTTTTGAAAAGAAAAGAAAAGAGGAGGAGAGGAGAGAGATAAAGCGAGACAGAGAGAGTGAGAGAAGGAGAGACGGAGAAATGGGCAGAAGGGTGTTGAAAAAGGAACAGTTGGGTGGGTGTGGTGCGTGGCGCTGTTTCGGACAGGCCCCGTCGACTGGTGACACCCCTGTCCCATCTCCTCCTCCCTCAGCTAAAGCCTGCATCCGCCCAATTCGGTCCAGTCCTCGCTTTAGTCACACCACCTGCCTTCACCATTCTTCACCACACACCCACCCGTCCGCTGACAGGACAAACAGACGGCATAAACCCCCGTAACTCAGCCTAAACGCCCCTCTCACACACATGCTACACAAGTATACACACTGACAGGGCTAGTGTTCCCTTTATAGGATTATAGTGATCAATAACGAGCAATGAGAGATGATCACACTCAATTTCCCAATCATGTCTTTCTCCTCAGTGGTGACACCTGACCGCTCTGAACAGATTCATGTAGGAATCATACAAACAGTACGTTTGTACAATTTATTTTTACGCTTTACTTTAATGTTACACTTATAATTTATATATATAAGCCTTACTACTAAACTGCCAAGAGTTGCGACTTAAAACCAGGGCTAGTAACCATGACACAGGACTGTTGGCTTTAAAGTTTCACATACCCACTGAACTTGTCCATACATTATTTTGGGTAATTTGCATCTTACTACTGAAAGTAAGTTGAGGTTAGGGATGGTCCACTTTTCATAAAAGAAGCTGTTTGCTGGTCTTTTTAATAATTTGTTTGTGTTTGATGGCTGTGGCGTCTCTTGCAAAAGAGATCTTGATTTCCTCAATGAATAAATGATAGAAAAAATGAATGAATAATAGGATAAACAACAGAATGAAAAAACTTGCAAAGCTGCAGCCTTTGTAGTTTGTGTCGTATCATGTGTTTTGCTTATTTGAGAAAATACAATGTGAAGCAACACTATTTGGCAGCAGACATGGTAGTCCTGGATGTTGGACTTTCCAAACACCACATTTATGACTGAAGACCCTGAATCTTTAAAATGCAATACATCTTAATTTTATAACAGCACCAAAATCAATTCAGCTGATAAATGACCTGACACAGATACACACACTGCAGAGTTGTACCAGTTATGTACTGTTGGCTACTGAGCAGTGGCAGTGTAACAGGCTTTGGTTCCTTGGTGATGAGAATGTGAATGATGCTGCTGATGCTGTTGAGTCGACTTTTCATTCACTTCTCACACAAATTAATTTAATATTTAGAATAAAAGCAACTTAAATGTGTACTGTACTGAAAATACTACAAAGCAAGATCATCAGTGTTAACTTCAAACCAACTTCAATCAGAGTATAGACCAAAAAATGTACCACAAAAAATCATTCACGATCACTGAACAATCTGACAGACAACTTTGTCTGTTCAGGCTGTAAAACGAGGGGGTCATCATCTTCTGTACAAGTTAGTAGTGACAGTCCTATCAGCAGGGACCTGTTCGTTCATGTTCTCAATGCCGAGCTACATTTGCCTATCAAAGCCCCTTTTAGCCTGAAGGAGGCCTGGGCCAGTTTGACACCATATTCCCATGGGGCCCTCTCAGATCTCCACCAAAGCACCCATTACTGGATCATAAGCTCCAGAATCAGGCTACACTGGACAGGAATCCCCAGTAGAGTCGCTTGGATCGGCGCTGATTTGCAACATAAGCCCCCCTGTGATTGCCCATTAGCCTCTGTCCCCATTGACAGCGGCTAGCAGGGTAGCATGTGTAGCTCTAACTAGCTACTGTGCATTCCCATTGAAGGTTTGCTACCAATACGTCCCCTAATTGGCTGTGAGGGGTATTAGGAGAGGTTGTGGCTTCAGGGAATTGATAGTGACATCTGATCTGATGTCCACTTAAAATGAAGACTGTGTTGAGTCATAGTGTGCTGACAGAAGAGTATCCCCATGGGAGAGGGGTTAAGATCTGATGATTGATGGGTCATTATAATACAGGCCGCGTGTGTCAAGACTGTTTTTACTTTTGGCTCATTTTCTTTGGTCGACACCACAGTTACAATATGTGTTTGTTCTGACCAGTTAAAAGTGAACCAGGGCCTGTTAACAAATCTGGACTGATCTAAAATCAACCTATTTGTTTGACAGCATTTCTGGTAATCCAACATCCTGTCACAATAGACACAATGGCAACAAATTCCAGCTGATTCCAGCTTCTCTTACAGTACCTGCTTTTATTTATACTCCAAATATTTTGAATTTAAGAAAAACATTTCATGTGAAACGTGACCGTGACATTTCATGGTGGCATACAATCTTAAACTGTCATACAGTCTTGATAGAATGCTCCTCTCTTATAAATACCTTAAGTGTACACAATGTGAACTTATATATATTGTACATAGTTGTCAATGCAGCTTTATCACAGTTTGCTTACTGTAAAAACACAAACATGAAAATGACCATTAAACAAGATCAAACTCTGATAACAGAGTAAATAGTTTCAGGTAGGATGCAGCCATGTATCGCTCCTCATGTATTATGTTGCAGGGAGATGGATCAGGAAAACTCAGCTGACCGATGGATGGTTAAAACTAGTGCCTGCGTGCAAGTATGTAACCGAACTGCTGTGTGCTTTCTGCAGTAATCTGATTTCTTAAACATCATGGAAACATAAATGTTGACTTCTTGGTTATGTACACAGAAGGCATAACTAGATTTATAATCAGCTTGTGTAGAAATAGTCTTGGGTAGCCATAGCCAAAGTATTGCTGTGACAACTGTGTGGGCGATGAAAGAAAAGATAATTACATATAGCTTTGCATCTCCAAATTCAAAATAATTAAATTCACAGTATGAATAAAGCAGAAACTGATACCAGTAGCCACAAGGCATTCGTGCTGTAAGTTGCTCCAAATACGGCTTCAAAGTAAGTCAGGTGAAAGTGAGACTTGAAATCTGATTACTGCCTGGCCCTTTTGATACACATATTTTATAGTATTCAGGTTGATACTGTGAATGTAAGCTCAGGTTTCTCTGAGCAAACTTTCTTGTTTCTTGTGTTCACTTTTGGTCTGAAACAAATTGGCCAGAACTTTGGATAAAATATTTAGTTAAAAAAGCCTTTAAAACATGTATGTGAAAATGGTGAAATCAATAGGAGATCAATCATTAAGAATTGTGTGGGTTTTTTTTGTTTTTGTTTTTTTTACAGCTTGAACGACTCCAGGTGTAAACATCTGACAACATTCAATGCATTTCTGCAATTTTCCTGCAGTCTTTTCTCCCTAATCCTGCATTTTTACAAACTATGTAAACTCATCATAACTATTATGTTATGGCTGACAATGATAGAGAAGCAAGGAAAACCCAATTTATCAGTTCAAAACATTTTAGATCCACCAGAGACCACAACACATTCACTCTGAGCCTCTTTAAACAGCCACAATCAGTCTGAACAGAGCAACACATGAGCCAAGCTGCATGTGGTCTGCAGATCAGAGCACACAGACACTGAGTGTGGTCCATCAACAGCTCTTCCTAATCAACCCCGGAGACCCCAGCCTTTTAGCCGCCAGCCCTCAACATGTCTTGCTGTGTTTACACACGCTGATTAGTTTGGTAAGTGTACAGAATGTCCCAAGGACGGTGATCTCTGAATCAATGTGCCCCTCAGTCCCATCCTTTATCTTCCCATCCCTCTGTCACAAAAGCCAGAGATCCTCTTGGAATCGGTGAGAGAAATTAGGGGATCAGAGTCGGCCAACTCCTGAGCAAACAGACTGAGCTAATGGACCAGCCGCTTTCTCCTCCCCTCAAATTATTAGTGGAGCGAGGGAATGTAGCCAGTCCAGTCATGATGTTAATGCTAAAGCTTGTTAATCCTTTATACACACACTGGCCTCGCACTTGCCTTGATACACACACGGCTACTGAGTAATCACTCCACCACCCAGGCAGTGGGAGAGGATGGGAGAGCAAAAGCAAAGGAATGAGACTGAAAGTGAACACATACACATGGCGGGGTTCCCAGGGGCCTGGAAAAAAGATCTGTGAGATGTGAGAAAAGATGTGAGATCTTGGGCATGGTCCAGGGTTGAGACTTGTTTCGGTTTGACATGATTTCCATCGTGTGAAACAGGTTTCAAACTCGATGTGTGGGATTTCCTTTTTTGGTGGTTAGTTTTCCATCACACCTGTTGTTTGAGATTTTTCTGGAACTGTCATGATATGTTACTGACTAAAATATCTACTTTGATTCCAACAAAATAAGAGCTTGGGAGTAATCAAAAAAGTCTTTGGACTCTCTAGGGGGGAACCTGGTGCACATATGACACGCAGGTAACCCAATACAAATCTTCCTCCTCATCTCCATCAACACATCACTGTGGAAGCCTGTCTCTACTGGGTTTAGGGTTGGCAACAGCTGGCTAAAGCAGAATATGCTAATGGCAGTTCTTGGGAGGAGTACTTTGGGCTTATGAGGGATTAGCGCTTGTTGGCCAGCCCTGGATCCCTGCTGAGCGAGCACGCTAATACAGGTGTTAGTAAACTGGCATTAGACTCCAGCTAATTAGCTTCCATTCACCAAGTGATTGTCCAGCCAGCTCTGCCATTTGTAGCGGTGTTTGCACATCGGCAGGGAGGTCTCTGTGCTGTGGTGGGTCCGTTATGATCCGACATGATCTCCCTTCTTCCTTCTTTCACTCTCCCTCTTGGCCACTGGATACCAGGGCCCATCCAGGAGACAAGCTCAACTGGTTTTATAAGAGCCAGAAGCAAAGACAGAAGGACAGAGAAGAGACAGCAGCATCACACAGAGACAGTGTCCATCATAAATTATATAAATACGGGAACGCACTTTTGTTTTTCTCAGTTTTGGCCATCCATCCACACAATGCCAACATTGACCGCCTCCCAAAACAAAAGTCTTGTATCTGACAATAAAATTTCAGAAGCCAACTTTCAGTCGACAATCAGACAGGTTGTTAACAAGGCAACAGTAATGTTTGGTCAGATCATCTCAGCCAGATTATTTGGAGATGAATCTCAAAGTGAGCACACCTAAAAAGTCAGCAATCATCTCTCATTACACAAGTACACATCCTGAACCAGGAGCCAGGAAGCTAGTCTGTAAACTAGGATGGCTGTTTACAACAGAAGGTTCAGGTGCTTGTTTTACTTTTTGCCTTTGTTTTATTCTCCAAATAAGTTTTTTTTAACCTGAAGTTTTGCCTAAGACCTGTACGATTGTCTCATTTAAGTTTCTTGCCAGGTCTGTCATCTGTTTTCCATTCTTATGTTTTACAGGAAAAAAGACTCCACAGTCGTGTCGAATAAAAAACAAAATAACTAATTACTAAATAATTAGAATTGTTCATCTGAATGACAAAACATGTGTAAAACAAAACAATAACATAATCAACATCACCATTCCAGTTAATGTCAATAAATAATAATACTGAGTTACAGCCAAAACCTCCTTTTTCATTTTTTTAAGTCTTTACCAGATGCCATGTGAGATGGAAACATGGCACTGAAGGTGTTATGGAGAACAAATAAGAAAATTGAGCATTACTTAATTATCTCGTCATGTCATCACACAACTAGAAAATTATGAAAACATTTTTGGACAAACAGAAAAGATGTCATCTTTACTATTTCAAATAATATTTTTTAGATTTACTGGCACATATTGTGGCTTGTGATGTCACACTCTTTCCCTATCTTGGACAGGCAGATCTCCTAAATCTCACTATTTTGAGAAAAAGGAAAAATAGACATGTTTTAAGCATGATCACCATGCATTCCATCTAATTTCAAAGGTGCTAGAGGTTCAAAGCCTAAAAGATCAGAAGAAGTTCCTCACTCATACGGTCATATGGGTTTTTTGCATTTTTCTTTCAGAAAAACAAAAGTTGCTGCCGAACAATAAAAATGTGGTAGGTGCGTGTTCCAGGACTATTTTGACAATGCTCTTTATTCCGATAATTGCTCTATGTTTACACTTGTGATGTGATTCACTGATTATGAAGGTAGGTGGCAGACAGGAATTAAAAGATGGGTATTACATGCCCTTCACTGTTGCTGGATGTGGGAAAGAGACTAAAGGTTAGTTGGTTGACATTCCCAAAGCCATTCTGCCGGGGATGTCGGCTGTTCAAAGGAGTCATTAAGCTTCACCCGTCCTGCCACAAAGGAGAGATTTAAGAGAGCAAATAGATCTGATAGTGAAAACTCAAAGCCAAACATAAATATCCTCTAAGAGGCTTTGGTGTATTATTCTATTATTATACCCCCATACAAGGCCATACAGATTGAACTGTTTCAAATGTAACTTTCTCCTGGGAAAGTCTGATCATAACGGATCATCGGCCCTTTTGAAAAAGAAATACTGATAACAAATCATAAATATTGACATTTAAATTCAGTTTCTAGGACCCGAAAATCATACGTCACCTAAATCAAAGAACGTATCGACTAACTCCTGAAATATTTCTAACATGTAAAAGCATCTGCCCAACACTGAGTAATGTCAACATTTGTAAGCGTGAAACCACTGAATATTGTTAAAGGGACGTCAGGACATTTACCCGCTGTGTTGTGGCAACAAAACCAGGCATTTCCAATAAGATGTTGGGACAATTTCTTAACCAAATATTAGCACAGTGTTGTCACAACATTAATTTGAAAACCGAACATAGAGAAACAAAGTTTTAACATATGCATTGTTTGCAGGAACATACATTACAAACATGTATTCTGGTGATTGGGTTGAAAAAGGAATCTGCTGTCAACTAGTTGACAGACATTATCAAAGCAATGCCAATCAAAAGGAATCACAGGCCAATACACATCCATTCAGACAAAGGTTTTCAGCTCAGCAGTGGAACAAAAGTGACAGTACACTTGCTGAAGAGGCATCCTTTAGTAGATGTGACAGGGGGACATGCCAAAAAGCATGGTTTCAGAGGTGCTGATCAAATTACATGACTGTGTGTTCTGTAATATGTTTCAGCAGGTGGTTACAGACACAAGGAGATATTTCTAAAACAACAACGCATGAGTTTGGTTTCAGACATGCTGGTACCTGATGGTGTGTGATTTTTTTTTTTTGGAGCACTATGCAGAATTGCTCCTAATTTCCTTTTCTGATGGTCATCTTTTTTATATCAATGCTTGAAAGCTCATTTTGCTAATTGTGTTTGATGATTTTTGCTTGTTGATTGCCAATATTGAATCAAACTAGTATCTTAATACAAAGTCAAAGGTGATAGTAAGCAAGAAATAGAAAGTAAGAAGGTAGAAAGTGTGCAGTTAGGTGTCAGGTAGTCTGACTCAACAGACGTGTACTGTTACAGTCAGCCTCCATTGGCCAACTATTGTTTTCTCTGCTTCCTTCGTCCCTCTCTTCCTGTTTTGCATCTCTGTCACAAATATTCACTCATCCAATCAAGTGTCTGTACATACAATTAATAGACAACTTTGACCTTCACTGAACTATAACAAAGTATACGATTAATCAGCCATGTGCAGAGTAACACTATTTACAAAGTACACCTGATCTTAAGGTAGGTTAAGCTGAATATACACTAAACAGATGTTAGCTCAGACAGTGGATGTATACGTTATAGTGTTTATACATCACTGCATGGACCTCTTAGCATACAGTGCAGTGTTCACACATTTGTTAGTGCAGACCCTAAACATGCACAAGTATAAAGTGTAATACAGGCTTCAGAGATTCTAACTGGTTTAATTAATTTTAAAAACCCCACTTACCTCAGAATGATAATGAGTTGTTGCAGACTTATTCCAGCGCTGGCACAGTGCAAATATGCTGTCGTGAGACTTTAAGTTAAGTTGCTCTCTCCTTTCCACTCTTCACACATCTCCACTCTCCTGCATAGTCGGCACAGTTGTAGATAATGTACGAAGACTTGTAGAAACATGTAACTCTTCCTATAAAAAAGAATAAACAAACATTTGTTGTCATTTGTTTTTGTACCTCATGAATGACTTAATCACAGTAAACATAAAGCTTTCTTTTTGATTGGTCACTGGATGTCTTCACAAGGAAATCATCCTTCAAAAACATCTTTTATAGAATTTTTAAAATCTAAATCTGTTTATTTCAAGCTAATTTTAACACTGTGAAGCTTGTGTTTTCTAAATTATGACAATTTTTATTTCTTAAATAAATGCACAACAGAAACATTACTAAACGTAGACAAATTTAAGGAAGAGTAACTGCCACGATCACTGAATGAAATCAGCAGAAATACTGACGGACGCAGAAGTTAGCAGCAGGCTGGCCAGATGTGCAAGTGAAGTCTTATCTCTACCTGCTGGGAGCTGCCAGGTCCCCCAGACTCTTTTTAGGCTCTTCTATTGAAAAACAGTGATAATCTGTTTGCTCATTTAATGAGCCCATTGTTCCTCAGAGGAGGAAAAGCAGGTCTCATTGCTGCTTAGCTGTGGCTCTTTGAGCAGGAAAGCTCCTCTGAGCATCACTGATACTCTCCTTCGCCTCGAACATATTGTGAAGGTCTGAGCCTCCAGTCTGAGCCTGTAACAAAGCCAAGCTTGAGGAAGAGCCTGAGCCTCTGTCCTACTGTGGAGTTACTTTATTGTACCGCTTTTTTCACAGCTGATCAGAGGATCTGGCAGCTGGCATGGCCTTTTTAACTTGTATTTTCCCTTTAAATTATCTCTGAAGTCCCTTTAAATTGAGGAAAAAGGCTTCCACAATATATGACGATTTAACATACTACATAGGGCAAATGTTGTTTAATATCTGAAAATGAGCCAGGACTTCTTTTATGTTGTATGTAACTGTACAACAAAAAATACATTAATTAATGTAAAAATATTTTTTAAACCACAGTAAAAAGAGGGTGATATGATAGATAAGATAATGACTTTATTAAGCACACAAAAAGGTCCAAAGCAACACTAAAAACAGAATAAGTACGAAAATATAAAGGCCAAGGCCAGAATAATGCCATTTCCTGAAACAGAGCCTGCACACAAGATTTCAGATTATGGCAGAGCAGGTAAGTACACCAACGTTGACAACCATTCGGCTGACACCAGACCATCATAGAAGTTTAAGAAGCAGCGTCATGCATACACTATAGGTCACATGAAGTGTCTGCATGTTGCTTTTTCTATACGAACGCCACAGGTGGGCAGTATATAATGGAGGACAAAATTCTCTAAATAAATATTCACAGCAACCAAACACAAGCTGAATTTACAAGCAGACATCTCAGCTTGCACATTACACTTGCGACACTATGGACATCTTTATCATCATCACCCAATAAAAAAAAATCAATGAAAATTAGATGTCGATTTAGTTGAGTTTTTAAAGATTATTTCGAGGGTATTTTCTGATAGCAGCAGCAGCAAACTTTTAAAACTGCTTCCATTAAAAGAGGTCCATATCTATACATTTCAGCAATCAGTGTCTTTTGACAGGATGAAATAAAATATTTTTTCTGTGCATATGGACATGTTTGAACTGATCTGGATCTCAGTGAAAATCTGGAAAAATAAAAATCATTAACCTATGTATATTCTGTATCTGCTTGTTCTGACACTTCACTGAAGCTAACAAATTAAGCCTATAACTCTAACCTCCCCAAAAAGGAAAATGCTAAACACTTTAAAGTAATAATCTTAAAACGGTCATGTTGCTTTGAAAGAAGCTGACTTTTACCACACTGAAATATTCATGGTTCTGTTATAATTTGGACGATAAAACACATTGGAGATTAATTACCATTGAAATGTATGACAATAAATGGATATCTGAGCAGAGGGTCACAGGAAAGCAAAAGGCATCATCTTGACTATTGTTCACGCCAGCTGCATCAGCCGACACAGCAACAAATAATGGCAACAGTCGGCTCTGATAATGGAGGCCCCTGTCATAATACACGTATGCACACACGCACACACACATTCACACATCATAGGTACCATCGAACCCCGCATCTTGATCAGACAGTGCCTCTCTAATTGAGCTAATCCCCACTTCAGGATCAGTGCTGTCCCCTGAGGTCTGACCCTCCACCCTGCCTGTCTCCTGTCTCAGCCCTCAGCTTAAACCTCCCGTCCCCTCTGTGGCTCATGTGGACTGTAAAGCTGTTTATTGGGAGACAATGGGCAGCAGATTGTGCTGTCAGGCTCCATTAATTTCCATCATTAGCATCACACTCCAGAGTCTGTGGAACCGGGCTCCTAAGCCTTAAGCTGTGTTTGTGTTCAGCATGCGTGTGTGTGTGTGTGTGTGTGTGTGTATGTGTCCGTTTGTGTATCTGTGTTTGGGTTTAATATGTATATACATGAAGGCATGCTTGTATATATGTGCCTTTAATTTGGAATGACTTAAAATCACATTCATAAGTGTTTTAAGATTATTTCTCTGTCCTAATCTTTATACGAGTAATTTTTACAGAATGTCAACATCTGATTCAAGTAAAAAATATACAAACAATATGTCGCAATATAAAATTTGTCCATAGAGATAAAAAAAAACTTTGAAAGGGGATACCAACTAAATCTGATCAATTTTAGTCCAGAATGTGTTCATTTTTGTTAAATGCCAGAGGGTGCCATCAAATGTCATCAATTAACACTGTCAGAGGTCTTATCTGCTGCCTGAAAAAGCTAACATGCTTCCAGTCTTAAAACAATGCCCTGCAGCAAGAAAATCTATAGTCTAAGTTGTATTCTTCAGTTAAGTTTGAGATAAAGCAGCTTTATCATTTACATTTTGCACTAAGAAAGAAAATGCAAAACAATTTGAAAAAAGTAAAAATGGTAGAACTTAGATGCAGTTATATGCACATTAAAGGAGGAATAAATCCGTTTTGTACTGTCATAAATTGTTTAGTTATAAATATCTTGAACTTGCAGCCCACCAGAATAAAATGTTGGCATTTTACATTTCTACAGACCACAGATACATTCAATCTTGTACAAGCCATATGTATTGTATCAAAATGTCTACAGGAACCGTCTAACAACACTTATGTTAATCATATATGAGCTGACTTTCATGTCAGGGAGTGGAGTGCATGGTGGTTGCGATACAGCTGGGCGAGACGGCCGCCTAGCCAGGGACCACA
Organism: Pagrus major; assembly: GCF_040436345.1. Taxonomy (NCBI): domain Eukaryota; kingdom Metazoa; phylum Chordata; class Actinopteri; order Spariformes; family Sparidae; genus Pagrus; species Pagrus major. The sequence continues at coordinate 16,004,164 of NC_133218.1, read as the reverse complement.
GTTCAAGATGGCATTTCAACCACTGGATATTTTTTAAGGAGAGACTGGGACATTTCCAGCTGTGTTAGTGGCAGCACGATGGATATCTTTGAAGAGCCTTGATTGTAAAGACAGAACTAGTTGAGTTTGATCTTTCCCTAATCATAATGAAGTGTTTTTTGTGTCTAAACCTAACCAGACCATAAGCACAGCGTTGTCACAACATAACACTGAAAATTTAACCTATCCCCTGTTTGCAGAAACATACCCTATCCCCTGTTTGCAGAAACATACAACACTAACATTTATTCTGCCGACTGGGTTGAAATGTGTCAATCTGTAGAACCTGTATTGTGCACAGCTTTGAACTGTAAGTTGACAATAATACACACCAGAGATCGTTTTTGAAGCTGTCACAGTAAAAACTTTGGTATTTTACTTTACTGACAATAAGGACTTTTGAAATTAAACCAAAAATCCGCCTGATTTAGCTTTGACTTTTCTTTGCTCTAACATCCAGGTTGACATTTCAGTCTCAACTGTGTTGTCTGTGACACATGGTACATTTTTGGTTTGAAGAAGCAGTCTTACAATATCTGATTTTGTGCCCAGACTGCCAATCAGGTGCACATTTCCGTTAATATTAGCAAATATCTTGCACTTAGTATTATGTATTATTTATTATGATTTTACATTTTTTTTTTTTTTTTTTAGGATTACTGGCATATTTTTTTGAAATACTTATTCCTATTCTTTTTAACCTCCCAGGGCATGTGTAAAATTTTAATTAATGTGTATGTATGCAGCTAAGTACTTTGTTTCAAGTGTTTCACCGCCTTGGATACCACTGCAATGTCTACACTGTACTGTCTTGACAGTTACGTATTGTTGATTGAAACTGTATGCAGCACTATTGCAATACAGTAACTTAGTATATCTGATCTTATCTTACCTAATCAAATTAGCATACAATTGGCATTAGCCAGTACCATAATTAAAGAACTTTATCAGTTATGCTCTAATTGTTTTTCAACTGCATCTGCAGTAAAAGTCTCACAAAGACTTCAGACGGAACAGCAGTGAAAGAAACATCAAGCATATGCAATTATAAAGAAAGGCAGGAGGGACTGTGATTGAGGTATAGAGAATGGGAACAAGCCAATAAAAAACAACTCTTTATGATCCATATGTCCTTTAAGCGCAAGATAATCGATAGACGAACGCAATTGACCACTGACCACCAATGGCATTTCCACCTCCAGCGGCGGAGCTCTAAAAGGAAATTGAACCACGTTTCTGCCACGCACCCACTGAGGCATAAGCCTTCTTACTCCAACTTCCTGTCTGATCAATGTGAGAGACAATGACTCAACAGGTGTGACAGACAGGAGCCCAGCAGCAGATTTCCTCCCTGCAGTTAGGCCCAATTAGCACCCGCGGCTAAGGAACAAAGAGGCGACATTTCATTTCAGCAGAGTGCCAGTTTAAGGCCTCTTCTCTCAACCTCAGCCTCTTTTCTTTCTGTCTCTTACTGCTGACATCTTTAAAGGATCATCCCTGGCTCCATCATATTCTATTAAATTGGGTCGATGCCTTGTGTTCCAAGTGGCAGGGGTGTTAAAAACATGGGGTGTTGATGAATTCATTGCATGTGACTGGACTTGCTTTCTTTGTGTGGAGGTTTTGGCTAATGAAACCCCCTGAAGGTCTGACAAAAGGCAAAGACATTTTTCAGGGTTTGCTTCGCACTCTGGATTTCCTGACCAAACTACACATAATTGCTGCCATCCCAGACAACTTTTCAACTTGGAAAGAAGCAATCCATTGTATCCTCAAGTAGATTGAAAAGCAATTCATTATGACTATTACACAGTGCCTGACGTACAAGTAGCTTTTATCAGTGTGAGGAAAGACATTAATAATCAAAATTATCAGGAGAGCTGTTCTCGTTGTCCTTCTCTTTGTGACTGCAAAACACTGTTTGCTGCACAGCTACTGTATTTGTACAATATTAGATGCCAATTTCAAACATATTTTCTTTTTTATTTGAAATGATGCCATCACACACATATTTTGAAAGTGTATTTCTTATGGAAAGCTTTTTCAAGAGTGTGAACTGAGCAGTTTAACGAGAAACCGCCCTGGCTGAACAGCAGCGTGCATTCAACAATTTGAGACGAAACAATGGTAGAGTTTTATATTATTTTTAGGGTCAAGGATTTCTTTTGGTTATGAATTTTAAGAGAAATGTATGCAATAATGGAGTCAAATATTTGTATATTAACCTGGGCGTTATTAGATCTCTGCTCTATTAGAATTGGTTTATTATAATGAAATCTACAAACTCCTGACAGGTCGAGTTGGGCCTATAGACCAATAAGACATATAGCAGAACATCCTACATAAATGAAGAAGGCTTTTATTTTACCACTTAAAATCCCTTAACTTTCACGTTCCCTCTTTGAAATTATGCCATCACGAGTGCAAGGGCAATGCTTTGGAATATTGTTAATCTCTTAATAGACGTATTATCCCTATTGCCATGCCAAGCACAACAACCAAAATGCTTTTGAATGTTTTAATATTACTTTAGTGGTGGATATAAGTATATTTTTGAGGTTGGCCTTCTTGGCCTTTATATGACTATTTCAATTTTCTGCAACTTATACTAAATCGATGTATTTGTAATTGACTTTAGTTGCAGATTAATAATAGGCTAATTAAAACATATAATCAATAGTTGAAGTCCACGTTATAGGAACCAGAGTGGGGGGTAAATTAATATAGAGTGTAGTAGGGTTCTCATGGGTTCTTTCAAACGAGGATGGAAACAGGGAAGTTGAAAGTCTCTTCCTTGCTGTGGGTTTACTACCATATCATACCAAACACATATAAAATGTACAATTAAAAGGCTTGCTCTCATGTCTTTCAGGCGACATAATGACGGTAAGTAACGAGCATTTCTGATTTGTTTTCCCCTCAGCTCATCACCAAAGCAGGAAGAGGGCACGGGCAGCAGCAGCAGGGCTCGGCCGGGTGTTGCCCATGATGTGACGCCAAGATAATCCTAATAACACACCAGGAAGTGTCCTGGTATTAAACGTTTACCCAGAGGAAAACTAATGGACACCACTCTGCGAAACGCGACCTGTTTACCGTCGTAGTTCTCGTCGTTGCAGCGGGTTTGAATTCTGTCTACGGTCCTGATCCGGCTGAATACACCAGGTGAAGAACAGCGCAGGTATACGTACAACTCGTAATATAGCTCCTCGTAACGTAGATAAATGCGAACTAATGGTTCGTGTTAATTATAATGGTGACAACCCTTTGGACAGCCAGTGTAAACGTCAGAGAGGCAGAGCTTTTGGTTGTTCATGGAAGGAACTCACCTCTAGTGATAACTTGGGGTGTTGGAAGAAAAAAGGCACACGTCAAGCCAAACTCCTTTAAGAAATCTGTCAATTTAAAGTTTAAAACGTATGTACGACTTCAAACTAAACTAGGACTGAATTTTGATTTATATGCATCTTGTCATTAATTCGTCTCAAATTGCACCCATTACATAACAGTGTTGATAATGTATAACAGGGGTCGACGACAGTCTAAATTCAGACAGGAAAAATGACTGCAATTTCCAGTCTCCAGTATAGCAAACCATTGTTGCACAACATGTTTAACACTTTCATACATTAATATGAATTACATGTTTATTTTACTGTTAGCTGAACTTACACACACAGCATGGCTGAGGACATGAAGACTCTGGAGGAAAACTTCAGGCAGCAAAATAAAAGCTGTTTCATCCTCGGTGCCTCTGGAGAGACGGGCAAGGTGTTGCTTCAAGAGCTGCTGGAGCGCAACATCTTCTCCAAGATTACTCTCATAGGAAGGAGACCGCTCACCTTTGAGGGCAAGGAATATGAAAAGCTGGTTAGTCGCTTTGTTTTCTCAGTTGACTTGATCACCTGAGATGTTGTCCAGAGTAAATTAATGCTTGACTTTGTGTTTTCTATGCCTCCAGGTACAAGAGGTGGTGGACTTTGAGAAGCTTGATGACCATGCTGCTGCTTTCCAAGGTCATGATGTTGGCTACTGCTGCCTGGGAACAACCAGAGCAAAAGCAGGGGCTGTGAGTTAACTCATTGAGATTTTAATGTTGTACTGAAGCACACAATAACCAATACAATATATATCTGCTGGGATTCAGTGGGGTTGATAGTTGTTGGCAATGACTCAGCAACTTCTTTGCCATATGCAGTACCAAAAGAAATCATGTGTTGTCCTCTTGTTTGTCCCCTGTGACAACAAATATATTGGTACCGCCATAGATGTAGGCCAGTAAGTGAGCAGGAAATTGCAGGTCAGAATGCTCAAGACTTGTTTGAGACAGCAGTGTTATCACATAGTTTGTCTATTCAAGTGGTCTTAAAAAAAGAAAAATTAAGGGATCAACTTTATGCATTTATGTAAAAATATTAATATTGGCTGTGCTGTACTGTGAATGAGCAATTACTACTATTAGTAGCTAACTTTATTCTCAAGCCAGAGATTAAAACAGAGGTGTTATCACAGTTCTGGGTGAACCTGTATGGAAAAAAAAACTATCACTTATAATCACAAATAATTGCAGCAATAGTTCACTGACTTTAATATAAACATGTGGATTTTTGAATCAAAGCTTTTGCACTTCTCAGTGTTGTCAAAATACCATCAAAGTGGTTTATTTTTTTCTGTCACTCCTGTCTTTTATTGAAGGAAGGATTTGTCCGTGTCGATCATGACTATGTTCTGAAATCAGCTGAGCTCGCCAAGTCTGGAGGCTGCACGCAGTACCATCTGTTGTCCTCCAGAGGAGCTGATAAAACCAGCAGCTTCCTCTACCTGAAAGTCAAGGTATCCATTTCCTTTCTCCAATGCTTGCAGATACTGGAGTCTTCTTTTTATCAACTAAACTTATGTGTGTGTGTCTCATTAAATGATGATATTGGAAAACCACTGCAAGATCAACATGAAATTGATTTTCTTCCAGGGACAAGTGGAAGCAGATATTGAGGTGCTGGGTTTTGACAAGTATGCCATTTACAGACCAGGGTGAGTGATCTGATTTACTTAATTCAAGGTTGTTTATTTGTCATTATACAACACAGGGTTGCATAATGAAATGAAAGAGACAAACAGAGAACATATGTACAGTTATTTATAAACCTATACGACCAGGAAATAATTCTGTAGGACATTTTTTAAATCTGGGTGAATGGTGAAGGTGGTTGAGACCTTCACGTAACAAGTTTGATATCAGGTAAACACTGTTCATCAACTTTGACGAGGTGTGAGCACCAAGCTCTGGCGGCTCTGTACAAGGTCTGCCTGTCAAGTGGAAGAGCTCTGTCCAGGATGTTGTGGTGGAGACAAGTCTCTGTAAAGATATGGGCACAACAGTCACTGATTTCCTATTGCTTGGCCAGCCTGAGTCCCATTTCCTCCATTGCATTTTCCTGCGATCATTAGCGATTACATTAGCCAGGACCAGCCTTAAATCCTAGCTGGATTAGCACAGCTCTCATCCGGACTCTCTTCCTCTCCTCGTTGGGACAGTTGGGCTGGTCAGGTTAGATGGTTGAAAGATGCCATGGGCAGTGGACTTATCAGAGTTAGCTGCTCTTAATCCAAAACCAAAGCTTTTTTCTCCAATGCTGATTAATGTATTTCTGCCATTGGCAATACGTGTTTCAGTGGCAAAAATAACAGTTCATTTAAAAAAAGCAATCATTTCGTAAGACACTCTTCCACATTCACCCATCAGATTGGAAAGTGTATCCAACACTAAAAGGTCTCGACATGAATTCATTTTGTACAACAGAGGCATTGTGTTGAGAAAGATCCCCCTGTCAACTTGGCCAACACCAAATATTTGCACAGATATACCTACAATATGCATCCTCTTGCAACTGAATTGCAGTAAGTTGTGTTTGGCCTGTGAACATTATCTCAACCCACTACAGGAAATGACCCCAAAACAAATTGTGTTATGGTAGTATGGAGGTGGTTTATGACATCTGATAGCTGCCATTAGTTCATGATGCATAGGGAAGTGGAGCAGAACAAAATTAAATCGGGGCTTGACAGGTTATCAAAACTCCACATAGCAAACAAGTCAGGGATGAATCATAATAGTGTAGTGTGACATGAGTCATACGATTAGGATATCATCAATACCTTTGCGTTTTCCTCCAACAGGGTTTTGCTGGTAGATAGGCAGGAGAGTCGGCCTGGCGAGTGGCTGACCAGGAAATTCTTCGGTGCCTTTTCTTCTGTCTGTTCTACGTCCATGGCCATCCCAATCGAAACGGTGGCAAAAGCAATGGTGTCAAACACTCTGATTCAACCTGAGCAGAAGATGGAGATCCTGGAGAACAAAAACATCACCAGTCTGGGAAAGAGTGCAGGAAAATAAGAAGAGGGAGAGAGCAAGAAATATACTGAGGTGAGTAAAATATTAACAACTTACATTAATGAAGTGGCAGCTTGCACTTTAATATTACACACAAACATAACAAATGTCTATTAACAATAAGCAGTACATTGCTTAGCTTCCATAACAAAGCTCTTCTTAAGATTGCAGGTTGGTAATATTGATAGTTCTAAACTTAAGACCAATTTTGCTATAAAGTGAGATTAAAGCATCTGCCACTAAAGCTTTTTAGCTTTCATCTGAAGATAACAACTCATGATCTGGCAAAGACCTCTAATGGCTGTGCTAAATATTTACAGGATGAAATCCCCAGAGAAACTTGACAGACAGATTTCAGGAAGACTTTCTGTGTGACCACTGGCTCCAAACTATTATTTTCATTTTCTCTTTTCAGATCATTTCAGGAGATACAGAGAAGGCTACACACAGCATGTACTAATCACTTCATCATCATCATCATCATGATAAAGGGATTTCACATTAGGCCTACTTAAAAATATACATTAATTTATCCGTGAATTTGGTTGTTGTCAGAAAAAGTGTGTTTCTATGAAAGTATATCTTGTAGTGGGTCTGCTTGAATGTTTATGGAGAAAACATCCTGTGAAGCTAGCAAAATATTTAGCTAATCCTTAAATTGTTTTTGATTTTCATTTCTTCCATCTTGAGTGATACATCTAATATTTTCATCAGGGAACTAATGCCAGGCTTTCATATGTTTCCTAGTGCTCTGAGAATATGCACTGAACAACTGCCTTAATGTTAAAAGTATACTCTACGTTAGATAAAAATATTGGATGTTTTAATATGTTTTCGTTGCATTATTATACATATTTAACTTTGTGTGTTTGTGTGTGTGCGTGGGTGTTTGATTTATGAAAAAAATTCCATAATGTCTGTGTCAACATTAATATCTCATCTGTATCTGTGTAGTGTATATTGCTTGTATATACACTAAATCTGTGCGATGATATATTTCAGGTAATATTCAGTATTTGTTACCTTTAGATTTAACAGTTTCTTTAACATGCAGATACAGTGCCACCAATTGAAGATATTAATTTCTGTTTCTCCAGTGATACTAGTAATGTAACACGATTAAATAACTTTGTTGATAATGAATTGTGTCTATGTTTCTTAAAAAATGACTTTGGCAGGTTGGAATAACCAGTGGGGCTCAGTTGGTAAAGTGGGCACCCCATGTATAGAGGCTGTGTCCTCGAGGCAGCGACCCCGGGTTCGATTCTACCCTGTGGCCCTTTGCTGCATGTCATCCCCTCTCACTCTCCCCTCATTTCCTGTCCAATACTTCAGCTGTCATCAAAAAAGTTGGTCTGTGGAAGAAGCTTGTTGGGCTTTAAAAGGTGCCATTTGCAAGAAAGTTGATTTTTGAGTCTCATTCCCAACTCGTCAAATAATGATGCTCCGGGATTCCCCAATTTATCAAAAACTGAATCTTTGGGATTGTAGGACCACCATCCCAAAATGTCAGTTTTGGATGAGTTGGGAGTGAGACTCAAAAAACAACTTTTCTTCCAAATAGCACATTTAATTCTGTACCTTCGGAATGCAAAATTGCCACGAAGCTATTAGGGATGCAACGGTAGAGTTTTCCCACAGTTCGGTATGCATCACAGTTTTTGGACCACGGTAACGGTACGGTTTCAATATCTTAATATAAAACTACTCACACTAGCAAAGGCAATATTGCATGTAAAAATAATTAAAAGCAGATATAGTCAAACCACAAACCTTATTATAAAAATTTAACACTTATCTTAATTGCCTTCCATAAAAAACATATGCAGTATCCAATCAAGTTAAACAGCAAACATTATTGTAGTATTGTACTGTATTGTATTGTATTGCTTGCCTTTGTGTATTGAACCTAACAAAGTAATGACCCTATGGTATAGGGGCCAGTTTGGCTAAAAAACTGCTCTGGATTACAGTAGAGGCTGCACAGATGAACACGAGGGATTCTCATGGCTCAGGGGTCCTTCAAATTGCAAGTGCGCATGCGCTGTCTATAAATCGTTGTCTATGGTGGAAAACGAGGATGACAACAGCGCTTTTTGAAGTTCATAGTCCCTCTCGCTGTTTAATTCACTACAATATTATACAATTAATTATCTTTAAGTTAACTTGTGCCGTCTGCCAAGCCACAAAGTGACGGTGACGATCATTTCTGATATTTCCCAGCCTATCACCGAAGCAGGAAGAGAGCACCGTCCGCAAAGATGAAGCAACCAGGAAGTGTCCTAGCAATCTAACCGTTGCTCCCAGCGACGGGTCCATGGCTGCTCCTGCAAATGTCTCTTATGAAACTACTGGGCACCACTCTGGGAAAAGCTACCGGGCTCCTAGCTGTCCTAGTTGTTGTCATTGCAGCGGTTTTGACTTACTTCGACGACCCTGATCCGGTTAAATACACCAGGTAAAGAGCAGCGGAGGTTCAAGCTAGTTGTCTGCCAGCCAGATGCTGCACGTTAAGTTAGCTGCTGTCTTACATTAAAAACATGTAAAATGTAACTAACGTAAATGGGAAGTGTTAGCTTTAATGGTTTCTGACCTGTGGACCACCAATGTAAACGTCAGAGAGAAGCAAAGCTTATATCTCTCCATGGCTTACGAACGTTAAGCCAAACCCCTTTTAAGAAATCCGTCAATTTAAAGTCTCGTTTCTTTATGGAGAAAGTACTTACTATGTAATACAAAACTAGTACTGGCTTTTGAGTTAAATGCATCTTCTCATTAATTCGGCACCTATTGCAGCCATTACTTATCAGTTTTTAATAATTAAGATATTAGTTAAAGTTATTGTCGTCCACCGAGGTCGACGACAGTTGAGCTTGTGACAGAGGGAACATAGCATTTCTTGTCATGAATACTATACAGTGACAGTCTGTAACTTACTTGACTTGCTCAGTCAATCTCCTGTCAATTGCCCAAATGAGTATGTGAAAACATGCCTAATGCAGCTATAGTAAACACTGTTTGCACAATTTGTTTTACGTTTGCACACATTGCCTACATAAATCCATTTGTTTGATTTTTGCCTTTGATCTGAGCTTATACAGGCGCTAAGAGAGCAGTCAATTTGTTTCTGCACACACAGCATGGCTGAGGACATGAAGACTCTGGAGGAAAACTTCAGGCAGCAAAATAAAAGCTGTTTCATCCTCGGTGCCTCTGGAGAGACAGGCAAGGTGTTGCTTCAAGAGCTGCTGGAGCGCAACATCTTCTCCAAGATTACTCTCATAGGAAGGAGGCAGCTCACCTTTGAGGGCAAGGAATATGAAAAGCTGGTTAGTGGGTTTGTTTTCTCAGTTGACTCGATCACCTGAGATGTTGTCCAGAGTAAATGTATGCTTGACTTTGTGTTTTCTATGCCTCCAGGTACAAGAGGTGGTGGACTTTGAGAAGCTTGATGACCATGCTGCTGCTTTCCAAGGTCATGATGTTGGCTACTGCTGCCTGGGAACAACCAGAGCAAAAGCAGGGGCTGTGAGTTAACTCATTAAGATTTTACTGTAAATGGAAAGCTGTTAACAACAATTTTGAATTATTGTCCAGTCATGATTATAATACATCACTTATTAACAACATGATCTCATTGATTCTTTGTTCTGATCAGCTAATTTGCTGATTTTAATATGAACATGTAGATTTTTACATTTTGTCAAGGACATGCAAGCTTTGGCAGACAGCTGTCAGTGTTGTCAAAATGCCATCAAAATAATTGTTTTCCTGTTACTCGTCCGTTTTATTTCAGGAAATATTCATCCGTGTCGATCATGACTACGTTCTAAAATCAGCAGAGCTCGCCAAGTCAGGAGGCTGCACACAGTTCCACCTGGAGTCCTCTAGAGGAGCTGAGAAAAACAGCAACTTCCTCTACCTCAAAGTCAAGGTACCTATTTCCTTTCTTGAATACATGCCACATGCTGGAGTTTTCTTCTCAACTAAACCTTACCTGTGGGCCTCATTAAATGATGACATTGGACAGTCAGTGAAAGGTCAACGTGAAATTGATTTTCTTCCAGGGACAAGTGGAAGCAGATATTGAGGTGCTGGGTTTTGACAGATATGCCATTTACAGACCAGGGTGAGTGATCCAATTTGCTTAATTCAGTCATTTCATAAGACACTCTTCCACATTTCCCATATGAGATAAGAAAACCTAAAACAAAAACCTGCTACAGGAAATTACTCAAACAAATTGGATTGGAGGAATATGGAAATGGATGTTGGATGCGATTAGTTTATAATGCATAGGGAAGCTGAGCAGAACAAAGCTAAATCTGGGCTGATGCTCACATTCATCCAGTCTTCATGGGTTCTTAGTTGATACAACACTAAAGAAGAGGATATCCCTGATTGATTTCTGGCAGAAAACTTTATTTATAACGCAATATTATATTTTACTCCAGTGTCTCCATGAATTTTGTCGTCTACCAGGGTTTTTTCACAGCACACTTTGTCAAAGGAGGAAAGATACTAATATCAGTGACGGCTATGCGTAATATTCCAGTGTCCTAGTAAGCCTTTGGCAGTGAGGCAGCAAGTGCAGTACTAGGACCACGAAACTAGAAAATATGTAGAAATATTACGCTTTACTTATGTTTCATGGACTGCAATCTTATTTGTTAACAGGTTACCAAAACTCCATCCAGTAAACAAGGCACTTGTGACACCATGTGCTTTTTGTCATGAATGGATCTTAATAGTTTAGTGTGAAATTAGAATGAACCAAATACAAAATTGTAACTAGGTCAACTTTTTCCACTGTGGTGCAGACCATAGAAAACATGTGATCGCACCCTTTTACATGATACAAATGTTGATTGTACCCGATTGTTGATCTACTAAAGTATTGCTAGTATGACCTATTGAGAAGTGAATTTTTTTAATTGCCATGCTAGAGAAACATCTGCTCTGCCTGCAGTCTGAACAAAGCCTGACAAAGTCATCAATACCTTTGTGTTTTCCTCCAACAGGGTTTTGTTGGTAGATAGGCAGGAGAGTCGACCTGCCGAGTGGATGGCCAGGAAATTCCTTGGTGCCTTTTCTTCTGTCTGTTCTACATCCATGGCCATCCCAATCCAAGTAGTGGCAAAAGCGATGGTGTCAAACACTCTGATTCAACCTGAGCAGAAGACGGAGATCCTGGAGAACAAAGACATCGCCAGTCTGGGAAAGATTGAAGGGAAATAAGAGAGGAGGAGGAAATACAGTGAGGTGAGAAAAATATTAACTGTTTTCACTGATGACATCACTGACAGCTTGGCCTCGTATAATACACACAAACAGAACAAATAAGTATTAATAATAAACAAGCAGTACATTAAGTTAGTTTTCGTAACAAAAGTCTTCTTGAGATTGCAGGTTGGTGAATATTGGGAATTTTAAATTTCAACCACCTTTGCTACAAAGTCAGATTAAGGCGTCTGCCACTAAAGGCTTTTATCTTTCATCTCAAGATAATAATTCATGATTCAAATTTTTGTTTTGGCAAAGCCCACTTACGGCTGTGGCAAAGATTTACAGGATGATCTTACCAAAGAAACCCTAAGGCATGTTGCTTTTGCTCTAAAGCTGTACCTGTACAAAGTTAAGGCTCAAAACTAATAGTTTCTTTTTCTCTTTTCAGATAATGCAGCAGATATAAAGACGACTGCACGCTAAAAATAATAACCACGTCGTCATCATCATCATCATATTATCAGAATTTTCTCATTATGCCTATTTGAAAATTTACATTAATGTATCCATGATTTTTTCTGTTTTCAGGAAACCAAAGTGTGTTTCTATGAAAGTGCTTCTTGTAGTCGGTCTGCTAGATTCTATAAAGAGGAAACATCCTGTGAAGCTAGCAAAATATTTATTCTTGAAATTGTATTTGGGTTTAACTTCTTTGGTCTTGAATGATGTATGTAGTGAATGTAATATTTTCAGCCAGGCTTTTTGATGTTTATTATTTGTGCTTTGACACAGCACATTGAAAAACTGCCTTAATGTGGTTTTATGGTTTATTCTACACTTGATTAAAAACATAATTTTCATATCATTGTTATACATATTTAACTGTGTGTGTGTTTGATTTATGAAAATGATTCCATAAAAACTGTGTCAATAATAATATCTGGTGTATATATCTGTGCTATACATCTGTGTAGTATGTAGTATACAATGCCATAAATTAAAGATTTTAATTTTTACAGTGATACCAGTAATGGTATCAATGGTAACAATTTTGAATAAACTTTGTTGATACTGACTTCTTAATGCATTTTTCTGACGCTAAATGATGGTCCTACAAGTTCAGTAACCAATTTAAGGTCTTAACTGCTGTATTTGATAAATGATAATGAATTTTAACCCATATTCCCTTATTTCAACAATCATTTTAGAACCATGTTAATATTTGACATTGCTCGCACATGCATAGTTTAAGAGTATTGTGTTCATGCAAAAATCTAAAAGATTTTTCCAACTTCTTTTTTCTTTTACAACACTCTTCTACTTTAATTCTATTTGTCTATTTTTGTGTTTCAGAGACAATATTTAAATAAACTTGCATTTTTTTCCTCCTTGATCTTGCAGCGCCCCCCTGTGACTTAATGTGGTAACACCCATTATACTCTAAAGGCTTATGTGTTGTGGCCTGGCTCTCAGTTACAGCTAAATGTGCCTTAAGTGTCTAAAGTTGCAATTTATTTGTTTTAATTCTCCAGAAATGATAAAATACATTTGTGTACATTAGAGCCGCATGAAAACATCATCACCAAATGTGGTAAAATATTAAGTTATGAATAAAGTTTTCTGCCAGAAGTCAATCAGGGATATCATTCATTCTATTAAAAGATGATGACCTCAGGTACACACAAATAAAGTCCCATACCTTTCAAGTGAAGACTAGGTTTAGTTTCAGATACATACAATGCAAAAATAAATAAATAAAATAGTAAAAAGACACCAGCTGAATAACAGAATCATTCCTTCCAAGAAGTAATTTGTATTTTTCTTTACTCCTAATCTTACTAGCTGGCAAGAGGTTTATATTAGATGACACAGTTCATCCAAACTATTTTTTTTTTTAACTAAGCTTCAAGTAATGGGTGGTTCAAACAATAAACCCATCTAAAGTTATCTTTGTACTGCAACAAGAAAGTCAAAGCTTCAACTGAAATGCAGTTTTATCCACAATAGACTAAAAACAAAAGTTTGAGTACTAATAACTGACAGTCACGTTCTTTTTTGACGCAAAATATTAAAACATTTGCCCAAACATGTCTACAGCTCGTTCAGCAAACAACAAATGATGTACTCCCCAGAAGTGACATTGAACAGGAGAATTTACCTCAAACTGACATTGTTTGGGGGAGAACATACAGCCTCCTCTTCCTCCTGCAGCTTTGGGTGTTGCCATCTTGGCCATGCAGCAATTAGTCCAAAATGAGGAGCAGCTGAGTTGATCTGCCTCTCACAGCTTGGAGTTTATAAACTTTGGTGTGGATCTGCGCTACCTGTTCCATCAGGGTAGCCACAGCTTGATCTACTGTTGGGTATGGTGCTGCTGAAACAGGCTTTACAATGAGCCCTACAGGATATTTTAGGTAACAGGTGTTCAACATACTGTAGGTTTCACTTGAAGTGACTTCAGTGGTCATCTAAAGAGGCACTGGAAACTGTTGATCTTACCTGTGTTGTCCTTCACTCTGCAGGCTGTTTGTTCTTTGTCTTTGGCTGCTGGACCGTGGCATAAATTGTGAGGATACACAGAAAGGTATTGGAAGTTTGCAATTTTAACAGAAATGTTAAATGTTCAATATGCTTTTAAAAATGACAGGATTAGTTGCCTATTGTTTGGAAAAATCCAGTGTTGTAAAAAGTACCCAAAAGTTGTACTTGAATAAAAGTAAAGATATTGTGTTAACATATTTCTCTGGTAAAAGTGAAAGTCTCCCATTCAAATACTACTTGAGGAAAGTATCTGAAATCAAATGTACCGAAGTATTAAAAGTAACTTTCTTTCAATAAATGTACTTAAGTATCAAAAGTACAGGTAAAAGTAAATCACATATAGATTTACAGACTGTATACCATGAGTCAACTGATTATCAGATCTGATATTCTTAATGATGATTGAAATCTGATGATTGAAATTGGTGTTTTGTATTTTAATCCAATTGCAGATAAAATAAATTAATTTAAATATGCACAACGTTGGCTCTGATTTAGCATCCAACATGCAAAGTAACTCGTAATTTAAGTTATCAAAGTGAGGTAAAAAGTACAATACTGGCCTCTAAAATGTAGTTTGGAAGTATAAAGTGGCAGAAAATTGAAATACTCACCACACACAACTTTACTTGTGAAGTACAGTACTTGGGTAAATATACCTCAGTTACATTCCATCACTGGAGAAGTCTGTATGATATCTGTCAATGTGTTTTGTTTCAATAGGTTACGTTCTACGTGTCCAGGCAGGGCAGACACCAGAGGGAGTCCACAATGATGAAAGAAACTACAAAAGATGGAGTGAGCTACCTGTTGTAAGAATCCCTACAGCTGGTTTCAAGACTTCAAGTGTGGCCAGAGGGCAAAGTGGCAGCCAACCTGCTCAAGAAGATCACACCACCGACTCTACATCATCACAAATTCAAAGCCGGTATCCTTATGCTGTATATAGAAATGTTCCAAAAAGCCAAGTCAACCTTTTAAAAAAAGGCTTCAACTCTGCCACAGTTGCACAAGGACGAAGTGCTGGGGTGTACGACCGCTCTGGAACCGAAGCATTCGCTTTTCCCGAAGGCAAGAAGATTCATCAAGCAAACTCTGATTCTGTATTCTCCACAGGTGCAGTTCAGGTCCCGCCCCATATCTTTCATCTATCAAGAACCAAGCTGACGGGAGGTTTTTCACCTCGGGTAGAGAAAGCACCAGTGGGCTTTGGACCAAGCAGAGGGGCCCCCATCCATTCACACGGCAGCACAGAAAGTCCAGATATCCAAGCTATCAAGTCCAGTCTGAAGTCTGAGTCTCACAAGATGCATATAAACCCATCCAGACCCAACATATTTTCCATACACCCACATGGCTCGCATCTCCCAAGTAGGCCTGAGGTGAGTGGAAATCCTGGCAGTAATTCAGCAGGAAAAGGGAAGACTCCAACATGGAGTCCCAGGATGTTCAGCAGTGATGTGATGTCTGAAGCAAGAGGATACGCCCAGGTTCGCCACATCAAGCCTAGCATTGACAAAACACAGCCACAAGCTAGTTCTGCAGCAGGTAGAAAGTTCTTGGAAAAGGGGTTTCCATCTGTAAAACAGAATCAGGGAAGATATAGCCATGATTCAACAAAACTAGGGTTTGGTCTTGGTGTTCCAGCATCAAGTGAAAGGCGGCTAAATCTTAATTACGGTACCAGAGGAAAACAACCCAGCAGCTGGCATCCTCCACCACCGGATAGAGCACTAAGCCATGTCCAAGGCAAATTCAAACCTTTCCAAAGACTTCCCACAATTGATCTCCCTCCTCACAACCTCTCATCAGACGAAGAAACGGCTCCCACTCAGACATCATATATCACTTCATCAGTTGTTCCTTCAGTTGATGGAGAGTTGAGCACCAAGTCTGCTTCACCCATGCAGACGGAGAGCCAAGATGGAGAGTTAAGCACCAAGTCTGCTTCACCCATGCAGACGGAGAGCCAAGATGCAAAGCTTGTACCTCAAACATCAAACCATGATGACCAGTCTGAGAGTTCAGCAGAAGTTGGACCTGCCTTGGAAAAGAATGAACAAGTTACAGTTATTCCTCTGACTGTACAACCAGCACAAAAAGAAGGAGAAGGTGACACGGTTGTCTCAAGTCCTTTGGAAAAGGATCAGTCTGAAGTTTGACTTCACCTGACTGATGCCGTTTCGGCAAATGCCAATATTGGTGGCAACACCAGCAAGAGGTACGCCTTTGTGGTTAAACCGATGCATTTTTAGCAACTTCTCTGTATTTCGAGCTATGTCTGTTTTGCAATAATGCAAATTGGTACCAGCTGTCAAGGTCTCAGTGGTGAAATAACTTGTTGTTAAAGATGTGATCTGTTTTTCCCTGACAGATTTTAAACCTGCTCTGAGCTCTGTTGCCTGTCCACAAAGTGTCTGACTCTGAAGAAAATATCATCATTAAAAGCTTTTGCTCTTTTTGGTCTTCACAAACTTGCTTTGCTGGGGTAAATAAAGAAATCAGAATTAATCAGAAATCAGTTTGGAGGTTAAACAGAAGTCTGGAGTATATTTTTGAAATGTTATTTATTGTATTCACAATTATTATTTTGTTATTAAACATTAACTGTTAATACACATTACTGGCATTTTTCCCACATTTTGACATTGTGATAAAGCTGTTATCACAGCAGCTGTTAAACTAGCCCTGTTTTGTTTTGTTTTTACATAGTGTTTGTCGGCTTAATACCATACAGTGAAAATATTCTTGTACGAGTGAAAGTCCTGCACACAAAATCACAAGTATTATCAGTAAACTTTACTATCCAACTTTTAACTTTAGTATCAAAAGCACTCCACATGCAGAAAAATGGTCCCTGTCAGTGTTTTACTATGAAATAAAATGTTTTAGGATATTACTGGTGCATAATGTGTATGATGCATTTTACTGCTGCTGATCATCACTACTCAAAATTAGTTAGGGATATTGTTGTGTTTCACTTTTCTTTATTCTGTGACATATCTGACTTTTTGTTTTGTGAACGTTTTTGTTCCCCAAAAATAATGCGACACATTTAAATGGACTTTTATTGCATATCAATGCACATACATATATGCACCTATGTCGCAATATCCCTAACTAATTTTGAGTGGTATGTATGTGTGTATTTGTGTATGTAGACTGCACTTTATTGATCCCGTTGGGATGACTCCCTCAGGGAAATTGAATTTCCAGCAGCATACAGTTCACAATAAACTCTTGGCTAAAAATAGAAAATAAAGATAGGAATAGAACAAAATACAATAGAATACAATAAAAATAAAATAAAATAAAATAAAATAAAATAAAATAAAATAGGATAAATAAAATAAAATAAAATAAATATAAATGTAGAGGACTGTATATGTGTTATTGTACAGAAATTATTGCACGAAAGTAAGAGTGTCCAGGTATGTATGTGAATAAATAGGTAAATAGATAAATAAGTTATTGCACAGTGACACAGTATTGCAGTATTGCCGGCTATCTATTTCCTCCTCCCCCCAAGTGAGGAGTTGTACAGCCTGATGGCATGAGGGACAAAGGAGTTCTTAAGTCTATGTATATATAATGTATGCCTCAAAACGAATAATTATTTGAGCGTCTTCAAATAAGAAAAACTTACCTAATTTTATTGGCATTTGTCCTTCATCAAACTCCTATCCAAGCAGCCAGGTTTGTGTTTGTGTCACATTTATACTCTTCACCTGCACCTGTGTGTCGGACCAGCGGTGTCCGAGTTGCAGTACACAGGTGTCATAAATTAAATAAAGCTTTGGCGACATCTGGTGGCGTCTACCTGGTAGTGCCTCTTGTGACTCGGCCCTTCTTTACGTCACCTGACGTCACCAGGAAGTCCACTGAAACCAAGGCGACATCATGGCAGAGTACACAGACACACGTGAGTGCAGTAAATAGCTAATTTAAACCCCCAAAACTTACACTTTTTAAAAATGCAAGCTGATGTTTTGGCTGGCGATAATGTCTGTTGCGTATATTGCGACTGAACTGTGTCTTTGTTTGCGTTCACGACGCGTTAGCAGCCGTTTGCTCGGTTGAAACGTTAAAGCTAATTTATCTTAGCTTGCTTCAACTAAGCTATGTGGTTTAGTGTCTCTAACGTGCAACTGTAATGAGGTTTCGTTTTGATAGACTGTGATGGAGATGCTGAGGAGATGCCCGAGCTCTCTGACGGTGACGAAGATGATGACGAAGAGCAGTGGCAGTGGCTGGAGGAGGACAGTCAGCAGGTTAAGGTTACCTGTCTCTTCTGTGACAGGTGAGATGCTGCTGCTGGAGGAAAGACTGCAGACTTTGTGCAACATCTACCTACAGCAGGCGTTTGGATGAGTCTAGGTTGACATGTTAAATGCACTGATTTTCTTAAAGGCGCACTGTGTTGTTTTGGGGAGGAAATTGTAATCAGAAGAGAAAGTGATTTTTTTTTTTTATGCCTCAACAAACACTTTGTTTTCACGACTGAATAAACAAACTGACCTTAAATGTGTTGCTGGAGAAGGCATTGTTTTTCAAGTTCAGAAGAAGACAACACAGTTGTAACTTGCAATATGTGTTCCACAAGTGTTTGGAGAGGAGGGAAAAAGTCTTGAGTTTAACCCAATAAATGTTATTCGAGCTGTGAATAATAAATCATCCATCTTTTCCCGCAACATCTGCATAAACTACAGGTTATGAACTTATTTTTAAAATACAAAAATGTGAAATGCTGCGAGAGGCAGGTAATCATGGGTTATCGGTATCAGTTGGAAAAAAATCCATATCCTGCATCCCTCATTATTACCTCATTAATTTTGTAAATAGTGAAATTCTTCTCCAAAACTACAGAGTGCCCCTTTAAAGGGAACTGTGCTGTAGAACACCACATTTTCTTACTTTTTTTTAGAATTAATTTTTTTAATTTTTCCAATTTAAAAGCTCAAAATCAGTCTCAGTTTGTTGTTTATTTTTCATGTAGTCTGCACAACCAAAACCAAGTCAGACCTCATTATTGTTTCCTCCCTGCCGGAGGACTGTGACATGCAGCAAATTGATACAGTAATTGCAAATCTAAACTCGAACCACAACAAGTATTTCAGCAGGGTGCAACTGTTCATAAAATTTGAAGTTTGTATGTTACGATCCAGTTTATTCTCTCATAAATCTGAGAAATCTGTTACTAATTTACAAAGATTAATATGTGAGTTTATAATATTTTAGATGTTGTAATGAAACTGATTTTCCTGTAAACTCTGTGTTCGAGGTTGCTGAGCTCTGTGCCTGCCACCCTGCAGCACTGCACAGCTGAGCACCAGGTCAACCTCGTAGACGTGATAAGAAAACACAGTAAGTAAACTCTTAAACTCTCTGTGTCTCTGAAGAACCAGAGGATTATTCAAATTTGTGCAAATGGCTTAACCTTCTTTTCCCCTTTTTAGAATTAGATGACTACGGTTACATAAAGATGATCAACTTCATACGGTCAAAAGTAAGTACTGTATGAAAGAAAAAAATGTATTTATTGTTGAAATTCAGTCTAAGAAGATATGAGAAAACATCTGATGGAAAATAATCTAGTTATGGCATAACAACGTGAAAGTGCAATAAAATAGATAGATTTTCTTTCTAAACAAATCTGTGTTTATAGAAATGTGATGCATCCAGTCTGACGGGGCTGCCAGATGCTCCCTTACCCTGGGAGAGCGAAGACTTCCTGCGACCAGTCCTACAGGACGACCCCTTGCTGCAGACAGGTACAGCAATTTTAAAGTTTTATAGTAACAAGATGATCAATAATCCAACAAGCATTTATTTTTAATCATAGTGGTGGCTCGGCTTAATATGATTCTGATGACATTTGTCATGTTACCTGACTGTACTTACTGAACCGAGGTTAACTACAGAAGCAAATATGCTGATATGACTGCTCACACTACAAGATAACCAACAAATGCATAAAACATGTTCAATCACAGTTGGGACCCCATGATCGTGCAGCCTATGAGGTGGACAGTGAGGCTACTGAAAACTTCTGTTATGCAGTACTCGTCTGGCCTAAATTCACTGTAAATGTGTAAAGCAAATAGTGACTATAAATGTACAACTTTCACAACATTAACACATCTTGATTCAGTCCTCTGGTTCCCATCCTGATTGTCTCATTAACATATTGATAATTAGTTATTTTGTCTCTTGATTAGATCCTGATAGGCCAAAAGCAGTTTTCTCAGATCACTCACAGGGGGAACAGCTGCTTCAGATTGCTGTTCTGCCTGATTGTCAGATCCCTCAACTCAAACACAAACATGATTGTTTAGTATTTCACAAAATAATTTGTCATGGATTTTTGTAGTTGTCATTTTTCTGGTGTTGCTATTTTCTCTCAAGCAGCCCAGTTGCCCAGTTGCCCAGAATCCCCTTGAAAAATCCTCAGCGAAGGAGCTGGATTTAGTTTTGCGTGCAGGTGCAGAGAGCATTAGTGAAGGTAAATGGAGTGACAGATTTTCTGGTTGAGAAAAAGAGAGAGTGACGTACTTTATTCAACCCCAGGCCTGTCTTTTAGCTGCATTGCCCTGGCAGTAGAAAATGGTCTCTCTCACTGGTGTATTTCTCCCTGTATGATTGTTGAATTACTGTGCAAAATGACAGCTTTAGAAATAGGCTTTGCCGATGATGGTTATAATTGATATTTGAGTTAGTGCTACATTTGTAGCTGCTAAAAAGGAGCAGCTGTAATATAATTTCATATTTTGCCAAATCTCGTCAGGCATAAAATGAACACACCAAACAAAAGCTACACCCATTTCTTGTACAGAGGTTTTACATCCACTCAGTTCAGTTTACTTCACTTCACTGTAGTGTCACTTCAAGGAAAACTTTTCATGCAGCAGCCATTTAAAATCCAATGAATACAAAATGAATAATTAAAATTAACAAAAGAAATGGGAAGCAAACATTAAAGTAAATAAATCTGAGGTTAGAGGCAGGAGTTAGTCACTTTGTTTAGTCTTTCCCCCCTCTCTGTATTTCTGGCAGACCCTGAGGAGCTCTGTGACAGCGAGAGGCCGGGCCTGTCGACATGCCAGTCGTCTGGGGCTGAGTCCCATGATGCACTATTCCGGAGGGCACAGGCCGCTGAGGAGAGAGCCTGCCGCTCAGAGGAGGCGCTTGCCAGGGCCATGGATGACCTGCACAAACTCAAGTCAGTGACGTTTCTCTGCCTTTTTTTTAAATAACCACTAAGGTTGACCTGTTACTAGTTAATTTGTTGTCAATTTTTGGTAGATTTTTTTTTTCCTTTTTTTTTTCTCTTGCAGAGTAGTTGCCTTAAATACAATATAGACACTTTAAGCCAGTGTATAGTCACTGCAGCTGTGCTTCAGTCATTTAACACTCCAGTGTGTTCCTGTACTTCTGCACTACCCACCTGAGGCCAGCAGGGGGACACAGTGAACCCAGTTTTGTTGAAACATCAACTACAGTACCTTGTGGAAGAAGTTTGGAGGAAGGGGAAAGATAAAAAAGGGAAGGGAAAATTCCACTGCAGCATGGAGGTTAAAGTGAGGAGGGGAGGTAGGAAGGGGGGCAATAAGGGAAAATTACAGAAAGAGGGGGGTGGGGGTTTGAGGTGAGGAGGGGTGGAAGAGAGTTAGAAAGATGAATGCCTCCCATCTCCTCCATTTACTGCTACGTCCTGCATGAAGGTTGTGTGTGCTTTCTGCTTTCAGGCTGCTACTTTTGTCCCGCGCTAATATATGAGAAGTTAAATGCAGATCTACCCATTCTTCTTTCAGGCTTCTGGCTCAGGGTTTGGTACTGAACGCAGAAACCAGCAAATCTGGCAACCTGGGCACTGTGGCCGAGCTCCGAGAGGACGAGGACGAGGCTTACTTCAGTTCCTACGGCCATTATGGCATCCATGAGGAGATGCTGAAGGTCTGAGTTGTACACACACATACACACACACACACACACACACACACACACTGACCAGGCCTGCAGGTCTCATTACAGTCTTGTGAGTCACCCCCCCCAGGCGCAGCAGTCTCTGCAGAGGAAAAGTGGGTTCATCAGCGTACGTCTTGGCTGAAAGATTTCGATGTAGCACGTAAATGAAAATGATCATCTTTATGCACACATTGATAGTGAGGACAAGACATTTTCTCAAAAGTGACAAATCAGCAATAAGCGCTGAGCTCTCATGTGAGACGCCAGCCTGCACGGTGGATGCTCGAAACGTGGAAATTAATTTTTACACTGCTCAAACGCCGAAAGCTGAAAGTGTCAGCAGGCTGAGGGGTGTGTACGTATGAGGGTGGGGGTCAGCTCTGTCTCCTCCTTTCCTGTTCTACTTACCGCAGTGCCTAGACATATTCCTGTTGGCAGTCCTGATTGGTGCTAAGCACTGTTAAGTTTTGCGTCATGTGAGTGCGTCAGGCTGTAAACTCCATCAGAGCCTCAGGAGGGGCCGAGAACACGTGACGGGGGGCTTTGCGGTAGAATGTGGTCAACTCTTTCACAGGTCGACGTCAAGTATATCACCTATGACGCACTGTGTGTGTGTGTGTGTGTGTGTGTGTGTGTGTGTGTCTGAGAGACTGTATGAAAGAGGATGTCACGTTTTCTAAGTTAGATGTCTAGTTGTAGCCTTCATTTTAATGGACAGGTTAACTTTTTTTTTTTTTTTTTTACATGTCACTGTAAAACAAGACCCACATCACAACATATTCAAGAAAAAAGTTATTGGTTGCAACCTTTTTCAATCCTAATGTAAGTGATGGGAGACAAAATCTTCATTTCTGTTATTTGCAAAATAACAATTTCAAGTTTAGCTCATGTTAATGTGAGGCATCAGCTATCTGAGCTGGCCAAATTAAGTGGCATCTTCTAAGAATATGGTCTTTAAGTATGAAATTCCCTGATTGTGTTGTTGCCTCTGCCGCAGCTCAGCGAGGAAACGCTGTCAGCAAAACACAAAGAGGGAATGAGCAGAACAATAAGAGCGACCAGTAGCTTTTTTATGTACATATGGATATGTAATTAAGTACCCTATTAAGATAAATTTGAAGACATTTTTCTGCCAGTCTTACAAAGTTGAATTACATCCAAATATGCATGAAGACTCTGTAGACAAGTTAACAAATCTGTTTTTTACATCATAGCACAAAAACAAACTTGCAACAGCATGTGATTTACATCTGCAAAATAACAATTAGATGTTTCCCAAATCATTCAGCCCTCAGTCTGAATGTTGTTTGACATTTTTTTACAACATAGACTTCTGGGAGCATTTCGAGCTTAAAGATAGATGGACTACAATGTAAATATTTTGTTACGATGTTTCGTACCAGCATGGACTTGCAATTGCAACATTTTGATATAGCATCAATTTGTGTTTTGCTGGTGTTTACAGCTACGTCATAATTAAATGACACAAATATCAGAGCCTATGTCACTCTTCTAGCCGAGAGCAATAAACACTGAATGACTCTTTGGGCATCATATTCACATTACAAATGATTTGCTAAATGAAAGCTTTCCTTATTGTAAATTTCTTCCAAGAAAAACAACTATTGAATAGAACCTACTCTACTCTACCTTGGATTAATGCATGTTACGGTCGTGTCAGTAGATTCTGTCATTCTGACTCCAGAGAGGAAGTGATGTAGTTTGTGGTCAGATTTGAGTGGCAGGTTAATTAGCGAGTCCTGACCTGACCTCCACTTGTGTAATATCAGAGTCCCCTCCCAGGACTCCCAGTTGTTCCAGAGATTTGCTCTGAAATTTTCCCTGCAGTCTGTTTTGATCTGCTGTTATCTGCATGCTCTTGAGATTGTTGATTGTTGTGCTGAATTCAAATTTATAACATAAGCATCCTAACACAAGAAGTCGTAGAACACTTAAATGCAATTGCAATCTGCAGAAGGTTACATTTATAAACCTCCCTTAAACCCTCGAAATCCTGAAGTAAATTTCAATGTTCGCTGTACACATTAACATTTTATATTCTTTTTTCTCTCTGTGTTTATGTTTGAACATTCTCTCTGCAGGACAAAGTGCGCACGGAGAGTTACCGTGACTTCATGTATCGCAACCCTGAAGTGTTCAGAGACAAGGTGAG
This sequence comes from Pagrus major, assembly GCF_040436345.1. NCBI lineage: Eukaryota > Metazoa > Chordata > Actinopteri > Spariformes > Sparidae > Pagrus > Pagrus major. The sequence continues at coordinate 15,979,829 of NC_133218.1, read as the reverse complement.
CCAGATGAACAAATGCAAACAGATATGTATGTATTAAATGTGTGTATACAGTACGTGCAGGGTAGCTGATTTAATGTACAGCCAAGCCTATTAACAAGAAATAGGTGTGTGCATTTTGCAGGACAGACATTAATAAGGTGATGGTGTCTGATTTAAAACACAGTGTGATTTTATTAGCACCTCGAATGTCGACTGCAGAGTGCTGATAACAGACACGTGCAATCCACCACCGAACCCATAACAACCCCCCCCCCCCCCCCCCAAAAAAAAAAAAAAAAAAAAGCCTGCCCCCCCCCCAATCCCTTTTTTTCCCATTGCCTTTAGTTGCAGGAAGCAGTGGCCTGTATCATGACCATCCATTATATGGGCGGCTGCTGGTTAGTGCTCGGATGAGGCTGTAGAGAAGGGAGGCAGGGTGTGTTGATGGGAACGTACATTATCCCTGTCAGAGCGAAACATTCGGCAGAGAGGAGAGTGTCACCTTCTACAGCAAGCGTTAGATAGAAAACAAAACAGGATATTCTTGTTGCAGTCCTCTTGAGATGGGGGAGTACAGAAAGATGGAGAAAGGAGTGAGGAGTTGTTTGTTGTGTCGAGTCAGCAGTGTGTTGGCGACCCTCTGTGAACCCATAAAGGCAGCGGGATGCCCGCAGAGAAGTTGCCTTAAATATAGACACATAAACCCAGTGTTACGTATAGATGTGTGTATAGTCACTGCAGATGTGCTTCAGTCATTTAACACCAGTCGGGGGTGAAAGATGAACAAATTAGCTGGAACCTATAGGAACCTGAAATAGAGGTGATTAAAAACTTGTCCGACAATAACGATGGCTAGGTTTAAAAGTTGCGAGGGGAACCAGAGGAACAGAATTACTCAGAGTTCATTATGTCGAACATACAATTAATTTAGATGACCTGACCTCCAGATGTTAGTGCAGTTGTGGAAGCCAAATCAGCTAAACAGCTCATCCTAGTTGAGCAGATCACCGCTACAATCTTATATTCTATCATTTTTAGGGCTACATAATTTTGATAAAGCTAAAACGAATGGAAAAAAAGGATCATAATGAAGCACTGTAGTTCTGCAGAGATGCCTTGGTCTACAAATATTGTTCTCTAGATGTAAAAACAAAAAACATGTTTATATGAGACAGACCCCGACACAAGTCACATGATTTTAATAGTTTTTTAGTGAAAATAAAAATTGTGATGCAGAAATGATCATTTCCACTAAACCAATCGTATCACAATCATAATATCTGTCGAAATTATTGCAGTATAATTTTGTTTTTACCAAATCGTGCAGCCCTAATTATTTTTTAGCACAAACTGCAACGGCTGTAATCTGCAAACAGATGAACCGTTGGATGGCAATGTACCCTCCATCCAACTGTAAAAACCAACTGTGGACAATGTGGGAAGAGTCCAACCAGCAACCTTGTTCACACTGCAACATCTACAGCTTTATTATTTATAAAAGTTTTCTTTTATCCTGATGAAGCCTTTCACAGCAGTCCTTCTTCTTCTCCTCCTCACCCTCTCCTTCTCTCGTCTTGCAGGTGGTGCTCGATGTTGGTTGTGGGACTGGCATACTGTCCATGTTCGCTGCCAGATCTGGGGCCAAGAAGGTCATAGCAGTCGACCAATCAGAAATCATCTATCAGGCCATGGACATAGTCAGGTGAGACACACACCTGCCTCAACAAAAAAGGATTCACATTTATGGTACTCACAGCAGTGAAACATTTTAAAATTCACCATGCTAGCAGATTAGCTCCCTTACGATAGAGCTAGCTCACGTCAGTCATGTGATTCTCATCAAAGCATTCCTTCAACAGCTGACAGTGTAGAAGGGTCATCTTACCTTAATGTGCAACCAAGAATTGTGTGAGTAGAGGTCTGTGTGACCTCCAGCCACCTTTTATTTGTTGCAGCTGGTTGACTTCAATAGAGCTGCTGTCAGTCGCATGGCCATAATGCACATAATTTACACCTTCAGTCTGACTCAATCACATCTCGCCTCTCCTCCCCTGCAGTGGCTTCAGTCCGAGGCCCGCAGTCTCAGACACACAAACGCACACATGTAGATGACCCCCTGATGGTATGTTTTAATACAGTCCTCAGTCCAATTTCAGGTGCTGTTTGTTTCCAGATTTCCACCCGCTTGTTCTCCTCAGTGGAGCCATTTACCTCCACCAGAGCCTCCGCTGTCCCTTTGTCTACCTGCAGCCACTTCCTCCATCATGCCCATGCCTCTAAAATGCATTTTTGAGTTAGGGGCCATTATGACTGCCATTATTACCGTTATGTAAGAGAGTGTCGTATAAGCAAAACAACGGGGTTTGCTGAAGGAAAAGGACGTTTTAATTTTACAGCCCACTGACTCGCTGTTGGAGTGTGTGTGTTGGCATGCAAGCTGCGTCGCAGGTTCGCCAGTGGTGAAGATTCAACTAAAGAAAGATGTGTAACCCCATCCTACACACTCGTACATGTATGCACACAAACACACACAGCCCGTGGGTCCATTTAAGGCTACTGTTTTCCCGAGTTGTGATTCAAAAGCTCTTACTTCTGCATGTGCATGTGTGTGTGCATGCTGCTGGCCTTTGTGTGTCCATCACTTCCTCTTGATGTTAATATCAGGTTTGTAATTAAAGTGGCTCCTGTTGGTTAGGCAGGAGCATCCATCTCCTGTCTCGACTCCGTCGCCGAAGTTTAAATGAAAAGCTAGATGTGACTTCCCTCCTTCACAGTCACTTCCTTAATGGATAGTGTCTAAATACGTTTTTTAAATGGCTTGAATTGATGGATTATCCAATAGAAAGCTTTGAATTGTGACAACACAGTGGAAAAACACTAGGTAATATTTTAGGTAGACCAGTTAAATTCAAATTTGAATGGTGATATGGGCTCAGCAGTTTGTTGATGTCTGTCAGCCAATACTTGATACTGGTTGAAGAATGCTGATCAGCGTTTTACCAGCCAGTAACACACATTACGAATGCATAGGGACACTGGCCAGTGTTGTGCAAGTTCACACTTCACAAAAACGAATTCAAAGTTAAGTTCACTCGTTTATTGTTCACAATTTTGACATTAGAAGTTCAAAATGAACTAGTACACATGAATGTCTTCAGTATTCTTCTTTATTTTTCCTATATTATTGGTAGCAGTAACAAAGTGATATAACACATTACTAATAGGATTTCAGTGATATTATTGCTGTTACTATGTCAGGTAATGCATTTTTTCCTCTGCCAAGGAGGTTATGTTTTTGGCCATGTCAGTTTGTCTGTTGTTGGTTGGTTTGTCAGCAAGATTACACAACTACTTAACGGATTTCCACAAAACTTGGATGGAGGATGGGTCTCGGTCCAGAATAGACCCCATTAACTTTTGGTGCAGATCTGGATAAGGGGGCAGATCCAGGATTTTTTTCTTACTTTCCTTAGCATTGCTAGATAGGGCATTTTTTCCACGTAATGTCTCAGAAAATAATGCATGGATCTTGCATTGAGGTGGCTGGTATCTTGGCTGTAGGGCCTTGGAAGAGGTATGCACTCCCCTGAGTGCCATTCCAGTTAAATATTTTTTTTCTTTATTGCTTTTTCATTCTTAATGTGAAAGTCCTAAACGAAACAACAACGAAACAAACAATTATAATTGTATCGAAAAGTTTGTATCCTCAGTAACAACACACACATCTAAATTATGAGGAAAAGGCTACTTTGTATGACAAAAGGATAGCTTCAACATCAAAAGACCGCAATTATTTGCAAACACTGGTTTCCTATGATGAAATGTACAATCTCTTTCCCCTCTTTCTCACAGACACACAGGCCGCACACACGTACACACACACCCACACACACACCTACAAAGCCACACAGATACTGACTCTCTCCCCAGAGTCCTGACATTGTCCTCTAAATTACCCCAATAATGAGATTACAGTGTTTCCCTCTTGTGAAAGGTGGAGGAGGTGGGGGGATGTGGGTGAGGGGTGTGGGGGGCTGTTGGATTCTGGGAGGAGGTGATAGCGGCGGTAGCAGAGCAGCAGAGAGGGGAGAGACAGTTCAAGATAAGGATCGCTGCCACAGAAATGCACTCTGGGCCGCTGTGAGTAATTGTTCTGTCCTCGGTAACATTAGCTGTCATGATAATGGAATATTCACAGAGATTGATACCCAGACTGGCCGGTCTGAAAGGAAGGATCATTTAAACAGCAGCACTGATCTTACAGTCCCTACCTGAGCATGACACCTTTACAGGCCCACAGTTATCCCACCTTCCACAGTCAATACACGACTAAGGAAAGGCTGGAAATATACTGTACTTGGAAAACAATATGGTGACTTATTGACGAGATATTGACAAGTTTGAAAAAATGCCCAAAATGATGTTCTTGACTCAGACTCAGTTGACTATTTATTCTATTACTAAAAAGGATTCATATGACTGCATGTGATGTGAAAGGGTCGCACTAGTGATGGACCTATGAAGACTCATCATCACCTGACTCTAGAGTTCTCAAAACTACAAAGCCCTTTCTTGAGTCATTGGTTTATTGGGCACTGCGTAAATTTGAATTGAGTTGTTTGTCGAAGTCCTCTGACTCTTGCATGTTACGCACAGGTCCAACCAGTTGGAGGACAAGATCACTCTGATCAAAGGCCGCATCGAAGACATCAACCTCCCTGTGGAGAAGGTGGACATCATCATCTCAGAATGGATGGTCAGTACATATCTCGTGTATTGAAAAAAGCAATGCAGCTTAAACATTATATTAATTCATATTATTGGCTGAGGATGTGAATCAGTAAATGCGAGACTTCATCGCTTTTCCAAATAATGTTCCTGTGTGATTTCCATGAATTCAAACAAAATCCAGAAAAACATGGAGGTAACAGGTCTCTATGTAGAATTCAGTTTAGGAAATGGAGAATAAATCAGTTCAGTCAGAACATCCATAGAAGATGATTGAATCTATTAATCTGCAGTGCATGCACATGAGGGGTCAACCGACTCCATGTATGTCTTTTGCTTTTGTGATACTGTCGCCTGATTAAACACATTTCAGGCATGACTGGTGAGCTCAGGTCAGACTCGAACTACCTCCCTGTTGTTAATCACATTATGGCATTTTATGACATTGTTGGAGTATTAACTCAGGACTAAAACAGCACAGATGGATGAATGAATATGACTGGTTTAGAAGAGGAGGTGTGTATAAATGGTGTAGTAATTAAAGATGGTATTTTGTCTTCAAATGGCCTTTGAAAAATGCAGTAAGGCAACTTTAACTTTTATTAATGCTGTGGTAAGTCAGAGTAAGTGACAACTTCAAACAAGTCATTTCTCAAATTCAGCTTCAGTAGGTCTCTACAAATAACACTTAATGAAGCTTGATAAAAAATGTGCTGCTCTGTGTCATAGCACTGTTATATATACTGAGCATCCTCAATATACTGTTCGAGCCAACGAACTGGTTTTATGAGTCATGAAATATCAATAAAAAAGTTTGCTTATATGTGAACTGTGGAAATATCTTTGAAGCTTGTCTTCCATCTTACTGTAGAACTCTTCAAACACGTACAGTAGAAGAAAAAGCAATGTATTTGCTCAGCCTAACCTCAACCAGCCAATGACCATGCAGAATCCAAGGTGCCAGTAGTAGTGACGCATGTTTTAAACATGGCTGAAACGTGGCTAAACTCGACCATGAGCTCCTCTGAATACCTAACCAAGAAGAGCAGTCTTCCTTCCCCTTGATGCCCATTTATCAGGGAGATTCTCTGTGGCGATACAGGCAGGACGGCCAAAGTTGAACGCACTGCTGAAGTCATCCCTAATTCATGAGCATCCCGTATCTGTCCCCCCTCCACCTCCCCCATCCATCGTGAAACCCCAGGGTCACAAGCAGGGGTCGCCAGCCAGAGCCTTCCCATCCTCTCACTGGGGAAATTGAAATTCGGCAGTTGACATGCCGGCGGAGCGGTGAAGGATAGGGGGCGTAATCTCTGATGACACCAGCTCAGAGAGCGCTAATAAATCTAAGAATTCTCCAGTCACTTCCCATCACGGCAGCGATGGCAGACATTTCTCAGAGTGGCCTGAACCTCAAAAGCTGCTCTCCAATCTGCCGGTATAAAATGGAAAAATGACAGTTGTCACTGGAGGAGACTTTTTACTCTGTGTAAATGGTGTTAGACTGTATTAAACTTTAATGACTTTGTCTTATAGCCAGGTAGTATCTTACCTGAGAGAAAATCTGGAGCCATCATCGCTCTAGCATGTAATCTTTTTTGCATGCAGTGAGTATTTCATTTTAATCATGTTTTTAAGGGTTTTTAAGGGTTGTTCAAAGTCAGGTATTTTACCCTCTATTTAACCCCTCGCTGAATTTTCCACATCAATTATTTATTTGTTTTGAAAATAAATCCCCTAAACCTCTTATAAAGTGTCAATTTTTTTCAAATTTCCCATTTGGGGTTGCAAGATAGATCCCTTGGGTGTAAGGGTTAACCACTGACTCTAAAATAAATAAAAAATAAGTAAATACAAATATAAAAAATCCCTCACCTAATTTCAAATGTGTTACAAAAATATCATTTGACCTCTCTTGTTGGTTAAAGGAATAATTGTTAAATTAACATCCTGTCCAAACCTTTTCTTTTTCCACAAATAGCCATTTAATGTATTTACATTCTGTAATTACTTTGCCATATAGTATTCATCATTGTCAATGGTGGAGTCCGCCATTCCCGAGCTGGGTTCACAACATTACTGTTTGTAATTGTATCTTATTAATGTCAGCCTCACTGTTGGAGCTTGTATAGTTGTGTCAGAGATGTATTAAATTACTGCTAATGCAAACCAGACATTTCCTACTGCTGCTAGTTCACATTAAAAAACGCTAAATTGGATTTAAATCTGAAACAGTAACACAGAATGCAACGCATTTGTCACTGAGGTTACCGCTGACAGCCGTTCATCTTAGATGTGTCAATAAGGCAATGGTCATTTTCAGTATTTTATTTATTCTTTTATTTAGCAACCAGGGTCATCTCATCTCTCTGTAATATAGGATTTCCCAAAGTCTCCTGTCTTTTGTTTGTCTTGCTGCATTCACCCTTGTCAGATACAAAGTTTTTCTGCTTGGTGTGACAAAGGGCCATCCCTTTGATGTCCTCCATTGTTACTGTGTTTGTGTTGCCTTGAAGATGATGTCTCAGCAGCTTCACTCATTGCTACGACAACAGAGCTAAGAATTAATCCGAGTTGAGTTGGTACTATCCTAAGTTGAAAACGAAATCGAGAAAAGTTAAGTGAATCGAGTAGAGCTGAGCATTTGATCTTTCTTGTCTCACTCTGTTTTTCCAGTTTCAATGTGCATTAAGCCCAAACATCTGGTTACAACTGTATGGCAAATGATGGCAGCTATACAACATCAAAATGCTGCGTCTTTGTGACTTTGAGCATGGTTGAATTTCTTGGCTTGCCATGGCTTCAATGCATGCCTCACCAGAGCCTGCCCAAATTGCACACACACATTACACACACACTAATGCAGAATAGAGGTTTGCTAAGGCCCCCAACAGAGAAGCCAAATTGGGTCAAAACAGTGGCGGAGATGTACAGGAGGGAATTCTGTAACTAAGAATAGATTAGCATCAAGCATTTTCTCTGTGAAGAGAAGCTGCACAATAAAAGGAAAGGGATGAAGGAAAAAACTGACTTTGAAGACCAGAACTGAAGTACCTTTCACACAGCTACACCTCGGTTGGTCTAGGTAGAAATAATGATGTAATAGTCAAGTGACTCTGTACACCAAAGAGTGTAATTAATCTGAAATTTGCAGAATTAATAGGCCTACATATCCATGATCTGTGTATCGAGAGAGAGCTTTGGTCTCACTGTGGCAAAGAATAGCATCACTCCTCAAAAAAGCAAAACAAGAACTACATTCATCTATCATCACATGTGCTGTGATTGAAAATGTTGTTCTCTGGCCTGGAAAGTAGTCTATATTGAGTGGAAGGCAGGCAATAAAAAATGTTCAGGACTTTGTACAGGTATTAATTCCAGAGAGATTGTCAACTAATGCCTTGGTCGGACTTTGAAAGTCATCAGATCATTGTGCTGTTCACACTACACAATTTTCTCTCTTGAGTCTTGTGGAGACTCACACACAAGATGTGACACAAGAATGATGTGGTACAAGCAATCCAAGTTGATTGCGTGCGATATGGAGTAAAAAAATCTTCTCTGATCCCAGAAGTCCTTATTGTCCTTAAGTCCCTGTTGTAAATGTTTTGTTTTTAATTTGCTAGCTGAAAGAGACAGTGTGTAAACATGACAGTTTTGGTGCTGTTGGAAGGTTTTAGTTTGTAACTTTGAAAGTAGGCTAATTATTTCTCCTCTCTCTCTATTCTTTGTGCTACACTAGGCTAACATGTCAAAAAAGCTACTCGTTACCACTGGGTTGGATGCATAGAGATGAAAGCTCTCTTGCAAACAAGATCTAGATCTCAGTGACACTTACTGAGTTAATAAAAGCTGAACTATCCAACAAATTAACTGAACTAATTGATGGTGCCATCTAACTCTTATACAGAAAATAATTCATCTAGATTTAGCAGCCATCTTTACAGATTCTCACACAGCAGTAGAAGTTTTATAATAGTATCTTGTTAAGTATTGGCATCTGTATTACTCACATTTTTATGGTGGCCTATAATTGACCATCAGTTATTTATTTGTATACCAAATGTCATCATAACTAAAAGAAATGGTATCAAAAACAACAAAGAAATTATAAGGGATTACTTTATCCATGTACCGGCAAGTTTTATTGTGAAGTAATAAGTTACTTGGCGGTTAAGGCTGTTCTCTGGAAGAGAAACAAAGGATTATATCACTGAAGTCCAGCTGTCAGACTCGTTGGACCGAGCAGATGGACAGTGGTTACAGGGCTAATAGACAGAGATGGGTGATGAATGTGGTGTATCTATGGTGTTGGTGATGGTGGTGGAGAAGGGGGCAAATGAGAGTCTGTCTGCTCTGGCAGTGTTTGAGAGACTGCCTTTAGCAGCACTGCTGTCATTTCATAACTCACGACATTGATCGGTCCTCTTTCTCAGCACACAGAAAAACAAACAGTCCAGAGCAGATAAGAGACTGGGGGGCTGATGGGGAGGAGGAGAGCTCAGTTCCCCAAAGGCTAAATAAAGAGTGTCACTCCAAGATCAATCACAGGTGATGGGCCTGCTAGCTTGAGAGTGTTTAATGACACGGACGCACAAATGTGGACATGAGAGAAGACTGTTAGAGGAGAGTTGGCGTTAACAAACTTTTGTTACATAATGTTAGATTCAGCACGTCAGTGTGTCTTAGATATGCTTAGCAGTTACAATGAAATTTAGAAATTTGGAAATGATTGAAGGTTTCACACTGGCTCAGTCCTGGTGGGCATCATAGCAGGTTCATGCGTGTTAACTCCTCTGCATACATCATTGTTGTATTTTAAAACTTTCCCATTCAACTCAGAAAAACAGCTTTTTATCACATTTCCTCCCAGGATCGACCCACTCCTGCTATAGTGCCTTGACTACTTCTTCTGTCTATAGAGTACATCCACTGTATGATGACAAATGATGTGACGCTACATGAGGCATCCGATTTCTGTTGCACTTAAAAGTATCCAGTCTGATGCCAGTCCCTCAGACTACCAGTTCTTTGTTTTTTTACAAGTTCACCAATCGTTGAGGGAGAAATCAGAAAAGAGAAAACCCAGACAGAGAACTCGCTCTACACCAAAGGTCTCAGGTTATCTGAAAGCAAAAATCTAAGCCACTCTTGAAATCAAGTTGATTTCTCAGTAAATTAGTAAATGAGTTACTTTATGGTACCACATACAAAAGCTCTCTTTTCTTTTTTAAATTTATGTCACGTGGAAGCTAGCAGGCACTCCTGCATTCGTGTACATAGAAAGTAAAAAATCCTGCTCCAGTCCCCCTGCCAAACAGCTGAAGAAACACACCTGGATCTTTATTACAAAATAACACAAACGGATGATTCAAAAAAACTATGATAGTAGAAACTAAGTGTTGACTTTTCCTTGAAGAAATATGTAGTCTTTTACTGTGGATGCTGAACCTGTATCATATATCGTCTTGTGGATTACAGTTTGTGTACAGAGGCAAAGGCCAGTGTCCCTGAATAGTGAGCTTATTCAGGTATGTGCTAACTCACCTTGGAGAAACTCTCCCAGAATGTCAAATCAGTCTTCAGCACCAGTGAGTGTTCAGTGTGTTTCATTAAAATGTGAAAGGAACCCTGAACAAGAAAAGTGTCAAAGAGCCCTGTGTAACTTCTCTGCCATGGAGGAGTTCTTTGCGCCCACAACTCTGGTAGTTTACCTTGAGGTGAACATAGTTTGACTACAAAACAAGTATCTCTGGCACACACAAGCACACAAAGTCCGAATCCTTGTGTGCGGTAGAGGTGTGAAGTCAAATTAATGGCAGCTCTTCCTCTTTAGCCTCATTATCAGTGCTGGGAGCCTCACATGCCAAGGAAGAGGCCGGTAGTCATCAGTCATCCTGTCCTTCAGTCTGACTGACTATCAGTCACACACACACACACACACACACACACACACACACACACACACACACACACTCACACACTCACACACTCACACATTCACACACACTCACACATTCACAAATAGACAAAGATACAGCAAAGAACACGCTCACAAACAGACACACACACTGACTGTGCCACAGGTGTGTCCATTTTCTAATGAGGATTTATTGGCTGTATTTACTTCCACAAGACCTTCAGGAAGTAGTTTTCAGCCAGCTGCCTGTGTAACAAAAAGTCTAATCACACAAACCCATCCCATTTGAAGTGTATTTGGAAGCTTTCTGGCTCTGGTGTAGATAATTTTGACTTTCACCAATAATACCGAGTTTTTTTTTTTTTTTTAATGCAGCAGAATTTAAACAAATTCTCGCTCTGATTTCATGTCCAGACACACCTAAAAGTTAGCGTTTCCTGCTGCAAGAAAATACCAGCCACTGTTGTTTACAGTCAGTTATGTCCATCTCATGAACGCAACTCAGAACATCTTCTGATTAGGTGCAACGTGGAAGGAAGAAAATGCTAATGAGCTGCTGATCATACATCTTTAGTAAATGAAAATTCAAGAAATCTTTAAAGCAAAAAGTCCTTGTTTTGCATTTCGTATGGCACAGGCTCATCATTTACAGTATTTTGTGATTTTCATTTAAAAATGCCTGTCCGTGTCAGTACACTGACCTTTTTTTAACTATTTTTCCCTCTTTGTGCCCATTGAAAGCATAGGCACATGACTATATAGGCAGCCATTTAGTATGAGCAGGGTGGTATATAAAGACCCACAATGCAATTCAATGAAATAATATACTCTGTGTGGATCTAAAATGCAATGTTGCATTTCTGACATATGGTCAAAACATCCATAGGAAAGGAGTAACTGCAGTCTAGTTTGATTAACACTGCTCCATGCAGAACACGAACCTGACTACTTGATGTATCCCTCAAACAGACATCCTCATAAACCCAAAACCATAATCCTGCATCACTCAGTTGACATTGTTTTGTGGAGAGAAATGGCCTCCTTGTTCCTTCAAAATGATGTATTTAATAACGGCCTGTAAATGGATGGACAAGTACACCGTCCAGTACAAGATTATTAGGATTTTTATAGTGTATGTGTGAAATCACAGCTATAACTTTTTATTTCTCAAAGGCAAAGTCACACAAAGGCAAACATTGTTTTACTTTTATGTTGCTGACTTAGATTTTGCCCTTAAGAGCAAATGAGTTCCCATGTAAAGGTGCCTTTCCCAAAATCCAAACAGTAGATTCGTGCCTTGGGACGCGATGCGTGCTTGCTCTAGTCTGTTTGTACTTGCACATGTAGCCACACTTGTGATACTGCAGTGTCATTGAATAAATCAATGCATCACTGCAGCAGGTTGATAAGTTCAGTGTAGTTAGTAAGTTAAGTAACTTTTACAAGGAGTCTTGTCTTTATTTGGAAAGTTTTAGCATTCAATAATGTTCTACATGCGGTTCAGATGGAATGTGAAGCTAATTTTGGATGAAGCATGATTGCTCATACTGTTAAGTCAATGCAATGGCAGGGGTAAACATAAGGTAGACACAAAACACTGATGGGGCAGACTGAGACAAAGAGCATGAGCTCAATAAATCACAACATATGCATAACTGAGCAAGACTCAAGACTTAAAAGTACAAAACCTATTGAAGAAAATTACAAAGTTCCTGGTGGGTTGTGCAGGCACAGAAACACCCACAAAGACATTCTCCACACACAAGATCAGTGCATTCATTGCTAGCTACTTTACAACTAATGTCTGTATACTGTAATTTGTATGTTCTGTACAAATAAAGAAGGAAAAACAATCCAGAGATCAAGTTTGTGGTAAAAGTTCACTTAGCATACACTCCTAAGACTATTCCACCCTGACGAGATACAATTCTGTAAATAAAAATTTGGTAGTGTAACACTGGACAAAAGAAAAAGATTGTGGATACATGCACATTGTTTAAACCACATTTTGCTTTAAAGTCCAATGAGTAGGAATTTACTGGCATCTTGCGATGAGGTGGTGGATTGCGCCCTATCAAGAGCCAGTGTTTGGTTTGTCCATTCAGGGCTGCTGTAGAAACATGGTGGTGCAACACAGCGGATAAGTCTTTAGAAGAGGAAAAACACAGCAATTCTTAGTTCCAGGTGATTATAAACTAATGAAAACATAATTATATTTTAATTGTTATTCATAATTTTATACACCGTATTTCAGTTCTGCTGTTGATCCCCGTAAAGCCTGCACACTTACTTGCCATGTAAATTAACATTACATCTTTTAATAACACACGATTTCAGAAGAGCCACTGCTTCTAATAACCTTGTAGCTATACTGCAAATTACTTTGCTGGTAGACTGTCTTTCACCTTTATCTCTCATTTGCATGCCTTTTAAATGGAAATTACGCTGATACTGGGTCCTGCACGATATACAATCACCAAGCGTTAACACACTGAAATCTATTACACGGATGTGTGTGATATGTTTATGCTAATTTGGTGTCATCTGATCAGGGACTAGTATAGAAGAGGCTTGTAGATGTAGGGGTGCTGCCTTCAGCATTCAGCGAAGCATGGAAGTACTCTCACACACATTCATGCATGCACAACATCTCCTTTATTTTGCCTTGGCCCTTCTGGGACTGGGAGTGATGATGATCTGCAGTAATTGAGGAAGACGTATGATGAATACGGAAGCAGAGAGGAGGTACTGGAGGGCGGAGGAAAGTGTAAACTGCTGATGCAGATTTTGTACCAAAACGCCTCTTGGTACCTACAGTGTAATTGACAGCCACTCAGTCTCCCGAGGGATGATGGACACACAAATCTGTGAAGTATAGTACACCAAGCCTTTTCTTCCCACTCCTCCTCCAGCAACTAACGACAGGACAACATTACAGGAGTAATTATAAAGTAATCTCTGCAGAGTTTATAAGAAATACTCAAGTTTAATAGCCTTTGTGTAAAGTTAAGGGCAGTGACAACTCAATGAAAAGGCGAAAATTCTTGACACAAGTAACACAGCTGTAAAAGTGTATTTGCCATTTTTCTTTTGTGTGTGTGTATCGATGCATACGTAGATGTGTATGCGAGTGTGTGTGATAGCCCACTCAGGGGAATGTGTTTTATATGCTAATTTTGTTAATGTGTATAAGCTGCTCCAGCCCATTCTCATTAGGTTTTCATTAGTCTCTTTTATGGAAATGCACAGTGACTATACTGCAGAGCATCGCCTGCACCAGCCGGGCTGCCTGACAGTAAACGGAGCTGTTTCCTCACACTAACACCTCGGCCCGTCTGTGTCACTGAGCCCGTAGACAGACAGATCGATTGGTGGAAAAGGTATTAAAAAGTTCGCAAAACTGTCTGCTGTTGAGATTTAATCTTGTTTTGCTGAACACGAATGAGCAAAGACAAAGTATAGTGTGATAAAAGAGAAAGTTAAGGAGCTGTAGTCTTCTTTTTTTCTTGATGTAGTTTTCACCTGTAAATATTCAACTACTAACACCTTTTAAACCAGGTGGATCACACTCGTTTGATTTACTGGTGTTGATCAACCAACATGTCGGCAAGATACTTTTGTGATAGAGAGCATTAAAATCGCGCAGGCCTTAACCCTTAAAGGAATACTTCATGATTTTGAAAATTTTAATTTTTCATATTTTACTTAGAGATCTGAAGATAGATACCAATTTCATCTCTGTACGTTCAATAAAGAGGCCCATGGGACCTGTTTAAACTGGCCTAGATTGTAAACTGGAAGCCAGCTAGTAGCTTTCTTGCCAACAAATCCAAAGGTGTCGTACGTGTTTTAAGTGTGTAGTTGAAATATGTGAAAATATGTCAAAAATTGTGGTAGTGTGGTTTTCTCTTTGACTTAGGCTAGCTAGTTACCCATTCTTCCACTTTTTGTGCTAAGCTAGGCTAAACATGTGACAATGTCCGTTTTGGACACAACCTAAACAACCTCCTATCCGACTTTCAGTAGCAATTAAGCAGCAATTTCCAAAATGTCTGAGCATTCTTTTTATGACTTGAAGCCAAATTAAATCAGGACAGAGACCACAAAGAGGCTGTAAATAGGATGGATATAGCTTGAAGTGTAACAGGCCCGGTTGTTTACTCTCAGGTTGTGCTTTCGCCCTCGTAAATGGTTCATCCCTCCTGCATTGAAGGCCTGCAAACTGCCTGTTTTAATATAATTTCTGAAACACTGGTGGCTTGAATTTGATGGTGAGGGATGTTACAGTTTACCAGTGTTAATGATGATTAAACTATCAACACTGACTGGCCTGAAGGATGCCTTAATGTCATTAAAACTGTGCTTTACTTGTAATACCATCCAGACAGTGTGACTGAAACAACATGTAGATACCTACTGTAGCCGTCAGATGCATTGATCGTCTAAAAATTGAACAGTGTTGCACCCCAAAACCGCAACATCATCCAGTTCCGATTAAACGTTTCGGGATGACACATTGCACAGGATTACAGGCGTCATTCAGGAGTGACATCATGTTTGCTGATGAATTGTTAGAGGTTGAAGTTTCCTTGTTTCTGTGTTTTTGGTAATTAACATTGCAGATGTATAAATTAGGGGGGTGTGGTACATACCACTGGGAGGACGTGGAAGGTAGCAGGTGGGGCAGTACTCCTGCATTGTTGATGATAAAAGTAAGGTGTGACTCTGCTTTCAGGCATCCCGCGCTCTCATATCCTCTTTCCTTCAAGTGAAGCAGTGTCCCGTGAAATTGGGATCTAAATTACGAGGCCAGCGTACTCTGTGTGAGGATTTTAAAAATGACCTGCTCTGCCGTTAAGGACATCGGCTGGACCACAACAGGCAACAGCGGACGATCCGCCGGCCTGACTTTGGTTCGAGACCAGTCCACTGTCGATAAACGGAGAGAATGTTTCCCTTTATCGCCTCGCGGAGGATGAGTCGGTTATATCAGCTTCATCGCTGTCATCATTATCAGCTCAGGCCCATGACAGAGATGGTGACGATTTTGGAGTAAGAGTTATAAATCAGGGCTGCTTCTCCTGTTTGTCTGCCGCTTGCTCTCCTCTCCTCTCTCCAATAAAAGGTTGTCTTTATTTGAATAATAAGGCTCTTATCTCAGTGAATTACTATTCCTCTGGCCACTGCATTTTCTCTGTATCACTCTTTCGCTCGTCCTCTATCCTCCTCTCCTCTTTCTCTCCATCATACCTCCACCCCAATCCCTCTTTATCTTCTGTCCTGGCTCTCACCTCTCCTTGTCCTTTTTCCCCCACAGGAGAGAAAGTAGAGATGTTTCTGTCTCAGACAAAACTCTTTCTTTCTTTCTTGTTCTTCTTTTAACATCTACCGATGAGTTCACCTTACAAATGTCATCAATTGTGTCACTTTAGAGCTGCCTATATCTTACACAGTCTAATCAGGTCGAAAATGTAGTGGCAGCAATCCATTTCACAAATATACCCAAATGTCTGTTGTATGTATAAAGTTTACAGACCAACTTCCTCGATCAATTTTAACATGCCGTACGTGGTGTATTTGTTTGTTTTTCCTGTTCAATGGGGCATTATTAGCAACATTATTATTGCACTTACTTTGGTTTTAACTCCAAATAAAGTGGTTTTGAATATAAAGCTAAACTGTCAGCTTGTTTTTGTCCTCAGTGATGATCTGCCTGCTCGTGTTTGTTGCCCCATTGGACCTATTTTTTGGAAGTATGTTCCCATAGAATCAGTGGTCCAGGCATAGAAAGAAAATCCAGCTTGTAATGATTTGTTTTCCCCTGAGCACATCTTCTTCCCCCCATGAAAACTTCCCTTTCTCTCCCTTTGTTGAACAGAATAATGATCATTGTTGGCTCATAGGTAAACTAAGATTAAGTATTAATGTGATTATTGTGAGAATAATGTCTGTATGGTTAAAAATATTCACCCTAAAAGGTTCCAAAACAGTTGTTTAGGTATCACATTGCCAGTCAGAATTGCACCAGAAATCAAAATTAAGGCGTATAAGGCTTCAAAACTCTACAGTGATCATTTGGACAAACTCATGGATGTGATGGAAATTGATGGAAACCAAATATACAGGTTGAAAACTGCAAGGTTGTGCTTTTGATATTCTTTTCCTTGTGCTCTTGCTTTGATCCTAAAACACTGATCTGAAAGCATCAGTGGGTGTTTTTGTTCCTGTAGGAGCCAGTCAGTGTTGTCCAGACTCTGAAAAGACTGATATGGGTCATCAGTTACAGTAAAAAGCACATGTACTGTTTTTGCTCCGCCTCCTTGTCCCAGATGGAGATATTCCCTCCCATATGTTGGGACCCGCCCAAATGTCTTGCGCACAAATGCCATATTGAAGGGGCCAGCGTTGCAGCTCGGGCTTGTAGGATTGGTTGATCTGCTGGTTGGAGGGGTAGCTGGTAGAAAAAGCCATTTGTCAGCAGTATCTGCCACTCAGGCCGAAGCCAACAAGATGTGGACAAAACTCAATTTCAGCATTAATGGAATAATACCACGGTTAATGTGCCGTCTACTGGAGCAGAACACGAGGTCAACCCAGGGTCAAACCTCTGGATGCTGGGTGACAGGCCACGTGGGCACATCACTCGTTTCACAGTCACGGTTAATTCAGATTCCCATGTGATGTTGAATTAAAAAATAATTGATTTGCTCAGCGGTGCTGAAATCTCCTTGCATGCAGTTTTTACCTGCCTTAAACTGTCAAAGACACGCTGCTGCTGTTGTCCTTTGTTCAGTAAACTTGTTCCAGAGGATGCCAGGATCATAATGTGTATTTCCTCTCTTTCCAGGGTTACTTCTTGCTGTTTGAGTCCATGTTGGATTCTGTTCTGTACGCCAGAGACCTCTACCTGGCTGATAATGGCTCCGGTAGGTCACATCTTCTCCTCACCATGAAATTAAGGATTTCACAAAGGATTTAAAAATATCAGCTCTCAGTTACATGACATGCCACGTAAAAACTGATCTTTCTCCAGGCATTGTAATTTCATTTCTCCATCACGTAGTTTGTGAATTAATGTGTAATTTAAGACTGATGAAACATTTGTTTCTAGGCTGTCCCTGTGTCCCACACATATTTGAAAATCAACCAAAGTGGCATGGGGAAGTGGGGGAGTGTCAGGGGGCGTTGCTATGCTTTGTTAACACTGTAGTGACACAGTCAGCCATACCCGTCTTCCACCAATGGTGGGTGGAACATTTTTTGTGTAGCAGCACTCTGAAACCGACTCTTTGCGACTGAATCAAAGGATCAGTGCAGTAAGTAAACAAAATATCACATAATGAAACTAATACAGATAATAAAATTCATAGCTTAAGTTAAATGGAAGATATGCTGTACTGTCTGAAAAGACTTAACTAAGGTTCACCTCAGTATCTCCACTACCTGCTGCTGTTTAATTATCAGCTGATAGAGAGATTCAATGTCAGATCTGCTGCCTCATTGCAGCGGTTAAATTGCCAAGTGAGGGAAGATTAATTATTAAACATGTTTACCACTGATGCAATCCTCCGCATACAGTGTATATGAATATGTTAACAACTTGAAAGAATCATTTTTGCATTTTATTACTCAATAACGTGTGCAGTGTGATACTGAAGTCTGGTTACTCTAGATTTGATCTGTCAGCAGGGAGAACATGTTCACTTCAGCCCCCTGTGGTTATTACAAATAACACATGGGACTGACTGGGTATGTCAAATTGTACACATGTCAAGCAGCAAACACTGCAGTACTCAGTATATCTTCTCGTGCGTGCGTGCGTGTGTGCGTGCGTGCGTGTGTGTGTGTGTCAGTCTCTTGGGTAGCCCCATCTCTGCCATTGACCAGGTTTAATGGTTTGTGCCAAATGTGACCCAACTAAGGGACGGTTCCACCACGCTGCCTTTAGTGGCTCCTTGGGACATGTGTGGGAGGTCACACTCTCACACACACACACAGACAGACACACACACACAGACACTGATGGACAGTGAGAATGGCTGCACCTATAGAGACAGATCTGTTAGCAAGGGAGATTGGACAGGCGAAGGTGTGACCAGAGAGAGGCAGGATATGACAGGTCAGAGGACACGTATGGTTCGTCATGAGCCTTTAACCGTGACGCTCCCAACATGCTCCCAACAGGCTCTCAGTGGATCTTCTGTCAGCCACACTGCAGGAAGTAAAAAAAGAAGAAGAAAGTCTGTTCCTAAACTCTGTTTTCCTTTTATTAATTGAAGTAGTTAAGTAGCATTTTTAAGTTTGATGACCGTAGTTCCAATATTTCTATTTAGTTTCTGTTTAAATAGACTGTGTAGTCTTAAATTGTCCTAATATGCATGCTTTTATTTTGATTACCTGCATGTCACAGGGGTGTAGCCTACTTTATTTTTCATAACTGCACATCTTGATGTGTACTCCGCTTACAGGACGATCAAGTGTCTCAAAATCTCTAACTATAAATTACTTTCTCAAAATTTTAAAACTATTTTGTCAGGATGGTGTACTTATGTATTTATTTTCTCATGTTGGCTCACTTCTGATAAACTACGGTCTGACCAGTTTAAGATTCTGGACTTCTGGACTGGACTGTAAGCTGATTGGTTGGTTGGATTCCTGGGTTCATGTCATTGGTTGATGCAGCTATCCTCTGCAAAATTCACAATCATGCTAATTTGATAAATTCAGTTTATTTTTCACACCCAAGTCAGCATGCATGGTGCCAGGCACTGAAAAGAGGTTAGTTGTCTGTGTCAATATGAAGAGTGGAGTCTCCTTTATGTTGTTGTTTTGGTTCAGAGGTAAACATGCCCAAGGCAAATCTCTGAAAAAAATGCTCCTGCTTTTCAGCACAGCCAGACTGCACCTTAATGCAATAAACAAAACAAGCATCCGTATCACAACTTTTTAATTTATTGAACGTTGATCCTAAAACGGTCATTGTGTCACTTTAGATTTGTCAACTTCTATTCTTAAATTTATTTTCAGAGTTTGAGTGTGTGTGCCGTGCTGAGTTATTAGTCGGGCCCTGCAGCACTGCTGCTGTATGTGTGTTTAAGCTACATTAGTAGAGAGTTACAGCAGCTCCCTCATTCTCCCCACTACATTAACCTCCCCTTCATCCTTAAATGTGTCCCCGCATGCCTGGCACAGCACAGCGTCCAGGGAAAAGGGATTTGTTTTGTCCCCCTCCCGCACCGTCTTTCCTACTTTTACAGCTGACCAATGGGGGAGATGGAGAGAGCAAGAGAAGAAGGTGGAGGGTGAGGGGGGGCATGACAAACGGGCTGTGAGCAGCGAGTCGAGAAGGACGCAGATGTCAAAGCCATGAATCTGGGGACGCCCATGTTACCCCCCTTCTTCCTCTTCGTCTTTCTCCCTCTCCATCCACACCACAGCACCCCCTCCTTCGCCTATTCGTCTCTCTGTCTCCATTTCTTTCTCAGTGTGTCTCTCAGACAGGCCCGTCCCGTTTCTGCCCAATCAGCAGCCCTCCCCCCTCCTCTCACCTGGCCCTCGTAATTACTCACTCGGTTCAGTAATCAGAGTAAAATGAAGTGACAAATCTGCTGTTTGCGTGTGTATGTGTGTGTGTAAATTTGCGTGTGCAAAGTCATTAGGTATAGTGACACTCACAGGGTCACAAGCAGCCTTTAGCTAATAATGAGAGGCCATGAGTTGCCCATCAGTGAGCTGTCACCATCTATTCACACACTTTATGGTTCATGTGTCGAAGGTTATGTGAGACTATCATACATGCCAGGCAAACGGAAAGCTTATATTTTTAAAATTATTGCTTATATTTTTAAAATTATTACTTATATTTTTAAAATTATTAAATTATTTAAATTATTTAAAAAGTTTTTACAGTGGATTCCGATTCTCTGGATGATTGTTTGTCTCTTCTGTCATCCTTTTTACCCTTTTCTTCTTGATGTAAAGCACTTGGTAACTTCTGTTTTCAAAAGTGCTGTATAAATGAAGTTAGTTAAGTTGTGTTTTTACAAAAAAGAAAACTTCCATAGAAACTTCTCCTATATCATAATCCGTTTCTCTTCTACTGTCAAGTACTTTCTGTAGCTTAAAGGAGACATATTATTCTCATGTCTCATATTTGTTATTTTGGCTTGCTGCTAGAATAGGTTTACATACTCTAATGCCCAAAAAGCTCAGTCTGCTCTGATTGGTCAGCTCACGCATGCCTGAACCAGCACAGCTAACCGTTTCTCCTGTCAGCTCTGTCAGTGTATTTAGCTTCCAGTTAGATGCACTACTAAAGTGAATATCACCAAAAGAACCACTTTGACCATTTCTGTTTCACACATACCTATATTGTTATCTTCAGGGCGTGTCTATCAAGTAAATTTACACACAGCAGCACACACAAACATTCTGGTGAGGATCTTGGAGCAATATAAAAACATACCTAACGCTAGCTGAGCTAGTGCTGCAGTAACGTTACAATTTGTCATCTGTCCCCTTTATTGCTTGTCCCTGATGTCTTTACCTTACATTGCTCCCTCTTTCCTGTAAGTTGTTTTGTATTTTTTTACAACTTGATAAAAACACATTGAAAAAGGGCTGTCGCTGCTGGTAATGCTTATGCTAACTGCCATATGTTGCTATCTGCTAAAGCCCTAGCTAGCTGTCTGCTGACTCTACGTGCTATTACAGTAACTAACAGCAGGGATCACACTTAACAGTATTGTGGTCCGGCTGTATTCCTGTTGTAAACATCTTAAAGACGTCTTTCTGTCTTACAGACAGATACGGACACTAGTGTCGAGTTGCAGTAAGTTGTATGTTAAAATATTAACTTTGATATGTCCTCATGAGTGTATTCTAAACTCTAGTTTAGGCCCTAGGCCTCTGTGTTGGCTAATGTTACTTCACAGTAGGGATACCAGTGGCTTCAAGCATCTCAGCTCTGGCTTAATCGCCAAGCATATTAACTATACAAAAGGAATCTATTCAGATGTGAAAGCACAATGAAAGGACATTAGGGCTCCTGTTTAATGCTCATTTTAAGACACAGATAATGTTCATTCAATCAACGGTGTTATGTAACATGAGGGGTGACCATAATCACTGCCCATACTCTGTCTCCAAAGGTTTGAAAAATGAAACTAGAGGCACGGTTTCCTAGTAACTGACCAACATCTTCCATCTTCTAAGAAGAAAAATTGTTTTTCTGAGGCTGCAGGTTCAATCAGCTTAGAAATAAAATCAGAAGCTTGTTTGACCAAAATACAACCGGGGTGATTTTCAGCAGTGGTCATTTCTTTAAGCTGATAGAGATACTGTCAGCTTTGAAACCATGTGTTCAACAGGCCACTAGCACAACCTTCAAAGTCTTCAAAATTATTCTAAATCACATGATTCTCCAACAGTTTAGAATCCATCTCACCCCAAGTGATGAATCTGTGTTAGGCCAAAATTACCTCCTTTTTGTTGGTGGTGAAGATTCTCAGTCATCAGGTTCATGGTATATCTAAGTGCTTCGCCTCGTATAACACCTGAGTGTTATAGCTCATCCTTTTGTTGTTTCTTCTATTCATATTCATTTCTGCATAGCATACTTGCCAGTGTTGGTGGTAAATAAGAGGGAGAGCCTGAGTGCCGAGTACAGGCAAAGTAACATTATTATCAATGCTGTGCAACTTTCATTAGCACGCCTACCTGAAGTAATGAAGGGGATAATGGATAAAAGGATGGTGATTGTTGCATTTGTCCTGTAAATTGTAATGTAATGTCAATTGCACAGCATAGAAGTTTGACTAAGTAAACTTTGAATGCTCAAAATGTCCACGATTTAAGGCTCAAAGTATTAAGGAGATCCACACCTGCCTGCTGTGATCATCCCACTGATCACAGCCTCAGTTCTCAGCTCTATCCATCAGACATAACAATTTTCATATTTCCATATGTGAACGCAACCAGTCGATTTTCGTGAGTCGACCCATTTTTGGGGTGGTGAAAAGACACTGAAGATGTTTTCATAGAGTTACATTTAAGACAATAGCTTGCCTCCAACTTTGTGCAACAGTTTGTTGAGTTTCAGTGTCCACATGCTTTGGAGATTTTAGCCATCTAGTGTGCAGAATTTCAATTATAAAAGTAGGACAAAATTGTCATCAGGCCATGTTTTGTGCACACGTGATGGATACAGTCATTAAAGAAGCGAATGAAATTGATGCAAACATCCACACCCACAAGATGTTAAGGCGTTCTCTGATTAAATTTGTTGGATGGTTTTAAGCCACTAAATTCATTGATATTAAGCACGTCTCTGCACTGAGAGTAGAAGTTTATGGCACAGGAATTTGCCAACCCTTTGCTTTAGTTATGATTAATGATCTTTTGTTTAGAGAAATAGCAATCCCTGGAGGGATTCACTCACCGCTGACCAGGCAGCCTCACAATAGTTGAGAACATTCTAACTGTATTTTCAGATGCGGAAATATGGAGTGTGATACATTACTTTTGTTTAGATGTGTAGTGCATTGTTTGGAGGTTTAATTGAAATTCAGATTAAATTTAAGTGCATTGTCAATAGATCTTGGTTAGGCTACAGGTCATACAACACACAACTCAGACACTAACAACAAAAATTTAAAAAAATCAATATTTTGATTGGACTAGTAAATGGAACCCAATGCAGACAGACTACAGTCAAATGCAGAAACAAATAAGTCAACTACAATGTACGACTAGAAAACAGAAATGTCTCCAAAAAGTTGAATCTTTACTGACAAAATGCTCCAGCCAGCAGTCCAGCTCCTCCCAGATCTGAATGAAGCCTCCCCGCTGCTTGTGGATTTTTTGCAGAGGTACTTATTCACTGCTGGGTGACGGGCTCCTTTTTCTGGCTGCAGCCCGGCTAACATCACTCACAGCGCTGCCTGGAGTGAACAGCACCAGAGGAGCGACTGTAGCATGTCACAGGTGGTTTCCCCCTGCTGAACTAGTTAATTCAACTAATTCAAAGACTTTTACTGGCATCAAAAATAAATGTTTACAATGCCATAAGAACATGTGAAATAAAAGAAAAACAACAAAATATATAAACACAAATAGGTATAAAGAGAAGAACAGAATAGTAACGTGGACCTGTAATTTAAAAAATACAAATAAGAGAGAACTACATAAACACTGCACCTATTTTTAAATAAATGTGTGGTCTGATTCTTCTTATTAAGATGATTTAATAGCGAAATGAAGCATTTTTGTCACACTGCTAGCATGACAAGGAAAACAGTTTATTTCAGTGTATATATATATATATACATATATATATATATATGTATAAATATATATGTATATATATATATGTATAAATATATATGTATATATATATATGTATATATATATGTATATATATATGTATATATATATATATATATATACTGTGTATATATATATATATATATATATATATATATATACTGTATATATATATATATATATATATATATATATATATATATATATACTGTATATATATATAGTATTTATGTATATATTTACCTATGTTATTCCTCTGCCCCTCTCTTTTCTCCATAGTCTATCCAGACCTTTGTAACATTAGCCTGGCAGCAGTCGGAGACACACAGAGGCACCAAGACCGCATTGCATTCTGGGATGATGTATATGGCTTCAACATGGCTTGTATGAAGAAGGCTGTGGTGCCCGAGGCTGTGGTGGAAGTTGTGAAAGAAGACACACTCATCTCTGAACCCACAGTCATCCAGGTAAGCTTGCTTATATACTGCAGCATTCATCCTACAGTGCTGTGGCTTTGGAAGTTCAATAATAATTTAAAACTGATAGGAGTCAGTATGTTTGTTCTAAAAGGGGTCGCAAGAAAAAGTTGACGGGATAACTGGGGTAGGAGATAATGGAGATAATGTTGTCAAGAAACAGGAATTTTAATCTTTGAAACAATACCAGTGTAAAAAAAACTAGATACCTTTTGATGAAATGCACCTTCACACAGTGCTGGTAAGGAAAAAGTCACTGAACATATACCAACACATATTTAATAGTGTTAATATCCTCACAGGCTTTGGTTGAAAATTCGACTGTAGCTCTGTGTTTTGGTCCTTGAATGCAGATATCATTTTGAACAAGTGGTATCCAAAAAGTATCCAAGTATCGATACTTTTGACAACCTTAACTAAAAATGGTTCAAATCAAACAACCAGATGAGACTTAATCTCTCTTGTATGCTTACAAATCACAGACATACAACCTATGTAGAGGGATCCATCCTTCCTTAAGGATGACTTTGACAGTCTACACCTGGATTTGCAAGGCACAGCATTCGTTGCTTGACGATGTCACACAGATGATGTTATTAAAATAAACAAAATATAAAAAACAAGTATCAAATGTTTCTGACGAAGGCCGCCCTGAGGCTAAACCTTTAGAACAAACTTTTTTTTTCATCCATGGGTGACACTGACAAACCATATTTGATATTTAAAATCAGATATTTTATATCAGCTAGATGTATTGGCAAACCAATATGTCAGTCTGATCCTAATGCACAAGGACCTTGGAAGCTACAAATAGGAGAAATTGAGTTTACGGGGCACAAGCTGTTAGGTTATAGACAGAGAATGAGAACTGGAGTTGGCTGTGGAGAGAGAGATGGGGCCCTGAAGGTAGGTGTGTGTGTGTGTGTGTGTGTGTGTGTGTGTGTGCGTGTGCACGTGCGCGTGCTGATGCTGTAGCTCTGGGTGATTGATCTGTCTAATCCTTGTTTAAGTTCCTCTTAAGGAAACTTCATTACTCTCAGCCCCCTGTGGATAGAGCGGTTTTCACTGGGCTGATCTGAGAACACACGCATTACGCTAGAGATAAAACAAACACACACACACCAACACAGTACATCTAAAAGCACAGATACCTCTTCTGAATCTTTCTGTCTATGGATGCTCTTTCCTCTTGTCTCCAATACCATCGTGTGTTTCTTTGCTGGTTGGCCTGCTTGTTAAGTAGCATGTCCTCCACCCGTCTGTGGATGTGATGAATGAGTGGCGAACTTGATATAATGGAATTTGAATCCTCTAATCGATAGTTTCTCCCCTCCAGTGACAAATAGACAGCCCCTCTGCCCAAATTACATGGACTCTCATCTATTGCCTCCCGTTGATACGATCCAATAACATTCCATTAAGGCTGGCTGCTATTCCGTAAAATTGAGAGCCCTTTCAAGGAATTATAAATTCCTGCAAAACAAATGAGTTTTTTTTCTCAGTGAGAACAGATGGGAATGCTCAACTTGTGAGGAATGTTAACTTGCCACAATTTGGGGCTGCTTTAAACGTGCCTTACTTAATGTGTGTATCATCATCAGTCATAGTTTCAGATTAGATTGACAGCTTAGATAGTGTGTTGCTCTAAATTGTGTCTTATACCCCTTTCACACTGGACAAAAAAACCACTAACACCTGCTAAAC
This sequence comes from Pagrus major, assembly GCF_040436345.1. Lineage (NCBI taxonomy): Eukaryota > Metazoa > Chordata > Actinopteri > Spariformes > Sparidae > Pagrus > Pagrus major. The sequence continues at coordinate 15,953,699 of NC_133218.1, read as the reverse complement.
ATCTGGCTTTTGTTTTCAATGTGAATGTGTACAACCGGCATTTACTCCCATGTCAAGTGACTCTGCAGTAACCACAGGTGTTTATCGGCTCCAGGTCCATTTGGCTGTGATGAAAACACTACACCTGGGTCGACACGCACATTTTCACCCACTTTCAGGCCGCAATGCTCCGACGTGTGTTGAAATTGGAAGACGTTGCTTTGCTAATAACTTTCCATCCGTCTCGAACATCTTTCAGTCATTGCCGAGTTTAAAAGAGAGACTAAAGTAAAATATATCAAAGAGTAACCCTGTTACATTGTCAGTGGCTTTCTTGTCAGTACCAGATCCTTGCCACCTGATCGGTACTTTGCATGTGCAACTCAAAACAGAGATGAGAAAGAAGCGAGACGTCTCACTCCTTTGCAACTTCGTTATCAGATTTGGAAAAAAACGATGCGTCTAATTCAGAATGCTATTGATTAAGACTTTATAAACAAGTTTAATATCTTCTGGATGTAGTTTGAGGAGATATATATGATCTGCTGCTTTCTACTGTTCCATGTCTTTCCAGCGTGTTTCTTATGATGAACGTAACACAAAAGGAAAACAATTAAACAGAAAGGCAAACTTGTTCACTGGCGCTGTGAAAGGAGTCAATTGCCTATTTGTAGTGGGCTTACCAGTGTTTGAAGACACTAATTTGGATGTAAAAATGATATTAAGGTCACAATCTGTGATCCACATGTTTATCTGCCATTGCTTATACATATACATTGGGTCAAAGTGCTTGTTCTGATGATGTCAATGGGCTTTTTTTTTATGTATAAACCAACCTCTCAAACTTCAACAGGCTAAGAATGGCAAACAAACCAAACTGGCCAAACAGAGAGCTGCAACTTGCTACTCAGACTCATTCTTTAACAACTACATGTTTGTTCTTATTGTTCCTTTTTGTTTCACTGGATCATAGTTCATATTGTTATCACTATTTGTTTTAAGTTGCGCATCATATTATGTGTGTGTTTTTGACTTTCAACAGACGATTGACTGTAACAGAGTGTGTCTGTCTGAGCTGGAGTTTGCATCAGATTTCTGCTTGAAGATGACACACACCACAGACTGCACGGTAAGTACACATGTGAAGACACTACTAACTCGCACACTGAGACTTCTGCTAATGCTACTGCTGTGCAGAAGTTTGTAATGATTGTATTTAAAGTATTTTTGTCTGATAGCATTCAGTTTCACTGCAGTCACTAAGTACTGCCCTTGTGATAATTGGGTTTTTGTCAGCATGTCACACTGGTATTTTTCCAGAAAGTTTCCTAGGTGAGACCTTTTTCCGTTTCTAATTTAGCCCAAGTGTAAAACGTTAAGGGCTTCAAAAACATTACCTGAAACAAAAGTTTGCACATCCACTGTTACCCTCTGTCATTTATCAGAGATATTGTGTGAAAGGAATGAGGCAGTACAAACAGCAGAGACATCAGTCAGCTCATGTTGATGGATTATGTTTCTGTTTTTAAGAGGATGTCTGTCAGGTGGATGTTTAATAGAGTTCCAAATCGAATCAGAGCAGAAAGGCTAATGTGACTCTGAATTACATGTCATACAATATAGTGAATGTTCACAGTCTGCTTGCCATGTCATTCTCTCCAATGCCAAAACACACTCACACCGTCACAACTCACCTCTCACACTGTGTTAAAACACTACCTTGCCAGCAGATAGTTAATACCTCAGCCAAGTAGGTTATGTTTTTGCCCTTGTCCGTTTTTTTTGTTGGTTGGTTGGTTTGTCAGTAGTATTACACAAAAACTACTGAACAGATTTCCGTGGAACTTGGATGGAGGATGGGTCTCGGCTCAGAATAGACCCCATTAACTTTGGCTGCGGATCCAGAAAAAGTGACGGCTCCCCAAATTTTTTCTCACTTTCTTTAACATTGCAAAATAGGGAGCTTTTCAACATTTACATTAATTTCTCAGTGAATAATGCTTCTCCACTTGTACATACTTGTCTTACATGTTTACATAATGATGAACTTTGGTAAAGTCGTCAGATAAATAGGTAGCCATGATTGTTTGTTTATTCAACAGATTTTTTGTGAACTCAAGGCTTAAATGTTTCAACCATTTGGGAGCACACTTATGAGAAAAGCTAATGAATAGCTTTCTCCAAGATATACTTTCTCTCCTGTTGGGCTGAAAAATGAGTCGAAACACTATAAAAATCACAATAAGTGTTGGACATTGTTACCGGATTGTGTTTTCTGATTGTGAAGAAAACATGTAGGACGTTGAAAATACCTTTTCTCATTTTCTGATGCTTAAACAGTCAACCAGAATTATTTTACTAAAATTAACGTAGCATAGCATTAAAACTAGGGCTGTCAAAGTTAACACGTTGATAACCCGTTAACGCAAATTCCTCTTAACGGTGTTCATTTTTTTGACACAAGATTAACGTGCGCACGTTATGACCCTCAGCCCGCCCCGTAGTATGCAGCAATAATGTTGTGGATGGCAAGCAGAAACAAACCTCCTTGAGCAGAAATGAATTGAGAAAAGGGTCTTTTGAATGGCAAGTTTAGCCTAAAAGTCCTGCCAGATGGTTCTCTCGACAAGAACAAAGTTATTTGCATTTACTGTTAATGTAAACCAGTTACCACGAGTACGTCGAGTCTCAGATACCACTTGCTGGCCAAGCACACAGCTGATGCAGAGAGCTCTCCTCCCCCCTCACCAAAGGCAGACCACAGTGTATAGTTTGCAACAGAGACGCCTGGACAACTCTACATGTCACAAACTTTCAACAGCCATAGCTAAATGGGTCGCTACAGCTTGCAGGTCGATTAACAATGTTTAGTTAACATTTACAAGTGTAAAGTTGGACGCTACATTGTGTCAGTATTACTAAGGAATGTTACATTCAGGTCAATATGCTCATCTGTTGTTGCTTGTTGGGCCTGAGTTTGCCATGTTATGCTTTCAGCATATTCTTTGAGCATTTAGTACCTTTGAGGTTATTCTGGAGAATATTCTGGACAGTATTTGTTGTTGTTTTGGCTTGTTGCAATAATAATAAACAATAACGCAAGCATATTTGTCCACTCCTATGTTTAGAGCAGATAAAAAATGTGCGACTAGCTTGTGATTAATCACGAGTTAACTATGGACAATTATACGATTAATCACAATTAAATATTTTAATCGATTGACAGCCACAGTTAAAACAGTATTTTTATACAATTACACATTTTATCATATGTTTAAAAGATTTCAAAGATAATTCAACTATGACAACTGGTAACACCCAACCATATTTATGTGTCTCTGACAAAATCAGAACCATTTGTTTTCATCACTTAAAGTAAACACAGTTAATCAATCTCCTTTTTTAGTGAAGGGTAAAATTAATGAGTCATAAGACATGACATGACTCATCTGAAATCCAGCTGAACCTTTGAGTTGTGGTTTGTAGGTCAAGTTGACCAACGACTTTGGAGTGTGTGTGTTTTTCTTAGCGAGGGTCAGCTACAATCACCAAAGCATGGAGAATAGTTTATGAGTCTATTTGGTGAGGTGCTGGCAGCCACCAGCAACTCCCCCAACCATCCCCACCCACTACCCCTGAACTTCCTCCAGTGTCCGAGCTACATTTCTCTTCGTGGTACCAGCAGCGACCTGCCGACTACAGAACAGCCTCACTACTGCAGGCTCTGACGCTTTGCACTGTGACAAGTGATCTGTCTTTAAAAAAGCTCATTGTGTTGGAGCAGCTTTGTGTTGTGCTGCAGTGTTACTGCACTGTCTGGTGTATTGGTTTAATGGATAATCAATAGGTGGTTATTATCTGGCCTGTGCTCCCTGGGTGAGGCCGGCGAATTTAATGGGATTTGTAAACATCCTCTCATTTTTCCTGTCTTTTCTGCTCTGTAATTGAAAACATCCAGTTCTATTTTTAGGATGCAAGTCCAGTCATGTTAGTGGTCCACTGCAGCAAAACAGATGATGGGATCATATAATTTTCCTGTTTCCTGTTTTTATTTTCTTTGGGTGCACTGCTGCCTTTCCTTGCTTTCTCCAGGCTATTTCTCACATCTGACCATCCTTAGTTGGCATACTGATATGAAGGAATATACATACTGTATGTGTCTTTGTATCTCATGCATAACATTTATCATTCAGTCATGCTATCTGATTCGATTTATCCCGGTGCTTCTGGCTTTAATAATGCAGGTGCAGAAGGTATCACTTGTTCACATTGTAGATACTCACCTCCTGCATCCAGGCTGCTTGTCCCAAGATTTACAGATGGATTATTGACCTGCAGGAGTAGGGTGATGTTACCTTAAAGATACTGATCTGCAGTCAGTATGGGCTGCAGCCTCTCAGTAGTAGTTAAGGTTAGGATGTGTGAAGGGTAAACCGCTCCTGGACCAGTGCTCTGGGATCGGAGAGAGAGAGCGCTGCGCCTCCTGTCCTGTGATGGAGCGCCTGCTTTTGTTCTCCTGTCGACAGTCCATTCATCAGCTCAGCCTGCCTAACCTTGCATTAAATGAACAGCACAACCCCTGCGTCTGCGCCGTTCAGGCGCAAGACAAATCCTCTCACTCTTGCTTTTTTTATTACTCCTTTCCTTGCCTCCCTTTTACATCTCACATGCTCCGTGCCATGTATACATTGTGTGTGCCTTGCAAACATTGAAGTCACGTACAGGATATATACTGTATATGCTGGATCTACTTTAAAGCTTGGATCAGAAATCCTCCCTGGCTCTCTATATCCTTGCCTTTTTTGTTTTAGCTCTTTACCCAAACTGTAGAAAAGGTAGCAAAAATGCCTCCTTCCCCCACGAAAGGCTGAAAATGATGTATGCAGATGGTGTGGCAGGACAGGACAGAATAAGTTTCTGTCTGTAATTAATTTTAACGCTGCTGTCTCACTGCTGCTGATGTAGCTACTGTAGCGCTTCAGAGAAAAATGTCTCTGCAATCCATCTCGTACCTGCTTTCCATCAAATTTAAATTGTGTGTAGGGGGGGGTGGCCTTCTGGACTGACAGGGAAGGCACTCATCAACTTCAAGGACTATTTTCAGCACATTAAGAAGGGAATTGTTAATGGAAAAATCCACTCTGTAACTCTGAACAGTGTATCAGTACATATCATTCAGAGTTGGAGTATCAGCTGACTGTCAACAAGAATAGTGTCGGCAGGTTTCCAGCTACAGTAACTGACAGCGCATATTCAATAAACTGAGTTATGCCGACATCCTACAAGTTAAAGGGGAAGTGCGCTGATTTCACATCAAAGTCTGTTGACAGGTCTTTGTTGGATTATATTTTATAGTGGTTTTTCATTTGTAAGGCGAAACATGCTACTTAAACTGTATTATTATTTTTTGTGAAAACATGTGTGGCATCAGAAAGAGCTGTGTATAAGCTGATGAACTTCCTCGAGTGATGTCACCTGAGGCTGAAGACTACAAGTTCAAAGGTCCAGTCCGAAGAATTGAGGGAGATGTTTTGGCAGAAATGGAATATGATATTTCTAATTTTTCATTTGTTTTTGTTATGTTAGAATGAGCCTTTATATCTACGGGGGAGAAGGTCCTCTTCCACACGGAGTCTGTCCTGTTCACCACTATGTTTCAAGAGTAGCCCAGAATGGACAAACCAAAAAGTGACCAAGAGAAGGGTGTTTTTTTGCATTTTTAGCAGCCACTGTTTGGGAGGGTAGGAGTATTTGTTTTTTGCAATCTGCAACCACACCGCAAGATGCCACTAAATTGTACACACTGGTAAAAATTAGTGTGGCTCGAGGTCACACTACAAACTGGTGTAAACTGGTATAATTGCAGTGTGGGTAATGTAAACATCAGATTTTGAAATAAGATCCCTCTCCATCCTTTTTTTAAGCCGTCCATTGTGAGTTTGACAATGTTATATAAGTGCAATGCTAAATCAGTGGAGTATTCTTTAATTGTCAAGTTCACCCTCTAAATTTTATCAAAAGACAGCTTTGGTTCACCTTCATCAGCTCCAGGTCCATGAAGAAGCAGGCTAGGTTGGATACTTATGTTAAGAGTTATGTTGTATGTTGTATGGCACACAGCAACACAGTTGGTTGAGTGGTAACGGTACTGTCACCACACCAGAGACCTGCACTTAATCTCAGAATACACTTCTACCAGGTTTTAAACCACAGAGGCCTAGGCTTCCAACATGGGAAAATCCTCTTAATTTAAAGGATTTTAGGATTATCTTGCTTCTTTTGAACAAGGAGGTGAAATTTTTCTCAACTAGAAAAACTTCCAGTCTTTTGTTATCTCCCTCTGATCCAACATGAGCCAGATGCATCATTTTCAGGCACACTGAGGGTTATCTATCTAATCTTTGTGAAAATGGCATTGTGAAAAATTATCTTATGGCACACCTTTGTATCTTCCTTTTCAACATGCAGTGGTGATATACAACATCTTAACTGCGCACATAGTGATCTCTGACTTTAAGGCAAATTATACTTAACATATGTTTCACATCTAGACTCTTTCTCAGTTTTGGCTTGCTCCTGATTTCCTCAGCCCATGAGTAAAACGGTGTTTTACATAACCAAAGCAAATGTCACACTAAACAGATGAATAGAGGAGCTTTTCATGTGATTGGTGAAGGAGTGAGTAAAGCTCCCTCTCTCTCTGTTGAAGAGATGTTGGAAACAGACTTCAGGAGAGTGACATTTGTCTTTGAGTCTAACTAAAGGTAAAAGGGCAATTCGCCAGAGTAGTAGATAATAGAGTGGTAGTAGACCACACATTGTGTACCTTGTGTCTACCTGTTACCATACAGTTTACAATAGAAGGAAGAGCGACAAGTCTCTAATGGTTGATCCTACAGGTGCTCTTTAATGTGGCAGGTAAAAGGTCCGGTCAGTCATCCGAGCCATGCAGTGCTGCCTTTCTCCGTTGTAAGCCAAGCAAGTCTTTCTGGATTCAGTTTTTTGTTACAGTACAATATGTGTTTGTGTGAGAGGCATCCTGAGAGAGGAGCACCAACTGGAGCTGCACTGCAGCCAAGACTGATTTGTGCTCCCCCTCACTGGAGTGGCAGCAGTCTGGTGTAGAGGCTGAGAGAGTTGGTGGAGGGGGGGGGATTCACACCAACCAGCCCGTGAGGTGGTCGTGCTTGAAGCCTCCACGCCTGGATAAACCCCATCAAAAGCGCATTAGCCCGCTTTTCTCCCACTCCCTCCCTGCCTCCCCCTCAGCGCCCCTCCCTTTCCCTCCCCTTAACCCACCCCCCCTCCTTACGTCCCCCAACCGTTGTATAATAGTATCTGGCCAGGCCACGCGGCTAGCTGACACACAGCCGGGCGAAAGGGGAGCGATGATGAATTGCTCCCTGTTGGTGTTATCCATGATGATAATTATTAATTTTCCCCCCGCTCTTCCTGGCGAATGGGGGCCGGAGAGCTTCAGTGTTGCGGAGCCTCTTCCGTGGGCCGTCAGGGAGCCCACTATCATCACTTACCACAGACAGAGCTGGGGCCCAAGGCTAAATGCTGATGAAAATGAAAGCGCCCATTCTGATTTGTCCTGTTTTTAGTGTGTGGGTGTGCGTATGTGCCTCGTTGTTTTAAGTTCACACTTTCTTTTCCTTGGCCTTCTCTCTCTCTCTGTCTTTCTGTCTCCTTATCCCTCCTTTCTTTCCCCATATGCTTTGATACAGTGGCCTTAATCGGTCAGGAATTACATTTTATAATAATGAATACAAGGGAGCTGTTAAAATTATCTTAAATGAATTGAGCATGAGTTTTCATATTAAACATCAATATTTTTGATAATGACATTAAATCCAATGAGTTTGTATAATGTTTTCACATTATACTTCTGATCGAAGCGCAGGACTGAGAAAATTATCACCAACCCTTTCTTTTTTTGAGATCTTTAGCCTCTTTTAGCTCAATTTTTGGTTATACAGCACGTTTGCTGTCAGCAAACAACCTCTGATAACCCACTGGCAAAATTAGCAAATAGCTGATGAAGAAAGTAGAGCATAAAGCATATAGCATATATATAGCATATATTTCGTAGGAGTTGTGAAAGACTGAAGCAGGGCTAAAAGAAGATTCAGTATCAGACTTCATTAGTGGACAGAAACATGACTTAACTAGCAATAACAACTTTATAAGATGTGATACGTTGAAGGTTGTGTGTCTGTCAGCTTGCGGCCAAAAATCAATTAACGCTGTTTTAAGGATATTAAGTATCGGCCCCTGCAGTAATGATCACCTTCTATGATTGTTGATGAAGCCAACATATTAGGGATAGACAGATAATCGGCCTGGCAGATTATTGGGGCACATAATCAGCATTTTCCCCATTATCTTTGACTTTTGTTTCTGCTTGCCGATAAAATGATTAAAAAATGCGATTCTTCGGCTCTGATGCAGCATTCTTTCTCTATAGACACCAGACACTCAGTGGTCTCACTCAATGCTCCGCCCACTACACGATCTGATTGGTTAAATGTCACTGGTAATATCCTATCAATACCAAATAAAATGAATCTGCAAAGTAACTAGTAACTTAAGTTCTGAAATCAATGTAGTGAAGTGGAGGTGTAAAGTTGCTGAAACTGGAAATATTCAAGTAAATTACCTAAAATTGTACTTAAGTACAGTACTTGAGTAAATTGTAATTCCGTTCCATCAGTGGTTATTGTAAATTTTGACGGTAAGCTTGTTATTTTTACTGCAGATGTATACCGGTGCAAGATATCCCTTGATTATGAATAATCCATATTGGTTTTGGCCATGAAAAAACATATTGGTCAATCTCTACAACAGAGAGTAGAAAGGCAACCGGTGGGAAACAAAATACAGCAGTAGATACATTTAAAGGTGTATTAATTCTTATCAAGTGAAGATAGCTTCAGGTGAACATGAACAGAAGCTCCTTCTACTGTTTAATAACAGTTCCCATCTGGAAGTTTGAATCTTGCTGTAGCATTTATTAGGAGTCATAAAAGCTATCATTAAGTCCATTCGAAGGGCCCCAAGCAGTTTGATAAATTCTCTTCCCTTCAGCCCAGTTTAAATCAAAAAGCATTAACAGCCTGTGATCAGCTGGGCTTCATGCAGTCCATATCAGGTGTGAGTCATCAAGGTCTTTATTGCTTATCTTAACACTTTCTTTTGTGTTATATGTGTGCAGCAGTTACATTCCTTTCCTTTCTTTCAACTGTGATTTTAATGGGGCAGCGAGGCACAAGTTTCACTCTGTGGCCTAAATTTTAATCGCCCGTCTCGCTGCAGTGTGAAAGTTGCACGATGCAGAAGTGACAATCAATCTCGCTTACGAGGCGTTGTCATCAGCGAGGCGCGATGAGGATGATCTCTGCCTCTCCGGCTGAGAGAGGTGAATCTGCTCTGCCTGACGAGTAATTACGGCTAATTTCCTAATTACCTCAGCACCGAGCGTCTCTGTAGCGTTCATTAAAAGCCATAATTGCATTGGGTTGACATGCTCTTTTATCCACTTTGGGTTCTTTTCTGGCAGTTTAGCTGTGAGCTAGTGGTGCCGCCCCTGCCTGTCTGAGTCGATGAAGGTTGATTGAAGCCTCGATGCGGGGGAGTGTGTTGAACACAGCTTCTGATGGCGTCATGATTATCAGGTCTGCCTGTGTTTATCTTTGTGTGTGTACTGTATGTAGTCGCAATATGAGCCAAAGAACTCTGAGCCAGTTTCACTTGCAAAAATGATTTAAATACAATTTGGGAGATGTTTTACAGAAGCTATGAACAGATGGTGTTGTATTTAGCTTCTCCAAGTGATATAACCTATAAAAATCCCTGTTATAAAGAAACCTCACCCCCAGCTTTTACATTATGTTACAGCCACTCTCCCTCCCCTGCTCCTTATCCTCCTTACAGCTTCCTCTATAACTTCCTTCTCTCTGTTTTCCTGTCTTAACACCTCTTTCCTCTTTTCCCCTTCTCTGTCCTTCTCTTTTCCCCCTTCCCTCTCTTGCATTGATTCGGCTCTTCTTTGTCTCAGAGAGCTGGCCTCCAAGTTGTCAGCTGCGTCAGGATTAAAAGCTATTAGTTCTGCATCATTGCCACTACAAGTGCGGGCTTGAGATTGATAGAGTGCCTCTCTTCCTCCAGTGGGGGGAGAAATGGGAGGAAAACAAGCCTGGGGGGTGGTTTTTACCTCACATATCTAACGGTCACCTACAGGCACTGTGGCCCTGGACTTAGCCTCAGTTTGTTTTAGCTGTGTGAATTGGTTTTCACTCAATTGTATTTATTGCTCTGTATATCCTTACCAGACAGGCAGCATATTTTAAAAGACAGACTACATATCCAAGCAGGCTTTTAGTGAGTTGAAAATCCAATCTGAATGAAAAGAAATCTGTCATTTCTGGTCACATCTTAAACCTAAAAAAGCCTAAATGAAGCTTCTGACTGGCTTTTTTCTTCTTCTTTGGTTTGTCTTATCAGCATAATAATGATCTCCATGAGAACAGAGATTTGTCAGTTGTTCTTTCTTTCCCTTGGTGGAAATTATTCAGATGATCACACATTTATATCCAGTCCTTTAACTGATTCCTCCTCTGTGCTTTCACATTGCTGCAACACTGTCACCAAAATAGCCACCTTTGCTAATTTTATGTTCCAAGCTGGATTTCTTTTTTTTTATTATTATTGTCAGCAAAATTGCCTCAACGTTGTTGGCGACTGCCTCATAATTTATTTCTTTTGTCCAGTGACAAGTCTCCCAGATGAGGTGAGAGGGAGCACATGGGAACTGTTGTTGACTCAGCCTAAACGGGAAACCCAGCTAGTTTTGAGTGGAAGGAGGGTTGAAGGAAATACATTGATATTGATACAGACTGAATCTGTAACATGGACACAGCACAGTTCTCCAGACCATACACACACACACACGCACACACACACACACACACACAAACACACACACCAATGACATGGTAAGCATGGCAAGCAAAATAATCAGAATCCTCATGCTTCCCTCAAGGTAACACTGTAAAGAAGAGGTACTGTAAAGATAACTGTAAATACTTGAACGATAAATTTTGCTCCCCTTTTGTTTTTACTGCTTTATTCCTAAACACAGCAGCTCATTTAGCTTATTTTGCTCATTAAAACCCTGAGACTTGTTCTGCCTCCTGCCTCTCTCAGCTCTGCTTGTCAGAGTTGCAGTGTAGTCAAACAAATCCAGGGGTTTATTGTACTGTCACATTCTAACACGCCCCTCATATTTCATTGCAGGCAATTGTCGGCTACTTTGACATTTTCTTTGACAAAGGCTGCAGCAACAAGGTAAGCAGCAGCGGCAACAGCCAAGCCATTTAACGGAAACTCAATTATGTTCACGCTTTAGCGTGTTCCTCCTCCCTGAGGCGTTCGCTGGCAATCGACGGGCGTCCTAGCCGACTGCTGATATAAGCACTTACCCAGCAGAGCCGGCCAGTTGGAACAGCCGATACCAAGCTCTGTGAGCAACACAGACATGCCTTTTGATTGCACTTCCTATTGTACCTGAGACTCAAACTGCATGCTATAGATGGTCCAGTAAATTTTCATCTCTGTGAACCAAAGCTAGAAGAATATAACATGGAATTATCTATTTGTTTTGTAAATACAGTACAGTTAGGTTTCATTTTTGATACAGACTAAGCTATAACTGATTTTTGAAGAGTGAATTCACTGTAACAGAAACCATGAAATAGAAGATTGGTTCCAAGTTTCTGTGCAGCACTGGTTTGTGCTGTCCTTGATCTTTTTTTCTGTCATGTATTATCACTCCAGGTGATGTTCTCCACGGGTCCTCAGGTCACAAAGACACACTGGAAGCAGACTGTCTTCCTACTGGAGAGGCCTGTCCCTGTTCAAGCAGGTCAGTAAACCACACACACAACTGCCACATGGCTAGACAAACTTCGGCAACACTGTAGTATTGTACTTACATGCACTGTAAGATTTTATACTTTTGAGATGATCATGTACATATCCTCAGGCCAAGAGGTGATTACATGTGTGCTTATGTTCAGTTTTGTGTTTTCATCTAGATTTGCGTTATATGGGTTTACTTTTCTTTCATTATTTTATTTTCCTCTCGTGGACTTGGGCGGTGCGTCATAGCGAGCTGCGGCAGGTAATCTGTCTGTGGTGGAGATGTAGTCAGGCTGGTTGACACCTGTTATCAGTCACCCACAGAGACAGCGAGGGATCAAAACAAATCACATTCAGCCATCTGAGACAGCATGTAAAACTTCATCTGATAGTCTGTTGCAGGCATCTGATTCATGACAAGTTACAAGAGGAGCGCTTTGTAACTGACCAGTGAAATATTTATAGAATCACTGAATCAGCAGATTAAAGTTGTATTCACGGAGACAGATTGCTTTGAGGCATAGTTGAATTAATTTTCTCTGAAATAATTTTCTACAAGGTCAAACTCCAGTAAACATGACAGCATATATATAATATATATATCTATATATCTATATATATATAGAGATATTTATGTATATATATATATATATATATATATATATATATATATATATATATATATATATATATATATATATACATACATACATACATACATACATAGGGTTAGGGACATTTATTTACAACCCAACAAATCCACATCAATTTATCAGAAAGCATACATAGTCTCCAACCTAAATGTGCGGTTTTAAAATTTTCACCACACCCCCTCAAACAAATGGATAAAATCACAACTTTTTTGTGGTGGTGAGCATTTTACTTTACAATAGAAATGAAGTCAAACACAGTGTGAGAGTCGTATGACTGTACATGTTGAATACTGTATGTGCAGACACCAAAGAAAGTATGTGCAGAGACATGTGTGGATCTATGTTTAGGTCTGTTGTGGTGTATATCAGGAGTCTTACACTTTAAAGAATCACCTGTATGCGTCTTTCACACTCCACGCTGTCACGAGACTGTCAACAGCAACCAAACTCTCCTACAACCAAGCAGGATGAAGTCAGATAACTTTGAAATGAAGTCAGTTACTGAATACAAATAACCAGTACATAGACATTTTGTTAGTTAGTAAAGTAATTCATTCGGTTACCAAAAAATTGAATCCTATCTGAATACTTTTGGATAGCATAAAATCAAATATTGAAAATATCGCACCTTATACTGAAAAAATGGCCACAGCCTTACAAAAGCAGTCACGCAATATTTAAAGACATATTCAAAAAATGAATCAAGAAGTCCTTGGTACTGTAAATGAAATCCAATCTACATTTTATTTATATTTTTATTTTATATGTAATCTGGGCTAATTATAGTAGGTAGGTATATATTAAGTATTTTTTGTAATCTGATTAAGTAATCCTGATTACTTGAAATCCGTTACTACCCAACCATGCAAACAAGTACACTCTAAAGTTGTGCCATAGGAAAATTTAAATATCACAGTAGCCAGACACACTTTACAAGTCTGTAAAATCACCAGTGAAGTTGATGTCCAACATTGTTTCTACTCAAACTCATCGATTAGATCAGTAAATGTTAAAGCTTTAATTAACTAAATACAGGATAAATCTGTGCTGTTGTAACTCAAATTATTACCTCTGGTCGTCCCCTTCACACTCCATCAATATAAATGTTGTGTAAATGATCCTGTGTTTACTGCTGTAAGCTTTCGCCCTCTGCGAGCTTTATCATAATGGGAATCTGGGATGTGTCTGCTGATGTGGGGATGAATGAACCTCGGGAGCGGCTGTCCACTTGCTGACCAGATATTAGATGGAGTCTACTGTAATAAATGACCTGCGGAGAGGAGGAGGCGCGAGATGTCAGACAGCCCTTAACCATGCTCAGCCCCAGCCGGCGGCAGCCAGGACGATAAGAACGTCAAAACCTCTGACGCTGCTCAAACGCTATCGCAGGCTTTGTGCTCCACTGGGTCAGATAAACACAGCGGAGTCTGAGATGACAGTATACTAATACAGTACGAGGTGGGAAATGGCAAAGCGAAACAGAGACAGATTTCGTTTGACTAAACAGCGTAAAATGTCGACCTCTGTTCCTCTCTTCTTGTATATGTATTTGTGTACATGCATGCACATACATGCAGAGGGCCAGTGAAAAAATTAAATGAAAAACCAGAATCAAAGAGCAAAGAAACATAATGAAAGCACGTTTTCATACTAGGGTTGGGCGATGTCTGCCGAATTGCCATATGACGTATGTCTACAGTGAAACATTGTGATGGATGATGACATTGTTGTTTATGAATTTGAGCCATTGGTCCCCTCAGTGTTGTCGTGAGGCAGCAGTTGCGTATTAGCTCACCACTGTAGCTGCCGCTGTTTCCCACCATTGCTCTGACATGATTCTCCAACTGTCTCACCCTGCAGAGGAAACTATCTCCCATTACAACCGACGTAAATCCCTGTGCCAGGTTTAAAAGCGTCCTCGTCTCCGCAGCACACGTCCGTAACTTAGCTTTGTTCAGCCTCATATGCATAAAACAACGTTGGTCGACTAGCTAAGGAAGCTTAGCTAAGAAAACTGTATAAAAACGGCATGACTGAGAGAAACAGCGGCCTGCGGGAAAAGAGAAACACTGCTGCCACAAATTTAACCGAGTGTCTTGGGTTCAACTAACTGAGCTGGTTTAATAAAAAATAATAAACGGGACATGGAGACGTAATGTTAGTGCACTGAGCAGCAACATACTTCTATCATTTCCTCTCCCCACAGATCACAAACAAAAACTCTTGCCCTTGTGCTCTCCGGTGGGGAGCCTTTTGAATCACGATGTTACGATGGTCAGTGATTAGTAGTCGATGGCTGACGGCAATCGGCGATGGATGATGACATCGTTAATAAGCCCAACCCTATTTCATACAGGACATGAGGGGTCACTGAATGGTTTGATGAAAATCATGTGAATCATTTGTTTTGGCCTTCACAACACAAAGTCAAAGCAGGTGAACACCTATAAACCAAACACTATCACCATAAAACCAAATCAGGGAATAGCTTTGAGAAGAACGACATCATCCCTCCAGACAAAGATACACAGAAAACTAAACTGGACTGGATTTCCATTACATTCGCTGCCAGTAGTCATGATCCTGATTGGAGGAATCATCCAGTTTTCAAGATCCCACTTAACTTTTCTCCTGTGCCAACATCAGGCCCATTTCCATTTTAACATATGAAAAGAACATAACAACAGAAATATCCAAATCTTACACTTTTACATTTACTGAGCACATTAATGCTCCCAGAAGATGAACCTTTTCCATTTTGACACTCCATTAGCACAACATTAAAGCCAAACTGTCAAAGGTTCAAATCCACAGGCTGGCAGAGTTTGCATTTCCTCTTTGCACTTAGAGCCCCATTATTGAGAAAGGACTGCTGATTGCCATTTTATTAGTTTGCTCCTTGTGCAGTTTGATTAACATGGCTGCCTCTAGGCTCCACTTGACTTAAGTCTTAAAACTAATCTTGTTCCTGTACAGGATGTATGTCTGTTGAAAGTTCATCAAATGCTGTCTTCGATAATTTGAAAAGAAAAAAACGACAACTTTTCCTTCACTCCCTTCGACACTCTCTGTCTTTTTTTCAACCTTGTGCCTGATTTTTACAGCCAGCAGAGCATCTGGGCTCTTGGGCTTATTCGAGGGCACGCACACACATGTTCACAGCTTGAGTTCAGAACCAGCCAGCTTCGATTTAGCTGAGTCAAGCCTAATCTGATGCCTAGGCGATAAAGATCCATCAGTCTGGGTGTGTGCTTGTATATGTGAGCCGAGCAGAGTGAGGAGGAAAAGTTTAAGGGAAGAACAAAATGAAGGCAGGGGTGTGCGAGTGAGTGAGAGAGTGAGCGGCAGATTATTGATGTGCTCGCTTCACCCCGGCACCCTGACAGTCCCCAGCCTCCTCCAGGGGCCGTAAACCAGAAATTGAGTTTTTAACAGCATTCACCAGCTTCCTACGAGGCTCCTTTAGTGTACTTTACAACACACACATACACACACAGCTCCTTTAATTCACAAGAGTACTTGCATACTTCTATACTACTAAAATCCCTCTGGCTGTAAGAGAAAACTTCCTAAAGTCACCTTGAAGAATTCGAACTCTCTTTTACACACACACACACACACACACACAGACACACGCACACTCAGTGGCCTCTCCTCCTGGGTGTTGACTGAGAAGCACCTTCAGCTCTGATCGGCTGTAGTGAGGGCCGGGCATAAACATCCAGTGGTTTGTTTTAATACCGACTCTGTCTGTGGTGATTTATCGTGGCGGAGACCGAATCCTATTTGATGTGTTTGTACGAGTGCAGCAGTAATTAACTCTGAGGCTGCGCTTCTGTGGGAGGTGCCGGCAGAAGAGAGAGAAGGCACGCAGCAGGCTGGAACAAAACATCCCTGCAAATCCTCCCGGCTGGCAGCGTAATAAATTAAACAGCGAATCATTTGTCATGCTCTGGTGTGTTTGTGTAGCTCCAGTATTGAAGAGGAGGGTCCTTTTTTTCCACAGTTTTACCTACTTCATTTTTACCGGCGAAAGGAGGTCACACTTTGCCGGTAAGTCCCATGATCCTTGAGGAGAGGCAGTGGCCTGGTTACCTGTGCCGCGGGCCACTCACACCAGCTGAAACGCGGGCATTTGTTCTTGTGCTTTCATTGGAGAGTTAGGTGGTCTTTATTCCCACCCACTTTCATGACTCACCTCCTCTGTCCCGAGTAGCGCTGTAGCTCTTCCAAATCTCCTGTCTCCCCCGCCCTCACCTGTCCAGGCTCAGTTTAAACAACTCTTCCCCTCCTCACCCCCTCCTAAGTTGACCTCCGAAGATCCTTGAGCTGTCGAAGAGCAGCGGTCGAGCCAAGCTGTAATTCAACACACGGGCTGGTTTTGTGTCTACAAACTTGCTCAGGATATACAGCCCATCAGCTCTGCTTCTTAGCTCTGCACTGAACAGGAAAGGTCTGAGGCCTGAAAAAAACGGATTGAATGGAGGTAGATAGGAGCAAGAGGGAGGATGTCAAAGAGATACGGCTGAAATGTGACTATGAGCATCACTGCATTGGCGAAGGGGCAAGTCACCACAAAGTCATTTTGGTATTTACATCACTGATAAAGATATCCCAAGAGCATTGTATTCAACTTTGTGTATGAAGTGAACCTTTCTGTTCCCATCTTTCATATTACTGACAGTGAATTCATCTCTCTCTCTCTTCTTTTCCTTAAACTTTTAGAAACATTGGTATGATTTGTTAAATGCACCATTTGTCTTGTTATAACACTGGCACAGGATGAGTTGTACCAACCAATGTCTAGCAAATTTCCTCCATGTCCCCTCTCATGGGCACATAAAATCTAGGTAAAACTCTCTGCTCCATTACAGAAAATCCTGGTATTTTTCAGTGAAAATTAGTAAACGATGAGCCCTGGTGTTGAAGCACTTCAGCTCAGCCTACTCTTGCTCTCACTGTACGGAGTTACAGATACTGTAGGATTGTGAGCTGAATGGTTTAAGTGTAAATGACAATAGTTTAAATGAATCACTAATGCAAGCCGTGTATTTCCAGTGTAATTTCATGGAGAAAGGCTGCGTTGGGCTGAGAGAGGCTCTTTCTGTGGGCCTGCTTGTGCTTAATGACACTGGCATGTTGATGTACGACATCGCAGCTTCATTCCCCAACTCATTTCCACACATGGTTAACTCTTTCTCCCAGCAACTGAGTGGCCAGTTTACAGAAGGCAGTGAGGCCCTCTTCCATGGGGAGTTTGGTGTGACTGATTACAGCAGAGCTGCTGGAGTCGCACCACGACAGAACAGACATTCAGTTGGCGCTTCTGTTTGTATGTTTAAAGACTTTGACATGAAACATGAGGGATTGGTTGGACAGTTTTCTATAAAGTTGCTTTAAGGGTGAAAGTTTTGGTCCCATTCCTCTTTTTTTCTTTTGGTTGAGGTTTAATAGAAGGTCACCAAAGGTCAAGCAATTATTTCTTTGACCTTTATCAGCCTTTTGCCAACTTGAGTTTGACTGCAGCTGTCCGCTGCCTCCCATGAGCACCAGGCCCTGTTGCGGTTACCAGAAATTCAGGCTCCTTGTGTGATTTTCTATTAAATAAGTGACAGCAAAGATGGTTCATTTTTTTGTTTTGTTTTTTTAATCTTTATAGGCATCGAAGGAAATGCATCCAGATATAGAACATGGCTATAATGTTGTTACTCTAATGTTTGAGTCACACCTAACATGGAAACAGATGCCCAGCAGTCAAACTGATGCACTTACATGGATTACTTGGATGGCTGTTTGTGTACAATACATTGTGGAGATCTTCTTCATTGTGGGGATATGTTTTTTGTGGAGATGTGAATTTTCTTTCATCAAACATCAGCAGTGTTTAGCCACACAGAAAAACACAAACCAGGCGTGTTTGTCAGCGACCTTTTCTGTTACAGTTCAGTTGTCTTCTGTCCATAGTGTCGACCACTGACCCAGTTCATTAAGTTGGTGATGGAGCGCCGGCTGAACAGCGTCTTTTATATTCATATCACGAGCTGCATCTTTTTCTAGCCTGCAACATTCCTACACTAAAAAGCTGCTGGTCATGGCTCAGTGTTTTGCTAGTAAAACATGAAAGCTTCAACTTAGTCAACAAGTTTAAGTTAGTTAATGCTGCAGCAAGGCTCCTTAGTACAACGAGGAAGAGAGGACACACTAGCCCCATTTTAGCATCTTTACACTGAATATTGTACTTTAGGATCAATTAGCTTTAGGATACTTTTTTAATTACCCTCAAGGTATGCTGTGGCTTCTCTCCTGGTTATTTTTCGAAAATAGAGGCAGATCACAGCCTGAGATCTCGAGATAGGTCCCTCTTAACAGTTCTATTGTCCAGAATGAGGACTCAGGCCTGTGATCTGCCCAGGACATAAGAGAAAGAGAGTTACATAAATTATTACCCAAATGGAACTGCTGGGCTACAGACCGCACTGAAATCAGAAAATGGAATATCTATTACAATATTGAATTTTTTTTAATTTAACCTGCTATCCCCGTCCTCCCCCATATTTTCTTCCATTCTTAAGATTTTTTACTGAAGTCCTGGTAGGAGCGGCGAGTAATATCTCTGAGTCTGGAGTCTGTTTGTTGTTTGCGTGTAACTTTTTTGGTTACTTGCTTTAAAAGCTGCACAGCACTTTGAAACAGTATTTAGAAAAGTGCTTCATCAAAAAATGTTTACTTGTATGTATTGTTTGTAAAGTTTACCCCTATACAACAGAGGAGAGAACGTAGCACCTCACTCACAAAATGTCCTTATATTTAGCACCCACATCCGAAACGTGCTGAAGTTCCTTTACAATCACCGCATTTAGCTGCCGTTCATTTGTTACACTCTGCTTCCTGCATTTGGAAAAGCACCCACAGTGTAAACACTGCGTCCGTCTGCCCTCTCTGCAGTGGACTGACAGACCCAGAGTGCGGCGCCAGCAGCAAAGACTCGGTGACAGCGTTGTTGGCATGGTAACGAGTGAGACGTGACAGCAGTGATGGCGGACGCTTCACTAGAGAAAGCGCCACAGTCAGCGTTTTCTCTCCTCGTCCTCCTCTAACCTCCAGCGATGAAGAGTGCGAAGCACAGAGAGGAGGTTTGGGTGTGTGTGTGGGGTGGGGGTGAGAGGATGCTTGTTTGCCGTGTGGATAAACATTCATTTACCTCCAGCAGTCAAACGTGAAGTTAATCAGAGTGATTATGCGTCATACTCATCGGCCTCGCGGTTGCTCGTGCGTCAGACTGTAAATGCACTTCCTTCTCGCTGCCATCTGGAAATTTCAGCGAGTCTGCATTCATACACACTCACACACAATCTTGCAAATTAACATACATAAAACCCACATTGCCTATACACACATCATCATTTCTATAAGTGCCAGTGTGTCTCCGCTCATGCTGCAGAGGCCTGAGCTCAGCAGCACTGTACTGCTGCAGGGCGTCAGAAAGGTTTCTTTTTATGAGCAGTTATTCAATTCTCTTTTATTATGAACAAACTGATCGATGTCTGACTGAGTGAAATTGTTTATTGCCTTTTGATGTTGTTTTTTTTCCCCGAGTCTGATATAAATGGTCATGATACACTGAGGATGGCAAGTTTTATTTACTTAACTACCTCTCAGGTGAACACAAACTGAATCCACATACTTGTTCTTAGGTTTCCAAGGAGAAAACCAAATCAAAAACTGAATTTTATTAATGTTATAATTATAGTGGCATCAGTGAGTCAGACCTTTGCTTTTGTGTGACATGTTCCTTTATTACCATGAACAATATAACACATAGAATCAGATTGTATGCACTTGGGACATGAAAACAGCTACAGTTTGCCTTTTTATGGCCTCTTAGAGAATTTTCAATTCTAGTGTAATTTTCAGTAATGTTATCTCATGCTGTTAACATGGACTGCTTCTATAAAAAAAAGATCAGTTAGTTTAGAGTTTGTTTTCTGATGTGTCCCTGTGCTTCCAGGCTCTCCACCTTACTCGAACCCTTTAAGACAAAACATGGAGTAAAAACCAGCTCCATTTGGACATTTGGTTATTGTTTTATTGTCAATCAATTTTGATCTTGAGTATTACTACAGCAGAAAACCATGTATAACTTATAAAACTTTATTTTGACATTGAATTGATCGTATCCCTAAGCAAAGTCTAGACTAGAAGGAAGTAATTTCCTGCTCGTTATGTAGGGGTATTGCAGTTCAGGGCACATGTGCGTCTAAGCCTGTGGTGAAGTTTGGATGAGCTTTATGAACACTGTCCAGCGGTGACACACCTCCAAGCTGTGTGTGTGTGTCAACCCACAATTTAGGCCACTGTATAATAAGTGTTGCCTGGCTTCAATTTTCCTCTACCATCGCCATGATCTCGTCTTCTATGGTTATTCCTGACTAAACCGTCATTTGTGCTGGCATGTGTCTTCAAAGTGAAATAAATTGTGCACTGATATTGGTGTTTCTCTCTCCTTTCTTCAGGAGAGGAGCTCCAAGGAAAGATCACAGTGCGTAAAAACAAGAAGGACCCTCGCTCACTGTTGGTCACCTTTGACCTCCGAGACAGGAAGCTGACGTACAGCCTGCAGTAACATCAGCCATCACATGCTGCAACATCCATCAAATATCCCACTTCTTTTATTGACCATTCATGTATTTACAACTTGTGGGAGAAGGACAGAATTAAACACTTGATTTGAACATTTCACGTTAGGACTGTTTCTGTGCCTTTAAATAAAAGACAATGTTGTGTGAGATTCTTTCCTTGCAAGTGTTTTTTGTTAAACATATGATTAAACTCAAGTACCATTGTTTGGTTATTGTTTATTGTACATTTACATTGCTCTGTTATATATTAGCAGTCATGTGTAACCTAGATGTATTTAGACCTGCAGATAATCAAAACCACACTTGCTGGAAGTGGTTCAGAGAACTCGTTCTCCTGTCAGATCTATCTAACAAAAGAAAAAAGCACTAAGAACTGGCTACCCACTCTTTGTTAAAAAGCCAACTATTTCTCTTAATTTCCCTCCATACTCTCCTCCTTATTGTCCTACTTTGAGCTGTGTGAGATCTCACCGGGAGCATCATCCATCTTCCGTGAGTTTACTGGGACAATGTGAAATGAATTTAAGCTTTAAAAAGGCTGACTGAAGCCTCTTTACATACTTCATTGAGCAGCTCTGCTTACAATTAAAGATTTTTCCTTCCTTCTCTGCACTTCAGATGATGAATCCTGAACTCTGAGAAAGTGTAGTCATCTGTGAGGAGGAGGAGCAGACTGTGGGGCTGGCTGCCTGTCTTATTGGTGATTTGACAGTCACCTCTTCTGATGTATTTCTACCGCTTCTGTGTCCTCTCTGCCATTTTATTAAAACAGTCTGGTCCGCGGGCTGACATCAAATAGGGCATATGCTCAAAAGATCTGTGCCGGAAAAGATGCCTGCATGTTTTTGAACGATGGGTCGAAGGAAACTTTCCACTGGACTGTTCTTGCATTTAAAATGTCTTGTCAACTCGTCAACCACAGTCCATTGAATAGATTCTACCTGATGATGAGTGAGGTGAATCTACACAAATCTGCCAATTTTACACATTAAAGTGTGTTTACAGGTCTTGGAGAGTACATCTGCGTTTGTGTAGTAGTATAAAGCCTTTTGTCTCTCCAGATTAAGCTGCATGTATCTGATAAATTTATTAATAAGAAAGGTTTGTTTTTTTTTTTTGCTGGTTCTGCTGTATTAATTTTGATCATTTGTTTTCAAACTGTCCATGATGAGCCCAACAGTGTTATAGCAATGGTGTCACCCACAGTGCAACTTAGCCACTGAGTGACATGACCGGAGGCAATTTATCAGATTACATGCAGCTTCCTCTGGAGCCACAAAAGGCTTTATACTACCATTTTCCACATATGCAGAAGTACTCTCCAAGACCTGTGAACACACTTTAATGTGTGAAATTGGTGGAGTTACCCTTTAACGTGTTGAATTCCTTCAGCACCATGATTTTTGGCGTTTGCTGTTGTTCTACTTGCTAAATGAACAAGCACGTCGATGTGTCCTCTGATAAAACTGACAAGAATTTAATTCAGACAGCTCAAACTATAATAAGTCAATTTTCGTTCATCATTCATAAAGAAAAATACTCTTATTTCTTATATAAAAAGTCAACATTTCTGAAGCTTTGTTGTCTAACTTCGATTACAGTTTCCAAACAGTCGAGTCAATTGTCCCAAGTCTTTGAATTTAAGGCATTATTTGGTGTGGCCTACTCCTTGAACACCTTTTGAAAACCGACTTGTCACTTAATAATGACTATTGTCTCTTCCGTTCATGCTGCTACTTCATTTTTAACAATAAAGAAGAAAAAAGTACATTTCTATAACATATTTTTCTCAAATTAACACCTACACAAGACGTTTTAACTGATTTTCTTAAATTGAATTGTTAAGCCAGGACTCATGATGATGATGATGATGATGATGGTGATGATGATGGGAGCCGTGGGGGCCTCTGGATGACCTCCTCCGCTGAATCACTGCTTTCCAGGCGCTTCAGATGGATGCGGCTTCTTATCACTCAGGCGACAGTGGGAGTGATCAATTAATTACACGGGCTCGTGTAATTAACGAGCACGAGGGGGGTAGTTCAGCTCCTCCATCAAGACATAGTCTGGGCCAAATAAAGTCAGAAATGAATATAGGCTACAGTAGAGCCAAGCTTAAAATGTAAGATATGAACGATGCTTTGTTAGTTCGAGTCTCTTTTAAACAACCAACAAAAAAAAGATAGGCTAATCAAAAGTGTGAGCCCAGTAGAACCTCTAAAAATAACTTCAAGCTGTTTCTTGATAGGATCTAAATGTCCCCTCGATACACGTGGTCTTCATTTTGCTGCATGTGTGTAACGCTCTGCAAACACCCTCTGCAAGCCTGCTTTGAATGAAACACCGGCATGGTGTGTGTGTGTGTGTGTGTGTGTGTGTGTGTGTGTGTGTGTGTGTGTGTGTGTGTGTGTGTGTGTGTGTGTGTTTTCAGCCAGCGGACTCCGGAAGACGAGCAGAAATCAATTACAATTATTCTCTGTTGACAATGTAATTAAACTCAAGGCGGCGGCTAATACACCCGCCCCAGTCTCTTATCTGGAGCGGACGGAGATTTACAAGCGGAGGGAGCGCAGCGTGCATAGCAAGTGAACGGCCCCGAGTGGGACTGCGATGGTCCCGGTGTAACCACAGTGACGGTCCCGGCGGGGACACTGCCTCAAACCCCCTCAGGTGTCGTGAAATTAGCGCAGGTAAAAATCGTCAGAAAACTGCATTGGCCACATTATGTTAATGAACCTGTGTAAAAACAGAATGAGGAGTTGTAGGGCCTGTATTAATAATAGTTTGTAGTTTCCTAAAACAGTTGGGTTGTTTTCTCAGGGTAATGTGCTAGAAATACTTTAGAATAGCCTAACTGTGTAGTTATTTTATGTTGGCCAGTTCTCCTGCATTGTACTGTAAACAGTTAAGCTAGGCTAAAATTAGCTTACCGATTTTAGCTAGCTAGCTTTACTTATTGTAAAGTAAAAACGTAAATTAAAAAGGCCATTTCTTTAGGTTTTTTTGGGGTCTATTATTATTATTATTATTATTATTATTATTATTATTATTATTATTATTATTATTATTATTATTATTATATTACCTGTCCTGTGTTCCGTTTAGCTTTGTCGCCTGTTCGGAACAAGCTAACCAACCTGGTTGCTAAGCAACGACGCACAGGCCTAAGTGGTTATTTTCGTGAACACGGTAACATCGGTTGACAACGGCTGGATCGTCAGGTTTGAGATTAGCATCCAAATTACAACTAGTTTGACTCAGTCAATGAAAGGAGAGGGCCGCAGCTAATTTTGCTCTATTTAGAAAAAGAAAAAAAAGCTAAATGTTATGAGTGAATCAATTTCCCTCCCTCCTGTTAGTGCGTTTGTGTATTTTATGTATAGCCTAAAGGCCCTTTGTATGCTTGTGTGTTTTACCATCAGCACTCACTGATTGACTTAAAGTATGGAAGCCTAAAGATACAACTGTTTTTAATTAACAAGTTAGCCTTAATTGCTGAGACAAAAGGGTTCGCTTGTGTCTTTTCAGTTTATGGATATATCCCCACACACACAACCTGCATATACATTATCCCCTTATAGGGAGCCTTGGATAGTGCTATGCGCAATGCAGTGTTTTAGAGTCTCCAGCATGGCACCTTTTTCCCCCCTCCGCTGTCACTGCTTCCATAGTCCAGGCTCCAGTGGTTGGCTCCGGTTCCTCCTCACACACGTGATTTAAGAAAAAAAAAAAAGAGGCCTCCTTCTTGCGTAAGACTTTAACAAATGAGTAGCTTCATGAAGACCTCGCCCACATTTTTTTTTTAAACTTGATCAATGCTCATATCGGTGACGCACGAAGGAACGTATAGAGCCTGGAGCGCGCCGTGCGTAAAACCCGTCAAGTGGAAAAACTATTTATAGTTCAGACCATTTTTAGCACATAGTCTTCAACAGTCTTTTTGACTTTTACAACTTCTCAAAATTACAGTATTTATGTATTTTGATGGTATGTCTATGTATAATCATATATTTAAAGAATACCAGTCTCGTCTTTTTTATATAAAACTAAAATAAACACTTGTACAACTAATCCCTTTGCTTTTAAAGTCCAGTTTCTGCATTGTGCAGGCCTAAATGTAAAAAAAAAGAACAGTTTCTCTGTAAAACTTATCATCTTGTTGACTGAAAAAGCCTCTTTCCCACGAGTGGCTACTGTAATTGTAACTGTACCAGAGAATCACGACTCAGCACACTGCAGACATTATTTAGACCCTCTGCTGAATTAGATCTTCTCCAATAAAAGCCTAAATCAAGAAATCTTTGTCCCAAAAGAGGTCGGTGTGCTGGTGTGGGATGTGTACACGTATGTGTATGTGTGTGTAAACATCCTGCACATCCAAAGAGACAAGTGTATTAATCAGCTTTGAAAGAGTGCGTCCAGCGCTCACGCATGCACCTTGCGTAACCATAACGCACACAATCCACGCACGTACACACGCGCACCCCGACGTCTTGGCTCCGGTTGTCCCTTTAAAAATCCGAATCCAAGGCCAATGATTTATCAAACTCCTATTATCAAGAAAATGTCACGCGAAGGGCACCTTGCTCTGCACTGACGCAAACTCCGGTCTTTCCCACGGAGCTATAGAAAAGCTTTGCACTTGGTGCTTTGCGCGGATACAAGCAGTCCGCTTCCAGCCCGCTCCTCGCCTTTTTACAGCTGTTTTCACCCTGCCAGCAGAGATCTGCAATAAATGGTAAGTATCCGAAAACACTTTTCGAATAGCAGCGTCTTCTGTCTTAGGAAGTCTTTCTTTGCTGTTTTCTTTTTTTCCTTTTTTGTATTAATTCAACACTTTTTTAAAGCAGTTTGGCACGTTGCGCTGTCCGTGGTGCTGAAATGCAGCTGCGGCTCCACATTACAAACTTTCTTCACTTCTTTTTGTCGGCAATCCGCCTGTTTTTGTTCTTGTAAGACTGAACCCTGACTTTTTATTTATTTACTCTATTACTTTTAAACTTTAAATCAGTGAGAAAGTTAGATTTTTGTCCATCGACCTCTTTTATTCTATTTTTCGTTGTCTGTTTAAACAGAAGCGATTGCATCCAGGTGCAGTTATTGTTTTTTATTATTGTTTATTTTTATTGTTATTGCTATCTCTTTTTTTTTAATAAACCCACATAACCTTTTGGTTTGTTTGTTTTTTGTTGCAAATTCGAGTTTTTCCGGTTGCTCTCCCGCCCCCCTTAAAGCTAAATTTCAGGGAGTCATTTGTAATTCCGCCGCCCCGGGTCCGCTCACTACTGTAACGCCGGTGATCTTGCATGCCTGCCGGGGAGAGCAGAGCCACCGAGAGACCCGCAGCAGCTTGTCTATTGCCCATAAAAATCAGTGGATGTGTGTGGCTGAATGACATGAGGGGGAAATGGGGCGTAAAATTAAAGAATCTTGCAGAAAGCGAGAACTGGAGAAGCAAAGCAACCCCCTCCCTCCAACACACATAGCCCACACTCTCACTCACGCACACACACTCACACACCAACACACCCGGTAGACTGTGAGCTGAAACTATAGAGCAGCCAGAGCCAGAACATGCTGCAGAAAAACGTTGCAGAAAGAGAATTAAGCATTTTTAGTGTCAGAGCAGAGATGGGCTGTAGCAGCCTCACAGCTTCACGCTTTCTTTTGTCTTGCTGATCTGTCACTCATGTTCCAGGATTTCTCTGACCAGAGAGACATGGCCAAACAGCCGGCCAGCGCTCCTACCGGCTACATCCCGACGCAGCAGCCCGACGGAGCTGCGGGACTTACAGCAAACAAACCGGACAACACGGCTGCGTGCCCGCCGCCCGCCCCTCACCATCACCCGGCGCCCCAGCCGCCGCCTCCGTGCAACGAGAGCAAAACTTTTTGTCCCACGGAAAATAAACCGGGAGAACTGGACAGCAATAAAGCGTATGGGACGTTTAAAAACACCCCGCCGACGGTGCCTGGATCCGTGGTCGTCAACTCGGCCTTCAGGAAGGATTCCGTCGGCTCGGCCCGCGGGGGGTCCGCCCAGTACGGCGACCCGCTCCGGGCCACCGCAGAGCAGAACAACACCGCGGGCAACTGGACGGCTATGAGCCAGACCACCATCATACTGGGAACAGATGGGAACACGTCTGTTCAGCCCGGCACCGTGACGGGGGTAAGTCAGCTAAATGAACCGTTTCCTTAACGGAGAGCGGCTGGTTCTGAGAGCAGAGCCGGCGCGGTGTGGATGAGTCCGTGTGCCGCTGATAAGAGAGCCGACTGGATTAACCTGCTGCCTCCTAACAGGGAAGGTGCAAACCCCTGGGAGCTCTTACCTACCGCCATGCTGAGCTTTAGCAGATCAGTGCTGTTGATGTGTGATGGAGTGAAAGTGTCTGTGATACTGAGCTGTTGTGTTTATCTCTTAGGAAAATGTGATTTTGTAGGTTTGTTTCTGCACAGATGTGCTGAAAAATAGTATCATTGTAGCCCGACAAGTTTGGAGCTGAATCAGTGGATGATTGTGCACACAGAAACTAAAGAGGAGCAAGCATTAAGAGGCCAGAACATAGACCTGTGTTTACTGTTTCAATTTTTATTGTTTTGTAATGTAAAAATCTGAAGGGACAGCTACCTCACTGATATGGATAGTTACTTCTCTGTTCAATTATCTCTTGTATTACGATTTCCATGAAGCCACGTGACAGTGGTTCATTTATTGTAAGCATTTGCGGCTAAATTAACGCTGTGCAGCAGACCATCATGGGTAAAAGCTATATAGTCAAACCCCAAAGGCTGAATTATTGCACGTAAGGACACTCTGGGTGGATCCTGAGCTATTTGGCGGCCCTTATCTGCGCAGCGCGCTGTCCTGGTCCCTCTGCACCAATCTGATGTAGCATCAGAACTTTCAAACCCGCCTGTGTCAGCTGGATTCCCAGGAAACCAAGCGGGGTATTATTTATAATTATCGGAACAGCAGTCAGCTGAGAGGGAACATGAATCCTAGACGAAACTATTTGCCTTCTATTTTATTTTATTTTTTTGTAAATATAAACCATTTTTCTCTCGCTTGATCTTTGCCCACATGTTAAAATTATTAATGATAACGAATATTGAATCATACTCTCGCGTTATTTTCGGTGTTCCTCGCTCCCCGCAGACACACTTGGTACGGCCCAGAAGCCCAGGTGTTATCCGGCTGATAGGCAGCGCTGTACTACATGAGACTGCGGATTGTTTCCAATCCCCGCGAGGGAACCCCCACCCCTCACACACACTCACACCTCCGTACACACACACACACACACACACACACACACACACACACACACACACACACACACACAGAGAGAGAGAGAGAGATACTCGCATTCCCATGCATGGTGTTGTTCAGAGTCTGTCTCTGAATATTCATGCAGCTTCTTTTGTGAATTTGCTCAGATCCTGCGGTGCAGCTGTAATTACGCATTTCTGTTAGTATTTGCTGCCATTTTATCAGTAGGCCATCAGAGTAAAGGGGTTTGAGATGTAATTTGGTTGTAATAATGGGCCTGAATTTGAAGATGAGTTGTTTTTTTACAGGCTTGTAAATGAAAAGCTTCTGCTGAACTCTGATAATCCAGCATCTGAAATCCATAAGCCTAATATTTGTTGAGCAAAATGATAACCCTAATTCTCTGACAGGATTCATTCTTAAACGAATATAATACTTCAAGGTTTCTAAATGCTAGTAAAACGAAACAACACAATCGTTCACTCATTCACATCCTCCCTGTCATTAGATCAGGCCCAGACTCTGTGCTTGTATTATTATTTTTGTGATGGGTTATGAACTTGGAGTCCGGTGTGATTAGGCTGCTTATTTTAGAAAATGGATGAATGTCATTTTTTTTACCCCCTCTTAGAGTGACGATGATGACGAGGGGGGAGATGAGAATAAGGCCAGAGGAAACTGGTCCAACAAACTGGATTTTATTCTGTCCATGGTTGGCTATGCGGTGGGACTGGGAAACGTGTGGAGGTTCCCTTATCTCGCCTTCCAAAATGGTGGAGGTAAGAGAATAGTTCTGGGACAATGCGTTTTATTCCCGCCACACAAACAAACGAAAAACATGTTCAGAAAATGGAAGTTTGCCTCGTTTCGAGTCGTTATTATTTTTATTTCTTATTTTCTTATATTGCCTTTTAATGCTTGACTTGTTCATTCCAATATGTATTCTAGTTTTCTTTGTGGGCCTTTACCCAGACGAAAAACATGTACTAAAAAAAAACTTATAAAGGGGAGAATTTTATATATATTTTTTGGCAAAGATAAAAGCGAAAAAAAGATAAAAATAAATGCACTGAAATGTTTTTGCATTGTTAGAAATATTAATAGTATAAATAGTAATAGGAAAATAAACATATTATTATTATTATTATTATTAATATATGCACGCTACACTTACCTTTATTTCTATTTAATTCATATCAAATGTAACTGTTAGTTTCAGGCTTTTCTGCGCTCCGCAGCCTGATGTTTAATTCCCTTGCAGGAGCTTTTTTGATCCCCTACCTGACAATGTTGGGCATTGCCGGGATCCCAATCTTTCTCCTGGAGGTGTCCCTGGGCCAGTTTGCCAGCCAGGGCCCCGTGTCAGTGTGGAAATGCATCCCAGCTCTGCAAGGTAAACTGCCACGAATCAACTGAAGGAAAACATTCAAAAATAAAAACTAATTTCTTGTCATCACGAGTACTTTTTCTTAAGAGTAATTTATATATTTCGTCTCATTTATTTATTTTAGGTTGCGGGATTGCCATGTTGATAATATCTGTCTTGATAGCCATATACTATAATATTATAATGTGCTGGACACTGTACTACCTGTTCGCTTCGTTGAAGGGCTCACTGCCATGGGCTAACTGTAGGAATGAGTGGAACACGGTGGAATGTAAGGACAAAGACATGCTGCTGTTAGGTAAGACACACACCTTCACACACACACATGCACACACACATATACACACACACCAAAAGCACCTCTCTCCACAATGCGCAATGCGTCACGTCTCCCTCAGCTGAGGTGTCCTGCAGTATAATGAATCCTGACCTGTGATCTCTGCGGTGTTCTCACTCTCAAAAACACTTTAAATTCAGAGCACTTCACTTTATCTGTGTGATCCTTTTTAATGCTACAGGCCAATAAAGTGTGAGGAGGCCCTCTGTGTGACAGAAACTAACATTTTTTATACATTTTCGATTCTTCTTGTGTGTGATAATGTCAGATTTTATGCTCTAAGGCAGCTGGGGCAGTCTGTCTTGGTCTGATGTTTTAATGAAACTGTAGATTAAATCGTGTTTTGACTGTGAGAAAACGCGCGGGCAGGGCCACGGAGGGGCCTGATGTCGATCTGCGTCGAGTAAATATCGAAATTCCGTTCGTTTCGTGTAATATTTGCCTTCAGCGATTCTGTGAATTCAGCACAAAAACTGCTTGCTTGACAAATTTACTGTACTGTCTGAGCTGCTGCAGTGCTGCAGTGAGCCCGAGACTGACCCCTGCTGGCTGCCACATGAACTACAGGCCCATTCAACGCTGTAGTCTCTCGACCACTCTCTCACTCGGTTATGAGGAAAATAACAGATCAAGGAGAAATATTGTCAATAAGTAAAGAAATACAATGAAATAATTTATTAAGTAAGACATATTAGATGGATTTGTAACCTTTTATATGTATTTATATGTTTACATCATATGATCAGATGTAGTAGGGGTGGGCAAAGTAATGTGAACACCCTGATAATCGGTTACAATAGCCCTGCACAAAATTTTAAACATTATTTGTAGTTTATAATTTATGTCAAAAAGATGTTTATCACAGGAGCAATTTTTGAGGACACATGTTGTGGTGTTATGGCATTAAATCAAATGGTTTATGTTATTTTTCAACCCCATTTAGTTACAGAAAACTCTACCTTTGAGTGGTTGAGTTATTGTTTTGTGCAAGATTGTATGCAGAGAGTTATTTTGAGTAAGCTTCAGTCTGTATTTTGTCTTGAATCTGGAGAAAGAAATTCAATAGACCTACACTGTACATCTGCACTTTATATCATATTTTTTAAAAAGCACTGAAGCAATTTTGTCCGCACATTTTTTCTGATGTGTCAGCATGAAACATTGTGCAGTCAAAAGCAAAACAGGTTTTCTTATCTTTCCTTTCCCAAAAGGAGGCACATATTCAGTGTAATCACTCCTGTTATTCATATTTGGCTATGTCTCAAAAAGAAGATAAATCTAAATTTGACACGGCTGGATCTCACTGATAGTGAAGTCTCCAGAGCAGCCTCCTGTTAGTCATCCTATCTCCAAATCAGATCCATCTGTTCACGCCCACTTTACCCTGAGCGGACAGTAAGCTCTGTCCCACAGCAGCACTCTGCCAGTCTCTCCAAGTTGACGTGTGTTGGTTTCTGATTGGAACAGACTCATGCATCCTGCGGGACAGAAACATCACCTCCATCAAGAACTCCTCTTTCTGTCTGTCCGCAAACGCTGTGGGAAACCTGACCAAACTGATAAACATGACTGTGGATGGCAACAAGACCTACGTCAGCCCCAGTGAGGAGTACTTCAAGTGAGTGTATGATGAAAAACAACAATTTAAAGTAGAATTTAAGCTTAATAGAAACAAAAATGAGATCTGTGTAGTTTGGTTTACAGGTCCAATTTTTATTTTTTACGGCCCACAGATGAGAAACAAAATCTGATATTTTTCTGTCTTCTCATGCAGATGTTTGACTTTCTAGGGCCATTTAAACTGCATCTTCTTGCATCATCAAACGATTGACAAGCACGAGTAATGATGTATATTTTTTTGTTTCCAATTTTATCTTCTTTGTTAAGCACAAAATGCTGGTAGATTTTTGAAAGGGTGGAAAAATCACCAAAACTGGAGTTTTACAACATTTTCAACTGACGATGTTCTGCAAATGCATTTTCGAAAAGAAACTCCTTTTCTTAAAACAATCTTAAAATCTGCTCTTGTGCATCAGCTCTTGTGCAAAATGAAAAACACATTCAACTTGTTTTAGTCACATTTAATAAATGGGTAGCTCTTCAGACAGAATAAGGCAATCATCTGCAAAAGAATCAAGGAAAAAATTAATTATGAGATAAATAAAATAAAATAAATCAAATTAATTTGTGTTGGAAACATTTGGAAATAATCTTACTGTCCTGGCAGACCTTCTCATGAGAAAATTGAGACTAGTAGGACTCAAAAATATAGAAAAAGAGCTTTGATAAAATGAAAATTTGTAATGTACAGATTTATATGAATGAGAGTATTTTAGTTTATTGAGATTAATGTTCAGGCTGAGCTTTGCTGTTTGAATCACACCTGCAGGTACAACGTGTTGCACATCTCTAAAGGAATTGAATATCCAGGAGACATCCGCTGGCCTCTGGCAGGCTGTCTGTGCCTGGCCTGGATCATTGTTTACCTGTCTTTAGCCAAAGGAATCAAGTCATCAGGAAAGGTAACAACAGACACAAACTCCAGAAAATCAATCCTCTGAACTCTGCTACTGTTTGCACCTTTGGTCAGCTGTAAACGAAAAACTGTGGCTTCAGTTTTATAGTAGGACATCGTCTTCCCTTCCATTCTGTGATGAAAGTGCCCCCTAGTGATGAAATGTGTAACATATAAGAAGTGAGCACTGCAGGACGTCAGCGAGGGATCACCTCATGTTGAAAATGCACAGCCTTTGCTGTTGCCTGATGTTCGTTTCTCATAGTCTGTCAGCCTCTAAGTTAGTAAAATGCCCAGATTCCTTAATCTTTGAATTTGGTCTTTTATATGTAATATGTGTATACCGTCTATTGAATTGTATGGAAGCCCTAAAGGGCCATGCATTCATACATTTTATTTCCTCCGTTTTCCCATGATAACGAGTTAATTTAATTTGTTTTCTTGAGATCTCGAGTTATTATCTCGAAATAACAACTGTCGTTTTCCCGAGATAACGGGATAATTTTCTCGAGATCTCGAGATAACGAAACTTTGTTTTCCCGAGATAACGGGATAATTTTCTCGAGATAACGAAACTTTGTTTTCCCGAGATAACGGGATAATTTTCTCGAGATCTTGAGATAACGAAACTTTGTTTTCCCGAGATAACGGGATAATTTTCTGGAGATCTTGAGAAAACAAAACGATAGTGTAGTATATTAAATCATTGCAGGAAACATCATTAAGTGTAGCAATGTCAGAGGACCAGGAGCATATTGATCACAGCGTCACATATCTTTTCAATCAAGGCCTGACACAGGCTGAAATTGCATTATGCCTTGCTATTACAGATAATATACACATTAGTGTGCGTAATCTAAAAAGATGGTTAGGTAGGCTTCAGCTATATCTGCGGCTCAATCTAAGTGAGCCTGATGTCGTCATTAACTACATAGCTGGTCAACTATGTAGTTAATGACGAGATCTCAAATTAATTATATCGTTATCTCGGGAAAACAAAGTTTCGTTATCTCGAGATCTCGTGAAAATTATCCCGTTAGCTCGGGAAAACAGCAGTTGTTATTTCGAGATAATAACTCGAGATCTCAAGAAAACAAATGAAATTAACTCGTTATCACGGGAAACTGGAGGAAATAAAATATATGAATGCATGGCCCTTTAGGGCTTCTGTAAGAATTGTGTTTCTTTGAATCTTAGAATTTTTATTCTTATATCTTACAAAGTTATTTATCATTGTTGTTACTTAAAATCAATGGGCGCATTATATGTTCAACCTTTTCAATTCTTTATGAGCTAAGAAAAAAACAAATTAAATAAGATCGATAATGAATTAAAGATGTTTCAGATTCAATAAGCAAGTTCTTCTCTGGATTCAGATTTGATCTCTCCAACCCATGTTCTTTACTACAACCCTCACATAATGCAGCAGTACAAAAGCACAGATAATTAACAGACTTATAACCGTTCATATAAGATATATGGGCAAGGGTTCTTGCCTTTGCACTCCTTCAGCATCTATCCAAAGCAATTATGCAATTGCTGTGACTTGTGGTATACACTTCATGCTACAGTAGATCCAATAATTGTATACTTTTGCTGGAAGGGAAGAGAATAAGGAAACACGGAATTAAATGACTCAAAATTGGACCTTTGCAAGATATGTTTCACCTGGTCATTTTGGAGATATTTTCCTCCCTTGATTGAGGAAAGAGGACATGCAGAGAGAAATATTTTACATCACTCCGATTGCACTTAGGACTTCAGATTGGATTCTTGTATAATGACGCCCTCCACTGGACATAGATGTGACATACACTGTGGTATCATTTTAGAGACTTCAGACTTCACTTTAGACCCCGCCAAAAGATTTACATGTTTTGTCACATGTCATTTTTTGAAATTATAGGGTTTGTGTATGTATCAATTAATTTTTTCTTATTACATTATGATGCAGAAAGCAGAAATGCTTTGACAACTCTTACTGGCTGTTGCTGTTTGTTTAAGTCAATGGACATTGGACAACAATCCATCAAAAACATGTTGTCTTGACTTATCTTCTTGTAGTCACTTGTTTAGAGCAAATAAAACTCAAATACATTCATAAATAAAACCAACCTTAATATTGTAATATTGATCTGGTCTTTTAAAAGTACTGTACTTTACTGTGTAGTGTAAAAAAGGTCAAAATAAATATACTTTACATTACAGAAAAGGAGAAATATACACTAAATGCAGACTCTATCTAAAGAAAAAGGGGAGTCTCCTTTCAAGAACCTTTTATTTATTTCTTAAGCAATATTATCATTAGCTATCACATTTTTTGTGCCATTGTCTCTTTTTCTTGTGTCCTTCCTGCTTAGGTGGTTTATTTCACAGCCACATTTCCCTACGTGGTGCTGGTCATCTTGCTGATCAGAGGGGTGACCCTCCCCGGTGCCTTTGACGGCATCCTCTACTTTATCACACCAAAGTGGGAGAAACTGAATGATGCAAAGGTACCTGGCACCGCTTGCTTGATTCAACCGTGATGTATTTTGCATCGTTTGGCCTTTCCTGCTGTTTACCTGCAGCTCTTCCCCTTTTCCCATGTCAGGTGTGGAAAGATGCAGCCACTCAGATCTTTTTCTCTCTGTCGGCTGCTTGGGGAGGCCTCATCACTCTCTCCTCCTACAATAAGTTCCACAATAACTGCTACAGGTAAACACACAAAAGGTAAACTATTCTTCTGGCACCATAGATACATGACCCTGTATCTGTATGTCTGATAGAAATGTCAATAATAAATGGTACTCTTTGCAGCCAGCAGTTCAGTGTTTCCTTTATTTTGTCTCACCTAAAGCATCTGCCCTCAGTGTTTAAAATCAGTGAAATGTATTTCCTTTATCACACTCTCACTAAGATAAAACATATGAAGGTATTTTATTACTCTTACCTGTAGTGCTATTTATCTTTTTTTTTTTTTTTTTAACCTTTATTAATTCAGGATTCATTCACTAAAAGCGATCCTCTCTTTTCCAGGACCCTGATCACAGCCACACAGTTACACAATCTATCCAGATTGCTGGTGTGAGTTGCAGATTTTGAAAATATCTACTGTATAGGTGCCTGTCTTATATAATGAAACTAGATGGCACTCAACTTGTGGTGCTCGAAGAGCCAAAAGAATAGACTTGAAAAAGTCAACAGCAATATCTCTTTCCAGAAATCATGACCCGGTTACTCAAGAAAACCAACAGACCTTGGTGTAAGCAGTTTCATACAGGAACTATTTTCTTTCTGTATCACAGCGCACAAGGGAGCATGCATCTACTCATGGCATCCTCCTCGAGGAGGTAATATTAGCTAGCTTAGTTATCAGGCAGGTGTAGCTGTAGCTGTCGTATAAAGAAAATAGTTCCTACATGAAACTGCTCACAACAAAGTCTGTGGATTATCTTGAGTAAACTGGTCATGGTTTCTGGAAAGAGACATTGCTGTTGAGTTTTTCAAATGCATTTTTTTGTACGTAGTTTGAGTGCCATCTAGTTCCAATACATTCAAGAGATTGCAGACAACTCTACGGCAAATATCTCCAAAAGTGTGAAGCTCACACCAAAACAACCTGGATAAATAGCACAACAGTTAAGAGGAAAAAGATGTATTTTTTCTTAATTTTCTAAATACTAAAAAAAAAACAAAAAAAAAATCTGAAAGTGTTTTACAATGAAAATACCTTCAGTTAAAATATCCTACACACATGCCTCATACAACAACCCTGCAGGAATATAACCTGAAATCCATTTGTTGGACAAGGACAAATTAACAGAGACATTTTATCATATAGAGCACTGCACCCCCTTGTGTACACCTTCTGTAACTGCCTAACACTTTTTAGAGCCCTCTATTTGCAGAAATGTATTCCTGCCAGCAGATGGCGCCATTGCATCTCTTATCTGTGTGTACACAAGACAGCAACATCCTGTATCAAATAAAGAGCATTATCAAATTTTATATCACTTGTTAAATGTAGCATGATTTGAATATTGCTGCATTGTTTCAGTCACTAAAGCAGATATTTGCTTATTCAACCTCCGTTTCTCTCTGTCCTCTTCCCCCCCCTGCAGGGATACTATAATTGTGACATGTACAAACAGTGCCACCAGTATATTTGCCGGGTTTGTCATATTCTCAGTCATTGGCTTCATGGCACATGAGTTGAAAGTGCCGATAGAGAAGGTGGCAGATGAAGGTAAGATACCAAGCCAGCAGGCAGCAGCAGCAGGGCGGCGCTGCTCACTGAAACACACCTGAACAAGTTTAATCGGTTGATCTACTGTGGAGATGGTGTGTGTATGCTCATTTTTGTGTGTGTGTGTGTGTGTGTGTGTGTGTGTGTGTGTGTGTGTGTGTGTGTGTGTGTGTGTGTGTGTGTGTTTCAGGCCCAGGCATAGCGTTCGTAGTGTATCCAGAGGCTCTGACCAGACTTCCCCTGTCTCCTTTCTGGGCGATCATCTTCTTTCTCATGCTCCTGACTCTTGGCCTGGATACCATGGTAACCACTGTTCCTTTAGTGTGTGTGTGTGTGTGTGTGTGTGTGTGTATTTGTTGTTTGTCTATACTTGTGGCTCATATTTCCTCATAATAAAGATGAGGAAAATCTTTGAGAGTATGGAAAACAGTTCAGTTCTATACTTCTTTTAATTGCCACGTTTAAAGACACAACCTGAGAATTAGGAATTACATTTGTACGGAAAAACTCACTGAGCCAGATTACAAAGAGAAAGTATAATAAATCCAGGATGAGATTAATTTAATTTAGCACAAAGACTGGAGGCAAAGGAAACTGTGAACTCATTTACTGTGCCTAAATTCACAATGTCTTCCCTGAACACATGTTAAAAGAACCAAAAAGTACAGGTACAACAACAGTTGTTGGAAGATGTATTTATGTGTATTTTTTGATGGAGCTAGGTTAGTGGTAGCCTACCTCCTGCTCCTAGTCTTTGTTCCTAAACTAGGCTAAACACCTTGTGGATCTACCACTGTAGAGGATACACAGAGATGAAAATTATATCAATCTTCATCTGAATCTGGGCAAGACAAGAGAACAAACTTGTTCCCGAAAATCTGATTTTTTTGGCCACTTGGAGGCAGAAGAACTCGACTATGCCTTTTCCAACCCACATCCAACAGACTGAGAGCAACACTATAATC
The DNA here is from genome assembly GCF_040436345.1 of Pagrus major. Lineage (NCBI taxonomy): Eukaryota > Metazoa > Chordata > Actinopteri > Spariformes > Sparidae > Pagrus > Pagrus major. The sequence continues at coordinate 15,915,801 of NC_133218.1, read as the reverse complement.
CTGTTGGAGTCAGGTATCTGTCATTCACTTTCAGTTTAGGTCTGCTTTGTTCTTTACTAACTCCTGAAAAAGTGCCTGGCTCTTTAGCTGCTATTGCTTTGTTGCAAATACTTCACCAGCTAATTGCTAACTTTGTCTATCTGTTGTCTGGTGGTGGGCAGTTAGTGTACAGAGTCTTTATCAGGGTATTTTTTTGATCAAAGTAAATGAATATAGTCAGTAAATTCATAGTGACTGCAGTGTTTAGTTTGCATTTCTAAAATCATATTTGTAAATTCTATGTTGGTTTGTGAGAAAATTTGTGAGTTTCTGTTGGTAAAGATCTAGAATTTTCACAACATCAGCAGATGTTATGTCATAATTAGAGTTTCTTGACTTTTGTTTGCTCCAAAGTAAACACTGAACTTTGGTAGCGCCATCCAGCTAGGTATAAATGCTGCACACATTGACCTAATTAGCATAATTACCCATACACACCACCCACTGTGACTGATTTCAGCTGAAGTGCTCAAACTCTCGGGTGCTTGAGCAGAGGGGGGTCTGTGTGATTAGAGTGAGTGAAATTAAGTTGACCTTAAAGTTATGGAACAACACGACTGAAGTAAATCTAAGTTTAAGTACAATTAAAGTACATTACATTTATGTAAGGTTGGCCTACATTCATCAACTAAACACTTCATCTTTCTTTGGTTTCAAGGAGGCTTAATTGTGCCACTATAATATGTATAGACTTTTACAGTCTTTAATTATAATAGATAGATAGAATAGAATATAAATTGATTGATGGCATTTGCATTTAAATGAATATTAATATTTGCATTTTAAAATGGAACCACAAATATATTCCTTTTAAATTTTAGTTCTGTACCACACTAGACTACTTTTAAAGACAAAAACACTTATTTGAATCTTATTTTCTAAGAAAAATATTTAGCAAACCATCATTTTATACACTATTAAAGCTGCTCTAATGTATATTTTTATATTGACAAGGAATCAGATGAGTTCATGTAATGTGATTTAAGAAAAGAAAATTTACAAGTTTTACCTCCTTGTAAACCTTGTTTCCAGCAGCATGTGGGCTCTATTCAGCAAAAAAACTCTTACTCTCTACCAAACAGACAAAGTTGCAACCTAGCTAGTGAATAACTTGGAGCATTTAGCAGCTAAAGATATTTTTTTAAAGAGTTGATAAGAGAGATACATTTATCAAGTCACCACAACAATAAAATGAGTGATAATGGTGCTCTGTGTCTGCTGGATGTATAATTCAGCTATTTTTTGTGAATACATTTTCTTTTATAACTTTATCACATGCCAATATTGTGTTTATAGCTTTCTTTGATGCCCTCAAGGTGACAAAACAATCAGCTAAAACAGCTTTAAAGAGACCCCTTTTCAGAGCAACCCATGCACCACTACACTTTAAAGTTACAAAACTAATTGTGTCAGTTCCTGCACTGATTCATTCCTCATGTAACTTCAGTGAACAAACACTGAAGTCTCCGGGATGTTTTCAAAGTCCCCAGCACCTTCGAGCAACAATCCTGTGCAAACAATTCAGGCTAAAACACCAACTCCTTCAAGTGCACTGTGATGCTTCTGAGCCTAGTGGAGGAGCAGAGGGCACAGTAGCACATTAAGACACAAGTCAACAGTAACAGTAAATGATGATGTTACTTTGCCTTGGCAGCGGCGCCTCCGAGGAGAGGGCTGGTGGCTTTGTTGTAGAGAGCAGCTTGGCGGTAATAGGCTTGGGATGTTGACGGGAAATTAGTTTTGGGAGCTCAGGAGGAAGGAGAGGACCGGAGAAGTGGCAGATAGCTCAGCACCAATGTGTTTCTGCAGCACGCACACAAATACACACACACAATACCAACCTCCCTCATTTTGCCTGTTTGTATTTTCATCCACCGCTGTCCTCTGGGGTTCTGGACCCCTTTTTACCATCATGTTACATTTTCTAATCTCCAGACAGACTCCACCTGTCAGATCTCTTCATTGTCATCTAAATCCTTAATAGTTATTTGTTTACAAACCTGCTCCTGCTCAGGATTAGGATAATGTAGTTGATTTGTTTTGGAAATAAATGAAATTACAGTAAAAATGTGTTTATTGGACGAATTGAAGATGAACAACAACAACACCAAATTCTGACAGCAGCAGCTGCTCTGATTTAAATGAGGTAAACCTGCTGACTGGAGGCTTTTCAGCTAAAAAGCTGCTGCAATCTCGCCTGATTGGAAAATTTTCAGTAATTCTTTGGTGGAGACAGTCAGGATCTGCCTTCCAGAGTCATGCTGAGTTTTGTGTTAACCTTGAAAAATGGGATTTTTCAGGCAAAATCAAGTTGAGTAATGTCTTAATTAAATACCTTTAATCATACATGTGATTAAACAGAAAAAAAATCTATCTCCACCCCGTCTCCCCTCCCCTCTCTTTACATTCACCCCCTCCTTTCTTCGACTCATCTCTATTCCAGTTTGCCACCATTGAGACCATCGTGACCTCCGTGTCGGACGAGTTCCCCAAATACTTGAGGAAACACAAACCGCTCTTCACCCTGGTCTGCTGCGCCTGCTTCTTCATCTTGGGATTTCCCATGATCACAGAGGTACGCCACGGACACAAAGACACACATCTGCTGTATGTGCACTCTGCGGTTGACACTCAGGCATTCTCGCAGCACCCTGCGACTCGTTCTTTGAATAAGCCGACAGATTTCTGCATGTAAAGTGCAGTCGCGGCCTTCAGAGGACCGGCTCAGTGAGCGTAACAAGAGAAACTGAGTCTTATTAAAATCCCCCCAGACAGCTTCAGAGGGCAAAATCCAGCCTAAAGTAGGATTCATACATTTCACTTCTTATGATCCGGTACAAGTCACTGTCAAAGTTAAGACCACGGACAAGTCAGAGGTGGAACAACATGAGGGAATAGGGCAAAGCTTTGAATTTTGTTGTAGTATTGAGTTTCTCTATGTGTGTGTGTGTTTATGACAGAGTGGGATGTTCATGCTGCAGCTGGTCGACACGTTCGCAGCCTCCTACTCTTTGGTCATCATTGCTATCTTTGAGCTGGTGGGGATTTCCTACCTCTATGGTGAGTACAGCTCATCCTGTTTTATCTCATGACCTTTGACCAACAAGACTCAAAGTCTAAAGCTATGCTGGTGGCCACTAGAGGCCGCAATGTTAGTTACATCTAACTACACCAGTGTTTCTCAAACCTTTTCAGACAAAGGGCCTAACCGATAAAAAAAGACTTCATGGTCCACCTAATTTTCCAACATCGGTCTACTTCAAGAGTATATTAAAAATGACAGCCTAATTAGATGATGGTCTTACAAAATAGCATAGCCTACTCACTCATCATTGTCTCTTTTACCATCTTAATGGGAAAAACTGTGCTGCTTTTTCTGAGACATCAGTGAAACAAGACAGTGTCGCCAAACGATCGCAAAACGGTCACAAAACAGTCGTAGTGATACAAAGCTGGCTGAAAATTCTTGTTTTATATCAGGACTGGAAAGCAGCATTTCACTGCCCTCTCTGGTTGAAACTTTTTTACCTTTTTTTCCTTAACCTCAGATCCTTTAAATGTTAATGTTTAAGAGACATTTCTGTTCTGAAACAAAATTGTTAAATCTAAAAAACAAAACGAAAAACCTTTGAAGCACCTAAAATATTGAGCTGATCATCCAAAAGTCCTTTATGTTGGACAGTAACGTTTTCTCCACTCTCTGCTGTGTGCAGCATGTTATTCTAGCAATGACCACTAGGTGTCTCTGTTGTAATGTACAAGTCACACACACACACACACACACACACACACACACACACACACAGGCAGGGAGCTCAGGTGTGTGTCAGAAGGCTGTTACCAAGGAGCAAAGCAAACCCTCTCCTCTAGTTTGTCAGAGCATCAGCACAGGTGACATATTGAAATGATTGTGAGACTCGACCTCTTCATGTCACTCACTGTTATCCGTCAATAAAGGCGGACGAATGAAGCCATCTGCTCCCTCACTTTATCCCAGGGACGACAGAAACCGATACCCTCTCTCTTCCTTTCAAACACACACACACAGACACACACACATAAGGATGGATTGAATTTGGTCCTTTTTTTAACAGATCTTATTAAACCCAAGTCACCCTCTGTGTCTCCTCTTCCTGACTTTCTTCCATTTCTCTTCTTTTATTTCATTTCTCTTGCCTTTTCTTTTTTCTCGCTGCAGGTCTGCAGAGGTTTTGCGAGGACATTGAAATGATGATTGGTTTCCAGCCAAACCGATTCTGGAGAATCTGCTGGGCCTTTGTGACTCCAACCATCCTGACGGTATATTTGTTTTTGCTCTTCTCATTCTCTCTCTCTCACGCACACACTCACGCAGACACACATTGGCATGTGCAGCTTAAAATGTTTCCATCTCCGCTGCCGCCTTTCAAGTTCATTGATTTGCAGTTGGAAGGGAACAGGGGAGAAATTGCTCTTGTTACGCTGAAATCGAAAATTATTTCTTCCTTCTAATTCCTGTCATGTCACCGAGTCTCAAGTTGTTTGTGTTTTTCAGAATGGTAAATGGCAAAAAGCATGACGTCAGTTAGGCTGCTGCAGACACACATATACATTTATTTCCACAGCACACTTCCTATAAAAATGGCCACTTATTTGTGTATGTTGTAAAGCTGTAAATTCGAATGCACAGCGTTTACCAGCATGTCAGTGTTGGACACTGGCCAGCATTAACGTTAGTAATTGTACTGGAAACCACTGTAGCTCCAAAGCAGAGGTGACGATGACAAATGGAGCAGCAGTCTGGCCGGCTGGTCATCCTGCTGCTCTCGAGGGAGATCACATTTCCTCCGGGAGCTCATTGATGCACAACCTCAGGCTAATCTATTTCTGTCTGCCTTCCTTTTTCTGTTTGTCTTCCTTTCCTTCGTCTTATTCTAATCCTTCTCAGCCAACTTTGCTGTAGAGGAGGTAGAATTTGTTCACCTCTGTCCCTTTTTTGTACCGGCTGCTTATAGTAAAAAGGATGATCCCATTTTTGTCATCCATCCTCTTCTTTATATGGAACAGAGGACCCAGCTGAAGCCATGTGTCCCCAGTTCAGTGCAGTTAATTGGGAAGAGATCTACTGTCCAGTCCTCGTTTGGTGCAGAAAAGCATTACACAGTTGAGCAACATCAAGGCACAGCAGCCTAAAAACAAACATTGGTGGCATTATTAAAAACAAACATGGTGGCACCATAAGTGAGGTGTTTCCTCACTTTTATACACATTTTTGTAGTATTGCAAAAGAAATGGTCAATAGAAACAGCAAAAGAAAAAAAATGTCCTCAATTTTTCAAATAAGTTAATATGCTTGCTTAACTTTGGTAATGCCTTTAAGAAAAATTAAAAAAGAGTTAAAGGAACAGTCAATACAAAAATTAAAATTCACTCTCATGCTGATGGAAAGTCAGATGAAATTTCGACGAAGGAAAATTTCGTATCTACAAAACATTTCTGGAGCTTCACAGCAAAACAGCGCGGCAGCATTCTCCTAAACAACTGAAGTAGATGGGGACTTGTTATAATAAAACAACCAAAAATAAAAATAAAATAGCTCCGTGTCTGGTATAATCCAAGTCTCCAGAATCCTGAGATTCAAAATTGATTTCAAAAGATGTTATTTACACCCTTTTTAAAGCTTCTGGGCATTCTGTTAAAATGTATGATGGATGGAAACACAACTAATAAGGACTTGCATTTGAGAGATGCAGATAAGGCAAATCAGTTCATAATAGATTACTTTTTAAGTGAACTCATAGCCTTATACTTGCGGCCAAAGGAAACACTGGACACTGCATCAGTAGTTCTTGAAGGTAACAGAGACCTACATTTGCTTGATTCACTGGTCTGTGCAGGGCATCCTGGGACTGAGTCTTTACCAGTGGAAGGTGATGACTTACGAGGACTACACCTACCCCACCTGGTCCATGGTTATGGGCTGGCTCATGGTCATCTGCTCCGTCATCTGGATCCCCATCATGTTCCTCATTAAGATGCACCTCGCGCCCGGCACCATAAGTGAGGTAATAATTGAGACAAAGCCGTGACGAGACATTGTCACGTATGTTTTGTTTCTGTCTGCTTCGCACACACTCACCATCCCACACACACACTGTCGGAGAAATCAATAGCCTCATCCGTTGCTCATTAGCAGGCAGAGGCGGACTGCGGGCTGAGTATTAATTTGGACATTTTTCTGGGGGTCCGGCGGGTCTCTTTTAAATACTCAGATTAATGGATGACTTTCTCTCCTCACGTCTCTGCTCCCTCAGCAGCTCTGACAGCAGACTCAATCACAGATCATCATCCAGCTCCACATCTTAATTTCTTTTCTTTGCTTGACTGTAATACAAAATCATCATAGTTTTCATTCACACTTGTTAATATTGAATGGTACTGATGCAAAAACAATTTCAAACACTCCACATTTTTTACAGTTTTAATGAAGTTTTAAAATAACTTTTTTGTTAAATTGATTTTTCAAATCAGTGTTTACATCATCACAGTGTCTCAAGAGTAGACATAACCCATTACGGCAGACAAACTGACAAGGTAAGAAATAATGGGCTAAAAAAGTTCTTAGCAGTGATCAGAATACAAACAGGCATATCAGTAAAATCAAAATGCCATGTATACAATCATAATCATGATGGAAATGCTGAATAATGTACAGTTTGACATTGACAATGTACATTCACAACAGATATGGCTTTGGTGTAGAAGTGCTACAATGTGCAACACCTACAGACATTCTCACAATGATGCCATTCAAGGCAATGGCCTTGCCATCAGGAGGAGCTGGGGTTGTCAGAGTGTGGTTCAGAATGCGGACATGAGGACAGAAGGTGCCTGGGATCAAACCTTCAACCCTGCAGTTAATGGATGTTTAGTTTTCAAGGTTATGTTGTGACAGTACTATGCTTATGGTTTGGTTAGATTTGGGCACAAAAACCAGTCAGTGTTTGAAAAAGATCACCTGGTTTTGTGATCACAAACATTCTGGAAAATGGGCCGACATCTTGTAAAAAGTATCCAATGGCTTCACGCTTCGCTGTGGGGTGCCCCCCGTGTATAGAGGCTGTGTTCTCATCAAAACGGCCGAGGAATCCAGCCTGTGGCCCTTTGCTGCATGTCATACCCCTTCTCTCATCCCTATTTACTGTTACACTTCAAGCTGTCCTGTCCAATAAAGCCATGAAAAAGGCCAAAATTAAAACAATGTTGAAACAGCAGCGGCTGTAGCTCAGTGGGGGCGGCTGTAGCTCAGTGGGTAGAGCAGGTGACCAGTGACCAGAAGGTCGCTGGTTCAAACCCCGGCTCCCCTGGGCGGAACTGAGCTACATGCAGAAGTATCCTTGAGCAAGATACTGAACCCCAAAACTGCTCCTGGCGCGCAGTTGGCACCTTGTGTGGCAGCCTCTGCCGTCAGAGGGCCCTGCGATGAGCTGGCGACTCCTCCAGGGATATACCCTGGCCTCCGCCCTATGTGAACTGGATTTGGCCCCAGTAACCCGCAACCCGCAATCCCCTGAAAGGGGCGATAAAGCGGCAACATCTCCGCGACCCTCACGGAAAAAGCGGTAGATAATGAACTGAACTGAACTGAAACAGCAGCTGTCTGGCCCAGCTGTCATGCACCACCAGCCCCTCCCCCTCCTGACATGAAAGTCAGCTAATGTACATGTAATCCAAATGTAATATTGTAGAACTATTGATACATACGAATCTTACAAAGTTAAACAACTCAGTGGTTTGCAGAAAGGTAAAATGCCAACATGTCATTCTGGTGACTGAGCTGCATTAGCTTCAGCTATACAATTTCAGACAATACATTTGTTATTTGAAGCTAGTCTGCTAGTAAATATGAACAAACCAAACAGAAGTCCAGGTGTCCTTGAGCAAGACATTGAGCATTGAGTGTGTGAGTATGTGTGTGTGTTTGGGGGAATGAGAGGCTCACTATAAAGTGCTTTGGATAAAAGTGCTCTATGAATACAGTCCAAATGCAAATACATGTTTCTCATACAGGTTGTTTTCATCAACTTCCACCTGGATTTCTGATGAGGGTCTGCGCAATATCTTCAATTGCGTAAACCCCCTTTCTTAAATTCAGATGAGACATAGTGGCATTATCAGAAAACCTACTGTGGCAGACAAAAATGCACATCAATAAAAATTCTACATATAGGAGCTGTAAAAGCAAGCCCCTGTTAGAGAATACAGTTCTGTTCCCCATCCCCCACTAGAGACAGGACTTGATGTATCTTCTCTGCCTGTATAAAGTCTCTTTGTGCTGCCTCTCCTCTTGCAGCGTCTGAAGTTGGTCTGCTCCCCTCAGCCCGACTGGGGTCCTTTCCTAATGAAGCACCGTGGAGAACGCTACAAGAACATGATTGACCCCCTGGGAACCAACTCCCTGGGCCTCAAATTGCCCCCCAAGGACTTCCAGCTTGGCTCCTACCAGTAGCAGCCACCCCGGCAGCACCGCATCCACCAACGCCTGCAGGGGGCACCGGGATGGGGGGCGACCACCACCTCTTCTTCTCCCTCCTCCTCTCTCTCTTTCCTCTACTTGCCCCTCTTTGCTTGCTGTCTTCCTCCCTGTATCGTGGATGTGGAAACAGGCTCCCTCTCCCTCCCTTCTCTTCTTCCTCACCACTTCCTCTCTTCTGTCAGGGAGGAGTGGCTGCCCAGGTGGAGTCTACTCCTCCACTGCTGCTTCAGTAAATGGGCTATCATTGCCTCCCACACATGACCACTGATTACTCCAGAACCCTTCCCAGGGATCTTTATTCCAAGAGAAAAATTGTGTCATAAAATGACACAGCTCAGACTGCACTTGCAATATTAGACTCACCGTAGCTGCTCCCTATGGAGTCGTGTGTGTGTATGTGTGTTTCTGTATGTGAGTGTGTATGTGTGTGTGCGTGCCATCATATATGTGTGTAGAGATAATAAATCATCTCGGTGCAAGCAGACAAGAAAAACAAAAAGAAAATTGAAGGACAGAGAAACAACGGTTCAACGAGCTCGACGGGGATCTGTGTTTTGTTCCATCTGTGTACAAAATTCCATCTGCAATACAAATAATATCAATTGCCTGTGTAAAAAAAGAAATCACAGTATGCACTGGTATCACATTTTGTTCCTATCCAGCAGTATATATGTATATTCACACTAACTATTGCTCAGTCGCTCTTGCTTTGTCAAAAATAGATTACAAGATCTGCAATTTGTGCCTCCTACGTCCCAGTAGAGTAGCAAATGCATCCTGATTACAACTTCCAGTAGATACACTTCGGCCTGGACGACTCTGCAGTATGATAGAAGCTTCGGCCTTTTTTCTCTCTGAATCCGAGGGACCATCTGCGATGCCCTCTTTGCCTATTTATTAAGTCATATTCCTCTTCTCCTCTATTGTATTATCCTATAATGTAAAGTAGCACACTCCTAACGTAGCAAACCACTAGAGTAGTCTCTCCTTCCTTTAGTAGGTGATAACGTGGCCATTTAACCTTTTTAAGCCCCGAGAACCTGACCTGATAGCCACCCTGTGCATATATTTTAGATGGTGCATTTATTACTGTATGTGTTGTGAACTTGTCAAGCCCTCTGTGAAAGCCATCTTAATAATGTGCATCACATCATTAGAATAACAGTATAAAATATATTTATATATATATATACATATACAGTAATATATGTAAAGCCTCCAGCAGAGAAGAGAGCTAGCAAGAGATAGAGATTGAGTGTGTGTGTGTGTGAGTGTTTTCTTGTCTCTGAACACATTTCTCTTGCTAGCTGTGTAATATCTTGTACAAAGTGTACAAAAAAAAATCTACAAGTCGTAGGTGTGTGTGTTGTCGCGTCCTCACAATGTTAGGAGCAGCTGCTATGCGTGAGTAGATGAAGATTAGACTAGAAAATGGACTCCTTCTCTCCTGGAAGTGTACTTTGTCTCTTGATGTTTGTGGTAGAGCTCCGGAGACCTCTTTGCCATTTCAGACTTATGCCTCTTGCTTCTCTGTGTGTTCTCATGAAAAACAGGGTCTCAGGTATACTCGATTCCATCAGACTACTCCGGTAGTTGTAGGAATAACAGCATTCAGTGCATAGGAAAACAGAGAATAGAGCCATCTTAATGCTAAAACTATATTGGAAGCAGTGTGGAAGTGTGTTGCAAAGGGTCAGAATCACAAAACTACTTCCTGATGACCTCGATGCAGCATCGCTTTGCATTCTGCTTGCTGTTGCTTAAATGCGCCTTGCATTGATAATACAGGACGTACAAGTGACTTAACCTGTTTTCACCAACTATGTGCAGTGTGAAATCAAATATCTTGCTTTTCATTATAAAGTAGCTAGATGGAAAAACAACAATAAGTTGAGATAAATTTAAAAAATCTAAATTCGAATGCCGTGAGATTTAATTGCCTCTCGAGCCAGTTTGTTGACCGTCAATACACTGATCAATTTTATTTGCACTGGCAGAAAATTTAGTTTTTGGTTGCCTTGCTCATGTCATTCATTATTTCCCTTTAAGTTGTGCTGGCAAGACATCATTAGCCCAAGTGAACAACTGTGAGGGTGTTTCCGAGGGCGTAAAAGTTCCCTTCACATGTTGCACTGCAGCAGTGTGAAAGAACAGTGTGGTTGCAGCTCAGCAGGCGTCCAACTGGGTGTGCAGGAATGACAGGCAGCCAACCTTTACTTCGTGGGCCAACCAATTACCTACAAAGTAACACCGTGTATCCACTCAGAAGCAATTAGTCCTTTCCACGTTTTGACCAGTTGGGTATGCATTACCGTGTTTTCATAAAGTCCTGATTGGCTTTATTGTGCTTTTATCACCGCAGGTGTTGACTTGTTGAGTGGCTCAAGTGTTTTAAACGGAACTGCAGGTATGAATGCATTAACAGTCGCTCAGAGGTTTAAATGTCTCCTAACTATTTCTCGAAAGCCATGTCTATTCATGACCTTGAAATGGAAATAGCACAGATATGATTTAAGAGGTTGTTTGAAAACATAATCAATTAATGAGCACAAAAGCCCTGTTGTGAAATAGTTTGCTTGCTCCACAGTGTTGCTTTAAGACTTAGTGTATTTCACTCTATTTGTTCAAACTTTATAATAATGTATGTCTGTGTAAATCTGTGTGTGTGTTTGTCTCTGTATTAGTTTTACTGAACTCCACTTAACTGTCAGATGTTTGCATGGCCAGTCTCAGAGTAGATTGCTGAAAGATTTACAGGATTCTTTTCGCCCTAGGATGTGTCAGCCTGATGCTCCTTTTTCTCTTCGCTTACAGACGCGAGGATCTTAAACCACCAATTGTGAACTTGAGCTGAGTAAAAACAAACTTACAACACTGATATGCTTTTAAGAATTCAATTCGATGACAACTACTCAGCAGGGGTGGATGAAGAAGCAGGCTGACATTTTAAATCATGTGTTGGATGTAGTGGACAGTATGCTCTTTGTAGTAAGATTTGAATGATAAAAGCCTTTTGTATCCTGAGATAAATTTTATTGATTTCCTTCGGGGCCACAGATAGATAACTAAGATTTGTGTCCCTGTGTTTACTTCTATTGGGCTTCTCCTGCTTTTGTTTTGAGAAAAAAAAATGGCTAAGGGTTCAGTTAAAACCACATTGCTTCATAAGATGTAAAACTGAAAAGCTTGCATGTGCAGTTTGTGTTGCTGTAACTCAACGTCCATGTATAGTAATCCTTGTCCTTTCTCTTTCAATAGTATAAGTCTGTGCATGTTTACTTTAGGGAGCTTTTTGTTTGACATAATGTTAAGAAACGAGGGTTGCTATTGTCCTTCTTACAGAGAGGGAAGAAGAAAAAAAAAACTCAGTTTGCTTTGCCTGCAAGTCAACTTTGGGCAGTATAGGTAACCAAAGAAAGAGTACTTTAACTAGGGTCGTAGTGAAAACAGAAAACAAGCTTAAGAAGAAAAAAGGAATGTGTCATCTGCGTATAGGAGGTTGAGATACTGCCATTCATATCCCATGTAGTGTTCCTTGATGTTTGCCAATACGTTACAAAACATCTTCAGGTAACCATTGGCCTTATAGATGTCCTCTAATGGTAGAATATTATATGTATTTCAAAAATAACACCACAGAATAGCTTATTGTCTGTCTCATATGGTAACAGTATTCCTATTGTTATGTCTGTTGTGTCTTTTTGGCACTTTATTGTCCGACCTATGAATGCATAGGTTAAATTTCTAATTACTTGAGTAATGTCATATATTTCTGTGTGTTCTATGTGAGGTACTGCTGCCTATGGATATAGATATGTGCCTCCAAAAGCCCATGACATCCTTTGATTTGATTGTAGACTAGATATATAAGAAATATGTTTTAAAATCTGTGTGAGATGTAAAAAAAAAGAAAGAAAATATATATCATATATGTGAAATGCATCTATTTATTTTCAATGTCATCAATCTTTGAGGCCCTACCTCAGATTTTGTATTTATGTATAGAAATGCAATTGGATTATAGTATCTTTGCCAATAATAATATATCGCTATTATATCATGAAATGTATAACATATGAATCAATAAATAAATGTTATTGTTTTATTTGTTGTCACTGGCTTCTTTTAGACAGGCACCCTGCTGTAAGTGGAGTTATGTACAATGACGACAAGGAAATTGGGTTAAGACAATAAATCCCCCCTGTGATGTGTCAATCAGCGTTTATATTCAGCTGTTAAATAACTAAAGGCATCGTGGCTTTGTGAAAACGCTACATACTGTTTGCTGTTTACTGGAAAATCATGATCAAAGGGGAAGAGATTGAAAGAAAAAGGCGGATTTGAACGCTCCTGCAGGCTTGTTGTTTGTTGGTACATACCATGTGCTGCTGAACAGCACCGACTGTGGCAGACAAGCTTGCATATTTCATATCAAACTAATTTGCAATTTAAATTCATTTGCAAGCAGAACGCTGGTTAGTACAGTATGTTTTACACAACAGTAAGAAGTCCCTTCACAATGCCGGGAAGCAGAAAGAAATTAGATTTATTGAATTCATGCCTTGATGGCTTTAAGGCTTATTTATTTGTTATACAAAGGCAAGAAAATAATAAGTGAGTGCAATTGATTAATTAATTGTCCATATGATTGCATAATACAATTATCAGCAATTTTAATATTGGTACAAACATTTGGCATTTAGGAGCAAAAAGGATTTCAAATTGTGTGTTAAATGGATTTTTTAGATGAAAAAAATTCTACACATTTGATTGTGCACCATTCCTTAACCACGTGAGCAACTCTTTGTGAAGCTTTAAAGGGACAGAGATGGTGTAAGGCAAATGCTAAGATGCTGTTGTGTAGCAGATCATATTTGCCAGGTTAACCAGTTAGCATGTACAGTCCCTGACAAAAGTCTTGTCGCTTATCCAAGTTGTAGGAAGAACAAATAATAACTTGACTTGTAGTTGATCAATTGGAATCAGAAATGGTTTATATGAAAGGCAAAGGCCTCTAGATTATGCCTATTATACCAAAATAAAGTCGGGTATCATTCATTGAGTTTTATCATTTAATTAGGACAGAAAGGTCAGATTTTGCTTGGACAAAAGTCTTGTTGTGTCTTTAAACGATTCAACCAATCACAGATAAGAGCTCCACCTGTGACAAATATTGTAATTAACACATTCCCAGGTGTGTATAAAAAGAACCCCAGCACACCAGACCTTCATGTGAAGTGCAACCTGACCTCTGACAACATGCCAAAGATTCAACCACAGACCAAAGTGCTGATCATCAAGAGCCTGAAGACTAAATCTGCTGCTGAGGTGGCAGATTTCTTCAATGTATCCAAACGTCAAGTGGAGAGGACAAAAAAAAGATTTGAAGAAACTGGTGACGTTCATGACAAGCCCAGGTCAGGCAGACCCCGTAAGACAACTGTTCGAGAGGACCGTTTATTGCTTCGGCAGTCCAGGGCCAACTGCAGCAGAGCTACAAGAGAACTGGTCACCAGAAACCCCTGTATCTACAAGAACAGTTTGTCGAATTCTCTCACGCAGTGGTCTCCATGGCCGAATTACTGCTCACAAACCAGCATTAAACAGAAGACAACAAAAGAATCGTGTTGCATTTGCCAAGGCCCACAGCTTGCGGAAAGGATGGACAGTGGAAAAGTGGCAGAAGGTTGATTTTTCTGATGAATCATCCATTGAACTGCATCCCAATCGCCGCAAATACTGCAGAAGACCTGTTGGAACCCGCATGGACCCAAGATTCACCCAGAAAACAGTCAAGTTTGGTGGAGGAAAAATCATGGTTTGGGGTTACATCCAGTATGGGGGTGTGCGAGAGATCTGCAGAGTGGATGGCAACATCAACAGCCTGAAGTATCAAGAAATTCTTGCTGCCCATTACATTCCAAACCACAAGAGAGGGCAAATTCTTCAGCAGGATGGCGCTCCTTCTCATACTTCAGCCTCCACATCAAAGTTCCTGAAAGCGAAGTAGGTCAAGGTGCTCCAGGATTGGCCAGCCCAGTCACCAGACATGAACATTATTGAGCATGTCTGGGGTAAGATAAAGGAGGAGGCTTGGAAGATGAAACCAAAGAATCTTGATGAACTCTGGGAGTCCTGCAAGACTGCTTTCTTTGCCATTCCAGATGGTTTCATCAACAAGTTATTTGAGTCATTGCCGAGACGTATGGATGCAGTCCTCCAAGCTCATGGGAGTCATACACGATATTAATTCTTTTTCCCAAGGCACCATGACTTTATGTTCTGATGTTATTGTAGCATGATTGTGTATTCAAAATAAAGTATAATTCCTACCGTACAATATTTTTGTATGCAACAAGACTTCTGTCCAAGCAAAATCTGACCTTCCTGTCCTAATTAAATGATAAAACTCAATGAATGATACACAACTGTATTTTGGTGTAATAAGCATAATCTAGAGGCCTTTGCCTTTCATATAAGCCATTTCTGATTCCAATTGATCAACTACAAGTCAAGTTATTATTTGTTATTCCTACAACTTGGATAAGCGACAAGACTTTTGTCAGGCACTGTAAACATGAGCTAATTAGCACTAAACACAAATAACAGATGAGGACGACAAAACTATTGGGCAAACTGAAATTTTGGCATGATGATGAAGGTAGATGAAGGGTCAGGAGATCACCATTGTCAATAGGTGCCATCCTCTGGGGACCATGAATGTAATGTAATGTAATCCCGCTGACAAACCAACCAACCAACAAATGAACACAGGTGAAAACACAACCTCCATGGCAGGAATAATGGACAGCTTAAATTGAGCCATATTAGAGGAGCTGATCATTGAACCCACTTTGCGTCTTTTATTGAAATAAAAGCCTGCAGACTCTTACAGTGCTGTTGCACATCTGTCTCTGTAAAGTAATAGTTCACAGCAAATAGAGAATCATCACCTCAAGCCTATGTCTGTCAACACTCTGACACATTAAGAGTTAACTTCCAAAGTTATTCTTCATCCTTCTCCTGTACTGTTGAGGGAATCATGGTGATCTGTCTTTTGACTGAACTAAAGTACAGTATATAGCATTAAGAATTCATTAGATATGCTTTTTTTCTGCTTGGACTGCAGCATCAAAAGTCCAGCATCAAGCAAAAAAAAAATCCTACATTTACATTATGAACTTTGGCGTTCTCCTTGACAGTCCTTTGTTTCAGAGATCCTCTACAGGAGCTGAAAGACTATTCCTCAGAGCACAGGGAGAGCCTCTGAATTAAAGTGGTAAATTTAGGATTTCTGTGGATTTGTCTCACTACACTTTGATATTAACAATCTCATTATCTGTTGATATCTTTTCTTTTTTAATCGATTTCAGCTACTGTAGCTTATTATCCAAAGGGGTATTCATTATGAGTGGCTGGATGAGCCTCTTGAATTTACACCCAAAATACCTCCAGCTCCCTCCACTTCGGCTGCAATTGGTATTGACAGTCTACCCCAGAGGCTGAGCAAATGAAGTTGTTCAGTTTGAAAGATAAAACAGCTACAGATCTGAATAACAGAAATTACACCTTCCGTTATTCACCTAAATGAGACAATTTACCCAAAGTAACATATAGGGTTTACTGTCCATGGGGATATTCTCACAAGATTCAGAAAACAGAAGAACTGTGCAATTAATACAAACCACAGGAGAAAAGTTCTATTTGTTTTAAGATAAAGCATCATTTAGCATCTGTTGAAAGCACATTTCGTTGAGGGAAAGTGCTGCCATCTGTAGTGTCAGCTCTGTCCTTCTCCTCTCAACCTGATAATGTAAGATCAAAGATCTCTGCGGGAGGGAAAAATAAAGTTTGATGCGCTCAAGAACACTTTGTCTCCTTTTTGCAGGTGCTGACATTCAGACATTTATCATTCTGACTGCGGCAGTCTCGTCCGCTCTCTGCCCGACAGCCTCTTTGTTTACCTCACCATCAGTTAAAAGTTGCCTGGCCCTCGGCTCAAGAAACAAGACCCAGTGCACAGTTTCCTGCCTGTTTTCAGCTGACAAGAAAATCCTCCATGATTTATCTCATCAGGTGATGAAAGCTGATGAGATAAGGTAGACGTGCACTGACCTTGAGGAGCAGAAAACTCACAGCTACACCAGCAAAATATGATAATATGCTTTTAAATTTTACTGATTTATTTGCTATCAAAACACAGAACAGGTCTGCTCTGTGTCATGATGGCAGATAAAACTGCAGTTGACAACAACATAATTACATGATTAAAGGGTACCTGTTTCTCCTGCCTCTCATTGTGAACTGCTGAAGTGCTTTCATTACTGCTGAAATGTAAAACATCTCATTTTGGCTTATTGTCAAAACTCAACATGATGACAATAAAAAAAGAGGAAATTAAATTATGTAAGTCCTCTTAACTATCCCCTACCACTGCTGCAGATAATAGAGTGCTGCTTATCCATGTACTCTTTCAATTATTTGTGTATTTATTTGACTCGCTGCTCCTAAAACATATGAGCTCAGTAATAAAACAGCAATGAGTTAGAGAGTGCCGCCCTGTCTAAACACATTTCAAAGCCAGCGTTGTGTTAAGTGTTTCTCCTTGACTTGAGGACATCATTCACAAGAGAGACTCTTGAAGCATTGCTTTCATTTGCACCACTGTCAGATTCAGGCATGCAAACATATCCTGCCCTCACGTTTGTCTGGCTCTTTGACTCGCAAACATTTTGTGGTGTGGGAGTGATATGTAACAGAAAATGACACATGACATGCTGTCCAGTGACAGATGAAAGGAAAGTCAGTGTGTTCGTTCTTTTAGGACACTTTTATTATCATGGTAATGGGAATCCATTTTGGAATGTTTGTAGTCACTTTAACTCTTGGTTAGTAAAGTTTCAATAAGAATCATAATACACTAAGGTGCTGACTTATTTTAACTTAATAAAGGAGACCTATTATGTTTTTTATGTGTTTATTTTCTTTAGCAGGTGAAAGATCTTGAAAGTTCAAAAGGTCAAAACCTGCACCAATAGAAGCTCCTCTCTCCCACGGGAAACACTGCTCCTGAAACGCCTCATCACTATTCCCGCCTTTAATTCCATGACATCACACTACGTCGCGGAGTCACACATTTGCATAATTTATGCCTAGCATCTAGTTTTGCACGTAATATTTGATTTAGCACAGCTGCTGTCGTTGTTAGCGGTGCTGGGTCAGGCATGTGTGAGCTGACCAATCAGAGCAGACCGGGTATTCATGAGGGGAGACCTTAAAGAGACAAGAGCTAAAACAGAGACAGACATGGTGCTGCAGCACTGGATAGTTTGAGAAAGCTACTTGTCTTTTTGAGCATTAAAGCATGTAAATCTATTCTAACAATAACCCAGAATAAAATTCTGAACCTGAAAAGAAGCATAATATGTCTGCTTTAATACTTCCTTAAGCCAGACCATGATCTTTTCCTAAACCTAACCAAACTATCACCGTTACACAATGTTAACCATGCGTTACAAAGACTTTCTGTCAATTAATATAGACACTAAAGTGTATCTTGTCTGTCTGTATGAGACACAAGGGGGCAAAACATCAGTACTTAATGACCTGGGAATGATAAAGGATTGGGCGAATTTGTTAGCAACAGTGGCTTATTTCGACATAAAGCAAACATGAAACAATATGTGCATTGAGTTGGAGTTGTGTTTGTGCCCACCTAATGAACTTTAGTGCAATATTTCCTCTCCTCTTGGCTCTACTTTGGTCTCCACCAACTCCTACAGAAAATATCTGGCCTTTTTATTGCTAAATGTTCCACTTTCTTCACCAGCTAATCGCTAACAGGAGCTCAAAGAGGTATAAAAGCTCAGAACAGCTGCAGAGTTGAGTAATTATTCTCGAGTTTGTCATCGCAACTCATTTCACTTCACAGTTATCTTCTGATCACATAATAAACTTTTTTTTTTTTTTTTTTACACATAACTGAAGAAGCTTGAGAAAGTGAGGACAAAATAATGCAGCCTTCTCATTCAAAGGACACCACAGTATTTGATCTCTGTTTTCTCGCTTTGAAAGAAATGTGCACGCGTAAACAATTAGTGATTAGATCACCCAAGGCTAATCCACAAGAGTAAAAAACATACCTTGGATGACTTCTGAGCTTTCTGAAAGCACCTTGTCGACTGTGATTCCACTTGAATCATGAGTCACTATTTCATTTTTCAAAGGTTAACATCTTTTCATGGCAGCCTCCAGCCCCCATCTAATATACTGATCACATTATCTAACATGTAGCCTGATAACCTGGGCTGTGTTTATCCTGCAAGGGGTTAAAAGACTTTCCTGATATTTCTCACTTTTGAAACTATAGGCAAAACCTAGGCAAAAGGCTGATCAATATCAATCGGCTTTTCAAAGGAACTAATGTTTCAGGGAGGCTGCAATGTTAAATGGCGAAAGGTTGCTCTGTCTGTGGCTCAGATAATCACCTGTTTCAACCAGCCCTTGTTTTGGAGAAGAGATCAGATGTCACACATTACAGTGCCAGAAGTATGTGGACAACTTTGCACCCCCAAACCACAGGCTTTCGCTGATATAAGCTTCCACTGTTCTGGGAGGGCTTTTATACAAGGTTTTGGAATATGGCTGCAGAGACCCTAACCTAGAGACATTGAGGCTCTGTGCAGGCCAGTCAAGGTCTACCACACTAAACTCTGAAAAACATTTCTTCAGGAGAGGACCTTCCCAAAAATGTTGCCACAAATTCTGAAATGCAAAGTCAGTGTTGCGTGCTATAGCATAACTCTAAACAGCTTACACCTGAATGCAACATGAACCTTTCTTGGGGGCTCTTGAGTCCACATGTAAGAAATCACCAGCTGGAGTAGAAGCAGACAGACAAGATTGAGGAAAATTGGGTCTAAGAAGAGTAAATAGGAACACTCAGAAAATAACCACGGTGAACATCACAAACTAAACAGTGAGGGTGACTTAGTCTTCTAAAATCTTTGAATTGGCAGAGTGAGTGTTCAACTTCACATAAAAGGGTGCATATATTACATAGAAGCTGCAGTATAATAGACATGGAAATCAAGGTTTGACATTTACCTACCGAAACAGAAAACTTTTTTTTTGATTTTGAAATGTATTTGGAGAAGGTGAAACATTCTACATGAGGTAGGTCATCTATGTGTTAAACCCTCATTTGTTGACAAATCAGCCATTTTGGGATCTATGTTGATGTGAAATACCTTGTGCTGAATGTGCAGAATCCTTAAGCTGTTACTGTTAAAGTTTCCGTCTGTTTAATGTAGGTGCACCAAGCCAAGAATGGCTTAAACCCATCAGTAGTGTTACCTGAACCATATGAAACTAAAGCAGAAAGTGGAGTAGTAGCTATCAGGCTAACTGAGGTGAAAGTGTAATCCTGCAGCTTAGTCAGTGACCTTAACCTTCAAACTATGATGCTCTGCTTACCCCACTAGCATCAGTGTTGCACGTGAAGGGCTCCATGGACAAGTTAGCAATAATAAATATGCAACACCTGGTTAGACAAAACAAAACGTGCTAGAGTAAGGGTTTATGGCACAACTTTGACCTTGAAAGGGATCAAAATTCCAGTAACACTTTATTATACAACTTTATTATTTGATCAATGCATTTTGGCTTGTGGTCTTCAATACGGTAGGTATATAAATTAAAAAAGTAATTTTTAAAACTTTTAAAAGTGCTATAAAAAAGTAGGAAGAGCAACAAGAAACAATACACCATAAACTACATCGTAAAAAATAATTCATCATAAAAACACACTTCAAAACCACTGTTGTGAGGTGAAAAATATTTAAGAACTACTATAAAAACAAATGAATTGAAAAGTTCAAGTTCAAGTTCATGCCCCCTGAAAATAAACTTTTTTGATAGAAAATCCAAAATACTATAAATATAGAAAAAAATCACATTACCACCTCTTTGACTGATCTTGATAAATTAAATGTTTAAATAAAATAAAGAGGAAATGTTTATGTGGCAGGTGAGACACAGCGTTCCTTTAAAGAGCGTATTACTGGACAAAGGTGCTTCAGTACGAGCGATGATGTAACAGGTCCTGTTTCAAGACACTTTGGTGAGAAGCAACATCACATTAAATCACACTCATAATATCTACCCACAGTCTTTTCTAATGTTGTACTTCCAACTGTGTACATGTGTACACGCACAGAGGCTATCCTTCAGGACTTCACTGTTTGCCCTCCCTGTCTTGCTATTGTTAAAGCTTGTCTGAACAAGCCACAACCACTCGACTGACCTCCCTCTGACAAACTAGTGGTGTTTAACCTGCAAAGACATTGGACTTGTGAAAAATGGTGTTTGCTAAAAGATACAGAAACCAGACATTTTCTACAAACAATGACAGATAGGCTTTTAAAGATTTACCACCTCTGTGTAGACAAATATATCAGCGGTATGACAAACATTTCATGAAAGAATGTGTTGTGCGTCTAGACTTTTAGTGATTTTATTATAAATGTATGTGTGATTTGGAAGGAGGTTTTCTTACTTCCTCACAGCATCTTCTGTCTGCATTTCTGCAATATATATAATCTTGAATCAACAGAGTTTCAAGCAGTGAAGGCCGTAACACCTGGGGGATAGATGGACATTTCTAAGTCTCCAGAAAGATTAAACTGGATATACTGTAGAAATGCTCATTAAAATCATAAAAACTAATAAAAGATATATATAAAAATATGATGCAATGGCTGGAATTACATTAGTTACATAGTTACATTATCGAACTGTGCATGTTCTGCAATCTGATGTATAAATCTTTTCAAATATTGGATGTGTGGTTGGTTTTGTAGTTCTTTCCAGCACTTCTTTAGTGCATTTGACATTGGAACCTGACTACTGCAGAATGAACCTTTGTGTTTCGACTGAAATGTGTGTTTTTCAGAGTCTGATGAGATGGTAATTCATTTTTGTGCTCATTATTGACATGAGCATTCAATGTGACAGCTGTGGAAGTGGAGAATTCTTCAGACGGTGAGCTGTAAAGATTGTAAAGGGTATTTAAGCTGCTTTATATTGTGTTCTTTTGGATTGAAAATAGTGTGGTGACTAATGCAGGCAAACAGTTTAACATTTCAAAATACCTTTAGGGTAGACTTCCATCACCCATATTTTGGTACGCCTGTGAGCTGCTTAAAGAGACCTAAAGAAAGCAGAGCACATCAGGTATCTAAAAATATGTGTTTGCTACTGATCCATGTATACAGCGAGACAGACATCTGAGGTCTGCCTCTGTGTGTGATACAGCCCCTCAACAGACTGCACCTGCTCTGCTGACGAGAGGATATTAAATTTCAAATAGAGTCTCGTTTAGTTAAAAGAACTGAGTGTGCAGATGTGCCCATCTCGGCATGCCGCGTTCGAAGCCCTTTTGGAGTTCAGTGCTGTCTTCATGCTGTTCTTGTTTCCTGAACTGTTTGCACAGAGAAAGTGTGTTTAAATGCGAGACAGCTTCAGAAATGTCAGACCAGACCACCCGGCTTCTTGGTAACTAGTTCTTTAGTATTTTCTAGCAATATCTTGAAAATTCAAGAAGGTGTCCTTGATACAAATACAAATTAAAAGACTGTTCCACCAAGTAAAACCAGCTTATATGATTTGAGGCACCATTCTAACGTGAAATTTGAAGGCAAATCT
Source organism: Pagrus major (assembly GCF_040436345.1). Lineage (NCBI taxonomy): Eukaryota > Metazoa > Chordata > Actinopteri > Spariformes > Sparidae > Pagrus > Pagrus major. Next base: position 15,893,543 of record NC_133218.1, on the reverse strand, counting down.
CCAATTACTGGCAGTGATGGTGAAACATTTACTCAGATTTGAAGAATTTAGATTTCATAAAATTTATGAAGATTACTTCTGAAGTAGTCCATATTTTACCCTATGAGGTTCTTGACAGGCATCATGACAAGATAAAGTCTACTGGAAAGATGGTGAATACTTGGAAAGCTTTTCACCATCTTCACATTTCAGTGTCAACGCATGATTTTCTGCCTCAGCCCTTAATAACGCATAAGACTCTCATAACTGTGCAATATCATGCTGAAAATATATTGTACATCTGTGAAAGGATGTGATTTATATAGAATGTGCTAATTGGATCAGCAAAAGTTTGATAATCAGAGAGAAGTGCCACTTTGGTTCACTTCATAAGGGGGGGATGTCATCCCACATGTTCGCAGAATGATCAAATTAACGCCCCTTTTTAACCTACCTTCCCCCTCCATCCTCCAATAGCAGAGCAGGGGCAGAGTTTTTTTTTAGATGAATATAGTAGTGTTGTCTTTACTCATTGATCCCTTTTTCGACTAACATTTGTGCAAATTAGAATCTATGGGCCTGACCATGGCTCTGAAATATCAGTAGCCTAATTATGTTGTGTATTGATAAATCCATGGTGCTGTCCATGGTGCTGAAGTAGCAGGCAGTGCTTTAACTTTTTTTCTCAGTCCCGCCCTTCTGTTAGTTTTGCCTTGGATCTATAATATTCTCTCAACCATACATTTTGAATACTCAATTCTATACTATTATCTAGCCTCTAATCTATGGGCCAGCGCCAGAAAAAAATTGTGGCAGCACCCACTGTTATTCATCTATAGGGGAAAAAAAGGCCTTGGCATTTTCTTTAAATTGTTTAGTCGTTTTAGGCGGCACAAAGCCCAGGATGCAGTGAAAGTGGCCCTGTAAAATGATGTAGGGTTAACTTGTTTTTGGGAGAAAAAATGTACTTGCCATGTTCAGAGTGTGAGTTGCTAGCTAGGAGGAGCTTGTTGTTGTTTCCCATAGAGACAAAGATTGTGAAAACACTGCTACACAGATAGGTTAAGGGGAGGAGAATGCTGACTGAAATAGTCGGCCACTGGCAGGCTTATTCCCACAGTCTACATCTGTGGAGTCAGACTAACTCTTAAAGAAGTAGTGCCACCTTCATGATCAAAGTTATAAGTAGCAACGTGGAGGCACGAAGGATAATAACACGTTAACACAAATTCCTCTCAACACCGTAAAAAAAATGTTGACATGCGGTTAACGCACACGCGTTATGACCCTCGGCCTACCCGTAGTATGCAGCAGTAATGTTGTTGATGGCAAGCAGAAACAAACCTCCTTGAACAGAAATGAAAAAGAGAAAGGGTCTTTTGAATGGCAAGTTCAGCCTAAAAGTCCTGCCAGATGGTTCTCTCGACAAGAACAAAGTTATTTGCATTTACTGTTGATGTGAACCAGTTACCACAAGTATGTTGAGTCACAAATACCACACACAGCTGATGCAGAGCCCTCCTCCCCCCTCGCCAAAGGCAGACAGCGCTGTATAGTTTGCAACAGAGACGCCTGGACAACGCTACATGTGACAAACTTTTAACAGCCATAGCTAAATGGGTCGCTACAGCTTGCAGGCTGATTAACAATGTTTAGTTAACCTTTACAAGTGTAAAGTTGGACACTACATTGTGTCAGTATTACTAAGGAATGTTACATTCAGATCAATATGCCCATCTGTTGTTGCTTGTTGGGCCTGAGTTTGCCATGTTATGCCTTCAGCATATTTTTTGAGCATTCAGTACCTTTGAGGTTATTCTGGAGAATATTCTGGACAGTATTTGTTGTTGTTTTGGATTGTTGCAATAATAATAAACAATAACGCAAGCATATTTGTCCACTCTCATGTTGATAAGAGTATTAAAAACTTGAAAAATATCCCTTGAAGTTAAGTTTAGAACAGATAAAAAATTTGCGATTAATTATTAACTATAGACAATCATGCGATCAATCGCAATTAAATATTTTAATCGATTGACAGCCCTAATTCTTATATTTATATATATTTTTTGGATAGTCCCACCAATGATTCTTGTATTCAAACAAGAGAGGGAGAAGGTAGAGAGAAAAGAAAAAGGGGTTTGAGTTTGGGGGGTCAATGAAATGGTTCATTTAAGCTTAAATACTTTTGTGTTGAAAAGAGATTTGTTTCCAAAACTGGTTATAAAACTTTCAATGACAATTCAGTGACATCTGTACTGCTAAAAATACAGCCCAACACCATCAGTAAGGGCAAGAACAGACAGTCAGGAAAACAGTACAAGCTCCTGAAAATAAGAGTGCCACCAAAGGCTTTGCTTTTTGCTCGAAACTGTAGTAATTATCGTAATAATAGCCTGAATGCTTGACACAAGGCCTTGCAGCACATTGTTGCATGAGCTCTACTTGTACTGTAACAACTGTGTATATTTTTTATCTGAGTGTTTTCATATTTTGAACAGATTAAATAATTATTTATTGACATATTTCAAAAAGCGTTTATTCCATCTGCATGCAGAATGCACCCAACAACGTGTAAACATTGGCTACTTGAAGTTGTGCTGGTAAAATAAACTACAGGTTGTATCCTGTTAATTCATGCTCCCAGGGAATGCTGATGTATAATTGTGCAGCCGAGCCAAGAGTGTTGTGTAAAAATATGGCTTGAAAATAACAATGTTATCTTTTTTAATGAGTCTTTCAAAATAAATTGCTTTGGCAAAATAATAACATTCCCTCTCTGGAACTGGCAATTTTGTCACTACTGGAAAAGCCTTGGCAATGTGCTAGTGAGTGCTTGTATTTGAAAGTAAACAACAGTTAATTAATACACAATGGTCTGAGCCATTGGTAGGAAATGACTCAACGATGACAGTGCCTAGACTATTTTTAGCCCGCAGAAGGAATTGAAGCAAACAAATAATTTGCAATCTTTTTTATATAAATATATAATTTGTAATATTCATATCATAAAACCTTCTCCTTCCTGGAGCCTGAGGAAATAATGAGTAATAATTGTGATAACAGAAGTAATAAAAGTACTGACAGTCCTATTAAAGACGTTTTACTTTCTCCGTCCATAAAAAAGCCTCAACAGGACATTTATTTGATGCTGCGTTCAAGAGCAGCCTTTAGTGTTATAATGCCACCATCTGGAATCTAGACAGATCTTTTTGCACAGTATTGATTGAAAGTAAATGGAGTACTTCCGTACTCAGTTCAGCAATGCAAAATGTTTGTTGTGACTAAAGAGTAAATTCCTCAGGAGGGGACACAAATTAGGGCTGCCGAACTGATTGTGTGTATGAATATGATTTAGGCATCACGGCTGATGGGACCAAGTTGGAGCAGGTCTTTTCCACATCGTCAAGATTGTGAACATGTTTGATATTTGCAACTGACATCAGTGGCGAACAAAAATCTGTGTGGGATGAGAGCACACTGATAACTGAGAAGGAGGATCTTTTTAATTGGCCTTTTCACTGCAAATGTCTCTACTTTAGCTTAGCTGCACTCCGTGTTTGTTTTGGTATAGGAATAAGTGAAAGTTGGTGAAGGATTTGCAGGTTTGTCTAAAGTCAGAGCTTTAGTGGTTACTCACCACTCATACAGTTTTTATGTCTTGTGTTTTTACTCAGAGTTAAAGTATATTCTCCTTCCTGACTGTCAAAGACTAAAACAACTGTGAAAGTTGGTGGAAACAATCTTTATGTGGTTTGTTCTGTCTGATTAAGCTAGTCTTCAGGTTTGTCTCAACCTTTAGGGCCACAGAAGTAGGGCGGATGAGTTCATTTCTTGCCCCATTACCTGCAGAAACCAGGAGTTCGATTACCAGTGGTAACTTGGTCATGTTTTCCAATGAATTGGTCCAAAATTGCCCAATATATGCTTTCAATTTGTAATAATGTAAATAAAACTAGTTATCTTGAGATACTATGCTTGCTGATTAGATTTTTGGAAAAGATTTATGATCTTTCTTTGGCATGAAGTGAAATGATGAATAAAACACCATATATCTATTCAGTAAATTCATATTTGTGTCTAAGAGACTTTTTTCAGTGAGCACAATTTTAGTTTTTAAACTGTTCTCTGTCACAAAAAGTTGCATTTCCAAAGCTAGTCACAGCAACAGTTATCAAAGAAGCTGACAGAATATCTATTAAGACATTGGTGTGGTTCAATTCCTGTTGGGGGCCTGGTCAGCGTTCCAAGGAGAACAATTGGCTGTGTTTGCTGTTGGGAAGCCAGTGAGGGATCATGCCCTTGTGACTTCATGCTCTTGTGACTGCTGGTTGATTGGGGTGGTTGGGGGAAGTCAAGAGTGACAACAGCTGCTAATCAGAAGGAGGTTGCTATTACACATTACAAAGGGAGCAAGCAATGGCAGAAAGATTTTTTTTTTCATGTGGAAGCTATTTAACTCGTCTAGTATTTTTAATTCTCTCATTATCTACAGCTGCTGGAGACATGAGAAAAGCCTAATCAACACAGGAAGAGATTTGTAGTGACACTGTTATCTAAGGAACTCAACACACTGTACGTAACAACGTGTAATTGTAATGCGAAGGTGAGAAAAATAAGCATGTACGCACCAACAGATGTATAGAGTAGACAGATGAATAGTGTGTGTGTGTTGTATCTGTGGTTGTACTGTCTGTAGCAGTCAGTGAGAGGATTCACTGACAGATGAGCTGAATAACTGTGTGTAGGAAACTAATTAACCAAGACGAGGTCATTACTCCACTTTGTGCTATACACCATTACCCTCATGGTAGGAAATCACTTGAAAACAAAGTTGTTTTTGTGTTTGTATCAGCTTCTATTCTTTTGGTATTGGACTTCATCACTTTCACAGCAAACCTTGCATATGCCTGCATGAAAAACTTTTAAGGTTTAAGGAATAATTTGTTGAGGCATAGAGAAATAAACAATTTTTACTCATGTTTATTGTTGGGGAATAATTTACAAAAACACCCCAATCAATAATTTTTGGAGTCAATACATTGTACACATGTCTCGATGGAAGCTATATAGCACTTGGATTTATGGTAACAGCACAGTGAAAGTGTGGTCTAGGACTGAGGGAGATAACATCCAATATCTAATTCCCACAGGCCTGGGGCTTTACTGAAGTGTGCGCGTGTGCCTTTCCGTAGAATTAGCAACCATGTATTATGGTCTGGTACTGAACAACAACAACGGAGCAGGATAAATCGATGTCCTTGCCCTCGTGAAAGAAGTGGGTGAGCGAAGACATTCGTCAGTTCACAGGAGTGGATCAAGTGGAATTACAGCGGTGGCTCCAAAACTGGTGGGTTTTTTTTGGAGATGAGGTTAGGACGCAGCAGAACTTTGAACCCAGGGTGAAACGGTCTTAATCATTTTGTCCCACACTCATACCTTATTCAGACAGCGCTGATTAAGGCATGCAGTACTGACAGCAACAGTATGGTTCCAAGGAGGGTTAAAGGAAACGTTTGACAGTTTTGGAAATACACTAACTCACTTTCTTGCCGAGAGTTAGATGAGAATGAGATATAACTCTCATATCTGTGTGGTAAATATGAAGCTACTGCCAGCAGCTTAGCTAAGCATAATGACTGCAGACAGGGGGAAACTGCATACAATTTCCAGGCTTCCAATAGAATGGAATACATAATACAACTTCATTGTCAATCAGGGCAGAAAATTGCCTCACTTGCCATGAATTCTGCACAGAAGCACGTAACATGCTGAAGAACAAATCATAATCAGAGCATCATCAAAAACGAAACCACCAAATACATAAAAACGACTCTTACTATTCCGACTGACCAATCAGTGGGATGCAGAGTTTTAACTCCACTTTTTAGTATCTGATCAGCGTGCTAGATACCTCAACAGATGGGTAACGACAAATCAGGACGATCCGGACCACTTCTCCTGGTACCATCCACAACTTTTGACAATGTAAACGCAAAAATAAGCATTCCAACGAAATGAACTGAACTGAACTGGACTGCTCGGTGGAAACGAGGCTTATGGTATAAGCAGGTCTTGCTGATCAGTTTAAGAGATTAAATTGCTGATTGCACTTATTAGACTGACATGTAAATGTCTACTGCATCAAGTAGCAAGTAGTATAACCATGTATACAACTGAGCTTGCATTCAAAGTCCAATTAGTTTTACTTTCTTAGAGGGCCTGATCCAGCATTATGTTTGTCCACTCACCATTCAAGGTGGGCGACTTACGTACATGGAGATTCTTTTCTAGAAAACATAGTGTGAAGAAAACTAACGAAGAGCACCCACTCTGTCCCATATCAGATAGAAGCCATAAATATTAGCTGCTAAAAAATACCTTAAACACGTTGCTCTAGTTTAAACTGTGACAGCCGTTGACTTAAAACCCTGTGTTTGCCTGCTCTGTTTTACAGTCTTGAACAGTCTTGACACTTGCTGGAAACAAAGAAGTGGCCATATTCCACTCCGTAACTTCGACTAGAGGGCATTACCAGCTTCTGTAATGAGACAGAAGTTGTGAGACGAGAAAAACTATCTTGTCTTCACCTGCTCATGTCTGTGCCAACACACCGTAGCTCTAGAAGCACAACTTCTAAAAGTAGCTGATGTAGTAGATGGAAAACTATAAAGATGACCGTGTTTTTATTCTTAAGATAGGCCAGCTGTTAGATGTAGAATCACATGCAGTTTACCATAAATGGAAGACCTCCAACACGACTGCCAGGCAGTTTGTTTTCCCTTGAAAGCCCTCTATAATTTGGATCATGCATATATTTAATTTGATTGCTATGTCCCTGAAGGGAAAATAGTAGAAATCAACATTATGAGTGTACTGTGTGAATTGTGCTAATTACATTGTAATTTGCTACCTTGTCTTGGAACATTATTTCTTTCCATCACAGACTGAATGTGTGAATGGATTCAGATATTTGTTTGCATCAGCAAGGGAAGGCGTGTGGGCCGACAGAGAACAACATCTGTCTGCTGTATTATGGGCTCTTTGATTTGTGCCCGGTCCAGATGGGCTGTCACACTTTGTGGTTTCACACAGCAAATGCTACAGTAACAAATGACTCAGGCTCTGATCCAATGACGGGGACTTTCACTAGGACAAACAAAAGGCCAGATGAATGGGCATCTGTGGCTGCAGTGTCACTGCAGCCGTAGATTGTCCCTCCTGTCCTCTGAAGCCTGAAGAAGGAAAACTTTAAATGTCAAAACATGAAACATGTACACTGATTGATGCCAAAGCACTAGAGTGTAGGCCGATTACTGATAGACTCAGAGTTGTTGTAGTTATATTTTAAACAATGATTCTTTATGTAGCAAAATTATTTTTTATGGCTTAATTTAAAGTATGAAATTAAATCAGATAATGTGCAGTATGTTAATCATTCTGAACCTGAAAGAGAAACCCTCAAACATAATGCCATCGCATCGTTTTAATAAATTGGAATTAATTGTTACAATAGGTAAGGACCGGGAAACCAGTCTCAAATCCACCACAAAATGGTGTTCTTGGGTTTTTCTTTTAGTGAGCTCTGATGTAGTCCCCCACAGCGTACTCCAAAATGTGAAAACCACTTCTACTGTGAACAAATAGTGTTATTATGTGTGATAGGAATCATAGCGGCTGAGAGAGGGATATTGTTTGCAGGTGAGATGTGAGAGTATCTGCTGGAATCTGGGGTGAAGAAAAATATCAAAACATACATGGTCAAAACTCATAAAAGTTTGGAAATGTGAAAGTATTTTAGATAAATGAAATTCTGCATTCTATTTATTTTTGCAGAACCAACCTGACATAAAGTGTGATATACGCATCGATCCACAGTCAGAGGGACTCTAGTATGTGAAAACAAACCTGCAGTGATGATGTCCCCTGTATGTGATCAAATTAACTAACCACAAATTCAAGTGCCTACTGTACCAATGAAAATAATGAGGGCAAAATAGTGTGGTGTATCTGCATGGTTGTTTTGACATATATCTAGTTATGGGGTTCAGATTTGTGATGATGATTAATCTGGATTACTATATATTCAGGTTAGATTGAACAGTGGTGTACTTAATACTGTTAAAGTAATACAAGGAAATTTTAACTGGTTTTGTAATGTCCCTTTAATACTAATGCCTCTATATTAGACCATCAGCAAGAAGATTGGCTATTTCTACTGTATATAGTTATTCTTCATACCTATCACCGGGATACATTCCAACTTGTCTGGGTCGAATATGTCAGAAAATTGAAAAAGAAATTTGTAGAGTCCTGAGGATGGGTGGTAAGGTCAATTTTTTATGTATAAAGTGCAGGACTGTGACACCAGAGACAGGGTTTCGCATCCTGAGTCCAGCAAACGATACATCAAATTCTCTGACAAATAAAACCAACAATAAAAAAAAAAAAATCAATATCCGTGGCTGTTGCAGGCCTCTATGCCCATCCAATCATCTCATTTGGCCCATACAAAATGATTGGAATAATAATGTTGTTCTTACGAGCAGATTTTGTATGCAAGATGGAATATTTCGGAGGAAAACAAATTGAATGTTGCTGTGAACATTTCAATGTTTAGTATCAATGTTTTGAGACTTTTCAGAATGTTAATTAACATTTCCTCATTATGGTGATTAAAACCGTGATCCAGGCAGTATTATGTTCCTGCTGTACCGTAATTGCTTTTGCAGACTAGTTGGATATAAATCAAATTTGTAAGAGACAGGGTTTCACCAACAATGGGAAATGTCCGGGGTAAATATTTGAGGCATCAGAGCAGAGATCGACAGGTGGGAAGCCTGTTTAATCAAAGTCATATAAATTTTAACACATTTCACACAACTTGGTTTGGATTTGTGGTTGTGTAACAATATAACCATTTCTCTCTTGTACTGGTGCTCCGATAGGTATCACTTAATGGGAAAAATAATGAACTTTGCATTGCTTTCATGCGTGTTTTCCGCTTGCTGTGTGTGGTTCGTGTGCCAATGCAAACCAGCTTTTTCAGAGACATGGCTCATGCGATAGAATGTAGGCTCCAGTTTGTTGGCTTTCACTTCAATAGCTCCTTCTGTGTTGAATTCCTATGCCAGTTGTTATGGAGTGGGATGTTGCTACAAGCACTGTGATCGGCTGTGTTCAGCCCACCAGCAGCAGCCTGATTGTAGCTGAAGGAGGCCTGGAGGAGCTCCTCAGTACGGAGACGCTCCGATTCCTTCATCTGGGACTGATGTACATCTTCAGGCAAGAGAAAGCATCTGATACACTTGTATATTATTCTAATTATACAGGCTACAATGTTCTAAGATGGAAGGCAATTTCATCAAAGTCATATTGTGTACAAAATTCAATTTTATAAAAAATACTGCAATGGGGGGTTAGCTACTGTGTGAACGGAGATGATGTTGCCATCTGTAACTCATTTGCTCATGAATGCATGCAGCTCTGTCATCACACAAAATCCCAATCTTTCCCCCATGTTCACGAGATTATTCTGTCAGATGAGATAATTAATTATCATTACGATCATCTTCCTCTGGTATCATGTGTATTTGAACTTGCAGTGTGCAGAACAACACTCTTCATTGTGATATTCATGTGGATGATCCTCTGAATCCCATTCTAGTACTTTATTATTTTATTCATGAGATCTGCTGATACACTATCAGGCTTGGATGGAGACATGTGAATCCATTTGGTGTCTTATCCTCTTCTGGAGGTTGATCAGTGCCATTGCGCATTTGGGCCATTGTCATATTTCAAATGGCCTGTCATGGCTTTGCTTCAGCGGAGATCTTCATTTCCTTTTTCGCTTGTGTCAATTGCTTCTGATACTTGTCTCCTGTTTGATGACTTTTCGCTTCCAAGCCGTGGAATATTCGTCATTTTATACTTCTGTTTCCTCTTTTGACTTTTGGAGCATTTCCTGTTTTCTGGATCAATTCTTCCTCTGTTGATCTGAGAATTATATTTGTCCCCCTCAGTGATACAAAATTCAGGTTTCATCACTACTCAGACATATTGGCCCCCATAAGAATTCATCCATACATCAGTATAGAACAAAACATACCATACCAGTTACTGACAAATATACCTGTATATAAATATATATTCTTCATATACTGTTTCATGATCTACAGATTTAGTTCTTGTTGTAAGTGGTGGAAATTTTTAACAGGTCGCAGAATCTTTTTTTTAATGTTTATTTTCCAGTTGATGAACTTTATCAGTGGTGATCATCATTAAGACAAACAAACACAACAAGTTTTGTACAGGTTTATCTTCAATTTCATCCATGGTTAGCACAATTTAAAAGCAAAACTTTTAATTATCAATGCTCTGTTGCTCTGGAAGTATGCAATGACTTAAAAAGAAATCCAGTTACATATTTCCCAGGATAAATGCTTGCTGATGAGTTTTTTGGGAAAATCTTTCCATCCTCTGTAATCAACTGAAAAAAAGAAATACTTGCTGTATGCCATATGGATGTAAAATGACCTTATTAAAAACACACAAATAGAGCAAACCTTATGATATTAATAAACCTTTTACCTGTCTATAAATTGTATTCTTATTTATGTTTAACAGAGTTTTTTATGTCAAGTTTAAAAAGGTTTGCCTCAGTGAGAAACGTTAGCCTTTCAAAACGGGTCCGTCTGCTTCATCTAGGGATCATATGCTAATTGAATCCATTAAGGGCCTTCATTTGTACAGTAATTAATCAACATTATGATTGCAAATGTATCCTTCTACAAGTTAAACTTTAGGCAATTGTTTCTTTGCACAAATAATCTGTTGTTCAGAGAATGTGTCAATATTATGGGAATTAAGCTTATGTGCAGTTTTACAAAGAATTAAATAAGCCAATTGCCAATGGTTTATCATTATTCTACTGATAGATAAGTGGCAGTAACAGTAACATGCCAAGATATGAATGAACCAGCAAGCTAATTAACATACTGTCAATGTAAGCAATGCTATACAAATATTTTATAAGGAAGCAATGTGTCTTATGTGTATTTTTTGGCTGGTGTCATGGGTTGTGTCTGTGTTTTACTTTTGTTTGTTTTGGCCAAGGGTGGAGCTGTTACAGCAGTTATGTGAGCTGTAGTTTAAACACTCTGACCTCTTCAGCTGTTGCAGCTGCAGTGTCTCTGGGCTCATTAGTGGAAGAGCAGCAAGGAACCCTTGCAGAAGCCCTCCGTATGGGCACCCGGCCGGTATACTCTGTCTGGCCCAGAGACACTTGAGCAGTGAAGAGTGGCCCAGGAGGATGAGTTACTCCCGAGAGGAACAGCATAAGACTGAGAAGGAAGAAGAGGTTGGTATGTTTACTAGGGAAACTACAGCTCACAAACCACCATAATTAACAGTTTGAGTCATAAAGGATCCATAATAATTACCCCATAACACTGGGTTGTGAGTTGAACTTATGGTAAGCGGTAATCAGAGCAGCAACAAGGCACCTGGCTACCCTTCACAAATGTCTTTACAGAACAGAGATGATATGATTATGATCTTTGATCTTGATTTTGATTTCTTGAAGGTTTGACTCCTCTTCCTTTGTCTCTGTCTAAATCAAACTGTGCCGTTGTCAAACAGTAAACATGTGGGGAAAACAAGTAATCAGTCCTCTATTGTGCTGCTCTTTTCTTCTCTTGAAAAAGAAGGATCATAATAAGGCAGCTACTCTTTTCCGCCCAAAGAGTGAAAGTATTATCAGCTTATCATTGCTGGTATTTTTTCCTGTTCCTTGCTCTCATTTATAGAGGTGTAAATCAGCCTGCCAAAGTGAGCTCTTGATGCTGTCTGGGCCCCAGAACAGTGAACACAAATGTCAGCTAGATTACCAGCCTAATTGGCACGCTTTTAGCCCTCCTTTCCAAAGCTGAGAGCAAGGCTGAGAGCTGAGATGCAGCAGTGAGGAGAGTGTTTCACAGGACCCGCATAGAAACCAACAGAGCAGTGAGAAGGAGAATGAGGAATTTCCCTATTAATTTTTTTTTTGTCTCACACACAGATGCACACTGCTAGCATGCACATGCATGCATAAACAATGACAGACAAAAACACACTGGACACAAAATTCATATTTGGCTGGGCACACACCCCCACAGGTAAGGCTTGATCTGCATGCTTGGTTTCCTGAAATTTCATGAAAAAAGAATAATGCCTAAAAAATGGAAAATACCTGTCATGTGTTTGAAACATAAGAGAGAGAGGAAAGGAAATGTTATGATGTGGACCAGGCATTTGAGGTTATAGCTGCCTATTTACCAGAAAGAAAATTTTGATTTACCACAATGTGAAACTAAAACCGTTTTTTAAATGTTTTATTTTGATAGATATAGATATAGAATGTGCGTACAATGTAAATAGTGAAATGGGACATTTGCAGAGATAACACAGAGAATAATCAACAAGCCCAGTCGCCAGGATTAAATGTTGGCAGTTTTTGCAAACCATTTAAAAGTCCACATTTGTATGTGTCATAGGCTAATTTACCATATTGATAATTCTACAAAATGTGTCAAATCATGTTCGTAATACAAGTTTATGACCATACTGTCATATTGGAAGGTGGAGGGGATGGTTGTGGAGTTACAGGCGAGAAGGCTGCTGAGCCAGAGAGCACAGTTTAAGACTGTGTTTCAACATTTGAAATTGTGAAACCACTGGAGATATTGACGAGGGACCACTTCAATCAAACATTTGTAAGCGTGACATCACTGGATATTATTAAGTAGAACCTGGGACGTCTCCAGTCGTGTTTGTGCAGACCAAAACATGCCAAGATGCCATGATCATGCCTGAAACTTTTCCGAACCCTAACTAAGTGTTTTCTTGTACGTACAAAACAGTTTCAACATTTCTGTGGTTTGCACAAATATACAATATGCCAACATGCCCACATTTATTCTGGTGACTTGGTTTCTGTAGCTCTGCAAAGCTTTTTAGCCTGTTTTTGCTCATTGTATTGTTTGCAAAGCAAATTTACTTTACTCTTCAGTCACACCTCTCTCATCAACCCCATGGCCAGGATCAAGCAGTCATTTTCAGCACACAAGCTCTGATATACTCTCTGTATGCCATGCCATGTTTTTCTGAAGAGTTTATGGACATCAAACAAAAGCTAAAGGAGACTGAATGTTTGATTTATCAGGGATCCAGAAACTAATTTTGAATGATTCTGTTGCTCCATGTCTGCTGGATGCGTCAGAAGCTGTTGTCCTAACACATTCACCATCACAACTTTCAAAGGTGATAATAGGCTATGTGGTGTATCCAAATTATTTTTCATTGACAGACACTTTGTCTAAAGCAGTTTATATTTTTCCATCTCACATACAACATAAGGATACCAGATGGGAGTTTTGAAAATGTTTTGACATGGACTTTGCACTTTAACAACCTTAGGATTAATTAGACATGTTTCTGTCACATTAGCGACAGCTGCTCCTCTGAGTTTTACAAAATCATCCCACTATGCACATATTTTCTAAACCCTTTTATCTCACAAAATGTGAAACTATTATACTCCGACAGCAATCCACTTTGTCAACTGTTGACGGCTATCCAGACTCAACAAACTAAGTCCTATTGGTCTGTTTGATAGAGTGTGATCAAAAAGAAAGAGTTGTCATGGAAATGGGCTTATTAATGTGAAAGTTTGCAAGTAAACAAACTGACAAGGCTAATGTGAGGCAGCATTCTAATCCAGAGATGCTGCCAGTACAAAGCCATGAAGCAGAAATCAGTACTGCAAGCTTTACTTCACATTATATTTCCTGTGGAGAAATAGGAAGAACGGGAGCAGAAACATGTAAACACTATATTTTTTTTGTTGGGCAATTTACGGTGGCGCTAAGCCGATTTGGATCAAGTATGACCTATTCATGACCTCAGCTGAAACTGGGAAAACCAATTCTGGTTTCAGCCTGTTATAGCCAAATAATTTATCTTCTGTATTACAGCTTTCAGGAAAAAGCCACAAACATTAGAGCGACAAGGTTTTTGTTTACCTTAGTAGGAAGCAAATGTTGGTGTTTGCTTAAATTAGCTAAATTGTCCTCATCAGTCATTTGAACAGAGTACAAGAAAAACCCATTTATAGTTAGATATTGGTTTTATGTGTGTGTGGAGAGAGTAATAACAATAGGGTTGTTTGAGCAAGAAAGCAAAATGTCACTGCACTTACACTTGTAAGTGTAACAATAGATTTCTCCCATTTGATTGCTGAATGCCGGCTCTGAATGGCTGCACTACAAACAAATACTTTTCCTGCATGTTCTCAATAAAACATTTAGTTTCCAGTATGGAGCTCCATGTTGAAAATGACTGAGATATCTAGACTTCGTCCTTTTTATGACATCTGGTATAGTATAATCAGTGTCTGGACATGGCTGCATGTCTTGTCCTCTTATGTTTCATTTACTAATTTGTAGCAACTTCAACAGGATACAATGAGGATCAGGTATTTTTATTATTTCTCCATGTTTTTTTTTTCCTTTTTCTTTTGTTCCTTCTGTTCCTGTGTAACCTAGTTACAATGGCTAAATAATTCTCTGCATGCTTGAGACAATGTTACTGTGATTATAGACAGCTACGGGGAAAATTAGGGGATTATAGCACACTTTGTACTCTCTATTAACTGCCACTTGTGTTGTGTGTCAGGGCTTGCCTCGTGGAAAGGAGGTCATAGACTCTGACCTCTGCATTAACAGAATCTGCAGGCGGTTCAGCAGCACAGTGTCTCTCCCCCTCCTGTCATCTGATTGCGGTTAATTATGAGTTTGATGTGATCATCAGCGGTATGAAATCACAGATCTTATTTTTGCCAGTCTCGGTTCTTCTATGCGCATGTGTTTTGGCAGTCAGGGTCATAGTAAGTTGCTGGATGGATATGTGATGTTTTTTTAGAGGTAAAAGCGACAAAATGTACTTTATGGAGAAAGATGGTTGATTGTTGTGTCTCATCTCCAGGTCTGCAAATACTGACGCTTCTGGGTTGGTGACAGAGCTATGTAAGACTGAGGGTCTACAAGCACAGTAGCTGCTCTGTGAGGCTGTATTCAGGGACAGCAGTGATTAGAGTTAAATGCTAATGTTAGCATGCTAATATATTCACAATTACAATGCAAACATGTTAAGGTATAAAGTTTGCCTGTCATGGTTTGAGGTTTTTGGTTTATTTATTTCCTCTTTCATTTTGTAGTTCTGTCCTCGTGTGTCATATTTCACTTTCCGCTTCCTCCCTTTGTCTGTTTTCCCGCCCTTTTTTTGTGTGTTTCAGACAAGTCTCGCCGCTCAGCAGCCATCTTGGCAACGCCCCCCAGCAGTTATTTTGGGCTAAAAAGAACAGGCCCCTATCTAAATGAATAAGGTGAGATAGCCATAACTTCACTTTCATTGGTCACTGAGGCTTAAAAACGGCATGTATAGTCGCAGGCAATTATGATTAAAAATCAAAAAAGCCTAAAAAGTTTGGTGACTTTTCCCCCAAATTAAGGTTTAAAACACTTTCCCCCCACATGTTTTACTGTTATGGCTCAATCCAGAGTGCTGCAACGTGGTACCTTTACAGTAGCTCATCAGCTCATCCCACCAAGGCACTTGAAGAAATGTAAGTTTAATGTCTAATGTTTTGAAAAACCCTCACCTTTCTTGGTAATCGTGTGCACTAGCACTATCTTCCTCTTCTATACTTATTAGAAGTCCATCTGCACCCACACCATCATCTGTGCTCTCGTGTCAGTGCAACAGCATAATTGGCTCATATGTTTCCCGGTCTGGCTGTGATAAAGGCATATCTGGCATTATGGACTTTTCTATTCAAAATGCTTCAAGTGGTTTTTCTCCTCTCTTATAACATCTCTGGATACGACTAATGAAAATCAATGTCATTGGTTTTGCCCTGTATGTGGTTATTAACAACAACTTTGACATGCAGTGGGTGCTAGATGCAAAGTCAGGGGATCATTAAACTCAATCGGATTCAATTTAAAGGCACCATAGATATCAGTACCAGTTTTTATGGAAATCCATTCAGTAGTTGTCAAGACATGTAACTAAAAAACTAAAAAGTCAACCTTATGGTAAGAGAAGAGGAAGAGAAAGTATGGACGAATGTACAGACAGACAATGAGCATGGGACCTTTTAAAATATCAAAGTTGTTCCCACCTCTCAATGTAATTTTTTCTCTAATATATTGTATTCACTCTTTGTTTCAATGGTCAGTAAAACTGTAATAGGTGCTATTAAAGGAACATTTGGCTTCACCTCGATTGACCTCAGCAGCAGACACAATGAACTTCTTTCTTTCAGAAATTACACTCATTGTCTCAAGCTGCTTTTGGGCACCAACCTCGACTGCACCCGCAGAGTTTTCTGCCTCTTCTGCCCGTTCCCACAATCCATTCACTCAAGTGAACACTCAGGCCTGTAACCTGAGGTCTGTGCCAGTTAACAATCAAACTTCACCCTGTAATTTCTGAGATCTGATTGAACAGCTCTTTTGGTGTGATGAGGACTTCAGCAATGCTTTTCAAAAGAATTGGAATTTTGTGAGAGTGTATTGCGAGCTACAGTGTGCAAACTGAAAGCTACCCAGTGTATGTATTACAACCTCACTGCCCATACCTGCCTGCCTGCAGCACTGGACAATGGCTACAAGACTGTAGATCTATACACTAAGGGCCTTGTACACCATCTACATTGCACAACAGTACACTCATTTGAAGGCCATAGCACACACCAGCCTTGCCTTGGGCTTTTATAGAAAACATTAGGTGCCGTTTTTCTTCTTACATTTGTCATACATTTCAGGTGGGTGACACCAATAAGGCCTGCAAATGTGTCATTTTCAGGTGTTTCTTAGCAAGCTAAGAATGGAAAAATATCACACCCTGCAGATGAGCATAATTACACAAAAAAATATGCAGCCAGCATTGATTCAAAGCAACTTCATAATTGAAAGCTGACAAGAGTTGTCCGTGGAAAATGTGTTGTGATTTTTGTTTTGGTGTCTGTATATTCAGCAACACATAAAAAATCGGATAGCATACCAAATCTGCTTTCAAACAGCTTACATTAACTGAGTAGGTACTTTAATCTTTGTGGCTAAGTCACGGAGATTAATTTGTTGTTTGTTAAACAGCAGTACCATTTATCTGAATCCACCAAAAGGACCGACTTATTGCTCACACTTGAGGGAATAATGGCAGTGTGACTCTCTGACAGGAGTAGGTGTACAGTACATGGTGTGGGTGTTATTTAAATGCAGGAACTGCCGTCAGGGATTTGAAATGAAAAGATGGGGAGGACAACATGGCTGACCAGACAGAACACCTTCAACAACAGCATACAAATACATGTCATAATTAATTCTGATATATCCAGCTACTGCATTCTTCACTGATGTCAGTAGACTCACAGTGTACAGAGAAATGCCCAAAGCTAAAACAAACACAAAATAAAAATATGTATTTGTTTAAATAAACATATTCTTTCCGCTTTAAGAAACTGATATTTGTCCAGAAAGTGTACACAAAAATGAACTTGCAACAAAACAAAAACAAAAACACTTTTCAGTTGGGTAGACCTGACCTGGAGTGCAATATGGAAGTTATTTCTGTTGGATTTTTGCTTTTCCTACTTTCCCCTCCATCTTTATTTTTTTCTACCTTCTCCCCTCAATCCAGTTCTCTGCATTTTAAAAAAATGAAGAGCTTTTAAGCAGTAAAATCTGATACACTCGCTTAAAATTCAATAATAGCAGCAGAAAAATATAGCTTATTGTTTTCAGGCTAATTCCCCCTCATCCTCTGCCACAGAACAATCTGAGACCGTAGCATGTTCTCTTTGATATATTAGCTCTGACACTTGGGTCATATTTTCATTAATTAAACATGGCTTTGTAATAATTTCATACTGATAGAGACCCATTTCACCCCAGTCTTTGGGCACACAAGATATGCCTTTGCCACATAACTTAATTAGAAAATGATAAATGCCTCAGCAGTGTGTCCATGCATTTTCTAAAGGTCAGGGCCACCTCTGGCTACACCCATTTTAATTCACCACGCATTTGCAAGTGAGTTGTTGAGAGTATGGAGGTGTTCCCTCCAACTCTTACCTTTCTGTACCTTTCAGGTCCACTACATCTTAAACGGTAGCCCTGAATGTTTGTGTGTGTGTGTCTTTGTGTGTGTGTGTGTGTGCATGTAATTTTTGTAAACAGAGAACATAGACAGCCCCATAGCATCTTGTGAAGCTAAGTATCGCTGCTCAGACTATCAATGTGAGAAAGTAACCTCGGGTCACCATCCATTCCAGACTACAAGAACTATATGTGGCTGATACAAGACCTTCCATTTTTTTTGCAGTGACATGCCCGCAGACAGTGCTTGTTTTGTGCAAATGAGTTTTACAGACTTTCAAGGGCTTGTATTTTTTTCTTTTTTAATTTCCTACAGAACGATGGCCAATGCCCTGTTGCTCCACTACATGTCTCCTAATTTCCTGCTGATAGCAAAAAAAGGAAAAAAAAAGAAAAGAAAACACAATTTCAAGTTGTAGTCTTGTCCATTCATCAGCTGACCATTTGCTTGTCAAGCCTGTCCTCACCAGAAAAACGTACGTACAGGTCATCTGTGCAGGCATTTTATTACAACTCATATTCTTATTAGTTTATTGTTAGGAGGCGACATCTAGTGGCCTTGGTAATTATGACAGGAGCAAAGGAGGAGTGATGAAGTACACATATAGAGGAGGTAGAGTGGATGGATGGGTAAAACACACCCAGTATATAACTTAAGTTATGTACTTATTGTAGCCCAAAACACTATCTTTTCCTAAACCTAACCAAGTAGTTTGGTGTCTAAACCCTTCCAAACTGTGACTGTTTCACCACGTTAACCACATATGACAAAGGGCTGGTATGCCTGTTGCTGGCATTGTCCAGCGGTGAAATCCAATTGGCAGTGGTCACCTGTGTCGTTTTGGGGGTCATTGGTGTATTCAGTCATTTAGGTATGAGGGCGTGTTGGACTTGAGATGAGAGACACAGCGCCATTTTTGGGGGGCTAGCTTGAGGGCTGCTACTTAGAGCTGATAATTAGCCAAAATCAGCGTCAGTGTCCACACCATCATAACTGATGAGGTGTTTTTGGCATAGTGTTCGCGAGTTGGCTACCCTACGTTTTCAAGTATACACAGTCGTTACAACAATGAAATCATTTTCTGAATGTCTCACCCACACCATGCAGGTATCACGCCAAGCCCACCTATACATCATGTCATTGTGTCATTTGGCCTCACCTACCCATGAAAACAACATGGTCTCCTGTGTGGTCAAGTTAGCAATAACAATAACAACTGTTTACACTTTCAAAATAAGGGCACCAACACTACTTGGTTAGGTTCAGGAAAAGACAATGTTTTCAGTTAAAATAAGTAGCTCCTTAAAACAATCACTACCAACTCTTGGCTTCACACAGGACTCAAACTTTGATAACCAGGGTGAAAGTCCTACGATAGAAGCACCTTAGTGACCCCACCTCCTCTCAATGTGGACATTCTGGCTCTTTATAATATGTTCATCCTTTCATCCTTTGCTCCAGTTATTATTGCCTCCTGCTGGTACTGCACCTTCAGTGAATTATGTGATAAATTTCTACAATGTTCGTGGAGCACACACTTTGGCTAGTAGCTGGATGAAATGATAGCTGCATCCATTCTGGACTTTATGACCAGCTCCTTAACGCGGCTCTGTTGAGATGGGTTACTGTTGCATAATGTTCCAAATTCACATTTCACGTTCAACAAATTTGAACTCAACAGAAATGCTTACTAATTTTCAGATAGGCTATATTGGACAGTATGCAGCATAGGATACTAACAGACTGTCCTCAGTAGGAAAACACACAGAAGGCTGCTGTTTGCATTCTGTGTTTTCCAATAGTCAGTGCTGAGTAGGGATGGGCATTTCAAGCAGAACTACTATTCGATAATCACAGGGAACTAATCGATTATTTTTCGACTAATCGCCCCCCCACCGCGCCGCAGCAGAAAGACACCCATGTTTTTCATAATATGATTCCGTTGTCAGTGCTGTCCATGAATCAGTGGTCAAAGACAGTTTTTCAACACTCGTTAACCGAGTGCGCAGCTCACTTGCATTAGCATCAAAAAGTTTTTCAAGTCTTGCTGTAATGTTTTTTCTTGATGGGACCGTGAACTCTGGCTCAACAAATGCCATCAAACTCCGAAAACCCTCACCTTCAACGAAGCTGATGGGGAGCATGTCTTTTGCAATCATCTTTGAAATGAGGGACGTCGTTTGCTCCGCACGTCTGGCATCAAATGTACTTCGTCTAGTGAGATAGCTGGCCATTGACTGTTGCTGTGACGACGGGCCTCCACTTTCTATCGGGTGCTTCGCTCTCATATGACTGTGCATGGCTGTCGTAGACTTGTGATATGCAAGCTTTGCCTCGCAGAGATTACTACGCACCTCTGTTTCATTAGTTTTTTTGAAATAGTTCCACACGGACCTTTTTGACGGCTGCAGCGCTCTCTCCATGGCTCCTGCTTGTTTCTTCTTCTACGGTGGCATCTAACGTCAGCCCATCACACAGTGTATCAAATGCTATACTGCCCCCGTGCGGAAGGCGCCAGTAAAACAAAGGAATATTTTTTTCAGACATGATTTACTAATCGATTATTTATGATTTAACGACTATTCGAATAATCGAAAATCATTGTCCATCCCTAGTGCTGAGTTCGTTTAACGATGATCAAAATCTTTCCATGATCTTCACTAATCTTGTGCATAAACTTAGCCAATTATTATTTTTGTAACTCATTTGTAAAGGCTCTCACAGGCTCTGATAATGATGTCCTGCTGATCAGAACACTGGTATTGGTTATTTAGGAAGGCAGTGACAAACGACCCATCTTGCTGTTCAGTTTGGAGGACTTGTTGCAGGGAGCAGAGAGACAGGAAAGTAGGACATGGGCCACAATGATATAAGCCTCTCTCTGTGAACTGTGGATGTCCCTCTATCCTTTCACTTCTCCAGCTAACATCACAATTACAACCTCCACATTGGTTGGAAGAAAAAAAGCTTTCTTCGATTATGCTTTATTTCTTATTTCTGGTGTTGCTTTCACTATAATAACATCCCTTATAAAATCATGACATACTGTATTTTCACATACTGGGGCTGCAGTGTCAGTTGTTACAAGCATGGAAGTACATGAAACAACAAGGCAAATATTGGACTTTGGGACCCATCTTGAATTGTTTGCCTACAAGGCAATGATGGGTAAACAAAGCAAAAATGGGAAATGTGGAAAGTATGGTCGTCTGTTTGACTGTGCCTGGTGTTTGCAGAGCATCCTGGCATTAAACGTTTTCCTTAGAGGACAAGCTTGTTGACTGTCCACACTATAATTGGGTCCCAAGCTCTATAACAGGAGTTACTGGACTAACTGTGAGTTATAGTAATGCACAACCCATACCCACACCCACAGTGTAACTTGCTGTAGCTACAAGTAAGATGAATACACACTTGAGGCAGAAATTTGCTCTCCACTTCAATTAATTGCTTTCTTTTAAGTGTAAGTTGGAATGGATCTTTTTACATTGCTGTGTGAAGCCATTTGTTTGCATTTGGAAGGCCATATGGTTTATAAAATGACTGGAAATAAAAAATAGAAAAAGAGAAAGCACCGAACTGACTAAAAATTACTACAAGATGCCACTATCCAAACATTTAAAGGTCCCATATTATGAAAAACATGTTTTCTCTGGTCTCTACATATATAAACTGGTCCTCCCTGAGCCTACCAACTCCCAGGATGAGGAAAGCAAACGAGTCCTGCATGGTCTCTGCAGCCCACCCACTGGTAAAACGGGCTCCTACAGTGTTTTCTCCCCGGAGATATCCGAGAGGGGGGCGTTCATCCCCGAGGTGAAGTTCGGTGTGTCCAGCGGTAAGATAGCAGTGTTTAGCAATGTCGTCGCTCAGAGCTAGACACGCAAATTGCTCTGTTGTTGGTTGTAAAAATCAACATAAGTGCCTATATTCTGTCCCAGCTACTGAAGAACAGAAGAGACAGTGGTTGCGTTTCATTTTTAACAACAACGTGCCGGCTACGGTTCGTGTGAGTCTGTTTGTGTGTGCTAACCGCTTCACATCGGACTGCTTCAGTAACGAGGGTCAGTACAAAGCTGGCTTTGCCTCGACACTGACCCTCGTAAAAGGATCAGTCCCAACCACACGGGACCCAGCAACTGCACCCGAGCCACAGGTAAGTGTCGCCACGTGTTGATAGTATTTACAGTTGCCTACGAGTATGGTGATGTCAGCTTGAAATTGGCTAACTAGTTAGCTCCGCTTCGGTCCGCTATGCAGTGGCGTTTGAAGCGAGTTTAATGTTAATAATATTACGAGGGAGCTTGGTTGTCACGGTAAAAAGTCTGGAAACATGTGCAGGCTGGAGACAGACTGTGCGAACAGTGTCCAAGAGTTTGGAGACTGTATTGGAGACAAACACAGCTTCCGCTAGCTGTGTTTTTTTAGATGTTACCTGTTGCAGGTCAGTGGGGGATGGGAGCCCGGTGGTTGTGTTGGGGAGTCCTGCTGCAGCCGCAGAGTCTGTATTTTTCTGAGCCTCTCCTTCTGGGTCCGATTCTGGGTCAAACTGGTACGGTTGAACGACAGCATCTCGGCGAGCCATAGCGATACATCCACCGTAAACATTAGCGCATGCTACCGCGAGCGTCAGCGGCATCCTCTCCCTGAGAGGGGCTGTAGCAGGACGGAGCTCATTAGCATTAAAGGTGCAGGCACAGAAACAGCCTGCTCTCAGTAGAGCTCACTTGAGCGACTTTTAGACAGCTGACATTCAGGACCAGGATGGGTTTGGGGCAATACATTTCGAATACAGTGTTGTTGGACCTCTGACAGCTGTGTGAAATTGATGAAAAACAGTATAATATGGGACCTTTAAAGGCAAACAACACTTGGAGAGAAAGGAGTGCACATCCACATACAGTATAGCATTACACCAGCTCAGTCGCCAGCATATAATGTTAGCTGTTGGAGGTAGAGGGGATGGAGATGATGTTATTACAGCCAACAAGGTTGCCAAATGGCCGACGGCAGTTCAAGTCACCATAGGATGTTTTAAAGGGCACCTGGGGATATTTCTAGCCGTTTTTGTGGCATCTAAAGCGGGTGTTTTTTAGGAGACCTAAAGACATTTCCAGTGTTTTTTGTGGTGAACAAAACTGTTTATTTGTCATAGTAAGTTGGACCATCTCCATCCATGATTATGACGACCAATATGGGTATTTTAAGCCAAACGATGACGTTGTCATAACCCTAACCAATTGTATTGTGTACCTAAACCTAAGCAGAACATAAGCACAAAGTTGTGACAGGAGAAAACATTCAACCTGAACAGACGTGAAGCTGCAACATAAAGAAACGTTCATATCTATGGTTTTTTAAATGTAGTTAGTTGACATTTATTCCAGCAATTAGGTTGCACTTCTGTCAATTAAAAGCCGTATTTGATTAAAAGAAATGTAAGTAGAATTACAACAGAACTTTCTTTTTTGTTCACAGAGGGACTTCCATTTTGTTGCAGTTACCCTGAGCTTGGGTCCTCTTTTAAACAATGAAACCACATCTGTTTATAAAACCTGTATGTGACATTTACAAAGAAGGGTGAAATGTGTAGGTAGTGCGAGGTGGAGTCGGTGCTTTGTGTTCTGAACAGAGCAGTGACTCCAACCCATCCATCACTGTAAGGGATTGTTGTGCGCATTGACATTTTATATGCTGTGAAGGGAGCAAAGTGGGCTGCTGTTGCCTGTGATTCATTTGTTGTTGTTTTTCATTGGGATCCTGCAGAGGAGTAGAGGAGCTTGCGCTTTGTTTGAATGTCAGCAGCTAAGATAGAAAGAGACTGCTGTGCCCACTGAGCTATGTACAGTATGCCCTCATGATTATGATGGATCGTCCACTGTGAGTGCACATTTATGAATGTTAAGAGCACCTTTTATTCTAAGTGCATGCTCTGGAAGCCGAGCTGTCACAAAGAATACTGAAGTTCTGAAGTGTTTCAGTCTTATCCATATGGAGGAAATGGATGAGAAGACTGAATTTAATACTTTCAAACTGGGCCCACAGCTCAGCAGATAATCCTTCTAATTTAACTCTCACACGGAAGTTTATTCAGAACTTTCCGACAATCTCTTTCTAGTCATGTCCTCATTCAGCTCAGACCTTGTACTGCCTGACCTCAAAGCACTTTTATAGATCATTTACTTGATCACCAAATGCAGGGTTAAAGTAAAATTGTGAAGTTTTAACTAAATAGTTGTAAATTAATATCTTTTTCAAACCTTTTTGTTCTGGATAGTTAGAATTGTTTTGTCACTGATCAACACGGTTCCAAATTTGAATTACTGCTGCACCTGTGTGTTGTGTTTGATGTGTGAATGACAGGTTCATTATTTTGCTCGTTATGCTCGAGGGAATGGTGACTTGCCAACCTCTGTAGTGTTAAGTAAAGCATGTCATTTGGCTGAATTTCTAAGCTCAAAAAATTCAACAAACTTACTCCAACTGACAAAGAAAAATTATATTAATATGAATTGTGTACTGTCGCCAGGACTGAATACAAAAAACATGGGCTTCCTAAACAAATGTAAATCCTGTATGTGACATGGCAGATTCGTTCAGCAACGGATGAGTTTTTCTAAATGAAGTGTAAACTCTCAATGTGATAGAACACCACATACTTTATTATATCTATAGCTTTGTATAGATGTGTAATATGAATGTGTTTTTGTTCATTAATCCAGGAATCACATTACAGCTACTAATGAAACAATTATGTTGTATACTTGCATTGCATTATACATATATACAGCATATTTCCAATTATCTGTAGAATGGGCGGATAGAAAAAAATCATTACATGTGCCCTTTCATGCACACTTGCACAACAATCTCCTGACCTCTCCTGATAATCATGAAATTCAACACAGCGATGGCGTCTAATGCACTTGTGGAGAGGCTCTTCAGGCAGGGCTGTCTTGTGCTGAGTCCGAGGAGGAACAGATGGTTTGACAGACTGCTCCTCATGAGGTATAACCACTGTTTTAGTGATCAACAGTCAAATAAGTTGGGCTCGTCTGAGTGTGTTTGGCCCATAAATGCAGTTCATATGCCATTTAACCATTTGTTTTATTTTTTAAAATTTTTATTCAGACTTTATTTAAAGGTGCAATATGTAAGAATTATTTGAGTTTAAACCATTTATACTACAATAATCAACAGAATGACGAAATAACAGTGTTAACATTATGTCAAAGATGTTTATTTATCGTGTTGCAGAGATGTCTACAGAAGTTAGCATGCTACCCAGCTAGCCCTGGCCCCGCATATCTTGTAAAACCACTTTCTTACCTCTAGAGGCAATAGTCTGAGAGTAAAACTCAGGCACAGTCAGCTGCAGTAATAAGACGCCTAGCTTTATGGCCAACTGAGCTAACTAGCTAATTGCTGCTACAGTTGGCAGCAGTTAGTGACAGTTGGCCAATTCTTATATATTGCACCTTTTAAACAGGTTAGTCCCTTTTGAGATCACAGTTCTCTTTCACAAGGGAGACCTTTAACTTCTGTTATCATCACCTAATGGTGTTAGGATGGCAAACTTCTTTTGTATTGTTTAATATATGAATACAGTTTTATTTTGAGGCTGTTCAGGCTATCAAAGAACATAAAATATATTGTGTATGTCCTCCCCCTGGATAAGGCATACTCAAGGAGGATAAGGATAAGGTACAATGTTATATTCTTACCTGGCAATCACATGACAATGCATGTCAGGCCGAGTAACGGCAAAGTTATCAATTAAAAAATTGTGAGGGGTAGGTAATGTGTAACACACGGCTTTTTTGAGGAACTCCCTCAACACTGCTCTTGTGCCAATACCAGTGCCAATAAAACAACAACCTTATACAATCCAATCCAAAACCTTTCCAACTCAATCACCAGAGTAAATGTTGCGTTGAACGTTCTATGCAAACCGCAGATATACTGAATCTCTACCCTTAAATTTGGTGTTGTGATGATGCTGTGGAAAGATTTATTCAGGCTCAGGCAGAAAACTGGGCTGTAAGTTTCAGAACTAATACCGAAACTGAGTATCCTGCTAATTAATTAGGCTTTGGCTACCATTTCTGTTATCACTGACATCAAAGATTGTGCCTTTTAGAGGGACTTTGACAACATCCACCTGTGTCTAAGTATGTGATGAAGAAAAAAAAAACCTTACCTTGGAAACACTTCCAAATCTTCAGGGATGTCTGGGAGAAAGCATTGGCTTCAAAGGCTTCTGATAGGGGTTACTGCCAGCCTGCTGAGTCAGCTCTAAATACAGCCTGGACACATGAAACACAGAAGTAAAGTCTTCAGTCCTGCTTGTGTGAAGTTCCTGTATGCATTGATTAATATTCCTGTATACATTGGCTAATATTTTCCCCGGAGCTTCCATAGTGACTTTTTGGCTCTTCCTGTGTAGCAGCTTCACAGCTGTGTTACAAATCTGCAAGAAACCGCAGTGGGAGATCATCTGAGGATGTACCTGTTAATTAACAATGTCTAAATATATAACAAAGGGCTGAAGAGAGCCTGGTTTCACTGTGGCTCTACACCTGCTCATTATTTTAACATTTAAGTAATTTTTACTTTGAAGCATGGCATTTTTGTTTTAAAATCACATTCTGGATACAAGGGGTGCATTTATTTAGTCAAACCCTTCGATGGAGGGTTAGATTTTCTCTTCACAATGTTAAGACCTTTTCTTGTAAAATCAAGAGCTCTTCTTGTACAGAACAAAGGATCACAAAGTTGAACTTGGTTGCTGATTAATGGTGTTAAATCAACAAGGAAACCTGAATCCACTTTAAACCCCTTAAATCAAATGTCTTTAGTGGAATATGTTACAGCATCACTCAACATGGTCTTTAGGGTAAAAATAAGACGCATTAATACATTTCAAGAATAAAACACGATCCGCTCATTTTATTATCTTTAGGTTTTAAGGTGTCTGTGACCTCAGGTCATTCAATGTCTTCTGCATAAACAGGCAGAATATCAAGTCATGATGGACTCATCTGATGTCCGTAGACGTGCAGCAAGCTGGTGTCATTTGCATGTAATTTAATCAAGGGAAACACAGTGGCCCGTCGTGCTTAATAGCATTGTGCTCTGGTGACCAATCAGAGGTTGAGATGTATTAATAAAATATGTGTCCTGCTGCCCTCAGATTGCTACAGAGATTTGATGAAATGAATGGCAAACATTTTATTCAGCATAAAGCTGCAGGATGATTTATTTCTTTATCCTTTAATCAAATTGTATACTGTATTTTCTTATGCCAAATTTTAATGCATCTACTGGCTTGGACATTTTAAACATACATTTATATTTCACATGAGTGAATTGTTAGTCTGAGTGTGTGTGGTCTACTGGGAGCAGTTGATTGTGAAGCCTGACAGCAGCAGGAAGGAAGGACCAGCAGTATCTCTCCTTCACATACAGCAGGTAAGGCAGCCAGTCACTGAAGGAGCTGCCCAGTGCTGTCAGTGTCCAGCATGGGGTGGGACGTGTTCTCCATCAGGGATGATAGCAAAGCCATCATTCTCTTTTTTCCGAATACCTCCGCTGGACAGAGAGGGCATCCCCGGACAGAGCTGTCCTTCACAGTCTGTTATTGCTATGTTTCAGTGCATTTGCTTAATTTATATATGTTATAACTTTGTTGAATTAAAAATTACACTGCTGCTGGTACCACCTAAAAGTGTCAGCATTTTCATTTAAAGTATTTTCTTTTTTAATATGAACTTCACAAAAGGCAAAGAAAATGTGATCATTTTTACCTTACCGGTCATATTGACTGCTTGTATGTATAATTTACTTTTACTTTTTACTTTTTATACTTATTTACTTTAAGACTTTCAATCAAGTTCTATTTGTAGGTCTGTCTTTCACTTTTACCAAAGTAAAAATGTAACACAGTATCTTAACTTTTACTTAAGCATGATCTTTGGGTACTCTTCACAACAGTGTACCCAGCATACCACGTTATCACCTGAAAATGTTCCGGTGCCTATGAGTCCAAAAAGTCAGAGCGCTGCTCTCACCGGCCGTTGTGCAACCCATAGATTCTGTCTGAGTTTCAGACTTAATTTAGCAGACAAGTTTAACTAACAAATATCCCTGCCTACATGAATGGACATACATTATGATGAAAAGTGATTATCTACACCATCCAGAACCTTAGTTTTAACAACATTATCATTGTGGTGAATTCTGTCGATTTTGCTTGATGCTCGGGATGAATCGGTGCCATTTCGCTGGCTGGCTCTGTCCACTGCCTCCATTGTCAGTGTGGCCATTTTGCTTTGCCTTGTGGAGCCAAAGTACATAAACACCATTATCAGAGGAGCAGTTGGAGGGAGCCTGCTGCTGTCAAACAAACAATGGCCCCGTGGAATTACCTGCCATGACTCATACATGTCAGGGAGAAGCTATCATCCTCATTCAACTGCAGTTTGGGAGCCCTCAAGTTTTTGTGCTGTTCATTTGGCGTCCAAGTGATTGAGGAGAACCTGACTATTAATTAAGAGTGTTGATTACTGTAATTTGTAATTATTCTTCCTATAATTTCTGCAGTGTGCTGCAGTGCACAGAGGGAGGTCCATGAACAGTAACAATATGCTCTCTTGTTGTTTTTTTAATTGTGTGTGCATGTGCGTGCATTTCCTTGGCCTGGCTTTGAATACTTTGATTTAATAATACAGATTATTATTTAGTGGTATGCTGTTGGGGTTTTTATAAAACCCATTAAAGTGAAACTGAGGTAATTGCAGCAAATATTTAGCTGAAAAGTAGCCACAGTTTGCATGAGAATGCCATCTTTGATTTTTAAATGCTGGTAAATCCTTGCATTCAGCCTTTAGGTAATTTTTTTCCCTAAAGGTTTTATGTTCAGCTTTTGTCTGAAAAGAAGTTCGGAGAGGCAAACTTTCACTCACATCGCGACCGTAAACCGTGGCAGATCATCTCTTGACGTTGCTTTTAATCAGAAGCACCAGCTGCCAGCTTGTATGAGGCTATTACCTATTCAGCCGGCCCTGCTCAATGGCTTGTTTTATGCTGCCATCACTCAAGGTTATGCTGTACCTGATTTGTACTGTCATTACACAGGTTCTGTTGACATTTCAAGTACTCAATCACGGCCTTTAGCATGCTTTATGAAATTGCCCTCCAGTGGACAGAAACTGAAACAATAACTTGAGTGAAGATTACGCCGAGATACCCATCTTTATGTGTGATAGTCAAAACCGTAAGATGTATTTCTTTAAAGAAACACACTCAGTGTAGTGTTTTAATCAGATCTTAGAATCACAGTTCCCACAAAAATGTCCTCACTATTTCATCTCAAATGATGTACTGTTTTAACAGCTGTTTCACTTTCTTGGTGAGAGTTTTCAGTTAGACAAGATCTCTTGCAGAATTTGAGTTTGGATTGCCCTGGAGTTAATCGATTTACCTTTCTTTAGTATTTACAAGCTTTCATTCTGCAGTAACCCTCCAGACAGAAACCATAGAAGTTAGATTTCGGCTGCCCTTGGCTAGCAGCTCTAAATTGTTGTTGGGGATGGCAACAACATGGCAACAGTTTTGCAGGATTAAAGGTAAATCATAGGTGCTGTAAATCATATGTTCATATTAAAATAAGTGTTAAATAGCTCTATATTGGAACAGTAATCATTAGAGAGTGTGTCACAGTCTGTCTCCCTGTAACTCCTCTCCATTTAAATATTTTTCTCCAGGCCCTTCACTGCAACTCTCCCCTTATCCACCAGATGCCCTTAGACTTTCCTTTCTTTCTACTGTATATCACCTGACTACCCCACCCATCCACACACCTGTTGCCACTTCTCATTTAATCTGCAGTTAACTGGCCCACCCCGCCCACTCTCACCTCTTTCCACTCTCCCTCATCAGTCCTGCAGATACCTAGCCAGCTCATTCCCACTATGACTATCCAGCTGCCTTGCCTGTCTTTTGCATTTGGGTCCGAACCCTGTTGCTCACTCGGACAGAGTGTTTGGTCAGTAACCCATGTCTCTCCTCCTCCTGCTCATGCAGTAAAAGAGAAAATAAAATTTCTGGTATCCCTGCCTACTTTATCCAATCAGGACAGAGAAATCCATAAAGGGGCGGTCCTGTATGCTCGTCAACTTCCAGAGCAGTGGTGGTCCTAGCTTGCATGACGCCCTGGGTGAACCTCACTTTCAGCTAAAGTGGCTAAATGGCCATGCCTATTTTGGTGAAATTCTTAAGATCAAAACACAAAATGGCCACCTACCATTCATTTCCCATGAGGAGCACTAGCATGATGGGATTACAGCAATCACATCTTCAACTATATGTGTTTTTAATGCACATGAATGTAACTTTCAGCCTTTTATAACTGCTGATATAACACACATCTCTTTTGAGAGTTATCTGCAGAGCCTGGCAGTCAGGCTGTGTTGTTACCAGTTATTAAAAGAACTGCATCATAAGGCACTTACACATATTGTAGGTCTCATTTATTTTCCTGGCAGTTGCTGCTTGTTTATAAACCTCCTTTTGCCCTCCTTCACACATACAGACCCAAACTCCGGAGATGAGACATATTGTAATTAACTTTGAATTGAACCTCAAAAAGCCACTACCGCGACTCAAAGGAGCAGCAGGATATAGAAAAGCTGAGAAAGCAGATGTTCACTGATGTCCAGGAACGACATCCAATATGTGTTTTCATTCCCTCATGAATCAACCTTTAAAGAAATTAGAGAAAAAGTGGATTGTTTCAGTCACAATATAAGTTTAACAAGCTAACAGGTCTCAAATCAGAAGAACAATGGATGGAAACACATCGTTTGGCAAATTGACTCTTGTCTTGTGCAACAACAACCTAACAACCTAATCAGAAATGATTCCACACATTACTCAGAACGAGTTTCAACACTAATACATTACCAAAGCCTGTCCATTAAACTTACTGGATAGTAAAAATAAAGGCCAGGAACAACCAAGCACTGCCAGGACTGTGTAGGGCTGGAGCTAAAATTCCTCTTACTATAGCCAAATGGTGCAGAAATGTTAACTTGGTGCTGGGGTTGACTAGCGTGGAGGGAAATGTGTTGCTTTGAGTATTTCTGTCAGTGGTTGGGAGTGAATCTGTGTGTTTGTGTGTGTGCTGTGATAGAAGAGTGGAGCGGATGCTGTTCTTCCATTTGCCATGAGATTTGAGCTCCCAACCGGGCCAGTGTGCGCTCCCAGCGCTGCAGCCCTGAATGGGAAGCAACAGCAGCCACTCGCTGCGAGGTGCAGACCTGACAAGCCTGCGTTGACAGATAAGGCAGGGCAGCTTTGGTCAACAACAGAGCTTCACAATACAAATGCTAATATCCAACTGTAGGGTTTTACCGAAATGTTTACTACTGAGATTTGATTGAATTCCGCCTCAAGATCCAACCTGGCCAAATCAGATCCCCACTGCTTATCTGTGAGAGCCTTGCTGATGGCTAAAATAGGAAATGGTAATCACTGTGCTCCCTTTCGGCATGAGGTTTTCAAGTGTGAAGATGTCCTTCTGGCTCCATTTGAGAGAACTGGCTGGTCCTATGGGCCATTATTGGCTGTCCTCTCCCTGTTCTTGAATCATCTTTTGTGTCCGCCAATAAGAAATGTCATACTACAAAAGATGTCCCTGCCTTCTCTCTCTCTCTTTCTCTCTCTGACTTCAAGTGCATTCAAGGTCACTAAAACGTTTATCTTTATTAGCTCACCACATGTTTCTGTGCAGCGTTCATCCCATTTGCAAGAAGGACTGCCTTCTGTCTAACTAGCAGTTGGCCTGTAAAGCCAGAATGCTGCCATTTTTCTTTTCTGCTTGAACAAGGACAACATGCACCGAGCACAGCACTGGAAATTGTCAGCCATGTGGCGTGGGATTGGGAGTGCTTAACAGGACATTATTTCTTTGCTTGTTGCAATTGTACAGCTTCCTCTAGCCGAGTTTCATGTGTAAAATGTCCCTCAGTCACTGTTTGAGAGAGGTAACCTCTGAAACCTCCTGATGGGTGTACAATTTTCATGTCATATTAACTCCTCAACACATTAGAGTTTTTTTTAATCAAAAGTCGACTTTTTTTCCCTACCAGCAAGGGATACGTATGAAAAGAAATAGCAAATGCATGATCGCAGTTTATCCGTATTAAAATATCAACTCACTGCATCATTTCAAGCACTCATTAGAATAATGGTAATGACTTGTATTGATTTTCACACAGCAGCACTGCCTCTGTGTGCTACCCCAGGCAGTGAAATGTCAGGATCTCAAGAGTCTGAAGGCTTGACTTTTTGCATCTATAATAAACTCATGCTCTCATTACTTGCAACACTTGCAGAAAGATTAAAGTTTGTATTGGCACGGTATAATATGAACATAAAGTGCTGTCTTCAACAAATTTTGATGAAATAAAAGTAGTCATTTTGTCGATACTAATTTGGTTGCCTGTTTAGAGCCGTGATGTGAGAGGTTCTTGTTTTATTTAGCATGACTCCATCTTTGCTGTGAAGCACTCGCTGCAGATAATTTGGAATTTCCTGTCAATCAAACAATGCGTTCATGGACTGTGGCATCTTCTTCTTTGGATTTAATATCGATGAAATATAAAGTTGCGTCTTGTCTTCTAACATAAACACAAGACCACACAATGATGAATAAAAACAATACGGTTCAGAGCCAACTATCAGATGTATTCTCAATTTGTATTCAAAGCATATAACAAGACAGTTAAAACATACTGACTGAAAGATTGAATGGTTGGCTTGTTTGTTTTGTTTGCCCCTTGGCGATGTTTATCTAGATTATGAAGCGGTCTGCTGAACATATATTTCTTCTAACAAGAATGCAAAACTTACATACATTTGCTGTAGCCTCTGTGGTCAGCTCAAATGCAACTTATAGAAGATGAGCCATAGTGGAACTGTCAGCCTGTGTCTGCGCTATACTTATGAGTTCAGCTTGGTGTGTCAGGACCTTGTGTTACAGCAGCCTACTTAGGAGAGGTTGAGACATTCTCACCATTATATCTAATGGGACAAGGTTTTCTTGTCATCAGCTTCACACCATCGTATGTGGGACCGGTGATTCTGACCATGACACCTTTTATGATGATATTCGTACAGTATGTGACAAAATTCCACACTTTAATGTGACTGTCTGTCTTTGTCCAGTGAAGAGACCATTGCACCCATGCATGTTGTTATGGCTGTAGGGTAAGGTGACCAGATTTCTGAAATGAAAATCGGGGACATTTTCAGCGCAGTGGTCAAAATTCAAATGTTATCATTATGAAATAAATAACAGGGGCAATTACATGTTAATGTATTTTAATTTTAATTTTAATGTGTATTTTTAATGTGTATTAAAGCAAATGAGTAGCCAATAAGAAGTTTCAGTAGTCCCGGTAGTAGTAGTTCGGTAGTATTATAATTAAAGAATAGCCACCTCTGTTAAGGCTGCATGAGTTGTTTATTCTATCATATGTCTGCAGCATTTGACATTAGAGCTGTAAAAACCAGAGATAAAACAAAAACAACAACAAAACAGATTCTTAGCTTATTTAACTTATTTATTATTTAGTTGATGGATTTTATGACCATATCTCACACCACTTTTGGGAATTTTTGCACTTTTCAAACACAAAAGCTCTATGGTTTCTGGTCCTAAATGTCTGGATCCATGAACCCAGCTGGTTCAGCAGGTCCACCACAGTCCTCTCCCTCAGTAGCCTCAGCCTCCGTGGCCTGGATGGAATAACAGCAGAGGAGAACATGAGCAAAACTGAAAAAACAGATGCAATAGTAAGTGAAGTTTGTTTCTTAACAAAGAAATAACATCAGATTTGATAACATACTTTTATAATTTAGTCATTGTGCTCCTTTCTTTCCTTATCTGCTCAATGTAATTGCCTGTTTGAAATGTGCTATATCAGAGGTTCCTAAACCTTTCAGACCACATACCACTATGTGTCAAACCAAATTTCCAAAGTGTCACACACACACAAAATAAATGGGTTCATACTACACAACTTACCTTAACACGGTCGCCTATCTCTGTCTTCTGCTCTTCAGCAAGCAAAAGTAAACAATTCTGCCGCATATTCTGTTTCCGGGTACCGCGACGTAACATCAGTATGTTAGTTTAACTGGCTACCATAATAACTGGAGTTTGCGTCTGCACGCAACTTTTTTCTCTCCCATTCAAATCGGGGACATTTTCAGGGACAGTTTTAACCAGGGACAGGGCGGCCTAATCGGGGACTGTCCCCCTGAAATCGGGGACGTCTGGTCACCTAACTGTAGGGCTTGTTTTCAGACATCAACCAAGTATAGTCTAAGTCTACTGGCATTTTATTTGAAACTAAGTCTGATTTCACCTGGACAGTAACTGGAATGTAATGACTGAACGTACAATACTAGTGTGCTGTATTATAGTAAAAGTAATGTGATTACTACCCCAATACTGTTGTATCAATTATTTTTTACAAAAATATCAGGTTATTTCAGTGTAATATGCAGTACATGCTTTGTATGAGGTTGTTGCACTGTGTTGCAGCTTGATGTTGTTTTGTTCATCATTACTGCAGACTGCCTGTATTTTGGTTTTCTTCAGTGGGCACCCTTGGGGGTGATGGGTTTGAAACCCAACTTCTCCCTGTATGGATAATTATCCCTGCTGCTAGTTATGCTTGGAGCCTCAATCACACGGCCAGCTGAAATGGAACACAGAGCAAACATTTAGCCTCGCAATGTAAACATCAAGCCTCTTGTGTGTTGGGGAGCGTCACGGTTCATCTCACTGATCTCACTCGCTGAAACAATAGACACGGAGTATAAACATTGTCACATGCTGCCTTCCGACATCATCATCCAGCACGTTTCCCAACATTAAAACATGGCTTATTAAACATGCCGTTGAAGCTTTAAATTCATTTTTTAAATCCTAATTTTGTAATGAGATTAAACTTTAAAATACATTTTCTACTTGACTAGACCTTGACTGAAAACATCCAATGTACACAATATTTTCAATAGATGTATAGGCTTGTGAATTTAATTCAGTAACCAAAGCTAAAGCATTTACTAGAAGTGTGTTGACCTATTCCTATCCACCATGATACCTTGCACATTATCACCGCAACTTCCGGCACATCCTGTCACTTAACCAGAACTGGCCTTTTACATGGTTATACGACGTGAATC
The DNA here is from genome assembly GCF_040436345.1 of Pagrus major. NCBI lineage: Eukaryota > Metazoa > Chordata > Actinopteri > Spariformes > Sparidae > Pagrus > Pagrus major. The sequence continues at coordinate 15,858,104 of NC_133218.1, read as the reverse complement.
CTTATTCTTAGAGCGATAGGCCATATTCACTGACATCATGCTCACAGTGGGAAGCTCGAATTCCGGGATAATGTTATGCTGCTGCGGTCCAGGTTACAAGTCATATAAACATAAAGAATCTGACAAATTGATACCATTTTATCTGTTACTGATTGATAAGCAACATAAAAGATGATGGATAGTGAAAATCTGGATGTCCCGTGGGACATCTGGCCATATTTCGAGGTAAAACAACATACTTGATAATGTGTTAGCGAATGTTAGCGTTCAACCACTTTCTAATTAACATTGCCTATTGATTACATCCAGTGCATTTCACTTCCAGGTAATAATAAATGTGTCCAAAATGTGCATTGATGTTTTAGACTTTATTTATGGCTTTCCTCCTACCGTGTAACACTGTCAAATGGTTATGTTGGCAAGGAAGTTATCAGGTTATCAAATATGTAGTTTTACATTGAAACGTGGCTTGATGTCCCTCTGGATGTACACTGTTCATTGTCTATTCATTTGCTGATCAATCAAAGTGGTGAAATGATAACAATCTGTAAGGTTCCCTACATTTATAGAACTTGCAACCTGGAATACAGCAGTGCGATATTTAAGCTTCCCAATGTGACGTCAGAGGAAAATGGCTGCCATGTGAATATGGTCTATTGGTAGCTGTTACGTCAGTTATTATGATTATTTATTTACACTCGTTCCACCGAGCACCGGAAGTATCACCCATAATCATTTCCCCAGTAACCTGCCCAGTGCTCCTCGTGGATTGACGTTTTTGAAGATGGTTCCAGACTTTTTGACAATTTCTTGACTTCAAATGATCAGTAGCCAGTTATTTTTGCCTTAAAAAACACAGCTCTGATGCTGCCATGCTGGAAAACAGGTTGGCTCATCCAGTATTGACATAAGTATCTCCAGCCACAGCACTGCTGTCTCTGCACACATGCATCTGCCCACCTGCCATCCTCTGTGAATCAGGGCTCCCCCAAACCACTAATCCCGATGTAACCCTTGGCAATATGGGAAGTTTTTTATTGCCCTATACGACAAAATGACCGCAATACATCAACAGGAGTTGAAAGGATTTTTGATCAATCCCAGTGAATCAAAGCTTGCTTCCTCTCAGGCTAACCTTTCCTGTTTTGTTTTCCTTTCTTAAGAAAACTCTTTGACTCAGCGATTAGAAGACAGGGCTATGAGTTAATGAGCATCCCAAAGCTAAGGTTCTCAAGCCTTAAGAGGACATGTCAGTGTTTGTTACCATAACCCTACCCCGAACCCAGAGTACAACCTTAAAAAGGGGTTCTGATTTTAGTACACGTGAAGCAAAATAACTTCATAGTGGTATTTTTCTTCGAAGTCTGTAAATAAATAATGAACAGCAGTAGAAACAGGTATTCCAACTCAGGCTGAATAAAAGTCATTTTATGCCAAAATTATGAAACCCAGCAGCAAACCATAGTGAATACTTGGAGGTATTGATTCAGTAAGGCAGTATGAGGTGTGAGATGTTCTTTTACGTTGGTAATTTCTATGTGAAACCTACCTGTACTGCGGCTGGCACACACAGACCTCACAATTCTGTGAGAGAAAATCATATCAAAGCGTGGTAATTGTGTTGAGTGCTGCCTACTACAGCAAAGTTCTGTATTTTCTCCTGACAAAAAAAAAACTGACATAATGTAGCTGCTGCTCAATGAAGAAAGGGAATAAATACATACTTTATCGGTATGAGGTGCTAAAATAATTCAACTAACAGATAGTTTACACTCCTAATTGATACAGATATGTGAGAAAATAATTTTTGAAGCTGTATTAATGTTTTTTGGCCATGACATACTAGCAGAAGAACCCACACACATTAGCACCTTTTAAACTTTGGTTAATGTGTTGGGAATCACTTAACACCTAAAATCATATCTTGGCAAATGTTAGTATTAATTTACTAATTTCTGTCCAGCTGATGAATCCAAGTCCAATTTTGGACCACCAGGTCTTACAAATGTTGGGCGCAAAATGCTAACGTCAACATGCTAACACGTTGACGATGATAACCTTTCTGATGTTAAGCAGGTATGTTTCCCATGTTCAGCCTCTTCTTTGCATCTTCACATGCGCCTCCTGATCCCATTTCCTGAGTTGGGAAGTTGTTCTTTTGACCACAGTGTTTTCGTGTGCATCATGTCTGAATGTGGGAGCAACATGGATGCCCAAAAGAAGTTGTTTTGCATTTAAACAAAAGATTGACAGCAGTTTCCAGTATTTGATTGATAAGGAAGTGCAAAGGAAATGATACAATGACTATACAATACATGACTTTGGTAAAAGTTTCTTACCATCAACCCAATGTTTACTTTTGTCCGCCCTGTTTCAGCATCATAGGACGTCAACTTAGCAACTTTGCAACCAAAATTTCTAAGTTGTCCACATGCATTTGCACTAATCAGCATTCAACACAAAGTACAGCTGAGGCAGATGGGAAAGTTTGTGTAGTTAGTTTGGCACAATGATGGCACTAGATGAAAAATGAATGGATCATTACAAAAAATCCTGAGGAAGACTTGAACATCTGTACCAAATTTCACAGCAATCCATCCAGCAGATGTTGAGACATCTCAATCTGGATTAAGATGGTGGACCAACTAACTAGTACTGCCATCCACTGAGCCCTGCTGCTAGTGTAGCTAATAACAATGACAATTATTGCAATCATCTATCTTATTGAGCTGTAATAAGCTCTTTCTGCAGTGTTTTTGATTCTTGACTCCAGGACCAAAATGTAATTACAGAGGACAAACTTTTTTTCAACCCACACGTTTGTTTTATGATGATGAACATTTGTTGATAAACAGTGTCCTCTGCATTCTCGCAAACAGCCTGAATCCCATTACCTCCCACAAACTGCTGACAAAACAAGAGAGGACTATGCCATCAATTATAGTAGTGATTATATCTGTTGCCCCTTTCCCTCTTTATCTTCTCTTTTTATTGTCCTCAATAGGAGCAATCTGATAAGATAAAGTCCATCTCCTCAAAAATGTTGACACAAATGTTATTTCCTGTAGGTCATCGTGGGCCTATGGAGACAAATGGTCTTTGTTGTTATTATCTTTTGTGGTTTGCTGACATCAATGTTTTAACTTTGAAAACGTGTGCTTTTGACACGAGCAGTTTGCTTTACTTCAATCCACAGGAGACTGTTTTGTGTTTTATCTGGAACAATGAAGAACAATGAAGCAGGTCTAAATGAGGCTGCAACCTTTTGTTGGGGGGGCATCACCTCCTGTGATCAATAATGTGTCTGGTAGGTCTGGAGAGAGACTTAAAGGGAAAGGAGCGCTCCGCCTCTGCTGGAGAAGTGTTTACTCCTCTGGGACGTACTATCAAAGATAGTATCAAAAGACTGTAGTGTTAAACAAAGAGTCGGTGAACTATAAACTTCAGGTCATACACCAAAAATATATGAGACCACTGAAACCAAATCAAATATCCATGTAACTATATGATGTTGTTATTATTATAATATTGTTATTATTAGCATCATTGTTGTTTATTTGGTTTACTGGTGTGGGCCCAGATGATTTAGTAATCCACAATCAATATTTATGTGTACATGACTTAATTCATTGGATTTCAAATGTCAGTTGTCAAAACTAGTAACAAAACTATTCAGACTGTCCACAGATCTCTGTCCCTGCTGATTGTTGCCTTCCTCTCTCTCTGTACACAAAATGCATCCAGTATAAGACATTGACAATATCCTACCAACATCATCGTGTTAAACTGACTGATGGACAAGTAATCATTATTTACTTTTTTAATAATAATAGAAGATGTCTGAAAAAATAGACCCATGTCTGGTGTTGGGTGTACGCACATGCTGCAGCACTTTAATGTATTACCCTGCAGGCACCAAGGCCATGCTGCCTGTGAAGGAGAGGGCGAGAGGGGACTGGAGGGAGACAGGAGGGGGTGTACAGGTAACACTTTGGATGAGTGGGCAAGGTGAGGTCGTGGTCTGAGCTGTCGTATAATGCGTGGTAAACAAAGGAGTTAAAATTGAGTCAAACTTTTATGTAACTCAGTTGTTTTGGTTTTTCAAAATGACAGAGTTGAAAAGTTTGAAATTGTGAAATCATATACAGTATGTGTATTGAGCTGAGGAATCAAGATTAATGTTCTGACCAGACCATGACACAATCTAGTATGCAGTAAACCAAGCATATCGATCCTTAACTTGCAAATCTCCTGAACCCAATGACGACCAGAATGTTGGATTTCATTAGATTGAGGCACAGGAACACAAAGTACTAGCAATAATTCTCTTTAAAACAGCCTGTAATATTTATACCAATTTCTTTTCTCAGTCTTGGTTAATTTTGGTAAGCGTAAAGTTGTAAAAGGAGACATGAAATCCAAATATGATGTATAAAGCCCTAGGACTTATCAAGGTGGAATCCAATTAAGATCATGTAGTGGATGTTGGATTTTTGGACATAACAAAAAAAGAAGTTTGAAATTAATGAAAAAGAAATATGAAAGCCCCTCGAGCATCACTGGCAGCCAAACTGACTCTGCGGTTCAGGCCCAGACACAGAAGTGATGCCAAGCTGGGCACCTGCCATAACAACCCTTATCTCTCTCTCTGGCTTCTCTCATCTCACCTTTTTTTAGTGATCATCGTACTGATCTGGAAAAGTTGGATAGCTGCAAAATTTGAACACAAAAGTGTTTTTACATCAGCCTGAAGCATTACTATAAATGTTGCTGCTAAAGATACATGCCTGTTGAGACCAACCCAAAGAAGCATTTTCTTTGCTCTACGTTATAAAAGTGACTTTGGATGTTTTGAAATACTGTTGGTACAATACAGTATCTGTCCACTTCAGCCTGCCAGAAATCTGCTGTTGTTTCTGGTTGTGAATGAGGATGTGCCCAGTTTGTCCAACATGAGCTGTTACCTGAAGTCAGTAAAAACAATCAGTGAGTCTTCCCTCTTTTTTTTTTTTTTTGGATGCCATATTGGATTTCTCAGCAGACCAACAAAAACAATGGAATCAGCTGAGGAAAATGTGTAACTGTGCAAAGGTGATCAAAACAGCTGCCACTATTGTTTGGACTTGAAAGAAGCCTTAGCCTACTCCTCCAGTCTCATTTAAAGTGTTAGATGTGTTGAAGACTTGCCATACAAACATCAGTTTGCTAAGGGCATCCTTGATTTTCCTGAAGATCGGAAGTTGAGAAGGCAGACTTGGTACAATCAACTTCCAGCTTGCATTTCTGTCCTCTATTCCAGTGCTGATGGCCACAAAAGCAGCACATTTTCAACATTAGCTACCTTCAGTTCTTCCCTTTGACAACATGCCTAACATGTTACTGACATGCAAAATACGAGTGTGTTAAATGTCAACATGCTAAACATTATATGCTAAAATGAGCATGTTTTCATTATTCAGAACTACTTGCTAACATCTGAATAGTTCATATCAAATGCTAGCTTGTTACATTGCTAACAAAAAGGTAACAAGGCCAGGCAAAGTTCACAAATGTTACTGTGAGCATTCAGGATAACAAACATTATATTAGCAGTTCGCTCATAGCAGAAATGTTCAGGATAAGTTGTTGTGGTGACAGCTAAAATCAAGCAACCAGCCAGCCATTGGGTTTGTCAAAATTATCAACACCGATGCTTGTTTCCTTCTCTGGTTCATGCAGGTCTGTGATGGAAGGCAGCCTCAAATCGATTAAGCTCCCAGATTTTGGATTGACATGCTGCAGTCTTACCTCACAGTGTGAGGTCTCCATGCCTTTAGTGACAGATCCAAAAAATGGTACTAGGACTGGCATACTGAAGTGTGAGATGAGATTGGAGATAGAGATTGATTAGTGTTGTCTCTGAAAAAAAGAAAATCCTGTTACTCTGAAAATGCACCTATTCATTATAGATTTTCAGATCCTATTGTCTGGCTTGATTGTGGTTTTGCTTGTGGGTTATAGAAAATGTTAAGACCGATTTTGAGTGCAACACTAGAGTTTGATAGCAAAAGCGTCTGGCACACAGGACTTCAGCTAGAGACAGAATGAGCATTTTTCTGTTCTTTGAAGCTGAACTTAATATAACCGTCACACAGGACATTTCACAGTTAACCCTCTTGGGAGTTCAATTACACTAAATCTTGATAATAAAATGATATAAATTTAGTGAACTAGAATAATATTAGCCTTAATAGATTAAACACCATATGTTGAATGTTATACTCTGGTGACTCTCAGTGTTAATACACAGTCACGAATCTTGGAACAGCAAAGCACACCAATGAGTATGAGGCTTCTGTTTGGCCGGACAGTGATGTTCGGCACAGCCAACCTCAGAGTGATAATCCATAAATAGCATCTGAAATGGCTCTTATACAACAAATCAAATGCAAACGCACAATATGTGTCTGCTCCCATTTGTGCAGTCAGCATGCTTTAAGACTTAGATTGTACCCCAATGATTATGGCGAGTTAAAGGATGTCTGCATACATCCCTGTGAAAAAGCAGGTGACAACATTTACATCATGCACACTCCTAAAGCTGCATATGCAGATGCTATCATTTTGATTTAGAAAGTACTACTTCAGGAGCTGGCATGTTTCGAGGGCCAGGAACTATGTTGAAGGGGCCGAAGCTCAGAAGCTCTCATCAGAAAAACGACCACATAGACTGTGAAAGCAGCTTATTATGACACATATTTATGTTTCTTGCTAGGTGACAACCTCCTGTGGCCGTAGTAATTATTATGGCAACAATTGAGGAAGCGAGCTGAAGCAGTATAAAGAGCAACAAGTCTGCAAAGGGAGGAGGCCATGGACGGGTGGTCAGTTCAGATAGGCACAGGACTTTCACCCAGGAATCAATTGTTTGTGTCTGGTGTGACAGCAAAAAGTCAGTGATGTTATTTTTTACTTGCTAACGTAGTTAAGTTATGTCACATACATTCCGCAGATAGGAAGTTATATAAGAAATGTAGTTATTTTAAGCCAAACCACAATGTTTTCCGAGACCTAACCAAATAATTTTGTTGCCTAAACCCATCTAAATTTGTTGGCATATGACGAAAGGTTCTGTACGGCTGTCAATGATGCGCTGCAGTGGTCATGTTGTTTTGGAAATGGTGATTTAACTTCAGCCATGTAGGTATGAGCATGTTTTGGAAAGTTCTCATGTTCCTTAAAATGTACCTTGCAAGTAGATGAGAAAAGAATTATATTGTTAAACAGATCTACAATGGCAGATCCAACTGAAGTTTTACTTTGCAGAGTTATTTGTATCTAATTAGTTTAGTTCTTTGGCAGCTTGATCTGCAGGTACTGTTTGCACCATCCTCTGAACAGCTTTAACACATCAACCAAGGAGGGTGATAATGGGGTTGAATTTAAATTCTGCTTCAGTTCCTTTTAAAGATAGCCTCACACTAGCATTTTGAAATATTCAGCAGCTGAAAATGAATCAAAAAGATAATGAGTTGTTAATCACAGCAGCTCTTGGTGTTTAATCTTACCAGTGTAAGGAGACTGCTCACCTGGAGTTCCCCAGAGAGAAGAGAGGCTTCTTACAATGGCTTTTTCAGCTGTGATGAGTAGCTCTTTCTCTATTCTTCCTCTGAGAAAGTCGGTGCTCAGGAGGATCATACAGGACTAAAATTTGGCTTTTTCTTTCCTACCTGTCTTTTCTTGACCTTTATCTTTTCCCCATAACTCTCAAAAGAAGCATATCCCACAAACAACTGTGTTGCGTCAGTGTTTTGCTAACCAAAAACCCTTGTCAGTCTTGTTAAAGGAGTCCCAGTTATTTCAGACAACAAGGCAGAGGATGCATGCCATGAGTGACAGTTGATTTTCTGGTGTGATCTGTTAGATGGCAGGGTCTTATCAGAAAGCTGCCATTCCCGATGAGGAGGCAACGCTCCTTTAATTACGCTTAATCCGGGGAGAATTTAGCCGGTCCTATCACATATGTCACATTGGGCAACTAAATATGGCTGTCCTTTCAGCAGGAGGATGCATTCAGACATTTGTCCGACATCACTTGTGCTGGAATCCAAGGGTGTCTTTTCTTTTCAAACCACTCAGCTGTCACCCTATTTACCAGAGTCTGTAGGGAGAGGGAGAGGGACAAAAACACTTTTACAGAGACCTCGTCAGCAAGATGTGAAGAGGGGAAATGTTTATTAAAAAGGAAAGGAACATTTATCTTTGAATGAGGTTTACATACACTGTAAAATCTGATAAAGTGACTTTACCTCTAAAAATCTAGGAAATCGATTACCTCAAAGTCCAAGCAGAGTAAGCTAATATGACCACTAGCTGCATGGTTAACTGAGCTTACTAGCTAACGTAAGCTACAGTTAGCAGTTACTCTGGTGTGTGAGTGTGAAAAATTGGCCAATTCTTACATTTTGCACCTTTAAAGAAACACTATGTGACTTTTAAAACAATTCTGGAGAAAATCCCCTTGTTGTCCAATACTGACGCTTTGGGTTGGCATCCATATTTTCTATAAACTCTGCATGATTCAAGATATCCAGCTCATTATCATGAAAACCTGGCTGAAAACATAACCTCCTTGGCAGCATTTAACCCAAGCATAAATGTTATCAAGTCAATATTCAATGCAAGATTTCCATCCTTGGAGCTCAAGCCAACATTTTCTATACCTAAACCTTTACATTATTCAGTTTACAAGACCAGATCTTGTAAGCGTCACCTTCAGCTGACCTGGTCATGACTTCTCTGATGCTCAGTCTGAGAAACACATCTATGTACATCACAGCACAGATGCAGTTGTCTCAGGAGCAGGAACAGCATTTTGCAAAAACATTTAGTAGCGACAGATGATGTCACCATACCTGTCATTGTGCAAATGCACATAGGATAAACACTGGCATACGCTAATTTAAATGAGTGAGAAATCACACAAACAAATCAGCAGAGAGACAAATTCATCATTTAATGCTGTCGGAGGTTTTCAAGTCACAGTATCATCACCGTGTGAAAAAGAGATGTGTTTTTATCCAGGCTCAGTTACTTCGCTCAACGTTAGGCTTGACCTGTATTTGCTAAGCCTTTGCCTTGTAGCTTTATTTCCTTGGTTAAAGGCTGTAAAATCTGATTTAAACCTTGAAACTTGACACACAACTCCAGTTATTCCACTGTCAAGTAAAAATAGCCACTTTTCATGCAGATTCTGTTGTGGGGTTTTATTTTTAAGATATATTTTTCATTCTGAAATGACAACAACAACGTCTGCTGACGCTGCATTTGGGCGGCGGTAAATCAGCACCTTGACAGATGTCACTGTAGCGATGAATGCCTTCATCACAGAGCGAGACATGATGGGTTTCGCTCTTCTTTCTGTGGATGCCATGGCAACGCAAACAGAGCAGTGTAAGCGACCTGCCCACCCTCCGAACACTCACCAGTTTTACGTCCATACTCTGTCGTCTGCAAGTCTGGGCTCAGCTGATACGCCAAATCTGCTTGTCTGCTCTTCCAGTAGGAAGACTTTGATCCCCTAATAGTCAATGACCAGAATCATGCATGCAGTTTGATGCAGTTCAAGGAGGACTTTGAAATCACTATGTGTGTATGTGTGTGAGCGTGTGTGGGTGTCTATGTTTGTGTGTGTTCTACTTTTAACCTTCAGGCCTCCAGACTGAGCACATTTTTTTGCAAATAATTGCCAGTTATTCAAAGGTCTATTTCAAAGATTACGCAAACACTAGCACGTGAAGGAAACAGATCCCAAAGTGAGGCATACGTTTAAATTTTCCCTAGAAGTGCTCCTTAAACAGTCCACTAATCTCCAAAATCATCTGGTGATATCTCCGCCCTTCGAGTATCCTCAGATATCCGCACTCACAGCTGGACATACAGATGTGGTTGCAGCACCCAGTTTACTTTCACTCATATGAGCAAGTCCTTTAGACATCCTCACACATACCTACACATGGTCTGGTCACGTGTAGTATCACTCATGTAATTCAACTTATTTGCCGCCCATGTGGTCTGTCTTATGTTAGCAAAACAAAAAGTAAAGGCCAACTTTCACAGAGCTGGGCTGATTTATAGAAATAATAACTAAGTTCTCATTTCTGTTAAACCATGAGTAATTTGTTTTTGCAGTACATGGTAAGTACAAGGTAACTGTTGGCCTGCTGGTACAGACTTCAGTTCCTTGAACAGACACATATAATGGTTCATCCTCTCACCCCTACTACTTACAACACAGCGACTAACTAACTGCTACACTGCAAAACAAGAATAATGCCTTTTCTTTCTTTTTTCCTTATATTCTCAGCTACATGATTCATCAGCATGGTGAGGATACTGATTCTTGGCCCTGAACACAATGTGCAGTCATTAAATATATGCTGTTAGACCCTTTTTACAGGGTTGTTGTTTTAAAAATGAGTCACGGACATTAAAAAGTTAGCCGAAGACAGTGTTTCAATCAATTCATAGAGCTACAGTTAGCTTAACTAGCTGGCAAGATACAGCCGGTAAAAGCTGCTCACAATAAACAACAGTTTGGCCAGGAAAACCAACTAGCCAGCTAGAAATAAGAAGCCTGCTTGTCTGGAATCAAAGACCCATTGATCCTGAAATCGAGTGATGCTATGTTATCAATCCATGACCCGTCCAAGATTGAAAGTTTGACAGGTGTAGCAAAAGTAACTCAGGGGGCACAGGGCTTAGCAGACAGTCAATAGAAAAAAGATTTCAATCTTTTTTTTTACTTTCCTGATCAGTGGGTGTCTTCATAAGAGTAGAAGCAACAGTGGTGGATGATGGCAAGAGATAGGGCAGAGACAGAGACAGGGCGAGGATGAAGGAGTGAAGGAGGGGGTTAAGCAAAGAATCAGAACAGAAGATGACAGAGGTGGAAGTTATTTTTGATCTGCATTGTTCTACAGAACAAACTTTTAAGATGTGCATCGCCCTGTAGCACTTCATTTCCGTCTCTGTGCTTCAACCTCAGCACTTCCATGTTTTCTTGCTGTGCGACCTGACACCAGCAGGTAGTAATACAGGTAGTGATGGACATAAGACATCTGTGGTATAGGAAAGACAGATATACAAGGCAAAAGAAGGGGAAATGGACAGAGGGAGGACGCAGTGAGCCAGAGAAAAGGACTGGCCTGCTGTGAATTGACAGTTCCGGCACTGTCGCCAATCTACCACAACAACCGTCACTCTCAAACACACTCGCTCACACACTATATGAAGCCAAAAAGATAATAGCATAGAAATTTCAGGTTAAAGAAAAGGAAATTGAATTTTTGTGTTCATTTTTGAAGCCAGCATGACTTTTTAAATCACCAGAGAGAGCACTTCTGTAAATATTTTAGGTCAGACAACGACTACATAGGCAGCACAGGTCCATTTATTGACAATGTGGCATTTTGTCGCAGTCCCATATTGAACACATACATACATGCTGTACAATTGCATCCATATATTCATAACCAGAGTAGTGTGACAGGAAATCGTAATTCTCCCCAAGGACGGTCATCTGCATTTTGTACACTTCAGCACGCACAGGAAAGGTTCTCTCAGGTAGTCGTGAATAATGAAATGTGACTGATGTGAAAACAATGTCTTACATATGTGTCTTATCACAGCAGCTCTTATTCTGACTTTCAGCCGTTCTGCCTCTTTTTACTTCCCCCGGCTTTTTATCCACCAAATTCCTTTATATGGTCTGTATGGCACTTACATCACACTCATGTAGCATTGCAGTTGCTTTGCTGTAATCTATCAAATCTCCCCTCTCCTTTAAGCCTAAAAGCCTGCTGTGACTCGCTAGCAAATGTCAGCTAGTCACTTGCTAATATCAAGAGTGACCTGTAATTCAGAGCAGGGAAGATGATAAGTAATGTGTTTCTAGTGGGAGAAGTAAAGAAATGTCAAACATATGCTTTTTTTGACTACTTACTGCAGAGGTCAGCCACAAACGATAGACTAATATTCCCACACGTTATTTTACTTGCGTCATATACCACTGGTGAGGGCCAGAGAGGCACAAGTGCCTTTATTGCGTGTTATTAATAGTATTAATATTATATAGTTGTGTTTACAGTGATATCCTGAGGTAGACAAATCATATTTTTTCCCAAGATGGACCGGTTGTCTCCACCCTGTCACTCATGGGATTTACACCTATAAAATTTGTTACAGGAGGAATGAAAACACTAAATTTGATCAGCTGGTTGGTAATCTTTTTAGAGACTTGTGATGTGGGAAAAACAATGTCAGGTGAATGTAAAATACAAAAACATTTACAATGGAAAAGAGAGGATGAACTTCAGTGTGAAGTGTGAACGCAGTTTGGTTGATCGGTTCTAATACTTACTGTGCATCATTGTTAATTGTTCATGTTTATTGATCTTTTGCATATCAACTATAAAAATAATACACAGGTAAAATCAACACAAGTATGAAAGTAACCAAAGTAAACACTAAATAAATTGGAAGAATAAGGAAAACTACCACTCGGTACCAACCCAACTTGTTAGCGTTCTGTCATTTGGTCTAAAAGGTGCACAATGCCTACCCCCAAAAAAAACCTTAAAGGTTTGATGCAGTATGAGGTCTTGACTGGGTACACAAAAAGGAAACAGATTTTAATTCACTAGCCCTAGTAGATAATTTTGGACCAGGGATATTCCATTTGGAAGTGTGACAATAGAAGTCCAGAGAGTCCTGTTACTGCCGCTCACTGTCTGGTGTCTGTTGCCACATTGGAATAGGTTTATGTTTTCCTCCTTTGTTTTCCTTTTACAGTATAATTTCTATACATGTTTAATTTTATATGAAGCTAAATCTTGAATCTCTCCCTTTTTCATTTTCTTTCCCTGCTTGGTTAGCTTATAGGAGCTGTAACTTCATTGCCACAAAGCCTCAGCAGAAGTCTGTTCCTTAATTAAAAGTAAACACGGGATGGCTTAAATAGTCCAACAGCTACATTTACGTTGTAATGATCACTTCACCTAAAGAACATGTGTCACCATTAATGCTGTGATTGTTCTCCTCTCATGCCCTTTGCTTATTTCCTGCGTCCGTTCAAGTGCTGCATTAAACAAACAGCACAGTGCAATTAAAGCCGTCTGAATGTGCACATTAGTGGTTTGCATTTTTATTACTTATTTAATTTTATTACTGAATTTGCTTTCTTGCCCTTGTTTGATCCCTTTTATATGAAGACATATCTTAGATAAGTAGTGATGTCTATATCTTAATGCTGGAGAATTTGCTCTAAGGGCCTATTAGTGTGAATATCAGTATAACAATGTACATTAGCGGTATATTTCCTGAAAAGGAGCAAAGTCCCAGCTTGAAATTAAGTTGAAATGCAAATCTTCTCATTTCTATTCAGAAGTGGTGCTAGTTTTGTGGCTATAAAGCCATGCCTGTTTTATCTAATGAGCATGGAGTAGTTAATTCTCCTCTGCTCCACAGCTCCTGGCAGGAGACAGTCTTGGAGGACAATTTGTTTACAAGGCAGGAGGTAATTGCAAGGCTCGACCTCTTAGCTCAGCCAAGGAAACATCAAGGCTGGTTTTTGGAATCACTGAGGGGAAGCAGACAATTAGTCACCACTGAAAACACCTCTGGTGAGCACACCACGGTTTCTGTCCTCGGAGCTGCGCAGCATATCCAGAGATACTGTGAGCCGAGTGGTGAGTAGGCAAGATGTGTCTGGTTTCTGTTACTCCAGAGAAGAATTATTTGATTAGGTTAGAGTTGGCAGTAGAGCAGGGTTGCCTGTGGACAATTAATCCATGTTTTCCCTTGTAAAGTGTCCTGGCTGCTCTGTTGAAGCTCAAGCCACCAAGCAGCATTGACTGCTTCAGCTGGGACTGACTGGAGCAGTCCTTCCCCATCACCCTGTTCTCTCTAGTACCTCAGACTAAATCAAAAAGGCTTGTGGTCTCTACGAAGTGGAATCCTATCATGCCATCTGCACCTTCTTTCTTTGGATTTGATCTTCTTTCTGCTAAACTAATTCATTAAATTGAGTAAAGCCAATTCCCCTGGTGACCACTTTGTATTCCTTTGCGCAGGAATACACAGACGTCTCAGCTCTTTGATCAACATACCATTTTATGAAGATGCCATCAGCTTGTGTTCAGTTTTGCAGTAGCTTCTTGAATGAGCAGATTTTGCTAAAGCAGCATGTACTATGACAAACAGATGAAACTTTAAACATCGGTTAATTGTTTAAATTAAGTAGAAAAATCATGAAGCATTGATGAATGAAGTTTGGAGGCATAACAGGCATCACTATTTTCACTTTCACCCCTCCTCTATTCCAGAGAAAAACGCCTGCTGCTAATCTCCATTATGATGTGCTGCAGTAAAGCACAGAACAGCATGGACACAATTTCATTTGTGGACCCGGCATAATTAATAAGTGAGGCTCTTCACTGACATAGGCATACCATCGTCCATGCAGCTGTATGAACTATAAATATAAAAGACAGATAGATAACTAGAATAAAGATGAATGTAACAGTAAAATATATTAGCATCCAGCAAAATAGATGTAGTCAATAGATATATTGGCCAAATGCGGGGAGAGCCTATGCATCGTGCCTGTCCTTGGACCTCTTATAGCAGTTGCAAAGAGCCTGTTCAGCCCTGGTAGGGCGTGTGATGTGTTTGCCAAAAGTTTCCATGGTTAGCATAGTAGCGAACAATGGCATCATGCAGCTCCGATAGAGCAGTGTCCATGACCAGAATGAAAACAACAAAACATGCCAATAAATTGCACATAAGGGGGCTACAATGTGGGACCTTTGTTCATGTTTTTCATGCTTTCATTGCTGTCTTCTATTGGTCTAGCAACTGTCTTTAACATTATTTAGATGTGTGCGACTGCAATGCATTGTGTAGTGTCCATGATGAAGATGAGGATGAGGTGAACTCTTAGGGAGGATGATGTGGCTGCAGGTCGAGCAAACAGAAGCTTGTGAGTAACATTGATCTAATAAGAATAAACAGTCATAAAATGGTCCTTTTTATTACAAAATAAACAAATACATAAATTTAAAAAATGACAGTTGCTGGACTTCTACAAATGATCTCACTGAATAAATTTGGACTAATCTGCTCCAAAGTGTGAAGCAGCTCGCTTACTTGTGGTGTTGTGTAGGAACATTGAAAGCATTAATGAGGTTATTCACGCTGCCAGCTGTACATAAAATGCATATTACTTTGGAGAGGTCAGAGAATGCACCACTGTCGGTCTGAATAGGCTAAAACACAAGTGGACAAATTGTACTGAAAACATGGAGGATGCTTCCGCCTCTGCAATTGGGATGTATCACTGCATTATTGTTTATTTACATTATTTGTATCATTTTCAAATTTCCCCTGCTTGTTGTGCACCCCTATGGTACCCTGGCACACTGAGCTTTTACCTCTGAACCTGTATTTGACTGTGGGTCAAGTTGGGTCCCATATTGATTTGGCTTGAACAGATTGGTTCCAGACTTTGACACAAGACAGTAAGACAATAAATATTTGGATAAAATCTTTACAGAAAAACAACTAAAGCCTTATTAACTCAAGATGAGATTTATAACTTTACATTGTATCTTCTAAAATTACAAGTCATGTGACAGCGTGTTTTTATCTGGGCTTATGGTCTCTCCTCTGAAGAGTCACTGCTTTCCTAAACTTGTCATCACATGATTAATTTCGTCTCTCTACGCATAAATACATCAGTGTCTCATCTTATGCACAATACACCTGACCCCTTTGCCTCCATCTACATTGAAACATGCAAGCACACACACATCCGGAGTAATCAATCGACCTATGCACTACTAGGAACCTGTCTGTTGAACTTGCATAGCTTATTTTGCAGCGATAAGAAATACTCTCCTACTGATGTGATGGAAATCTATATTCTCTGAGCTAAGTGCAATGAGAGTCGGTCGATAGTAGTCAGCAACAGTTTTTTCCATACGTCACAAGTGGATCTCTGCAGAGTTGCGATTGATCAGCGATGCTGGATCTGCATCAGGGTTCAACATAATGAGCCTGACAGTGAGAGGTCTGCTGCAGCGAACGAGCAAACTCTCACCAAACCTTTTAGATTGTTTCGTCTATAACTGCCTCTGAAGAGGGAAGTTTGTTTGAACGATTGCCAAATGTTATTTTATTTAATTGCTTCGTCAATGAGGATACTTTCGATATAAGCAGCAGAGTAGAATCTCCACTTTCTGGAGCTCTTTCGTTAGAGAATTGAAGTCAATTAATTTATCCCCCATTTGGTGCTCTTGTCTGCATTAACGCACACTTTCCCCTGCAGAAAATTATTCAGTATTTTAAGTAGAATGAAAACTTTTAATTTATCTTATAAAACCTCTGACCCTATGCTCATTGAGCTTGACTGAGTTAATTATGGCAGCAAATATGCCCTTGAAAAATCACCGTTGAGTCCAGTGATTATTCAAATGTTCACAATCATCTGCTTTGATTTGATAGTGTCTTTGCGCATTGACTATGCATGTCTTTTCTTCCATAATTGATTTGCTTGTAAACAGCTTATTAGTGCATAGATTGCTTTAGGACTCAATAAACTCATCTCATTAGGAGGGGAATGCATTAGTGCTGATTAATATGACGCTTGAATACTGATGATGCGTCATGCAGGAGTGCGGAGGAGTGTGAGGTTTTCTTCCTAAATCTGCATAATCATCCTTTTATTCCAAACAAACAAACAATGCAATTTCAGCCTGTGAGGAGCCCCCGAAAGCACGGTAGCATCCATCGCAGCTCTTCAGTCCATCTGTGCGCTCTCTTTGTGTAGAGACACACACACTCTCACATTCTGCCGTGTGCCAGTGGGCAGTGCTGGTGTGAGAATGCCATCTGTACTCACACCATCAGATCCACCCTGGCGGCTGTCCACACCAAGCCCTGCTTATTTATCACCGGCTGGCACATGGCGATGATGGTAATTGATTTTATTGAGGCCTACCCCTCAACGCCACCACCCCTTCCCTTTTCTTCCATACTCCTCTGCCTCTCCAAATAGCAGCATCCTGCTACATGACCACGGCAACTTTATCAGCAGCAAGACCGTCTTTATTTTTTTCCTTATGTGTCAAGGAGAAAGGATGGTCTTATTGTAAATGATGGGTTGGGGAGAGAATACGCTGATAGCAGCACTGATTGTAGTTCATGTTCAGTGAGGCAGGAGGCCACGGTGCATGGTGTGATTGCGCGTTCAGGCTTAAGGTTTTTTCCAAAGGAAAGGAGGGCTATGGAGATGAGTGACGGCGCTGAGTGCTGCTGCAGTGGGACAGCCATCACTGGTTCAAGCCAAAAGAACCAGGACAGTCAATACCACTCAATGACTGCCACAGAGACTCCATGTTAGGGATCTCATGAAGCCTGAGGAGACTCGTTTAGAGTCAGGTACATTGAGTGATATCGTGATTCCTCTAGCAATTAACTCCACAAAGCCCACTCCACTTTATTGTGACTTGTAAAAAGGTTCCCTGCTTGTCTGAGCTTCCCTAACAATCAGGATTAGGTGGTAAATACCAGTAAACAAGACAACATGCAAAATCTTGCTGAAGACAAAGAGTGTGACAGTCAAACAACCTGCCCTCTGTCCTTTTTCTTTGACAGCTGCACATGCCTGAGTATGGAAGGAGAAAAACAGTTGCTAAGTGCTGTCTAAATGTCATTGCATTTACCTCGCTGGATAAATTTGCATCGGATCAATATGTGAACACAATCCTACTGTGCTATGACCAAAGACATATGTAAATCTTTGCCAGTTGTATCACCGCTTATACCTGGCAGCAGCTACGGCTTTTTATAGTCCACTAAAGGACTAAAACATCGAAAATACCAGTTTAGTCTTTTAAGAAGAGCAAGTGAAGTTCAGTGGAGGACAGTTATGCATATTCAGATGAAGGACCATCCCAAAATATATGTGCGAGGTGCATGCTCATGTTTTGTATGCATGTGTGGCTTGTACCAGGGTTTTTGTGTCTGAGTGTCTCAGGCTGTCATTACCTATCTCGATGCGAACCAGAGCGAGCCAGGCATTAGGATGGGCTGCAGGTGGAAGGCAGGTCTAGGGAAAGATCAATGCAATTTGCAAAGTGCCTTCCACACAATTTCAGTGTTGGATTGTCTCCAGCAGTGAGAGCGAGAGGTACGCGGCTAAGGATAAAAGTCATGACTCAACTTAACTTCATCAAAACTCTGTGCCTTTTTACCCTGACTGTCAGCAATGACACGGGCTATCAGATAGACAGAAAATGTCACTTTCAGATCTGCATCGCCTGCAGAAGTGATGCAGCGCGCACAGCAGTAAATTAATCTCTACTTGTTGTAGGCAAGAAGAGCAACTACCAGGACATTCTGGCACAGCAGGATTGATACCATCACACGTGTTCCACTTTACACTTCAAACTATAAATTGTTGCTCTAGTCCCGCTTTGCCCAAAAGAGTAAATCTTTTTAAAAATCTGACTTTGTCCTCTCTTCAGCTGTCAGAGGGCAGTATGAGTGATCTGCAGTGATTTCCGTCGCAGCATTCCCATCCAATTCTTCCTTGTTACTCTTCATGGAGAAAAGCCTGCAGGTTTTCTTGCCAAGTAAAATATAATGTACATTAAGCCACTGTCTTATGTAAGATTAATGACGATTATTTGATTTGATTTTTTTCCCCCTGGTGGTGAGTCTTTAGCTCAAATTCACGCCTGGGAAGAGTCTAAATCAGTTTGGATAGCGTTGTGATATTGTTGTCTCATCTATTGATTCTACAACTTGTTTGGCAGTAAATTAATCCAGTTATCACTATCTCAGGTGTAATTGCCTTCGCACTACTTTGTTTGCATATTGGCAAAACAAACTCTCAGAACAGAGATGCACTATAGAGTAAATTTCTTTAAATTTGATAAGACAGAGGATTTACAATCTGTTGCTTGTCCAGTTTGGACAGCTTGCATTCGGATATACCTCATCATACGCTACAGGGAAACATGTTCTATAAAAGATTATACTGTATAGCTGCAATGCTTTACGTCCTGACCATGTAGATTATAGCTCTCTGGAAGAATTGAAGGTAATTTCACAGTAAAATACTCAATTAAATTTTTTTATTTTTTTTATGTTTTTGTTTAAAGTATGTTGGAAAAATTCATTTTAACACAATGGAAAAATAAAATAAATATAAAATAATATAATATAATAAAAAAGGTCATTTTTTTGGCAGATGTAGGGCCTGAGTTCTCAACCTGACAGAAACACTATGCCCTGGGATATTTTTAGGTCAAGGACAGAAACCATTTGGGCTTCCCCTCTTCACTCTGTGGCTGGATCTTTGCCCCACAGATCTTCAGGGAAAGAAGCTGCAGTAGGACTCTGATGTCTGATGTGCCCAGCATAATCAATGGCTCTTCTGCAGCTGGCCTACTTTAGCTCCCTCACTGAGCCATGAGTGATCAGCAAACAGCATCTAAACACAGAAGCCTCCCTCTAGTGACTGCCTTCACCAGATCTCATTTATTTTTCATTTTCTCTTCATCTTTCTTTCACTGTCAACATTCTCAAATGCACAGTTAGGGAATAGTTCACTTCATGCAATTAAGTTAGTATTTTATTTTCAGTTGCAAATTCATTATATGGTTTCTTTTTGACATTCTAATGCATACTAGAAAGAAGAATTGCTTTTTATTATTACTATTAAAATATTTAAAGTTGCAGTTGCGTTTTGTATTTGAACATGAAAGGAAGACTCCATCAGACCTACACTGAAACAGGAGCCAACTAGAATGTCATAGATCCTTACAAGAGATAGTATTGATTTTGATGTTCTGTTTTTCTTTCGAAATACATTGGTTAATGTAATGTATCTTTGATATAAACTCCAGGAATTTACTGAAATAATAATAAAGTATCTGAAATGTCAGTTGAAGAGACAGTGCCCAAAGCAGTTGAAAATGTCCTTAGAGGTGAAGCTCTGACAACAAGAGAACTGTCACTTGAGGTATAATTATTGTGCTGATTTCAAGTATCTGTTTGTATCCAAGCAGGAAATGTAGTTAGGAAGCTGAAGCTTGAGCTGGAAACTCTTAAAGAATGTGACTTACATATTGAATTATTGTACTCTAAACAGTTGAAGTGTCAATTTGTATGTAAGTGCAGAATGCAGTTGCAATCTCAGTTAAAGTGTAAGAGCAGAGGGATGATAGTTAAAGTGTTAATTGAAGTTTAAGTCCTGGAAGTTGCTGAATTGTCAGTTGAAGTGAAACTGTAAGGAGCTGAAGTGTCTGTTTATGTGTACATGTTATCATTTTGATTGTAAACACTTGAAGTACTTAAATTATCAGTTATCATTTGAAGTGTAACATTATGACAGCAGCTGAGAATTGTCAGCCGAAATGAGCTAAAATGTATTCCCCTTACTTTGCATACACAGTGGCAAAACAAAATCTCACACTGAAGACAACAGACTCTCAAGTCAAGTTTATTTATGTTAAGTTACATTTTTTTTTTCCCCCAGAGGGCTCACAATCTGCTGCTAGTGTTGCAAAACCTATGCAGCTTGTATTACCCTCTATCATGAGCGAAACCATCATCACTCGCTGAAAGGAAACATTTACTGTACATGACTCCAGGCTGTACAATATTCTACTAGTAGCTGGACTGAAGCTGCAATTCATTAGTTTCCTAACATGCAAATTACAGCTTTCCGAATGTATTAAATGTAATCTTATTTAATTGCAAATATGCAAGTTACATACACTAGTTGGAGCATAAGTTTAATTCGAACTGGTGTAAGGCAAGACAAGTTTGAGCAGTTGAGTATTTTTTTTAAAAAACATGAAAGTTGTAGAAAATGTAAATGAAATATGTACTGTATTGCTTCAAGAAGAGGAACATTTTGGAAGTTGGCTGCTGTCGGTCAACTGCAAAAAAAAGACCCAAAATAATACAATTGTGCTCCACCAAAGTGAGAAGACTAATAACAAAACTGACTTATAAAAACATTCTAGGGTTACTGAAAGCCACAAAGGTTCTGTACTTTCAAAATGAAACAATAAAAAACATCAGTCAAGCTCTACATACTGTATACTAACAGGAGGATGCCTATTTCTACCAGGGCTGTGTGACTGGAGAGATAATGGAGCTCACTAATAGTATCTATGAATCATAAACCATGGCGGGTCTGCCGTAAAAGCTCTTCATCCAGATGGTTTTACTTCCCAGAAGACTTGTTGGAGGCACAGAGTTGAGTGAACACAGGTCAGACTGGATAACCCAGTTCAGCTCACCTACACCAGGAAAAAAACAGAGAAATAAGCAAATTCCCACCACCAAATGTATCATGGAAATGAAACTCATATTCTTAGCCTGGCCCTCTGCAATATAGCACAAG
Source organism: Pagrus major (assembly GCF_040436345.1). NCBI lineage: Eukaryota > Metazoa > Chordata > Actinopteri > Spariformes > Sparidae > Pagrus > Pagrus major. Next base: position 15,836,644 of record NC_133218.1, on the reverse strand, counting down.
CTGTAAATAAAAGGGCCCTGAAAGACTGAGATTGGCTGGGTGAGCAACTGCAGAATTTGTTTGCCTGAGAGGCGAAGTCTGCCGTGTCATTTCACCTTGTGAAGAAATTGAAAGACTGGCAGAACTGTTGACTGGAAAACTTTTGTTTCCTGTGTACCATCTGTTGTGTTACCCTTGGACAACACTGCCTATATCTAATTATAAGAAGGAAGTTGGAATCAAGGTTGTACATGTCACAATGAATAATTGACACACACAATAATTTTTACAACACAGTCATGAAGTGTGACATAATTCATGTATTTTATCTGGTGCAGTTCTGCACAAAAACATATTTCCATCTGCACGAGAGCAGATTTATTTTCAACTAAATCTCTTCAACCCACCCCAAGCAGCTTTTTATTTTCTATCAGGTACCAGCTCAGGAAGAGGATCACATTGTTAATGTACAAATACTCAATACTTAATCTGATACTTCACATAATGCCTATTTGATGAAAATGAAATGCTCAACTCAATGCTCTTCTGTTTGCCTGATATGTTGTAAACAGTTAAATTATGACCAAAGATAAGCTCACTGTGTCTGTCTCAGTTATGGGCATGTCCTTGTCAAGCAAGCTGGTACATTTATTTTTGCGCATCTCATCTCCTGCTCTGGCATTTGTCTAGGAAACAGCTGTCATATCTCACTAATTTGCTACTCTAAAGCTGCACTTCTAAAGCCAACACATTCACATACCTAAACAACTGAATAGGTTGATGCCAGTGACTCTCAAAATGACATAAATCACCATTCCCAAAACGACATGGCTGTTGCAGCGTGCCAGCGACAGGCATACTGGACCTTCATCGGTCACAGGACACAAAGTGACATAGTTAGGTTGAGGAAGAGAGCACGGCGAGGGTTAAAATACGTATGTTATGACATTCAGTTCAGTTACAGTTTGTAAGTGTCGTGGGTTAACTATGTTCTTAAGTTAAAATAACGCAACGTTAACTTTTGGTTTCACACAGGATACAAGAGTTGTCTACCATGATTTTTTACCATCCTCTCACCCCGTCCTCCTCCCTATGTGGACTTTGTTGCTCTTTTATACTACATCACCTGACTTCCTCCTTTGCTGTCGTAGTAATTACTATGGCCACTAGAAGTCCCCACTTTACAGTAAATATAGTTAGGGGTTGGGTGACTGGATGGGCTGCAATAAGCTGCTTACACAGGTCACTTTTCCGGTGTGGAGTCGTTCCTCTAGGCAAAGGATTGGCCAAGGATTGAAAGAGAAGTGAAACACTGTGTTACACTGAATTAGGTGGTAATAACATGACAGGAAGTAAGTAACTTTAGACCTGCAATCTAAAATAATTATAAATTATCAAATAGTAATTAACCTTACATATGGAGGAGAAGAACAGGACATATAAACGTCTGCAAACTTTGCAAGCTTGTGTGTAAGGACTGAGATGGGAAATGGTAGTCCGGGACCACGAAAAATCAAGTTTTTTTAGACCATCCATTCTAGCCATTCCCCTTTTCAGGCCGCCTTCACTTTTTCTCAAATTCATAGAATTTCAAGAAATTTCAAGGCCAGAGGAGAATGCTCCGCAGAGATCTTGGGCTTAGTAACTGAGCAAATTGTATTCCTACTGATGTGTTACTCTCACTATATGGGCTGAGGGGCACTTAGAGAATGTGTGTGTGTGTGTGTGTGTGTGTGTGTGTGTGTGTGTGTGTGTGTGTGTGTGTGTGTGTGTGTGAGAGAGAGAGAGAGAGAGAGAGAGAGAGAGAGAGAGAGAGGTGCATGACTGGCAGCCACGAGAATGTCATTAGGATTAGCTGTAAAATGTAGGCCATCCTCCATTTTCCTGGAATGGCCCACAGAGCAGAGAGAGCAGCAGAGAACACCTTATATGTGCAGTAAAGCAAATATACGGCGCAGAGAGAAGGAAATATCAAGCAATTCACTATTTTAAGAGGTATTGGTTTGGTTTATTACTTTGAGTGTGTTTTTATCGATTTTAATCATCATACATCTTCGGGAGGAAGACAGCTAAGAAAATAATCTGGTTGTGTTCCCTTGATCTTCCAGAGGTACTTCATTCTGTTCAATTACAGGTTAACAGTACAATGAAAAAAGACATTTATCTGCATTTGGGTAAGTAAACGTTGCGACTCCTGTAAACCATCAGTGATCATCATTTTCTTCTGCACCAGGATGGTTGTTGATGTAAATATAATGCATTGTGTTCATCATATATTATTATATTGTAATTTTGACGTTTATATACAGTATACTTGATCCGAATGAGCATCCTATAACTATGAGAAAAATATCTCAAACGTGACTGTTATTCTTGTTTTCCTTCAACAATTGTTAGATATTTCATCTCTGAGTCAGTGTAAGTTGAGTATAATTAGAGGCCTTGATGCAAATACAATCCTGATTCCAAAAAAGTTGGGATGCTGCAGTATAAAACATAAATAAAACAGGTGATAATTTGCTAATCCTTTTGACTGAATCTTGTACCTCATCAACTTCACTGTTATTTGTTAATATATGACTGAGATTGATGCCAGCCATGTTTCAAACAAGTTGGGACAGAAGCCTAAAACTGTGGATGCTTTGCATGCTAATATTTGCACATTAGCATGAGATATTATTGTCAGACAGATGCAAAACCAAGCAAAACCTGCAAGTTAGCTCAGGCAGTCAGCTCAGGTCTGCCACTGCACTCACATGACATACTCTTTTTTTAAGTATTTAAGCTATCCATGCAGTTGCTGAGGTCCATATAGTGTAGCATCCGCCTGTAGGCTCTAAGTCAACATTCACCCAAGGTGAAACTTAGTGTTAATCCCTGCTCTCTGCTGTGCAGTTTAGTGCGACAACATCACAGCCCAGACACCAACTATCAATGCTGTACTTCAACATTTACATAATAATACAATTTCTCATTTGTGGGCTTACTTCACTGAAATGGAGGACAAAAAGGGAAATGTTTCACTTGTTGATGAAGTAAGACCTCCAAAGCCATCCATTCATCCATGATATTGAACCAAAGTGTTGGACAAACTGCTGGCAGGAATATCATCATCATGTATTTTATGGATCAGGCATGATATTATTCATGTGAATAAGATTTAGCATTTGTGTTGCATCACATGTATTAAACATATCTGTGAATGCTGGACTCTTTAAAGATGTAGATGAACGTCTGGGTACAGCTTCGGGCATTGACCTTCTCACAGCAGGGTGCTGATGAGCCCACGTCTAAAATCCACAACTCAAACAGCCCCTATTGCTCATGTCATCCTTGCATGTTCTGCAATATTAGCAGCAGTGGAACATGTTGGGTGCTAATTTCTGGCTTTGAACTTGAGAGAATACTAATCTATTGCAGATGAAATATTAGGTAATGCTTGGCTCAGCCATCTAGGGAATATTTCACTTTGTCATGTTTCAGATCTTTATCGGCAGCAGAGTTGCAAGTCTTGTTGATCTAATTGAAAACTACAACAGTTCTAAAGAACAAAATGCCACCGAAAGTGCTCTGTTTGTTCAGTGGAGGCTGAGAAAACATGCTGATCTCAGTCAGACCTTCGAAAGCCTCAGACATGTGTAAATTATAACAGCAGAATCTCAGACATTGAGCTACAATTTTTAGTGGTTCTGAGTAATGCTGACAACTGAGAGGAACATTATGACAAGTGGAAACAGCTCGAAGTTTGTAAAGTCTGTTGTTGACAGAATCTGAAGATACAAATATAAGAGTTGGGTGAGTCATCTGCTCAGTGAAAAGGTGTTGTTTTCTGGAAAATAAAACCCTTTTTGTGCCAGTATCGTGTGTTTTTGTGTAAAAATTGCTGAAAATATTGTGGGACCTATTCATAAGGCTTTGTGAAAAACAAATGAATACAAAACATGATGAATTCTTAATCCCTGCAGTCCCCTGGGTGATGTGCAGGCTTTATCACCCTATACATGACTTTTGTGGTTAAGTCGCAATTCATGCTGCTCTTCAGATTTCTGTGTAGGATGAACTGGCACCATCAAGCCTAGAATGATACAGTGGATTTCCTGAAAACATCTCCCATGTAGAAAATCCTGAGTCCCAAACCTGGCAGCGACCACGAACCTGAGACTTCATCATGAAATATTTCTTGGAAAATAAACAGTATTCAATCAAAACCGAATGTCATACAAAGCATAAACAGGTATAAAGTAGTAAAAAATGTACTTTTACTTGGTTTTGATTTTAAATGCCACGACTAAGGACTCTGTAAATAAATGGCCAAGCCAGTGACCACAGTTCGAGCCTGCATTTAACCATTTGGAAGTGTGACAACACTGGATATTTTTAGACCTCTGAACAATTTCCAGCTGTGTTTGTGTCAACAAAACTGGATATTTTAAGAGAGACCTCAGGAAATTTTCAGCCATGTCTGTGTTGATCAAAACAGGCATTTTAAGCCAAAACGCTATATTTTCCTAACCTTGGTTTTAAGCATGGCAGTGTCACAATATAAAGTCAGTGGATGGCAGAAATGTACATTGTAAAGAGTTACTCTGGCAGTTGGGATGTCATTATACAATAGCAACTGAAAATCCTTGGTTCAGATTGGCTGGCAGGTGCCCATTCCTAACTCAACAACTGATAGTAACTCCTTTCTTTTAATCACTACCATGACCTTTGACTAACCTCAGTGAAGTAGTTTTAGTTGCCAGATCATAGAATGATAATATGTAAAGTTGTTTGGATAGACATATGGGTCATTTGCAATGATGAATGAAGAATGATGATAAAGTACAGTATATTTAGCCAAACTCTCACACTTAGATTTTGTTAAGCAACATAGTACCAGTGGTGGGAAGTGTACTGAAAATCTATATTAAAATAAAAATGCAGTTGCTCCCAAAAAAAACAGGATGACTCAAGTAAAAGTAAGTATTTAAAACAGTGGGTAGGGTAATGAATTACTTAAAGTACATGTTACTTCCCATTTTAATAATCTTAAATTATGCAATGCAATCATTAAATGCTAACCTTGAAGTTATTTTAAGGTTACATTAGGTTAACTGCTCTCTAAAGCATGCCACTCTCAAAGCCCAACAGACCATCAGCTACAAGATAAGTTAATGTCATTATCATAACATAAAAGATTAACGTTACTCATGAAAAATTGACATAGCTAATGTAATTTGCTGACCACATTTCACCTACAGTATGTAGAATCTACTTCGATGTGCTTACAGAAGCTAGAAGAAGAGTGGAGATCTCAAAGAACTATTTTAACAGTTGTCTTTTTTTTTTCAGATTTTGGTAGCGTGTACAGAGATTGTGCCTGGAAGCTGTCTGTTGTTCTGGGTTGTGCTCCATCATCATCACATCATGGTCAAAAGACTGGTGTTGCTTCTTTTACCTCCAGGCAACTAACAACTTGGCATCTGTTGTAGAGGTGCTTCTTGCATGCCCAAGTACAGAGTAGAACAGTTTGACTAAAATGAACACAAAAAGTGCTCCTCCTTAAAAAACAAAAAATAAAACAAAAAAAAAAACACTACTATTTTAGTTGTGTGGTACTTAACTCATCACTACCCACCTCTGCATAACAAATTAGAAAAGTATAAACTTATCACCATTATTAGTAATATTAGCTTACTACTTTTTCTATTCAATACAAACCTTTTTCTTTATTTCCGGCCCTCAGTGACATTCCACTTACTGAAACAACATTTTTATTGCAATTATCTCTCCCCAATTAACTGAGGTGATTATGGCCCAATGGCTGTGCATTAATGAGCAAAGAGTAAAATCCCTAAGGTGAAGCAGTTAAGATTAGCCAGCCTCGGGCCAGTTAATGTCAAAACCATTTATAATGAAATGATAATAATACAAAACTATTAGCATCCACTAATCACATGCAAATCACTCTTGATGCAATTTCGAACTGCTGTGTAATCAAATTTTACATTGTTTTCTATGTTTACTAATGCACATATACAGAACTGTGCTGTATCACACATCTAGAGTATAGCAAATACAGTAGCACACAGTAATATAAACATAGAAAAGTGCATATCACCAGGAACCTTTTTTAATCTTTACGAATTCAATACTTAGCAATGCATCCCTTATGCATTAAGGAAGATGGTATGGAAGTTTGCAATTAAATTTTAACAATGGTTTGGAAAATGTAGAAGTCAGCACTTTTATTTAGCTACTGTGACCCTCTAGCTTTTTCACACAAACTTCTTTGTTTCTCCCCAGTACAGATCAGAGACAGAGAAAGAAAGGGTAATAATGTACCTGCTGGTCGTGTTCATTTATCTAATGCTACAGCAACATTTCAGCATCAGGTAACAATCCCTTAATGAGTCTACAGTGGCTAATTGGATGCAGGCAGGCCCAAAGAGTTGAGCTTTGCGTTGAGATTTAAAACATTTTTTCATTCCTAGTAGGTGAGTTGCAGTTGTATTGTGCCTAAACTCTGACCTAACTGAATTGACTGTGTGACTACAGACTACAATAATGGAGTGATTTAGACTTTCACATTTTGTATCTGATAGAAAGTAAAGGGTATAGATTCAAGGTGACTTAATAATACATCCAGTCAGCTCTGCCACTCAATAGTTTGTATGAAGCACTACCATCATGTGTTTTTATTGGATAAATGCATCAGTCTGCATTCTTTCTTTCTGATATTGCTGATATATTTTTCTACTCTAGATGAGAAGGATTTAACATTACATCACCTCGCCAGTGATTTAATTTTATTACGTCAACATGGATGGATTTCGCTGTGAAATGTCACTGTTGGAAAGGTCCGGTGTGTGGGATTTATGGCATCGAGCAGTTTTTCAATACTGTTCCTGGGCTCCCCTGCCTTGCATGTTTTAGATTTTTCCCTGCTCCAACACACCTGATTCAAATGATCACCTCGTCACCAAGCTCTGCTGAAGCCTGATTACGACCCATTCATTTGAATCAGGTGCATTGGAGCAGGGAAACATCTAAAACATGCAGGACAGAGGGCCAACATGAAAAGGATTGAAAAACATTGATCAAAGGTCATGAAAACACAACAATTCTTAGTTTCAGCTTGTGTCACACCAATGAACACATAATTCTGATAATTCATAATGATTGATCATGATTATTGTTGTACTCCATTTCTGACAATAGATCCACCATAATCTTACCCACTGAACCTTTAAACTAACTATGCCAGTATTTCATCTTTGTCTACTTAACGTGTCCTGTGGGGGGGAAACTTACATGGTAAAACTGTAAAATGATCGCGCCTGTATTGGTGTATGCAGTTTGTTGCGATCACAGAATTTCCAGCAAAACTCCACCCAGACACAACTGATGCAGGTCTAATTACCAGTCTGTTGTTGCCGGAGCAATTTTCTTTGCTGCTGTGTGTTGGGGCAGCAGCATCAGAGCCAGCGACACTAACAGACTTGATAAAATCATCAAGAAGGCTGGCTCCGTACTCGGTCTCAGGTTGGACTCTTTTGAGACAGTGGTGGAGAGGAGAACGCTGAAGAAACTTTTATCCATCATGGACAATGATCAGCACCCTCTCCATCACACAGTAGACAGACAGCGGAGTACCTTCTCTCACAGGCTGCTTCAGCTCCGCTGTCGAAGGGACAGATACAGGAAATCTTTCCTGCCACATGCCATCACACTGTATAATAACAGCTAAAACTCTGGTCAAAACATACAGTCTCTACGCACTTTATATGTTTTTTACACTGTTCTGCACCTCATCTGTTCACTGCACCTTATACTTTATGTTGCACTACCATTAATACTGCTTGTATATACACCAACACTGCTCATTTATACATTTTTATACATATTTTCTGTATATATACATTTTTTATATTACATTTTATATTGTTATGTTAATATGTCTAGGTTGTTCTTTTTATTTTACATTTTTTATACTGCTATGTTAATGTCTAGGTTGTTCTCTTTATTTCACTGTGTTGTCATTCGTCTCTGTGTGTAATGCTGCTGCTACACCTTAATTTCCCAGCTTGGGATCAATAAAGTATATCTATTCTATATCTATTCTATTCTATTAGCCAGAATAACTGAAAGCACCTGTTTATTTGTTCGTGGCCATAAAGTTCAGCAGAAAGTACTCCCACTGTTGTAGGATACATCACTTGGTGCTTGGCCTCCTGCCTTTTCAGGTGATAGCGGTGTGGCTGATTATGAATAACCAATAAGAGGGGATAGGGCACTAAACTCTCTTTCTCCATTCCACCTGACCAGAGATGCAGTCAGTCAGCCTGGAGGCTGGCTGTGGTATTATGTTTTGTTTTATGTTTATCTGATAGGTGCGGTAGTCTAGTTTTCGTGGCTTTGTTTAATTAGGTTTAGTTGTTTCTTTGTGTTAGGGCAGATGGTTAGCCCCCAGCTCTGATGGCCCTGGTGCTTTGGTCTGGGAGGCTTCCCTTCTTTTGTTTATTTTGGCTGGCCCATCAGTTTGTTTGTTTGTTTGATTGTTTAGGGGTCGTTCCCTTTGTTTGGTTGTTGTTCAGTTAATAAATATCTTCCTTTAAACTGCAACTTGCTTGATTGTCTTATGTTAGACCTCATTTGGTGTACCTCCTGTAGGGGGTCGTAACATAAATTGGGGGCTCGTCCTTACTAAAATAAAGGTGGGTTTAGTGTATCCTCTGGATGTTGGCTTAGTGGCAGTTAGCCTGTAGTTTGGATGTCAATTTGCTAGTAGCCAGTTGTACTGTGTGTTACTCTTTTGATGTTTGGTAGAGTTTAGATTCTCTGCCCGAGCCCGAGCCCGAGCTCGAGCCCGAGCCTGGACTTGACCCGAACTGGCCCGCGGGCCGGGTTGGGTCAATATTTCCCGCAAGTATCCTCGGGCCGGGCCGGGCCGGGCCCTTGATCAAGCATTTGTGGGGGTTTTTTTTTTAATCATTACTTTATTCATTTGCGATCCATTCCATTCTGAATAAACAAACAATGCAGTTGACATGCTTCGTCCTTGTTGCATTATTCATTAAGACAATTCTAAACAGATTTCTGTAGTTCAAACACCTCGGAATTGTAGTTGAGAGCACCAGTTATAACAGCCCACTGTAACGTGGGCTGGTAAAGGGGAAGGTGATGGTCCACTTTAGTGCGGGTAGCTCCGGTTACTCAAGAGATGGCAGGCAACATGTGGGGGTTTCCGCACGGCACTTTTATTCATAATACTGACCATACCATGCCAGGTCTCTAGGGCACTAGATGTTACAGGACTACACGCAAACGAACACAGGCCGAGGTCCTTGCACCAACACTTTACAAAATAAAGACAAAATAAGATGGGGAGTCTTCGCTCTGTCGGCAGTATCCTTTCTCACGGGGAGCAGAAGTACACCTGCTCTTCTTCATCGTACAGGTTACATTACCCACTAAACAAAAGGAGGCGGTAGGTGGCGCTACATTGAATAACTCATTGAACATACATTGAATAACTCTGACTGTTACACCACTGTGCGCTATTACTGTAACCGCCGCCACCATAGCCTTGTGGTTAAAACATAGACTGAAACACTCTGCGTCGCTCTTCAGTCTTTGCAAATCCCACAGCTCCCTCTCCGCCATTGTTCTCTGCCTTTGAGCTTGCGGTATCAGACCAGGTAAGAGCAGGCACTGCGCCTGCGCTGGGGAGGGGGGCTGCCAGCAGCGTATGCACAAGAGTGATTGACACCTGGCTCACACTCTCCTTGGCTCTGATTGGTTGTATTCAGCCGGGAGTGGTAGATTCTTACTAATCAAATTACAGCCACTGGGTGGGCTCACAGACAGTGGATTTTTACACAGCTGACCTGTATCATATTCTACTGTCAGATTATAATGACAATTTGAGCAAATATAACCAAAACAAAGTTACAGACTATAGCTTTAATGAAGGGGATGTTGATCAATATTTCGTCTTGTTTGAGCGGATGGCTTCTGCGCTTAAATGGCCGAAAAGTATGTGAAAAAAGTATGACCGGTAAAGCGCAGACAGTTTACTTGTTACTTCCGGCGGATGACTGTCTAGATTTTGACAAAGTAAAAGCTGCGGTGCTTAAAGCTTACGAGCTGGTACCGGAAGCTTACCGTCAAAGTTCTGTAGATTGAGGAAACAAGAGACTTGCATGGAATTTGCTTGGGAGAAGGAGGCCTCGTTTGATCGCTGGTGCACAGCTAATGAAGTAGGGAGTTTTGAGCAGTTAAAACAGTTGGTGCTGATGGAGGAGTTTAAAAGATGCCTCCCGGAGAGGGTGTCAACATATTTAAGTGAGCATAAAACTGGTGATATATTTAAAGCTGCAGTATTAGTGGATGAATATGTCCTCACTCACAAGGCTGTGTTTATGGATCAGCCTTTCAGTAAGACTCCTGACGGTCTGAGGTTGGTGGAAGAAAATGGCCTGTGGTAAGAGCCGGGACGGTGAGAAGGAGACAGATGATGTAATGTGCTTCTACTGTAAGAAAACGGGTCATATTGTGGCAAACCGGTGTTGAAAAAGCGAAATGCAAAAACGGTAGCTTTGGTATACAAACTGGCAAAAGAGCTGGATGTACCTGTGGTGTCTGAGTCCAGTGATTTGGGGGACTTTGTTCCATTTGTTATGGATGGGGTTGTCTCATTGCCAGGTGGCAGTGTTAAAGTTCCTATAAAAATCCTACGGGACACTGCAGCCTCCCAGTCTTTCATCCTAGAGGAAATTCTGCCTTTCAGTAATGAGTCCGCTGTTGGTTCAAATGTCCCAGTTAAAGATTTTGGTATGAACGACGTAGGTGTGCCTCTACGTAAAGTCTCTGTGGAGTCAGACCTTGTGTCAGGTGAAGTAGCTGTGGGAGTCTGCCCTGAGTTCCCGATTAAGGGGGTTGCCTTTTTGATGGGGAATGATTTGGCTGGGGGAAGGTGTTGGTTACACCAGATGTAACGCCAGTCTCTGTCAGGCAGTCTCCAGATGCTTTGGCTCAGATGGTTCCTAAGGTTTTTGCAGCATGCACTGTCACTCGATCTATGTATAAGAGGAATAAAAAATATGGCAGTAACTTCAGGTTGAAACTGCGTCGGGCTTGTGAGATAGCTAGTGGCAATCTTGAGGCAGCACAGGCCTGGATGAAAAGATGGTTTGACAGAGATTCTAGAAGTAGAGAGTTCAAGCCTGGTGACAAAGTTCTGGTGTTGCTGCTGATTCCTGGTTCTAGCTTGCAGGCTCGCTATTGTGGACCCTATTTGGTTCAGGAGAAGGTCGGGGACAGAGAATACCTTGTAGCCACCCCAGATCGCCGACATAGAACCCACCTCTGTCACATTAACATGTTAAAATCCTACTGTGAGAAGGAGCAGGCTCAGTTGGATGCGAAGTCCAAGCTATTTTGACCGCTGGGGCGCTGTCCGGCGCTAAAGTTGCACCACCATCTGTTAGCCTGGTGGTAGGGAAAGTCGCAGAGAATTTGTCGAGTTCGGGCAGGCTACTGTGACTTATTTGGGAAAAGAGGTTGGGGGCGGACAGGTCCGCCCTGTTCAGGCAAAGATGGAGAACATCACCTCTTTTCCCGTTCCAGCCAACCGAACTGAGCTCCGTCGTTATTTGGCGATGGTTGGTTATTATTGAGGCTTCTGTAAGAATTTTGCTGCTGTGGCCTCTCCTTTGACTGACCTACTTAGTCTGACGGTGAGATTTGAGTGGTCCGATGCCTGTCAGTCAGCGTTTGAGCAGACAAAGAGCCTCTTAGTGGCTGCACCTGTCCTTTCTGCACCTCGTTATGACCTGCCATTTAAGTTAGCTGTCGACGCAAGTGACACTGGTGTGGGTGCTGTCCTCCAAGAGGATTCTGATCGGGTTGAGCACCTGATTTCTTACTTTTTGAAGAAGCTAAGCTGTCACCAGAAATGGTATTCAACTATCGAAAAGGAAGCATTGGCGCTTGTTATGGCGTTAGAGCATTTCAAAGTTTACATCGGCTCCTCTAGTGTTCCTGTGATCGTTTATACGGATCATAACCCCCTCATTTTTCTGGACAGAATGCTTAACAAAAATAGACGCTTGATGAGTTGGAGTTTGCGTCTGCAGGCTTTCAATGTGGTCGTCAGACATATCTGTGGCAGGGATAATGCTCTGGCTGACACTCTGTCGCGGTTGTAGCCTGCCTCTTAACTGAACGATGTCTCCTGAGATGACTGTATATTTTGCGTTCATCAGTCAGACATATAAACAGGTTTCAATACTCGTTTTTTGCAGTATTGATACACCAATACCAGCTGCAATTGTTTGCTTTCCTCTCCAACAGCAGGTTGATACATGCAACGCTGTAATGGCAACATTGCCCCTCCCCCTGCAGAAGTAAATTAACATTGATGCTGATATTGTATCGCAGTTACAAAAGAAAGTGTGATGTGAACAATACGGCCTAATGTGTTGCAGTTAAATGTAAAAGATATATCAAGCAGTGTAATAAAATACAGCTATAGGGAGTGTTAATAAACTATCAGGAGTCCGCCTTTAAAAACTGCAGGAAAAACATTTATTGTGTGATGGACCAACATTTGTTACAACTACACTGCTAATGTTATATTAATCACAGGGCTCATAATTTCCAGTTTTATTAAACAAGGAAAACAAAATGAGCAACAGAATGATTTGAAAAATGTCTCTGATAAGCCTGTCTCCATTTAGTCATAAATGGAATCAAGGCAATTACTAGAATAATAGTGAAGCAGTCAGACCAGCAGTGAGCACTTTCCCTTATAATTAGCATTGCCACCAAACAATAATTGACTTTAAAAATAATCAAGCCTCCCTCAGCTAGAGGCTTTATAAAGTGATGGACGCACGGTGCTATTTTACACATGACATTAAACAAGGTTTTCAAAGCATTCTTTTCTTGCTTGAGGACATGTAGAATGAGTCGCCGTAATTCGGTGCTCATGTATTTTGTGGCTGATGAGAATTCTCAGTCAGTCCTGACTTCATCTCATTGTGTAGATGAGCTGCTTTGAACTTCATTGCCAAGTGTGGGTTGGAGGATAGGGAACTTAATATCTGTTTTGAACACCCTGTGACATGTCATCATTAGAGTTGCTGTGATGTGCCATTTGAATCCCATTTCTTTGATTTCCCACAAATGGAAGTCACCACTGGGAGTATTTCCAAACTGCTTAACAAACTACCAACATTGCTAAGTTAAGTGATGACTGGCATTGCGTACTTTGATACTGAAAGTACAGGACGGAGGATTAAGAGGTCTGTCAGGTATTTATACATCTAACAGAAACTGTCTCACCAATCCTTTGTGATACACATCCCTTAATCTGTTATCACAGTACATCTGTTTGAACTTTGACTGCTGTGTTGAAGGAATTGTAAAGGTGCAGGTCAGCAAAGAAAACCCATTTAGGAAAACAGATTAGTGGAGGTCTATCCTGCGTCTTTCAAAGATAGGGGTGACATCACATCTACTGAAATAATAATAGCTTTCTGCAAAGTGTACAGTAATCATACTTTCCTTTCCTATTTTTTCTTTTACTTGGATTTTTTTTAAACCCAAGAACGTGCACTAATTCCAAAGGAACTTCTAATAAGATGAAGAGGGGAAAAGGCAATTTATCTCAGTATGGCTCGCCTATATGAAAGAGCGGTCTGGCTTCATTGTGCCATCTGAGGTCATTTAGTTTCAGAGCAGCTCTCTGGCCCCTGGGACTATCTACCTGAATCATCCATTAATCTTCCGCCCTAACAGAGGTCTCTACCACTGGCTGGTTATGCAAGGGCCATATTGTCAGAATAATAAAAAAGTATGCCATTCTACTAGAAAAAAGCACTTGCTGCTTGGCCTTTAATTGCTGTATTATCTGTATGTTCATTGTCACTCACCACAAAGCTGAAATTTGATTTTGATGCCCAAACGTTTGTTGGTTTTAAAGAAGAAAGACATATCAAGTGTACAAATGTTTATATCGAGCAGATCCGGATTTCACAGTCTATCCATTGCTTCACGGTTGAACTCCTCGGAGGAAGAAGAAGGAGAAGTTGATCTGAGACACACAAATCCAGGAAATCCTGTCAGTGTCGTTTATGTGCACATTACTAGTCAAGACCACTCACATTGCCAGAAGCTACACTCAGAGAGAAAAAAAGTTGTGTCAACAATGAATGTGTGGCACTCCTCAGAACACATTTTTAAAAAGATGTCAACCTGGCTATGTACAGTAGGTGATGCACTTATATGTAATTCCTTTGGAATATAGATAAGGGAGCTGGAGCCTGAAGGCAAAGCTCTTTTTTATCAATAGGTTTGCGTTTCAATTCTCACATGTGGTCATGAGCTGCGGGTGGTGACTGATAGAAAAGAGTACTTATATTTATAAGGGTACAAAATTCATTCCTTTGTAATGTTGGTGTAGCCTTAGGGGCAGGGTGAGAAGCTTGGATACCCCAAAGGAGCTCAAGGGTTGAACTGCTGGTCCTCCATTTTGAGTAGCCGGTTCCGACATGGATTCCTCCCTCTGAATTTAATTCCAGATAGATCCAATTGGAAGGAGACCTTGGGGCGGACCCAAAACACAAAGGATCATTTCTCCCGCCTCAAGATCCCCCCCAAAAAGCTGGAGGATGTGGCCAGGGAGGACTTACAGGCTACCTTTCTTTGCGTGCTGCCATCAAAACCGTGGATGAATGGATATTGCCACTGCAATGAAGTGAAACAGACTGGGACTGATATAGCTATGGGCAGGAGTTGCAGTCTTTGTGTCCGGTAAACCACAGGCCTTGACTTCAAGTGATGGAGTGATATGAGCAGAGTGAAAGGGACACCGGATAACCAAACAAATATTTAGTTTGTGGACAGGTGTGTGTATGTGTGTGAAGCAGGGTTTGTTCCTTGAGAGGGTAGATACCTAAACCAACAAGTCTTCGTACCTAGACGAGGTAATGTTGTTTGTCACGGACTGTTCCATCTAATCTTTTTTATTGGTGGAGGAACAAATGTCTTTAACCACAAGCACTTTGTTTGGTACAACCATACAAAACAAACTGAACTAGAAGTCATTGAACCTAGATACAAATGACTATTTATTTGCAAATGTGCAGCATTTGATTGAACCACAAACCGATGGATGCAAATAGACCGAAATAACATATTAATGAATGCAAATGGACACTTCTCATTTACTGTTTCTATTGTACATTTTAGTTAGCTGGCTGCATGGCTGCATTTACACTTTAATTTGTTTGATATGTGGCTGCTGTGCAATTAGACAGAAATGGCCTCTCCCAGGGTTTCTACAATGTGCTTTTATTGTGACTGATTTTGATGTTTGAGTCTTTTATGCACACTGCACTATGCAAACCTTGTTAATTTTCTTTTCACAGTACTAGAGAGTTAGAACAATACAATGAAAACCATAAAGAAATTAGTAGACAAATGTTGCACTTTCAACAGATACAACTCGCAGGGTTTTGTCCTCAGGCAATTAAGTATGTTGTTTGTGCTGCCATCCTCCCTGGGTCGGTCTAAATCTAGTTTCAATGCCTGCCACACATCCTGAGGACCTCTTTTTCTAAAGCATAAAATAGCATTCAGTCTTTGCCTAAAGGACAATGTCATCCATAAAACCACCACCAGCAGTGAGGACATGGATGCTGAACTGTGGTTTCCAGCCTTTTATGTTTTTTTTTACAGAGCTTGACTCATGTGCATTTGGCTTTGCTGTTGAGCTTCCTTCCTGACATTGTTGTTGTGTCCAGTTTAATGACTGACAGAGGCAGCCTAAGTTTACCTGAAAACCCTGGATCATCACTGAAGATGTGAAGACACTCTCACTTTCGTGCAATAATTTCTGTACAATAACAAATATACAGTCCTCTACATTTACATTTATTTTATTTTATTTTATTTTATTTATCCTATTCTATCTTATCTTATTTTAATCTATTTTTATCGTATTGTATTTTGTTCTATTCCTATCTTTATTTTCTATTTTTTGCTAAGAGTTTATTTTCTCGTGAACTGTATGCTGCTGGAAATTCAATTTCCCTGAGGGAGTCATCCCAACGGGATCAATAAAGTGAAGTCTAAGTCTAAGTCTAAGGTGTATTATAGAACTAGCCTCCCTAGATAGGCTATATGCACTGTAGTCAGTGGAGAGAACAAAACTTGCAAGATTTTTGTTAAATTATATTATTTCTGCAAACCTTGGATAGATAGAAAATATATTATTTACATGTCTTTATTTTGCAACTTTCCATTCCTTTAGATTCCGTTATTAATTAAATGTTTTGAGAACACTGTTGATTATGGTTTGGTTAGGTCTAGGCACAAAGACAACTGGATTAGCTTCACCTCATCAGCAGTTCTGACTGTTGCAAATACGTCCATGACCTCATCTTGGTAGCCAAAACTCACAGCTGGCCAGTAGATCCACAAACAACAAATGATATAGGAGACACACTGACCTGAACAAACAAACAAAACACTGTAAAATTCTTTGGATTCTCACATAACCAATGTCATCATCGCCACAACCTGAGGTTTCTTATTTAGAAAACACCTGTATTGTAAATATAATGTCTGTGTAATGTATGAATTTCTGAATTCTGAATACATTTTGTTTTCTTAATATCTCTTATAACCTGGCCCTGTCCACGTGATCAAGCGATCAAATATTTAACACATGCACATTATTAGTTTCTTTTCTGATTATTAACAGTATTTGAATAATTAGGGTAAAACGCAAGATCCCTCCCAATCACCGTGGAATATAATGAGCAACACACAAGGGTTTTATTATCTGTAGGTGTTGTACTTCTTTTCTCACCTCAGCAGCCTCTGCAGGGTGTGAACTGTCTAATTTGGGGGGTTGGTGAGTCCATATGGTCCTTAAGGCTACTCACACAATCTGATGTGGGTAATTTTAGCATACAGCACCCCGCTGCCTCTAAGTATCTAATTTGGGTCTGTGGAAATGAAATGCTTGCCCTCTGTGTTTACTGTAAGGCACTCCTCCATTTGTACACTAATAATTCCAGGCCGCAGAACGCTATCAAGGACTCCATCAACTTTAACAGCACTTCTCTCAATGGCTGATAATCAGAACTCCATTTCTGCAAATTGCATGTTATAGTGTTGTGAAAATATTTAAAGATC
Source organism: Pagrus major (assembly GCF_040436345.1). NCBI lineage: Eukaryota > Metazoa > Chordata > Actinopteri > Spariformes > Sparidae > Pagrus > Pagrus major. The sequence goes on along the minus strand of NC_133218.1, from coordinate 15,819,472 downwards.
TGAACCATACCATATCAAGTCTGCATTTAATGTGTCTCTTAAAAGCGTCAATTTAGAGAGAATGTCTTAGCTCAGAAAAACCTTTGCGTAATATTATTATACGAGACGACTGTAATGAGGTGATTCAATGAGCCATGATGCCAGAGATGACACGTCTCACAAACTGAATCTATATCGTCTTCAACACTGGCATTAGCTATAATGTGTGAAAATGTCTTCACATTCCAGATTTCATTATTAGCAGTGATTAAGTGAGCAAATTTGGGAAGCAATGTTATGGATCAAAGCAGTGTTATGCAGTTAATGATTTATTAATGCACTGTGCTCCGGTTTTATGAGTATTTAACATTTCAAAGGTATTTAGTCCTCATAGTCTTTCAAACTGCAACTTTAATGCCTTGTTATACATATTATTAAAAAAATGCTCATAAAATGCCTTTTCTTCTACTTCTTTTATTTCAAGATTGGGTGTTATTTAATGGGTCATATTAGAAGACTGTCTAAATGAGTGTGGGAGATCTGGGTGGCGTGAAAGTCAGCACTGCAGAAATGTAGGTAAGAGACGGCAGACACAATCCTTACAGTTAAAACTGTCAACTCGTGGCAGCTTTATGGCTAAATGGGTGCTTAGTCATTGTAATTATGCATTTAAACTTGCTACTGATTGACTAAAGAGACTAAACTTAATGCAAATTCAAAATCTCTCCAGCACATTGACTGAACCAAAAAGCTGTGTGTGGATATTACCCTCATTGAGGTTATGTTGGTTGTGAGTAACAGGCACGATTTGTAAGCTGTGTAGAAATATAAGTTTCGAACATACCGAACATACAAACGCACAGAGTTGGGTTATGTGGGCTGCAGTAAATATTCTATGAACATTTTTTTAAATTTTTTGTCATTATTATTTTTCTGGCACATCAAGCTGACTGTAACTGTTGTCCTCCATGAAGGCACAACTGTTGAGCTGAATTAAAATCTTGGGTATTAAAACGCATGGAGGTCATGTTCTGCTGGATGTCACATACAGGGCTTTACGGTTGCATTGCAGTCATGCAACAGTCCCTTAGCCATAGTCTATTAGATATTTCTAGATATTTTGTGTTGGTACATTTGTTTGGGGCTTCAGGTGGTAACATGACAAATTGAACCTTTTAATCCTTGATGGACTAGTTAGATATTTTAGGATTTTTCTGCCTATTCGCCTTCTTTCTGAGAGCTAGAAAATTGATGCTGCTCACATGTCTGAACATGGTAACTAAGCTACAGTCAGCAGCAATACCTAGCAATATAGCAATAGCACTTCTAAAGCTTAGTCATTAACATGTTATAGCTCAAACTAATGAAGCTAATGGGCTGCTGCTGTGGCCATATATTTTTCAGACTGACATGAGAGTATCAGCCATCTCATCTAACTTGCAACAAGACAGAAAATAAGGGTTTTTCCCATAATGTCTAACTGTTCCTTTGAATATAGTGTATGTTCAAATCCTTTGTATAAGCAAAATGCATTTTACACAAAACATAGTTCTGCCTGATGACACCGTTTTTCTCCTAACCATTATTGGGATTCGTGCAGCTGTATGGTCATGTCCTGAACACTGACTTCTATGACAGCATTTATTGGACACTAAATGTCAGCGTGTCAACATGTTCAGAGAGAAAATCAAAAGCTTTCAACTCATTCTCTGTCTGAACACAGACAAAACCTCTGTCCATAAAGCTGTGCTGTGTTTTAACAAGAACATCAAGTAAACCAAGTAAATATGTACCAGCCAAAAACCAACAATCAAAAAAGCAGTACAGGGATGTAGCAATAAAATCTGGTTGTCTCTCTCTGAAATTGTACCAAAAGAATTTTTTCACCTAGAGTTGACCTCTACACAACAAGACACAGGGAGCTGAGAGGCAAAGCTCTGCTTGTGCAGCAAGAGATAAAAGAAGAAATATCAAAGAGAAATGTTGTCAATACAAATCTCAAAACACCTTTACACAAAATGGCAATTAGTCATCCACCAATTTAGTTGTGGTGTTGTACAACTCATTCTCTGTCTGATTATCATTCAGACTCATTCTCAACTTCTTTTTTTCTTTGCGACTCCCCTACTGTGGCCCAAAGTTCACTGACTCCAACCGCGAGCATAAATCTTTAAACAGGCGACAAATTTATTGTGAAAATTTGAAAATGGCCAAGTAATTTTCTGTGTAAAGTCCATAGTAATGATGGAACATGGCCACAGTGTAACGATGTGGCTCTGAAGCAGCATGGCTCTATAGATGGCAATGTTGGTCATTCCAAGACTGCTGGAAATATCTCAAAAACTACTCCTGTGACATTTATGATCCCCAGAGGAATCCTAATGACTCTGATGGTCCTCTGACTTTTCCTCTTGTGCCACCACAAGGCTGACCTCTTTTCTTTTTATTTTTATAGCCATACCATTAATTTTGCTACCAGCTCAGTCACCAGGAAAAGGTTCACATGTGCTACATAGCATATTGACATTACTATGAAACGTGTAATATCATGTTCACATTAAATGCTTATGGCCTGACTTTCAGATGGTGGAGGAGATGATGGTGGAGTTACAGGCAAGAAAGCTGCCAAGCCAGTGACCACAGTTCAAGACTGTGTTTTAACATTTTTAAGTGTGAAACCACTGGATGAGGAATAAGCTATGTCAGGCTTTGGCTACATGGGCTTTTAGTCAGATCAGTTCATTGTTGTTGGTGTTCATCATTATTTTGTTTTTTTTCATTTGTCTACAAAATGAGAGAAAAAAAAAAACATACACACAAAAAAACCCCAGACCTGTAAATCAAAGAACTAAAACTTGCAAAAAATGTTGCCACTTGAGAAAGCATCATTGTGCAGGATGGTAAAAACCTGCTTTGATCAGTCGTCACTAATATTATATGAGCATTCTTTTTCTCCGAGCTGTTTGTTGCAGTCTTGAGTCTATTCATATTATAAAGCTTTTGTCTGCAGTTTGAGAGATCTGATCTCAGTGATACAGCAGTAAGTTGTCATTCCAATCACACTGCTGCCTTCTGCAAGAGAGGTGCTGCTTTTTTCATTCTAGCAAGCGTGTTTACCTCTGCCTGAAGAAAGTTGAGAGCAAAAGTGGGTCATGCTTCAGATAAGTGCTGCTATATTTGCCAAAGGAATCAAACCACCAAACATGCAGGGACAATTCATGCTCATCATGTCCAAAGTTGTGGTTTTTCTGTGCAACCTGATAAGTGCCTCCCGGCCACAGTTTTCCTGAACAATACAGTGGTTTACACTGGTAGTACCCATTCAATCCAGAACTTATTCTGCTCTCACTGCGTTTTAGTGTGAAAAAAGAAAAATCCATTTCACCAATTCATCCCTTGTTATTGAATGAAGAGAGCTGTTTTTAAAATTGTGGTGCAGAAAATGCAGAAAGACGCAAACATGACCTTTTGTGCAACAGATGGAGCTCAATCGCTATCATATTTAATAGTATCCAGCACTTTGTGGTTTGTGGCGTCACATTTTTCCCATTTCTCCATTGGTGGTGCGCTTTTTTTTTTTTTTTTTGTTTGCAAGTACCTCTAAGGAGCACATTAATCATGTTCTTGGAGAAGTGACATTCAACGAGACTCCAACTGTGGCTGACAAAATAAAGTTAGAGCATTGATTCCCCTGAGTGCCATTAAGGTGTCCCTCCGGAGCTGCTCCTGGCTTTATAAGTCTCTGATAGTGCAGACTCATAACCCTCTCACAGTTTCCACCCCTCCGCTCAACCTATTAAAGCCACACTGGACCTAAAACACTCTAGTGCAGCTCAGTGGAACAACACACACTGTTTACTGAAGCTTCACCTTCACCCTGCAGTTTTAACTACTTCAGAGGGAAAGCAATACACAGCGATGTTGTGAACTGCCAACCCCATTCCATGGTCCTTCTGAGGAAAAATAACTCACAAAACTAAGATCCAGCTTAATCTGGGCCTTTGCTTGTGTGGATAACTCTGAAAACATATATTTTTCTCTTCACTTTGGCTTTTGATCCAGACTAAGCTAGAATTTCCCGTCACCAAAAATCGGGCTTGGATGTGAATAAAACACAGCGGGAAGGACCTGGTTTGCGCAACACCAAGGGTGTCTCAAAGTTTTGTTTATTGAGTTGGCTTGCTCTTACTGCTTTAACCTAGTTTCCCCACAGCGTCTGTGGTTACCATCATGCCATTTCGTCCTAGTATACAATTATCTGATGTCCAACAGAGTATTACATCAAGGACATCTTTGCCTGTACCATGCCCTGTGTCTCTATTAACCAGTTCCCTCTCACCTTGGGCTCTTTCTGTAAGCATTCATTCAATAATTCTAAGTGTAGCTTATATTGCAGTACAGATGTTGTCATCGAAATATCTTTGTGTTTTTTTCCCCACCATATGACTGCACAAGTATAAAATAGTGACTTTATTAAGGAGCCAAGGTCAAGAAGCCATGTCTGGGAGAAAGGTAAGTTCTTACCAGATAAAGGCAGCACAAAGAGCAGTGGCACACCACATCCACCAGACTGCTGGTGAGCTACGAATGTGGACAAGGTGAGTGCTGTAACACTGGGATAAATGGGTAATGAAGGGTTTTCAGCAGGCACAGCAGGATTCTGCTCTGTTCCCTGGGCTGTCACATTCAGACCCTCAATCAACAACCACTGTTTATCAGAAGATTAGTTCTTCATTGTAGAGTACAGCCACATCTCTCACATGTCCACCTGGGTTATCGTATGCAAGAAGATTACATCTGTTGAAAGTGTACATAGTCAGAACATGAGACAGATCAGTCTAAGCTGCAGCAGTATAAACTCTGCAGGGGACTGGGATAATAATGTCAGACCAGGCCAATTTTCATACTCACTCCAGTCACAACAAACCATATAAACTGTTGAATTATTTTTAATGTTTACTATTTACTGCCAGTAGCATACATTTTACTTTTAGTTTAAAAACATAAAAAAAGCAAAGTGTCTTCAGTTTCAAGAGTTAGTCGATTGCACATCCATAATTAAGGAATAACAGGAATAAATATTCATATCTTTTTTGCTCTGGTAGCTCTGAGTAACTGGAGATACCTCAACCTGACAGAAAAGAGTATACTGCTCTTCATTTTCCAGATTATTTTCATGCAGTTGCATTTTAAGCTTACATAACATAATTAACGTTTTTAAAACATAGAATCAATTCAAGAAAGGTAGATTATATGACATGCTGAGGGCAGCCCTGCCAGTATGTTTTTTTCTATTTTAAACACCAACCATGTCCCCGTCTTGTGTAATTTTATAGCATTTATCATCACTTTCCTCCCCAGTTTTCTCTTTTCATCATGCTCCCTCTCAGCTCTACCTTTTCTCTTTCTCTCGGTCTCTCTCCCCTGTAATGTCCATTTCTTAACCACACTGCGGCCACTCGCACTCCACACACTGACTGACCATAATGTTGATGTGAATGTGTGTCGACTAATTGCCTGTAATGACAGGAAGAGATTATACTGGCGTGGTAAAGGCAGGGGAGCTGACGATCTACAGTTCTGAGGGACTAGCTGCCCTGATTCAGCATTTTCATCACTGGCTTGAATTCTCCAGGTGCTCCCAGGAGCATGACCAGTCCAGGCCTAAACTACAGTCGTTTAGTTTTCTAGTTTCAGCAGCTGAAAATGAGCTTTCTAATCACAGGTCCTCCTTCCGTTACTTTGCTTGAGTCAATGACACAACAAGGTGTCATGCTATACTTACCTTACAAGGCAGAGTTATGGCATGTGAGCCACAGAATAATTAAAGATTTTAGGTACAATCTGATCATTAGAATACCTTTTATTAAGGAATCAAATAAGCTTGCATTTAACTGATGCATTGAGATTGAAAAAAAGATTAAGATTTATCTTTACATCTACAATTTAATAATTCTTTGGCCTTTATTCCCCTTCATGTTCTGTAATCATATTAATTCACTATAATTAAAACATTGTATCTATAAATTCTGGTGGGACACTCAGTGAAAGCCATACCAGGACGCATCAAAGTGTGTTATTGCTCTTTATTCCACTGTCACTGACCAAAAGTTGTGGTCCCTTTAACCAGGGAAGGTTAACAGGTATCATAGCACATATACTGTTGCTGTGCTTAACAGCAGTTTAGAATGGCACCTATGGACCTGGACTATGTTTGAGGTTCCTTGTACATTTTGTTATGGACATCTGCCAGTCAGTCGTTTCGTGGCCACAGGCCAACATTTACTGATAGATGCAGTCTGACATAAGTTCAATAGCAGCATCTTTGCTGATTGATTTTTTATTAATTACTCTCATTAACTCCAAAACAGTAGGGTGCACGTACAGTACATCTTTTAGGATGAATGAAATGAACCAAAAAAAACAAAAAAAAAAACTAAACTAAACAGAAAACGGCCATTTCATAAAATCAGATATTAATCAAAGTGATGCTGATAGCAGTGAGTTCCCAGTCCAGTCTTTGAAGAACATCCAAAATTAGATTCATGTCTTTGGGCAAATTATTCAAGCAAACCCTTTTTATCTTTTTAGTACATCTGTAGCATCTATAGTACCTCTTCAACAGTACAAGATTCTACACTGTATCTCTCATTACAGTATTTCAACTTAGAGAATAACTTAACACCAGGCTTAAAAAGCAGTGTTTCATTATCCTCTCTGGGTCAGAGAAGGTAGTTTCAGCTCTGATCACACCCAGCATCACCTCAGGGTGTGATCAGATGCAATCAAGGCATTAAATTAATTCAATTAAGTTTAACAGTTTGATCTAGGGGCGGCTGTAGCTCAGTGGGTAGAGCAGGTGACCAGTGACCAGAAGGCCGCTGGTTCGAACCCCGGCTCCCCTGGGCAGAACTGAGCTACATGCCGAAGTATCCTTGAAACTGCTCCTGACGCGCAGTTGGCACCTTGTGTGGCAACCTCTGCCGTCAGAGGGCCTGCGATGAGCTGGCGACTCGTCCAGGGATATACCCTGGCCTCCGCCCTATGAAAACTGGATTTGGCCCCAGTAACCCCCGCAACCCCCTGAAAGGGGGGGATAAAGCAACATCTCCGCAACCCTCACAGAAAAAGCGGTCAAGATAATGAACTGAACTGAACAGTTTGATCATCTTCATCATTTTCTTTGTACTGTATTAAATTAAATGTAGGTCAAAATGGATTTGCAGATCATTGCATTCTGTTTTTCTTTAAGCTTTACACAGCATCCCAACTTTTTTGGAGTCCAGGTTGTATTCATATATCTGAATTTAGAGGAAATTCTATAAAAATGAAGCACAAGACATGCCAAATATTTTTCATTTGATCGAATGAATCGGTCTAAAAAGCCATCTTTGGTCGCAGTAGATAGCTCACGACTCGATTTACACCACATCACATACAACATCTTTAACTCAGAAGACAAGAACAATTCTGGATTGTAACTCGCAGCTTTTAAGACACAGCAGATCAGTCAATAGTCTTTGCAGATTATACATGATTATGTCCCTGTTTCTGCAGAGAGCACTCTGAGAGAACATTCTGAGTAATTTTATACACTTAAATGAGAGAAAATTGCCTGAGTACAGCTGATCGTTTCTGGTGTCCAATGTCTTCTCAAAGTATATTTGCCTCTCACTCTCTCAGATATAACTTTATGAACACGATTTTACTTCCAAACAGTTTCTATTAGGAGGTACAAATTGAAGCCAGGTGGTCCAGACTGAAGGTAAAAGTATACCTGTCACTTTGACACTGCACACTACTGCTCTTCATTCCTAGAAATATCAGAGCGTGTCAGGGATTATTACATGTACTATTTCTATAATAACAACCATGATATTATTAGGCTGATGTGTCAGGTAAAAAGCACTTCTTACCTCCAAAGCAAGGTTGGAATGAAAATGACGGAACATGAAGAGCCCCATCATGTAAAATAGAGGCGCTGCTGAATGTCATTTATCACATCAGTGGCTGAGCACCATCTCGCCTGTTGTGGGTGTAAAACAGCTCCTGTTCTGCTTAGAGAAATACTAAACTTTGCCCTCCATCTCCGCCGGGCAGCTAAGACCCATAGCGAATGAGATTTCTGAGAGCTATTTTTGAGGTCACTTCTGTTTGTGCGCAATTGGGTGTCTTGCTCGCCTGTTTCCTGTTAGGAAAGGGTCTGCCGGTTGCACCTCGTCTGGTGGCCTCACGGTGTGTGACTGCGGAACGATGCGGGCCGTTTTAATGTGTTGACAAGCACGGACTGGAAAAGAGCTAGGCAATCCTGCAAACTGGCTAAGGGGACTAAATTATAGGGCTAATCCTGTTGGTATTTCTATCACTGCCAGTCGTGGTTTCCTGTCATCCTGTCGCTCGCTGTGTCTCTTTCTTTCTCACAGCATGTTCAGTTTAGGTTTGGGACTGCTCTAATGCAGAGAGCATATGTGTCAAATACAGTCCGATCAGTGCGTTAGTAGCCCGGTGACCACACTGATTCAGGGTTGATTTGCAGGTCAAAGGTTATCTAGATATCTACGTTTGAACTGTGCTTAATTTGTATGAAAGTGAATGTTTTTAGATGTGTCTTCTAGCCTCCAGACTAGTTGTAGTGCTCTGTCATAGTCTCACCAGAACGAAAGTCACACAAAGCTGTAAAACATTCGAAGGCTGCCTCTGACAAAAAAAACATGATACCCATAGGATAGTTTTCTCATCAACAAGACAACAATAGAGTTGTACACTGAATGTAGCAAAAATCATGCCACTTCTACTTCTGCCATTGAGAGTGGGGCGTCTTTATTTGTCTGGCTGCAAGACATCCTTGACAGAAAAACATGAAATTAGGTCATTAAATGCTTTGAACAAACAACTAATGTTGGTGTTTTTTTCAGTTGAGAGTGGCCTCTTGACAGCAACAAGGTGTCTGCACCGAGGTCATGGCAAAATCACATGGGTTCGAGTGAATAGGAAAACCACCTGAATGAGTCTGAAGCAGGAACAGAAGCATAAATAGAGAAAGGAAGTAAAATGAAAAGAAGTCCTTCTGACTGAACTTCAGCTTTATTAGCAATCAAGGTCTAGGTGTCAAGACTACAACTGTGATATTTTTTTCACAAAGTGAATGTTTGTTTTTTTTGTGGGTTACATAAGCCAACAGCATTAAATGATTATATTGAAATGTAATTCAGGTCCTAACTACAGGTTGGAATGTTTTATTCTCATTTGTTAGTTAACATTTCTATGTGCAAGCTTTTTTGTTTATTTATTTAGCACATTTGAACTAATTATACTTTTAAAAAGTGATGGTGACAGAATTGGTCACTTCAAAAAGCGGTGGGGGACATGTCTCCAGCGTCCACAGTGTGAAAGTGACACCTCCGGCTTCCAAGCATGCCGCTTCAATAAAAACATTCCACATACATAAAAGACATAAACAGTATAAGACAGCTACAGGGAACAAGACACCTCATACAGTAAAAGAGACTGCTGGAACAAAAAACAGAAAGAAATAGATAGGACAGAAATCTATAGGACAGAAAAAGTACTGTTGGATTTCATGTCCATACTATCCATGTACCATAATGATTTTAATTATTTTTTTATTGAAGAAGTGATAAAAGAGTCTATTCAAATGACGATGTGATACTCTAAACTTCCTCCCAGCTGACAGTAGTAGGAAAAGTTTCAATTAGAACTAAATGTAGCCCTCTTAGACGTTTTGATGTCTCTAAATCAGCATTAGTGGTAGATGAACTGCCAGCACAGTCTTATTTGCATTTTATTTGAAGTAGAAAAAGAAAAGAACTGAATTAGGACTCACAAAAATCTGTATACATTTCATTTGTTTTTAACTGTTCTTTCTTTGTTCTCCTTGGCTGGCTGTGGGTGGCAACAGGAGCCTTTCGATATTAAGTATATCTAAAAAGGCAATAATTCCACCAAGAGGCATAAAGTGTGAATGAACTGGACAAATACATTTAAAATAAGACAGTGAATTGCCTCTTTCTCTTTCTACTTATTAAAAGCCTGAAATGCAGGAATTCTGCCAGGCGTAAACCTCAGCGCCTGTCCAAAAACAATTTAAATTCCCCCTCCCTCCCCTTTTTCTCCCCGCTGCTCTGCAACCTGTAATTTCAAATAATGTGTTTTTTTCCCTTCACCATTTTTTCGGTTCTGGATCAGTGGATAGGCTTGCCGAATGCTGCCATTGTTTACAGTCTAATTTGAGAAGGTGGATCAGTGACCTGCATCCCAAAGCAGACATTACACCATCCCCGGTGTGGAAGACTCTTGCACAGGAGGAGCACACTGTGTAACTGCCATAATCACTAAGCAGCCGCCGCTGTTTTCTCCCTGATGCAGGTAACCCAGACAACCTGACAATGTACACAAATTAGAGGCAGGCAGGAGAATGGTATGATTAATGGTTCTCAATAAGGACCGGCCCCTGAGGAAAGGGGACTGGAGCAACGGTGCTTATAAATCCCAGGGATTCTCTGAGGCAAGGAGGAGGTGGGAGGAGGAGAAGTCGATCCAGGAGTGAAGGGGGATGCCGCACAAAGCAATGAGGAGATGCAGGACCCCTCCATATGCCATCATACAAACTCCCCATAAAGCACAGAGCAAATTTACTCAATATGGTGCAGGCTACAGTAGCTTCATTCAGTTCATACATTCTGTCCTACTGTAACATCTGTACAGCGTTGTTAATTTGTTCCAGGAGACTGGAAATGATTTGATCAATCTCTGCTGTGACAAGTGGGAGCAGAAGCCTACCTATCTATAACAGAGAAGTCCCATATCCTCCACTCACCGACTTTCTGTTGAAAAGCCTTTTCTCACTTCCAAAATTGGAAGTTTCTGTGGTCTGAACGGGGGGAACTTTACAGATTGATGCTTGAGAATATCCTCCAAATTGCAATCTGCAGTTCAGATTAAAAGATATTCTGAATTAACGCAGATGCCTGTCGTCGTTGATGTCATTTAGTGGCTGACTGGACGCGTTCAAACAGTATAAACTGATCTGCTTTTGCAGTGAGGAAACCCCTGCTTCTGTGCTGTGGACCGTTCCTCCGTTTCTCCACATCCAGGCGAAGTGAGAACAGCTCACAGCGCCAGACGGACCTGAGAGGGTTAGTGTGGACACGCAGCGGAGCGCACGACTGAGGACTCTGTACAGCGTAACTCCAACACAAATGGATATTTACGTGGCTTTGTTATCCCTTTTCTTTTTTACCAAACCAGGTAAGCACAAGCCTTGTGGCACTCTGCGATCGCAATGGGGGGATTTTGTTGCGAGTGACACGCGCTTCTTAACGTCTTTTACGCTCTTCAGTTTGCACCTTGCGCTCCAGCATGACAGTCTCTGGACTGCAGCGTATTGTTTTGTAATTACGCGCAGTTTGTAGAGTTAATATCTGAAAACAACCAGGATGCAGGTGAGTTAAAACAGACGACACCTTTTACCTCAGCGTGCGCGCACAGTGCGCCTACAGCCCGTGGAGAACACAGGTGTTGGCTGCGGGCAGAGACGGAGCATTTCAGTGGGCAGCGATCGAAATAACCTGCGTTTATTTTAACTGCGTGACTTTTTCCACAACCAGCCATTTTAAGAAGTGGAATGCACATACGCAGTCACCAAGTGTGTTTGTAAAATTAATTAGGATTTTAGTTGGGGGGAAGAAAAAAACTGTCCATTTTAATCCTCTCAGCGTGCTCTGAGCCCGCTGCTTCACTCTATCTAACCTTCATTTCTCTCTCCCCCCAGTTTTGGCTTTCGGATCAGATCAAGACTATCAGATTGATATCATCAATGAACTTGACCTGGCAAATGCCACCTATGGAATTACCCAAGTGGCGGGGCTTCACAACACCAGCAAAGCCTTCCTTTTTCGAGGTAATGCACGCACGCTGACAAATTTCTCCCACATTAGTCCCGCTGCTCAAGTTCACAAATGTCTTTGTCTTCTGTGTCATGGCTGCAGCGCGCACACACGCACGCTCTTTGTTCCATTAGTTAGTGTGAGGGGGCCACGCAGCGCCACACCTTTTGGTGTCACAGTATTAGCCGGGATGCTGAGGCAGAACACTCCGGGGAGCCTCCTCTCATAATTACTCCACATTTAATTTGTCCCAGGCAGCAGATGCTCAGGCTCTTCCCGGACTCGCTTGAGCGCGCAGCCTGTGTAGGATTTCTACAGCACTTTGACTGCTTCCAATGACATCCAGTTGTTGTGTAATCACAACAACTGGTGGTTCATGGATATCAGGTGCGTTGCAGTGTGAGGGAGCACGTAGAAAGTGACTAGAATTTTTAAATCCTTGGGGGAAAAGAAAAAAAACTAAGTCCTAATAGAGAGAAAGAGCAATGATATGACCCTGGTGAGGCTGGTTTGAGATGTGTAACCAGTGCTAGGGGACCACTTTGCTCACTTGCTTCTCTGCACTCGGAAAAGGACTGAACAATATTTGGTTCAACTTTCTTCAATCTTTCTTGTTCTGTAGTGCCCTCAGCTTCAAGCAGAGGCTGGATTCTTGGAGAGTAAAAATAGAAAGAGAAGAGGGAAGATGGGACACCGAGAGACAAGAGAGAAAGAGAAACATATCCGTCCGCCTGTAAAGAGACTTGTTATTTTAGCGATTAGTTCCTTGCTGTGTGCAGAACAACTGCAATGTGAAATCTATTCATGTGTTTGAAACTTTCTTTTATTTAGTTAGTGATTCAGTGTCATTTTTTAAAGCTTTATGTTCAAATTCTCGCTATGCGATTCACATTAAATTCTCACTGAAGAGTTTTTTTTGTCTCATGACGGTCCAATTTGGTTCCAACGTGCAATAAAATACAGTTTTGGGGAGAGACACTGAGTCTTTTCTACTTTCCTGGCATGAAAATATTCAAATTCAAAGATACTGGCATAAAGACAAATAGCTTGAATCCCAAATAAGCAGCACTGGGTGTTGAGACTCATATGGTGGAGGGGTAGTGTTTTGTGTGCGTGTGTGTGTGTGCGTGCATGTGTGCATGCGGTTCTATTTTCTAGAGTGCTTGGCTCGGTGTGCCACTGGCTCTGTATGAATGAAGGCAGGACAGCTTGGCCGACTCTGCCGAGGTGAAGCTATCCAAGATTCAAGGCTGGAGGCCATGCAGGATACACAACCTCACTTTTTATTTGATACACACACACACACACACACACACACACACACACACACACACACACACACACACAGAGAGACACACAGAGACACACAGAGACACATGCCCACACACACTCCTAGTCCAAGATACTCTCCCTATGGTTCCAGGCTCCCAGGATCGACATGCAGCCGCCAGATAGTGTGGGAAATGGGAGGCTAATCCGGTGGGGAAAACTGGACCTGCAAGTGCTGGAGAGGAGGCATGTGTCGTGACCTATTTACAATCCACCCTTGTGCTGCTTTCATGGCCCTGTAACCCAGATGGCTCCAAAGAGCAGGCAAAGTTGCTTTTTACAAAGAGTCGAGAAGTTGATGCACTAATAAGTGACAGCGACAAACAGTCCATGATTAGCCGTCTAGTCGGAGCTGTACAGGAGCCTCTGTGGCTGATTGGGTCAGTGATTGTTCAAGATGATTTATGTGTTGTGTATGCAATCACATTGTGCACTGAGCTCAATGCCATATTTCTTCTGTTTGATTGCATAAATTGCAAGGAACATATTGTGATGCGTTTGAAATGGCTTGAAAAAAGGGCAATGCGGTGTTCCAATTAGTGTCGATTTCACTGTGAGAGAGAGAGGAGGGGGCTCTGGCATGTGTCTTTGGCTGGACACGGGGACCAGCCTCTCCAGTCACCCAGTTAGCCAGTGATTTACAAACAACAGATGGTTTGCATTAGAAAATAGATTTCAGCACCACTTCTCTTACGTTTACACCAGGATGAAGCACCAGTGCTCTTCATGAAAGCCAGTTTATGGAGAGCAGATGAGAGCAGCCTCTACTCAAAGGTCCCGATCTGGATCTGGATGTGATCCAACCTTGTGATGAAAAGAAAGAAATGAGCTAATGTAATCCCCCACTGTGCACTGATAGCAGGGAACAAAACAATGCTGTTTGTATATTTGTTATACAGTAGTTGATACTGTTCATCAGCAGGTTTCCTTACATTGTGGGAACTTCTGTAATGTATTTAATAAAGTTAGTGTGTCAACAAAGCTGCTGACCTAGTTTCTCATCCTACATTGGAACCCAGATTGTCAGCCTCATTACTCAGACCCCCCTCGGTCCCAGTGTTGATTTAGATCTAAAATTCCTCTAATGGTGATTATCAGTTTGTATTGTGGTATCCCACTGTGGGTCTGTTGACCAGACCAGTGAAATATCTCAACTTCAATCACATGCTGGTGCTTCAATCACACAAGGTTTTCCTCATCAGACAGCTAAAGGCAGCCCAGTAGTCAGGATAAAATGTTGGTAGCTGACATTTCTGCAAACCACAAATACTTAAATTCTGTACTGGCTGTGCACTGTATTGTAATTTCTACAAACGTGTCATCACATTGAGATTGCATGTTTATACTGGACTTCCGGGAGGTGGAGGGGATGGCTGTGGAGTTGCAGGCATCAAGGCTGTCCAGCCAGGGACCACAGTATGAATCTGCATTTTAACAAGTGTGAAACCACTGGATAGATTTGACAAAGGACCACAGCGTTCTAACATTTGTAAATTTGACACCACTGGATATCTATGGATATATTTGACAGGAAGTTTGGACATCTCCAGCCATGTTTGCGGTGACCAAAACAGACATTTTAAGCCAAACCATAATGTTTTCCAAACCATAACCTAGTGGTTTTCTTTTTGCCTTAACCTAAGTAGAGCATAGGCACTGCATTGTGACATGAGAAAAAAATAAAATAAAACTGAGCCAAGAGAAATGTAAAGTTGCAACATTAAGAAACGTACAGTTTATCTGTTCTTTTGCAGGAACATACTTTGCCAGCATTTGTTCTGTTGATTACTTTGGCTAAAAGGCTGCTCAGTTTTTAGAAAAACATGTACAACATTTAAAAAAAATATACCAATAAATATTTGATGCATTACCATGAAATTTAGTGCAGACATTCTTGCCTTCCAGAGAAGGCTCACTCTGACTTGACTTACGTTCAGCTGAAAACATTTAGCCCTAGAGCCCCTGTGCATAACAAGGTAAGGCTTAAAAAGAAGTCTTCAGGGGTCCACTTGGTTGATGGTCTGAGGCTAAATTCGGGTCCTCAGTCAGGCTGTGTCCAAATTATATTCAGTTAAATTTGGTCAGGCAGGGTCCCCTTGTAATTCTGCTGGTTTGGGGTCTGTAGTCGAGTGCATGAAAGCAGACTTGCGAGTCGAGACCAGGTGCATCATGTTCATCACAGGAGAAAAATGTGTTTTTGACTCAAAGCCAGGAGTGTGAAATGTGAAATGCAGAGTGAATGGACATGTATTGAAACTCCTTTCAACTGTGATTGCTCATGTATTGGTGCCATATCATGCTGCTGTCAGTTTTGGTGTTCGTGTCTTGATTTGGATGTGTGCGGGCTGACCTCATTTTAAATAGCATCTAATTATCCTCTGGTCTGTTTGAACAGTCTCACTGTCCTTGGATTCCTTTCGAATCATCAGTGCTTCTTTTTTTGTAAATGTATTTATGCTTTCATCATATTGGAGTAGGTTTCCATGGGTCTGTTGCGGCCGGAAGAAGAGCTTGAGACTGAAATGTCATGTGGAGGTAATAAATGTTCATGGCAGCATTATCTGCTGTGCAGACCTTCATAATGTTGTTATGGATGAAACAATAGGTTATATTAAAAGTTGAACAAAGCTCTTTGAGCAACCGAGTCCGTCTTTGTTGAGCTGAGTCTCAGATATCCTAAAATGACCACCATACAGAGGATAAAGCCTTTTGATTTAGGTAACAGCGTGACCTTTTCCGTAATGCCAAACTCAGGGCACTCTTTAAATTGTTTTGCACCACTGTATAAAGACAAACATCTCAGAAGAGAAAAGTTTTCTCTTCATTTGTCATCCATCCAGCCATTTTATTTCCCACTGTGTCATGGATCTTTCAGCTTCACAGGACTGTTGGTATGGAGACTTGTATTTCCAAGTAATATTCCTTAATTTCTTTCATTTGAAATTGCTCTTGCCTTTGTACCATAACAGCATTCTGACAATTGAAACCATTATTTAAAAAAAAAAGCCTGTTATGATAGTTGATTATTTATGGGTTATTTGAATTGTATGAACTCTGTTAGGATCAACAGAAACTTGCACAACATGTTGCAGATCCAGCTATCTGTGAACCTGTCAGGTCAGTATAGATCCCTCCGTTCTTCATTGGCTCTCTTTCTCAAAATCATTAATGTTAAACAGTTAAAGGGTAACAACAAATGCATCCTTGATCCTGATATCCCTGAAATCTATAGACACGCCTCCTATCAGCCTTTTAGGCCAATTATGCTTCACATATAACAACTCTGCAGTCTGGTTCTAGGACCGAAATGGTCCGTAATTAACGTTTAATCGACCCTTCTGTCGATTCCTATCAAAACTTTTTTCCAACCTCATTTAAAGCCGAAATCCACTTTGAAACACCTCACCACAGCTCAATGAAGTGGATACACATTGCATTTCTCGGTCCATCTTTTGTTTAAAATGCGTATTTTGTCGTTAAGATCTGGCCAAAGGTAAGCATGTCAAGCTTACATTGGGATATGTCCAGTGAACCATGGAGTTTTTATTGCAGACAAAATGTCTAAAACATCAGTAACAGATGTCAGGTTTGGTGTCAGAGTTTTTTTTCTAGTTCTGACACTCTGCATTGATGTTTAAAAACAACAGAGAGAAATTCTTAGTAAGAAAGGAAATGCCAACCCGAGTGAAAAATGGACCAGAGCACAATGCGGCAACAAAGACATGTTTTGAGACTTTTAAAGAAAAAGGGTGAGAGTTTTAGTTGACTATGAACTCTGGCTCGTTGTTTGTTTTCCTTTGAGACAAAAATTAGTTGAAAGCTTCTTGTTGTCAAAAGCCATTGCAGGAAATGTATGAAATCATTCATTAATCTATAGCTTGCTGAGGTAGTTTGAGGCAAAGCGCATATTTAAACTGTAAAATACAACATTCAAAGGAATGGTCCAACATTTTGACAAATGGGTATAATCGATTACTTGTCATACCAGTCTCGTATCTGTTTGTTTAGTATGAAGCCAAAACATGGAGAAGCTCACTAATGAACAATTATCTCATTTTCTTAATCTGTTCAACAATTACAAGGGCTTTTTGGGTCAGCTTGTTGTTTACACATTAAGTTTTTGTACTGATTCAACAAACAATATGTTTATTAGTGAGATTTAGAGGGGCTTTTACCTCTTTAGCCATTTCTCATGTTTCTAGTCTTAATTATAAGCTAAATTAACTATATCCTTAGTCCAGCTTCATACTGCACAGACAGCTATAGTATAAGAGTGGTACCAAGCGTATCATCTAACTCTTGGCATGAAAGGAAAAAGGCATATTTGCTTCACTCATGTAATTTCTTGAATGCATACCTAAGATGTTGTCGGCAATCAAATTGTAGTTGTAAAGAGTGAAATTACTGGTTACATACATAGACATACTGATTAAAATTTCATCATTGTTGCTGCTGTGAAAAGGTGTTGCTTTCCTTGATTGTGTTTGAGGTTTGTCCAAACTGCAATAATGCAAATTTCTCTCTCTCAAAGTGTAATACTGACCCGCAAAGAAGAACTGCAAAAGTGTCCAAATCTAGACGATGAGTAACTAATATCTTGAGCTGGGCATTGTTTTGAAGATTAGAAGTACATTGATCAGTGCCCTTAAAGTACAGTGAAGCAAAGTGATCGCCATTTCATTAGACATCAGCGTACAAAAAGGAGTGAATGCAAGTAATAAAAGACTGGAGAAGATTTCATACTACTTTGTACCGGTTATTTTGGTCCATATATTGGAGGCATTGAGTAGCAATACACATCCATACTTACGTGGAAACAAAGTCAGTGGATTGTATCCACCCTTTATGAATAAGTCAACAAATCCTGCTTCACATGAAAAGCATACCAGTTATACAGGATATACTAAACTACTGAGATCTGACTCTAACCTTTTTAAAAATGGTGCTTTCTCTGGCTAATTGGGACTTGCCTCGCTAAGGTTTGCCTCACTGTGACAATCGAAAGGCAGTAGTTTCTTGTTCCACTGACTGTCTCCTGATAAAATATAATTTTGCCAATTATTTTCCTAATTATAAGCCATGTGCTGCAGCTACGATGAATATCAAGAAAGTCAGTTCATAGTTTATAACACCATTACTTTAACTCTCCCCACCTGACAATGTGAAGTGGTGGTTGTGCAGTTGCACTGTAGATTTAAGCCAGAATTTGAAGACAGGAACTTGCAGAGCATTTCAGATTTTCCTCTACGCCACAGAGAGCAGAGTGGTAATACAGAGGTCATCAGAGGTCTCCAATGCAGCATCTTTTCTGGACCAGTTCACAAGTGGCTGCAGCTGCCTCTTCTGTTGTGCAACCCTACTTGTTGTAGGAGAAATTATATACTGTGAAAGCCGAAATAGGTGTGTTATAAACAACAAAATTGGCGGCTCTGAAATCACTCAATTTCTGCCATTGCTCACAGACGAAAAGAAATACTGAATGGTTATTTAACAAGGGGCCTCCAGGGCCGCCAGCACTTTATTAATGGCAGGACACAGACAGTAATCAGTTGCTGTCTTTCCACTCTGCCCCCTAAAACCAGGAACACAGGAGTTAGACAACATAATGTCAACACTCAAAACTTCAATTATCAACACTGCTACAGAGGTGAGCTGTGTCAGGGCGATTTAACCAAGGTCAAAATTTTATTTGTCACATTTGAAAAGATGTTTATTTAACTGGCAGGGCTGCAAAGAGGCCAAATAAACTGAACCCAAACTACAAGAGCACTGGCCAATCAAACCTATGCGTCATGGGCAGACATCTGAGAAACAATGCTATTATTAACACTTATGTAGCCTTATTAACACATAATAATGTTAATAAGCATCTTTTAGGAACTCATAAGGGCTTTTCACCTTTTAATTGAAGCGAAAATAATCTAAGCAAAAATCCCATGAAAAGGACAAAACCATTTGTCCGTCTCAATACTTTCCAACTTCAAAACCTTGTCTGTGCCTCAGGAGGTAGAGTGGGTTTTCCTATGATCACATGGTTGACAGTTTGATCCCCATTTGTTCCTACTGAAGATATACAAACAGGTCACAAATACTGTGGTTTGCTTTTTTAAAAAGTAATTTCCCATCACAGCTGACGCTGTAGTTTTGAGTTACACAAACAGAAGTAAATAATGCATCTTTGAGGTCTTTTTTCTGATTAATTCAAACACCTGCACTATTATGATAAAAAATTCAGGACAGGAATCTTTTTTTTTTGGTTTGTTCATACTAATAACATTTTTTATTTTTATTATGACACAAAAACTGGTTTAAAAAACATCCAAATAGTGAGAACAGTCAGGCATCTTTGATTGTAAATCAGTCAATTGCACATCCTAATTAAGGTTAGAGGATACAGGTCTTCATTTTCCTTGTTATTTTATGTATTGTTATGTCCTGCTTTCCAGCATGATTAAGGATTGATGCCATTTCTTAGTATTTTAAACCATTGCTCATGAACCTATATGCAATTTTCCTACATTTTGTATTGCAGGTGTGCTGCCCATTTTTTCTCCTCGCTGCTCAGCCATATG
Source organism: Pagrus major (assembly GCF_040436345.1). Taxonomy (NCBI): domain Eukaryota; kingdom Metazoa; phylum Chordata; class Actinopteri; order Spariformes; family Sparidae; genus Pagrus; species Pagrus major. Next base: position 15,799,686 of record NC_133218.1, on the reverse strand, counting down.
CACTCAATGCACGGATGAAACATTGTGTTGATACATCTGTGCAGGCAGGGATTATGAAGGTCAACATTTCTGAGTGAAGGTGGCTGCTACTAGGACAGGCTACTAGGAATTGTCCTTGTGCTACTGATCAATCTGGGTTTGCTATATGATGCTTTGGCCATATGGACAAAACTTTTGATTATGATCAATTTGTTATTGGTTTGGATATTTCATGGGATTTTCTTACACTAAAAGAAATAGAATATAATCTGTATGTCCTGTATAACCTGCTCACTACTACTTTGATTATCACTTCCATGGTTCATTCAAAAAGTCCATTATTGAAAATATATTAACACATGAAAGGTATTTTTTTGTGCAGCTACAATGGAGCCAGATAGAAGAAATTATGTCTTATATTAAAAATTGATCTAAAACATCAGCAGTAGACAGGTTTTGTTGTCAGTCCCTCATTGTGTACCAGTCATACAAGAAACACTAATACCAATTTCTATAGTCACAGGATCAGAAAGTAGACCCCAAAGTGTGCTGGGTTTTGAGGAAGAGGCAGTTTTCACTTTTCTCCTCAGCCAGCAAACAGAATGATAAGTATCACTCTCTCCACTTGTACATAAAGGCGAGCTGGGGATGGTACACTGCGAAATCTCACCATGAAATATGAATAGATGGAGCAGGTTGAGGTTGGGTCTACAGAAGGGGATCCAGGAAAGAACTTTGTTGATGCCTTTTTTGACCAAAAGTTCCTGGTAACAAAACTTCAGTCGAGACCAGTAAATCCCAATGAAGGTACTGCAAGTATCTATTAACAATAGATATATTTTGATATTTTAGATTTCAATTTTGTCATTTAAGGTCATATTGATATTACAGAGCTTGCAGAAAGGTGCAGAATAAAAGTATCTCAATTTTACAATGTTTTGAATGATTGATTTGATGTCTGTAATAATTCTGACAGTTGGTTTCAGCTTCTAACAAGTTGTAATAATGATGGTCTCTAATTGCAGATGGGAGAAATTGTTCCCTGAAGTTTCTAAGACCGAATTGATGCAGGGCAGAGTGATAACTGCTGATTACAATGATTACTGTCATCGAATACACTGAATAGAAGAGCTCCTAATTATCTGTAATGGTGTATATTTTCATCTCTGTCACCTCCCAACCACAAGGGACTGTGTTACAACTCCGATCTGATATCAGAAGATGTGAGTGTGGAAAAGCTCGATGTACCTGGCTTCACGTGTTATAGGGCTATTTTACCACCAGCACCAAATGGGTTGTAAATTCTACATTTACACACTTAATCAGCAGTTTACTGATGTGGAAAAAGAATTAAAAAGATGCTGCCTCTACTGTCAGATTGATGTCTCAAGATCTGGCAGACTTTTGTGAAAATCGATAGACATCTTACCCTTGACCCAGGGATCCATTTATTATATAGCAATGGTGAAGTAGGACACAGATATAAGACAGGATCCCACAGAGTCTAGATGCTAGTGGAGAAAAGACAGCAGGTGTTTGATGAAAACTTGAAGTTGAACCTCACCGTCATACTGGTGATGGGGCCTAATACAAAGACAGAATGACATTCTTTTTTTAAGAATTACAATTCTTTAGATTGCAAAGATATCTAAAAAAACGCATCAAGGGACTGATTGGTCTGACGAACGTGGGCAGAGAGATCCCAGTCAGATATGGTGACGGAATTGTGAATGTAGAAATTCAGTCATTATCTACTTACCCCCATGCTGATGGAAAGTTGGGTGAAGTTTTGCAGTTCACAAAACATTTCTGGAGCTTTAAAGCAAAACAGAGTCGCAGCATTCGCTTAAACAACCAAGGTAGATGGGGGACTTGTTTTAAAACTTAAAAAACAAAACAAAAAAAAAACTTGGGGTGAGTAGATAATGACTGAATTTTCATTTTTTGGGTGAAATTATCTCTTAAACTTTGAACTTTGAGGCTCTACTTATACCTCTAGCATCAGTTTGGCATTTGCAGGGCCAGAAACAGAACCATGCTCTGTGTTATAACTACGTGTTAACTTGATATAAGTTACCTTACTTACAGAACAAAAAAAACAAATTGACCTTGACACTTCTCACAGGGGACTCAGGCATTTCTGCTCTCTATAGTAAGACACTAGAGGGGTACCTCCAGTAATGATGCTAGCACAGTAGCAACAGCAAGTACGGTGACATACTTAAAAGGTCCCATATTATACTGTTTTTCATCAATTTCACACAGCTGTCAGAGGTCCAACAACACTGTATTCGAAATGTATTGCCCCAAACCCATCCTGGTCCTGAATGTCAGCTGTCTAAAAGTCGCTCAAGTGAGCTCTACTGAGAGCAGGCTGTTTCTGTGCCTGCACCTTTAATGCTAATGAGCTCCGTCTGTCAGCGCCTGCCCTGCCTGCTACACGCCCCTCTCAGGGAGAGGATGCCGCTGACGCTAGCGGAAGCATGCGCTAATGTTTACGGTCAATGTGTCGCTATGGCTCGCCGAGATGCTGTCGTTCAACTGGTTGTATAAGCTTAATAAGCCAACACTCAGGAATTTGTGTGTTGTCCACCATTACATGAGAGACTCCCCACTCCCCAACACAACCACCCGGCTCCCATCCAACACTGACCTGCAACAGGTAACATCTAAAAACAGCTAGCGAAAGCTGTGTTTGTCTCCAACACAGTCTCCAAACTCTTGGACACTGTTCGCATAGTCTCTGTCTCCAGTCTGCACGTTTCCAGACTTTTTACCGTGACAACCAAGCTCCCTCGTAATATTATTAACATTAAACTCGCTTCAAACGCCGACGCATAGCGGACCGAAGCGGAGCTAACTAGTTAGCCAATTTCAAGCTGACGTCACCATACTCGTAGGCAACTGTAAATACTATCAACACGTGGCGACACTTACCTGTGGCTCGGGTGCAGCTGCTGGGTCCCGTATGGTTGGGACTGATCCTTTTACGAGGGTCAGTGTCGAGGCAAAGCCAGCTTTGTACTGACCCTCGTTACTGAAGCAGTCCGATGTGAAGCGGTTAGCACACACAAACAGACTCACACGAACCGTAGCCGGCACGTTGTCGTTAAAAATGAAACGCAACCACTGTCTCTTCTGTTCTTCAGTAGCTGGGACAGAATATAGGCACTTATGTTGATTTTTACAACCAACAACAGAGCAATTTGCGTGTCTAGCTCTGAGCGACGACATTGCTAAACACTGCTATCTTACCGCTGGACACACCGAACTTCACCTCGGGGATGAACGCCCCCCTCTCGGATATCTCCGGGGAGAGGGGGGCGTGTTTTCGCGCAGAGGAGCCCGGCCTATGAGCTGAATCTGAACAGCTTGTAGGAGCCTCGTTTTACCAGTGGGTGGGCTGCAGAGACCATGCAGGACTCGTTTGCTTTCCTCATCCTGGGAGTTGGTAGGCTCAGGGAGGACCAGTTTATATATGTAGAGACCAGAGAAAACGTGTTTTTCATAATATGGGACCTTTAAAGCTTAGGGCCTCTGACTAGACTGCTGTATTTCATGCACTGGTAACGAAAACAGGCTTGTATTTGACATGCAGATACTGTGCAAAGGGAAAAAAAAATCTCATAAAAACAATCTTGGGTTGACATGCTGTATATGAACCTCATAGAAATGGAAGTAAAGGCAAATAAGCTGCTGTTTGAAAAACAGTAATCAGGACCACAGCTGAGTGGACAGCTCCGCTTCAGGCTCACTGCTGTAACTGTGCATTCACACACACCAACACAAGGTATTAGACACTGACAGTCTCTGGCCTGTCATGAAACTGTAAGTAATTTGAATTCTCTGGACTTTGTTTTTTTCTGATTTAGCAGCCATACTACACACAAGGAAGTAGTTAATTCCCTGGGGCAGAGTTTGTTTCCAGAGTAAAGACTAACACTGCATTTTCCACATTGTGTTATGCATTGTTGAAACTCTTTTAATACCACAGTGATGCCTGAGCTGGCAAGACAGATTGGCATTGTGTTCCTGTATCAAGGCTGGATGCCATCCCAACGCCTTCTGCAGATTAGTGAACAACTCTATGCTTCTGTATGTGCGGGCATTTAAAAGAGCACAACTTTCTCTCGTCGGGATGTTGCTCGTATTGTCACCAGAGGACATTTGCATGTTGAGATTTTCTCAACTTTCCCCTGCAGTGCTACTGAGCACCTTTTAAAGGCTGTGCCGGGCTGCAACGCCAGGTCCTATTCACAATGAATAGCAGACTATGTCACTGTCCTGTTGTCATTTAATGTACGTGCTGTTTTTGCTGCAAAACGTGGATCCGAATGATGAACACATTAACTGTTGCAGAGGCTCTTTTGATTTAGGTGCATCTTCAATGCCGCTGCATGAATCAAAGTTCCATTTCACTGCTAGTTTTCTCTTAATAGATTTGGTAGTGTTTCAACCTTCATCAAAACTGCTGACAGATTTCTTGCCAACCCAGAGCTACTGTATATAAATCAATATGAACACTCAGTGGCCCATTTTGGTACTAACTGGGACATTATCCATCGACTCTGGAGTAGTGATGGAGTTCACGATTGAATTAAATGCTAGTTCAGCCTCTCCACAGATTTTTGACAGTTAATCAAAAGACAGCTGCCTTGAAAAAAATAAAATGTTGGCCTTTGTGTCCTTTTAGTTTTACAGATTTACCCTCGGGGTAACCAAGGAGGGTAGAAGGTTAACAAGACAGCCTGATAAATCGACGTCTCACCAAAGGTTTCCTTTCTTCTGAGCATATCAGCACTGAGCATGTTACTCCTGTTATAGAAAGTCAAAGTATGCCAATCTTTGATGTGCTCCGGTGAAATGTTATCGTGTTTGTGTCAGGCGATTGGGCAGGCAGAAGGTTTGGCTCCACTCGAACGGATCTGTCTGTTCTCTCACGTTGGAGCTGAGACTAAGCTGCATGTAACAGAATGAAAAGGGAAAATGGCAAATTAAAGAACCGAATATAGCCCTGAGTTGCAGATGCTGCCATAAAATTAGACAGTAGGTGGTTTCAGAAGTGGAAATAGGTGATGACACATTTTAGAAATCTAGATAAACACCAGTACAGCAGCAGAGCAACGTGACCGAAACAATTATTCTATGTCATTCCAGGCTGCACCATTCCTGCAGGTTTGGAGGGAGTTGGTTAGAAACTGAGAGGTTTCAGTAAGGTCTCATTCTTTCCTGCATCCATGTTGTTGCTATTTATACCTCCGCCCCTCTGACTGCAGAGCAGAGCTGGGTTGCATATGTCACAGATATTAGAGAGAAAGCCCCATTCCGGCAGGCCCAGGAGGCTGTGGGCAGTTCACAGGCTGCGAGGAGCTAAGCCAGGCTACGACTCTAAAGTCTACGGCGCACAATCCCAGCTGCTGAATCCGATGGAGGCTATCAAACCTTTCATCTTTTATGTATAAGCTTCCTGGCTGTTCTACTACTGGAGGAGGCGAGACACTGGTCCCACCTCACAGGAACCTCGGCGGAATTATTCCATTTGAATTATTCATTGTACATGAGGGTGATATCTTTTAAAGGGACAGATGTGTCTCTATTGCCACCCTGTTGTCAAATTAAAGGCACTGTAGAGGATCAATGGCAGGATGTGAGTGCTTTCAGTTGAATGAGGGAAACATGATCTCATCTGGCACACCCAGACCTAAAATCCATGTAATTGGTCTAGACCATCATGGTCTCCTGGGACCAGGACCAACAGTGAAGATTTACTGTGAATGTTCTAATTCTGGCATTGAAGCCTTACAGGGAAGCTGCCTTCTGTAGTTTTGGCCTCAAATTGTGGACCTCTCTCCTTCTATTACCATCTGTTGAGGGTTTTTAAAGCTCCTTTGTTATGTAACATTGAACTCATTACAGTGTCCCCAGAGTCTTATTTAATGCGACCACTAGAAGTCTCCCAAATCAGAGATTTTCTAATGTAGTGCAACCTGCAGGTTGACATTTGTGTTTCAGGGATAAATGTCTCAACAAACTGACAAACTTGATAATTATGCTATTTAGTGCAGACATTCATGGTGTTTTTGAGCTTCAGGATTTCCAACAGTTTGATTTATGCCCAAATCCCTGCACAATTACTTACATTTTCTGTTTGTGTTCAGTTTATTTTGCCTAATCCTAACTAGCTAGTTTATTTTTACTTATCCTAACAAACTCGTTTTATTTGACAAATCCTAACAAACTTTTTGAGTAAGTATTTTACTTGGACCGCGACTATTTGACAATATTAATAACATTCCAAATGTCAGTGCTCTTTGTATTTTTTTTTTACAATCTTTTAATTCAGCAAATATCTTTCCAGACTCAAGTTCGTTTGATGGGTGTATTTTTAAGATTGCAGTCTGTCTATAGTTAGTTCTTAGCATTGCAAGGCATGTGGTTGTAGAAAATGCAATTCTTCCTGCTCATCCTGGTGTGCTGCACACACATGCACAAACACATACGCAGTAAATAGTTACAGCTTTAATAATAACACCACATGTTGAAGCTCCCCACAGAGTTTACTGCACAGAGGGATGCTGGATTGCTGGCTGCTTTAACGATTCCTCTATTCTATTTTTACGAGTTAGACAACAGCGAGCTGTGCTGTTTTGTTTATATTTTGCAGCGCCCTCAGATTTTTCTCTTATGAACAATGCAGATTTAAATTTGACCGTCTGGAAAAATAGTTGGGATGGTGAATTATCACACACTCCCTGCTCCCTCTAAAGTCTGTCTCATTATCACACGGAGAGAAATGTCACCTATGATACGACGTGCTCATCTTTAAATCCTCGGCTGCATGACGGGAAACTGGCACAGTAACCCTCAGCGTGGAGCAATTAAACTCTGTCTGTTTATCGCAAGCCATGCGTGGAAGGTGCAAGAATGAGCCTTCAGCACCTTCCTATCTCCATCAGAAATCTGATATAATTAGCCCTTTTTTGTCCTGCCTGGAGCCATTGTCTTTGTTTTGATGGTATCACAGTCACACTGTAATTGCATTCACTTTCACTCTGGTGGCTTTATAACCTATCATAGATTGGAATTGGAATTTGTTCTGTTACGACTAATTACAGCTAATGATATTTTGTTGCCGCTTGGACATGATGGTAGGCGTTGCATTCTACACCAGCAACCAAAACTCAATTATCAACAAAAAGAATGTCGGAAATTGCATTAGCCATTTGAGTTTGCTGTTGCACTTTGGTGTGTTTTCACTATATAGATTACCAATAAATCCTAGTGTTAAGAATCATAATGACAGCTAGAAGTTTTACCTCAATAACCCCCTAATTACTGCTAAAGAAGTAAGGAACTAGTTTTACACTAATTAAGGTCTTAATATGCTTTGCTCAATACGGGCCCTTTAATGGTGCCACTTAAACTATTTCACTAGTTTGACACTTACTAACCCACACAAGATGTACTAAGAACTTACATAAGACCAAGACCCCCCTGTAGAATGGGGAAGATATAATAATAATAATTAAAAATTTAATGTAGAGTGATTTGGACACTATTAACGCTTGCAGTTGTTACATTAGAATATATGTTATTAAAGCAACATTATGTAGAAATTGGCATTTTGTGCGATTTTGCCCATAATGTTGATTTAAGACAGAATAACTATTCTTGTGGTACTTATAAGACCCATACTGAGCAGTAATAGTTATTGACCCAGTAATTATAGAATTTGGTCATGTGGAATAAGGCATTAATAAGTGCTTTATAATAACTAATAAAAAGCCAATATGCTACTAACATGCATGCTAATAAGAATGCTAAGTGTACCTTAATATAAAAGATAACCATAAATGAGCATTCTTCAATATATGTTTTCCTATTTAAAAACCTAAAAAATATGGTACAACTCATCCCTAGTACAGGTACAGAGCTAAAGCATGTTGGGATTTGGCAGCGCTGGGCTCATCTCCCACAATGTGTTCACGGTACTTTTATGTATTAACTGTCAACACCAACAAGCTGGTTTCCAGGACAACTATGACACCACCGCGGCTGCGCCTCGCTGGTGGTAATTTTCCGTAACATACCTGAGCAAATGCTGAGCATATCGCCGATGCCATGTGAACTCCTTGCCAGACCAATCTGGCAGATTTTCATGTTTAAAGTGCAAATGAAACTTCACATGCCTTTAGGGGCTGGGAAAAGTTTAACCACTGCTGGGTCTCATAAAACAGTTTCAGACAGGAGGGAGGCGCTCACCACTCACACCTCTTCGTGTTTCCGCAACAGTGAGGCTGACAGGTATGGATTTATGAGACGTTAGCTACATATACTGGTTGTCAGACTAATGCAGCATCCTTTTATACTCCTTGGTGTTCATGATAGTCACGGTGTCATTCTTAGCTTAAAGGGGTATGTGTGGGTGCATATCTATGTGTTTTGTGCTGGGTGCTGTTTAAAATGTATGAGGTGCCATTAATTAAAAACTTAGGAAGCTATTGCGCTAACAAGAATCAAGGTCGAAATGGGCGCAGGTTGTCTCGTTTTTCTTCTGAGAGGAGGCCCACAGTGTCAGGCTTTGAAACCCTTCTGTGAAAGGGTGCAGCTTCTGTGAATATGAATGCGCCCAGTTGTCGGTCAGAAGAGCCTGACCGATACAGGATGGAGATGTTTGTTTTTCCCATGAAAATAAGTGCATATTGTTTTATTGCTTTTTGTCTTTGCTCTCCTTTCTTTCTCATAGCTCCCTGATATGAGTGTCTCTCCATACACTCTGAGGTATAAGAGATGATGGAATCCGTTACAACTTATTGATAACGTGACCCACGGTACAATTCTGAGAAAGGCAGGACTGTAGATTCTGCTGCTAGTGAACTGTAATGCAACATTTAAAGCGCATACACGATGTGTCTTCATCTAATCTTAACTAGGCCGCTAGAAACAGTGCAATAGGCAGGCAATGTTGATTTGTGTCCAGACAGGTCGAGACTGCAGATGAACGAAGATGAGAAAAGTTTTGAAGAAATCATGAAACACAAACACCTGTAGGCTTGAAAGGTGGAATTAAAGCACTCGTGAAATATAAAATGGTATATTGACTTTTTAATTTCAGACAGGATCCTGCTGAAACAGAACATAAAACAGTGTCAGAACACAATCAAATCTGTAAATGAACGGAATAGCAGTTAAACAGAGAAAATGATGGTTTGATTTTTGTTTTGTGGTAACTTTCTTGGTTTTAACAACAATGACGCATGAGGTGGATGTGTTCCAGGAAATAATAATACTTTCCCCTGAAATAATTTCAAGTACAGAGGCTACGATCAGCTTGAGGTCATTGCAGTTATCCATTGGTGATCAATTATCAGAACTGAGGAAAAAATATATCCATTAAAAATTTTCAAACAGTATAATCAAACTCTTAGCAGAAACTCTCGCAGAAACACTTCAACTTTGGAATATAAAATATACCTCATTAGTGATGTCAAGATCAAGTTTTTTTTTTTTGGCCCTGACCTCGAAGAGTAATTTAATATGTATATCTGCTCAGTCTGATCAGATAGTCACCTAAATTTTGATAAACATGTATCTGATACATTACCATAGTAGCTGTAGCTGCTAAATCTCATTCCTTATCAAATACTGACGGTCCTGTTTCCAAGCTAAGTATGTAAGACTAAATTATAAAGTTCAACTTAAGATTTTAAATTCCTGAAACTGACATCATGTTATTAGCCAGAGAAGACTCACTCTGTCGGAGTTGCCGGAAAGTACAAAACAGAAATTACGACAGGTTTTAAAGTGGTGTTCCAAATTGGAGTTGCTTTATGACGAGCACAGACACCGGCTGCAGAGAGCTTTTTAACCACACAACAGATGCTTTTAATTTCAGCTTTTAATTTTGGCTTTTTATAAAAGGATTCTCAGAATTAACATAAGTGACAGCTGATATAACCTGCTGCTGGAAATTTTAACTGGTGAAAGCGCCAGTCATCAATGAGAAGCTGCTATCTAGATGTTTTGTACTTAAGAGAGAACAGAGATAATGGAGTCATAATTGTCAGAGTTTAACAAATCACTAGAATTTGCAGTATGTCTCAACATCACTCACTTGTATTTTTTCAAATCACAATCAAACTAATTTTCCCTTGGATATATAGCAAGATGCGATAATGAGATAATCTTGAATAATTCAATTTAAACAGTTAATGATCCATTACCATCCAGTATCTGCCAGCAGTTCACTTTATCTGAGGGACTGCTGTCAAACTATTAGCTTCCAGTATTGTAGCAGCAGTTAGTACATTTAGCATTTCTAGTCAGTTTCCTCAGCAATCTTGCATTCATGTGTCATTTTCCTAGAAAATAGCTTGCAGGACAAATGCTGAAAAAGCCTTAAGATGATTAGATGAACAGATGTTTATTACAATGTTCTAAAAATGAATATAGACATGCTTCTGTACAGTATATCTTGGAAACATCAGTATCCTCTGATGTTTTAAGTCGACAAAGAAGCATTCTTAATTTCCAAGAAGAAAATTGGTTCTGTAAATATATTCAGTTCATTCAACTTCTTCTCTTTGAACTAAACTCTGTTAATTAACATAAGTAAGAACATCGCCTTCATTCTGGGACCCAGCATATTTGAAATTATGGAAATCTTGAAGAAGATGATTAAAGTTACTAATATGTAGCCGAGAATGTCAGACATGATTAGTGCCACTTAAATGAAAGTTGTATAGATACAGTTTGGCACAATAACTGTATTTTCAAGTCAAGACTCAGAAGATTCCCTCTAAAAGTGAATCCGGAGGGAATCTTAAAGGATGGTACATTTTGCTGTGCTTTCAGTCCGTCTGCAACATTTGTGGAGGACAAAGTATTTGCTTGTGCTCGGTACATGAAAGAAGGTCTGCGACTGTATTGGCTGGTCAAAGCCAACTTAATTTGGTTGTCATAACAGCTTGGATACTGTACAGTACCTGCTACAGTCTTTAAGGCTACAGCACTTGCAAGAAGCAAACACGAAGCTCGCCAGTGAAGGATCAAAGGACGCTGTATTTAAAAATAAAAAATGTGAGTGCTGACTGCATCACAAGGCGAGCCGTCATTTTGTTTTAGTCAGGGTTAGAGGAGGAAGAGGCATAGCAAAACACAGTTAGAGATGCTGCTGCTCTTCTTGACTGCAAGCTTTTCGTGTCTCACAGTTGTGTCTCTGAGGCAAGACAGAGAGCTGAAAACTGAGAGGGGCTTTGATGGAAACAGTGGGGAATAATTCAGCCATGTTGCAAAATTAATTTGGCTTGTTGTTTGTTCCTCAAGCAGCCCTGTTGCCTAGAAGTGTGAATATGTAAGTGAGGTCCATGCTCATCTTTTACATTTACGCTTACAACAACAATGTGAACAGCGGAATTTCTGGTGCATCATGTGACTAAATATGATTTGATGATATACAAGAAGAAAATCTGTTTGACTCTATAGCATGTGAATGCAGATGTTCTTCAGATTCTTGTCTGACACTGTAATTTAGTAGTATTATCTAGATGATTTCGCCTTGATGAATAAAAATGCCAAGACCTTCTCGCCTTGGTAGTTAGCAGTGATGCCTCAAAGGATAAGCCCTAATTATGATTTCTTACATCTCATCTCATAGAAAAATACCTTTCAGTGATAATAATAATAATAATACTCTGCCATGGACCAAGGCGTTGGAGTTGGAACATCGCCCTAAATGCTGCACTGTGGCTCTAAAATATTTCCCTTGTGGACTAAAACCCCATTCATTTAGTTATGTGATTTCTTTCTCTGTTTATAGAGCGTATGTGAGTGATTTTTCTTCACTTACACAAGTAGTGATTACAGTCCGAAATACCTGCTCCTTTTCGGTGCACTTGCTCTGATGGGAGCTGCATTTCCTCTCGGTTTCATCAGCTCAGTGAGCACGTGGAGTTCTCTGAGACAATGGATGAAGCAGAAAAGCTTTTCGCTAATCTGATCCATGCTAATGTGTAAACACCTGAACAGGTGTAATGCCAGGATCACCTCGGAGCCAACACTTCTCTTACTGCTGTGAAAGTGTAGCAGTTTGAAACCTATAAACACATTTCTGTATTACACAGATGGTCTAAATGTCATCTGGAATGATGATTATGATGCAGACGTGGTCTTGAGTCAATGAAAAATCTACATCTGAAAACAAGTGGTCAGAGAGCTTCAAAAATCAAGATCATTTAATAACACTTGTAAAAATCGGCTGACAGCATATTTATGGACATGAAACAGATGTTGATGCTCCGTTGTGAATATAATTCAGTTATTTTCCCCTATGATAGCGTCCCTCCCACTCAGTTACTGAGGAGCAGTGTACAGCTACGAGGAACAATTATTGTAATTACACTGATCTTTTCTTCTTCTCTCTTTCTGTTGATTACTTTTTCCATTAACTGATTCATTTGAGCTATGAAATGCCAGAAAAAACAGTGTTATATTATCTAAACAACTGCTCAAAGTGCAAAGTTACTCGATTTGCAATGATCTGATTTTATTCATCTCCAGGGCAAAATTTATATGTCATAGGTAGGGATGCACAATATGGACGATTTTTCAGCCGATACTGATAATTACCAACTTCTCGTTGCCAATACCGATAAGTCTTGTTCTTCTTCTCCTCCTCCTCCTCCTTCTTCTCTCCCCCCCTCCTTCTTCTCCTTCTTCTGCTTCTTTTTCTTCTCCTCCTTCTAATTTTTCTTCTTCTTCTTCTTCTTCTTCTTCTTCTTCTTCTTCTTCTTCTTCTTCTTCTTCTTCGTCTATCAGCTAGATCAAATAATCAGGGCCGGCAACAGGGGGGAACCCTAGGTCAGTTATCCCAGGCCCTAGCTCATGGGAGGGCACAAAAAGGTCCTCTACGCCTTAAAAAAATATGCTGGAGGGGCCTTTGGAGATAATTTTGTCCTGGGCACAAGTAAGACTACCTACGGCCCTGCAAATTATTCTTTGAGCAATACAACAGAGCTAAAGTTTACTGCCCTCCTCCCCCTGCAATATTAAACCCACCTGAGGAGCCTAATAAAGTACAGCAACAGAACATTACTATGAGAAGGATATGCCCCCCCCCCCACCCCCCATGAGCAGGATATGTAGTACCTGCCAGCCTCATACCAGCGCTTTATTAACGCTAAAGCTTTAACTTTACAATGCCAAATGACCAAGGGCTGTAAATGTATCACAGTGACAGCACCTCCAGAGAATGGAAACTGCACATAACACTGCCTCACTCACGCACGTACACACACATTAGGGAGGAAGGCCACCGAGATTTTTCAGGCTTGTGTTATGCTCAGCTCGCATCTTCATGCTTGAGAGGGGATAGCGTTTGTCATGAAGACAGGGGAAACATCTGGAGTGCCATTTGTTTTAATAATTCATTGTTTCTGACTCCATAATCAACCCCAACACAGCCAGAGTCACTAAACTCAGTATCTTCCCCCTCCAAACGGAGTCCCGTGTGAATAATCTGCGGCTGACACGTGTTGAGAGTACACATAGAGATATTGTTCCACACGCAGCAGCTAGTTTGCATTTCCAGTCGACTGTATTTGATGAGTTGCCTCCCTTCTGCTTTGCCTCTCTGTGAATTGATGCCCCATTTGCTCAGATAAGAGAGGGAGGGAACTGTTTGTGTTGTTTGTCTTGTCTCTGCTCCTTCAGAGAAGCATTAGTGTGTTTCTTCACTTGCAGGAATGTAACGTTTTCAGATACTGACACAGCTGCTCGTTGGGCTGCATGATATGGAGGACATTTTAAATGTGCGAGACATTTCCAAAATACACTGATGGCAATATGAGCTGAGAAGAGCCAAAGCAGAGTTTAGTATATAGTTTCAATGCCTAGAGTGCTTGTGTATGCTACCAAACAGATCCTGAAAATGTATTATAAATATAATAATAGATAATGTGATGAAACGACACTGATAAACAGCACAAATATTCCACTTCTTGAATTTCATTCCTCATTTGTTTTCCTCCTAGATCAAAATGTTTCGCTCAACATTTCTAATATTATCATTAGAGGCATTCACAGTGCTTCTCACATGTAGACACTGTCAATGGGTCAATATATAATTGTCTGGCTCAAACAATTGGCCCATCAACGATAACAGCTGCATCAATCAGTGAATCAATTAGTTGATTGACAGAAGAGTAATCAGCAACTATTTTGATAATCAGTTCATTGTTTTAGTCATTTGCTCTGTCAAAAAACTACAAGCATTCAATCCAGCCTCTCGAGTTTTCTGCTTTTCTGTGCTTTACATCACTTTAAACTTGACATCAAAACCAGACATTTGAAGTCGTCATCCTGCACTTACAAAAGCCACAATTTTGCATGTGAATGGTGTTATACATGATCTAAGAGACTTTCCATGAAAGGAGTTTCACTGTTTGACTCCCGTGTTTTTCCTTTTCTTATTTCCACGTGGGATTAATTTGTTTTGGCTCTACAATTCCCATAATGATTTGGGTGATGTAACAGGGATATTTTGGTCCTGCTTGGAGAGATGCACTTAACAACACCCTATACTCTGGTCTGGCAACAAAAAGTTACTTAAAGGCTTTTATCTGGAAACAGGGTGGCATTAAGGGCAATACTTTTGACTTTATCCTGTGACTGCAGCTGCTTCAGTTTTCATAGTCTTGTTTTCACATGAAGTTCCTTTTTTTTTCTTTACTATGAAGCCAACACATCCTCAAACCAAAGGGACTGAATAGGTTGATTGCCAGTGAGTCCCAAAATGACATGACTTTTGCAGCACAGCAGCGTACCAGACCTTCATTGTACAGTCACAGTTTCATTAAGTCTAGGCAACAAAAACTCTTGGTCAGGTTTAGGAAAAGATTGTGATTGGGTTAAAATAATATATATACATAATTGGTGTCCTGGGTGAAAGTCCTCTGCTTGTTTGACCCAGATCCAGACTTTGTCGCTCTTTATACCACATCACCTGACTTGCTCCTTTGCTGCTGTGATCATTACTATGGCCATTAGAAGTCAGGGCATGCTAAATGTAAATATGGGTCTTAATAAGCTGCTTTTGCAGTCGACCTATATGTCGGGCTGGTAAGACAGCTACAAGATCAAAAACATTGCAAAGGATGAATGGCATTTAATACAACACTGATAAAGTACAGCAAAAGTTATAAATCTTGGCTGTTCTCATATCCTGGCCCCTAAGAAATCTGTTAAATGTCAAACATTTGCACCCACGCACATGTTACATGCCATATATGATCGTTGCAGGTGTTTGCTGTGGTGCCACTGGGCTGTGACAGAGATGTTTTCTGAGAGAAAACTGAGGCGCCCTTGGGTGACCTTTGCTGAATTATCTCTCTGTGTGTCTCCTCCCTGTATGTCCTGTCCTGATCGTATCTCCCAGCTCTGCTCTGCATGCTGCCCACGCTGCACCACTTGTTTGCTCCACCGCCATCTTTTTTTTTCTTCTCACCTCTCTCTCTCTCCGTCTTTTTAAAAGAGAAAGAAATGCAGCAGGGCTCATGCAGAGGCAAACAATGTGGTTGTGGCTGTCAGCTTGTGGCTGTGAGAGAATGATTAAGGAGCCTGCCATAAACATGACTGTGTGATGATGAGGTTGTTTGCCGATTTGTTGCTTTATTTGACGTTTAATGACATCATCCTGGCGGGATGATTTATCACAAATATCAGGGGGACAGTACTAACGGACACCGTTATCACAGCCTTATCCCGACATCATTTTTTTCAAGTATGCAGAGCATGGCTAATTGTGATAAATGGCTGTGTAAACAGTGCCGATGACAGGACGGAGGCTGGCTGGCTGGCTGGTGAGCCTGCTGGCTGGTGCTGTCCCACTCTCAGATCCAGTGATCGGCTGTTTGTCAGGCGAAGCGGTACGAGGGAAGCGAGGAGGTAATTAAGCCTGGCTGAGTTGTGATGGGGGGAGTTCTCTGTTCGAGCTCTCGTGGATCTCTACGGGAGCCCCGGCTGTACAGTTGCGTGGTCCCTCTGAGTGAGCCAAACTCCCAGCAGTGGGCCTACCGGAGGCCTGACAGATACTGATATGGCACCTCAAAGCACTCAGCACTCCACTAAATTAGCTCACATCTCAATTCCACCTATTTCCCCCGTGCAGGTTTTTTGTTTTTTCATATATGTGTATATATATAGGTGTGTGTGTGTGTGTGTGGTGAAGATTCATGCTGTATGTGTACAGTATGAGCAGTTTGAAGCAGACAGTGCCAGCTGTGGTGTTAAAACCTGCCCACAGCAGTGTAGGATTGTGTAGAGCTGTGGGGGGTGGAGCAGATTATAGTTAGGATCTCAGCCTAGAGAGTTGTTAACAAAATACATGCTCTCTCTCTCTCTCTCTCTCTCTCTCTCTCTCTCTCTCTCTCTCTTTCTCTCTCTCTCTCTCTCTCTCTCACTCACTCACTCACTCACTCACTCGCACACACACACACACACACACACACATACACACACATGGAAAGATTAGTGTCCACAGAGACTGTAGTTGAGCAGCATAAATTTGACTTTCTTCAGCATATATTACATTTCTGAGCACTTTCTTTTAAAAACATGAATGGAAAGGTGCTGGTTGGAATGTAATGTGATTGCTGCAGAATTGTACTTGTTGCTATGCTTCAGCTGTTATATACTTAAAAGAAGTGACAAATCAAGATTTAATTAATCCCAGGGTAATCCAACTGAGGTCAACAGGCTATTTAAAAAAACCTTTTCATTTTTTACATTTTCACCATAGCCATCTTCCAATCAGAAAATTGACACCAAACGAACAGCTGCTGTTTGCACACAAATAAACATTATAGTCATGTGGATTAATGAGTTCATATTCTAGCCTTATGTGAGGAGAAATTATTTGGCACTCAGGTTTTCTCAGAACTAAGAGCCTTGTTTCCATGGTAACAATCAACAACAATTGCTACCAAGTGGAAAAAATGGATAGACATCTGTGGGTTCTGACAGTGCTGTGTAATGAACACCAACATGGAAAATACTTTGCATTTGCAGTAGCAAAACTTCATAAAGCTTTACTTTCAATATCAACACTAAATCATATAATGTAGATCAAGTAAACCAAAAAATTCCATCTAAACTTGTATATTGTTAATGTACTAATCCTAAATCATTTGAGTTTTCTGTTATAGATGAATGTTATTTGAGAATATTGTATTTGCATCTATACTGTAAAAAAAACTTTGCTTTGCAGTCTTGTCTTTGATTGATGTTTAATTTGTACGCCATTTTAGAAGAATATTAACATTAAAGCAGAAATAGACAGCTTTCCCTTCCCCCCTAGTGTTTCCTTGTGGTATTACCATAATTCGACCATTGTTTTTCTTGAAAAAAATCCAGCCTGGTTGCAGACCGAATAGCACAGTGAAAGCAGGTCATTTCTCTACAGCTATTACAAGTGCAATCAGTATTTGCTTCAGAATTATAAGTTAAAGCAAAAAAAGTTGTCTTTTCTAAGTTTAAATAAAAATATTAACCAAATACTGAATTGAGAGAGACGTAAACAAGAAAATCAATGTTAAATGAGAAGTTGGACAACATTAAGTTCTCACCAACCCTGCCAACCACACAGAGCCGTTTCTAGTAAACAAACCAAGTTTACGCCACCTGCTCAGTGTCAAAGGGCGGACAGACAAAGTTAGCAACCAGCTAGTAAAGAAAGTGGAACATTTAGCAGCTTAAAAGCAAGATGTTCTTCTCAGGAGATGGGGGAGACCCAAACAGATGTCAAATGTGAGTAAATATCGGATTTTCATACATCAGGTGGACAAAAACACTCAATGCTAACGTTTCTCTTTGTTGGAGACACAAACAGGCTGTATACGGCTGTTTCTGTGAGCTTGTTTTGAAGTCATTCTGTCCCCTATAGGCAGACTGTGCATTACATTTCTTCTTTTACATTTCGTCAGAGGTGTGTGTTTTGGCTGCTTGAAGCAGGTCCTCAGTAATTCATGTTTTTCAAATGAAAACAGTCATAATTAACACAGAATACATGACAAGCTTTGTGTAACCAATGCATGAATACTGTATGTCTTTTTGAAGTTTGAATTTGCGCTCGGCTGTTGTCCTTACAGACATTCATATTCAGTCAAATACCATCTCTCAGGGTGCTAATCTCATTTCATATTCACACACACACACACATGCACACATACTTCAAAATTCAATACTGGCTTCACAACCCTACTGTGCATGTGTTTGATGTATGTAAGAGATAGAACAAGCAAATGTTGACGCCCCTGGAAGAACTTTAAAGGGAGGTTCATTTCTCTAACCAATATCTAATTTTCCTCTGACTGGATTTGCGTCAGGCCTCCGCGTTATTGTTCTTTAAGTGACAGCCGATGAGTCTCTCACAGATGGATGTGGTTTATTTCTCCGAGTTTCATCCTTATTTACTGTAATCAAACTGCACTCAGTCTGATGGTTTGTGATAAAGAGCTGTCAGCTCTGTCGGAGGCATGAGCAGGATGTAATCTGTGGCCCAACTCATTGGATACGTGACACATCTCACCAATAACCTTCCAGATCTTACAGGGTTTTTAATGTTTAGTCAGGTTATCTAGTTGCAAAGGGAAGGAAGGCTTGAACTAAATCATCAATGTTTTATCAATTCAGATTTATGAATTTTTCAGTGGCCAAGGAGTTCTTCAAATGCAAGTCAACTTAGGAGAGGCTTGCTGAGAGCTCGGTTGTGTTTGTAGGCTGCTTGACATGCACTCTCTGTCTCCTGCACGTGCATCAAACTCGCTTCCTCCTTTGTTTTTTATGTAAACACAGTTCACTTTCTGTGGCTTTTGCCAGTTTTCTAAACTTTATTTCACATTCCTTGCAAACCTGCTGTAACTGTACCACTTGCCTCAAACTACCGTCTTCAGTTATTTATTTGTTGACTCCTGTTTGCGTCTCTGCTCCTGCATTTCTTAGTTTGTTGCTCTTTACATTTTGTTTTTGATGGAAAACACTGAATTTGCAACATCTCTGCTCCAGCAGTAGCCAAGGTGAAGTGCCATCAGTGGTTGCTGTTGACACAGGTTTTGTTTAAAACATTACCTTGAAACCATTTTTTTTTAATCCTTGAGAGTTTTCCTGTGTTTGGTTCAGTCCTTTATCTTCAGTTCCAGCCCAACCCCTGTTCTGCAGTCCAAACTCTCTGCATTTTACTCTCCGCTGCAGACCCGCCTTGAGCAGTCGAAAGCAGGCTAGCTCCTCAGGGACAGTCTGCTGTGTAGTGGATGGATGACTGGCTGGCTAGCTTCATGTGTGGATGTACAGATGACTGGAGGGCTGGAAGTGTGGAAATAGAGATGACTGGCTTCTTGCAGGATCAGACGGAAAGAAAAACATAAACAACCGTGAAAATGTATAACATGCTAGGGAAATTACAAAGCATATATATATGTATTTTTTTATCCATGTATATATATAGCATGAACGCGATTACTGGCCCATATATGACAGCATAGCTGATTTCTCAGGATAAGTGGGAGATTTACTCTGAGGTTATCTTGGTTTTT
Organism: Pagrus major; assembly: GCF_040436345.1. Lineage (NCBI taxonomy): Eukaryota > Metazoa > Chordata > Actinopteri > Spariformes > Sparidae > Pagrus > Pagrus major. Next base: position 15,780,121 of record NC_133218.1, on the reverse strand, counting down.
CCATTTTTGAAATAATTCTGTAGTTTACAGAGAAGAATGAAAGGAAAGGAAACAAAACAGAGAGGGGAAAGATTTACAGCCAACAGCCTCTTATGCTTTACTCTTACCATTGATGGCATGTTTCATAGTAGCAGCCGCAGCCAGCTGAACTACCTGAAATCCCCAAATGGAAATTATGTGGACTGGACACAAATTGAAATATGGAACAGTAGAAAATAATCCAACCATAAGTCCAACTTTCACATTGATCCGTACAAAATGCAGCCAACACAGGAGGCTGAAGAAACAAAAATATGACAACTAACAAGCAACTAAATCTTGTGACACAACTGGCAGAAAACTGCCATAGATGAAGGAAGAGGTTTAACATGCTTCAACCACTTCAATCAATGTGTAATTAATAAATTATATAAATCATGTATTAATCTAGATAGGGACTCCATGGTACAGAAAAAAACAGTAACAATGTAGTTACATAACCTAAATTGGTAGTTAATCTGCAGGTCAGATCTTGAAAGCCTAAGTTACTGGACACATAACCTGCAAGATCAGTCAATCAATTCTACTGGCCAACAGCTGGCCCAACATCTGCCACCAGGAGCCAGATCACATATGCTCCTCAGGTGCCAGAACACAGCCAAGTTGTTTCTATGTATATTCAGATTTTTTTTTATCTCTCTATGAAATTCTCAGGTAAGGTATTTCTGACTGAAAATGCATCTGTCTTCTTTAAAGCTCTTTGTTGGTCTCTGTTTTTTTTTGTATTGTAGTTTGTTTTATTCTTTCTGCACTTTCAGTTGCCTAATTTTACATGTTGTCTTCATTCCCCCATGTTAACTAAGCTCGGGCTATCCACTCAACTTACTGCAGGTCTTTGAATTAAGATATGAGGGCACAACTTTATTTCACAACTCTTTTTTCATCTTCATCATTATTAAGATAAAGATGAGCCAGAGAAAGAAAGTATCCCACCTGCTGGGTAGGTTGGCAGCATCTTTCCTGCCAAACGAGTCGAAAAGCTTGAAGGGTTGTGAAGATGTCTGAAAACCAACTTTCATCTTCTGTGTCACCTGCCAAATAGTTATCAGTTCAGTCTTTGTGAGTTTACTTATTTGGCCCCAACTGATGTCAGAAAACTCTGATGTTATTCTCCTGTTGTACCTTTAATGTTGTTCCGGCTGTAAACTGAGCCCAGCAGCCTCTGAGCATCTGCCAGTGCTGGTGATGTGTTGCTGTGGGGCCTGCAAACATGTGACTACTGTCCAACAGAGACAGCCAGACTGGCTGTATAGTGCACGGAGACATTCTTTGATCTGGTGCCTGAGTATACATAGAGTGTGTTTGTGCATCTGCTCTTAGTCCAGAAAATGTCTGCGGGACATATACTGATTCAGAGCTAATTGATGTTCCTGTGAAAGGTTAGCCAGGTGTCACTTTCTTCTGCGATGAAACTCATGTTTTATTGACCTCAGTGCAGAGTATCATGGTAGGTGAGACAGTACAGGTGAGTAGGGTAACAGTTGTTACTTACATTAAGACAATTGTTTTAATTTACTTTCTTTGCAAATGAGGCATTTTTTTGTTATAAATGCACACATAAATGCACGACACACTGCTTTCAGAGCTACAGCTGACTTTGTTTGGATGATTTTTCTGTAAATCAATTACACAACATTTTAAGTAACAGCTACTCAGAACAAAGGTGCTTATCTCAGTTTGAATTTCAAACATGTAACCAAAGGTTAGGCTTAAAAAAATAACACATTCTTCAAATCACACACATCACAGAAGTGTATTTCTTTTTATTTAAAAGGGTGAATTTATTGAAAGGTGTCAAATTTCACGCATGTGATTGTGATTGAAGCCGACCCATCACCAGAATAAATGTAGGCAATGTACGTTTATGCAGACTACAAATATGTTGAAACTGAATCTTTGATATGTTGCAACTTTACGTTTCTTTATGTTTCTTTACATTCAGTTTTCAATTTTATGCTCTGATAATGCAGTACAAATGATCTGGTTAGGTTAGGAAAAGCTCATGTTTTGGTTTACCTGGCTCTGTCGCAAGCATTTCACAAACACGGCTGGAAAAACTCCTGACGTCTTGTGAAAAATATCTTGTGGTTTAGCGTTTATAATGTTGAAACGGCATCTCAAACAGCTGTCTCTCGCTTGGCAGCCATCTCACCCAGACACCCTCACCTGTGGAAAAAGTGTAGAGTGGATAACTTAATGCCACTTCATGTAGAATTTTATTTAGGAATATTTCAAGTTATTCTCATGTCCTATCCCTCACCCGTAATTAACGTGGGCATGGCACTGCGCACACAAACAAACAAGACTACAGGAGATGATGTACAATAATGTTTCTCCCAGTGAGTTGGAAGACATTTTCTTGACAGTTGCAGGCCGGCTGGACACTCTGCCCTGATCTACTCAGTGCCCTTGGCTAAAACTTGAGTGTAGTACAGTAATGTGCTTATCTGGCTGTGACACTGTGACATGGGTTTTCCATATCAGGCCAGACAGAGGTCCACATGGACCTGGCTGGCTGTGTCTTTGGTGAGTGAAGTCTCTCTAGACTGCGGCTGAGCTCTTCTTCCTCACTGCCAGTTAAAGAGGCCATCTGTAAGACTTATCCGAGCTGGGGGAGGACCCGCCAGGCTCCTGATTAAAGTGATGAGCTGTAAAATTGAGAGGGAGGGGGGTGACAGCCGGCTCCTGCCTGCTACACTGAGTTCCATCATGTCTGCTTGGAGACGAACCTTCCCGCTCTACCTGTTTTTTCCTGTCACTGTAAATGGGTTTGTTTATGTTGACAAGCCTGAGACTGCTGTGCAGTGGAGACTGTTAGGGTGCACTGCTTTAGTTCTGCTCCCATCATACGATCGATCCATCATTATAAGTGGGCTTATGGGGTGTGATTACACAGTTTGCTTTGGTTTGAACAATTTTTGTTTTCATTGGTCAATTAGAGGAATTTGTAAACAAACACAGACTTAAAAAAACTGTCTGAATGTGTGAATGTCAAATTTAATGATGTAAAGTTTGTGCCTGCAAGCCCTTTATCAAACAGCATCTGTGAGCATTTCGTCTCCCAAGCTCTTGTAACAGACGTGTGTGTACATGCTAGCTGACTACAGTTTCAAAGATTAAAGGGGGGTTATTAAAAACTTAAAGGTGCATTGACAATGTAACTATAATTTGCAAAATGTTCATGTCAAACAAAAGCAGATCTAAATTGTTAATTAGACTTTTCTGGTTATGTCTTTAATTGATGTCAACTGTGTGAGTGAAAGAGGTTTGATATGATGATTTGACAACTGAAACAGCACTTTGTGACAACAGCTTTACTCAGATGAGTCAACCTTAGACACTTCAAGGAAGTCCTTGTTTGAATCTTATTTTAGGATCTTCATTTCCAAGAAAAGATGAGTCACAAACATCACTGGAATGCTAATTACAGGCAAACAGAGTGTTTAAATGCAAGGACACACAAAGTTGAACTGTTAAGACAAATTTATGGTTGCTTTAAATGTCAAAAATGTTTATATCACTCTGGAGTTTTGCCCACAATTCCTATCAGTTATGTCTGGGTAATATTGATATACTGTCATTTTAAATAGGAGACTATATATTGTCTTAGATATAGTGTTGTCTTTACCTGGTTTTACAGTAAAGTGATGTTATGTTGTATGCTTGTTTTAATACTTTTTCCACTTCGTCATTATATCTACTTTACTGATGATTATTGATCAAAAATCTCAATGTGTTAATATTTTATTGAAAGTGTCAATAGTCAACTCAACAATAGTATTGCAATATCAATATCGAGGTATTTGGTCAAAAATATTGCAATATTTGATTTTGTGTTTTTGATGGAAATTTAAAATATCAAGATATATTGTGTATCATAACACATACCATACCACATACTGATTACATACCAATACTGAAGAGGCTGAGTTGCTGAGATCTGAGAACATGGCAGCATTGCATAAAAGAAGTAAAAGAATGTGTGAGACACAAACCTCAAACCCCCCTTAAACCTTCCTACCTACTTAACATAGGATTAGGGGATTATTGATGGCATTTCAGATGCGCTGGTTCGACTGTAGTCTTACAGTAGTTTACAACCAAAAAGTCTGACTTCTGGTGTTTTGTTTTGTTTTTCCTGATGGACATGTTGTGGCAATTTTGCCCATTTTTCAGATCTCAGCAAGCATTTTGGTGCATACAAACTTATCATAACTGATAGAAAAGATTGGCTAAACTGCAAATATAAGACTGAATATTGTAATAAACTTGAATTTGAATCGAATCTACAAATTGCATTCAAGAGCTCTGTCCATTAGTAGCTGGATTTACCAAGGTTAAAATCTTTATTTTTGCTAATTTTCTGATATATTTCTGTCACCAAGAGAGCATAAAGCTCTCTTTATTGTAAAGAACACACGTATTCATCCAACGTTTGCTGTCTGTGCATCAGTTTACATGTACTAGTTTGGTGCTTGTTGGCATCGTAAAGGCGTTACTTTGTGTCTTACTATGTGCTAGCTTATTATGTTGGTTGCACTTTTGGCAGACAGCACATCACCTGTGAAAAGAGTTTACACAAGCTCATCATTTCTCTCCATTTTACTTTATTCCTTCAGATGTTGGGAGAGCAGTTCACGCCCCTGCACACATCACAGAGAAAGTGGTGCAGCTGTTCAGGAGTAAAAGTGAGTTTACCTTCTTGGCCTCCATCCAGCAGAAGTCCTCGACGTCGGGAGTCATATTCTCCATCCACGAGTCAGAACACAGGTAATCCATCTGTAATCCTCTTTATTTTAGCCCGCAGCTCTTTTTCTGCACAACTTTACTTCTGTGGGTTACTGAGCGCTCTCGTTTTAAATTAAACCCAGTGATGAATTCTCATCTCACTCGTAGCTGTTTGCAGATGGCTGTTGATGAGGTGTAGTAAAGTAAAGATCAGTGTGAGAATACTCCACTGCTGGTGTAAGTCAGCAGGTGATGGGAGGGCAAGTCGACGGGTGGAATAATGCAGCGTTTCCTCCTGTACGCTCAGGGCAGAAAGATAACCTTCCATGTATTGTGTCTAAAAGATCAGTGTAAAGTACTTAGCAATACCGAGCCTACTGATAATGTTACATTTTATCGTAGAATGCTGCATAAACAGACTTACAGCATTTCTGACTATGGCTGTTGCACTGATAACTAGAACATATGGTGTTGTAACTGAGCTGTGATGCTATACAAACAGTTTCACATCTTTTTTTCTTTAAATTTTAACATTATCAATCTCTTCGTGGCTGTTGCTAAGTCTTGAATTTGTGGCGATGGACAGAATATTTCCCACAGAATGTGATGGCTGTATGACATCAGTGAGTGGCAGCAGCGAGCTCACCCCCGGCCCCCTGAGAAACAGTACTACTGTGAATTGTTTTAAAAGGGCAGGCAACATTGATTTTCCTCCACTCCTCAGAAGGTAAAAGCCTTCAGTTCTGCAAAACATGCGGTCAAAGTGAGCATGTGAGGGAGTATGTATATGTGTTTGTTGGCAATCGAGACAAAGGCAAACTCATACACAATGAGAGAGTGAGGTAGAGGGCCCCTCAACTGATGGAGCGAGTTGTGCAGTGAAGCTAGTCCTCTAAAATGAAGTAAACAAAGCAGCCAGTTAGTCTGCATAAAAAAATAGCTGCAGGTTGGATGCGTGTAAAGCTTTTTGTCACTCATAAAAAGCTAAATAATGCTCAGTTACTTAGCTACAACATTACTTCATAAAAAAATAATAATTGTAATATGACAACATTTTGTTGCACATTTGTTGCTTTCATTGTAAGCAATTAATAACAACACGTTCTGTGCATTGTTATGTACAAAATCTATAATATCAAACTACCCAAGACTATGCAAGAGTGCTTACGTTGCAAGCAGCAGGGTTTGCGAGATCATGTGATCTTGTGAATCTATCTTTCCTGGCTCTCCTATGCACTTCTGGTCAAACACACAGTGGTTGAACCAATCAGCATCCTATTAGGAACTACTTGCAGTCACAGGTCTGGTTTAGGTGGGACGACGAACGAGAAAAGTGACTGTTTGAAAACAAAAACGCCAACTCTTGAAGAGGTTAACGTAGATACTGTTATAGCATATTGCAGTATTACTTAATTGAAAGAAATGCCAAGAATGGCACAGAAGGTTTTTCTTGATGTAAAAGACATTTTCACTGTCCTCTCAACAGGCTCAGCAAGAGTTTGATTGTCTAAGTGGCTCTGCTTGTAGCGCTCTCCTACTACATCAGTATGGTTCGTTGATCTGATCGGTTGACGTTAGTGATAGACGGCGATTGACAGATGGTTCATCTAATTGCTATTTTTTCGAAGTGCCTGCCCCTTTTCCAAACAGTTAATACTTCCCAGATGGTTCTGTGTAACAAACCATCCGACATGTCAGATTAGATGAATTCAGGTTAGTTTTACCTTTATCAGCTAAGAGATTTAAAATGCTGCATTAGTTATAAGTATATATCAGAATATAGAATTGCACAAAGTTTGCAAAAGACCACAGTTTCTTTGCATGTTCGACTGAGGCAAACTCACCAAGACATACCTCTCTCCCTCATCCTCCATCCTTCAGCTTTTTGGTGAGTAGCCGATGAGACCTCCCCTGACTTGCCATTTGTCCGAAATTGTAATCCCTTACCCTACTCATTACTTAGAAAAGTAATAATCAAAATCAGAATCAGAATTCCTTTATTTGTCCCGCAAATGGGGAAATTTCTTTGTCACAGCAGCCAAAGGACAGTAATTACAATAAACAATAATACAAAGTAAAAAATAAACAATATAATAAGAAGATAATATGATGCTAATGTATTACTGAGTAATGCGTTACTGCCCAACTCATTGTAGCATATATCATAACAATGACATGAGCTGTTCTGTATCATTAGAACTTTATAGTACATTTTGCTGATGATGCATGCTTTTACCTTGGTAATGATTGCAGGATGTTTCCACATAATGGCACATTTTTTTCTTTGAGTTATCGCTACTTTTACGTAAATAATCTGACTACTTCTTTCTCTGCACTCATTGGTCTATAAGTACCTGCTATACAGTATAACAAACTCTTGAAGAGAAATGTGCTGTGCTTTCAAGGTGACCCCGAGAGTTGCTTTTTAGCCCCTCCGCCCCCTCACCTCTCTCTATCTCTCTGTCGGTCTCTTTCTCTCTCACGTTATCTGCAGGCGTAATTGCCACACAGCGTGTTGGCCCAAACAACAGCGAGGCTAAATGGAGCCAGGTTCTATCCTCCTCCTCCCTCAGGCACAATCACATGCACCATGCAGCATACTGTATGTAGCTTGGACAAAGCAAATGTTGCATTAAAGGCACTCAGCCACACTCAAACACACCCAGTTGTCAAATATACTGATTGCTTAGCCCGTCCTGACATTTATATTGTTGAGAAATAATTGATTGGGGAAGCGTAGTTGACTTTTATATGGTCTGTTCAACCAAATTATAACGAGGCATATTTCTGACCTCAAGTGGTACGTGTGCAATATGCAAATTGGTTTTATTTGCTTAGGTTTTTTTTGTTGTTGCAAGAAATCATCGATCAAACAGCAAAATATAAAGTTTGTATAGGCAATGGGATGTGTACAATTGTCTTTGGTCATGTTTGTTGACCCATCCATCCAACATAACCTCCTGCTTAGGAGGATTTGTGGAGCGATAACAACACCTGTCACAGTGAGATCTATGGATAATGGAGAGTAACTGGATAATGTTTGTAGTGAGAAACATTGCTGACAAAGTGGCAGAGGTTTCTTTTGTTGATATCTCAAAATGTCAATGTATAAAACTAACACTACTGTATATGCATTACTAAATACCATAGGGGAAAGGTGAAGAAATGCTTTCTTTCTTTCCTGAGCTGACTCATGTAACATTTACAGATAAAATACAAACCGTGCTTTTTATTTCATGTCATAAGTATAACAGAATAATCCTCTCATCAGTTATTTAACTTTCAAGACCTGTGCATTGTTGTGTATCATAAAAAAAATAATGGGATGCACATCTAGCCTGGTCAAGCTGCGGCAGGCTGAAGTTATTTTGAGACAAGCTGTTGTGTGAGTCTGAGTGCCACACTGCGAGTTTAATTAAATTTGGCGAGATGGACAGAGCCTTTACTGGCTTGGTGCAGACCTGTGCTCCATTGTGACTGAGGATTTGTTCTGAACCCCTGAATCCTCTCTGAAGGCCCTATTAGAGCCATCGGCTGATGCCCATTCTTTCCTATTATAACACAGGCCTCCCATTCAGCCAGCTAACAGACAGCTAGCTGTATCGCTCGACCAGATCCAATCATACATTCCTTCTCTTTTCCCTTTTTACTTCTTCATCTTTCTTTCAGCACAATCAAAACCATCCTCTCTTCCCTCCCACCTCGTCTGCCAGTTCCACTTTCCCGATATGATAATATCCTTCTCTCCTCTCTCCTCTCATCCTCCGCTCTCCTCATCCTCAAAGTGAAAGCATCTTTTGAATGCAAGTATTTCTCAGTACTCGCTGCAAAAGCAGAAGAAACTTTGTTTTTCTTCTTGTGCCCGGCACTGGGGAATGGGAGAGAAGGTTTATTGCTGCTCCACTAGGCTGAATAGAACAAAAAGAGCCTATTTCTGCCTAGCCAGCACTTTTCTGGGTCCCAGTAACGCTCTCATTGTCAGCAAGTAGCAGGAGCTCTGTGATGAACTAACTCAAAGCCCGGTCTCTTCAATGCTCTTCCCACCTGAGCACTTAAACACCAAAGCTGCTCAGCTAGTTCTTCCAGCTGCTCTGTTCATCTGCCAGCCCTTTGTCACTCTACAGGTCTGCCTCTCCCTCCATGCCTCAGTTCGTAAGCACCTACAGGTTCCTCTCTTTGAAGGAGGCATGCTGAGCTGAAGTCGACATGTGGTCGGAGTTAAAAACAGAGTGAGTTGTTAGAATAGACTTTGTAGCAAAACTTTGGGAATGTTTGTGAGTGAGTACAGGGAGGTGGAATGCAGTAAATATTTGCCCCAATGCAGAATAATGGTGCATGTCATTGTGCCAGAGAGCAACGTACTTAATGTCAAAATCCTGTGTGTGATCGACCACTCAACCCTGACCTCTAACCCTCTTGGGACTATACTACGTCGGGTGGATCAGATCCTCTCATATTGTTAGGATTGGTTTACATTAGAGTTTGTTTAAAACTCAGTGCGTCTCATACAGTACCTTCTGTATCTGTATCAGACGGGCCCAATGACACAACCCGCGTTAAATCAAAAAGTTGAGGGATTTCTTCCTTGCTTGTTTGCTAACTGGAGCACTGTTGCACTTGTGGCTGGAACCCTAACCCTACAGTTCTGTAGGTTGGCACTGTACTGACTTCACTGAGAATCAGCTCATATCCATCCTTTACATCACCCACCTGACATTGACTTTTATCCCCCCTGATAAATTGCTGAAGATTACCTCCGCTCTGGTTTATTTGTATTTTCAACATTCTTCCAAGTTTATTGTTTTTTTTTTATTATTATTATTTATTATTAGGTGAACCAAAGTAGCTTTGGAAAATCTACTATACATTTACAAAAGTTTACTGCAGTGTGGTCTTCATCGATATAATCCTGGTAAGTTATGCTATCACAATAGAATTTTATCAGCCCTTGTTAAAAGAATTTTTTTTATTCTGATGAATTAACACATAGCATCTGATTATAAATTGTACTCCATATAATACCCTTGAAAAACAGTTGTTGTGACATGTTGCTAAGAAGTATTATGATCATTAGTGGGCAAAATTGCAATCGGCCATTTGGTTTCCTCATTGTTCCTTGGCTGATGATGAATGAAAAAAGAAACTGGTCGGTGCTGTACTGGCCTTATTTTATAATTAAACTCATCTTTTTTGCCATCAGGTGGAAATTGTGTGTGATTATTTACGAGAAAACCTGCTGGCTTTGATTCTGATCTCCCCCATGGAGTACCGGTGAGGGATGAGCTGGGCCCTCTCACCTCAGAGAAATACCAGTTTCCATACTGCACTATTATTCTTTGATGATATTTGCTCCATAAAAAATGATGCCATACAGTTCAACTACTGACTAGCAATGATTTCCTCTGCTCCCCAGTCTTCTTCTAAATTCTACTAACTAACATATGCTGACCAAAGTGCAGGTTTTTTTGTACTTACTCAGTTATGTTCTACTGAGTTTTTTCCTTCCCATATAGTTGCTGGTGCGTGCACACCATCATGACCTTTTGGTCTTTTAGGGGTCGTCACATATTATGAAGTTGCTTTGACTAAAATGTTAGCATACATTTGCCTATATCCACATCAATCAGTTGGGGCACCAAGTTCAAAATGAACTCTGCTTTTAGTTCTGGTTTGTTTTCCACAGAAAACATTTTCTCTCTGCTGTGAGGAATGGTGGTGACGAGAGTACTTGTGCTGTAAAACCACACCTAAAAGCTAAATATATACATGTCATCAGTTGTTGTTGATATGAAAATATTGATTAGAGCTTATAAAAAGCAGCTAAATGTCAGTAATTGGTCAGCCGGGGGGGGACATTTTGAGGAAAAATTGGTAGATTCATCTCGACAGGCCAACCTGGTTCATTCAGATGTTCACAGATGTGAACTCATCAAACTGGACAACATGTCGAAGTCACTTATACATGCTCACAGTTTTGATATCAACATTTGGTCTCTCAGTTGCTGCCTCCATTTCTGAGAGATTGCCCTTTGAAAACAAAACACATCATCGGGTAGTGCAGTCTTACATCGACTGAAGCAGCCTGTAGGGAAGGAACCCTGAAGGACATCAAGTGGACAGGAAAATAAATTACTCAACAGCACGACAAAGGCTCTGCTTGTTTACTAGCAACAAAAAGGCAATTTTAGACCTACCCTGCCCCACACTTCCCCGAAACCTCCAGTGTGTTTGCTGTTAGTTTGAATGACAGGATCCCCCCGATGCCCATGAGACAGCCAGACCACCTCCACCTGTCCAACAGTCTTCAGACCCCAGAGACCTTCACCAGCCTCCCAGCTGCCCTCCTCACAAAGGAAAAAAAGCACAAAAAACTTTCTGTCAGGAAACAATTCAGATATCCCCAAAAGTCTTTCAGCCTGAGGATGGCTATGGCTGACTATTTCTCAGTTTTCTATCTTTACTCCTAAAGAATGTTTTCCTTGTTTCTTCTGGGAGTTTTCCTGGAGCAAGCACTCATGATTTTTAAGGGACCTACATCTTGGACTATGGTGATTAGGACCTACTGATTTACATCGCATTATTTCCTAATTAAGTGAGTTAGCTAGCTTATTGACCTGACAGAATCAGGAATGCCAGGGCTATACATGCATGGATAGCTATTCCTGAGCCATGTATTGGATTTTTGGGAGAAGCTTGGCTCAGGAGGTAGAGCAGGTTGTCCACTAATCAGAAGGTTGGTGGTTTGATCCCCAGATCCCCTGGCTGCACGCCAAAGTATCCTTGGGAAAGACGCTGAACCCCAAATTGCTCCTGATGAGCAGGTTGGGGTCTTGCATATGTGACTCTTTGCTGCTAATAATGACACTTTTTTTGTTCTGTGCTGAATGACAATAAAGAGATCTTGAATCTTGAACACACTCGACGTTGATTTCTATAGCTGGGCTAGCTCAAGCTGGGCTCAGTTGTAGAAGTTATACCTATCTGCCAGCACCTTCCCATGTGATCATCTATTGCTAAACTTCCATAAAGAATAGTCATGCAACAAAATAAAGCACATTGTCTCACTAACAATTCCAGTTACATTTTCTAGGTCAGTAACTGAAGCATTGGTGCGTTTTCCATCATAGTTTTCTCGTTTACCTCCTTCTACCATTCCACGGACAAGCTCCAGAGTGTTGACCTCCCTATTGAGCAGATAATTGGCTGTCAGCTGCCCTCCATAAAATAGCTGCATGACACTGAGGGTGAAGAAAAAAGGACGGGGTGATGTACAGCCAAGTCTACACTCCGTGGCAGCCATTCATTTCCCAAACTTTTCTCTTACAGATGACGCCAGAGCATTTTGATAAAGCACACTTGTCACCTCAACAGCTTCTTCCCAGAGTTGTCACCACACTCCTGAGACCCTTCCACAGCCCGCAATCTCCATCTCAAGAGACACAGCCTGTAACCCTGCCTGTGTGGCTGTTTATTTATTACTCAGCAGTTTGAAACACCACTTCTCCTGGTCTCAGCACATTTATAATACTGAAAATGAAGAAAAATGAGGAGAGGCATTAGTATTAGGATGAGACTTCTTCAGGAAAGCCATTTTCTAATATAAACCTACAATTTTAAAGTCAATCTTAAAGGATTATTTATCCATTTTGTGAAATATTAATTTTCTGGCAGAGAGTTTGATGAGAAACATGACACTACCCTAATATCAGGCTGTTACATATGAAGCTACAGCCAGCAGCTGGTCGCCCTAGATAAACACAACAATTGGAAGAACGTAAAAAATAAAAAAACAACAGCTAAAGACATCCAAGTAACACATTATATCTTGCTTGTTTAGAAGTTTAGATATAGTATTTCATCCTTTGCGTCACACTTGACATATTGGACACTTTCCTGGTTATATGCCAATAGTTTCTCTGAAAATTGGTTAGTTGTTGTTGTTTCTAAATTCAGACCTTCGCAAGGATGAAACAAATCAGATATAATGTGTTAATTATTGATTATTTTCAGTGGTGCTGGTAGGCGTGTTTTGTTCAAAGTGACAGAGTCCGGATAGCTGTCATTCCTACTTCTAGACAGATATGAGAGTGAATCAGTCTTCTCACTTAAGGGATCTGATTTGATTTAAGAATGCCTCACTGCTCGAGGGAACAGTGATGTAAATCTAAAAAATGGAAAGGGAATAAGGATGTGCAACTAGACACTGACCACTACCTATCCAGTCACACTGCATGCCGTACTGCCTAAAGATACATGATTAATTCATGCTGAATGTGTATTTATGTGGTGTACATATAGTCTACTGACTAGTCTATAAGTACCGTACAGTGTGGGAGGTTGCCTTATGTGACAACATGTCAGTGTGTCTCTGTACATACCTAGCTAGACAAATCCCAGCACTTGCAGTCATAAATATACAGAATATGTTACTTCTCATTCTGTTGTCTTACCACATGGAGCTTCTCAGTTGATAGTGGTATGGGAATTTTAAAGCTGAATTAACGTTCCTGATGGCTTCCGAGATCGCATTTCGGCCAATGCTTTACACCTCTTTTGCTTTCTACACAGATTGTGTATCTGCATGCAACCAAACCCCTTTTAACTATGATTGCTCAATACTATTCTGACTGCAAATGGAAACCAGAATGCTTCCAATACGGCACAAAACAGCAGATATCTGTTTATAGAGATTATGGTTGTTGAGTTTAAAAAGTTGTGTTTTTAGTCTGTGATGGAAGAGAAGCAGTGGATATGCAAGTCATGTTTAATACGTAGTCATACAGTCAAATTCTTGCATAAATAAATAAATAAATACATACATAAATAAAAACATTACATACACCCCGAAAAATCTAAGGAAATGTTTCTAAATGATTGTGGTATGGTTAACATAAATGAGAAGAAAATCTCAAATTGTGCCCCAGTACAAGTCCTTTATCCTCTGAAGTCCACATTCCTAAAGTGAATGCATCAGATGTATTTGGCTCATAATGCGGCGAAGAAGTGCAACATTCAATGTCCAAATTTCGAGGAAACAAGCAGTGAGTCCTTTGCAACCCTCCGTATCTCAGTCCCCGTTGTATGATGGCCATTAACAATGTTAGGTAATCCTGATCAATTTGTACACTTATAAATTGAACCTACTGCTTAAATACAAAACATTGTTGCTATGACTTCATTCATGCATTCATTTTTGTTCAGAGAATCATGGCCTGCACAGTAGCACCATTTTGCTCCAACATCAAATCCAAACAGATTATAATCATAAACAAGTCTCTCTCTACCACTGCTAGCCAAAATTATTGGCTTTCTTTGATATGCAAACAGGATTTTTTGAAAGCATGGATGCTCACATCAGGGGTCTGTTAGACCCACAGAGTTGCCGTTAGTAAAAAAAAATTACTTTGTAAAATGCTGGTTATGAAAGGATCAGTAATGAAAAGAAAGCTTTTAGAATGATGATAAGACTCATTGTTTATATTTTGTACAAAGAAGCACCCAAACAAATTTGTAATTTTTGGTGTTTGTCAGGTTAGACAATTTGTTTCAAATGGATTGCCTGCCAAAAGATTATTCCCTTTAATTAAATATGCTGTAATGCAGAGATACAATAGCGACCACTAAATGCTTCATAAAATAAACGCTAGCTGTGAAGTAGAGTTCATGCCTTTGATGATTATTTCATGAGTCAAATCAGGATAACGTGTTTCTGCTCGTTCAGTGATTCCAAGCCTCTCGAAGCCCTGAGGAGGCTTCTGCTAGTGGAAGAGGCAAAGCTGGAGAGCTCTTGTTCTCCTTTTACTCCTTATTCTGATGCAAATGATTCTTCTCCAGCTGACATGTATCAATGGCTCTGTCTCCTGCAGCATGATGGAGACAAGCTGTCAGGTCGCTGCCCGGCGCAGCCACAGAGTGATATATTCATTTAATTTGAGAGTGATGACATGCTGTACAAAGACAGACAAACTGGCCAGCCATAGCCATGCTGACTTTACTTCTCTCTCTCTCTCACTCACGCACACACACACACACACACACACACACACACACACACACACACACACACACACACACACACACACACACACACACACACACGCACACACACACACGCACGCACGCACACGCACGTAAGTAAGCCATCAGCCACTGCTCGATGTGTACAAATGCTGTTGTGGAAAAACATTTCCCTGTGATGCTTGTTAATTTACTGTGTGATAATTGTTTTTGTATTAACGTGGCATGCTGTGCGGGGGGCTGATGTGCCGTCATTAGCTCTGTGGAAAGGTTTGAACTCAGTTAGCTGAACCCTACAAGACTCCACTTGCACAATGTAGTGTTTTCACCTCACACCTCACTGCACATCCTTTCACTTGCAGTGCTTCACTTTTCACTGTTGGCTTTGTATATATTGTTAAAAGTTTAACATTCATTTTTGTAGATGCACTTTTTCACATATTTAATCCTTTAGATGGATTGATATTCATTAGCGACGTTACCTAGCCACACAAATTAAAGTGACTGACTTATTTATTCAGGGAGGGGTCACTGAGGGCAATGCTCTCTTTTTCAGGAACCCCCTGTCACATTAACACAGCTACACATTGCCCAGTACATCTACAGTCTGATCTTAGCAGCTCCACTGAAGTGGTTGGGGTTAAGGGCCTTGCTCAATAGCACCTCAGTGGTGGTTATAAGGGTGGGGCAAGCACTGCTTTCACTTTCTCTGCCCAGATTTATCCTACCTGTCTAGGGAACCCTGCGACCCTCCGATCACATGCTTGCTTCTCTAACCTTTAGGCCACCATCTCATTTTCAAGTTTATCTTTGTTCAGAAAACAATATGTCTCATGTCAAAGAAGATGATGTTAGTTTTAATCACATGTGATGTTTTCATGTGTGATATTTCAGGTAAGGTAGGTAAGTAAGGTATGTGAAAGTGAGCTCGTATCACGTGAAATTTTCACGTGGTAAATCAACATGCAGAGTTGATTGCAGGGGAGACTTAAAAATATATATGTAGATATGGTATCTATTGCTTAAAGTAAAAATACCAATGAGAGCATTTGTCCACATGGTACAGTAACTGCAGCATTGTTAAAAGAAGTCTGACAGGGCAGGAAACACAAGATCAGAAAAGATTTAAACAAACCTCCAGGTCAGAGAAACATCAATTATATGGAAGAGAAAACAAACAATAATATTTGGCATACTATGCTTACCCTTATTGTTGCACAGTGAAGGCAGACTTAGTTTTACATGCAAATTTAGGGCTGTAGATAATCTGGTGAAACTGTTGTTGTCGTGTTTACAACCTGTCTAAATGTTTACTTGTGCTCTTTGCCCATTGCAGCCACATTCACAGAACTTGCTAGTTATTATTACTTTAGTGATACAATGTTATATATCTGAAGAATCTTGTCTCTTGTATCTTATTCAGAGACTATACCGTCTTGCTTACATCATTACATCACGTCTTTGAGCTGCAGGTGAAGCTTGTGAATTCTAATGTGTACCTGTTCAGTGTGAATATTATGTCGTGATATTTTATCCCATAATGTGTTTGCCATTTTGTTTGTGTTGAGTTCATCTCTATTTTATTCATTTTCTAAACAGGAAGATGGATAAATCTCATGCCGCACAGCCTCGATTGATATTCTCTGGTGTGGGTCCACTCTCCCTTCCCATAAATATGCATGAGAGCTGTTGAGCTTTGGTATTGAATGGGCTTGATCCCTGTGTGAATGTGTGAGTCTCTGTGTTTTTGTGCCTGAATATATTGGGATGGGATAGGTTTTGGCTCGGTTGGGGTTTATTGGAGAGCTGTCTCACATACAGTAAATGTTGTGTGTGTGGATGTGTGTGTGCTGAGAGGCCAGGGGTTCCAGTGTCGGGTCACTTGCAGCCGCAGGGAAGCTGAAATGTCATGACTGGTTGCCTGCGGCTCTCGGGCCGACGCTGTCTGTGGCTGGCTGGCTCTTAATTTAGCGTGGCTGATGAGGGTGGAGAGCAGTGCACACATGATGCTGGGACGAGCTGCAGGTCGAACACCTGCAGTCACACCACAAGATGAGAATACTGAGGGAAACTGAGACAGATTCATCTTTATCTCTTCTGTACGTCTAGACAAACTTTTTTTTTTACACAGAGCCTACAACTCGGTATTCTTTTTAAAGGATCAAGTCACTGTCTTTCATGTGTACAAACATTATTATTAACTGTCAGCTGGGTAATGGAATTGCATAGTGTGTATTCAGGGGTCAGTATGATAGTTGCTTTTTAATAAAAAATGGATCAGGAAAGCATTGCAGTCTGCAAACATGAGTATGGTTTCTCTAAAACCACAGGGAAAGAGAGATTGTCTGTGAGACAGAATGACCTTTAATTTTCATAGTTTAATCACTCACTTTTTTGTGTAACTATTTTTGCTCTGCTAGCAGTTAAATCCCAGGAGGAAGTTGGGTGAGTCTGTCCGAAACTGTGGCCCAGATTTACATGAAGTTTAGCATCAATATTCATGATTCCCCAGCGATAACGCTTGCAACGTTTTGTCCAAACATACAAAAATTTGCCCTTAAACAACAGAGTGGTCGATAACAAGCTGGGGCTGACAATAAATAGCTATAGATTTTGAAAAATATGTTAATCTGAATGACTTTCGTGACCTCTTAATCTCTTCTTTAGCACATGGCTTTGCATGGCTTGGTCTTAAGCATATGAACAAAATGATAAAAACTCTTGGTATCAATTACAAAGGTGCAGGAGACACGTATAATTTTTTAAGCCCTGGTACAGTAAGTTCAAATGTACCAACACTTTGATATTGTGGGACAACAAACGTTTTAGCCCATAGTAGGGGCTATTGGGGCTTTAGACATTTGCTTGTGTCATAAATTAATCGTTTACTAATGGCCTTAAAATAGCTACCCCAAAAGAATTTACATAATTAAGTCTTTAGGAGAGTATAAGTGTTTTATTTAAGGGGACAACGATCTTACTTGTCACCTTTGTATGGCTTGTTTTGTCTTTTTCATTGATAATCTGGTCTATAAAATGCCATGAAATACTTTCAGGTGCCCAGAGTCCTAAATTAAATATTCAGATTGCCTGTTTTGTCCAAAACTCAAAGATACCCACTGAGCAAAAACATCCAAAATGTCAATTAAATGTCTTTGACAACTTTGAACGTTTGAGCATGAACGTTTTTGTGACGTCTTTTTTAGACGTCTTTTCAACATTAACTATTGACCCCATCCTTACACGGTTCAGAATCAACGTTTTTGACCCCTGGAACATTGGCCTGCCTAAAAAAAGGTTGGATTACCAAAACATGGTATTTGATAAAGCTTATAAATAGCTCACCTGGTAAGATGCATACCTCATGCAGGCTGTTCAGGTTGAGGCTCTGGGTTTGAATTCGTCCTGTAGCTTTTCCTGCATGGAGCAAAATTTGGCCGTCATAAAAACTTTAATTTTAAACCACAAGAAGTTCCTAGACATCTGTAACTGAAGTTGAAAAGATGTCTAAAATTACATGGTAAGGACTTTAATTTAACCCCATAAGGATGTCACTTGGACATCAGTAGTGAACGCAAAAACGTTCATTGTGGCTCTCTTGTGAAAGTCTTTTCAACATTTTCATAGACAAAAATAAAATAAATATAAAATGATTGTCCATGTCTTTTCTGTTGATAGACTGATCTTTTAAAAGATAAAATTGTTTCTGCACTAGTTCAAAAAGGCCCCTTTGGGCGCCCACTAGCTCTCTCTACCTGTCCTCGCTGCAGCGGCCCAGGGTTCAAGTCTGACCTGTGGCCCTTTGCTGCATGTCACCCCCCTCTCTGTCATCTCCGAGCTATCCTATCAATAAAGCCATAAAAAGTCCAAAAAAATACTTTAAACAAAAAAAGGCCCCTTCAAATACTTTCTCACTCATTCTGGTCTAAAAAATATTACAATTATATTCCTAAAATACAAATATTTGTTTTTTTATTTCTAAAAAAAAGTTTAAAGAATACAGTACTTCAATAACTTGCTTGGTATCTTGTATCCATAACGCTCTACCCTGACTATTTTCTGTGTATTCAGATATTTCTTCGCTCTGAACAGAGACACTGTGCGTCTTTGACCTCTGACCTCTTCTCTTCCACTGCAGTTACTTTGAGCTGGAGAGCAGCGGCGTGAGAGAGGAGATCCGCTACCACTACCGCTTCAAAGGCAAGCCTCGCTCGGAGTCCTTCCCCTACCGACTCGCTGACGGCCTCTGGCACAAGATCGCTCTCACGATCAGCGCCTCCCACCTCCTGCTGCACGTAGACTGTAACAGGTAAAACACTGACACATGAAACACCTTGATATTTCTGTCACAGGTGGTTGTGCCGATTTATTTACGGTGCTCCTTTGAAGTGGCATATTTAATGAGCTGTCAGTGTTTATCAAGGTAAATATTTGTTTGTTACTGTGTCAGTGTGGATGACAGGCTGTTAACAGCGCTGACAATGAAACCAGCAAGGACAAATTAACACACATGCACACCACATTGTACGTGAAAGCTTGTATCTTCATATAGTGCGGAGGATGTGTGTTCAACTCACACTGTTCCATAATAAAGTGAAAGGTAACAATGATATAATCGCCTCATCGATTGGGCAGTGAAGGGCCTTTTCTAAAGGAGCACTCAGTCAGAGCTGATCTATAAACATGCACTTCAGCTGTGACAATCCTTCTCAGCCCTCACACTCCCTCCTGAGAAGCAGGATAGCATCACTTGTCCTTTTCTTAATGCCGCCTCTAGACAGACCCACTGTGAACAAGCAGTGTAAATTTGAGTGGAGGTAATGCTCTGTCACCTCTCATGGATGAAAAGCTGTATGATGCACGGGAGGATTGCGTTGGAGTATTGATTCTTCCCAAATGCCTTTTTATTCCCATCAGGCTGGTGGTTTGTCGATTAATTATCGCTGTGGCGGTTGTCTGTCAGATGAGACGCTAGTGAAGATAAAAGTGAGCATCAGAGTACTATTAGGGAGAAAAGATCAAAACGTAATTGGACAAAATGGGAATCAGAATTTTTGCTTACTAACAGTTCTATGAGGAGACCCAAGTTAATTAAGAGATAGTGTGAATGAATGCGTTGATTTTGGTGCCGTTTATCATCAGTTGGTGGCTTTGAGTGGTATAAAACTGAAGGTTGATGCAAAGCTGACTCTGTTGTTCCTGCCTTGAAACATGTTTTCTTTTTAATGACATTTTCGTCTGATATCTTGTTGCTTGCACAACAGAATGAATCACAATGCTTGTTCACAATAACTTCCAGGAAAAAACTACACCACGCACAAGCTTACATGTAATTTAAAAACATTTTCACTTGCGTTAGTTTGGAGACCTTATTTACCTGTTGGGCCAAAGACAAAAACTAGCAGTTTGAGATGTCGTTGTTGGGTTGTTACCAAAGAAGCTAGCAACACTGTAAATGAAATAAGCACAGCAGACATGTCAGTCACTTCAGACCACCATGTGTAACTATAGACCTTTAAATTCTACAGGTACAGCTGAAAATGACAACAGTTCACATAACTCTGCAATGCAAATCAGCCGCTAGTTGTCTTCCCTGTTGTGACTGTTGTTGATAGAACAATGTCCCCGTGATTTGGTCTGTACAGCTCTGTCATGCTACCTCCCAAACTGGTCTCAATTGCAGGACATCAGATGTTTTTTTTTATGCCTCGGTGTCTCAAACAGATGCATGAAGTACATTTAAGCATCTGCATGAGACACACAGGACTCCAACGTAAACACATTTGCAGCAGAGCGAGAATATCAGTTCATCTGTTCCAAGCAATGTAGTATATATTCAGCCAGGAGGTTGTGGTTTCAAACCTCAACAACACTCCTCCAAACCTAACCAAACTGTTTCATATTAACCATGTAATAGAAAGGTTTCCTGCCATGACGGCTTTCCGTGTCGCAAAAACTTCACAACCTTGGATGACAAGGTGATGTACCTCCAGACACAGTCTTTTGTCATTATGTTGTTTCAAATCATGTTTGACTTTTGAGTCTTTGTGTCTAAATTGTTTTTTTTTTTTTTTCACTTTTTTCAAGTTGTTGTCCGTACCACACATAACAAAGATATTATTGGACTGCTATATCAGCCGATCCATCACCAGCCCTTATTCAAGAAGGTTGTACTGTGGTTCAGTAATGAGTGCATGGCATACACTTCACTCCAGAAGTTGAGATGCAGTTTTCAACCAACAGTAGTACTTTAGAGGAGTATAGCGTGCTGAAATTGACTTAACTAGGTTGTTTACAAATGCAGACTGCTATCGTTAACTGCTAACTAAAAATGTGCCACCATGGGGCTTTTCTTGGAAGATCAAAGTGAGCCAACTGAGACTGTGAATGTCACGATGGTAACCAAGCCCCACCCATCATAGATAATACTGTGTCGGACAAAAAGGTCAACCAGTTGGCAAATCAGTTTTCAGACTGACTATGATACCTGTCAACTGAATATAAACAACAGAGCACTTTAGCCTGATGTACGGCTGTAACAAGGAGCTCCCCTCCCCCGCTGCCAGCCACTCTGACTGTCAGCATCAGCACAAAATCCATGTTGAAACTCTGCTACTGTTGTGTCAAACTGTTCTGTGTGTTTGGTCAAACACTGTTTGGCTCAAAACATAAAGATCATGTTTAATGCAGAGTTGCAACTGATTGGTTAATAAATAATGAGTAGTTCATCTGTAAACATTATCTGGATGGTCATTATAAAGTTGCAGCTGATGTTTGGAAACCTCAATGATTGCTTAATAAATGGTTTGTAAAGCATTTTATTGTTTGTTAACAGTGAAATAACTATTAACTAAAGTTTAATTATATAAATGAACTGTTTATTAATTATGGCCATCATAAAGCATTACCACTGCTTATCTACAGAGTTTACTGGGTTTGGCACTGCCCACATATCATTTGACTTTTCACCACAAGGACAGTGACTTCTACATCAAATCCTTTGAAATCGCCAGTGACTGGTGTTTGTAGTAAGCTTGTGCACAAAGGATACAAAAAGTCTGTTAAATGTCTTGTTTGGATTCCCTTAAGGGCTGGAATGAAAACCCATTAAAACAATCTATATCTACTTTCATCTGATACTGACTTCCAGTATAGTATGTGCGTGTTTTTCATCCTTAATTCTCGGCTGATAAAGCCTGTAATTCGATGCTTTTGTACAGCTGATAAACACTGCAGAGAGCAGAGTATGTCCAGGATTACCAAGCAGACTTCCCCAGAGGGCACTAATGAGGATAGTTTATGTGAGCACTGGAGTTAGATTAGTTACAAAGAAAGGCAGTTGCAGGATTCTTTTTTTGTTTTGCATACTGATTATGCACAAACTTTCACCGCAAGTGTGTTTTTCTTAACCACAACCTCAGTTTTTGATGTGTTTTTTTTTTACACTAGGTGTTCTCTCTCACTACTTTGACAGCAAGTGCATTTGGCTCTGATGATGACTTTGCACAAGGAAACTAAACATCAAAAGAAAAAAAAGATTGATAAAGTGACACCCCTGCACATGGGATCATCTCACTCCTCATTAGTGTTGGGAACGATTTCTCCATTCAAAGCAAATTGGCAGAGCCATTAGCCTCGAAATTTAGAGCAATTTGATTTATGCACTAAACAGCACTTTATTGATTTCAAGGCTCATTAAATGGTTTTAAGTATCTGTAAATGTGCGAGGGTGCAGTTTATCACCACATTTGTAGGTGGACTCTTTCCGTCGAGTTTCTCTGGCCTTGATCAGCTTCTGCTTTATTGATGACTCCGTCACACATTAACTGTGACTAATACATTGATGTGATTAAACTGACAAATGTGACTACACAATGAAACATCAATGCTATGCAAGGCAAATTTATTTGTTTGCATATATCATACACAAAGGCAATTGATAGCACCACTCATAGAAAATAAAGATAACTGATGACCTAATTTCCCTTCAGTGATTAATAAAGTTATCTATCTAAAGAGAAAAATGTCAATTATAGAAAACTTTTTAAAGGGAATTTAAAAAGTTAAGAACGGAGACATACAAAAAAAAGTGCCTTGCACAAGTTGTCACCCGTAGTGCTTTGAAGTTGCAAAATACTTCCATAATATTGAGAGATTAGCAGATTAGCAGCATCCAATCAACTGGAAATAAATACTGTCGTTCCTTGGTGACAGAGCAAGCAAAGATGGCTGTCTACATAATTATGATAGTTGATGTATTGTTTTGTATAATGTGACCCAGTGGCAGCTATGTTAAATACTAGAAGTGGACCAAGAACTAACCCTTGGAGAACCCCACACACCATGTTGGTCTGCTCATGCGCATAATTGCCAACATAATTGTTCCAGTCCAGAAGATATGACTTTACCACTGTTCCTGAGAGCCCACCTCAGTTTTCCAGCCTGTCCAGTAGTATTTTATGGTCAACAATGTCAAAAGCAGCACCTCAGGCTCATGGTCAAACTCTGCTAAGTGAAAAAGTTTAGTTCAGTCAGGACCACTTTTGTCAAAATAATCTTTATTTACTTGCACAGTTTTATTTGGCGGTATGATACTGTTCTGGGGCCCCCTGCTCTTCCACGCGCTTGCGTGGAAAGCCTGAGGCAGGAAGAGCACCTTCCTGCCCTTCACGAGCCATCATGAACGGCATAAGCAGGGAGCGCAGCAGCAAAAGAAAACCCAGACAGAGCAGAGCAACCAACATGAATACAGGAGGAGCTGGGGTGGAGGTGGGTTGCGAAAGTGCCAGCAGCAGAGGAAGCAGGAAGGAGGGTTGGGCGAGAGCAGATTAAATACCCCGCTCTTAATGCAATTTCCCAATAGGGAGCGGGCACGCAGAGTCAGCTGAGCCATCAGCTGATCTGCGCCGGCGATGACAGCTATGCAGTTAGAGCTTGACGTCGTGGCCTGCCAGAACTAACGCTACGCTCAATTAAACTAAAGTTGTTGGGACCTCTTTATTTACCTATTTAACTGAAAGTAATGCATGTTCAACATGTTTGGAAAATGGAGAATAACAGAGGAAACTGCTGATTTAGGGACAGCTGATGTGTCTTGAATTATAGGCTCACATACACCGATTTCATTTGCAGCTACAGTCTGATAGAACAAAATATTCTTTACAGTTGGTGTTTGCTGTTAATTTCTCAGAAGGACAAGGCTTCTTTCCAAAGAAACCATTTTTTTAATCAACTGAAAAAACTTTACCTACACATGGCTCAGGTGGTATTTTATTATATCTTTCCGTATGTTATAGAATGCCCTGAAAAGCTCTTTGTAATGTCTCTGAGAGGCGCTATGCAAAGACGTTTTCTCACTTACTCACAATCCTGTCCCATGGCCACACTTGTCTATTCTTCTGAGGTTACTGAAGAGCATTCTTGGAAATTAATACAACACTTACCAATGTTGCATTTCATTCAGCTGCTTTTGCTCCTATGAATAGCTTCTAGATAATCATCGAGACCCTGTAATAAATTCAAATGCTGTTCAGAACCGTTCAGAAATGTCTTTGACCCATGTTGCTCTTCATGGTCATCATTATTAAATGAATAGAATGTTTCCATTTATTCCCCATCTACATTTTACACATTGCACTCGTCAGGGGAAAAATAGAATAGCTAATCAGTGCTCTATTGCCCTCCATTATTAAAGTCTAAGGCATCTTTCCAAATATTTTTCTTTTTCTCCCTACTGTGGGAATGATTACCATGTGTATTTTTCATCAATTGTATGCAGACAGAAGACAAAAAATATGACTACTTCGACAGTATTTTTAAAACAACTAATTCATTAACATATAAATTGGAATAATCATAATTATTATTTGGAATAAGAAAAAATGCTGATTTCACAGAAATGGAGCATTTCGTGTTGAACAAGAAGCAGCAATATTATCCTCTATTTGACTGACTTGACCGGTTCTGATATCCCTGCCCTCGATGTCTCTGTCTCTGTCTTTGACTCTGTTTGTTACACAAAGCAAATCCTCTGGCTTTCTGCAGGGCAACAGCTTCAATTTGTACCTGTCATTTTGTTTGACCGCACCAGACGAGTTACTGTGTCAAGTGAAGGACTCTTACCTTGGGTTAGGATTTGGACTTAATCTGAAGGTGGATCAGTGATTTGAGAGTACATGGAAATTTTTCCCGTGTCTGTTTTCTCATCTGTCCTTGGCTGAGATCGATTGGCAGAAAACATCAGAAGTAAAGACATGTGGGCAAGCGCAGAGAGGCAGCCTTGCCTTTGGCTGGGATAAAGCCTGTCAATAAACATAGAGGACTAAATACTTTATTTGCTCATGAACTGGTGATGGGGCTGGATTTAAATCAAAGGAATTTTCATCTGCAGTCTTATTGGTTTAGACCGTTATTCCTCAGTTATTACCTTGCTGCTGACCTCCTCCCTGCAGACATTGTGAAGATAGATTCTCTGCTAAACATCTTCCTTAAAGTCACGCAACACAAACCTCCACCCTGTCCTTTTAACAACTACATAACTCCTCTGGTACTTCTATTCCACCATGTACATGATTTCCCACTTTGTGAGTGCTGTCTGAGTTGCTGTCCCAAAATTTAAAGTGGAACTTGGGGAGATATGTAGCCTAAACTCTCTAACTCTAAAGGAAACCTGCTAGCTGTGTTTGATGTTACAGATATTTTAACTTACGGCCACAAATCTAGCTGAAATAATTATGTTAACAATGAGTACAAAATAAAATCTATCATCAATCATGGAATGTTTAACTCTCTCTTTGCCAACCCATTGCGGATAAGTTGAGCCAATGATGACTTGGAGGGCCACAAAACAGCCCCACTGTTTTACCATGGAACATTTATGAGGTCGTCCATCTATGGATGACAGGAAGCTCCTCCAGAATTGCTTCTTCCTCTGTTTTCTGCTCTGATCACCACCTTAGTGATCTGAAAGTAAATGTCATATTAATGGAACAAGATTGCCCCGACAGGAGCCAGTGTTAGGGGTTACTTGACCCCCTTGACACGACTAATCGTTTCCTAACTTGACAGAGAGTTGCCTGGTCTCCTGGACTGCCGTGGAACTCGTTCTCATCTTATCAATATTCAGTCTGTCGGCAATTATGTTTCTTCTGTGCATTGATTAATGTGGGTTGCCTCAAAGCTCATCAGCGCAGCTCAGCTCGGCTTATTCACAGACATAACATCTCTATTCGCTGCCACCGTAATAAATGATCCTGATTCGTTAGTTGTACTAAATAAATGACTGTCTCCAGATATATTATATTATAAGTCTGAACTCCCTGTTATTGTTCCTTAACATGATTTTGTAGTCCCTTGATGTCTTAACTCCATTAGTAAGCGCTGGGCGGAAGGTGGAGAAACACCTTTGGGCCACCAGTGAAGGAGGATGTTTTATATATGAACATGCAAACTCCACACAGAATAGGCTTCAAATGTAGTAGATCTGTCTTGCTGTGAGAAATGACACAGCTTTCATGATAGATCTCTCCCTCATTGTTAATTCTTTGGCTCCCTCCCTCTCCTCAAAGGTCAGCATTGTCAAGACCGTTTGCTATTTGTCAACAGCATAAATATGGGTGTCAGTCTTCATCAAAGCTAAACTTGCTCAGCACAATATTCTCCACAAGTAAATGCTGTTATAAATGCTGTGTGACTGGGCCCAAAGTTTTTTTCCAGTCTTCTACAAATAAAGTCTGACTAACGGTCAAAGTCACTGACGTCAACACCAAAAACTGCTGTTCTGTCTGCCTGCTACTCCGTGGAAATAAACTTTGTGGCTCATCTGAGCAGGTGAAAAATGAATTTTCTGTTTTGCTTCAGCAGCATTTTAGCAGCGTTTCAGTGAACGACTCAGACGTTTAGAAATAATGATATGTATTGAAATACAAAATGTTATTGCATCCAGATGTGCGGAGTGATAAGAAGAAAAAGTCAATGACTTTTCCAGTCCTCTTCTTTCCTCCACCTTTCATGTTCAAATGCATTTCATTGGCATACACTTAGTTTCTGTAGGTCGTTTCTCTCTCACACACACATTTGTGTGATATTACCTGCAGCGGTGCCACTGTGAAGCCTAGACAAGGTCAAATGCTTACATAACTGTTGTATGTAATTGCAAATCTCCAAATTTTCCTAATTGAATTAGTGGCAGACACCCAGTACATACTCCCTCGTCACACACTCAGAGTCAGCTCTTTGTTTTGGAGCTGAATAGCTAATCGCAGTAATGGCATTGGCTCCGCCTGTCACTGACAGCCATGCGGTTGTCCCCTGCTCACGGAAGGTCATTTCATGTGCAGACTGGCTGGTGTGTTTCCCAGAGGGCCTTTGCTGCTTTCGGCACTGTTCACTTCCTGCTTCCAGTCAAGCCAGGGCTCTGCTGCACGTGTGATCTTCAGCTGTGGTATGAAAGCCAATCTTTAGCTGAAAGTAACTGGTTTCTCTTCATTGGCTCCATCCTTCAGGCTGCAGAAGTAGGCTCAAAACAACAGCAAGGCCCTCTCAAGATCTGCTCACCCCATTTTCCCTTTTTCTGTTCTCTGCCTGCGAGCTCTCCCTCTCCATCAGTGGACAGGAATTTGTATTACACCAAGACTAAAAATCTAAAGTCCTGATAGCAACCACAGTACGAAAATACACGACAGTATGAGCAATATGCTCAGAATTTTTCTTCACTCAGCTGTAGCTCTAAAGATACGTTTTTCCTGAGAGTGGTGCTAGAGGAAGGGTCACAGGGTCATCAAAATAGAATCTTCCACCACCTCAGGCACTTTCAATGTGCTCCGCAAACTTTGTTGTGTGCTAATTAAATACTGACTCTGGTGTATAAAGCTGACATTTTGACCTGACAGAGGAAAGCTCACAAATCAATGGAAAGGAAACATCCTTTTGGGGAGTATGTGAATCTGTAAAAATACTTAAAATCTGTAGTTTCGATACCATGTTACGTTATGAATTGTTGGGAATTATGAGCTGACAGTGGCTAACTGTAGCTTCTGTGTAGCTTTTGTTCTGGACAAAAATGATCTCCATTTATTATGGTTATGACCTTGGTGCATTTGGCCTGATTAGTTCACAGCTGCATTCTTTGAGACAGCAACAGAGACGAACACGCAGCAAAATAACATAATTACTGACACACAAAGGGGAAACAGGGGTTATTATTTAAAATAGCCAGACTCTCTCTTCTTCTGTGTGCCTCTGTGCCTCATTTTGTTGTCTGTCTCCGGTGACATTTAGATAAAAGTACAATTAATGTATTTATTAGTAGAAAGAGGACAAGAAGAAATATTAGAACACAGATCTTAGAACACAGTGATGATGATGAAGAAAGGGACAGCTCAGTTCAGTTCTGCTAATTTGGCTTGGTCTTTTCAGCCAACACTGCAGAGATTCATTTCAACATGCGTTCTCATGTGTATGTGAGAGAGAAAGATCTTATATTTTTCTGTGGTTTGTTTCCTTTACTGTATTTTGTCGCAATATCTTATGCCTCTTCTTGTTTTTGCTAATTCTGAATTGTTTTGCTTACATCGGTGACATTTTACAATCTGTTTTGTAGATGGCATTTCTTAAGATCATGTCGAGAGAGAGAGTTTGAAATGTAGAGAGGAAATATTTCTACCCAGCATCTCAGAGAAATCAACAAAATGCTATGAAAAATGAACCATTTCAAAACTTGTACATTGCACATAGCGCATATAGGTTTAACAGGAAACAGGAAAGTTGACCTAGGTTCATCTGTCTGTACCGAGCATGCTCAACTTTTATTAGAGCACAGAGTGAGAATGGGCAGGACTTAGAAAGGGTTAATTGCGAGGATTAGGAAAACACAACAAATCCACAGGGACCAGAGTTGAACCAGGAACTGGGTCCGTAGATTTACTGCAGAATTTTTGCAATAATTTTTCAACTGTAATAAGTTTGGCTTACCTGGGTCTATGTTAAAAACTATGAAAATATGACCAAAATTCTAATTAACCTTTAATTATCCTTTAATATTTCATATTTTTCCAGTTAGAGTCAGAGAGACAGAGGCCTTTGTTTTTTGCTCCTGTCTGGTGTTTCTGAAGCTACAGCTCCTCTTTGCAATGTTAATATTAGGGTTACATTATTTTGTGTGTTTCCTATTGTTTTCTCTCTGCTGGAGTGTTTTGTTTGAGAGAACGTGGGCGTCACAACAACAGGCTTTGTAGACTCATCAGTGACAAGCCTTACTTAAGGATAAACCGAATAACTGAATAACAATCGCACCTCATTTACAATTTTTTGCAGTTTAGTGTCAAGTGAGAGGCTCAGGGAGGATTTGTGTCAGTCATGCCTCACTTTACACAGGTGGTTGGACTTCTTCTTAGATTTTTTTTTCAAGGTCAAGGATTTTGAGACACAGATGTATTGATATGGTGCGATTCACTGTGGTGAGGTGTCTGAATCACTGCATTAATGGTGGAAAGTCTTCATTTAACCTGTCGCCTGAAGTGAAGCCGCTGTCTTATAAAGCGTGAGAGGGAAATATAAATATCCCGAGAGGAATCTTACACATTTTAAATACCTGCTGAGCATATTTCTGCTTGGATTTTCCCCTGAATAACTACAGGGCTTGTGATAATGGTTAGTACCACACTATGCTGACAACGATGTGAGTGAGCTAGCCGGCACGCTTTCAGATGTAGCAAGGTTGTTTTTTAGCTATGGGGATGGCATGTCTTGTCTGTCGGTCAGTCAGCAGGTTGATCAGTGATATTTGTCCAGATTGAACTGTTCGATGGGTTGCCATAAAAGTTAGTTCAGACTTTCATGGTTCAAAGAGAATGTACCTTACTGACTTAGGTGATCGTCAGACTTTTCAGCGAGTGCCAAAATGGGTTCGCATTTATGATTTTGAGTGAAATGTCTCCACAAGTATAAAAGGAATTGACATGAAACTTAGCCAGGACATAATTTCGGATGCATTATTACAACATAAAAAGTAGAAAGTAGCACATGTGACTACTTGGGGTCTTTGTCATAACTGAATAACAAGTTACCTCAGTTGTTCAAGGGCACATCTCATACAGTCCATTCTTGTGTAATTGCTGACAGCATACAATATACTTTACTTGCAGATGGACTGTGGAATTAATTGGCCTTAAACTTGGTGCAGACATTATTGCACCTCTCAAGATGAGTTCTGACAACTTTGATGATGCCTTCACTGTCTGTATATCATCAGGCTGAAATTTGTGTCTGCCCAGTTCTCACAACCAAAATACCTGAAAACTAGTTACATTCCAGCTTCAGCTGTGCTTTGTGTTCAGTGCAAACTAGCATATGTTAGCATGCTTACACACTATACCACTGTGGTGAAAATGGTGAACATTATTCTTGCAAACATCAACATGTTAGCATTGTCATTTTAAGTGTATTAGCATATTGACATTAACATTTAGCTCAAAGGCCATTTGGGACACAAACTGAGGTCTCCGATGTAAAAGTTGGATCTGCTACATTTGCAGCCAACTACCCCCTGACGTCTTGGCTCTTACGTTTGGCTTCACTACTTACAGGACACTTAGTCTAATTTCTTAATTTTTATATCGTTTATTGACGGTTTTTTATGGACCCTGGGTGATGAATTCTATTGATCTTTACTGTGGCGCTGCAATTTGCAAAGTACATTTATTTTCAATTACATCTAAAGTTTTATTTCTCCCCTTATACTTTAAATGATCCCGTGGCCTTCTGAAGCTACCTTCAGGACAAACTTTAAATGTTTAGTTCCACTAAAGAAAGTAAGGCTCTGACAATAGTAAAATAATTTTAACACTTTTATATTGGATAGTGAGGTGGACTCCTATTTCCATGGATCTACTGAATGAGCATTATCCGAAGAAAAACAGCAAATGAAACCTGCCCCCTTTGGGCCAAACAGCAACATGACACGGAATTTTATCGACATCTGAAATTAGCACTAGTAAACAGTGCCAGTTTGTGTCATCCCCCCAAGGTTTCCTCTAAGCTGTGTGTTTGGAACTAACAGCACTAGTTCAGAATGTCATCAACCAATCAGATTGCTTGTTTGAAATTACCTGTCGTATGACTGATGGAGGCCAGTGGATACTTGGTTCAGCCACAGTTAGAGGAGCAGATGCTTCAGCAGCTTGAGGACATGGTAATGAAGAGGAGTCTACGTGGCCTGAATTAACCGGATGCTTTGCTTACAATGTAGTCTGATCTTCATTATTCATCTCATTTGGCCCATAAATCATCCAGGGACATCAGTGTTTAAGATGTAGTTATGGCCGCAATGAGCTGCTTTTGCGGCTGGAAGAGGGACTGTTATTGGTTTCATTAGCCATAAATTGCCAAGGGTCAGTGTTATTATTATTTTTCGAAGATAAACTCACTGCTGCTCATTGTCACTCTGAACACATTTTCACAAATCATACTGCAGCTGTCTGTGTTTCAGATATTGTGTGAAGATGCGCTTCTCTTTTAAATGTTTTAGCACTCCCTGTTGCATCTTTCATCCTCTTTCCCTCTTTCTCTTGCTGTCTCATGGTGGTTGTGTTGAATGATGTCCTAATTAAGTCTTCAAACAAACAGCTGACTATCAGTTTTGATTGCTGTTTAAGCACAGAGTCTGATAAAATATTGTGAAATGTTGTTTTCTGAAAAGAAAGTGAAGACAATGTTCCATAATAAGTGAACAGTGATTAAGACAGACTTGTTACCTGTTAAGCACATGAGCAGGACAGATTAAACTTGTATTTGAGCACTGCAG
The DNA here is from genome assembly GCF_040436345.1 of Pagrus major. NCBI lineage: Eukaryota > Metazoa > Chordata > Actinopteri > Spariformes > Sparidae > Pagrus > Pagrus major. Next base: position 15,748,536 of record NC_133218.1, on the reverse strand, counting down.
AAATGATTAGATGATTTATCAACAGAAATGATTTACAACAATTGTTTTGATAGCAGTTACTTTCTTTATTAGGCTATATTGGTTTTGGTTGGTCATTTCAAGTCATTTATCAAGCAAAATACCCAAAATGTTTTTTTTCAGGGCTGAGCTGAATGCTTCAAAGCTTCTCCCGTTGCCATGGTAATTGACATTGAAATCTGTATTCAAATGCTCCTGTTTTAGTTCTTATTTTAAGAGCAAGGAGATGTTGCGTCGGCTCAACAAAAAAAGAAGACACAAATAGATGGTGAGAAATGGAGCTCCAATGGTGTTTAATTACTTAAACCTGGGATATAAGAACCAGACATGTGCATGTGATACACATGCACAGAGCAGAACACACAAGCAGAAAAACGTCCTTGAAAGGGAGCATTTCTGTTCTGTGTGCACAAATGCGATCATCTGAGCACTGGGCTGTGACAAGAGCGAGGTTTGAGAAAAGTAAAGCATCCCCCCCAAAGTAATCATTTGTTGCACCATGTGAGCAAAGAAAGCAGTGTGTTGATAATTGGGGTTGAGACTGGGTAAAGGAAAACAAAGATCTGGTTAAGGGCACATGAGGGGTACAGTTTCATTTATGATTAAATACTGTCAACCATGATCAATTTCAGACTCCCTGTTTCTGCTGTCTGCTCCATCCAGTCCATTCATTGTAAGGCATCGTTTGCATTTCTTTTTTCTGTCCATGCTGCACCCCATGCACCCCATGAGTAGACTGATGGCTCAGTGAGCCTTACAGTCGTCTGAAATCCATTAGATCCGTTCCTACTCATCTGAAGCTTCTGTATTATAAAGACCAACATTATGTATGCTGCGTGATGCCTCGTAGAGCTGATGATGGCAGACCTGTTTCACGTTCATTTGGTTTCACAATCACGTGTACAGTTCGACTCAGGTAATGAAATATTGTCTTTTTCATTACTCACTTGGCTAATGAAGGAGGGGAGACATCGAGAGCTCTCCACCTTAAAGATCTCATAATGATACGACTCGCACTGCTTTTGTGTCCAGCAGCCAGAAAATGACATTCTGCTTTGCTCATTAAAGAAGCCAGTGAGCTGGAAGGTATGTTCTCTTTTTCTTTCCTACCTGCTAAGCAGCTCAACAGCCTGGGCAACACTGTCATTAGGACAGGAACACGGTTGTTAGACTGGAATGGAACATCAGAATAATGATAGTGTTAATAACATTGCTAAACGTCACTGATAATACTGTTCCTTTCTGTCTATTGTTCTTAGTTGTTTTTAAATCTTTGTCATTCTTCGTGTCTTTTTCCACATGAGGAGTTCAGTTTTTGCCACTCCGTAATCTGTCTTTAATATATGTGTTTAAAGATGTAGTGATATGCATGGTCAGATGTAAGTCATAGTTGAGCCATGCATGAATAACTAGAAATGTTACTCCATAATGAGCAATTCAGGTGTAACGCTTTAATTTCCTGTGAAGGGCAGTGCCAGCGCTGCTCAGCAGAGCAGCACGCATTCATTACTTCATTACCTGATCATTGACGCCCCAGCTAAGAGGAGGGTGCTGTGCAAAGAATGATAACGAGCTGAAATCAGGTTAATAATGCCACATGATGCCGCCTGTAACCTTGATACCTTGATAGCCCTTGTCCTTGAAAAGCATTGGGCTTGAGATACAGTCTGTATCTCTCTGACCGGAGAGTCGTTTTGTTTGACTGGGTGGCTGTATTGTCACAGCTGGACAGGACACAGAGCGCATCGAAAGCACAGAGGAAATTGTATGTGGCCCTTGGGTCTCTAATCAATGAGGCAACTCCAGCAGAATAACCCACATTCAGATCAATGGATGGCTGCAGCAGCTCATACAGGCCCCTCAGTAATTACTCCTCCTGCCCTAGCCATCCTAATGAAGGAAATTCTTAAATGTCAATGAGTGGTGGTGGAAAGTTGTTTTTTTTTAAATTGATTTTCTGTAATGGGATCCTCATGTGAGTTAGGCTGCACAAACCTCTACCATCTGACTGGGATTTTTAATCAGTGTTGCGAGCGTGCCGTTCCACTGATGCAACAGTTAACCCCAATCATTTTCCATCAGCGTGCACTTGTTACCTGAAATTGATTTAAGGCGTGAAATGGTAAACTGCTTAGTAATCACAACGTGAATGAATCTGGTGCTAATCAGCTGAGATTTGTTTTCAAACTCATTCACTGTGTTTTATTTTTATTAAATATTTTCTCCATCTGACTTTTTTTTTTTTTTTTTCTGTACTCTTACCTTTGAAGGAAAAATGGGGAGACAGGCCAGATCAACTCAATCGCAAGACCTAGTGATACGATTGTATTGTTCTGCAAAACTCTGGATTGAATTAAAAGACAATGTTTTTTGAACATTCACTGCCAGTGTGTGTTGGGTTATTTATCCTGCGACTACTGTGATAATTTGTATTGATAACCAAGGCTATTGCCGTGATTTGAAATAGTTATTTCTGCACGGTTTATGTAAAGATACATTTAGTAGTTTCTCAAAATTAAACCACCAGAAAAATAACAATTCTATAGTTTTTTTACAGTAATTAGCTGGCAGCAGCCACCAGCATAAAATGCTGGCAGTTTATGTTTCTGCCATTCTGTTTTGTCATTTCTGATAAATGTATCATATCACACATGCTTATGACTTGATCTCTCATATAAAGACATACAGGTGATGGTGGTGGAGTTACAGGCGAGAAGGCTGCTAAGACAGTGACCACAGTTCAAGACTGCGTTTCAACATTTGTCAGTGGGACACCATGTCATGTATTTAAGGAGTTCTGGGACGATTTACAGCCATGTTTGTGATGACAAAAAAAATTATATTGTTGACCAGAAGTCAGGACATATCCAGTTGTTTTTGTGGCTACCAAAACAGGTAGGCCTGTTTGTAGGGAAAATATGATATTTTCCTAACCAAGTGGTTTACTACATCATCAACCCAGCATTGTCACAACATAAAATAGAAAATTGAACTTTAAGAAATGTAAAGTTTCAATATACTGTATATGTGGCTTGCAGAAACATCCATTGCATCCACTGGGTGAATGGGTTGCTGGCAGACATAAAGCCAAACAATTGTAAATAAAAAACAGATGCACCCAACACTGAAGAGCATCTTAAACCAAGCTTAAATGTTTCTCTGCCCTGTCTGAGTGAGTGTCAAGGATGTAAATCTTGCACAGAGAATAGTGATTCCTAACTGGATTCAAACTCAAACATGACAATGATGTTTATAAACCAGGGAGCACATTAGTTTCCCCAATTTTCTTTTGTGTCTTTATATATGCTGCTCTGCATTAGCAAATTATCATCATCATACCGGGTCGTTTGCAACAGTGCCTTAAACACCTTGTTGTATGATGAATGTATCTGTATGGCTGGGTCATGATTTGTGAGACAAAACCATCATGTTGACCATCGCAGTCATTAGCCCTGCCTGAGCCTCCATCATCCTGTTGCTCAAGTATTTGACTTTGTTTTAAGGAGCAGATTTGAGGCTCTTAGCCCCCCCGCCACCCCCAATAGCCTTCCTGTGTCTTTGGTTCACTGTCGTCTAGTGTAGGGCGTGATTGAGTGTGTCATTACTGAAGCCACCCTGCATCGAGCTCAGCAGGGGCCAACCCACCTCATGCCGGCATATACCCCAGGTGGCAGTGAGGAGGAGGAGGATGGGAGGAGCTCCCTGCTCCAAGGAGATCCAGGGGACACACACATACATACAGAACCTACTTACACACCTTAACGGCCTCTCCATCTCCTGTTCTTTTTTTTCTTACAATATATCTGCAGCTACAGTAGTGGTGTCTTATCAGAAAAGGACAAGAGCGTCTATCAACAGATAAGGTCATTGCCGAGGTGAAGTAATTACAGATATCTGAGACAGAGAGGAAGCAGGCGTATAGGTCCTTTGGGAATTGGGTGACAAAGTCAGATTAGACTCTATCTTTATCTACATACTGTAGGCAGAACCAGTCCTATCCCTTGCACCAAGCTTGGGGTAAAGGAATTTGGGTCATTTTATCCATTAAACTTGATACATCTGCTATCTTATTATGCTCAGGCAATAGTTTCCTCGCCTTTTTCAGTATGGGTGCTCTAGTTCTTTTTGGTTAGTTTTACTTTTTCTTTTGCATCATGTATTGGCAAGATGTTGAAAAAAAACGTGTTGTAAAAAAGAATCTCATCGGTTTCATATTTCTTCCCTAAGGGAGACAGGTCTTTCATTTGAACTGCTAGATGACTTGGATTTAGCAGTGAATGGGGATATTGACTCAAATCACAGTCCTGCAATATCAGAGCATAATGCTGGCGTCTTTTAACCACTGTGGGTGGCACAGCTCCAGTCTGAGGGGTGCTGGTACAGTTCGATTCATTCGAAGCACTTAAGAAGCATGAGAGAAAGTGACAGATGCCCTTTCAGAAGTAGATGCCGCAGAGCTGCAGTGACAGCTGCCTGAATATACAGTCGTGCCTCCACAAAAGTCAGGGAAAGATGAGCGCGAGAAAGAACACCAACACAACGTTATTCTACTTCCACCTGAGCTGCATCTAACGGTTATTTTCATTATTGATTATTCTAGATATTATTTTTTTGATTAAGCTATAATTTCCCAGAGCCCAAGGTGACGTCTTCTAATTGTTTGTTCTTTTCAACAGTAAAAGTCAAACGATCCTAAACTCATATGCTGTTGAGTATCACATAAGACAAAGAAAAGCAGAAAATGTTCCCAGTTAAGAGGCTCAAACTAGGTCATGTTATAGGTCATTTTTGCTTGATAAATTACATATATGATGAATCAATTATCCAAATAAAAATCATCCTGAAAAAATCTACTGGCAAGATCAGCTGCAGCATGATTATGTTAAATAATACTTTTAGATATCCTCTGCGTAGATGTAGCACTCATGGGGTGCTATCTTACGCCCGGCACAGAGTGGCGCACAGTGCAGCGCAAGTGTCAATGCTTTTTTCAGACAGATGCAGTTGTTATTTTCACGCCTAGCGCCCACATTGTATAAATAGCAAATGTGCTTGCTCCCATCTGTGCGTCCCTGGATGTGTTGGTCTTAAATGAGATGTGGTCAGCGTACTGATAGCGCATTGCTATAACTGTAGACCAACACAAATCTGGTCTAAAGTGAACGGGCAGTATTTTTCCTGCTATTCAAGGGGCTTATTATTCAGATAGAAGTTGAGCATATATATAGCCGTAGCAGCAAAACTAAAAGCTGTAGTTATAAACTTGACAGGACAGAGGAAAGTCGCCAGAGGAAACAGAACTCGATTGTTTAGCTTCTGAAATAAATATCCTGGCGCACCTGGCTCTTAGAGGGAAAGAGAGATGACACTCAGATTGTTTAAGTTTATGCTACGCCCAAAAACACACCCACGACTAATTCAGAGTGTAAATACAACCCCTTTGTGCCTTACTTAGTGCCAGACTATCGACCGTTTAACTAGCAAAAGGGATTTGGACACGTCCTAAATGCACTTGCCCGCATGGACTAAACCATGCACCATATCCCTTAAATAGAGCCCCATGGAGTTTCACTGAAAAGCTTTATTCATCTCTCCCCATGTCTGCCCAGTAATTCAATAACAAGCTCTAAGAACACCATCAAGCTTGAAACACATCAAGAGTTTAAACTTCCTACTGGCTGTTGCATTTAAAGATCCAGCGCCTTCACCACAATGTGGACTTGGACTTTTGATAAACCTCCTCACATGTCCTCAGTCTCAAGAAACGTGACATAAAGCAAAGATACGTAAGTCTGATGTTAATACGTCTTTTGTTTCAACTGGTTCCATTCTACCTTAACAGGGATAATTCATGCTGTTGTGGCTGTCACATCTATCCCTCTTACCATCAATAATGGTGTTCCATAGGGGTCTGTTCTCAGGCAGATTCATCATATGTGTTTGTTCTGCTGCCCACAGATGGCTGCTGGGATTTAATGAAGTAAGGACTAGGTTTTACCAGCTGTGAACAACACCATTTATATAGTATATCTTCACATATATACAGTATACAGACTGCTTTATTGATGCTCCTGCTTTAATAGCATCAAACTTTAATTAACTTGTATGCTGATTTAAAAGCATCTGCTGGTTTGAGAGTGTTTAATTAAAATGTATGTCAACAGTGCACAGTGCTAACAATATTCTGAACTTTTTTTTCTTCATTTAGTTTTCTCTTGTTGACAAAACCATCCAATTGGCACTGGAGTGACCTTGCACCAGAAACACCCATGACCCGCTCTCAGCTCAACAGTTCAGTTGCACGTGCATGGCTGTAATGCTTATAAAGAGCTCTATACTGCATGACACTTTTGCCAGTGCTGTCAGAGAGATGTTAGCAGGGGATGTAATTATAGACAAACATTTTCCTGTGATGCCAGGCTTGTTTACTGCCTCTCATGGTCTGAACCGTAACATCCCCAACACTGTACATGAAGGTGGAAAACAGTTGTCCTTTTATTTTTATATTTTTTTGTTAATGGATGACGCTTTTTCTCCATTGAATTCCCTGAGCCCGGATATATCCGCCGTACTGCAAATGATTAAGGACTGCTAGTCATTGTAGCTATACAAACAGTAGATAGACACAGTCAGAAATATAACTAGAGAATATACATTATGTTAGCATAAGGAAAGTGCTGATAAAGCAGCTCTCTGTACAGCAGAGTAGAAATTCACATCTCAATGAGCCGGAATTTATACCCAATCTCAGTAAATGGACTGTAACTGAGAATCAGCTCAATTATTATGGTCACATTAGAATTAGTAGGGCATAATTTGTATTCACAAAGGAAAGGTTGTCTCATGGTTATTCTTGTACATTGTGTTCACAATATATCTCCACTATTTCTCTCCACATTTGTTCACAGCGTAGTATTTAAAGTGTTTTGGATTGTGTAGTACACTTGTAAGCTACTCTAAGATGGTATCATGATGAATGTCTCGGTTTAGCGGGCTCTGCTGAGAGACCATATGATGTAGCAATTTACTGCACCTGCTGAAACGGAAGTAAAGTGAAGTTTATATTTACAGCCTGCTATCACATACAGTGTCTCAATGGGCTATACAGGTTTCTGATGCAGTCTGAACTCTTTGAGACAAACAAAATTCCTCCCAAAACATTGGGATTAATGGAGAGGAAGGACATTTTGAATAATTTTAATTAATTCAAGCAACACTGTCTCCTGGAAATGATGTGCTAGTGAATTGATTTTCCTCGTGAGTTAAGGAAGATATGTGATTTTTTTGCGGGTTATGATCCTTTGCAAAGTGTTTTTGCTCTTCACAACGTTCTTAAATATAATGCAACTGAAATTGTGTTAAACAGCTTAATCTAAATAAATTTGAGGGAGGATCTGAAAGTGTTCAGATTTCATCTACACTGGATTTAGATTTGACAAGTGCCATTGAACCATAACCTCATACACCCACTTTTCTGAGCATTTTACAGCATGCATGCAGGAAACTCTTTTTAGCTCCTGCTCAAACTACAGTAACCAGTAATCTCCTACCTGCGCTTAGTGATGTGACATATCCCAGCTGGTGCTTTTAGCAGAGGATAAACAGAGAGCTTTGAAAATCCTTTTTTGTCCAACTGTGAGGCAAGTGATTCATACATTAAGGGACTTTGACTCCAGAATTCTGACTTCATCTCTCTGGCAGAGGAAAGGCACAAACATGGCAGAAAAATGCGTCAAGTTCGACGAGTGGAAAATTGGAAGTGGTCTATAGTTTGGTGTGGCCGACAGATATTGGCAGAGCCAATAATAAAGGCTGTGAGTGAGATTGTTCTTTTGAAGGGGAGCAACAAATGCTGACAGACACCTAAATACTGTGTCTCACTTTTGAAGATAAAAGCTGTTAGTTTTGGAGTTTTCTGACATGTAATCCCTAAGTTAGACGGACACCGCTTTTGATAGCATTTGTGGCTTAATATACTGTTTATTGAGTCCTTTTTAATGTATTTGCTCTTATCAGTGGCTAAAAGACAAACTTGGGAAACAGCCAGCCATTAAAGCTGAAATCCTGACTGCCCAAGATTAAATGTAGTTTATTCAATTCAGTCGGTAAATCGGTGGAAATGAGGTGGCCTGGCAGCTTATTGAAGTGGGCTGTCAACAAAATATGTGTTATGTAGTAAGATGTGGATTTATACAGTCTCCGGCATGCAGTGCTTCCACAGCTCGAGCTGGCCATAATGCAGCACTTTCCACATCTCAGGGTTTTCTCTTTGCTTTAGCCTCGTCGTTCACATGAATGATGGGCGAGCTGCTCCACACCTGCCTGGTTCTTTTACTCTATATCGAGATGTGGGTCTCTCTCACTCACATCCACATACACACTGATGCTGATAAAGGTTAAGAGGAGCAGAGTAAATGTGGAGCAGCGCTGCCCTATTTTACTGGTTATGGATGAAGTGATGGGTCTGGTTCATCTGGCTCCACTGTATCATGTATTCCCTGCAAGCCACTCTATATCCAACAAGCTTTTATTGATTAGCATTCATGCAGGAAACTCTTTTTAGCTCCTGCTCAAACTACAGTAACCAGTAATCTCCTACCTGCGCTTAGTGATGTGACATATCCCAGCTGGTGCTTTTAGCAGAGGATAAACAGAGAGCTTTGAAAATCCTTTTTTGTCCAACTGTGAGGCAAGTGATTCATACATTAAGGGACTTTGACTCCAGAATTCTGACTTCATCTCTCTGGCAGAGGAAAGGCACAAACATGGCAGAAAAATGCGTCAAGTTCGACGAGTGGAAAATTGGAAGTGGTCTATAGTTTGGTGTGGCCGACAGATATTGGCAGAGCCAATAATAAAGGCTGTGAGTGAGATTGTTCTTTTGAAGGGGAGCAACAAATGCTGACAGACACCTAAATACTGTGTCTCACTTTTGAAGATAAAAGCTGTTAGTTTTGGAGTTTTCTGACATGTAATCCCTAAGTTAGACGGACACCGCTTTTGATAGCATTTGTGGCTTAATATACTGTTTATTGAGTCCTTTTTAATGTATTTGCTCTTATCAGTGGCTAAAAGACAAACTTGGGAAACAGCCAGCCATTAAAGCTGAAATCCTGACTGCCCAAGATTAAATGTAGTTTATTCAATTCAGTCGGTAAATCGGTGGAAATGAGGTGGCCTGGCAGCTTATTGAAGTGGGCTGTCAACAAAATATGTGTTATGTAGTAAGATGTGGATTTATACAGTCTCCGGCATGCAGTGCTTCCACAGCTCGAGCTGGCCATAATGCAGCACTTTCCACATCTCAGGGTTTTCTCTTTGCTTTAGCCTCGTCGTTCACATGAATGATGGGCGAGCTGCTCCACACCTGCCTGGTTCTTTTACTCTATATCGAGATGTGGGTCTCTCTCACTCACATCCACATACACACTGATGCTGATAAAGGTTAAGAGGAGCAGAGTAAATGTGGAGCAGCGCTGCCCTATTTTACTGGTTATGGATGAAGTGATGGGTCTGGTTCATCTGGCTCCACTGTATCATGTATTCCCTGCAAGCCACTCTATATCCAACAAGCTTTTATTGATTAGCATTCCCTTTCTACTGTGCAGTAGATGCTAAGGGATTTGGCAAGGCACTAATCCCATATTGAAGTTATAATCCTTTACATTTTAGTCCTGGATGATTTGGTGACACCCTTGGGTACTGGTCATGACGACAAATGTAGTTGAGTACTACAGGTTACACAATTCTGGGGGAAGCAAACAAGGTACAAGGTACATTTTCATTTTTTAAATCACAAGGGTTTGAAAACAAAACCATATTTGAGTCCTTTGAGTCCTGCTACATCTATTTTGAAAAATAGAGTGATGAATTGAGGAGTCTCACGGCCTGGGAAGTGAAGCTGCTCCGTAGTCTGGTGGTTTGGCAGCAGATACTTCTGTACAGACTGTGGCTGGGGTAGGGGTTGTCTTTTAGTGTCCTTCGGGCTCTGTGCAGACATCTCACTCCACCTATGTTGCTCTGTAGATGGGTACCAGTGATGTTCTGGGCAGTTTTAATCACCTGCTGTAGAGCCTTCCTGTCCTGGGCCATGCACGAACCATGCCAGTTTGTGATGTTTCCAGTCGGGAAACACTCCTGAAGTAGATAATTTGTCAGAAAGGGAAAGAGCAACAGGTGTATCTGTTTACAGACAGACTGTCACTCACAACACATCAAATACAGCAGCCTGGTCAGTGGCCCGACACTTCTAAGTTTGACGATGTAGGTACTTCCAAGAAAAAAAGTCATTATATGTGAACTCAGCAAGCTTTATATTGAAAGTCTAACTGGACTTTGCATATTTCGTGTTTGCTAACTTGACGGCAGAGCCCCTCATGTGCATAACTGATGGTAGAGGGGTATGTAGAGCATCACAGTTTGAAGCTATATGATAAGTTCAGTGTGAGAGCGTGGTGTAAATAAAACCACTGGATATTTTAACAAGACATCAGGACATTTTCCGGCCATGTTTTTGGCCAAGACATGATGATCTTTCCTTGACTTTAACCAAGTGATTTTGGTGTCTAAAACTGACCCAACCACAAGCACAGCGTTGCCATAACATGAAACTGAAAATAAGTATCAACATATCCGTGGTTAGCTGAAACATACATTTACAACATTTTATCTGGAGGTTAAGAGAGCAGCCAATAAACTTTGCTTTTAACGAAGATGTCATTCAATAAAAGGCCTCGTTCCATCATGTCGCAATCTGATTTCATCATTGGCGCACAACAGTAAGTCACAGTGGAGTTGCTTACCAGGCTGGTACTCCCTGCTCTATATCTATATTTAATTATTTATTTCCATTATCTAGAAGAGTGCCAAAAATAACTATTCTTATTTCGTAGATGTATTTATGATGATTGATCGCTGTCAGCACTAACTTCAGTGACAAATACATTGTGTTTCAAAGCTTGTGTAAACAGCAAACTGTTAGGCTAGTATGAATGAGACAAAATGTCAATTTATCTGTATGACTGCATGGCTAGATGCCATATGTTATGAGAAAAATGGATGATTTTTTAATGATGAATGCAAAATGTCTTCCACACATTCATTGCATTCATTCACATTCCCTTCTTGTCAACTGTAGCCATTCCTCATTCAACCCTGCACCGTGGCAGCTGAAGAGCACTGTTATCAGTACAGCTACTGTATAGTATGTTGAATGGTGTAGGTCCTCTATAATTAGCTGTTGATGGCTGCATCCTGTGGTGTCAAACCATGCAAACATGCCTGTGAGCGCATCGCTATTCTAATTGCCATCGCGGCTCTCCAATGTTCCCAGTATGAAACTCCCACTCTTTACTGCCACTGAGCTGCTGAAGAGAGGGGAAGATGAGGGAAGAAAAGACAGAAAGGTTGCGGGGGGACAAAATAGAGTATAATCACATGACCTCTACATTCTCTACCCGGTGACAGCCCACCCAGCAGGTGGGAACTCAGATAGCTACAGCATGAGCAGCATAGAAGGACTGCAGCACTAACACGCCATTTTATGTTTTCATCCATCCACGTCTGTTCTGTTTTGTAATTACAGTGAAGACAAAACCCCTCCTGGAAAATATATCTAAATCGGCATTAACAAGTAAAAAATCCGTACTCATAACATCATATTTGTTTTAGATAAACAAACTACTATTAAAAAAGTATAAATCAAAGGAAGAAAGGTGTGAAAGAACATGTGTGCATACAAATGACAGAGCTATAATTAGTAATGCGTGGCATTGTTTTTCTCTACTTTGTACTTATTTATTGGACACACAAAAGTGACCCTGACTGTGACTCAAACATTTATTAAGATGACAAATTCTGCTGCTGTTTGATTCTGTCACTGGAAGAAAATAGCTTTTTTATGGCGTTAAAGGAAACCACGTGGGTGATTTTCTGAATGTTTATCGTTTCATATTTAAATCTTCCAAATTGCACGTCATTTAGAAGTCATAGCTCTCTCGGTTTGACAGCAGTAACTTGATATATTTGTCACAAACAAATGCTGTAGTTGCGGGTGGAGGCTGATGATCTTCACAGTGAACGTCTCATTTGATCACAATTGTGCACGAAAACCAACATACAGATTGTACACATTTAAAAATAAGTTAAAGTGCATTAAATACTTTTTTTTGGTCAAATTGCTGTAGTAACTTACAGTTACAGGTCCCAATGGAGCCCATATTCATGCCACCTGTCAAGTCTAATGTAATATTAACAGTTACTGTAGTCATGAGTTAATCCCTTATCTCTTGAGAAAAATATTTTACCTCCACTTTGTTCTTGGCAGGCAGCTTGTGTGCATGCACTGTGGCTTTATAGGGGAGTTGGTGAGAGCCGTGTGTGCAAAACCAAAAGCTGACGAAATCTTTGAAAGCTGTAAAGCTTTGGGGATTAGCAGCACTAGCTATCTTTTCACATTACAGGGCGTCATTTCACTCAGTGTTAATAACAAAAATACTGCTTAATGGAGCTGTAGGAGTATAAGCTGAAAGTGTGCATGTGATTTGTATGTGCAGGAGATTGGTATGGTCATATATCAAGACCACTCAGCTGCCCATCTGCTGACGATTTTGGCTCACATTCTGTCTTCTACTCTGTTTTGGAAACAACTTCTGCCACAAATAAGACAACATTTTACTCTGCACGATGATCTATTTCCTCTTCACACTAATGACTCCTTAACATTATAGAGAAGCGAGGTCCTACCCCTTCCAGTGTGCCCCATGGGACCTTCAGAAAGTTAAGTAGCAGTAGTTAATGACGAGGGACAAATATTTTTTTTAATCCCGTTTGGATCGTGCCATGAATTACACATATGATGTTTGTCTATTTAAATGAAGTTACAGTTTGTTGCAAAGTTAGTGTGAACTACATTGTCTCGCCCAATATATGTCACCACCATGGCCGTCATCTTGGCAAAGCAAAGGGACTTGAAAAGGTAAAAAAAAAATAATTTGGTGATATTGTCAGCTGCAGTATTGTGTAGTTTCGTTAATGGGTTTTGGTGAGCGTTAAGCAAGACAACATCACTTATGCTACTGTTGGTTGTGTATTCTTTCTCTTTACATATTTTCAAAGTCTCATACTTCAACTGTTTAATGAAGAACTGACTTTCTCGAGTTGAAAATTGTCCTTGTACATTCACAGATATCAAATGTGTAATTTATGGCACGATTGAAACGGGATCAAACGTGCCATGAAATCATTATTTGTCTCATGCCATTCGGTACCATAAACATTTTTTCGAAGATTGTGTCCCACTCTATGGGGTGTTCCTTCTCCTCTCTATGAAGTACAGTAAAGCCGACCATAATGCTGCAATTCCTCTGTCAGAGATCAAAACCTGTAATGCCTTGTCAACAGTGTTGTAAAAAGTGACCAAAAATCATATTTGAAAAGATATTGTGTTTAAATTTTACTTTGGTAAAAAAATAATGTTCTGGCAATAAATCTACTTAGGAATCAAAAGTACAAGTAAAATGAAATCATACATATATTTACATGTAACTATATACATGGGATCAACCGATCATCGGCTTTAACATTCAGCATTTTTCTCACTATCACAATCAGTGTTTATATATTTATTCAAGTGGCGATAAAAGAAATTGTACTAAAAATGTGTTACTTTGGCTCTGATGGAACATGCATTCTGCAAAGTAACTGGTAACTTAAGTTACTAAATTAATGTAGTGGAGTACAAGTACAATATTTGTTTCCGAAATGTCGTGGAGTGGAAGTATAAAGTAGCAGAAAATAGAAAATGGAATAGATGTACTTAGTTACGTTCCATCACTGCCTTTCAATGAAGCTGAAATAGAGAACAAGAGAAATGAGCATGCTACTCTGAGTGTGTCTCTCTGCATGGGCTCATAGTATGAGGAGGAGAAAACCTGACAAATTGTTCTCTGACATTCTCACAGAGGCCCGTCGGAGCTCGCTGGTGTCGTTAAGCCCACCTTAGTGCAGGAAAAATTGGTGCTGAATGATGCTGAGGATGTTTGCCTTGATAATGCCAGAGCCTGTTTGTGTCTGTGTCAGGAGTCGGGCGGTTAATCCAGCCTACATCCCAGGTCCAGATATCAATACTGTGTTAGAGAGCTGTGGTGTGAGACTGGCTGTCATGCTTGAGGAGAGCAGCCTCTGCTCAACGCTTCTCATGAAGGGAGCGGGAAAAGAGGGAGGGTGGAAGAGAGGGAGGGAGGGAGGGAGTGGACATGCACATGGTCTGCTGGATTTACTCTGGTATTCGGCTGTATTGGATCAGTGTTCCTGCCAGGCCTGGACAAAAAGAGAAATGTGTTTGTGTGTGTCATTATCATAACCAAACATTCTCTTCTGATTTGTTGTTGGCAGGATTTATGAGCGGGTGATAGACCCCCCTCAGATGGAGCTCACCCCAGGCAGTGGAGTGTGGCTCGGCCAGCACAGCCACAAACACGGCCTGTTCAAGGTAAGACTCCACACACACACACACAAACACACACACACACTGCCTTCACATTCCTGAATGTATTTCGCATTCAGGAGCAACTGCTGTAATTGGCCAGATTTTCAGTAGGCTGTGTGGGGGACGAGAGTCAAGTAGAAGATACAAGAGGAGCACAGATGAGCAGCAAAAAAGCTCAGCATGTGCTTTGAAACGCTTTTTCCCCAAGTCCATTACAATGTTGTTGATTTTTAATCACTGCTCATTTTCTTAGGCGCCTGCATGTGGTCACAGCAGGTAGAGGATATGACAGAGCGTCGCCAAGACATGCACACGCTCTTGATATTCCCTCTTCTCCTGCCCACCCGCCATTCAATCAATGGGCCCTTTATTTTTCTTCTATGCAACATATTGATTGCCAGAAGTCTCTACTGTTGTGTAAATTATTTCTCTCACCCTTACTTTCACACTACCGCTGCTGCACACCAGCCAACTGTTCTTCCTCCCTCTACCTCCTCCTCCCCCTCCTCCTCCTCCTCCTCCTCCTCCTTCATCTCCACTTGGATCATGACTTCAAGAAGCTCCTTCTTCTGCAGGAAAGCTCTGGTCTTGAAAGACGTAGCTCCATCATCCAGTTCCCTACCCGCAGTCAGCTCAGTGAGTCTGTCTACCCTCCATGTGCAGGGAGCACTCAAAAGTGTTTGTCAGCAGCAGAGACAGATGGTGTGGAAGCGCACAGGCCCGTGTGAAGTGACAGAGGGAATGAGGAGGTTCTCCTCTTAGGATTACAGCAGGACGAGTTGGCATGTCGGCTGACAGGTGCACTTGTAACACCTTGAATCAAGGACCTGTTGCTTGGTGTTATCAGTGGGGCATTTTAGAACAAGAATAACATAATTATCTCCATTTACTCATGCATATTTATCAGCTGATTGTATTAGTTTTCACACAATTAATAGCTTTGCATTTTGATCCAAGTCTCGCTACAGAATGAGAATAAAGGCACAGCAGCTGAATAAACAGCAATGCACAGCAACAGATATAAACCACTATCCGTGTAAGTCTCTGTTCACTGTGCAGGTGCCCCATTGTTTAGTTTATGTCCCTTAATTTAATGTATATCAAAAAAATTCCAAGGATGGAGACCATCTGTGCTTGCCTACCTAGATCTGAAATAAAAAGAATTAGGTCTAGGACTTAGTAGAATATCTTACAAATAATGACAATTCGTCAAAAACTGACGCTTTGGTATTGTAGGACGGGTCGGCTGCCATCCCAAAGCGTCATTATTTGACGAGACTCAAAATCAACTTTTCTTACAAATACACCTTAAGCCGAAAACATGATCTTCTCCTAAACCTAATCAAGTGTTTCTGGTGTGGAAACCTAACCCAACCAGTACAGTGTTGTTATTTAAACATAAAAAAATCAACTTAAAGAAATGTAAAGTTGCAACATAACCGTAGTTTGCAGAAACTTACGTTGCCAACATTCATTCTGGTGATTCGGTAGACACAACACGCGTACAAATAGAGAAACAGACTGAGAGAAAAACATATTGTCCATCTTTACATCGCTACTTCTTTGCTTTTCCATTCACACTTTCTCAACTGCTCCCTACTATAACCTGCTAAAGACAAGAGGATAAACAGACCCTATGTCTCCTCATGACTAAAGCAGAGAAGGTTGAAGAGCTTATTGGGAAACAGGAGAAAAGAAAAGAAGCAAGAGGCAAAAGAAAACGGAAAAATGGGCAAGAGCTATCGAAGTAACACTGCAGATGGAGATAGGAGGTAAAATAAAGCAGCAGCTGTAATCTAGCCCATTCAGGACTCAGGAGTGGGATAATGATAAGACGAGCTAACTAGGCCTTTAAATAAAACATATTGAGCCCTCGCAGTGGCTTGAGACGCTCCTCGTCCTCGTGCCGCCTCCTCTCAGGAGCCTCTCCATCTGAAGGAGCAACTGTTATAAATTATCTTTATCTAGAATCCATTGTGCCAAGGATGCTGACTCCTCAGGGACACCGTTGGCTCGTTTGGAACTGGGGCTTTTGTGAAACGCTCTGTGTTTCATGCACCGCAGACGGTAATGAATCTACCGCCGACAATGATGGAAAGCCTGAACACGTTACATAAGGCAGAATGATGAAGGAAATGCCAACCTGGATGTGAGAGATTCAGAGCTTAGGTCTAACACTCAGTCTGTCTTATGCCTCTTCTGTTTCCTGGTTGTTTAAATTAGTTTGTTTATGCCTCGTTCATGTCTTTCTTCTTTTATTTCAATTGTGTATCATCCACAGCATAATTTTCTCCTCCTTCTCACTCTGTTCAACTCTATATTAGTTTTAATACAGTACAGCCTGGAGTGAATTTACCCTAATTTCAGAATCAGCATCATTCATCATCATTCAAAAGTAAAACTGCTTAATTTCAAGGTCATATCGTTGTTATGTTGCCTATTATGCCGATATGTACCTAGTTGTTGTGTGCATTCTGGAGCTCATATGCAAAATGTCAACTGTCATTGACTCTCATCTGAAATTTAAAAACAAGGTGCAAAAAATGTGCTCATGGCTAGAAGAACAAACAATGTTCTCTTTGTCTTCTTTTCTGTAGTGTGACTAACCAATCACAGCTTTTTTGTCACCCTTCTACAATCCGTCACCAACACAGAGGATTGAAAACATTGTACATTGAGTGGAATTAGTGTCTTAAACGATAAATTCACCCAAAAATGACAATTCAGTGATTATCTTCTCACCCTCATGCAGATGGAAAGTCGGATGAGGTTTCGTGGTGGCAGCATAATCCTAAACAACTGTAGCAGATGGGGACTTGTTTTAAAATGTACAAACTCTGCTGCAGAAAATGGCTTTATACAGTTCCTCGGGTGTAATCCAAGTTTCTAGAAGCCCCGAGGTTACAAATTTATTTAAAAAGAAGCGATTCACTCCCTTTATTTAGCGAAAACATTCACTGTAGCTGCTAAGCTAAAAGCATTAGCACGCACCCCGTCTGAAGTGGGTACACAAGCTCGACTACACGTCAAGGGTGTAAATAAATCAAGGGCTTCTGGAGATTTTGATCAGGCCAGACAAGCCAGAGCCATTTTATATTTTTTTGGGTTGTTTTTTTTATCAACGGGTCCCCATCTATTTCAATTTTTTAGGAGAATGCAACACTATTTTACTGTGAAGCTCCGAAAATGTTTTGTTCAAAACCGACTTTCCATCAGCATGAGCGAGAGTAGATAAAGACTGATCTTTCATTTTTGGGTGAACTTTTCCTTTAATTATTATTTGAGAAGATCATCATCGTCATCATTGTCATCTCTCTTTCTCTCTCTCTATTCACCCGTCTTTTGTCTCTCCCCTCTCACACTTATAAAATAGTTTTGTTGATGCTGCTTTAGTTCTGAGAGATGAACAGCAAGTGAGTTTTTTGTTGTCAGATCCAGCTAGAAAAGGAAAGGTCATGTTGTGCATGATCAATTTGAGAAAGAAAAAAAGAAAAGAAAGAATAACAGGATAAATCTTCACCCAGGATAATAAACCTCTGTCAATGTTGCCTGAGGGTGAAGTGTTGTCCAAACATGCCCGGCCTATTATTGCTATAATAAATTAGCTAACTGGAAATTATGACTGCAAAAGGGAACAGACAAGCTAAGTGAAGGTAATTTTATCAGCAATAACGGTGAGTGAACTTGTGGTTGTTTGGGGACACAAAGAGACAAATGGTGCATAAACAACAAGCACACACACACAAGCACAGACACACACATACACCTACTCTACCTGTGAGGATCCTCAATGGATATATTCATTCCCTTTGCACAGCGTGAGCCTTAACTGAACCTTCAAATAGCTTCAAGTCATATTACTTTGAGGATTTTTTTTTCTTTTTCTTTTTTTAACCCTTACAAATACAAATGCATGAAAACACACCACGCCATCTGCAAGAATTTCTTCAGTGACATATTTTTTCATTACGTTGTCTCTATTCT
This sequence comes from Pagrus major, assembly GCF_040436345.1. Lineage (NCBI taxonomy): Eukaryota > Metazoa > Chordata > Actinopteri > Spariformes > Sparidae > Pagrus > Pagrus major. The sequence continues at coordinate 15,730,046 of NC_133218.1, read as the reverse complement.
CCAGCACAGTGGCTTTGAAACAATGATGTTTGAGTGTTGTCTTCCAGCCTTACGTTAAATATGTTCACATCCAGACTGTAGTCTGTATGTATAGGCTCCCAATAGAATGCTATGTATATGTCTGAAAGAAATCACGTGATCACCTGGACTTAGGTCATGTGACTGACTTGGCAGTCAAAAAACAATTAATTGTTCGGCCATTAAAAACTCCCTTGTTGCCTTTTCTGTGTCTTATCTGTATTAAATCAGACACAGCGTGGGTGTAAACACGCTAGGGCTTGATTAATTAACTTTTTGGCCAATTAGGCAGAAGAACTTGACACATACCCCACTGAGTTTATCACCTTATAAAATTGTTCTGGTAAAAGTCATATAAACAATTGCCTATTGAAACAATAAATCTCGGAGACAAGGAACAACATTTATTTAAAGTCATTCTTCATTATTTCTCATGCAAGGCGCTGCTGCACAGAGACAAAATAATAGCAAGTGTCAAGGCTCTAACTGTATACTGTATATGTCTTGAAATGCAGCTGTGTAATTGGACTTGTCTATTATTTTTTAGACATATCAGCCATAGGCTTTGGCAGAGGGATGAAACAAATATGTGCACATTTCTGCGTGTGTGGGAGAGAGAGAGAGAGATTTCATGACTTCAGTTTGAATTACCTACTGATCATTGACATTGATGTGTGGTCAGGACCCCTATATTACACCACCGGGACAGACATCTGTGATCTACACCTTCATTCTCATTCTGAGTGACACTGACAATCTCTCCTTCAGCTTCCACTGCTCACACAGCCTCTCTCTCTCACTTTGTGTGTGTGTGTGAGTGTGTGTGTGTGTGTGTGGGTATGCATGTGTGAGTGCGTTTGTTCTCAATCTGTGCTGCAAGCCTGTTCGCCTCAAGGTTCCCTCTCTCCGTGTCTCCGTGTGAAATGGAGGCTAGTGTTGCTTGCATCGAGGCTGGCCAAATGCACTGTAAATGGATTTCACATACACATAAAGCAGAGACGAGTTGATGCCAACTGTGCTGGAGGTGGTGAATTCTAATGTCCTTCCAGCATGTTTTCAGTAGGCACTTTAAAGGAACGGTGAAATTATATTACCCCCGTGTGTGCGTGGGCACCCCAGTGTTTTAGAAGTTTGGTTTTCCATTAGAGAGGGCTGCTTCTTTTCAGAGATTGTTCTCTGTGGTCATCATGAAGCTTCTATTTACCAGCCCTGCACCCCTGGAGATAGCCTGTCACTCAGAGTGATTGAGGGACAGTCTGTTAAAGGAGAGAGCCCCATCCGCTTTAGGCCATTTACTTCTGCCTATGACTGAAGTACATTTGCATTAGGTCAGTTACAAATGAATGCTTTATACACAGAATGGTAATAGGTTTATTTTTAAAAACATTTTTTTGGGGTTGTTTACCATTTCTAAAATATCAGCACTTTCAAACTTTCAAAGATTTTGCTCTACTGTTCAAGAGAGAAGCCTGACATTGATCTAATTTAAGAGGCTGATTTATCATCAATTGCTGTTGTTAATCAGCTAATTTTGAGTTTTCTAGAATTCAAGATTTCCATGGAATTAGGCCAAATTTAGAGTTTGATGCAGATTAAAGGATGTCTGTCTGTATATTACTGTGTTTAGTTCAACGCAGATCTGAGTCCAGCTGATATAAAAATGCTCAACTCTGCCACAGACAAACATATTTCAACACTTACTTTTAGTGGTATGTAGCCAATAGACAGGCAGAGGGTTTTGGATTAGGTTTTGCGGTATTCATCTTTGAGATACAATAAAATGGAGGAAATTCAATTTTGTTTCTGCTGTTCACACCATAAAAATCTTCAAAAAACTCAACAACAACGACTTTTTTCCAGAAATGTCGTCTGGATGCTCCATCGATCACATTGTCAACAGTTTGGAAGTACGTTCTGTCAATTTCGGCAACAATTTTGATCTTAAAATAAAACAATAGTCTCCTCCTTTAATATTTTTATCTACAAAAGTGTGGATGGTAGTGGCACCATGTCAATTGGTCTTCCATTTTAGTCCTGACCTTGGATTGCCATACAACTTAATTGATGGACTTAGATTTATATAGCACATTTCTTGTCTACTGACCACTCAAAGTGCTTTACAACACTTGTCACATTAACCCATTCACACACACTCATACATTGATGGCTGGGGCTGTCATGCAAGGTGCTGACCTGCTCATCAGGAGTCATACGGTGCCTCCTATCCTCAGCGCCCCATGACACACTGCTCAAAAAAAGTAAGGCAACATTTTCTTCACAGTATAACCCCAAGTCAGTTAAACTTCAGGGATATCAATCTGTCCATTAAGGAAGCACAAGTGATTGTGAAGTAATTTCACCTGCTTTGGTGCAAATGAAAGTGACAAAAGGTGCAGTGGAGAGGCAAAACCAAGACAACCCCCAAAGGGGAATGGTTTTGCATGTGGTGGCCACAGACAGTTGTTCTCTCCTTATCCTTCCTGACTGATTCTTCTCTGCTAATATGCTAACCTAAGATGGTGCACATTGCAAACATTATACCTGCTAAACATCCATATGCTAGCATTGTTTTTGTGAGCATATTAGCATACTGATGTTAACATTTATCACAAAGCACAAGTGCAACATCAAACACAGCATGGTGGTAGGTCTCGGGGGCGGGGAGGCTGTGGGGGATTCTCCAAGTGCAACTGCTATTTTGGTTCATACGGTCATACGGTGCCTCCTATCCTCAGCGCCCCATGACACACTGCTCAAAAAAAGTAAGGCAACATTTTCTTCACAGTATAACCCCAAGTCAGTTTAACTTCAGGGATATCAATCTGTCCATTAAGGAAGCACAAGTGATTGTGAAGGAATTTCACCTGCTTTGGTGCAAATGAAAGTGACAAAAGGTGCAGTGGAGAGGCAAAACCAAGACAACCCCCAAAGGGGAATGGTTTTGCATGTGGTGGCCACAGACAGTTGTTCTCTCCTTATCCTTCCTGACTGATTCTTCTCTGCTAATATGCTAACCTAAGATGGTGCACATTGCAAACATTATACCTGCTAAACATCCATATGCTAGCATCGTTTTTGTGAGCATATTAGCATACTGATGTTAACATTTATCACAAAGCACAAGTGCAACATCAAACACAGCATGGTGGTAGGTCTCAGGGGCGGGGAGGCTGTGGGGGATTCTCCAAGTGCAACTGCTATTTTGGTTCATGTATCTGCAGCGAGGCGAAGTACAAAAGGCTGGGTGAGGTTGAATATAGATTTGAGGGTGTGGCGAATTATAAATATGAAGACACTGTCACATCACTGATTACATTGTTTTCAAACAAATGATGAAATTGCTTCTCCAGGAAATCATGTTTTTGACTGGAAGGTGCAGAGCAGCCTGATGTGATCACACAGCACTACAAGTCTACATGGTTTAGTGAAGCAGTTTATGATCACATTAATCCAACAGTATATAGTATATATATTGCAAATGGTTGCATCATCTCTTCAGATTTGTCACAGTAGCATTTGCACCGTAATGCATTTCAAGAATAAATACCAACCACTATTTTTTTTTATTATGTCCCAGTAGGAATAGAAGCTGTGATGCACAGGATTAATGAGCCCGGCTTATGTCTCCTGCATAAGCAGACAAAAAAAACGAGTTATTGTCAACCCGTCTGATGTTTGTAGAGTTTGCCTGAGCACCTCATGATCTGCAGAGTAAATTTGAACAAGGAAAATATTAAATTGTCAAAGTGGTGCTTGCATCATCTTTTGCATTGCCATGAAAATGAGGCCCTAACTCTTTGTTGGTCATGTTTTTTGACATTATATGTAAAGAGATTTTCTATGATTTTGCCAATGCTTATTTGTCATTGTCTCTTTCTGTCCTTTCCCTGCACCCCTCCCTTTGTGTTACAGGGCGTTATCCAGGATGTGAAGTTTATTTTCGCTCCCAATGGCTACATTACACAGTGTCCTAACCTTAACCGCAGTAAGTATCATGATGATCATACATAGTGCCCTTACCATGCTCTGAGAGAATAGAAGGAAGAAAAGAGAGTACAGTCCATTACTGTCATTATAAAATTGGGCTGAAGTGAGCTGTGCATCAGCTGATGGTGACCTCTCCTCACTGATCATGAAGAAACCCTCCCTCCCTCGTTTGTTTCTTCCTCTATTCCAGTAATCTTCATTTTGCTATAATTCAGATTCAGCGCAGCCTCCTCTCTCCCTGCCTTGTTTCTCCATCTGTTTACTGTCAAACAGATTAAGATACGAGGCCACCGCTGTGACACTGTCTCTGCTACTGATCAATATGGCATGTAATCACACCTTGTTGCTTTATTATTGATACTAACACGAGCCACGAGCCTAAGACAAAGAGCAAACAGATGTGTGAGGCTACCCTTTTGTTTGTAGCTGGCCGCCGTGTGCCCTGTCCAAATAATCAGGCTAATGAATTTCTTCTTTTTTTTGGCTCTTCTGATCTCTTATCTAAACACTTCCCTCTTGTGCTTTTTCTTCCTTTCTCCCCTGTTTCGGTGCTTACTTTTCCTCCATTGAGCCTGTCCAACCTGCAGCGATTTCCTGAGCCTGGTGCAAGGCATCATGGACCTTCAGGAGCTACTGGCCAAGATGACCCTGAAGGCAAGAACAAGTGACACCCTTTAACACAGAATACTACAACCAGAATGTATCATATCCTGCAAAACAAGATTCATAAGTGTCATAAATGTTTAGGAGATTTCACGAATAAAAGAAAAACACTGATTATGCAACCACAAAAGAGTGTTACATAAAAGTATCCAGTCAAAAGATCCACTAATACCTTTCCCAGTCGTAGCCTGACAAGGAAATAAATAAATAAATGAAAATGAATAAATAACTTCCTTCTCCACTACAGCCGGAGACAGCAGAATCCTTTGATTTCGTTGCTGCCTTCGTTGAAGCTTATTGTTCCATCTCCTCTGAAGTCAGTATCTAATTTTTGTTTAATTTCAACAAGACGGTGCCCAAAAAAGATACAAGTTATTGTTGGGAAACAAGAAACAAAATGAACACGCACCTTAATCTGTCTTTAGGAAATACGATTGGTCTGTCAGTTATTATTGTGAGCGCGGACTGAAGTGGTTTTAGAAGATTTTAATGTGCATGCAAGTGGAAACAGCAAACGGACAATTACCTTGTCCCAGAAGGTTCCATATTATTTTGTTCACGTTTTTTTAAATTTGCTCAAGATTAGAGTAATGAAACCCTTGAACATTTTTAACTTCGAACAGTTGCATTATAACAATAGAGGGAAATGTGAATGCAGGATCCCCAATTTAGGAAATCCTTCAATTTTGAGGTTAAGTAGGCCAAAAGCTAATTTCCTATCCTAGGATTAGATAGGATATTTTCCTTAATGCAGTTAGGAAATATGTTATTGCAACAACAAAAAGCCAAAATGTCATCCAAAACTGATATAAGATAGATTTCAGACTTTACTTAACATTTCTGTAGGACTGTGTATAGAGTTTCTGTAATGAGATTTATGAGAGCTACATATATATTACACACACACACAAGCACACACACACACACACACACACACACACACACACGCACACACACGCACACACACACACACACACAAATACATTGAGGGTTCAGAGAGGTCATTGCAACAACAGGAAACTAACAGGCGGTTTGCATTCTGCCCTGGAGCCATGGGGGGAAGCTTAAACCATTTATAAGACTAAACATCTGCATAACTATGTGTGTAGGTGTGTGTGATTGACTGTGTGTGTGTGAATGTGATTGAGTGTGTGCTTCTGTGTGCATGAGTGAGCGCTATCAGATGGGAGTGAATGACGCAAGGACATCTCAGCGGGCAGACGAGCTATAGAATAATTTCCAGAGTAAATAAGGGTGAAATGAAGAACATTACCCTACCGCTGTGTCAACGCCTCCTCTTTCACATGAACACACCTCGACCTATTGCCACCTGACCTCATTGCTCAGTCGCAGCGGGGAGGATGCAGTCAGCTCCAGCGCTAAATTTCTTCGGTAGAGAAAAGAGGAATTCATCGTGAAGTGAATAATTGCTGGGAGCTGAATTTGTGATGTGAAAGCGAGGTGAGGTGACAGTACACTCTGCTGTGAATGAGATTGACATGGCAGCATTTGTAATACCTGTATATATATGGGAGAAGAACCACGAGTACGTTATCCCAACATACTTAAGTGCTGTAAGTACAACATGGAGTTTCCATACAAAAGCAAATCCGATATTATTTTTTCCTGTTTAAAAGAGCAGTTCAAAAAAAAAAGTTTAGTAATTTTAGTTTTAGTTTTAAGTTATCTACTGCCCAGATTTCTGTCTAAAACAGAGGTGACAATGTACGAAATTTGGCTTTGTTAAATTACATTTCAAAACCATTTTCTTCTAGAGCTGGTGTCACGATGGCTGGAGGCATTATGTACTACTTCTGAGAAGAAAAAGACCAAATTAAAACTATTGATGGCAAGATCTCAAACTCTAAAGATAAAACTCTCATTGTCTGCATGGCTTGAATATGCTGTATAGAAGTGTTTATTATGGCTTAACTGACCTGTTAACACCTACTTTCCTCCCTGTCCAGTGTAATTCATCTTAAAATGACTGAATTTTAAGTTTTGAAATAAACTCCTCCTTTATGCAGGGAGCTGCTAGATATTGTAGGGCATTATCTCAAAACTGACTTTCCATGAAAGCTGTTTTTTAGTAAATGGAAAACTGAGCAAAATTGTCTTTACAAGAAAGCAGACTTTAAGTAAGGCATTGATGTACACTTTGCTTTGGATAGTTATCTGAATAAATGATTCATAACTTGTTAGATATTCTCCTCCATCGTTGCTGCATTGGACTCCCTTGTGTGTAAGCCATGAAAGCAGTTTGAGTCTATCCACTGTCTTAAGTAATAACAGAGGAATTGAGGTCCTTGTGTCAGCTGTGTAAATGTTTGTTATAACGGCAGGAAAGCATATTTTTTTCCACCAAGTTGCCCCCAGTGTAGCTCCTTATGCACTTACAGTAACTATTCTAGGGGCCTAATTTCTGTGCTTAGATATGCATTTAGATGATTTATGAAAAACAGAAGATTATTTGGATCGTTTTAGCCGGCTCATGCTGTTTGCCCTGATATACATCTTTCTAGGTGTTATCCCAATCCCTAAAACAAAGGTGGTAAAATTGGATTTTAAGGTTCTATATTAAGGGGTTAAGGCATTTCTACAAAGCAGCTGTAATATATTAATATATACACTATAGCTAACATCAGAAGGTAAAAAACACTGAACTATAAATTAAAACCTACAAGATGGATGTCAGTGCCAGCACTGCCAAACCCTGTGTGTAAAAATATTAAAAATATTGAAAAATACCAGAATTCCCTTTAATTCAGTTAAATGTTATATTGACATGCAACTATTTTGCAAATTAAATAACTGTGTATATTAATGCACAATATCAGTTAATTGTCAAAATCCCATATTTTAATGCCGATTTTTTTCCTTCATGAAATCTATACAATATGTAGGCTGACTTCGGAAGGCTCAAATGGAAATTCCCTATTTGCTGTTAACCAAAATATATCATTGCTATTTTGCACTGATCTATTGAGCCTTCAAACTTACCATCAGGTTTTGGAGTCTCTGTGCTTTTCATTTGTCACAGCAAAGATATGATAATTACTTCCCATCTGGGTCCCAGATCTGGATTACAAACAAAATCTAATTAATTGCTTGTTGGCCCAAGACTGATTAGACCTCAGAATTTCATGGAAATTCAGTCATACATGTTTGACGCATCCCTCAGACGTGCATGAACACAAAAAGGATTAGAGATAATAAATGCGCCCTCTCCTTCGCCCTCCTTCGTTTGGACTCTGTCTGTAGTTGCTATCTTATTATTTCGCGCATGCCTATCTGCCTCATGTATCAACCATAGGAGATACATGCCTATTAGCCTCTGACTCCTTTGTGCCGTATCTCAGTGCCATTTGATGCTCAGGTTGTACAGGAAAGGTATTCCTCGGTGGTGCCTCAAGGCAGCTTCCCAGCCTTTGAAATTGCATTTCAAACATTTTGTTTAGGGCTTTGACAGGACACATCTTTATCACTCACAGCTCACACAGCTCTCCTGCAGCCAGCTGGGACTCCTCTAAATGAAGCAAAAAAAGCCTCAGTGACATCTAGCATTTTTCTTTTTTCCTGAGAAGCCTCTATCATTTCACAGTGAGTTCTCTCTCTCTCTGACACATGGCCTGGGCAGGTCTCAGAGCAGCAGAGGGGGCGGACGCAGAGCGGCAGAGCAGCCTTGAGTGTCTTAAGTGGATCTACAATTTCTCTGTTGACCTATGGCAGTTAGATCAATTGCACCTTTTTGAATCCTCCCACCTTTCAAGCAGTACTCTGATTGTTTATAAGATGTGTGGATCAGACACTGTTTTATAGATGTGAATTTATAACACGTAAATAGTGTAACCAGCCAGCTCCTACTCAAGGCCGTAAGTGAGCTGTGATGGATACAGCATGTGTATAGCCCACATGCATGTAGATTATAGATAAATGTATTTATTATTCAGTCACTTGAAACTGTATGTGCTTATTTTGAGTGATATCATGGAAACAAACTAATCAATCACATGTAGTGACAGTTGACGCTCAGAAGATTAAGAAAAAATCACCAGTTTCAATTGGATCAACAGATTACTAAATTATTTTCTTTACTAAAATATCAACATAAACCCTTTCTGCACTTCACTGGACAACTCGTTACTCCCAACAAAGTCCTATGATTGATGTCAGAACATTACAAAAGGATTCATTGAAAGCAGCAAAATATAACTTCCTGGAGAGATGCTTGATTGTTAAGTCTCATCCCCGGATCGTCAAATACTGACACACTCAACTATATTTAAAATGAACCCCACCTGTGTTCCACAATTTTAATTAACACCCGAGTCAGTTTAATGATTCAAACCAACATTGAATATTAGTTCAATTATCATAAAATACAATAAGAGCCCCAGATCACAATGATCACTGTCGAAAGCCCATCAATGGAACATCGCCCATATGTCTTCCTGCAATTACATTTAATTTAATGTTTGCAGCTTCAGTTGCATGACAGATTCTTTGATCCTTAAAAATTCGAAAACATCATAAAACTTGATTGGGGTGACTTCTTTCCTCAATTTTCTCCAGGGACTGACTCATTTATTTTGCTCCTTTTAGAAACCAGAAATTACAGCCATTTTAAAGTCTTTTAACTCACCTCAATTTCCAGGTGAGTCTGTCATCTGGGTCACATTAATAATGTTAAATATACACTGCCCGGCCGAAAAAAAAGGCACACACTCTTTGTTGTACCGCCTTTAGCTTTGATTACGGCACTCATTCGCCGTGGCATTGCTTTGATAAACTTATGCAATGTCACAACATTTATTTCCGGCCAGAGTTGCATTCATTTTTTACCAGGATCGTTACCGCTGCGTAAAGTCTTCACCAGCACATCCCAAAGATTCTCAGTGGGGTTAAGGTCTGGACTCTGTGGTGGCCAATCCATTTGTGAAAATGATGTCTCATGCTCCCTGAACCACTCTTTCACAATTTGAGCCTGATGAATCGTGGCATTAATAAAGAATAAATCCATTGATGGAAAAACCTGGTCATTCAGTATATTCAGGAAGTCAGCTGAACTCATTTTTTGGGCACATAACGTTGCTGAACCCGGACCTGACCAACTGAAGCAGCCCCAGATCATAACACTGCCCCCACAGGCTTGTACTGTAGACACTAGGCATGATGGGTGCATCACTTCATCCGCCTCTCTTCTTACCCTGTTTCCCCATCACTCTGGATCAGGGTAAATCTGGACTCATCAGACCACATGACCTTTTTCCATTGAGTCCAATCTTTATTCTCCCGAGCAAATTGAAGCCTTTTTGTCCTGATTATCCTCACTGATAAGTGGTTTCTTAAGGCTACACAGCTGTTTAGTCCCAGTCCCTTGAGTTCTCTTTGCATTGTGTGTGTGGAAATGCTCTTACGTTGATTATTAAACATGGCTGTGGCTTCTACTGTTGATTTTTTTATGATTTGATTTCACCAAACTTTTAAGCGATCGCCAATCAAGATTTTTTTCCGACCACATTTCTTCCTCGAAGATGATGGTTCACCACTATCCTTCCAGGTTTAAATTATGCGTTGAACAGTTCTATACCAGATTTTAGAAGTTTCAGCAATCTCCTTAGTTGTTTTCTTTGCTTGATGCAGGCCAATCATTTGACCCTTCTGAAACAGAGTTAGATCTTTTCCAGACCACCGGATATGTCTTCTCACATGGTTGTTTAAGGAATGAGAGGCTACTCACTGCATCAGTTAAGGTTAAATAACTTGTTGCCAGCTGAAACAAATTAATCACTGCAGTAATTATCCAATGGAAGGATCCATTTGCTTAGTTAAATCCAGGTGATTACTTTTTTTGGCCAGGTAGTGTAGATAAAGGTTTAAATTGTTTTTTTGTTTGTTTTTTTCCAACAGAAAAGAAAAACATTGGAAATAATAGTATGGACACCTGAAATAAGTTTTAATCAACAAAATGATGGATGATTTTGAGTGAATGTATCTGAAAAGTTGCAAAATTTTCCACATATTTACAAATGTTAACCAACAATATATTTAATTTGTTTTTGCTATAATATCACTTTTGCAATACAGTATTCATTTATAGCAACTGCAGCATGATTAACATTTTTATGATAACGTGTTCAATAGTGACTCTAAGCACAAGCCAGGACAAGGTTTACTTTATCAATATTTAACTGAACCTCTAACCTTAACTTAGTGCTTCTTTTGCTTAAACCAGACACAGGAATCATGATGTGAACCTGAAGTCCTCCGTCCCCGACCTCAAATCCAAATCAAATCGTACGGAAAAAAACTGTTTCTGTGGAAGCTATGGCAATAATCATAATGTTTCTTACAAAACACATTTGGTAACAAATGAGTATGTGAACATAATTTCGAAGAGACACGGTTGATTTTAAGTTAATTCTGGTTGATGCATCCCACCCTCTGTCCCCCTCTGTGTGACACAACTGCTCAACAATCCTGTCAGTCAAAGCAGCATCACCTCTGTGGAGAGACAACCGTGGAGAGTGTTGAGCATGAAATAAGCTGGAGAAAAAGGGATGATCAGTGTGAAGGAATAAAAGTGGGGTGAGGCAGGATCGGTGCTGTCAGTCCTGTCTGTCATTTCTCAGTAGATTATAGCCTGAGGTCTGGAGCATGAGCTGAATGATGATCGCTTATTATTCTATGTGCCCTTCTAATGAGTGGCTCCTGGTGGAGCAGCTCTCTCTGAAAACCGACTGGGGCACGCCAGAGGGCGAGGGGGCGGGGTGAGGGGTAACCCTGTGTGCAACTCAGAGTTTTGATTTAGTTTTTTTGACTCTGGTGATTCTGTGCTCATCTGCAGTTGAACTATGCAGAGTCCAGGCTGACCCAGCTGGAGGGCTGTCACTGCGAGAGGACCTGCAGCGCCAACGGTCTGGTCTACAGGGATAAGGAGCTGTGGGTGGAGCCCGAGAACTGCAGGAACTGTGCATGTAAAGTGAGTGTCACCAGTACTGAGTATGAGAGATTTCAATATCACAATATAAAAAAATGTCTGTCAAATCGAGTGCTTTAATCTATTTTTGAGCCATGAAGTATCACTTTCGCATTTATAGCGACAGTCGAAAGATGGCAGGAAATAGAAGGTGTGAGAGAAATGAACCAAGGACATTGCAGGTTTTGTGCTGTGGCAGCACCACTCAGCCTTGCTTCAGATTCTGCCCAGTGGCCACTTATGGTATTGCAGCTAAAAAATTCCCCTGCAGCCCTAAAATAATTTTGCACATAGACCGCCATTTTAAAAAGGACGTCTGTAAAACTGTTGACAGCACACCTCAAATTGCAAACTAGGGCAAATATGTCTTTCTTTCTTTTCTTTTATGAATTTATGATCCCCGGGGGTTTATATTTGTAAAACTGTTGAGGGAAGTGATTTAAAAATCTGTGACGTCATCACAATGTAAAGTGTAAGCGCAGAGCAGGAACTCGCAGGCGAGGTCAGTCGGAGAGACACTTCTGCACATGTTCAGCGTGTTGCATAGCCAGGAAGTAAACGCAGAAGCTAATGAAGTTTTCTGAGCAATTCTCATTGGTGGTGAAATCATCAACACTTTACCTTTGAACCGAGTTCCCTGTCCAGGCAGAGTCAGCTAAGGACCATTGCTGCAAAGATAACTGAGCTAACTAGCCAATGGCTGCTGCACCTTTAATCTATAGTTTTCACTGAGTGAAATATTCACTGAGTGATGGAAAATCATTACAACCCTTATTTCCTTTCCTCTCAACACTTTGCTTCTTTAACTTGCCTTCCCATCAGACCTCCCTATTAACCAACCCCTGCAATCGTCTCTCCCTGCCTCCTGCCTGCCCCTTAATAAGCAACCCCTAATAAGCCTCGCTGTCAGTACTCATACAGAGGGCCCAGACTTTGAAATTTGTTGAATCAGGCCATCCTGGGCCCTGGGGAATTAGACTTGCTGCATCATTGCACATCAAGCACAGGGTGGAGTTTAGCCGGTCTGATTTTCTCCTGTGGACATGCCATTAACTGATAACCGCGGCGTCCTGGGGGAACCATTTCCGATGACTCATGAAATGAAGAGGCGCTCGTAGAGAGAGATATCAGCCTCAAAAATGAAGGCAGTCCTTCAGGGCCCTGAATAACTACCTGCTATCAGCAGGCTGCTAGATTTCAGTATCCGCCATCCAGCTCTCGATGATGATTCTGTTATCTGATTGTATGACATTATAATTCTTTTTTTTTTTTCTTATGCGTAAATATGATAGCTTTCAGTTTCAGATTGCATCCCTGAAGGTTGTAATCTAAATAGTTCTGGGCTGCTGTGCATGAAGTATTTACCATTCAGGGTTGGGCTGTACTGCTAGCTGCACTAGATGAAAGCATATGACACACTGCAGGCATTATATGTTAAGTGTTGGTGTACAGGGGGTGTGTTTTCTTCCAGATTAAGATATACAAGTCCATGAATGCTTGTGCAAAGGTAAATTGAGCCAAGAGGTAAGAGTTCAGTGTGGGATTTTTGTCTGTGCCACAGGCAAAAGTTGTATTCTCCCAGTTAGCATTTGATTATTCCTTCTGATGTTTGCACAGTTTTGGTTTAAACAAATAAATAAATAACAGAAAATAAAAACTTTGTTCTAATAATTTTCTTACAGAATGGTGTGGTGGAGTGTCGCAGGATTTTCTGTCCTCCAGCAAACTGCTCAGAAGACTCGCTGCCGGTGCACGTTGATGGGACTTGCTGCAAGAAATGCAGACGTAAGTATCAGCAGCAGATTGAATTTTCACAGCCAAACCCGTGAAACTCCTCTCTGCTCATCTGCAAAAATAGCTTTCAATCTACACAAATAGTCTCAAGTCAAATGAACTGCTGACCAGGCTGCTTTTGTAGACAAGCAGTATAAATACTTGATGATGATATAAATCTGTAAAAAAAAAAAAAAAAAAGATTAATCATCTTCATGGTTTTCAGTCTACAACATGGCCTCAATAGCACTGCTTTGGTGTATATTTTTTTCTACAAACCAAATCCAACAACTAATGTTGTTGCAATGTACATTCCTGCAAACTACAGATGTTGAAACTGTTTAGTTTTGATTTTCAATTTTATGTTGTGGCAATGTTGTGCTTATGGTCTGGTTATCCTTGCCCCTTCGCTCCTGACATGAAAGTCAGCTCATATACATGTAATCTGAACGTGACATGACAGATATTGCGGAAATATTGATATGACACGTAATATGTACAAATTTAAGGTATCCATGGTTTGCAGAAGCAAACAATGGGCTTCAAGTGGAAATTTCTGGTCGTACTACACCTTAACACACTTTTGGCAGCAGTATGACAGTGTCAAGCCACTTCCTGTTTTTTTCCCTGTCATTATATGCACAACCACAAAAGTTAGCTTGTCAGGAAAACATAAACATTGGATGTTTTACATATTTACCAATGCTATTGTTTTTGTGGAATCCATGCTCATCTCGTTTATGTTAGAGTATTTCCTGCTTTTACGGTACTATTACTACCAGAAGCACTGCAGATACAGACAAGAATGCTGTTGTTTGTGGCTGATATTCTGCTGGCACAATGAAACCAGATCAAACGATCTGTGAGAGCAAAGATCACAGTCGCCTGGTTTTCATGGAAGCTGAAATGGAAGCACTATTTTTAGTGTAAAGCACACAGGTATCTGGTAACTGTTCACAAACCCACGGACAACTGTGTCTATCACACTGTACTGCAAAAACACTAAATCCCTGAAGGATAGTTCATCTTTGAATAATTCCAGCCCTCGTCTGCCTCCTTCCATCCCTCCGCTCGCTCCATCTTCCTCCTCTTCCTCCCCTGTGAACATCAGAGGCCTGGCACAGAGGAGCGAGGGAGCTGCGCTCCAGAGCTGCGCTCCGGAGCTGCGACTGAGCACTCCACAGTCCTGCACCCTGGAGAGGAGAAAAGCAGGACTTCATATCATATGCTTCATTTTCTATTTCTGCTATCGCCAGAGGAATATGCAGAAGGGTCTCCTCTGTTGTATTCTTAATGCGCTGTTACACTTCCTCTCCGCTTATGCACACGAGCCAAGAACAACTTTGTTTCCAGTGGAATCAAGTATGCAAAACTTCAAACTGGAAACTTTTTTTTGTCTCACAGGCAATCTCAAAAGCATTTTTCACTGTTGTTAAAAGCAGCACATGAACTGATATTAGCTGAGGAATTATGCCATCTCTGGTACTTCGTAGGTATTGTTTTTAAAGTGTACTTGAGTGTTATTGAAGCTGTTATTTTTATGCCCACAGCAAAATGTAACTACATGGGTCAGACCTTTTCTGAGGGCCAGCGCTTTTTGTCTCGGAGCTGCAGGGAATGCAAGGTAATAATTATTCTTATTTTGTACAATAATTTCACTGGCATTTAGCCTCTACTCTGCAATGGGGTCACCATACAGCACTTCTCTTTCAGCATAAATGTCTAATGATCGTGTGTGGTCAATTGCTCAGTGTGTTATTCAATTAGCCAGCAGGCCTTATTAGTTTTCCCTCCCTCCCCCAATCTGTTCAATCTGCCTTTTTTCTTCTCTCTAATGGCGAGATAGCCAGGTAATTAGAATAACGTATGAACACAGCAACACAAAACCCTGATTTGAATTGGAGCTTCATCACTGTGTGGATTATAATTAAAGTCATCATTCCAGTTCAGCATAGAACAGAGGTGAGCTTTCTCTACTGAGAAGCCATTTATCTTTAAAGACACTACTTTAAGGAGAAAATGAGCGTTTTATGCATGTAATTGCTTACAAAGAGCCACACAGTGGATTCCTTGACTCATTGTTAGCCCCCAGACACCTCGAAACATCATTATATTGTTTGTAGGCTTTGTTTCAAGCAATTACAGCCATCCTTTACTCCTGGATGTGAAAGCTGGCACATGACCAATTTGTGGACATATTATTTTTAGAAGGGGCCCTAAAAATGTTTTATTTTGAGGCTTTCAGGGTTCTCCAGTGTCAGCGTTTTGGAAAATTGCAGCCAATATATCTTAGCACTGTGTTTTAGTATGTGTGTCTGAGTATGTGAGCTTGATTGTGTGTATTTATTTATTTATTTTTTGGTTTCTGCATGTTAGATTTAGAAGAATGTAACCTTCCTCCTGCAGAGCATCTCTCTGTCCTCTCACCATCACAGCGGGAGAGGTGGGAAGTGGGAACATGAATGTATGAACTGATATATGAAGGGAATGAGCGAGAGGAATGAGAGAGAGTCAGGGGGCCACATTATGCTATTTTTGGAGGACGTGTAAAATGAAAAAAGATTATTCTGGTCCACAGATCAAACCATCAGTGTTAATTTGAAAGGCCCACATTTGTAATTGGTGGTGTTCCATCTCTGTGGATAAGTATGCTCAGCAATTCAAAATGATTTTCACCATAAATATATGCATCAAGTTGAGACTTCTCTAAATATGAGGGAAGCGAACAGGCATCGATAAAAGGAATTTTTCTATTTACAGCCTGTGTCTTATTTTGATCATCATTTCTGATGTTTTTTATGATGACAATCCAAATTTTGTAGAGACAATAGGATGCAGCTACTCTTTCAAAACATCTTAAGCTCAGCCTCTTGCATGAAAGGCAGACTCACTTCATAACCAACCACTACCCAACATCTGTATCCTTGCACACTACGTCCTGAACTGGCACCGATTATTTCCATTGCATGTACATTGTGTGCTGTGAAATTGACCAATATGAACATAATTCCAAGGGATGCTCCTATTTTTGTTCTCATGCACAACGTCCTATTAACCCTTTTTCACTGTCGCTACTTATCTCAAAAATAAAACAAAGCCATAAAACTGACATAACTAACAGGGATGTAATGAAAGTAAGACCAACGTTGTATCAAAACTGTATTTTCATTTATGATCAGGGTGCCTTTTGAGGCTCTTTGACTCACCTGAATGCCTTATTCTGCAGTCTGCATTAGTTTTTGTGGCTGCTGGGCAAATTGCAGCTCAATAAGCAAAGATGGGAGACTCGCTGTTTTTTTTTAAGGGTATTTTTCTCTAACATGGAGATAGCTGGTATTATGAGAAAAATAATGTGAGAGATAAACATGTTCCAAATACAACTGGTGGTTTCAGTTTCAGCTGCTGGGAATTTTGTTTTCTTTTTTTTTTTTAAGTTGTAGATTACCACAGATCTGACCAGTTGATTTCCCCCTGCTTTTGCCACTCAGTATAATCAGAATCACTGAAAAGCTGCAGTGCATCTGAGATGGGTAGGAAATAAACTGGTTGGCCTGTTTTTACCACACTGTTGTCAGTTACGTCTTTTCAAAGAGAACATTAAGCAAAATGATTACTGCGGGCAAAATACCGAAAAAGTGCTTCTCAAATGTAAAGATGGGCTGTTTTTTGTTTGTTTTTACTTTCTTTGTCATTATTAATTGAATATTTTAAGGTTTTGGACTGTTTTTCGAAAACAAAAAAGGCAATTTGAGTACCTCACCTTGAGCTACGGTGGGCATTTTAAAGTATTGTTACTTCCCCGAAGTGGCCAGGGGAAGAGGGGAGTAACAAATAGATTTTAAAACCAGGGTAAAAGAAGAGGAAAGCAGTGTGGAGCAAAAATAAATGATTTATTTACAGAAAAACCAAACTTCTTCAAAAGGGAAGAAGGTCAGTCTGCCTACAAGTTACAATATATTCAAGGAGACACTCAAACACCTACCATTCAGAAAGTAACTGACATTTTATAGACTAGATTAAGCTGACACAAATCAATCAAACAAACAAGTCAAAGCTTTATCGACAAAAACAGCTGCATTCTCATTAGGGTGGACCGTGTGGGCCTTCAAACCAAAACAATGAGCTAACAGAGGCTAAAACATTCACTGCAAACTGGGTGATATTTGTGCGCTTGTCATCATTAAAAACATATTAGGTTCATTCTCCACTCATTGCCCTTGAGGCATGGTCTTAGATCTGTTGTTTCACAACATTGTACAATGTATGGTTGAATTGGATAAATAAAGTCATTTGAACCACTGTCAGTGTAAAGGATTGTAATTAGTCCAGCTTGAATCGATTAATTGAAAGAACATAATTTTTTCATTAATTAAGGAGAAGATGATGTGACTGAGAGACTCACAGTGGGAAAAAGCGACTGTACTATTAAAAGATGACACAAGTAAATAGTTAATGTGGTTCCTGGAGAAACATGACATTGAAGGAAGTGGTGAACTAGAAATCTCAGGGATTTGAGTCGATATTTAAGACCTTGAGAGGCATCGCGGGGACCACCAGAGCTCTGACATACCAGCCAGGCTGCAACTGCTGCTGCTGCTGTGTGTCTGCTATTTGTTTTGAAGGCCCACGGGGAGATGACACCGAGTTCTATCTAACCTTGTTTTTTCTTTGGTGGCGCATGTCTGCATTTTACCTGCTATCTGTATTCATGCCCTCCTCGTGAATGCGAGCAGTATGTAAAGCGTTTACATTCCACCCTGCTGTTGTCATGACAGCCTCATTCAGTCAGGAGTATCTCTAAATAACCTGTTTTTTTTAACATCTGAAAACATCCTTTCAACTGCTGCTGTGGTTTAACACATTTCAAAAACTGTGTCATTCTCACCTTTTGTGATCTTCGAATTGTAAGGTTCAGTCTGGTAAACTATTGCTCTACACACTGGCCTTTGTGTGGGGCCAGACAACTTTGAAAACATGTATTATACCTAAAAAAATACGCAAGAGTATGTTTGGGCTGATTTGCAGGGTTGTAAAACACACGGGTTTGATATTTCAGACATTTTCTGAATGCAATTAAAGACCTTTAAATAATGATTGACTGATTTATCTCAAACAATAAAGAGCCTGCTTCTAGAAGCCATTATCAGGCCATTATTTGAGTTATTGTAGCCAAAATGGTCAATACATCTGACATTAAATGTAACATATTCTGTAAGAAAAAACAAAAAGAAGTTTTTAATATATGACTTTTTTAGACCACTGAGGTATGTTTACTTTTAATAAAACCTAATTGAAGTGTTGTTATGTCATTTTTACTGGTTTCTTACTGGTCTCCACTGTCCACTGTATTTTAGGAGCTAAGAGGATACAGTGGTACTTAACCCTGCTGCCACTTATCATCATTTTACTGGTGAAAGCAACAGTTAGCGCTTTCAAAACATTTTCGTAATAGGGAACTGCAGGGATATAACCTTTCTTTCCCTTTTATTGTGGGACATGCCTTACCATGGTTGGTTTAGAGTACATCAAAATCAACACATTCAAGACATTTATAAAAAGACAGTTAGAATTACTCAAGAAATTCAAATTTAAGACACATTGGATCCAACTTGATTTGGCATTCAGGTCTTTGAGGAAACTGCATGGCAACCCAAAAAGCACTGATTTAAAGATAAGTTCTTCCAGAAATAAAAACTCTACCCCATGTTTATGGAAAGTCAGAGGAAGGTTTGTAGTCCACAAAACATTACTGGAGCTTCAGAGGAAAACAAAGTCTCATCATTCTCCTAAACAACTGAAGTAGATGGGGAAAAAAACCAACTGAAACAAAAAACATAGAATTGGTTTAGGAGAATATTTCTGCCCCATAAATGCATAAATCTTAGCTGCTCAGCTAAAAATGTTGTGCACACCCTGTCTGATGCGGCTGCAGAACTGGACCACATGTCAAGGGTGTATATAACGCCTTTTAAAAAATCAATTTAGGGTTTTAGGTAATCCAGACTTGGATTAGGCTGTACTAGCTCTATGGAGCCATTATTTGTTTATTTTTTTCGTAAATTTTTTTTACATTTCAAAACAAGTCCCCATCTACTTCAGTTGTTCAGGAGAATGCTCCAATGCTGTTTTGTAATAAAGCTCCAGAAATGTTGTGTGGAATACAAAACTACACCTGACTTTCCATCGGCATAGGGGTGAACAGATAACGACTGAATCTTAATTTTTGGGTGAACTAATCCTTAACTAAACTAAATGTGTGTATAAAAAGCACCAGACAGGTGGATAACCATTTCTGTTATTCTCCATTTTAGAAACTTCGTTTTTCGATTTATGTCCAACGTGACTTTCAAAAAAAAACAAAAAAACAAAAACTGGTGGGCTTGTGACTCGAAGGCGCTGGAGCCCCGGAACAGATCAGATTGTGTACCATGTTTCCCCCAAATCGTGTGTTGTTTTTCTGGTGAAGATAGTGTTAATTAATATATAGACCTTCACGCATGTGACCCCAGCAATGAAATTGCAATGATTTGCCTCTTTCCTGTCCTTCCAGAACGGCCTGATGGTGAAAGTCACAGAAACTTGTCCAGATCTCAACTGCACTGTCGGTGAACAGATATTACCAGATGGCAGATGCTGCAATGTTTGCAGAGGTATGTCTTCCTTCTTACTGCACTCATCTCAGTTGTATGAATCGCTCTTTCTTTGGACTTGCACGCACCAATCCCCTGCCACTGCCAGAAGTAAACACAGCCACTCTGCCGGATGCTGATTCAGGCAGCATCCCTGCAGTAACTCGGCTTCTCTCCCTTTCCACCTGGTATGATTTCTTCTTGGCTGGGATAGCTATCAGAGCAGATTGGTCTGTCTGCTATAGAGCACCTGCTATGCCAATTTGCCTGTGCCCCGCTGCTTTGGCGGGGAGGTACTACAGGGTAAATAGCCACCAGTAATTCAGTAAATACATTAAATAAACAAACTGTAGGAGGCTGTCAGCTATAGAGCCATAATGAAAGAAACCTCGGGACAGGTTCTGAGTGAAGGAAATTGCACTCTCGTTTTGGAAAGATAAGCAGCATGCCTTAGACCCAGTGTATTCAGAGGAAAGGAAGATGAAAAGAAGCCAAAGAGAAGGCAAGGGAAAGACAGAGAAAAGGGATGGAGAGAAGGAAGATGAGAGTAAAGGAGGAAGTCGCAGACCTGCTATGTTTAAAAGAACGGGGAGAAAAGGGGAGAAGGAGAGAGGGAATATATAGAGTATAAAGCCTAGGAGATGAGAGGAAGAAGAAAAGAAGGATGAGGACACAGGGTAGAGAAAGTAAAGAGAAGAGAGGAAATGGAGAATCGGAATTAGACTTATTGTCCTGAAAAGAGAAGAAAGAAAAGAAGAGGAGAAAGAGGGGAGCAGAAGAAAGGTATAGAGGCTATAGAAGAAAAGACAGCAGAGAGTGGAGAGATTTGCAGGCGGGAAGAGAGTTTATACAGTATGAGCTAACAATTAAAGATTAGAGTCACAGTACCTTTCCTTTACAAACCTCTTTTAGTCTCTCTCCCTCACACACACCATCACCCAGGGAAGCCAAAAATCTGAGCCGGTCATTATTTGCAAATCTTCTCCAGACCTCTTCTAAACTCTGTGACTCAGCTCCTTGCCACGACTCCTTGAAATGTACTAGTATCCTCAAAGCCACAATGGCTTGGTTCAATTGGTAAGAACACAATTATCACAGAGAGTTCTAACTCCTCTGTTTTACAGAAAAAGAAAAGAAATACAGCAAATCACACAACAAGCAGAAATGTACGCCACCATAGCAACACTCATGGACATGCTCACATGTGTTTGGTAACCTGTGTGTTGTCAGTCATTTTACATGTACATGCCATTCTATGGGGTGCTGCTGTCGGTGGTGGAGGGGGTGAGAGGAAGAATAATGCAGACACAGCTCCTCAGTAATGGCTCCCCAGGCTCCCAGCCTCTCAGAGCTTTTATGTGCAGCCAGTCTGTCTTTCATTACAGCACATGATGGGCTACATCAGCTCATACTTACCGAGCAGGAGAGTATCATCTCTCTGTCTTTCCACTTCCTTATCTGTCAGACTGATTCTCAGTACGTCTGTCTGCATGTCATGTCACATTGCTGCACACATGCAGGATCTCAGTCTGGTATGGTTAAAGTGTGACAAAAAATTGGTACTGTGGTTTGCAGGCAGTGCGGGGGGAGGGGGGAGGTTCCCTGGATACCGCCGCAAACAACCAGTGTTTAAATCCCAATAGCAGCACAATGTGTGCCTCAATTGGTCATGGTCACAGGTGGGAAGCCAGTTTGACTCCTACGCTGCTGACTTCCATTGAAGAAAACACTTACCCTCTGTGACCTTGAAATATGTCTTTGAAGTTCTGCGGCTGTAGCGGTAAAGGATCGCAGCTGTATTCAGCTTGGATTCACACAATACAATGGATTCGAAGGCGCAAAGAGTCACTGAAAGACTGTTAAACAGAGCAGACAATGTTGGCAGTTTATGTTTCTGCAAACCACTGAAATGTTAGCATTTGTACATGCACACATATGATCCTGACATTTGTACAATACATGTCATATCATGTTCACATTGCATGTCTATGACCTGATTTTCATATCAGGAGGTGGATGGGATTTGTAAACATGACACCGCTTGATCGAGACAATTTCCAGCCATATTTGTGGTGACAAAAATGTATTTTAAGCCAAAACATGATCTTTTCCAAACCCTAACCAAATGTTTTTTTGTGTCTTGGCCTAACCAGACCATGAGCACAAATTATCACAACATAGAATTTAAACCGAAAGAAAGAAACGTAAAGTTTAAACCTACAGAAATATTAAGCTTCAACATATCTGTGGTTTGCTGAAATATACATTGCCAGCATACAGCTCTGGAAAAAATTAAGAGACCACTGCAAAATTATCAGTTTCTCTGATGTTACTATTTATAGGTATGTGTGGTTGATCCATCTGTTCAATAAGTCCTCCTATTAGTGAAGTGACAATTGTTATGTAGACTTTTGCTTTGTACTCTTATTTTGAAACTTATTTGCTCTTGTGCTGAAACTGTTACAAGGACCAAGGACAAGGTCAACCAAGTTTGATTGACTCTGATTCCAGGAGTGCACTAACAAGTTTTATATACATGCAGTCAAGATACAAGGCATGGCATAATACTCAATAAAGATCAAACTGTGTTCAGATGAAGAAGGCAGGAGAAGAAATTACATTTACATGAATTCCTGCACATATTGGTGTGGGTGGAAATGAGCTGGCAGAAAAATATACAACGAGGAACGAGCTCCAAGGAAAAGGGAAATAAGAAATAAGTATGGTCGTAAAATATAGCAAGGCTATATATGTATAATCAAATCAGAAATGAAAGTAAGGGCCAATACTACCACAGCATTCAGGATAAATGAGAGGAAGCAATAGAAATAGAAAGGAGGAGGACGTTATATCAAGGGTGAGGTTTGGTGACACCAGTCTGAACAGTATATAAAAAAATGAGCATTCTACGAGTAGATGTGTACATTGCAAACTACAGGAAACGGTTGAGCTTGTATTTTTGTACTGCCCGAGGCATCAACAACAGAGGCAGAAGCTTAAAATTACACTCCAAAGGAATGGCATCATACGAGGCATTAGAGAAATGTTGCAGAGGCGTTCAGGTGTCGCAGGGTATAGGGCTAATTTCAGGTTTTTAGAAGAGAATTTGGTGTGTGTAAAAGTATAATAACCATTCGAGCCATACTCCGGTCTGGAAGGTGACGATAATGCTCCTGAAGCTGTTTGCCAACTGCTATTAAAAGACAAAAGAAGAAGTAAGCATCTCGTGGTGTACGTAAAGACTGTTCTCAGAACCAGCACATCCACACAAAATACCAGCATTGTACCAGTCCTGTGCTACAGCAGCACGCTAGTGACTCTTTGACTTGATTAGCTTGTTGGATGACATCCTCTGAGATCCTCCAAGAGCACAATGTTTTGTGTGTGTATGCTTTTTTTGTATTGCCTGTGTGTGCATGCTTTCATGGCAGCCAGAACTTTTTTTATTGCACCAATTTTACCGCAATCATAAACTTTACACTTCTTGTCATCCTTTTATTTCCACGTACTGTTTTGTGCGTGTGTTTGTGTCTGTACACATCTTTTCAGTGCCTTGACTGAGCACATTTTAAGACCAAAGTAAATCGAGGCTTCCTTTGTCCCTCTCTTTCAGGTTATGACTTCTGCGCAGAGGGACTCATTTGTGGGGAAAACTCTGAGTGTAAAAACCGGAATACTAAAGCAGAATGTGAATGCAAGAGCGGCTATGCCTCCATCCACGGGGATTCTACTTACTGTGAAGGTAGGACTGTACTTTAACCAGCTCAGGCTGAGCTGTGGCTCATGTGACTGACTCATTATATCTCTAAACCTGGGGTGTTGAAAGCTGTATGGGTGGCAGTATGTTGGCGTTTGAGTCATTGTTCTCTTTTAGGAACATGTGTTTTCCACACTGTGGGCCACAGACTGGGATTTGTAATGAGCTGATATTCACCAGCTGAGAATATGACATGATGATCAAAGGCTATAAAAGGGGATAGGGGTTGTTCTGAGAAAGCACTGTGGTCAGCTGTGATTAATTGTGGCTACGGCAATCTGACAAAGCACAGGGATTTGTGAATTTTGAGAAAAGAGCAAGATATTTAAAACACTGATGGATTGATTTGTCTGTTATGTGAATATCTTGCTCGTCCTTTGGCTTAGGGTTAAGAGTTAGGTTCAGCTTAGGCAACTACTTTTTTAAAATGACCCAGCAACCTTTGGCTAAAGGACCATTGCATGTTTTGTATGTTTTGTATAAACTAGAGATAGAGTCCCCCTCCTAGCATTTCCCTTTGGTATTACTGCCGGTGCATTAGCAAAATGGCTACCACCTTTTGCAGTGTAGAGTCTCCACAGTTGTTCCACCGTTACCTGAGGGCTGTGACGAGGGAAAACTCTTCCTTGTTTGGTTGCAGAATGGGAGATGCGCTTCCTTTTTTGCTGTTATTTGGCGGTGGCAGACCAAATAGCATAGGAGCCAATCTACTGTGTATATGTATATATATATATATATATATATATATATATATATATATATATATATATATATATATATATATATATATATACATATATATATATATATATATATATATATATATATATATATATATATATATATATATTTATTTATTTTTTTTCTCAAAAGCCACGACCATGACATAACTAAAAATGGGACCAACTTAATGCCCAGAGTGATGAATTACCCTCTCTCTTGAATCAAAGTTTTGGTTTGATTTTAAATTTCAATTGAAGCTGAGAAGCTCCTGTCAGTTTAGTTTGAGAATTGAACTTAGCTTGTAGAGTGTAAAGTACATGCTTGTCAGCTCAAAGTGCACTTTGATTCTTAAACTAGAGTACCTATTGTTTCCAGTTTCTTCTGCTTCACCTTTCCTGGCAAATTCATCAATTGAGTCATCACCAAGAGTGTCAGGGCGCTTCCAGCTCAACGAATGCCCCAGTCTGTGGGTGTTGAAGGCCAAGAGCACTTGTGATGGAGCTAATGGCCTTATTTGATTAAGAGGCTTGGGAGCGGCAGTTGGTGGATTGAAGGATTTGCTCGATGCTCGATGCAGTTGTTTTTGGGTCGGAGCCACAGCAGACTAAATTCACTAAATACGCTGAGAGATGGGTAGCCACAAGCCCTCCAGTCTGTCTGCCTCTGTTTGATCTGCATGGTAAAGAGGTTTACCCAGAGCTCCACTCCAATCCACGACAGTCCCACACCATATGAGTGAGAGCTGGGAAATGCTGATTGTTAGATCAGCTATGTAAATCGTGAAGCCACGGCTCTATTGGCTATAGCGGCATTATCCGTGTTTGGGAGTTCCTCCCTAAAGGCAGCTCAAACCTCCATTGTAAATGGATTAGCTGGAATCCTGCAGTACAGTATGGTGATATTTGACATGGCTTCACACTCACCTCCATCTTAAATTGGCTTAGGATAACATGTCTTAGACAGCTGACTGGGGTGATCACATCTCTTTTTTGTTGTTTGATTTGTGTTATAAACAGAGCTCAGCAGTCTGATGGGTTGTCACTGATGTCCTAATAGATGTTTTACAGAACAAATTAATTTCTCCTCTTGTAGTTTTATAAACAGGAGATTGTGTCTCTAAGCTGTCATTAACTGTGACCATTACCTCCTCATAAATGTTTTAATGAGCAGGCAAATGATTGGAGATGAGATTATTTACTTGTAATCAGAGGGCTGTTTGAGGAGGTACCAGGGGATTTAAACAGAGCCCAGCTTGAGCCTTCTGTATTGCATTCAGTCATCGTGTGGTCCCATTATTATTCCTCCCTCTCTTTAAACTGAACACTATATTTTTCTTAATGGGACTTTTGGCTGGGACATTGGCCTCAAGTGTCAAAACTTTGGATTAATGCAGTATGTTGTGAAAGGTTGCTCTGATCTTTTTCTTCGCATTTAAACATGCGCAAGACTGTGTGTGTTTCTGTTTTTTAAACCAGAAAAATCACGATATAAATATATAACTCTCTGAACCCCAGGCGAATATTGCTCAGTTTTCACTCTTTGTTTTTGTGGATAATGCAAACAGCAAGAGTAAAGTTGCTTTTTGAGGTCAACAAGTTAGCTGCAGGCTTCACCTGAACCCAGTTTTGCTGCGTTAAGTTGTTTACATTTGGGCAAATCTGCACAATAGAAAGTCATGCTGGAATATACAAGCATCTCCTGTATGTGGTTTAACCGTGATGTTAAAAAAACCAATCAACTGGATTACTCCATACTGAAAATGTGCTTTTTACTGAAGATTTATCCACAACTGAGCAGAGACAGCTCACTGAAAAGATGAAGTTGAGTTGATTCCAGGAGTCTGTGAAAGATATCTGTGTGTTGCTGTTTGACTGATTTATGACACTGAGAAGATGGGGTGGTATTTTGGATGAAAGATGCTTTCTCCTGGCACTAAAAGTAAATGAAGCTGCAGCAGATTGTGTCTGTGTGCTGCGGCATGTATGATGCAGTCTTGATTCTACACCTCGCAAGAGAATGTGGTGAATGTGTAAATATTTAAAGCCATCTGCCTAATCTCAGGGAAAGCAGAAATGTGCCTGCATATGCAGAATATGCTTACATGTAGAAACACATGCATAGGGAGACACTAATTATAGTTAGTGCCTCACGAGCCTGCCCACTAAGGACTGTGTGTTTATTTACTCCATTAAAGCTGCATTAACGCATACGTGCAGACATCTTTCTAGATCTAAGCAGGGATGGAAAGAGTTCTGCAATACGTCACTTTAGGAAAAGTAATGTCAATTTAATGAAACTGTATTCAAGTAAAGTACAGATTTAAAATGATGCTAAAGTGGGTAGGTTTAAAGGCCACTATGTAGTTCTGGGGACAACACAAAAAAGTAGTTAAGGAAAAGTAAAAGTAGACAAGTACACAAATAAACTTCTTTGGTGCAGTAACAAGAGTAAATGACATTGGTTACTTCCACCCTAGATTTAAGGGAGGACTGGAGTTGTGTGTGTGCATATACAGTATATACAGTACATGTGTCCACTCCACCAAGTCGACTCACTCATCTGGCATCGTGACAAGAAACAGCATTCTGTCATCTGACAAAGCAGACGATCCATTCAGCCCACCAGGGACTAACAATTAGCCAATCAGTGCCACAGGCAGGAGTAACGCAGTTGTTAAACTGTTGTGAGTGTTGGCAAGCTGTGCGGCTGGACCAAGACGGAGTTATAACAATGGCGACCGCTATAGACAAGATAGACGCTACTTTACATACATTGCTTGACATCATACTTTATTTTTACTCCACTCTACTCCACTATTAAAACTGTAGCATGTTGGCATAGCCCACATCAGTATCAGCGTAAAATTACCTTCATTTAGGTGGATACATTGGTCTCTTGTCATTGGTTGGGTAGAATTGATCCCCCACCCTTATTTTATGTTTGTTGTTGTGTTCCCCCTCAGTTCCTTGTGATCAAAGGTATAAATCCTGTGAGACAGGAATACTGTAAATTCTGTAACATTGGTGGTAAAACACTCATTATTATTCATTAAAAGCATAGACAACACCTCATGGGTGGCGCTTCTCTTTACAGCTCAGTGTGTCACATCAAATAATGTTGCTCCATTCAGCACAATGTGCTTTTTCAGCTTGTGCTAATGGGCTTATCATAGGTTTATTATCCCCATAGGCTCTTGTTTATTTAGTCAATGATATTCTGACAGTCCCAGCAGATCTACTGTGTTCTGCCTCAGCTGCAGAGGACACAGATATTAACACCGATTCTGTTATTTTACTGACAGCTTGTTAACCGTGATGTCAAACAAAATGCCCTGTATTGTTGAAATACATTAGGTTGAGTTCACTCACAATATAGCTCCAGATAAAGAACGTTCTGTACCTGCTGATGTTGACAATAGCTGCATCAGCTGAGGACAAACAACATAATTCACTGTTGCCTAGCTGAAAGCTGCAGGGACCCTCCTCCTAAATGGGTAGTTGTTACCACAGAGGTTGCTGTGTGTATTTTTTTCCATGGTGGGTGAAATCCCAGCATGGGTCTAATATTTAGCCAGAGTGCACTTAGATAGTGCACATCTTTCTTCCATTGCATATGTTCTCAGCTTTATACAGACCTTCTACCTCAATATACCCAAATGATCTCCCTCACTGCAGGAAGATTTTTTTTTTTCCTTTTTTTTTCTCCAGCATCTCAAGTGCCTCTTCTGTGCACTTCCCTCTCCTCCGTGTTTCAAATTAAAGGCTCCATCACCGCAGCGCGTCCTTGGAAATGTTTATGGGTGAGCACATTAGGGAAAAGTCAGAGCAGTTAGTAAGATGCTCGACGTCGAGTCAAGAATTTTCACATATGCAGAGTTGAAGCTTATTTCCATAGTAATGGTCTCAGGAGGTTGTTGTGGAGAATCCTCCTGCTGTTAAGAACCCTCATAGGTCACTCTGCCCACATTAATGGCAGCATTAGCTCCTGTTGTGCCCTTTAAGTCTTCCACAGCTCTTATGTGCAAGTCAAACACTGACTTGTCCTTGCTTTACAAACAGTATAAAGGTGGGTTTGTTTCACAGCTGTGTGTTATGTTTGGAGTGCAATTGCTTAGTTTAATTGGTCCTGATTAACATGCATTTGATCAAATGTGTTATGACTTCCTCTCTTCATGATGCTGTCAATCACCGGGAAGGGCTGAATTCTTCTGATTTATTTGGTCCACACTCCACAGTGTTTTTTCTCTGCTATGGGTAATAAGATTAGACCCCAGTGTGAGGTCGGCACATGAAATCTAACAGGGCTATTTCTGTTTGTTCAGCTTGCTTTCATTTAGCTCCGGAGCAGATGAACTCCCTTGGTTGGTTGGACTGACTCTCTGATGTGTCCCCTTAGCTAACAGGCTCTGGGGAGGCACTTTATGATGTCCCTGATCTCCAGTCAATCTCCGCTGACTCCACAGCAGATTTCAGCTCTTCTTCTCCTCAGTGCTCTCTCTGTCTCTCTAGCTTTTACCACGCACTGATAATGTGCCGTGACTTTGGTGCTTGTAGCATCACAGTTGCTGCCACTGGAGCTGCTTCAACAAACTCCAGACATCTCTGTTGATGTGTTGCCATATCCTGGCAGATTTTAGGTGGTGCAAGAAGCAATTAATGAGGTGTTCACATATTTCAGACATCATTATGAGCTTCATAAAGGCGCAAAACCAAAGAAAATCAAAAGAATGACAGTGTTATTAAAGAAATAAAGAGTGACAAGGTCAGTTCACTTGTATTGTGCAGCTGAAGCATTTTCCAAAGAAAAGTTATGTCTTCTTTATAGTAACGGTATTTCTTTGATAACATTATGTTGCATGGTATTTATCTTAAATAGTAGATCTGGAGTGCAGAAAATAAGCTTAATGAAGTGCAAAGATCACCTTGGCTGTTGATGACACATAAATGTAAATGTGACAACGATTCACGTTTCAAATAAAAGTAAATATTGCAAAATAATAGAATTTCTCAAACAAAAAAGTCTGCCACTTAATAATGTTTTATTTTATTAATACAAGAGCATCCACCTTGCTTAGATTTAATGTTCTTGGAGTGAAAACTGTGCCCATAGCATTTTAATGAAACCCAAAAATGAAAAAGTTATTTGCAGTAATGATTTCATCTTGCTTGTATAAAGATCAATCTGAATTCACAAAGCAAATCTGACTATGCCTCTTTCAAAGCATGCAGTTGCATATGAGTGATATGATAAATACGAATAGTTGCACAAGTACTACAACATATTATTATTGCTGTATGAGTCCTGCTGTTGTCAGAGCCTTGGAAGACACTCTTGTGTAAAGATGTGCATGACACAATCCTACTTTGTTGATCGTCACTTTTAAGACTTCTTTCTTTTCAGATCTACAGTAGCTCAAAAAGAGATTGGATATCTTATAACTAAGACCAGCAGTTCAGCACCTTGAACAGACTTCTAACAACCTGATACACAATGCTTGATCACATTTCAGACATCAGTTTGAATTCTGAGATTTTGTATCTCTACTCCACTGTAACAGAAGTGAATGGACTTCAATAGAAACACATATTTCCAGACTGTGGTCCCAGCAACACTTGACTGTAAAGATCTGACTTTGTAGAGTTTTCTTAGAGATAATTTCTTCAGTAAAATGCCATTCAAGTGAGAACTCTTGATAGCGAGGTCTAGCATTAATTTTACATTGCTGTTCGCGCCACAATCTAAACTTCATTCACCTCCATTGTATTGGGATGGTGTCAGAAATCTCAGATGGAAATCTAAAAACCTCGGGACATCAACTGAATCTATCTGCATGGCTACATGTCACCAGGGGTGAGTGAAAAAGGTTCCTTTTGTAATTTGAGAGAAGTGACCCTTTAAATGTCATCGTTGAGGTTGTCCCTTGAGTTATTCTGAATTCCCTCCTGGAGGCTTTGGTTGCTGGTTCAGTAAATGCTTCCCATATAGTGTGTCCTCATGCTTTGATCCCTGTTTGCTGAGATGTTCAGCTGATAACATTGTATCCGTATCCCATACACCCGAGAGGATTTAGGAAGTCATTTGTGGAGGATTTTACCCATCTTGTCTCTCCGTGTCGCTGAGGCCGATAGAGCTTCTGTTATCGTATGTTTGCAGATGAGCTGGGCATTTGGCTTCTGGGTGGTACTGGCCGATACACTAACTGACAGACTGTCACAGACTGCAGCTACAAACAGACAAATACAGACAGATCCCTGGGAGTGCAAACCTGCAGGAATCATATCCGCAGAGGTTGGAAGAGAGCTAATCAATGGCAGCGCCTGCCTGCAGAGCTTCCAGGGTAGGATTGAAGGTGTGTGTGAGTGAAAGTGTGTTTGTGTGTGGTGTGTGTAGCTGTCGTGGGTTTTCAGATAAGCTCAGGAAAACATGATGCGTCTCCAACCGGAGTGCAGCACCTGCCCTAACGCTGCTGCTAATCCGCTAAAACTAACAGCCTCTGCTTACTTTTCCCTGCTGAGTCTGGTCACACATAACAACACAGGGAGCCAGAGAAACATGCAAGCATACATGTATAATGTGTCTAGAAGGTTTTACTCATCCTGCAACGCAGACCACTTCATTTTCAAGTCATTGCTAATAATGTTCTCAATGCAGCGCTGATGAGAGTTAATGTGATGTGCGCTAAGAGGCGTAATGCAAACGAAAGTGGCCTATTGATTGGAGCAGTTTAGATGATCCTCCTCTGTTCCTATTCAGCCTGTGATGATTGGAGAAGTGGTCTCTGTCTGTCTTTTGTGGCATTGGCAAGTGCCGCTGGCTGAATTGGCTCTCACTCAGTGACATTAAAGAGTAATTGGCTGTGTTTGTATTTCTGCAAATCAATCAGGTTCTCTGTGGAAACCCCTACCTTGGCCGTGTTAAAACAAGGATGTAATGAGAGGGAACAAAAGAGCAACGGCGTCTGCTACTTCTCAGACCTGCACATTGTAGAAAGAGGGATGCTGAGGTGGGGTTAGCCGAGGAGGGAGATATAAAAAGGATGACAGACAGGCAGGAGGTAAGGCAGATAAAGACAGGGATAGGTTTAAAGGCAGCAGAGAAAGCTTCTCACAACAACCTGCTGTAAGCTGTGCTCTTCGTAAAAGTTTGTTGGTTTGGTATTTGTCTTCTCAGACAAAACACGTTAGGCAATAAACTAAAAAAGTCCTAGACATTCTTAACAGCACCAGCAGTTAATATGCTGGACGGCATACCTATCACCTGTAGTTAAAAAAGAGAGAAAACTCCTGTGTCTTATGACTTGAGGCTCTGGGATAGTCAGTCTCTCTTGTACAGAAAGTCTTGTAGAGGATGCCTTTTAAAGAATTTAATCTTAAACTGTTCTTTGACAATTTGCGTTAAGGCCACATGTTTTATATGTAGAAAGCAAAAAAACTGTCACAGTGTGTATATAAAACTTTTTGGCATCCATTCAGTATTATCAAGACTTACATTCAGTATAATTCAATAGATTTCACAAACATGTCACTGGGCCTAAAGTCTAGCATTTTGGGAAATAGCTTTCCAAATATACCAAACTTTAATTCTCTTTGGGAGAATTTGATGAGAAGATTGATTCTGCCTTCATATCTGTCCCTTAAATATAAGGCTACAGCTCGCAACCAGTTAGCATTGCTTAGCACAAAGACTGGATACAGGAAGAAAACGCTAGCCTGTATCCGCTCAATGGTAACAAATTCTGACCAGTCACCAGGCAAATAGTGAAGGACACTCATGGACACACATAACTTCAGTTTTTAAAACAAACAACTAGAGTTAAAGCATATTCATTTGTGCTTTAGAGGTGCTGGTAGGCAGATTTTGTTAGCATTCGAGTGTTTCCCGTGATTCCAGTGTTTGTGCTGAGCTAAGACTATTTACCCGATTAGAGAAGAGAAGAGAATAAGTGTATTTCCCAAAAGGACAAGCTATTCCTATACAGTTCTGCTTCTTTCTCTACAATGGTTACATCATTTCAACCCAGGATGAACTGTCACAGGACTCCAATAGACACAGAATTACGCTCGGTCTCTCTTTGGGGCTGGACCACAACCAAAATCTCACAAGCTGATCCACAGGTCAAGAGGTATGTGCCTGCCAAATACTAGCTAAATCTAGCTAGAAGGTGAATGGTTTGATCCTCCAGCTAGCAGGATAAATCTTGGCTGAAAAAGAGAAACAGCAGCACTTGCCCCTCCCTCATTACAAGTGCCCAAGTGCACTTGAGCAAGGCCCCTAGCTCCCAACGGCTTTGTGAGAGTCGAACAGGGACTTCTTCAGAAAGAGAGCACTGCTCACAGCAAAATTAACTGGGTAATAGGATAATTCAAGTTTATTAGACCTTGTACACCTGGCTACGACTGCCATCATAACATTGTGCTCACCAAGTTAATTGATCTAGGAAAAAAAATGTTTAAAAAAAACTCCAGGCAGAAAATACGAACAGTTGGACAGTTACATGGGCTTTAAGCAAACTCCCAGGTAAGCCAAACCTTGACTTACCCCATAGCGAAGCCAAAATTAAGCAATCCAATTGGTGAGTGGAATGTTATGCCAAGTGACAGAAACAATTTCCAAAATAAGATCCCAGTTGAAATAAACCGGAATAATCCTTTAAGTAAAGGTTACAGGAAAGCATCTTGCCTGTTAACAAACAAGCAGACAGACGGGCTGGTGTAAAAATAGCAATAAAGCCCTCTTTTCACTGCACAGACAGAGATAATGAAAGAGAGGAAAGTGTTGGAAAGTACAAGCGGTACTGCAAGCCAATCGCTGTCCATGGTGCTGAAAGTCTGAGCGCGTGAGGAGAGCTTCTCTGTGAGCAGCGGGTGGATTGACTCGGCCTACTGTGTCACACTGGCAGAGGTCTGCTGGAGTCACAGTGGGGGAGCACTCTGGTAAAAGGTCAGTGAGCGACCTGTAATGAATTACAGTCATTTCACTGAACGACAGTGAAGAGCTCGCGTGTGTGTGTGTGTGTGTGTGTGTCTGTCTGAGTGTGTGTACTGCTGCTCCTCTGAGTCTCTCCTCTGCCTCCCTGTCCCACTTCTCAAACTCTCTTCTGGGTGGCATCCATCTCTGCCATCTGCACTACACTGACTGCATGTGTTCCAACACAGCCAACGCTGTCCTTGGCATCGCGCCGTTCCCTCGCCTCCCATTCCTCATATGGTTATTTATCCCTGCTTATTCCCATTCAATTTCATGACCATTTCAGAGCTGTGGGGGATTGGGGTGGTAATCCTCGAGCCAGCGGGCTTGCTGGCTTGCAGCTCTGCATCGTCTACAGGCTAAAGTGTTCAAATTTCTGTTGGAATTGAGCCTGAAAGCTCCCATGCAAGCTTCAAAACTTATTTGCTCCAAGTAGCCTAATGGGAGTGAAGGCAGATTACCCAAAGGCCTGTTCATTTCATGAGCGTGGATTGGTGTTTTGCTCAAAGATCTTTAAACACAATTTGCTATTCTCTGTTCTCATGTTAACTATAGTGTGAGATGTTATCAGATTGCCAAAGTGATCTTCAGCTTTTCAATTAAAAAATGCCTTCTCTATCACACAGTAAAGAAGGCTTTCCTCCTACGTCTTGTATCTTTTTTCTTGCTGTTGTGACAAAGTCTTAGTTAATTAAGGCAGAGATGATATCACTACTGCAATCTTCTTTTAGACACATTTCAATAAAGAGTTGACTGACAAATCCCAATTTAAGCGGTCAGATTGTTTTCATAAGGCTGAGGGATCAGCTACTAAACTTATCTCACAGCGACACGCTATCTGGAAATTTCCTTTCCGATGCAGGGACACACTCAATGCAAACACAGCACTAATCAGTGGTCAAATCTATCTGCAGTTGAGAGTGTTTCTTTCCACATCCCTGCTGCTTTTCAGAACCGTAACACACCATCAATTAATCACCGTCTTTGTCCCAATTCGGTTGCCACCTCCTTTGAAGGACGTGGCCCACTAAGGTGTGTAACCTTTGGAGGACTGAAGGAAAGTGGACTGATCTAACCCGATCTGGCCTCACACTAATGGTTTGCTGATTCCTGAGTGGTTTAAAACTGAACCTCAACACTGTGACATCAACACATTAATCTCACTCTCAACTTGTCCAATTCAGCAGACTACGAAGCTTTACCTGCCCCTCTCACGTCATATCATGACTTATTATGTCTTTTGGAATGTTATTAACATTGTCTTACAGCCACAGTGTTGTTAGGTTTAGGCAAAATAAAACTTTGTTCAGGTTACAAACCGTGATGTCACTTACCTAACGTAACACATGTGACGTCAGTTACGTCCTTTACATATGTTCACCCACTTACATTATGTGGACTGAAAACAAATCACTTTTGACTCTTGGTCACAAATAGGACACAAATTCGTTGGAGGGAAAGTCCTATGAATGAAAACCTCCCAACCATCCCTGCAGCCCCCTGAGTCAGACGTTCTCGCTCTTCATACCACTGAACATGACAAGATGTGACGCTGGAGGGGTACCTACAGCATCAAACTTTAAAGCACTGGGCCAATGACCAGGCTGCTGTATTTGATGCGTTGGCAGTGAGAAAGTCCTGGATATTTTGTGTGATTTCAATGTTTTAAACTTTGGGACACTGACATCTGCAATACTTTGATGGTGTCCCTGAACTTCAGGCAAAGACAGTTTGGACTTGGAGGGGACAGGCCTCGTTGAACCGTAACAACATATTCAGTCCTGAAAGGCAGACCTCCAAGGAGTCAGGAGTCACAGTTGAACACAGGCAATCAATAGAAGATCACTTAAGGTCATTCCATATGTGTTTTTGCTGGGAGGTGAAGATATGGCTCCGGTCGAGTCTGGAGACAGACAGACGCTCCTCCTCAGTCTTTCCTTCAGTCATCCCCAATCCGGTAATTACAGCAGAGACCGCAGGGACTAATGATCATGTTCCACAGGGTGGTAATGACACAATTATGACTGCGAGGACATCAGTCATCTCCACTTAGCTCAGACAGCGTCCTTGGCCCTTTAGACACGCACACACACACACACACACACACACACACACACACATACACACTCAGACTAGGGAATAAGACCAAAAATTCAGATGACTGAGTGTCATTGAGCTAAATTACTCTCTTACACAAAGTTACTGAACTGACAGGGCTTTTTGAAAGACAAGATTAGTATCCAGTGCTGCACCGAGTGAACACCCAGGCTGTGATAAAAACTGTGTATCAACAGCAGTACAAATCATTCTGTTCTGCCTTAATACACAGTCTATCAAGCGAAGAATAAATGAATGGATATTTCGGCTCAGTCCGCCCTGTTTTGTGGGAATGATGATATAGTTTGTGCACCAAGACTCTAAATTTATCCTGAAGTTTAGCTTTGTTCGAGGATTGATTTTAGCCGTTGGAGTACATGTCAAGGATTTTCCCTTGGAAAAGTGATTTTCTGCCGAGCCCCACAAAGCACGACAGCCCAGAGTGCTTTATGACCCAAACGTTCTGCCAGGCTGCCTTACATTCACACCATATTTAACCGCTGACAATTAAACCCGCCAACAGCCTTTCGGTTGTAACTGTCACAGCACCAATTTAATGCTCCAGTGCAAGCCAGATGAGCTGCAACTTTATAAGGAAGCAGGGACGATGCCACGCACACATCAAGTCTATAAAGAACATACATAGACAACAGCCAAGGTCAGTCCATCTAATTGAATGTTGTCGCAGTGAGTGTCGAGTGTTGAAAAATGCTTCAGTCTTAATTTAACTCAGTGATTTTTTTCTCTTTCAAAGCATAGCAATCAGAAAAATGTGTCATGTAACGTGTTGTTTTTCAAGAGACCTTTTAAAAGCTTCAGTTTGAGCGAACTGCTTTTTGCCATCTTGGCATTTTCTGAAGGTACAAACTACAACTTTAGTAGCGGGCTAGCCAGCTGTGCTCCCGTTCTGTATCTGTCAGTCAAGGAAACATACACCAAAATACTTCTCTTTCAGCTTTAACATCGCTGTATTGAAACATCATTCTTAAAAAACTCTATAAAGACACACATAATAAGAATTTAGGCTGTGATTTTCTGTTAACAAACATGACTTTGAAGTCGAGACCATTTAATGGATCTCATGGGGCCTGAAGTTCTTTTGAACCCAATGTCCTGCAGCCTTAAGATAAAGAGCAGCTTGTAGATACTTTTGCATTGGTTTTTCAATGGCATCTCACTATATTTTAAATTGAAGCAGTCCAAGCTACGACGCTGATTCCAAAACAGAGTAGCCGTATGAAACATAAATAAATAGCTAATAAATAGAAATAGAGAATATTATAAAAATCCTGATATCAATATGTCAGCCGATATACACACATTATTTGAAATTATCCTTCAAAAGTTATCATATTGTCACATATCGGACACCATATCCTCTGGTACCGATATACACCGATCAGCCATAACATTATGACCAAATGCCTAATATTGTGAAGGTTCCCCTTGTGCAGCCAAAACAGCTCTGACCTGTCAAGACATGGACTTAAGACCTCCGAGGGTGTCCTGTGGTGTCTGGCACCAGGGCGTTTTATAGTGGATCCTCTGGGTCCTGTATGTTGGGGGGTGGGGCCTCCATGGATCAGACCTGCTCTAGCACGTCTTACAGATGCTCGATCAGATTGGGATCTGGGGAATTTGGAGGCCCGGTCAACACCTTGGGCCCTTTATTGTGTTCCTCGAACTGTTACTGAGCAGTGTTTGCAGTGTGTCAGGGCACATTGTCCTGCTGGGGGACCACTGCCATCGGGTAGTGTTGTTGTGATGAGGGGGTGTACTTGGTCCACAACAGTGTTTGGATGGGTGGTGCGTGTCAAGTGGCATTCACATGAATGCCAGCACCCAAGGTTTCCCAGCAGAACATCACATTGTGATGAGATGATCAATGTTATTCACGTCACTGTCAGTGGTTTTAATGTTGTGGCTGATCGGTGTATATCTGTGAGAGGTCCATATCAGCCAATAATATCAACCAACTGATATATATCGGTCGGGCTCAAGACAGAATACAATCATTTGCAAACAAACTGTGTTTACCATGTATATTATGCTTTATACCATCTTGTGTTTCACAAAGTGGTGAACCTCGCCCCACCCTTGCATGTAAACCACTGAGGCTATGAGGATGCCCCTTTTATACCCAATCACGACACAATCATCTGATACCAAGTAACCTGTTTACCTCTCGAATGTTTCAAACTGGTGTTTTTTGAGCATCCACAGCTTTCCCAGTCTTTTGTTGCCCCTTGTAAAACAATATATTGTCTTTGTACTGTTTTCAATTGAGTTTATGTCAAAGAATTATCAAATTGCAGTTGCATTTATGTTCAACATAGCATCCTAACTTCTTTTTCTATATGCTGATGAAACAACTGTTTAAACGACACCTTAAATGTAAAAAAAAAAACCTAGTTGTCTAGATATCTTTTGACCTATAAATCAACAAATGCTCAAGATAATGGCCTGTTTGTATACACCGTATATTGTTGTCGACTGGCCCTCCTCAACTACACAAGATGCAGACAAATCCTCATTCTTATTCACTTTGCAGCATAATTTACCGATTCTCGTTGTTGACATTTTTGCTGGTAAACAGCTAAACTCATTGTCAACAGCACCAAGTACAAGAAGTTAAAGGTATTTTAACTTCGAACTTGACTGTGCCACACTTCAAAGGCATTTCTATAGTCTCATAGCAACAGCGGGAGCCTCATCTAGTGCTCCCCCAAAAATATCTGCCAAGTGCTTCCAGCTATAATACAGATGCTCAAAGTACAAAGGACTTTAGCTCGCTTCACCTGTTGCCCAAGGCATGTCAACTGTGGCTGCCTTTGAGAAATGTAGTTTAGCCTGGATACAGCAGTTCAGGCTGCCGACACAGTGAGGGAAGAGCTCACAGATTATTCAAGTTTTACACAATCAAAGCTGCGCGTGAAGCACAGTTATCATTTATAATTCAGGGAAATCTTGGTTTCCTTTGTCACGTAGGTAGAGATTGTTGTGTCGATTGTGGAGCAATGTAGCAACAATTATAATCTTTGGGTGAAAACTGCTTCAGGAAAAGAGTATCCAGACCAGAATTAAGTAATAAACAACTTAACATCAAACTGTAGAAATGTGATGGCTACATTAATAGCGCTTTTTTCCAAAATGCTTGATAAGTTTTTTGTCGCTCATTCACCCATTCATGCACACAGATGGTGGCGAGCTAGCACACAGGGTGCAATTTGGGATTCAGTGTCTTCTCCAAGGACACTTCAACTTGTGGAAAGGAGCTGGGGATCGAACTGGCAACCCTGTGATCAGTGGATGACCTGCTTTACTTCCTGAGCCACAGTCACCCCAGGACTTATTTATTCGGAAAAACCTTTCACTGCATATGATTTACTTACCTTGAATTCATAACATCAACAGCAGTCAGCTTAACATGGCTTAAAGTGAGAAGCTCAACTTGCTAAAGAGTAAAAATTGAACTTCATATTAATGGTCAAAATAATGTTTATTCAACATTTATCAGGTAGAGATGATGTATAAGTGAGAATAAGGCTGATAACCTCGGGACGCTAATATTGGAATTACTTTGTGTTTTCCGTCTGTGTGCATTTCTACTATCTGTGGTTGCTTGGTGAGAGATATCAAAGCATAGAAAAATCCCACAAGCCATTCGTGCTTTTACCACCAGGGGCTAATTAGTGAAAGAACTTTTCCCCAGTCTTCAGCTTGTCTTTTACCAGTGAAGCCAAGATGACAGGACATGTTGTAAAGAGAGAGGTTAGAGCATGTAGTGGCAGGTGTTCAGCTTAGTATTTGAAAGTTGTCGGGGGAAGGTCGTCACAAGTGAAGAAACACAGGCCTGCGTCTTCTGTTTATTTACATGCTCCCTCCCTAAAGGCTTTAAACATTCACTTTTCTAGCCGGCAGATGGCTGCATTGAAAGGCGGAGCGTTAATAAAGAGCAGCTGGTGAAGTTTTGGCCTGACCTTCATGTGATGAATGTGCTGCAGTGAGTGGTGAGTGAGGAGCTCCCCAATGACAAGTGCACCTGACGTAACTAGTGTATAAAGACATATAACACACAGACACACACATGTAAAACATTTCTGTACTTTCTTAATGACATTGAAAGATACTGAATTCTTCATTTTTGTATATACTTTTGTACTTATCCTACACATTGACACATGAAAGTTTTCCAGTACCTTGCATTACATTCACTTGGCAGTTGGGGTTTAAGTGCCTTGCCCAAGGATACCTCCAACACTGATATTGAGGTCTCAATCGCAATCGTCTGGCACGCATTTCTGCCCTGTAGGCAATGACTCCAGTTTTGCCAAAGATTTTGCCCTTTCTCAGTACATATATTAGCCATAAGTTGCTGCTTTTCATGAGAGATATATCTGAGGTAGGTTGTTTAGCTCAGCTCTGTGCACAAATGTAGCTAATCTGTAATGAACTGTGCCCTGTATGAAAATGCTGGTCAGTTGACTGACTCAAATGCTGGATATAACACATGTGCAGTGCTAAACTGATCATATACCAGGAAATGCACTTGGCAAACAAGCTAGCTAGCTGTTGTGCTAAAATAACTGATGAATTATAGTGTGCTGGGTCTTAACCAACAATGAAGAGCCAACTGTATGGCTGACCTTTGCATATACGCTGTTCTGTGTTCAATAAATGGCAACACAGAAATACAGAAGAGAAATACAGAGAAAAAAAACCCCTCCACCCTCGTGATTCCATGACAACTGCACAATCACAATTACGGGATAAAATGTGAATTGTATTCATTAATTTAGTCCCAACGTCAAGTTACAAGCCATCTGAAATACATTTTGCTATGAAACATAAAATCATTTTAATTTTGCAAAAACCCTAAAGTGTGCCTTGTTTTTTTTTTTTTTGAAGGAGACTTGCATGTTACATTTTCTGATTGAGACCATATTCCACCTGCTCAAAAAAGCCCTTAAAAAGATGGTGTAAAATTGTTTTTACCCCAGTGAACCTCCATCACACTGGCAGCTGACAGCATGACTGACTATCTAATATGAAGCCAATATTGACAGAGATAAATTGCTCTAACTTTACTCGGGGCACTTCCAACATGCTTTGGTTTCACAACAGGCGGAAGTTTGACTGGGTGTCAGAGTGGTTGCATGAGGAGGAGGTGAGAAGGCACAAGGACAGCTGAGTGACTTGATAATTGAGCCCAGGGTTATTCACATGTAAGATAATTTAATGAGTCAGACAGCAGAGAGGGTATCCTCTGCTTGGGAGCTGTTGACTTCATTAAGAACAGTAATGGTGTGTAATGATGTGATAAGGCTTTGGCCTGTCAGACAGCAGCAGCAGGGTGTTGACACCCAGCACCATTAACATAATGGCAGTGCACATAGTATTTTTAGGGCATATGTTGTCTGTCTGAGTGGCTGAGCTGGGGGTCAGCGGTCAGGTTGACACAATGAATAATGTGTTGGGAGGTTTGTGCTGCTCGTTTCTCTTCATGAAAAATGCTGTTACACAAAACTGATGACCTGCTCCACTGCTCAACTTGAAATGTTGTGACCTAAATGTGTTTGGTTATGCAGAAAGTTCAATATTGTAATATACCAGTATATAAAAAAAGTATATACAGGTTACCTTTTAATCAAAGAAAACTTTTTGACCGCAAAAACTTCTCCTCTGTGGCATTCATTGCCACTAGTTCTTTGTTGTTCACCAAGTTCGTTGTATCTGAGCCTTAGATCTCCGTTTCCACCTCTCTACGTCTCCATTCAACATTTACTGAAACATAATGGTTGCACAGTGGGTAAATTACAAAGAACAACACGATGACCCTGTTTTGTTGTTAGAACTTGAATCTCCTACAAACCTGATGCTTGTTTTATTCGTTATCAGTCCCATTTTCCCTTCTAGTCCTGTGGACAGAATGTGCTAAATTAAATTCTACCTTTAGATTTAGTTTCAGGGGATTCAGTTGTTATTTGGACCTTTTTGTCAAATGACAACCACCAGGGGTGGGGTGAGAGATTCAGGTCGTCAAACACAATCAACCTGGGGATTCAACAGTCAACTATCTTTCTCAGTTCTTAAGCAAACACAATTAAGCCTTTTTTATATAAAAAGAAATCAATTCATCTCAATCTGCATGTTTATAGGCTGTGGCAGAAAACTGGAGCAGCTTGAGATATCCCCACTGCAGATGCACACAGGGAGAACATGCAGCATGTCAGATCGGGTTCAATCCCATGACCTTCCTCCTGTTAGGCGTCAGTGACACCCATTAATTTAAACAGGGCGCAATTATCATACCATGATGTGGGATCACTGGGTCTGGCCTTAGCATGTCGGTCATTCACATGCAGTCGTTCATTGTCTTTGTCTGTCGGCTATTATTCTGGAGTGCAAGGAGGTTGGGCGTCTAGAACTAATCCCAGTAAGCGGTAGGCAGAAGGAGGAGATCAAACTCTATCCACCTTTAACCACTGGGCTTTAGTGCCACCACTCAAATGCTCTGTGAGAAACTGGCGTTAATATTTCCTGATGCAGTGAAAGATTGAATAAGAAAGGCGATATTAACACTCAAACAGAGTCTATTTTGCCTGTAGACATTAAATTTCCGTCACAGACAGAGTTTGCTCTACCTTGCTGAAGATTATTAATCTCCTGTGAAATGGAAACAAAAGTTTGCCTTTCTTATGCTTCTGCTTTATGGACTGAGATATGAGATTCAGCACAGTGCCTGCAGAATTGCTCCCAATTTAACGTTCAGAGGAAAACCAAATAAAGTCTGTGGTTGTGATTGGCAGAAGGTTAAACAGTCTCTTATCTGCAGACACAGGATATATAATCACAGAGGGATGCTCACATCACATCGCCCCACCTGAGAGGCTGCTCTGTCCGCAAAGCCTCAGTGAAGGGAGCTATCAGGTTATTAATCACAGGCAGAACAGCACCGTGGCTGCCACCTGGTTGCTAATGCATATGTTAACGTACAGCTTCCATTAGACCAGAGCTGGATCAGTTCAGGGTTCACTCCGCTTTTCATTTTATGCGTCACCCCTGCTTAACCCAGCTTCCACCATCTTTCTCAGTCTCTACTTTTCTTTCCCCATGGCTGTTATCTTATTTGTAGACAAAATGTCAGAGGCAACATTTACATACACAGGCTATTCTTTTGCTACAGTAATTTGCATTAGAGTAAATGTATGCATATACCTCTCATTACTATTGACAGTATCCTGAGTACACATGGTTTCTGATTACGAGAGGCCGTGCTGTGATGTGTTTCATTATCATATTTATGTAACCTGTATTTAACCTTGCTGCAGTTTCCGCTAAATAATCCCCCTGAACCCTACTCAGCTTTAAATAAAACAGCAAACTCCTCTGACAAAGTACTGATGGAGACCTTCATACCTGCAGTAATTCCCTAATTAACAAATATCCTAACAACAGTTAGTAATATTTTGATTCTCCCAAATTTCTAACTTACTTTCAAGTTAACAGCCTCTAGAAATTGATGCATATTTGACACATACAGAGACAAATTGATCAGCTTGTTTGTAAGAGCTCATTGCCAACATTTGACAAAGGGCGACAAGTGACAATAAACATCCATCCATCCATCCATTATCTAAAACCACTTATCCTTTTCAGGGTCACGGGGGGCTGGATCCATTCCCAGCTGACATTGGGCGATGGCGGGGTACACCCTGGATAAGTCGCCAGTTCATCACAGGGCTGACATATAGGGACAAACAACCATTCACGAGCACATTAACACCTACAGACAATTTAGAGTAACTGATTAACCTGACTTTGACAATAAACAAACAAACATAAACAAATGATACAT
This sequence comes from Pagrus major, assembly GCF_040436345.1. Taxonomy (NCBI): domain Eukaryota; kingdom Metazoa; phylum Chordata; class Actinopteri; order Spariformes; family Sparidae; genus Pagrus; species Pagrus major. The sequence continues at coordinate 15,686,595 of NC_133218.1, read as the reverse complement.
CAGTACGCCTCCTCGCTCTCTCTTCTCTTCGCCAGGGAGTAGCTTTCAACAAAATCTAAAATTGTATACCCTCAATGTCATGTTTTCCCCTTGCTATTGAACATGGGATCCAGTTTTGATATTTTTTAAGGTATTGTATCAAAGTTAGAAATTTAACACTAAATGGCCCGTTACACTTATGTGGCGACCCCTGCTGTTACCTGTTCAGCACTGCCCTTATGATCCACCTAACGTTTCTCTTCTCTTCTTTGCTTATTTAATGCACTCTAAAACATTCATACTCTATTCTCATCCATCATCTACATCACTGACCCTATTGACATCCACATCCCATGCTTTGTGATCTTTTGTTATGTTAACATTTCAGTTACTTTTGTTGAATAAATCATTTTTTTAATCTTTAAAATGGTGTGTCCCCCTCTCCACCATGGCCCTGAGAGCCTGGTCTGTGTACATTTATTTTGTTATTTAGTCATTCTCATACAAATGCCCAGCCAACACATGCTTATAGAACATTAAGTATCTTGTAGCTGTGCTGAAACAACACTTGGCTTGAAGTTGTGTTTAAGGAAGGAAGCCAAAAAACAAACCAAGTGTAAAGTCTCTGTAGTCATTCAACCAGAAGAGGTCAGCAAGCATAAAGGACGGTTCACTTAAAAAGTAAGTCACTTAAATCATTTAAAACAATTGAAAAAAAAGACTTCAACCTGACCTTAATCATATAACAAACAAAGCCCTTCTCCTCGGGGAAATCATTGAACCCACTGTATACAGCCAGTGGTAGTGCAGTTGAATGCAACTCTGCACACAGGAATTTTTGATATTTGGTTCAGTTTTGCTCCTGCAATAAGGTGTTGAGGTTTGTATCATACATTAACCAGCCTCTGTATTCATACATGAGGATTGATACGTACTAAGTGGTTTAAGGTTCCTTGCTTGAAAAATTTAAAGTAAATGTATGCTATAAAATAAAGACATCACCTCATTAGGCCAGTGATGTTTGTGCAAAGAGTCCCGATTGAAGATCTTTACACTTGTGAAAAGTGTAAAATAAAAAATAAGAGCAGCATAATCAACAACAGGTACAGTATTTTCATGCTACTGTCCTGGATAATCATGAGGCATGTGGATGACAGAGCTACTGTCCTTATGCGTACTCTACTTTATGTGTTTGCTGTCAGGTTCCAGTAATGTTGACATTTGCAGTGTGGCCCATTGCCTGACTTAATTTGTTAAAGTGTTGGTTAATTTACAAGCTAATCAAGAAGAACTGCTGTCAGCAGATTGTATTTACCCATGTCACATCAGCCTTACCCGTGTAATTACAGAGGTTAACAGCAGCTCTCAGTTTCACACCTTTACGCAAGAACTCATGTTGATACAAACAACACACGCACAACAGCTGCTGCGTACATGACAACCTTCCAGAGTGCCTTTTTTAACTTTAATTCCAAAGACCTTGAAGAACTCGCAAAGACTGTAACTTCATGTCCTGTTTTCACAGCCACAATGATGCACAACTGAAAGATCAGACTAAAAAAAGAACCCTTTATTTTCTTTGTGATTTCTTAAAATGCAGTTAATCAGTCAGAACGGTGTCGCCCTGAAAATGTGTCATACCTAAAACAAAATGTAGGTTCACGGATTAGACTGCCTTTGAGATGTAATCACTGTAATGAGTGGTGTACCAAACATTTTGCAAATGCATGTCCAAACCTCAGCAAAGTTAGAAAATGACGATGAATCACTTTTATGATAATGAAATTATGTTTGTAACTCTCCCAGAAAAAACAAAATGATTTAACATATTTAGCATCACTGAATCATGACCCAAGCATCTCCTCCAAAGTGCTGAAATGGTGTCAGCTCATGTCTGTGAATCTAAATTGAGTTGTGTAATTATCTTTTGACTCATGCTTTTAGTTTTTACAAATGTATCCAACTCACCAAAATCAACACTATTTGTGAGCATCATGAAACATAATTCCAACATGGTGTCATTAACTAAATCCGTCAAGCCACTTCCACCACAAAATGAAAATACTATACACAGATCCCTTCTTAAAAATCCATTTTATTTTTTACAAAATTCACAAAGGAATACAACTCTGAATCCCTTCCCCCAGCCCACATCAAAAATAGTACAGGGTATGAAAAAACACTACAAAAAAACATGTCAGTAGAGTCTTTGAAGTAACTTTGGAAGAGCAAGAGGTAATTTTTTGTTCCTATTTCTGAGAGTTTTACAAGTAATGCACATCTGTTCATTTTCAAAAGCTTGAGATCACTGCTTTTCATTTTTCATTACAATGAAGCCACATTACTGTATTTCTGTTAATGCAGACTATTCCTGAAATATGCAGTAGTAATGTTAAAGTTTGGATCCAGTGGGAAAGTAGTTCCTGTGATAGCAGTCAGTGTGCCATGGATGTTGCACCAAAAATAGCACATCAGAAACAATTTTTACCATTCAAGTTTGCACTGATGTAGTTTCTATTGAGTGAGGCAGCGTTGATGAGGCAAACTGGAATGAACCAGTGTGTTTAAACGCACAATAGTGGCGGTTTTTCAAGTATGCTGTTTGTGTGCGTGTACACATCATAATTTCAGAACTGCTATAAAAAACACTATAAGTCCTGTGGCACAAAAATGCCTTATGCAGGGTCCTTTCAGTCTTCAGTGTATGTTGGTGCATCCTCAACCTGAGACACATTATACCATTGTAGTGGTTGTTGGAGGCTACACTGAAAAAGCCAAATCCAACTGATCAAGTTAAACCCAGCCAGGAACCAAACCCAGAACCAAATGGCAAAATTGTTGCGGCCCAGATCTGGCCCACACCAGACATGTGCATCCAGCCCATATACCACGTGGAATGATGGCACTTGGGCAGTCCTGTCTTGTTTGCCAGATCTGAGCCACAAGCAGGCCATATCATGGCCACATGTCAGCCATGACCGGACTGAATAAACCAGAGCCGGCCTAAATCACAGTTCATGCTATTGCTCAGATATGGCAAACAAGAGCCGAACTGCCCTGGTGCGGTATGTGGGCCAGATGAGGGTGTCTGGTACAATTTTGTTATCTGGGAAGTGTGTTTATCCTCACTTGCTGAGGTACAGTAATCAAAGTAGTCAAAAGTAGTAGTCAAACACATGCACACACTGCATCAACCATATAATCCAAATGAATAACAGCAGAAACAATAAACGTAATAACCAATAACTCCAAATAAGATGAAAACCAGGAAAACATTATGTAAACACTCACTGGTCTTCTGTATCAGTTGTTATATTCAAGTGTGATTTCTGTTTCTCCTTTGAGTTTCAGTAGACGACCCACTTTTGTTCATGAGGGTACATTCTCGAAATGAGTCTTTATGCACTTCACACATGAATCCCCACATCTGTGAGCACCATTAATTTCAGTTTCCAGGGTCGAAGTAAGAAAGGATGTAGAAAACAAAGGAGGATGACATGAAGTGTCCACTTTCAAAGCAGTCTTCCAGGTAGATATGTTTCCATTCATGATGCCAAATCTCTTGAATCGTATTCCTCAGAGCTGTGTGGTGTGTAATCACCTCTCATGGGTGATGACAGTCCAGTTTTTGAGTGAGAAGTGACGACCGCAGCACCGACCACTGAAGATTGTTAGATTGTTACTCCCGTGAGCAGCCACTGGAACCCCCCTTCTGAGCAGCAAGAGCAAAGCTGACTCGCACTGAATTAATCCAGGCCGTGTGCGGCTGCTTCCTGCTTTGTGAGATGCTTTACAGTTCCATATAAATTCTCTAATGTTTTTTTATTGGGAGTTTTAAAGACACTTGAATGTATTTGAATGGGTAATGACAGGAACAGATTCCAAAGCCTTGGGACTATTATTTTCATCTCAATGGTTAATTCTGCTATTCAGGTTAAGGAGTACATTTATCTATTAATGTAGATGTTCTTCTAGTTTACTAACTGCAGGTTATTAGAGTTATTGTCTATTCTCTGGTATCTATTACACCATGATACTTTACATTACTAGGAGCCCTTTTAAACAGCATTGTTAAGTTCTCAGTGTAATCATGACATAACAACCTTATGAGGTAACAAAATCAGTAGCAATGAGAGTTTTGCAAAAGAAGTTAGAGGCAGTTGACATTTGTTCACTTGTGGTGATAAAGGCACATGTCTTAAAGGGACAGTTCAGTTCAAAATCAAAAATATATATATTTCTTCTTATCTGTAGTGCTATTCATCCATCTTTATTGTTTTGGTGTAAGATGCCAAGTGTTGGAGGTTTCAACAGTGGAGGTGTCTGTGTTCTCTCAAATATAATGGAACTAGATGACATTCGGCTTGTGGTGCTCAAAGCGGGAAGTAATATATTTTCAAAAACTGCCTTGTGACAGCGTGGGTATAAACATTATTAGCGTCCTCCTCAGTTAATCTGTGAAGTTAGCATGGTTATATGGCTGAGCCTCTCATCCATGAGCAGACGCATGCCTCCTTCTTCACTGTGATACAGAAAGAAAATAGTTCCTTCATGAATCTGCTCTCATGATTTCCTGACAGTTATTGCTGTTTCAATTTATGTATTTTGTGGTACTTTGTGTACCACAAGCTGTTTGCCATCTAGTTCCATTATATTTGAGAGAAGGCAGACATCACTCTAGGTGATATCTGAGAGAAGAAAATATATATTTGTTTTGTTTTTGTGGTGAACTTTGAGAAGGGTGAATCACCAACTTGGTGAACATGATGAACAAATAAGTTCAACCTGCCTATGAAAAGCACTTTATACAGGCTATACAAGTAAGTTTAGTCATTTATTCACAGATACCATTGCTTCTATGCCACTCACTATAGCAGTTCCGTAAAGAAGTGAAACACAGTGTCTTATGACAGGTGCTGCAATAGACTGGTGACTTTCTTTTGCAGACCACACATGCCCTTCTGCCAGCAGTGGCCCGATATCTGGGAGAAACATTTGTCATTTGTTCTACAAAGTATGCTGGCAGGTGACCAAAACCGTGAACATCAGGTTGAGCTGGGACCTCAGTGGATGTAGAAGGCTCTGCGCCTGTGGAATCAGATTGCCACAGGGCGTTGAATGGGGAGGGAGAAGAAGGCACTTTGAAAGGTGAGGCATGAAAGTTGTGCGGAGCTGACCGGCGTGGTCCGGACCCAATATCAGCCAGGGACACAATCAGCTGCTCCCTGAAGGTTTTCTGTGTTAGTTCGGGGCGATTCTGCAGTTTGCACAATTCCTTGTGGAGGATAAAGGCATTCACAGTGGCTATGTCCACAAAATGAAAAAACAAAGTTTTGTACCATTTCCGGGTTTTATGGAGAACATTGTAGTAAGAAATGAGCGCATCTGACAAGTCGACACCCCCCATGTACTGGTTGTAATCTTTGATGCAGCCAGGAATAGGCACTTGCTTCACTGTCCACTGTCCATCTGCATCTTTCATTTTGCGCCTTGCATTGTCTTTGCTATACGCCTTGTGTAAAGTGGAACACATTGTTACCTGCCGAGTGTCTAACCACTTAACAAACAATATTGCTCCTTTTCTGATCCACCGGATAGTTCCCCTTGGTGTTTTTTCGTGCATGTCGTTCTTTTTCTTTTTGGGATAACCAGATATGGTGGAGCGAATAGTGCCGCATGCCCAGATTTTTCTCTGAAGGAGGTCAAGGAAAAGTGTTGGACTGGTGTAGTAGTTGTCCACATAGAGCTTGTATCCTTTTCCCAGGAAGGGGATGTTCAGCAGTCTCATGACAATATCATAGCTTAGTCCTTTCCCTGTAGGTTTACTGTCTTTTCCCCCATACACAAAAAAGTTCAGGGTGTAGCCACATGTTGAGTCTGCTAAAACAAAGAGCTTGAAGCCCCATTTAGTGGGCTTGTTTTTAACGTACTGTTTTAACCCAATTCTTGCTTTAGTCGCCACCATCCGTTCATCTATGGAGATATGCTGGTAGGGATGAAAGAAAGTATGGCAGCCTTCCAAAATCTGCTCATAAAGTGGCTTTATCTTGCATAGTTTATCATACCCTGCTGTCCCTTTCTTCTGATCATTAGCTGCTTCCAGTGCAGGATCATTCATGTGTAGATTGCGGGAGATTGTAAGGAAACGTCTGCGTGCCATGACAGAGGCAGGAAATGGCAAGCTAAACAGCTTAGATCCTTTCCAGAAGTCTACCAGAGTTTTTAGCGGCACAATACCCATGTAGAGGACGAGGCTGAGGAAGGAATACATATCTGCTGTTGTGACAGGTACCCAACTGTCCTGCTGGTCTTCCTGTGTCTTTTTCGCATAGGCATTGCTGTTTTTTACCAATGTGTTGATTACTGTTGTAGAAAAGAACAGCTGGAACAGTTCGAGTGGCGTGTAATTCGCAGTTCTGTTCAGCTGCGGACCAGCGACCCTCTCAGGTCTGAACCGTGGCTGAGGAGGCTCGACATCTTCCTCGTCCATGTCATGCCACTGGTCTCCATCGTCTCCTTCATCATCTTCCTCTCTCACAAGCTGTCTTTTTGCTTGCCTCTTTCCACTTCGAGTTTTCCTGCATGGAGAGGAGACTGTCTTGTCAGTCTTGGGGGAGGAGGAGCCTTTTTTGGGTGTAGATTCATGGTGGAGCTTTTTTCGGACAGGACCGTCACCACAGACACACCGCTGTTCCCTCCTCTTACAGGGGGATTTCCAGGGTGGTGACCCCGGAGAAGCAGAAACAGAGCACTTCCTGCAAACTCTTCTCTTTGGGGGCGAACTGAGCCACTCCTCATCTGAACTGTCTTCATCAGTAGAGTCTTCCCTGTAAATAAAGAAGATAGGCAAGAATTAATGATATAGTGGTCAGTCATTTTTTTCCATTATTATTTAATATTTGTCAGCTATTTCATTCCCCAGACTAGCCAGAAACAGACACTGGCATCTGGTAAATGTCATTAACGTTCTGTCTGTGTTCTTTCAAACCTCACTTCTAGTTTGTAACACAGGCTTTCTGTTAGAAATGTTTAGTGTTCATACTGGGAACATTTGCACATTCTTTTAAAAAAAAAAAACTATTGCACTTTTCATTTAAATCTTTTTTTTTTTAATGCTTCTTGACTTGCAGTACATCGTTATCTGCCAAAATACCATGGCAAATTCCTAACATGTGAAAACTTACTTGGCAATAAACCCGATTCTGAGCACCAAGGTGATATCTGACAAAGCTCCTCCAGAACAACGGGACATGATTCAACCGTTTTTCACAACGTTTTTTTAATCCCCATTTGCACTGGACTAGTAATAATAATTGCGGAGGACATCTGTGTTCTTAATCCTTTGTGAATCTGCCATGTCCATAATTTGTAAAGAAGACCATTCCACTGCACTTTACATACCATATTTCACCAAACAAAACTAATTTGGTAAAATCAGTACTATGTGAATCGGCATGTGGGTGATTTCGGGTTGTATTTCTTTTAAATCCGCTGTTTTCTGCTGTCAGACAACTGAACGATTATGAAATTTGATATGTTTAACAGCAGTCAAGAGCTGTGCTGCGGGATAGGCTATACTGACATGCTAAAGATGACAGAGAAGGTTGGGAGCAGTGAAAAGTTGTTATATTCAAAAACAGCCACAAAGTGTCCGTTACTTGATTTAAAGAGCTGCAAATGTGTAAATATGCTTGTAACGCTTGCATTGTAACCCTGTAAACTTATTTAGTGTGTCGAGTAACGACTTTTCTTGAGTCTTGGATATTCAGAAGGTTTTTCAAAAAGCAGGAGTCAAAAATCAACAGGAGTCCTCAAAGCTAAGTGCAGTTGAGCTTTTACTGCCGGCAGTAAGAGCTGAGATCGTACACAGACAATGTCCATGAACAACTGATCTGATCTAATACATTTGATGTCTTCTTTTAAGCCTAAAAACTGGACATGGCCTCTTGGTCTCAACCAATCCTTACTCTTCCTCACTTTGGTTGACACGGGTATTTTTCCTTGGAAAGTCCCGAGCTTTCCGATGCACCTGGCCGTGCCCTGTTGTTACTGACACCAATAGCTTTTGCTCTCTGAGTTTGGTTATTTAAAAAAACCAGGTACTCTCCAGAATACACCATTAGCTCTTCGTGACTCTGGCCTTGGCTTTTTTATACAAGTTTCCCTCTGAATATATCCCATTAGCTTTGATTACTCTGCATCTTCAAAAATAATAAAAGTGTGGTGTATTTGGTTACATTTTATTCCAAGTTAACACAATACAGTAGTTTAAACATAAATTCGATCAATAGGTGCATGTTCAATCAACTAGTGCAGAGTAGTACATGTTGTAACCATTCATTTATGATTCCTTCCCATTCTGATTAGATTCTTTAACAATCTCAGTACTTATTACCAGCTGTCATTAATCACTAACTGCTTACTTATGGTTATATGGTTATATGGTTATATTACACTACAAGTCATTACCGCTCAGTCACCATTTTTATTATCATTTTATTTGATCCTGTACTCAGGCCTCACTTTTGAATGAGATCTTGATCTCAATGTGACTTCCTGAACAAATAAAAGTTCATTTACCTATGTGTTATATTGGTGTGTTGACCATGCTATTACTATGAAACATGTTTATGAGCTGTTTATTGTGTTTTGCCCATAGTTTATATCAAGCTGATGGATAAGTCAAAAAAAGATGCAGTAAAGAAATCGTATGGGTCAAACTTTGTGGAGTATGCACAGCAGGGGCACACCAAAATGGGTTGCCTTGACACACTCATACCCTCCACCCCCACCACTTTCACTCTCTCTAACACACACACACACACACACTCTCTCTCTCTCTCTCTCTCATCTGGAGGCCTACTGTTTTGGTATCTTTAGATAAAGTGGACCTCTGACTTGTGTCCCAAATGAGAAACACACACAAACATGCGAACTGAAGAGATTAATGACAAATGTCAAGATTGAACTTTGTTCAACACACTCAACAATCAGCACTACACAACAGATGCTGCCGGTTCACACGGTTGTATGGCCTTCTGGCGTTTCTTTGTTCTTGCGACATGTTGCACTCGCATACATACAAACAACACACACACACACACACACACACACACACACACACGAGTCTGTTGGAGGAGCAGGTACATGCTGTAGTACTTCTACCGTTATGCAGGACAGAAAGGTGGTTTTTTGCTCGGAGGCACACCCGCCTGCTGTCATATAAAACAGTCTGGTAGCTCGTTCGAGCCTTGTATGGTCCCTTTGTTCATCAGGCCCGACCTATCTTATCTAGTCAAAGCACGTAGTGTGTCGTTGGTATGGAGCCAGCTCAGGGTGTCTGCAGCTCGGCTACTCACTCATCTGATCCTCGGCCCAGCCCCTTCGGAATGTAGTCCTCGTCCAGGCTGCAGAAGCTGTTCTCACTATCAGACTGTGAATCCGAGTGCAGCAGTTCTAGTTCATCCTCGGACTCTGAGAGCAGCATGTCTGAGGCGGGACGAGTTGGAAGATTTTAGTAGAAAGTTTCAGCGGTATGTGTTAATCTCCCGGCGGCTCTCCCCCTCTGTCCCCACACGTTTCCCTCAGCACACTGGGAGAGAACAGGTTGATTTTACGCGGGTGCAGCGTGTCGACAGAATGTCCCGCCCCCAACATACCATATATGGTTAGGACACTGATTTCATTGGCTATAGCTTCAAGAGGTTTTCACGGTTCGGTTTTACCATTGGATGGATTAACTGCCAATAAATGGCATCGGGTCTCGCGTAAAGATGCGCTCACGGGATGGGCGGAGGGATTTAAAAAACCTCTGGGTCGCTGGGTTCGGTCCTGGGCTTCTGCTAATGTCAATACATCATGAGATAATTGGTCAGATTTCCTATCGCAGTGATTACCGCTGAACAGTAGCCTATATTTTCTTTTTTAAAATGGATGACATAACTTTTTAACAACTTTATTTGACAGTCTCTAAAATGGTAAAGTGAGGGATGAATGCAATAATAAATGAGACTGTGAAACCTTCAGCAAGCAGGCCAGAAATTGCAGCTGTGAGCTGGTTGATTGATTCAATATTAATCAATTCCACCCTGAAACTTTTTTCTTCACTAAGTTCTCATTTCTAGACAACAACAGCAGAATTGCACTTTACTATCCATACAGGCTATCCGCAATAAACAGTGTCTATGGTCTTCAATGCTTCCCCGTGGCCATTAATGTTAGCATTATTTATTACACTGTTTCCTTCAAAGTTTCAAAAATATTTTACCAGGGTTGGTCCCATGACTGAGTACCCTGAACGCTCCCTCGTCATGTTTCCAAAAGAATATGCATGACGTTGAATATGCATGACTGAGTCTCTTGGGATTTCTGCCCTTTGCAAAAGAATCGGAGAGAAAGATTTTCTATTGACATTGTTCGTTAAACCCCTGCCATTCAAATAACAGAGGGAAGTTTTGAAAGAGACCATTTTACGCCTCCGCTAATGAAGGATAATAAGCAGTGGTAGGACAGCAGCAGTAACGGTCACGTAATCGATTATTATGGGGCGTCTTAAAAAAAAACTTTCAGCCAAAACATAATTGCTGCTGTAAGTGATATTTTTTAAGATAAGAAATGTTAAATAGCTCTATATTCCAACAGTTATCACTGTTATAGCGTGTCAGTAATTGGGCCACCTTAATCCATGTTGTGTCCGTCGCTTCATGGACTATCTGCATTCAGACATTCACATTCTTTAAACCCTGTGTGATGCAATCATCATCTATCTTTGTTTTCTTTCTTTTACGAGCAGTTGTTTTTATGATCTCATTTAGGGCAATTCATGGTGGGTAAATGTTTGATGTGTGAGTTCAAAATGCTCACTATTATCTAAGGCAAGTAGTTGTCAGCTGCGTGGGCATGACATCTTACACTAATGTGTGTTTGAAAGTGCAGCAGTCTCATAATCATCTGTGTTACTCAGAGTGTTTCGGACCAGACGGCTGCTGAGTGACCTTGCGTCCCCTTTCCCATTAAGAATCAGAGACAGCGGCGTTAGCCTCAGTTAGGAGGCTGAATGAGCTCCCACTCACTTTTATGACCCCTATTCTCGACAATGTGTGGAGGAGCTGAAGGAAGAAGCCAAATTATTGCTTCTCATTCATCATGTGGACGCCTTAAAAGAGCTTCAGTAAAGGTAGTCAGTCCTTTTGGGACAACATATTTAAAGCAGGTAAAGGGTCAGCTTACTGAAAAGAAAAAAAAACTTTCAAACGTCAACCCAATTAGTGGAGTTAAATGGAATTTTTCTTAATAAAACAAGAAAAAACAACCCACAGACCTCACTATAAACACTTCTTTCTCCAGAAAAAATAGTCCCTGATGGGATTAATGCTGTAGCAATGGATTTAAAGCTCAGCTCATGTGTGACTTTATGGTACAGATTGTTTTTATTACAGGTTATTTTTTATTATTTAATTTGGGATAAGGTAAATATTCCCTCAACATCATTATTTCACAGCACAACAAAATGTGGAGGCAATAAACGCTTTGCAAAAGCGCCTCAGTCTTTCTGTTTACAGCCAGAGTCATGAACCGGTCATGAATTATTCAATCTGTCATAGCTGTGATTTCAAATTCTGAAAAGTTTAAAGGTCCCATTTTACTCACATTTCAGCCTTTTGTGAATTTGTTTTTCATCGCACCATGCCCCAAGATACTGCAAGTGTGCCACATCATTTATTTATTTTCCAAATTGCTGGAAATTCTGCTGCGCACAGGGTTTACAGAGAGTGCAGTGCAGGTACAAACACCAGTGACATGAGCTTATTTGAACCAGCAGCTCGATTTACATTTTAGAGTGTAATAACTGCTGAATCCAAATCATTCTTGGTTTTGACATGATTATCTTCCAATAATTCACAAGTTATAAAGCATGATTTTCAGTAATGAACCAAAATCCAAAATAACACTCTCTTGAAAATACTTTCAGAAAGTCAGGGAAATTAGTTTTCCATCCTGTCTTACACATGGTTGGAACTCCATGCTCCCAGTGCACAGTGATCTTTATAAAACTGTTAATCACAAAAATGTGCAACTCTGTGTGGTCATTAGAGGAAAATAATGATTTAGTGCCAATATTTGTGGTCCATGGTGAGCAACAATTTGCCCAAAGATTTCAGTTTTGTCCATCTGTTTTGGACATCCATTTGAGTCCATGTAGACTGCTGACTGGAACTGCCAATAAAAAAAGATTTCCCGTATTATCTCATGCATGCTTGCATTATTTTTTATTGAAATAGTTGAATCGGAGAATGAATGTGGATTTTATTAACAGCCACTTTTCAAAAAATAATAAAATAAAATAATTGAATTTAGACCCATAGTTCCTCGTCCTCAACAAACTAACTCCTTTACAGATACCTCAGAGGTTTATTTTTCCTGAACTATTCTCAGACCGCTTTATACATTGAGTATCACTCTCGAGAGGCCCACCATATCAAATGTTAGCAGACAATTCCTTACCAAAACTAATCGATATTATAGGGGTGTACCTCAAAGTAACAAGTTTTGTGAACAATAATTTAGTGCCACTATTGGGGGTAAAGCTGAATTATTGGGTGAATCTCAATACTCACAATAATGGTGCTATTTCAGTGGCTATTTAATGTGCTGACTGATGTCACCTCTGATAGAAGGAGGACTGGTTGCAGTGATTAAAAGTCAAATGTACAATAAAGCCTCCTGCCAGTCTCCAGCAGGGGGAAAAGAAGTGAATACAAATCATAGAGCCCCACAGTGAGCCTTTAGTTGCCAATGTGTAAATGTTTTAACAACATTGCACTCAATAATCGGATCAAGGGTACAACAATGCTCCCTGCTGCACAGCAAGTCATCTAAGTGGTTGTTGTAGCACCGGGCAGGCCTCTGAATGATGCATGTTATGGATGTCTCTTCTCATCTGGGCCAGTTGATAGGGTGGTGTGTGTTTATGTGTGTGTGTGCGCGTGCCTGCACGTGGGAGGGGTTTATGATGGCGATGACACTTGTCACATGTCCTCTGTGGGAGTTTTGGGGACCGTTGCTTGTCTGAGCTACGCCTGTAATCTCTGCTCATGTTTAATACAGTAGTTGGAGGATTCTAGATGTCTAAGTTCTGCTCGTTCAAGTTCCACTTTTATAAACCATATCAATGCAGGAAATGAACACTTGTGTCAGAAACTTCATGGTTCTTTGATAAACAGTCAAAGGTAAAACGTTAGAAGAGATGTCAACTATGACTCCCAGGAACCCTGTTGCTATTTGTTTTTTGGATCAACTTTGGATGAATGCTCTGATTTGCACCTCTGGCCGGTTTGGCTCTTGCTTCTTCTCACTACCTGGGCAAGTTGAGAACCAGAGGGGCTACAGTGACATTTAACCAACTTTACAAGAGAGCCAAAGTAAAAACATGACCGTATTTTTACTTTGTTGAATTCAATCTTTAATATTATAGCTATATAGTTCAGAGTGTTCAGTGTGAGGTCCTTTGGCTTTTGATTAATAACGCTGGATTGGTTTAGAATCCACATGTGCCCTTTTGGCAGTCGAAAGAGCTCATCAAAGGTCTTTCAAATAAATCATTTTCGGCCAAAATGTCACTGAAGCCCCTCTGGTTCTCACCCCTCGGAGGGCAGATGAGGCCTCTTTAACGACACAGTAGTTTCAAACTAAAACATGAAACGATTTGTCAGAGATGAAGTTGAAATATTTGTAGTCTGCGGCTATAACATAGACATACAGCACTGTTAAATTGTTGTTATATTGAGGAACGCTGAGGTTATCATAAAAACAGTAAAACTTTAGCCAGCACTGCTCATTTGTTAAAAGTCAAATGTAATCTTTGTAGAAAAAAGAAAACCTCTCATGTCAAAGTCAAACACACATACAACCATTTACACGACCGTTTACACTAACCTGATAAGGTAAGTGTAAACACACACCAAACCTTTTACACAACCGTTTACACTAACCGGATAAGGTTAGTGTAAACGGTTGTGTAAATGGTTGTGTGTGTGTTTGAGTTTGACATGAGAGGTCTTTTTTTTTCTGCAGAGATTACATTTGACTTTTAGGAGTTTTTCTTTTTTATTTTCAATCTAATCAAACCTTAACCATATGGGTATGAGGTTAAGGAACAGTCACATTAATAATTTTTGTAAAAGTTATTTGTAAAGGTTTTTAAAAGCACTGATACATGATGATGATGATGATGATGATGATGATGTTAAGGGCACAAGCTCAGGAAAAGCTCATATGGGTCAATTTGGAAGGCAGTGAGCAATGGCTTGTTTTTCATTAAGACTTGCAAAAATATGCAATGGGAGAACTCACTTCAGCTGTTTTACTGGCCGTACTGTATGTATATATATGTATATATGCAGTTTTGATAAAGAACAAAGGAAGTGGAGCCAAAGAGGAGACGAAAGAAGAGGCCCTTGAGCTGTTTGGAACAGAGTAGCGTGCGCAGTCTTCAACGTGCGTGCAGCTTTTATAACTGATTCTTCAGATGAAATATATATGATACGTGATGCATATTGCATCAATTTGGATGTCTTGTCCTGCTGTTTTTCAACTGCTGTGTAAATACCTGACAGGAAACGGTCAACCTTGACTGAGTTTTCAGACGGTGTTGAGCACTTCATGCAAAGCCTCTTAAACTTTCATGACCCTTGGTTATCAGGTGTGTGTATGTGTGTGTGTGTGTGTGTATGAGAGAGCAAGAGAGAGAGAGAGAGAGAGAGAGAGAGAGATAAAGGGTTAAAAGAAAGACTGAGAGATAGGAACAGGCAAAGAGTGTTGTTCTTTACCATCCATCATCTCTCAGCAGCATTCACATGCTGTTGGAGAAAACAACTCCCCTGACAGCAACGGGCTGATGTTTACTGAGATCGCCATAAAAACTAAAAGAATGAATGATTCAGACCACTGCAGCAAAGTCTGCAGCATCTACTGCTCTCTAGGCTCCCAAGGATTTCTGCTCCCACTGCCGCCTCGCCTTCTCCTCATCTACACCTCCATATTTATTTTATTCTTCTCTCTCTTTCTTTTTTCCATTTGCTTTTCACCTAACCAAGCAAATCATTGCACCTCCTACTCTCCACCCACTGTGCTCGCTGCTCACACACCCCTCTCATGCAGCACACCTCCATCTTCCTCTGATACCTTCTGCTCCAGATCTGTGTGTTAAATAAGTTAATTCATTTATCTTTTCCAGGTGTTCTAATGTCTATTGTCAGTGCTTCTTTTGTTTGGATCATTGATTCCCGAGCACTGATTACTCTCCTGTTTCATGACTAATATGATTTAAGGAATTCAGATGTAACACAAAAATGGGTATGATTTTGCCAGGATTGAAGTTGTGTTCACACTTGTAGTTTTGGTTGCCTTATTTAATGCCTACATTGGTATATGAAACTAACCAAGAGATATAGTTCAATTCCTACTGTATAAAACCTGATTACTCAGCCAAGTCTAACTTTAGCCCCTTAAAGGTTATGTGGAACAAATTAACAAGTTTATCTTCCATGTGATCCATCAATTTATCTAATGGTGTGCAGTAGGGCTGATATAAGTATCTAATCCTTTATGGGAGGGTAGCAGCTGAATGCTATCCGTCCATGGTGGCCAACATCTTGCCCAAAGACATTCATTCAGAATTTCTGTTTTGGACATCCATTTAAAAGATAACTAAGGCTTGTGGAGTACTACTGCATATGTGAAAAAGTAGTCTAAAGCCTTTTGTGGCTCCAGAGGAAGCTGCATGTAATTTGATAAATTGCCCCCAGTGATGTCTTCTCAGCATTGTGGGTAATGTAGGCGCTAGGTTTTGAAAAAGAATGAAAATGTGTGAAATAAAAAAGGTGATATCTCTGGTTCTCCTGTATCGATTTTGATTTCACTGTGGTAAAGAAGTACAATGCTAGACCAGTAGACTGCTTTTCAAAGCCTAGTGCATACATAACCCACAATGCAGATTAGCCACTGAGCGACATCACTGGAGGCAATTTATCAGATTTCATGCAACTTCCACTGGAGCCACAAAAGACTTTATACTACTATTTTCACACATGCAGTTGTGCTTCCTAAAACCTGTAAATGCACTTTAATGTGTAAAATTAGTGGAGTTACCCTTTAAAGCCCAATTTTTTACTACTGTGGAAAGTGCTGTACACGGACACGGAGAGCACTCTCCGTCGCCGGAGAGCCTGTCGGAGACCCTCTCCGTACTCTCCGGTCGCATGAAATATTTTTTAAATGTCCGTCACTCCGTTGAGGGGAAACTGAGACGGCAAGGGCTGTGATTGGTCCTCTAAAAACATCATTTCCGGAATTACTTTTCCGGTTTGACTACTCTCTCGACAACATAAGCACCACCACCGCCGTTTTCGAAAGAGTTTGACCGGTTCGCAATCAAGACGAGAATGAATCCGATCAAAGAACGCCTAGCCGAAGAAATTAGAAAATATGAGAACCTATATGTAACCTCCTTAAAGACATACAAGGACGCTTGTATCGGGCGGGAAATTGCATTGTGTATCCGGCACCATGACAGAGAACTGCGAAGGCTTGAGGGGTCTCCGTGGTTACGGAGTCGGATTACGTATTACGTAGTAGGATTAGTATATTCGACCCTTAAGTCCTTATACGGTCTAACAGTCACGTTTTTAGCAGATTTAAGTCCTTTCAGAAATTGGAAAAAAAAGAGAAAGATTCTCATAATATTTAATACAATATTATATTTTATTTCTGGGATTTAAATGTTCAAATCAGATGATTGCGGTTGGATTTTACCAACTGCCACCTTTCAAAATAAAATATTTCAATTGAGAGCCACAGTTCAAATTCAGGTGAGACAAAATCAATCCCTCATCCTCAACAAACTTCTTCTCAGGGGACTTTTTGCCCTGAAGTCTTCTCAGGCAGCTTTATAAATTGTGTATCACTCCTGTCAGGCACACCGTATCAAATGTTAGCAAACAATTCCTGACCTTTTACTGAAACTGATCAATAACATAGTGGTGTACCTCACACTAACAAGAGGTTTGTGCACAATGATCTTAAAACCCCGGCTGGTGAGACAGAATTTCTATCACACACTGACTTTGTGAAAACTAAATGTGACTTTTTAATCAAATGAACATTTGACAATTAGAAAAAGCAAACATTCTGACAACTTCTTAAACATTGATTCAGTGACATTTAGCCAGCAGGGGGTAATCAGAGGATTCCTAGCAAAGTATCATAATGTAAACAAGACATCCAATTTCTTGCCTTAACCTGATTACTGTCAGTAATCAGTTTTTTCATGAGCATGAAAGTGACTTGAGCCTCCTTCTACCTCTCAAAATCGAGCAGCGTTTGACTCACCATGAATAGATCATTTTGGAAAAATGTCACATCGCAGTGAAAGAGAGCGATAGAGGAGGATGGCATTTCCAAAGGTAACAGCCTCCTCTGACCACACACAGCCATGGAGCTCATTAAATCTTCAGTCTGGCCACTTTTCTTATCAGTCCTGTCCTCGGAACAAAACCCTCAGGCTCAAACGGAGATTCAATTCAAGCTGTATACTGGCCGCCTTCACACCAAGCACATTTGTAAAAGTTCAACTCTGAAAGACTTTCTCCTTCAGCCCGCTTGATGTGAGATGACAATAAAGCCATTCCAGCCGTGACTCAAAACAAATCTCCAGCAAAAAGTGTGCCTTGTCCTGTAAAGAGAAATGAGTGAGGTTCAATAGGATGGTGAATGCAAACTGAACCAGTTGCAGGAAATCTCCCCAAAACACAGGTGACTGGCTGTAAGGATTTTTAATTTAATTTAGTTAATTTAAAATCTGCTGCTCTTCCATGTATTATGCATTAGAAATTATTGGACTTGGATGTAAATGTAAAATCTTCTCTAACTTGTTTGGCTATTTTGTTGTCACTGCTCAAATTCTTTTCAGTTTGCCATTTTTGAATTGTATCATCACATTCCTGTCAGGTTTCGTGCAAATGCCATGCTTAAAAATCTTAGAAGTGGTGCTTCAAGTTAGCAGGCCTATGCTTTCTACCTCTTACATAAGATGAATGCATTGAATTTTGCCTCTGTGATATCTCAAGTCTCACTGTCAAAATGCCTGCAAAGAGTAAGTTCAGCAGCAGGTACAACAGGAAAGTGGTGGATAATAGATTTATTCACTACAGAGTGGTGACTGAATGCCTTTTAATAGCTGAGCTTTCAGCCTCAGGGAATCATTAGAACATGGTGAACAGTGCAATGATAAAGTGAGATAAAGAGTTAGTGATCTCACCCAGACAGTTTCCACCATAAAAATTACTGAAATGCTTATTTGTTGAAATGCTTACAAATGACTTCACTTTTCCTCAGAAAGGACCTCTTGTTGTCGTCCGAAGAATGTTAGATGAACAGAAAACATTCTCAAGAGCAGTTCCTGAAGAGGACACCTCTGAATGTTTTTAAGGACAACCTGGAAAATGTTCTTGTCCTGCTTGTCGCGACAAAACCAGGTGTTTTTACCGAGACCTCAGCACAGCTACAGCTGTGTTTTGTGGGGACTGAAACAAGGAGCTATTTTAAGCCAAAACACTGTTTTTCTAACCCAAACCGAGCATTTTTGTGCTTAAACCTAAAACCTTGTGACAGGAGAAAAATAGCACCTTGCTTTAGAGTTAACTTTTGCAAAAATCTACTTACTATGGCCCGCCAGCACCACCAGCACCACGCTGAGAGACGCTCCACAGAGACAGGTGTGTGAGGTGCAGGTTAATTGGCAGTTGACCAAACCACTGTGAGGCATAAGTGTTTTCATTGCATATTATTATATACTTTCAAATTATATTTTTTCACTGATAAAGGTTATTGAGGGGGACAAATCTCAATTTTTCCGAGAAAGGGGGTCCGAACCTTTTGCCTCTTGTTTAAATGAAAATATGAAGATTAATGACTATATGTATATATAAATAATATATAAAATGCATCTCATCTCAAAAGCTTTGAGGGTGCATTCCCGGTTAGTGGGGTCTCTGACAAAATTTGTCATTTACATATTGAGACTTTTTGGCACAGCACTGCTGACAAAAGACAGGACAAAAATGATCTCAAGGGTGACCTCACCTGCATAAAATAGCCTTTGTTATAAATAAATCATGGGCTGGTGCATCATGAGTCTACCACTGAATCTGATCAATCTGTAATCAAGTCACTGCTAATTTATCATGAGTCATACGTGGAAGATGTTGTCACATCTCTGCCAGCGCTTCAATCCGCAATTCTTTTGTGGAAGATCTGATAAACGAGCCCTTGTTTGAAGAAACAGATGGGCCCCCTGTGACTCTCTTAGCTGACTTGACCTCTCAAAGCTACATGACAGGAAAGCAGCTACAGCCCGTACAGATTCAGTCCCACCAGCTGTACAACATTCCTCTGCTGCTACTGCTGCTGCTGCTGCTGCTGCTGCTGCTGACGCTCTGCTGTCCTGGAGAGCAGCAGAGGTAATCGCTCCGTTCGGTCCTCATTATCCAACAATGCTAAATGGATTTGTCGGTTGCTATAGCACCTAACAATCACCCAGTGCAGACATGGGCACGCATGTACATTCAGAGTAATGTGAAAGGCACATTGCTTTGTATAATTCACATTGCCCCAGGCATACCAGACACAGTGAAATGGCCCTTTATTTCTCAAGAATGGCATACATTTGGCCTCGTTCCCTCTCATATATGCATGTTTGTATTTCTGTAAGACATGCATCATTTTCATTATATCCCTCAATTTACTGGTTTTGTCGTCACTTTTACAAAGAACAACTGTCAGTAGTCTGTCCTTGTTATTTATGCATCGTATTGCTGGGTTTGCCTGTGCTTGTTTGCTTTCTGCCTTTGGTTTTATTTCTGCTGTGTTGTTCCCTGGAAGAGTTCATGCTGCTGTGTTGCCTCTGCTGTGTTATTTTCATCGCCTAGTAATGAGAATGTGACATGTCGACACACTCTCTGATTTGAAGACAATGGCAACATGAAATTACACAGAGGAAAGAAAGTTTTGATGTTTTTTTTTTTTTTTTTTTTCCCAAGCAGAAGGCTTGAGAAAATGTGTTGTGTTTGAAATGAGTTCCTCTTTGATCCTCTCATGCTCTGGTGCTCTGACTCACTCAGAGAGGTCGACGAGGGACAGGTGCCAGTTTCATGACCCAGTAATGGCGTGTGGAGTCATCTTAGCATACGGATGATATAGGGAGGAACAATCTGTGCTTGGCTTAGGTAGTAACCTATTTTTAATAGTGACGTTGTATAAAACACTTGCATAAAAGATCGGTTGCATAAAAGTATGTGAGTGACACTTTTATTGATGGTCCTAATGAGGAGCTGTTGGGGCTGAAAGTCTGTGTTTAAGTCTGAAGAGTCTAATTATCTCTTTAGAATCCAAGAGGACATTTGATAATGGGGATATATTGCCCTTATTACAATGCAATGGGTGACTGCAGTTTTTTATCTAAGACTCTCTCTGGTGTGCCTTAAACTCTAGGCTGTTTTCTCTTGGTTTTCACTCCCTGTATTAAAAGGTTTATGACATCTTAGGGTTATATAGCCACCTTAATATCCTGCAGAATTACATCCATATTGGAATGGATTTTGCACCTCATGATTTTTGTCCAGTCCCGAGGTTTAGTTTAAATGCAAGCGGTGCTGTGCCCTTTATGTAGGCAGGAAGTATAAGTGGAAGTCAGTGGCAGTTGGAAGTGTAGTGGGTCTGACTTTGATGGTGGAAACTTAATTCTGCATCCCATCTCAAATCTACCATGTTTGCCTTTTTTATTAACAGTAATCACACTTTTTCCCTAACCTTAACAAGTCTTGTAGTCGTCTAAGCATAACCATAGTTTATTTGCTTTAACCATGATGTTTCCCCAACGTTACCCATACTGTACAAAATCGTTGGTATTTAACGTCAGAAAACCATAATTGTGCGCAGGTGTTTGATATTGTCATTTGAGGCCTCATTACAAAAAAATTGCATATATCGGCCGACAGCCTATATCGATATTGGAATTTGTTACTCCTTAATATCCGTATTGGCATTGGCCTGTCAGTGAGACTTTGTTGTTCCACTGAAGGACATGTTTTCATGAAAAGAGTTTTATAGAACTTGAAATTGTTTGTTATATAACTCTGTCTGACAGACAAGACACAGCCTAGCCATGTAGTTTGGTGCCTTTATTTTGAAAGCGTAACCGGATGTTGCAAGCATTAGAGCTATATTTCTCATCGTGCTTTGGGTGATGCTAACAAGTGTAATGTTGCCATGGACACAATAAGTTGGCTGCGTTCTAAACCTCAACCACATTTATGTAGACTAAAGTTTCTGCATTTTGGTTAATGTGCACCATGGGAGGTCATGTTGATTCGTTTCTAGTACAGTTCCTGTTAGCACTGTAACCACAGATGTACATGGTATCTTGATACCAAAGAAGAAGCCAAACTTGATTATTGTCAGGCAGGATGTGATGTTATTACCTGATTTCAAATGTTTTTTGTGCGTGTTTCCTCAAAAGACAGGAGTCACAAGAGTATATTAACTTCAACTACTATCAACTTTTCACATAGAGTTTATGTCTCCAGAAGAAGGCGTTTTATTTTTGGTGTAAAATGCATCAGTTGTGTGGTAGCTCCAAACCTGATTTACAGGCTACTGTGGTGACTGGTGAGACATGAAGAAAAGCTTTTAAGAGTGAGAGATTGGGAGAGATTGATGAGATCACGTACGTGGATGAGAGAAATGGAGTGAGAGTCATGGGCTTTAAAGGTAGCAGCATGCATTAAATTCACTCAGCGGGAGGCTGTTGTCGGGCGTTTCATCTGGAAACAATGAAGCTAGTCTAAATTAGGCTGCGGGCTGATGGGGGAACCTCCTGTGATCAATAATGTGTCTGGTTGGTCGAGGCCTGGCAGGGGAGAGATTTAAAGAGAAGGGAGCGCTCGGCTCCTTTGGGAGGTGTTTAATCCTCTGAGATCAAAGTCCAACAGACCATTCCATTAAGGTATGAGGCACAATCACAAAATGCGGTAGGCTAACCTGTTTCAGGGAAAGACCTGAAGGATACCAGAATTGGTGCTGAGGAGGGGGCAGCGGTTTGATTGGACAGGATGCTCTTTATTCTTGCCCTTTGCTTTCATTATGTCCCTTAGGGCTGGTGAAAGCCCACTGTGAGCTGTGAGGTGTCTTGTGAACAAACATGGTTTTGATATTCATTTGAACTTTCTCTTCAAAAGACAACTCGTATGATTAAAGCTCTGCTAATCAGTATTTTCACTATGAACATTGAATTAAATGACTATGTGCATGACTATGTACTAATGTGCATTGTTAAAAGGGTCCCTCATAAACCCACAATGGATTATTATCCAGCTCTGATGCTCATTGGTTTGTGGCACATTTATTGTGAGGTTTAGTCTCAGTACACACACAGCATTCCTATTTCAAAGACTAGCAGGCAGCTGTTTACAGCATACAGACGCTGATAAGTTCACAGTATGCTACCTGCATAGCACCACACAGCAGAGTAACAGCAAAGGTAGCGACTAGCTGGTGAAGAAAGTGGAACATCAGCTAAAATGCCAAACCCAGGGGGTGGTGGAGACCTGACTGGACCGAAATGGAGGAGGAATATACTGTGGATAAAGTGGATATATACTGTAGAATTACATTATTCAGGAGGACAACATGACTCTGACTGAGTTTTACTGTTGTGTTATCTGCCTTTTTAAACATTTGCAATGCCTTTTTGAAAATATATTTTAAAGAGTTTCTAACTGCTCCTTACTCACTTTTACATTTCATTGCTGTTGCCACCTTTTGATATATAAACCAGGCAACAGCTTGATTGACATGGACCTCAGAAAATGTGACGAGCGAGCCATGCTAACGTAACTGTGAGATGTTTCCAATTAACAAACTATTTAAGAATCAAAACATGAAAAAAATGTCACCATGGAGGTTGTTATGTAAGACAATATATTATAAAAGAACTACGATATCACCAAAACACATTCAATGTCACCTTTAAAATTGTGTGATGCGATGCTAGGGTGGATGCAGCAATGGGTGGCCATGGGCCTTTTTTTTTATTGATACTTTTCCATGTTCCTGTATATTTGCAAATAACACACACATATTGAGTTATAGCATCTCGTCAAGTATTTTCTTTTTTTTATATAGCCCAATATTGGGAATGACAGATTTGCCTCAAGTAGCAATAATTCTAAGTGCTGTATCGTAGGCAACTGGACGTGTTTCAGTTTCTTGAAGACGTTTCACCTCTCATCCAAGAGGCTTCTTCAGTTCTAACTAACTGGAGGGGAGTTTGCAGGCTTTCAAACTCTGTGTGGGAGTGTCTTTACAGAGCTTTTAAGTACCCGTGTGAGCGCTGAGTTTCAGAGTCATTAGGGACACATGTGGGTTGTTGACCCCACCGGCCTTAATGTGGGTTGCTAGGACTAGGTGAGCCCAGGTGTGAATGGTTGTTAAGCTGTCTGGGGAGGGAAGTCAGTACTGCATTGTAGGTGGGTGATAGGTAATGTCATAGATCTCCTCCTCTGTTCAAAGACGGTCCTTCCAGTTTGACATAGATGGATTCTTTTACTCCTCTTTCAAACCATCTGTCTTCTCTGGACAAGATGTTTACATTGTTGTCCTCAAAGGAATGATTTTTCTCCTTCAGATGTAAGTGGACAGCAGAGTCTTGACTGAGGAGTTGGCTCTCCTGTGTTGTGCCATTCGTTTATGGAGAGGTTGTTTTGTCTCCCCAATGTACAAATCTGTGCTGGCTGCAGTGGACAGCATAAACTACATTACTCTGTTTATGCCTGATTGTGTGGTCCTTAGGATGGACAAGTTTCTGTCTCAGCGTGTTGGTAGGTTTGAAGTGAACTGGGATATGATGTTTATTAAAGATCCTCCTGAGTTTCTCAGATGTTCCCACGACATAGAGAATGACGATGTTGTTACGTTTTCCCGTCTCCTCCTCTCTGTCTGCTCTGGATCTTTGAGAGGTTTTGACTAAGGACCAGTTTGGGTAACCACAGGTTTTAAGTGCTCCCCTGATGTGCTTCTGTTCCTTCTCCTTCCCCTCTTTCTTTGTAGGCACGGTCTCAGCCCAATAGTTTAAGGTTCTGATGACCCCCAGCTTGTGCTCCAGTGGGTGATGAGAGTTGAACAGCACATATTGATCTTTGTGTGTAGGTTTTCTGTCCACCTCAGTGTTGAGGCTTCTGTCTCCTTCAATGTGTACTGCACAGTCCAAGAAGGGCAGACTGTCTCCTCTGACATCTTCCCGCGTGAACTAGATGTTATTGTCCACAGCATTTATATGTTCTGTGAAGGCTTCCACTTCCCTTGTTGTGATTTTGACCCAGGTGTCTTCCACATACCTGAACCAGTGGCTAAGAGCAGTTACTGTGAAGGTAATCAAGGCTTCTTCCATGTAGAGGTTGGCCACTATTGGGGAAGCTTAACAACCATTCACACCTGGGCTCACCTAGCCCAAGCAACCCACAAGTGAAGAACTGAAGAAGTCTCTTGGATGAGAGGTGAAACGTCTTCAAGAAACTGAAACATGTCTAGTTGCCTACGATACAGCACTTAGAAATACCATGAACTGGATGACTAAGAACCTTCATCAACTAGCACTACAATCATATACAACAGCCTCCATTCATAGACCACTGATTCAGAAAATCCCCTTAAATAGGGAAGAGAGTGGAGGAAGGGCCAGGAAGAGTATCTGTCGTATATTCAGTGGCGATGCAGTTGAAGATGTTTGAAGAAAAACTCCGCCGACACTGTCTTAGTTGTATAACAAATTTATTACAATAAGTTCAGTATCGTAATCAAGTAACACGTTACTTGGAGAGCCTCCAGCCAAATAATGAAACTCTGACGAAAATATGCAGACAGCTCCTTATATACCGAGCTCGTTTTGGTCAAAAACTTAGTTATAACATATGGTTCACATTAAGAGAGGGACAGGTAAGAAGAGAGGCGCCTCTTCGACGGTGCCCCACCATATTGCTCTTCACCTCTGACCCAGGGCCTCCATGCCTCTGCTGATCTAAAATCTGGTATTTATTATCTTGACAGCAGCACCATCATGTCAGCATTCTGGTACCCCTAACCAAATAACCTCCAAGTCAGGAAGGCCCAAACAGCAACTAACATTCCAATATATTCTCTTAATACAAACCATTTGTATAAATATGCTGCATCTAACAGCAGACACCTCATATCAAATGAGGGATTCCTCTCCCGGGCATTTAGCAGTAAGATTTTGGGAGGACAGCAGAGTATGCTCTCTGACCTCTCCCCCCAGCCGACCTGAGCAACAGTTTGTTCACCCTGCTGCCAACTGGCAAAAGATACAGAAGTATCCGTTGCTATAACACCAGACTACGGTGCAGCTCCTTTCTTCAGACTCCTAAATTCATCCTGCGCACTCCTCTCCACTCGCTCTCATTCTCACTCTTTCTCTTTCTAAAATAACAATAACTGAACCTTTACCTTTAACAGACACTGAGTATGGCTAAAGCTATTTGACAGCGCCATCCCCCATACTCTGAATTTCAGATTTAGCCCTCTTGCTCTCGGTTCAGATTCCCCCGTTACAAGCACTCCTTCATCCCTAGAGCCATTTCTCTTCTGAATGCAGGCTGGAGGGAAGACTTTGGAAGTGCTCAGGTTACTCACTTGACTGAGGGTGTAGTGTCATTGCGATGATGTGATGATGTAGATCATAATGATGAGAATGGTAATGTCCAGGACTATGATGTTTTTGCCGCTGATAATGCTGATTATGTTTGACAGCAGAGATGTTGATCATTTGATAACATGTCTGGTCACTATGTACTTTACCCTCAATGTGTATCCATAATGCTTTTGTCGCAGTGGCTTGTACACTGTGAAGGTTGGACACCAGTGACAAGTTTCATCAGATTACCTCTCTTCCCCCTTAGTTTTCATGTGTCTGTGCTCTTTTATTTGGAATATGCCCTGCTGTAAGACTAATTGCCTGGGGACTAAATAAACTTGAACATTGAGGTCAAAAGTATCCCAGGATGGACAGATATGCAAAAGATGATATGTGTACAGAATAGGAAAATTACAGATAGATCGATATAGAATATGCCCTGTGGTGGTAATCTAACTCAGGTGACTGTAGCTGCAATACAGTGAAGGAGGTCTAAAAAGTCTGTAGCGCTGGGCTTGACAAACTTGTTCTCTTTCACTATACACACTGAGATTGAGAAAAAGAAAAAGGAAACAGACACCAACAAGTCTCTAAAGAGTTTTATCCTCTGATGCTTTACCCTTACTTACCTTATCCCTCCCAGCTCCCATCACCAGAGGCTGAAATTGGTTTCTTCACTTCGGGTTTTTTGTTGTACAACACCCGAGGATGAAATGTTCATATCTTAGCAGTCCTGTGTATTCTCATAATATCTGACCTAAGGCTTTCTTTGTGGGAGAGCACGTTACAACTCCCTGAAAAAGACATATAACTGTGTTATTTTCCCATGCCAGGAGGTAGAGGGCTTTAGAGACTGTTACAGTTATCTATTTTTTTTTTTTCTTTTGCTTTATTTTCTTCTAGTCTACAGGTGTTACACTGCTCCAGACAGCTGTGTGGTCATTCACACGTATGCAAACAAACACACACCTTGAAATCCCACAATCCTGCTTAAATCTGCCAATGTCATCATCACCTACTGTAACCATACATATGCTGTGCTACAAGCACACACATGCAACCGCACAGACACAAAACACACTGATTAACGCACATCATCATCCTCGTAGCGTGATCTTTGTCTCTGCAGCCTGAACTGGAGCACATCTGACAGCCTCCTCACCCATCCTGCCCCCTCCCCGCTGCTCCGCCGCTCCTCAGTAGCTCTATAAGATATTTATAAGCATTTTGATAGTTTTCTTCCACTCTCTATCATCCGAGGTGAACGCTGTCATGTCGGATTACTCCACGAGCCGTGCCGCTGCTCTCCTGCTATTCACTGAAGGCACCGGCACACTGGCACGATTCTGTTTAGAACCACATAGGGTTCATTCTGAATTATTAATCATATTCATGTCATTAACCACCTTGCACAGCCTCCCAAGCCAAGGACCCCTATCTTGACATGGAATGAAAACAACAAGGAACTAATTAGATTCCCCAGCAGATATAGTCTAAACTCTGCGGCAATGCAAAAAAGAAATAAATTCAAAAACAAACTGTTACAAATGCAGCTTAAAATAACACAAATGTGTACAATAATGCACATTTGAACACATGTTGTAAGAGATAGCAGCATTCAGCATGTACAGAGCTTTACATCAGCACTTTAATCCATCCTCTTGAGGTTTATTCTGGGATAAGACCACTGATGATATGACATCTTCCGCCTGAAACACTCCATTTGTAGAAACATATGTACATAGTATCTGAGACTACAGTACAGCAGAACTGCAGTCATATAGTATTCATGTTTGTCGTAGCACAGCTGTAATCATAGAAACTAATGCAGGTAAAGCATTCAAGTTCAGATTTGGCATTAGTGTACCCTACATTTACACTCACATTTACACCAGGCATTCATTGCTTCAAATGCTTTTTGAAACTGGAAACAGCAGCTTAACTCAAGATTGAGGACCAGATAATATATACATTTCCACCAGAGCACTCTTTTTTTTTTCTTTTTTTTTTTTTAGTCTATATGGTCAGATGGAGTGTATGAACACTACACACTGGATGGTAGACTTTTATTGGAGTCACATTACAATAGGCAACCGCCTAGATACAGCGTGTTCCTGCACCAAAACATAAAGTAAAATATGTCTTGCTAATTTACCTAGCAACCCAGTCACCAGAATAAATGTTGGCAATGTACTTTCCTGATATGTTGAAACTTTATGTTTCTTCTGGTTCAATTTTCTTTTATGCTGTGAAAAAAAGCTGTGCTTATGGTCTGTTTAGGTTTAGGCATAAATACCACTTGGTTAGGAAAAGAAAATATGGCCCAGCTTCTCATCACAAATAACCCAAGTCCAGTCGTGTCACACTTAAAAATGTTGAAACTCCATGAACCCTTGTCAAAATATCCAGTGGTTACACACTTACTAATGTTGGAACGCAGTCTTGAACTGCAGTCACTGCCTTGGAGGCCTCTCAACTCATACTGTCACTTAAGGATTGTTGGTCGGGTCGGCCGCTATCCTAAAGTGTCAGTATTTGACGAGTTGGGCAAATCAAAAGCATCCATATTCGACAAGTTGGGAATGAGAGTCAAAAATCAACTTTCTTACAAAGTGGACCTTTGACTGCCTACATTTAATTCTGGTGACTGGGCTGGCATGGAATAGTCAAATGAAAGGAGGAAACACTGCAGTTTGATGAGTTGGTTAAAGGAGGAGTGACAGACATGGGTCTCTTAACTCTCCTTGTTCCCTCTACTGTTTTACTGTTTATATCCAGTTTTCTCCAAGTTTAATTCATTCTGACTCATTTCCCCCTCTCACTTATGTGATGTTGATGGTCCTGATTCCAGTCATACGAGCTAAACACATTTAAAATGATCACAATGAGAATGAGCAGTGACTTGATCGGAAGGCAAATGATTAGTATTCCAACACCACACACTATGATTTGTTCCTTGACTGGAACAGACATGGCAGTGACTATGTTTACATGCTAATTTATAGCAGGTAATGTTGTAGGACATCACCGTGTTACGTTACCATATTACCATCAATTAACGTGTTAGTGTTTAGCATTTAATTAGTGCTAAACAAACAGTACAACATATGTGGCCATAGGCAAAAGTAATGAACAAAAAACAACCTTTGACCTGGTAATGGTGCTAGATGGGAAATGATGTCTTCACCAAATGTCATGGTAATCCATCCAGCAGTTGTCGAGACATTACACTGGAAATCACTAATGTCAACCACATGGGGATAGAAAAGGAAAGGTGAGGGGGTTATTAAAGTCAGTAGGATTCATGGATGTCTTCAATTTCATCAAAATCCATTGAATAATTATTGAGTTATGTAAGCATGGACCAAAGTGATAGTGATGGTGCTAGAATGTCAAAAAATGAAAGAAAAAAAGTAATTTTGCCACATTTTGTCGCTTCTTATTTTTTGAACCATCAGTCTGTTAAAAGAACATAACAACAATAGATTCCTACATAGTGAGTTTGTTTGCTGTTGTTAACACTTCTGCAGTCTGAGTTCATTATTGCAACTGCTCATGTGCAAATGCAGCGAGCTTGCTGCTTTTCCCCCATTCCTATGACACTCTCACACACAGAGACATACTCACACATACACACACACGGCACTGGTGCAGATAGAAAATGGGTTTTGCCAGTGACAATAAGAGATGAATGGAGAAGTGCTTGGAGTAAATGAGGTGATTTCCATGATGAAATAGAGCGATAAAAAGGCAGAGGAGAGATCGCTTTTCCTCTCCCCTTCTCTCTCTCCGCCTCTCCCCCACTTTGTTGGCTGCCCATTCATCATGACATCACAGTGATGGAGAATGCACACACACTCACACATACGCACACAAATGCAGCAGATGAAGTGGAAACAGACTGCTCAACCGAAATCATCCAGAGGAAAGCAGGTTGAATTTCTTTGCTCAAATCTGCCTGATACTGTATCCCACCCGTGGGTGACCTTGAAGTGAAGAGGCTGATGTCACTCTGGAGTGTTGGGCAGCAACGCAGTGTGTCGGCCTGCATGGATAAGAGCCGGCTCTGATCTCCGGAGGAATGAAATAAACCGGCAAGGAATTATTTAGTGGACAAAGACGGGAGCAAGGGCAAAACTGGGAGTACTGATGTAAATTTACACTACCTGTATGAAAGCCATTTTTGCCCTGCTAGGTGAGAGGCTGGAGGACGTTTGTTGGGTTGAGCGGTCTGCCCAACACTTCGGTCCGGGATGCCTCTATGACTACTGGCCAGATAAACATGAGATTCGGTGGAGATAAGCTTTGTCCAAGGGGGGTTCATTTTAAAGATTTTAGATATTGTAGCATTTGCAGTTGATAATCACACTTTAAATCATATTGTGTTGTGGTGATGCCTTGGTCTTTCTTCTTGAGCGAACAACAGACCAAAATTTCCACTAATTTATGGACCCCAGAGGATGAACCATATTGACTGTGATCAATCTTTCTTCTGTCACCACCATGGCTGCACCTTATGATTATTTATTTTTTACCAATTTTTCTAACTAGTATTTTTGTATTACTTGATTTATATAACAACAAATTTAAAACTTGTCATTTATATTTAAATATTTGATTCACTCATCTTCAATCATCAACAAACAAATATGTCAAAGTATCCACTGCAGGGCATTATTCCCCAACAAAAAATGTGGCGTATCGCCGCACCACCGGATCCAATGTGAATCCAGCTGCCCCGGGATGCTTCCGCTTCAAGTGCTCGAGCATGGCGGTACTGCTTACATCGCACAAGCCCTAGTCACCACCCATCTCAAAAGATCATCAAGAAGCTACTAACAACATTGCCGTAAAATCTGCTGTACTTTTTTTAAAGTAATGAAATGATTAGTCAACTCTTCTTTTGATCTTTAGACCGAAGAATAATCGTGACAATTTGATCATGGATGAATAATTTCAGTCTTTTATCAAGCAGAAAAGTCTCACGTTAACTGGTTTCTTAGCTTGTTAAACTTAAACTTAAACTTTATTTATTTATATAGCACCTTTCATACATATAAAATGCAACACAAAGTGCTTTACTAATTAAAAGATAATAAGCAATCTCCTGTTATTCATGCTCTTCAGGTGCTGATTGCCATCAAAGTACATTCAAGCTCTCCATATGAATCCAGATAAATACAGTGTGTACGGTTTGTTGTATTGCACGTTCTTAACGTTGCAACCTTTAGGGGCTCTTTGCTGGGCTTGAAATCTTGAAAAATTAGGTGTTTTCACACTGGGCTTCTTAATTGTTCTCTGTTAATCAGAGTTTGATTGTCAAACCCCAATCTGACATCACTGGTCTGCGTATGTTCTTTTATGTTGTTCTGATCCACAGTTAACAGTCTTTCGTCTGTAAA
Organism: Pagrus major; assembly: GCF_040436345.1. Lineage (NCBI taxonomy): Eukaryota > Metazoa > Chordata > Actinopteri > Spariformes > Sparidae > Pagrus > Pagrus major. Next base: position 15,655,452 of record NC_133218.1, on the reverse strand, counting down.
TGCATCTGTTAACCTCTGTTGCTGAACAAGATTGGCACCCAGATTGATGTGTGCGTGAAAAAAGGAGAAAAATTTTCAGCCAGGGAGATCCATGTGATTGCAACTGGAGGGGAGCACAACCGAAACATGAGCGCCCTTCTCCCTCTTCTTAAAAAAACCTTTTGCTTTTAACTTTTTATGATTGTGTGTTTTATCCCCCCTGTACTCGCAAACGATGCAAGAATGCCTCTAATGATTTGGATTTCTAATGGTGATACAGATTACCCCCAGACTGCACATGGACTGTAAAACAATTCAAGCAGAATCCATCTCAGACCACCTCATTTAGGTGGAACCACCCCTGTATCTGGACTAAAATTCCTGTGGGAAACCACCTTCAATGTAATTTTTCTTTACCATTATAGCCCTTCCATGAGTATTAGCCCTCTGGGAGAACTGTGTACGCCATTAACGTTGGAGTTCTATGTATGTAATGATGAAGGGTTTATTAGTGAAAATATCTTGCTGGCAGTTGTTGAGCCTAAATGATGATAGAAAGTGTGTCGAGAAATGAGTTGCTTGAGTGGATACCAGAGACTCTAGTCATTTAAACTGCAAGCCTTTCTTCTGACAAGCAACAGTGGCTGTGATTAGGAGCGTTTGGCAGGTTCATGGGGATGGATGTCAGAACGCTGTCCTACTCTTCCTCTGATCAAACACAACTTTGGGAAGAGATACTCGCGTCATGTAGAAGTTTTTAATTTAACAGCTTGTGTTTTACCTGCAGGTTATCAGCCCCAAAGGAATCATTTGAATGAATTTTTAACAGCGTCGTGATGTGATTCCCTTCTTTCCAGCTGTGCTGCGCATTGACAAACATGTTCAATCTACACAGAGTTACTCCCCTCCTTCAGGAGTATGGCTGAAGAAATTTGATTACACTCCATAGAGAAATGAATGGAAATGAGAACACAGCAGGTTAAACCAGCTTGACAGACCAACGTTGTTGATAACTGCATGCGAGCATCTGATGCGACAAAAACTTGTTCAAAATTGTTAATATTTAGTTCATTTTAAAACATTATTGACAAGCAGTCGACATATTTGTTCATGGGAGCTACATTTTTTTTTAATGCTACCAAATGAATTGTTTTCAAATCAAGAAGAGTTTGTTTTATAATGAGATTCAAGTGCTGTAGTGGTGCTGTAGCTGATTTTCTTGAAAAGGAATGGAAAAGCTCACTTTTTTCATAACAACTGATGGACTCAGTGAGAATGCATTGAGTTACAGAAGCTACAGTAAATAGCCCTGACATAACATGATGGTTGTTTAGTTAATCGCTGCATGTGGAGTCAAAACAACTGGAAAGTGTCAATCCTGCTGCTGCTGTGGCTCCTCAGGGCTCTCTCTCTTTCTCGCCCATCCCCCTGCTGTCCACACCATGACAGAACTTTCTTCCCTTAATATTGAAAGAGACTTGTCACCTCCTATCATTAATCTCTGTCTGCCCCCCTGAGCTCTGTGCCCTTGCAGAAAGGTCTCACACATGCAAACACACTCTTGTGCACACACACACACGCATTACTACATACACTTCCACTGTCATGCTCCTAGGTAAAGTCCTATATTGTACAACTTGTGGAACATGAAAAAAAGATGAGCGAAATGGCTGACCTGGCGCTTGGCTGAGTGCACCCTCTCCCGTATCGCCCTGCCCTGCCCAGCCCAGAGACAACCCCTCCCATTGGGAGAGTCGAGAGTTCACTGCCGGGACTGAGGACATAGGACAGGGAAGGACTGGAGCAGCTAGAAGAACAGAGTTTTCAGTTTGAGAAGTCAGGGATAGAAGAGCTACAGAACAAAGAGGAAAAACGCTGAATATAACAATTCACAATATCCTAAGAAAACTATATATATATCACACAAACACTGTATCTTATTTTATCTTGTATCCATACTCCTGAGTCTACTCTTTTTTTCACCTTCCCTTCTAGAAGTGGATAGGTTTATTCCAGGTTTTCAGCTGGAGTATAATGCAAGTTTTGTACAGTAGTATGTTAAAGATCAAGGCTGATCAGTTGTTGTTAAGGAATTTGCTTCCAAAATATTTAACAACAACAACAACAACAACAAAAACAGTTGCCTTGAAAAAGTTTAATGTAATTTTGCAGAAGACTGTGTCAGAACAGACTGACACAGTGCTCACTGGAAAATTTACTTATATTTTTAAAATTGACCAATATAATCTTGTTACCAAATGTTGATGCTATGGTTAAACAATACTAAGGCAGAGGACCTTGGATAGAATATTCACAGGGCGGCCATTTTATTTTGTTGTAATGCTCAGGGAGGGAAGCTTAAATGCTGAGATAACATTAAGTTTCTGTGTCTTAGGTTAAATTTGACATAATTTCACATTTTCCCGATTGATCAGCGACTGAAAAGATGATGGATAGTAAAAATCTGGAGGGTCATCAGATTTTTTTTTTTGAAGGTAAAAAAGCATATTTGGAAACCCATTAGCTGATGTTAGCATTCGACCACTTTGCAGCTAAGATTACCATGTATGTTGATTACACCTTTCCTATTTCATTGTGTATCAAATGGCAATGAAGGCTGGGGATTAGTTGAATGCTAATGTTTGCTGTTAGCTAATGGGTTATCAAATTTGTTGTTTTACCACTGGAGTTTCACTATCCATTGTCTTTTCAGTTGCTAATCAATCAGGAAGCAGTGAAATGGTAATGATTTGTCAGATTCCCAACGTTGATAGGACTTGCAACCTGGAACACAGCAGTATGACATTCAAGCTTCCCAACCCAAGCATGATGCCAGAGGAAAATGGCCACAGTGTGAATATGTTAAGCCATGTTTCCACCCAAAGTACCCAACAGCTAGTTTTACACATCATTGTTGCACGCAACTATACGACAATATCCGTTGTTTGCTTTCTTCCGTAACTTCATTTTGATGTGTCAAAGCACACTGATGCAGATTTTTATGTATAAAAGGCTGCAAGTACTAGACTAATCAGAAATGTTTAGCGCTGCAAGCCCAACATCCATGGTTCCTGTACTTTTGGAAATTTGGGGGACTTAATTTAGACCGTTTTGTCGGTGGAAACATACTGAGTCCCTTTTCCCCTGGGGTGACCTCTGACCAGAAGAACTGAACATAGAATGAATCATCTATTGCATTTGTTGAAAATTTATTTGTTATTTATCATCATCACAGAGATCCATGTGGCACTTCATACTTAAATCTTCAACTTGGCATAGCTAAAGGCAACCCAAGCTTGGGCAATGCGAAAGGTGTAACTCCTGCTAATGTCACCTCCAAATGATCGGCACGTTGTTTGTGTCTGCAAAATGTAATCTGCTTCTCAGAGTTTGTCCTCATTTCCCAAAATCTAGAGATGGTTTTCTCTCTGCCAGAGCAGCAAAGGCAGACCTGCTGTTCCACTCACACATACACAGCAAATGATAGCTGACTATATAAAGGATGTCACTGCCGATCGAGAGCAAATTTGTTTCCAGACACACATGCAGCTTGAGCTGTCTCCGTCCCGCCGTCACTGGCATTTAATTGCACTTGATATTTAAGCGCTGGAGCAGATCACATTACAAGTGGCTCTTCCTCCTGTTTGTGCTGGCGGCCTATTCCATTATACACTCCTCATTTCCCTAGCTGTCCTTCAGACTGCGTTGAATGTCAGCTGCTTGGGGCATTGGGATTCTGTATCAATTATAAGAGTTGAGGCGGCCGCAGAGAATCAGCAGCTGATAGCATCAGTGCATGCTGGGAAGGGAAGGGAAGGGAAGGGGAGCGAGCTCATCACAGGTAGACAGAGCCTTGGCCGGTAAAGGACACAGGTACGTACACGAGCCAAGGCCGTCTGCAAGTCACCTCATGATAAACTAGAGGAGATATGGGAGATACTGTATAGAGACAAAAGTTAATGAGAAATTGAATGCAGGAATGGGTGGTTACAGTTATACTGAAATTAGTTGCACAGTTGGAATTAATTACTAGCTGTCCTTTACCAATTATTATTTGATTGAAAGTTATATCGGTGCTTCAGCCCATTAGCTACACCTGTAATTTTTAGTTTAAATCACAGCTGACTAGTTTCTAAAACATCTGACATGTTGCTGCAGAAAAGCTGGTTTCACAAGTGTCAAAAAGTCAGACAGTGAGGAAAAACTTAGATGTTGTGAAGGAATAATTTGTTACGTGTCTGTTTCTGGCATTAAAAAGGCTGCTGTTCAACATTCTGATTTGACATAATTGGAGTGTTGTTGAGGAAGTAGAAGTTAAAAGCTATGGACTACATCTTAATGTGACACATTAATGACACATTTCAAAGTTGATGAGGTGCACAAAATGTATATTTGTAGGGACTGGGTGTAATAACTTATCGCTGATGGGAGTAGACTTCAGGGAAGTTATCATTAATTTCTGTTAGGTCACCAGTGAGCAATTTTTAACAGAGGTTACATTTGCTGATTTTTTGTTTCAGTGCTGTTAGAAGTTACGGTTTGTTGATTTCAAGATTGCCAGAGTTTAAAATTGGTCTTATTGAACGGTTGTGCTGCAACAAAGAAAGAGGAGTTCTACTTTGCATCTTAATCACATCAGATAACTTCATTACAGCACTGAAATGAATGGAAATCAAGTTCTGCCTGGAAAAATCAATGCTGTTAAAAAGCTTGATTGTGCCCTGCTGAGATAATCATTTTGGCTGGCTCTATGCATGAGGACGTCTGCTCTATGTCTGAGAGATTGACTGAGATCCTTGCTGAATAACTCCCTCTTCAGCAGCGGCTCAGGTGAAACATTCAAGGCCGTAATATTATCCGCTGCAGAGAGGTTTTTTTTTCCAATTTCTAAAATACAATCCTGGATCCTGGATCAGTCACTTCACTACCTTCCATAGAACAAAAGGACTGTTCTCTGATGGTTTATTAATTGTTTTAAATTCATCCAATTGTTTTCTTTGTTTCAGAAAGCTGGTCTGAAAGTCTGGAGTCAGACTGCAGTCATGTGGAGGTGAAACACCAATCTTCTGCACATTTTTAAGAAGATGAAATAGAGACAAGTGTTATTATTGGGGCTGCGGGGATTATTTTTATTATTCATTATATTAGAAAAAGGATTAGTAAATCCTAAAAGTAAAGTAAATCCTCTCAGAAAGGGGTGGGAAGGCCACCAGGCATCTGCAACAGAACAATCTATAGCCCATATCCTTAATGTAAGAGATGGCAGGTAAAGATGCTTCTCAGTGCCGTGGGACCAGTGAAGTGTTATCCGGATGAAGCAAGAAAGCTTACTAATAGCCCCTGAGCCCGGTTCATGACAGGGGAGCAGGGATGTATCTGCCTGGCAGTGCAGTGCAGTCAGTGGGTTGACATGATGTCCATTTGTAGTTCGCCAGTCGGCTCTTTAATTTTGAGATTGTGTGAAGGCAGGGAGAGATATTTTTCATTATTTTTCAAGCTTGTCAGAGTTTAAAGCAGTCTTACCGAAAGGTTTTGCTGCATCAAAGAAGGAGGAGTTGAGCAGTCGGGAGTTCTACTCTGCATTTTAATCATATCAGAGAACTTTATTACAGCACTGAAATGAATGGAAATCAACTTCTGCCTGCAAAAATCTACTGTGAGTTTAGAGAAACTGGAAGCAAGATAATTAAATCATACATAGTTTTGTTGGAAGAGTGCGACACCACCACTCCATCGTCACTCACATTCATTCAAGAGAATATTGTGAAAATTCCTCCAGACTGAAAAGATTTTGAGGGGTGTGGAAGTGAACTAGTGACAACACAGCAGGGTGCATTAATTAGAGTGACTGTAATTTTATAAATTTGCATTATAGTAAAGAGGCATTTTGAGAGTGAAAGTGAAATATGTGAAAACTAAAATCAAATTATATTTTTAAGTGACGTTTTTAAAGAACCTGTCAAATTAAATTTCAACTTTTACATCCGTCAGACTGAAGTAACAGTATGTTACATGACAGTTAATGAAAATTCTTACAGAAACTTAACGGCTTGCTTTTTCAGAGTTAATGTGTGTGAAACGACAGCTGGATCGCTGTCAGGAAGAGAGGTTGTAACTTTTTAGCTCTCTTCAGGGAAACAAAGACAAGACAACTACTCCTTGATGGATCATAAGGAGATACTTGTAAAATACAATGAATGTTAAAGTGAGCGATGGCTAGAAGAAGAAATGTGATTCTACCGTGTGTAGACACAGGTGAGCACTTTGAATTTAGGGAATGAGGCGGTGCAGAGAAGTGTATGACAGACTAGAGAGCATGAGCGCAAGTTTTTCATTTGAGTGGATTTTGCCATTTTGTTCTGAACAGGAGGAATCTTTATTTATTTCACACAGTGTACAACGTAGTTCTCTGCATTTAACCCACCCCAGAGGAGCACTGTGCAACCAACATACAGCGACCCGGGGATGAACTCCAGTTCTAAACCAGTGCCTTGACCCTATATACATGTTTTGATGGTGGGGGAAAGCCATGCAAGCACAGTAACAACATGTAAACTCCACACAGAAAGGATTTCTGTATGGAAGTCTATTCTAAAGGTCATGCACCAGCTGGGGTTCGATCTCAGGACATTCTTGCTGTGAGGCAACAGTGCTAACCACTTCACCACAATGAAGTATGTAGTTTGAAATCATTTAATCATTTAAAAAAATAATACATCCACAGAGTTTGTAGAAATAATAAATTAATTTAATTTAATTAGAAATAAATGTCTTTTCCTCAAAAACATTATTATGAGTGTGAATTAATAATTAAAAACATTTTGTTGGGTCCAAAATGATCGTTTTGTTTATCTCTGTTCAAGTTTTCTGACACTTGGTTCCAGCTTCTACCAAGGTTTGTCAGCCAGTGGTATAATACGGTTGGTATGATGTGGTATCTGTGTTTCGTCAGCAGCAACAGTCTTGGTGGTTGCCAGTTTGGTTATACTGTGTGCGCCCAGCAAACTGTATTGCCCTGACGTTAGCTAGCTAGAATTAGTAATGTTATCGTTAGCTAGCGATGACAAGCAACATTACCTAACATTTACTAGCTAACGTTAGCTAATTTAAACTCGTGTTAGCAACGTTAGCTTGTGCACAAAACTGGCAACAACTTGAGGGAGCAGAGGATTCGAACGACAGCAGTGTTTCGAACGTGAATGCAATGGAAGGGGGCTCAATGTTATCAGTAACACCTTTAAGTAATGGAAGAGATCGTGGTCATAGTTAAACCGACATTAAAAGGTTTAAAAAGAGAAATCCCCTGTAAATATATCAAGTCTCTAGTAATGTTGTCTTTCTTATTTTCATTCTTTAAAAACAACACCATTGGCTGAGGAAATAAGCCTTTAAAAAAATGCTGTCCCTCCTTATTCTTCCTCTCCTTATTGAGCAATCTTTGTATTGACCCTTTTTGGCAATTTTGAAAGATTATTAATATTGTGACTCTGACATATAAAACCTGTATATTGCAGCTGATCTCTATGAATTAAGCACTAGCAGAGTAAACTCTGTCTTGATCTGTTGTTTCATCTTGTGTTTCTTCCTTTCACAGCATTAATGGGACGTATCGTAAATGTTGTCTTTGTCTATCATCTGTGCAACCTTTAATACACCAGATATCATCATCATTTTGATCAAATTCTTTAAAAAGTCAACAAAACAAATAGGACATGTTGGTCTAACCTTTACCTCTGTGTTTCTGTTGCCTTAACCTAACTACATCTCTCCAGTCTCCAGTGTCATGCATTTTGTAAACCTACCGCCCACTCACACCACCTCCTTCCAACATGAGTGTGGTCCAAGAGTGTCACATTTCACATCCTTGGAAAAGTGTTGCCAGTGAACATAATCCTGGCAGTAATTACGTTTCCTGCAAAACACATTAGGCAAAACCATGTAAACGTGATTTTAGGAGACAGGGTAGAGCTGTGAAGCATTTATTCACTTTTCATTTTGAAAAACTGATTCACGAAGGGCACTTCACATAATGAAATGCATTTATTAAGGAATAAGAAGCAAGAAAAGTAGTTTTCATAGAAAAGAATGTATTAAGTGAGCGCTCATATCAATTTGCATCTTGATACATCTTGATCTTGTTGATATAATGCAGTTTGTTTCCCGTTGGCCCCAAAACCCTATCAAGTACATTTTTTGTCCATCCAAGGAAAGAAATGTAATCTATTGAAACGGAAGATAGCACAGAAAAATCTATATTTATAAAAAAAAGTAAAATAAACTGCTGTCATTGACTGGTAATATTTACACAAAACAGCATGTGAGATGTGACTGGGGGTAAAATTGTGAAATCAATAGGCTTTCATCTCAAAAAAAGACACCACGTCTAAAATAATGAGCAGCTATGATGGACTTTGATGTGACTGTTTGCATCTGTTAAACAACATGTTGTTCCTATACACGGGTCACCGCTGGTTTCAGATGTACCACCTTCCCAGGACTGATTATGATGCATCTTTCGCTCTGTAGTTTTGGAAGTGGGCTGTCTTGCAGCTGGCAGAGCAGATGACAAGTGTGGATGTTGTCAGAAACAGATGCGACTCCTCCTGCATGGCTGATGTTTCACCAAAGTTAGTTGTCAATGTCTTGTCTCGCTAAAAGACCTGTGATGTGGAGAAACAGGAGTGAACATGTGTTTGGTGCAGTTGTTATGAGGAATTGAGCCGCTCTCATTTGTTAGATTGTCCAGTTCTGATTACAGTTGCTGCTTTCGATCCAGTTTCTAACTCAATAGAAGTCCTCAGTATTGGGGTTTACATTTTCAAATTCAAGTCAGCGATTTGCCAAAGCCAGGGGTTAGCTGAACTTTGTATGTGAGATGCATTTAAGGATTGAATGATGAGGAAAATCCTCCAAAGCAGCTCATTTTTTGGTTGGTCATCACTTTTTTGAAAGGGATAGTTAGGGATTAGGATTAAGATTAGATTTCGGATTAAGTTGGAATGAAGGTCAAAAAATAACTCTGGTTGTGTTGCAGCCATCGTTTTTTTCCACTATAAACATATTGACACTGAAAAAGATCAAGATAATTCATTCACTACGTAAGATCCTTACTGATTCTGAAAATAACTTTACATTAAAGCATATATTCTTATTTATTTATTTATTTATTATTATCACCTATCAACATGCCTGCAAATGGTCCTCCAACTGTTACTCTGGTGATGCGCTGCCTCCTTTTTGTTGTGAGTATGGATTGACAGGTGGCTAATTCTTAGGTATTGCACCTTTAAGGTTGGTGTTGTCCTATGATTCAGTTTGAGTTAAAACCAGGATGTTGAGTTTACACACGTGTTGTATTGAATCAGAGTTGAGGGTTAGACACTGAACATTGTCTGTGAAAGTTTGCCCCTGTGCACGCTGCCAGAGGACATGTATGTGTGTATTAGTGCACGTGTTGGAACATGAGAGCCGCTCGACTGCCATTCGTCTGGAGGATTCGACCTCTCCTCCTCTTCCTTTGTCCTCGAGCTGCTCTCTGCTGTCAGGTGGAACCAGAGGGGCTGGCCTTAATTATGGCAAAGGGGTTGACTGTGACACTGACGCAGGACGTGGTGATGGCGTCTCCAGGCCAAGGCTGAACAGGGCACGCCTCTCCCTCCCCGTTGCCGCATCCTGAGACAATGAGAGCTATAGCAGACCATCTGCTGCCACTGCCCTCCCAACAGTCCCGGGCACAGGGACAAATAACACTCTGTGTGTGTGTATGTGTGTGTAAGCTGCTTCTTCCAGCCTTCTCCTCAGCTACTCTACTGTCACTTTACTGTTTCTCCCGCTGGGCCCCATGCTGACACATCTACCTTTCAGGAAAATGGGGCACAGCAGCAGCGGGGCATGTAAAAACATTTACAAACTCAATTAAAAATGAAGCGGTCTGTAAAAAATCCTGAGGAAGAAAATAAGACCCTGAAGTCTCAATTAACCAAATGTATTTTTAGATTTACTCAAAACCAAAACATGCTGGGACTGTTGACCTGTGGTCAGAAGCTAATAAGTTGGACAATATCAGTCAAATTTGAATTAATATTTGAATACTTTTCATTACAATGTCAGCAAAACAGGCTTGTATTTTGATTTAGGCTGGTTTGAGGAAAAAAAAATAAGAGTTATTAGTACTGTTACAATGGGAAAAAAACTACATATTGCACCTTTAATTAATCAGTGATTAGATTATTTCTTCCTGCAACTGATAAAATAAAAAATAAAAATGATAGAATATAGTCATGTGTAAAATCTTTTAGCCCACAAATGAATTTGATTGTTTAAAAAAGTCACATGTATTGATCTTTTATACACCAGGAAAAAAATGGTTCAAATGTCCTTTTCTTTTCATCCTCAAATAAAGTTGAATTGATCTTTTCTGCCTTGCTCCAACTTCCAACAAACTCAAACTGAACTGTAAACTACATAAATTAATCTCATAACTCATCTCCTAATACCACCACCTATTAATTAAACTGAATTCCAAAACTAAAAATAATAACCAAATTAAACTTTGTGTGACGTCCACGTGTACATGTGCACTCGCAAAAACACAAGCACTTTATCAGTACCCACTCCAGGTAGCAGCTGCCTCTGGATGGGAATAACAATGAAGCTAATTAAGCACCTCCACACTGCGCTGTCATTATATTCCAATATTAGTTTTCCCATTAAATGATTACTGTCTGTCATCGATGAAGCCACAACAAGTGTAGTGTTGGTTCTTTGTTGTCTGTCTCTCGTATTTTCTAAATTTCTTTCTGTTCCTTTTTCATCTCAGTGTTTGTTCCCCATCTCCGCTTCTATCTTTATTTTCACTTGGTTTATATCTTTGCACCCATCCCTATTTGAATGTGTCAGTCTGTCTCTTTGTCTGTCTCTGTCACTTTCCAAGACGTGCAGTGAGCTAGAAAGATGAAAGATGTTAATTTGCCGTAGTAACCAAAAACACGGTCCGAACAGTCGGCATAATAACGGCTCCACACCTCCTCGTCTAGTTTTCTATTGCTTTCCTTTTCCTATCAGCTGCGAGGTGAATGGTGACTGATGGGACGTCAATTAGATCACGCAGGTCGTTAGCCTCGAGGCATCACCGTTACCTAGCAACTGCTCACTAATGGTTGAATCTGGCCAATAATCTGAAACAAGTTCTCATCTGGACTTGCATAAGTAATATGTAGATGACCTTCCTGACAAATTTGGTTTTGTGTGTGTGTGTGTGTGTGTGTGTGTGTGTTGCTGCAACCTGATACAATGAGAGCTAAATTCAACCATCTGCTGCTGCTGCCCTACTCACCGTCCTGGGCACAGGGACAATCAAGGGTGTGTGTGTGCGGGTGTGTGTATGAGGGATTGATACAGCTCATATAATATTAATGCATGCTGGCTATGCCTGGGGAAACGAAAAAAAACGGGAAAAAAACAGCAGATCTGGTTGAAACACAGGGTGTGCGATGTAAGCAAAAACAACGAATTGCATGCAAACAAACAGGGATGTACCAGACGGATGTCAGCAGCTCTGGAAGTGCTGTGTGTGTTTGTGTGTGTCATTTAGGTTGGAGGTCTTGTCTGTCTCTATGAGGGAAGTGAGAGGTGAAAAGTGAGAGTTTGACAGTAAAACTTTGTGTCAAGTTCAAGCCTAAAATGTTTGTGAGCTATGGGGCCTGAATGATAGCCAGATCAGGTTTGGGTTGAAGTTTTAGGCCCCATGGAAGCAGCCTCTTCTGTAGCCAAAGAGCAGAAGGTCACTGATTTCTTTGAGCTATTCAAACACAAGTTTTTATGAATACAAGCCAAACTGTACTCCTGAAAACAGAGAAAAAATACAAATGAACAATGAGTACCAAACTCAGTCCTACTGCTGGCAGCTGTTGTTGCTGCTTTCCTCTGTCAGCATCTGTGTTTACCTCCCTGCATCTTACCCAGTTCATACACAACAGCATCTGCAGCGATCCTGATTATCAGCCTGTCACTGGAAAAAACTTCATGATAGTCTGTGTTTGTGTGTATGCACTATGTAGTCATGTGCCTGCTGGGAGACCACCCATATGTGCACCCCAGCCTGTACCACTGATAAATTTGTATGTTTGTGAAAGCCTTCATGTCTGTGTGTTTGTGTGTTTGCTAACAGACTCTAGGAAAACTGTGCACGTAGGTGCAAGTGTGACAGGGTTTTTTTAGTGAGTAAATAAGAAAAAAAAAATTTTGGTTACTTCTTCCTTTCACCTCAAAGCTGGCTCGCTTTTTTAAATGTAAAGGTAAATACATACTCATTCACACAATAAAAATACACTGTAAATCCCCCACAACCACACCAGCTGTCACACCAGTAATTGGCCAGGTGTGAACCAGGTTTACTGGAAGCGCTATCTATCCTCCATGTTTTTGACATTCTTCCTTCTGTACTTCCACTATCTAAACTGCATCAATCACCCTCGGTGTTGGTTGTTACAGAGGTTGTGTGTATTCGGAGAAGAGATGGGAAGAATTGACTAAAGTCTGGCTCCAATTTTGAAGAACAGCTGGACAGATATGAGCCAATAGACTATATCTTTACCACACCACCATGTGCTTGAGTCTAAACTGTCACATTTGGTATTGAACACACACAAACACAGATGCAGTTAGCTGTTACTTCCTCTCCTATATCGAAGTCTACTTGAGCTTTGGCATTTTTCCAATGATCAGTGCTTTGTTTGTGTTCGATGAGTAGTTTTTGGTCCGAGGTGCTGGTCAGTGTGAAGTCTGAAAAGACATTTATAATCAGAGATCTCAGCTGGGTCAAACTCTACAAATGCTACCTGATGTGACCATAGTTGATGGACAATACCATCTGCATTATGACGTGGGAGAAAACATTTCTGGGGCTGAAAACAGACATGCGGTGCGGAGACGACAACCCTTTTAAACCAGGCACGGGGATGTATGTCGAAAGCTCGCCAGGAAAGATTGTTAGAGTTGGCCTCTCGTTGGTGACGGGAAAAAGTTTTCGCTGCTGGGTGAGACTGTTGAAAGTTGCAGCCAGAGCGACAGTGGGAAGCAGTGGTGACTGGTGTGCTTAGAGCCACTCCAAGGGGGGACATTATACCTCAAATTCAAAGATACATGTCCATCAATGCAGCAATGGACATACACGCATGCCAATTCGGTAGACTTTGCCCAACCCTGGTGTAGTGTAATATAACCATATAACCATAAGTAAGTAGTTAGCGGTTAATGACAACTGGTAATAAGTACTGAGATGTTAAAGAATCTAATCAAAATGTGAAGGAATCATAAATGAATGGTTACAACAAATACTACTCAGCACTAGTTGATTAAACATGCACCTATTGATCGAACTGATGTTTCAACTACTGTATTGTGTTAACTTGGAATAAAATGTAACCGCAAAAGTAAGAGTGAAATCATGTAACCAGATATACCACACTTTTTAAAAGATGCAGTATAAAGAGTGATCAAAGCTAATGGGATATATTCAGAGGGAAACTTGTATAAAAAGCTAAGGCCAGAGTCACTAAGAGCTAATGGTGTATTCTGAGGAAAGTGCCTGTTTTTTTTTAATAACCAAACTGAGAGAGCAAAAGCTATTGGTGTCAGGAATGGCAGGGCATGGGCAGGTGCATGCGAAAGCTCGGGACTTTCCAAGGGAAAATACCCGTGTCGGCAGAAGTGAGGAAGAGTAAGGATTGGTTGAGACCAAAAGGCCCAGCCCCCTTTTAGCAAATAAAATTAGTATATTTTGTATTGAGAGGTTGGGTCTTATCTGATGAACTTTTGTTGGTGAGATCTCATGTTTTAATTGTGGACAATAAATGCACTCAGCTTTTGAGGACTCCTGGAGATTATTTCCTTTTTTATTGGTGTCTTTTTGAAACTCTGAAAAACCTTTTCGAACAAACAAAGAAGAAGAAGTCGAGACACGACACTGGACATGACAACACAATCCAATGCAACCAGAAAATGTAGCAGTTTCCATTTCTACAGTAACGCCACCTTGTGCTATTGATAGATCAAAAAGCAATGGGAAATGAAGTGGGCATTGTAGGTCAAAGTGTACACGAGTGCAAGTTTGTACAATCCGGTCCAATTTAAAATATTTAAAAAGTCTCTTATTCCCATTAACCCTACAGTCAGCCCACTGCCACTGCTGTAAGTCACCATAAGAGGCTCTAAGAGGCTTGACTCAAACACTGTGGGTTAGGATTACAATTTGTGTGTGTGCGTGTGTCTTCTTTGACATGGAACATTGTATTTTGCTGTTTTGACAGACTTGTAAAGTGCACAGAGAGTCTCTGGGTGATGTGCACTTCAAATAAACTGAAGCTGAAGTTGATTGCGGCAGTATAACACCACCTGCTAACCACCACACACCTTGGCTTTTTGACCTGGTGCATGACCCATCTGACCGTGATCTGAAAAACACACATTGTGTATAACCCACACTATAACAATTACTGTATGTAAGCAATGTAATATGGCATGTGCAGAACGGTTTTATTTTTAAATTATATATCTGGTGATGGAAGGAGGTAAATCTCAATAAAACACCAACAATTGCAACATGATTTGTGCTCCATGTCACTTTGTTTCACCACCTGGATGGTTATAAAATATCTGACTGTTACAGTTGCTTTTGTGATATACATCTCTCAGCTTCCATGATGCAAATTCAGTTTGCTATTAGGATTTCACTTGCAACAATAAACCTCAGCTGTGCTGTAATCCACTAAACTGTGAGGAGAGGCACACACTGCACCGCCTCCTCCTGCATGATATATGGATTTATTTCAGCTAGTGGGTACCCAGGTGTACTTTTCTAAGCTTTGCGGTAAATATACCTATGTGAACATCCAGCGTGCACACACACAGAGCACCTGTCATCCAGGTAAACTGCTCGACTCTGTCTTACAGAAGGACTCTGTCACACATTCAGGCTTCAGAGTGTCTTCTCTGAAAGTCTGTCAGTGTGCAGCTCTGTGATTGGCAGCTCCACGTTGAAGTTGCAGAGTGACAGCGAGATTAAACCACCTCGCTCATGCTGTTTCTTTCTCCTGAGAGAGAACCACACCAGCGTTCAGTTCTCCTGCCCATGAACCGTTCTCTGACAAACAATGCAAACAGCGTGTTCCTGAGCAGGCTCTAATCTGCTCCACCAGAGCACTTCCTGCTCTGTATGCGTCTTCTAGAAGGACAAGGACGGCGATAATTAAATGCATCAGTAGTTCTTTTTCTCCTCTGACTCCATGAAGGGACGCGCAGCATCACAGAGAGGTGTAGTCCTGCGCTGCATGTTGATTGTTGTTGTTTTTTGTGTTTGATTTGTTTGCAGCGCAGAGAGATAAGAGAGTTTAGTCATTGAGTTCAGCCATCTGAGGCCTTTGCGTGCCCTCATTGTGCAGATGAAACCCCCATCGTGAGAGTAATTTAGCTTCTCCGTGACTTAGTCCATATTAAAGGATAATACCGCAGCTCTTTTCAAGTTTGTGCCAGTAGTCGAAGCTGCCGCTGCCGCTGGAATAATGGAGCATAGTGGGCGATATCCAGGCTCACTTTCTTCCTTCACAAGCCAAAGTTGTTGAAAGTAATAGGGGTGCTCCGATCGATCGGCAACCCGATCGGCATCGGTCGATATACCTGGTATCGGAAGTGACCGGATTTTTAATTTTCACCGATCAAAAGAGCCGATGTGACGCAGTACCCGCGCAACACAATTACCGCGAGACAATTACAGATGAAGAGTTAAGATGGCGTCACCGGTTTGGAAGTTTTACAAAGTGTCAGAAAAGGACATTAAATTTGCTGTTTGCTGTGTCTGCTCAAAGGGAATCAGTCGCGGAGGAGATAAGACGCGCAATTTCAACACTACAAACTTAATACGGCATTTAAAAGTCTGCCATGCAAAAGCAGATGTGATACCAGCCACCCGGGCTCTACGTCGTCTACTGCGGAAAACAGCGGACACTGATCAAGGAGTGAAAACCTCCAAAGCGACATTGCTGGACGCACTAGAGAGGAGATTCAGTGATATTGAATCCGAGCCACTGTACACCATTGCTACAGTCCTCGATCCGAGGTGAGTACATCATTCATAAATTTTGTCGGTGTGTGTGTGTGTGTGGGTGGAGGAGGAGGAGGAGGGGGGGGGGGGACAGGGTCAGTATGTGCGCGCGTTTGAGATAGACACGGGGGGAGGGAGAGAAGGTACATTCGTGTTGAACTTAAAACTTTACATTCAGACTTATAATTAAAAATGAGACTATTCTGACAACACTAGTAGGCTCTCCAACTCAGATGCATATCTAGCTTTGGCTAAAGTGAATGAAAAACTTTATAATGGCAATAATGTAGTATGGTTGTCACAACTTGTCAGCATAGCATAATAACCTATGACAACATACATAAAATGGATCAATTAATTTTTTGTCTTTTCTTTGTTTCTCTTGTTAATAAATTAGGTACAAGGACAGATATTTCTCAGATGAACTTAAGCAACAGATCCGTGGGCTTCTCTCTCATGTTCTGAGTCTGACTGATGCTGCTGGACCACAAGAGGAGCACAGTGGTGAGGCAAAGGGTTCTGAGCCACCAGAAAAGGTACCAAGAGATGGCTCCTTGCATGCTATGTATGCAGAACTACTGGATGACAGTGAACAACATGATGGTGTTGACTCGGGCAACCCATCATCAGCACAGATGAATCTCTACTTAACTGAGGCAGTCATCCCACAAAACAGAACACCACTTACTTTTTGGCAGGACAATAGAAGCCGCTTTCCATCGCTTGCACAAGCTGCACGAGCTTATCTCTGTGCACCGTGCACAAGTGTTGATAGTGAAAGACTATTTAGTGCAGCGGGAAACATTATAGATGAAAAGAGGAATAAGCTCACTGCAAAAAATGCAGAGATGCTCATCTTTCTCAAAGTAAATCTGCCAGTGATGCTGCTTGCAAAGGAAAGCAAAGGAAATAATAAAACATTGTCTGTCTGAACTCTAGACACCTCTCTTTCTCTCTCTCAGCTCATAAAAAGCTACCTCATTAAAAGGTACATTATTGTATTAGGTACAATAATTGTTACTGTATTTTGCTACACTTGTTCTGCACTTTTTGGTTGTCTGTTTGTTAATTGCAGGTGAATTGTGAGGGCTGTCTGACTTTATTTATTTATCTGGCTATTTCTTTTTATTTTTTTTACAAGGACTGTGTGACTTTATTTATTTGGCTATTTCCTTTAATGTTTATATATTTACAAGGAGCAAACTGATAAATGCCCTGTTCTATCTAATAAGCCCAGTTGTTTTCCCCAGAAAGGAAGAAAGAAAGAAAAGTTGTTGTTACCAATATATATATATATGTGTGTGTTATTTTTTTACTGGAAGGCAACTACATGTATTACAGTTTCTATAGAGTGTAATGTTCACATGGTGGTGTACGTAGAGCTGTTTCATTTTTTAGGAGCATACAGTCTTGAGCTGAGCCTCAACTATGTACAATGTTGCAAATTCCTGCAAATAAAAGAGTCAATTCATGATACCCTCATGTCTTTAATTTAATAATGCTTTGTATACAGGTTCAAGGGTAACCTAATTAAATAACTTGATAATTAATGCTACACTATAAAAAGCAAGCTTCAAATTCAAAATAGAGGCTCTGGTATCGGTATCGGGATCGTTATCGGCGATACTGATTTCAAAAATCGGTGATCGGTGATCGGTTCCAAAAACCCTGATCGGAGCACCCCTAGAAAGTAACGCTGTGTATGACACTCAATTATCGTGTACGTAATTGCTGGCTGAGATTAATTTCCTCCTTCAGAGGAGGCCATTTTCCTGGTGTTAATTCTTAGCCGGTATAAAAACATCATCCACACAGGGATAAAAGTCCATCACAGGAATGAGAAGAAACTTTTACTTTTATCCTCATTTCACTGTGCTGAGTGAGAGTGTTCATATCAGGACCGCATTATGCTTCGCTCTGCTGCTTGTCAATCATCTGACACACACAGGAGGAAAAAAGTGGTGACCAGCTAAAATCCTAAAAATGGAAATGATGATCATATACACTATGCATGTAATCAGGCAGGCTGAGTATCACTGTTTTACGTTTCATACGTTTTCATACATTGTAACAGCATCAGAACCTTGATAAGGTTTTAGGTTTCACTGTATTTGCACTGGTGACAGAGATACTGGGATGAAAGTGAGATCAGTTAAAAACCCTGCAGAAGTCAATAGAGCAAAGTGTGTTTGTTTGGATTTAGAAGTGAGAGTCAGCACTCTTACAGCCTCATCAATGAAACATCAGTCTCTTTCTCCGAGGACAGGAGCTGATATCAACCTATTTAATCCTATGTGCAGATATGTTGGCCTGAGACAAACCGCAGAGCACTGAACTATCACTGAACCTCTCTTGAAGATGGAGCATGTTTGGCGTGTTGTATTTCTACAACACAAAACTGAGGAAGTGGGCTTCCTTTTTATTTCAAATGGGAATCAATAACAGTTGACACTCCGACTTGCAGTCTGCGATGCGTTTCAGGTGCACATGAGTGGGTGTAGGGTCACAAAAAAGTAAATGGTGAACTGTAATTACTGCAGAGTGCGTAGCAGGATAATTGGGGGTAATGTATGTGCCGTGACTCAGAATTAAATCAGTGTTTCTGCTTATGGCCCAAGGTACAGTAGTCTGACTCACAGGTTTTAGACTGTGGGTATTAGCCTGTGTGGCAGGCTGCGTGTAATCATTTTCAAAATCCTTGCTGCTGTGGGAAACAACAACAACAACCTCCAAGCGAGCAACTTACATGCTGAAAATGGCCAGTAACCCTTAGACTAGCCTGGTCCCTCATGGTACAAATCTAAACAAGCTGGAGGCTTTTCTTTTGCAGGGATTTAGCTATTTAAATGCCAAGACTCGCCTCTTTATGTGCAAATATTTCACCAAAACAAGTCCCCCCGCCAACCCCGACACTATTTTGCAGGAGCATCCTGAGCTTTGTGATACCCAAGATGACTGTGACTGATTTAAAGCGGCTCAGTCGGCACAATAAAATGAAAGCAGTTAACGTTTCTGCAAACCAAGGAAACATTCATATGTACATGTAGTATATACCATACTGACGTTTGTACAAAACATTTCATATCACATTTACATTACATGTTTATTACCTGACTTTCAAATCCGGAGGTGGATAGGACCGTGGGGGAGTTACAGACGAGAAAGCCACCACTGCACTTCAAGTCGGCATTTTTTGTCATTTGTAAGTGTGAAATTACTGAAAATGTGATGATTGGGACCACAGCATTGGAAGTGTGACACCACGGGATATTTTCAACAAGACATAGGGACATTTCCAGATGTGTTTGCAGTGACCAAAACAGGTATTTTAAGCCAAAATATTATGCTTTCCTAAAAAGCCAGAGATTTTTGCACTTTACTGTACAAGGATGACTAACTTTGATCCACTACCTGAAAATATCAATATTTGATACTTTGCTCACCACGGGGACACTTTGACACGACACTGAGAGCATAACATTTGAGATTTTTATTGAAAGATAAATATAAGAAGGCGTGTGCACTGTGTGTGCAACACAACAGCAGTTAATTTACCTCAGGAGGCAGTAGGGTTATGTGAGCGCTGCAGTGGTGCATGTATCCACTTGCAAAATAAAGCTAAGAAGCACAGCTGGTACTGGTGTATTGATACTGCAAAAAAAAAAAGATTATTGAAACCAGAACAGATATTCAGAATCTACATGTATCAATAAATCAATATCTAAACGAAACCAATGCAGCCAAGCACTTCTCAAAACAGAAAACATTGCTGTTTAGCAACATTGCAGCTTTTGACCGAGCTAACTCTTAGCACAGGTGACCACTTGGAACATTCCAAGTGGTCCAAGTTTGAACCAATCCTAGCTTGCTCTTGGATACGAGAAGATGCAACGTAATAAGACAAAATTGGGGCTTTCAGAGGAGGCTGGCAGCCCCTGTGCTAAGCTAACACATTCCAGACTGGTCTCTACATTGAACGCATATACACAAAATTGATGATGAGCCTCTAATCTGACTCCAAGTAAGGAGCTAGCCAGAAATTGTCATTCTGGCTAGCTTGTTACAAAAGTAATCACAATGCTGTAACCCAGTAACTGCCCAACACAGTGAGACAACATTGTTTGCAGTTAGAACGTCATCATAATAAAGTTACCAAAGTGTTTCTGTGCTGTTAAATGTTGTAATTTCATACATTTTAATTTCATGGCTTGCTGTGCAGTGATTGAGACTTGCATATCAACATAATAATTTGTGTGAAAATGCCATTGTTAGTTGTTTGTTTTTTTCATTCACACTGTTTCAGTGAAGTCACATGAAAAAAAAAGCTGATTAGCTCTTTTATACCAAGTGCATTAGTGAAAATAAATGGAATATCCCATTTCTCTTTCTACATGTGCATGTGTGTGCGCACGCATGTATGCTGAACGCAAGGCTCTGTGCAAGCCTCAATTATCATGGTGTGTAATTGCAGGGCGAGATTAACTTCTGTGTACTGAAAGTAGAGATAGAAAGAAGGGGAGAGAGAGGTCAAAGAAGAGGGGAATGCTCGTTGCTGTACATGTGTTTGTGTGTGTGCGGGGGAGACATCAGCTGAGATTGGTATCAGAAGCCATGATAACATTAAGATAGGAGCAGCTCTGGTCAAGTCCTTTTCAAAAAATAAATGTTTTAGCAGAAGTCACTTATCTCTTAACATGCGCACATGAATTAGTAATTTGTGTTTTTAGATTAATGTCAGCTAAAGTCTCAGGGTGTTTTTGCTACAGTAACTGCTTTAGGAGCTTAAGAGCTTGTCTGCGAATATTGAATTTATTCATACATCAAAGCAGCAGTATGTAGAAATTAGCATTTTGTGCGATTTGGCGCCCCCCATAGTTTCTGAGTGCACCACTGCCATAGATACAAATCCAAGGCCGTTAACAATTTGTCAGACGTAATGTGGCTGACAAACAATGCTAACAAACAAAACTCATTATGTCATAACAATGTTATGTGTTGAAAACTTGAAGTACTTGAAATAAACATGTGTGTAACCCTGTGATCCTACCTGCTCACATGAGTTACATAGTGCAGAAACAAGTGACTATTACATAAACGCTGTACCATCAAAATGATTTAGAAGCTGAAGAAAAAGTTACATTATGTTGATTTACTATTGTTCACATTCATAACATTTGTCACTTCGTATACAGTACAGTTGTGATGCTGCATTTGATGATGTTTCAGCACCACTGGTTAGCTCTGGCTGCTTTCCATTAGGTGCTCATGTAGGCGTACAGACCGCTATGTAACTAAAGCTAAGAGAAATAAACGCTAAAATTGTCAGGGAATGGACAGTTAATGTCAGTTCTTTGTTTTCATATACTGCAGATAACAGCACTAAGCTGTCTTGAATGCCTGAAAGAACCCCTCCAGACATGGAAAAAAGAATCAGCTTGAAATATTACATTTAGTCTGGTGTTTTTTTCCCGCAGAATATAAAAAAGACAAAGTTCAAATGAGAAATAAACAGTAGATGACTGATAGAGCACAACTCTGACCACTATATACTACATTTTACACCCAATCACCTTGTTTAAGCTATACTGAGTTTCTGACTCTGTAAGCATTCTTAACTTTTTTACATAGTTATTATTATATTATAGTATTACACTGTAATAAGTATAAATTGTAATATTTTAAATTAGGAGTTTCTGTACAAAAGTTGATATTTTTCATTGTTAGCAGCAGGGATCCATGTTTAATGATGAATATGTGAGATCTGAGTCGCTGCCAAAATCAAATCAATTGTTCAGTTTCCAAAAACCATTCAGTCTTTCAACCAAATTTCACAGAACTCTGCATGTGAGTTTTGGAAAAACACCCCGCTGAGTGACAGACAAACTGGAAAGAAAATTGATTAGCAATTCTGAGTTTGTTGAGTGGAAACCCTTTGAGAAACACACACACACACAGACACACACTCACACAAACTCACTTCAAATTTTCATAATTTAGACAGAAGAGAAAGAGAAATTAATTAGAAAGAGAAAAAGAATCTGGTGAATACTTTAATTTTAAATGATGCGGACCCGCCCCCATGGATAGAGTCGAGTTTCACTGACAATGTTGATTTTATATGAAAAGAAAAACATCTTGAAGATGGTTTTAATTAGGAAATTGAATAAGCTAATGTGTTTTATTTGCCTCTGCCTGGTATGGACACTTGACATTAACAAACAAAAACAAGCTGGCCAGGATCATCACAACAGCAGGAAAGATAGTGGACCGCCAACAACAGTCATTGGATGACCTTTGCAGTATAATTGTACATAAAAAAACTTTGCTCATTATTGGTGTCACTAAACATCAACGCTAGTCAGCCGGAGCAGATGGTAGCCCACCAAGAACCCGATTCTGTTCGAGGTTTCTGCCTGTAGTGAGTTTTTCCTCGCCACTGTCAACAACCACTTGCTCATAGTGGGAATCATTGGGTCTCTGTAAATAATATAGACATGCTTAATAGGAGAAGTGCCCTGATAGTATTGTTATGATTTGGTGGTACATAAATGATACTGAAATTCATTAAGCGTCCCCTCCATACTGAGTTGCTCCCCTTAGAGCAACATTACAGAGTACCCCTGGCAAAGAAAAAGATCTGCAATGGATCTTTTGTTCTCTCCATGAACAAACTGCACCAAAGTAATAAAGTACCAACAAAGTAACAATAAAGTTACAAAATTGAAATTCTAGAAAGGTGGTCTTATTCTGAGGCAGCAGCCTCATCAAGTCGTCTTCAAACAAACCAAAAAATGAGCTGCTGAAAGAGACCGATCAGCTGCAGCGGCTGATGTCCTGGACTATATTTGTGGACACACACAAATACAAACACTCACACACAGACACACAATCTGGGTTGATTAGCGTGAAGAAAATAAAGGCATTTTAATCAGCAGGAGATAATTTTGTTGTGGGACGGAAAGCTGTTTCAATTAACCTCCGTACAGTAAGGGGTGATGGAGATACTAGCATGCATATACACACATGCACTCCCACGTGTACACACACACACACACACACACACACACACACACATGCACACAAATATGAAGAGTCTTCTCCATTTCTGCCTCACAGCATTCAAACACTCAACACCAGACACACAGTCTTTCTCTCCCTCAAACACATGCAAACAGACAAATACACACAAAGGGATGAGCACGCACACACACAAATACATGCTCATGCACACAGAGTACTACCCTGCCTTATTTTTAGCTGTTCCCCTTTCCAGCCCTGACCTACATCACAGCATGAATAAAGCAGCAGAGAGATGAAGAAAGTGAGCTCAGAGGGGGAGGGAGGAGGGAGGAGGGAGGAGGAGGTCTGGGAAGAGGAGTGAGGAAGGGAGAGAGGGAGGAAGAGAGGGAGGAAGAGGCACCAGCAAATCAAGAAAAATGAATTCCCCCCTGTGTGAAATGACAGTTCCAGTTCTGTCAGCAGACCTCACCTGCTACGACACTCCCAGAGGAGGCTGCAGAGGGCGAACACAAGCACTCACACAGACATTCAGACAGACAGACAGACACACACACACACACACACACACACACACACACAGTAGCAAACACAGGGGATATACGACCTCAGAGCGACACACATCAGAAAGTCTCATCATGCGTCAGATTTGACAGTAGATGCTTTCCCCACTTAAATAAAGGCTGACAAAAGCAGCAAGCTCACAACTTTGAATTATTGAGGCCACACACTGGCGACATCACAGCTCGGCCTTCAACAGGCTTAAAGAACGCTTTGGCCAATAAAGGGTAATCAAATGAGCAGCTTTCAGGGTGGAGTAGCGCTTCAGGACAAGATGAAAATTGGATTCAGGGACTGTCTCGCAGCCTGAAAGCACTCAAATAAGTTCAATGTTTTTGATGTAGCAGATCAATGCTTTTTACGCTGAAGGCCAACGAGGCTTTGTATGCCTGAATACAGATCCGTCTCTCTTTGATTGTGCAATTCAACACTCCTACTGTACACTCTCCAAGGATGAAATTTGCAGAGAAAAAACCTCTGGGTGTTGCATGTAAGTCAATTACATACTTCATACAAATTTATCCTGTTGTAAGGGGAAAGTGTGAGCTGAAAACCTCAAAGCTGGAATGTATTTATCTAAGGAGAGGATATGGAAATACTCTCCTCACTCTCTTCTTCCCCTAAGTGTAGCATACAGGCTCCCTGAAGTGGTGGAAAGGCCTGTTAGCTGCAGGAAACTGGCTCTCTGCTGCTCACATGCACATAAATACGTACACACATTCACAGACGCACATACAAATTTAGACCCTTCTGCATAACACCTCCCTTGTGTGTTTCCGATCCCATTTCATCAGCAGTCAACCAGCTCATCTAATGCCTCCCTGAGCTCTGTGTTTTAATGCTCATACAATGTCTTTCAAGCTACATTAGGAAGAGCCAGATTATGTGTATGAAAAGAGGCTGCAATGTGTCATATTAGCAGAATATAATGGACGTTAGGTAAGATACTGCTCTCACTGCTCTCCTTTGTCCTCTTTAGTTTTTGTGTCCTTATCTCATCTCATCTCGTTATTTCCTTTCCTTTGCTTTGCTTTCCTTTCCTTTCCTTTCCTTTCCTCTCTTTGGACCCCATATTTTCCTCCTTCCCTGGTACTCCTTTCTATTGCTCTAACTAAACAACACAACAGTTTATATATTTTGTGGGGAAAAACGTCCTTTGAAAAACTTGTCTTGTTTGTCCGTGTTATGATAAGTGAAGGCAATTTCAGCACCATTTTTGGATGGGCGTCACTCTAATTAATAACTGCTAGCAACAAGGTGAATCAAGATTAATGCAACAGTGTTGACGCAGTTCATCGAGCTTCATCCACCTGCTTCATCAGCTGCTCGAGGAATGTGTCTTTAGAGAGCTACCCGCTGAGTTATTAATCCACTGTATCTGCTCTGTTTGTCCTCAGATATTGATGAGTGTGCGACCCAGATGCATTACTGCCAGTCCAACACGGTGTGTGTCAACCTGCCCGGCAGCCATCGCTGTGACTGTCTGCCAGGCTTCATCAGAGTGGACGAATACTCCTGCACCGGTACGTCTGCATAAAAACACATTACTGACTCACTATTGGTACATATAGTCCATCTGGTATCGCATCATACATCTATAGATGTATGGTTGAACTGCCCATCAACCTTCAGTAGGTTGATGGGCAGTTTTCTTCTGGCTTGCAAATTAAACCCACAAAACCAACAAAAGCAAGACAGTAGCCTCAGCTGTTATTAGCAATTCTTGGCATGCTAACATGCTAAACTAAATTGTGAATGCTGTGAAATCTAAATGTCTAAATGTGACTTCACCAGACTTACAGACCTGATGGTGCTGAGGGCTGTCTAAATAGGGCTGTCTAAATTCACAATTCAAGTCCACATGCTTGGATTAGCTATATAGCAGTATGAATGTAACAGTGTAAAAGAATAATAATTATACCGTGGCTTTACACCCTTCAGTCATGGAACAAAGAGGGAATAAAAAAGTGAAGAGTTGAGGATGAATTGAGGAGTCTGCTAGTCTGGTGGTACAGCAGTGGATACTTTTGCCGGATGGCAGCAGGCTGAACAGACTGTGTTGGGGTGGGTGTTGTCTTTTAGTATTATTTAGTAGTTTGCACTCTGTCAGACATCTCACTTCACTGATATCACTGATGCTCAGGAGATGGGTGCCAATGATGTTCTGGGCGGTTTTATTCACCTACTGCAGAGCCTTCCTGTCCTGGGCCATGCACGAACCATGTCAGTTTGTTGATGTTTCCAGTCAGGATGCTTTCTATTGGTCCTCTGTGAAAGTTGACAGGAATAAGTTAAGTTTAAGAGTGGCAATGTACGATGACCATGATAGGTTCCACCTCTTCATATGAGAAAAGTTCAGAATTCAGATGAGATATGTACGTTGTCTCCTCTCTTTGTCAGTTTAATGCCATCTTACAGTTTTTACTAATGCCTGTCTAAAGTGGCTGGTAATTGTGTCAACTGCTTCCGTCAACTGCTAACCACATGAGGCTGCGAATTACGCTGTATTTCTTGTTATCTGCAATTAAAGCATGCGGAGAAACGAATGGGAATTGATTGGTGAATACCTCAGCATGTCCTTTTAAAGGCTGAAGGAATCAGCATGTAATCACAGAAGAATGGGTGATTGCAGCCATTCAGTTTTTTAATGGCTCTAAAATGACAGTTGATAAACTGATTTAAAATATATCTTGCTTTCTCTACATCGACCTTGACCTTCTCACAGCTGAAAGTCAGGACAGGAAACAATTCTAACATTTTCTATTTTTTGACCACACAATGTACCTGCTCAGTCTAGGTTTATTTCTGTGGATCAAGCCATTTCCCGAACGTACAGTACAGTGACACCTGGCATAGCTGGTTGACAATGTTTTTTCTCTGAAGAGGTTTAGAGCAACATGTTTTCTCCAGAGTGACTACGATGTGTTTGGTTGCTGCTCAGTGTTTCTCCGGAGAAGTGTTCTTTAATTAGCTCACAGTTGGCAGCCATGCAGGAACAGGGATCCATAGACAATCAATCTATTTTGCAGCTTGTAAACTGTCCTGGCTGCTGACTGGGAGCCCGAGGAGCCCTCTCTACATCTGCTGGGAGAGATAAATCCTTTCTCTGTCCTTTTCCCTCTTCCTGCTTCCCCTCAGCTTCTTCTCAAGGGTTTAAGATCCTCAACATGAATGTGAAACAGAGTTAGCATTCACGGTGCTGCGAGGTGACGGCTCACATTTCACACAATGTTAACACGATTGCACGTTAGCTTTGTAATTGACACGTTGAGCTGAAATCTGTATTGTTTTTCTTCATTGTGTCTGGATCTGGAAAGGTTTTGTGCATTAAGCAGGACACACACAGACACAGTGGAATCCAGTTTCTTGTTTCTCTGGTTTCTCATATCATGAAGTGGTTAGCGAGGAGAAAGTTAACTCACAAAGTCCCCTCTGATCGCAGAGCAATTTTGGAGGCTGAAATCTGCTTTGGTGTGCAGAGTTGTGGAGCTTTAATCATTAATCTTAATAGAAGGTATGCGTTGATGGCACTATGTTCTGCAATATCACCTCCTCATAATAATCATCAATCCTTAAAGTATATCTGGTGGTCTGTGGATTTTGAGATGTGGCCAGATATTGCGTTTCCTGACAGATATATTCTGTTTGTAGGGATGGATAAGTAGCAGTACCCAGAACAGAGCCTGAGGGCATATACTCTAGATACTTGATCCTATTATAACCCTTAAACCCTCATCCCCTTTTGGGGTTGGTCCGCCTTAATTAAAACTAATTGACTATTTTGATTATTTATACCCTTGCGATGGATTTTGTTGAAATGTTTTCAAGGGTATTGTTTGAGGGACTAAGGATATAGGGTGTCATATGCTGTACTGATTGTGAAGCCCATGATGAAAGTTGTGATTTGTGATGTGAGACTATAAAAATAAAATTGACTTGACTTTACAGTGTTAGACTGACAGATTGCGGATAGAAATGGTGCCAGACTGCCAGCCGGCAACCCAATCGCCAGAATAAATGTCGGCAATGTACATTTCTGCAAACCACTGATATGTGGAAACTTTATGTGTCTTGAGGTTCATTTTTCAATTTTATGTTGTGACAATGCTGTGCTTATGCTCTGGTTAGGTTTAGGCAAAAAACAAAGCTGGAAATTGTCCTTAGGTCTCCCTAAAATTTCCAATGATGTAACACTTACAAATGTTGAAACCTAGCCTCAAAATTGTGGTCACTGGCTTGGCTGCCTTCTCGACTGTAACTCCACCACCGTCCCCTCCACCTCCTGATATGAAAGTCATGTAATAAACATATAATGTGAACATGATATGAGATGTATTGTAAAAATGTTAATATGGTTCATATGACCAACATATCAGTGGTTGCAGAAACATTAACTGCCAACATTTTATTCTGGCGGTTCAGCTGGAGCCTGATTGGATCGCCTGTAAGCTTTCATTTTTCAGTGAGATTTTGTGCCTGTGGCAGCCAAAATAGCGCAGTGAAATCAAGGTGTATATCTTCATAATGATATGTCGAAGCAAAAAACTTATCTATTGTTAGTTTAAGTAAAGTTAGTATTCATTTTGCAGAAAGCCTCCCTCACACTATATATTATATTATCAATAATGATTATTACTTATGCATTAATACGTTGTTTCGTTGTCGGTTGAGGTTGACTAGATCTTATCTTATCTTAGATAATGGGTCTTTAAATGTATGACGATCCAGCACTTCAGAAAGTTGATGGAATGTTTGGTATTAAAATCTTAATCGTTAAGGTAAACAGCTCTCAGATAAATGTACTGTAATTGAAAGCTCAATATTCAGCTCTGCAATATGCAGGTTATGTACCTCAAAATTGCACATAAAACTCTTAGTCGCTCTGTTACACAACCCCTTGGAAATCGTTAACCCACATTACTTTTTAAAAAACATCTGCTTGTTTGTGCACAAAAGCTCTTCACAATTTTAGAAGGCTTTTCCGTGTTCTTTTTTTTTTTCATGTGTATCACTCAGGGGGGAATGATCTTACAGTGACATCACGTACATGTCCTCAGTCAGCCGTAAGAAAGTCACCTGAACCGTAACAATCAAGCTGAAATGAGATAAAACCTAGAGACGGCAGGAGAATGTGTTTGGTGACAGTCACTGATGAAAGTAATGTGTTTGTTCCTGTCTTTTCACTTCAGGCCAGTGCGTGTGAGCATACTGTATGTGTGTCTCTGTGGACTTCATCCACACAGAAACTTACATCACTGTAGGCAGCACACGGTCTACAGATTTACCCTCAACATTACAATCTGAGCAGCTCCTTCCTCAGAGGAATAAAATGTCACCTCTTGCAGCTTTTACACGACATATCATGTATCACCTTTTGCATTGTACACTCTCAGCCTCAGCTCTCTCTGTCTCTCCTGCCTGGCGGTGGAGCCTGTCCTTCGTGTAGACAGCTCCCTGTAAACAATAGGAGGCTGCGGTAATTGTGGTTCCACTTGATTTCACCTCTATGGAAGCAGGCGAGCAGCTCTGGGGAAACGGGATGGACAGAGGGGAAGACAAGAGGTGGCAGAAGTGTGAGTTTCTATACGTCGCCTTCTCAAAATGCCACAGAGCTGTCATCATATCCGTGTTTATGCAGTCCGCGTTTGTATTATCTTTGGTGCTGAGCACTCAACGCTGCACTTTCCAGAGATCAGATGTCAATCAAAACACGTGTTAATTAATAACAATAATTCAGGATACATTATGTAAGCACAAAATAATAAATAAACCTTTGGGGCTTCATCATGTCAGTGGATGTTGTGCTTAGTGGTGCATATTTCCAAACACATTTTCAATTTGCAAAAGTCAGTTGTCAAACAGTGAGCCGGGATCTTTCAGGTCCACTGGTGTTCTGGGGCCCTAGGGCACTCTGCTGCTTTGGCTGGTTGGTAATCCAGGATTTGACCTTCCTTTCAGGGAGTTTGAGGTGTTCGCCAAATGAAAACAGTGCTCATGCTAACAAACTTAGTGTTAATTTAAAAATGCGGCACCCCAGGATACAAAATAATTGCGATTATTTTGACAGATTTTGGGATGTTAATTTTAATCCTGATTCGTTGGAACAATAACTTTGTCATGGATGGGATTTTGTTTCAGTTATTTCCTGTTTTATTTTGTAACTTCTCTGCTCTTTTTACCTGTGTTTTTCCTTACTCTTTGTCAATTTGTCTGTTTGCGTCGGGGTGTCACCTCTGTGTTTCCTGTTTTCTTCCTGATGTTGGTTAGTCTGCGTTTTTTCCTCTCCTGTGTTCCAGTTTTTGTTCCCCACCACTTTCTGCTTGGTTCTTTGTTATGTATTCTTAGTTTTTTCTTGGATTCTCTTTTGCCTGGCCTTTGTTGTCTGCTAGCCATTTATTGCCTGCACTTAAATTTTTTGGATATCGGCTTTGTAAACAAAGCTCACTTTTTGTTTCTTACCCACCTACCACTGTGTCTGCATTTGGGCCTCACATTTTTGCAACTGTAAGAATTTTTG
Source organism: Pagrus major (assembly GCF_040436345.1). Lineage (NCBI taxonomy): Eukaryota > Metazoa > Chordata > Actinopteri > Spariformes > Sparidae > Pagrus > Pagrus major. The sequence goes on along the minus strand of NC_133218.1, from coordinate 15,625,279 downwards.
CATTACAATTTTCATTTTCACTGTAAAACCAAAAAAAAAAGTCATGTTGGTGCAGCATTTGTTGAGGCCTATACCAAACATGGAAAAATGTTTTCTTACATCCAGAGAATAAGATTTGTTGGCCAGAGCATCTCTGCAGTACAACAGTAATTCATTATAACCCTGTTTTGTTAGACTTGTTACCTTTATCAACAGTGGAGTTCACACGTAAGCTGCCCGCAAAATGCTTAAAACCCACTCAAATCGTATGGAAAAATGTTGCTAAAACACATCTGATGTGATCAAGACTTTCCTGTAGATCAGTTTTCTTAAAAAAAACTCTTTGCTATAACTACTTGCTATTGGGTGAATAGAGGGACTATGTTAAAAAAAAAAAAAAAGATATTTAATTTTAAGGGGGGAAAAAAAGAGAATTATTGTTTAACAATGCTGAGCTGATACTGCAGTTTGCAAAAGCATAGATGATTCCAGTCTTTATGGTGCAGTGCATGCAGAGCCAAAGTGATTTCCCCTGTGAAAGATCATTATGATCTCTGACTCCATGTGTTGGAGGATAATAGTTGTCTGCCATAGGTAATTGTGTAAATGGCTGTCCGACTCCCACTGTGTACTTATCCTATGATCTCTGGGTTTTAGAGCAATTGTTTCCTGCGTGAAGCAGGCGCTGATAAGACTCATACTTACAGATTAAACTACTGGAATAAATGGGGGGGGTTTAAGGTCCTTCTTTTGGCACCGTCCTATAAATAAACTCCAACATCTGGTTTCCCAGGCCTGGAGATAAAGTGTGGTGTAGCCGTTTTAAAATGAACTCCTCATCTATTAGAAGCTGCAGCCTCGCACAACGTATGACTGGGTTAAGACATTGAAACTCCAGATTAAAGAGCTTTGTTATCCACCAAGCTGCAGCTTTTATACTCCTCTTAGTCAACTGAAGACACTGTAGTGTAAGATTATTTTGGCATAGTCTATTATAAACATACTGGCATCGGCTGATTGTTAATGGATATACAAAAGAACAGTTTCATTATATGCATAGGTGAACTTTTACGTATTGGTGGTCTTTATTCGTATGTTTTTGCGCCGGCGACAGCTGCGGCCATCAGCATTATCTTTGCTGGTTGTCTGTCCGACCAATTCTTGTGAACATGACATCTCAGGAACAGAAGGGGACATTGTGACCATATTTCACAATTGGTTGGATACTTAATCAGTGGCACAGATTTTGATGCTCACCTTGAAACTGTGCTGATGGTTGAGATCTGCAGGGCTGCAGCTTCTGAATCCACAAATTCATTGGTTTTGCCAATTTTGAGCTTCAGGTGATTGTTGTTGCACCATGTGTCTCTCAGTGAAGATGAAATGTTTCTAGCTCATATTCTGTATGTCAATATAGTGATAACTTCCATTTTGACAAAAAACACTCTTATTAAATTCCCTCATAGGCTTCACTACATATATTATATGAGTAGTGCAAAGACATGGATGTAAACTGTGACCTGACCGGTTGGTCGAGGCACACGACTGCAGGCTGGTATTTCTTAAATTCAAATGAAATATTTTGATTTTTTCTTGTTAATCATGATGAGTTTAAGTGAGCTATTTCAATTTTACTAACTACCTCTTTTGATTTAATTTAATTTAATTTAATTTAATTTAATTTAATTTAATTTAATTTAATTTGTTTTTATTTGAGATTAAGGAAATAAAAACTCTGGAATGACAGGATAATTAAGGCAGCTATCAAAAAATAATCTCAAAACACAGCCAACCTAACCACCATCCTTTATTCATAACAACCATTACTGATGGTAAAGTTAATTGTTCAACTCTATCCTGCCCCTGTATATGGGTTGCTGGGGCTCAGGAGTAAGAGCAGGTCGTCCACTAATTCGAAGGTCGTTGGTTCAAACCCCATTTCCCCCTGCTGCCCGTCGAAGTATCCTCGGCCAAGATGCTGAACTCCAAGTTGCTCCTGGTGAGCAGGTCAGCACCTTACATGGCAGCCTCGGCCATCAGTGTCCATAATCTTTGTCGCACCTCTGTGGAGGTATCATGGATTTTAATGTTGTGTTAATGTTTGCGTAAAAAAGATCAAACTGATTGGATTTGTTTTGTTAGCAGGTAATCATCAATATTTATTTAAAAATCAATCAGGCTCTAATCAATATCATTATATTGTCCACCTGTGACTCCTTTCCCTTGAGTTGACATAAGCCTGGTGGTGGTATTTTAACCATATTGATTGAACTGAGAGCTTTCTGTTGACTAATCATTTATTCAGACAGCAGCTACATCACCTGCTGCTGCATTTCATCCTGTAGTGTATATTTGTCTTCTATCCTCATCTGCACTGATCAATATTTGACTTTTTATTTTTTTATCAACCTGCTGTTCATTGACAAAATGCTCAAGCTCGGCTGTATGACTGACCAAAAGAAGTTGCCACTAATTTCATGCATCAGTTGCTACATATATTCTGCAAAATTCAAAAAAGATCCCCCCCACCCCCCTGACACATTATATGTTTAATGAAAATTTGATCAAATCCAACTCCAATTATACATGTAATGAATGTGGAGCTCAGGTGTGACGAGCTGGGAAACCTTGGCAACCCTCCCTGTGTACATTAACTCTTCAAAAATGAGGGTCACGCTGTCAGGTTGGCTCGGCACCAGCCAATTTTATAAGCCCATCAAACACAGTTTGGGAAGGAGTCAGATAAGTTTTCCTTAGTCCTTACTTTCATCCCTGTGTAATTGTCTGTAGAAGCTGCTGTTTATTTTTAGCCTCCCCATAAAGGTTTGATGTAAGGAGTGTTTCTTCCTGTTCGAGCATCCAGAGTGATGTCTGTCCTCACGTCACAATGCTTTTCTGTAACCCCCGCCTCTTCTTCTTTGATGCATTATCTTCCTGTTCCCCCGGCTGAATACACATGTGGAATAATGATGTACTGTGGCTATGGGATGGATGTTTACTGACAGAGCACATTAACGGAACATGCTTTCATTAATATGAATTGCAGCCTAAGCATCTTTATTGCAGAGAGCTGTATATTTCGCAGGGAGGTAAATTCATTGCATTAGTTCTCAGGCTCCGTGCTGCAGCTACACACAGAGAGGATACGGATGAGGTGGTCAGGACACTATAAAACAAACCGGACGCTAATGCCTCTAAAGCAGCGGCTGTTATTCAAGATGAACATATCTGCAGCATAATGAGAAGCACTTGTGTTTCAAATTGCAGGGTCTTTAGTGCTTCATGTAAATAATATCACGTGACTGTAACACACACACTCCCAGCAGCAGTGCAGATTTCTCTTCTCGTGTCTCCTGCTTCCTTACCCCAGTCAATTGCGACATGTGCTCATTGATATTGTATGCATGTAAAAATTGGAGATGAGAAAAAGTAAAGAAATTCTGTACAGTCACTCCTTGTTCAGATGGTAGAACAAGTATCGTCGTCATCAAGTATCGTGTATCATCATCCGGAAATGTCCTTTTAGGTACACTCTCATCCGTCTTATCAGAGTTTCCAGATGTTCGTAGAGGGCAGCGTTTTTTTGAAATAAAGCTCCAAAACCGATACAACAGCTTGTAAGCGACTTGCTGGTGAACATATTGATATAGCATTAAGCATAAAACCTGTTAATGGAGGTACATGTCTTGTTAGCTTACACTGCCATACATATTAATTGGTATTTTATTTTTGTGACTTATGGATATAAAGAATCAATTTAACTGCCAGAATAAATGTTAGCTATGTACGTTTTTACGAAGCCACAAATAAGTTATTAGTGTCTTTATGTTGCAACTTGTCACAGCGCTGAGTTTATATTCTGGTTAGGTTTAGGCCCAAAAAACGCTCGGTTATGGGTAGGAAAACATCAAGGTTTGGCTTAAAATACCTTTTTTGGTCGATGCAAACACATCTGGAAATGCCCAGCAGTCTTCCAAAAAAAAAAAAAACAGAAATTTTAGAAATATCTCAAGGTCTCAATAAAAAATCCCAGTTCTGTTGCCACAAACACACCTGGAGATGGTCCGACTTCCTGTGAAAAATATCCAGTTTTGGTTCCCGAAACCATATCCAGTGGTGTCATGCTTGCAAATGCCGATGTCTCCATGTCTCATGCAAACTTTGAGGCACCTGTGATTTGCAGAAACTGACATAAACTACACTGTAAACATATCAGATGAGAGGATAGAGAGGCACATCTGCATCATAAAAGGTCTGATAAATGAGCAGTCTTGCATAGTCGCACCACATAAACACATAAAAAGGCCCTTGTTCCACACTGACCTATGCCAGAAGCCTTTTAACCCAGTTTAGTCTTTATACTCTTCTTTGTGAGCACACATGCATGCAGAATGTAAAAGCAGCTGTGTAAGATGGAATCGATCCATTGGCGGTTCAAAAAGAAAAACAACCTCTTCGACTACAAATTGATTGGTGCAGGAAAATCAGAAGTTTTTTCTAACTAATTTTATGGAAATCCATGTCCTCCAGGCTAAATGCTATGACAGGCAATCAATGTATTTCTCTCCTTGACACAGGACCGATCCCTGCTGAGTTCACATCATGTCAAGGTGAGCAGCAAGGCTGAGGCAGGAAGTGAGCATGACGACTTTGAGTTTTAAAAAAAAAAAAAGAGGAAAAAAACGCTTGAAAAATCCTGCCGTGCTCTATTCTTTTTTATGGGCTTGTCACTGGTCATTAAATTTCACATTACTGAAGTGTTCTGCTTGACATTATTGAATGAGACGACGGTAGGAGCTTAAGAGATGAGGACATGTTTTAGAAATTTATTATGTAAAGTAAAAGTGAATCATGAGGTGTTGGTTTTAGTCATAGATCCTTTAATCTCCTCATTTTTGTTTTAGAGACCTAAAAAGGTTCCGAGCGCTGAAAAAGGAAGAGAAGACAGATGAAATCTGAGAAAAGAAATGTCAGCAGAAGTTATTTCTCTGACAGAAACAACCCTGGCTTCAGTTAGATCCTCTTAACATGAAAAACATAATGTGAATTGACATTGCTCATTCCAGTTTGAGTCAAATATGTGTAATCAGAGAGTAAAAGTAAAAGAAAACCAAAATACCAAAAGTATAAATAGGCATCAAACAAAAAAGGGTCTAAAAAGCTAAAATGTGTTATGTGGAGTATTTACTGGAAGAAAGAGAGATTGGTATTGTGGAGAAAAAGCCTTTAATGGCTATTGACAGATGTCACTCATAAGTCTTTTCCTTGTTTACAATGGCTTTCGTCAAAACTGGTGAAACTGAAGGCTGGTTGGCCAGATAGCACCAGAACTAGAGCTCATTCGGTATTAACAAGTAAAGTATATGTGTGGGAAACACTGCTTTGCATTTAATAAGCTACACATGTTAGGAAACAGTGTAGGTTTAAGGTGCCCTGCCAGCAACTCGTATGCTCACTGTGTGCAACCAGATGCCGCTGGCACAGGGTTGGTGACCCCTGTGTTAGGTTATACTGTAATAATCGCTGTAATTACGATTATTTACTTATCCAACAAAAATAAACTACTGTCATGTCACTCCAAAGGTGTTTGTGCTGTTTCAGAGGTTTAGGGACACACTCATGTCACTCAGCAATAATTTCTGGACAGCTATGTCTTTTCTTTGGTGAAAAAAAAAAATTGTCTTGGTCGTTGTTACTCTTTGTTAAAATTTCTGGTAAAGTAATGACTTTTTTTGCTGTATACAAGTAAAAGTTGTCTGACGAAAAGAAATTACAGGGTGTTATCTGTACTGTACTGAGACATTACAGATGAAGCATGCAGCAAGCTTTATACCCTTATGTGCCTAAACTGCCTTGTCTTGTCATCTCGTCCTCGGCATGGAGACCAGTTCTCTTACATCACTGTCGGACCAATTTCCTGCTAACTTTACAACAGTAGCATAGCTCCCATACTGTGTTTGCATAAGTCTCTCTTCAGAAACAAATCTGCTTCTTCTTCTTCTCTTTCAATGCTTCTGTTTTAAGTTTGTCATGACATGATTGGTTTGTACGTTAATTGTAAGAATGGTTTGATCATGTGCACGGCAACTAATGATTATTTTCATTATTGATTAATCTGATGTTTTTTGTTCTTTTTCTTTAATCAGTTAATAATTGTTAGTCCATAAAATGTAAGAAATGAAAAGAAGCCAAAGTTGACAGATTGAAATTATTTGTTTGATTTGTCCAAGCACCAATTGCATTCAGTTTAAAGTCATGGAAGACCAGTAAATGGTTGAGCCATGCACAACCTGTAAAGTTAATGTTTCTTGGTACAATTCACACAGCAAAATGATCCCATTAAAACATATAAAATTGGAATTTATGGAAGATAGTGCTTGTTTTACAGGAGCTAAAAACAACCCATGCGTCTGGCTCGAAAGTTGCTAATAACTTGGTCTTCCAAACCCGCTAGCAGTTAATTACATGGTCCTTAAATTTTCTGATTCAGTGAGGTCTCTCAACATTAGGAGCAAAACCCCTGCTGTGTCTGATAATAAGCCTTAATCATATCCTGAGTGAGATGTAAACAAAGAGAATTTGGTCTTTTTATACTAATTACAGCCCAATCTTTTTTTTTTTTTTGAGTAATTATTATCTCTTATGACAAGCACGCTCAAACATTTTGATACACTCAACAAAATCAAATAAATTATTAGTATTATCCTTCACACTTCAACACAGATTACATTGAATTTCACACTGTGTCAGAGCTGTTTAAGCCAGACCATTAATAGATTTACATTTCAATAAATATTTGAGGCATTAAGCTTCTGTTTTATCCAGTGTGACAACAATAGTACAGGAAGCTTAAATTATAAGATTCTTAGCATGACGGGCAAGTAGAAGTGAAGAGACATAAATCACTGACATAAGTGTAAATGAAAAACAGAGAATGTTTGGTAAAGATGTAGTGAATACTGCAGAACAGGCTGTCATTGCCCTTCCAAAAAAGATTCAGATGAGTGTTTTCTCATTGGGCAAAAACTATAATAAATGGTTGTGGATTCACTTGAGTATTTTAGAGATATATAGATTAGGTTTCTTTAGGTTTAGGTGGCTAAAACAAGTTGGTTTGGGACAGATTGTCGTCATGGTAAAAAGAAAATGAGATGAAGGAAAATTGTAGTTTCTTTCTGACAGAAATAAGACAATCTGAAAGATGTCACTTGTTTCTGACACTCTTGAAAAACTGCTTGTTATCGTCTTTCATTCTTCCGTTGTGATGTCAGACAATCGAATAAATGCACAATTGAATTTTGTTCTTTGCAAATGTTCTTAATGAGGCTGTGAGCAAAATCTCTCATTACATAGTCCCTGACTGTGGTGGAAGAAGTACTCAGAGCGTTTGCTTAAGTTAAAGTACCAACACCACAATATGAAAATACTCCATTGCAAGAAAATGTCCTTCATTCAAAATGCTACTGAAGTAAAAGTACAAAGTGCTCTCAAAGTTTCAAAAGTCAAAGCACAAAAATGGATCCTGTGACTGATAAGACAAAAAGCATTTTACTGTTGTAGCTGGTGAAGATGGAGCTAGTTTTCACTACTTTATCTACAGTAAGAAGTCTTGCTCAGGCCTTCTTCACGGTTCACAAGATAAATCTGAGGGGTCACGAGGTCTTGAGATGATTAACGGGAGAGGAAGGGAAATAATGCTTTGCTCTACAAATCTTCATTCATTTTTTGGACTCAAATTGTCATCATTGTTTCTGAAATATTAGATAATTTTACCTCTTTGGGCATCAGACAGACTTAAATGAAAACATCAAAAAGTTTAGATAGGAAGACATTTGAAAGTTGAAAAAGGGCCGTATTACTAGACAATAACTACACACTGCCAGGGGATACAAGTCAAAAAGACTTGAAAACACTGTTTCAATCTTCAAATGTTCTGTATTTAATAAGCTGCCATGCTGTTTTCAGTAAAATCTTTATTCTGGAAGTAGAATCATATAAGAACATGGAATTATTCAAATAAAGTACAAGTACCTCAAAATTGTAGTGTAGTACTTTAGTAAATGTTCTTTGTTACTTTCCAACTCTTCTTCCTCACTTGTTGTTTCAGTATTTAATTCAGACAAAACATGAAGTGAATTTTGCAAACAGTGTGAATAAAAGAGAATGTGAAGAGTTGACACAAATTATTAGCTCCAGGCACTGCAAATGGAGGCAAATAGTAAGTAAAGCTGAGCACTGAAAATGTTTCAGCTTGAGTGGAAAATTAGCATTCATCCCGAGGCTTTATGACACCATTCCACAGAAAATAAAAAGGCGAAAGGAGAGAAGCTGGAAAAAAAACAAAAACAACAAACAACTTAAATTTCCTGGTGTTTTAAGATGTCAGAAAATAAGCCGTGCAAATAAAGGAAATAAAGCAAAGCAAATAACAATTATCCATTTAATCTGAAGCACCTTGCACAGTCATACTGTACATTTCTGCACTGTTTGAGCCAAACAATGAAGTGAAGAAAATGTGCACAGCTTTTGCTAAAAAAATCCCATGATGCACTTTTTGTGTAAATTACTTCTATGTCAGTAAAGATGCTTCATACCTGTCCAAACGATCCATTTCAAACAAACCCTGTAAGGAACAGTACATGACCGAACAAGGGGGATACAGCTCCAGTTCTGACCTGCCCTGATTGGTGAGAAGCATGTTATTGACCCAGTGATTCTGTGAAATGGGAAATAACCACAGTCCTCCCTCTGACCCTCCTATTATCATGTTTTCTCCACCCTGTTGACAGTGCAGAAACCATAGTGAGTGTGACGGTCGCTGTCCGTCGTCCTGATGATCAGTCATTACGCATCATTAGCCCGGCGCTTCGGGGGGTCACCTCAACATGTCCAGGCCTGACACCGCATCACTCTGTTATAATCACTAATTAGACCAAGCCTGACAGAGACGGGCAGCATGCTCACACGAGGCTGTTGTTATCTCCAGGAGATTCACTGAGCTTACTACTGTCAATGTAATAACTTTCCGGTGACACGATCATTCATCACTGTGTTAGCTTGTTGTATTGCAGAAAGAAAGAAATCCCCTTTGGAAACTGTTAAATTGTATTAATCTCTGATGGTTTATATGTCCCATTAATTATTCTGTAGGAGCTGTTATTTGTTTTTCATTCAATGCACCGAACAACAGCTATTATAGCTGATTTTTAAAGCTGGTGGAGGTGCATTAAAATGCAGTCCCTCTCTTAGCCAGTGGGTGTTGGCGAGTCCATGAAATGTGATATTAAAGCTGCGTTAAGCACTACTATTGAAATAAACATTTAATCAAACGACTCACAATGTCAAACAGCCTCGAGCTCAATCCAGATAATAATAAACTTCACCCATGGAGTCGACTAAGGGCACAGCAGCTGCAGCATTTAAAAATACATTAGTCTAATATGACTTCTTATATGATCAATAGCAGAACAGAGAGTAGTGCAGCCCTCAAACACACACAAATGCTCTTTACATATATATTGATTTAAGTTGCATATTGATTGAAAAATTCGACTTGGTCTTGCACCGCTTTACTTGTCCGGAGTGTTTTTAATGTATTACCCAGGAGGACCCCGCAGGTGCTGTGGCAGGAGTCTTATAGTCATTCTGAAGAGGAGGACAAAAAGCTTTGGTGGGGCAGCTTTTATGCACTGAGTTGTTGGAATAATCTTCCAAGGATTTGGCCCTTAAAGGGTAATTCCACCAATTTTACACATCAAAGTGTCTTTACAGATCTTGTGGAGTACTACTGCAAATGTGAAAAAGTAGTATAAAGCCTTTTGTGGCTCCAGAAAAGGCTGCATGTAAGCTGATGAATTACCTGCAGTGAGGTCCCTCAGTGGATACATTGCATTGTGGGTAATGTAGGTATCAGGCTTTGAAAACCATTCTACACTTGTACAACACTGCTGGACTCATTGTAGACAGTTTAAAGTGACTCTGTGGAACTTCTGTGTTGTGCTGGAAGCCGGTCGTTACTTTATGTTAGCGGACCCCATTTTCATGCTGACGTTAGCTACTGTTGCTCTCTGTTAGCGGAGCGGAGAGAGGCACTGAGACGAGGCCCTCGAGGATAAGTCACATTATTTTGACTGTCGCGGAAGTCCCTCACAAAGAAATCCACATTCTGGTAGCATTATACAACTTAAATAAATCACCCACAGGCTTGTATAGGTGATCGAGAGAGACGGGGAAGGTCTAATTTTTCACGTTACATTACAATCTGTGTACATATGGCCAATAAACAATGCATGTAAAAATACAATTCGTAGCTATTTAGAAATGCACGTAAATTGCTACAAATTACAAAGAGCTCCTTTAAAAACAAATGATCAAAATTGTTACAGCAGAACCAGCAGATATCATCTTTTTATGCTATACATTCTTCTTCCTTCTCAAAACCTGGTGTTTAACACTGATGTCTCTATATGATCTACATCTATAAGCAAACCAGACCACCAGTGATAAGACTGGCTATTTCTATATAGTTAATATATAGTTCTGTGTTGGATAGCTCATTTAATTAAAATGTATGGCAGAGTGTGGAGGATGAAGTCCAGTGATACAGTACCAGGAACATTTTATGACTATTATGCATTTGATTGTATTTATGTTATTTCACTTTGAATATTATCTCTTACATTTCAACTTTTTTGTGTGCATTCGTCTTCTGTTGGTTGAGTAGAAACTTCACTTCTATCTTCGTAGTCTAACTGTCAAAGTTTATTTGTAAAGTTATGGATAGCAACATTCCTTGCAAGTTAATAAGTTTGCTGACAAGGTCAAAAAAACAAAACAAAACAAACATATAATTAGACACATCTTGCTCCAAGTTTGAATTTTCTTTCCTTGTATCCTTCTATTTCAAACATTCATGAAACCCTGAACTGTCAGGGCACTTATTGCACTGGTCATTGTCATTAAAAAAGGGCCCCCAAGTGTGTTTTAGGACGGATTTATTGCTTGTTCAGCTTGGCAGTTTCTCACTTATACTCATTATCCATAAATTCCGCCTCTGCATCTGTCTGTTTATACTTCAAACTCTGTAATTTCAAATTGGCCAGCAGACATTAAACCGCATATATAAGCAGCAGTGGCCGTCAGTGTTTTGGTTTCTGTTGCTCCCCTCTCTCAAAGCCATTACCACACTGAATATTTCATCGTGTAACTCTTCCTCTATTACTCTACCATTAATGCAGCCTACTTTTTATATCCCCTCACATAAACTTGCACATCCAACCAGCACTGTTGACATTCACCTCCATTTTATAGTTCAACGGGGGGAGGAAATCCTTGGGAAGAGAAAAGCTAAATAATTTCTCTTAGTTGCTCCAGGGCTTCATGAGCACCGCTCATTAATTAAGGGGAATGTATTAGTCATGACTCCCACCAAAGCCGTTGCATATTCATGAGGAGTGTGTTTTAGTGAGTGTGTACCTTGTGAGTGGAGGCCGCCTCAGGCCAGGTCTTGACTGGCATTTAAAGACACAGCTCATGGTTTGATGTAAAAAGATACTGCAGCTGTGCAGCTCTGTCATAAATCCCCACCACAGCATCATTAAGGGCTGCTTTTTTAATGTATTGTTTATAATCATCCAGAATCATGTTAGATTCTAATTGAAGTTTCATTAACTGCGGCTTAATCAGTTTGATAAGCTCAGCAGCAGGACTTGAATCAATAAACACGTTGCCAAAAATCAATTAATCCCATATTTATGAGCAGCAGAGAGATCCATGATTATTATTTCATGATGTTATAATTATGTTAATTTTCAAACCTGTTTGAAATCAGATTCCTTTTTCTCTAATAGCACGTTGCAACTTAAGCAGAGTTGCAGTGGCCTCAGGTCAACTCCTGAGCAGCCTCATTAGGAGCTTTCAGTGGTGGGCTCATTAGTGGAACATGTAGCGTGTCATGTGTGACATGTTGATTCTGGTGGGATTAACTTGCTGAAGCAGGCGGAGGCAGCGCTGAAAACTGTGGACTTTAGAAACAAGATCTGACAGAAATTAGTCATTGTTTTTTATTATTGAAGACATTACAAACTGTCAATCAGACACTTATGAATCATAAATGTTACAAGAATATATATCTCTATATATACCGTTGCAATCAAAATTATTCAACCCCCATTGCATTTTAGGTTTATTGGCAAAATGTAACATTTTTCAGGTGTTTGCAATAAACAAATTACACAAGAACAGTTTAAATAGTTAAATAAAACTAATATTACAAGGATTTTATCCAAATTCAACACTAAATCCTACTTTCAATGACTACTGCAGTCTCAAAATATATAAAACCCCCTGAATAGAATTCCTCATAAGAGCACACATTTGCAAATCAGGTGTGGTCTCAGGCACACCTGATGCAACCAATCAAGGGCTTCATTAGTTCCATCAGGTGTGCTTGACATAAAACACCTCAAATACCTGGACTGTTGACGGTGACGTTTAATTGGATGTTAGAAATATGGCTAAGTCAAGAGAATTGTCCAAAACGTTCAGAGAAGAGATCATTGCCTTGCACAAACAAGGAAAAGGATACAAAAAGATAGCAAAGGCACTGAATGTTCCTAGAGATACAGTTGGAAGCATAGTGCGCAAGTTTAAAGTTAAAGGAACAGTGGCTACACTACCTGGATGTGGCAGAAAGAGGAAGCTATCAACGGCTGCCACCAGAGTCCTGAGGAGGCAGGTGGTCAAAAACCCTCGACTGACTGCAAAAGACCTGCAGCAAGACTTGGTGGCAGCAGGCACTGAGGTTTCAGTTTCCACAGTAAGGCGCATACTAAACGCTGAAGGGCTCCATGCCCGAACTCCAAGACGTACACCACTACTGACCCAAAAGCACAAGAAAAGTCGGCTCCAATTTGCTCAAAACTATATAAATAAGCCAAAGAGGTTTTGGGATTCTGTTCTGTGGAGCGATGAAACAAAACTGGAACTTTTTGGGCCTATGGATCAGCGGTATGTCTGGAGGAGGAAGAATGAAGCATACGCTGAAAAGAACATCCTGCCTACAGTGAAGCATGGCAGTGGCTCAGTGATGCTCTGGGGCTGCTTCGCTTCCTCTGGCACTGGAAACCTGCAGCGTGTGGAGGGCAAGATGGATTCAATCAAGTATCAGGAAATCCTGGGAGAAAATGTCATGCCGTCTGTGAGGAAGCTGAAGCTTGGGCGTCATTGGACCTTCCATTATGTTAGAGGGGTATCTACAGTGTCAAATTTAAAGTCTAATGTAGCATAATCTTTTATCTTCTATCCACGCATATCCTGATGATGCTCCAAACCCTGTTAGTCTGGCCATATGTTGACAAAACTGTGACTTTTTGGGACATACTGAGTGGTTCAAGAGTGGATTATGCTACAGATTCAGTTTTCTGTGGACTATGAAATATGGATCACTGCTGTAATGTGTCGAAACTCCAAGCCACAAACTTTTCTGAGCCACCTCCCTAGCTGCAGGTGTTAAGTTTTTGATACTCCTTAAAAATTCTCAGCAGAAGCAGCTAACCATGAATGTTTGAGTAAAGTCAAGAATATTTAGCTAACATCTGGAAAGCAGAGTTAAAAGTTTTGCTCTGCAGCTACAAGTGCAAATTCCTGACTTACACTATCAAAGCAGTGAGATGGAATTACTGTTGGTAGAAGGTCTCTTAGTGGTGGTTAATCATGCACTGCCTGCAGCACTAAACCCACCTGTTATTCCCTCCGGCCTCGAGCTAACACCAACCATATAAAAATCAAGAGAGCAGTTCATGGGACCCAGCAGAATATAAAACACTGACCCTGAGTATGTAGCATACATACAGCGCTGTATAGCATATAGCCATGTTATTAGTGAGTCAGCGTTTCATTAATGAAACAACTCGAGCCATATTTTTGCACTGCTGACCTTGCACTGTTTTCGTTAATAAAACAGTGTCAAGTTTTATGGTCTTAGAATTTATTCAGCCCATGAAGGACAATGTTCAATTCAAGGATCAGGAGAGAAATGCCAAAATTGCACTTGCACAGTTTTGACAGTCCAACTCTCTGTTGTCAGCTGTAAATAAATCAGCTGATGTAGCTTTTCTACAGTGTGATTGGTCCAGTTTGTTGCACTGTTTGGATGAGTTATCCTGCTTTAATTATATTCTCTCCAGCCCAGTCACCAGGCTAAAATGTTGACAGTTGAAGTTTCTGCAAGGCACTGATACGTTCACATTTGTAAGTGTCATTGGCCACATACCACATTGACATTTCTTCAAAACATGTCGTGTCACGTTCACATGACTGTCATTTCAGCAGGTGGAGGGGATGATGATGGAGTTACATGCGAGAAGGCTGGCAAGCCAGTGTCTGCAAGACTGCGTATCAACATTTATAAGCGTGAAACCACTGGATAGAGTTGAAGCAGGCCATGGGACAATTTCCAATCTTGTTTGTCGCAACAAAAAAACTGATATAACAGTCGGTAACCATGTGGTTATCTGACTGGATCATGAGCACAGCATTGTCATAACATAAAAAAACAACATAAAAGTATACTTTTAAATTTAAGTTGTACGAGCTAAAAAGTTTTAACAACTTAAAATTATCACCTTTACTTGGTCAGCCAGTGTACATCGCCAGCTTTTATTCTGGCAATTGGGTTGATGCTCTCTAATATTTGTATTCACATTTTTAGTCACTAGAAGCAACAGAAACGACCCCTTCCTGTCAGTAATAGTAAGTGATGAAGAGCAGGTTTGTTGTATATGTCTTTGCTGGCTGTGGGACTGAAAATGAGATGATGTTCAGCTTTGTACATGTTGTCCTCACAATCAAAAGTCTCTGCTGAAACTGGAGACTTTTAGGGGAAAACACAAACAGCCCATGATGACCAATCACAGTTCTTATGGTCCATAGCTTTCAGTGGGACTTGGAGTCCATATTTAGCCATTTACTGATATTACATCAGGGCGCTGGGAAATATGGAGACATTTTAAAGGTGCAATATGAAATAATTTGTTGAAAACATTCAATTGTTTTGAGTCTGAGCTCAACAGGTGGCCAATTCTTATATATTGCACCTTTAAACAACCATTTTCTATTAGCTGATGTAAACTTTCTGGAGATGGTGGTCTGAAAGCTTCAAGGGTGCTCAACTTGTTTACATGATTTTGTGAAAGTTAAGTCCTGATATACTTCTTAAATGTTGTCTCTCTAGTCACCAGTATCTAAGCCAGCATCATTAGGCTAATTGATGCTGTTACTGAGCAATCAGTCAGCACACCTGGCGTGTACCAGCTGTTGCTCCCAAGACCTCTACCACCTGATGTTGGTTTTAAAGTAAAACTGGGCTATAAAAAGCACTTGTGCCTTTGTCGTGGTTTGAAGTAACCTTCATGTTACAGAAGCAGAACTGGTGTTGGAGGGTCAGAAAGCTGGCTGTTGACAGAAGAGAAGCTCAGCTGTGGCCTCATATTGTCAGCCAACTAGCTTGTTGACTGTCCGCTCGTCAGTAGAATTTCCACAAATTTTCCGGCTGCTAAGCTGAAAAAATAAAATGAGCATTTTTTTTTCAATCCCCTCCCCATCCTTCACACAACAAACACACGCACGGGATTCTGACTGTGGAGTCTCTCTCTCTATCTCTCCCCCAGAGCATGACGAGTGCGCCAGTGGCCAGAATTTGTGTGATGAGAATGCCATCTGCACCAACACCATCAGAGGACACCTGTGTACCTGCAAGCCGGGCTACGTGGGAAACGGCACCATCTGCAGAGGTAAGTTCCTGCCCTGGAACAGCCCTCCAGACACACAAACACAAACGCCCACTGATACAGACTCAACCCTTCCTCCACATTCTTTGATGGTGGCTGAACCTCTGCTCCGTAACATCATTGCCGGTCTGGTTCACTCCTCCTTCACATCACCTAACCAGGCCGCAGCTGCCACGGAGATGATGAAAATTGATTCTGGAACAGTTTCAGCCTGTTTTTCCACATGTGTGCCTCCTCCCCCTCACTGCTCACCCTGCCCTCTGTTGACCTGTCACCATGCCCATGGCACCTCGCCTGGTTGGCTCTACATTATTATGGATGGAGGGAGGGAGGAGGGTGGAAATGAGAGATGTTTCGGTGTAGTTTGTGTGCTTGTGTGTTGTCTATACAGTTAAACAATATACAAAAATGATAAAAGCCTCTGTTCAGCCTGCTGCATAGACTTTTTAAGATAAGATAAGATAAGATAAGAAGGAAATTATTGTGCCACACACTGGGCTCAGTTTAAGGCAATAAGAGCAGTAAATGTTAGTGAAATATACAAAATATATAAAATATGACACGTTTAAGGAGTAAATGCAAAAACTAGTGCCTTATAGAATACCAATAGAAGTGAGATAAGAGTAATTAACTAACATTAAACAAATGTAGTATCTAGACGAAAGTGTCATGTTTAATATTGCGATGCTACCTAACATAAAAACAACTGTAGGCTAAAGCAATTTGAATTTCACAACATTTTGTTCATCCATGATTTTTCCCACATTTAGCTTCCCACATCGGCAGCTTTAAATATGTAACACATCTGTAAAATGTCACTCAAATAGATTTAAACTTTTGCAGGCACAGTTCCATCACAGTATAAAGTGACAGTTCTAATATTTTAAATGATTTAAGTGCAGTAGTGTATTTTTAACAGCTGCTGTATAGAGCACAATGGCATGCAAGATGTAGTGATTACAAATGAATCAAGTTTTTGATTTTGATTTTTAAGGTGTCATCTTTGGCCACACTTGTCTGAAAACAGGCTACCATGGAAAGTGACTTATGACAGATTTTATGTTAGTTGGTCTCAGCAACTTCTCACGACTCGCCAGTAAACACTGGCTTTTGGCCAAAACCATCAATTTTTACAGGCTGTCCAATTCAGAAATGAAATCTTTAATAAACTCTACGAGTACATGTTATTGTATAACAGCAGCCAATGCTCTTCATTTTTACGATAAGAGTGACTTATTGCTCTATTATAATTCGAAAACGATTTCCCATTCAGAGGAAGTTGCACTGTGTTTAACAACTCCTTTATCGAACTGAACAGTAAAAGGGAAAAAAACATTACATTTTGTTTACCAGTTGCATTAAAAACACTTTGGGGGCTTGTAGTGGCATTTGGTTCTTTATTGTAGTTCTGTGACCCCATGTTAGTGTTAATCCAAGTGAACATTTGTCGAGGGCTGTGTAGCTGTTTACACGCCCTCTGACATTCTAGTGTGTGTGTGTATGTGTGTGCACAAACACACACAACCTTCACTTTTAGTCTCTACGTTCATGTGTCCACTCAGCCATGTACTGTATGAACTATATTTAATTCTATATTTGCACTAAAGGCCGTCGCAGTGGGACAGTCGCTGCAGGTCCAGGGCAGATGAGGCAGGATGGTTGATAGCAGTCCGTGTAGGGCCCTTATGGAGACTGAGGAGACTTGTTAGAGCGTTGCCAGCCTCCTCTACAAGCCAGAGGAGCATCACAGCTGTGTATTAACAGGCATGGAGCCAGTGAGGTGAAGAGAGGGAAAAACATACTCTATGTATTCAATTTACTGAAGTCTGAGATACACTGGATTGTTTGTTCAAGGTGCACTATGTCGTTTTGGGGAAGACAGTTTATTTAGACTAATTTTTTATGCCTAAACAAACTAAATAAACAAACTCTCTTCATTTTCATGACTGAATTAAGTGAATAAACAAACTGATCTTAAAGGACAACACAATTTCAGACTGTTTTACTTTGTTTATATTTGGCAGAAACTGCCACCTTTCTAGCTTCAGACAGTGTTCTGGGGACTTTATTTTCCTCTGAGAACAGCTTGTTTATTCAGTTATGGAAGAAAGAAATATTTATGAGTTTGTGTTAGTCACTAATTAATATTGTATATTTTAAAATTCTGAGTCTGAATTTCTTCTCCAAAACTACATAGTGCCCCTTTAAACATGGTATACATTGTTTTTGATTTACAGTACATAGATTCAGTCAAGGACTGGAAAGGATTAAGATTTAGTCAACAGATTTGTTGCTACATTCAGATTTGATAAAATGTTTTGAAATGGATTTACAGTACAAACAATCCCCAACAATCACAACTGTGGCATTAAAACAACTTCTGTTTCATGAGGTTTAATAGTACAATAACATACCTACATTTAAAAGAAAAGACAATAATCACAGTGCAGCAGAGGAGAGAAGCCTAAAGACTCGAAGACTTGTTTTAATTACACTGCAGTTCATTAAAAATGACACCAAAAAACAATACATGGATTTGAATTTAGACAGAACACAGAGGCAAGCACAGTATTAAAAGAAAAGAAATCGAATAAGTAAATGATGTTCGACCAACAGAAGCATTTTACTCAATAGGTTGAAGATTAAATCAATTTAACAGTGACCTAAATGCTGGCAAGTAAGATCATTATTTCGGTGACATATTCCATGAATTCCATAACTGGTTCTATTAATTTGATTTTAAAAAATTGCAATTCATGAATTTGTACATAAAGACAGTTAACTCAGACAGCAGTGACACTAAGGAAAAGGTGCAGATGGAACTTTCTCATGAAGCAGTTTTTGAATTAGGTCTTTAAATGGCTGATACAGCGGCAACATTTGGTAATGATATGATTTCACTTATTATGTAAGCATAAAAAATGCTTACATAATGAGTGAAATTAGTAAACCTTTATGAATGTTTGAATGAGAAATGAACAAGGCTAAGAAAAGCAATCACTGCCACACTTCAGTCGGTACACATGCAGCGGATATGCAGCCCTACTCATGTCTAGTGCTTCATTGTAAAGAAAGAGATCCCATGAGCTCATGTAATTTTCATGACTGTGTGCCCATGCCTGGCTGCTGTCCAAGTGATGGGAGTATCATTAAGCTTAATTACACTGTGATTTTCCAAACTGCTTAAACATGATCCCAGTAAACATCCTCAAGGCGCTGATATCCCATGATGCAACATATTTTATGATGCAACATATTTTATGTTGCATCATGGGATATCAGCGCCTTGAGGGAGCCAACATCACCAGATAAGACTGGTACTTTGAGGCAGCCTCAGCGCTGGTTCAACCAACACTGAACAACTGCAACCTCAGTATAACATTTTTTTTGGTTTTTGTTTGTCTTCATTTGATTTTTTAAAACCTAATAACACACCAGTCAGCAACAACATTAAAAGAACTTACTGGTGAAGTGAATAAAATTGATCATCAAAGTTCTGCAGGGAAACCTTGGGTCCTGGCATCCATGTGTTTGTCACCTGACATGTACCACCAACCCAAACGCTGTTACGGACAAAGTATGCTGCCTCATGGCAACGGCACTCCCCAACGGCAGTGCCCCCCTCAGCAGGACTGTGCGCCTTACAACACCGCAAAAACTGCTCAGGAATACCCCCAGGAACGTGACAAAGAGCTCAAGGCATCAATCTGTCCTCCAAATTCCCCAGATCCCAATCCGATCAAGCATCCGTGGGATGTGCCAGTAGAAGTCTGATCCATGGAGGCCCGATCTCGCTACCCACAGGACTCAAAGGATCTGCTGCCAACACCTTGGTGCCAGACACCACGGGACTGCCCCAGGGGTCCTGTGTCCATGCCCTCGACGACTCAGAGCCAAATCCAATCCACGGCAGGGCCTCCACGGTTCAGACTTGTTTCGGCACATCCCATTTCGATCATGTCTCAACATATTTAACAAAAGCAAATATTAAATACTATTAATTTTGAACCTCTTGCCATGTTCCACCATGATTTCTACCATACCAACGATTAGCAGACAGGACAGTGTGGAACTAAGATACTACAGGTGTATGTGTGTGTCTGATAGATGGCGAATGATTGCAAGGGGGAAAAGAGATAAATTAAAAGTAGGAAAGCAAGACAGAGGGTAAATGCAAAGATGACAATACAGGAAACAGAAAATGACAGGAGATGGAAAAAGGAGTAGGTGTTTCTAACTGCCCTCACCCCCCTCTCCCCTTCTGTAACACAGGCATTAGGATGGGCGGCAGGTGGAAGGCAGGTCTAGGGAGAGA
Source organism: Pagrus major (assembly GCF_040436345.1). Classification (NCBI taxonomy): domain Eukaryota; kingdom Metazoa; phylum Chordata; class Actinopteri; order Spariformes; family Sparidae; genus Pagrus; species Pagrus major. The sequence goes on along the minus strand of NC_133218.1, from coordinate 15,605,197 downwards.
TCAATGCAATTTGCAAAGTGCCTTCCACACAGTTTCTGCCTCTGGATTGTCTCCAGGCTCATGCTACACACGCACACACAAACACACACACACACACACACACACACACACACACACACACACACACACATCTGCAGACAATGTACAACCTGACTGCAGCGCTACCTCCACATTTTTCACTCTGGAAGTCACAGCCAATGTGCAAATGATGGAACACAGCAGCTAGAGAGGCGACGGTCTCAAACAATGTTTAGAATATGAATTATGGACTATAAATACATGGAAATTACTAAACGTGGTGGAAAGACTAATGTTCATGCATGAATGTGAAATACACTATATGGTAAATGGACATCAGAACAAAGTGTGCACGCCTGGACATTACATCCATACGTGATTGTTGCGTGTCATTCCGACACCATGGACATTAATCTGCTGCTAGAACAGCCTCCACTCTTCTAAGAAGGTTTTCCTCGAGATTTTTAAAAACCTGGCTGCAGGGATTTGTTCCAATACAGCTGCAAGAACATGAGTGATGTTGGGCCAAACTGATTTAATTCATCCCAAAGTTGTTGGATGGGGCTTTGTGGAGGCCAGTCAAGTTCCTCCACACCAGACTAAAAGCATAATTTCTTCGTGGAGCTCAGGGGATTGCGGTGTTGATACATGAAAGGGGACTTCCCCAAACTGTTGGTAAAAAGTAAACAGGAAACTCAGCCTCAGACCAAACACTTGTCCTCATACTTTTTGCCATATAGTGTTGCTAATATAAAATTAGCCATTATACAGAGACCGCTCATGACAGTGTCATTTCTACTCACTGATAATATTTGTCAGAAGCAGGTGAGGAGATTCCATACTTTTTAATAATGTCATTAAAACTTCCCGTCTTACCTATCCTATTCTGGCCAATTAGTATTATGCGAGCAGGGAGTTGAAGGAATCAGCCTCTATGTTCCCCTCCCCCTGAGATCTCATTACGGTGTGATGGCGACAGTGTTGGCCAATCGACCTGTGCCTCCCATCTCATTCCCCTCATACATCATCGCGGCCCTCTCAGGAATAAGGGAATTAGTCTGGGCGCGACTGCAGCTCCTCAGCCTGTCCCTGCTAATATTAATAAGGCACAAAAAGTGTATTTAGCCAGGCTTGAGCAATGAGCCCATAGCAGACGGGGCCAAATCGGGTTTCGGAGCCAAAAGAATGTGATTAACTTGACATGTTAAAAGCTTAACAGGTGATGAGTGACAACGCTTATTTGCTTTGAAAGTAAATATTTTCAAATTTCACTGCGGCTCTTGAATTGGTTTACACGGAGAGTGAATTTTATTTGCAAAGCTGTAATTTGACCTTTTGTATTTGTTGTGACTCGAAGGGTGTTTTGCATACTTAATGACTTTAAAACTCAAAATCTCTCAGTTAATTTTTCTTTTAGACCTGAACCCGTTAAGGGTCTGATTATGTAACAAAAACGATAAACCATATTGCAATGGTGGATTCCACTCTAAATGCACTCATTAATCATTTGCAAAACTTAATTTAATCAAAATACTAAACACTAAACACATTGTAGGTATATTTTGTGTATTTTTTTAACATGGTTTATGGGGGACAGGAAGCTCTGAAGTAGAAACCTTCTCAGACCCTTTTCCTGTTAGATCTCATTAAGTGATGTTTCATGAATTACAGATGTTATTTTGTGTTTATATGTGATGAAGTTACTTCCCTTGTTTTCATGTAGTGTATACCTTTCCCTTAATGCTTTCTGATAACCCCTGCAGAGTAGGACTGGACTTTGGGTACTTAGCTGCCATAAGTGAAGGAAGCTGCAGTACTGGTGCTATACTTTTTAACTTGCTTTTCTACCCTTTTTGCACAAAATGAACATGTCCATACAGGTTTTTTAAACGTTGGTTCTCATGCGTCCAGTTCAATGTCACAAACACGTTGGAAAACAGAGAACAGTAGAAGACAGCAGATCATACGCCTCATCAGACTGCATCCAGAAGACTTAAAAATGTGTTTTAAAGAATTAGAGACATAATTATTGTCCAGAGCTAATGACATCATATCTGTTGAGGATTGCAAAGGCCCAGTACCAATCAGGTAGCCAAAAATCTTATATACTCACATGATTGAAAGTGATAATGTTACAGTGGTTGCTTTTTATATCTTTTACATCAGTCTTGCTGCTAAAACAGGTTAAATTGGACAGTATTAAAGACCGGAAGCCCTTAACTTCAACACGTGTCACTGCACTCTGGTGACATGTTTACATCACTGCGGATCAGAGCCTCAGCCGATTAAAAACACTCGTGACTGCTGCAGGGTCATTTGGGAATGAATGCCGATTGTACCCTCATTGAAGACAAAAGCCAGATGCTAGTGGTGTTGGTGGGTTTTTGTCCAGTGTTAAGGGGGTATTACTGAAAAGACCTAGATGTTGCTGCAAAAAGTCAGCTGTGGAAAGATATCCACGGTTCATGATTCTGTGTGACTCACACCTGAGCTCATCTTCTTGAGATCGTGCTCAACAGAAAAACGACAGCACTGGTTATTTGTTAAAAACTGCCTCGTGAATCTACTAAGTAAGTTTTCCTGACAAGCAACCCTGTGTGGTCGTGTGAATGATGGCTTTACTATCTCGACTCACATCTCACTTCTATAGCAGGAGAGTAATTACAGCTAATATTGTTGCTACAGCAATGCTATGCCCCTTCGGTGACTGTTAACGACTCAATAGATTTGCCTGCTACTGATATTATGCAAACAGACGATAGATGGAGAAGTGCTGCTATTGTAGAGGCTCGAACTGCTCAGCCTGACTGCAGCTTTGGTTTAAAAGCACAATTTAAAGACACAGTTAAAGATAATGAGTTCATTCTTCTCAGAGATTTCCCAATCCAAAAGTTTACATACAACCATGCTGGAAAAGTCCAGTTTGTTAGTGCACTTGGTCATCATAAATGTAGCTCCGAATATAACTCTGTATCTGCCTATTACCATGCATCCAGCAGGCCTGCAGCTGCCCCCTGCTTGCTGCGACTGGGATGATTGCAGGGGCACATAAGGAACAGCTTCCATCTCTAGAGCCCATTTTACTCTCATTGATTGACTAGTCTGACTGGAAGCGAAAAGAAATGAGGGGTTAAGACTTCTTCTACCTTTACTTACTCTTTCTTCCTCTCTCCCTCTCCCCTCTCCTTTTGTGTATTTCAATTCTCTCGGGCAGAGAAAGGGCTACCATTATGTCATCTCCCTCAGAGCACAATAAATAAGCCACAATAGTTCAATCGGAGCACGGCGCAAGATTATAGATCAGCATTGTTCCCGCTGCCAGCCTAATGATCAGCAGCCTATTCCAGAGCCTTTGTCGGCAGCAGAATGAGTGCGCTAATCTTGTTAATGGTCTGTTTCATTCCCTAGGACTGGTTTGTATAGACAAAGGGGTTTTAAATAGAGAGGATTTGAGTAGCGAGTCTAAACAGCAGCGCGGAGGACAAAGGCATTGACTCGTGCTTTTCTCATCTTGCTATCGGAGCTAATCACAGAGGAACCATGTTGCAACCAGCTAACAGCGAGCAGTGAAACCCAGGCTAATGTATTCTGAAAGATTGGGGGGGGGGGGGGGGGGGGTTGCTGCAGGGACTGGAGAAGAGAAATGAGAGGAGGGTGTGTTGGTGGTTGGGGGTGTTGGATTCAGCCTTCATTTCCCCTACAAGTATGAAGCATTTAATTTTCTGTTTACATAATTATTGCTCCCCTTCATCCCTTTTTTGATAGGAACAACACATTTAGCGGCTTCTCCGCTGTGTAGTTCTGTGCTAGAGGGCATAGTGTTTTACAACATTTAATTGGGTGAAAACCACAGCATCTGAAGCTATGATTAATTGCAAATGTGGAAGAAAAAAAAAAGATAACACTACTTGTTTTTGAAGCTTTGTAGCAATTATCATTTGAGGCAATTATTTTTAGTCCGTGTCCTGCTGTTAGATGTAGCTGCTGTGCTACAAAGAGAAAAATCCTCTCTTGTGCTCCGCTCTATCAGATCCATTCTCATAATGTGGGCCGAATATAATGCACCAGGCGTAAATCTAGCATGCTGTCCTTATTCTCTCTGATGTGTTTGTCGTCTTCAATCAGTCTTGTGTCAGTGATACTCTGCAGTATTAAATCTGTGTGAAGAATACTCTTTGTTAAATATATAGACATACTTGTCTGTGACACATATTGATACAGAGAATGGCAAAACCATAGTAACGAATAACAAAGTAGTACAAGAATTCTACTTTCTGCAACAAACATGGTAAAACCTATTTGTATAACTCATAGTTACATTTAATATGTCCACAGCTGTTATGTTTGCAACTAGCGGAGGCAGAATGCAACACAGAGTCTCAGTGGAAACATTTGAAGGTTTAATGCACAACAATTCAGATATTAAAGGGCAATGGTGAAACAGGGAGCAATCTTCAAGCAGAGGGGTAATGGAGATTAGCCAGAGGCTGAGTGGCAGGCAGGGAGTAGACAAGGGTGGCAAAGGCAGGTTGGTGGTGTAGAGTGGGAAGGTAGGCAGGCGCAGGAGAAGCTGGAGCACAGGAGGGTAATGTTGTCACAGAGAAAATCACGATGAGCAGAAAAAAGTAATTCTTTGCCTCAGGGTGTAACTAGAGAGGCGACGTAATGATCTGGTGGAGACTAAGGCCCTGTCCACATGTACACAGGTATTTCTTAAAACAAAGATTTTTCTTGGCCTTTTGTACACATGTAAACAGCGTTTTACTGAAAACAGACTGTTTGGAAACGTGCATCAAGGGTGAAGATATTCGTAAACTCTGTTTTCAGTGTTTACGTCTGGACGGGCAGAAACTGAGGTTATTTGGAAATGACTAACGCCAACATCCACGTTGGCTTCCTCTTATTAGTGCATGTAGCATCACTGGCAAATGTGATTTTGGAGTCTGTTCTATGATATTGTTGTACTTGAGTTTGCACATTGACAGTATGGACGTTATATTGTCTGTATTTAGAGCAACACAGTTGCCTGAATAAATGTTAGCAAAGTACATTTCTGCAAAACTACAGATAAGTTCAAGCCGCTACTAGACCGCTAACACTACAGGTAGCTTAGTCAGTCCTTGGGGGGAGGTTGTGAAGAAACAGTCCAAGTTCATGTGTACAAATGTGTTTTATGGCTCGACAGCTTCTCAGGAGGAGCCAGCAGGGTCCACTGAGGAATGTGTTTGAAGACAACTCTGTTAAAATGAACTTTTTTTTCATCCACAGTGTGTCTGGTGTGGCTCTGTAGATGCATTTTATCTTTGTGTTTTGGTTTTATTGCCTTTTATCTATTGCTCTCTGCTTCTGTATCTACTCCTGGTTTTTCTCCAAAGCATTGAGGTGAATGTGAGACAGGAAGAAGTGTGAGGGAAACTTGAATGCAGGAAGGTGGATACATTGGCCTCATGGTCGCTGTTTTCATGTGAACAGCAACGGCCAATAGAACATATGTATGTAAAACATGGAAGCAGGATTTGTGATTTTACACATCTTCATATATCTTGTACTTCTTTTTCATAGATTGTGGCCTTAATGGCCTGATGTGTTGAAGGATCAAGAGTGGTTGAGTGATTTCTCCTTATTGGATTGCTTATTTCGAAGGATTTTCAGAGGTCTGAAGAAGTGATAATGTCCAGTATGTCACAAAAATAAAACATTATAGAAAAGCCAGAAAAAATGACTAGATAAAGGTTCAATTCGTAAGAAAGTTGATTTTTGAGTCTCATTCCCAAATTGCAAACATTAACACTTTGGATTTCCAAACTCGTCAAATACTGACACTTTAGGACTGTGGGTTGGGTCAGCCAACATCAACTGTTTTACTAATCGGACCTTTGAGATAAATCAAAATACATATTTGCAATTTTTTGTTGTTGTGTGTTTCTTATCCCTTTAATAATCTGGCTTATTATAGGACCCTTTTAGAGGTCCTGACAAAAACAAACCCTTCTTTCAACATTTCTTTATGAAATAACCACTTTAAAAGTTGTCACTGATATATGAAAAGCTAGCTATTGAGACCTTTCAACATGGCTGAAAGCCTGCATTTAGCAACCATGCCTACTAAAGCGCTCTCATTTTGGTTATAATTCTAAGCCTTCACTTGATATGTGTCACATGGGAACATATTATCTGAAATGGGTTTCCCCACAGAGTTAGAGGAGGATTTGAAAAATGCAAAGTCCTGGCTTTAGAAAAATCCAGAACATATTTTCTTATTGTACATTAACCACTAATGTTTGACACCAATGAATTGTCTTATCAAACGCCTGTGTGTCTGCTAGACATCACTGATGTCATATAATTACATATGCAGCACAGAAAACACATTGACTTGTTTTTCACAACATTAAGAGTACCACATTCTCACATATGTTTGCAAATAAGATGATGAGATAATTATAATAATAATTACTACAGATTATTAGCACATTACTTATGGGTGCTGGCAATAAAACCTGAAGCACAGGCAGTGTGTTGTAACACACAGCATGTAATTTATACATAAAAGAAAATGTTCGTTAGTTGAGAAATTGTAAGAATAGAGGAAAAAAAAACTTTGTTGACACACATTGTTCTTTATAATTAATAGTGAAGCACATACCACAAACTTAAAAGAAATTGCACTGATTAGACCTCCATCGCTTTCAGTTGTATGCAGCAATATGTTCCCCATTGAAAGTAATTGAGCTTCAGGGTATGCATCTCTTGAGAAACAAAGTCTCTGTATGCTGCAAAAGAGACTAAAAGGAAGTGACACCTTTCACCTGATGTTTATTTGCCTTAATAGGAACAAGTGTACAACACTGGATATTTGTGTGGTTGATAAATAATGCAATAGTTTATCTGTTTATAAAGCTGTGCTTAGCATCTCATGTTAGCTTAATTTCTCCAGATGCCGTCTCCCTTGTCCAATCAACTGAAAATTCAAAGAAGACACATTTCGCTCAGAACCAAATGTGTCATCCTCGTCGGTTTCTGAATTATTGAATTTAATTTGCAACCTGCACTAATAGCGTAAATAAATTCACCTGGCATAAAAACGCCTGATTTCACACACAGATGGGGTTTCGACTGGGACTGAACAGCACAAAGCCCAGAGGCTCCGGGGTCCAAAACACTTTAGTTCAGATCTGTGGGCCCTGACTGATTTATGGCAGGCTGCAGGCTGCACACACACACACACACACAAATGCACACGCACACACACAAATAAGGTATAGACAAGTCGAGGAAATAATTGACCAGGAAAGCGCCTTGAAACCTAACACTGTCCAATAAATTTTACTTACAGCTATTGCTGGTGAGATTCTCTAAAAAGGTAATCGATTAGTAATCACTTATTATTCCTGAAATTGTGATGTAACTTGTTCTTAGAGAGTGGAGTGGAGCATTCACATCACAGTTTTAAATTACTTAATGAGTGACAAGATTGAGACTTAAAACTTAAACTTGATTCAGAGTCAAGTAACAGAAATGACAGCTTGTTCAGATTTGACTCACTTCTCACTTAGAAGAGGAGTGTGATCTTTGTCTTGCCGCACATGCTATATTTTTAGATTGTGTGACTGACACATACACCTGAGGATATAATCATGTTGTGTGTTGACAAAGTGAATACACATCCAGAAATCATTTGGAATGAATACAATAAAAATGCTGCTTATTACTCCAGAACTTGCCTGAGATGCATCAGGTTTTTCAGTTTTCTTCTTTATCAAAGTAACCTAGTGAGAGTTGTTTGTAAATGTATGGGTACATTGCAAACATGAACTGCTAATAGGTAATTCTGCATACTTTTAATTAGAGCCCGACCGATGCAGTTTTGGATGCGGATGCCGATACAGACATTTTTTCCTTCAAATGTGGTGAGCAAAAACTCGTGACAAAATAGCTAATGGAGGCAGGATATTTTACAGTTTAACAATAAACTTTGTCTAAAATGACATCAGTGAACTGAAACGGTAAACTTCACTCGAAATCTAATAATTATGAATCAATTATGTTGGTGTTTTGTTGTTATTGTCCAATGTCCGACTTGCTGCGACACTCAGGATATGTTTTGTGACTTTATTATTTCTCCATTCATATCAATAAAGAACACCTGAAGGAAGATACACAGAGAAAGACAGGCAGTACCTCATCAGTGATTGTATCAACCGTATCCATGATATGTGGTGTGACAAGGTGGCTTTTGTGTGTGTGTTTTTATTAGAATCTGATATCCAGGACTTTTGCTAATTAGTGCAATGTTTCTGCCAAGCAGGAAATTTGGAGGGCAGGGCACAAACACAGAGCTCATCAAAGGAAGAGCCATTATTGAGACGTTCATTTACCACCGAGAAAGCAGCCGGATATGATGGAACAGAAACACTGATCCAGAAGAGAAAAAGAAATCCAAAGTATTCTGTTTTATTATATTACAGTATGAATGCCAGTAATAAAATTCAAAAGTAAATACCAAAACCTTTATTTTTCCAAAGAAAATGTCTCTTGGACTCCTCTTACATACTGCTTTCAACAGACAGGCAGAAACCCCAAAACACAATAGAGTTTACAAGATAACCACAAAAGTGCTACAACTACGAGATACAAAAACAGTAAACACTCGCACCAGGTAGCCATCTCGATTAAGCATCTTAGTTCATTTGTTAGCATGCAAACATTTACTAATTACAGTGCAGAAACAGCAAATTAAAGAAGTGGAGTAAAAGAGTACCTACATTTATGTGGCAGCTACATTTCCTAGTTACTAACCATGCAAGAATATATACAATGAGTAAAATAAGTTCTGCTGCAGCCAGCTACAACAGTAAAATACAGCTTTCATGTTATTGCTTCAACACTATTAATCCTATACATTTGTCCAATAATACATTATTACATAATTAATTAATCAATAAATATATTTCCTCCACCTCTCGCTAATTAGCAATGAACACAAAGCGAAGCTGAGACTGATGGGAATGTCATTCGTTTTGCAGCTACAAACTCCATTCAAAGTTTGAAAAAAAATCACATTTTATCTACCTTTAAGATATCATTCCACTTTCCACTCCCATTAAAAATGGCATTTCAAGATATTTAACGTTCTTTGAAGCGTAGTCTTCGCTTAGTTATAATGTAAGTCAATTAGAAATCACTTCAAACCCATTCATTTTCAAACTCTTTCTAGTCCTTCATACATTCACCCAGAAACTCCGTTCAATTTTTGAAACGTCCACAAAGATTGGGACTTTCTTATATTCATTCAACTTTTTTTTATCACAGTTCAAATATTCATCATTTTTGAGCCATTTTCAGATTTGTACATCGGTGTGTATGGGGCAGAATGTTGACAGCCAAAAAGGACTCAGCTGAAGAGGAGCTCCAAAAAATTCTGAAAGCCTTGTCTTCAACCCGCTCCTATTCCTAAAATGATTGTCAATCAACTGATTATTAATTCAATTGAAGAAAATACTAAAATCCAATAAAAAGAGGTGTGTCTCATTCAGTCAGTACAGGAAGTCAATGGGTCATATGACCTGGAAGCAATTTAAATGATTTTTATTAAAAATAGTAGTAAAAAAAAATTGCATTTATTCTTGGCCTTATTCAACATTTTTACGGTCAGCAATGCGCGTTTGGCGTCAGCTTTTCAACAGCCATCATTCACAACCGCAAAGCTCTTCAGAAGATTCTTCTTCAGTCGCTAGCGGGGGTGAAAAGTTAAACCAGAGGTAACAGAGAGAGAAGAACACCTTAGCATTTTGAGACGTAAGTGTGTGTCAAAGTGAAAGAAATGAAGCAGCAGTTATCTCCTCATGGGATGATATGAGTGTTCCTGTTCTCTTTACCTGCCTTCAACACTAGCTGCTGCTCTGCCTGATGGGTCCTCCACCTGCGAGAAAAACACACACACCTACATATATATATATATATATATATATATATATATATATATATATATATATATATATATATATATATATATATATATATATATATATGTACACACACACATATGCATATCCAAGTCCACTTTCCTTCCCCATCTCAATTAATGCAGATTTCTCAGCTGTCACTTCCGTCTTCTTTCATCAATCTATTTCCCACCTCTCACTTCTCCTCAATCTCTGCCATGCGCTTTCTGTCAGGGGTGACAGTGACAGGTTTAGTATGCAGGGTCATATTTTTAAAGGCTTTCTTTTTTTTTTTTTGCTTGCTATTTATGCTCCCTATCTTTGTACAGAATGAATTAGTGTGGAAACACAGAGATTTCATTTGATTTTGATCTGAACCATTAATTAGGGAGTGAAAACAAAGTTACCAAACACACTGTAAATCTACATTTGCAAGTGTCATAAGTACTGTAAGTCAAAGGTATGCAACATCTAAATTATGTTCACAACATTAGAACAAAATATGGTGATCATGTGATGAAATTTGTTTTAAATAGCAGTATGACTGTCGATTCCAGTAATCTAGTGATAATTAATTTACTCCAAATTACATGCTTTACATGTGTATTTTTAGCAAAACTCTGAAGAAAAGTGAAAACAATAAGGCTTAAATGGTCAGTTCATCCAACCAGGTTCTGAAAAATCCTATTTACCGCATTGAAAAATAGAAAGTATATGGTATTACAATCATTACAATTGTTATGATCAGTAAAGAAGGGGACCTGTCTGGAAAGACATGTTGCTTTTGTTGTGCTTATGTTGTAGAAGAATGTAAATAAAAAATAGTGAATTTTCCCTCGTACTCGAATGTAATGGGGAAATCTTCCACACAAAATCAAATTCACATCGTGACCTGACGGGATGCATATCTCTCCTCCAGATTCGAGCAGTATGTGTCATGGGTATTTCCACCTCTACATCTCTCCTCAGCAGTAAATTTCATCTTATCAGTGAAACAGCAGAGGTTGGGGGAAACAGTAGTGTTGGCTTGCCTACCTCTGTGTGTGCGTGTGTGTTGGTAATGGATTCAGATAGAGGGAGTCGCTCGTCTTGCACGGCCCTTGGTTATGAAAGCTCCTCACATCCTGCCAAGGGCGTTCCTGCTCCTCCCATCCTCGCTGATCTGATAGGTTCATGGCCCCATGACTCTTCCACAGATGAAATTAGATAAAATCATCCAGACGTGGCGTGAACAGCCAGTTAATGTTTGCCACACACTGATTCAGTCGGGGAAAAAAGGCAGTGAGATAAATATCTTTTTGGGGGTTTTTTGTTTTTTATTCAGTTGTTATTCAGCAATTGATTTTTTTTGTTTTGTTTTACATGAAAAAATACCAAACAAAAGTTTTCCAACAAAGAGAAATGTATTGGCTTGCGGTTATTTTGTTTTTATTTATTCACAGAATCCAGAAAACTTATCTTCACCCAACTCTTTTGAGAAACATATTTTATCTTCATTTGGACTTCAACTGGGCATGTTTTCAAACAAACATACAGCTCTAAAGATACACATGCCCACACTCAGCCACCACATCTAAGCACAAATCTCTCTGTTAACTTTCTTCTTAACTTGAAGAATCCGAAGTTTGAGTTCAAGCCAGTGAGTTTATTGATCCCAAACTAAATAATTTAAATGATATATAATACAACCTGGATTAATTGATTCTGTTGGCCAGTCAGTGGGAATAAACAAACTATGAACACAAAACTGACGCTACATACACTACAAATCAGGGAGCAAATGTCTGCTTCCTCCTTTTTTTTCAAATATCATTGAGAACTGATTTTCTGAATATCTTCACCTTGGAAGAAGTTCACCAAAATGTTTTTTTCAGTGATCGAAAGGCCCACATGCATTGAAAAGGCTACGTTTTAACGAATAACAACTTCTACTACTTGATTGAGGATTTAGGAAAAGATGGTGGTCTTGGTTAAATGAAACCACATTTGACAATTGGAAGCAATCAGGTTGTAAACCTGCAAACATGTGTCTGGTTTTTGATTTAGTTTTCTTAGTGTGTTCATGTGTAAATTACACATTCACATCAATACAGTGTTCTTTCTTTACATCTTTGTAGACAACAATGTTCAAATAATAATATTCTATTCTATTTGCTACACCCACCTCTGATTCTGACTGACATCAGACATCATTACTTACACAACCAGAGGAGGTTGCTTGTAAGGAAAATGTGAACATACTGTAGGTCGTTTGGTGAGGGAGGTCTTACAGTATAATTAACTTACCTGTTCTTTAGACTCTATCCTGATGCCACGCAAGCGCAGGTGTTTTACAGATAGTACATTACTCCATCTTCATAGTTCATTAAAGCAACTTTTGTGGTGATAAATAGACAGTAGTCTAAAATACTTTGTTCTTTTTTTCCTTCATTGAGGGATTAGTGTTCAGGTCTGGCTCACATATCTTGAAGCTGCTTCCTTTCTTTGCTTGTACTTGTTTTAATCTTCCCTGATTAGTATAGCGATATCATTTGTCACCTCTATCATTACAACCAGGTGCAAGTTTATGATATGCTTGTGTGTATCAATCTGATTACATAACCCACCAGATCATCATGCATGTGAAGCCAAGCAGGAGCCTAAGTTAGAGCATTGGTGGGTACTTTAAAGCAGCCTCTTACTTGTAGATATTTATAGAAAAAAAATAAAATTAAAAAATGACTTTGGATGAAGATTATAGAACATGCTTTTAAGAGATAAGGCTAAGTCTCGAGGCAGCGATCCTCTGATATTAAAGTGGCATTAAGCAGGTTGATCTGGTAATGGATGACTCTATACACAAGAACATGTAGCTGTATTTTTCTACCTAAAGTTTAATAACTAGGGAAAAAATGCAGCACTTTCAGTGCTTTTAAGGTGAAAGTATTAACCGCAGAAGGCCATTTAAACATTGACAGCTGTTTCACATCTAGAAAACGTGGCACAGAAAAAAAATCTGGTTGTCAGTTCGCTCATGTTTTTCAGTCTCCCTGTCTAACATAAACTAATGGCACATCAGTGTTAGCTCCGTCTTCTGCTGCCATCTGGTTATGGAGGCAACATTTCAAACACATACACTACTGATATTATGTAGGTGTAATGAATTATGGTTACTGTAGATCACTGGTGGGTTTAGAATCCCTCCCACTTGCACTTTTTAATGAAAAACATTTTAAGTAACTCCATGTGTAACCAAGCAACAGTTTCTGGATCAGCTAATGGTGGCCTAAATAGGAGTAAAAACATATTTTCTGAGAATTATAAAGATTTAATAATGTGGCACCGCAGATATTCGTGGAATTGCGTTGTAATTTACAGTTCTACTCGGAAACCCTAATGGATCGAAATACTTGTCGCTCGCCCATCCTCCATCCTCGAGCAGTCTGAAATGTGTGGAGGTTCGCTCCAGAGCGAGAAATCTCTGGGAGCACCTGGTTGAATTAATTGTCGTGTCAGCGGTATTGATCAACCACCCTTTCAACCCTCTGCAGATACACGATGGCAGTAAAAATCTGCCTTAATGCGTCTTTAATCCATGCCGACCGCCTGGCCCGAGTCCTTATTGTCTTGTAAGTGCGGTCATTATCTGTGATGTTCAGTAAATGCCCAACAGAGAGTACAGCCAAGGGTGAACTGCCTCCACTCTGATGCATAACAAAGTGAGGCATTTGTATGAGTAAATGGATTTGTGTTAATTCCTTCTCGGCTCAGTTTCTGGCCTGCTCAGCTCTTCCTCGCAGGCTGACAGTGGACTTCTACCTCTGCATTTAAGCCTGCTGTTGAGAATTCATTAGCAAAGGAACTATGCAGATATAATACAGATAACCTGCAGAGATTGAGTTTGTGGAGGAGAGAGGAAGAGGAAGGAGGAGTCCATTATCTAGATACCCCTCTGTTCCTCCGTCAGAACAACTGATGGTGTGTCCAGGAGCGCTCTGTGATGTGTTTTATCATACGCCCTCTTCTTCTTCCTGATATCAGCATCTGTTGGAAGACATGCTTCGATTTAAAAGCTGCATTAATTGATTTCTGCTCACAACGGGGCTGGGAAATTGTAAAACAAGCTGACAGAAACACAGCTCTGGCATATTATCACCTTTTAAAATCATTATGGCAAACTTTTTAGCAAACAGTCATTTACACATCCAGCAGACACGGATAACATTATCATTAATTTGTGTCTAACCTTGCCTGAGAACCAGACACATTTGCAGAGCTCATGTTTTATTTGCTATGGCTGATTCATCCCATTCACAGTTTTCCCTGAGACTTGGTTTGTTTTGGGCCAACCACAACTATGGGGCGGGTTTGATACAATGACTGACAGGAGCGTTCTGCAGGTCCGACCAGGCTCACAAAAATCAGACCAAACTGTCAAACTAGGCAGTATTGATCGAATATGAATCAAGATTCTGATACTGCATTGCCTACTCACCTCAATGTTTTCAGAACCAACTTTTAGTGTAAGGCCGCCATTTTTTTCCATTTGTTGGAGGTCTATCCTGTTGTATTTTGTGTTCATAATGCCCATTAAAAATCAATAATGGATTGAGAGGGACCAGACTTAATGGCCATCCACACCAGGAACAATAACTATAACTATAATATATTGTTTAATAAATCATTCCAACTCATCGGATGGCAGAGTCCACACCACAACTATAATGACAATGACAGTGAAGAGCAAGGGTCTCTGAAGTTTGTTTTGAGGCGCTTTATATTGACGAGCAGGATAACTGATGTTGACTCAATCGAAACTATGAATAAAATTTATTTTCAAAAGACGATTACTCTCCTAAAAGCGTGTTTGATTTTCCTAACTCCTCTCATCTTTGAAGAATATTGGAAAGTCATATCCTTCTGGGAGTTTTCTTTTTGTTTCTCTGCACAACATACAGCAGTAAAAGTTATTAATATTAATTTCCCTTAGCTGCCAACACAGATGGAGCACGCATTTACAGAACGTAATCGTTCATCAGTGTGAATGCTCACATCCTTGTCGTTACAGTTTTTGTTTTCGTGATCACTCTCATTGTCGACAGCCCTTAATACTCATTTGTAAATTAGTCTGGTGATGCTGATGATGATGTCTGACCAACTGATGAAGTCCAAAGTTCACTCTCCTTTACGCGCTAAATGTGGTCCCCAACTCCTGGGAACAATATCTGGCTCTTAAGCTACTATATGATTAACTCTCCTCACCAATTGTAGTCTCTAACTTTGTATGTCAGCTGTTTGGTGATTGGCAGGTACTGTAGCGTACAGTGGGTTTATCAGAGCTTGTTACTGGTGCTGCTGGGGTTGGTGAGAGTGGCTGACTGAAAAGAAAGACGCTAGCAGTACTTAAATGCTATTGAGACATACAGCCACACAATCCAAACTGACTCTGACCTCTGGTTAGACTGTCACTGTCTTTAGAACCAAATGTTATGGAGTGATATCAGAAATACTACCAAAAGTATAGGTCCATTTACTCTGTGTGTTTGTGTATTGATAGTGAAACCAGGGGCCTTGATTGATCGCTGTTGATTTACAGTTGACAGGAGATATGTGTGATATTATTGCCGTCCTGTGGTGGTTATTCTTAATTATAGGCATGCAAGACAAACCAAAATTAGTATTGAAACATAATAATATAGGAGATTGCAGTCTCACACAAGTCTCCAAGATTGGTAGATCATATTGAGACTTTTTGAAACAGATCTGCTCTATGAGATGGGTAATTGAGATCCATTGAGACCATCAGAATGATTTTGGAGCTTTTACTCTGAGGTAAAAAACAAACAAAAAAAAATGACATAATGTTGTTCTAAATAAAAAATACACTCTTCTCTTGAAATAAGCTGAGAATGACTCAAAAGCTGGATAATATTTCATCACTATGACCCTAGTCTGTGCCTCTATATTAGTGTTACCTCAAAGACTTTTCTTACCATCTGGATGAAAATATATTCCATCTGCTGCACCATCAAAAAGACTTTTAACCTGCTTCCCAGGTTCCTATCCAGCAACTGCATGGCTACCATCCTTGTTTGGATTAAGTAACAGAGAATTGAGTCAGAGCCAACTTTTGATTTCCCATGTTATTTTTGTCTTGAACTTTGGAAACGGGTTCAAATCTTTATTTATCATGCAGCAGACTGAATATTTTTTCATCCAGATGGTTGGTGGAGCCTTTGAGGATTCTGGGAATATCTTCAAACAGGGATGTCTCAGGTGTTCTATCTGTTATAGAGACGGATACCTATGACTGTAACGCCAATGGGATGCTATTATTACTGTATGAGAGGCACAAATTGGGGCTTTGAGTGACCATTTTCACTATACGAGTTTCATTTGTTTCAATGTTAGGGCCAAAATTAAAACTATTTTAAAATGCAGCTGCAAACTCTTGAGATTTGAACTTTAAATTAGAGATGATGATCATTAACAGGAGACAACGATGTCTTAATGGAGCATATCACTGCTGTGCTACCCTCATGGGACGCTAATTATTAGCTCAGTTCTATTCTACCATAGAATTACAAATCTCTTTATTTCTCTCTTTGTACTTACACGAATTTGTTGAATATCCACCGGCTTTCTCTGTGATACCCCTGCTCTTAATTCTGGGATGGGTCCTTGGACACCCAACGACCGTGGATGCGGCTGTTAGCCATGGCACCGAGTGGAATGATTCCATTCTCACCACCCACTGGAAAGCAATCTAGGCCCATAATGGGAAACTCAAATAGCAAATCTGTGGTTATAAGCATGTCTCGAGAAGTCACGAGTCAGCAACAGGCTCAGTTGAGCCTGAGATAGTTTCGCTGGAGGTCACAGGGACGACAATGAAGGAGGGCTGTCTCCTCCTCGCAGCCCCAGCACAGGCTATTTTTCGCTGTAGCGGGGGTCCTGGTAATGTAATGTGGAGGGGGAGCAGGGGGAGGAGTCGGAGAGGAGAAATTGGGGGAAAAAAATGGAAACAGGAGTTGATAAAAGGGACACAAAGAGGAGATGAAGACAAAGGAAGGTGAAGTGATGAGATGCTTTGTGTAAGTCAGAGGTGAGATTACAAAGTTTTGTGGAGGCTTGAGAAATTTCCAGCAACAATAGAGCATGATACGATCTGATGCATCAATGGTAAACACTGGGTTTTGGTGTGAGAAGAGGAAACATATAGATCGATTTCTACGACACAGAAGAAGGAACTGGAACATAATACAATGCAGCTATACCTCTCATCTTTGTAAGCTTGTCTTCGAGGATGTGAAATACCCCTTCTCCTCTTCAGTGGTATGGGATGTTCTCTGCTGTGGTTGTGGAACAGCAACACCACTTTCTTCTTAATCTTATTTTGTAAAGGACAGAAGAAATCCCCTCAGAGAGCTGATGCTGTACTAGATCCACCAAAGATCTAGAAAGGCGATTTTGAGGACACCACTGCCTGGTGTAAATTGAATGACAGACTGTGAACACTATCTCAAACAAGTATTGATAAATGCACACCATAGCCTTACCATATCTGCAGACATTTGTGGCTGAAGACCACTGCAAACTGCAAGTAAAAGTTTTCAAACATCACTGAATTTCACTTGAAATTAAAAAAACAAATCATTTTGTAACATCAAGAGTTGGCTTAAAATACCTGCTTTGGTTGCCACGAAATCTGCTGGAAATGTCCCAAGGTCTCCTTAGGAACACCCGGTTCAGTCCCCACAAACACGGCTGTAGATGGCCCAACTTCCTGTGGAAAATAATCCATTTTGGTTTTCACAAATACAGCTGGAAATTATCCCAAGTTATCCCTGAAAATATTAAGTGGTGTCATGCCTACAAATATTGGAACGCGTGAAACGCTGTGGTCCCTTATCACAAATATCCAGTGGTTCCACACTTACAAAAGTTGAAATACATTTTTGAACAGCAGTCACTGGTTTGGCAGCCTCCTTGCCTGTAACTCTAGCACCATTCCCTCCACCTCCTGATGTGAAAGTCAGGTAATAGAAATGTAATGTGAACGTGATATGGCAAGTTTTGTACGAATGATTAAAAAAGGAATGTAGCCTATGACACCTACAAACTTATCTGTGGTTTGCAGAATAACTGCAAACATTATATCCTGCCGACCGGGCTGTCAGATGCCAAGCATGTGTTTTTTTTTTATTTCATTGTTTTTTTATTCAAACAAATAGTAATAAATGACAGTTGATGCTATAACTTGTGGTTCATTTAAGCCAAAAATGTCTGCACATCAAGCTTGAAGTGAAGTTGTGTTATTTTATATTACTCTAATTCAAAATAATATAAATAATACAATTAACTAAACATTGTAAATGATCAGTTTATCTGTGTAATAGTAGCTAAATGTGAGTTTTAATATGAGCTCATTTTAATCTGACTGGATTACATGGCAGCAGCCGTATTATAATGATGATAAAGCCGAGTTTCGGTAGAGAGTTGTTGTATGCCAGTGGTCTAAATTATGTGTCTGGGATTTTTTGATTTTTTTTGTCACTGGCAAGAGTAAAATCCTGGAGGCCTCTGGAAACTGGGGGTTGTCTGTGGGCAAGAAAATCATTGCCAGAAGCGTTCATTGAAAAATGCGAGTCTAAAAAAAACATTCAACAAACCCACCCCCATCGAAGCCCCCTCATCTTTGGAAGTCATTAGTTCGATAGGCAGGCAGCATTATGCTGATGGTGGTGAAATGATAATTAGTGCTGGAGATAGATTGAGTCAATATAAGTGTAATTAATTTTCAAGTGTGAGCTTTATTAGTACAGAGGCAATCACGCTCCTAATGAGGGCCTGATAGAACTTCTTAAGTCGCGGAACCAGTCAAATTAATAGCTCTAATAGCTTCTGGCATGGGAATATGTTTTTATTTATTGCACTTATGCATTCATTTGTATATTTAGCACTTTTTTTTCCAAACACCAGGGTGATAAAAAATGTTTCTTTGGATTCATAAACCAAAGGGAGACAAGTTGGCGCACATACATTACACACTCACACATGCACACACAGATATTACACTTAGTCACCCTATGTATGTGACCATAAATAGATTTTCAGCCCATTAAGGCTCATCTTTCAAATCATGTCATTAATTAAGCTTAGAAACACTCAAAGTAATTTCACTTTAATGAACTTGCTCAATTAAGTCTGCCCTCTTTTTGGTTTAATCCTCCTCAATTTAAGCACTGACTAACTACTCCTTCTCACTGTGTCTCTACACTCACTCGTCCTTTTGTTTTGTTGAGAACATTACTCTACAAGCTCTCCTCAACCTGCTCCCTCTCCTTTGTGGGTTTGTCTCAGCCACGTTGATGCATCACGTGTCATCCGGACAAATCGCAGTCATCCGGACTGCCAGCCTGCTCCTAGCAAAATGCGATGGGATCGTTGTATACAATACAATTTGAAAATAACTGTTAAGTAGGGAATTGAAATGTCACCTCATAAATGATGCAGACACCTCTGTAGGCGATCAATAACAATATGCATCATCTAACCAAATTTAATCAAATCTGACTGGTGGTGGAGTCATTATGGCCTGTTAAAGTTAAACATTTGACCTGAGACTACATTATTATCCCATTCAGCCAGGTTTGAGCTTTTCGTTCAATGATTTTAGCTGTGCTTTTGAGGCCATGACTCTATAAAATATGGACGGAGCTTCCGAGCCTGAAAATTGAAGCCAATGTTGATGTGCCTTAAAACTGCATTCTCAGCCAAAAAAATTGTATGTAAGCTTAGGAGAAAACAACCCTCGTTATTATGTGATTTATTACCTCAGTAAACAGTTTCCTAATGAGTTCATGGTCTAAGTTGTTAGTTTCAAGTCTTCTCTAATACAGCATGATGTTCATTTTGTAAATGTAAGCTTGATCTTAGCTTCTGCGTTGAATCTACGCCATACCTATGATGTGGCCACTGCGTAGGTGCCTGCCCTTCACCAAAAAACAGTTGTTATACCAGATTCGAGGCTTCAAACCAATAGTCCACAAACCGATGGGTAATGTAATGCTGGGTTTTCACTTGGTCCTGACAAACACGTTTTCCAGACAAGTGATCTCTAGTGGTGGGGCAAAACATGAACATCTTCTGTCGGTAGTAAAGCCAAAAACAGCATGACAAACTTCTCAGGACTTAGTCATACCAGCAATCATCATACATTTTATAACAGCAACATTTTTTACCAGTTCAGTATTGCAGTATTTATTTTCACTAACACAAAACTAAATTTCACTGTGGCACCTTCTCATATGACCGGGCACTTACTGTTAGGAGGAGGTGTAAAGTAGGTGCAGACAGTCGAGTGTAGGAAGTGCATGACTTCAACTGCTAGCATAAGATCAAGCATGAGCCCTGGTTTATTTAAGCGTTGACAGTGATCATTCTCTAACTTTAACCACAGTAAGTAGTTTCAAGGGCTTTAACTTGACCAGACTTTAACTTAAGTGGTGGCAGGTCAGAAAACACTCATGAGTCATTTTTTTAACAGTCAGTTGGATTGTTTTGGGAAGCACAAACAAATGATCAGTGTTGCATAAGGACCGTTTGTTGTATGTGAGTGTCACAACCCTCTACACAACAACACAAACTAAACTCTCAAAGAGAAAATGTGAAATAGCAAAACCATGCATCCTAGGATTTCCTCACATTTATTTAAGTGTGGCACAACAGGTGGTAGAGAAAGTAATGCTTTAGGCTGAACCTTAAATCTGCTTCAGAGTTAAGCTACCTGCATGGCAGCTCCGCCACAATCAGTGTTTGAACATGTGTGTGTCGGTGGGTGGGTGTGTGAGTGGGTGAATGTAAGGGTTTTTAAAGTACTTGCACCATTCTCAGGATAAGTGTGCCGTATCAAAGGAGTCCACTTACCTTGGTGCCAAGCCTGAGTATCCACAGTTAAATCTGTTACATCATTGTCACA
The DNA here is from genome assembly GCF_040436345.1 of Pagrus major. Taxonomy (NCBI): domain Eukaryota; kingdom Metazoa; phylum Chordata; class Actinopteri; order Spariformes; family Sparidae; genus Pagrus; species Pagrus major. The sequence continues at coordinate 15,584,275 of NC_133218.1, read as the reverse complement.
AGCACCGTGGAGCTTTTAGAAGACACACAATAAAAGAAACAATATTCAGCTCGGGTTCGCAGTGGAAGCATTGGATGACAGGTTATGTTTTATCTTTGTCTCTTATAGATAAAACAAACCTTGAGTGTTGTTTTTAGTTACCTAAAAGTTCAAAGTAAAAAAGTCAAAGCACAAGGATTTTAAACAGTCACTTTTGTCTGTCCAAGAACTAAATTTGCTCTCCTTTCGTCTCTCCATCAACAACAAATTTCTCTTTTTAGCTGCTAGGTGTTTCACTTTCTTTCACCAGCTGCTTGTAAACTTTGCTGTTTGGTGACAGACAGGTAGTGGTACTGTAGTGCACAGTGTGTATGTCATAGATCTCTGCTGAACAACTGCCTGCTGCTGCTGCTGCTGCTGCTGGAAACAGATTTGGTGGGAGCGCTTAGTCTGAGCCATAAAATAAATGTGCTGTAAAATCAAAACAGTGAGCTAAATGAGGCTTTAAAAAGGTAAGAAGGGAGCACTGTTGACATTTTTACCCATCGCTTTACTCTAAAACTAAAACACATGGAGAAGCTGTCCTCTAGATGATGACCACTTAAAAGACAAATTTCACATCAGACACTTTTAATAAAGCAAAATGAATTTGAAGGGGACAGGTGTATGAGGAGATATCGGTAATAACACTAAAACTGTAGTGATTTTTTTTTGCCTCTCTTAGATACACAAAATTGACATTTCAGATCTTGTGATGATATTTTATCAGGTTGCTCCGCGGCACTCCCCCTCCTGACTACACACGCATTCAAACATAAAAACATCATTTATAAACCCATGTGGATGACAAACGTGTCAGTGTTTCCTCCCAGAACTGCTGTACCGCTTTTAAAAGTATAGTCAGGGGAACCACTTTGCACATTGTAATGTCTTCATGAAACCTTAAACTGCAGGAGTTCAAAGGCATTTTTTTTGTGTGCTGCGGCTGTGATATCGAGGATATGAAGGCAAACCGAACTGATGCATCTCTTTTTCTCTTTCTAGCCTTCTGTGAGGAGGGATGCAGGAGCGGAGGGACCTGTGTGTCTCCCAACACGTGTGTCTGTCCCTCAGGATTCACAGGACGCCGCTGTGAGACAGGTAAGACCTGAGGACCCCCCCCGACCCTTCACCTGTCAGGCTTGTTCAGCTGTCCCTCCTAATTAAAGCTCAGCTTGAGCGTCACGTTGTTTTTCTATCGAGTGTCAGAAGTGACATCAGTGGGAATGGTCATTAGGTCGGTCTGAGGGATCAGCAGCAATCCCTTGAATGTCTCTCTCGCTTTCTCTCTGAAAGAGAGAGACACACACACGCACTATTTCTAAATCCCTGTGTTTGAATTTGGCCAGTGCAGAGATTTAGGATCCCAAGAGAGCTGTCGAAAAAGGACAGCTAATTCTTCTCCACTCACCTCCTCCATTTTCCTTCCTCTCCCCCTTCCTTTCTTCCTCACTTCCATGCCCCGTCCCAATCCCTTCCTCTCCTTTCTGAATTTTTCTCCTATCCTTCCTCTTTTCACATCCTCCCTTTTCCCTCCCTTCCTTGCTTTGCTCTTACATCCTCCTCCCTTCCGCCTTCCTGCGTCTCCTCTGTTCTCCTCTTTTCCCTCCTGTCGGTCCCTCCTATTCTTTTCCTGCTTCCTCCTCCCATCTATCTTTTTTGATCTTGCAATTATTTCAACCTCTCCTCTCCTCCGTTTTCTTTTCCATTTTCTCCTCCTTTCTTTTCTCCCTCTATCCTCCTATACCATTTTTTGTCTTGTCTCCTCACTGTTATCCTCTCATTCCTTTTCCTCTCATCTCCTCTCATCTGTTATTACACCTTCTGTCTCTGCCGTCTCATTTTGCAGAAGTGATAAACCTGCCACCATAGAGCACCACAGGTCAGCTATTCACACCATGTTGCCACGGTTTCCCTTTAGATACTTACATATCATTGATTCCACAATATCAATAAAATCTTCTTTTTTTTTTAATAACTGCCCTTGACATCGGATTACCTAAATACTGAATGTATTTTTTATTGTCACTTTCGGTGTTGATATTTTTCTACTTACAGCCCGATTGAGTTCTCTTATGCGTCTGGATCTAAATCAAAATTGAAAAACTTCCTTTAATTTATTGAACCAGAGACAACCTTCACTCCCTCTGATGTATAATTTCAGAGCTCTGTGTGTTGGAGTGTGTACATGTCTGCATATGTGTGTGTCTAAGCTTTGAGAAGCAATCAGCATGTAGCACATTTTTTGCAGGCTGACAATCACCTGAGGACTAATTAACCTCCCAATAAACACAGTCAAATATCTATAAATGAATTAGCGTGGCAAACTAATTCCTCAGAGTTATTATCTGAAAATGAAATGGTATGTGTGAATGTAATATTTCGCTGATGCAACCTGGCACATACTTTACACTTGTGTCTGTAAATTGAATTTCGATGGCTTGCAAAGTCCAGGATTGGTTCGGAAAAAAATTACTGTGTTGCATCTGCAGAATGATTCTGTTGCTTCTCTTTGAACCACCGTAGAGGGGGTGAAGGGAGGGGAAAGATATGCAAAGAAGAAAATAGAGTGTTGAAGTGAGGAGCAGATGAGGAGCAAAATATGGACTAACACATCATCCCAGTAATGAGGCTCCTCCTGTGGCCCTCTGGCTGCTGCCCGAGGCTGCTACAGATGAGATGCAGTGCAAAATCACTCTGTTTCTCTATGTCGAACTCTGCGCTGGTCTCTGGATGTCAAACTGTTTTTCTCTCTTCTCCTTTTTCTATAATGTACATGTATACCGCATGCTGTACAGCTGAGCCCCTAATGACTCTGCAGTTTACTATAACAAAATGTTTAGATTTTAAAGTTTGCTACAAGGGAGGAAGCGATAACAACCCAACTGCCAGAATAAATGTTCGTAAAGTGCATTTTTGCAAACCACAAAACTTTACATTTCTTTATATTGCAACTTTATGTTTCTTCAGGTTGGCTTTTCTTTTGTATGTTGTGATAATGCTGCTTATGATCTGGTTAGGTTTCATGTAATGTTAATGTGATATGGCATGTTTTGTAGCAATATTAATATGGCACATAGGCCTATGACACATACAAATGTGAACATATCTGTGGTTTGCAGAATCGTCAAATGCCAACATTTTATCCCAGCAACTGGGCTGGATATGAGCAAAATATGTACTAAACCATATGACAGATGAACAAAATCCTGAACATTTTGGCAGATCAAATCTGTGTTTCAAACTAGAAATTGGTCATTTAAAAAAAAATATAGTAGTTGACATACTTTTCGTTAAATGCATGCATCATACTAATGGCGTATACATTCTCAGCAAATACCAGTGTAATAAAATAAGTTATTCATAGCTGTGTTAGAGAAACAAACCACTTTCCCTTGAAGAGTTGCCATAGGCAACTTGTACAAGCTGCACAGAAGGTTCTTTACCTTCATGCACGACATGGTCTCTCTCTCTGTGTTTCACTCTCATCCTGCCCCTACATCTGTCAAACTCTCTTACTATTTGTCTGTATGTCTGTCATGTACATCTGTCTCCATCTTCTGTCACCGCTTCCATCTCCATCTCCCTCTCTGCTGCATTTCCCTCCTGTGAAATAAAACACATCACTGCTCCACTGACTCCTCTCCTCTGCGGTGTATACTGTGGCTCAATGGGAGGTTAAGAGCGTCTAAATATAAAGCCAGTGGGAACAGAGTCGAACTTTTGACTGATCTCTTCATCTTCTCCCACGTTGATCCTTGGGGTTACCTGTCTTTCTCCAGTGGGTTCATATAGCTGCCACTGATCCACTGTTGGATCCTTGTGATTTATTTCTGAAATGCTGTGATCCAAAGGATCAAAATCTGAATTAATGACCTAACAGTGAACTCTCAGTTCGTACATTGTGTCTTCGGTAATACTTTTCTCAAACAGCTAATGTATGGAACATAATGTACTGCAGTATGTGTGTATATGTGATTGGATTAGTAAAGACACAACTGATTTTTTCAAGTCTATCTAAGTTGAAAATGCTTCTAGTTGCTGTCATCATTCCTCCTGTCACTACTGGCCAGGGAAGCAAGAACATCGCTTTGTGTTGAAAAGCGGTGGGGATGTAGGGGCTCAGATAGAAAAACATGTTTTAAATGGTCTTCAACATATGTAATTTTAAACAATGGTGGTACTGGTATGAGGTCAGAGTAGAAAATAACGACACGTTGCATCAATAGGGCATAGTCTCAGAGTTGGTATTAGGAGAACACTCAACATACTCAACTCAACGTGCCCTGTGAACTCATCCTGTTTCCTGTCATCTCTCTGAAGCTGTCCTATCAATAAAGGCCAAAAAATAATAATAACAATATACTTCAAAAAAAAGAAAAAGTGATGGGGACATGTCCCAAGCGTCCAGTGTAAATGACACCTGTGACATGAAGTCATCTCCTCCCAGTGTGACTCCATTGGAAGACATGGAGTACAGTTTTAGTTAGACAAATCCAGTGGATAACTTCAAATTTTTACTTTCATGTTAGAATGACAATTTTCTTGGACCTGAATTTCAGTCATGAAATCAGCATCAACTTAACTTTAGACGGCACTGAACAAGATTTTAATTTGCTATTTTTTTCAATGAGTCTAACTAGCTTGTTGATCACCTCAGGGCCAGAAGGATGATTGCAGCAATCTCAAACTCAATTTCAAACTTTGTAGGAATGAAATGCTTGTATTAAGGGGTGCAAAATGCTTAACCTATCTTTAAAAACCTAACTATCCTGGCATTATATCCGTTCTCAGCTCAATGAAATGCTTCAAGCAAGAAAAGCATCTACAGAATGTGTTGACTCGGCATTTTAAGCATGCTTAATACAAGTTTATATCTGCTTGTCTTCTTTTTTGTTCTCACTTTCATTCATTTACAGCACTTAAGCGTTTAATATATTGACATTAGCTAGTTTCATCATGTTAAAAGAATATTTCAAACAGTGCTACACTGTGGCTCTTGTTCGGCTATACACATAATTCTTCTTAGCAGGATGTTAGTTGTTAGTTTTGGTCTTTTCATGAGATTAGCTGAAAACAGCTTAAACATGCACAGACTTGGTGATTTGGAGGTCAAAAGTTGTTCAGGCGTCTAAGTTAAAACTGGCATACAAAATGTTTGAAAAGTGGACATCCAGGTGACATATAACTGTTGTCTCAACAGGGATTATATTTGGACATGTAAATAGAATCAGCTTGAACACTGAAATATAGTTGTTTAAATGCTCTTTAAACAACTTGGATGTCTAAATAACTAAATCACTGAATATATGTTATGCTTACAGTGTCAACCTTTAAAAACCTACACAAACCTAATCTTCTTCCTGCTCTTAGATCCTGTATCATGCCAATAACAAGTTACTGTAGCAAGCACACACTCTCAGGTGCAATTATCAGAGGTGAATAAACATTAGTGAAGATGTCTAACGGCCCTGCATGTGTTTGTTGGTGCTCGGCTGTTCTGTGGTCACTTAAACTGCTCTTTTAATCTCGCAGGTTGTTAATTTTCTGCACATTAACTGGTCACAGACTATCAGGTAGCAACAAACACAACCCCTGGTTGTTGTTTCAGTCTGAGGGCACATTAATGTAAATGCCCCATGTGACATCTTCCTTGATGTTGTTTTCACTAGGTTAGTAGAGCTGAAGTAAGTGTAATTATGTAAAGCTGAGCAGGCCAGAGGATTGTCCTGAGAGCTGGGGGGATCATTTTAACTATGTGTGCTTTAATTCTCATTCCCTCAGTGTGCTAAAACTCACAGCTCCTCACAGTATAGACTGTCATAAAGTCTTCAAGTATGCCTGTTGGGAAAATCCACAGGCGGGGCGGAAGTGAAGCCCTGCAGAAAGTACTAAGTGCTCTCGTTTGCGTTGTAATGGAAGGAAACAAAGGGAAATGTGAAAGGCTGTCTGCTGGCTGCTTTCCTTCTCGTAGCTGTAACAAAGATTGATGGAGTGTATGTGAGTGTGCGTACTCATATTGCATAGCATGTTGTACTTTATACCACAGGAAGGTCACCTGTCCACTTCAGTGCCAAGAGAACAGAGGGCTGTTCACACACACACTTGTCTATGCACACCCGCTAACAAATACCTTTATAAGACTATTGAGCTGCAGGAATTATTGTCTGTGTGTGAATGAAATGAGCTTTTATTACATCTAAAAAAAGAAAAAGGTCTTACAAGGTGGATGATGAATGGGGTTTTAAATAACATGTTCTCTCCATAAAAACGAGATTTAGAGGCCTGGTGGAATTTGGTATTTATGCGCTTACAATTGGTGCAGTGGATTATCACAGATCTCAGATCAGTCATATACTCTTTTCAGTCAGGTGTTCAGTTTCACCTCCTCATTCTTGGTGGGTCCATCATAACAAATGTGCACTGGCTGACAAGCATTGTTCAAAACTACAGAAACTTGTTTTAATTTCTAGACAGGGTCCAAAGATGTCAAATATTTGGGGCACGGTTCCAGCAAAATATGTTTGAAGTTACTTACGTGTAATGTCTCAGTTTGATGCAATGACTTAGTCATGAATAATATAATAATATACATATATAATGAAATATAATGAGTATTAAAGCTGCAAGCAGTCCTGTTACAACAATCTAAAGAGGTAGGAAACAATTAATACTTTAAAATAAGAAATTAAGGAAATCTTTATAGATAATGCAGCCAAAATGCAGTAATTATATATTTGGTCATAACTAGACCATACCAGAATCTGACTATTTAACACCTTACCATAAAGATTGTTACTATAGATTGCGTTAGTGTGTTTTGATGTACATCTTACTCACTGACTTGTGTTATACCACATAATATGAGCTGCTAAATGTTTAAAAAATCAAGCCTAAGAAGTTGACATCATGCATCAGAGAATGTTTGACAGCACTGACTGTTGTTGGCACACAAACAAAACAAAATAACATAGTGTGATGTACAGGTGCATTCATAAGACAGTGACGGCGGTTTGTATCATGTTGTTATTGTTCTCTTTGTTCTCTCCTCCCTCCAACACTTTGATAACGAAACAGTTCCGTTCCACATAACGCTTCTAAATATGGACGGTAATTAGTTTATTGCAGTTAATGAAAAACAAAATGTACACAATAGACAAGTGTGTGTATAAGTGTGTGTGTTTGTGTATGTGGGTGTGTAGAACAGTGAGATAATTAAAGGTCTGTGAGCTCTAATGAGTGAAGTGCGAAAGATGATTAAAAAAAAAAATAGGTGGGATTCAGGTGGAAAGGTGTTTTATCTTTAAACTAGACCGTATTTTAATTCTTTAATGGATGCAAATATCGCCGAGGTCACATGAGAGGGTGATTCAGTGCAGTTCACGTTGTGTTCGCTCTCTACTGCCCTGCATTTGAGTCAAAATGAAACAAAACATGTTTATTTACCAATGTTGTCTTTAAACTTTCCATCCAAAGCAGATGAACGGTGTGAAAATTGTAGCTGTTTTTTCACACAGTTCCCCAATTTCAGGAGACCAATATTCAGGTTACAGCAAGATAAACTTAAATGAAGTCATAATATTTAAAAATGTTTTGCAGATTCTTGACATCTGAAGTCATTTGGTATCTTCCTCAGTTAAGCTCTTCTATACCACAGCCCTGTACTCCCTGCTTCCTTCAGAGCTCAGTCACATCAGTGTTATTAAAAGTGAAGTTTTGGAAAATAATAGAATGACGATCAGAGGACAAACCCTGCAAACCATTTTGGACAGTGCTGACCTTTAAAAGAACAGAGAGAACCAGAGAGTCTGCAGTGGAGGAAGCCATGACATTAGCTGTCACATCATTCAAGTTAATAAATAAGAAGCAGCACCAAGCTTTCCTCCCCAAACCTACCTTTTCATGAACTAAACTATTGGGAATCAATAGCCACTATACGACCTTACAAATTTCCAGTAAAGTCTGTTTTGCACGGATGTGAAAAGTATTTATTTATTCAGCAAGTAAAACAAACCTGGTTGCCTTCTCTGTATGTTCAGTGTTGCAGTGCCTGGATGTGAAATACACTGATCCTCCATGTTTCATCCAACATCGATTTACTTCGTTACTTACTTAGTTACGTCTTCACACATGCTAGAAGCCACTTTAATTTTAAATTCATCGTTTGAAATTTGATGCTTTGGGGTGCAGAGACAAAACAGTGAAAAACATGTCACTGTCCTCTGTTTCATCTAATTGAAGTAGTAAAATATAGAGAAAAAGCCATGAAATAGTGAAAAGCAGTGAAATAAATATTGAAAATCTGAATTTTTACTGACAAGAAAATGAGTATTCCTCTCAGAAGATGAAAGAAGAATTGCAGTACCTCTTATATCTAAGTTGGTAGCAGGGAAAAATCTCTTTGAATGAGTCACTTTTAAATTATGGGCCAATCTGTTGGAGAGCAGAGCGGCGTAATTGTTGATAGGAGGGCTGGCAGCACTGGCGAATGTTGTTTATGTGCTGTGGATGTTCAAACTGGGCAACATCTACTGGGCTTTTCTTCTTAACAAAGTTCCCCCCACAATAAACATGTTTATCTGTTTATGCAAAACAGGGAAGCGTTAGGCGTGTCATTCCTTAGTGAGGGTCTCACAACATATGTGTATACAGTGTGTATATCAGCAAATTAAGAATGAATGTATGAATAACATATCTTGCCTCATTTTAATTAAATCATCATGCAGTGGTCCTAATTTGCTCTAAACGTTGCGCATGATTTGCAACTGTGGCAACAACTAATTTGAATCGTTATAGTGACAGCGAGATCTGCAGCAGATATACACTGTGGGTTAATTAGTCAGACTGTATGCTGTTTAAAGTGATATGTGTTCTGCCCATGTTGTGTATTGGAGCTGCCGGCAGCTCTTGACCTTCTTTGTGCAGTGACCGACGGCTGCTGTGTTCTTTCGCTAGGGTTAAATAAATAAAGACACTCAGCTCATCTCACACAACCCCGACAGCTTTGCAGTCATGAAATGTTAAATGAATATGATATGACAAAGATTATATGATTATCATAAAATTCAGTATATTGCGATTCTTATTTCAAGATGCTGTACACGTTTTTCATCTCTGTCTATCTCTGTGAGCCAATTCACTTCATTTGTATTTGAATTTGAAGTGAAAATGAAACAGCCACAAAGTGTAGTCTACACATTTTCTGATCTGGTCACACCCATGCCATCCTTTTTTCCCCTGCTGCTGTATGTAGTTTTTTTTTTTTTTTTTTTTGGCTGAACCGCAGCAATATATAAATATGAAAGTCTTGTCTAGACTGAGTGAGTGATAAAGTTGCACCATTGTTTGGTCGAGTGTTGGAATTTCCCCATTCACAAATTGCTCCTTCAGTCCTCATAACCTCCTGAGTAGGCCGTCTACAGGAAGGCATATAAAGGCCTTGATTATGTCCTCATGAATTGCTTTATATCAAACTGCAGACAGTCTTCAATGATGTCCTCAGGGGCTTTTACAGCAGTTCCACTCAGGTCAGATCTATAACAAGATATCCTGCTGGTCTTTCTATCTTACACCTCAACATATGTGTGGAATGTGTTGTTCTTGTACGTGCATTTATAACCACTTGAGAAAACTAATCTTGTTTCCTTTGTTTTCCCCAAAGGCCATGGAGGACTTTTAATTTAATTACCATATTTTAATGTTATATGTCATCGTCTTGGCTTGCACCTCAGAAATAAAAATCCTAAAAATTAAGATATGTTTATTAAAAAAAATCACTGATAAACAGCTACAGCACTGGACAGATATTCAATGCTGTCAAACCTGAAGCCGTACCACCCTTGTTTGGTCATGGGTTTCGTTGAACACAACTGTTTGTGAGAGAGAAGCCAGTGAGGGATTGTGTGTCTGTCACTGGGGAGGGCACCTGCGCAGAGAGTCTAATGGGATCTGGGTGGAAAGCACTGAATTAAAGGTCAAGCGGCATGGTTGCAAATGGAAACCAATTGAACACCCCTCGCCTCACCTGCTTAAAACATGAAAAACGTGAAAGGCCTTCTCTAGATAGAGCAAGTGTTCAGTTTTTCTGTGGTAATGTAGAAACATGGCAGTTCAAAATGGCTTACTCTGTTCCCTCTAGAGATATAAAAGGCTCGTGCTAAGGTAACAAAAACACAATTGTTTTTAGTCTCAGGCAAGGTGCATTTACACTAATGAAAACATTGTTAGTTTCTGCCCTTAAATCCCTCAATCCTACTATAAGTGCTTTACATGTGTCTCCAGTAGAGATATAAAAATATCAACTCATCGGGATTTATATCAACTTGAGAGCTGATTTGAAAATGTAATTCCCTGAATAGTGTTTTTGCCTTAGTGTAATGTATGTCATTGAATCTGCATCAATTTAACAAATTGAAAGTATAACAATAAATCTTTTCTAAACTGATCAGGGTCAGTACTTAAAACTTAATGATTCACTGAGTCTACGCTGTAGAAATCTGATGAAGTTGGTGACACTTTCAGGTTGCGATATAACCAGCCTAAACATGTAGACATATTCCCTTTCATGTGCAGACCCAGCACTGCTCTTTTGTTAAAGGGTTAGCTGCTCTCAGCCACCAGTCACCTCTAATCTTGGTATGTTTCACTGGGATGTCAGAAAAGGAATCTTTTGGTGTAGCTCTGACCGGATCTCTGACCTGAGAGGCTGACAGAGGGCAGCCCTCCCGGCAGCTGTCACGTCTTATTACCTCCAGCACACCAGGCTAACCACACACACACTGCTAAACGGCTAACCCTGGGACTCTCTTTTATCTGCTTAGAGATAAACATGTGTGCCTGTGTGTGTGTATATATGTGTGTGTGTTCTGAAGGCAGGGTCAAAGGTATAAACTGTGACTTTCACAACAGGGCAAGAGCTCCATGTTCATAGATTATAGATCAGAAGCCAGTTTGGTTATCTTATTTTTACTAAAGGAGAAGCTGCAGCTGTGTGTTGGAAGCTGCTCTTGCACAGTAAGCTGTAAATAGAAATACAATTTGTGGTGGAAACAACTTAGTTTAAATGTAGATCACAATCAAATAAGTCACACAACTCTTCTCAAAGTTTATTTAAGGCAATTTAAAGTGTAGTCCACCATATAGTCACACATGACTATACAAATTATGTAAATCACTGTGAAAACTACGTATACAACACAGCATTAGAATCACCTTTCTGAGAACCTCAAATCATTTTTCCTCTGTGTGTGTGTGTGTGTGTGTGTGTGTGTGTGTGTGTGTGTGTGTGTGTGTGTGTGTGTGTGTGTGTGTGTTCAGTGGAAGCTATGAGTGGTAAACACGTGTTTCAAAGAAAACACAACTTTCTCAAAAGGATCAATCTTAAATTAAACGAATATCCCGGCATTTTGGGCAAGATGTTTCATTTGAGAAACAACACTTTCATCTTTTTATATTAATCGACTTTGAGCATCTTGGGAAGATCAGATAGCTGTCTGGTATCGCAAAAAGTCAAGTGTAAATGCAAACAAGAAATGAGACAGACAGATATTCGATCGAGAGACACAGTCAACTGTGATGTTGAAAAGATGCACCTGTCTCTCCGAGCTGCTTGAAAAGAATTTACTCCTTCCAAATGGATCTACAGGCTCTCCATGTGATCTGTTCACATTTACACTGGCCTGGATAAAAGACCAAACTATACTTATGAAGAATACATGATGAGACTGACATGGATATTGTCATTAACCTGCAGGTCTATGAAAAAGCAAACATGAGTTTTGTGTTAGCGTTATACAGCCACATTAAACCAGATTTTGTACGAAATCTGCAGCTTTTGAAATTCTGACATTACAGAGCCTAAATATCCACTTCTTTTGTAAGCATAATAATAATAATAATAAGTGCAAAGATTTTAACCACTTACAGTCATGTAGTTAAAGAACAAGTTAGAGCCTTGTCAAAGATGCATTTAATTAGAATCCACTTCCATTTTAAGATACTTTTCCAGACAACAGCAAAAACATTGTGTGGATTTCCATGTTTTAACTGAATCCGACAGCCTACATAGATACTCCATGAAGTGAAGACGCTACAACCCTTGCTTGCTCATAAAACCGCTCCATTACATAATGTGAAAAATGCCTGCAAGTTAAGCTGCAAGCTACTACGCTTCTTCTTGTTGATTTGCTTGAGGTGTGGCGTTCTGCCCCTTCAGCTACAATATGAGACAATAACAGACCTGACAGTTAACAAGCAGTCCATCCGTACCTTTCCATGTTCGCTATGGTTTCACATTTAAGCGATTCAAGGTGTGATTGAAGGTCACTCTTTAACCAAAAGGGTGTGTGTGCAGGTCGGGTCTTGCAGCCAGAAGCGAGAGAGCTGCAGATGAGGAACAGAGCTCACACCATACATAATGGATGAGAGAGATTTACTCTCCCGAGAAGGAGCGTGGACCCAACGCCTCTGGGCTAGGCATGTGTATGCACGCCGCATGCCAGAGACAAAGCAAGATGAGTAGGCACGGCAGAATGAGTGAGGTGAAGAAATAGAGAAGTGCAAAAAGGGAAACAAGTCTGCTGCTAAATGGTGTGATTTCTGAAAGACTTTGATCCCCGCTGTGGCAGACAGGCTGCAGAGATTCTGGCTGTGTAATGTGGGCAGCCGCTAACCCAGCTTTGCTTTTGTGGTGGCAGTTTGTTCTGATTGGATCAACCTCCGCTGTTGCAACTAGCACAGATCAAAGAACAGGCAAAAAGACACAAATGAGCTGAAGTTTCAGGTTGATGTTTGTTGCCAGGACAATGATTTAAACTGATGCTGATGCTACAGTGTGTGTTTGTGTCCTCAGACATCGACGAGTGTGCAGAGGGTCTGATTGAGTGCCACAACCACTCCCGCTGTGTCAACCTGCCAGGCTGGTACCACTGTGAATGCAGAAGTGGTTTCCATGACAATGGGTCCTACTTGCTTGATGGGAGCTCCTGCATCGGTGAGCATACATTAAAATGAAAACATCCTAATCACAGCTTGAAATACCAGCTCCTCAACCGCCTGCATGTACCGCCTACTTACTATATTCCCTCAGAATACTGTCACCACACGGCTTCCTCTTTCTAGTCCCTTTGATCTCTGGTCTCCTACATGATCACTTGATTGCCGTCCTTTGTCTCATTTATTCTCTTTGAAAATCTAGCATGTAGACATAAGCACTTGCTGTGATGTTATGTGTATATACACGCACGTGTGTGTTAGCTCTAACATGCTATCCAGTGGGCTTACAAGGAGGTTAATCAGACATTTTCTGACCTTAACAGCCCAGAGGTCTGAGATCATGCAGTGTGAAACCCACACACAGACGCAACCCTGAACGAGATATTTATGAGGAACACACGTCAGCCTTGTGCCGCTGTTAGATGTTTTTGCTATGTGCTCAGCCCACAAAGCCAGAGCAAGGCAGAGGTAAATAGAGAAACGTCAGGCTTTTGTGCTTCCTGTGGCAAAGATGCAGAGAACAAGAAATTACAATGAAAGTCCCAACTGTACAATCAATTATTGACCAGCCTACATCTCCTCTCTTTAGACCAAAAACCACACATTCACAGTGCAAGCAACTGGCTTAATAATTTGCAATTTACACCATTTGTTGGAACAGTTTGTTTTAAGTATTTTCAGCTGCTTTGTTTGTTATTCCTCCTATGTCATGTTACAATTGTGTTGATTCATAATACAGTAGCTTGCAAGCCAGCACCGATTATAGAGCTAAAATTAATAAAAGGAACCAAAAAATCAATACAATTTCAGCAGATTACACTGTAGAGCTGTAATCAACTTCATGCATCTCTTACCAAGTGAAACCTTTATAATAGTTTGATTGGCCTATTTGATCTGATTTGATCTGTGTTAACCTTGGCAGTAGGTGATTTGAGGGGTGATGAGGGGACATGTGATTCTCCTTGTTAACCTGCCATCCTTTCTCTCTATCCTCTAGTGGCAGAGAGAGTGCAGGGTCAGGGGGGGTTGTTAAGTTGAACATGTTCATCTCGCCTGCCGAACTCACTGATCTTTTATCTGACTGAGGTCTGTGCAGGTTAGCATCTATGGCCCCAACCGTGGCTCTGAAATATAGCCTTACTGTGCTGTGTATTGATCAGTCCATTGTGCTGTCCGTGGTGCTGAAGTAGCAGACAGGTTTGTAATTGTGCCTTTTTCTTTCTGTCAGTATGTTCTTGGATCTATAGAACTTTCTCAACTATACACTTTGAATACTCAACCTTGTACTTTACTGTATACTCTACACAGTAGTGCCACCTCAATGTTTTAGGCAAGAGACATTTATGGGCCAATGTGTTACTGTAAAAATACGGTTTATGTTTAAAATTACAGTATCTAAATGTAGTATTATCCCAAAAAAATTACAGGAATTTCCTTGCTACTGAGTTGCAGTAAGAATACAGTAAAACAAATGGTAAATTACAAGTAAATACTGTGATTAGGGCACAGCACCATAGAGTGATGTAACAATAAATTGTTGTGGTTTCGTTTGAAAACACAGTAATTTGCTGTAATATTACTCTAAATTGTTAAGATTTTACAATAATTAAAGGTAACTGTTGCATTTTTACATCAAAATACTATATTTTCAAAGTAAGATTGGTACATTACTGTATACTACTGAGGATTTACTGCAATCATTAGCCAGGTATTTCCTGTGAAATTACAATAATAATTTTCACAGTGTTCATTACACAGTTAGAAAAAGACAGCTGTAGCAGGTAGTGAAGGAAGATGGAACATGGACGTGTCACAGTTATCGTTACAGAATGACATCACCCTAAAAATGAAAATTCAGTCATTAGCTACTCGCCCTCATGCTGCTTGAAAGTCAGGTGATATTTGGAGTCCACAAAACATTCCTGGAGTTTCACGGCAAAACAACGTTGCAGCATTCACACAAATTACACAATTACACAAAACCTAACTGTTGCCACAGTAGGGACTCTGTGAGGCTTTCCTAATGTACAGCAGTGATTTCAGCTAAGTGCTAATTTCAACATGCTTATATGCTCACATTGACAACTCTTACATGTTTATGTTTAGAAGGTATAACATTTGCCATAGTCACCAGCTTAGTTTTGCTTTCTAACATCAGCGAATAGCAGTAAACAAAGTTCAGCTGATTACTGATTCCAGGCACTGACTTCACCTGAACTTTAGGATTTTCAGTGGATCAGCATATTACAGATGACATTCTGCCTGTATGAGAGCAGGTACTCCGAATATCTGAATATCACTCAACAAATTCAAGGCACTGCTGTCAGTGAAAAGTCGTAATGGATGCTGCAAACAGGTCCGCTTGACTGAGTGAAACACTTTTGCTTTCACTTAACCTTTAAATCAAAATGCAACATCAGCAGTCCCGTTCGACTCATGTGATCTGAGGAGAGAGGTATGATTTGAGCTCATTTTAGTTTTAGTCGAACTCAGATCTTAAAAAAGTAATGGACAGACAAACGGCAGCTTTGTGTCACAGAACATCTTTAAAGTCAGAATCACCCGCTCACATTGTCTCATCAAAAGTTTTTTTTGGCCTTGTTATTTTCTACTCTACTTTAAAAGACTCACTCTGTGTTCCTCATCCAATTAGTGATTTAAATCTTCCAATTCCAAGTCACCTTCAGGCTGCCGCATCCTCCACTGCAAAATTTAATTAACGTTTTACTGAGAATAAACCTCTTCACGCATGGAGATAAACTTAACTGTGACAAGTCAAGTTTTATTTCAAAAATCTAAAACAAAGACCGCAGCGTTCAGGCGTAGGAGGTGTCAGTTGTTATATCTACTACGTGTTACTTTAGAAGAATACATACAACAATTCATTACTGCCAAGAATGGCACTTAGTAGAGCACATATCTCCACTATAAGACTCAACAGCCCTGTAAAAATGTAAACTACCCATGACTACATAATGTAAGCTCACCAGATCCACAGGATCCACGTCAAATTGTTCTCACTCATTGATACCAAGCCACCTTAATTCATGTGAGTTCTTTCATCAAGATCCATGCGTTTTTCCATTAACAAAAATGTCAACAGCGCCCTATTTTGTGATATTAAAGAAAGTGAGCAAATAGTCCTGCTTCCCTCCCTTTACCTGGATCTGCACCAAAAGTTAAGGGGGTGTTTTCTGGGCCGAAACCCATCCTCAAGCGAAATTTCACAGAAATCTGTACTTCATTTTTTGTGTAATCCTGCTGACAAACTAACAAACAAACAAACAGGAAGGTTAAAAACATAACCTCCTCAGCAGCGGTAATTTTATTACTTATTATAGAAATGAAACAAAGCTAAAAGAAAACATCAGTGCTAGAATGACTTCATGAATACAAACAAAAAATTCAACTTACCTTACAAATAACTTACAGTCGGTCATGCTTTGTTGCAGTGTTGTGTGAAGCACCCGAAAGTCATACTAAAGTAAAGAGATCGTTTTCAAATATTACTTTGGTAAAAGTGAGAGTCACTCATACGAATAGTACTTGAGTAAAAGTCTTTAACTATCTGATATTAAAAGTACTTATGTATCAAAAGTAGACCATAGAGGTGATACTAGCCTCCCTTCAGTCACCAGCACACAGCTGGTCTAAGACTTCCTGTCGGTGCAGGGGATCTACAGTACCCAGCCTCTCCACCTCTAGGCCATCCTGCCTTCCCTGAATGTACAATGAACTTTGCTTTCAGTTCTTTTCTTTTTTTTTTCTTTTGACAGACAACTGACCAAATAAATGTGACGTTACATCCAGATAAGAGGCATGCACTGCAGTGTGATAATATAAAGTGGTTTGGTTTTGTTTTGAAGTCAGTCCCTCTGAGTCAGCGCTGTTTACACAAGCCAGTTTGCTTTGGTGTTTGACAATCATAAGAGGACAAATACATCATTAGAAAAGAAGAAACACGGACAAATTATTACAACAACAGGAGCTGAAAGTAAACACGAATACAAATCTTTTAACTAATATTAACATGTTAGTTTTAATACTTAATTGTAAAACTGGGCCTCTTCCTTCCTTCCTTCCTTCCGTTGGGTATAGCACAAATGAAAATTAAATGTACTGAACATAGCAGATACACTATATTGGAGAACTTCACACAAAAGTCAGAGGGAAGTGTCTCACAGAAGAGAATAACATTTGTCTTCTTAGAGTGGTTTCAAGACAAAGAACTTAGTTTCAGTTGACTGTCTTTACTATTAATCAAACATAATCATCCAATGGGACAAAAACCGTGGGTTGTTCACGTGCTGCCCGTGCATTGGAGTTAGCTAGACACGTGTATACAGAACATCTGTATTACCTCAACATACTTTGTCTATACTAAAGATCATCCACTGCCTTCTTTGGGCACAGAATGTGTGGGCGTACGGGCACCTCTAAGACTAACAAAAGTATAGTACAGGCGTCAGAGAAACACCAGAGTGAATAAATGATAAAACCATTAACTTTTCTTTCACAGAATCAAATTTCAACTTTTCTTACAAATAGGATTTTTAAAGATCTAACTCGTATCTGTAGCAAACAGCTCAAACGAAGACTTAACTCACATCAACCTCAATGACTTAAAATATGATTATACAGCGTTAGTAGTAAAAGTAGTAACTCATATGTCAGTGAGAGATCCAATATTGACTTTGCTTTTCAGCACTTTACAGCATAAATGAAAGTGTTTCATAATATGTAGGCCCTGCGTGAGTGTTGTGTATGTGTCATTGCTTAACCAGACAAGTAGCTGTGACAGTATATCCGCCACCTTTCTCCTCCCACTACACACGTTGTATTAAGCCGGAAGCCAGCAGGGGAAATAAGTACGAATGACAATTTAACAGGATTTTTCACCCCCTCCACAATATCCCTCCAACAGCCTCTCATGAGCCGACCAAACAGAACGTAGGATTTTCTAAGAAGAGAGCCTGCTCAAAGTAGAGAGCAGCAGCACTAGTCACATAAACAGCTGAGTGTTGGCCAAGAGTGCCGACCATGCAGTAAATAACAGATAACACTAGAGCCGATGATTAGTGAGAGAGAAGAGGGTAATGTTTTAAGAAAACAGAAATTAGCTTTGTCTGTGTCTATTAATAGCAGTTATTTTGCACATAATTGCATCTAGCAAAGGTTCAGTGAGGTAGTTGCTTTGGCTTTTCAAAAATTGTACATATGGATTTCAGTTCAGTCAAATCTACAGCCAGAAAGCATCAATATCACACTTATGTCTATAAAAACCAAAAGTGCTTATTCATGTTTGGCACATGGAGCAACTAGCTGTGCTACCGTCAGAGTGTCCTGCCGGGTGACACATCAATCTATAAGAGTCTAATCTGTGAGGTGCACTGTCCCAGTTTGCGTTAGGGCTATTCCTAAAGTGTCTGGTCAAACAGACACTAAGCACATGTCTATTTTTGTCCAGATGTCCATAACAGACAAAAGGTAGGCCTCCAAATTAGACTGAGCACTAGAAACTCTGTGCTTTAAAGTTTTCAGTTTTCACAATATGCTGTAAGGTTTTCATTGCGATGCATTATTATGCATTGTGTGCATCGCACATACAGCTGTGGTGAGGACCTGAACAGCTGCCAGCAGCAGTCCTTTTTCTTTATTGCTTTGACTGAGAGCTGCATGGGCTGCATCTCAAAACATGTTTATTATGCCTAATGCTTTAGGGAGAGGCAGGTGGCTTTAATAAACAGATTGTGCATAAAGATGAAGATAATAAACCGTAAACTCCCACTGTCTCCCTTCACAGCAGTGTGTGTGCGTCATTTTCTCTCTCTCTGTGATGTACATGACCTTTCCATATGGGCTCCCCTGAGTCATACCAAAGAATTGTAATTTAAAAACTCAAATACTGAGCTTTGTGACGATTTCTAATAACCAACATCTGTCAGAGGGATTTCTTTGTTTCGTGTTCTTGTGTGTATGTGTCTATGCCTGTGTGAGTGTTTGCTGTAATTTTCATACATTGACAGATTAGTGCTTTCATGTGTAACAGCTATGTAGGTGTGAATGTAAGTTTTTCATATGGTAGCTGTGCTCAGCTGGTTCCTCCGAAGGCCTTTTGTGTTTGGTTGTAAGGCTGTCTTTCACAGCCCACATGTAAGAGTGCGCTTCATCTGCGAGCGGCAGCTTGTGGCTGAATGTGGTGAATGTAGCATGAAGAGCATTAATCCTTCACCAGCGGAGATACAGTATGTCAGACTGGCTGATGGGGATTTCATTTAGTGTATGCAAATAGTCTGTCGCAGGCACAGTAAATTCTCGGCTGAGCTGTTTTCCTCTCTCTCTGTATCCAGCACACTGGATACTGCAACCAATTAGAGTGTATATTCAGCGCTGTCAAAGTGTGGCCACAGAATCAGCCAAGCCTCGCGTCCACCCAGAGTACTTATTCCTGAAGGATACTATCATCATTGTGTGAGAGAAAACAAAACTTTATGTCGCATTCACAGTGTGAGCAACTTGTGCGAATGACTCTTAACATTTCTAATCCTCTGGTTTTACAAGTAGTGCATTATTGTTGCTTGGTATTACTGGTTTGTTATATGGCTTGGTGATATGGACCAAAATACATTGGCGATACATGCTATATATCAGCTATCACTTTTCTTAAAACAGACTTTGATATACTATACATTATAGTTTAAGTCAGGTTTGTTATGACTTTGCAGTTTGTCATTTATTGGTTGTGATAATACTGGTCTGAACAAACATGCTTTGGTAACATCTGCTACCGTTAATAACCAATAGCTGAGATCCAGGATCAGGGCAATATCAATACAGCAGAGTGCAAGGAGCTAGAAGGACAAACAGGTTGTAGACAAGCCATCAGTTTAGCCCGATCATGTAAACCACTCTATTTGACAAAGTAAGTGCACCCATAATGGTCACAGGAAAGCTGTGTGTATACAGCTGTAGGTACAGTACAATAGGTCAAGGTTTAAGCAGGAAGCCAGTCCATAAACAGTAATGCAGATAAAGTAGGTAATAATTTTACTCCCACTGTTTGTGAATAAGTTTGTCTAAAAGCTGTATGATTGTCTGACTGTCCATGTTTCTTAGCCATTTAGTTGTAAGTAAAAGCCACATTTTTAGACATCACTTTTATTAAAACAGACTTTAACAGAACTAAAATGCAAAGACAGGGTTGTCATTTCTGTTATGAAATTATACAGCTGCACATCATGTAAATGGATATAAAAAATAAAATAAACAGCAGGTTGAAACTGGGACCTGGTAGAGGCCTTGTCTGGATTGTGATTGTGACGCCCTTAAGCACCATGTGTGGAATTGCACGAGTGTTAAAAGTCATTGCGCTGTATCAATATACACACATCTGCAGCCAGCAAGGCGCAGTCTCCCTGTCACACTATAGACCACAGCGACTGAGTAGAATAGCAATGCACTATGATTGACTTTACACACAAACAGGCACACAAACCCTCACCACACACAAGCCAGCTGCTCTGTCTCACTGTGTCTCGCTGTGCTGTATGACACAGGTGCTACTGCTGTTATTTCACTGATGGCACAGCGATGTTTTCACATGGCACGTTCAATATATGTTGCACTTTAAACAAATCAACAGACTGATTGAAGAAGAGTAGCTGCACTGTCTCTCCCAGTGTAAACTACTGGAACAATATCCCAGTGAATTCAGGTTTCACTTTGGCTCCCTGACACAAATAATCTGACACCTGTGGCTCACACTGGAATTTGCAGGACAGAGAGAAAACAATAGGTTGAAAGTAAGAGTACACCTGAAAGTAACAAAAGTACAACTTATACAGATGAAAATTAAGCCGATGGCTAACATACAATGCTTTTGATTTCCTGGAAAGAGAGAAACAGGGAGGTGGGGAAAGCAAACGTGTGACTGTCCCTACAGTTTCCCATCTCGTTCAACTCTGCAGAAAGCAAATGGACTTGTTGACCATGTTCCTCACAGTGAGACAGCATGGTCAGGGTTAAACAGGCAAAGAAAAACATGACTTCCATTATTTTTATATATATATACAGTCATGGAAAAAATTATTAGACCACCCTTGTTTTCTTCAATTTCTTGTTCATTTTAATACCTGGTACCACTAAAGGTATAATACAATGAACACGACAAAAAATGCAGCTGATCACATAATACTTTATGTCCTATTTGACATTCTTAAGCTTAATTGTATTCCCAGGGTATATAAGAGGCCATTTCATGTCATAAGCAGCACTGCACATGCAAAGGCTTAGAGTGGTTTCCTGCTTACATTCAAGCCATAGCACAACTCAGAAGTTGTCAGCTCTCACATAATGCCTAAAACAAAAGAATTATGTGAAGCCACAAAGGCAGCCATCTTGGCACTGCTGGAAATTGGCATGAGTGAGAGACAGGTAGCAAAAAAACTAAAGATCTCCAAGACAGCTGTTCATTACAACAAGAAAAAACAAGCCGAACACGGCACTACCGTGCACTCGTCCGTTCCTGTGTCAGGAATCGTCGTCAGACCTCCAGGGACCTTAAAAATGAGTGGGCACTGTCGAGAAATGTGACTTGTTCGGCAAGGACAGTTCGAAACCGACTTGTTGAAGCTGGTCTGAAGTCACACAGAGCACGGAAGAAGCCCTTCATCAACGAAAGGCACAGGAAGGCCCGGTTACTCTTTGCTAGGGATCACAAGGATTGGACTGTTGATGATTGGGCTAAGGTTCTCTTCAGTGATGAATCCAATTTTGAGTTGATGCCCACTCCAGCTAACTTACTGGTTAGGAGGAGGCCTGGAGAAGCCTACAAACCAGACTGTCTTGCCCCTACAGTAAAACATGGGGGTGGATCAGTGATGATCTGGGGTTGTTTCAGTATGAGTGGAACAGGGCAAATGCAATTGTGTGAAGGGCGAATGAACCAGGTCATGTACAGGGCTACTCTTGAAAACAGTCTTCTTCCATCAGCTGGAAAACTCTTTCCTGCCTCGAATGACTGGATTTTCCAACAAGACAATGCCCCTTGCCACACAGCAAGGTCAGTTAAAGCCTGGATGGAGAACCACAACATTCGCACCATGCCTTGGCCTGCTCAATCACCAGATCTGAATCCAGTTGAAAACCTATGGAAAATCATCAAACTCAAAATGGAGAACCACGAGCCCAAAAACAAAGCAAATTTGTTTGAATTTGTGCAACAGGAATGGGCTGCTGTGACAGCAGAACAATGTCAGAAGCTGGTGGAGAGCATGCCAAGACGCATGGCTTCAGTCATCAAAAACAATGGTTACGCAATCAAGTACTAACTCCTGTGTGTATCATGTGTTTAAAGCAAACAGAAAAGAAAACATGGAATGCTTAAAAGCAGTGTTTTTGGCAGTACAGTGCCATAGCTATTGATGTAAGAACTTAAGTACTTTTGGTTACTATCAAGAAAACCATGGAAAATGGCTAGATATCAGCTCTTAAATTAAACTCTTACGAGCTATTTTTGTTGTTATCATTATATTTGTCCAAACAAATGTACCTTTAGTTGAACCAGGCATTAAAATGAACAAGAAATTGAAGAAAACAAGGGTGGTCTAATAATTTTTTCCATGACTGTATATATATATATATATATATATATATATATACATATATATATTTTTTTTTTACTTCAGGGCTTTGTTCATGCAACACTGGTAGCGTGCTGACAGTGTCGCGTGGGTGTGATCGATGTCTGTAGGCAGCAGGTGCTGGCAGGGGAGAGCAGAGCTACTGTCGAAGCGACTTTGGTCTTTTTCTCTCTGAACAGCTCACATTTATGAGGATAAAGAGTGTTAAATGTCATGGCTTGATAAAGAGAGGGACAGACTTTTGGCACCCCATTTCCTGTGCCACGCTGATAAAGAAAAGTAGATGAAAATGTAGATGACGTCTCTGTTCATGCTGGTTCTCCTGGTTTGCAGAGAAGAAAAGTGAGACAGAAGCTGACTGAGCCGATGTCTCGTTCCTTTGAAGATTGAACTGAATCCACTAAGAAAATATATAGGCTGTGATTGATGTGACTGAAGCTTTGATGCCAGGATGTATGCAAGGTGTGCTACTCGTATATACTGTACAGGGAAGACGTGCAAAATATGACCTGATTTCTTCCCTGGAATTATAATGCAAATCATTTTGTGTTGGATTTGAATTAATTATAACAGAGGAAAAAATACGACAGAACAACAATCTGCTATCCCTTAAAATATGCGCATGTGAGGACAAAGACAGCACAAGATCATTATTAACAGCCAAAACCTAAAATATACAGTATATCCACATATCTCATGTGTTTACTGATGTTTATTTTGTACTGCATTGCACAACAGCATGTGTGTTATACCGTGCAGAGAAGGATTGCAACTTCTAAATTGTGGGAATTGATTCAGTAAATTAAAGACACCCTCAGACTAAAACACAGCTGCAACCCTGCTGCTTAACACCCCGGGTGCTCTTTCCGAACTGACCACAACAATCTGTAATTTAAGTTTGCACCACTACAACAACTGACTGCTATTCATTTACAGGAATGATTAAAGTGACTTGAGGGCTGAAACACTCATTTGTGCACAACGCAGATTATTACAAATGTTACCTCCCCCGATACCTGCGGGGCTCCATAGTAATGTGAGAAAATAGAAAATTTAATTAAAAGTAAATGTGCACCACATCTAGTTCAGAGTTAGTGAGGGTAAACATTTCCCTGTGTGGAGTTGGTAAAGGTTTAGCTTGTACTTCAGTGCTACACCAAAGACACTACATATAATAGACTTGCACACATTCATAGATAACCGTCCAAAACAACAATTGCCATGTAAAAATTCATTTACTGTGGTTTCACTATTTGTCTTCCAGACATCGATGAGTGCAGTTTGCAGACACACACCTGCTGGAACGACAGCGTGTGCGTGAATCTCCCGGGAGGCTACGACTGTGTGTGTACGTCTGGTCCGGGCTGCAGCGGCGACTGCCCACAGGAAGAGGGAATCAGACGCAATGGGGAGGACTGGAAACCCAGCTTTGACCGCTGTGCTATTTGCTCCTGCAAGGTACAGAAAAAGAACACACTCGTACAACGTCACTGCACCGCTGAGGGATCTTAACCCAGGGTTTTCATCTGAGCTTTGATCTGAGGCTCTATCTCTCCTCTATGACCTTCTGTACGCCCTAAGCTGTTAATATATAGTTAGAATGAAGAAAATGCCTGGGAAATACCAAAGAATAAATATGTAATGTGTATTCAACATTTTTGAATTCATTTTTGATATGACAACCTTCTTTTGCCACAGAGGAGCAAAATACAAATCAGCAAGTTTTTCACAAACATGAGTGTTTGATAGTCAGAAGATTCTGGGTGGGGTCCACCCAGGAGGATGAAAGAGGACAGATAAAAAGGAGGGACAAAACCCAGTTCAAGCACCAGTGCTTCATATCGAGCACATACTTAAAACATCATATCACATTCCTTTAAAGACCATTTTTTACAGAAATTGAACCAAAACCCATGAGCAGCCATGTTTGCACCAACCAAAACTGGTATTTTTAGCCAAAACATGACCTTTTCCTGCCCTAACCAAGTTCTTTCTATGCCTCAACCTAACTAAACCATAACCGCAGTGTTGTCACAACATAAATTATATGTATAATATGTATCCTAAAGAAATGTTAAGTTTCAACATAGTTGTGATTTGCGAGAAACGCATGTTGGCATCATTTATTCTGGCAATCTTGTGGCTCAGAGGCATTGTTAACAAAGAGAAGACAGACGTGAACGCGAAAAGACTTAGAAATGAGAGAGAGATGGGATGAGTTGGATAAATCATCAGTGAATAGAAGAAAGATTCTGAAAAGGGGAATGCAGCAAAGACGGGGGTGGGCCTGCAGGAGAATCTCTGTCTTTCCCTCTGATTGCTGCTCTTGCTTCAACAAGCCATCAGTTTAGCCCGATCATGTAAACCACTCTATTTGACAAAGTAAGTGCACTTCTTATTTCACAGGAAAGCTGTGTGTATACAACTGTAGGTACAGTACAATAGGTCAAGGTTTAAGCAGGAAGCCAGTCCATAAACAGTAATGTTTTTTTACAGCAGACAAAGTAGGTAATAATTTCATCTGTATGATCGTCTGACTGCCCATGTTTCTTAACCATTTAGACTTTCTTTAGGCCATATTGCTACATTCCCAGATCTCAGTTATTAACTTAGTGTGTATAATGTCATTATAACTGTCGAGCTGATGACCAAAACTTAAAAAATATTTTTGCCAAAGACCTCAAGTCTTCTTTAATTAATTAATATCAGTCTTTACCCACACCTCTGTCACCCATGTAATTGACTGTCTGGAGTTGATTAACAAAGTACTAGGTTCATTTATTTATCACGTTACAACAAAATGCAAGTTATAGTCCATTTCTGCTACTGGCAAAGTAACTAACAAAAATTGTATAAATGCAAGAACTAATAATAAGTGCGGAGGATGGATTAAGGAGTCACAGCCTGAGAAGAGAAGCTGCTCTGACGTCTGGTGGTACAGCAGCAGATACTTCTGTATCACATGCCAGACGGCAGCAGGGTGAACAGGCTGTGCTCACACTTGTTTTGGGTAGTCATGAAACAAACTTACCATACTTTTCAGGTCATTACTAACTCAGGAGAGAAAATTAAGCATCATGCAAGGTCAGCTGCAGGAAAAACACCTCAGCGCTCCCATCTGTTTGTGATTAGCCTGCATTACATTCCGACAAATATTTGTGGCAGCTTAACAACTCATTTCTGTGCTCAGGAGGCTGTGCAGTGTGGCTGCAGGAAAGCGAGGTATTGATCAGATTTGTCTTTGGGAAGGTGAGGCAGACACAGAGGGTTATTTGGAATAAAATGACAGCTGAGAGCGGCGGTTCCAAAGATAATCATCTTTCACATGAACTACCCTGGTTGAGTTTTGACATTTCAGTTCAATATATTTTAGTAAATACATCCAAATTACTTACACTTCTCTGTCAAAATATGTGTTAACTATACCAGCCTATTTCTGGTGATATCCGTTATAGACACCCTGCAGTGGTTTGCAGAGGAGGCAACTTGTTCCAGTTCATTTGACATATTTAGAGATTGATGACCATCTGAACAATAACACCCTCAGCAGCATCGCCTTCTGTCTTGACTCGGTCAAGCGTCTGTCTTGGATCAAATGTCAACATTTCAGAATGGAATGGAAACATGTAGGAAGCAGAGCGACTCCAAGCAGTCCAACCTTCAGCAGCCACATTTCCAATATAGCACAGTTGTTTTGCTGACATTTTTTGTACCCTGAGTAAAATGTTTGTAGCCCATTTATGATTCATTGACAGACACTCTTCAATCCCTGTATGCAGAGCACTATCTGGATTTCTTTTTCTTTCTGAATAGTATATATTTGCCATTAACAAATGAGAAAAACTAGCTTTTTCTACAAAATATCAAATGAAAGTCAGTGTTCATTTACATACATTGACAAGGGTATTTCTTGATTCAGAGATGAAAGGTATGCCAGCCAAAGAAGACATGGCACAAAGATAAGGGAGTGGAGAAAAGAGACAGAAGTCTGACAGAAGTCTGGCACAAGTGAGATGCTGGCGGTGTTCAGGATGCCTCCAGGACCCGCTGCCCTGCTGGGTTTTGAGTCAGACATTAGATGCTCACTGAATATAAACCACTATTGATCTGGGTTTCAGGGACCAAGGCTGAAAATGTTGGCCTGGTGACTGTGAGGAAGCCAAAAAGTTACTGTGGTTTGTGAAGGGGAGAGAAATGGAAGGTAATCAGGGTCAGAAAGTAGACAGACTCGTGTTAAACACACATGAAACTGACTGATTGGGATGCTGAACATGAAAGTGGAAACAGTCTGTCAAAATTCACCACCACATGACATCAAAGGTGGAAACTAAAGAGCAAAGATCTTCTATTACTCGCCATAGTTTATTTTCAGGAAAATGAAAGGAGAAATTGAGTAAAATTAGAGTTTACGATGACAAAAGTGCTCTTAAATTAGATAACCTTCAGAGAGGAATACCTAATCCCAGAACTGTGCTACCTTTTAATTAAAGAAAATGTAATCTGCAGTCAATAATTCATCATGAAGTTGTGAAAAAAGAAAGTTCATTTATGTTTTGTTGGATAGCACAACAGTGTAGCATTAGCATGCACGCCTGGGCTTGTTCCTGGCATTAAAGCGAACGGTGTGTCCTGCCAACACAGTACAATTGGCAGTAATTTCCCAGCAAGTCCTGGGTTGTAACCATAAAGACCGACGCCACCAGTATTGGTACCCTGGGACTCAGTGGCTACTGTAGCAGGACAATATGCATCGATAAAACATTGGCTCGGTATTGCCCTTTTAATGGTATGCGGAATGATTTTATGGCTCCCATACATTTTCTAACAGCCATTTTATGTAACATTTTTACATCTCCATTACATCCACGTCCCGGGGCCAGACAGTTCTGGCTGTGGTGAGTAAAATGGACCATAAAGTTTGCTCTGGGTGCAGACGGAGAGCCAGGGACACGGCAGCTTGTGAGGCTCACGGATCTGTCAGATTTCTCTGTATACCAAACTTAAGCCATTCTCGTTTCATTCACGGCTCTAATAAATTGCTGTTAGAAACTGTAGATTTGTTGCTAAGATACATTAAAACCCTCCGTAGGTATCTGGCCTTGTATGATCTGCCTGAAAGACCCAGTGTGAATAATTGTTAACTAGCACTCCCTAAAGGCATCTGAGACAGGTGTCAGATACGCACCTTAGTTATATCCCAAAGTCTTG
Source organism: Pagrus major (assembly GCF_040436345.1). Taxonomy (NCBI): domain Eukaryota; kingdom Metazoa; phylum Chordata; class Actinopteri; order Spariformes; family Sparidae; genus Pagrus; species Pagrus major. The sequence goes on along the minus strand of NC_133218.1, from coordinate 15,556,415 downwards.
GAATTGTCTGGTAGGAGTCTTAGAATCCTTTTTTTTTTTCAATTCAATTGATTCAATTAATTTGTAATCGCACCACTTTCATAGCAATGAAATGTCAGGCATTGAGTGTTCTCTCAAGGATTGTACTCCTTTCAGAGATGAAAAGGCTCTGAAATGCCATCAGAGAATCCTTAAACTCTTCACTGTAACCATACAGATGAAAGCTTTCAGTTTTAGCAGCTGTTGAACGCAGGTTGACCCATCTATTCAGGGCTAAAGAAACTCTGAATATTACAGCCCAGAATATGAAGCAACATCAATGTCAAGTCTTTGGCTCTATCTGTTTGAAGTCAGCTTCATATGTCAGAGCTGCTATCATGACTTGACGCTGTTTGCCCGCTGACCACTGTGACCTCTGTTGTGCAGGACGCGCAGACGTACTGCCGGAGGAGACCCTGTGACTGCGGAGACCCAGACGAGGATCTGTTCTGCTGTCCCGGCTGCGACAACAGGCCCAGCAGCCAGTGTCTGGACCAGAGCGGACGCACACTCTACCGCAGCGGAGCGTCCTGGCTGTATGGCTGCCAGCAGTGCCGCTGCATGGTCCGTACGCAGAAAACACGTACATATACACATACTCACATGTGTTTTGCCAACAGCAATGAAAGCTGACCTTCATTTTGAATCCCTCAGTGTGGTGAAACAGGTGCCATCACAGAACACACAGAATGTCCTCATCAACTTAAAGCTAAACTAAGAGCTGTGTTTTTTTAATACATGTCCCTGATCAGTTGCTCAGCTGTGTGTGGATGCTCAGATAAATCCCACCTCTGTAATTAGACACGTGGCAACAAACCAGCATGTAAGCTGTTACTGCAGTCACCAGATCAGCTGATTCACACACAAAAAGCAGCACACACACGCTTACACTTGTGCTGAGTTAATTCTTTTTTTTACCTCTCTCTGTGTCTGCAGGAGGGGGAGGTGGACTGCTGGCCTCTGGTTTGCCCCGTGTTGATGTGCGAGTACACAGCGGTGGCGGAGGGCGAGTGTTGCCCGCGCTGCGTCACAGACCCCTGCCTGGCCGACAACCTGTCGTATGACATCCGACAGACGTGCCAGGACCCCGCAGGCGTCGTCCGCCTAAGCGGAGACACATGGCATATGCCCAACTCACCCTGTACCACCTGCCAGTGTAAGGTAGGTCAAAGCAACAACACAACAATGCTTTACTGTGCAGCATCCAGATTTGATTTAACCCTAGGATGGCTGATTTAGCGCTCAATCAAAAAATCACAACCAATTACAAATTGAACTGTTTTAGAGGTCCAATATAATACTCATGTTCAGGTTCACACTTTTATTTTGGGTGTTTACATGCTTTAATGTTCAAAAAACACATTATTTTTATATAGTCCATTGCTGCAGCAGCTATTTTTACCCTCTGTCTGAATACTCCGTTGTAGTGCCTGTCTCTTTAAAGTGATAGTTCGGGTCTTTTGATGTGGGGTTGTGTGAGGTACTTATCCCGTGTCAGTGTATTACCTGCAGTAGATGACCGTCAGCTCTCCCCCCGCGTGGAGAAGCGGCAGGTAGCACTGACAGGGAAGCAGAGCATTGTACTGCTGTAAATGGTACCAACAGCAAGACATATTTGAGCCACCTAAAAGAAGAAGAATCTTTATTTGCTGGCGCATCATGCGCACACATCAAATACAACATAGTGAAACTGGTACTCTGCATTTAACCCATCTCGAGGGAGCATTGGGCGTGGGTTAACCCCAGCAACCGGGGACCAACTTTACATTCTCCAGATCTTATGCAGTGTCTTTTGTCAAGGGTACCGACTGGAGAATCAACCTATTTGTGTATGTTTTGATGGTGGGGGAGTACCCGGAGGAAACCCACACATGCACGGGGAGAACATGCAAACTCCACACAGAAAGGCCCTGCCCCAGTGGGATTCGAACCCCGGACCTTCTTGCTGAGAAAGTCTGACCCAAACAGCTGATCTGCGGCGAAATACAGTGCAGGGCAGGCACAGCTGCACAGCTGTGGACATTGAGGTACTGCAGTGCCATAGGAAAGGGCTGTCTGACAGCAATGTAAAGTGCCAAAAATGTCAAAAATACAGCGTACTCTTAAACGGATACATATTTTTGTGTGTTTTTTTTAGGTGGCTAAAATACGTCTTGCTGTTGGCCCCGTTAAGCTGTACAATGCTCTGCTTCCCTGTTGGTGCTACGCGCTGCTTATCCACATATGGGGAGAGCTGACAGTCATCTACATCAGCTTCATCACTTTAGAGACACCCCTCTTTAAGAAAAGCCCAGGGTGCTCTGATTGGTCAGTTCTCACAGGCTTGAGCAGGCACCACCCACCTTGCATTTTTGCTGGGGGCATGGATGAGGGAAATGACTGTATTGTTGTGACATCACAACCTTGTGGAAGTCATGATAACGTATGTGAAAGCACCTGCTTTATAATCAAAAAGGACATGGAAATAAAACCTTCTACAATAGGTAATGATAATGGCAGGCACTCCAGGGTATTGATACTGAAGAAAAACTGTACTATAGTGAGTTTATTTAATGTGTGTTGGAGGTTATGCATCTGTCTGCCTTCCGAGATGAATCCAATAACATCTGAAAATCCGTCACAGATGATGTAACGTACGTTCAATCTTAAAGAATAAAATATGCAGATCACTGTGTCAGGGACATGTCAACTGCTCAGATCTTTTCCACACGTTAAGTAAAAATAATCTGTTGTTCCTCAGTTGTGCTTATTTTTAGCAATCAGAATTATTTAAATTAGCCGAGAGAAGCACTTCAAATATGTGGACCCAAACCATCATCACCGCCACATGTCAGGTTATTTTGTATCGTGGTTATCGAGCTGGAACAGTGGACTCGCACACGAGTCACAGCCGGCCACAGCAGCTGGGGTGCTCACTCACACTGTGGTCACAGCAAGTGGTTATAGCTGCTACTGCTGCTGTACAGTAGCTCAGACCTACTGTATTTGTATTAGTCACTTTGTTGCTCCGTGATTGGTTTATCAGTCACAATATAAGCCCATGTGCATCACTTGATAAAGACACAGGCTGCAGTCCAAATCACATACTTTGTCTTTGTACTTTTAGTATGAACTGCAGCTTCCCTTATAAAGTACACACTGTTGCATGCAGTATGTATACAATGCAACACATCATTTTGCCTAAACAACTGAATAAGCTGATTGTTCAGCATCCTATGATCGCAGTTTGGTTAGATTTAGGCAGGAAAACTGCTCGGTCAGGTTTAGGAGTTCATTGTAGTTTGGGTTAAAATCACTACCTTTGTACCTGCGTTACCCAACTAATTTATGTTACATTATGTCCACGACGTAACTTTACTACACTAGTATGTTAAAAGAACTCATGGTTGTGCACTGCACATGAACAGCAGTCTCCTGAATGAAAGTCCTGTGCTTGTTTAACCCAACCATCTATTCTCAACCTCCTCCCTACATGGACTTTTCACTCCTTACGCTTTTCCTCATTTCTTCGTCTGCAGCTGTAACAATTACAACAACAGCTGGAGCTCGAAGCCCAACAACAAACTTAAATATGGGTCATAATAAGCTGCTTTCATTTTTACTTATATTGTCATTTTTCTGATGAGGACAGGCTCATACAATGACTACTTGTCATGATATTACGCCTTGAACTCTGACCCTCTGGCTCATACATCCATGAAATTTGAAGTAAAAAGAAAAAGTATGCTATCTGGAACAAAGCTAAGGTTCTGTAATCTGTCTGTGCTGTCTAGCTGGCTCAGTTGATGTGATGTATATTCTGCTGCAGAGGATTGTGTGTTGGAATAGCCAGCATGCTGGCTCGCACACTGCAAAACATGACCAGATGCCCGAGGACATCCTGGTATTTTTGGCATACTATTGAGACATGCTATATATTTTTAGCATGGGACTCTCTGGTAAGCCAAAGTTGAAGCCACATCAGCATGGTCAGTTATCTATTGTGCTTTCCTTTAGGAGTGAGGTCAACCATATGACAAGCATAAACGTAGTTTTGAGTTATCGAGCCACGCAGGTAAGGTTTAAGGTACTGGCCTCTGAGACCCTTTTCGTAGTGACAATTTTTTAGCAGAGAGTACTTCCAATGAAATGTGTGACACTGTGACAGTGAGGTGTGTTAAAAGTCCCCAAGAAACCTGGGACCTTGTCAAAGGAGAGACATACTGCTGTTCAATTTCTAAAATTTGTCACTGCTTGGAGCCACACATCCTAAATTCCATCCACACTCAATGTACTGCAGTGGCATCATAAATCTGAGAGACGGATATCCCAAAACTATAGCAGACAGTCCTGAAACTGAATGACTTGATAGCACTAGTGGCAGAGGTGGGAGAAAGTCCCTATGTTGCAAGTCCAAGTAGAGTCTCAAGTCTTTGCTCTCAAGTCCAAGTAGAGTCTCAAGTCTTTGCTCTCAAGTCCCAAGTCAAGTCCAAGTCCTAAGATTTTTGTTTCGAGTCCCAACCAAGTCCTAAGATTTTTGTTTCGAGTCCCAACCAAGTCCTAAGATTTTTGTTTCGAGTCCCAACCAAGTCCTAAGATTTTTATTTCGAGTCCCACACAAATCGATTATAATCGTCTCAATTGTTAAGTTGTTTATATTTTATTGTTAATGTTCTGCCACTTATTCATATGTTTATTTTTATTAATATTGTATTGTGATATGCTTTGTCAATATAAGCACTGCGTTCTCATGCCAATAAAGCTATTTAAAATTGAAAAAAATTTAGAGATATCTTTAGTATCTTTTTTTTAGTGTATTGGCATTAATTATACAGCCAAGACTGATAACAGGAGTGTGTAGGAGATACACTAATAATAAACACTCGTTAATGGGGCACCACCTCCGTTATTTTGTCTATTTGAATAATCCGGAGGTAATTAATCAAATTCGACTGGACAAGTTTAACTTGTATCAATTTTAATCAATTTCAGATCAATTTATTCATCTCATATATGAAGCAGTGAGATTCTACACATATCCATCGGTTCTCCACATTAAAAACAAACCTGCACAGACAACGACATGCGGTTAAACATGTTTATTGACTAAATAATTCAGGTTAAATAAATGAAATGGCAATTTAAATGAATAACACAGGTAACAGGAAATGTGAAATAACTAGGCCTAAGTAATGGGTTATTAGTGGAATAGGCTATTGGCTGATGGTGAGATCATGGGTTAGGTTGAAGCATTTAAAGACTACGGGAGTAATTTTTAATACTAACGAGACCCTAACCGAATTTCTCTTAAGCTAAAAGATCAGAACCAGAGCCATAAACCATCTCATGTATCATGTGTGAATCCAGCTGTTGTGAGTGATGGAGAGCCTACTTTCTCAGCCGAGTTGCGGGGCCGCGGCAGCGGATTCCCTCGGGTGATTTGCGACTCTAGCTGGCGGTCCGATGGCCGAGGGTCAGCTCGTCCGGTATCAGTCGGTTGGGCACCTCGGTCCGTTGTCTTAGGAAGAGGGCAGCTGGTCCCGTACCGATCCGGTGCAGATCTTGGCTCAATGCCCAGCGGGATGATACCGCTAGCGAGCGCTGGGGGCTTGTCAAAGAGTCTGTCTTTCGTTGGAAACCGCTTGCACGGTCTCGGACACAGCAAGTTGCTGTAGTCGTGATGATGATTGTGATAAAGATGTTCTTCTTCGTTTCTTCGAGTGGTTTTCAGGCTCTGACTTTGTAAACTAGATTTAACTTCTTGAATAAAATAACTGAGGAGGATACGTTGATCAGGCGGATCTTCCGTTGTTAGTTAATGCAAGGTAATCTAAATTAAGTTCACTTCTTCAAAAGCGGGTTACGATACTTAACGGTATAAACAAATTAAAACAGAACTTCGTTCTGGTACAAACTTAATAAAAGAAGCTAATCAATACTGCGAAAAATATAAAGTGAGAAAAATCAACGCGTGAGCACTTCTGATGAGATCGCTGTCTTGGAGCGTGTTTCAAAGTAAAGTAAAGAGCTTCAAAATAAGTTTCAAAAGAAAAACTTTAAAACAACTGAAAAAAACAAAACTTTAAAAACAAAACTAAACAAAAACTAAACAAAAACTCTGGACCGAGAGACGTGATCTCTCCGTTTTATTACTTGCAAATCGAGGCGTGTCTAGGCGGGGCTTACCGGCTTTTATCTCCAAGATTTAGTGGAGGTGTTAAGATTCACAGAAAACTCACTGAACTAAACCGTGCTTCACCTTCTCAGTTTCTCACCATGGCTCAATAGATGTACTTTGTCTATCATGACAAGGATTATGACGTGATTAAACATTAATTATACATATTCAGCTTAATACTTGTTAAAACAAAGACATATCAGAGTCATTTACTGGTTATAACCATGACCATATTAAACAGAATATTTCTCGTCCAACTGTATCAGGACTCACCATCAGGAGGTGCTGTGGTTCCACCGAACACAGTACAGATTAAACATTAAAATTTGATCTCAGTCAATCTTAATCGTAGAGAAACGGGAGAAAGATCAGTTTTATGAACTCCTCTTACTGTTTCTTAATGTGTTAGAAATAAGATTGTGAGATACTGACTTAATGGTTAATTAGAAATGGTCTGAAATCTGGAAGAATACAGAGACCATTTGGTTTGGAATGTGAGCAGATAAGGTACCAGGCATAAGTCGTAAATTAAAAAAGACAGAGTAACAGCATAGAAAAACACATCAGAAGGTGTCCGATGTCCACTCTGTGAATGTTTGTGGATCAGAAGTCATAGAGACAGAGAGAGAAATAGGTAGAAAGTGATCAGGCGTGTTACTTAATCTGCAAATGTAAAGACATTGTATTAACACATTCTGAAGACATTCGTTCGTCCCTCCTGGTGAACTGTCACAGGTAACTTCATGACCTGTGTGAGGAGGTTCTGGTCAAAGGGAAAAGAGAGTTCAGAAATGGGAGTTTAGTTGTAAATTAATTAAAACTGTCCTCATTTGAAGTCTTTATGGTCCAGGAAACACTATCCTCTCTGCCAGGAGATAAGATGGCACCCCTGTAGCCTGTAAATCGTCTTCATCCAGATGAAAGGGTTAACAAGAAACAACAGGCCTCAATATAATGCAGAGGCGATGGAGCACATGTTCCTACATATCCCCCACTTCGATCTGAATGACCGTAGTAGCGGGAACTTTGGATCGATGAAGTCATGATGTCCATCGTCGAGGAGCACAGGTGGCACACTTTATGATCAGAGATGGTGTCTGACTTTGGCATGTGCTAAGGTCTAATCATATAGTAAAGAAAAAAATAAGGGAAAACAATACTGATAATACTAACTTGGTTAGTGGAAAGTTCTACTCTTAATCTTATAGAATTAAGGAGCCTGTTATAGAACTGTCAATAGTAACTGTTATCAACTAACTGTGAGAGTCGCTATCAATAACTGATCACTGCACTTGAGTAAGAGTGTTTTGCTCTAACTCAAGTGTGTGTTTGTCGAAAAATTTAGATTTCTTGATTTCATATTGGTTTGTGTCCAAATGATGGAGCTAAATTTTCAGTGTATAGGATAACGTTCTCTGGTAATGGTGGATAAATTTACTTCACCAGAAACAGTGGGATAAGATGCAGAAGAATCTTATTTATGGCTGAGCTGTTCACTGAGGATCCAATGTCTCTCAGCGTGTCTGCCATAACGAACTGACAGGTTGTGTGTGAGCATAATCAACCGACATGACTGAAAGGAGAATGATTACTCACGTAAATATTTATTACACTGTTCATATAGATGTACATTCCTGCTTATTTTCTAAGACTGACTGGGAGCAGCTGTAACACAAGCAATATCCCTTCAGGGATCACTAAAGTATTTCTGATTCTAATTCTGATTATAGCAAGGAGAGTTTTATTCAGAGCTTCACTGTGGGTTTCGACCACCAAAATGATGCTCTACAATGATTGGCTTATATTTGTAGCACCTGCTGTTGTTGGTTGATCTGCGCTCTGATGTCTGGGATTTCAGCATGTAATTCACATTCATGGCGATTTTACTGTGAATAAACTTACAGCATGAACTGTAGAGAGTCCAAGATTTAACAAACAAAATATTCTTACAAGCTTTATAGCTGATAGCTTTATCAAGGATTCACCAATTAATTGTTTAGGTCTGTAACTAAATTACTCAGTTCTGATTGAGTGACAGTGAACTTCTGCAACTGCTGTAACCTGTAGGTTGAGTCTGTCAGCCTGATAAACACTTTCTTTGTGTGTAGACGACAGCTGGTGATCAACAGTCTGGGATGTTCCTTGCGAACAATCTCAGAGTTTGGTTTTAATTCTACTTTTCAATTTATTATACACTTTGGACCAAAGGGCAAACGTGTTAGATTAACCCCCACTTTGAATCAATTAGTTTTGGGTAAATCAAATGACTGTATTTAGTTAAGCAGGTTAAGTTAGCAGGTTAATTTACAAAGCCTGTTTCTCAATTCAACTTTGTAAATGACGCGAACAACAGTGACCTTTGTTGACAAAAAAAAAAATTCTTCTCGCGATTGGCACTTTTAGGTGCTTTAAAGGTTTTATCCTTATTTATGACCTATCAGAGAAGTTTGCATCCCTGTCAAGTCCCATGGGGTTTTTGTGTGGTTTCATCTGGTTGCGATGGATCCACTTAAGCGTCTGCTCTTTCTGGCCTTTGTTTACTTTGATCTTTTGGGGCAGAAGCTTGCGGGCAAGCCTTCTGGTGTTTTGGTTGGCCTTTCTAGTCAGGGGAGCAGAGGTGTAGTACCAAATCTTGTCCCCCACTTCGACTTTGTCATGGGACACTTTTTGGTCATAGTAGGCTCTGTGGCCCCTTCGTGGGAAGGGAGCTCTGTGAAGCAGGTTTGACAGTTGGGCCTGACAGCAAATTGAGCAGTCTTTGATGTAGTTTGCTACATCTTCCTGCATGTGTGGCCAACAGGCTACTTGTTGGAGTGCCTGGTATGTTGCTTTTGCTTTTCTATGGCCTGCGCATGGAGAGTTATGGGCCTGCATTAGCATCACCCCCCTGTGGCTCTGAGGCACCACGAATGCAGGTGAAGTGAGAGCGTCGGAGACATGTACAAGGAGGCCCTCGACAATGCGCAAGGCAGTGCGTGCATCATGCAAGTATTTCAAATCAGGACCGGAGCATCTCGGTTCTGAAGAGTCGACAGGAGCATTGGCTTCTGCCTGAGCTTGAGCGGCAACGCCGATCATTTGGGTGGGAGGGTTGGGAAAAAATTCAGGGTCGAATTGCCTGTGAGTTTCATTAAAGGCACCAGGTTTGGGTTCGAAATGGGTTATGTTTCGAGCCATTTTATCTACGTCCCTGTCGGAGGGGTTTCGCGAATATTGCGCGCTTGGAGGAGGGAGAGGCTGAGAGGAGGGAGACCTTTTATCTCGGTCACGCAGGTCCCTGTCAGTCCGAGACTGGACAACAGGATCTATGGGTGACATAGATCGTGGCGGGGACATGTCTAATTGAGCGTTCCTGTGGAATCTGCTCTCTTTGTTTTCCTCATGAGAGTTTTTTAGGGGTTATTTCAGCTAAAGCGTTCTCTAGCAGTTGGTCTCTGCGTTTTTGTTGTGCAGACATCACGATAACCATCATCCCTAACATTTGCTCTCTGGCTTTTCCTTTCATTTCTTCAGTCAGGGACTGGCGTACTAACGCGGACATTATTTCATGTAGCTCACTAGGGTCGGTCTTCTGGATTTTATCTGCATAATCTGGTAGCAACTCTGTGGTGAGATCCAGTATTACTGAATCTAGATTGTCTAAGGGATTCACTAGGCTCACGGTGTCAGAATCACCGGGCCCTGCCATTGTTTTTAGAAGAAAAAAAAAATTCAATTCAAAATTCTATTTACTTTGTTTTATTTATTTATTTTATTTGAGCTTTTTAAATTCTAATTGTTTTCAATTAGAGGTGGGGTTTGCTTGGTTAATTAACTCAATTTGTGAAGCTCAAAAACAACAGACGTTTTGGATTTCAAAGGATTTGACAGCTAATGTGTTAACAACAATGACTAAAGTATTTGATCTAAATGTGGCTTTCGATTAAAAGTACTTGGATGTGTAGTTAACAGCTTAATTCTTTGACTTGCATGCGCGTAGCATATATCAAGATCAAATTCCAAGTAATACAACAAAAATTTCAATTGAATTTGGAATAAAGTTGTCAAATCTGGTTAAAGTTGTCAAATTCGTAATTTACAACTTAATTATTCGATTTACCTGAATAATGAGACACATTAATTCACTATAGTAGTTATTGCAGTATCACAGGTTTCCAATAATACAATTTAGCAAGTACCTGTGTGGGATTTCAGTCTATTAAAGCTGAAAGACAAAATTCAATTAATCAAGTTAGCCAGCAGAATATGCTATTCAAATGTATTTGTTGTTAACAGAATCAGCCACTAGTGGTGTTGTCACAAATTTAATATTCACAGAGTTGGTCATTAGAAGAAGCTATCAAAAGAAATAAAAATCTTTTTACCGAATCGTCCTACAGAGGGCGCTATCGCAACTTCGGAGGTTTTAACAGAGTCGGCCACCAGGGGCGCTATCGCAGAATTTAATTTTAACAAGGCTACACGAAGAAGAGTCTAGAGGAGGGACTTTTTAGCTCCGCCCACTGATATACCCCCCTTGTTTTTCAAGGCTTGGGTCAGTGACGGTTTGGGCTCTGGAGGGTTAACTTCTCTAAGACAAAGTTAACAGCAGTTGAGTTCACTGGTCACACGCAGTGAATCCTGCCACTTTAATTTTAGCACCAACAAGTTTTCAGCACTTCAGAAAACATTCAACCAGCAACTAGCATTGCATTCATTTACTTGTGTTTTCACAATTTCAACTGATAGAGGTTTCCTGTCCTCCTTTACACAGTCAAATATACTGTCTTCTGAACGAGATTGTTGCCATAGCAACCAATCTTGATACTACACGGGGTAGATCAAATAAACCTCTCACTGTTTGCACAGCTGTTTTCTGTTTAGGTAGCTAATCTAAATCAGAACACACGAGGGTCTGAGCAAGTTACAAATATCTCCGGAACATCGCGGTAGATATAGACTTTATCTCAGCTGAATCTCTAAGCTTTGGCACAGCGCAACAGCTTAGGATTCATCAAACCGGTTACTTTAAGAAGTGTGCAGCGACACTTATGCATGCAAATAAATCACAGACCTGGTACAACGCAGGATCTGTTCACGAAACATTAACGCACGGCGGCGCTGAACAATTTTAACTCACAGATCTGGTGATTACAGCGCAGAATCTGTACATGAAGCATTAACGCACGGCGGCGTTTAACAACTCTTTAAATCATAGGTCTGGTACAACGCAGCATCTACACATTAATTTCCAACATGCGGGGATGTTGAAGGCTCTTTATCACACACGGATCTGGTTACAACGCAGCATCCATACACATTAATTTCATATTAAGCAGCGAAATCAAATCTCAGCGAAGTTTTATGCTCACACACAATTCAAGGTATATGCAGTAGAGAATATAAGGTTAAGTATTGCACTAATCACTCGGTGGACAGCCAAACAACATTAAGACAGCTTTGGGTTTTTTGATTATTAAAACCGATGTTTGTCTGTAGGCTTCAATTTAATGCAGAGAACCGTGGTTTTAGGTGGCCTCGCACGGACGGCACCATAATAATATGTAGGAGATACACTAATAATAAACACTCGTTAATGGGGCACCACCTCCGTTATTTTGTCTATTTGAATAATCCGGAGGTAATTAATCAAATTCGACTGGACAAGTTTAACTTGTATCAATTTTAATCAATTTCAGATCAATTTATTCATCTCATATATGAAGCAGTGAGATTCTACACATATCCATCGGTTCTCCACATTAAAAACAAACCTGCACAGACAACGACATGCGGTTAAACATGTTTATTGACTAAATAATTCAGGTTAAATAAATGAAATGGCAATTTAAATGAATAACACAGGTAACAGGAAATGTGAAATAACTAGGCCTAAGTAATGGGTTATTAGTGGAATAGGCTATTGGCTGATGGTGAGATCATGGGTTAGGTTGAAGCATTTAAAGACTACGGGAGTAATTTTTAATACTAACGAGACCCTAACCGAATTTCTCTTAAGCTAAAAGATCAGAACCAGAGCCATAAACCATCTCATGTATCATGTGTGAATCCAGCTGTTGTGAGTGATGGAGAGCCTACTTTCTCAGCCGAGTTGCGGGGCCGCGGCAGCGGATTCCCTCGGGTGATTTGCGACTCTAGCTGGCGGTCCGATGGCCGAGGGTCAGCTCGTCCGGTATCAGTCGGTTGGGCACCTCGGTCCGTTGTCTTAGGAAGAGGGCAGCTGGTCCCGTACCGATCCGGTGCAGATCTTGGCTCAATGCCCAGCGGGATGATACCGCTAGCGAGCGCTGGGGGCTTGTCAAAGAGTCTGTCTTTCGTTGGAAACCGCTTGCACGGTCTCGGACACAGCAAGTTGCTGTAGTCGTGATGATGATTGTGATAAAGATGTTCTTCTTCGTTTCTTCGAGTGGTTTTCAGGCTCTGACTTTGTAAACTAGATTTAACTTCTTGAATAAAATAACTGAGGAGGATACGTTGATCAGGCGGATCTTCCGTTGTTAGTTAATGCAAGGTAATCTAAATTAAGTTCACTTCTTCAAAAGCGGGTTACGATACTTAACGGTATAAACAAATTAAAACAGAACTTCGTTCTGGTACAAACTTAATAAAAGAAGCTAATCAATACTGCGAAAAATATAAAGTGAGAAAAATCAACGCGTGAGCACTTCTGATGAGATCGCTGTCTTGGAGCGTGTTTCAAAGTAAAGTAAAGAGCTTCAAAATAAGTTTCAAAAGAAAAACTTTAAAACAACTGAAAAAAACAAAACTTTAAAAACAAAACTAAACAAAAACTAAACAAAAACTCTGGACCGAGAGACGTGATCTCTCCGTTTTATTACTTGCAAATCGAGGCGTGTCTAGGCGGGGCTTACCGGCTTTTATCTCCAAGATTTAGTGGAGGTGTTAAGATTCACAGAAAACTCACTGAACTAAACCGTGCTTCACCTTCTCAGTTTCTCACCATGGCTCAATAGATGTACTTTGTCTATCATGACAAGGATTATGACGTGATTAAACATTAATTATACATATTCAGCTTAATACTTGTTAAAACAAAGACATATCAGAGTCATTTACTGGTTATAACCATGACCATATTAAACAGAATATTTCTCGTCCAACTGTATCAGGACTCACCATCAGGAGGTGCTGTGGTTCCACCGAACACAGTACAGATTAAACATTAAAATTTGATCTCAGTCAATCTTAATCGTAGAGAAACGGGAGAAAGATCAGTTTTATGAACTCCTCTTACTGTTTCTTAATGTGTTAGAAATAAGATTGTGAGATACTGACTTAATGGTTAATTAGAAATGGTCTGAAATCTGGAAGAATACAGAGACCATTTGGTTTGGAATGTGAGCAGATAAGGTACCAGGCATAAGTCGTAAATTAAAAAAGACAGAGTAACAGCATAGAAAAACACATCAGAAGGTGTCCGATGTCCACTCTGTGAATGTTTGTGGATCAGAAGTCATAGAGACAGAGAGAGAAATAGGTAGAAAGTGATCAGGCGTGTTACTTAATCTGCAAATGTAAAGACATTGTATTAACACATTCTGAAGACATTCGTTCGTCCCTCCTGGTGAACTGTCACAGGTAACTTCATGACCTGTGTGAGGAGGTTCTGGTCAAAGGGAAAAGAGAGTTCAGAAATGGGAGTTTAGTTGTAAATTAATTAAAACTGTCCTCATTTGAAGTCTTTATGGTCCAGGAAACACTATCCTCTCTGCCAGGAGATAAGATGGCACCCCTGTAGCCTGTAAATCGTCTTCATCCAGATGAAAGGGTTAACAAGAAACAACAGGCCTCAATATAATGCAGAGGCGATGGAGCACATGTTCCTACAAGTGTATTTGTAAATCAATAGACAATAGACTTTGGAAGGTATTTCTCTTTTTATTTCTACACAAACTTGCTGTATTGCTATCGGACAATGTGGTTTCCAACACAGACACTCACCCAGACTGACCAGAAAGTCCTCCCCACCCTGGACATAGGACCAGCCGGATTGTCCACCTTCCTCCCCGTGGACTCTCTGACCAGCTGACTGAGGCCGCCCGACTGTCACCATGATGGAAACACACGTCAAAACCAGTTCAATTTGAAACTTGCACATAAAAACTTCAAAACCAGCTGCACCCAGACGTGACCAGGTTGAAGCACTGGTCACGGCTCTGGTTCCTCTTAGTGACAAATGTCAAATGAGTGATTAACACCAGGAACATCAAGCCTACGTGTTGCAGTTTGCTGATTTGAGCAGCTGAGCCGAGTCACAAAAATGTGACAAAAACTCTTCACACAGGTGTGCATTCAATGTAACACTAGAAATAACTATAACAGATAAACACAAAGAGCTGCTGTCAAACATTTTGAACAACTACATTCAGTTAGGAGACACTTTGAGCTTCTCTCCACCATCGGTCAATGATTAAAGACTTTAAGAAGATTTTTGGGTCAAGCATCCGATATTTATGTAGGAAATAGTAGAGTAGTAGAATAGTAGAATAATAGAGAATAGGAGAGAGAGAGAGAGAGAGAGAGAGAGAGCGTGACAGAGTGAGTGAGTGTGTTTTCTCAAGGCCCTATGAGGCATTGCACTTGCAAAAGACCAGATTAGCCAGCAGGGTGTCTGTCATTTGTGCCCGGTGGGGCCGCAGTATGATTCCACCGTGGCTGATTCCGCCCCTTGCTGTCCACCTCATACTGCTTGAAAGCAAACGAAATTATTGTTGGAATGGACATTTTAGCTAACGTGGTCTCGTTCGTCTGTTAGCTGTCTGTGCGTAAGGTAACGTGACGTACGGACGTGACGTACGGACGTGACGTACGGACGTGACGTGGCGACATGGAGTACAGGCGGCGCTACTACTTTATGACACTAGGTGTCACTGACGGCCGGGATTTCTGGCTGGCTGCTTCAGTATAACATTGATGTGACACTTTTAAAAATATTTTAATATTTGTGCTTGCTGCATGTGACTTGACTCAAGTCAAGAGGGTTAAGTCCAAGTAGAGTCTCAAGTCTTTGCTCTCAAGTCCAAGTAGAGTCTCAAGTCTTTGGCATCAAGTCCCAAGCGAGTCCAAGTCTTTTTTTGATTTGATCAAGCGAGTCGTAAGTCATCAAAATCGGGACTCGAGTCCAAGTCAAGTCTCAAGTCTCGAGTCCAAGTCCACACCTCTGACTAGTGGTATGTGGAAAAAAACAAACAGTGTGTTCTTTTGTAATTTGACCTTTTAATGATATTGTAGGCATCATTTTAACATAAGTCCCTGTGTTTTAAGCTGCTGTAGTTTGACTATTACAGCCAGTAGGCTTCTAATGGTTAATGACTCTCTATCTCTTCTTTTCTGTCTTTTCACGCCGTGCTGCCCAGAACGGGAATGTGTGCTGCTCGGTGGATCTTGACTGCCTCCAGAACAACTAAAGTCTCTCCTCCTCCTCCTGTTCTGTTCTCCTGCCCTCACTGCGGGCCTGCCACACCCCCCTCCTCCAACCGACGACTCTCCCCTTGGATTCCTAAAAAAGACTCACGCGCACACATGTGCATGCCAGGGTGTGCACAGAAAAATACAAACACACACTGGACTGAGGCTGTGCTTTTATGCCGTTTCTCTGTCGACTAACAGTGAGTGGGTGGGTGGGTGGGTGGGTGAGCAAGCGAGCGTGCGTGTGGCTCAGGCGGAGACTGAGGCCATGGTCACCACAGTCACTGTGTCGTGTATGTGTCTTTGTGTTGTTTCCATTTCACTACATGTCTTGAGGAGACCTGTTTAGCATCGAACCCCCGAAGAAGAGTCAATCAGCTGAGTGGTATAAGGATGATAAAAGGATTCACAGCTGATCAGTTTTGAGGTTGAGGTGCTCCAGCTCCAACCTTTCATGGTTCCTAAATGTAGACATACTAATACTTGGTCACCTTGAAGTGACGCAAATTTTATATGATGTTCTGTGAAGCAAAAATATCAGAATGCAAGTTTGACATCACTAAAAACAGGAGGTAGCTTGATGTAGAAATAACAGCTCGGAAAGTTACAAAAATGACCTTTAAATCTGATGATGTTCGCTCCGTCTCCAACTTCTCTCATGGGAGCGATTTTGTCTTGTTATTCTAACAAATACTTTTTGACGTTCTGTTGAGACAAACACCTCACATGAACCTTTGAGATGTCCCACTTCGTCTTTGATCCAAGCCATTTCATAATATGTGTTGACAATCTGATATTGTATCATTGATTTTTTTTTTCCAAACAGCTGTGTGCTGCATTTGTCGCTGCCCGATATAAAAATCAGCAAATTCAAACAAAGCTATTTCAGGGAAGGAAGTGAAAAATTATGAATCTATTAACCTACAACACACCATCTGCATTCCTGCATCTACACCCACCAGCTTACTGCTTACTCACACTTCAGGGACTGGACCCAGCCATCATCAGATTGCTTCTGACAATATTTGCAGCTTTCTGCAACAGCTTATCTGACAAGCATGCCCACTTGAGGCAGTGCATGGATAGGTGTGTGGAGGTGAGAGAAGTTCTTTCTTAAGTTCTTTTGTCAAAACACTTGTGCAGTTATCACACTTGCTGTATCTCACCTTTTGTTAGAGATGTGGACACGTTTTTTAAATGAAGTTGATCGACACTTACAGTATGAAGTGCTGCAGTTCATTTCAAGCATTCCCCACCCTTCATTCATCAGGTCCTTCAAATGAACCATTAACCACATCCAGGCTCTGAATTAGAACATAGCGGTCTCTAACACTCAGCCTCACTGATGGTGCACAACAGATCACTGCACCAGCCAAAGCTCTGCTAAATTGGCAGTGTTGGTTGTTGGTTGGACTCCTCTGGCATCTCCCAAGACTCCTCAACTCCCGACCTTATACACAGAGTGGCAGAGAGACATCAAAAAGAGAAAGAGAGAGAGAGAGAGAGTGGGGATAATTAAAGCCATGTCACGCTGGCCTGGATTTGAGTATGCCAGGAGGTCACCAAGTGTCGAACCCATTTACAGACAGCCGGGCTTATTAAGGCGGGATCGTCTGGTGCTTTCCCTGCTACAGTTCACCGATTCACAGCTCTGACGCTGCTCTGGTCTCCTGCTCTGTCTTCTTCTCCACACACCTCTGCATTATCCTCAAGCTTGTCTTGCGAAGGCTAACATTTTCCTCAAGGGTTGTACTTATCACCCATTGTCCATCACTCTCTGTTTTTCCAGCAGGAACCAGAGAGAATTTCTAGCATTGTCTCAAAACTGATGCTTCAACCATAAAATCACTACCCTGACCCCAGCAGACATCTGATGTTCCACCTGCACACTTTGGTCAAGTGAAATGGTTATTCAGTAAACTTTTGTTACACAGCTCTTCATAAAACCACTTGACAGGTAATTTTAGGTCAGTTAAATCATCTCAGTAAAGGGATGAGTGTTTCTTTAACATCGAGGTCTTCTTTAAACCTTCTTCTTTCTCTCTAGTTCTTCTGCACACCATCAGAATAGTTGCAGGTGTCTGGACTCAGTTTTCTTCTTCAGGAGAATCCATTCCAGCTTCCACAGATTCAGATTATCCTTCAAAGTGAAAATGAAACCTTCATTTGGCTTTTTTTCAAAGTTTCTATGAGAAATTAAGTAAATCATCTGGAGCCGTCAAAGACACTGGTATTCCACTTTAAAGTCAGTGTTGATAGTGTAAAGCTTAGTGCAGATTACATGACTTTTACTTCGATTTTCCTGTCAAATTTTTGAGATCTGAGACAAAAACCCTCGAGTAGGAATGGAATCCATGCATGCGGCCATCTCGACATGAAGTTGGCGGACTTTTACGTGAGCCATCCCACTCACTACAACATATTTCTAGCCAAAAACAAGACGTGTGGAGCTGACTGTGGAGCACCTTGACAAATTTGAACAGTATCCAATGAGAGCGCAACAGGCATCTGATAGCAGGAAGTGATGGAGGTCGTGGATTCGTGTGTAGAGTCACTTGTTGCATGTTTTTGTTCAACATTAAGATCATTCCCTCCAGCTGAGGAACTCAACAAACGTAATAATCTTGTCATCAATACACTTCATCTAAGAGCAGTTGTGTCATTAGTGCACTCGTGCATTAGTATGCTAACAGTCTAGAGCAAAACATGTCTTGTTTTAAGAGCAATACAGCAATTGAGACTATGAAAGTGCTGTAGTCTGCACTAGTTATAAAGGAAAAACGTTGATGCATTATTTTTCAAATTGTAACCGGCATTAGGGGTGACCTTGGTCTTTAGGGCTGAAAGTATGTCTCCTCCTTCTCCCTCCTGCTGACCTTCCTCTATTCAATGTCAGACTAGTTCTTGTTTGTGGTCATGTTTCTGGTCCTGAACAGAAACAGCGGGAAAAGACTCTTTTCTACCCTTTTGTGCTCAGAGCACGTTGTTTGGACAAACTTTTGGGAAAGGTGATGCGGGTTGTTTCACCTCTGGAGGGGACAGCGGCACGCAGCGAGGTGTGCCGCCGCTCTGACCTCCCCGTCACAATGTCCTTGTGTCGTCTTTGTTTGCCACCACATCTGTTTGTGTCTCACCTGAGCATTTTTCTGTGTACTCTGCTCCATTTTCACAGCGCCTCTTGTAAAACTGAAAATGTCAACTGTGCACAAAGTACACACAAAAGAAGAACAAGTGATGTAAATGGTATGTGTACCCATCAAGTTTAACACAGCAATCGAAAGCGGACATTTGTACAAAACATCACTGAAAACAAGTTTTTCAGATTGCTCTGTTGGTTGATTTGATATGAAATATAATGACTACTGTAAAACACTATTTGCAAGTCTGTGTGTAAATGTTTTTACATACTGACAATATGATAAAATTATACAGTTTTTTAATTATCATTGTGTTCATGAATAATGTATTCATTTGAGTGGACTACTTTTCTTTGGTTTTGCTGTAAATACTGTGTAAAGTGAGGGGTTCTGTAAAGAGAGTAAGACTATGTGAATAATTCTCACTACAGCTTCTTAGGATCAGAGCGTTGCAAGTCAGGAATGACAGAGAAGCAACATTTCTATTGTTTCTACTATTTCTTTATTTTTCTATTCTTGCCTTAACCCTTTTAGTATCCGTCATAGTTTAATGTCTTTTCATTGTTTTAGGACAACATTATGGATGTGACTAGCCTGTGTGTTTGTACAGATCTCTGATCAGTGAGTGACCCTCACTGAAAGCTGAGAGTCAACAGAAGTGGATTTTGGAAATCAGGATGAGCCTAGGCCGGCGTCTGTTCCTGGTGTCTTTGTAAAACAGACGAAGATCTTGGACATTTTTTCACTCCACATCTTTCTCTCTCTCTCTTTTTTTTTTTGTTTAACTCACGTCTGTATGAACTGACCTGAAAAGTGTCTACATGAGAACCAGACAAAATAGAACTATGTACACATGTAAAAAAAAAAAAAAAAAAAAAAATCTAATGTTGAAAATGACAATGTTGTTCTTGATTCAGTTCCTACTAAAAAGCAAGCCATTGTGTTTCTCCTTTGATGTCTTACTTTTAAAAAAGAAGCAGTTTTGGACCTTCTAGATCCTGATGTGCTTGTTCATGTTTTTGGTAGAGGACCATGGCGGAGGAATCCCCCGGGTCTGTTCATTGTTACTTCTCCAGATCAGAGTGGCCAACCTAAATGTACTCAAAGGGTTAAGTGTCATTTGACTTGAAGACTGTGTCGTGATAAGAGTTTGCTGTAAAAAAATCTTCAGTTAATAAATATTTTAGTTGTTTACTTTATTTGTCTTCGAAGTGTGATGATGACTGGGAGTTGAACTCACTAGCAGGTAGATGAGACATTTCCTGGGTAATGACAAAAATAGAGGACAAATATATGGCACAATCACAAGAGACACCCAAACAGCTCACGATCACGCCATCCACCATCAGCTTAAATGAAACACATGTTTCCAAGCCACTGAAATGAAAGCCAGTCCCGGCATCAGGATATAGTCCTGGAAAAGTCTTTCATGTTCTACTTTTATCAATACTACTGTTTTCCATTTCCCTCCGGGAAACGTATGAAAGGCTGCGTTGCAGTAAAAGATAAGTACATCCTTTTGATGCTTTAATGGAGCACTGCTATGCTGCTAACTGGAGCAGGTAAAGCAACACTTTTGAAGCTACATTGTTGGGAGAGAAAAAAAAGTGAAAGCTGCATAACATGAACACAGTGTTTTTTTTTTATTTTCCTGCTGCACCACAATCAATAAACACACAGACACAGACACACAGCACCTGAAATTAAATGTAAATAATAAAAAAAATACATATTCACTGAAATTTAAAATCAATTACTGCCCTGAAAGCACTTTTGAAAGAATAAATAATAAAGCTGAATTCACAAGCAGTTATATCCAGCCCTGTTTAACCTAGTCCTCTCAGGGGTTTTGCCACTACAGCCCTATTTTGTCAGTTGTAGATGGCAAATGTGTGATTTGTGATGAGATCTATATGAATAAAATTTACTTGACTTGATCATTTGGGAGATAATATCTGAACCATATTTCATGACAGTTCACCCAAGCTGTTGAGACATTTCAACCACAGATGTCAACCTGGATGAAAAAGTCAGAGGATTGATTAGGAGTGATTAGGATTCATCCTCTGGGGACCATGAATATCTTTCATGGCCAACCATTAATTATCAAGACGAGTCACTAAAAACCAACAAACTGCTGGTGATGCGAGAGGAAGAAGCGGGGAATTACCAAAGTCAGGTGGCTTCATCCTTTGGGGACCATGAATGTCACGAAAGATCTAATATTTGTTGTTCATTTTCAGTCTCAACCAAAGTGACGAGAACAACAACTCACTAGAACAACTTTGCTGTCCCTAGAGTGAAAAATCTTTATGTATAGTAGTAGTATAGTTACAGTAGTAATATCATTAATTTTGCGACATCATAAAGTCAGATGGTACAGTCAGTGCCTACAGTTCCCAACTTCAGCCCGACATATCTGGTGTCATATTTTGAAACTACTAATATTTAACATAAAGACCTGATGTTTTAATAATTCTGCAGTTTGCAAGTTCACAAATGTTTCTTTTCAGATAAAATAACATCTAAAAGTGGACAAATAGGATATGTACAACAGGATTTTTGTTGTTGGGATAAGCAACTGATTCTCTGCATCTGAATCTAGCATAAATACCCTAGCGAATATTGTCTTTTAATATTATACGGGACTATTATGTCATCAGTCCCAGTGCATTACCATGAGCATCTGCTTGCCACAGATCAGTTTGAATGTCTTTATCTTAGACAGTGAATTGCGATGCCTCTGGAGGGAGAAACGCTCTCTGGTGAGCAGCACTGCGGAGGGTTCAGTCAATTAACCTGCTGTCAGTCAGCTGTAAAGCAAGTGCTTTGTTCTCTCTGCTCTGTCTGTCCTGGGCTTGGTGAGTGGTGGCCCTGTGCTCCTTGTCCGTCCCGTGCCCTGCTCGCCTCGGTCGGTGGTGGCTCCACCCGATGGTGCTTACCATTCATGGGCTGGAGCCTTGGAGGTCGCCACAGAGGTGATGGAGTGACTCCCTGAGCAACAGCTCTCATCTACTGTATAGATGCAGAGGGGGTGGAGATGGGGGGAGGTGAACAGGGATACAGGGAGCATCTATGCATGAATGGACTGACTTAACAGTGCACAATTGAAAATTGCTTTTTCACTCAGGTCTAATTTAACTTTTAGAGATGTCTCACCCTTCTTGATGGATTTGTTGGCATAGAACAACAGAGAACAGATAGCAGTTTGGCACCAGTTCAGCAAAACAGAAAGTAACTTCAGCAGCCACCCCACCACCACCACTTCCTCCTCTCCTTCTCCTGCCACAAGCAGTCAAATCGATCAATTTCTCCTCTTTCTATTGACATTTCATGAAAACCCCAGGCAGCGAGGTTGGAATGTAAGAGGCAACAAATACAAGCGTTCCACCTCAGGCTGAGAATTAATACATAAACTATGCGCATATTTCTCATGTTAATACAACGAGGATTAAGCTGCTTAAATGCCTTATCGACATTCTGGCCAATCAATGGGTGTGTAATTAAAGAGTGCAGCTGAGCCAGTGACAAGGCAAGCCACACCGCCAGTATTGACCTGTGGTCAGATGGAGCAGCTAAGTGTTTATTTAACCCAGTGGCATTGTGCATGTGGTTGTAAGCATATGTGTGTGTGTACTTAATGTATTTGTAGTGACCATCGCTGCTGGTGTATCTTGCTGATTGTAAGTTCAAAATTCATGCATTATTTTTGGATGTTACACCATATTTAAAGTACAGGGAATGAAATAAATCGATAATAACAATTCTGAATGTTCAAGCACCTGTGAAAATGAGAAAAACCAGGTGGATAGAATAACAGAAACAGGAATATTGTTTTCTGCTAATGGCAAAAGGGTAGTTAGAATCCAAAGGTGTTTAATGTATTGATGTTCACAGTCTGCTGCCTAACTGGCATATGAATAAATCCCCTACTTGGACCTTTATTCCACCACTGATGGAGCTTTTCCCTCCTCTTTGTAAAGTGCAGATTTAGATCTTAAGAGGTAGTCTGAATATACCAACAGATGTGGAAGTGAATGATTTCTTTTAAATAGGAGTGGGCAGTTCACCATCCCCAAGTATGAATTTTTCATAGAGCTCCTCAAAGGATGAATAAGGTGGAAAAAGATGAGACAGAGCTGCGAGAGATCTAATAAAGATACATAGAGATCTGTAGCGCAGCATGTGCATTAACAGACTGTGGTGAAACACCCAAGTGAGGATATGAGAGTGTATCTAGAATAACCAATCTAGGCTTTGTTGGTACGTTTTAATTTTTCCAGTGGATAAATAGGCACACGTGTCACATCAATTCCCTATATTGTCTGCTTAATGGTGAGTAACTATTACTATTCTGTATATAGCACCTTTTTAAAGGCTTAGCGCCACTAATAAAGTACTTTAAAGGCCACCCTAAAGCAATTAAAAATAAAGAGAATTAATAAGAGATCGTAAAACTGTGTAGAAGTAGTGAATGTCGTAGAGATAATTTTACAAGTTTTTACAAAGAAATAAGAGATTTAAACCTGCAGTCTCCCTCTGCTGCATTGAGAGTAAAAACCCAATCAATATTTCCATGGCAACAGTGGTGCATGCAGATGTAGAAGCCAATAGCTCCTTCAAATTTCACCACAGTTTTTAATTTTTTTGATTGTTACTTTTTTGGCTTTGTTGCTGAAACATGTATCGCCTATGGCAGAAATATATTCATCAGCATTGGGATATAAAGCTTGGGTTTTGGATCAAGAGCAGTGGACCTTGAGACCATCACCCCGGCATCTTTTGACCATCCAACCGGACCAGAGCCATGCTTATCCATCTTGGATTTAAGGCTGATGCTGACTAATGTCCCGTCCCAAAGAGGTGTAATGGACGAAGTGGGATTCAGCTGGCCAAGCAAAGGGAAATCAGAGACAGCTGTTCCAACACCTTTACAGAGACCTGTCTCCACCACAACATCCATGATAAAGCTGTTGCATCCGCCGGGTGGACTGTGTTCTGAGTGCAGGATAACAGTGGGCCAAGAGATGTGTGTTTATCATTGATGCTTGACGCTCACACAAAGTTGATGGACAGTGTTTACCTGATATCGACCTTTTAATGTGAAGATGCTGACCATATTATCTTCACCATCTTGTTGCTGCTGCTTACAATCAACCCAGACGCAACTTAAAAAATGCGCTACAGAATCATTTCCTGGTTGTATAATAGCCTAAATCACTGTTATTTGAGTAGCATGAAGGAGTTACAAACTTTTTTCTTCGTGTGTATTCTTTGGAGTATAATGACTAATAAATTACCTTGAACCTTGACCTAGCAACCATGTTAGCAAACAGTTGTCTATTTACACATCCGGCAGCCAGCCAGTTTCCACCCACCTGACTAATGTAAGTCTCTCCCTCTTCTTATACTTTTTGTTTGGTCACCAACTTTTGAGGAAAATAGCATCCAAATCATCCACTTTCGTATCCCCTGAATATGAGTTCATGGCCTCTCCAGGGTTTGCTAAAAAGATGTACTGAGTAATGTGCGAAATCCTTAAACATCAAGATTACAGATACTGTACAATGTAAGAGTATCCAGGGAAGGATTTTCTCTTTAACATAGTAAATCTAAAGACAGCAGGAGAGTCTTTTGGGTAATTTGGCTGGACTGGATCCTGATTAAAGTGCCAGTAAGTGTGCCAGAATTGGACATCAGGGTAGTTTTAGGATGCTGTGTCAGACTAGAAACGACTTGAGAGCCGAATAAAAACCAATTAAACCATCAACCGTCAGCCTCCACCACGACCTTCACACACCCGTGCTGACCAGCACCATTAATTTTCTGTCACAACTTATTAAGTGATAACATTTATCAATTAGGCAAACAGATTTAAAATGGAGAGGGCACGCAGCCCAGAGGCACAGCCACCCACAAGAGCCGGGCCCATTTTGAAAAAATACTAGCCATAAATGAATTCTTGAAAAGACCTTGTATATCGGGGGTGTCAGCAGATGCACCGGTCTCTAATGTGCTTGTTTATCACTGTGTATAGAGAATGGGGATAATCAGTCGAGCAGGCAGCTGCCCTTTATTAAAAAAACATGCATTCACAATCAGCTGTTCAACAGCTCGAAGCTCTGTTATCCCCTCAGAGGCTGGTTAGGTGAAAAGACAGAAAAAAACCTCTGGATCTGTTCTTATTACCCACTTCTATCATTGAAAACAAAGCATTTGGACACATCTAATATCAACCACCATTAACACACTGTAAAATAGTGGTCTTTAAATTTCCAGTGTCTGAGTTGAAGTTCATGTTTGATTTAAAGTTGAAATTAAAATATTCAGTTTTATGTAAATGCAGACCTAAATGGATGCTGTTTCTCATTTAAACATTAAGCCTATGTTACACCAGCATGACACATAGCTCCTTGAAATACCAAAAAAAAAAAAAGATTGCGTAACGTTGAATAATTATATCTAATTATACATCCCCCCAGCCCCCTGTGTCCCACCATTTCTCTGTGTTTTTGTGAGTCATTTACCATTGACCGTGCTGTGAAATCCTTAATCTGGGCCGAGGAGAGAAACTAGGCCAGATGTGGATGATCAATAGACTTTCTATGATAAACTGACTTCTGATTCTTATGAGACATGACGGGCTGCAGCCTCCAGCCCTGCCGTCATATTCATCGGCACTCGCACTGCCTGACTTTGAATATATGGATGTGAACAAAGCAGACTGTGACAAAATCCAACCTGAACCACCTGACTGCTGAAGGCTTAATTTCCTGAAGAGACTACTGTTTCTTCAGTGTCAGCTTTAGGAAGGGGAGATGTAGGGTGATTTCTACGAAATGCAAAGAGGCTTAAGTGATAAAAACAAAAAAAACGTTCAGAGGCAGAAATGTAACTTAGCACTAGAAATAGTTTGGCATTTTAGGAAATATTCTTATTTGCTTTCTTGCTGAGAGTTGGATGCCATGAACAATACCACTCTCATGTCTGCACACAATGAACTCAATGTAATCATACATTATTAAGCAATGATGTTTTTTTTAATTATAATTAAGACAAAAAACAATAACCCTTTCAAGATATTATATACATATATAAGTCGTATCATATGCGGTGTCATGATGTCACCTTATGTGCACACACACATACTGTACACACTCAGTAATTATTCATGATGAGCACTAATGTGAGGATTACACTACTAACGAACATGGCAGCTGTGAGAGTGTGTGTGTGTGTGTGTGTGTGTGTGTGTGTGTGTGTGTGTGTGTGTGTGTGTGTGTGTGTGTGTGTGTGTGTGTGTATGCGTGCTTCTGAGGAGGTAAAGGTCTGCTCCGTAAATATGACTGGAACAGATAACACGACTCTCACTGGGTAATGAGACAGGAAGAAATGTTAAAGGAGCCCTGGGAGAGATATGTAATGAAGCATTGTTTGCAGGATGAGAATACACACACACACACAGACATGCACACGCACACACACAGGTAATGAAGCATTGTAGGGGGTTGAGCCTGGCTGAGGCTGATAACATCCCGTTGTGCCTGATGGAGGACAATGGGCCGTAGAAATGGAACCACACCGCCTGTGCACCAAACTGAACCACCATCACACACACACTCACAGGGATGGATGGATGTATCTGAAAGTGGAGCTGAAAGATAACAGGGGGGCCTGAGGAGGAAAAGAGGTCTGAAAACGATGCTCCATCCTCACTGTTGTGCCACGGCTCTGTTCCTTGGCTAACACTGATTGACACCAGTGTCTACCCCTGAGCCCAATGCGTCATACCAACTACTTTAATTAAAAGACTAATTTTCATAAGAGGAGAACCGGGGGATCTTATTGAGAATTGCTACATATGGACATCTTCCAGTCAAAGATGTTATGCTAGCTTCGAAATGTTCCTGTGGAAGCACTGCTTAGATGGCTGAATGATTTCTCTACCTTTTTGTTATCCTCTGACGGCTCTTGTTTGCCAAAAAATTAGCACTGTCTCCAGAATATTTATAACAGTGCCTGTACTTTATTAGTGTTTGGGAAGTGTATTTGATACGGGTAGTTAATTACATGGTGAGTGGGTTGGCCAAGGCAGACTGGTAAAACTCCCATTAGGGTTTTTGTTTCCAACATCCTGCTCTGGTCTTTAAGTCTTGTAGCTCTCACACAAGCAGAGCAGGATGGGAGTGCAGCTTGACTTGCAACACAAATGAAATTGAATGTTTTATCTGGATGAGCAGATGGAGAACGCCCCCTGGAAACTGATGGCACCTCAGTGTACACTGTAGTCTAGACAGTTTTTACCAGCAGCAAGGGTTCAGAAATTATTATGTGGTTTGTTATGTTTGGGATGGCTGTTTTGTTTGCTGGAATAATGAAGTGATATTGATATGGCTCAGGCAACAGAGAAATATGAATACTGGAAATGGATTCTAAGAGTCAATTAACCCCGGATAGATGGGGGTTGTAATGCACTTGCTTCCAGACGCCAGTCTTGAAATTTGGATATCACATGCAAAGGAAGCCGGAGGAAGAACGTCTGCTTTCCATTATGAAAAGGCTGGCATCAATTTCGGTGAGATAATTTCAATTATATGAAATAAGCATGGAATTTTTTAATTAAAAACGTGCCTCGGACATGGTTTAGTTAAAATAAAAATTGCAGCAGGAGAGAAAAAGTATAGGAAGTACATGCTACATTGGAGCCTGTTTGTGTTTGCTTGATAGATCAGCCTGCTCAGTTTGAAAGAGATGTATTGTAACCCAGACGTGCTGTTTCATGCAAATCCCAGTTACAAACTGTGGAGGAAGCACCTTTGTGTCATGTTACTCTTCCTGTTTCTCAGCCGTCTTCTCTTCCTAAAAGGACATGTAGGTCGACACCGTAACTCTTCAAGCCGCCCCATACTGTTCATCGGTCCTAGTGTACCGGTATTTCTGGCATCTTTTCACACGCACACCCATCACAATCAGGGGCTGCCTCCCCTGCAGCCAGGTGCCAAATACTGTGGCCTGGTTTACAGACAATCTGTGGCCCAGCAGGAGGCCGTGTGAAGTGTGATGCAGAGTCCTCAGGAGACTGACCTATAGGGAACAAACCCACTGTAGCTTTCAGGCTGAATTCCAGTCCGCAATATCTACATGGTTGTCATAGTTACAAAAAGTGGGGTAATACATCCATTTTGTTGGATATTCTACAAATTGAGTGAAACAGGTGTGATTAAAACAAGAGTGTGAAAATTAGCATCGAAAACGTTGTAAGAAGAGCAAAGTTTCAGTATGTATTTAGCATGATTAGCTACGTTCATGTAATTTCAAACAAGAGAAATGTGTAGTTTAAAGGACCAGTGTGTAGGATCTGGGAAAAATGGAGAAAATATTTATGATTGTGATTCCACTAGTATATATTCACTTGAAACTGAGAGCTGTTGTTTTTTTTGTTTCCATTTTAAAGCTTGATTTTTTTAACCAGAGGAAGGAAATTATAATCTGGTCAATAATGATGAACCTGGATGTATATATAATATATAACAGCAAATCATGATAGACAAACACCATTGCTGCTTTGGTGTTTTGTTGCCCACTGTGAGTCACAAATATATGTGAATAAGTATGTTCACAGTATGTTTTCCAGTCCTGCCGTGCAGTGATGGTTGGATGTCACCTGATTGTTGCATGAATTCAGTCAGCATGAAACCTTCAGAATGTCTCTGCAGGGGAGGATGATCTGCCTGAAGAAAGAAGAGGGAGCGCCAGACCACAGCATTTGACATTTAATGGCCTTTGGCTTCATTGTCATATACACAACAGGAGAGACCACCGTAGACAGAACATGATACACAACACAGATTTTAAAGAGCATTTCATATCTTGGGTTGAAGCTCAACATGTGGTGGATATAGAGCATGCCTGCATTATACCTCTCCAACATAAAGAACAATGTGAGCAAACAGGAAGTAAGAATAGTAGTCTTACCTTTTTGTCTAATGAAAGGTAACAAGTGGATCATCTACAACAAATTAGGCTGTAAAATGGATTATGTTTTGGCTGTTTTAATTAATAACACTGCAGTTAATTGAATTGAAGAGTTTTTGAATATCATTATTCCTACTTGTCTTACTTTATCAGCTGTGGCAAGAGCTAAATGTACAGGGTTGCTTCTTTATCAAATATTCTATCCTCTATTCTTGGTTAATCAAGAAATTAATCAAAAGCACAAGACTAATCATAAAAAAAAAGTTCCCAGCAGAATAGTAATAATAACACTTTTGTTTTAAAAAATTAAAAATTGCGTTAAGACTTCCCTGATGAATAAAAAATCAGTGTTGGTTTAGAAAGTTAGGGCAATTATAAACTGTATTTTTAAATGTTTCACTGATGTTTTGCCACTTCAGACATCTCATATTACATTTAAAACAATATGTCAGCACCTATCTATCCCTGTAGGCAGCAATCATTAGGGCATCTCATGGTAGCTAAACGGGTAGGGCTTGCTGTAGCTTGCTGTAGTAAGTTTACAGAGTTACCGATGTTCCTTAAATGCATCACCTGGAAGCCTTTTTCCAAAAAACTAACTAACCCCCGAGACAAGTGTGTATGATGGAAGTGCCAGTAGACCTGGAGAAAAGCAAAATGACGTTATGAGTAATTTTCAAGAGGTGCAGTGAACTTGAGGGGCGCTAGCAGAGTCGCCAGAGGAAGGAAAGCTACTGAGTTGCCGAGTTACCTGTGAGAGAAGTTCAACTCCATTGTCTCCAATTAACGTGGACTTCATGGTGAGTTAGCTGCTAAATAAACTGATTAGCATTGAGACATTTCGTTGTAAAACAGTTCGGCTGTGTGTTATTTTATTTCAGGAAGTCGTAAAGACAAAATCAGTCAGGATATTGTGTGTCAAGTGAGGTATTGGATATACTGTGGTTGATATTTAAGAGCTGTCGGCTTAATTAGGGCTAGAAGCTACAAGCTAAGCTAAGCTAAGCTAAGCGCTACATTCATAGCCGCTGCTGTAGCGCCGTTAAAGCTCACGAAGTTATGTGTGCATTTGCATTTTTTTATGAGTTGATATGTATGCACTGTAAAAATGTAGATTGTGAATAACTGTTCTGTAAACTTGTGTGCAGGCTGCCGATTCAGCTGATGTCAAAATCTTCTTCACTGTTCGTGGACACCGATGTGTGGACAATGTGCCATTCCAAGGGGAGAGGTAGGAAGCATGTCACATGGCAATTAACTCAGGAGGATGATATTTAATTTGCACTTTTAATGTTCTGAGAAGGAAATAAAAACTGATGTTGTGAAGCAACTTCAAGTGCAATTACCAAGATTAAAGGAACGTTTTCCATTATAGTAAAACAATTGGGGCCAAATGTATGAAACTCTGTATATTCAGGTGTAGAAATCTGTGTACACACAAAACAGGAATCATACATACAGTCTTTTTATCAGATTTATAAAAACCCTGAATGTCTGTTCCCACGCGTCTTTTCTTCACCTCAATCATCCTGAAATTTTACGCAAGAGCACGAGCTGTACGACCATCCCCACAATTTACTATAAATGGCTCTAAACACGCCTACAAAGGGCCAGAATTTAGTTTAGTGTTGAGGAGAAATGTTAGAAGCAAAGAAACAGTTGAAGAACAAGAAGCGTAATTTTATGGACCGTGAACTTGAAGTAATGATTGATCAAACTGACAGATGAAAAAGAGTTTTGGCTTTAGCAGCAAAATGAAGCAAGTGAAATGGCAGAAAGTGACAGAAGCGGTGATCGGCACAAGTGCAGAGCCACGGACTTCGGAGGAGTTAAAAAAAGGTGGTCTGATTTCAAACAAGAAGCAAAGAAGCGCATCTCTGCGCACAGTGTACTCTTTTTTTTTTAAAATCAATGTATGCATGTTTTGTCTTACTGCTCTTACTAGAGTTTGCTTCAGCCAAATTCTCCTAATCGACCTAGTGAATCCAGTGAATTAACTAAACCTGTAACTAAATCCCCTTTTTAAGATCCTGAATCCAGTGTATTTGAGAGAACGCTAGATACTGACAACTAGAATATTAGACCCAGGATTGTTGACTTCCTAAATCAAGATATCTAGATTACCCCGTTCTTGGGTTGTAGGAATTACACCTGTGCTAGCCACTTGCCTCTGCTGACACAGCTAAAGCAGTAGTGCAGCTGCTTTGTCTGACTTTGCCTGACTCAGAAGTGTATCTGCTTACAACTTGTGGAAACATCCATACATGTGTCTGCTGTGTAATAGTTCCTTCACATTGAACACTGCTCCCTGTGTGTGCCTATGTCTCCAAATAAGAATTTATCTCCCTTTTCTCTACATGTGGACAGAGCCACACAATCTTTCCCTCCTTATAGCACTGCTACATGTCACCCCATGGCCTGGGGCTGCTTCCTCTTTAGTTTTTCTTCTCTGTTGGCATGTGGTTAGGATTTAAAACATTTCCATCTCTGCCCTCTGCTCTCATTCAGTTAATATCAGGGCCCCTTCTGTGGGCTCAATTCTTAATACCCTGCAATCCTTAACAGCACTGGACAGAGAAGTGTGGACAGAAGATTGATGCTCCATTTTGAAGGGATGATGCTTTGTGGGGTGCCATAGCAGCCACGGATTATATATATGAGACAGAATGAGACCTGTCTACCAAAAAATGACTGTCTTCCTCATCTTTTAAGTGCAGAGTGAAGAAGAGGCGTCAGTCTATGTCTTGTCTTTTACATTTGCTCAGGAGAAGTTATCCACATGATATGCCCGGTCTGAAATTAATATATGGGAAGCACAAACGAACAACAGTGAGCTGATTGGCCACCTGTAACAAAGCTCAACAACAAAAACTGAACAAACAATGATACCTTTTGAACCTTCTGCTTTTGAGTGGGTGGCTTGTTTGCAACAGGGCCGATGCACAAGTAGATGATATGATGATATGATAATGGCCTGGGAAACAAATACTTGAAATTACGTTGCTGCCAATTCCTAGTGTTCGTGTTTATTTCTGGCAGTGTAGATGCAGCATCAGTTCATTGGTAAGAGCTACACATTTTTAAATGGCTGCAAACGGCAAACTTCACACAGCATCTTTGTATAGAACTTTATTCATTAATGAAAAACAGTACTATTATATTGGCTCATCTTGTTGATTTTTACAGATCTGCACTGAGAAATACCAAGATATTTGTAAAAGAGAAGATGGGTTTTGGTCGATCAGCCACTGTTAGTATAAAAGTAGTGAAACAGGACCAGCAATACTGTCAGCTAATAGGAATATCACAAATAATACTTATGCTATCATGTCAATAACTAAAAACAACTTGTTTTATAATAGATAGCTGTTATTAAACAGAAAGACATATTGAATGAAACAGTAGAGTATATATGGCTGTGCAAGAAGTGACAAAGTGACAAATATGTGTAAGTGTAAGCATGCAAAGACATAAGTTTTACTTAAGTTTTAAGGCCTATGAAAGGCTAATTCTTCATGCACATTATCATAACAGTTAAATTTTGCATGAAAAAAAGAATAAAAGTTGAAATCTAAAAATGACATTCAACACTGAAAATGAAAAACAGATTTGATTCAATGATACTATTACCTAAAAGTCCCGTCTTAGCTCTTAGGTGTCACTGAAAGTTCCCATCATCGTTCATGTGCAGTTTAACTTAAATATTTACAACGGCACTTGTGGTCACCAGACATTATCTTTGACAGCCAGGCCTTTCTAGTCAGCCTCAACACAAACAGCTTCCTGTGTCAGTGAAAGCACCATCGATCATATTCAGCCTGCTCTGAAAACACAAGCACATACTTTCAACTCATTACTTTGGTGCCTGTTATGTAATTCGTTGTATCATCTAACTAAATAAATGACATTTAAAAAATCCAAGTAATGATTAGAGAGGAGAAAGACATTATAAAGCAGAGGGTGGGAGGTGGTAAGGCAGGAAGATACAAAAATCAATACCAATTAGGATCCTTTTTCTCACATTAAATCAAGATAAAAGCCACACAAGATAAAAAAAAAAGACCTGATTGTTGCCCAGAAACTCTTCTGGACTTGATATAAGATCTATTTATACTGAGCCAACAGTAACCACCCACATTTGTACAATGTGTCTACTCTACTTTTTGTTTTAAAATAATAAAAAATAATGCATGCAGGTCATTGGAAAAGGGCTCCTATTAAAGCAGACACTGCATTTCTTAGAGGCTGATATTACAATACTACTGTTTGAATACCCAGAAAATTCAACTCTTAAATCTGAGAAGGTGCATCTGCAATGGTTTGGAATTTCATGTTTATAAATTGATTAACTAATTATCAAAATTGCTGTTGATTAATTGTCTCTTGATTTACTCATCAACAAAGTGTTTCAGCACTAAATTACCGATGATTAGATAAACATTTTGTTACACCACTTACTGATTTGTCTACTGTGTTTTCAGATGTACTGTAGAAAATCTGCCTCCATAGAGATACAGCTCAGAACATATCATTTGATGTTACTGTAAGTTGAAAAGCATGGGCCCCCCTGATGTGAGGCTGAAGCCCATTTTAAAAATGTTTCAAATGGATTTCTTTAATCACCGCCTGCTGTCTTATAAAAGAAAAGTTTCTAGAACATTGAAATCCCAAACCACATCATATCCACCACACACATCTACTTGAGCCAGTTTGTCTAATGAATAGCAACTTGGAATCCTCTCTGATTTGCAGAAAGCAAAAATCAATCTAATATCATATCATGGGGGTGTTTAAACAACCAGGAAAGCTGCTGTATCAGTTCGAAAAGTCTGAAAAGCCAGAACATGTTTAAAGAAAAAGATAGGATGCAGAATTTGAATCATATTTATTCGCACGATCACTATATTTGACATATTTTGGCACTGCCCAGACAATGCAAGCAAAAAGTAAATGATGATGTAAATCACTAATGATGTACGACAGGAAGACGATGAGTAGAAGTTCTTACTTTCAACTCTGTGATTGGTGACCGTCATAACTGCAGATGGTAAAAAACAAGTACAGAGAGAGCGGGAAATGAAGCAGCAAAGAAACAATATTGTGATAAACTGAGCTCGGCCTGTACACCGACAAGTCATCGCTAAACCCGCCTGGGGGTGAGAGCAGAAACAAATCGGCCCCATTTGAGGGGAATATGTGGAAAATATCCATATTCATAATGGGAGGGGGGAGTCTGACTGTGTGCAACAATGTGTGCAGGCTACGCGATATGACTCTCCTCCTGATACAATGCTGACATTTTGGTCATCACCAGGAGGGAGGATTGCGGTGGAGAGAGGGCAGCGCAGGCCTGGACGGTGTCACAGCTTTCTGCTTGAGTGCAGAGCTTTGCATAATTACACAACAACAAGTGTGAATCTTTCTGTCTGACAGAGTTAGAGGGAGTCTGCACGACTTTGGGCAAAGAGCATGTACTTTCCTTGAAGGGAGGTACTATCCCACTTCTTAGAGTTTACCAGCTTAGAACACTATCTGCTCTGAGGAAGGAAGGTCTGACTGTATTTAAATGGCAAGTGTGGGTCATTGGATCTTTGTGGACATGCAGTTTGCTTGTATTTTAAGATGTTGCCACTGGTTGTTTGTGTGAAGATGCATATGTGGGTGTTTATTTGTGGGTGGTAGTGAAAGTTTTGTTTTTTTATTTAGTTTTTTGCCTGTTTTTTGTTCTCTTTTCCCATTGCGCTGCTACAAGCCCACAGGAATATTTAGGACAGAAAGGTGACAGCTTTCTGTGTCTTTCTTTCTTTCTTTCTTTCTTTCTCACAATATGTAATAGAACATGTTTTTACATAATTTAATAATTGATGTTGTTGCTGTTATAAACCCGAACCCGATAAAAGAACAATAAACAAGCCAAAAAAAATGACTAAACATTTATCCCGTTGTTGGATCTTTTACTTTACAGACAGATTTTAGTTCGTACTCAAACAGCACTTAGGCTGCAATACCCAGCCTCACTGTCAGAAATGGATTTGGTTTAGTAGTTGAAAGCTTACCATGTTTACATGGTTATATACCAGCTCTTAATGAACAATGCTGTACACGTATAAATCCCTTTCCACAAGTTGCATACAGAGTATTCTAGGACTATTCATTTTAATTGGAGGGTTTTCCGTGAATGGACTGACTGAATCAACCCTCGCCTATTAACAGTTGCACAGGTAATCAAACTGATCCCTGTGTCAGTGCAGAAAGATTATGACAAGAGTCTTATGAGTAGGGTGACTTGGATCTATTAATATATAATATGTAGGCTCCAGCTAGTACACCTGTAGTTATCATTACATTACACAAATTCCCAAAACTTCTGCAGATCGCTGCTACAGTCAGGTTGATAAACAGGAGTGAGGAAGCAGAACGTGACTACAGGTGTTTATTTTGCAACCGACTCTCTATCCGGCTCTGAGCAGCTGAACAGCGGCTCTTCCCTCGCTCTGCCCGCCCTTCCACACAACATTTAGCAGATGTTGTTGTTTTGTTTTGATAGAGAGCCCCCTAGTGGCAGAAGTTACATATTGTATGTTTAACAACAACAAAGAAATACTCAGAACAAATGATGTGCATCTTTAACATTCACCTTCAACCTAACATAAACCCCAGCATATTGCTGTGTGAGAGGCACAAGATACAGCTCGCCCAGGTCAACTGCAGCTTCTGTACATTGATACAATGTGGCCTGCCCTTGCAAAGACAAGAATACATATTTTGCATGCATGACAGACAGAGATGAAAGACAACTAACTGGAATAACAAACTGCCCTGCTGTGCTGCTAAGAGAAAGACACAAGAAACAGAGAAAGAGAAACAGCCAGACACAAAATGGATGTAATGGTTGACTTCAACTGAAAGAGGAAAAGATATAAAAGCAGAGGGAAGGATGATTAGTCTGCAGAGCGTCTAATAGGAAATTGAAGGTGAATTGTTCAAGCCCCTTCAGCAGCAAGAGTAATAGAGACAGCCAAAGCCAACATCTTCATCTGAGATCAATGCTTTCTAATCCAGGACACACGCTCGCATTAATGATCTCTTAACCTCTCGCACTGTTTTCTTCGGCCCTCCATCCTCTTAATCTCTGACCTACTCGTTCCCTCAACACTGTTTGCTGGACATCTGAGGTGCCCGGATCCCAATAACTCTATCAGACAAACACGAGTTGGCAAACGTTTTAAAAACTGCTTTAGAGGCGCTCTCCTCTTGATAAATATCTCACTGTTTAATGACGCAGTTTTGCTGAAAAGTTCAAGATCATTACCAACCAGAAAGTGAGAGGTGCATATGTTACAAGAGACTAAAAACAATGAGACTGCCAATTCTCCAGTTAAAAATATGGGCAAGCTTGGTGTGCAAGCTGTTGTATATTTATGGGAGGCCATTTGCTGCAGCTGATATATGTAACTAGAATTGGGTGGCACACAGCGTTGTATCTCAAATGAAATATCAAACCACTAAAGCAAAAATGGTAAGCATTTTGAGAAAGTCAGGCTGGAATAGCATGCAGGAAATCGGGTAGAAACTTACTTTGTCTAAAGTGAGCAGATTACAATTTTGAGCGTAGGAAAATGTATCATGGCAGAGCTTGTCTGGAGATATAAGTTACTTCATTGATTAAGTTAGCTAAAAGGAAATATGTATTGCACATTGTAAGAAATAAAACTGACCTTAAATCCATTATAACTAAATTTTAAATACAATCACCCAACTGCACTGGTATCTACAGCTTCATTATACAGTATATTTTCACTTCATATTTTTTTCTTATTTTTCATGAAAACCATCCAGTTTATTATCATTATTCTTATATTAGTTATTTGCTCTGTTTTTTGTTAGATGATTTGTACACAGCACTGAGAATGAAAACAAATCATTTGCGTGCACATGTTTAGTAAGTATGATGTAGAGTTTTTTTTATTTATGTTAGGAATACATTTAAGAAAGAAAATAGAAAACTGGTGTATATGTAGGCCTTTATCTTTTGTTAGGGTAGATGTTAAATTTAAAAAGTGCTGGTCTTATGTAAGCCCTGAACTTTGTGTGAGTGAGTAGTGGGTGGCCTCAGAGTTCTAACACAATGTCAAACGGCAAATACTGTAGAATAGAAGTACAGCCAAAAATGTCAGCATGTGGTGGTGTACAGTGATACAGCTGCTGTTGTTGAATTACATTAGTTCAAAATGTTAAGTTTTCCAGCCAAAAAAGCACAGTCAATAAATGTAACTTGTTGTTCGTTGAGACTAGAGGCTGTTTTCCTGCTGGTCTCACTACTCCTATGCTCTCCATAGCCCAGGATATTCTGACAAAGAGAGGCTGCACAGCTTTTAATAACACACGGAAACCTCTGCCACTAAACAGCCCGTGGCTCTAATGCATGGGGAAATAAAGTGAATGGTATGCAGGGCATTTTCCTGTGAGGGCAAAGGGCTTGGGCACCTTTGGATTGACCTCATTTCCCACCAATCAAAAGCACAGTCTTGAATATCCCTGTCAAGTACAAATGCATGTTCTCTAATAGGATTCACAGTGATACAGTCTGAGGCAGATAACAGTATTTCAGTTTCAGCAATAATTATACCAAAGTGTTACTATAAAAATCAAAATTAGAACAGTGATTTTCTAAATGTGGGACATCTCATATCCTTTCGAATATCTTGCACATGAAACATTTCAAAAATGTTTTCAGAATTATATTAGTAGTAGCAGATGATGCTGATAACATAATTTCAAATTAGCTTTGAAACGATTTTAGAAAATTAGGAATTCATTGCCAACTTGCCTACTACCCGTTAAGAAAGAATATTTCTGTCTGTCCACCAAGCTAACCCAGTCTAAAATGAGCTGTGCCAAAAGTCTATATCAATATTTGCATCTTAATGCACTGTATGTGCTTTCCACAATTCTAAACCACTAAACCAAACAGACAGTATGTTATGTACTTAACTGAAGAAAAGCAACATGTCCAGCAATTAAAGAAAAGGCCACAAATTACCTTCCAAGAGCTGAAATTGATTGGGCGAGTTGAGAGTGTTCATGTAGGCCATCTTAATCGGTCACTTATTGGCTGCAGGCATGAGCTGATTGATCCGGGGGCTTGGCTGATGGATACTAGTGCTGTTGAAGAGATCACAGTGTTTCATTTACTAGTTTTTCTCACAGTGACACTATAAACAGGCAAGTGAACACACTTGATGAGTGCAAACTCAAGTCCATTTCTCCTCTTGAAGTTGCAGGGCTTAAGTTTACAGTGTTCGTTTCTGAGCGCCAGTTGCCTTTTTCAATTCTTCCAAATGAGAAGAGAGCACAGCAGCATGCAGCCGCCAAGAGAAAAAGCACTGTTGCGTCTTTTTTTTCCAGAGTGCTACAACTTTTTTGTGCAGCAGTCGCTCAGGCCTTAAGTAGAAAATCTGAAGTTTTCAGATTTAGAATGGCCCTGATGTCGCCACTGTTGATCCTTTGCAGGCAACCAATCATATAAAAGGTGGCAGACAAAGCAACTCACCATAGATGGATGCACTGAGACTTTGCAAGGTTGATCATCTCCCTGGACATTGTGTGTGCTTTGGAGATGGTACTGCCAACCTGCAATAGATTGAATTGCCCTTACCTCCAACAGTAGTTGAATCTGAAACCAAGTGGACCTGTGAACACCTGTACTATAAATGAAGAAAGCTCAACCACCTCTTTCCACGACCAAGTTGCAAGAAAGAATATCAAGTTTTCTTTCTCTTTTGCCTACCTCGGAGTAAAACAAATCATGGTATCAATTTGTGCTGTCTGCTCATACATCATGGAGGCATTTTATCTCTCCAGTTTTCTTGCCAACAGTGGAAGGATCTAGCAATAAAAATGAAATTCCTGCACACTGATAAATGTATTAAAAAATGTAGATGTTTCGGTCACAAGACTTTTGACAGGACATCTCTTGAAAAAGCTCTTTTGAGACTGAAGCATCAACCTTTTTTAATAAATATATCAATGCAGAGGTGAAAGGTGTACACAAGAATTGTCTATTTTGCTGAAATTTGATCTTTTAGGAGATGTGATTCCTTGCACCACAAAAAGAGATAAAGCAAGTGGTGTGCATGTTGCCTTCGATTCAGTAATGCAAGAATGCCATGAACGATGCAGACAAAACGTACCGCAGTTCAACTGGAACAAATTTCACAACACCACATTCAAGGTACAGTGTTGAGTAGCATTCATATTACCAAATATTTAAGTAAACCATTCCTAGATTTGAATTAAACTGCAAGTTCCCTGTGTCACCCACAGGTGAAAGTGTACCAGTAAATGTGTCTGTTTACTTGTGTTAACTCCGGTGACAGACATGTCGAACCCTCCAGGGAGTATCTGGCCTCTTTGCCCTGTACATGCTGGGAAAGACTCCAGCCCTCAACAACCCTGAACAGTATAAGCAGTTTAGAAAATGGACTGCTAGATGGATCCATGTGATATATCTTCTCACTGTGCCTTTCAGTGTGATGTCACTTGCTGCCATCAGTGTCCAGAGGATGCTTTTCCAATTCAGAGTCAATCAGGGAGAAAATGAAAATCTCACTGGGCTGTATTATTTATACACAGAGAACCTGCTTTCTTCATGCTGCGATCAGCAGTCCTCCCTCATTATGCAGACATAAACATGCGCACACACACATGGGCACACACACCAAAACAAATTTACTCATAATTTGAATTTACATGCATTTACTATATGACAGCAAGGGTTTCCTACAGTACTATATATATATATATATATATATATATATATATGTATGTATATGTATATATATGTATATATATATATGTATATATATATATGTATATATATATATATGTATATGTATATATATATATGTATATATATATATATATGTATATATATATATATATGTATATATATATGTATATGTATATATGTATATATATATATATATGTATATGTATATGTATATATGTATATATATATATATATATATATATATATATATATATATATATATATATATATATAATGTATATTCCTATAGCACCATACTGTATTACTGTATATGTATAATTTAGATGAAGACTTGGGAACTGGAACCCTTCCAATGGCTGTGTTCTGATAAGCATTGTTTGTGTTTGTTTATCTGTGTTTTTGAGGACAGTGACTTATGTACGCAGGGCAGCTACGTGAGAGAAATGAGAGTACACCAACTATATTTATTTTAAGCCATCCAAATGTAATGACCTCTTTCCTTTTCAAAATAGCAAAAATATGACTTTTGTCAATCAGTTTACAAATTACATGAAAAAAATCGTACTTCATCTGGTATCTATCATGCACATGCAGGTTTTGAGATGTCTTTCTCGGAGATTTCTGCCTTTACACCAATATGAAAAGATGAATGGAACCAGGTTTGTGCTGGGTGGGCCACAGATGTTACTATTAACCTCTTTCTATAAAACTTATAGTTCCAATGGAAATGAGGTCAGTTTGGGACCTATAGATTTTAGGTTCTTGTGCATTGGGCCATTCAGGATGATTTTAGCACATGAAAGGTGTTTTAATAAAGGTGTTTGCCACCATTTAGTTTCAGCTTTGGACCTCCAAGGGAAAAAGTTTGGGCACGTCAGCTTTATAGGAAGTATTTTCAGTGTGTTTGATCAGCTGCAGGACATGCATCTTTGTTTACCGCCTTCCTGGTTTAAATTCTTTTTGACAAATTTTATTTTAAATTGTTCAATAACTGTATGCATAATTTGTCTCACCTGTAAGTAAAAATACTGACTAATCAGCACCATTGGATATTATAAAGTTCTGTGAAAAGTTACCTCAACTGGCATTTTCACCCACTGCGAGGTGAATCGTTACAGCAATTAATTTCATGGATCTGTGTTTCCGCCACATCAACTGGGGATTAAAGAA
Source organism: Pagrus major (assembly GCF_040436345.1). Taxonomy (NCBI): domain Eukaryota; kingdom Metazoa; phylum Chordata; class Actinopteri; order Spariformes; family Sparidae; genus Pagrus; species Pagrus major. The sequence continues at coordinate 15,515,737 of NC_133218.1, read as the reverse complement.
CAAAGGGAGTAATAAAAGAAAATCGGTGAACAGTACTGAGTTTAGAGGACGACATGTCAAGGCAGCAGGGTCTTAAATTCTGACGAGGAGCAGAATGTGACAGGGACCATCTCCCTGACACTAGAGAGGTTTAATCATCTCTCATGGTTTCACACATCATCGCCTTTCTCTCCAGATTAGATAAATCACTCCTTTTAATAAAGCATTTCTGGGAGTTTGCAGACTCTCAGAGGAAATCTTGATCTACGGTGTCTCAGATTGTGGTAATGTCAAATTTCTACATAAGTCCCTTACCAATAATATGCAGGTATTTTACCTTGTTGGTCACAGAAGGTCACAGCACTGACGCTTGTCACCATTTTCTGCTAAAATGAATCTGAGAGTAGAAGATGCCTCTGGCACCTCTGTGGCCTCGGATGGTCTGAAATTCATCTGCCAAGTCTGCTGTAACTTTAGGGCAAGCCATGGGCACAGCCAACATTTTACGCTCACTTGTAATGGATGAGGTGAGATGGTACAAGATCCTGTCAAGTGCTTTAAAACAGAGGTCCTGTGTAAGTTCAGATCATTTGCATTTTTTTTCTCCTTAACACAGCTAACCAAGGCCACATAGATAAATGGAAACCGTTGTAAAAGCAGTGTAAGATCTCTGCATTTTCAGATTGCTTTTAAATATTCACGGTCCAGACTAAAACACCAAAATGAAAAAAAACAAAGGAAATGCCACTTACCATAAAGAACTCACTAACACTCACTAACACCCGGCTTTTCTCTTTAGTGGTAAAGGGTACAATCGGCATTCAATCCCCATAGCTGAGCAGACAAGGAGATAATTGTTCAGTTTGTGATAGAAGCATGAAATTTGATACATATACTCTTCAAACCCCACTCTTTAAGAAAATCACATTAGCCACGCAAAATTCCAAGATGGCGGCCCCAAAATCCAAGATGTCCGCCCAAAAATGTGTTTTTTCCTTTATAACTCAAAATGCCTTGATTTTAAGCCCCATAAATATATTGGGGTTGAATATAAAGTTGGGTAGTGCGGACATTTTGGTACCTCGTACATGTTTGTATCAATTACGGTTCTCGAGATACAGCATATAGATACTTGTATAGAATTGGGTGAGTGAGAAATTTGTAACACTGATTGTTGTTATGTGTGTAATATATGTTATTTTCATTAGGGTTATAACATGAAATTCAAAAACCAAGATGGTGTCCAAGATGGCTGCCATTGCCTTGAAGTAATCCAATCTTAGTGACTATTAAAATATTTGCGTGCACATGTTTTTGGTGTATCCATCCAATGGGACCATTTAGACATTTAATGCAGTACAAGCTTGAAGATTTAATAGAGTGAATATCAGCACACAACCAGGGCACACTGGTGATATCACTGCTGTGTAACTCAGCATGGGGTTCAGTGTCAGCTAATCTACAGTATATACATATATATGACCTGTGGTCACAACTTATGCTTTATTAGACTGTAGTATAGTTGTAGTATAATTTAGTTTAGTGTCCCAAATGCTGTCTAACAGCCCCAATTCCATTAGCTAGTTAATCACGGTTGATAGTTAGTAGGTATAGTTAGGTAGCCGCACCTGAATTGACAGGGTGTGCCAGCGCGGGAGAGCCGAACCAAGGGTAACGGGGCTTCAGTTACCCGGATGGTGTACAGATCACACGGGACTTAAATGGCACTGGATGAATGATCGGGCTAGGTGTAGGTTTACCCAAAAATAAACGGAACCTAGTTGTATCCCATACAGGAATGTGTTATTTGATTAATGTGGTAAAAGGATAACCCCTCGGCCTTAATCAAACCCAAAATGGCAGAGTCCATGTTTACAAGAAAACAAACTGATTGGTCTAAATGTTGTCTTTGTCAAAAAGACAGTAAAGACCTGTATTCACTTGACACCAAAGATGTTGCTCACCCCGACTCTGCAGAACTTCTGCAGTCTCACTTGCAGAGAGGTCAGGCAAAATTTCAGGAGTTTTCACAGGCCCTGGAAAACAATCCGTCCTTTTTCTATGAGCCAATCAAGAAGAACAAATCTGATTTCTTCAGACAGGACTCTACTTCTGCTGATTCCTCAAAGCAGAAACTTCTCAAGGAGGACTGTCAGCTGTTCTCAAAGCTTTTCATCTCTTGTCAGAGCCGAGAGTGTGACCTCCAGGAGTTCTTTCAGCATGAGAACCAGTCCTTCCCTGTGGCATTGAGCAAGGGTGGAAAATTGTATACTTGCCAGAAGTCTCAGCTGACCTCTATCCTTGAGAATTATGTCCCACCAGTTGACAAGGAACCTGAGGCAGACGTTCTCATTGTAGATGGGTCAGCTTTGGTCCATGCCCTGCCACCAAAAAGATCCAAGACTTTTGAGGACTATGCAGCTCTCGACTTCCTACCTGTGATCTACATGTACTCCAGCAAGTTCGCAATGACACATCTGGTCTTTGATGTGTACAACCCATCAAGCCTTAAAGCTGAGACCAGGTCAAAACGTGGCGAGGGGGGAAGACGCAAGGTAACAAATAAGAACACCATGCCATCAAACTGGCATAACTTCCTGAGGCACAATGACAACAAAACAGAGTTGTACCACTTTCTTGCCGACAAGGTTACACAAATGCTTGCCCCAAATACCATCATCGTCACAAAGGGTCCTACTGTCCTCAGCACTCATGCAACTGGTCTTGATGGACTGGATAAATGCTCTCACGAGGAAGCAGACAGCCGCATCTTTGTGCACGCCAAACATGCTACTGAACATGGTAGCCAATCCATCATGATCAAGGCAAATGACACAGATGTTCTGATCTTAGCACTCAGTGTATTCGGTGGTCTCCAAGAGGCTGGCCTACAGCATATGTGGCTTGCATTTGGGCAAGGCCAGACTCTGCGCTGGATTAGTGTGCATGACATTTTTCAGCATGTTGGCCAGGAGAAGGTCAAAGGCATGCTCTTCTTTCATGCCTTTACAGGATGTGACACCGTGTCTGCCTTCCGCAACAAAGGGAAGAAAACGGCTTGGCAGACATGGGGCATATGTCCAGAAGCCTTGCCTGTATTCTCCAAACTGGGTACTTACCCTCCCACAGTGGAGGACTGTGACATAGAGGTGCTTGAGAAGTTTGTCATTCTCATGTATGACAGATCCAGCACAGCTGCCACTGTGGATGAGGCCAGGCTTGACTTGTTTGCCAGAAAGCAGAGGCCCTATGAGTCTATCCCACCAACCAGAGCAGCTCTACTCCAACACACCAGGCGTGCTGCCTATCAGGCTGGTTGTGTGTGGGCCCAGGCAATCCAGTGTCAGCCAGAAGCAGAGGACCCTGCAGACTGGGGATGGCAAAAGGTTGGTGAGGAATGGCAGGTCTTCTGGACAGCCAACTCTCCAATAGCCAAGGCATGCGAGCAGCTCACCAAATGTGGTTGTAAATCTGGCTGTTGTGTCAGGTGCAAGTGCTACAAATTGGGTCTCATGTGTACAGCTCTGTGCAGTTGCAACTGTGAAGTGTAATTCACAGTAAATATGCAGTATCTATTATCCAATGTTAGATAGGTTTGTATATAGTTGAACCCCCGCCCCCAAAAAAAACAAAAACCAAAAAAAAAAAAAGGGGGAGAAGAAGACAGCCTCCACGTGGCCTCCCCCGCAAGTAGCCAGAGAGTAGTTACCCTTTACGCGAAACAAATGTCTTCAAAACGTCCAACAACCCCCACTCACCCACCCACACACACACACCATTCATCTCTGCTGAATTCATGATTACTTCAAGGCAAAGGCAGCCATCTTGGACACCATCTTGGTTTTTGAATTTCATGATATAACCCTAGTGAAAATAATAGATAATGGAAATTATGTTTTCATAAAACCATATGCACGTAACAACAATCAGTGTTACAATTTTCTCGCTCTCCCAATTCTATACAACTATCTATATGCTGTATCTCAAGAACCGTAATGGATACAAAGATGTACTAGGTACCAAAATGTCCACAATATGTAAGTTTATATTCAAGTCTAATATATTTATGGGGCTTAAAATCAAGGCATTTTGAGCTATAATAGAAAAACCACATTTTCGGGCGGACATCTTGGATTTTGGGGTGGCCATCTTGGAATTTTGCGTGGCTAATGTGATTTTTTAAAAGAGCGGGGTTTGAAGAGTATATGTACCAAATGTCATGCTTCTATCACAAAGTGAACAATTCGGGCTATATTATGCATTTGTCTGCTCCACTACCAGCCAAATGACTGTGCTATGCCACTGGTGTTTATCCGCTCCAGTTGTGATCATCAGTGACAGAAACATAACACCGGAGTGGATAAGCACATTTTTTCTGGCATGATTCTATGGCTAGAGCTTGCTAGATCTTGAGTTGCATTAATTTTTCGTCAAGATCTTGTATTGTTGATGGGAGAGTCGGGTCGCTGCAGTAAATCTTGTCCAGCACATCCATCCACATAGGCGCACTTGAGACTTCCGCTGACCGGGCTGGCTAACTTCCGGGTTAGCGCCCAGCTAACTTGAAGGGGGATAAAGTAATTTAATTGTGCAGCTCTTCTAGACTTTCCAAATTTTATTGGACTGAATGGCTCCAGTTATGACAGTGAAATGAGTCATTTCTCAGGGGTTGTGAGGCTCAAAAACAGTTATCCACTGTTTTACAGACACGTCTTTCATAATGTTAGCTTCTGGGGAAAAAGTAATTTTGGGCCCTAGTGCATCACGTGATGATGTAATTACACGGTTTGACCACTATGAAAACTGGCTTCAAGGTCTGGTGCTCTTCCTGGAGGCTTGAACTCGATAATGAGGCCAGTCGTCTTCTTTGCAGAGGAAGTTCCAGTCAAGCCAACCACGTTAAATACTCCTCCTCCTTCTCTTCTTCATTGGTTTTACCCCACGGACTGAATACAACACTGCCATCCTCTGTATTGGAGTATATAACATCATGCTATTCACCAATTTGCCGGTGTGCTGTCTTGAGTGAGTGAGAACGGGATGCGCAGCTCCAAAAATAGAAAATCAATATGTGGCAGCCAGTGTTGATATTGTTGCGGACCGCCACAAATGAATTAATGTGTAGGAAACATTGAAGTAAATTGTTGATGCATGCTGCGTGATGCACGCAAGTGTGCCGAGTTGGGTGGGGCTGGAGGGTGGATGGTCTGTGTGCGCTGTAAAATTACATTGTTGATTGGACAAAAAGTGGAATTCGGATTTTATCTTCCTGGGCCGGTTTCTGTCTACCTAGGCGGGATGCCCAAGTAGAGCCTATGTATGGGAAACACTGCACACCTCTTGTCTTGTCACACAAAGAGTATCAATGCAAGCTCTCATGTCACTGTAGCCCATCGCTTCTCCATCTTTCATCTCCATCCCACTCTTTCTCCAATGATAGGCCAAGGAAATCCTGCTTTTGAATTACAATTAGTCCATCAATCTGTTGCAGCTGGTTCAGCAAAGTACTGTAGCCCAGATTTCCTTTATTTAAATCACAACCTCCAGATTCTCTGAGGGGATCCTGAGGCATTCCCAGGCCAGATAGTTAAACATAATAATAGTGTGTTTTGGTTCTGCCCCAGGGTCTCTTACCAGTGTCTGGAATACCTCAGGGAAATGTCCAGGAGGCATGATCAGATACACAAACCACCTCAATCAGGTCCATTCAGTGCGAATGAGCAGCAGGTCTACTCCTGGCTAATAATCCTCTCCCTATGGGTGAGCCCACACAATCTGCCAAGGAAACTCATTTCAGCCTCTTGTGTTTTCAATTTCACTCTCTTAGTTGTTACCCAGAGCTTGCAGCCCCAGATGAGGACAGGAATGTGGATTGGTAAAGTGTAACACAATCTGGTACAGCACATCCATCACTGAGGATGCTGTACCAGTTGTTTTTGTGAGAGTAATTTATTCAGAAGCACTTCAGAACAAGAGCTGCTGAGCTTCCAGTGAGCCTGCAGTTTGGACACTGGCGTGAAAGTTTGCTCTATGTTGGAAATAGCTGCTATATATTCATGTCCTCTATACAGTTTGCTCAACATTTAGTATGAACACACCCTATGGTAAAAATTTATCGAATTGATGCTGGAGAAATTTACATAATGATAATTTTACCACGCAAGCCATTATATAAGTTTTTCTCAACAAAAGTACATTTTTCATAAGCAGAACAAGTTCCACATAAGAAAGAGGCAACACCCCGATGAGGGCACAATCAATACATTTCATGAATGAAGCATAGTGTACTGCAGAAGGATTTGTATTGAAGCGTTAGGGTAAGAGTTGTTACAAGCCACAAGGCTGCCAAGCAGGTGACTGCAGTTCAACTGGGGAGACAATCAGCCAGTTATGTGAAAACCAAAGCTGTTCTATTTTTCACAGGAAAGTGGACCATCTCCATCTGTTTTCGTGGCAACAAAACAAGGTGATTTTTTTTTATTTATTTATTTATTTTTTTTAATGAGACCTGGGGACATCAGCTGCTTATGTGGTCACCAAAACAACCCCTAACACTGAGTCTGACCCCTTGACCCAATGCCTGGTTATTTTAAGTCAAACAATGATGTTTTCCTAACCCTCACCAAATGGTTTTTATGTCCAATCGTAAGCAGACCATAAGCACGCTGTTAACCTAAACAGACGTAAAGTTGCAAGTTTTATCATTGGTAGACATGGAAGAGATGATAGATGAGACACTGAGGGGTATTCATGACAAATATGTAACAGAACCCTTATTCTCTCTGGGGCGATCAAGATAAACATAACTCCTCATGCATAACTGTAATTCCATGCCAATTAATTAATCTTCCAGGCCCTCAGTGGGGCAAGTAAAATGTAATTTTTAATTAAAAGCTGAAGCGGCAAGGTTTCCCTGGTCATGAAATTATTTTGACTATTCATAAATGAATTCATTTAAAAAGCGCCATTGTGACTGCTGGACAAGGTTTGATAGCCCCAATGGAACGAAGTACATATAAATATGTAGATCTGATAGACACGTTCAATTTGACATGTTCTTCAAACAAGATGAGCTGCACTGGAAAACTGTAAATATGAAACGAAAACTTTGTTATTAACTTCATGATATGATACTGGAATACAAATTCTCAGACATTTCATAATTTGCTTTCCTAAAGCTGCAATAATCAATATATTGAACAATGGATGAAATGACCACATGCACCACATGCAATGTGTTGAATTCAGACTGCACAGGTCCCCTCAGCTCTACAGAGTGTTTAAGCATTTTGAGTTTATGGTTTGGTAATACGGTCTGTAACTTCAAAGAGACATTATGAAGGAATTTATATTTTATTGCGATTTTGATATACAACTCGACTGCCATAAATACAAATCCCAGGTAAAGTAGCCAAAACACAAATCAAAACACAAATCAATGAGTGCAGATTTAATATTTACTTCACTTGACAATCATATCTCAAGAATGGAGCAGCTACGTACATTAATGAATTGCCCAACTATACTGAGAAAAAAAGCGCAGGACTGGTGAAGGAGGGAAAAACTAAGTCGTGGCCCGCAGCCAAAACCTGACTGTCTGTACAGATGAAGGTGACGCGCGCCTTCTGTCTGAGATCCAGATGAAAGAAGAGTTCAGCCACTCGCAGAACTCAAGAGGGAGAAGTTCTACCTTCAAGTTAACTGTCACAGTAATCATAGCTGCCAGCTGTCATAATTATCACAGAGGCCTTGAACTGTTTGCCATAAGATGGTACAAGATAGATCTTAGATACATCTCAGCCCTCTTCAATATCAAAAGATGAGCTGTGGCTGGCCCAAGCATTTTTCGGGGCCCTAGTTTGCCCCCTTTCTCAGTCCCAAATCTTCCTCACCCCCTGATGAAACTTAAAGAAATACTACCTCTTGTAGTTTTGTCAATGTTTGTAGCTTGCTTTGCGGGGGGCAGAGGAATGGCAGCTGCAGTTAGCTTGGAATTGGTGGTTCAGTTTAACTGCAGGTCATGTTGAAATGAAAAAAAAAAATCCTTCCCATTCGAAAATGTAATGTGCCACTTTTTTTTCATGCACAAACAGGATAAACACATAATGGAAAAGAGCAGCAATGAAGAATATTGATCATGATGCCAACAAAGTACTGAGGAAATACTTCAAAGATATATGAAATTTGAAGTAAATACTTTGTGAAATTCAAACTTGTTATGAAAATAAAGTTGCAACTTTGAGAAAAAACACAATATTAAGAAAATGTTTTTCTTTTTCAATTGTGTAGCCTCGCTACAAAGGCAGGTTTTATTAAACGGCAGCATTTTCAGAGATAAGAGTCCAACCATCAGCACTCCACTATGTAAGAGTTTTCACAGAAACATGAGATCTTGCAGAGCCACAAAGAGTTCTTTCAATTGTTGTTATTCACTCAAACCTACACATTCATTTAACATGCAGGAGTAGGAAGTGTTGTCTCTGTGTGATCACAGTATCTACTGAGCCCAGCTGTTGGTCCATCACTCCTCCACTGTTCAAAGCAAACTCATTTTTTTCTTCTCAAGAACCCTCTAATTCTCTTCCTCAAGTATTATTATTCAAACCGCCATCGTCTATGAATAACAAGGCTATTTTTCATCAGTGTAAATGACCATTAAGGTTGTTTTCCTCCTGTGTGATAGTGTGATAATAGCAGGTAAGCCATACTAGCAGCTTTGCTCTAGGGATTGAAATATTGGTTTATACAACATTATAGTTCAGAGTGACATCAGCCCAGTCGCCAGGCAGTTACCTTTTTTTTTGCAAACCACTGTTACGTTCACATTTGTATGTGTCATAGGCCAACGTACCTTGACATTTCTACAATTTGTGTTATCTTGCTCTCAGTTCATGTTTTTGACACGAGTGTAACATCAAGAGCTGGAAGGTGCAGTTGTGGAGTTGCAGACAAGAAGGCTGCCTAGCCAGTAACCACAGTTTTAGACATTGTTTCAATATTTATAAGTTTGACACCACAGGATATTTCTAAGGAGACCTCGGCCCTTATTTTAAGCCAAAACATAATCTTTTGCTAACCCTAACCAAGTGTTTTTTGTGCCTATCCATATCATAAACATTGTCACTGCATAATATACCAAATTGTACGTATCCATTTTTCGCAGAAATATAAATTGCCAACTGCTGGATTGCAACAACTGCGATGAATCCTGATAACTTTGATGATCAACTTTTGGTTTTGAGTAAAATGCCTCCACAACCGTTGGATTGACATTGAAATTGGATAAACATTCATGGTCTAAAACTAATGACATTCCCATCAGCCTCAGATGTATTTATGTTTAGTGTAAATGAACAAATTTAAGCATGCTAACACACTTACCAAAGATACCTGAAGCCAACTGTGCACTCTTGGCATCCAGAGGCAACATATTCCCCTCATGTGTCTCTTTGAACCTGGCTACATTATTGGATTTGTCAACAGAGATACAATATAAAATTTTTGTTTTCAGTCGCCATAGAGCTAAAGGTATACATAACATAATATGTGTTGGAATTGAATGTTGCAGTTAAATGTCGAAGGTGTGATCTGACTGAATGCACAGCTAGTTTTAGAGGCACACAACTGCACACAAAGTCAATATGGTCTATTGGATGTGAACAGATGCTAATTTGTGGAACAAATTGAGGGGAAGAGACATCCGTTAAGTTGAAAAAACTATAAGAAGAACATTAATTTTTAAGTAAAACTATAATTTCTTCCCATAAAGTAAAATAGAATCTAGCAGTTTGAGTAGAGCCCTCAGACAGTCTCACTGAAACCATCAATGGCTTGAAATCCATCCCACTGGCATGTTCTTGAACAGACTGAGTCAGACAGGTCAAGAGGAACAAACTAAATCTGACAGAAACTGGATCGACAGCCTGAGAGAGTGACATGAGGTGGACACAGAGAAACAGAACTAGTACCAGTCCAAGAAAGGAATAGAAAGACATGCAAAGGCAGGAGAGTCAAGTCAAAACAGCTTTACTTCCCGGCTATGAAAATACCTGGATCTTCCGCATTGTGCAGCCCATAGTGCGTGCTCACTAGAGACTTCCGCTGACCGAGCCGGCTAACCTCTGGTTTAGCACCCGGCTAACTTGAATGGGGATAAAATAATTTAAACATTTGACTCTTCAAGACTTTCCAAATTGTATTGACCCTAATGGCTGTAGCCCTTCTTTCACAATGATAAGTTATGGGGAAAAGTCTTTTTGGGCAGCAGTGCATCACTTGATGATGTAATTAGACAGTTTGGCAACTACGGTGGGTTGGTGCTGACTTATCATGTTTCACGCTCTTAGATGGCTGAATGTTTGCCAAAACACTAGTTATGGACCTACAAGGTTAGAATAGTAAATGCTTTCCATCTATAATTAATCACAACCTCCCATTATTGGAAAAAAATGGCTAATGAATTAGAATTATAGATTTTTTTGCACTCGATACAGGCAAAAAAATCTATGTTACAGAGCCTGATCTTGTGTTTGAAACACCAGCATTTGGTGGTTTATAAAGTAGCTTTGTTTAATAGAGTCACGTGGCACGGGGATGTATTTTTGGTTTGCCAGGAGTAATCAGACCTGTGTGGAAAGCACCAATGATTAACCTTCACCCAGCGAAAATCCTTACTGAGGTGTTACAATTTACAGTAAATGAATATGAATGTACAGGTGATATTTCAGATAACACTGAGATGATTTTTTTCACAAAACGCAGAATGTAGTTGACTCCCACACACTGTCAACACGAAGGTTATTTAAGGAGGCTTTGGTTGTAGGCAATTCGGCATCAAGCACACCATATAACAATAATTAGTGCCTTTATAGCTACAGCTGCTCAAAAATGATCACATTACATGAGCATAGTAAGCAGGTGGTGTTAATGTCACCTGTGTATGACAGAAACATTGCTCCCTGTCTACCAGGTGTGGATTAGAGTATAAACTTTTTGTCTTTAATGTTTTGCACCCAAACATTATTACACAAATTGCTACTAAAGACATCATTTTATTATCATTTAATGAACATGCTGTCAGTTCAAACATTAGTAGATTTTTCAGACTCACTGCACACCTGCAAGGGGCAATTTAAGGCAATTTGTTCTTTCACAGTAGAGCCCCTTGAATGTAACAGAGAAGAATGAAAAAAAGACAGCATGCAATAGGTAGCCTATATTGCTCCAACAACTCCAACAGTTAATTTCTTCTGTACAGCTAATTATGCAAGCACAAGTGCTGTTCCTTCATGCAGGAATGTTCGTGTTGATGATGATTATAGAGTTTCTGTTGTATTTATTGTGATGGTTATGAACTGTATTGCCTCTTGAGACTATAAAGTGCAACATACGTTGGCAGCATACTATGTGTGTCAGACAGTGTAAATATGACAGTGTTGAAGTTGCTGAAAGGCACATTTGAAATGGCTAGGCTAGCAGTTTCCCCCTGCCTCTGTTGTGTTTCTTCTAAGCTAGGTTAACCCTCATAGACAGCTGCTGACAGCTAAAAATAGGTATTTTAAAAAACGTAATAAATTTGGAACCACTAATCCTAGCCACATGCTTCAAAAACCCTGAAACCTAAGGTTTTCCTGAATCAAATGATGTATGGCACTCGATGCTGACTGCTAGAATAAAGCAGGAAAACAAAATAAATACAGGAATGTCAGTCTCCCAAAAATAGCTAGTTGAAGAACCTGCATAAATTGGATTGCAATTTACAAAAGGGAAATACAAAGCAGTTTCCTGTATCTTTTTCAAACCATAAACATGCTTCATACAATTTTATTCACATGATAAATATAAAACACCAAAGTACAGGAATTGTAAACTAAGCATTCAAAATTGTCCCAGTGAAGGGCACTACATTAGCACCAGCCATGGTGCTGATAAAATATGCTAGTGGTTGGTAGATTTGCTTCACTCGCTAGCCAAAAATTAAAACAAAAAAAAAGTAATCTATTGAGTGGCTGGTAAGATTTGGACATTCGCAAGTCATTTGGCTGCTGGACTAAAAAATTAATTTCGCACCATGGTCAAACGTGACCTCAGTCATCGCTTTCCTGTCCGTCTAATTTTACAGGTTAAGAAACACACGGTTCACCTTCAGTTCACTCTCTCATAATTTATGTCATTGTGAAGCTAGATTGAAAAATTGAACAGGAGATGTACAGGGAAAAGATATTCTTATGTCTATTTCACAGAGTGGCAAAGTAGAGGCCAGGGTTAATTTTTCTTTGAAGGCTCACTCCATGAAAAAAGGGAGCCGGTGTTATTCACAGTACACTGGCTGAAATGTGAGGGAAATGCTACATTTTTTACTTCAGTATCTGTACGTGGTGCTCCACAGTCACTCCAAAATTAACGGGTTTATATCTCACCCCAAGCTGGAACATCGCAAGAGAGATATTTCTTCCAATCCTCCATGGGACTATTGTGTTGTCACCTGAGGATGTTATAAAGCATACGTAGATCTGTGTAAAAGCAACTACGCCGAATGGCTTTACTTAAGCGCAAGAAAGCAGACCCGCAATCTTACCATTGTAATGTTCCAGCATCATTAAATCCAAGTCGTCGTGCCACTGGTGTGTGGGCTTGCATAAAATACAGTGGCGGTGGGTGATTTTAAGCTCTTCATACGTCATGTGTTGTCATTCAGTCTACAGCATCCTACAGCATCCTTAGGCTGGAGCCTTTGATTTGTTCATTGATTACAGGCTGGGAAGAAAATGACAGCTAGCAAGCAAACATGGATGTTTGATGTTTGAGAATATCAAACAAATTGGCTTTACAAATCTTTCATGTGGGAAGAAATGCAAACAATACTTGCTTGTTAGGTCCTCAGAATATACACTGTGCCTTTGATGAGAAATAGTCAACGTAAACATAACTGTATTGATTACAAGAAAACTCCACAGGGTTCATTTAATATACATTATATATGGCAGACAACAATATTTTAGACAATAGCAAGCTTCCATCTTTGTGACAAAAGCTTGGGGAGGGCCTTTTCCATTCTAACATGACAGTGCACCCTTGCACAAAGGCAGGTCCATGAGGAAAATGTGTTGTCATTGTGTGGTAAAACGCTGGTCGCCTGCTCAGAGCCCTGACCTCATCCCAATCCAACATCTTTGGTATGAACTGCGAACAAGGCCTTATCGCCCATCATCAGTGTTGGACCTCTCTAATGCTCTTGTGGTTGAGTGGGAGCAAATCCCTGCAGCCAGGCTTAAAATTCTTGTGGAAAGCCTTTTGAGAACAGTGGATGCTGTTATAGCAGCATAGTAATGCCCATGGCTTTGGAACTTTATGATCAACAATCAATTAATGAGTGCAATGATGTGGTTTCTACATAATGTTGGCTATTTAGTGTATTAATGATGAGAGTTTCCTCTAATGATAAAACACTTTGGGGTAGGGTTGGGCAACCTATCGATGTTATATCATTACCAACCTATCGTCTTAGATTTTCTATATTGTTGTGTGGTGATATGGCATAAATGTTGACCTTTTCCTGGTTCAAAGGTTGCATTACAGTACACCAGACTGTTCTACTAGTTCTATAACTTACTAAGTAACTAACTACTAAGTATATTTACTGCATTTATTGTACTGTACTTGAGTACAATTTTGAGGTACTTTTCTTAAGTATTTCTATTTTCTGATTCTATATATTATATAACTCCACTACATTTTGGAGGCAAGTATTGTACTTTTACTCAACTACATTTATTTGATAGCTTTATTTACTGGTTTACCCATACCATGTACTGTATATGCATGTATAATTTACTTTTACAGGTACTTTTGCTACTAAATTACATTTATACATTTATTTAATATCAGATACTTTGAGACAAGAGGAATACTGGTATGGATGACTATTTTAACACTATCCCTACTTTCACTCAAGTATGACTTTTGGGTACTTTGTACAACACTGTACCCACTTAAGTTTAAGTTTAACTTATTGTTAAGTAAGTTAAACTGTCCACTAAGTCATTATATCCACATTACTTATTGTTATTTATCAAGTATCACATTGTGTTAATATTTTGTGGAAGTACCAACAGTCCTAACAATATTGTCCCAATAGAGGTATTTGGTCAAAAATATCATACTTGATTATGTTTGCCAGTCCTGGCATTGGTGAAGTGCTTTTGAGGAGATTTCAAAATATGGAGATATATATATATATAATGTATCACAATATAGCCTGAATATTTGTGATATTATTGTAAGGCCATATCGCCTAGCCCTAGTTCATGGTCAGCCTTTAATAATAATAATAATAATAATATTAATATTAATAATAATTACTATTATCATAAACTTTATTTTATAGTAACTTTCATACAAAAAAAGTTAGCTCAAAGTTCTTCATATAAGAAAAAGATAAAAAAAAGAATGAATACAGGAAAAACACACACATTAAGAGTAAAACATGAGTTTATTTCTGAATTCTGCAGTCTACTCTATAGTATCATGTCTTATCGTGGCATATTTATATGTATAGGAGCACAGTACAACACACTGTTTATGTGGCAACAAAGGATTGAATTTTAAATCTGAAGGAAGACTAGCCTATATAACTCTCAACATTATATCTGTGTAAATAGTCAATATCTGTTATTGCTGTCTAAGGTGTCCTTATCTCTCTGAGCACACTTCAAATCTTCTTTGAAGGCCTTGCATCTCGAGCTCGGGAGCACAGGAAAGCTTCGCATTGACAGTCAGGGCAGCTTTGTCTAAGCGCATCTCACCACCAAGCTCAGGAATGCAGCACAGATGGCATCAAATATACTGCTTAAAGTCATCATTCACTTTAATGTTGCAGCTGCCTGGCCAGGGGAAGGCTGCAGCTCTCCTTTCTGACTGTCTCTGGACACTAAAAAGTTACCTGTGTCCCCCTGCTGACGCACAACAATCCACTCTGTATTCTGGACTGAGGGTGAAGGGCATGAACGCTCCCCTCTCACCTCCAAATTGAACAAAGGAGAGAAGACTTCATACTAGGCACTTCAGTAAGGTATCAGCCTGCTATATGGTCAGCAGAAATAACAATACCCAACAAGAGCTGCCATTTGCCCCTTTAAGAGTCTCACAATGGCTGAAAAATTCTCCAAACTTTTTATTTCTTTCAAACACAGTACATATTCCATCTTTTATTCTGCAGTCTTGGGAGATTTCTGCTTGCATGAAAAAATTACATCTTTGCCACTGACACCTTTTTAGAAAAATGTACATCTCCTCAAAGTGAAATACTTCAACTTGACTTGACTTTTGTCCTCACGTCACTCCTTTTGTTCAGGAATGGTGTAATGTGCACTTTCTTACAATGCCTTGTGAGAGGTATACGTTCCCTATGAAGGTGTGATATTAGCAACATGGGTGACTCAGAGAGATAATCCTCACCATGAAGTGATGATTCATCTGGATGTGGGGGCTTAAAGAACAGAGACAGAGAGCTGGAGGGTCCCCACAGGATTTTTAAACGAGGTGTAAGAAGAGAAGCCAAACACACCGGCAGATTTTACTTCACTACTTCCTAATCACTCACTGTCTGCACCTGCAAACGCCAATGAAAGAAAGCAATTGAAGCAAGAGATGAATCTAAAATGGAATTATTTGTAGAATATGTGTTTCACGCTCCCACATGCTGGGAATATTAATATACCATCTGTGAGGTAATTCACACGGAGCCTTTAATATATTCCTATTAACATTACGTCATCAAAAATAGGACTGTCAGTGTATGACCCCAAATTAATGTTGTCCTTTCCTCTAACCAGTCAATTTGTCTAAAATATATAGATGTACGTAGTATTTGATTGGATACTTTGGCTGAGCAGTTTCATCTTGACTGTTAAATTAACACTGAAGCCATAGCAGTGACCTTCTTGATATTGCTAATGCAGGCAGATCTATTTCAATTACTCCGGTCCATGACTTTTCATAAATAGGTCCACTATTATCCAAGCTCTGCAATAATAGACAAAAAAAATAAATGAATAAAAAATTCCACTACCAAATCTGGTCACCCAGCTGCGAGTATTATCATTTATGTATCATGTCTTAGGCCTGATTCCAAAAAAATTAAAGCTACTGTAATATATTCTGTATTAAGATCGGAGTGAGGCTCAATGTCATTTATAACTCTTCTACCCTCTGTTTTCACGTGCCCCCTTGCCCCTCACAACACAGTTACAAGGGGAAGTGGTTGAATTCTGCCCTATTAAATGGGACAAATTTCCCTTTTCGTCCCTTCAGGACCCTCATACATCGTCAGTTGTCGTCGATGATGTTAATGAAAACAGACACGACACTGTGGCAATCCTGGTATTCTGACAATGTAATTTGCCATGTATCTGATACAAATAAAAAAGCACGGATGGTCACAATTCTTTCACTACTTTACACATTCAATTAAGTCATCAAAGAACACTGCTTCATTACCGGGCCACTAGCGGTGCTTAATAGGCTAACATTAAACAGCTGTCCTCCTACCCTGCCAGTCTGTGCTGATGATAGAGGAGCGGTGCCAAGTTCAGCAACTTCACTGCTGGACAGCATGCTATCAAAAGGGGGGAACGCAACATTGAAATAGATCAAAAAGCGGGACTATTACAAATCAGCAATAACAATGTTACCTTAGGTAGCTAGCTAGCTAACTAGCTACCGAGACATCAGCACACTTGTAGCGATTGTTTTATGCTTGTTATAAAAATGACGGAGTCTCCTAACCCTCGGTTTGAAGCCTACAAAGCCACTTCATGTAGCCCGAACACTTCACCCTCAACTCCATTGTTCAGTGTTTGCTGAATGTGTAAATATACCTCCTATTGCTAACACATTCACTAACGACTATCATCTATACACTAGATAATGTCAATGTTGTGTTCACAGCATGTTGTATTGCCTAGAAATGAAGATCTGTCAATGCCGGTTTAAACGTGTTTATAGAGATAAGCACGTAATACAAAGGCATTCACACCATTACCTTAAATAAATCCTGGATCTTCTGTCTGTAGTTTACTTGAATTTATTCGTCATGTGCAGGTGATCAACGCCTTGAACTCTGACTTTTCTTTTGGTACACAGTATTTTTCTATATATTTGTCATTCTGATGAGTAGTCCCTAGTAAAGATCGAAATTTTATTGTTGAGTCTGTGATTTTTGTACAGTTTATTTGGCCCGACAGTCATCTGTTGCTGCAGACAGACCTTATGGCTGCAGTTTTAATTATAGCTCAAGATATAAGAGTAGGTTCACGCGCCTATTAATTTAATCTATACTTTAGGCTAGAAAATAATAGACTCAGTCTTCTACTAATTGATGGTTATATCATGATAGTGCACCCACATACTTCCCAATGTAGTAAGGGATTTTTTTGTGCTTATTCAGCTCATTGTAAAAACATTCTGAAACATTTCAGTAACCCTACAGTGAATAGATTAATTTAGTTAGAACAGTGTTGTCAGTATATTGTCATCGGTATAATAAACCACTGATTTTTTAAGCAATATTACAGGCAGTCAGTCTGTCGTTCTCTGTACCAACTCTTCCTCTTAAGCCCTCCCTTACAAGCCAACCCCAGTCTTCAGTTGCTAAAGAGAAGCTGGGTGTCATGTTTAAACAACTCATCTGTGAAATGGGATACCACTCACAACTTGTACATTGACCAGAAACCAAAAGATGACATGGTGACATATGAGCCGGGTGACCCACAGTAATTGGAATGGATGAAACGCTATCTTGAAACACTATCAGGTTTATAAAGACATGTTGTCTGGTGCACAGAGCAGTGTGTGTCTGACATTTTTAATTGCTAATAAACAGCAGAACATGAATAGTAGTCAGGTTGCCTACTGATGACATTATTAAAGCAAGTGCCTCAAGAGAATATTGAGAAATATAACGTGCATTTATCCCATAATTACCACATGTGGCTGCTCTTCAGTAAACGTTAGTTCTTTCAAATTAAGATAGCTTTAATTGACAGAAAATGCTAATGTCATCGTGCTGGTGACATCTGGAAAGTGTCACCTGCAAGATGATTGAGCTGGAGGCTCCCACTGCAGCTGTTTGTGTCATGACTCACCTTGAGACAGCAAGGACAGAGCAGTGATCAGAGAGAGAAATAAACCAACAGGCCATGTTGAGATGTCAGATAAGCATCACAACTGGAATGTGGTGCAGTGTAACATTAGCATAGCATATAACACGAGCATAAATAACCTGCATACAATACAGTTGTAGTCTATTGTATGTTAACATTTAACTGATTTAATTATTGAAGTATTTATTAAAACACAAACTTCAGGTTAGTGGGATGTGAGGCTTCTTAAAGGGAGAACTTTCCCTTTTCTCCAAGTGGTGTTATTTAATACCAAGGGCTGAGATCAAGTGAATGAGGGGAAGTGTAACTACTAATTAAGCGCAGCTAATATTTACTGCCTTCTCTTGAATAACCCTTTAATTTCCTTCATTACTCATTAACGGCTACTCGCAAATAACTCGGCTGAATCCAACAGCGCAACTGACTGGCTGGACTTTTACTTAATATATTCTATATTTAAAGTTTGCATGAAGCTTTGCATTAAGTCCATGTCAGTTTGCAGTTTCTCATACTGGGTGATCATCTGAGATTGATTAAAGACAAAGAACACCTGAATAAAAAAGTGGAGAAACATATCAAATGCAGATGCTTCCACGCACCAGGGCTCACTGAATGGTTTGAGTGTAAAAAATGGATAAAATACCTTTACAGTCACCAGATCTTGATCCAGTTGAACATCTTTGACTTTAGATCGCTATGTAAGACGACGGCTTTTACATATATGAAAAGGAAACAAAATTCTCCTGAAAAAAATATATTTTTCTCCATATTGTTTTCACTTTGTTTCACACATTGACACAAAATTCTCCTCAAAAATCTTTTACTCATTTTCACACTTTTTTTCACAGTTTAACTCTATAAACACATTAAATGTTTTCACAGATGGAAAAAAAATAAGGAACTTAGAAATATTATCCTGGCAAAAAAAAATAATAATCATAAACACAGGAGAGAAAACTATTTTAATCAGAAAAAAAAAATGTCTTCACTTGCCCCTCATGTCTGGTTTTCTTTCTATCTGCCGCACTCGACTCTCTCCTCTAAAAAGTGATTTTGATCTCAATGAGATATTTCTTACTTACCTTTATTTTATTGTTGTTTTCAAGGAAATGCTTTCAATGCAGTGTATATATGTCTTGTAGCCATAGCTACTTTCCCCTCTTGTTGTTCTTAATCGCTGTTTTCAGTCATTGTACATAATTGTCATTGTTGCTTCAATGACTATCTTCTGTGATTGTTTGTCTGTTTGTTTTGTTCTTCGTCTCTGTGGTTGTATAAGAGTGTTTAATTATGTGTTTTATCCCTTAAAAGCCTAAACAGGGACAGGGCCTGTTTAGGCTTTTGCAAAGTGCAAAGTGTTCACAAATGTGCTTTTTTTTAAGGCACAGTTTTGCCTTTAGTATAGAAAGTTTTGCCTAGTTAATTAGAGTTGAATACAAAATGAGGGAATATAGTTTGAAGGAATGGTGTTCATCGCTCCAATAGAATTCCACAGACTTGGGCATTGAGGCTGTTCTGGTGGCTCGTGGTGGTCCAATTGCATACTAAGCCACTTCATTTAGTTTTTTTCCTGTAATTTCTCACCCATCATGCATCCTACAGGTGCCTGTTAGAGAGTACTTTTGTCTTTAAAACATGTTATTTCAGATGAGGAGCAAAATGGCACAAATGTATATAAGCATGCTGACTGACAGCAGCTGTTTTGAAAAACCCTAATAATAGCCCATTAATGTCAATCTCTCTATTGAAACGTTGCAGTCTGATGTGTCAAAGTGTGGTGTTATTTTCTTTCTTTAAAAGTATTCAATGTAACTGCTAACTGGCAGACAAACTGTGCATTTTATATAAAGTTTCCACAAATGTCCCTTTTCTTCCTCTGTCTCTCCTTTTCTCTCCCCGTCTCCCTCTGCTCTGGTGGCACAGTCCAGCTGAGGCTGATAATAAGCTATGGTCACACCGTATGGTCTGCTCTCCATCTGGTTTCAGACACCTCAGCAGAAGGAGGAGAGGATAGGGTGAGTTAAGAGGGGCAGAGGAAATTTGGGTCACGCTTGAAGCCATAACGATGGTATAATGTAGCAGCACAATCTCTGCTGCAGCGCCGAATAAATCATAGATGCAACACCCTTCACAGATAATAACTAATGGCTCCTCTCGACACCCCAAGCCAATGCACAATATGAATCTGCGCCAAACAAGTTAGATAAATGAATCTGACATCTGACATTGAATACCCCCAGCCACACACATTCACACACTCACCTCTCAAACCCAGGCCAATGACATTTCTCAACTACCTCTGAGGCACCGAAACAAAGATTGATCAGAGCAAAAGGTATCAAGCAGGAGATTATGGGACCAAGTTCCCCGAGTTTCCATTACCGGCCTCCTAATCCGTTTATAAGGATATGCTCTTAATGGGCATGGGCAGGGAGAGCTGTGTCTGTTTTGTGTGTGTGTGTGTGTGTGTGTGTGTGTGTGTGTGTGAGGGAGAGGTCATCCATCATGGACGGACCTCTGAGGAGTCGAGGGGACAGCAGGGAAGGTTAATGTCAGCACAGATCTGACTGAAGCTCACATCTATTCAGCATCCAAATCTCCAGTGACAACACTGAGCGATTTAGCTGCTTTCTTCTTCTGCTCTCCTTGTGATACATACGCCAGAGGATCATAGGTCAGCCACGCTACAAGCTGCACAACAATATCATGACTGAGTCATGTGGCCTCACAGTCGGTTTCCCCCGTAACAATGAAAAATCGCATCATTCTAAGGTTTGGGCGAAATGGTTCCACCTTCCAATGTAACTTTATCAGCTACTGAAATAGTTTGAAGGTGAAATCTATAATAATTTATTGTCTCTGCACAAAGTAACCACTTATGTTGCAGATCAATCTTACTTATCTTCTGTCGATTATTATTCAGATTCCAAGCTTTGTAAACAGGCAATGCTGGCCTCGTTCGGTGTGAACTGTGTGTCAGTTTGCTGTACTTATGCTCTGCTTAGGTTAAGGCACAAAAACACTTGGTTAGGGAAAGAAAAAAATCATGGTTTGGTCTTAAAATACCTGTTTTGTGGAGATGGAGATGGTCCGACTTCCCGTGAAAAATAGCCGGTTTTGGTCACCACAGAAACGGCTGGAAATATCCCCAGGTGTCCTTACAAATATCAACTGGTGTGACTTGAACTGCGGTCGGCCGTTTGGCAGCCTTGCTGGTTTGTAATAATGTGATTTGAATTACAGTGAACCAAATGGAAAGTCTCCCAGGTTCCTGAGCTACCCACATTTGCCCCAATGAACTAGTCTCCAGAGTCTTTTCTGCTCATGCTCTAATTTCCCAGGTCATCTCAAACGCCCACCACTTCTACACATTTGCTAGAAATGCTCAGATGCGAGAATCTCAGGTCCTCTAAATTCTTGTATCTCATCGCCCTGTCTGTTGAGCACTGCTTTGGATCTGCAAGTCATCTAACGTGCAGATATCTCTCTACATACACTCAAAAGAAATCCTTGAATTCTAGGTCAAGTGGGCACACTGCTCGGCTCACTGGCAGACACACACAGATACCAAAGGCAAAAATTTGAACTGATTAGAAATTCCTCTGAAATATTTTGGTAGCTGTATGTCTCCTACATGCAGCCTGTTGCATATTTAATCTGACAAGTTCCTGCTCTCTTTCTGATGGCTTGTGAAAAGAAGTTCATCTTCCCGTTCTGACTTGGATAAGTGGGACTGACTGTGAAAAAGTGAAGATGAAGGTTATGAGCTCTTCAGAGAGAGAATAATCATCTGTTTTTAAATCAGTCCTCCGTACACTTTCTGGAGGTTTTTGGTGCATACGTTCACGTAGAAAACGCTACGCTATTTCGACAGCAAACATGTAGTCACCCCTCCCGCCTCCTCTATCACCTGTCTGCCTCCACGGGTGCACAGGATACAGAGAAGTCATGATGTATTCATGAGCTCCACATAAATATGAAAATCTTAGGGGGGAAAACATTCTTTGACAGATCTTGCCATAGAAATGCACCCAGCATGACATGATTTCAGAGCAGAGAGGTGTTGCAATATTTCTGAAAGCCTTCTCTACGATATCAGAATATGCACTCATCACTTTGATTTGCCCAAAGACATGAGCTTTATTAAAATAAATGGCGTGTCTTTGAACCAGAATTACCGCAGAACAAAGTCTATTCAACACTAGCCTATTTCAGATGCATTTTCCGGGGGTGAAATAAACAAATGCACGCTACTCATTTGCGTGCTCCCTTGTGGTTTTTTGAACACCTACACTGGCACGAAGCTAGATACAAATGTGCTGCACGCTGCTTTTATAAGTCAAACAGAACTTTAGCCAAAAGGCAAAAGCTGTTCCTAATTATTATAAACAGATTTCCGCTTTTAACGGTTTTCCACTTAACCTTATGATGACTCATATTCAGATAAACAGCAGTCAGAGAATCCTCCGGTCTTACCCTGTAAATATATCTCTCTACATGAGAAACCACTCTGCTTTTCAATTAGAGAAGAGAAGAAGCAACCAACTTGGTTGAGTGAGGAAAAAAAAAAAAGCACAGGAGTGATTTATCATTGCATCAGTCACACTTCTGCGCAGAACAAAACAAGTTTTTTGATTAAATTCATCTCTGCATTTCTATGTACTTCCTTCCTTTTTTGTGCCAGTCATTGTTCCAGTGCAGATACGAATAAGACACACAGGGATATTGTGTGAAACAGTGAGGAACCCTTAGGTGCACTAGAATTTCAATCTGTTCTTGTCTGTATTTTGTTAGATGGTTACATTTATGTATATAGAGAAATGTTGGTGGACAGGCACTCTTGAAGGAGGCTCCCGGGTATTTGCACATCCACAGAGGTATTACAACTGATACAGAGTGAAACTATGGGGAGACGCTTTCAGCAGCAATGAAAAGTTTGAAATTGCACCTTATCTAAAGCCACAGTGTTACACAATGCTGCAATGACTTAAAATAACAGTCTGCTGTAAATTGAATTCTGAACATATTGTCAAACTATCAGGGCACTCAGAGAGCACAGACCTCCGCCAAAGCCAATAGTCCACTGTATGGCATTTAATTTGTTTCATAACCTGCGTACATGAAAACCAGGTACACACGCAAGATCCGGTGCACAGAACAGTATCTGTGCGAGTGAAAACCATCCTGACGAGGAAGCATTTTCTGCTCTGACTGCTAAACACTTGCTCGCCTGCTAAGTCGACGCTTGCTTGTCAAGTATACTTTTGTCACATTGTAGGGCAGGGACTGAATGGACAGAGACTGATATCTTTTCTCCTTGGATTGGTCGCTGTGAATTTCTGTCAGATCATTGTTCACGACGGAGAACAACTGTTCAACCAGGGCTTTGTTACGACGTATATTGGCAAACTGGCAGCATTCTGTTAGGGATTTAGTTTTTATGCAGGTGTGTGAATCGTCTTTGCTGTTCCATGGAAAAAGAGGTTGTTTCCTCAGGTCGGTCTGTTGTCTGCTGTGAGAAGAGTTCTACACAAACACAGTTTCTGCCTTAGAACACAACTGGGACCAATTATGTTTCGTGTAGCTCTTCATTAACAGGGTTTTATGATTGTACTATGAATCACTGACACCGAACTGCCTTTTGCCATTAAGGTGTTGGTGAAACGTGCGACCAGTACGTTTACATATTCATGTATGCTACTCCCTGGGGTTTCTTCCCTGATAGGTCATTTTCAGGAGCTGAACAAATCAACATGACCTGGTTAGCAGAAAAGCTATTTTGGCTGTTAATATGAAACCTTCCTTTGATCGCCAGCTCACATCTGCGCAGCAACCTGTACGAGTGTGTTCAGAGCAGCGTGAAAGGTGCAGCTCCCTCTGGACCTGCACGCTCGCACGACAGCTTCCTCAGGCTGCAAACATATTTATCTTTTGAAGAGATGCCCCCATCCTCGCTCTCGCTCTCAGGTGTCGGACACATTTTTGTCCCCCCAGTACTCAGGAAACATCTGTGGCAAGCTGGATGTTCCTCGACTCGCTGGTGACTTCAGTTAACAGCAAAACAAGAGCTGCCTCCGGTCACACAGTCTAGTTGATCAGTCCTCTATGATCACTCGCTGCACTCCTGTCAATCACAGCCCTGAGTCACAGTTTTCTGTGGGGAATTAGACGAGACAGCAGGAAAAAAAGCCCTATTTTAAATCCCTCGTGGGCATGTGTGAAAGCAACTATGAATGTTCAACTTGTTAAATGTCCATCCACGGTGACATTAAATGCACATATTCAGAGAGATGAACGACTCTGCCAACAGCCGATATAAAAAATACAGTGTGAACAAGCACAGGGTGTTCTTAGCTACTGAACTGTCAGATTCCTCTGCTCATTTCAAAGGTTTCACTCATGGAGTAAATGTGTGAATGTCATGTGTTAAGTTCAAATTCAATTAAATGTGATGTGAGTTTTTGAACCTTTTTTTCAGCTTTATTGCTGAAACGTGTATTGCCTGTGGAAGAAATACTGTCATCAGCACTGGAGAAGAAAATGGGTGTTTTGGATTAAGGGCAGCAGACTTTGAGACCGTCACGGCCCACAGCGTCTTTCGACCATCCAACCTAACCAGCTGGACTACCCCAGGGAGGAAGAGATTTAGGATAAGAGCCATGCTCAGAGGGACAAATGGGATGGTCAAGCAATGGGAAATCAGACTGTGCCCACATGTTTGCCAGGGACCTGTCTCCACCACAACACCTTTGATCAAGGTGTTGCACTCGAAAGGTGGACCATGTTCCCGGCCGAAACAGCATAGGACTACAGCGGGACAAGGAGAGGTGGACTGTGTTTACATTGATGCTTGGTGCTCACGCTCAAAGTGGATGGACAGTGTTTCCCAGATGTCCCAGATGTTTTCTGTCTTTAATAGACCAAGCAATTCATCAATTAATGATTAAAAAAAAAGAACAGATTTATTAAAAAGGAAAACAATCACTAGTTTCAGCCATTAGTATTTTTTTTTCTTCAGCCAGAGTATTTTTTCCAATGCTGTACTGCAATTCTAAATGCTTTTCAGAACGTTGTCCAACAATAAAATGTTTTGCAAAGATTTGAAAACAAAAATGATGGAAATTGAAGATGAGTTCGATGCTCCCTGAAAATCAAACACTGCAAAGCGAATGAGAGCAGCTGTCTCAACTACAGCGGAAGAAGAAGAAAGTGCAGAAGGATGGAACACAGGCGGATGGCTATCTTCAGACTGCCAGAGCAGAACTGAAAGATAACACCTCAGTGAGCAGATCATACATCACATCATATCACAGCCCAAATTTTACTCTGACTTCACAAGACTGAAAACATCATTGAACAAAACATTTCACAATGGCTGACATCACCTCCTCCTCCTGTCAACGCGCACGCTCTGTACAGCTGCTGCTGTACGGTTGCTCCAGCACTGGTGTCAAACTGTAGTCTAGTACAATCTGACGTAAAAAGTGCCCAGAAGGAGGGCATTGCTCAGCTCTGTGACACAGCCTGACAGACAGCTCGGCTGATGTTGACGGGTTCGGGTGAAAAACGACAACTGGATTAACGTTGGCTGAAAAATGACTCTTGTGGTGCCCAAAGATCTCTAAAGTTAATGACAGCGCTCTGCCATAAACGAGACTATGCAACCTTTGAGGTGCCGCTCTGAAAAGAAATCTGATGTCAGTTCACAATTAACGAGATGAATAATTGATTTGTCTCTTGTTCTACATCAAATGAAGTCACGGAGTGCCCTTCACTGAGTGACTTTCACATGAATAAAAATGATCTTTGCAGAATGTGGTGAAGTTGCACGTGGAATATTTTTCATCAGTGTTGCTCGCAGTTAGAAAGATTAAAAATACTAAAGAATTAAATATTTATTACACTGAACTGGAGGCATTTGAATTTTTTTTCGCCAACAGAATTAAATCTTTCATCCCATATTTTGGGGCGAAAGTAAGCGCACAGATCAGAACAGGTGAACTCTAACAGAGCGCTCAGACCTTTGAGGTCAAACGAAATGTCTCCAAACTGTCACATATTGAAATATTCACACTCTGAAGTCAGAGCTTGATCTTTAGCACACAGTACTAAACTACTAGTAAATACTGCTGAGAGTTCTGATTGAGAAGAGCCAATGAAAAAGGTACAAAGGAAAGAGACAGGTGCAGTACACGTGGAAGAAACCCTGAGCTAGCTAAGGATCATTCAACTTATGATCACACAGGCGGCACGATAGACTAGGACGATGTGAGTCTACACTACCCCAACTGCTGTGCTTGAGCATAACTCAAATGATCTAAATTCACTACAGACATAAAGTTATATTTTCTACATCTATTATGTTCTATGCAAGTCTGACTATAACTATATATAATTCAAAGTATGGAAATAAATGTGGAGTATACTTTTCATCTTGCACATTTAGATCAAGACGTGTCACATGGCTTCTTCTCGTGAGTGCATGTGTCACTGTTTCTGGAGGACCTTTCATTTCATCCAGAATTCTTATATCTTGAGTACCACAAGATATTCATGGGGAAATGTTTGCATTTGATTTTTTTAGCACACAATCTTTGGCCGCAGTATCTCTGAACTATGTGAGAATATATTTGTATTCCTTTATTTCAGAATGAAAGATTTCTGTGTCAGTTTGCCTGCAAGCTAAAGTTTGTCATCACAGTTGTGGCTGTACCCAACAAGATTTTTCAACTGCAGGAGCTATTGGTGTGCTTGTGTGTTTCTGTAACAGGATGAATCTGGTGAAATGTGTTGCTTTATAACACCTGTGATTGGGAGAGAGCACCAGGCAACAAGCATCTGTCTCAAACTGCCAACAGGCTGAAACTGGAGGAACCACTGATGTTCAACTGCCACCTGGTGGTTACAATCGTACTGGACAGTCGAAGGCAGCGGCAGGTTATAATTTCAAACGCTGCAGTTGCTCATTTCACTGGTTTGGGAGGCAGCAGTTCCTCCAGAATAACCACAGTGCTAAGCCTCAAAAAGCACCTACTGCTTTCATTATTAGTCTGTTCCCTTCAGTTCCTGGTCTGCTGATTGTTCACAATATTAGGTCCAAACTTGTTGGAACTGCTTTTAGCTTCTGTGCTGCAGAGATGGGGAATAATCATGTAAATGAGGTTACTTCAACACTTGCAAAGTTAAACATGCCATTGCTCTTGAAGTTCGTGCAGATCTTAAAATTGCCCAGTACTTTTTGTTTTGCCATTTTTCTCACCAATGTAAGCCTCTGATCCAAATCTTTTACTGCAAGTCACCATGATTACAGATGAAAAGACCCATCACAAACAGTGTGGCAATTCCACAAAATCAAAATATTACAATACGCTTCTTTCACAGCCAAAATCAAAAACAAATGGCTGGAGTCTTAAATGCATGCAAAATTTCATTTAGTGAAATAACAGAAAACAATCAGTCGTTTAAAAAGTTTAGAAGATGCACAATTGAAGTTGTTTTAGATCATACCAATAGACAGTAAATACATTAGCCAAGTGTAGCTACATCAAGTTGTAGGCAACCAGCAGGACTACACTAAGTATTACACCATTTGTAAAATTATATTCCAGAGGTCAGTTGTTTCTGACCCATGTGATCAAAACATCCAATAAACTGCTGGTCACCTACAACCTGATGTAGCTACATGCAAGACATGGCTGGTTTAAGTATTTACTGTCACTTGCTTGATTTGGATAATTGGTGGCCTGTGAGAGAAGTGAGCTTGTGTTGCCAATATAATTCCCTGAACCAGCAAAAACTCCAGAAAGTTGTAAAGTCTTAAACTTTATTAAAAATTTAAAATACAATCATTTTCACAATTCACATGTTTTTGTAACATATTCTGCTTTAATCCATATTTAATGGCATTCAGCGTTTCAAAAACCTAATTTTCACTGTGGTCAAAACATAAATATAATCACAATAACCCAAAAATCGATCTTGGCTCTAACATTCAGCACAGCCTTAGCCTTTAGCAGTCTACCTTGTAAAGAATCTTTGCGTTTTGTTGCTTTCATTATTAATTACGTATAACACTACCATGACATACATTTTATGTCATATTGCCCAGACCCCAACATTGTCATCAAACCCGCTGCTAGCTGGAAAGAAATAGTACAACACAGAGAACATGCAGATATTTAAGATGAGCTGTGGCCTCTGATGATGCAAGGCAATCACAGAAACTGTAATCCCTGCAGAGAACTCCAGACACAGTCAAGCTATTACTCAGTAAAAGCCATTACTGTGATGTACATGATTGCTCTAACTCACAGGATTACTGAACAGTTGGATGCCATGTGAATATATAGTTTAAGCATATTTACTACAGTGTGCATGGACGATGTTTTCTGATGTGATGACAATGAATCTAAAATTTATTTGAGGATAAATGTAGCAAAACTGGAATTCTCCACGTTGCCCACTAGCAATAAAACCACAACACAGCTAGAGCCTTGAGATCTCCCAATTTAGACGATGGTCATGCGAGATCCAAAATCTTGTCAATCTGCCGGTAAAAAACAGGAAAAAAAGATGAGTCTTTCTTCAGATTAACATACAGACAAGACTGAGTAGAAATAGGGGGAAAAAATCTCAATATTGCACAATTTAAACTTTTCCAACAATTATGCCTCAATACTCAATTCATATGTTCCAACTTTGTTCTGTGCAAAAGATGCATCTTCCTTTTTTCACCTGAAATAAGAACACGTTTAACCGATTCAAATAAAAATATGCCCTCACCTGTTTGAGAACCTGCACGCTGATGTTGTAGCTTAACAGAGGAAAATTCAGGTCACAATGATGGGCAGAAGGAAGCAGTCAGCCTACAGAAGAGAATAAGTCACCACTGAGGCAGATGAAAGAAATAGTCTCTGATGGCTATTTTGACATTACGTGTAGCCTTTCCAGTGTCATTGCTTTTCATAAATCAGAGGAAACTTGCAGAACTCTAGGAACCTTTCAATTTGTACACTGGGACCATCTGTTCCAATATTCTAGTAATCATGACTTTCAGCTGGATACGCCAATATAAATTCTTTCAGTCTGCATCTTTTCATGATGAGCAAGTTCCTCCTGCCCTGCAGATGTTTCTAAGTGATCAACGAGCCACTTTACAACAGAGTCAGAACAATCAGTATATAAACAGAAGGGAGCCTAAAATCATTTGTTTTATCTGACTCAACCTTTACAAATTCTAAACCCAATAACGCAAATCAGAATGTTCAGTACCAACTACAGCAAGTATAGTTAAAAAGACAGTTTACCCCCCCATCAAAAATGCATATTTTCCCTATTTATCCATCCTGATTGATGAGATCAAATCCATTTTTTTTTTTTTTTTTTGCTTTGAGCACCACAAGCCAAATGCCATCTAGTTCCTATTCAAGAGAATAAGACTTCTCTACGATCACGATATCTTCAAAATTCTGCGACTCAGGACCACAGCGATCAAGATGGATAAATAGCGCAGCAGGAGAGGAGAATTTGGGGTGAACTTTCTCTTTCAAATGTAAATGAAGTTTCAGGACATTATAAAATACTTTAGTACAAGCATGCATACCAAAAACACCTTTTCCAGCATTGGGTACGGTGAGTTCAGGCTGTACTGCAGCAGCTTGTGGATCAAGGACGGTCCAGGCTGAACTTCTGCTCCTGCCGCTATAGTTTTCTGGCCATGAGGCTGCCTGCAGGGACAAAAGGAGAGAGAGAAGACACAAAGGGGACAAGAGAAATTTAAAAGCAGAACCAATTATTTAGTTAAGGAAGTAATCAGGACAAACAAAACTGCCATCCTGGGCAGTTTGTTTTCTAAAAAAAAAAAAAAACATCAAGAGTCCAACTATCAAGTGGGCCACTGATCACAGCTGGCCTAAGTTTTAACTGGGTCATTAGTGACCAACAGAGCGACTGCCTGCTCATGGAAGCTGTTGGATGAATAGAAATGAATCAAGTTATTATTACAGGAGGAAACTAATGTGCTTGGCAGAGGTGATCAAGCATTTCTGCCATCCAGCACATAAAACATGATTGTTCTGAATGAAGGCCATTTGGTTTCACATGTCTCGGTCACATAACGCAGCTAACAAATGCTACAATCTGTTGGCTCAAAGCCCAAACCATATTGTGCTGAGGGCACCAACTTTGAAAAACTACTTTATAGCCATCAAGGAACTATTTTAGGATTAAAACAGTTGTTATAAATTTATAAGAAAAAAAACTGGTTCACAAGTGTGAAATATTAGAGCTGCATAACTTCACAAGCATCACAAATTAGTGGGGACATCTTCAAAATTTAGGCAGTGATAAGAGTTTAGAGCTTCCAGCTGTGACTTTTTAATTAAGATAATCCGCTAAAGATGACAAATTGGGAAGGGAAAAGATCCATCCATAAAACACACAAAAGTTGACTGAATTGGGTTGTGTGTCCTCACCAGCTCTCAGCTTTGAGTTCTTCCACCCATTATGAAGGGGAAGTGTTTGCGGGCAGGATACAGTCCGTTCATTGTGTTCACAATAACTGGAACATTCTGCTTAACCACATCCTTGAAGTCTCCCGTCTTCAGACTGGGAAAGAAAGGGCAGAACAAAAAAAAGCAGAATTGTAAGTCAGGACATGACGAGAAAACATTTAGGCAGCAAGCCACCGTTTTTCTGTCAGGTGTGGGGTAACTCAGATGGCCCCTGTGCACAATGGGTGTCACCACAGGTTGTCGGGACAGGTCCGCTGTGCGACTGCAATCAGCAGCCCGACTAATAGTGCAACTCATCACTGTCACACCCCGGTGGCTCTCTAAAATCACTAAGGTTTAGCGGGACTTTGTTTTGGATAATGAAGGCATTTAATTTGTGTATTCATGTCACCACATTGCGGTTTGTTTCTGCTACAGTTTTAGAACCAAAAACCCTGCAAATTACAGCAGTGAACTAAAAAGTAACTTCTCTTTTGAGATGAAACAACAAACACCACAAAGTCATTATTGTTCTTTGCCACTGACGGTTGTATATGTGGTGTTCGGTGGATTTTTGACAGGATATGCATGATATGTTTCCTCGAGAAATCACAGACGCCCAAAGCAAACGGATGTTTGTATGGCAGGTCTCTGAACTTCACAAGCAACTACAGCAGCTGATTTAACAGATCACCACAATTAAAATGATACAGGAGGAGTAGGCTCATACTGCATGCTGGCAAAGACTTATATCAAGCACAGATCAACGGAGTGGAAATGGAAACTATAGAGTTGTTACAGTAATAAAATACATAAAAAGTGATAAGTAGGTAAACAGTAATTGTTCACTGTGTGTGCTGCTGTGATGTCATGTGTGTCATGCTACACATGCTACACTACCTCCTGGTTTTTAAAAAAAAATCAGTAGTTTTAGTTGTTGCTTGGTCACGATAACCTCACTCCAACCTCATGACCTAAGCGGTTTTTGTTCTAGATCAAAGTCTTTGTGCCGCTCTGGAACTAGTTTTCCGGGCCAAGGGGCCAGTTCTTTGCATTTCGACAGCTTAAGAACTGGCTCTCGGCCAGGACAACTGGTCCAAGAGTTGGCACTGGCTCTGAACCAGCACCCGAACTACTTTGATCAAAAAGGAGTAATTCCAACTCAGCATTTCGACTTTGATGACAGTTTCATTGCTGTTTTCGGTCTTGGAGGTAATTTCAGTAATCAGTGTGGTGATACATGTGCGCATTGGCAAATAAAATAGATTGAGGTACACTACGGATATTTTTAACTACTAATTTGTAGTGGATGTTACATGGAAAGCATAACCGAGTCAGGGACACTCAAAAGCACTGTAGCTGACTAATTAAAAACAAAAGTACATTCATTTTGTAAAAGGAGAGAAAATAAATTCCCAATAGATAGGTCGACAGGAGCACATCCAGAAACAGACCTTGAGAAAGGATGCAGCTGACCTCAAATTCAGTTGGCAACGAGAACAGCTGGATGAAGGAGAGGAGCTTGAGATTCCACATCTCCTCCAACTTAGAGAGAAAAGAAAAAAAAAGAGGAACATTTTAATACAAAATTTGCCAATTTTTGAAAATTCTGAATTACCGTTTCCACTGGAATCATGTTGTGATATGATTTCACATAAGTCTGTTTAGCAAATGAAACAAAAAGATATATAGAAATCTACCACAAAATTAGTTTTCTGACCTGAAAAGCTATGGTTGAAGACTTGTGTGAGGGAAATTCTCTAATGTCCCTCTATTATTTTGATGTTGCTCATGCATATGAAACCCAACAAATACTGTATCAACATTTATGTGTGTCCAGGGCGAAATCCTGTGTCTGTGGGCTTCCGACATGTGTTCTGTCTAATGACAGCCATCTGGTTGCAGATTATGAATGGATGTATTGTATATGGTATAATGTGTTGTGAGAGCTAACAATTAGGAAATCAATTAAGGAGTTCATCCTGGAGGGGGTTGATGAAGCCTTTTCCTGTGCATACATGTGATGCCCTTAGGTTGACATGTATAGGATGTTATAAGTGTATCCTAAGGAGGATATGGAGATGATTAGTATGTTGTCTGGAGTGAGATCATATGTAATCTTGTTATGTTACAGTTGTGTATGTGTTGGTCTGTCTTGGTATGTTATTATAAAAGCTGGGGAGAGACTGCCTCTCTTCAGTCATCATCTATGTGCTGCTGATGTGTGACTCTTGCTTGCAAGCAATGAAGATCTTCTAGAAAAGAAATAGTGTGTCAAACTTGATGTTTTGACCAACTCTCATCTGCACTAGACAAGTGACTGGTTTTCAGTTGCCACTACACTAGTATTCTTATTATTAGGGGCAGGACAAAAATATAAATACAGCATTGTATCGCATCGTTTGCTCTTGCAATACAATTATCAATACACTGGCACCAAATATCAATATTTTTATGAAAACATGCAGATTCCCCTTCCAATTTCACCAGACTCACTACTTTACGACTCTTTGTGGTTCAAACTCTTGTGAACTTAATTTACACAGATTGAAAAGACTTCAGTGAGCCATAGTTTGTTCTTTTTACTCCAGACCTTTTTTTTGCTTTTGGGCAGTGAGGCCTTTAGCAAGTTTATGTGTCTAAAAAAGATGCAAGATGCCAAGATTGATGATTGTTGAAACATAACATTGTCGGCAAACTAAGCACTTAAATCTCACAATACTCGAAGTCATCTCATGTTATGGCCTGACATACTCGTACAAAAGGGTTATGGGTTGAGTCAGATGGCCCCTGTGCACACTGTGTGTCCTCAGGTTGGATCGGATTGGGGTGTCGATGCCACTGCAACAGACACCCCAACTGATTAGTGCAACTCATCACTCTCACACCCAACAACCCTCCTATCTAACATGCTATACCAGCTGTTGAGTCGAAGACACTAATGTACCTGTGGAGTGTGTTTACATCCCTGATCGACAAGTAGCTTCATCCTGTTCTTCTTATCACGTACTGCAACGTGGGCAGCAATACCTGCGTACAACGATAAACCATATAAAAAACGAGCAGGTTAGCCTTAGCTAACACAACAGCACAGCGCACAACGTGGTCAGTCTCCGTTACCCGACTCATCGTAAAATACTCAAACTTGATCAAAAGAAACTGACCTGTGTGACATTGAAAGAAATCGGGATGGTTGGCCTCCCGTAATATTTTTTTTTCTTGAACGTTTAAAATAAACTATATAAAGCAAAAGGCCAACGAAAACTAGCTAGCGTTAGTTAGCTAGCTAGCCAAGCTAACTGTGGGCTGCATAGCTATGCTACTATCTACCGCTCGCTGCAGTTTCTCAAAAATGTCACACTGCTAACTAAAAGCAGCTTTTACAAACTTACCAGAAGCAGAGGCAACCCCGGTAACAATTTAGTCGCGTTTCTTGTTGGTCGGAGCCTCTGACCGGCTCGTTAAGATGTCCTCTCATTTTAAACAAGTAGGTTCTGGAAAGCCGATCGCTGATTGGCTCGAACGCCGGGACGATGGTTGAAGGTTATTGGACACATGAAACTTTTTCCTGTTGGAACAACCAATGACAAGTTGTATATCTGTCACGTGCACGATCTCTGCATTGGACTTCTGCTCAGTAATTTGGTTGATAAAGACTCAAATTAATTAGATTTTTGAAAATGTATTTAGAGCCTCCTTTTACATTATTTCACACCTCACATTTCAACATATATTTCAAACATTTTCATTTGAGGTTTTCTCAAATGAACCATTTACCAACATGTGCTTATTGTTTAGTGGTAGTCAAGGATTAATATCTACAAATATAATGTTGCAGTGTTTGTTATCTGTCTTTGTATTTTTGTATCTTAGGTGTGAACACAAGATACCAACTAAACTGAACTAAGCTTCCTGATGTTCTCTGGTGCTGGCTGAAGCTTGTTGCGTTTTGTCATGCAGTTAGCCATATCATCATCTTTTAGCATCTTGTCTTCTCCCCTGAGTGAGTGGCATCCCTGTTTTGCCTTTGTTGAGTCTGTTCCTCTTTCCACATCTTTGTGGGAAGAGGAATTTCTTGACGTCTCCTCTGATTTACATTATTTACCCCAGACATTGTAACACTCTGCCTGAAACTAAGTATTTTCCGCTTATTTATATGAAGTGTCCAAATCAAGAGCCTAAGGATGGCGGGTATATGTTGTGTATGTTGTAATGAAAGTCCTCTTAAGACCAATTTGTGATGTTGAGCCTATAAATACAAGTATTCCTCAACAAAAACAACTAATGTTGGATGACTTGGCTTCATGCCTCCAAAAGCTTAATTCTCAGATTACATTTTTGCTCCCATTGTTATGTCTGTAATTATCTGCAGAGGCAGACATCTGCGTTTCCTTTATTGCTGTATGATCACGGTATCTGGTGAGAAAACATTTCTCTAAGAGCAATAGATAAGCATAGATGAGCGAGACAAAGGTTTCATTGAAATGCAAATGCAATTTTATATTAAAAGATAGCAAAGGGATAATTCACTATATCACACAACACAGCTTGTTAGTACTGCCATGGAAATACATATACAGTCTTTTCATATTTACACATCAAGTGACAACCAAACAGAAATCATAAATACCTCTTTTTGTTAACTTTACAACAGCTATACGCGACCAGTATTTTATAAGATAAAAGAGCACTATTAAATAACTGGCATCTTCCCTATCATTTACAAGGCTTGGAAACACAGTGGTTAAAATAATCCAGCAAAAACAAAACAAACAAAAAAAAAAAAAAAATGTTCTTCTCCAGTGAGTAAAATTAATACAAGTCTAAAAACGGTCATGAAATCCCTTTGTACAAAAGACTATACAACTTAATCAACACAATATCTTCAACAGAAATGTTTGCTTATATCCTCATGATAAAATCTGTACAGTTTTAGCATTCCTGCAGCAGAGTTGGAGGGACTGTGAGCCAGGGTGATTGGTTACTGGGTCACTGTGATGCTCTGTAGGCCTACTGTCAACCAACCGTCAGAGACCGTAGTTATGTAGCTGCCAAGACCCTCTTTCATTGGCCTCAGTGCTTCGTCTAGCAGCAAATCAGCAAGTTGCTGAGCTTGTAGCAGATACTTCAAAATACATGGTTCTGTAAAGTCTAACCGATATATTTTTCAATATAGCAATATAGTATTTTCTCGTACCATATTTCAACAACAGACAGAATGGCACTCTAAAGTTAAAGCAATGCATAATATCTTTACTTGTATTAAATTATTTTTTCAGTAAGTTGTCAGTGATATATTTCTAAACTATAACCCTCACAGTCTGATGGGGTCAGACATGCACAGTGTTCCTAAATTACCCATTTGTTATACTGTACTGTGGCAGACACTGCCAGTACACATTTGCATTACAGATTTAGAGTTTAAACTCCGATTACATAAAGAACAAATGTTCTCATTTACCTCTTCTAGTGTTTGGCCATGCAGATACTTTTGGTTGTATGTGCCAAAGTTTTTGATATATTTGACTCTGAAACTTGCCACTACCC
This sequence comes from Pagrus major, assembly GCF_040436345.1. Taxonomy (NCBI): domain Eukaryota; kingdom Metazoa; phylum Chordata; class Actinopteri; order Spariformes; family Sparidae; genus Pagrus; species Pagrus major. Next base: position 15,479,559 of record NC_133218.1, on the reverse strand, counting down.
CAAAGAGCCACAGTGAAGCTTGAACTTTTGTGATTTTGTTTCAGAAGAAAGAAAATCTAATTAAAGGGGAATTCTATGTTCACATATTTTGTGTCTAAATGACTAATAGGTACAGCAACCTCTGGAATTGGTCCAGTATAAAGCTTTAGCCTGGCAATGGCTGTAACATAATTCTTTTGGGCAACTTTGGCCATCAAAGTACGTCCAGTAAAAGTGTGTGTTTTTGTCACTGACAGCTTAGATTGTTATTCCAAGTGTCTGACAACCTTATCGAAAGGATCACTACAGAAATAGACCTTTTTGTCAAAGAATAAAATCCTTTTTGATTAACCAGAAACGGCCACTGTGTCCCTCCTGCCAAATCCACCAGCCTCCATTTAAAGAAACAGTCATTTTATCATCGTAAAAGAAAAACTCTCTTCACCCAAAATACAGAAACTATCATGGTTTGTCTTTCCACTGCTCTAACAGTCACCGGCTCTGGGTTAGCCGAAATAAACCCTAAACTGACCCAGGTAGATCTGAAAACAGCATGCAGGGCCAGAATATTTTCACATCTAACAATGTTCATAAAGGGTTTATGATGATAAATTGACTGTTTCTGTAAACAGAGTCTGGTGGATTTGGCTTGAGCGACATATCCACTGTTTCTGATTACAAAAGAAGGATTTTACTGTTTAACAAAAACTCTGTAGGGAACCTTTTGTAATGCCGTCAGACACTCCAGAACAAAACTCTGAGCCTGTTAGTGGCAAAAACAAGCAATCTTACTTTGACAGACGTAGCCGCTTTCAAGGATTATGTTGCAGCCATTGCATCCCACGTTTTTGTACCTGTAGCGAGGCAGATATCTAAAAATCTAACCCTACAACATAACCCATCTCTTTATCTCGTTCAGTTTAGTTAATTTGATAAAACAGGGATTTATTTTTTAACAATGAAATACCATTGTGTATCTAATATTTCTGTTTGTAGCAGTGCTTACATTTTTAAATTTTTAAAAAATAATTTCCCCTCAAGCCATTGTGGGTAAAAGTGGCAAAATATGAGAATGGACAGGAAGGAAATGGGGTATACATTTTTTAGACAGCTGAGATTACAGCTAAGAATTTGTTGACATATTAGAGAATGTGGGTGGATATCAATGAAAAGGGAACATTGGGGATGACACTGAATAATGCACAAAATCCCACACTGAAGTAAATGCAAGGGAGCTGTTTGTTTTTTCACCAGTAAAATATTAATTGTTGTTGTAATCAAAGAGCTTCAAATTCTAAAAGTAAGTGCTGTTGTAGATAATCATTCCCCTGGATAGTAAAGCCCAGGAACAATGAAAGAGACACTCAACGGCAGATTGGATTGTGGAAGCCGTTCCAAAGAAAACCCCAGTATTTTGGGGCAGAGGAAATCCCAGAGACATATATCCACACCCTGGGGAAATAAAACCACAACTATCTGCATGGCTGAATAGCCCTAGTGGTATATGTCTGAGAAAATATGTTTTTCTGTGATTTGGGTGACCAAACCCAAGTAAAACGAATGTCATGAACATTTTTAAAACCTCTGAGAAAAATAAATATACAGCTGAAAGGAGCAAAAAGAACAACATGTTTGGCACTTAGGCTGTTACTTCATCGTGGCTTCCTCTGCTATGCCAGAGAATCAGCAATGGTTGACTTACAATTAAAAAAAAAAAAGATGAATGGACTACAGTAAGTCCTGGCTTGACCTATTGGAGGCTGTAAAATAAGGAATCACAAGCAGGTGGTGTCATCATTGAGGTCTTCCACCAGTGAGGGCAAGTCAATAAAGTCGAAACAAACATCCTGTAATTAAGATACAATTCTATTGAAGTGTAAATGCAGAAAGAAGCATGGAGACTCTGTGAAGCCCCACCCTTTGGCACTGTCATAAATACAACTCTTGAAAACCTGGGTCCTGCTGCGCAAAGTTCAAACACAACACTCTCACCATTCTCTGAAAGTCAGCAAACCCACTCCACAAGTACAAAAACGTTCATAAATAGAGTTCATAAAGACATGAGTGGCATTAGAGAGAGTGCTGTGGTTACATCGTCCAGGGAGTATGTCGTTTTAGCTTCGTCCAACACAAAAAAAAGTTCACAAAAAATAAAGTTGAAGTAGTACAGAGAAGCGTTTGTCGAATTTAGAGTCTGCATCCTTTAAAAAGGCTCCAGATAACGCTCGTGTCTCTCTGTTCACTTCCTCCCCAGAGTCCTTTGCTTTCTTATTCCAGCATGCTCATTAGTTTATGATTTTGCCTAAAGGCAGTAGCACTGAGGGTACTGTTGGAGGACTGTACTGCGTGTGTGTGTGTGTGTGCACAAGTAGGACGGAGTCCCAGTTGAGATATAGGAGTTGTGTTTATAGTAGCTTTGTTGCGTCTAACAAGGTTCATATGTACCGTTACTCTATGAATGCAACTGTTGCTGTGTTTGTACCTATTTCTCTTTGTGTGTTTGTACCGGCTATAAATACAGGTGTGTATCAGGTAATGGAGGTTGAGATAAAGCACGGAGGGCAGGGGGCCTCCCTCACACTTCGCTCTCGGTGGAGGGCTTGCGCGTGGAGGCCCAGCCGGTGTCGGGCAGGCTGTGCTGGGCGTGACGCTGCGGGGTGATGGCTGAAGGGGTCAGGGTGGTTATAGAGGAGCATTCGGACGCCTCCTCCTGGAGGAGCTGCTCCGTTTCGCCGTCGTCTAGCGAAGCACTACTGGCCTGCAGGGACACGGTGTCTGTACGCATGCAGGTGTGCAGTCCGCCTCGAGACGGCTTGATCTGTTTTAGGTCATCCCAGTAAAGCTCCTCATTGGACAGGAGACACACGCCCTCCACAATGCGGATCTTCTCCTTGGTGTAGCCTCCGTCCACTCCACCCTGGAGAATAAGACAGGATCAGTTAGTGTGAGTGATGGCCTCTACTGTATATCAGCAGTTTCATGGGAAAATCCACCCTCAGGTACCTTCAATCTGTTAAACTAAACACTTTCTAGGAGTCAGTTTGTGCTGAAATGCATTTTACTTTCAGCATCCTCACTTGCAATGAGCCACCAAGTTGTGACGGATGGCCTGGCTCTCCTTTATTTCACTTCAGTTTATTGATGTTAAACGCTGCTACACAAACATCAAGTTCAAGCTGTTAAAGGTGGATTTCCCTTTAAGGATTAATCAGAGAGCAAATGCACAACACTCCAAAACAAGATGTCACCTTCAAACACAACCCCATGCACAGCAAGTTGGCTCCTTTCCGTAACACTGTGCTTCACTTAGTTTTTAATTTCCGGATTTAGGTGCTGCAGGTATAGAGTTATTTACCTCAAACAAAAACACCAGGCCAGGGTTCCCACATCGTCTTGAAAATCAAATTCAATGGCTTTTTGGGCTGTGTTAAATTGCTGGCAGAAAACACACACACACGTGTTCAGGAGACACATGCAAACAGCAAACTGAAGCCTATTTACTAACTTTTGGTAAAAAGAAAAAGGAAGTTTTAAATGTTTCTCACGGAAGCCCAGAGGGGCAAGTGAATAGGATAATATTCCTATGTTCTTTATTTTTTGTTTCCATCTGTGAAAACGTGGAAAAAAAATTCTCCTAAAATTATTTTAAGTAGTGGTGCACTTGTGTCTCTTGTGGTCAAAATGAGTATTACAAAAACAAACACTTAAACAAACATGTTTTTCTCCTGCCAAAACCTTTTTCTTCCACAAAAAAAAAAAATTAAAAAATTAAAAAAAAACTAGAAAAAAAAAATCTGCCTTATTTCACAGGTAGAAAAAAAAAGTTAAGGAACTTATAAAGATTATCCCGGCATAACATTTTTTTCCCCCTGAAATTCACCAACTTAAAAGGATTTTAAAAGACCTGTGGGAACCCTGCCAGGCTGTCGGCTTGTGTACTCTGGAGTAAAATCCACTGGATTGCTTTATGGCACAAAAACAGGGAGATGTTATTTTTCCACAGCTACAGTGCTCATGGACAAATTATTCCGTCTGTTGTTGAAGGAATAATTTGGACAGCGTTTCTCCATCTCCATAACTGTTGAAACAGCAAAATGACCCAAAGCAGTTTTGCTGGCATCACCAGTCAGTCAGTGTGCTTACCTGAAACTGTTTTCTTTTTCTACAAGCAGCCCACAAGCAGTCCAGCCATAAAGTTTCCAGTATTTAAGTTAACTTAAAGCTGCTGCAATGGGTTGCAATAAACACAGAACTGGAAATGGGCTTAGCTTTATACACGGTACATAGCTCATAATGGTGAATAAAACAAACATCAGACATCCTTAACTTCTATAACTGTTTTCTCTCTTTTGACAAATGGCAACATCTTATTTGCAGTAGGGACAAGAAGGGTTTATGGGAAATGCAGTCTTGCACTGTGCTGTTATATGTTTATAGTTATTTCAAGGCTTCACTATTAATTTGGAAATAATATAATGATGTTTAATGATAATACTTGTTGCACCTTCAACAAAAACCTATCCGTACATTTAGATTCCTGACCTGTTGAAATGTCAGTTTCACATTAGTGTAAATGTTGACATGCTACTGATCACAGTGCTCTGAAACTCCACCAAAGAGAGAAATGATTAATTTTGGAAAGCATGTTTCATGCAGTGAAAGACAGAAGAACAAAGAAACAGCAGAGAAAACAGAAGTGGAAACAACTCCTTCATGCTGTGTAACTACCTCTCCACGGGACAAGTGGGTCAAAAGATAAAGGGAGAGAGGGAGTTGTAGGGATGAGAGAGCTGCAGTGAGGAGAGAGAGGGGGGAGAAAAGATGAGTGCTGATGTCTGTAACCTGCTCACGTTAAAATATTCCAACACAATCAATCTGACCAGAGACAAACAGTAAGGTCATTTGTCTCGGTGGTTACCCACCATACACCTACACAGTCTGTGATTATTCTATGAAAGTGTCATGGATTCACCTTAAATCCATTCATCTGTTAAACCAAAAAACACCGTTTTCACTTCAGCATCCAGACTGTCTGTTACCTCTTTCTTATATCGGAGCTGGTTGTATATTGGAGGCTTCTGCGACGCCTCAATCTTGACCTCTTGTGTGGACGTCCGATACGAGGGGTTACTGTAGGTCAGGTTGCTCACTCCTGGGTCGGCAAACTTTGACTTTTTATGTCTGTAGTAAAAAACAGGAAGAAAACACTTCATCACTTATAATTTGAACTATGTGCTGTGTATAAAATGTACTAAAGCATAGCCTCCGTTTCAGGGCAGGGGCAAAGAAAATAAAGAAACAGGGGACTGACCTGTAAATAATCAATGCAGCAATGAGGATCAGAATTGCCAGGATGGTCAGGACTCCACCAATCACATAGCTGATATGAAGTCCTTCTCCTTCAACAGATGGCACAGATAATAATGACTCATTTGTTTGTGGGAACATACAGCAGTTTGTTATCTTACCAAATTTCAGTGTCAAGTTCAAAGATAGTTCTGAAAGCATTTAGCCTAGCTTATATTGCAGGGACGCGACATGACGCGACTTTTGGGAAAGGTTATTGTATTTACAAACTGTCAGTGTTCACGTCATCAGAAAGTCGAGATGATGGCTGCAGGTCATGTTGTGCTTCTTCTACCTTAACACTGAATAAACAACATCCTCAAACTTTGAGTGACAGTTGTATGACTGTAGAGTTAATCCTGTAACTGAAAGTTGTTTCAAGGTGTACTTTTCCCCCCCATTTCCAGAGCTAAGCTATGTTAAACACATCCTAGACCCATCTCTGTGCTTGACACACATGAATAAAAGTAATACATGGATTTTTTTTTTTATTACTTTGGATTAGTTGGTAAATGACCATTTCCCCAATGTCTTTAAGACTACATGCAGTGTACAAACCAATGAGGTGAGAACTTCACTTCACTTTAACACTTACCATGAGGAGCCGTCACCACGTTGCTCAAGCAGCCTTGTTCGTTTGGGTTCTTGTCAGTGCAGCTGTAAAAATAAGAGAGAAATGCAGAGATGGGTACTTTACATAATATATTCTGTTTCGTCCTTATTAAGTCAAAAGATTACATAGTTTTTCCTCTGGCCTTTTGGGAAGAGTTTCTGTAAATTATTGCCGGTTGAAAACCTCCTTTTGCTTCTTGTTGTAGATGAACAATTACATAATACTTCTCGAATGAGAAAATCCTCCAAACTAACATGCTTATTAAAGCTTGAAAGCATTTAGAATTATCTTTTGAGCAAGGAAAAGCATGTTCTCTTCTCCAATTATTGCTTTTCCTTTAAACGTAATTTTTCAAATAAGATAAAGAAAGATTAAAAAAAAAAAAAAATTGCCATCTTGTGCCAACGACATGCTGCTATTTAATGCTTGATATTTCAAAGCAATGATGCTACTACCTGTTTCTCAGTGGGATAATGTGAAAGTACTCTAGTAAGTACTAGTGAGATGTGTCAAACAGAGTTAAGTCATTACGTTTTCTTATTTCATTTTGGAGCAAGGAAAGTAACTCATTTAGACGTACTTGACCGGTGAGGGTCCTCTGTGTGGACTGTCTGTTGGAGCTTTGGGGATCTTGTTAGGAACCGGAGTGCTGCTGGTTCCTCTTGTAGGAGCAGTGGGGACGTATCCTGAAACTGATAAACACATGCAGATCAGAACCTGAATGCGCTGGAACATACAAGTTCATTGTTCATTGTTGCTAGTTTTTGGTCAGTAAGATATGTTCTCATGCTTTGTATAGATTATTTCTAAATCAGTTTGTTCTTTAACCTGGGATAACTGTGGCTAGGAAAATTTCAGTTGATGTTGGGCTAAAACATGCAAACACAAGGTTCTCCTAAGTCATACATCAAACTGTTAGTGCATAAAAAAGTCAGGTATGACAGCGGTCACTCACTGGTGGAGCAGGGTCGCCCATCTGGATCATCAGGGCATGCGCACACAAAACTGTTTGTCTTGGCGAAGCAGAGGTGAGTGCAGCCGCCATTATTTACCCCACAGAGGTTGGTACCTAAATGAGAGAAGAAGGAACATTTACAACTGGAACCAAACGGTCTTTAAAAGTGTTTCTTTTAGTTTGTTTCATTTCTTCAGGTGAGAATGAGGAGATTTGAATTCAGCTTGTGCTGAACTTGCTTCAATTTGAAACGCAACTCAGACTAATTACCAGAGGTAAAATACTCGTTCTACTTATCAATTTACAAAAGACGCTCAAACAAATCCATCATGTTTACATCATGTTTGGCTAATTAACATCAGGGCAAATGGAATCTGATTTCTTTTGACCACCGCTGCAGCAAAAAATCTTAATTGTGCCAGAGGAAAGGTTACTGAACAAGCTTCTGTCCAATTAACAAGCTCCTTGTAAATCCACGTGGCTCCTAATTAAAAGTGTTGGATCTTTTTCACAGGGTGCACAGGGAGACACAGAAACAGAAACAATTTGATTAGGGAAATCTTTGTTTTGATTTCCTTTCTGATTAAAATAATGATACGACTTGATGCTTATCACTGAGGCTGTAGTCTCTGGTGCTGCTATGAAAATATCCTGTAAAGATTTAATCTCGCAAAGCAGAAAATCAGATACCAACAAAGCGCTAAGTGACAAATATTGAATTCGTATTCGAAATCAAATTAGTATCAGTTTAGTGCAAAATTATTGTGTTAAAAGACGATTTAAATACATTTTGAACTTTGATTATGTGTTGTTTTTAAGCTTAGATACCAAGTTATTTCGCCTTCTCTGCTCAGTTTGTTGCCTGCTTCTATATATAGTTCACCAGACTGACTGGACCTACGACCAACTCTGTATACCTGCATTCATTGCCTCCTATACACATTCATACCAGCCTCTCCTTCTTCAACACTTGATCAGCCAACCTATTTGTGCATCAGTGTCCTCAGAAATGTTGATAAACATAGTGAGGTCTTTGGTGTCTGGAGGTGTCAGTGCAAAAGCCTCCTTACCTGTCTGTCTGTGAGGGGATACCACTATAATGTCCATGAGGCCCTCCACGTTGGCCAGCACAGTTTCCTTGTTACGGCCGGTGTGTTTGTCCACCCGCTGGATGGACTTAGTCTGCCAGTCCGTCCAGTAGATCCAGCGGTCTTGCTGCGAGAGTCGGGAGAAAGGAGTTAGAGGGGAGGACACCGGCTTCAACTGGGGAAACGAGGGAGAAGAAGAGAGGAGAGGGGAATACACAGACAAGGAGAAGGGGAATGGGAGGAAGAAAGGGAAGGGAGAGAGGAGGAAGAAAAATGAGGGTCAGAGTGGAAGGGAAGTAGAAGAAATGGATAAGTCGAATGAGTTCAGCATGAGTTGGAGGACGGAGAGACGACCAGTGAGAGTCACACGGTGAACCGATGAGTGAAAGAGAGCAGGTGAGCGGAGGAGGCAGCCAGGAGGAAGGGTCAGCCCAGTAATTGAAAGCTGAGGGTGAGGAGGGGCAGGGGGTACCTGTGTGAGGGCGAACGGGTGGGACACGGGGCTGACGAGGATCTGACGCAGTTTCCCGTTCAGATCTGAACTCTCAATTCTGTCCAAGTGGGCGTCCACCCAGAAGATCCTGCAGGAAACACCACAGTCATAAACACAATTATAACTGTAAATACACTGTACACACTTTCTTTCAAAACATCCTGTGAGGTTGTAATGCCAAATACACACAAGAAAACAAAAAAACAAACAAAATGGAAAGTAAGTAGGGCAAGGTCACATTGTTACCCAAGTCTTAAATTATGTCCTTAAGCTCTCCCTGATCAGACTCACTCACTCTTGAATATACTTTTTGAAACTTTGACAATATGAGTTAGATCATGAAACATTTACAAGGCTCCTGTGTGGAAAAAAAGCCCCACAGGTAGCTCTTTTCACAGACATGCTTTTCTCTCTGACCTTCGTGTGTCGTAGTCCAGAGTGAGGCCGTTGGGCCAGCCCAGGTCGGTGTTGATCAGAACCTTTCGGTCCGAGCCGTCCAGATGAGATCGCTCAATCTTTGCAATGTGACCCCAGTCTGTCCAGAACAGGAAGCTGCAGAGACGAGGCTAAACTGGTGAGGAAACTTTGTATTGTACAAACAAACTTGAAACAATATCTTCAATAATGTGACACCTTAGATTAAAATTAAAATACACTTTTTCTTTTGCTAATTTTGGCTTGAAGACATCCTTTAAAGGTCCAAAATAGATCAAAATGCTTAAGCAATTCTTTAACAGCTTGTGAGTCACACCCAAATTTAAATTTGAACATGAAGTCCTGTTCACTCTCCTCTCTTACCCTTTGCTCGGGAACACTGCGATGGCTCGTGGTTCATCCAAACTGTTATTGACAAGGACTTTGCGACACGTTCCATCCAGGCGGGCCACCTCAATGGTGTTGCGCCCGGTGTCCGTCCAGTACATGTTCCTGGCCACCCAGTCGACAGCCAGCCCATCTGTGGTCTTCAGGCCCTGGCTGATCACCGTCTCCATGCCACTGCCATCCAGGTTTGCACGCCTAAAGGACAAAGTAAAGGGTGTGAATGGTATTACTCTTTTTTCCCTTCTCTATAAAATTCATCTTATAATCTGTACTTTTGTCCATTATATACTGTATTTTTAGTATCTTTTGATTATAGACAATGACTGACTTTGGTTAATACAGATGTAATGAAAGCTTTATATGTTTGTATGTAGACGTTCTTTGCATCTGCACCTTATGACATCCAGGGTGACATCAGTGTAGTAAAGTTTTTGGTCCACGCTGTCATAGTCCAGTGAGATGACGTTGTGCAGCTCGGGCACAGCCACATGCACGTCGGTGTGGTCGTTGGTGTCCAGGGAGATTCTGCGAACACTGACACGGTTGGAGAAGAGCAGGTACGACTCTGGGGAGTCGTCACATGACCTGCTGTCTCCCTTGAGCAGGATGCCGGTGGGACAGGCGCAGGATGTACCGTTGGGACGAGGGAGGCACAGGTGAGTGCAGCCGCCATTCCTCCTGCCACACTTATTAAAACCTGAAGAGGCCGGAGACAGAAGGATTGATGCAAAGAGAAAGAGGTGCCCTTTAAATAAAACGGGAAAGCAGACACCTTGCCACACAAAAATCTGTGTACTTCACAGCAGATTTTTGTTGACACAGAGGTGGCCTACTGTTTCTTAGCAACATATCTAATGATCTAACTTTGTCATGTGGATTTTGAACAGTACAAGTCTGTTGAGCAATTGTGAAGCATTTTGAAAGCTGTTTGATCAGCTGTGAAGCTGCAAAGGTCTACAAACAAAGATAATGCCGTGTGTAGATATTGGCCAGAAGTTGGAAATAAAGAAAATGAACAGTTTAGATCGATAGTAACACTTCATGAGGCAGCAGTGCTATTAAAATATACTGTAGCAGTCAAACATCAGACAGTGATGTGTGAACAAATTGAGTCCAACGACAAAACGTGTTTCATTCATGCAGCAACTATCGTGTGGTATTTATGAAGTGGAGCAATAGATGAAACATACTGTAACATGGGGCTAAAAAAGACTGAGGGCTGAAATAGCCTGACTTTAAGTTCCCCATAGGGAAAAAATAGCAGATCCCACACATCCCTCGATGCAACTCAATAAACATGCAGGTTTTCTATTCAAAGTAGGTGGCCTTAAAGCCGAAGCTGAGCGACACAAAATATATTATGCAACTGTTTTGACAGGCTACTAACCATGAGAAGTAAACTGATTTAAACAAATACAATTAGTGGAGGTCTCCTTTAGTTACACTTCAACTAAGCATAAAATCTACTTCCTGTCTTCAGACTCACCCAGTGGCCGCTCCCTGTCCACAGCTTGGATGTCCATTAGGCCTGGCAGGTTGGCTCGTACCGTGATGGTGTTGGTCCCGGTGTTCTTGTCAGCTCGCTGGATGCTGCGGCTCTGCCAGTCGGTCCAGTAGATGTGGGACCCCAGCAGGGTTAAACCGTACGGGTGCTGGACCGGGGTCACGAGGGTGCGACGATTCTGTCCGTTTAGATCGGCGGACTCAATACGCTGAGAAGAGAGAACCAGGTATAGATTATTTTTATAACTGTTTTGAACAGTTCTTCTGAAAAGAGGGACTAACAGCAGAAATTAATATTACGAGTCCTCAATGACAGAGATTTGGGCTTTTGTCCTCTAACAGTTCATGATTTGTGAAGTAAAACTGTATGTGAGCGTCATGAGTCATCACTACTAACCTCAGTGTGAGCATCGGCCCACAGTAACTGTGAGCCAGCCATGTCTATGGCCAGGCCGTTGGGCCAGCCAAGGTTGTTGCTGATGAGGACCACACGATCTGATCCATCCATCGCTGAGCGCTCCAGCTTAGCATGCTCTCCCCAGTCCGTCCAGTATAAATAACTGGAGAGATAAAGAGAGAGACAGAAGGTCGACGGTCATGAGATCAGCAAATGTTAAGACATGTAATTTGGACAACGACCAGAAATCTGGATTGTGTACAGTCATTAGCAGTAATGATTATGACCTGTCTTTCTCTCAACTGGACAGCAAAATATGTTCCACTATGTTGAACTACAGCTAGCACAAAGGATAAAAACTCTCTCTGATTACAATAAAAATATTTTTGAATGCTCGAAAAAAGCGATCATGCCCCAGCAGCCTCACCCCATCTCGTGGTAGAGGGCGATGGCCCGAGGGCTGTCCAGGTTTTGCCAGACGAGAACTTTCCTCATGGAGCCGTCCAGGTTGGCCACCTCAATGCGGTTGGTTCCCGTGTCCGTCCAGTAGATCTTCCTGCCAACAGCATCCACCGCCAGGCCATCGGTTGTCATTAAGCCTTAGAGAGACACAGAGAGAGACCGAGATGGAGTCATGACACTGAACGGCTGGAGTTAATAAGCATCGTATATGCAAGAGAAGATCCTCCTCACCTGTAGATACGATGTCTTCATGTGCTTTTCCGTCGATATTGGCTCTGCTGATTTTCTTCAGCGTGCTGTCAGACCAATAGACTTTCCCTGCAGGAGGCACCACATACACGAGTAAGGACTTCTACATCTCAAACATACAAAAAACAACAACAAAAAAACAGACATTTTGAGCAGACATACCTTCTTTGGGGTCGACCCCGATGGCGATGGTGTTTTTCATTGAGCTATTGACGGCCAGAACCACATCAGCAAAATAGGGGATATCCAGAGAAACCATCCTGATGTCCGTCCTCCGTGCAAAGACCAGGAAGCTGCTCATCCCTGCACACACACATCAGAGCAACATCCAGTCAGAGAACAAAGGGAGCTGACATGCTTGTTTGTCTCTTTGAACTCTGTGCTGCCCAGTTTTGAAGGCTTAGAAAAGACATTTTTCAAGGAATTTGTCACTACTTTCGTTTTTTTACAGTTAGAAGTAGAAGTTACAGTAGATTTGGGATTCATCAGAGCCCCATGTCTTTAGTCTATATGTTGAATTTTGGTTAATCAAATCAAATTCTAAATTTGATTATGCGTAAAGATCTCTTCTTAATAAGATTTCTGAACACATTTATGGACGTTTATCTTCAGCGGACAGTTGAAAAACATGGAAACTGCTGTGTGATGCTCCTACTATTCTAATTTTTTGGGTCAAATGTTTCTGAAATGTAAACAGAGGTTGTTTTTCTACCAGGCGTGCAGGTCTTTCCATCACTCTGCAGGTTGATCCCGGTGGGACAGGCACAGCTGGAGGCTTTGGGAGCAGGAGCCAGGAGACACAGGTGGCTGCAGCCTCCATTATTCACCAAACACGGGTTATGCACTGCAGATGGAAACACACAAACAGACTCAACTCACACACCCTCCTGACTTTCTAGGTCAGCTCAGAGGCAGGGAACAGAGAGAATAAAAGAAATTGGGGCAAACAAAACAGAAACACAACTTGCAGACAGTGAAACCCTTCAGGGAACACAGGAGAGCCCCACATAACAGTGAGATCAGTGAGGTTTTAGTTTGGTATGAGCCCCTGAGGCTCTCTGCCCCTCAGCCAGTGATCTGGGTTCAGTTTACCTGTAATCCTCACAGTGTCAGCAGAGACAGAGGGTCCGAGCTCTGAGAGAAGCAGTAACAGGAGGAGATTTTTTCCTCTGTCACAAGAGACTACACAAGTCCAACAGGACAAGTTCTAAGTATAGCCCATAAGTATAAGAACAGTGGCATATTTTTCCTTCTTAAAATGCTTCATATTGCAGCATATTGGATTTGAATAGGAGCTTTCAGTATGAGTGAAGTGAACTATGTTTTAGAAGATGTTTCCATCCATTCTAGGCAGATATGTATTGTGCAATGGAGAAAATTCGACAGTTGAGTTTGTTTCTTGTTTATACTGTTCTAACTATTTTATTTTCCTCTTGTTCATATCTTTCTCTTTTACTTATTTATTATTTACAGTTTTTTAATTGTTGCTCATCTCTATTTTGCCACCCCCTTTGCTGCTGTAACAATGTAAATGGCCCTGTTGTGGGACTAACAAAGGATCATTTTATCTTATCTTAAAGTCCTGCAATGCAGCAGGACAATAATATTAAGTTAAATAGGGCTAAACAATATTACAGTGTGATTAAAATTGTGATTCTTTTCTGTAAGCTTAACTCCAGGCCTATATTGGTGATTTTAAACATGATATGTTTTTACTATCCATGATCACATACTTCTATACTTCTATACTTATTTCCCATGGGGAAAAAAAAAACTGAGGAGGTTTTGATGTCTTGACTAACTAACCCCTGCAATGCACTTTGGCTGCTTTAGCTTGTGCTAACAGGACAGGCTGTTCCATAGCAAATTACAGTGATTATCTACTAAAAATGGCTAGAGTTCCTACAATGTTTTGATGTAATGTGCATGTAGACATCTGCAAATTACAGCTGAAAGTCTGAACTTAAGCTTCGTAGTCATTGATTCATCGCTTTCAGATCCAATATGTTGCAGCACGGAGACAAAACAATAAAAAATGTATTGCTGTCCTACTACTTGCTGACTGCAACCTACATTTGATCTAGTAGGTGGATGCACACTGACCTGTCTCACGTAGTCGGTGGAACATGTGAATGTCCATGAGATTCTCCAGGTTTTCAGCCAGTGTGTGTCGGCCCAGGCCAGTGAGCTTGTCAGCGCTCTGGATGCTCTTTGATTGCCAGTCTGTCCAGTACAGCTTGTCCTCGTGTACAGTCAGGCCAAAGGGGTGAGGTAGCTGGCTTCCAATTAAAACCTGTGTGCAAAAACAGTAGAGGTCAGATGAGATCTGTACACATTCCTAAACATTGGTTTATATTGTTGATTCCAAATTAAGTTTAAATCTAGAAAAACTAGAAATCTCAACCAACTGATGCTAACAAACTACAATGTTTCTGATGTTTAAGTTTAAAGAATTTTTCTGAGAAATCAGCATTAAAACTTTATGGGGATTAAAGCGGAGATACATCATAAAAATAGCCATTACAGTACCTGTCGGTCAGAACCATCAAAGTTGCCAAATTCAATGGTCTTCATGCCAGCATCAGCCCAGTAAAGGCGTTTGGTCTCGTAGTCAATGGCGAGCCCGTTTGGCCATGTCAGATTGGATGAGATGATGACAATACGACTGGAGGCGTCCATTCCTGCTCGCTCAATCTTTGGGTTGGCACCCCAGTCGGTCCAGTACATGAAACTACAGTCAAGAATATAAAATGAATGAGAAAGAATGTATAAATGAGTGCCATGTGAAGTCGATGGTTCAAAAGTTACATTTTAAACCTTCTCAATTATCTCACCCTCCGATCGGGTCGACGACAATGTCCCTGGGCCGGTCCAGGTTCTCCCATATCAGGACAGTCCTCATGCTGCCATCGGCATTAGAAACTTCGATACGATCCGTACCTAGAAAACCCAAGACACGACATGAGATCAAAGGGCACACACTGCCACGCAGGAGATTGTAGATACGATATCAGAAATATGATTCTATATGGCACTATGTGAAATGAAACCCTACCAGCATCGGTCCAGTAGAGCTTGCGGGTCACCCAGTCAATCGCCAAACCTGCTGGGCTCTCCAAACTGGTGTCCACCACCACCTAGAAAAAACAGGGACGACAAAGATCTGAATTCTCCCATTATGATTTCCATGCAGCCTCAAGTTACATATGGAAACTTTTAGAAAAATGCTTATACCCATACTTACAAATACAGATAGACGGATCATATTTGGTGTTATTTATAAAGCATAGACGGACAAAGACAAAGACATCTGCCAGATTTTTTTTTTCTCTTTTACATTTAGAAGTGACTTCTCAAATCCTGTCTTTGTGGTTACAGCATTTTTGCGTTGAGGGTCTGTATGCTGTTTTTGTGTTTTTTCTGTGCGCACTGTGGAAAACAAAGTGAACTGAACCTGACACAGATCAACTAAACTCTACATTTACACCAGCTTCCACAGAGCATTAGTGACTATTGCACTTTCACATCAATGCCACTAGGTGGCAGTATTGCATAATCCTGCTGTCATCTGCTGCTGCTCCATTCAGTGCAAGACAGATGAGAAATGATGGGCTTGAAGTGTTCAGTTCAGTCAAATTGAAGATATCACTGACCTCCTGCTTGGCGCCGTTCCACAGCGCTCTGTTGATGGAGTCGGTAGTGACATCTGTCCAGTAGATGTAGCCGTCTTTGGCATCCCAGTCCAGCGCCACGGCATTGCGCACGTCAGCCAGAGGGATGACATCATCGGACATGTCCTCTGTGTCGAAGCTGACTCGTCGGATGTCCGTCCTTCGGGCAAAAAGCAGGAACTTGTCAAGACCTGATTAAAGACCAAAGGTCTTCTGTCAGTCTTCTAGGTTTAACAGTGGGTCAACAGTGAACACAACAAAACAGCACTAACACACAGACAACTAGCAGCCCTTAACGGGAAAAACTGGCTGATTAATATCATAAATCATAACCCTTTATCTAGCATATTTATCTAGAATGACAGTAATAATAATTAGATGCTTTCATAATTGCAGGGTGTGCAAGGGTTGTATAATTTTATTTCAAGTGGTGTCGACTGTAGTGAAGGATTCATTAAAAACAAATAGTCGACTTAAGTTCAGCACTGCTTTAACTGCACTGAACTGTAACATGTAATTTAACTGGTTTCAAGTTTCCTTTGGATGAAATCTCACTTGAGTGGGTGTCTTGTAATCCTGTGCATGCACATTTTTTCTCTAAAATTTTGTTTCCTCTGAAAACAAGGTGTCAGAGGTGTGGGTTGCATTTAGCTTCTAAACACTGACTGTTAAATCAGTAAAAATCTGGCACGCACATTAAACTACTGCTGAGGGTTTTCTTTTTAACTTTCACGCTTTATGAGACACAGTAAACACAGAACAAAGATTCAGAAGTTTAAAAAAAAATGTTTTGTTGATAATGTATTCCAGGTTATTAAAAAAATAATACATTCAACCACCAAGACACAAACATGGTTTTGTGTGTCTGTTGTAAACACTAAAAACCACTTATACAATATGAAGTTGTATCTTAATACACTCAATAATTGTCAGGTGGTAACTGGCTAAAATTTCTGTTTTCAGATCAATAAATATGTAACATCCACTCATGTATGACGTATATTAAAAGGTGCAAGTATTGAGAAACTCACCGTCAGCACAGTTGAAGTGGTCCACCTTCTTGAAGCCGGTGGGACAGGCACAGGTGAACGTCTTGTTGCTGGGGAGACACAGGTGGCTGCAGCCTCCGTTGTTGGTGCCACAGCGGTTCCTGCCACCTACAGGAGACACAGAGAATCATTAGTATGTGATGGTTTGTTGTCTGAAACATTTTGAAGTTGTTTTTTTTATTATTATTATTTGTTTTTAATCAACTAGGGACCTTGGTTGATCTCTATGTTTCTATCTGCCTCTCCACTTTGTAATAAAAACAAAAATGCTGAAAAAAAACTTTGTTTTTGCCCATCACTCCTACTTTCTATGATGACATTTTGCACATCAATTTCATTGCTGAAATCTAAGGACGTCGTTATTATTATGACATAGTGAAACCCGTTCCATACATGGTCTCCATTTAATATTGCGAGGAAGGCATTTAATGGATGATAAGATTTTTTAAATGTTTTCCTTTAAACTGATTTAAGTGGTATTTTGTGCCTTTCTGGATACATTTTTTTGAAGGACTTGTTTGGGAATATGCTTGATTGCTTTCTGCAGGGATTTGTTAGTTATAGCACAGCGTGTAGTTTTTACATATACATTGCGCTTTAGAGATATTTATTACTGGATGGACCAGCTAGCTGTTTTCCTCCTTAGGTTTATTATCCAGGACCTACAGAGCTTGTTTATACACAGATTGTATAGGCTTTATTATTGTATCAGTGGTAACAGATCAAGTGGGCATATGGCATGTTACATGTGAGAAAATCCCAACATATCAATAAATCTGAGCAGTGTCAGATGTCTCGTCAGGTATTTACAAATAAATCTTAAAATGTTCATGTATAATGTAGTTTTTACTGGCTTTACTTGTTTAACTTGATCTAACTAGCATATTTTCCAAAATGTTTAACAGTCAATTTAACTATGAAGCAGTACATTTCATATTGGAAATAAGATTTTCTATGAACTACACATGGACTGCAGAGCTGTACTCTTGTTCTTCGAAATGTCACAGTGTGAGTTTAACTCTGTCCCACTCAGACATGAACTCACACGTCTCAATAAATCTCAATCAAAACAAAAAGGAGCAGTGCCTGACCTCAACCTGCCAACACAGAGGCAGCTCAAAGTTTATATTAGTACTGGAGTGTTACAATCTTTATCAGCATGATAACCAAAGCTTTCTCTTGGCCAGAAGTCAAGTTCAACAACGTTTGTTAGCAAAGAACACAAGTCTTTGCTATCATGCTGATAAAACACCTCAGCTGGTCAGTTCACCACAGGGTCTAACACTAGAGCAACAAATCATTCTATCATCTCTGGGTTCGCCACCGTGTGGGAAAAGTCTTCACTTCTGTGTGCACTGACAGCATTAAAGAAGGTTCCTGGTTTTCATGTCTGTCCTCAACCAGCTCATCTTTCACCCGCAACCCTCACATTTGAGTTTGTGTTTGATGTGTTGTTGTTGTTGTTATGCAGCAGGCAGGAGAACAAAATGCTGAGCAACATCTTCTGCAGCTCCAGGCTACAAACTTAGATGTTTTCGAAAATGGGTCCATTGTTCTCACCCAGAATTAACTTTAAAAAACAAAAATCACCCAATCACAGACAGATTTGACAACATTTGGGCTAAACAAATGACCATATAAGGAATCTCAAAGCCTCATGGATGACAAGCACCAGTTGTCTTCCTTCTCTTTTCTTATGTACAATAAATTATCTCTTCACTGCCCTTTGTCCATTTACTGCACAGTTGGACTTGACCATTTCTTCCAGCTGTTTGTCACAAGATGTATGGAATTCTTCCATCGTGATGCTATTGTTTGTCCTGATTCAAGTCCCTTTTTTTGACCTTGCTGTCTTTTGACAACAATGACAGAAACAAATATGTTCAAAACAACACAGCCTTTGATAAAACTTATTAAAAAGCAGAAAACAACATGTTCTGTGGTGAAACAGCCTTCAAAAACCTTCCAATCCCACATTCATTTAGCTCCCATCTGTCTCTCGATTCTCCCACAGGGGGTATTGTCTGCTCACACTCAACATATGTACTACTAATTAACTTTAAACTTAAAAATTTAGCACATCTGTGTACTGACCTGCAGGCTGCCTCTGGGGGTGCAGGGTGTGGATGTCCATGGGGAAGTGCAGCTTGTTGCGGATAATCTCCTGGTTCTTGCCAGTGAATTTATTAGCACTGTTGATGCTCTTGGTGTGCCAGTCAGTCCAGTAGAGGCTGTCCTCAAACACTGTGATGGCAAACGGGTGTGGCAAGCCTACAGGAAGAGAGAGTAAATGCTTGATGAAGTGTGCAATAAAAGCAGCAATGAACAGTTTTCAAGAAAGTTTTGTTTTTTTAAAGGAAGTAATCTTAAAAGTAAACAAACACAGGCGTTAAGTTTGGCATCTTTATAATGAGCAAATAATAATGATTCTGTGGAGTTCATGTAGACATTTAAATCCAAGATGGAAAGATCCAAAGCTACATTTGGCTTGTTCGTTCCACCAGAGCTCTCTAAACATCCTCCAATTCAGCGCTGTGGGCTTGGCTGATGTCATATTGTCCACATTTAGAGCTGCTTTCAATTACTCCGCCTCTCATTGGCCTGTAGCTGGTTAAGCTGAGGCTGGAGCAGCCAAAAGCAGAGACGGTTCCTTAAGTAATGTGACTTTTCCATCCAGAATTTGAAAGCAAGATCAAGAACAGACCTCAAAGCGGGTCAGACTGATAATGGACAGATTTTGGTCAGTTTTTACCCTGGTCTTTAATCTGAATAACAGCAACATTCCTTAATTTGTCCTACCGCTTACAATGTGTGTTTACAGTTTGTGTTCTCTAATCCCAAAACAATCTCAGAAATTTAGTTTTATTTAGAGAGATGTAGTGTCTGTTGATTTTTCTTAGCTCAACGAGTAAATTACTTTGGTAAAAATGCTACATATTTGGTATTTTTTTTATGTCTCAAACATTTGAGACTAAATGAGAAGACACACAAGGGAAACACAAATGGCAGGTAATGTGCTTATGTAAAAGCCTGTCTATTATAGTAAGAAGCAGGTTGCAAAAATAAGTGTAATTGCCTTTAAAACGTAGGACGCATTAGAAATTTGCATCAAGGCTTTGAGTCTATGACTACTTTTGTCTTTGTTCCTTGTCAGTATCAGTGTTCACAGCCCATTATCAGTGGAGCCCTGGCCTCAGTACTAACATGTCCAACAGGGAACTCCTCACAGTTTTGTCTCCATTGGGAACATCTGTTCAGGGTGACTCCTCCACACTCGGCCAAATTAGCGTTCCCTTTCTCTCTCCAGCTTAATCCTCCTTTGCTGAAGGAGCTGCACAACCAGCGAGATGAGAGGGCCAAATGGATGGAAAAAGTGATTCCTGCTGCTCCACAGAGCCGTGGCGGTGGTGATGCGGCGACTGTGCTGGCGCAGGGCTTTTAAAAACAGCGCTTCTCGTTTAATGACAGTGTTTTACAGCACGGCATAACTGTCAAGTGGTAAATGGCTAAAAGTAGAGAGAGACCAGAATGATAATGAGCCAGGAGGGTCAGAGTAAGCTTTAGTGTAAGCTCAATGAGACAAAAGTTTGAGCATTTTAATCTATTTCTATGTTTTATGAGCAACAAACTTTGTAATTAATAGCCATGTGGTCCGGCAGAACGTAATGTCAGATGAACAAAGGCTGTGTGTTTCCTAAAACCTCATGTCTTTGTTAAATTAGAAGCGGTTTCTGTCTTATTAGAGTTATATCAGTACCAGCACGTGTTGGTTGATAGGTAATAAGAAACTGCAGTACAGAAATACCAAAAACATGTAGACACAGGGTCACCAGTACACAGTTTGACCACTAGAGAGCACTGACAAGGACTGTTTGCATTATCTTAATCTGTAATAGCTCTGATCCCGTCTCTTGAAACGTGGACATCATCAACTTTTGCCCTGAAATGTTTGGAGATGTGGATGTCTGATTTGACTTTAAAGTCTGACAAGTTTTGGAGGACATGGGAAACACTATGCACACTGGCTGATTGTTTTGTTTGTTTGTATTTTCATTAGTTATCTCCACTTTCAGAGCACTGAGCATGCATGACAAATGAGAGGTGGGGACAGAGAACAAAGACTTGCACCTACACTGACAACCTGTAAGTTTAAAGGTGACTTTCGATATAAGCATAATGCCATAGACATGATATTATTAGAGTTTTAGGTATATAAGATTAAATTTCATTACTTCGAATGTGTTTTTTTTTTTTACTCAGGAATCAGTCAAGACGAGTGATAATAATGAGATCAGATCAGTAAATTTTCCCTCCTCCTCAGACGGGTGTGTGTGAGGTGATACTGGCTGCCTGTATGTGTTTTCTGATCTTATCCTAACATGAGGGCGACAACAGTGCACCCTCTTCCTTCCTCTGAGTCATCGCCAGCTACGAGGCGCCTGGTTTTGATACGGTCACCTTCTCCCCTGTCGTCTCTGTGCCCACAGCCCACCCCTCCTGCTCACTTTTTTCCGGGACAGCTGGAGGAGCAGCTGCAGGCAGACAGGGCATCAAACGTCCCACCCAGCCTTCTCAGTAATGTCCCCTTTAATCTACATGTGGCACCTCCCAGTCCTTTCACGCCTCGACTGAATCTGTCACACTTTCTATCGGCGGTCATCGGCAACACAACACATAGCAGCATCTCAAAGATGAGAAACATCCAAAATTTTTGGGTGTGGATGAGATTTTAAATGTGTTAAAAAATATAAATGGTAAAGCATTTGAGGAGTCAGAGCACCTGTTGGTGATTAAGAATCAGAATTTGTCGATAAATCTTAACTTAAAGCATCTGTACATACTGTAAATGCATGGTATTTTGGGGGTTTTGTGGCCTGGGGTGCCGTGACCAAACATTTCCTTTGAAAGAATTTTGGGATCCACTAGACCATTTTCAAGCCACTGTATGTAGAATTTAAAAAAGTTCTGACTCGGTGAATCCTAGTGGTAGTATCAGAGAGGACTGTGTCAGACAATCCTAATGTTGTGGAAATTCAGGATCCCCAGAGGATGATTCCTAGTGACTGGTGGTTTCCTCCCGCACCGTCATTAGTTGGAATGTATTGCTTTTATACAAGAACTACCAAAACATGATACGTGTTGAAATTATATTTAGTGTATTCATGCTCTCCAGAGGAAGAAACTGTGGCCATTAGTTTGATATTTCATGATATTTGATATTTCAATGTAGTTGGGCAATTTCCATGAATTTCACAGAGCACACTACATCTCTACAGAGCATGAACACTTACATTTTCATGGCCCCACTGCCAAGTAAACGTTTTATAGTGTGAGGCAATATCTTTGTATCATAGTGAAACTTAAGCCATCATGTTATGACCTGTGAGCTGAGCTGTTGTCCACAAGGGGGCATCGTTTCATCGGTTCATCGTCATTGATTCCCATAGGACTGATTGTCCAGTGCATCATCATGCAGCAGAAAGATTACTGCAGCACACAACTTTTGTCCTCGGGCAGATGTACTGTATGATAATATCCATGTACACAAAGACAAACACACACACGCATTCAGTGGAACACATACAGCCCCTTCTCTTCCTGTCCCCCACCTCAAGCTGCACAGGTGTATAGACTGGATAGTGGTGTTATCCGTAACACCTGTCTGCTGTCCGGCTCTGGTGACAGAGGAGCTGGCACACATCCAGCTAGTTCACACACGCACACACACACACGCACAAAGGAAACTATAGGTGTAGGGAGATAGACACTCGTTAACATTCCTGGTCACAGCAGCTCAGAATGTAACTATGCACACACTCACACAGACACACACACACACACACACACAAAAACACACACACACGTCCCATTTGTCCTGTGTGTTGTCTGAGCAAACAGAGGCTGTGGAGGAAGGACAGGGCCAATTACAGCCTTTTATCCTGAGAGCACACATCATTAAGGAGAGCTCACAGGGCTGATGGCACACGCACAGACACGCACACACCCTCATCAAACATTTCCCCTGTCCCTCTCCCTTTTCACACTCTTAAACACTCTTCTTGGCCACCGATGTGCTTCCACACTCTTTTTTTCACTTCATCAGAAAAAACTTCCCAAATTGGAAGCTACTCTGTCAGCTGAAACTTGCGCTCACACTGCAAAAAATAATTTATTACTCCAAAATTCATGATTCACACGCCTTTTTGTGGCCGCTGCAAACTGATTTCTTTACCTTGAAAACACCCGTTTAAGTTAAAGAACCTGTGGCTGTTGGTTTCACAGTTTTGCATTAATTTTTGAAAGTTGAAACAACTGACTGCTGCCAACCTGCCTTAACAAAGTGTTTCCGTCCCTGTTCAGCGTCTGACCCTTGCAAGCCAGCACGACAACCTGTTCTGTTGCCGTTATGTTGCTTTCATTGCCCAGCCCCAGTATGACTGCTGAACTAAATCGTCACACAACCAACCTGCAATGATCAGTGTGTCCTGCTGGTTGCTGGTTTGCTGACTGAGAAACATGAGGAGGACAAATGCAGCAGGAAACAACAAAAACTATCAGCCAAAACCTGAGAAACAAATCTAACTGCAACATGAGGTCTAAGAAATGGCCTAGAGTGTGCGTTTGTGAGAGATCAGTACCCTGCCTGCTTACATCTGTAACTGCCAGATCCCCACGTTTAGTGCACACACACAATCTCAGGCATCTGTGTAGGAATAAACAGCTTTATGTTGTCATTTATGGCCTGCAGTCTGTGTTTGTATTTCACTGGGAGGCACATGTGTATGCTCTTTAATGGAAATATGGCATTGATTAACTCCACATGGTATAATGAAGTAGTGTCAGCGTGCTACATCTTATATCAATCCCCTTGTGTGTGTTTGTGTGTGTGTGTGGTAATTAATGAGACTCTGAACTCCATCCAGACCTCTGTGCACCACATCTCTCCTGCTCACTCTGGGCTTTCGATGAAAAAATGTCAACTTCTGAGGTTTTTGGATACTCAACTGCAAAAGCTTCATGTTTCAGGTTCACAAGGTCATCCAACTTTGTCTTATTGATAATGTCTAAAAATCCTCTTAAGATAAAAGCAGGATGACCTTGTGAAATCCCCTGCTCTGCAAAATAGTTCAGTCGGTTGTTGGTCAAAGGCAGGCAGAGAAAAGAGAATCAAAACTAAAGACAGTACCAAAATCTCATCTTTTTCTCGACATACCAGAAATGATTGGTGCCTATGTTGCCATTTATATCAATTACAAATCCTCTTATTGATTGTTGGTTCCAATAACTTAAAAGTATGTACCACATTCGTTCTTTCCAGATTTTGGTCACCATTAATGGTCAAAAATATCAATATATCCTGTAATTCTTCTGTGTTTCCTCTTAAATTGTTCAACCATGTGTAGAATAATCTCCATTAGGCATTAAAATTAGTTGAAGCTTCCTGGAACCTTTATTGCTAAAATTCTTAACTGCAAAGTCCTGATGTCTTCATTAGAGGTGGGGTCATTGTTGGACTGATCCACCTTACCCACCCCTAGCCAGAGTAAACAGATAACAGGTGGGAGTTTACCGTGGCTGATGACGGCCTTGCGGTTGCGTCCGTCCAGGTCGGCCCTCTCGATGACATGGTGCTTGGCATCCACCCAGTACATTCTGCGACCTGCGTAATCAATGGTGAGGCCGTTGGGCCAGAACAGGTGTGTGTCTGCGATGACCCGCCTGTTGGAGCCGTCCATGTTGGAATACTCGATGCGAGGTGTGTTGCCCCAGTCTGTCCAGTAGATCTTACTGAGGAGGAAAGTGGGACATTCTTGGTTAGTTCACTCGTTTACACCTGCTGGAGTGAAGCCGTTTGAGCAGAATGAGCTGAACCTCAAGGCGTCCACTAATGTCTAGAGGTAAACAGATTGTTGTCAGGATTCAAGTCACACCAGATGTCTGATATAATAAAATGTCTCTTCTGTCCTCGACATTCATGTCCTCCATCATCACTCATCTGTTGTGACCGGCCTCAGAGGAAAGAGCTTCTTTTTTTTTTATATTTTTCAATTATCCCATGCAAATGAGCTACCTAATAAGCTGAATGAGTTTTCCAGCTTAAAATTTCTCTGGGGCATCATCTGAAACTCTCTTCTGCCACTGCGACATATGAAACCGGGGATGAAAACACACTTAGCTACTGCCCCTTTCATGGAATACTTGTTCCACACAGATGCTCGCCCGTGGGCACTGCTGTGCTGCCAAACTTTAATCCCTGCTCTTCTGCTACACTACAACTGGGACACATCCAGAGGGGATATGTATATATGAGTGTGTGTGAATCTGAAACCATCTGTAGTGAATTATAGGGTTTGTGTGTGTGTGTGTGTGTGTGTGTGTGTGTGTGTGTGTGTGTGTACGTGTGTGTACGTGTGTGTGTGTGCGCATTTGGACTCTTACCCCTCTATGGGGTGAAGTGCAATGGCTCGGGGTTTCTCCATGTTCTGCCACAGCAGCACCTTGCGATGCGTCCCATCCAGGTTCGCCACCTCGATACGAGATGTTCCTGAGTCCGTCCAGTACAATTTGTCATGGATCCAGTCTATCGCCAGTCCACCTAAAAAAGAGGAAAATCAGTTTGAATTTGTCTGAGGAGAAACCCCTTATCATGTTTCTGTTCCATGTTTTTCTGCCTATTGTTTGTTATTTCTTGGTGCTGGCGAGAGCTGGATGAGAACATTAGTACAGCTCTACCACCACGATGACTACAGGACACTGGGAGGCCTGTGCATAGCAACTATCTGGCAACCTGTCCTAAAGGTAGAGCTGCTGCACAGAAGTACTTTGAGAAACTGTTGTTTGTCAAGAACATGATAAAAATGTTAAAATGTTTTTAGATTTCTCTTCCTTTACACACAACAAATGGAGCACATTAGCTAGATAGCTTTCGGGGGATGGTGAGAAACAACTCCAGAGATACATGAGATTGGTATCGATTCACTTGTTACTTTTAGAAGGCGAGCAACTAAATGTATTTCCAACAATGAACTGTTACGGTTTCATTGATTTGAATTGAGGGAGAGAAAAATACCAAGTATGAAGAACAACACAGAGATGAAAGGTATAGAAAAACTAAGCAACAGGGACTTCAGAGCAGAATACTGAAGAGAAAAAAAAAACTAAGAAAGTGAAACAAAACAAAACAGTTCAGAAGAGCAAGAAACTATAAGGCTGAGAAACAGAAGGAAAAAAGAATGAAAAAACAAGGAGACTGAAAATGAGAGAGAAAGAGGAAGCAAATAAAAAAAGACTGAGTTTGAACAGTATTGATGTCATACTGCTGAACTCAAATTAGCAAGGTGATGGATGAAGTGAGTGAGAGCAGAGTATAGTTCAACAGAAAGCAGCAGAGTTGAATAAATTGGATAAAAGATAAATGAGCCTGTTGCCCTGCATTTGAACCGACATCCTATTGGCTGCTGCTGCACCCACCTGGGCTCTCCAGACCGGTGGACACAACCTCCTCCACATTGGAGCCATTGAGGTTGGCCTTCATGATGCGGTCCAGCGTTACGTCCGACCAGAAGACCAACTCGCGGCTGTGGTGGAAGTCCAGAGCGATGGCATTTTCCAGGTTGTTGAGCAGCAGGGTGTATTCGGAGCGATGCGGTAAAACCTGACGGATGTCGATACGGTTGGCAAACAGCAGCACCGGCTCTGGACCTGAAGGACGATGAAAGACGGACATGGGTACAGATGATGTGAATTAAAGAGGAAAGGAAAACCGTGAGAGGCCAAACGAAATGAGTTGAAAGTTGGACAGTAACAAAAGTGGAAAGAGACAAAAAAGTTCAGACCGATGGTCACTTTTAATAACAGGGAGCATTAATCTCACTGGAGGTGAAGGTCTGGGTCCTGGCAGCTGCCTGACAGAGTCCTGACCTGGGTTTAACTCTGGTCTGCAGCAGATTGATGGGCTACTTTACCAGGCCTGCAGTCTACCTTCGCTGCGTATCTAAATCTAGTCCAGACCCTCCCAATGAGCCAACCTCATTTTGAGTCCAAGACCCCGGGGCAGAGGAACGGATACAGTTACTGCTGAAGCAAATATAAACACTACGCAACCGTGTTTTTATTGGAGGTCAAACCTCAGCGACTCTCTGTGGTCACGAGTCAAGGTTGAAATACAGTACAGTGGTTTTTACCTAGAGCTTTGCAGCTGCGCTTGTCAGGTCGGAGCTCGTAGCCCTGAACGCACCAGCACTGGAACCCCCCCTCCGTGTTGGTACAGCCCTGGCTGCAGTAGCCTTCTTCAGCACACTCGTCCACATCTGGAACAGACCACAGAGACAGAGGGCAAGAGGGGAGGGACAGAGAGAAGTTGGCGTTAAATTCCTGCAGGGTTAACAATGAATTCAAGACAAAGTGCACAGAGGTGGCTGGAAGGTACAAAAAAAACATCCACGTTCAACTTCTTGATACATCCCTTAAATTTTTAATGTATTTCTTGACCTCGCAAACACATCCTTAGAATCCGAAAACAAGTATCGATTAGATTTGATTGTCTCTCCGTGACACATGGCAGAAATCCCAGATTCCGGTGCAAACCAAACCCTAATCAATAATTTCTCAGCCCAAAGCTAAACTTTCTATGAAGTCTCATGGAAATGTGTTCATACTTTTGGGAAATATCCTGCTGAAAAAGAAGACAAACTGACAAACGGGTGTGAAGACATAAACTCTGAGGTGCAGCATTGAAAATCAATTCCTGGCCATATTTAGGATTTTAAAGATAGTGTCTAAGATAGGGGTTATATTTTTATTTCTTTTAATATTTTATTATTTTAACTTGTTTTGCAATATTTTGCTAACAAAACTGTTTAGTAGGGTAAATTGCTAAGTTTTGACTTAATTTTCCTCATCAGTTTTGATTCCTTTGTTATCTTGGCCTGCTCAATTTTGGCAACAAAAGGTTCAGTAACTAAATAATATGACTCTTTATCTTCATATGTTACTTATGTTACCTATCTACCCTAGACCCACTCATAAAAGTCATGAACACTTCCTGTCACTTCCCAAGTGGCAGGAATGAGTAGCATAGCAACACACGGAGAATCACTTCATAGTAATTTCATATTTAAGAAGTCAGTGAAGCTATCGCATGTTTAACACAAGGAAGCAGCTGAACAATCGTCAAACATTATAGAGGTCATGAATATCAACACCTTCAGCCTGCTCACTCACTTTTAATGCAGACACAGATGCCAGGAAGTGATTTGTACACACTCACACAAACAGACATGCACACACACACACACACACAGTAGTACCCTGGCAGGCTTTGCCGTCGTCCATCAGTCTGTATCCAGTGTGACAGGTGCACTGGACCAGTCCTCTGACCATCTGACACTTCTGGGAGCAGCCTCCGTTATTCTGGTTACAGTTGCCCTCGCTGGAGCGCGGACCTGCACACCACACAGAAACATTACAGGAACACAAACACAGCATGCTGATTCAGTATAAATACAGCCACACACTGTAAAAAGTATCTGACTCATCTGGTGTTGAGCCCTATAATATTTTAGCAGGGAGGCCAGTCCGGTCCAGGCAGACGAGAAAACTCAACAAACACATTCCAGACTGTCATCAAAATTAGTTTGAATGTTCACGATCCACACTGGGTGGTTCTAAATTATCGTGGTGACAGCCTGAACTTTCATCTAGTGCCACCATCAGGCCAAAATCTATGCCCACCAACAGACAAATTGTGATGTGTTTTTTTCCATTTGAGCCAAAAATTCAGCTTTTACACAAAAATATTCAAATCTGAAGACTAAAGTGTGTAAAATGTATGGCACAAAATATGAGTCCCTTCTATTTTGGACAGCATGAGCGTTCCTATTTACTGCACAGAATTATTACTATTGTTCCAAGCCCCTGAGAGACTGGATTAAAGTTTTGCTGAGCACATTAATGGTGCTCAGGGGAAAAAACTTTGGACACTGTAATAACTCCGTCAAACATACGAAACTCCCTGGTAAGAAAAATATGTTTGTAACAATGCAGTAATAACACTCATTACATTTGACAGTGTACAAAAATAATTATGCACTAAACCTTCCTTAAGATGCTTTGTTCCTTCGGCTATTGTCAAATTGTCAAGCTTGAGATTAAACTAAAATGGATGCTCAAATGACGCTCTTATGTTTAATTTTCAGGTCGGTCATTGTTATGGCAGTCTGTCCCTTTAGAGTAAGTGCTACTTCAGATTCTGTGCATGTTTTAAGAAAAGAAGAGACTGTACTTTTCA
This sequence comes from Pagrus major, assembly GCF_040436345.1. Taxonomy (NCBI): domain Eukaryota; kingdom Metazoa; phylum Chordata; class Actinopteri; order Spariformes; family Sparidae; genus Pagrus; species Pagrus major. Next base: position 15,450,643 of record NC_133218.1, on the reverse strand, counting down.
GTCCTCACACTGCAGCACAGGTGCTGATGTATTATCAACTCACGGCAGTCATGGTGTGGGTGTTCGTCAGTCCCGTCTCCGCAGTCGTTGACCTCGTTACACACCTTCCTCTGACCGATACAGCGCCCATTCCCACATTGGAACTGGTCAGGAGCACATGGAGGACTCTCTGTGGGGTGACATGGTGATAAATCCCATGAGACAACAAAGCTCTGTTAACTTCAATATCTCTGGTTGTAATAGTCCTTAGTCTTTGACATGTTTTTCATTATGTTACAATTGTAACATAATGAAATATTGATTATGTGTAGTACTATGTGTATAGTCATAGATTTTATCCACATCAAAACCCCTGACTTTACCCCTTAGAGGACCATTCAGACAACAGTTGGAACTGGTCCAACATCGAGTCTGAATCGACTGTCTCCACACTCTGCCCCCTCTTACTTCAGTCCCACACACAGATAGTATGAACAGCAACAACTCTTTGTCTCCCACTCTGCACTTCACTTTCAAACTGTTGTTACTCATACATGACACACCATGAAAACACTGATGTTAATGAAAGCCGTTTGATTTTTGATTTTCTATTAACTCTCTTTTACCACCTGAGTCCATCATTATGTGTAACTCCTGATGAACAGCTTATTTTACAGTCTCATGGAAACTCCTCTTGACTAAAATGTCAAGGTCGAACTAAAATGAAATGGTCAAATGATGCAAAAGACATTCTGAAATGATGCAAATGTGCAGCCATAAAAACGACATCATGAATTTGAATATTTCATTAGCAATGATTGAAGTGCTGCAACAAGTCAGTAGAGAACGAAATCTCAGAAATAAATAGTTAAGATTGTTGTATGGACTGAATACAAATGTATATTGAGCTGGGAAGTTAAGGGAAAATTCAGGGATCAAGAGGTTTGTGCAAAGTGATGTGGAACTCCTTTACAACACGGCGCAGGGTATAGGTTGATTGTATACAAAAATAAAGTAAAAACTTTCTATCTTCCTCTTTTCTCTGTTGCCTTCACGTTGTTCTGTCTATCTCAATATAGAGGCCAGTTTCAGTGCTTTGTCCACAGGTTACTTTTCCCAGCAGTGAAGGAACTGCCAAACAGATCAGTCTATTGTTTGAAAGCAACTGTGTTTCTCAGCAGAAAAAAAGTGAGTTTGTCAGTAGAGGAGGGCTGTTCTGAGCTGTTGTCATGACTACAATTGAAGCTCATGTTATATTTAGCCTCTAAAAACAAGACAACAAACCACGGTCTTACCAGTTTTCTCACAGCCCTCTTCATCGCTGTGGTCGGAGCAATCGTCCTCACCATCGCATCTCCATGACAACCGGACGCAGCGTCCGGTTCCACAGCGGAACTGTTCGGCCGTGCACATGGACGTGGCTGCAGGACACACACACACACACACACACACACACATACACATACACATACACATACACATACACATACACATACACATACACATACACATATACACATACACATACACATACACATACACATACACATACACATACACACACACACACACACACACACAGAGAAATGTATTAATTCTTAGATCAGCTGATTTTAGATTATTCTGAGTTTTGTTTTTCCATCACTAGAAAGAAGTCAGAAAAAAGAATGACACTGACATGAACAGCTGCATAAATACAGATAAAATAAACCTATGTTTAGATACACAACCCTATACAGGGAACTGTAACAAGGTCTGTTCGGTAATTTTGATGAAAGCAGCTACTCACTGCAGTTCTTCTCGTCTGATTGGTCGTCACAGTCGTATTCGCCGTCACACCTCCAGCCAGCATTGATGCACATCCCGCTGCTGCACATGAATTCAACTGATCTGCACGGCTGGTGGGAAGCTACACACACACACACACACACACACACACACACACACACACACACACACACACACACACACACACACACACACACACACACACACACACACACACACACACACACACACACACACACACACACACACACACACACACACACATAGAATGACATCAGAAACATGTCAACCAGAGCAGTTTTCTCTGTTTTACATTATTATTATTGTAAATTGAAAATTTTTTCAGACTGTAGGTCCAACAAGCTGCGATGGGTATTATCACTATTCCGAACTTTTGTAGACTAAACAAATAACTAATTAGTCTGACAAATAGTGGAGAGAAGTCAAATTAAAGACTATTATTAGTTATTAGTTGTAGCCCTGCTGATAGTTTTATTATTATATATTGCATTCTTACAAACTGAAATAGGTAATATACAGCAGTGGAAGTGGGTTAGGAGTGGGCATCACATCATTTTAGGAGATAGGAAGCAAAACATTTCAAAAAGTTGAGAGTTTCCGTTTTAAATCTGAATAAGGATTGGGACAGAGGTCTTCGTGGTTCCTCTCAGGTCCTGATGAATGAGACCTCAGTCCTGTGCTGTGTCTGAATTAAATCCAGTCCGACTGGGTCAGGTAGTGTCCCGTTGTATCAGTTATGTTAATTGGTGGAGCATTGAGCTGCTGTGGTTGTTGGTCTTCTGTCTCTGTTTGGGTATGTTTGGGTTGACCATTGTGGATTATGACTGAGTATTATGCGGTTAATTCAGATCAAGTATCTATCCATCTTTGTTTGGAAAATAATTAATCAAAATAGGATTCAGGCAGGATATCCAAACTACTGACCTGTGAAGTCCTCTAATACAAGATTGAAAGCTTTATTGTTATATGCATAGAGAAGAAGTAATACTGTTAAGACTATATGGAGTAATAATAAGTTAAAATCAGTGAATAATCAGTGAAATTCTTTGTTTCCTTTCTGAATGCTGTCCATGAAAGTTCCTGAAGTTAAAAAGAAAAGAGCAAAAAGGCAGAGATTCAGTGTTTCATACCAGTCATATTCTCTTTCCTTATAAACATAAATTGTTTCTGTTTAGTTTGGCTGCCTTATGATCCTCTCTAACCACAGATCATAGCTGTCTCACCTTTAATTCTCCCACCACATCTCTACATGTGATCAGATCAAAGTGAAGCTCAAACTGGCAGCAGATGAGGACGGAGGTGGACGAGAAGATTAAAGCTGAATCAAACATAAGCATCTTAAATCCCGAGTGTGTGTGTGAGTGTGTATGTGTGTATTTCTCTGACATGTTCCCTCCTGACAGCACGAGTCGGCTGCCATCAAAGCGACAGTGGGCGTGAGATAAGGCAGGGACAAAATGACAAGCGAGGGAATGCAGGGGAAGAAAGGCAAAAAAAGAGGAGATGTTGTGGAGCTTCAAGCATCCCCATGCAAGCTTATCAGCTGGGCGAGGGATGAGAGAGATGATCAAAACAGCAGGTGGCTCTCCCACAGAGAGAGAGGGAGAGAGAGAGGGGGAGAGAGAGAGAGAGAGAGAGGGAGAGAGAGAGGGAGGGAGAGAGAGAGAGAGGGAGGGAGAGGGAGAGACGAACACACTGACGCCCACACACATTCAATGAGTCATCCACTCTTTATCTCTCTCCTTGTCTCTCTCTCTCTCACACACACACACACACACACAGACAAACATACCGACTATACTCTTTCATCTGCTCAGCTATGCAGCCAAAAGCAGTATCAGTGTTCGCAAGTGGTAACAAGGCATGGAAGTGTGAGTGTTGTTATATTTGTGTGTGTATGCGTGCACTCACATTAGGCAGTGACAGAGACAGAAAGAAAGAAGAGTGTGTGTGTGTGTGTGTGTGTGTGTGTGTGTGTCTGTGTGTGTGTGTGTGTGTGCTTAAGAGAGAGAGAGAGAGAGAGGCTTCTTCTCTAACAAAGCGCCCTTCATGCGTCTGGAGAGTCGATGCCAAGGAATGCCGTCTGAGGATGGGCTGTCTTATGCCTCTGAGGAATGCCTCCTCTGTGTGTGTGTGAGTGTGTGTGTGCGTGTGTGTGTGTATGTGTGTGTGTGTGTGTGCACGTGTGTGTCCACAAACTATCTGTGTGTTTCAGAAAGCTAAGATGTCTTCCGACTATTTTAAACGCTTCATGAAAGGGAATTCACTACAATTTTGAACACCAATAAAACTGAACCCTCTCGTGCTGGTCAAAAACAATGTGGAACAGAAATAGATCTGCAGTTTAAAAGTAGAGGACAGCAGGAAATGAACAGTTAGGGGACATTAGGCCCAGATGGTTTCAGTACATCAGACAGGATGTAGATTGATCTTTTAACCTTGTTGGTTTGTGATCCAAAAGTGAAACATGTAGCGCAAAAACTTTGTGCTGCAATGTTTCCACTGCAGTTATTTTCAGTATTTCTAAGATGTACGAAATCTCCTGTCTCTTTTTCTTCTTTTTTTTATAAAGCTTTGATGCCAGCTCAACTTTCCTCCCGAAAAAATGTTTAACACCTCTGAAGCGAAGCAGCAATTAAAAAACCTGGATGTGGGAGGAGAAGAAAGAGAAAGAGAGCAGATCAGTCAACTAACATGACCAAACGATGTTAGAAAACCTTGAAGCTGTGCCTATCCCATTGCAGATAAACACATCAAAGGAGGAAACCACTGTGCATGAGAGTGTGTGTGAGAGAGTGCATGTGTATGAGTGTGTGTGAGTGTGTGTGTGAGTGAGAAAGAGAGATGTGGTGGGTGCTTATAGACAGTGAGTGAATGAAACAAACGTGATAAATCAGAGATGGGAGAATAAGGAGGGAGACGCTGAGAGATTTGCCAGCAGCAGGCAGCGTCTCTGGAGTGAGGAGCGCGAAACATGATAGTCTGTGTTAATCAGGACCATGGATTCACTGTATGTGTGTGTGTGCGTCAGAGTGTGTGTATGTGTGTCTGACTTACAGTGACAAAAAAGATCTAACAGAGAGAGTGCTTTTTCCAGTTCTGACAGATGCTGTGGAGCGGCAGCCTGCACTACAGCAGCTGTTCCTGAGCTCAACCTGACGTCAGCTGACAGTTAAAACATGAAATGTTATGATGAAACAACCGGTCATTTAACACTACAGTTGTTTGTGAGCTTTTCTTGCAGACTAATCTATTTATTACTTTATTTATGCTTTTTGTTTTGTAAATAGGATTTAAAAATGTTTGCTTAAATAAGTTTGTCTTGCCTTGTCTCAACAATTAATCTGGCTGAAAAATGATTAGGCCAATATATGGGGAAATTTATATTATCTGCAATTGAGGAAGAGGAAGAAGAAGAAGAAGAAGAAGAAGAAGAAGAAGAAGAAGAAGAAGAAGAATCCATACTGTGCATCCGTAGAAAAATGTAAGTGTCAATGTATTCATTTAGTGTGACAGTTAGCCAAATCTTCCTGTTCAGATGAGCCTGTGTTGAACCTTTTAACTCCAGTTGAACTTGTGCAGGAAGCTGTAGGACATGAGGATGACTCGGTGTGTTGAGACATGTGCAGCAATTCCACTGGGGTAATGCAGACAGAGGGAGTGAAAGGAAGAAAGGATGGAGAGAGGAAAGATGTCTGCCAGAGGGAGAGAATCTAACGGCATAACAGAGGACTGATTTCCCAGAGAAGCTTATTCTTGTGTGTTTATCTGTGAACGTGTGTAAACAGATAACAGCAGCTCATTGTGAGCGCTGCAGCAGCAGGACAGGCTGGATCAGTCACTCCACTGTAACAATGTGTTTTGTTTATGTTATTTGATTTCTACCAAGTTTTTGTTTTAGCTCTTCAAAGTAAGGGCATTTTTGTGAGGCAATTTAATTAAGATGGAGCTTGCATTAAAGATTAAGTTTGGCCGAGTTTAAGGTTTTTGCCAAGTACAAGTGAAAGGAAAAACTAGAGCTGGACCATAACAGTGGATTAATGACACGGGGGGAGGGTTTTCCTTTGAGGTTCAGGATTAAGAACACCTGGAGTCAACGGTAAGTTGTTGTAATAATAAAAGTGTGCTTGTGTGTGATTGATGGGGAGCTTACAGCAGTCCGACTCGTCTGACCAGTCCCCACAGTCGTCGTCTCCGTCACAGTGGTAGATGTCCAGGATACAGCGGCCGTACGCACACTGGAACTCTTCCACGCTGCAGGTGGCTGCCATCACATCTGAGGCTGCACAGACACACACAGAGACACAGACGTGTTAAACAGATGCTGATGCTGAAAAAAAAAAATGGTGCAGCAGTTAGCTGTCTGAGGCTCTTTGAAGTTTCGACTCTTCTATGCCGAGTCTGTCAGAAACTATACATGAAATGAAGATGAAGCTCAGCTCAGTGAATGTGTTTCCATGCTCTACAGTAACCTGGTTATTGTAAGACCTTAGCAAACGAGATCGCTCCCCTTCTTGTGGCCATAGTTTTAATCATGATGCTGCAGCCTGAAGAGTTTTTTGATCGGACTGATGTCGCATTGAGAAAAGAGACTCTTTGGTGATGGAGCAGAAAGTGAATGAATTTTTCATACTAACATACTGTTCAGAAGTGGGAACTCATTTATTTAGAATCATGCGACATTTATTTCAGAAAACTAATGATACCCATAGCAGTGCTACTACCCTGGGTGCCAGCTGGTGCAGGGTAAACCAGAGTTGGCCAAAAAGATCTTATTCCAGTGCAGACCAGCATAAGACTGATACTATATATTAACAACTCAGATTAGAGACGAAAGGAACAAACAAAGTGTTTTGCATGTTGCTTCATCAGATTTGATTTTTGCTTGATCAGTTGTTTCTTTAAATAACCAGGTGCTGATTAGCATAGAACCCAGCTTCACATTACCCAGTACACTTCAAAAAGTCAACAGTAATAGGCGAGTTCAAGCGAACATGAAGTTTGCTTTTTGTTCATCTTATTTGGTTGCACTGGAAATTGTTTATCTTTTTAGGCTGCTGTTATTTATTTATGTTTTTGAATTTCAGTTTGACTTTCAGTAATGTTGCCCAGGATTCTCTTACAAGATGGGTCTCTCATTTACATAACTCTTATTAGCCATTAAAGTGCATCTAAAAACACTGATTCATGGGCTGGCAGGCTTCTCATCAGCAATGGCTTTTGGTGGAATTATTTTAGCCGCAGCCAATAAATTATCTGAATTGACCCCAATTATGAAATTACATTTTTATGTCGACACTCTGCTGATAACGTCTCCCTAGAGAAAGACACACCCTTCCAAAAGTGCTTTTTCTTTCTTTCCAAAAGGAAGTGTAGTGATGTCTCATTGTGTTGTGAGAAAACTGGATTGCGTGTCAATATTACTAGTTAATAATAATTTGTGGGGAAACATTGGACCCATTGATTAAAACATTGTTTTAGGTTCATGCAGCCTTATGACGGCATAAAATTGACTACAACACCTGTACTGTACCATCAGCCATGCTGGAGGTGCCTAAACTGAACCTAGCTGCTAGGGGGAGGTAATTCACTATGACTAGAAATAAAACCCTACTGGTGCTTTCATATCTATGCATTCAGAAAAGCATTTTAAAATATGTTGTATGTTTTATATGATATTGGGTCCATGCGGGGGAAGGCCCAAAACAGAGGGAAAACGATGCACAACACAAACTACCATGTGTGTGGTTGCTTTAAATTGAGAAGCATGTTTCTTATTGTCTTTCTTTAACACACACATTCAGAATAACTTACGACAGTTTTCCTCATCTGATCCGTCCTTGCAGTCGGTGTCTCCATCACAGTACCAGTGCTCAGCAATGCAACTGCCATCAGTGCAGCGGAACTCCTTGTCCGAACATTTGCGCATGTCTGATGTGTAAAAAATTACAAGCAAATTCACAGGTCATTATTATGACAGTGTGATTGTATATGTGTCTGCATTCTGGTGATTATGTGTATGTACCCACCACACTGTTCATCACTGTTGTCGCCGCAATCGTTGTCTCCATCACAGTGCCAGAGGCTGCGAATACAGTAGCCATTTTGGCAGTGAAACTCATCCTCCTCGCACTCCCTGGGAGCTGCAGAGAGAAGAAGAAAAAGAAGATAGGTTTCAGAGGACAAATAATGAGCATACAACAAAAGCAAAGAGCAGTTACTGTACAAGAATTAGATAAGAAGCAGCCATCCCTGAGCTCTGCTGACATATTAACAGCTGCACTGACACCAGGGAAACCGTGACCTTTTATGTCAGGCTCAGAGCAAAGAGCTGAGAAGAACAAACACAGATTTTTCTCTCCGTAAACAAGCTGAACTCTCCCGAGGCTGCAGGTCTGGAGCTCAAAGACTCACACACTGAATATCCTGTGGTTCGATCTCAGCACAAAAGACGTCTGATCGACAGCTTCTGCAACACAGTTAGGAGGAAGGCTGAATAAAGTCAAACTGAGTGTGTGTGTGGCTTCCTTCAAGGTCACTGATCAGAGGGAAAACATTTGCTGTAATTAGACCTTTATTTTCACAGCACTTTTCCAAGACATGTAACAAATGCTCCACAAAAACATTTGCAACCAAACCACCTTAACGGGTGGCTATAAAAACTTGGTGATTCACTCCTCGGGGTGTACAGCTTGAATATATGTGGGTTACAATTGATGCCAACAGTGACAAGCTTTCATGTTGGAAATTATGAAAAACATCCATAGAAATATCTCAGACTACAACTTAAGCACATTCCTCTTCTCCATTGATTATCTGAATGTTCCAAAAACTAACTCATAGTTTCACCAAAATAGGGCTGAATACACTTTGTCCGTTTCAATCCTCGACCCTCACAGGAAGGCTGGTTTCTAGTTGGTCAGAAGTAGTTTATAGTTCAACTGTAGGGTGTCAGGAGGCTTCAACCAAAGTGCTTGTCAGATGGTCAAACACCGTCTGAAACCCCCTCCACCCACACCTTTTTGATATGTGAATTTAGGGAGTTGCATCTGACAGTTTCTGTAACTTCCAGAAATTCACACCCACTTCATGCACTTCGAGTGTGTTGAAATGAGACATTAGTCAGGGTACAAACTTATCTCTAGAGCTCTCTCTTTAGTTTTCACACAATTACTTCCATCTCTTTTCGTGTGAAAAGAACAGAACACCCTGTCTTTGAGTCTAAATACTTCGAACACATTTGAGTGCTATTGCCTTCAGATGTGATCAGATGACACTTTGTACAAACTACTTCAGTTCTAGCATAGTGGCACCTTAAAAACATTCAAACACAGTACAGTAAGCTATCAGAAGTCTTTAAGAAAAATGTTTGAAGGATCTTGGCTGAAAAAATCTACATGTGTCGGTGTTAGCCTATTAATCCATAAAAGATTTCTTTACTTTCAATTGTCAACCCTGGTATTGATCCCAAACTCCAGGATTAAATGGGCTACAAAAAATACCAGACTCAGGACAGACAGTCCTCCTGACTCATGCAGAAACAGGAGGCTTAATATAAGTGTGGATGAGGATCGAAATGTAAGTGTTTAAATTTGTCAACAATATGACTGTGGAGAACATTTCAGACTTAACATAGATGTAAATATTCTCTATCTTGCCATGCACTATTTTAATGCCCGTTTAACATGAGCTGGATGTGCAACCATTAGCTGATTCGGAGGCATTATGACTACATCAGTTACTGTGGACATTAAAGGAGACATATTATGCTAATTTTAGGGTTCATAATTTTATTTTGTGTTACTACTAGAATAGGTTTACATGCTTTAATCCTCAATAAAACACATCAGTACTCTCTGTCTGAAACGCTCTGTTTTGGCTCCTGTCTCTTTAAGGCCCCCCCTCTCTGATATTCAGTCTCTTTTGATTGGTCAGCTCACACACGCCTGACCCAGCACCACCAACAACAACAAGAACAAAGCAACTGTGCTAAATCAATTTCTTATTTGCCAAAATAGCCGTTATAATATATATATATATATAATATAATATAATATAATATAATATGATATAATATAGCCAGCATAAATCATGCAAATGCAAGAGTCAGTGAAGTAGTGTGATGTCACAAAGTCACAGAATTAAAGGTGAGACTATTGACGAGGAGTTTCAGTGTTCTCTGTGGGAGAGGGGAGCTTTTGTTTTAAAGACCTTTTACAGGCACAAAATAATACATAAAACACTAAAGGAAAGGAAACAACTGAAAAAGCATTATAGGTCTGCTTTAAAACCTGCTGCACGAAAAATGCAAAAGGTGTTTCGCCTTTCTTTACATTGCTTGGTCCACCATTTTTTAACACTATACAGTAAATGCGCATTTTTGTGGATGAGTAGGTCCAAAGTTTGCTGTTCAAATGTCATTTTGAGGAATCCATAAAGTGAAAAAGGAGATTTCTTAACAAATCTGCAGCTCCTTTAAATTCTTAACCAGTTTGAATTCAGAAGGGTTTGACTAAAGACAGCAGCTTGCGTGATGTCTTAATTAAATATACTGGCTGCTGTACATTAGGACATGTTGTTTCACTAGACAGTTGACCTTGAGTCTGGAGATAAAAGACGCATTTGTCATTCATCCCAACAGCCCTGACAACGCAGTTAGCCAGAAGTCCCTCCCCTGCTGTGAATTTCAGCACTGTGACATTGACAGTGTTTTACTTCCAAACCCTTTCATTTATCCAAACAACTCCTCCACCTTGCCTCTTTAATCACACCTCCATTGATAGAAGACTGAATGGATTTTCAAAACACTGCCTTCTACTGTTACCACCGCAATCGATGGCAGAGCCGAGGCAAGCTCGCCTGGGGCCCGAGTACACAGGTTCGTCAAGGAGAACCAATGATGGATGGCCCCTGGCAGGAGGTAATCTATAATTTATCACTGCTGTGTGTAAGTGTTAGACAGCTGAGACAAACAGAGAGAGATAAGGAGAGACAGAAACAGAAGGATGCCCACAGAAGAGAGGGACAGACGAAGACATAGATGAAGCTCTTCTTCATTTCAGTGAGATTTTTCATCTTTTCTCAGGTGTGATGCAGCATCACAGCACAAGTCAAAGCTGCTGGAGACACTCTGTTTCTGAGATGACATGAGGCCCCAGAGTCTAGACCTCTGTGGATAGTGGATATTTCTACATGCCAATGAAGAAACCTTGTTTACTTGCATTAATGATTCAGATGGTTTGGCTACGTTACATCTGATTGAATGACCTAATTTAAGAAAAAAAAAAATGAAGGTTGCTTTACAAACAGTAGTAACTAGAGCCTGACCAATATAATGCTCAGCCGATATTATCAGACAATATTGGCCTATCACAGATATATCGTCTCAGCATATATAATGGCTGATATGCGAGGATATTATGTTCCATTAAAGAACATAATGCAGAAAAAGATGCTTGGGGTTTCACAAAACACCCATAACAAAGACAAGAATTTTCATAAGGATCTCTAATATGATCAGAGTGTAGGATTTTGTGGCATCTAATAGTGAGGTTGCTGATTACAACCAACTGAATACCCCCACCCCTCATCATCAATTAGTTCTTAAAAAAATGAGACCAGGCTATACACTGAGCAGAACAGGTGATCTCTGCTGTTTGACCGAGTAAGTTATAGTATTGAAATTGAACGTGCCATATGTAAGAATTGGCCACCTGTCAAATTTATATTGAAAATAAATCGGGGGCTGCATATCACCAGATTAACAGTAAACTGCTGCTACCTGTAGCTGCCCTTAGCTAGTTAGCTAGCAATTCGGACTAGGAGCTTGCGAGTGTAAGTGTTTACACCGCTAGCACAAGACCTTTGGGCAGGGACAGGGCAGGGCTAGCTGGTTACCATGCCAACTTCAGTATATAGCTGCAACACAATACGTAGACATCTTAATGTCAAAACTGTTATTAAGTCACACTCTGATTTTTTGTTTACAACTAAAATTCTTAAATATTGCCCCTTTGAGTAAAGACAGCTGACATAACTGTTTATAAACTACCCCAAACATATTTTCAGCATTTCTGTCTTACAATTTTTAACAACTAATTGGTCAACATATTGTTTATTCCCATACAAAGTGTCTGTGTTAAGCCAATATATACCAAAACATCAGCCCAGCCAATTTATCACTCATACCGATCTCCAACAAGCCAGAATGCCCTCCCCTCCCTCCAAGAGGAAAATAATTTAAACCACACAAGCCCAACAGTAGATCCAAATGAAAATGTAATTTAACTATTGACAAATACACTCAAGTAATCAATTATTCAACCTAAAATTATTGATCGTCTCCCTCTCTCGGTCTCTCCCATGCTCCCCCTCCCCTCCCATCAGTGAGGTAAACAGAGGGAGGTCGGAGGTCAACAAGCCCTCAAGATGCTCATCATTCACACAGCAGCCAAACGTCAAAGGGCAAAGGGTGCTGGGAGTCATTACCAGCCTCCCTGCATATATATATATATATATATGTATGTATGTGTGTGTGTGTGTGTGTGTGTTGAAATAGTGTCATGTTTTTTTGAGGGGTGAAATTTCGAAATTCAGAATTTGTCATGTTCAAACACACATCCACACCGAGACACACCTAAGTCTGTGTGTTTGTCTGCAATCTTGACAAGTGCTTCAGTTCCAGCCAAGCGTGGAGGATTGTCTCCCCGTCTCTAAATAATGAAATAAAACCAGTACATCACAGGGAGAAATAAAATTTATTGGGAGGTGTAAGACAGACCAGGGTGAAAGAATGAAAAGAGAGAAAGAAGCATGAAATAATAAGTAGTTTGGGGAGGCAGGGAAATTTACTGGGCATGGAGATGAAAAATTCATAGCTGGCTCGCAGCAGACAGACCCCCCATCAGGAAGTGATTCAATGTCTGGCTGCTGATACAGTATGTGGGTCAAGAGATGAGGAGGAGAAATCACTCGATGACAGACTGATAAGAAAAATCACTCAAAGGAGAAAGAACCAACCTGTGCCTGCTGTACATACACACACCTAATCCATCCCATCATCATCCTTTGTTCTTTGCTTACTGATACTTACATACTTCTGGACAAAACTCAACTTTCGAAATGTAATTAATGTACTTATTTGAACCAAAACCAAGATTTTCCTCCTCTCCTCTTATACAACTTTACTATTTAAATAAAAGAATTAGATTGTTTGAAGAGGCCGTCTTCTTAATTGTCAGGCCCACCAGCACTGTGGCTTGATGGATGGAAAAATCATTCAGTCCGTCAGAACAACACTTTGCTCCAGAGTGAAATATCTCGACAAATACTCGCAGTGGAGTTTGGCACAGATATTCAAGGGCACCACAGGATTAATTGGAACGATCCCCTTGAATCTCCAGCAAGTCAAAATGCTCACTTTTCCGATGCATAAGCTCATGACTAGCAAAATGAATGGCCAATCTCCTCTTAGCATGCCAACTGCTTAAGTGTTAAGACAATATGCAAGGCAAATGATAAACAAACAGGAGTTGCATACAAAGTCAAAGAAGCAAAGAAGCATATTTCGCAAATAGCCAAACTATTTCACTGTGTATGACCAAAATCTGCTGTATTGATCAGCTTCCTGCACTAACTTTCTCTTCTGCACTTGTGAGGAGGCCTATCAAAGCTCTAGCTCAAAAATAACTTTAAACAAATGATCCAAGCTTCCATGAGCTAGATAAAGGGCAAACTGCTATCACATCAACAATCCCAAACAACAAAACAGACAATTATAGCGCTGAGGGGAAAAAGAAAGACCCTGTATTGATCTTTAGATGAAAGTAAGTCACTAAAACGACACTGCCTGACTCTTTCTGCCATGTGTTGTCTCCATCAGGAACACGTCACTCCCTGTAACTATTCCTGTCCCGGCACAGTGTTAGTGTGATTAAACTGAATCATCAAACCGACACCGACAGTGTGATGGAACGACTGGCATGCAGCATACATCCAAAACAGATCAGTCTGCGCATGCGGAGCCTTCTGAGTCATTATGGGTAAACATAGAGACTAAAAGTGGACTTTCAGAGAATATCACCACTAACTCCACCCTGACTAATGGAACAACACACACACACACACACACACACACACACACACACACACACACACACACACACACAGTATTGCACTGCTATTAAGTTAGGGGACTAAGTAAGTAAACATGAATACAAATCTGACCACACATTAGATGCCAACTTTCTGTGCTAATCAGTTTTGATACTCAGCTGATCCTGCATTTCCTAGAATGCATCGGCATGTTTTCTTGAGACCCTTTCTGTCTGGAAAAAGCCCAAGTTTTTTAAACTCAACAGCAGTTTGCATAGGTCATCAATTTTTTGGATTGGCTTTAACTATAACAAACCTTTCTCCACATGTGTAACAATGTGCAAAAGTAGCTCATTTAGTTTGTTGTTTAAGTATAAGCTAGGAAGTTCAAAACAGTAATGCTTTTAAATGCTTATCAGACACCAAAACAGTCCAAATGTTTTTTTATAACTGAAAATGATCATATCGTCACAACAATGGCAATGTAAACTATAGAAATACACCTTTCAAATGACATGGTACATCTAACAGAAAGCTGGTCAATGCATTGCAGAAAAAAATAAGCCAGGTTCAGTTTGCACAAGCTACATTCAAATGAATGAGAGAGCTGTGTTTTTTCTTGCAGGGTTCATGTCCATCTGAAAGTGGCCTAACCATCTTGAGAACACTACACGAACACGTCCAGGTTAGCATATCAGGATGTTTTCCTGTGCTTACCATTCTGCCAACATCATGTGAATGCAGCATTAACTCCTTAAACAGCCATTTGAAGAACTGATGTACTAACAAAATGCTCTGCCTTTCCAGAAAAGTCCTCACTGACAAACTGAAAATGGTCCTCACAAAGATAGAAATACAGGAGCACACACCAGCACACATATACCCACCTACCCACAAGGGAGCAATGCATAGATACATAAATACGCCTGTTGAAACAGACACTACGTACTACACCCACTGCAGGCCACATTCTGCCTGGCAAGCAGCTGTGGGGTATTTTGGACACACACACACACACACACACACACACACACACACACACACACACACACACACACACACACACACACACACACACACACACACACACACACACACACACACACACACACACACACAGGTCCACAAATCAAAGAAAGAAACAGAATAAACTAAGGGCAAAGGTCAGAGAGTGTTGACTGTGGGAGTGCTGACCTCTCCACAGTGTGTGTGTTTGTGTGTGAGTGCAACCGCCAAGCAACTCCTTCAGACTCAAAACAAACATCTCATTGCACATGGCTGCCTCAAACATCTGTCCGCTTTAATAACTTGTCCCCCTGAGCCTTACATAGCGGGTCAGGAGTGTGTTTGTGTGTGACGGTGCATATCAACTTGACCGCCACCGTTTGTTTGTTTGTTTGCGCCTGCAAGAAAGATTCAAGTGCACTTACGACAGTCCTGCTCGTCTGAGTCGTCCTCGCAGTCGTTGTCACCATCACACACCCAGGAGCGACGGATACATTTGCCGTTGTCACAGTGGAAGTCCAGCGGCGAGCAGGTGGGAAGCACTGTAAACAAACAAAGCCAGAGAACAAGTCTGTCAGCAGCAGAAGACAAACAAACAAACAAACAAACTGAGAGGAGAGGAGAGGAGAGGAGAGGAGAGGAGAGGAGAGGAGAGGAGAGGAGAGGAGAGGAGAGGAGAGGAGAGGAGAGGAGAGGAGAGGAGAGGAGAGGAGAGGAGAGGAGAGGAGAGGAGAGGAGATTAATTTTCTTTACTTTATTCTCTTAAATTGTATTTCTCTGCTGGATTCCTGTTTATTATTGTTCCTATAATGTTTAACACCACATTGCAGGCCTTAGTGATGCTTGATTGCAGTGTTGATGTGAGAGAACATTTTCCCTGAGACACGGCTGGTTTTATCAGTTTTAGAAGTTTAAATCTCTCCGTACATCAGATCAATAGAAGTTATTCTTCATTGATGCATGAGAGTTTATAGGGTGAGAAGAACATGTATTGCATCCATCCAGGATTTTTATTGGTGTCTGCTCAACATGAGGCTCTGATATATAATCATAAAAATTAAAAAAATTCAGTGGCTTCAGATTCTGAAATGTGAATATTTCATCACCATCTGTGATATTACTCTAAGCATCTTTTTTGGACTTAGTATGGATAAAACAAGCTATTTAAACATGACAACGTGGACTCTGGGAAGTTGTGATTGGCATTTTTCACTACTTACAAACATTCACCACAAATTGATTTATAGAAAAAATAATCAGCAAGCCCTGAATCAACGTGTACTAAAGAAAGTAAACACAATCAAATGTGATGTCAATCCAGTGCAGAGATAAAGCTGCATGGCTGCTGGCTGCAGTAAAGGTCACAGTTTGAAAGACAGTTTTATAACCTCTGTCTGTTCTCTGGTCATCCAGATTCCTCCTCTCTGCCACCTTCGTACCCTGAGACCCAGAGAGCAGCACTGAGCTCAGCTCAGCGCATTCTGCTATCTAAGCAGAGCCCGAATGACTGGCCCTTTGTCATCTGCAGACAGAGCTAATTTAATTACAGGCCAGAGAGGGATGGAGGGAGGGGAAGGGAAGGGAAGGGGGGGAGGAGAGGAGAGGAGAGGAGAGGGAGCAGCAACTCCTTACAGTGGACTCTCACTCATCTGTCAATACCAGATATGAAGTATTGACGGACCAACACAGACTTTATGAAAAATGTATGACGTCACGCCGTGAGTTAACCAGCGAGGCAGACAGGCGGACGAGACGGGGATCAGTGAGTGAATTAAGTAAGTGCATGTGAGTGTGTGTGCGTGTGTCTGGGTGTGGCTCTGGTCTCCAGGGGAAGTAAAGCCCCACTGACCCACATACCCCTGCATGATATTACATTATTCAGAGAGCAACACAAAGAAAGAGAGGCAAAGACATGAGCAAACATAACTCTGTCACTTGCCCAGTGGCTCTCCTCTTCAATCCCTCATTCTTTTCACCTTCTGATGAACTCTGCCTAAATGACACGAACATACTGGGGGTTTGGCTCAAATTTAATACAATGCATCTCTGCAAACAACTGATTAATAACCTCACTTTCTTAATTTATTTGCTTTCAGGCAGCCACCGGCTTTAATTCATTTCAAAATGGTGTGAAAACGTATCGAGACATGAAAGATGCTTGAGAGTCATTATCCAACACAGAAAGAAATTAAGCACCTATGTATTTTTGAAGTTTAGTCAAACGTCTGAAGAAAATCAGCAATAAACAATATTTGCAAATTGATTAAAATGTACCTTCTAGATTCAATGTTCCAATAACATAAATTAGCAACATTAGCTCAAGGATTAAGCCAACATTCAACTTTTGAATGTCAGAGCAGATCTATATAAACTGACCCCTGCATCCAAAAAAGAGAATCTCTTCACTGAAAAATAACTTGATGTTGATTGATTTGCTGTTCTTCATCAAAGTCAACGTCTGACTAAAACACTGACAAGCAGAGAAAAGTGTTTGAGGGGGTGAAACAGAAAAATCAGAAATAATAATAATCCGCAGACTGAATTTTTTTTTCATTGCAGTCCTAAAGTTTAGAATACATTCCTTATCACAGTCAAGATTCTCACCCATTCTCATAAGGTCTAGGGTGTGTATCAATTGACAAGATTAACTTTCAAGAGACAAAGCTCAGCCAAAATAAAATAAGGTTTGAGTTCAATATTTGCCAGAAGCTTGAACTGAAAAGGAAGTTAGGGTCACAGAGATCCATTAGTGAAACCTCCTGTGAGTCCTGACACCTGCACACCATCCAGAACCTTCTCTCTGTCAAACTAAAGCAGTTTGCTGCTTTTAGGGTGCATCTCTGTCTGGGTGTCAGCAGATTTATGGCCTCAACTGCAGAGAGGAGAAAAATGCTGCTTTTCAACATTTCAATAAATAATTCAGCTTATCTGAAGAGAAAGGGAGCGTGGCGTTAACACACACATGTGAGCATGCACACACACAAGCAAGTCGTTGCTGCACAGGCTAAACAAACACACGCTCGTCCGCAGAGCAGAATTGTTTGGATGCACAAATAGTGGGAGATGCCAAATGTATGCAAATAAATACTCTCTCTCTCTCTTACTCACACACAGACACACACGGACATGCTGTGGGTGGGTCCTGTATACTGGTATCAGGTGGATCAGCAAGGAGCATGCTGAGAAGGTTGATGAGGTCTCTAGGCCCTTTGATCTCTCTTATCACACAGATTCTGCTCAGCTCAGCGCTGCTCTTCTCGCTAGCACTGCATTCCTCTGAGGCTGACACACACGCACACACACATGCACACATACACACATTAATTAACACACTCACAACAGCCCTCCTTAACTTTGTCCACCACGTGCTGTTTGTTGCATTCCACCTTAAAAGAAAAGGGCTGAGTCCGTGTGCTTAAGTTGACAACACATTGATGATGTAGATATTTTAAGTAAGAGTGCTGACAGGATTATGCCAAAGTAAAACCACATCAAAAGTGTTGTTATATCTCACAAGCTACTGACAACAGATGCACAACACATGACATTCTACTCTACTTACTACTCTTGTGATGCTTCATTAACTATGCAATGTTCTCACATCCTCCTGAGCATATTCACATAACAGTCGCGGTTGATACACGTGCAACTCATTTTCAAAACTTTTTAGAAACATGTTTAAAACATGCTGAAGTGTAACAA
The DNA here is from genome assembly GCF_040436345.1 of Pagrus major. Taxonomy (NCBI): domain Eukaryota; kingdom Metazoa; phylum Chordata; class Actinopteri; order Spariformes; family Sparidae; genus Pagrus; species Pagrus major. Next base: position 15,432,055 of record NC_133218.1, on the reverse strand, counting down.
CACAGTCGACTTGTTCATTCACAGCCAAGAATGATCCAGGTGGATAACTCACACACAGACACACACACTCTGACCTTCACCAATGAGTTTTTCTCATCCGAGCTACAAAATTCCCACTTGCATTCCACAGGCAACACACACACACACACACACACACACACAGTAGAAGCTGAAGTCTACCCCTTTAACCCACTGCCATATTTAGTTGTGAGACATCGTTCAAAACAAATGCAGCAACTAAAAGACATAGCTTGATAATTTGTGATGTAATTTTGCCCTATTTTAGACGTTTAACAAGCTAAAAAATGATTAAAGACAAGTCAATAGAATATCAAATAATCAAATCAGTTTGTTGAAGCCCTGTGTGTATTAAACATGACGCTGATTTCTTTTACCTACTTTTATTCTGTTACTGCATTTTACCCTTAGTGTTATATAGCCTTTAGATAGTTTGTTTAAGTTGCTTTAAGAGCCATCTCCGAATATCAAACACGGAGCCAAGAATGAAAAATGGACACACAAATGTTTTCAGCAGAGATGAAGGTAATCTGAAGGTGAACAGACCGGTTTTGGACTGAAAGAGAAAACCTTTACTAGAGCCCCATAAGTGAAATATTCTCGTTAGACGTACAGACTCCTCTGTCCTGCTGTGAGATTTCTGCCTCGAGCCCAATATAACAGTTTGATGTATAATCTGTAGTGAGTCTGGAGTTGCTTCCAGAAAGATATGTTGTAGTGCTGTTAATACCTCTAGAGATAAGTGGGAAAATATGTATTTTGTTATGTGAGTGATCAAGGCCTTTAAAGGCTCATCATATTTGGTTTTATTGCAAAACATTCAGCAGTGCTGTAAAAGGATTCTCACACAGGTATATTTATCCCCACCTACTCAAAAGTTGATGATGTTTTCTGCTGCAACAAGCTGCAGATCAATATAGTCCGCAGTAAGTAAGACCTTGATGCATCAAGAAAAGAAACCAAAATGAGCTGTTTATGAGAATCCCATCAATCCTGTATTCTTTTTTCATTCAACAGCTGAAAATAATGACCGGCATCAATTTTGTATGCTTACTGCCTGTATTTGAAAGTAACAATGTGTGCGTACCTGGCTTGTATTTGCTGGTGTGTGTGTGTTTCATGTCTTTAGGAAGATGTATGTGTGCGTCTTTAAGTGGCCTTGAGCAGCAGAGTTAATGGCCTCCCCTTTACTATAGAGCAGCTGAATCAAGTGGCTCTAATGGGACCAATATATCTGCCTAAACAGTGCTCATCACACTGGCTCAACAGATGGGAGGATGGACAGACCAAAGAGAAAGAGAATGAGAATGAAGGAAAGAGAGAGGACACCCTGAGTGAAAAACAGATGTGGACTCCAGAGAGCGATGGAGGAGTCTGCAAGTCTAACGAGAATATTTCATCCGAGGAGCTTTAATAAGGGTTTTCTCTTTCAGTCCAAAACAGGTCGGTTCACCTCCAGATTACTGTCGTCTCCACTGGAAACAGTTATTTGCAGGGGAGATCTATGTCTAGTTTTATTATATCTGACTCCATGTCTGACAGCGAGTACCTATTATACACAGACAAAAACACACTGGAGGATGATATTTTTTCGAGAAACCTGTGGGTCATGGGATTCCTGTGGGATTCCCATGAGATGGGAGTCAGGTTCACTATTCATCACTTGACAGGAACAGAACAGGAGAAAAAGGTCAAAAGAAGCATTATTAGGTCAGGTTTTACCTATAAAAATGCAGTTAATTTGTTATAAACACTAATTTTGTTATTTTAAAAATAATGTTAGTCATTATGTCTTCTTATATTATTCTTTTTTATTCACCCTGTCGGCTTTGGTGGCTGGTTTGATAAAGCCACCTGACTGGTGTTTGACGTGTGTATTGTACTGGATTGACCACTCATGGTATACATGCAAGAAGTGAGAGGATGGTGAGGGCATCACATCAAAATGATTGCTGTGAACATGAGTGAAAATCCACTCATGTGTCACCATCTAACACATACCTTTCTTCTTGTAGTTTTAAGCAGGAGGAAAAAACAACACATTTCTGGTAGAAGATATTGATAAAATGGGTAACATCAGAGTGGACGATTAACTGTTAGGGGCCATGAAATCCAATTTGGTTTAGGAAAACAAGCAATGTATATTACTAGATCCCCATCATTACATGGAAAAATGACTCTAAAATGGTCTGTATGGTATTAGATAATGTATTATTTTTCAGAATGTGGAGGTATCCAACTCAAATTAATCCTCTCTGTCCCTCTCATCCGTGTCAGCCTCTCCTCTTTATTTTCCTCTCTTAGCCGGTCCCGACACAGGCGGCTTATCTGATTCTAGGCAGCTCTGGTCGGTAGCCAGCGCATATTTCAGTCTGTCAGAGCGGAGTGGCGCTGCCAGCAGAGTTTTTCTTGGCAATGTGTCCGGCAGCGGCCTGTATGATGGGCTCTCTGCGTCCTCCTCCACCTCTTCAGTAAACAGACCTCCTGCCTCGTCTCAGCTGCAACGCCATTCTGCATTCACAGACTTGTCAAAAAACTCTCTGCAGAGTTATGTTAACTAGCTGGCTGAGGCTGACACTAATCTCTATCACCTCATTATAAAGTGTTTTAATAGTTTATCCAGCTTTATATTTACTTATTTATCACTGTCTGTTTTGTAGAAACCAAAGAGCACAAAGATTGAAAAATTATCAACTACAGTGATGGACAAAGTATCTGAATCCTATATTTTAGCACAATAACTTCGCCAGCATGTAAAATATTCCGTTACAAGTCCTGCACTCAAACATTTGGCAGCAAAATGAACATAAGGATCAAAACCAAAAGTACCCCTTATGCAGATTGGGTCAATTCAGAGTACCAATCTGATCCACCTTACTGTGGGTAGTTTTATCTATAATGACAACTTATTATGACTTTTATAATCTAATCATCTGATTTGTGAGTAAAACCTTCCTACTATAGCTGTCAAATAAATGTAGTGAAGTAAAAAAGTATGATATTTCTCTAATAGAAAGGTTGAAGGAAAAAGTTATATAAAAAAAACAAATTCTCCACTAACACAAACCCCCCCAAAAAATAAAATATAAAAATAAAAAACTTGTACTTGTACTGACTGAACTGCAGTCATGCCTCAGTGTGTAAGGTTTGCCATGACCCCGTCATCACATGATATTTTATTATCCATCAAGGCAGATTAATGTAGAAACATTTGCTTGTTGCTATGACAAATCTCTGCTGAGTCCTCGACACCAGTGAGAAACACTCGAGTGCTGTCATTCAGACAACCCACATATTTTCTTCTTAAGAGGCTGAATGACAGGAAATACTTTAATGCGGTCTAATGATGACATTATAAGACTATTATGATCATCTGTCACTGGCTGAATGAAGTAATAATTTCTCTAATTTTATCGTGCCTGTTCTTTGGACACCCACCTGAAGCAGGTAATTCATCTCTTTAGATAGATTATACTTGAGCTACTTGACAGTTTACTGGACAAGGATAATTAGTTTTGCAGGTATAAAAACAGGATAAGAGCATAGTAGTCAACAAGAGGGCTTAAAGACTCAAGTGCAGGACTTTTACAAACAAATGACTGTCCATTTAATTTAACGGGCCTCGCGATTCAATTACGATTCAGCTGTCAATGATTCAAACGCAAAACAATTCTGGATGCATCGCAATGCATCTCAGTGTATGGAATCCTCAATGATCTATATTACTGCACATGGCTACTTTTTCATCATTTAAATTCCCCTTTTATTCAGAAAGTAAAAGCTGCATCTTTTCAGTACATAAATATTACAAAAACAAAACATCTGTCCATCTGCAGTGCCTTTCACGTTTGTACTACAATAATATTATTTTCACTTAGTAATTGTTGTGAGGCAGAAGTCAGGTTCAGCGTGGGTCTTGTCCAGTTAGTGCTTCCCAGCAAGTTCATAAAATGTGCCCCGAGATGTCCGTTCAAAAAAATACTGTCCAATTTTCTTTTTTTGTTTTTTAAAAAACACTCACAGATGATCTCTGCCTCCCTCCGACATGCCTCCTACATAAGTAATGTTAGCTTAATGTCCACCCACATTTCAAAGCATGGGAGCAACGTCGCGATGTAATTTTATTGTCAGCTGAGGCCGGACAGTCAACAATCAACATAAGCGACAGACTCTCGATTATGCTCCATCTCTGAATCGATGAAGAATCTTCCACGTCCACATCGCGATGCATCTTATAATTGAGAAATTTCCCCACTTCTAATCATGGCCAGGTAAATCTCTCTGTGTTTTGCAGTATACCAGAGTTTTTATATCTGGTATCTGTAGCATCGTAGTGATACTTTTAAAAGGCAGCCAGCAACGGTTGGTTTGCCACAGCTGAAGGGGGAAGCAACAGCTGAGATGGAGTCGGCTACAGCAACTAGGAGTATGGTGCAACCTTTGGTATCATAAACACATCCGACAGTGTAGTCTAATTACGCTGACTGGCATTAGGGGGTGAACAAAAGTTCCACAATGCGGGTTTACAAAAAACCAACAACAAATGGAAGATGCTTCATAAGAGGTTAAGAGACAGTCGTGAGTCAGAATTTGAAAAAGACTGAAGAAAACACATATCCTGTAAGAAAACTCTCAAAACCACAATGAACTCATAAATCCCACATTAATATTAATTTATGTTCTTTTTACAGACAATAGTAGACATTTAAAGTCAACTTAGCATCCATTATTGGCTGTGATGTCTTTCCAATAAGAGAGACTATCAATAAAAGGTTTGTTCCCATGGTGGCACCACAGGAAATGGTTATAAAAATCAGAATCACTTTTGGATCATGAAGGTGCTCAGTAAATTCCATGTTTGCATATCCTTAAGATGTCTATATATTTTGTGAACCTGTGGAGGCTGTGGCCTGATTGGTGTGCTAGATTAAAGATCAGATTCACCACATTTAGCCCAAATTATTCAATAATCTGCCCAGAAGTTGTCCAGATATCTCGCTCTGGATCAAAGCAACCATCCTTGATCCACCAGCTGGACAAAGACATTGACTCTGTGTGTCAGTGTTGCTTTGATTTCAGATAATAGGACAGTGTGAGAGGAGTTCAGGCAGGTTAAAAACATGCACACACACAGGTGCAATCTGGCACACAAAACTGATTCAACCAAAGCAAACACAGCTGCAGTTGTCTGTCTGGTTATGTGACTTTGAGTTATGAATGCATTCTTCGACTTCAACAATGTCAACATTTAACCTGCATTCTGCAATTGTGAGTGATATGATCAACAAGCCACCAAATGTCCTAGAAGTTAATTCATTTAATATCAGGCTGAGAAAGCAGATAAACTGTGTCAGCACCGAGCAAGCAGGCTGACTGAATTGCAAACAGAAAATCAACCCCAGGCCTTGTTACCATGCCAATTTAATCTGTTATTTCAACAATGGCACCACCTGGCAAGAGTTGTTTCTAAAAAATAAAAAAGTGCCGTCATGTCTAGAGCTGCAACAAACCAATCTATCAATCATTATTTTCAATTAGTTCATTAATTATTTAGCCTTCAAAATATCATATGCAATGACAAGTGAAAACCACAACCACCAAAGCCTTAGGCGATGTCTGCAGATTGTTTATTTTGTCTGCCTGTCAAAACATCTGAAATAGTGACAGTAGATAAATGACTATAAATTACGGCGATGAAGAAATGGAGGAAAGTAAAGCAAAAGCGCCTGACACACTCATCCCCTAAGCAGTTAGCGAGTGATTGATTCTAAGAAGAATCAGCTCTTGCTGCCACGTTCTTCACCTAAATCACAGTTTTATCCAGTTTCTTCTTCGTCTCCCTTAGTGTTTGGCGCAAACCCAAAATGTAGCCAAAATGCAGCAGCAGTATTTTGCAATTTTTTTACGTCCCTGATTCACATATGCTGCTTAACCTCATTCCTGTTCAATGATAAATTTTCTTATACACTTTTAAATCAGACCAACATCGATTCTGAGATACAGATATGGTGACCATGTGCAACTGAAACCACTGCTGAGAACAACTGGAACTTGCCAGTGGGTCAGATTTGGACGTAAAACAGACGGTTTAAGTTGCATTCACAAAAACAAATGACACCACTGCGTAGGTGCAATGGGGGTCAAAACGCTGAGTCTCCAGAAACGACACAGGGTTGTCGTTTTAGCAATACACTGTTTTGCCTGCAAATTCTACCTTGCAACTGTCAAAACAGAGAACCAAATGACTGCTACCTTAATAAAGTCTGCAAAGTCCTGCTAAAAAGAAGCATTAACTGCTGTACAGTGTCTCCATGACCTATTTCGTTCAAGTTTAAGCCGACGGCAGATGACGATAGGAGTGAAAACTGGTAGAAGGACAATGATGGAGTGGGAAATATAAAAGATTACACCTCTAACATGTACCGTAGCACACCAACCAATCTTTTCTACCTTGGTTTAGGGGTAAAACTAACAATTATTTCAACTAGAATACTCTGCCATGGCTCAACAGTCACATGTACTTCAATCAAGCCTATATCAAATAAAACATATTTAAATCCTCTAGATCTAGATTTTTTTTTGGAACCGCATCAAATTGTACTCACTCACAGATACCGCCACCTAAATATGACAGATTTTTACATCAAGATCCATTGATCCATTGTATTATTCCATGAGAAATATATGAGAATGTCAGGAAAAAAGCCTTATTTCACAATGTTAATAAAAGTGAGAAATTGCAGGATCCATCCCTTTATCTGGATCAGCATCATAAATTAATTGGGTCTATTCAGGGCTGAGACCCGCCCTCAACTTAAGTTTTGTGGAAATCAGTTCAGTAGTTTTTTTGTGTAATCCTGTGACAAACCAACCAACCAACACTGGACATAGGAAAAAACATAACCTTCTTGGCGGAGGTAACAATAGATAAATCTGTTGAGTCCATAAAGTGTCAAAAGAATTCATTTGACAATAATTATGAAATATATTCAATACATAATAATAATAATGTTTAAAAAAAACAATCCACATAGCTCTTTAAAATCTTGATCCATCACCTCTGTTGTGCCTGATTTGCACACAGAATGCATTTGAAAACCTACTCAAGCCAGGCCCCAGACCCAACAAGCTCTTTGTCTCTCTTCTTATTTCTGTCTGTTTCTCTGCCCTCAATCAGCCTCTAATCATGTCTTCTTCTGTGTGAACAAGTGTGCTTGCCTCATTTACTAAGCAGGGAGTAAATATTTAGGAAGGAGGCTGAGGAGAGAACAGAGCGACCATTGGTGGTGGCAGTGGGGTTGGAGAAAGAGAGGAGGATTATGCTAATGTATCCAAACAACTAGGGTCATATCCTGAGACAGAAAGAGAGAAAGACCAACAAGGCAAGAAGAAAGAGACAGGAAGACAGAAAGACTATGTGAAGGAACCAACTCAACCACATAGTGAGAAATAAATGAGAAAGTCTTGGGTAAAAAGAGTAGTGAGTTGAGTTCGCAGGTTTCCTGTGGTCAGAGGGCAGAGAGAAGAAGGATGCATGGACAGAGGGAGGTATGGAGTGAGGCAAAGATGAAGGGATGGACAGAGAAATTGACACATAGAGAAGGAAGGAATGGGGTCCTAATCTTCTCTGCTTCTGCTTTCGGGTCGACCGAGCTCCCGCAGTCACAGTTGCTCTCTGATTGGCTAAAAGTGAGAGCTGTGGATTAAAGGACGGAGGGGGTATTTCTTATTTTTGGTGGTTTGTGTTTGTGTGTGTGTGTGTGTGTGTGTGTGTGTGTGTGTGTGTGTGTGTGTGTGTGTGTGTGTGTGTGTGTGTGTGAGAGAGAGAGAGAGAGAGAGAGACTTTGTATCAGCGTGCTTGTGGGAACCAGTTTGAATTTTAGACATTTGGAGCAAGGACACTGCGGTCACTCCTCACTTGTTTTGTTCAAGGGACTACTTTTAAGTTTGACCTTAGGTTAGAGGCCAAAATTATACTTAGCCTTTCAAAAGCCTTACTTACTCTTAAAAGACTTTGCAATATACACAGACTCAAAGACTGACAGCTGAAGATTACAGTTGTCATCATTTAGAGCTACTTTGCAGTAAAGCTCAAATCAAATGAGATCAGATTTGTCCAGATTCCTGTCAAAAAATGAAAAATCAATGTCCGATAATCATGAGGGCTGGGACATGTCCCACTTTTACAGGCCAGTTAACAATCTTGGATTTCTGCCATTATGACATAATCAAGGTTTTAACAGGCCTTAATTCTGTGCAGTATCCAGTAAGCTTTAGACTTAAAATTGAGCTAAACTGAACTTTTAAACAACAAAAACAGACTTTGCCTTGTTTACTTTTCAGAAAAGGTGAATGATTGAGTGAATCTTGCATTTCAACATTGCATTACTTCCACAGGCTTCAAACAAACCATAAAATCAGCATAGGTGACAATTCATGAGCTCTCAGATAATTTATAGTTACAAACTATAACTCAACCAGGAGGCCCTGTTATACCCAACAGATATCCTGAAATGCATCCAATGGAGGGTGTGTATATACTATACCTATGAGGAGTGTGTGTATTTGAGTTTATAGTACACACCCATTCCCAAACCTCACAGACTTGTGTGAGCTGACAGTAGAGGAAGCCAGCACTCATGCAGCGCTTTCAATCATGCACAACAGAGATTTTCTTCCATTTCATCTCACCGTAACCACACAGAGACAGAGAGACAGAGAGAGAGAGAGAGAGAGAGAGAGAGAGACACACACACACACACACACACACTCCTTCACATCTATCTCCTCTGGAGCCCTGTCTCCTCACTCTGGCCCAAAGCATTTACTCTTTCACAACCTCAGCTGCTTTCAACTCAGCAGGACTCCAACAGTGTGCCCATGCATCTGTGTATGTGCTTATGTGCGTGTTTGTGTGTGAGTGTATGTGTGCTCACATCCTGCTTAGTTCAATATAAGCGAAATGCAGCAAGAAAAAATAACTTGAAGGATTATCTAAAAACAGTGAGGGAGGAGGAAGAGATGGGAGAAGACGAATGGTGGAATTACAGAAGATGTATAAGTCTTCCAAGGTTATCGAGTCTTATCTGCTGTGGTTACTGTTGTTATGAACATCTATATCAGAGTGTGCTAATGCATTTTTACGGCCTTGAACTGGGAGGAGAGATTAGGAAAACTTTGAGCAAGATAAGATATGAGAAAAGACAAAAACACAAGACAAACTCAATTAGACTGTCCATTTTTGGGGCAAGAGTTCAGAAGGCCACATTCAAAGGGTAATACAGCTCTGCATATACCATGTCTCACTTGCGTTTTTGTGTTATTTAAAGTTACAATATGTAACATATAAGCATTAAAATGTCTCAAATCAACTAGGCTTTCGTTATATTTTTTGTGGAGTTCCAACTATTTTTCTTTTGTCGCCTTTCCCTACAACTTCTGGGATAAACATCAGACGAAATGTCGAAAAAGGAAGCCAAGCAAAGGTGACTAAATGTAACGTGAATACAACTTTAAAGGAGACCTATTATCCTTTGTCGCTTTTTCCCCTTTCCTTCAGTATGTTATATAGGCTCTTGTGCATGTAAAAGGTCTTGAAAGTTAAAAAGACAGAAGTCCGCATCAATGGGAGCTCCTCTCTCCCACAGAAAACATGGCTCCTTAAGTTCCTGGAAGGGCGCGTCAGTAGTCCCGCCTTCAATTCCATTGTCACTTTGTGACATTACTAAACTAACATCCAGGTTGTAAAAAAATACATTTAAGACCTCTTACGACCTTTCTAATATGAGCTGGAACTGAATTCAAGATAAATATCAAAACAAAAGGAAATGAAAGCGTAATAACACACAGATCAAGTTACAAGACTATAAATCAGTACAAGTCAGGAAGAAAAATACGTACGGTTACTGGCAGAGGTCTGTGTCTTCAAGAAAAAAAGACTCTTTTCACAACACAACCTTTGCTAGAGGAGCTTCAGTGAGGTAGTGAGTGAATTATAAAGTGAAGCAGGCATCTACCTTTTCATCACAATCTCTGTCCTTCTCCCTTTTCAATCACTCTCCACTTCAGTTTGCCTCCTCCGAAATTGCATCCTTCAACACAATCAACACTCGCTGCCATTTCCATAGGAACCAGATTCACAAAGGCAGCATGTAACCTTCTTTCTCCTTATGAGGGTTTATGGATGTGGAGCACACTGCCAAGAACATAAACATATATCCCTTTAATTGAGCAGTGCTTCATGTGAGAGTCTCTCACAGCTCATACATTTGGCCGACAGTCAAACATAGTAAAATGTGATATTCTGACCATGTGCCATCAGAAGCCATGTACGCCCCCAGAGCCCAGACGGCTAAATCAATGAAAAAAGGGGTGTTTTTAATTTCACAGAACGTCTGTGAGTTATGCCTTCATTTAATTTCATCAAGGCTAATTAATGTCCTGTCCTTGAGATGTGTGACCCTGTAATGTGCTCCTGCTCTTAAGCTAGTGAGGCACGAAAACAGAAATGCTTCCTGTGATAGCTATCATCATGGAAATCTGTATCAACTTCAGTCAAAAAATTTAAAGATGTAGTCTAAGAAGTTAATTTTTACCTTTTTTCTACATCTTGATTGCTTTTTTCTGTAATGTGTCTCACAAAGATTATCTTCTTTCTTGAATGTATTATAAAGCTTGAGCTGAGGTCATGGTGCAAAGCTGAAAATGTTCAGATTGCCAACTTCACTGCTTAACAAGTGGGGATAAAATGAAATGTGAGATTGACAGACAGATTTGAGTATCTGCAGCGATGTGGGTGTTGTACCAGGCTATCAGAAGAGGAAGTGAGCCTGAAGGCAAACTCTTGATTTACCAGTTGATCTTCCAAGCCTCAACTCTGAATAGTGTAACAAAATTAGATTATTTACCTTCAGCCAAAATGAGTTTCATAATCATTAAATCAAATACATGCAAGCACATACACGCTGTGTTGACAAAAGTCTGCAGTGTTTTGGCATCTGAAAAGCCTTCAAACGCATGGTTGTAAAAGCCAAATTGAACTTCCTGGATCATATTTCACGTTACAACAAACAAAGCCACTTGTTTTTTAGTGTTATAACAATGCAACTGGGCTGCTCAAACACCCGCTTACAAACAAGGCAAAGGGCTTCAATTGTCCTCCTGTGGACGTATTCTGGACACATCCGACTCGGAGGGGACCCCAGTGTATACCCAGAATACACTGGATGGACTACATATCCCTGTCAGGCCTGGGAATGCTTTGGAAGAGGAGGCAGACATGGTTGGGGTGAAGGAACATCTGCTCTACCTTGATTAGTTTGAATCACCACAGCCAACATCAGGATAAACAGAAGGAAAATAGGTTGAAAAAAGGAGATGGGTTTACTTGGCGCTCTTTTCTTTGCCCAGTCAGCCATGTTTATTCTGCTTCATTTATTCTAAACCATCCACAAACAATGAACTTTTGAAATCAATCTGCTCTGAGACAGAATTACCATCATTGGCAAATTTGCAGACATGATGTTCGACATGAAGGATTAGTTAGGGGTATAAAACTTATAAACACACCGGCACAGTCCTTTAACTTTGAATGTTTGTTTTTTAATGGGCAGATTTATGACCACTCCAACTCCTCCCTCCTCCTCACCTCTTCCTCCCAGTGTGGTCCACTATAAACAGACAGATGTTAAATGTGGGGTGAAGAGTAGAGTGGGGCCGGCTGTAAAGACCATTTCCTGCTCACCATCACCCAGCAGCAACTCCTTTCGAGTAAGATAGAGTTCCTACAGTGACATTCACAACACCACATACTTCATCCTTTACTCAGAAAAAAAAAACACACATCTGTGCAAAGAGAATTCATGCATGATCCTCTCCACTCCCTCTTTGGTCTCTGTGCAGCAGTGAAACTTTATATAGGGGAACGCAAGCACAAGACACAAGCACACACACTTAATCACAGTCACATCTGCACTACATAATTTCCACGTGATTCCCACATTGTAATTAGATCAGAAATTTACATAGATAGCTCCATAGGCACAATTGGCCACTTGGCCTCTGCTGCTACTCTCCTGAGACTCACATACACACTCACACACACACACACACACACACGCACATTCCTCCAGGACAACTGTGATTTCTTGCAAATTTGTTAAATTGGTATAGACGATAAATACGTTAAAGATAAAACAAAGTCTGGATACCACAAACTACACTGCTTCAATTCTGCTGAAAAGAAGTATTCTTCTGTGTTTATCTGTGTGTATTCATTGTGATTCTACATTCTCATGGTCACACACATTTGCCGTTCCTGCTGAATTGTGGAAACTGCTCTCTCGCTTTCTCTCTCCACCGTGCATTGAAACTGTGCCTCTGTAAAATTCAATTCTTGCCTGTGTCGTTAAAAACCATAAAATTTTACTCGTCGGTTTTTATGTTTTTAATTCAATCAGTGTTATAGAAGCAGAGTCATGTGGGCTTCAACTCCCCTCAATGACACACAAAACACACACCTCTCACTATGTAATCTGTATACCTTGGTCTTTGTGCCCTTCATCTACTTACCCAATTGTTTTTGTGTATTTTTGTTGATTTGAGAAGTTAAATTTAAAAATCCTATTTTTCACTCTTGATTTTCAGTACAATGGCACTTCTATTGTTTGGTTTTTGTGTTCGAATGTGCTGTAGCATTATTTCGACCCTTGTTGGCTGAATTCAACAATTCATGTTGTATATTTATTCCTTATCTTGTCTGTAAATTCTCCTTGGCTAAATAAAGAAAAAATGACTTTAATCCGTATTGATCACACACACAATTTCATTTCAAAAAGCAAACACACATGATACAAAGACAGCTCTTTTCCTGAGGAAATCAATCTTTGAGGTGAGTAGCCGGCAACTATTGAATTTTGACAGCTGGGAGATGATTGTAGACACTTTTCAATCAAAAGAATCTTTCAATTTTGAGAGGTGGCACCTTTCTCGACTGAATGTACTTTGACCTGATCTTTGAAATTACATAGATGTTCATGCTGGTGTTCCCAACCATTTTGGTTTGTGGCCCCTTAAAAACAAATCGACTTCTATTTGCAAGCCCTCATCACAGGTTGCGAAAACATAGTGTGTCATTCAGACTTGTGTAAAGTGTCAAAAGCGATTTTTTCTTCTTCTTTCATAGATTGCTTCACTTCAAAGATTTCCAGAGACCTGAAGAGGTAAAAGCATCCATCCAAGCAGAAAAAATATATCAGATTATATACCCTTTTATCCATTTAATCATCTTGTCAGCCTTTAGATTTATCTTGAGATCCCTTCCTTAGTTTGTCCAACTTACAGTCCAAAACGCAAAGATATTTGTTTTATTAAATTGTAAATCAGAGAAAAACAAATCCTCACAGAGACCCAGAGAATGTTTGGCATTTTGTTTTGATAAATGCCCTCACTATCAACTATGTATCAGAATGGTCAGCATTTAATCGTTTGCCTACAGGTATACTTGTGCTCCAGGCTAATGAGGCACTAGAAGGACAGTACATTTCAGTGGGGAAAAAAACACCGTAGGGTTATAGCTAAACCACTGAATGGTTGGCCACTACAACAACATGAATCTCTGTCATATGAGCTCCGAAATTGACTGGAGGGAGTCCAAGAGGGTGAGGGTCTGACTCCAGAGCGCTGGAGCAGAGCATCGATCAGACAGTACTAATGGATTGGGAAGGTCCAGCTAGATGCTCTGATATCTGTCAGCTGCTTCCATGTGTCTCCTTAAATAAGAAACGTACCAACGATCAATGCGTCGCGATCAGACTCACTGAACATTCAACCGGCCAGAGATCAATAACACTTAGCATCCCCTCTCCCAACCCGTAACTAGCTTAATGTGACAGAGGAAGACTGATGGGGAAAGAATATCGCCACACACAAGCACACGCCACTAAAAGAGGCTTAGGAAGTGTCAAACAAAAGGGCAGTATCTGCTTCTCTGCTCCATGCGCGAGCAGGAAAAAGCAAAACGAAGCCCCTCGCATTGACATTTTCACATCAATACACAGAAGTGTAAAAGAGCAGCGGTGAACATCTCCTCCACTTGACAAACTGACATGCTCTGCAGGAAAATACTCCTGTCTGGCTCTGCTGCCAAGACTTCCCTCTAGCCAAATGCCGCCTGGTGCCAAAAGTCACTCAAGCATTTTTCTGCACGGGGCATACACCACGCAGAGCGCCTCATTCTGCTGCTTCTGCATCAGAAATACTACCCCGCCTGGACCAGTGACCCATACACTGTTTCACTGGGTGATGATGGGATCCATATGGGCCCAATTATATTTTTTTCTTACTGTTGTAGACTATTTATGCAGGAAAACTTTGCCTTAGCACACTTGTACCTTTCTAGAAAAAAAATCAGAAGTCATGCACTTACACAAATTCGCAGCAGGAAGCCGCCAAGCACAACCGGAGTCTTGGCTGAGTTGTGGGAGTTTAAGGCCCTGCTCAAGGGGACCATGATAATATTCAGTAGAGCATTGTTGATCTACAATTTACAAGCACACTTGTCAAGTATCAACTATGATTTTTAGAAATACAGAAAATCTTTAAAACCAAAATCACATTGGTGCAAATTAAAAAAACTTTGATATCTACAGCTGCAGTTGGTCAGTAGGGTGAACTCACATGAAGCTTTTTGGTTTGTGAGATACTCGCTGTGGATCTTAAATTTAACCCTCAAGTGTATTCATGTGATTCCTCCCATCAGTTATGTTCACTGTGGATCATCAGTACCAGATGCATCTTACATCAATGTTTGTTCAAGTTTCAAAGTCGACCCGGTCAGAGCCAATAAATCTTACATAGGGGAATAAGATGGAAAGAAAGAGAAAAGGAAAGAGGGAGGAGGATGATATGAAAAGAAAAATTGCGAACTCACTGCATCCGTCCTCGTCGCTGTGGTCCCCACAGTCGTTATCTCCGTCACACTGCCACTGGGCTGGGATGCAGGTACACTCCCCAAACGCACTGACCGCACATGTGAAGTGGTTCCTCCCACACGAACACTCAGCACTGCCCTGAACTCCTGCACACAGAGAGGAAGAGAGGGTTAGAGCTAATCAGATATGTTCACCTTAACCTTGTTTCTTGTTTACTGGCATTGGTGATTCTGCCATTTAGTCATTACTGAGGTGAAAGCGTGACACGTGCAGGTGGACACATTTCAGCTGAAAAGCCACCAACCTGCCTTTGAATCCCGATTCAACCAACAATATTTAGCAGAGGAGAAGGAAAAGCTGGCTGCTGAGAAGTAAAAGAAGGACTGTAACAAACATGAGAGATCTGTGATTCTGTGTTCTCCGGCCAAACCCATGAATCCAGCTGAATACTAGAACAATGACTTTTACTCATGTGACTTTGTGCACTGTTTTTTTGCTATCATAAAATCATCCTCCTTAACTACTCCCTATTTGTCCCTCTGTATGTGTCATTAAAAGTTTCAGAAAACTACAGCCAAGGAATGAAAAATCTGTTTGATGTATGCTGCAGCAGTAAATTTAAAATGTTGTCTGGGACTCAATGCAATGATCAAAACTAACTTTGATCCAGTTTTCTGAATAACTGCCCACCATGAAAAGTTAGACAGGGGATTCAGAGGTGGTGTTGCTAATGTGAATAGTTGTTCTGCAGCAAGAAAAACAACAGGAGACAATCAGGTCATTGGTGCATGGGGCTAAGGTTTGGAGAATTTAAACAATCAGTACAGCAAAAGCATTGCAAGACTTGCATTTGATGAGGTGAAAGAATTTATGAAAGTTGCTGGTTCAATGTGATGGAGGATAAAGTAAAAATAAGCTGACAGACTTGTTTATTATGCCTGTTGATGACTCAAGTCTAAAGGCGAGAAAACTCAAGTCAAGTCTCCATTCCTGTTATAGCAGGTCCCAAATGAAGTCTTAGATTCTTGAGAGAAATTGCAAGTCCAATACTAAGTATTTCAGGTCTCTCAGTGCTCAATATTAAAAACTACAGAGCTTTAGAACTGCAGAACTGCAACAATTAGTCTGTTAATCGATTAGCAGATCGAAAGAAAATTAATCGCAACTGTTCTGACAACTGATCAATCATTTGAGGTATCTTTTTGAGATGTCAAATATTTGCGGGTTTCAGTTTCTTAACTGTAGGGATCTGTTGCTCTTCTTCATCATATTGATATTAAATGAAGAGTCTTTAGGTTTTTCTCTGCTGGTTGGACAAAATAAGTAATTTCAAGATGTTACTTTGGGTTATTGTGATGAACATTCTTATAGACTAAACGATTAATCTATTAATCCTGAAGATAATTAGCAGATACATCAATAATGAAAATAATGGGTTAGTTGTAGTCATATTGAGCTTTTCCATTTCAAAGCTGTGTAATCATGTTTTAAGCAGCTGAGACAAGGTCGTCTTGAACATTCAAGCTGTTGGCCTACATGATGCTGTTTTTTTTTTTTTTTTTATTTCAAGTCAGAGATTTTACTTGGTTAAAGCTAGAAACTTTGCTTTTTAATCTCAAGTCAAGTCTTCAGGGAATAACATCTGAAGTATTAATTGTTGTGTCAGCTCTATAGCAGATGAGTGAGAAAATACCCCCCTCTGCCACACGTATAACGCTCAATAAGCCAGCGCAATATTTAGATGTTGCATTGGTGAAAAGTGGTGAAAAGTTCAGTCCGTACATCATGCTGCTTTACTCAGCTATGTTCATGTGCTGCTTTCTTTGTTTTAGGAGGATCAATATATTAGCAACATTCCTCTAGGCTGCCTTCTGCCATCCAGCTCCTCTGTCACTGCTCCAACAAGCTGTGTACTCTAAATTAAAGCTTAATACACTCCATACAGCTACACTAACAGACTTCAGAAACCTTGTGGCACAGCTGATCAATATGGTTTCCACATTTCAACATTTTTTTTTTTAATCAAAGAGAGCATTAAACACTCTTGATCTTAATGTGGATGGCTTTCATAAAATAAACTCTTCTGTCAGCACATAAACACGTGTTGCATAGGAAACAGGGAGAGATGATATGAGTATGACCATGACGACACAGCTGTACAGCCTCAGGTAGTTGAAGCTTCTCAAAGAGTGGAGGTGTTTCTAGCTGAGCTCCTTTGTGATAAGTTGGGACAAACCTCTTTTAAAAGCAAAACCAACTGATTTAGTCTCTATATATTTAGTCTCCAAAAGGTTCTTTCTCAACCTCAAAAAACAGCTAATAATACACTGTTGTTGGACTGTACAGTGATATATGAGATCTTGTGAGCTAAGAGTTGATAATTTTAGTCAAGTTAACTATCTGACAGAAAACTATTCAGGTATCAAAAATGCAATAAAAGTAAATTAAAATACATTCCAAGCTATAACATTATCAGGTTTTTCCATTTAAGTTTTTGCTTGTCTGTAAACCAGATATGGTCTGTTCTTATTTGCTTGTCACTATGAATTCTTCATCACTGCCCTGGTGTGTAATTTTAAGTTTAAAGTCTACATCAGTAAAGGAAGTAATATCAAAATGCAACAGTAATGCAATTTAGATTTCCCATTCACTGGACTCGAGCACTGTGTCCAGTGGTAAGATTGATGATCTTCCATTAATGATTCAGAAGGCCAGTAGCCAAACACCAATTTTTAATTCTCTCCTTTGAGGCCCTCAGAGATTAATTTTGTAGTAAATTGTGAGAAAAAGAGCAAAGATTAGAGCTCAGTCTGGACATATTCAAAATAAAATTTGTGCTGTGCTGTCCCGTTATAGCCATCTACAAAATGAAGCAGGGCTTTGCTACCCCAACCACAGACTCCCAGGCTACCTGGGCTTCTGTAAACAGCAGGACCTTACAACAACATCATAAGTCTATGAGAGATGAGTCACTCTCTACTGCAACTCCACCCTATTTTGATTATTAAGAAAAAACAATGCATGACATGATCAAGAAATACATTTGCTGTTTTTTCTTTAGCCAGTTGCCCTTTAATATGGTTGTTTTGCTTACCCTGTGAGCATATATGTACACAGACAAACATTATATCCCAAAATACATCATCAAACACACACAGACACACCATCTATACGTTTACTCTGCCCTGATTTCCCACCACAGCAGAGAAAAACACAGTCACCACATTTTCAGATGCATCACAGCAAAACGAATCCAGGAGAGAAAGTAAATTAAGGTTTCCCATTTTGCTCTCACTTTGAAGCCCATTAATGACCATCTGTGTGTGTATGTGTGTCTATTTTGCTGAAACTGGCCTGCCGCAACAAACCCAGAGTTTCTTGGAACGCACGTGTGTGTGTGTGTGTGTGTGTGTGTGTGTGTGTGTGTGTGTGTGTGTGTGTGTGTGTGTGTGTGTGTGTGTGTGTGTGTGTGTGTGTGTGTGTGTGGTTCCTGGCCTCCTCACAAAGGCATCAGTCAACCCAGGAGGGCCTGGCAGAGAGAGCTCAGTAACCTTCAGATCCCTCCCACAGCACTAAATTAATGGCCTCTTTCTTTTCATTTCCCTCTCTTTCTCCTCATTCTTGTCTTTCCACCATCCCCTCTTCACACTTCCCCCTTCAACTGCCTCCCTTCTTTTCTCCTCTTCCCTGATTTTTTCGTCCCCCCCACCACCACCCCTCTCCTCGTTTCCAGAACACTCCGCTAACAGGAAGGAAGCAGGGGTGGCGACATCCAAGTCCTCCTGTCAATAAAAGTCGCCTTTCTAATTTTCTTGCGTGGTCTATAGTACCTGCCATCCGCGAACCCCAGGGGCATGCAGTTTTCCCTCAGACAGACAGGCAGAACAATCACAGGCAGACAGGTACAGACTAAGGCCTGAAAATCCCCAACTAAGGCTAAGTCCTGATACTTCATAGTACAACATAGACAGCTTATACTGCAGTTTTGTGAGCTGTACTGGATTTGTAACTTTAAGCATATGCTTTATTCCGATGTGTGTGTGTGTGCGTGCGTGCGTGCGTGCGTGCGTGCGTGCGTGCGTGCGTGCGGTTTGCACGAGCTAAATTAGAGTCTTTGAGCTCGAGCAGAAGTTGTGTCAACATGAAGCCACATCACAGGCTGTGCATTTGTCAAACATGCTTTAAAAAGCAGAAGCCACTGGCTCCGACCAAATCCAAAGAGACTTACAGAGTTTAGTGGGAAACCATCACACACACTGTACTGCACCTGCATGTGTATGTACCAAGTCCAGAAACAGGGTTAGGCGATATGACAAAATACAGCACAAGATGTTGACCAGGGATTCGTCAACGGATAGAGATTTTGTGACACGCTTTATCCATAAATCCTTAAATGTTTCTAGTTGTATTACACCATTGTGGGTTTCCACATGTGGGAATTCTTACTCAGAAGTGAGAATGTAAAATTACTACATAGAAAGTTTTCATTGCCGAATTCTCATGTGACTTTGGTTTATTTTAACATGTTCAAATTTTAGTTCACATGTGAAAATAGCCAATTGCGTGCAACAATATTCAATCTAATGTGTAATTGTGATTTTCACATGTGAAATTTTTGAAAGGACAGTGCTGAAAAACAATAAGCAGGACTGTTATCTGTCTATCAAATGCTTCATCAAACTATTTTGCAGTTATGTACCTTTTCACAACACAGGTTGCAAGTCCAATTTTAAAATAGGCATAATAAGATTTTATTCATATTGCTCAGCCAAGATGGGAAACACAGAACAACTAAACTACGTCAGCCAAGCCGATATTTCTGCTGATATAAGCTTATAGCAGATATATAGCATCTGTCTCCTTCTTGCCTGTTGAGGAAGAAGAAACCGCAGTAAATATATTGAAGTAATATTACCTTGAATTGCCCCCCGGGGACAAATAAAGTTTTTTGAATTTGAATTTGAATGAATATTAACAGTCTCTCATGGTACCCTTTAAAGTACAGAAAACTTTTAAAGCAGTCAGATCAGAAAAAATAACATTGTTAAATGTGTTAATGCCATCACACAAGGCAAACAACTTGCTTACTATCAGTATGTTCTGGGAGAGAAAATACAATGTTTTATGAGCCAATACTACGTGCCAATAAACTATGTAAACATTGGTTCATAGTCTTGTAACCGTGCCACCAAAAATAGTCACAACTACAACACTTGGATCAAGGAAACAAAAAGACCCTGATGGTGACTGATGAGACTGATAATGACGAGAGAACAATCACCGCAGAGATTATTAGTTTTATTAAGAAAGTATGAATGTGTGTCAGAACCAACAGACAGACTACGATCTCCTTTACCCTGAGAGCATGAAACTACTTTAGAAGTAAAGAGACAATCATCGCTACTCACTAGATTGTTATGTAAGGCTGCAGACAAGAACACACACACACACACACACACACACACACACACACACACACACACACACACACACACACACACACACACACACACACACACACACACACACACACACACACACACACACACACACACAATGCAGTAGCAGCCAGGCATGGAAGCCCAGTGCTTTCAAGAGCGCCCGCATAACAAGCCTCTGATGCATCAGCCAGATAACAGATCACATGCTGGGCTGTTTTGTAGAGACAGTGGATCACTTTGAACTGTAAGTGCAAGTTTAGCAACAATTCATCATTCAGTCTATTCAAGGATCTTTAAGTGGAGCACGTACAGTAGAAGCACCTGAGCTGTTAATTGCAGAATTTCTCTTAACTGCACAGAAAGCTGAGTGTGGAGGAAAGTAACAAACAAGAATCCAAGAATCAGGGGAAAAGTGCCCCCCAAGAACAGGAGAACTTTTCTGAACTTTCTTGATGTTATCATGCTTCTTTGGAAATGTGTGTATGGTTTGTTTGTTTGTTAAAGTGCCACAGGAACAGTCAGCGGCAGAAGCTTAGCACAGGTTATTCGAGGATATGTTGGTCTAAATCTAAGTACTTTAAGACTTTAACACAGTGAACTAATAAGATGCATGCGCTTACTGCAACTTGGGCAAATATTTAACATATAAAATTACAGCAAAAAAAAATGCCATTCCTGTCTGTGCCTGTGATGGATTATAAGAGTAGGATGAGTCAGCGATATTATGCAAACCTTTGAAAGATGGTAACATAGAGCCAGCCTAACAGTCAGCTCCTTTTATTCTGAAAGTCAAACAGATGCATGAAAATAAAAGTGAGGAGGAAGAAAAACCATAGAAAATACTTAACAGGAATTCACTAGAGACAATGATAAAGTTTATTTAGATCCAGATTGCATTCATATTGTAGATCTTTACTTAATTCAGAAGAAAGTAGGTCATTAAAGAAGATGTACAGTCACCTTGTCAGTAGGTGCCACAACTCCAACTTGAGATAAAACATGTTGAGGAACAGCAAATCATCGCTCTTGAAACTACAGTGGAAATATGTTTCCTGGTA
Source organism: Pagrus major (assembly GCF_040436345.1). NCBI lineage: Eukaryota > Metazoa > Chordata > Actinopteri > Spariformes > Sparidae > Pagrus > Pagrus major. Next base: position 15,410,608 of record NC_133218.1, on the reverse strand, counting down.
TGTTTATATATTTGACAGTTTGAAACTTTTTTTGTTGCACATAAATCAATAAAGTCGGCAAATGATCTGAAGAGTTCATAACTACTGAGAACGAGGGAAAGCTCCCCTTTCTTTATGATCACAGATGATGCAGGCTGACATGTGGAACCTGCTCTTCAGGCAGTGAGACAGACAGACATCTAAACTCTCACTTCACCTGCTGCTGCCAGAAGCTGCTGTCTGAGCTGTGAGTCAGAAAGAACCTCCAGCAGAGAAAAAGAAAACAAAGACCACCAAAGATCCTCCACTGTTGGTTACTGCAGCCTGAAACTGTCCAAACAGACCTAGTGTGGAACAAGACAGGTGGTCCCCCCCAAAAGGTAAACAGAGATGATCCCGCAAACCCATCCTGACACCACGCCTAAACCTGACCCACCTACAGCAGCAGCAGGCCACCAGAAGCCTGTGTCCACCAACCAAACCGACCCGCAAGCTGCCACGTCATGGGAGCCTCAGATCTAACCAGGTGGCATTTAACCACTATTTCACCATTTCACAATTTGCTGTTGTTAAATAGTTAAATGAGGAGTGTGAAGAGTTGAGGAGAGAGTAATGGGGCCAAAACACACAATGGTAACCCAGCCACAGTGAGCGGGTGGCCGCACGCTTTGAACGATGTCAAAAGGGCTGCCAGTTAATTAGGCGTGGACCTCCCTGGAGACTACCTGGAGGGTCGGAGTAGCGTCTTTCTTTCAGCGTGAGTGTACCGCTATAAAAAGTGATAAGCGGGAAATTGGAAGATAAAAATGAACCATATGACAATGCGAAGGGTAAGACAGGAGCATGGAGAGAATGAGTCGAGCCTTTTGTCCGTCCACTGTCTTCCTGCCACCCTTCCGCTGCTGGTGTCGAGCTGTAAAAGCGTCGCTTCAGGGAGACAGCTGTGTCTCAGCGTGTCAGCAACTGTTCAGCCCGAACTGCCCCAAACCAGCTGCATTCAGCTGCGCCGCACGGCGCCGCACAGCTCTGCACAATGAGAATGGACACAACTGGCGTCCCACCTCGCTGTCAGGCAACAATGTTCATCCTCCGTCACTTCTCGCCGTGCAAGACCGCTGACTGAACAGCATGCCTGACTGACCATGTATACAGGACGGCCGTTCACCTGTAATAACTGCCATTCACCATTCACACTCAACAGAGACGACTGCAACAATGATATGTCTTAATATTGAATATAATGCTGAGTGGGGCAAATACTGTCCCAATATAAGAGGCACACGACCATAAGAAGACAACACCTGTTTATAGGTCAAGATATCTTGAAGTGAGCAGGCAGATATGCCATTCTTGGTATCTTTTAGATGAAGTGTTACATTTACTCCCGGGAAGACTTTAAAGACGGGAGGGGAAAATTGCTTTTACCTAAAATTCTATAGACCACACACATCCTGCCTTCTTCAGAATTATTTCAATGATAACCTGAATTGATGTCATGTAAATGAAAGGGAGTTGACAGGGCAAACTATAGTTTACTGACCTTTCTGAATCCATCTGACCGCCACAAAGGCAATCAGCATCAAACACTGGCTTCAGATTCTCAGTTTTTACAAGTGAGAACAAATTTCTCAGTCAGTCTTTGAGGCCCAGGATCTTGTCATATGACATTACATGACATCTTATAAGTTGGCAAAAAAAATGTATTTCCTTTGGTACAGAAAACACTTGTAGATGAGACTGGGTTTACTGGACACTTTAAGATTATATCTAGCAGACATAAGGTAGACGTAAAAGTACAATTAAAACTAGTTAGCTTGCGAGCAACACAAAATGCAGCACTTTTTTAGAGGCCAATGCTGTAACACAGAATACTCAATCACGACATTTCATTTCTATTTTTGTGCTTTAATGTTCTACATTCCAAATTAAGACTGAAAGTTATATTGAGATGGACACTTCTCTCAAAGGCTTAAACATCATTTAAACTGTTCTGCTTCCTGTGACACTTGTGAGAATTTAACAGACAAAGCAAATGAAGCATAACAATAGTAGTGTTGAATTGATCTATGTATAATCTAGGTAAACAGATATAGCAATAGACACAAACTGGGGTGGGCTTTATGCAAACAAAGCATGTGATCTTTGACTTATCAGTGTTATTTACAAGGAAAAACAAATCTAATTTTAATGTGATCGCCACTGATAGAGCAGACTGTGACATCTTCCATCTTCTATCTCGTCTTTCACAATCAGATTGGGTTGACATCGCAATGTGGAACGCTTCATAGATAGTTACAAAGAGAAAGCGTGACCACACAGCTAACAGCCTTAGACTCTAATTCTTACATAACAACACAAAGTTAATTTCAGTTCAGGTGATACTGATAATTCAGCGTGCTCACTGTCAAACAGACAGCTGCATTTTATTCATTTGAAAATTTGTGAATGCATCAGATCAGAAGTCAAAATCTGCAGCTTCAGCTTCACTGACAGCAGATGGTGGCGAGTTTCTTCTCAAACCTTTTCTCGAACAGACTTTTATGAGAAAAACGAGTCTTGTGTGTTATGAGGTGTGGGAAGCTGTAATAAAGGGACAATTGAATTCTGTTTCTTCCTGCTCCAACCCAGAGGCAGTAAATTTCTGCCTGAAAGCACCTTATTGTGTTAGCAAAGCATTCTCTATTTACACATCAAGCAGACATGAAATAAAACCATCATTCATTTGGGGTTTTGTTTCTCTCCACATACAAAAGTCTAATATTCACTTTGCTTTTAGCTCTCAAAAAACAGCTTTGGTTTTTTGGCCGTTGTCCTTTCAAAATTAATCTGCACCAACGGTTATTATGTCATCGGGGGCGTTTCTTCACACCGAACAGTTTTCTCTAATGTCCTCAGTCAGTGTTTACAGGGGTTTCACCAAATTCCCCGCAACTCATTACTAAGTTATTGGGCGCTGACAGTGGAATATTCTGCCAGCCTTGGATACTGCTGACAACGAAATACATCATCCAGAACATTTCCTTGATCTGTCCAAGGTAAGTGAAATGTTTTATACTTTAGTTTAACTTTACAATACCGCCACATTTTTGTTGACAAAACTCACGACATGTCTGCACACTCAGAAATGTCCACAATTTTTTTTTAAACTAAAACAGCCTAATAATGGCAATTATGCTACTACTGTGCAGATTGATAACAAACATTACTGGGAGTACAAAAATAATTATACATGAACATTTAATAACCAGAAATCTGAATTATAAACTCTACCACTGACTACCCCAATAACGAACTGGCCACATGTTCACACCTTGACCAGACAAGGTCCAGCCATATACTAGGTATTAACCTAGTATTGTTTGCTGAAAAAGGCTGTGTGCTGCTACTGGGAACAAGGTTGACGAAGGCAGTGAAACTAACCACACAGTCAATGGTACATAAACCAAAACAATGGCTAAAAAGAGCCAAGAGCTACTTTCCTCAAATTTGCGGTCATAATTTACTTATATACTTTGCTATTATCGTAAAAAAAAAGGATTTCAATGAGAGACAAGGACAAGAGGGGAGACGCTAGCCACTGTCGCCTCCAAAGTCTCTAAAGCAGAGCAGAAATGATCCCTCATAGGGAAGCTTTTCGACTTGTGGATACTGTTCTGTATGCTCATATCACATGCACTACCCTGTTTTTTATGTGCAACGATTATATGGAAATTCCTTTTTTATCAGTCTTTTTCTTCTTTTTCAGTGCAGCTGAAAATACATCTGAATCCTCTTCAGAACAAAACAAACAAAAAAAAATAACAACGAAGCATTCAAATACTGATTTGGATGTCGATTACCATCACCATGGCAACAGTGGAATCTTCAAAGCTTTGAAGCATTCAGGTCAGCGCTAATAAAGAGGTGTTGATAAGTCTCAATGGGTTCATCACCCTACACATCCATCGTTGTATAAAATATTGATTGGCGGAGCTTTAATGATAGTATGCATCATTTCCCAGCCTTCTGCTCCTTTTCATCTCCAAATTTCTCTCAGTTACAACATATGGAAGCTCTTAAGCTGCTCCAACATTCGAAGAACACATTCACTGAATTCCCTGCGGTTATGATGGTTCAGTGTTATGCCGACTTGGCTTCAAGATGCCAAACAGCTCATCGTCCCTGCCCGTTCCCTCTCTCCGTCGGCTCATCTGCACCTACTAATTTGCCCGCCGTAGGTTAAGCTGCCCTGATGCGGCAAGCTGGTAACCACAGCAGCACATGTTGAGCCATGCTGGGCAAAAAAACAAAAAACACAAGTGTGGAGGAACAACATGCATGAGCAGATGCACATATGTACCACTTTTCAACCGGATGGAAATTCTTAACTCGCTTAAAATATCCGGCTCAAGTGTGTAAACAAAGCACCAGACAAACAAGTTCAGAGCTGATGCCAAATCTCCAAAGCATTGGTAAAAAAATCTTCCTGGACAGGCCTGTCATCAAGAGCTCATCCCTCTGGTTGGCACACACTCTCTCTCTCTGTGTCTCTCACACACACACAGGAGTGTTTGAAATGTACAGCAGTTGGTTGGCAGAAGGGTTCTTTTCACGCCTGCTCATCTCAGACTTTCATTAAAACTCCAGTCTTATCACACTGCAGCGCTCAATCACTTTCTTGTGACGTAACTCAGCAGTAGGGGATGTGTGTGCGTGTGTGCGCCGTTAGCTTGCCTTTGAGGCCGAACCATGTTAACACTCTGCAGATCTGACCGGAGTCTTCATTACAGACCCACATTTCAGCGTGTTCATCTTGTGTAGTACTTCGTTTTTGCAAATAACGCCAGGCCTGTACACACACACCACACACACACAAAGACACGTTCAGCCAAGTCATTGCCTATTAACTAAGTGCGACCCAGAAGCATGTGGGAGGATACTGTCCTTTATTCCCTTGAAATGAGCGAAAACAACATAATTACACGCTTAGTGATATATCATCGTCCTGCTGCTGAGGGTTAAAAATAAATGCCTCTGAGATCAAACGAAGGAGGGGAATGAAAGGCTGGTGCCGCTACAGAGCTGTATACAGTACATGCACACGCACACACGCACAGTGCCATCATCCGTGGACGGCCAGCAGTGTTTCTGAAGTCAGTTCAAAGATAACACTGACTTGGCCAGGGATGAGTGGATGGCTGCTGGACAGGCATGTGGGCTGGCACTCGGTGGAGGGGGTGGGGGTGGTGGGGGGTAGATTTACATGTCAGTTTGAAAATAAAAACAGATAGAACGGGGGGAGAAATATCTGTACAGAGAAAAAAAATAACTAAGTGTTTAAGTATATTTTTCACGTTAATTTACAAGTGAAAATATCTGTCAGCATCTTGAGATAATCCAACATAATCCCCCAAATCTCATTTTCTCTGGGCAAAATGTCAAGATCTCAAAGTACAACATAACAAGGATGCACTCAGTTGAGTGAAAGAGTGAAAACCTCCACCAATACTGAACAACTCTGTCACTTGCAAAGCTGCAGCCATCAGAAATGTCATATCTGTTTATCGTTTAGCTCCCATGTTTATGATTAAATGAGTAACAATCGGTTAATGCGTCACCATTCTTATCAATACACAAAATATATCATACAACCCATAATCAAAAAAGTAGGACGTCGTTTAAAATATAAATAAAACCAAATATGATAATTTGCAAATCTTTTTTGACATGTACTCAATTGAAAATGGTAAAAAACTAAACAAAAAAAACCCAATGTATTTAATGTTTTAACCTCATCAACTTGATTATTTTTTGTAAATATGTAATTGTAACTGTAATAATTGGGTTTTTTTTTTACTACATTGTACTATGTGCTAAGTTAAAGACACACCTTTTCAATCAGGCTTTTAACTAATATTTTAAATTCTTCTTACGTTCTTATGTGATTCTACCTTATTTTATGTTGTTGCTTCTATCTTGTTTTTTAAGACGATATTAATCTTAAATAATTTTATTTGTTTTATTTATCATTGGTATTATTTAATTTTACGCATCTTTATCCTTTTAACTGTTCACTCCATTTACTTATCTTTTGTCAGGGTTTTTATCCTATCTTATGTTTTTAGTTTTTAGGTTTAACTCCAGTGTTTCGTCAGGGGGGTCCTCCACACTGGGAGCTGTGTCTGGGCTGCTGCTGGGGGTGCTGTCCTTGGGTCCCTTCGGCCCGGCCGGCTGTTGTCTGTCGGGGTCGGGGGGCCTGGGCACTGGTGCCCCCTGTGGCACAGCCTGCGACTCCTCCCAGTGTGGACGGCCCCAAAGGTAGCGCTTCCTCAATCCTCAGTGCCATGCCATGTCTCCCTATTGTCAGTAGTGAGAGTGTGCAGAGGTGTGTGTGTGTGTGTGTGTTTGTGTGTGTGTATGTGTGTGCGCGTGTGTAGTATGGAGGGTGGGAGGGAGGGGCTTTCTTTGTAATTATTTTGTCTTTTGTGTGTAAAGCACTTTGCGTTGCATGTCCGTGCATGAAAAGTGCTCTATAAATAAAGTTTGATTTGATTTGATTTGATTTGATTTGAAGTTAGATGCATTTGTACAGAATATTATATACAAATGTTGCCATCTGGTAATTTGTATCAGAGTTGGCTTAGAGCGCTCTTTCATTTGCTAAAGCAATAATGCAAATCCTAAAGTCTAATGACTTGATCTTTGGGCCAAAGAAAACCCAGCTGTACACTACAAGTAAACTGGTATATCCTGGGAATAGTAAAGATTTTTCTTCAGCTTGGCAGACAGCTTTTAAACCTGATGAAGATGAAGTTAGTGTTTGTGCGACTGTATCTTGCTGTGTGTTACACTGTCTGGTCACAGGGCCATGAAAGGGTTAAGGAGGGAGAGGGGCGAGTGTGTCGTACTACGTTTCACTTTCCACTACTGTCAGCCTTTTGTGATGACTCTGGCCTCCACACACTGTACTTATGTGGCTTTGGGACGTGTGTGTGTGTGTGTGTGTGTGTGTGTGTGTTTGTGTGTACAGTATACAGTATGTGAATGAGGGAAGGACTCTATATTATGATCAAAGAGAAAACAAAAAATCAATCAAGGCCACTTCCATTTACTCCGTCTTCTGTTTTGGACAGGGGTTTTAAGGATTTTATGACCGAATGGGAAACTGGACGGCTACTTTTCCACACAGATGACACACGTTTGAAAAGGGACTAACTCAGATGCTGATGATAAAGTCATTGTACAGGATGAAGGCTTCACACGGGGCGGATGGTAGAGCAAATGCAAGGCAGATGACCAGCTGTAGGTCTGACTGTCATAAGGCTGTGTGGGAGGACTCGTGTGGTGTTTTTATGAAGCGTGGGTGGGAAAGCAAGTGTTCTGCATAGAGTCAGAGAGAAGGGGTGATAAGGGCAAAGAGAGAGGGAGACTGAAAGTTTGGTCTATTTGTTTAACAGCTGCTGAGGCAGCAGTGTGAACGTCACGCCGCTGAGATGAAAGGGATGCTATTGGGAATCAAAGACAATTTTGACCTCAATACTTTTTTAGGACTAAATGAAATATTTCTCTAGCACAGATTATCAAAATGCCTGACTAAATTCATAGCCTTGTTGACTTATTTTATCAATTTGTAGTTCCAAATTTAAATCAAGGTTTTGCCAATTTGAGGCTGCTTCTTGTGTTGGAACAACTTTTAACATTCGAGATCTTTAGCTGCTTTTCTTAAATGAAAAAAAGCTGGAATAAGACATTCATTGTCGTTTCTTATATGTCTACAGTTCAATGGGCATCACTGCAGATTTACAGTAGAATGTGAGATTTTTGGCATTTCAGTTCAAATACGTATTGGCTTTGGGTGTGTGTGTGTGTGTGTGTGTGTGTGTGTGTGTGTGTGTGTGTCAGGCCTGGCAGTGTAAACACGGAGGAGCTCTGAGCTCTGCCCTATGGCTGTGAACACTAGACTTGCTGGGTAATGTGCTGAGTGAGCACTTGGTGTCCAAGCTTTCTCTAATCCACAGATTGTCTCTTTGGCCAGCTGACCCCTCTCTCTCTCTCTCACACACACACACACACACACACACACACACACACACACACACACACACACACACACACACACACACACACACACAACTCCCCACCATCACCACTTTAACCCTTCAAATCCCCCAACAGGGGCCTCCATCAGGGATACGCGGGTCAGAGCTTCAGCTGAGCCCAGAGCTCAGTGCTCCTTCCAGGGAAAAGTTGGGTTTCCACTTGGGGTCTAATGCTCAGTTGGATTATGCAGTATCAATTCTTAAAATCCATCTTTCAATCAGAACTTTTCTAGGTTAAGACAATAGTTCTCAACCCAGACCTAGTTACTCACAGAGTGGCTTTTTTTCCAACTGCCCTGCTCTGCCTAAACCTGATTAGATAAAGTAGACACTCTCAGTCTGAAATTTTTTAGGTTTTAAACTGTCTGAGAAAACAAGCAGTTTGAAGACAACACCTTGGACTTGGTATTTTTCACCCTATTCTGCCAATAGGATCTGGAGATCATCCCCAACCTAAGAGCACAATGTTCATGTTTCATGCATTACTTTTCAAAGCCAAACCTCAATTAGTGGAAAAATAAGAATCCTACATCTACGCAATGGGATGCAAACCTCAAAAATGTCCACTAAACCCAAACTAAATGACCCAATTCCACTGCAAACATCTATTGTTCTGTGGAGGCAAATCAAAACCATGTTTCTTGGTTGTAAAAGCAGCGGACCTCACTCAGCTCAAATTAAAGTAGCTGATCCAATGGGAATGTTAACGGCGCTGTGCTTGAACCAGAGTCCAGGTAGAATAAAATAGCAGAATAACTGAAACAGAGAGAGGTGCACAGAGAGTGAATTGGCTGTCTACTGGAGTTTGAAATCAGTCTGTGTGTGTGGGACAGTTTTAGTATTACCAGCAGGACGTCTCTGCAGCACACAAGCACTTCTGGTGAAGTTTTAGATTTTCCTCTCTCTCTGTGTGTAACTAGTGTCTGGATCAAGTCCAGTCCAGTGGAGTCAGTCTGTAAGTGCTACACGAGCTGCATGTCTGAGCCAAAACTCCCAGCCTGGACCCTCCCTGCAACAGAAACCCCACCAGAGATCAGTACCCCTCCCTGCGAAGTATCGATCGCTTGCTCTGAGTCTGCACGCTGACAGACTGAAATCCAAATCAAATTAAATCATACAAATCAAACTAAGACCTCGGTGGTCTACAGGAGAAAATGCAGTTAACCAGGATTGATAGCAGAATCACTTTTACAAAAACAGGCATTAAACCTTCCTCTCTAACAGCCTGGATGTCATTGGTTTTGGTTTTACAACAATTCCATTCAGTATAGGATGCATGATGCTGGAAAGAATGCTGATCCAACAAACTTCAATCATTAGTAACGAACAGAGGTGTTCAGTGCAACTGAAAAAAACACACCAGCTTATCAGTGTCAGTGTTAAAATATCAAGGTTTTGTACATTGAAGCTTGGGCTGCACAATTAATTGAAATATTATCAACACTGCAATATGTTCAAGTGCAACATCAAAACTGCAGAAGATGCAAAACAGTATTATGAAGAAGTACTGTAGTGCTGCAGAGTTGTCCTGGCCTACAAATCTTGTTTTCCAGATGTAAGAAAACATGTTTGTTTGGTACAGATCCCAACTAATGTCACATCATCATTATTTAAGTTTTTTCAGGGAAATTGAAAATTGTGATGCAATAAAATGATCCTTCCCACCAATTGTTAATCGCAGTTGTAAAATCTGTCAAAATTAAAGGCAATATGACATTTTTTAACCATTTTGTTCAGCCTTCAGTGGAGGTTTGTTAACTAATGAGAAAACCCTGCCACTTTCCATGAGTGCCCCGTATACCTGTATGCAACTTAACGGATGTTTAGATGCACAAGCAGGATTACAACTTGGGTTACTTAAAGCGTGTCCATAACAAACATCAAGTGAAAAGTAATTAAAAAATAATACCAATACATGTACTGTACATACACATTTTAAAAGCACTGGTATCAGATTGCTACTTGGTTCAGTACAGTAGTAGTCTTGATCAAGAAAAAAAAAAAGGCATTGGTACATCTCCATCACATTCTGCATCACCAAATGCACAAATCACATCGCACCCTTATGTACACAATGTATTGTGCCATTGTACACATATCAGAACACCTGAATCAATTACAAAATGTATAAATCTGTACAAACACTCATCTGAGTTTTGTAAGACACAAAAATTTGAACAAGAGCACATCCAGCATTCCTAGAGGCCTCATGGCAGCACTGGACGCCAGATCAGTATTAGCAGCTCCATTTGGTCCATGTCTGCGAATGTGAACTCACAGTGAAGGGATAAGTGTAATAAGAGGAGATTATTCCATGCGGGCGAGCTGTAACTACTTTATGGGCTTTGACTGGATGAGGAGAGCAGGCACTGAGGTCCAGCTCTGTAATATCCAGTTATAAACTGACGCAGCATGAAGGGCTCCGCTCCGCAGCTCTCACCCCCTCCATGTTGGCACCAGACGCTCTATGATGTTAACATTTGGGATCTGGGGCAAAAACTGGGCTTGTAAATTTTGGATCTTCAAGTAAGAGTTTGCCAGTTTCAGTATATTGACCTCTCTGTTTTCTGCATCAGCCAGCCATTGAAATGAGTTGCTAAATATGAGGAGGGCTCAAACAAGCACTCACATACACGTGCAGACTCACACACACATAAAAACTTTCCATGCTTGTACAAATTATCAGATGCTATCTGGCAGTCAATGGCTTTGAGTCGTCCAATTTAACAGCCAAACTGGTCAAGAAACATCACAATAGATGTTGAGATTGATTGATTGATAATCGACCAATAATGGGATTACAATATATTGGCCAATGAACTGATTGCTCATGTTGAGATATTTCACAGTTATCAATAAACCTTTGTTCGCAAAGACAGTAGCAATAGTATACATCTCTTTTCTGATTCCACATTTTTTTTTAGACAAAACTTCATTCAGTAAACTTAAAGCATAAAAACACAATTTGTATAACATCCATGTGCAGTTTTGTTATGCTAATCTAAGATCATCATACACGCTCATGTTTTTGTGGTAAGTCAATATCAACCAATAAGATCATCAGAGATATATATTGTATATCAGTCAGGCTCCAAATGGAATGAGTCCATGCTTGGAATCCAAGTCCATATTTTCATTCAGTTTTCTCACAAAACAGTCCGCCTCAATTATTGTTCAGTTCTGTACAATATCAGCGCACATGCAGATATCAAGCCCTCTTACTCTCATTAAGAAAAAACTATTCAATTTCTCTTTTTTTTTTTACAGTGTCAAAAAAGCTCCAGTAGGTTTCTATATCAGTGTTTACATTCCTGTCACTCAAAGTCCCTCAAAAAAAGTTACCTAATGTCACTGTCAATCTCCTTATCTGGGGCATCTTTATAAGCTGAAAAAGCAACTTCTCTAAAGCAGGGTATGACGCTGTCAAGTTGATCTTAGAAATGCCCATTTACATATGAAACAATCTGTGAAATAAACACAGGAATGTGTGATTTAAACGGGTGCTATAGATCAAAAATGTATTGATATGTTACTCAAGAATGTTCCAAATTAATTTCTCTGGAAGTAATAAAAAAATTGGATTAATTTTATATCCATTTCCTCAATAAGAATACACATCTTGAAGTTATAAAACTTCATAAGACAAACACACCCTGGTCCCTGTAGGACAACAAAACCCCGGAGCATTCCAGAGGAGGTGGGAGTGGAGAGTTTGGAGGGCGGTGGGGGTGGAGGGATGTTAAATTGGTGACTTGGAAGGCAGAGGCTTTCCAGAAGCGAAGCGGACAACCTGTGGTTGGGGTTGAATTCTTTCCCTCTCTGGCTCCTTTTAGAAAAGAGGAGAAAACGGCAAACACAGACCCCTCCATTCAGAGTAATTTATCCCTATGGCCAGGCCTTCTTTACCGGCAGCAATAGCCCCCTTCCGGGGCTGCCCAGCAGGATGCCTGCGAGTGGCGTGTGAAACTCTCCTGTCTCCTTCAGCTCAAAAGGGAAGGATGAACAATGGCCCTCGCCAGGCGCTGGCTCTGAACAATCCCTCTCTCCGCTTCGCTCTCTGCCTTACTTTCCCCAGTCTCTAAAAGCAACCACAAGCTATTCCCGCAAAACCCACATTCTTTTATGCATCCAATATCGTCCGTCAGCAGCCATTTCCTTCAAGATAAACTGTTTTCTCTCATGCCTTCCTCTTCCTTCTCCCTTCTCTCTTACCTCAAAATCTCCTCTTGGTTTCCCATCCATTGCTCTTTGCCTCAAATCTTCTCATCTTCCTTTCTGGTAACACTAAGACAAACACTTCGAATCAAGGCGAAGGGGAGCATGAAGCACCCCACATTTTTCTGGGTTCTCAGGACCCCGTTTGACCCTCCCATTGCCCCACTCATCAAAACATGGGTGACTCATCCTCCATCATCATGTCTCACCCAAACCATCTTTCGATTTTTGAAAAAAGCCCTGCTGGATCTTTACTGCCTGAAGGGACTTGGACCAAACTTGTAGAATGGGTGAACAAAGCAATTATTTGTCTGATTAATGGCATATTTGTTAGGGACAAAATTACAACTGACTGTGATTTCTACAACACATGGAACTCAACAGTGAAAACAATGAAAATGAGTGTGGACAGCAAGACAGCTTTGTGCCATTAGAATAAACACCATAGCGCGTCTTTTTCCCCAGGCAGAGGATGTTAGAGAGCAAGCTGGGCTCCAGCAGAATATGTGGCTCATCAGTTCGCATGGCGACTCTCCATCTGGTTCAGGCTGAGAAACAGGCAAAGTACATGTCAGCCTGATCAATCAATAACAAAAAACACTGTTTCAGCACTCCTCTGTGGGAGTCAGAGTTGGGGGGAAGAAATGTGGACAGTTTCCCCACAGAAGGAGCCTCAGCAACAATCTACACAGCTCTTGCGGGAAGCCATTTTCCCCCCAGCACTCAACCATTCACCAATGGCTCCTACAGAGCTATTGAGCATTCACCAGGCACCTCCACATCCCCGACAAGCGCAACAAAAAGCATTTTAAAGCAACACTCCCTGCAGTTCCCACACTATTTCACCTGTCAAATGCTTACAAAACAGTCGAGGAAGGCCAAATGCTCCTCAGGGGCGCCACAGCACACCTCTTGCCAGCCTCGGCCCCACTAAAGACGTTGTTATTCCTCTTAAAGAAAGAATACACTATAAATCTTTCCCACCTACTATCATGAGCAACTATTCTGAGCCTCAAGGCCCATACAGGACCTTCCACCTTGACATGCATCACCTTAAGTAGAGTCAGGAAACGCGAAAAAAGTGTTTCCTCAGCCAGACTCCCAAAGCGAGAGGATGAGTCATCTGGGAATGATGCTCAAGAAATCAATATAAGCCAATTGTCTGTTTGAAGAAGGAGACAACAGAAAAGGCAAAGAAAGGGCAGTGCCGGAGATCTGTTGTGCTGTAGGAAATTACAGGCTGCTGCAGAGTCAGAACCTTGTCCGGCTGATAACTCATTCGAGTAAACTAGAAAGATGCCGGGGTCTCGTATGGCTTCATTGGAGGTCTGAAGAAGAGTTAGAGCAACTCCCTGGGTCAATCATTTACTGATATTTTCATTCTGAATTCAGAGGAACACAGCTCTGCACACTAGGGGTGTGAAGATACAGTCAGCTCACAGTTTAACCTTAAAGTTGGTATGAATATAAGCAGTGACGGTGCAAAAGTCTTTTCGAACTCAAGTTTAACTGTGCTCCTTGTTCCTTATAGATACGGTTGCAATTTGCAGGCAGCAGTTATTTGCTTAGCATTTAATCGAGCCATCTTTCTTACAATGTATAGAAATAAAAAATAATACTACAGTTTTGGAGTCATTCCAAAACTAGTATTTATTGGAACATTTTCAGCAACTCAAAGTCTTAAGTCATGTACTGACAATACATCCGTAAGAAAAGAAGGAACACACTTGTAATGTGTGATGACTGATGTTAGACAATAAGGTGACAAAAGATGCAGCCCTTTATCTTATTTAATGACAGGCTTTTATCTCCCTGAATTAGAAACAAGTGCTCGGTGAATTTGCAGCTCTCCAACTCATTTTAAGAGGCAAAGCAAAACTCCCACTAAACATACTTTTTTTCAATTTTCCACTGTGTGTAGGATGGAGAGGTACAGCTTCACTTAGGCTAATTATAGGCCGTCTCTAACTGGTTTTGTTGCTATGGTGCACATAATCCATTATCTGCGTACCATGGATGTCAAAATCTAAAACTGTCTGTGAGTACACTTTCTGTATAAAGAGTAGCAATTCAGCATAAAACAAATAAAAACTAGACAGGTTTACACAGGTTTTGAGGTTTTAGTTAACGTAGCTCTAAAATAAGGCAGCTGCCAGTGAGTGCTACAGCAGCCTGGGTTTACTCCAGAGAAGTAAAACATGACAGAAAGCTTTTTACACGTCTGCAAGTAGAAATGACAGCAGCCCTCTCTGCTGCCCTAATAAACCTCCAGTTTAAATAGACGGCGCAAATATTTGCTCCGTCAGTCTGAGGTTCTTAATGCGCCGCAGCCTTCAGATCACGTTAGACTGAAGATGCAGTTATGTTTCCCCTCTGGCTAGAAAATAATCATGCTCCGGTGTTACGACAACTGTTAATGGATCATCAACAACCATAAGGAGGTGACAGCACAACCACCCTCATCAAAATTTCATTTGTAGAAGCTGCAATCATCGAAATAACAACATCTTATTCTTCGAGTTCAGCTCCCTACCTTGATCAACAATAAAAGCTAAAACAATCAAAGCAGTGTGTGCTCGTGTGTGTTTCAGTCCCAAGCTGCTGTCTGTTGGTTAATATCTGCCTGGGATGATGCGACTGTTCCTGTTTTAGACCCTCATAAAAGGAAAATCAGGATGTAACTCAATAAACGTTAATTTGGCCCGAGGCATTTCGGAATATGAAGACATCAATCTTAATGTGGCCCCCTCCCCGTCAGCTTGTGACAGCCGCTTCAGCTGATCAAGTCATCACCCACAACAGCACGAGTGTAATGAAGGAGAAGGAGGGGAGAGCAAAAAGAGAGAGAATGCTAGAACAGAAGACATTTCAAGGATAATTTCAGTTTATTACAACTTCGGTCTTATTTTTTATAGTTTTGGCCTTCATTTGTATCAGAAATAATAAAAGTTCACTGTGGTAATTGCTAAGATCTGAGGATATGGCAAAAAGGCTAGAAATAGGTCTAATGAGGCAAGAAAGACAAGCAAACGCAATCAGATATATTTTAGCAAAAAGCCAGAGTTTAGACCGGTGTTTAGTGCTCGACTGACATGTTTTTTAGGGTCAACGCCGAAACAGATTAGCGTCAAAATTTAGAATAACCAGTGATTACCACTAGCCCCTTTTAGTTAGAAAATGCGCCACATTTGCAGCCAGGTAAAGGCTGCAATCTGCCGCCTTGTCTATGTGAAACGCAGGTGTAATAGTCCTCCTTTGCAAAAAAGACGCCACTGGGGTAGGCGTAAACATGTGACGTGGCGTGAAGCACGAAGTTGGGCGTGAACAGTGACGAGTGATCTGGTTATTGACGATTCTCTCGGCTCTGATGGTTAGCATCTCCCGGATCTCAGCGGCTTCACAGTTGCTCATCTTGACGTCCGCGGATGTGAGTGATGAATTGACTCCTGTGATCAGCTGTTTCCTGCTTTTAAAACTCCCGGCTGTGGGTCGCACGACAGTGCATGTCAACGACACCTCCGCCCATGTCACGCAATTGCCGTTAGATCGACGCCTTGGATTTACATAGCAATGGAGCAGCAAAAAGTGTACCCTCCGAGGCGTCATATTGGCGGAATTCGCAATATGCTAAATTTGCGGACCTAGCCGCAAAAAGGACAGCCAAATTGGCGGGTTGCTGTCCAGTATAAAAACGGCTAGTGAGTACTATATTTAAGGACAATTTTAAAAGGACTTTACTTCAGTACTGGCATTTCTGGTATCTGCTACTTTATACTTCCACTCCTCTACATTTATTTGATAACTTTAGTACTTTGCAGATTCAGATTATTCATTGTCGATGGTGGACAGACAGGGAAAGAATACTGCATCAGAGCCGAAGTACTGCATTTTAAAATAAATGCATTTTACACAAAAGGCACAGATGCTGATAATCGGTAAAAAGCTGAATATCCGCCCCGATAAGCCGACAGGCAGATATTACAACCTGAAATTTTTGGTGGGGCTCTAATGATTTCACAGAACTAATATCAAATGATAAGTTGCGCCATGTTCATACAAAAACTAAATATTTTTTGTGTAAAATGAGTCTGAATTTTCCAGTGAATTCCAGAAGCAAAAACATGTTCTGTCCTGTTTTCATCCAGGAGAGAAGATGAAGGTCATTCTTCAGCATATTATTGTTGACAACACATCAACATTGTGAGCACGACGAGTCTGTCTTGCAGTCATCACATCTTTCATTCAGACAAATTTGTTTCAGTCTCAGCCATAACAAACGGTGCCCGAGAGACTGTCTGCCTTCGGACAAATGGAGTGACAGTGTAATATTTTAGTGTTAGGATGGACTAAATTGCTCTCCTGACACACACACACCTCAATTATCTGTCCTGCTGTCCTCTCCACACCTCCATCTTGCTGTCCTAAATCTCCAGCTTTCTTTATTTATGCCTCAGACCCTTCCTTCCCTTCCTCTTTTTTCTTCGTCTCTAGCTCTGTTGGCTGTCCCCTCCTGAAGCTGACTGACAGCTCTTCCCCCAGTGAGTGTCATGTTAAGATCACCCCTGTCTGTTTTCAGCCAGCCTTGATTAAAAGAATGGACCTGTCTGGGCCACTGCAACACACACACACACACACACACACACACACACACTCCATACGGGCAGAGCGATATGACCCGGACGGAAAGAAGACAGAAGAGGTGCTGCCTCAGGTCTGATCTTAGCGCTGGGCCTGCTTGGGCCTGCCTGCCAGCTGAGGTGCCTGCAGGCTACCGGCTGACAAATGAGTACACACACACACTCACAGACTAACACACACTGCTTCAGTCAGTTGAACATGGAATAAGAGTCATTTGATAGAACGGACTGTAATGAATGTATGTTATTGTTGGATAAGGCACGAAAAAATGAAAATTACAGAGCATGTTGCAAATTACTGTGATCAGAGTAATAAATTATGATTGTGTCAGTTTCTGGAATCAAACTTATTTTAATGTACTGTTGATTCACATATTTTCCCTTCTTTCAATTAGCATTACATGCTGACAATAGGGTTGCACATTATTGTTTGCAGTATCAAGTAAGGCAAATCAACATAGCTCTTTAACTTTTTAGATGTGTTTCTTGTGTTTTCAGTTTTCAAGCTTTTGGTTAAGGTTTCAGCGCATCATACTTATTAACACAGTGGCCAGTCAGTAGTCTTTCTGCCACTCGGTGTTTGTGACAATGGTGACTTGAGTGTTTCCAACACACATGCTTTACATGGGCATAATTTAAAGAATCAAAATGACAAGGAATCAGACACCACTTTTCATGTTTTCAAGTTTTTAACCTACTGATGGGCAATATATCAATATTATTTTGTTATTGTGATATAGGACTACATACCATCTAAGATTTTAGATATAGTTATATTATGATATGATATAAGTGTTGTCTTTTCCTGGTTTTAAAGGCTGCATTAAAATAAAGTGAGTGATTTTCTGTAATTACCTTCTGTACTGTCTGCTTTGGCGTTCACACTGACCTCATAATGTTAACATCCAGACATTCATGAACAACAATGGAGGAGAGGATAATAATCACTAATTGCGGCCGTTTGCAGACACCAAGAGCTGTAACACATCTACTCGTACTGAGACAGGACAAATAAGGAGCTGCCGTGGAGGTAAGTGAGTGAGAAGGTCAGGATACCTGGTAAGTTTTGGAAATATGTCTCAGCACTGCACAGCATAGCTCTTATTGATCCAAACTCCATTCAGGAAACAAGCATATCAAGATATATAATGTGTATTGCATTATACCCTAAAAATATTGCGATATTTTGAGGCCATACACCCTGAGTTGCTGTCACATATGCAGGACAGGAATAACAAGTAATTATTCGACCAAAATAAAAAAGGATCTTATTTTATCTTCCACCACAGCTGCTTAATGCATCTGGCATAAAAAAGATTCATGGAAAACAGCCAACATTTAGTTCATTCTTGATCTTGTAACTGCAGCTGAGAAAACAACCAAACTGCAAATTTCATTTGGGAGCCCATCTGAAGCTTTTAATGTCATCACATGATATTCATCTGTTCATCAGATTATCGATAAATCGTCCTCAAATCTTTTGAAAAATGACATGTCTTCTGAAAGCTCCATCTGCTGATGAAGATCATGTGACATGATTGAATCCTCCAAACTAAACTAAAAAAACTAAAAAACAACTAAAAAAACTTCATTGTGTGGCTGTTTTTCCAACAGCAATTTTGTTCCAGTTAATTTGACCATAACAAGGATTTTACGATCATACTCATCAGGATCAACAGAATCACACAATATCAAACACTAATGCTATGTCTCACAAAGTAGCCAACAAGTCTCTTTTTCATGCTGCTTTATTTTTACACTTACTTCCGTTCTTATATTTATATTTTCCCAAAAAAGAGAAATATGTATTTGTCAGCACAGCAAAACTTTTGTGTAACAATAATAGAAGCCAGAAATTATTGATGATGCAAACGCAACATATCTATGATTAATCATGGAGACCAGAGACTAGATTCAATAGACAGTACAACAGGGAAGGACGGAAAGTGGAACACCAGCCTTGTTCATACAGAAAAATCTAAATTGCCACAGAGAAAGAGAATTTAATATTCTCGATTTTCTCTCTTTTAGACTTAACTTCCTTCAGCGCCCCCAACCTCCTCCTGACTGGCTGTCACAGATCGTTCTGTGAAGTTTCTCCCTCATTCTGCAGCATCTGACGATATTTACCTTCACACAGAGCAGATGCAACCCACTTTAGAGTAAAAAAACAAAAAGGATAAGTGCAGAAAGAGTTACAAACCACAGTGCTTTGGAAGAGCGGCGTGTGGAGGAGGAACACTGGCAACAACAGAGAAACAGACTTTGATTAAAGAAGGATCATAGAACAACCAACTTCTTCCTTTTCTTACTCTCCCTCTGTTCTCGCAGCCACCCGACCTCCACATCCCACAGACAAGATTTTTTTCGACTTTTATGTAGAAGTGAATGAAGAGGTGGATTTTGGTGGGGCGGGGGGAGCAGGCCTGTACAGACGCAAAAGGAAGCGTTTCATGACTTGACGATGAGCTTGGAGATCAGATGTGTGTGGTGTAAGCAGCCATTGTGCATTCACTGTATGAGCATCTGGGGGAACTGAACAGAAGAGGAGGATGGTGGTGAATGAGAGGAGAAGAGGAAGCAAACAAACTTGCTTTCTTTCAAAGCTGATGCCGTTTCCTCTCTGATGAGGTTTTTCAGAGATATTTTAGTCAAGGCGGCTTTGAGGCAGAGAGGGACAGGCTTCAGCAGGATGCCAGCTTCAACGCTGTTTTTGTCACAGGGTTTTTTTTTTTTGCATCTCATGCATTTTCTTTTTTTCCCCCCTTTCCTCAGTGACAGAACAACATCTGTGTCTCTACATTTTATAGGACAACAAAGCAGCTGAGACTTGGAGTGATGTTTAATGAACAACCTGCTGATCCTCATCAGACCTGCAGGACGACAAGCTGAAGCGTCCCCAGTCTCCTCCTCCTCTCTCTGCTGTCAACAACCCGACGACAAACAGAGCTGCCTTTGTGTGGAAAAGAGACGATTACTGACCTCCAGACAGGCCGGGGGAATAAAACCTGCAATGATTAAAGGACCTTTTAGTAAATCATTGCCTGCTTTGCATGGCAGAACTCTCTGAAGTTGCCGGAAAGACTGCAAGTGGAGGAGGAGGAGGAGATTGAAGAGGAGGAGGGGGGGGACTATTTTTCTTAGTGCAACAGCCAGTGAAATGAGATGTGCTTGAAGCTCATTAAGAGAAGAGGGGCTGAATTCATTTAACCTCCATGTACCCACCAAAAATAACACACACACTTCAGAAGTGATCAGCTGAGGCCATCTTGGACCTGATGGCACAACACACACAGTCCAACACACACAGGGCTCTCATTATCTTCACAAAACTGTCATGTTGGTTGTTCCCTTTAAGCAGAAAACAGCCAGCCGTGTGATGAGCAACACATTTCAGCTTTAAGATGAGGATTTAGATACACTCTTCCTCCTTCGTCTCATTTGCCTGCCTGACATCATGCTCCTGCGCCTCTGATCCGATTAGGATGTTTGGAGGTGCACGGCGTTGCTGCAATGAGATTTGGATTAGTACCAGCTGAGGTTTCAGGTTTGGAATATACATCAAGTTTTGAGAGTGGGGAAAAAAAGGGAAGGGGAACAGTAGTTTACTTTTATCAAGGAAGCAGGTGTGTGCCTAGTAGCAAACGTATTAAACAGGACTCAGCACTGTTGAATTGTTGAGATCTGGGGATGCCAGGACATCAAAACGGGTAGGAACACAAGTGGTCAGAAGGAGAAAAGTAAAGGCAACTTTCTGGAAAATTAAGAAAAACAACTGATCCATGGCACTCCCCACATCTAAGCAATTAAATTGTTGAGTAAAACACCAGAATAACTGATAGGACCGTTGGCTAAAACTACAAAGAGACCTTGAATTAAAGCCAGAGGGTATAAAGTTCGACTCTTGGGTTTACTTTTTAGTTAAAGATTAAAATGCCAAAAAATAATCTTAAAAAACAAAGAATACATCATCAGAGTAACCCTGCACACACATACACAGACACACGGCGTGCTCAGGTGTCTAAGAGGTATCCCACTATAATCAGATACCAAACCCGTGGATTAAGTAAATGAAGCGGAGGCCTCTTTGTCTGTCTGCACACTTCACCACTGAGCTGGGAGCAATTAGCCCCTTACTGCACTTGTGGTGGGACACATGCACACACTCACACACAACTGACCAAGAAACACATGTTCTCTCTCTCATATCTCGTATTAACACACACAATCTCTCTCTGTCCGACACACACACATACACCTCATGTCTATCCCATTACAGGAGCCCCCAGGCCCAGCTTGCAGGCTGAAAAGCCCAATTTGTTTATTCCTGTGGGGATTATGGGGAGGGGGAGGGGGGGCTGAAATGCATCTAACAGAGCGCAGGGGCCCCTCTCTCAAAGCTCTTTAATTACTGCTCCTCCTCACCCCCCTCACCCCCAACGCCCTCCAACACCACCGCCTCCCGGAACTCAGCCACAATGAACTTGAGCTAGAGTTAACCGCACAGCCACTCTCAGTGTGTGTGCGTGCATGTATGTGTGTGTTAGATATAGACAGAACGGGAGGAAGAAAGAGATCACTAGCCAAACTCCCATCCCCCATAATACTCCCTTCCTCCTCCTCCTGTCAAGGCATTCCAACCTCACAGGGGGCGAACACAGGGCAGTGAACTGGGACTAAACCAATAACATCTCATCTCATCCCACCAACACCGACTCATCACCTGCATATACACCTGTGTTATGAGTTATAAGAAGTTATGCTGCGTTTGGACCGACATTTGTGCTGGGTTCAAAAGATGTTGCTCTTTCATTCAGTTGTAATGTTGGAAAAAATTGTCTGTGTATGTTTCCATACATGAGTATATTTATTATATTTATATATTTATATATTTTTTTACACCACAATACCAGTATCGCCCTTGGCCCCAAAGATCCAGTATGGTCAAGCTCTTTGAATTTTGTAATTGTGATAGCCAAATGTGTAGCCAAAAAATATTCACCATCAATAGTTACGAAGGAACCGTAGATATATCTTGCACTGGTTTTGTAGTACAGTGTTACAGTGTAGTTTTGTAAATGCAGCATGCGGTGGGACAGGCAGAGCACATGTAGCTGCAAGCACCACATTTATCTTGCGCTTAACATGTCAACTGTTGCTGGTTAATGTGGTGACAGTGACTGAAAATGTGAAAGCAATTCTGAAATGTGCTTTGGAGCAATGGCTCATTTTCTGCACATAGTGAGGAGCATGAAATCGTAAAAACCCCAATGTTGAAGCTGAAAGGTTTTCAAAGAATATGAGCAGTGGATGGTGATGGTGGTAGTGTTCAGTTCCATATTCCGTTTCATGTGTTGATCCCTGTGACTGGTTCCATGGATTTTCCCACAATCTCCTGCAGCCTGGAGCTGCTCCCACAATGCCCGGTGGGGATCTGTGGGTCCCGAACAAAAGCCCCCGGGCAGCCTGGGCCACTGTTAAACATGTTAAAGAAACACTAGAGGAGCTCTTTCTCGTCTGTATGCACTCTTTCTGTATTTCACCCTCTCTCTCTCTCTCTCTTTCTTTCTCTGACTCACCCCCCATCACCACTACCACCAACTTCCTCCTCTCACTTCATAAGAGGGACAGAAGTAGGAAAAAGAGACTCTTAGGCCACAGAAAACAGAGGAAGAAACATAGTGAGGGCAGGGAGGGAGAGGGTCTCAGTGATTGATTAGAGGCAGAGAGGAAAAATGGTTGAGCCTCACATGAAACACAGAAGCAGCTAGAGATGACTCTATTCACACTTGTTAAACAGCACTTTCCGAAGGCTTGCTCTCCTCTGCTCTTAAAGGCACTCTGTCAGGGTGAAAGCAGTTTTTCTCTAAAAAAAAAAAAAAAAAAAATCACAGACTTAAACATCTCTCTCAGCCCAACCAAAGAACAGACTTTCCAGTAGCAGGCAAGCTCCAAACAAAGATGTTGACTTTGATACCAAGTTTAGTATCTGCAACAAATATTTCGACTACAGTTCTACAGAAAATGACAAAACATGTCACCAGGATGTCCCAAAATAAGAGACACATTTACTTTAACCTAAAGCCCTGACCCATCAAGAGAAACCTCGATTCCCTTGAGGCAGCATGCTTCAAAGAAGTGTTTGTCAAAACGTCACACAGCATCTGAAACCCAATTCCATAACACCTTTCTGATGAAGGAAGTAGTTTAACACACTTCAGCTGCTTTACATGGAGTTGACAGCCTGTTTGGTGCTTTCTTAAAGATCAACTTTGTAAGAAAGTGTATCAGTGTAGCGATATTTGAGTATCATTCCCAACCCGTCAAATACTGATGTTTTGGGATGGTGGCCAACCCAACCTACAATTCCAAGTACGTCTCAAAATTCAACTTTCTTCCAAAGCTGACCTTTATGCTGTCTGCTCCATTATACTTCAAACAGTATACCTTCAGTTATTCCTCGAAATACTAGATACTAGAACACCTTTCGGATCTCAGAGGTAAGCTGTGTTTAACAGTTTTTGCAACTTTTTCAAAACAGACAATCTGACAGGCATGCATATGTTACGAAGCAATTGGCCACAGCCAGTGAGAAAGTATCCTCAATTTTAACTTCTCTCTTGAGCTTTATTCATTTGTCACGCAACTGCATGGGCTACTTTCCATGTGTACAACTGGGTGCAACACTACAAAATAAGTAGAAGCTAGCCGAAGGCATATGCCACTATCCACATATCCATGATTTATCAGGTCTCCTGGGATTTTACTAGACTAGTGTGCCCACTAGTATGAAACACTTTTGCCTTTAGATGTACTCATGACACACTGCCTTTTGAGTTTACCTTAGCCCCATTCCCACTGCCTTAACCATAAAGCCATCTCCCATCTCAGATCTCTCAACCTGTCCTCATTCTGCTATATAAATGTGCTGTAAAATCAATGTATTATGATTTTTATTTGATTACAACTTTCAATTAAATTCAATACAAAAAACGTTATTTGTCCCCGGGGGGCAATTAAAGGCACGTGGAGTAGTTGTACACAGACACAAACAAGTCAGCATGTTAACTTGTAACAAGTTCTAACATTTTGACACTCGTTGGGACTGTTGCTAAATTCCAAATGTGACAACGAGTACATTCATAAGGCTGCAAGACTGTAAAACACCAAAACATTGGTGACCTCTTGTCCCCATCTACCCCATGCCAGGCTCCCTGTTTGTTTTTGATGATGAAGGAATGAGAACAGGTGGGCCAGTGGCTCCAGACGCATGGACACGCATGTAATCGTCATGACAGAGGGATTTGGACTGGGAGCAAACAGCCTCTCACCCAAGGATATTCGATATCCCCTGACATCATGTTGGACAATTGTGTCCCTCTGGGTACAACGTGCATGTACAAGTGACTGTTTAACTGTGCACGATTGCAGAATACAAAACTGTTTTATCCATGGTTGATTTTTTAACCCCTGATCAGATAAAGAAAGATGTCCTCTGTGATTTCTGGGTAATGCAAGACCACCACAGCAAAGGGTGTAGACCCCAAAAGTTGACAACAAAGTTGAAAATACATGGGATTTGAAAAGCTGGAAAGAAATTCTACAAAAGGTATCTAACAACACAGTGTCATAACGTCCTTCTTGACTTTATCATGAAGCCCTGGGGGGAAATATCCAGAGACTCATCATGTTCTTCAACTGGCTAACGATAAGCTTCTCTTCATCCAGGGCTCAGGCATCTTTAAGCACAGTTAACTGAGCTGTCAGTGATATTGTGTAATCCGGTTTGTTGCTTAAGCTCAGTTTCCCCAAGCCTAATCCACTCGTAATGTCCTGCCTTGATAACCTGTTTCCTTCCCTCTTTGCAACTTATTGGCCTTTCCACTTTTTGGGTCGGCTTGTCCTTCCTTCACCTCCTCTCTGTATCAATTGGACCTTAAACTTAAGCCTATTTAATTATTCTATCCAGTCTTCATGTTCCTCTCCTCTGACTTTTGCTCAATTATTTCTTCCTTCTTCCTCAGTCTGTCCGCAAATAGAAGCGACCAGAGTTTTTACAGCATCTGTCGTGTTTTTCCTCATCATACATGTGGTGGCCTACAGTTCTAGGACGTCTTATCGAGACGCCAGGATAGGAGACTATCTCTTTTTTATTTGCCTCTTAAGTTACAAGACAGACAATTGTTTAAGCAGAGCTCTGTTCCAGCCAAGCCCTGCTATAAATCTGGGCTGATTTAGACTCCAAAGACAGTTTCCTGGACAGGGCAGAGGCTGCAGGGATACACTGAGATTTGACTGGCTCCATGGTCTGGCCAGGTTTTAGCTGAAAGTGGTGCCCAATAAGAAAATAAAGAAACTAGCGAGTCAGTGTCAGAAAGGGCATCACTGTTGCCATCCGTGCAATCTGCTGACATAATGTATTAGAGTGGTTTAAATTTTCTATCTGGTGTATTCGACATGAAAATTTCATTATATATATATATAATGAAATTTTCATGTCGAATACACTGATATTGTAAATCTTTGTAAATTCTGAAAATTTTTATGAAAAACCAACAGTAGTACCCACAGCATATTGTTTCAAAGTAAATACTGTCATCACCCAACCTTAGTGTAACTAGTGATTCATGAATATGTGCTTGAGCAACCTGCTAAAATTGTGTGCCTCCATAGACTCCATGTAGTAGGCTCAGCATCAGGGCATTGCCAGAGCTGGTCAACATTCTGGGTGGAGCTTTGTGATCGATAGGCCTGCCAAGCGGCGTTAGTCCTTCAAGCCCACAGGGCCCGTCTCTGGACACAAGAGCACAGGGACTTTAACTCTGATCTTATTTATGAGCACACAAAGAGCAGCACAAGGGGTCTTTTGGTGGGGCCTGTTCAAACAGAAGGCCGATGCGGATGGGTCTTTGAGGGGGCCGGGCTGCATTGACTCTGGGGAAGAGAGAGCGGCTGACAGGTCAGTCTTAAAGCCTTAAAAAATGGGGCCGGGATCAGGGGGTACCAAGGGAGGGGAGAGCGAGGCAGCCTCAGCCTTTTCCCTCAGCTCCCCAGAGACGATCAGGGGCTTAGAGACAATGAGTCTGCATCGTGAAGCTAAGGAGAGCTGAGAGTGAGAGCTTGTTCGGGGGAAGTTAAGGCAGGGAGCCAGGTGGGTTGGGGCGCAGGGGGTGGCTGATCTAGAGAAAAGATCTCCACCTTGTCCCAGCTGTCGCACAGCCCCGCACAAGTATGTATCATACCTCTCCGACACTTGGGCCTCCTCAGGCCTCCGTCCCCACGGGCAGGGGTAACAGTGCTAAATCAAGGAGCGACCCAGCCCCCTTCTACAGGCTGGCAGGGCAGGCGCTGATTTGAGAGATGAAGGGCAAAGGATCAAAGCCCTCAGGAGAGGAACACAACAGTTCCGTCCAGCTGGACGCTTCCCTCCTGTCACCTCAGTGAGGGGGTGCTGGCCAGGGAGTGGTTTGAGGGGGGTGGGGTTCAGTATCATAAACCGCAAACCAGCAGGGCACTTGATTGTATAGCATGTGTGTGTATGTGTGTTTTCGTGGGAGGGGGTTGGCTAAAGTCAGATGCGACACTGTGTGAGCCAAAGCGCAGATCTGTCACGGCTGTCATTGTTGCTTAGCAATGAGGCGAATAGAAGGAGAGAGTGAAGGAAGATGTGAGCAGGAAGAAAGCTAGGACAGTGGGAAGAGAGCAGAGGATAGTAGAGGAGAGAAAACCAAGAAAGAGATCAGCAAAAAACAGAAGTGGAGAGCTGGGTGCACATGTTCTCTCATCTCTGTATGCTAAAAAAAACACACGTTCAGGGTATTTTCATGCACGTGCCACGCACATCTGCGAATGAGTTTTTGTGTGAGCTGACTATGAAAGGTTTATCAATTCATCAGACTGCACAAAAAGTTGTCTGGTCATCCAATTTATGGCTGCCTCAACCCAACCATGACCCCTCACCCCAAGTCCACTGACCTGGAAGTTATGTCCATTCGGGGCAGCCATTTCCTGACTCTATAAAGGAGGCAGCGGAACTGAAGGAGACTGAGGGTGAAAATGGAGGGGCAGAATCATTAACTACCAGCACAATGACCACAACTGTGTCCAAGTCCTGCCCAGCGTTTTGGAGAGGTCAACCTCTAAAGATCTGAGAGCCCCACAGCCAGTAGCACACAGAACCTTCCCAGCTGAGGGAAAACCCAGGCCTCTGACAGGACTAGAGGCAGAGGCAAAGAACGTCTATAAACAGCTGGCCATGCTCACAAACAACAAAGGACGAAACTGCCAGGGGCACTCTTTGGTTTTCCAACTAGTAAAAAATGGAGCCAAATTGGAAGAGGCGTTGCTGTGAGAAGTGTGTATGATAATTCTGGTGTATCAGATCAAATCTGAACAAATACATAAAACACAACATGTTGGATACATGTCAAGGTCTCAATCCTCATCTACCATCAGCAGAATTTCCCCCCACCCCCTGCCCTCCACTCACTGAGCATCAGCTTTCACTCTTCACAGCTTCTGAGGTCTTACAGCCTCGGAGGCCATGAAGTAAGGCCAGCCTCAAGACAGAGGCTCTTGTCTAGGCATGACAGTCTGGGCTGGTCTTGGCTTCAAGCAGATCTGGAACTTGACGTCCGTCATGCTACAATCTCCAGCGCAGTCAAGGTTACAGCAAAGACCAGACGGCCAGACTCGACTGAGGAAGGGAGAGTCTGGCAAACCTCCTGTCATCTACTTTCCACTGCCAACTGCTCCTAAAATCTGAGCTGCGTTCAAATCCAAAGTCCAGCATGGCAGATAACATTCATGCTACTCTATCAATAACACTGTTCCAGTGTCCCTGCAAGGGTTATACACAAAGGGCTGGTGTTTGGCAATAGTTCAGATAAGCCTTTGGCAAAGTCAACGGTGTGATATAGAGATGGGTGTGTGTGATGGATAAGGAAGTAATGAAGTAGCTGGATGGGAGACAGGCAAAGGGGAGAGAGACAGAGTGAGTGACTAAGTGTTTAGATTTATGGGTGAGGCAGGATTACTCTTCGCCTTCCTTAAAACCTTTCATTTCACTTATCACTTTTGGGGTTTCATGTCCAGTGTCTCTCCACAGCCGCCACTACTTGACAATTTGGCAATCACTGTAATGCAGCCTTTAAGCT
Source organism: Pagrus major (assembly GCF_040436345.1). NCBI lineage: Eukaryota > Metazoa > Chordata > Actinopteri > Spariformes > Sparidae > Pagrus > Pagrus major. The sequence continues at coordinate 15,382,543 of NC_133218.1, read as the reverse complement.
GAATTTAGACTTGCGAGTCCTCTGTTACTGCACTGTCATTCTCTGACAGTGCAGTAACAGAGCCTATACACATAGCCTTTGGGGTTGTGCTGTGGGGTACACCAGAGCTGGTATTCCCTCATTAAAAACAGCATGCTATGGCAGATACCAGGTGGAAACTGTAAGACCTGTTGGATCAGATTGGTCATCTTGACTGCTTGCTTTTTGTGCTGCATGATCTGATGTTTCAGTTTCTAAAATTATTGACAATGAAGGAAGTTGAAGAAAGTCAGAATTTGTTTATACCTTTTCAGTAATACTCAAAATATTGGTAAATTTTGGAGTTTATCCTTTTTTCAGTACCTTACTTTAAGGAATATGCTTTTCTACTAAAATGCTTCTCAGATGGTAAATGTCCAAACCCAAGCAGTCTTGCAAGTAGCTACTAATTAAAGAGCTTTCGTACGTTCAGTACTTGACTATTACAGAGACATTTTATTCGGTACAAAATCATTGACATTCAAAACCCATCTCTACATTGTCTTATATTACAAAGTGAATGAAAGACTTTAAACATGATTATAACTGAAGCACACGATGGCCTGATAAAGTACAACATACCCAGCTTTTGGTAAAGTGCTGTTATCAGCAGGTTGAATCCAACACTGAATTATAAATCGATTCCTATGCCAGTGGCATCTTACTATGGGAACATTTCTATGCCGAGAACATCTCTACGTCGAGAACCTCTCAGCGGAGTGATTTAGTTACAGTTCAGCTTCCTCTCGTGAAGCCCACACAGTGAGATATAGATGCACATGTAGAGCCAAAAATGGGATGAGTATATTTAGCATCTCTTTCTTTTGATGTTCTCCCCCTCTCCTCCCCTCAGCCTGCTTCTCTCCCTCTCTCCCTCTCTCTCTCTCTCTCTCTCTCTCTCTCTCTCTCTGTCTCTCTCCCTCTTCCCCATTCTAGTGCCATCGCTTTGCAGATAAGAAGTGCTTGTCTCTCCCAGAGGAATTGAAATATCTGCAAGGACATTGTAAACACAGTCAACAGGGCACAACACCATTAAGTCGTCCATGACTCAGCGTTGGCACAGAGATCCTGAGCTGCCGCTTTTAACAGGAGCAGTATACTTGCCTTTAGAAAAAAGGAAAGCAATTCAATACAGAATGTGAAGCATTTTCAATGATGTAGTAGCTTTCATGTGAAAATAAGCCCACTCAACCTTAGTTTCAACAGTTTCAACACTCGTCACTGCTCTTTGTTGTCTTTGATGATCCATAGCCTTTCTTCAGCACTGTTTGATTTCAGCCAATCTCCTGAAAAATAAATAGCTCAAAAGGTCATGCAAAACACCCATGCACTAGGAGAAGTAAAAAGCTGATGATGTGTGTGATGGGGCTGAGAACTTCAGTTTCTCCATAATTAAACCTTTTCTCCATCAGTTGGCTTTATTTTCAGCCTTTTCAAAGCAGGACTTTTGAAAATAATGATCAGCAATGTGACCTTCTGACTAGAGTATTTTTAGACACCGTTCACAAGCCTCTCCACAAACATTTCAATAGACCAGACAGCAACACAACAAGTCATGTTGCATTTTTAATAAGGGGTCGGATGATGACTTATCTTTCTTAACTAAAAAAAGCCAATGTCTTGTTCTTACTTTGTCATCATCACAATCACTACTAGCATTGTTCTCTCTGAAAAGACATGAATAGTATTGCTGACTGCAACATGTTCAGGCATCTTCTCTGGGAGTTTTCAAGAAGTGCTTAAGGGAGACTGAGAAAACTATAAACTAAGTAGTAGTATGTGGCAGATTAAAGAAAAAGACACAGTGGGTACACAGTAAGGTCATAAATTACAACACTTTGTTGAAGAATAAACAATTCAACTTTAAATTATATAATCGCAGCAGTGCATTTTTCCTTTAACCCCTCACAGGAAACAGTGGAGAAATACAGCGTTTTTAGCCCCTTTACTACAAATTACGTCTTTTTTAGATTACCATATTGATTTTTTTTGTGTTATAAGATTTTCTAGGCTGTTTCGACTCATTAAACTACAGCAACAAAAACCCAACATTGCAAAGATCTGACGTACTACAGTTTGATAAACCATCACAGTGAACATTGTCTCTTTATTTATTCATTTCATTTATTTAACGCTGCAGTTGAGTTGATGCAGTTAAACTATGCCCTGGATTTGCAAGTATACAATTCACAACTGGGAGAGGCAAATCGTTTATTTTGAGTACTTTTTGGAACAACGGAGTACATGCCCTTTGTGTGATGGTAGACATTGTAAGTGGATCTTGATGAAGTGAAATGGTTTGTCTGTGTTAGCAGCAGTTGTGTCTGGAGTGACTGGGTTAGCCAGTCTGACGCTACACTGAATGGTGGCTCTGTTGCAGAACAGCGAGCCCTGAGCCATCTGACTGATCAGGGACACGAGGTCAGCACTTGATGTTCCCTTGACATTGTGTCCGTTCTATCTCAAATCTTCTTCCCATCATGTGACTTGCCCCTGGCGGAGGCTCAGTATTCCTTTCAGGTTTGACATCTTTGAGGGGTCACCGCTGTAAAAATTAATTATGCAAGCGAGAAAACTACAGTTTATGTGTATGTCCTCATGTGACCTGCCACTGGGAATCTCTTGGTTTTCTTGTTAGGGACTCGCATCCTTATGGGCCACAGACGCTAAAACTAATTATGTGAATGTAAAAATGATGTCGATGTACATGTAATCTATGAGTACTTGTGGTAAACAAAGCTAAGATTTTGAGTCTCAATTGGAGAGTAATTATGATGTGTAAAATTTCATAGAGCCAGTCCAGAATATTTGTGAGCCAAACGCCATAGCTTATCTCGTCATGCTCTAAACACCCTCCAGCTGGTCCCATCTGACCAGACCTCTATACATATACACTATGTGGTGCTTTTGTGTTGGACTACAGCTGATCTTGAAGAATAGACTCCATTATACTGTGGACCAAGTGATCGACATTTCACATCCCAGTCGCTCTACAACAAAACTACTTTAGAAGGTAGATGACAGGTACAGCATCCTCCCATTATTCTGACCCTCGCTCCCTTCCTGAACACAAACTGAGGTCAGAGGCAGTTCAAGGGTAACAGGATCGTCTGTTTGCATTCCAGCGCTGCTTCTATGTAGCTTAAGTGGTCAGACAGTCAGTGTTTGTGAGTCCTAGAGGCACGTGACCTCCGCGTCCTCCCATAAAGAGCAACAGGTCATCTGATGAGGGGGGAAAGGGTTTTCGTGGGGATGGGGTCAGTATGTGCGGTAGTGAACAGGCATACTCGAGCGCCAAGAATAGACATCACCCAAAACCCCCAAGGCAGGAGGCGGAGGAATCAGGGCCCTGACACCCTACACTTGACTGAGTGGAGTGGGTTACAGTAACTGGAAGAGGGCAAGTGAGAGCCTCTGTGGCATCCAGTCCTCAAGTAGATACTGGAATGGTGACAAGGGTTGAGTTCTGATAGCAAACAATGTAATATACCTGGGAAAAGCTAAATATTGTATTTACAGTTTTTATGTCAATCTTTAAGCCTCAGTTCTTAAACTTTTGTTTTTTTAAAACTGTAAAGCTAAACTTGATTGAAACTAGGATTTGATATTAAATGAAAAATTGATCAGATGTTATTGGCTGTTTTGATGAGACCAACACACAAACTACAAGAACAGAGCCATCCCGCAAATCCCACCCCAGTTCTCTGGCCAGTCAGAAAAACAAAAACAGAAGTCCAACTGCAACAAACTTTTAATCAGCTCTGCAGATAAGGAGAAGTAATAAAATGATATCACACACAACAATCTAAATTAGTAGTAAGTGTATCTCCAGATATTCACTGCAGCACTCAGCTCAGTTACAGAGGAGTAGCTAACACCGCAAACAAAGCCTTCAATGCGGCGTGGTGCTAGTTGGACTTGGTCACATACAGTCTCCCAGGCCTCCCTCATAAATCAATGCTATCCGGCTGAGGGGGGAACTGAAGAGTGCCAACACTAAATCCAATTATAAAACGGACTGGCACCACTCAGCCAGATGACGGTGTCCACCTGAACCCCCAGGGGTGACAGCAGAGCTGGGGGTGCCAGCGTCAGCGGTGGCAGCCGAGAGGAAGACAATCAGAAGAGGAAGATGTGTGTGTGTGTGACGTGATTGTTTGGAGTTTGACTAAATGTGTGTATTTGTTCTAATAAACAGGGTTAGTTGAGCGGTGCCCTATGGGTGTGTGTGTTTTTATGGCATACTGCCAGAGGCACATATCTGAGTAGAGCTCTACGGGCGCCAGGCGCCAGCTGAACCTTTTTATTTCAGCCTGCTGCTGCAACTGCTGGTCAACTTGACTGCACCCTGGCACCTGTCTTACATACATACACACACCCACAATATGAAAACGTATACAATAGAGGCGAACGCATGTAACATGGAAGAGATTCACATTAAGCTGAGGCACCTGTCAAGGATTTACAAAGAATGACTGTGTTAAAGTATAGGAGGGAGACATCTCTGATATCCTGAAGCCAAGAGTGGTGACCTTTCCTAAAAGTTTAACTCATCTCTCCACTTGGACAGTAGCTGTGGAGTGAAGTACAGCTCCAGACAACTGAGCTCCAATCAGATTTACAGTAGAGCTGCACAATATGGCATTTCTTTTTCTTGCTATTATTTTCACAGGCATTAAGATTATGATACAATTCACATGTACTTGGAATGATTATTTATGCATCACAATTTTCATATTCACAGAAAAAATTGTATTTGTTGGCAAATTAATGCGTTCTCTTAAATCTGGAGAATAGGATTCATAGACAAAGGCATCTCTGCAGCATTATAGTGCCTCATTAAAATGGTGTTTTGTCACACATTTTAACTTCATCAAAACATTTCAGCTGATTAATTTATTGGAATTGGCCATATTGCGTTTTCAATATTATTTGATTAACTGTGCTGCCCTGATTTATGGTAGTTAGACCTTTTCTCTCAAACTACACATTCACTGAGCTGTATCAAAGCCTAACCATGACCCTTAAGACTCGCCTAAATGCGGACATAACATTAATGCTACACCACCGAGTGTGAGGGGAAGGGGACGAGTAAAAAAAACCTTGAATGAGGCTTTTAGAGCCTCATGCACTGTGCTCTTCAGCGAGCAAGAGCCCACACAGCATCCCTATTAGATGAGCAATTTCTGAAGCGACTATGTTTTATGAACACTGCTTTAAAGTGTGTCCCTGCCTCCCTGCCAGCTGCCAAGGTTACAGCAATCAATTGAGCATCTAAAGTAGCCTGCAGGAGGACAGGTAGTCAGAGAGGCCACTGACTGACATTGTCAGGAGGTATTTGTAAGGGTGCCCTAACTACAGGTCTAAGTATAGCACACACACAGGGGTGGCCGTTGTCCTTAGATTTATATGGTGAACAATTAAAAAATGCCACAGAGCCAGGCAATTACTTATCTTACAGTAAACAGGCTGGTAAGGTGATAACGTCAAATCCTCAGACCACAACTGTCTGACCTAATTTTCATCTGACAATATCATGGACCTCATATACAAATTCCGCCTACATGCAGCATGAATTCAAATACCTTTTCAATATGCATCCTGAAATCTGACTCACTCACCAAAATATATGCTGTCACACACAACACTCCCTTTCGTATTATCAATTACCATTAAGACTGACAGATGCCTTCCCTCGCTACACATCAATCAATTTCCTGGCAATCCTGACCCATTTTTGACAAAGGCGCATCCAACATGCCTGTGTCCCGTTCAGTTTGCTTTTCCTGGTTGCATTCATGAATTAAATGGTATATTCATTCATCAACATTATCATTAATTTATTTATTCAATGCTTTATATGTTTTCTGCCTGTTCATTTGGATTATCAGATGTTCAATGGATTTTCACTAACATTTTAAACAAACAACTAAAAAGTGGGTTGCTTATTTCTCCTGCTGTTTGGCTCGGAAAAAATGCTGTATATGCTTGAAAACTGAAGCCATCAAATTGCCAAGGATGGTGACAGTGAAAATGAACAGGCCACTTTGGCCTTCAACAAGGGGTTTTCAGTAGCCCAGTCCAACCCCAGCATGCGACTCCTGCCTACAGGGCTGGGTCCAGGCCTGGCTCTGTTTTAACTGTGCCGCAGATTTCCTCTCCCTCCCCAGGCTAACACCTGCACAGGATCTGTAAGCAGCATCAGTCTTCCAGGTCTGTACAAAAACAGCCCAACTTGCTCTATCCGCAATCATCTCATGACTTTAGAGCAATAAACACACACATATGCTAAGCTATTTAATTGATGCTCAAGGTATCGGTCTTTGGGTAATCCAAGCAAGAGGAAAAACAGCATTAGTCGAAATTCCGTGTGACAAAACAGACATTTTTGCTGGTGCCAAAGTGAAGTTTTTGACATGTTCCACACGACTTCCAGAAGTTAAACTACAGGTAAGGTCAAACCTTTACTTCTAAACTAGGTTTTTCCCCTATAAACATGGGTAAAAATGCAGACACAATGTAGGGATTAAAACCACAAAGCCTCTTCCCTGTTGCCCACAATCCAGAGTTCCCATCCGTAGTTCTCCCCATATGAGTTTGTTGTGTCCCTGCCATCTGTGACAATGATAGAAAGCAGACACTCAAGGCAGAGGCCTCCCAGTTAAATGCCGTTTATGCACAAAAATCCCTAAAGAAGTGGAACAAGCCTTTGAGGTAACCCATTTTGGACCATGACTCTGATTTGGAGCAGGCTCTTTAAAATAAATGTGGGCTAAATGAAAATGAGGACGAAGTGAGACGATGGACTTTGCCCAACATAGATGGATTTGTCTCTTGATGGCCGATACAATAACTTAAGTAGGTTCTTCTCAGAATAGAAGCCCCATAGATCAACCACCTAGCAACAAAAGTGGAAAATCACGCTGACCCAATTAGTGCCGACTCTCAGCAGAGTATTGTTACGGCCCGCTTGAGTTCACTTCAGTCCAGGCAGATGGTTCCCCCAGTTCTGGTGGGGAGAGTTTTGTTGTTGTTATTATTGTTATTATTAACATCTTCCCCTAATTTTGCTCCAAGGCATAAAGACTAACTCTGGCCCCTGGGAGTGGTTACTACAATCTTCAGGCAAAGTCACTGTAACACTGTATCACTCATTATTTATCCTTTTTTCCTCTCTCTTCCTTTCAGCAGGTCTACTGCCTATTCATCATTTTTCAAATAATTAGAAAAATGCCCTAACTTACCGTATATGCTATAATCAGACTATTAGACTTTTCCAAATGCATTTAAAATCAGAAGCACCAGAATAATTCACTTTTTTGTTTTGCCATCACATGTATGCATGTATGCTTTTGTTTAAATATGATCTGTTTTCTAGGTTTTATATCTAATAAACACAGCTTATTAATATAATCTTATTGAGCAGCTGACATGAAATCCATGTATACAGCACATTTCCTTGAGCACTGTACACAGCATTACAATGACGGGACAAAAAGATCATCATAACGGCAGAAAGCCAAAATTAAGATCAACAAAAAATATTATCAATCAATTCTGCAACCACGGTTCATCTTTCCGACAAACAGCCAAGTCTGTTTTTTTATATACTTTTTTGAAGTTGTACAGTAAGTACAGCAGGTCTCCTTGAACTTGAAGTTCAAAAGAGAAAAAAATCTTGAACACATTCCTTATGTTTACACTGGTATTTGAAAGAGCCCCTTATTGTAATCACAGTGTTGCATTTAAGACCATTTGTGGATGTGATGATGACAGGGAAGTCCAAGGTAAATCAAACATCCAAGTACAACTTTGCAGATAAACTTGACTAGCTTCATACACGTCATAAAAATATATAATATAAATATTAATATAAATATATATATATATATATATATATATATATATATATATATATATATATATATATATATATATATATATATATATATAATATAATTTTAATGTTCTAATATGGGAAAAAGTAAGCAAAAACTCCTATTTGAGAAATGATTGATTGGTGATGAACTTGATAAGTCATCGATCCCCAACTGTTTTAACTCTTTGCAGTTCTTAGCACTCTGGTCTGTTTGTCAGTTTAGTTTACAGTTATAAATTAACAACACTGTCTGCTCTGCTTATTATAAACTCTGGCCATAAAACAATAGTGCCCCCTTTTATGGCACCAGCTCTCAATCACTGCACCGTAAACAGAGGACTCAGCCAGCCATGGGCCCTTATCAGGCGCTGCTGAGCTCAGTTCTATTCTGAAGGTGCTGTTATGAAACACGGAGTGGGAGTTGTAGTATTATACATAGCTGCCTGTGTAGGCCAACTCTTTAATCAGTCACTGTAATTGCCGGGATGGACTTTGAACCACAGACATATTTGTCTCCGCTTTTCATCCATGGCTAAACAACTAAGGGGAGGGAGGCAGCAAGCGCTTGGGCCTCGGCTGTGCACGGCTCCTGTCCCGGACCCGCAAGCAGCCAAGCATGGAGGAGCAACGGAGGGGTCACAAACTGAAGAAAGAGTTTAGGCTGAGGGTGGGACGTAGAGGGAGAGACAAGGAATGGAGGGGGTGGAGTGGCTCAGAAAGAGGGAAGAAGGGAGTGTAGAGGCGGCGAACGGAGGGGACATGATGGTACACAAGTCCCCAGTGGCAGATTAAGTGCTTTTAGGAGCCCAAACAGGGCTCTCCTCTGAATACTAAGACCTTTCATAGAGGCAACACTGCTACAGAGACACAACTCCAAAGCTTTTCCTTTGAGGCCCCTGCGATATACGAGGCTTTCAACTGCTTGTGCAAGAGTAGGTCTAATTGGAAGTCGAGGCTATACAAGGAGGGGGTTAGGGAGGCGGGAGCAGAGGAGCTAAGGAGAAGAAGAGAGGCAAGGAGGGGTGCTTGATTTAAGAGGCCATTGTTTTAACAAGTACATTCTGCCTCCCCCTGCTTTCTCCTCATGGCCTCCCCTTCAGATGCCCACACTCCACAGAGTCAAAAGGCGGCGTTTAGCCCCTGTGAACGAAGAGGGGCTGGGCTTGTTTTGACACTTTGTCCTCCTTGGCTTCTGTGAAAAGGCCCGGCTTCTATGGGCCACTCGAGTTCATTAGGGAGTGCAAGCGCTTTCAGTCGCGTCCCCATTCCGGCTCCAGACCTCAATGGGGCCTCCAAAGCTCTTTACTGTTTGTATAATAAAGACCCTCACCACCTCCACAACGACCACCTCCATAGTGTCTTTAGGGTAAGGGTCCGTTGAAAGAAAATGGTGAAGAAGAAAGAGTAGGGCGAATGAGGAAGCATAAGCATGAAGACATGACAGAGAGGGAAGGTGGGAGAGAAACATTCCCCCTTCCCTGAAGTATGAATGATGAAGGCACAGTGTTTCACCTGCATCAACAACTAGCTCCAAGTGCACTCTCTCAGGTCAAGCCTTGTGTGTTTGTTTGTGTGTCTGTGTCGAGAGTCAAGTTTCAGCTCTCACACTTTCAGGTGACATCACTGTGCGTCAGTATCGAGGAGACAAAAGTGAGAGATGTCACTCTAGAAGGGCAAAGGCACTCTGAGATCATAAGAGCCCCAAGGAAGTCTCAGCTGCCTGTGTGTGTGTAGATGTGTGTGCATTAGCTACGTTTGGAGATAATTACTGTGAAAGTGGGGTTATTTTAAACCTCAGTTTTCTGAGGTTTCTGAGTTTGCTAGCTAGCAGTTAGTTACCTATGGTATGGTATGTCCCAATTTCTATTAAAATCTATACCTGAGGCACAGCAGTCTCTGTTGATATCATGAACTTGGGACTACTATGGAAGTAGGTTACGTTATGTATGCTTCAGTTTTATGCATAGGATTTTGTTTCATAGCATAGTTTCATAAGACCTTAAATGTGTTCTGGAATTTGACTTTACAACGATACATAGGAGAAATCACCAGACATAGCTGAGTGGCAAAGGTACTGACATACAGAAAATACTCTGGAGGAACCACGGTTTAGGCAGTTTTATATCATGTTGTAGTTTAAAATGTAAAACACACATCAGGCAAATGTATACTAGATTACAAAAGCACAATAATTAGGATGTTATTCCAGTGCATAAGTGCATTTTGCCCTACCACCCAATAAATAAATGATTGCTTCAAAATCAGGAGGTGCAGGAGCAATTGGCACAGTCTTTTGAATTGTGATATGATTGTCAAATACCACATTATACTATATCTTTTCTGTGACGACAGACATTCTTTTGCACTCCTGTTTGTTGTGGGTATCTGTATTTTCAGTGGTGTTGAAACAATCCGACAATTAGTCTACTCACAGAAAATCGACAATATTGGAGAAATCAATGAATATTTTCAGTCATTTATTAAATCAAAAATGATTCAAATTATCCAGTTCCAATTTGAGCATTTGCGTATTTCTCTGTTTTATATATTAAAATTCAGTATCTATGTTTGGGCTGTTGAGTGGACACAATGATTGTCATATTAAAGCAGGTTTTTGTGAGTGTGTCTGAGATTTCTTTGTATGCGTTCTTAATTCTGTAGGGGCCATAGTGTGGCCCCTACTGGTTTCAGCAGCTAGAGGGACATCAGATACATAGCAGGTGCTTCCTTGCAGTTGTATAGTTTTAGGGAGGTGTGGGAGGGAAAGGCGACACTGATACACCATGTGCTCATACTGTATGCAGTGTGATCAAAAAGTCCCCCGAGTCGGTTCAGCTGCTTTTCTTCAGAGCTGAGCGACATATCAATGTCAGCTGGTGCGTGCATCATGTTTGGATGAAAATGTTGGACCCTAATGAACTTAATCACAATCATCAGTCATTAACAACTGATCAGACATCTTAGCTTCCTGTTGGAGTAATCAGTTTGATTCACTTCATAAAACACAGTTCTGCCAATTAGGTGCAAAATGGAAGAAAGAGTGATTGCCTCTATTCAAAGCTTCCCATTTCTCTGTGAATTTATTCCGTTGATGTTGGAGAACTACAGGATTTACTTGTTTTTCACTACATTGGCACATCAGGGCTCGAAGCTGCACCCCAAGTCTATTGCTAACAGTGTAAATGCACAGACAGGATTAGTTGATATGTTACAGGATTCAACACTCACTAGTGTGTGTTGGGGAGAAAGTGTGTGTGGGGTCTCAGTCAAATCATATCACACGCTAATCTTATCTGAAGATTGAACTGGAAGCCGTGTGTGTTTGTGTGTCCTGAACATATGGCTGAACAGGCTGTTGCCTGCATGCCTGCATACAGGCATGTTGAAGGAGGTGAGGAACCTTCATTCAGCCACCTTTTGGAGGTGATCTATGAGACAGCTGCAGGCCCCCATCTGCAGGACCCCCACTGGCGAACAGAGAGGGTGGGCAGGAAGGTTAAAGATTGTGACCATAAACAACCTGAAAGAGTTTAAGGTGCTGAGCATGAGAAGAGCAAAGATATGATCAGGAAAACAGAAAAAGAAGGAAAACATCCCGACATGAGAATAAAAGGCAGCTGTGTGTAGAATGAAAAATACCTGGAAAACATCTAGAAAAAGAGAGAAATGGTCATTCAGCTCTGAGCTATGAGTATCAAATACCCAATATCCTGTAGCTTTGAAAGGTGGCACTGAAAAGTTTGCAGAGCCACAGCAAGTACCTAACAAATGTCACAAAATATGGTACTCGCTTGTCATGCTATCGCCTCAATTGTTTCGAACTTTTTTGCCATGATTGTAACTGTTTTCAATCGAAGCTGAAAGAGGACGGAGCAAGCTACCAACGTCCCAAAGCATACAGGCATTGTCTGAGCATGCGTTTGCACGTGCGTGTGTGTGTGTTCAACCAATTAGTGGGCTGAAGATGAATACTGTAGTGTGGAGAAACAAAAAATGGAGTCACAACTCTGACATCAGTTAGCAGGAAAAGCTTTATCTCCCACCATCTACAAGGCTGCATAGAGGGGAGGCTGTTACTGAGCTGTAATATAAAGCATGCATCTGCGCGCGCACACACACACACACACACACACACACACACACACACACACACACACTTAGTCCATGACCTCAGCATAGTGAATGAGGCCATGTCGAGTTAGTAAGGAAGCCTTTCTGCCCCTGTCTCTGTAGTTATTTATATCCTATAAGCAGCTGGGTACTGTAGTACATTACTCAAACAGGTAAAAAAAAAAAAACATTAAGCACTTGTTGGATTAAAATACAATCAGTGTCATAGTGTGTATCTAATGACAAAGGTGTATGTGCGATTGACTGAAGTTAATCTACAGTGGTCGTGTTCATGATAAGGAAGGGACATGTCCTCCAGTGCCACGTTAATGTGTTTTATGACAACAAGGGAGCTCTAAGGCACAGATGTGTAAGTTATATCAGACTTTGGCTACACAGGCAGTACTTTGAAGGATAAATCAGTTGTTGGTCTGGATCTTTTAATGGAATTTTTTTTTGGCAATAAAAAAAAAATCTACAGTAGAATACTTTCTTCAAAGCTTTACTCCATTCGTTTGCTCACAATCATTACAATTTAAGAACATCCTGGAGAAATTCTGACAAACAAATGATGTTACCTCTGCAAGAAATAATCTACCATCTAAAAAGGAGTTTCAACAGTTAAGCAATGATCATCCAACAGAGGAATAATCATATGATTAACTGCTGTCAATAAAACAAAGAAAAACTTTCTGAACTGGCTATTCATTTGGAAGATTGATTGGACACCTCCCCACCCCTACAGATGACATGGAGACAACCGTCTTTCACTGAAAAATTGTTCAGATGTTTCTATTGCCCACAGACAAAAGTCATCTCCCAACCATATGTTTATGTATGTTGCCCACTGTGAAGTTTCACCCATTAGACACGCTGAAAATATGGCTGTGCAAATTCCTAGTCGCCACTCAATAAAGACTGGACCCATACAGACATTGGCATCAGACAAATGTCTTCCTTTTGTCTGCAAAGAGGATCCCATGATGTCTTGGTTACAGAGACAATACGCAAGAATAAGTGGCTTATTTTTAATGCATGGCTGACACCGAATTCTAGGATGTGAAGAGACCATTCATCACAAAAACGCCACGAATATTTCACACTGATGTCTTCTTCTAAATTTTCCAGAATTTCATTAACGTTCCTGCAGATGCCCCCCACCACCACGTCACAGAGAGAGAGGACTGATGCCTCAGAAGAATTGAGTTACTATGGATCTGTACAAGTGTGTGTCCTTCAAAATGCCTTTGTGTCCCTGCCCCCCCTCCCCTGGTTGTGCTCAGACAGCGAGTCTCCAGCCCTGCTTATCTTTCTGTCCTCTACAGCAGACCCCCGCTGAGACAGAGAACCAGAGTTTATTACAGTCTCCAATAATCTGCAACCCCCAAGGAACTCAGATTCATACTACGTGGCCTAAAAAACGACAAACGTCTGTTCTGATACCAAACCTCCGTGGTGACGTGTCCTGAATTTCATATCACAAAAATTTTACTGTAACAGTACAAAGTAACAATATGACAGTACACTTGTACTGGCGAACTTGTACCCTGTGAGCAAGTCTTATGTGTTACCTGAGGTTACAAAAAAGTGATGGGAAAGAAAAGAAATCTTTATTCAAGTGAAACTAATCATTTTGTCATAGATGTTTTAATGAAAATTTCTTGCTTGCGTTTCCAGCTTCAGACGAGAATGGACTGCATTGACATACCAATTTGTCTCTCATTCACCCTCACCCTCACACACCGATGGCCAATTGCTCTCCCTTTGGGAGCAATTTGGGGTTTAGTGTCTTGCTCCAGAACACTTTGCCATGTGGACAGGAAGAGGGATCAAACCACCAAGCCTACAATTTATTGCGACCTCTACAACCTGAGCCACAGCTGTCCACCGACCCAATACTGATTAATCAAAAGAAAAACTGAAACTGGCAAAGAGTTAGTTTGGGAGGCTAATTTCCATCAGTTGTCTATGACCAGATTATGAATGTATTCAGTAGGGGCCCAGATGAAAGTTGCTCAGTGGTGCATGAAGCCAAAAAAATACGATTTTTTTTTATTTTAGTATAAACTGGATCTTCCTCATGTGCGGCTAGGTATGCACGCTAGAGACTTTGGCAGGAGAGCCGGCTATCTTCAGGTTTTAGCCCTCCACTAACTTGAATGGGCATAAAAAGATTTAATCATGCAGCTTTTCTCGACTTTCCAAATGCTATCAGACGAAATGAATCAAAATCTGACAGTTAAATGAGTCACTTCGCTGGGATTCTGATGCTTCATAAAATGTATCCACCATTTTAAAGCTGCTTCTTTCAAAAGATAATGTAATAGGAAAAGCCTTTTTGGGCCCCTGCGCGTCACATAATGTTGTACTTACACAGTTTGGCCACTACGTCAAATTGTCCTCAAAGCCCAGCGCACTTCCTGGGGGCTTGGGGCAGATGATAAAATGCATATTAATCATTTGGGCTTTCTTTTAGTCAGGACCAAGGAGCTAAACTGCACATTAAATTCCCTCAAACCACCGGTCATTTGAATAAATGAACACATATAGGTGGAAATCTCTCGTCATCCTTGTAGTGTGTGATAGCAGTAGCAAAAACACTGTAATATAATATAAAATTACAGATCTCTACAAGTGGATCATAACCGCCAACTGCTGGTTACCGCACTAGGGGCTGCCAATAGTAGACTTTGTTTGTTTGCTTGCTCATGTGCTCTCAAAACAGACATCTGTGACATATATTAGCACTGTGAACATAATTGAAATGGGCCCAGGGGCAGTGGCATCATGTTCTGAAATCAGACACGACCCCAAAGACGAGAGCCCGCCCGGGGGTCTCTCGCAAAGGAGGCCGGCCTTGCAAGGAGAGAGCCAGGTGATTTATAGGAAGGTAGAGGAACATGAGGAGAGGAGCGGCAGGGGGAGGGGGTTTGAGGTCTGACATTTATCCATATGGGAATGTTGGAGGGGGGGACTTCAAATCAAGTAATCATAGGTTACCCCCACTGCTACCTTGGAGGTGCAATTCCATCCCCTCAGCAGAGACACACAAAGCACAGTGGGGGTATCAGGTGGCCCAGGCTGCCTTCCCCTGGTGAAAGCAAAAGCCTGGCTGACACCAACCTAACCAGCTAGACCAGAGGAGGACACACACACATTCATTCGGGATACAAAAATCACATGCACTCATCCAACACAGCAGCTCCAGTCTCAGATCCATTAATGAAACTTTCACCCTCATCCTCCCCCTGTAGCTCTTGAATGGCTTCAGCCTCGACAAGAAAGTCGCCAGAGTGGAAGGTGAAAGTGCATTTATGCCAAAACAATCAAACCCTGCCAGGAGTACAGACAAAGGAGTCCCGTTTCATAGACGTTGAGCCGCGGCCACATCCTTCAAAACAACCTTTCCCTGTTGAAGAAAAGTATCGTCGCCTGCTGCACAGTGGAATCTGTACCAAAAACAACTCGTGGCGAGCAATAAATCTGTCTGTAGGCTGAGTTATTCAGTAATATCAACATTGCAACACCATTAATACCAACACAATTACTCTTAGGACACTTAATCAAAAGTGGTGTTGGAGCGATTTTGCAAGACAAAGTCATAAATTAATATTGTAATGCTTGCTGGGTACGCAAAACCAAGCCTGCAGGCTACTAGTGAATGAGCTTGTGAGTGTGTGTTAGTTGAGGATGAGGAGGGCAATGTCAGGGGACTAATCAATCCGAGGTGGGGATACAGGCGGCAGGGAAGGACACAGGGCCAAACTCTCCACCTCCTCTTTGAACCCTCTTTCTCCTCCTACTGTCCACTGGTTTTACATCTGTGAATTGCCAATAGTGCTGAAATGATAAGTCAATTACCAGATTAGACGATCAAAAGAAAGTTTATCAAAAACACATTTAATAATATTGCAGAGGTGGCAGCGCCAGGGTTTTATGGCTCGAAATTGTAATACTGCTGACACAACTTCCGAGTTTCCGGGACCAAAACTGAAACAACAACAACGTTTTCAGTACCTCACCTTAAGTAATATAAACATTTTCTTTTTTCATTTAATAGAGGAAGCCTTATCCAGTGTTATGTGATTGAGGAGCCTTCCACTTTTTAAGAGTAAATTTGTATTTAAGGTTTGACGTAAGCAACTCTTTATTTCAGTCGAAGTGACCTTCAGCTACAATATGAAAGAAACTCATTCACTCACTCATTTATCAAGTGAAAATACCAAACATTCACCACTTTCAGCATCTAAAATGAATGTGGTGATGTGCTGCTGCTTTATAATATTTGAATTGAATACCTTTGGGTTTTGGACTTCAGGTTGGACAGAACAAATAATTTGAAGATGTGGCCTTGATTTCAGGGAAGCTATGATCGACATTTTTATGACGTCAATAATCACAAGCTGCAGCCCACCTCTTTTCTTTGTGTTTTACTGTCATCATCCTCAGTCTTTTCTTTTTCTTTGTTTGGCTGCAGCAGCTCTAACCAACCAACCCCGCTCAAGGAAGGAGTTTTTTGGACAGTTGCCAAGCTGTCAGATTCGTACAGCAGCCCTGTCTCGGTTTAGTCCTGCTCAGTTCTGCAGGAGAAGGATCATCATGCAAGACGAAAATTTGATCCTATCCCTGGCGGATTATGGATTTATCTGTCAATTATGCTTTACTGTAAGTACAAATGTGATCTAATATGCAGCGATGCCTTCAGTGAAACAATACTAGAGGTTCTAATTTAACCTGTGAGCCCAATCAATAGTTGATTAGTAAATGAGGAGGGTTCAGTGGGGATCATGGGAGTGGGTGAGGGGTCGTCCTGTCCCAGATGACATCATTAAACCGTATAAAACACTCTCCAACACGCCATTAGTCCAACCCAGCCCATTACTGCAAGGCCAGTAGACTTGGCTGAGAAGGCATTTTGACCTCACACACATGTTGGAGACTCTCGCTCCCTGACACACACACACACACACACACACACAGGCAGAGTAATAAATCGTAGCCTCGGGTCATCTACTGTCAGCTTGTTCTTGCGGCTGGCCTCTATAATGCCATTCACTGTACACAGCTTAGAAATTATAGCCGATACCAACCTTTATTAATCTTTTCATGGACACATAATGTACAGCTTATCATACAGCCGTCAAGAAAATAAACAGCTGATATGTCAGGGTTGGATCAATATATCACTTTCTGCTTTGAGCATTTTATTTAGGCAATTAACTCTTCAAAGACATATATATCTATGCTGGTTTTTCAAGTATTCTTGAGTTTCCGAACCACTGGATAGCTGTGGTATGAGATCCCGCCTTTAAGAGCCACTAGCCTTAAAATAAAGTCATTAGTCTGAGTGTCAGTGTCACAAGGGTTTAAATGCTATTTCAGAGGCTTTTCCACCCTGAAAAAAATAAAACTCTGAGAGGAAAATGTTTTATTTGGACTTCCTGGTAAAATTAAAAGATCCTGAACAGAAAATTGGAAAGAGACACCATCTTGAAAAAAGCACTAACCCTACGAAACCAGCATGGGTTGATCTATATGTTGTGTGTCACGCAGGAAAATGCCAACAGCAGCAGCAGCAGCTCACACTCGTGCACAACAGACAACGATGTGTTCAAGACATGATACAGGCCCGGCAGACTTAATTGCTTTATGACGGAACACGTCCGTAATCAAAAGAGCGCGGCCCCCCGCCCCAGATAAAGAAGGGAGGCGGGGGAAACATTGATAACTACATCTGAAAGGATGAAAGAGCCAACTATAAATAGGATGTGGATCATCCAATGGGGCTTTTGTTTTCAATTGGATATCGAATCTTATCTGGTTGACATTTTGGAGACAGTCTCCTGGTGACATTTAGGAGTTGTCACAATTACAGCAACCTCCTTTTGAGGTCCAACCAGCCAATTTACAGATAGAGTGTTGGTTAAATCTTTTCCTATCATGTCAGAGGGCACAGCACCTGAGTGTATTACTGTGTGTATGCATGGTGCTTAGCCTAGTGTGTGTGTGTGTGTGTGTGTGTGTGTGTGTGTGTGTGTGTGTGTTTTTAGAAATAGCTTCCGTAGGGTCCTTACATTCCAGCGGCTGTTCTAACATGTTGTAAATACAAGGTGTGAGAGAAAACATAGGAAGGGGGTGGTGGAAATCACTCAGACCTATTACAAGTGCTGCTGGGGTCGTGAGGACTGAAGGGGGGGGGGCAGGATGTAGGTTATCACAGATAAACAACAGTTCACCTGCAATCATAGCCAAGAGCAACGTGCTTGGTTTACTTTTTCTGAAAGCTGGGAAAATAAAAGCTGCACCGGCAAACTTGTCAGTTGTATCTCATGGACACGGGTCTGTTTTAAGTAAATGGATCACCTGCACAACAGACTTAAAAGTGCATCTTTTAACTAACTGGTAAGAACTTCCTTTCATCTTATAACCCATGCAAGAGCACAAAATCCATCTCAAATGCTCTTTCTTACATTTCATATCCCATTCTGAGCGTCTAAGCATCGAAGAAAAGCTACAGTTTTAAACAGCAAACACACGGATTTAAGATTTGGGGTTTTATTCCAACATCAGCCAGGACTCATGGCATTGTGCCTCAAGGTGGAGATCTGACAGGACATCAGGCACATGCATACACTCCTCATATTGTACTACATACAACCCGACCTGCATGCATGTAACAAGAAAAACTCTCTCAAAAATGCTCTATAATTACACCCATATCATCACAGATCAATGCTTTACAAAATGTAATACATGGAATACGGGGTGAGTAAGATACAAGGAGCCAATAAAGCTTCAAGACTGCAAAAAATAAGTATGAAAAGTGCACATATAGAATCAAAAGCAGCTTTTTCACAAGTCAAATCCATAAAATAATATATCGCTTCAACAAGCATGTTGTCAAACAAGCTTTAAAAAACACAACACTCGCACTCAGACACACTTTCCACTACAGTTTCTATTTTAACCACCTTAATTGCACTTTCTAACAAGGGGAAACTTGGCTGCTGAGTGGAAATGGCTGGATACGTGAGTCAAAAACCGTTTCACAGAGCTTATAAGGAGGGAATTTACAAAAGAAAACACACACACACACACACACACACACACACTCACGTCCAACAAACACCGGCGGTGCGAAAATACCTCCGTACACCTTCTCCAAAACACGCTCACATGCAGTTTCCAACTCCACTTTGCGGCGTTTTTTAAACGGACATTTTCTTACCTGGAGTCTGGCTGAGCAGCAAAGTTACCAGGGAGCCCCACAGCACCGCGGCCGGCTGCATCTTGTACCCCGCTTTTCTCTCGCTTCTCCCGGGCTTCCCTTTTCCCCTTTTCCCTCTTCTTCTTCTTCTTCTTTCTCCTTCTGCTTCTTCTTCTTCTCCTCCTCCTCTCAGTTAAATATCAACGGGCTTTAGTTACAAGAAGACGCTCCGGCTTTCACGCTAACCTCATACCATGACTGACTTGTTAGCCCCTTTTCTCTCCCCGACCTCCTCCGCCTCCTCCTCTTGTGTGCGATAACGCGACAAACCCGGGATTAAAAAGTTAACTCTGAGGGCTTCAGCTCGGCCACGGTCTCCAACATGTTGTGCTCCAGTTCTCTACGCTGTAGCCACCAAAAGGAGCTGTGGGCCGTACCAAACGCAAGCTGCGGGGGAGCTAGCTGTGTACACCGCGGGATTTTTAAGCTGCCCTGCGCATAAATGACCAACGAGGGCAATAATTTACACGTAACTTAGTATAAAAATACAAACCAAACACTAAAACTCAAAATGTTCTTTGTGTTTTAACGTTATGACTCCTAATCATCTCTCGTTGCTTCCCTATCCCGCGAGAAGTTGACTCGTCCAAAATCCCTGCCTTCGTTGTGTCATATCTTAAATTACAGCGTTTTTTTTAAAAGAGGCCGGTGGTCAGCAAATCAAAGCATAAATTCAGACAGCATATGGAGGCATGAGTAAACTGTTTGTGCCTCTCCCAGCCGTATGGAAGAAAAATAACTTCTTCCACCCCCTCCTCTCTCATTCTGCCTTTCTTTCTGTCACAATGTGGGTTAAGGAAGAGAAGGAGGAGAAGGAGAAGAAGGAAAAAGCTTCTGTTGTCACTTAAGTCAATGGAGGCAAATGACAGAGCAGTGGTTTCCACAGTGGGGTGTAATGACCGAAAGATGAGGTCATTACACAGTCATTATTCAGTGCCACAGATTTACAAAAAAAAAGTTACCGGAGGGAAATTATGGTCGTATTAGAATGTAATTAAGTCCAAAAAGGTCACTGTGGACATATGATTGTTTCCCCAGGATCACAAGATGTTCCAATAGGGATTATATAGCCTAGTTACACCAGTTTAATTTAGTCCAGTCCAGAAAGTCGCTGTAAACTCAATAACTGAGACACACATTGCAGAATCCTATTAGAATTGATCAGGATTCAGACATTGGACATGAAAAAATTTATCGTCACTTTAAATTCACTGATTAAGACTAAAGACTCTGCAATGTGAACATTATGTTGGCACGTCATATCATATAAAGTCACCATAATCTCACTTAGAAGGATCGCTGTACCACTAGGCTACTGTATACTTTTAAATAGCCTATAGAGTAAGCATTGATTAACATCATCCTGCACATAAGAATGCTACTATGAAAGAGCCAGAGGTCCCTTGTCAAGAGCTGTCAGGTGTGGATGGCTGGACAAATGTAAAGGAGTGGTAATATTTAAGAATCCTTGATTAAAACCGTAGTCCATCTGCACAGTGCTGGTAAAAGGAAATCATATTTCCTTCCTCAAAAGTGTTCCAGTTCAATTTGGAATAAGACTGTGGACAGAACAAAAAGCCCCAAACTGAATCTGACATCTTCATAACAGACTTGCAGCAATGCAGTCTTAAGTTATTGTGACATTTGTGTGACTTTTGTGTCATCTCAACCTGACATTCATTATGTTTTTGCATTTGTGCCCAAGTTTAGAGAGTATTGGCAGAGGTAGAAAGAAAAAGAGAACAGCAGTGATGGTTGTGTTCGGGCGTACAGAGACAATAAGTTGTTATGGAGTGGAATCTTCAGTGTGGTGGAAATGGAGAGTGTGGTTTCGATGTCAATGCAAATTTCAGAGCATTACGGCTATGTCTAGGAAACTAAGTTTCCAACCAAGCCTTGACCAACCATGAAATCATAGTTGGCTGCAGTGAAAAACAAAAGATCTTATTTCACAAATCACAATTAGGATTTACTGTCTGCAGTCTGAATAATGTTACCATTGTTAAATGATACGTATACAAATTTGTTGTTGTCTGTGGTCCTATTTGGCAACAACTGAAAAGAATAATGGGTATGTAATTGTCTGTCTGGTATTTATATAGGCTATATTATAAAATGCATAAAGGTTTGCTGTGATATTTGCATGACACAAAGTGAGATAAATTTACCATTGTGAAACAAAAATATATAATTTTAAACAAAGAATCTATTTTTTGTCTTTATAAAATGACTGAATATCCAGCACGTGCACTGCTCCCAAGTCTACATATTTATGTCTATCCTCATTCCCTGGAAAGGAGGCTTTGGACCCCACTTTCTAATTATGAGGCAGCTTTGGTTAGGATGTGAGCTCCCTCATCTCTAAACAGGACATCATCATTCAGCACACGCTCCCCCTCCACTCTCCTGTGGAGCATCCATCAGAGTATTAGATTTCGTTCCAATAAAAGTGGTGTGCACTATCACTTATTTGTGATTTGATACAGAGCATTTTAATGAACAATGCGTTGGAAAAAAACTTCTGTGGTCCGAAGAAAAATACTTGAAATACACTGAAGAATCTTCTGTTTCATAATATAAATAATGTTTTTATTCATCATACATTTACTTTATATTCCTGCGAGTATGATCCCAAAAGAGGAATAATTCTGTCAAAGAAACTGTAAGGATATCATTCACAAGGGCATAACTAGCTCAATATTAAGTGCTGTAGACACA
The DNA here is from genome assembly GCF_040436345.1 of Pagrus major. NCBI lineage: Eukaryota > Metazoa > Chordata > Actinopteri > Spariformes > Sparidae > Pagrus > Pagrus major. The sequence continues at coordinate 15,360,551 of NC_133218.1, read as the reverse complement.
ATCTGAGAGTGTACATTATGAATATTTTGTGAATAGAAAATCTAAGGGAAGAATACCTTAAAAATATGATTTGTAATATTCAAATCTTGGTTGATTTGAAGACTGCACTCACAGATGGTAATGCAAGTGCAGTTTAATGATACAGGTCCCAGTGTTAACCTCCAAATCACACAAGTTTCAACCATTGACATATATAAAGATGGACGAACCATCTACACTTACTCCAAATTTTAAAAAATGAAGCCAAAATGTTCTGGATATTAGTGCTGCCATTTTATGCTGGTGACGTCATTTGGAGCCAGAGTCTGTGCAGCGGTGACGAGCAGTGCTCAGCTGTCAATCATGATGTTTTACCCCCTTTTTACAGCATCAAATAACTCATTAAAACCAAACTTATCAGAGAAGTTAACACAAATCTTTGGGAAAAATGTCATCGATGCAAACTTAGAGTTTTAGTTTGGCCCATGTCCCATCTGCTGTCATTGAGCAGGAGGGCCTATACTATATGTAGGGCCCCTATACTGCAGCCAGCCACCAGTGGGCGATCACTTTTTTGGCTTCACTTTTGGGGAACTGTTATGTCATCCATCTTTACATACAGTCAATGGTTTCCGACGCTGGTGGATGCAAACACAACTGCAGTCAAAAATGCGACAGAAAATCAAGTCTTGTATCTATTAACTGCATGTAAACAAAGTGCTTTCCTGACGGTGTAACAGTCTGAAACTGTCTTTCCCATGGTTAAATCAGGTGGCTGCATCCAACTACTTGTGTAACTTTTGGAAACAGACGGTCCCACAATCATACCCGCTTCATGCGGTGAATGGCCAGGTAAGGCAGAACTTTTCAACTGCTTCTTTTTATTCTTTTCTCAGTACTTCTTTCACAAAAACTGAGTGCAACACCATGAAAGCATCTGAGGAGAGGCTATTCGGAAGGTGCACTGTTATTCCCATTTGTGTAATTTGACACTGCAAAGACGCGCAAAAGAGTTGTTGGGGAGCAATTGAGGAGGTGGTGTGATGCAGCCAGAGGGAGGCTCTCACCGCGGGCTTTTCTGAGTGTGGCCGTTAATAACTCAAGTTGTATGAACTTGTTCCTTTAAAGCATACTAAGGGGTTATTAAGATTACCATTATCAAGCACCACAGACAACATAACTCTTCAGGAATATTGTACATGTGCCATAACTGTTACAGAGATGATTAAAATACACTACTAACCTCCTATAGGAATATTAAATGTAATAGACTTAAATATATATTTTCACCAAAGCCAACAGAGCCTAAACGTGAGGCTTTTGGAGAATGTGGAGAATGAATATAAAGACAGGATGAGTTTCACATATCTCTCCTCTGTGCAATACGTTAGCGGTGACTGAGTGGTAAGCTGATCCAGGATCAGGACCTGGACGGGTTGAACTCTGGGCGTCCGGCCTGGCTGCAGTTTGAGCGGATAACAGCTGTGGCCCCTTTCAGCTCCCATCTTGTCTCTGGGTGAAGAGATGGAGACATTTAATTATAACCTGTGATTAATGTGCCCACAGCGGGCCAGGAGCCTGTCTGCGCAGCTCCGAGGGCTTTCGTTCAGGTCTTGGACTCGTCCCACACACACAAACACACACTGGGAATGACTTTGCATGCTCTAGTAGACATTGATTCAGCAGTCGCATAGAGGAACCTTATCACTTGAAGTGCCAAGAAGTCACACCACCGCTCCTCTGACTTTTATACTCTCTGTCTCTTTCTACACCGCTGGTATCTGACACCTTTTGGCCAGTGCAACATATGGCTGTCAGAATAACTGTGTGTGTGAGTGTTTGTGCATGTGTGTGTGTTCGTAGGTGCTGGGAGAACAGCTGTGGGCTTATCACTTTAGCTTCCGTTGATAAATAAAGAAGTGTGCTGGGAGAGGGGAGGCCAACACAGATAGAAGATCAGGCAGGTGTTGGAAGTTTATTTTTAATCTCTCATGCATAGTATATGTTTGTGTGTGTGTGTGTGCGTAAGTGTGTGTGTGTGTGTGTGTGTGTGTGTGTGTGTGTGTGTGTGTGTGTGTAAAACATATGACCTTTCATCTCCACAGCTTGCTTATATGAACATTCCTCTCTGAGATTAACACAGGATCTCTTGAATTTCCTGAGCATCTTTCTTGCTCACACCTACACACAAACTCTCTCACACATACATACAAGTCAATGGACATTTATAGCACTGTAGTAACATGAAACAGGAGTCACATGTTTGTATGAAATTGACACTCAGATATGCCAAAAATAATCCTTCCAATTTAATGGGACCATACATGTGGTTTTGCATGGTTTAAATACAAATAAGTTTTAATTTACATTCTTGCCAGTCAAGTTTTTAGACTGACTTCCTACATTCCAGTCAGCCATTTGTTTCCATTCATTTCAGTGCATCCAAATCTTCTTGCAAAGACTTGAAAACTTGTTGTGGATAGGTTATCTAGCACTGCAACAGATCGATTGTATTTATTTTGTGCAAAAGTCACATTAACATTGTGTAATAATTTTCAAAAGGTCATCCGTAGAATTCTCATTGTCGGTGCATTCAAGGACAGTCTGACATCCGAGTCACTTGTTAAAAAGTATTGCATTCTTGAGCTGCATGTTGTCAGGAAACTGAACCCCGAAAATAAAAAAATTGTAAACATGGGCATGAGGAAGAAGGCATCCATCTGGCTGTTTCATTCGAAGGTATACAGTTCAGCAGCTGATTCTTGACACTCTAAGGTGGGATTTTCCATGAACAACCCAATAAAGAGATTATTAATAGTCCTAATTACAGTAACACAGCTGCATTAAACGGGATCCATGTAACAATTTGTGAGAGACCTTCCCCGTCTCTCTCGGTTGCCCATACAAGCCTGTGGACAATTTGTTTGAGTTGTTAAGTGCTGCTGGACTGTGGATTTCTTAGTGAAGGACTCGGATTGGATTTTCTGCAACAGTCCAAAAGCTGTGACTTTATGCACATTCTGTGAGTGCAAACATTAACCAATGACCGGCTTCCAGCACAACACACAGAACCCCTTTGACGTAACACTGAAAATGAATAGGTAGATGTAAGTAGATCAGTTCAAGACAGTTTCATTTAAACTGGCAATAGACCCGTTTTTTTGCTTGAACATATTATGTGAATGTTGATTGCACAATGTAATGGCTATAGAATTATGACACCATCAGTGTTTAGATTGGTTCAATATAACCTCACTTTCACTATGCAATTCTGTCTGCCACTGGGCACAAAATCTTCAAGGAAAATGTTGGCTGACTGACTATCAGGTCGATGCTGGCAGCTATGTGCCAGTCTTTTCACTACAGACGAAATGAATGCATAAAGTCCTGTTTTGTCCTGTGTTGTTGGTAGTTTCTACTCTGAGAAATACAGAGTAATCTTTGAGACAGCAGTGCCAACAATATTACCACTTGGAAACGCTTTACGCTTTAATTAATCCATGTTATTTACATGTTTCCAATTAATCCATGTTATTTCACAAGCAAAAAGACTATACATCAATTTTAATTTTGTATTGAATGACGTGACCTATTGAATCTAATAATTTATGGTTGTCTGAGGCAAATTGTTGGCTTATTATGTGCAGTTAGATTTTTATAGTATACTATTAGTATCAGTGTCCATGATTAGATCTGGTCAAAGTCATTCAGAATCCTCTCTAAGTCCTTTTGAAAGCCATTTACTTAAGCTTTGTAAAGCCCCTGTATGTAGAATTTGAAAATTTCCTATTTGGCACTCCCTAGTGGCAACATTAAAAAAAAAACAATGTGCCAGACATCAATTAGGCTGTAATCAGAACATTAATTTATATTTCATTAGATAACAACTAAACCTTGAATAGGTAATTAATAATTCAATCAAGGATTATTAATTATTAGTTTTTTAATTACTATTCGTCACATGATCATGTGTAATGTGAAATGAGTCAATCAGTGATTATATCACGGGGAACTCTGCAGCTCTAAGGAGGTTATTGGCATCATTAGCTCATTTGGGTTTGGTTTGATGGCGCATTTATTGTGCGATTCATTTTCAGCACTTTCAACCTCGTTTCTAGTTGCAACAGGCTGCTAGTGTCAGCGGCCGACATGCTCTGATACAACCCAGTTTGCCACCTGCTTAGGACAAAACAGCAGCAGACACAATTAGCTACTAGCTGGTGAAGAAAGTGCCACATTTAGTAACTAAAAAGCATGATTTAAAAAAAAATTATGTACAGGCATTGGTGGAGACCCAAACAGAGCTAAAAGAAGAATTCATATCGAACTCATCATTTGAACAGAAACATGGCACAATAAATGATCCTGTTGCACTGTTGGTTGTGTAAATAGCTTAGCTAACTCATTATCAATGACAACATCCTTTGGGGAATTGTTCTGCCCCCAAGTGGCCAAAAAATATAAATTTAGCTTTAACCGATGGTTTTAATTTTAAACACACTAAACGACCAGAACTGTTACTGAAATATTATAATTATTGTAACGCTGGTGACAGATTTTTTCTGCTTCCTGTCTCCTTCTCCTTTTTCTCTCTCTGTTTCTCCGGGCCATGATGTAACCAGAGACACCCTTATTAAATTTAGCGGGGGAACCCGACCACACCGCAGTCCACATGGCCAGGACCGTTTGCTGTGCCACAGTTATATCCACCACACAAACACACACACACACACACACACAGTCCGTCCTGCTGTGGTGTGGTTCTGAGCCCAGCAGCCTGTTCTGTGGCCCGTCTAACTACAGGGCTTTTCTGTGTGAGGTTTATTTTCGTGGATGCTCCGCTCGCTCCATGTTCTTCTCGTACAATGGGCTCGTTTACATGTGGCCAAAATCAAACACACACGCTGACATGGATGTTGGCCTTTTGAAGCATGGAGACTCGGGTTTTGACCACAGGCTTGTCCTCGGTCTCGATGAGAAGAGCCTTTATTCTCACAAGCTGCTGTTATTTTAGAACCAATCATAACTTGTCCTTAAAGGAGAATACTAGTTTTATTTCGAGCTTACAGTCTATTTACTTCTGTTTTACGTTTCACTTTTTGACTTTTGACATTTTTTTAAATCCGTTTCCATGTCAAACCGCTATTTTGAACTGAACAGCTGTTCTGGTCAACAAAGATTGATTGAAAGATTCTTGTTGTTTGTTTCCTAAATGGGCAGATGCCAATAGAACATATGCATGTCCAAGTTCACCAAAGTTGAAGTCTTATGAAAAAAGCTACGTGCAGATTTATGATGCCTCTGCCAGCGAAAGCACTGTTTGTGGCGGACTGATTTCAGGTGGACGTGATGACAGCTGATTTGGGTGACGCGGTAGACCCTAAACTATATGTCTCCTGTTAACAGTCATTTCTGGTTTCTTTAATACATTAAGCTGATATTTCATGTAGAACAAGAAAATAAGACAATGAAAAGAGTGCTCTGAAGTCTAAAATCTCCATCACTTACTGTAGGCAGACATAAAAGCAGACCGAACCTGGATCACTGACATTAAATCCCTCTGACAAAGCATCACTTTCACCTGTTAAAACATTCAGTGTCTCTTACATGGGCTTGGTTGGTTTTAAACTGAGTCTTCATCCAACACTACAACATTAAATACATTTAATCAGACTTCCGTTGACCATCTTTCAACGTGAGTGATCCACTGTTAACATCAGCTGTAGCCACAAGAGAGATTTAGACATGAATGTACATAATCAGCACGTACACAAGCAAACGCACACTTGTTCTCGCAGGTGTACATAATTTGAATGAATCACATGCAGGTAAACACACGCACATTCCTCCCCAGCACAAAGTACACACACTGCAAAACCCACCTATACAGGCTCATGCACCTGGCCTGTTGGCATCAGGTCTTAAAACCTCATTAGAAAGCCATCAGATCTTCAATGACTCACAGTGCCGGGGGCGCCGCTGCTACCAAAGAGGCCCCAGCTCTGAGGCCCCATACCCAGAGGGAACACACCGAGGCCTGGGATGAGGAGAGGTGAGGCTGTGGCGGCTCTGGAGGCTCTGGATGGGGCAGGGCCAGGCTTTCTGTTAAAGCCACTGAAATGGAAACAGAGGCCAAGAGCTTTGATGCAGCTTTGTGGGCAGAATTATCTCTGAGGGTGAGATTAAGATTTTAAAGTAGGATAAATTACTAATCATCTTGTGCCTTCACGAAGTGTCATACTGCACGCATACACGGATCTCATGTACACACACAGCACAGTATCTGAAATGATGACTCTCCAGTGGTCCTGTGGGGAAACTGGATAGCAATCAGAAATTAAGTTAAAGTGTACCAGAGGGGGGTTTATAATTTGTATCAAGTGTGATCTCAATACAAGTGTTTGAGGTACACAGTAAAGTAGGTTAAAACTGTACAAAACTTTAGTTTTTATTTGTTTATTTATTTTTTGACCACCCTTTCTGCACGCTGGTGCCCCACAGCATACAGCTGGTGCCCTTTTTATTTTTTTCACCACTGGTTACAGCTAAGTATGTTTATTTTATATATTAGAGCAGGTCCTAACTAATGACTTGGAATATTGTCACCATATATGTGACCTAGACAGTAAACACAGCAAGTAAAAAGTACACACACAGGAAAAAATACACAAGAAAATGACAAAATATGTTTAGTAGAATATATTTATGGACAATTTATTATATCAACTGTTATTATTCAAAATGATACAAGAATATGAAGCTCTTTATACTGTTTGTTGTATTTTTGATCCATCACAAGGACTATAGAGACATCTGTGAGTTCTGGGTCTCTGTGATGAGATTTAACAATGGAAGACAATCTAAGATGTGATTTTCCGCTGCATTGAAACAACTTTTATTTTGCATCAGCTTTGTTCAGATCACAAAGAGTTGTTGCTGCTACAACTGTGTTTTTAATAACGGCTTGTGGTTTGGGGCATCAAGATAATAAAGCATTGTGTTTGCTATTGGAACGGGTATTTGGCTAATGCAGAGCAGCTTGTTTGTTCGCTGCTGGCTGGATGGCCTGTCGAGGGCTTCACTACAAATCCAACTCTGAATGCGTCACAGCCCAGACCACAAGGAATGGGACCAAATATTGACATCCAGCTTTGAAAGCCAAAGCTGCTATAAAGCTCACATGTTTACCGTAAGAGTGCTGGTGATTTAGTGTTCCTGCATCCGCTGGGCTCAGCCTGCCTACCCAGCAGCCTCTGCTACATTTCAGCCTGGATCACAGTTCATCCCCTCAGCACTGCAGCATTACATCAAACCTGCCAGTGAGCCACTTCACAGCAAGTATGTTGAGCAAACAGAGCCAATGGTGTTACAGTTTCTTTATCCCCTTTCACACTGTACATATAGCTGTGTTGTCTGTAGGGTTTGACACATTTCAGGACTTTTTCTTGGTGCTGTTATTGAACCTGCCTCAACAGAAACTTAGTTATTTCCTACATTTCTCCCAGAATACTGTTAAGCTGAATCCAGAGAAGGCTTTATGATTCCACTCAGCTGGACTGTGATAGCAAAAGTGAATGTTTTGACAAAAATGATGCCACCAAAAGAACAGAAAGGACAAAGGATTATTATTCCACTGACATTTCTTTATTCTGCAACTTTACATTTCTTTCAGTTCTACTTTATGTTGTGACAACGATGTGCTTATGACCTGACTGGCCTTAGGAACGTTTTGGTGGCTCGAAAATCAGATGTCTTCAGCTCAATGAAAAATCTTTTACTGTCATGAGACATAAATGTCAAATGCTTCAGCTCTGGAATAGACATGTGAAGCTGTCTGATCATAGACTCACTAAAAGGATATTTAATTGGGCCATCTTGCATGGTCATCTCCGGGCAAATGAGTTGAAATCCTTATTCTTTTATTTGAATGACTTGTCATTTGTCAGAACAGGTTACTTTGTGATATTCAGGAGATTGGGAACAAGATGATTCTCTTGTATAAAGAAAAATGGTCTATGGTATAAGGCCTAAGCAAAAAATATGAACCTATTGGCTCATAAAGGGCAGTAATACTGTAGAACTATGTGAAGTATAATTTAAACAAAAGGCAAAGGTCCCTATGTTCACAGTTATGTTCAGGAACATTACCATTAGCCTTGGGAACAGGCAGGTTTAGTGCCACTCCTGAGGAGGAAAGACTTGGTGAAATTGAGAATGAGGTTCATTTCTTGTTTTGTTTTCCTGTCTATGACAATGTAATGGATGTACTTCACTACTACTTCACTCACCAAACCGTCCTCCATTTATGCTGATTTCTTTTGGTTGGATGATTACAAAAAACTTGAGCTGTGCTTCAGGAAGGGAATCTTTTGTGTTTGCAGATTTTCTCTGTCAAGCATGAGAGAGGAGGCAGAATATTTTGTTTGAGAACGAGCTGCAAAATAATTTGTCATTTTGCAATGAAATGAAATGTTATGAATTGTTCGACCGCTGCCACTGTACTTTTGCTGTCTTGTAAACCCACAAGAGCTGGGCACTATGTGCATGACACGAAAATAAAAATTAATCATCATCATCATCATCATCATCACTACAGTGTCAAATAGTGTGTATAAATGTACTGACTCTGTTCAACTGTTTCCAAAGCTATATTTTCAGAGGTGGAAAAACATCCACTTAGTGTAAAAAAGAAAACAGAGGAAAAACATGTTCAAATGTATCCACACTAGTGTGGACCTGGCCTTCAGTACTTCAGTGTACTGTATGTGTATGTGTGTGTGTGTGTGTGTATGTGTGTCCTTCAAATCACACACTGATTGATGTGCACTTGATTTAAACCCGTTCTTCTTCTGTTTGAAATTCTCTGCCATCGCTGATAACAAAGCTCTCACAGAATCGCCCCTTTCACATTGCAACAAAATGATAGGTTGGACGCTTAACAGGGTGTAATTATGTGACAATTTCCTTCATCCACATGTTCCATCACAAACACAAAGCTGGCCGTCCACTGTAAATGCCCAGGAGTTCACTATAAATAGGCGTCTTCTCTATCGACCCGTCCAACGCTGCCTTCTCTTTGTGCTCCTCCGACTGGAACTTGTAATTGTGTGCCGCTTCTTTTCGTGGCAGCGGCACTTTCCCTGCAACAGCTGGAGAATGACAGCGCGCACAAAGATCCCACACACATAATCAAAGACACACATACACCAGCATGTATGCATATATGTGTGCAGACATGCATGTGTACACAGAGAATCCTAATTTTCTGCTAACAAAAGCTCTGGATCCTCTAGGGCTTATATAGGCTTGTTGGGTTTTTGTCTGGCTTCTTCAGAATGTCTTCTACCCGCCTGGATTTTTTTTTAACCTTCAAAATAACAGATTGCGGTGCATGCAGGCTTCCATGCGAGCTTCTTTTCTTTAGGCGATATGGGCAGAAGGTGGGGCCTGCAGCTGTGTCAATAGGCTACCAAGCAATCCTAAAGCAGCTTGAAAACCCTGCAAACTGCCTTTTATGTTGGCCTCCTGGCTAAAAGACAGGCCTGTTTACACTTTGCTCTTTATAGAAAGTCTTACACCTGTGTTTGGGGGAGGGGTTGGCGTGTACAGCTTGGTGTGAAGGTGTGTGCTCGTACCTGTTGAGTGATGAGCAGCACCTGTTGTGTAAATGGACTCCATGAACTTGGATGAGTCTAAGGCAGATAGTAGATAGCAGATATTTCTTTTCCCGGGTTTTAAGAAAATCTCGATTCTCAACAGCCATGGGGCATCCTGGTTGTGTGACACGCCAGCTGTGATTTTCTGCAACATACTTGCTACCCATGTATAAGCATATGAGAGCCGACGGACATCTGTACAGTATGTATCTGCAATTTGTGAGCAACAACCATTGTTGCATATTGGACTGACACTCTTACCTGTTAGTCACCACGATTCTGAAAACGATTTAATAAGGACAAATTGGCAAAGAAAAAAGTTTTCAAAAATCAGTGTTTACAACATTGGAGTTTTCACTTTCAACTGAAGAAATAGTCCTCCTGTAAAATTGTCGACTGAATCTTCTCTGTTTTACCCAGAATAACTGCAACACGAGTTTCTGGAGACTGATGTTGTTGTTTTTTTGAATGGAAATTTTCCATGCTGCTCTTCAGCTGTATTGGGTTAGAGACAGAAATTTTGGAGACAGATACCTGAAAAAACCTAGCCAAATAAAATTCTATGCATGGACATATGCCACTAGAGGTATGTGAAAAAAAAATCTGTTTTTGAAAGACTGGTGAACTGACCCTTTAAATGGAGTTTTGATGTTGTCACAGTGGGTTTCTGCCCATGGTCCAAACATACGCAGGTCAAATTGGAATTGGATGAGCGGCCGGTCTACATGATGACGTCATTGTAAAAGGTGTGCAACGTTCATGTTTTTTGTATTGATTTAAATGGCCAAGATAACCTATATCTAATAGTTAGTAACAACAACTCACAACAATTTGACAATGTTTTGCACTACAGCAGATGGAACACCTAAACACCAACATACTATAGGTCAAAGTAGCCACAGCAACTACAGTCAACAACAGCAAGAAGATGAAGAGGGAGAGAAATTCCCCAGACTCCCTTATAAAATCGCCCTATTTTGTGATTTGTAGCGTTAGTAGAAACTTTATGAGCTTTGTGAAATGCTTTGTATGACAAATTCTTAATTATTTGAGCTTCCTTGTGAATTCAGCAAATGTTTTACATTAATTTCTTTCTTTCTTTGTGTCTTTTTTTAAAAAAAAACAAAAAAAACTGTTTTTTATAATACCTTGTTTAAGGGGGTGTTGCTGTCCCCTCAGCACCCCCAATTCCTGCGTCCATGACCACAATTTTGGCTAATTTCATAAAATATCTACACTTATACTTTTTTTTCATGCTTCATGCTTACATTTCCATTTTACTGATTGTCTTTAGCTAAGAGAAAGACAGTGAAGCACCACTATTATTAGTTCTTGGTTTAGCTATTACTCAACATACCAAGAATAACGAATATTGAATTGCAGACATATCAGGGGTCAAGGCCTGAAGACATAATAATCTGAAGTTTTACGCTGACACCACTCATTAAACACCAAGAGAAACAACTTAATAGCAAAAGCAAATAAGTATCCTGGCACCAGCCCCAACCATTGTGTTGGCACAGTCCAGATCCAGCTGGCCCGGCCGCTGGCCACAGAATTCATTTCATGCTTCATCTCTTGGCCTAAAGAGGCGAGACAGAAGAGGCCGCAGTGATAATTGTGCTTCTGAATCTGCCATGAACAAAACATATTTTTTATAAGGAGGGGGCCGAAGGCGGAGACGGGCAAGCTTGCTGACACATCCACATCACACACACTCGAGACATCAGAGATTTTTAATCAACAGTGACTATTTCTGTATGTGCAATGCAATCACTGTTCTTATTACATTAATTAATTTGGCAGAGACATTTACAAAGCAACAAACACACACATTGGGTTCAGTGTCTTCAACGTGAGCTACAGTCGTCTGGTTTCTCTGACAAAGTCGTCCTGACACACACTGCACGGATGAGAAGGATTAATCAACCTGTGGATCCTTACTGCAAATAGCTGCTGTGATGCTGAAGCTAATGGATGAGAAAAAAATACAAACGGCAAACAAAATAACTCCATAGAGGTGTCTGACAAAGCAGGTACTTTTGGTTGTTTGCCTTTTTGGATGGATAATTCTTTTAAATGAGCCTGATGTTTAAGAATTTTGGTAAACAATGTGTATAGAGCACAAAATTAAAGAGGGACCTTTGTTGCCACCAGGAAACGCCAAATTGGCAAATAAATGTGGGCAATGCATGTTCTGCAAAATTTCAGCATATGACTGGAGTGACCACGATGCATTGGGAATGAACGGGACAATGTTTTCGAATAGCACTTGCCCTGTCTCCTGTTTGCCTCCAAGTGGCCAAAAAATATATATATATTGCCGGTTTAGCCTTCTGCTTTACTTAACTGTTACCAACAGATTACAAATGTCCCCTTAATGATATTATAACATAATCAATGCAAGAAATCTTCACACAATTCGTATTCAGATTACGTGATAAGCAGTGAAGATAATTTGATGTGCTGTTGCGTCTTGACTAAACCAATGAAACAAACAGACACAAACACATAAATCCGTTTGACAGCCAGACTCTCAGCCTCTGTGTCAAAATGTCTCTGATTTTGTTTTATCCGAGGGAGTATGGGGGGCAGGGAAGGTCGGAGAGGTCATCTTAGGTCAAGTTTGATCCCTGTCACTCTCTCTGTAGACCTGTGTGTCCTTGAGCAAGACAGAAAGCTAAAAGTGCTCGCTCCCTGGGTTGCAGGGGTGAAGAGGATCAGCTTAATGAAACATGAAGCTCTGCCGGCCTCAATGTGGCTACTGCTGCTTCTCTGCAGACTCTGAGCTCAGTGAAAAAACCTCAGAGGAATATTTAAAGTAATTACACACTGTCGGGGTGTTCTAATATTGCGACTGGGTGCTTGAAATTCCTGAAAAATTCATAAACATGCACTCTGGGCCACAGCGTTTGTTTGGACTGCTCGCTTTCGCATGGTTTTATTCAAGCCACCGTGTGCTGAACACTTCTGACCGAAACAATCCTGTTCTCGAATTATAAGTGTGGTAGGGGTCTGCTGAGCTGTCTGGCGCCGTCGTCCTCCTAAACATGTCATTACTGCAACCACAAGGTCAGCACAACACATCGCTGCACACACATCTTGTGAACTACAAATCAGCGCTGCCGCTATATTAAACCATGAAAAACAACTCAACAAAAGCTTTATGAAACACGCCACAAATAAACCGCAAGACTTATCATGTGTGTAGTTTATCACGCTACAGTATGAGGTACTAGGGTGATGTTTTGGAATAATGAATGTGAATATCTCTCTGGCTCCAGCCTCTTATGGCCATGATCATTGGGAAACTAATTAACAGAAAAGCCAACAATGGAAACTATAGTTCTTGGCAGCCCTATGTAAAAGCATTCAATGTAATCGTGAAATCTAAAGTATGAAAATCAGCAAACCAGCAGTGCTAGAGCTGACTAATTTACACATTATGTCGTGTTTGTTTAAATCTGCGCAAAAGCCGAAGTGTACAAATGACAATTTAAGAAACAGATACGAGAGGAGTATTGACTTTCTCATCTTATTTTTGTCAAGAAAGTGAATAAGCTGTCCCCAGATTTCAAACTATTCATTTAACCAGACTTCAGCAATGGTCAGGCCGGGACTAGATATCGAGAGCACATGGAGAATTTCCTGGTGTGGCAAGGTGATTGGCCATGAGAGTCAATTCAGTGTTAAAAATGCAAAATTAAAAATTGGTAAATCAAAGAGAAAACAACAGAGGGTAAGTGGGTGTAGTGTGGTGAAGAAATGGACAGCACAGGAGAGAGAGAGAGAACGAGAGAAAGAGAAAAGGTAGAGCTGAGAGGGAGTTCATTGAAATGAGGAAAGCTGGGGAGAAAAGTGGAGCTGCGAAATTACAGATACCTTCACAGGCAGGGGACATGCTGGTGTTTAGAAAAGAAAAAAAACATACAGGGCTGCTCTCAGCACATCACATCACAGCGGCCGACCTTTTCCAAGTTGATTCTATGTTATAAACTAAAATGGCACTCATACCTCTGCCCAGTGATGAAATGTAACTAAGTACATTTACTCAAGTTCTGTACTTAAGTACAAGTCTAAGGCACTTGTACTTGAGTATTTCCATTTTCTGCTGCTACTATTAGTCAAGTATGACTTTTGTGTACTTTATACAACACTGCCTCTGCCAAGGCCTAACAGTCCCCTTTTGTACTCACTCATAGATACCAGTCATCTAAATATGCCTGATTTTTCATCAAGATCCATGCATTATGTCCTGAAAATTTAACAAAATACTAAAAAAAAACAAAAAAAAAACCTCTCTTGCAATGTTAAAGAAGGTGAGAAAAAATGCCTGGATCAGTTCCTTTATCCAGATCCGCACCAAAAGTTAATGTGGTCTAATCTGGGCAGAGAGCCATCCTTCATCCAAGTTTCGTGGAAATCCGTGTGGTAGTTTTTCTGTAATCCCGCTGACAAATCCAACCAACCAACCAACCAACCAACCAACGGACAATGGACATGTATATGCATGGAAGTGATCCGTAAAGTAAAGACCTCTACACTCTTCTATCAGGTGGAAGTACCTCTAGTTACTCAGAGCTACTATAACTTCATGGTGATAAACATAAATCCAGTCAGAGCTCTGAGGAATAGGCTGCTACACAATCACTCCAAAGGAGCACAAAGATGTATTTATGAATATTTATTCCCATGCATGGAAGTTCAACTGACTCTTGAAACTGAAGACACTATTTCCACTAAACACTGACATTATTTGTGGACTGTTCCGCCCCGGGCCATGGTGACGACTCAGCAATCTCCTACAAATGGTCTTTTTTTAGGATTGAGGATTTGTTGTGCTTAGTTTGCTGTAATCTGAAAAGGCGTTTGTTTGTTAAAGGCATCATTTTAAGGCCAAAGAATCAACGACTGATATTCCCAAATGATTAACTATAAAATGTAACAAAATGAGGTTATCCAATTTTAGATATAAGGCAGCTAAGAAGAAACGATGCGAACTTTACACCAGAGAGGTTGGAACCTATAAACATTTGGCATTTTTATATGATGAATAACTTATTACTATATAAAATATGAATTCATCATTTAAATGTCAACTGCAGCAAAAAAAAGACAGCATCTAGCGTAGCATTTGTAAAGTTGCTCACCTTGATGTTGCGAGTTGGCACTGAAAATGTCATCAGTCTACCAGTTAGTGAAAAATATGTTGGCCCTGAAGGGCAAATCACAGCAGCTAATACAAGAACAGTGTATGTGGTGTATCTCTGGTAATGTCAACAAATCAACTACATGTTTGTGGATTTCAGCTTCGAAAAGACTCAGCAGTTCACTTTGTCCTGCGGTAGCACAGACATCCGCAATAAAGCCAAAGACACGTCCAGTAACACTCACTGTGTTTGTACAGTAACACCCTCTATGTTTGTACCAACGGCTAAATAACCTTAACAATGCCTCTCGGGTGAGTGTGTGGCCTCTGAGGCGAGGAGGAAGAAGACCACCAGCTCAAGTTTTGCTTACAGGAGCGATAGTTCACCCGTGCGAATGTTAAGTCCCCTGGAGTGCTCGAACACCAATCCTGGCTCTGTCAGCATGGAGGTAGTGAGAGTGTGAAGAAGTTGTTTGTTTTGTAGACCGGAGCCATGAAAACGAAGGGAGGGGAGGACAACCTCACAGATCCAAGCTTCGGAAGAGAGACATCCACAGCGAGCTGCTCTGTGGTCTCCAATACCCCAGAGTCTCATTTAGCCTTATTTCTCCTCGCTGCTCCCCCCGACCCATCCACTCCTGCTCGCCTTGCTCCCACCGCCCGCCCTGACAGATTGGAGGAAATTAACGTCTGTAAATTGGCCTCAGCGGTGAGGCGAGGGCGACTCCAAGACCACATCGGTGCTGCTTTCGAACCGGCTAGCTTGTGGTCCCTCTCCCAGCTCCTCTGTCTCTGTCTCCTGTATTAAATTAGCATCAGAGAGCAGCCTTTTTGGACTTATAGTTGGTTATGGTCTTTGTGTTTATATTGGACCATGTAAGAGCGCCAATTAGTGGTTAATGATAATGGAGTGCAGCGTAAAAGGCTGCAATGTGAACTATTTTATGTCTTAACCAGCCTCGGCCTGTGAAAGAGTGCTTCAGACTGTATGTGAATCAGGTTTAGTAAGTTTTGAAGAAGATTTCTTCAATGCGTTCTGTGTTGGAAAGGGTTTTTAAATGATAAACAGGCATTCTGTTGATCACTCTACTCCACAACGCTCAGTGGGTACAGTGTGGTCTCATCTTAATGCTGGGAAGATGTGCAATCATTCTCGTCCCCACAGAAGTGCTCTTTTCACAGCAGTCTTACATCTTGCTTCTTTTCTTGTTAGAGAACATAAAATAGAGGACTAAATCAAAACAACAAGGTCAGAGTTTGCAGAGCATTTTTTTTATTTTCATTCTTCACGAAACAATACAAATCAATCACTCACTTTAAGAGAGAAAGGAGAAAGGAAAGATGGACTAAAACATCTGTCTGCTTGTCAGTTGTCACAGCATCATCTAAGATGTCTGCTGGGTACATGCAGGTTTTCAAAACGAACCCAAAGATGAACAGATTGCGTGTCACACTGCGACCACAAACATGTCTTCAAACACTCATTTCTTTCGGCAAAACCTGTGAATTACCGCCATTTCATTTGCACTTCACACATATCTGTGTCACATCAATGTCATACCGGAAATCTGAAACAGAGAGCTCGCCTGCAGGGAAGCTTTAAGTTGAAATGTGGAACAACAAAGTCAACGACCACACGAGCAGCTCGCTGGTGGTTTCAGCTAAATGTAACATCAGCATGCTAGCATGCTCATTATGACTGAGCTAACATGTTGATGGTTAGAGTTTTCGATGACCATGGTTAAACCATCTTAGTTTAAGTGAAACCAATATTCCAGCAGACTTGCAGGGATATTTTTGCATAAACTAAAGTACTGGACAAGATTACATGTTTGACCTGAAGGAGGAAAAGTTATGGATCACCACAATCAATACAATTAAAGCTGCAACAATTAGTTCTTTAATTGATTGATCGATTGAACAAAATGAATTGTCAACCGTCATGATAATTGATTGTAATTTTCTAAAGCAAAAATGTGAAACATTTGCTGGTTCTAGCTTCTTAAAGGGGCTCTGTGGAACTTGGCGTGGTGCTGGAAGCCGGTCTTTAGTTAACACTAGTGGATTTCTAAACTAATGCTAGCCACCAGTCGAGGCAGATGGCCGCCCACCATTGAGTCTGCTCGAGCTCATGGGGGAAATGTTGGGTCTCGGTGAATAATTAATCAAGGAGTTTGGTTTAGACCTGCCTAATGTGGAAAGTGGCGTCCTTCACAAAGAAATCCACAGTCCAGCAGCATTAAACAACTCAAACAAATCATCCACAGGCTTGTATAGACAACCGAGAGAGATGGGGAAGGTCTCATTTTTCACACTCAGTTACAATCTGCTCACATGTGGCCATTGAAAAAGTGATCAATACATGTAAACAGATAGAAGTTGTTACATAGAGCCCCTTTAAAAGTAATGATGTGTTGCTTTCCTTTGTCATTTTTCAGCTGTGTGTTGGACGAGAGAAGCAATTGGGAAATTGTGATGAGCATTTTTTCTAAACCATGAATCTAGTAATGTGAAAATAATTGGCAGACTCATTGATAATAAAAATAATTGTAGGTGCAGCCCTAATTAAAATTCATCCTCTAGGGACCATGACTATCGATGAAATACAACATATGGAAACCCAACTAAAGGTTGTTGATACGACCCCTATTCCCCAAAAAGTTAATAAAAAGAGAATACAAGCATGTGCAAACAAAATGTGTTCACCGACAACGGTTTTACGAAGTGTTCTTGAGTCCATGTAGTCATGTCCTTTATACAATCCAGTGTTTCACAAAGCGGTGACCCTCGGCCCGTCCTTGCTTGTGAGCCACCAAGTCTTTTGAGGATGCCCCTTTCATTCCCAATCATGATGCTATCACATGCTACCAATGACCCTGTTCACCTGTAGGATGTTCCAAACAGGTGTTTTTGGAGATGTTCTCTCTTCTTATTAAAAAAAAAAAAGCACATATTAAAAAAAAAGTTTTAAAATCGGGGTTGTATTTCAGTCTGGTGGTGATGCACCAACTGACAGATCTACTTTATAATACACATACACAAAATGTTTCTTTTTACTCATAATCAAACTGCCCATGTTTGCTTATTCATTCTGAGCACAAAGCGAGAATCTTTTGCACTTTGATCATGCGTGATTTTTGATTTGTTAAGCTCTGTATTCCAGAAAACAGAAGCCCTGACATTAGAAATTCTCACTTCCCTCCCTCGCTCTGTTCTTCTCTCTTTCTTTCTTGTTGGTCGGGCCCCCTCTTGCCCTGTAGGAGTAGGATTAAGTTTGCTGCTGCCAGTTCTTTTTTTTTCTCTCTCTCTTCTGAAGCTGGAAACTCACAAAAGACTCAAAAGCCCTGCAGGCTAGTTTTCTCCCACTGATGATAGATTTCACATTGCAACTTTTACCACGCCACACACCCACACACACACACCCACACACGCATACACACAAATTATTACACATTCTCTCCTGCCAGCAGTCCCTTAATAGTCGCTGATTGTCCAACACACTGGGGACAGTTCTGCTAGAAGCTTCTCAAGCCCCGAGTCTGAACCTGTCTCAGCGGAGCTATTTGTTGTAAAAGAGACAGAAACAGAGAGAAAGAGATATTATGATCCCTCCCAGTATTCAGGATTCATAAATCCACATTGTGAGCTGAGCTGTGAGACACATCAAAGAAACAAGAAGTGATCATCCCTTGATCTGTTCAATTATACACTTTTTAAAAAAAAATGCACTTTAAAGGTTAATAAATTGCATCAAATGGACTTTGATCTTCTTCACAGCTATTGTGTTTGACAGGGCATTTAACTGGATGTCAGCCTGCTGTGTGGGATTTTGTTTGATACATCATTGCATTGGTTATTATATTGACTGTGGTAATGTGTCTCACTGAACAACTCTGCTGCTCCTTCGTGCCTCTTCATAAAATAATGAATGGTCTAAATGCTGTTATTGAGCTGAAGCGACTGGCATGCACAGATGTGATACGTTTTACAGAGGTTCAAGCAAATATCTGACCATTTTCGAGCCTGAATCCTGTATTCCCACCTCTATATTCCAACCGATCTATTTTGATCTAATTGTATATGTATGGTATCGTAAGCAGGAGAATGGTAGTGATTATGTAAACAGGAATATTAAACAGATTTCTTTGTTCCTTTTATAGCTGCACGACATCGCAGCGACCACATCTAGTGCAACATCATTGCGAGAAACAGAACAACTCCTGTGTCTGAACAAGAGCGGCCTTTCATTACTTCATATAGAAATACTAACTTCAACAAGGCAAATATTGTACCCACACGTACATGCACATCACATGGAGGCTACAGGGTGGTGTATGATATTATCTTAATGGAACAATATTTCTTTGGACACACATGTAATATGAGTGATCTTTACCTCCCAATATTCTATTTCATGGGAAGTATACAGCATATTTCTATAGACACCCTCTGAGGTAGTTCCCATTCACTTCAGTCTCTCTGTATCTCTGTATAAAGTAACACAGAGAACACATACAGTTACTCTGATTGCCGTGGAGGGGGGCGTATTAAGCCTGTTCATCAAACTTAAACTTTTCAGTTTATTCATTCAGCCTGACACTGTGTTTGTGTCATCCATTTACGTGTTGGGAGGGGGAGTTGTTTGTTTTGTTTTTGCCCTGACCAAGTAGTGGCTCGTGACAAACCCACCCCTCCAATGATATTTTTAGTTAACACATAAACTGTGTTAAGAGACACTGGAATTTCACTCTTATGAAAGAAATATGCCGATTTAGGAGTTGTGCATGATTTTCCAAGTTGATTAGCCGATTTCATCCACAATTTTTCTATTGGCAGTTTTTTTTTTTTTTTATGTAACCAGGTAGCTTTGGGACAATGATGTTCTCATTGCTAATCCTGTTTCTCCAACCAGCAGAAACAGCCACCAAATGACACAACACCAGACTTACGTACAGAACATTTCTGAACAAATCTGGAACCAGACTGTGCTACCTTTATCTCCTTCGCATAAGCCCGATGGCTTCTTGACCTCTCCTGACACATCTGTTATTGTTTTTTAGTCATCTGATTTTAACTAACCTAAGTAAAGTGTCCACATCATCTTCTGAAAGACAACATGGGCTCAATGGCCCTGTAACTACACAACATTGACACAACATTTGATGACGTAGTAAAGTGACTTTTATTTCAAGTCAAACCAGGGTATAAGCACAATAACCCACTCTTCCCAGTTGAAGTTAGTATCCCCTGATACAAAGCTGCTACTCATTGAGCAAATTCCAAAATCCCAGAATTTTATTACATATGTTATTTTGCCATACGCTACTGGTCATTTGATCATTCGATTGGCACCTGATAGCACATATCATACAGCTGCTAGCAAGGTATATCCACCCAGAGTTTGTCAAAGGGAAATTAATATAAGCTGTTTTCGATTTTAACCTGTACAGGAGGAGGAAAAAAGGAAAAAACAAACTAACCAACAAGAAATCTCCTTTTTATGACTAAGGATGTGGTAATTCCATGATCTTTAAATCTTACATGTATAATTATGAGATAAATCTCATATTAGGGGAAGAATATAATTTAAGTTTTTTCATCATCATGAGATCTTTACCTAAAATTTATAAGACTGCCATTTCCCAGATTCCAAATACCAGAGGTCTTAATTACAGGATACAGAAATCTTTATTCATGCGTCATAATGAAAATGTTTTTCTGTGGTGGATGCAATGTACTTCTGGGCTCGGCCTCATGTTTTTAGAGTTTTGGTGGTTGATTTTTGATGAAGTGGTTTCTTGTGTTGAGTCAAGAAAGAATGAAGTATTTATAGTGAACCAACTGGTGAGAATCTGGAAAAGATCTCCAAATGAAAAGTGGCTGCAGTTCTGTCTAAAAATAGGGTAAAAAAAACAAAACCTATTTGAATGTAACCCAATATTATCACTTCCCCCAACAACAACCTCCTCCTAAACAAACATATATGCACCCCCTCCTCACGTAATTTGTGCGGGTTTTCAAGTCCTGCATGTGTTCAGCAGGGTGTTAATGGATGGGGAAACCCTCTTTGTGGATTATAGATGAGGGTGGGTGACCTGTTTCCGTGACTGAATCTGTGATGAGGTGATAGAAGCAGAACCAGGCTGTTTAAAGTCTAAATTATTCAGGAATCGCCCCTGGCTGCCCAAAAGGTTGCGCTCATTGCGCATTTTGATTGAAAAATAACACATAAAAACAAATTTCAGGATGGGAAAACATTTTCAGGTTAATTTTACACATCAGCGGGCTAAACCAGGGGTGTATAAACCAATGAGGGCTTTTGGAAACAGGTACCCACTTTCAGGAAGCCAATTTCACCCTAGCATCATTTTAAACGCGTAAATCTGATAAGCCTGCAATGCAGGACATTCGAACAGTTGTTTTTCTCTGATTATGTAGAAAAAATGACAGTTTTGTTAAACAAACTTAAGTGAATTTTTAGACTCTTCTGAAAATGCCAACCAAGGAGTGTAAAAATGTACTCAGCTGTAGATTCAGTTACATGGAGGCTTTGTCCGTGGTGAGTCAGACAAGAAGACATGAAGGCTGAATCTGTGCCTTCAGAATGACTGACAGTGTGATACATACCAGTGGAAAACTGGGGAAGGTTTGATGAAGTATTCTGAATTTACAATCCAAGTTGTGACATTTTACTTCAACACAGGATGGAAACCTGTCACACAAAGTATCAGGTAACTGTTAACCTGCATGCAACCAAAGTCAGTACAACTCAGACTACAGGGTAAATACAGCATCCACTGTAGCTTCCAGTTATCAGTTACTGAATATGACTAACAACATGTCCTTGCTGAACGAATTGCCTGGCTTCCATTATTTACATCTTCTAATGGCTTTCTTGGGTCCACTTCATGTCATATATTTACAAATGACTGATGACTGCCTGAAGGCAAATACGTGGTAAACATGATGTTCTTGCGTGATGTTTCCAGACTCTGCAATTTGACAAGAACCACTTAAATGCACCATTAAACAACGGACTGGCCCATAATAGATTGTGGGATAATAATAGCTCTAAATTCAGGGAGCATGTTGACTTATATTGACGTTTTCTGTCTCGAAATTTGGACCCGAAGGAGGAAACATTGGGAAGCAGCGATGGCAACAACAATCATAAAGGCGGACAGGACACAAACAGCAACATCATAAAACAGTCGACTGTGACCATTGACTCTGTTTTGTGCTGCATTCACACAATGTTGGTGGAATGGAAAGAACATGAATTAAGCGTCCTGTTATTCCAACTTGTGTTCATGCATCATTCCAAGATGGCTTACCATAATTGCTACCATTGCTGACCTTGTAGTCACACCACATCAATAGCCACAATGCTATTTTAAGTTTTATGTAACTTTTTTGTGACAATGTAACTTAATGTAACTGCCAGCCAGTTAGATTAGCATGTGTCAGTTTGCAGAAGTCATGAACCACTGACTTTTGCATTGAGAGGGCTAGAAAACCTCTAGCTAGCTTTTAGCTTGGTATGCTCATTCACAAGCCACTCAGTTCTTTTTGCAGTATATCTGCGAACACTAGGCTGTGAAAAAAGGGGGAGATTTTCTTGGGTATTGGCAAATGGCATGCCCTCGACACCCCTGTCTCCACATAAGCCCACACCAATAGAATAAATACAAGGCTGTAAAAGTAAAATGACTTTCAACAAGTCTTACATTCATAGCTCACAGTCAAAACCATAATTCAAACAAAGAAAAGGTACAAAACAGTGATCATAAGTCAACAACACACAGTAGAAAAGAGGAGGAAGGATAAAATGATGCAGGACTACAGTTTGCAGTGAGGAGGCAAGACGGGCAAATGAGACAGGAGGCAAATATCAATAAAGAGGAAGGTCTCGCATAGCCTGGGTCCACTCCACCGAGTTGACCGATTGTGAATATGAATGTGAAAACACTGCAGTTCAGTATTCTGTCTGATATCAGGCAAGGTTTTGCACCAAGCTGAGTGAAATTTGGAAGCGTACTTCTTCTTCTTGGGCCCTGTTTCATCCATTTTTAGTGGCAAACTGAGCAAGGCAGTGACGAGTGACGCATGTCAGGCAGAGTCGTTTGTGTACGCTCACCTCTGCCTCTGTGTTGGGTTGCCAGATACTATGACACATAGGAGAATAGGACAAAAACAGGGAGACAGTATAGTGTTTATAATATTTGCCTTTGGACAACTTCTATACTGATTGTATCGAGTCTAGTCCTGTTTAGTGTGGACAAGTATGCACCTTATTTCTTTATTTGATTTGTGTTTACATGTATTTACATTTTTTGTTTTGCCGATTTTTACCAATTAAGGTTGTTTATTGTTAATCTTGGGGGAGGTCCATAGTATAAGCTGCCTTTTGACAATGTTTCACATCTGTTTATGTCATTATATCAAATGCATAAAAACACAATTTGCCACTGTTGAATGTTGCTGCAAAATGGCATCTCTCCGGTCAAAGCTCTCATTCCGAAAGAGTGACTTTAACCTTACATTTGACGTTAGCATTCAAAAACACTTAACATGTGCTGTTATCAACCTCGACAGTAGCTACTGACGTTAATGTTTTACGGTGGATTTTCCATCCAAGAGGCCAGTAAGGCCTCAAGCACTGTGCTATTCACTTAGCGATGAAAGATGATTACAGGTGGAAGCACCCAGTTCCAGCGGGAGGTGGACGAAGAGCAGAAGGAAGAAGGCACTAAAAGATGTCGACAGTGGAAAAGTTAAGCATCTCTTTCTCTCCAGTATATTTGTCATCACTGTTAGTGCAGTGATGTTTAGTCCAGGCATGCAGTGATGTGTTTATGATATCCCACAGCTAGAATAAATGCTGCGTACAGTGTAGTTACAGTACATGGTAAAGTAAATGTACAGTAGGTTTGCACGTGTGTGAATGCAGATAATTGGCAGGTTGTTACATCAAATGCTTTTCAATCTGCACTTCATTATTGCTGCACTCCAGCGGGTGGGAAAGTCAGGTGTGTTATGTGAATTATGTGTGTGTGTGTGAGTGTGTGTGAGCGAGAGTGCGTGTTTGTGAATGTAACCTGCGGCTGTTAAGTGCCGTGAGCCTTAGGAAAACATTTCCACTTCTCTGCACTATGACTGCTTGCACTAAATCATCACTAAATCTCCCACGCGCTCCTCCCTCAGTCGTCCATGAATTACATCCTCTCTCGCACTCGCACACAGCAGTCTGTAAGTGAGTATCTCTTTGCTGCATCGTTTAATCTCTATGAAGTGCTTAATTATGGTAATAATATTTCATCTCTGAAAATGTACGTCATAGCTGGAGGAACTTAAAGGGAAAAATCACTCTAAAAGAAGGCGACACTGTTAGAAAGCTGCTACTGGTGATGCATCATGCATCCCTCTGTCCATTTTTGGTGCTGTATAGTCTAACACAACTGTAACTAGAATGGCAGTCAGCAGAGCGCATACCTCCACCTAGGCCCAACAGTTCCCTTCAATTCACTGAAGCCTAATCCAATATCAAACTCAATGATGATGGTCCTGTATCACTCTAAATTTTAAACCATCCATAACTGGTTAACCATATTTAAGTTCACCAGATCTATGATCAGCATCAGATTGTACTCACACACGTAATAACACCTGATTTTATCCTTTATTTCATCAAGATCCATGCAGTTTTCCCCAGAGAATTTAATGAAAATACCCTATCTCACAATGTTAAAGGCGCACTATGTAGTTTTGGGAATTTTAATTAGAAGAGTAAGATATTTTTTTTATGCCTAAACAAACTAAATAAACAAACTCTCTTTGTTTTCATGACTGAATAAACTGAATAAACAAACTGACCTTAAAGGACAACACCCTGCCACCTTTCTAGCTTCAAACAGTGTTCTGGGGGCCTTCTTTTCTTCTTTTCTCTTTATTTAGTTATGGAAAAAAAAAAAAATTTTGGTTTGTATTATTGCCTCATGAATGGGCGGCTGAATTGGGCATTCTAGATCCTGGAGAAAACAGGAAAAAGCTAATTTCAGCTGTACAGATGCTAGCCGTTAGCTTGTCTTGTAGTTTGTCTTTGGATGTTCATTAAGTGGCGTTGAACATTTTTGAAAATAAGCCTTTCTTCTCTTTATCCTTTTGTAACAACAAAACAATTACGCCACCTGTCAAATTTGATTTGCGTTCAGTCTAAGTGTTGGAAAACACATTAGAAAAAGTGTTTATAGTAGCTCCCATTGGCCACACTTGAGGGTGAAGTGAAAAACTGGCTGTCATAGAGAGGGAAGATATGATATTGTTAAATTTGGGGATAATGGAACACGTTTTCACAGACGGTCTCTCCAGGAAGACATTTATAGTGTTGCACTGTAAAAGTGCCACAACACCATGGTACAACTGGCTTCATGGGTGTGCATTTCCGATGTCATCCACCACCCAACCTGGCATCAGAAAGGTGTGGTGTTTCAGAAACTGGACTTCTGGGATTGTATTTCTAACAGTTATCTAAGGCAACACACTCCAACCAATGCACCCCCTTGAGTTGTTTTAACATAAGGCTATTTCCTGTCTGAACGCCTGCAAAGAGGTTTGTATAGTATAATCATATACTGTTCCCGAGGTCAGGTTTCTGTGTAGGAGCATTTCTGGTTCATGTATCGGGCTCCACATGTGTCAAAGAAGGCCGATTTCTGAGTCATTGCTACCTGAAAGAATATATCCGCTGTCGACTTTCCTTTGAAAAAGCATCGAATCCCAAACAACCTGACAACGGTTAAAACAAACCACACAAGAGGAGTTTACATCTTCGTAAACAACACCTTCAGGAAAATTCCACTCCTCACGACAGAACGATTTCCCTCCTTTTCTCCCAGCCGAACAAAGAGCAGCACAAAGTTGGACAGCCAGGTTTGATATAGCGCAGGTGTTTATTTAAGCCTGTGACACCATCAGATTACTTACCTGTCAAACGCCACATTTACAGATACAGCAGACCTTCACACTGCAACCGAACGGGAGTTGTTCAGATTTGGTGTTTCTCTTTTACCAAGGATCATTTCATGGCTGTGAACTGTATCCAATCACAGCTAATAGAGTCTTTAGCTGTCAGAGATAGAGACAGCTCGAGAAACAGAGCGAGATAGAGGGGCTACGTCTGTGGGGAAAAACAGACAGGAAGACAAGGGGAGAGAGGGAGGCGGCAGAGGAGATAAAATTAGAGAAAGGCAGTGGCTGAGATTGGCTCGACGCAGCCGTTTGCTGTGAAATTACAAAGCCATTATTTGATGGAGGCTTAAATGTCCCGTGCCTCCTCCGCCTGCCTGTAAGCCTGTCGTGAACCCACACGCTGAGGAAACTATTTCCAGGTGTGAAATGGATCCACCGTGGCACTGCTTTAGGGATTTCAGAGGGAGGGAAAATGGAAACTTCAATTTGATGAAGACTTCAGCTCAGACAGACTTCCTCTACCTTAGCCAGGCCTCTGTGGCTTAGCGATGACGCCTTCAGGACCTGCTCTGGCTGGGTGGATGGGCAGGAAAGAAATCTGGCAATATACCACAACCCCCTTCATCTAATAATAATAATAATAATAAAGATATAGATACACACCGCAATGTCAACCCCCTGAACCTGGAGATGAAGACATACCTGACATCAGTGCCACAGCTGTACGAAGAGGATAACTCTGGTTTAATAGGTTTATGGAAGACCACGCTTATATTTTCTAATTAAATCCGCCAATAACAGAGTGACGCAGAGGATATGGATGATTTTTTATTAAAAAATGATTTAATAGTGTTTTTCCATTATCCCCAAATATTCCCCACTAGATAATAAACATCCCTTTGTGAGACTATGATCATTTTCCAATCATGTGTGCACAATTTTACTGATATGTGGCCCAAAACGTGGAAATGATCATAACATAATGACGAGACCTCAGTCACTTGTTCACATGATCATGGAATAAATACAATAAATAAGTAAGAAAAAAAAAAAGAAAAAAATTGCTGATATTAAAGGTCCTCTTTGTAAGAAAGCTGTTTTTTGACGCTTTGGGATTGTTTGCTGTTATTTGATGATCTGGGAATAAGACTTAAAAATCAACTTTGACCTTTAAAACTACAAAAACATAATAATAACATTGCAAAAAATACAAGTATTGGTACAATTTAGTGTAATAGACAATTCAAAACATTTCTTTTCGGACCTAAGTCCAACCTTTTGTAAAATTGGAGCCATCAATGGGTAAGTGGTAACTGACGCTAATTTAGATGGACACAATTAACAAGGCAATTTGGCCAATGACAGGCTGGAATGTCAGAGCTTACATCTTTGAGGAAAATTTTACCTTAGCTGGTATTTTGGTTCCCATGCTCACCCACTAGACTAGCACATGAAAACAGTCAGAGTGTACCTACAGTATATATAAAACTGGTGTGTTTCAAATGAAAGTTGTTCCACTGGCACTTTAGGCTGTGCTGAGTCAAACCATGTTGCTCCATTTTCACACCCGAGATGGACCTTTTCTGGATTAGGGCTGAAGCACACCCGTCCCGGCTCCAAGGGCGCTATGTTCAGTCTCCCAACTCAGCAACCCCCCTGCTCCCCTCAAACTAGCGTGTGTTGTGATACTCGTGCCTGTGCAGAAAAAGGAAACCTGGGTTCGACTCTCGTGGGTTCTCTCTCTAATTTTGAAGCTTTTTATTGAATCTCTATGGTTTGGAAGTTGAGTTTCTCTCCAGTATCCCTCTTTGTACTTTCACATATCTGCTTTATTTTACCATTTCATCGTGTTCGTGTTCATCTTACTGTTGGTGAGAACCCAACATTTCCTGATTTTGCGGCTTCATAATAACATCTTTTAAATAACTAAATAACGCAGGACTTTTATTGTAAAGGATCTAAAGGAAATGAAATGAAACAGCTAACCGAATTAGCAGAGCTTTGTAAATGGCTGTTCTTTGATAGTGCTGCTAGGAAGAAGATTTTTTTACAGCCACTTCTTTGACTACTACTCAAGACAAGCGTGTCATCAGTGAAAGACACACCTTCAAGCAGGTAGCCCTGTTGTACTGGAAAATGCAAATTCCTGCTGCACTGGGCTCTAACTGACCTAAGCCGAGCCAGCATGTGTATGGAAAAGCCATCACTGACAGCTGTACCTAGCAATGCATCAAAAAGGACTGCAATCATTGCAGGTTTTGAAACATTCACAAAGGCTTTGCAAACATGTAAAGAGGTAGAAAATATGTTTTTGTTAGTGAAGGGGAAGTGAACATGAATTGAAGTATTGCAGGTGTAACAGGATGTTTCATAGCAGCAGGGCAGCACCTCCTGCAGCCTCAGAGCATCCATATTCATCACCGCTCTGATGTGTCCACTCTCACAACAGTTTGCTCTCTGTCCTCCCCACTCAGGTGGACTCACCTTGGAGGAGGCCACCACACCTCATTGCTCCACCCTCCCCCACACAGTGCATGCATTAGCCTTGAGTCTGAGACACTGACTGTGGAACAGCAGGAGACAGCAAGGACAGCAAATGACTTCCAAAGGAAACACACACAAACTTGTGTTCGTGTGTGTATTTAAGGTTTTAATATGAGCTCTGAAAATTGGTACCGGCCGTATTGTCCTGCTTTTTAAAATATGACCAAATTATGGTCAATAATCCCGAAAATACATGGAAATTGAATGCAGACATTCATGGGGCAGAAAAACTCCCAGCAACACCCAGACTGGTGACATTATTTATATAAGTCTGTCAGGCATGGCCTCCGTGTCAGGGAAAACCTTCAATTTACAGAACAAAATGACATTTCACTGCAGGTAATTTAATGTAGGACAGGCAGTAACATCCATCATGTAAAAAAGACCAATATCACCCCAGTATATTAGCCTTACCTTGATGTATGTTTTTGTGGGTGTCACAGTTTGCACAGAAAATAAATAGTACAGACATTTCATGTCATGTTGGCTAAAACCTATATAAAATTTTTTTGTATACTTTTTTGACCGCTGATGAGTCCAGTGTTGAAACTTTAGTATAATAATAACTTTTGTCATGTACTGTGGGCAAGTCCAGCTCTGTTCACAGCAGCCTGTCAATGACAAAACATGTTAAGTCTCATAACAGTGAAGACTTGAATTGCTAATCACAGCAGACATCCAACAGAAACAGAATAAAGAATAAAACATTTCCATGCTGGACACGGAACAAAACTGCTTTTGCATTTGCATTTTTGGCTTGAGAACAAATATGTTACACCAGTTGAAGAGTTTCCAAGCCAGAAAGTATCCTTTGAAAGCCAGAAATGTCAGCACCACCTGAAAAACCCTCTGCAGACCTGTTTTGTTTTTTTTTCTAACAAAATTGTTTTAGATTCTCCTTTAATCTCCCACCAGCCTCTTGCAGATCCATGTACGACAAGCTGCTGCATCTGACATTTCCAAGCTTGCAAACCACAGTGTGACATTTCATATTTCCACTTCAACAAGGACATGCTAAAGTCAACTGAAAGGACAGGAGGAGGGATTCTGCTTCTTCTTCTGCTCAGACAGGCATCAAAGGCCTCGGGCCTGCTGCTC
Source organism: Pagrus major (assembly GCF_040436345.1). Lineage (NCBI taxonomy): Eukaryota > Metazoa > Chordata > Actinopteri > Spariformes > Sparidae > Pagrus > Pagrus major. The sequence continues at coordinate 15,331,157 of NC_133218.1, read as the reverse complement.
TCCTGACGGATGAAGGCTGCAGGATGTTTAGTCATATCACCGTTAGCCTCATTAAAGCTCACCCTTGGGTGCTGTAAACAGAGAGGGGACGATTAGTCTGTGTTCACAGCACAGTTTAGCTTCAATCTTCACTCTCAGCGGGGGAAGAGCCGTACAGACGGATACTCATCAGCGTGTCCTCTGTAGTTTGGCCTGGATGACAGCGTCACACTGACCACAGAGAAATCTCCCATACACACAACAAACGCCTACAACTACAGTAATTTTTATATTAAAGATGGATTGACTATGTGTATTGTGAACAGCATTACTCATTACAAAACAAAGGTTATCGTCCAACTCTGCAGTAGAGTTTTTTAGCCACTTTTTGGTTATTGTTTTGGTTGACCTGCAAGCGAACACTCGTAAATGATGTTTCCAGCAGCACAAGGCAGCAGTAAACTTTGTCCCAGTGACTGTATAGAATATGGGCAGATCTTCTCGTTCTAAAAAGTGAAGCCAATGAAAGAGACGTCTTAAACCTGCATTGGTTTTAATAAACAGTTTCCTGATGAGTTTATGATCTCAATCACTAGTTTCAAGTCTTCTCCAATACAGCATGATGCTAATTTGGAAATTATTGTCCCATTCAGAGTAAAAAAGGATAAAAAGCAGAGTATGCTTTTGGGCGTGGCTACCTTGTGATTGACAAGTCGCTACCACAGGGTGTAGTCAGGTTTTCAGTCAGATCCAATCAGGATATCCCTACCCAGCTCCACCCTCTCGTCCAAATATTGTTACTTCTGGCTCCAGAAAACAATGATGAAGTCCCAGTGCTAAACTTTGGGCTTCAAAACAAACCTCAAACCTCAAACCTACCTTTCAAGCACCAAACAGCAGACAGACAAAGTTACTAAATAGCTCGAGAATATAATGAAGCATTTAGCGAATAATCGGCCAAAAATCTTTACAGGAGGTGGTGGAGACCAAACTTCAGGTAAAAGTAAAAATATATATACAGTATATATATGAACAGACTTCATAAGATGGACACAAACACGACTCTAGCATGAAAGCTAATGTTACTCCTTGCCTGCTGGATGTCTAAACAGGCAATTATTTGCTTAACACATTCACAAAAACAAAACAAAAAAACAGTATAATGTGACAATATGTCAGATGTTGAGAGTGTTTTCAAGTCTCAATGCTAGGGGCTGCAAATTGCTATAAACTCAAAAGTACTGGGGTCAAAATGACAGATGGTCAGTCTATCTGTCCAACACTTTGGTCCACAGTAAAAAGTCTCAACAACTACTGGCCAGACAGTTATTAATGGCATCCACTGGATTGATGAATCCTGGTCATTTTGGTGACCATCCTCATTTTGCTCTAATGCCAACCTCAGCACAAAGTAGCCACATATTCAGAGGAAATATCAACATTGGCAATATTGCAATGTAATTTCCTAAGCACATTCATGCTCCCCAGAGGATGAACCCCATTGATTTTGGACACATGAGGTTCCCTCTCTTGGCATTTTCAGGACAAAATGTCAACGAGATATCACCTAATCAAATAAAAATGAAGGGAAGTCGATCCGAAACATCCTCCGGGCCGGTGTCAGTGCTGTAGTGATTGATGTACGTACAAGTTTTGATGGAGCAGATTGTCAGACATCCCAAGATAACGGAAATCAATTTCGTTGTCAGTTTCCATCATCTGCCTGACGAGTGAGAATACTCTTTGGATCTCCTTTGTTCCAGTGAGGAGACGTACAAGCCTCTCTCTTCTCAATCCTCCTGTCTTCCTCTCAAAGTTAAGGTCCCAGTCCGGTCAGGATTGTATTCTTGTGCCTGCTGTTGAATGTTTGCGCTTCACTGTGTAGAATGAGCCATGTGCAGGGTTTGACACTAGAAGGCTGTTTTCACATTCACTGCTCAAAGTATAAATTTTCTCTATGCTCATTGAAAATCAGCTGTTTTTAAAAGAGATTAGATAGAACATAATCTCTTAAATGTTTATTACATTTACTGCACTGTAGGTTTTCATAGCTGGGAAATTCATTACACCTGAATGTGGATTTCTTTATTTATCTTAAAATGATTACATAAAGTAATATAGTTAAGAGTGCTGGCAGAATTCTTTCAGGTATGTGTTTGATTTCCACAGGCGTTGACTCTTTCATTAGATCCGACCCCTGCAAGAGACTGTGACCTCATCAGTGCGGCACAGAGAGACGTCAGGGGACTCGAGGCGGCGTGTCTGCTTGTTGTGAATGTCGAGTGTGATGTGACGTTGATCAGAGCGCAGGCAGCGAGAGGTGGAGGGAGGAAACTTCTTTAAGAGTCCCGTCACTTCCCCAGTCGCTGCCCTCGTGCCAAAGTCAATGTTGTCTTAACATCCCAGGCCCAATTTCAGGAGGTGAAAAAAGCCTGAAAGGATCCGGGGAAAAAACGAGGTTGAAGCCTGCAGCTCAAATTAAAATATCACTTGGGTAAACAGACTGGGTTTCCTCTTGTGGTTACACACCCTCGTCACCCTTGTCGCTTTTTTCTGCCTGTCACTTCTCACCCGTCTGCTTCTGATCCAGCTGTGGCTGCTTGTGCAAGAGCCATTCACAGAGTGAACAGCCTTATAAGGCTGCATTACACTGAATTAAGGTCCATTCATGAGTGCCGTATTACCTCAGGAAACATAACTTTTATGTTTCATAACTTGTGCTGTTTTTTTGACCTTGAAAACATGGACATAATTTCCACTGAGGAGGTTGTTTCAGGTTAATTTTCTTGCCAAAGTCTTTCTGCACATTATTCTCCTACTAGAGAATATCTTAGCTGATAAAAAATGCTGATACTCTCATCTTAGTTGCCCTCATTTATGAGCGTGCACACACAGCAATTAAGCTTCACAAGCAGTATTGAGTAATTTGCTGACTTTCTGCCCCTGATTTAGCCTCTTAGGAACCATACAAGCTGTCCTGACTTGTTGTTGGAGGTTGTTGGAGCCGTGTGCAGCTTGTGAGGAAAATCACTCTACTAAGGGTGGAAAGGAGTGCCCCGACTTGTCTGTATTTACAAGTAAAAAGTCGTTTGTAGTTTGAATTTTGTGTCAAACATTACTTACCAAACCATAATTATAATATTCATCATGAAGTATCAGGTGTCTATCAAGAAAATGAAGGTCATTACTGGGTCCATGCATTATAATGCAGCATATTACGTGCACTTTTTATTTGTGATAGAGGACTGAAGTTTCTGTAAACTTATACATTCATGCAAGATCACAAGATCATGATAAGTCTTGGATGACTTACTCTTTTCAAACCCGGTGACACAATTACTCAGAAGTTAGAGGTGTTATGGAAAACATTCAGCCAGCTGCCATCTTTACAGGTTGTTGTCAGATGTGCTTTGGTCAGAAAGACGTCTGAGTGATGCAGAGAAATTGCTGTTGAGTTTTTGGCTCAAAACCACCACAGAGCAGATTGGCTAAGAGGGACAGAAGGATTCAGTAGGGTTGATAGTTGTATTGGTTGGAGATTTAGTGTACAAAAGGTATCCACTGTTGACTATTTTCCATTGGAATTAATCCACATGCTCTGATTTTATCATGTGCAACAGCTGACTAAATAAGCTTTATTGGATAATTTAGCATTGGAGTGAACTGCAGGACTTACTTTTTTAGCAATAAGGCCTAAAATCATTTAGGAGTGGATGTCACATCATCAAAGACACAGAGGCCACAGGCCACACTGTTTTCCACAGTTTTATGGCACAATTTCATTTCTATGGCTTTTTCACACACAGCAAAAACAGTCAAAACAAAGTTGTTGGAAACAAAGGCCCTGTGCTGTCAAATGAAGTGAACTGAATGCATTATAAATTTTAAATGAGTGTATTAATTTCCATACAGTGACCTCTGCAGTCTGATTTGGCTGCCAGCGAAACCTTTGATGTCCAGCTGGATTTCAGAGTCTTGCATTGGAAATGAGTCTCTTTATGTGGGCCATACCTAACAATGTCTTGACACCCGCGCATAAGCTGTTTCAGAAGGGTGAGTAGGTGTTGTCTGTGCTGTATATGTGTGTGTTTAGCCTGAGGCTAAGTATCTTGATTGACAGGGCGAGCAGCAGAGTCCAGTCTGGTGATCCCACAGGCAGCAGGTCTCCACTGAGGTTTGACCCGCCTGTTTCCCCTCATCATCATCTCACTCCGCCTGCTCAGGTGCAGATTTCCCAGAGGCATCTTCTATACTTCACCATAAAGAATCTGGTGTTTTATTATTTTTAGTTTCAGTGGCCTGTTTCCTCTCCTCATGTCGGTTTGTGCACACAGTCTAGGCATTTATTTTTCCAGGCTCACAAGCAAGCCCACTAAGTGTGGAAACTCAATTTAAATGAACTGATTTAGCCAGTTTGGTGCTACCAAACACTCTGCTGCTCTAACATTTTCAAGCTATCATGCAAAGAATGGCTCTTCATTTCCAAGAGAACATGGAACTTCATCAGCATAGCGTAGGATCAAACTGCAATGTTCATTCTGCTTTTGGTGCTACTTTGATGAGCTGAATAAGCTCAGTGAAGCTCAACAGATTTGTGTGACAATTGTCTGTGATTTCAGCACAGTGAGATTTAAGTAACATTACAGGAAACACCATGTGCAGCCTCGTGAACTTTTACATGACACGTGATGACATGACAAAGTAGAGAAATTATCTTTATTATCTGGCATCCTGCATGTTAACACTTCCAGTGTTCGTTGACATTTCAATTTTTCTTTGGCACAAAATGATCAGAATACTGTATCTGCAGCGGCTGACCGAGTTACTGATCAATTTCCAACTCAAGATTTCTGAAAATGATAAATGACCTTCCAGTCGGTACCCTGTATTCAGTCCTGCATGTACTGCCATAGCATGCTTTCAATCAATTTAATTTATAGCTTCTTCCATTCTTTCATTTCATTGAACTCAACAAGCTTCACAATAAATCAGTCAAATACCAGGAAGCCATAAACAATGAAAACGAGGCGGGAATTGAAGAGCTCTCAGAAAATAGAAGGAAATTAAAATAAACATGCAGACGATTTAAATGCAGAGAAAGGAAAATAGCAACGGTAAATCAAAAGCTATGTAATCAAAGTGTAATTTTAAGCAGCAGGAAAACTACTTATGAAATGACTGTGTTAGTCAGATAAGGACGTTTCTCTGCTACATTTTTTTCACCTCAACTGAACAAAGAGGACCCTTGTTTGTTGATCTCAAGCTGTGAACGGGACTATGATCCCTCAGGCAATCTGATATGTTGTTTGGCGAGCCATGTCAGGCATTTTAAAAAAACAAGCTCTGGAGTGTTTAAATCAATGCTCAAAGAAAAAGGAAGTAAGTGTGAGGTGGCCAAGACAGGTGTGATGTGTTCATTGTATTTTGTCCGAGTCAGCACTCTGGTAGAGGCATTCAGTACAAGCTGTGCTTTGTCTATTGTCCTTTAGTAGAGCGGTGAAAACTGCATTAGACTGTTCAAGACGAGAGAAAAGAAAAGCACAAGCCAGCTTTTTTTTCACTGTGTCATCTAATAGCATTAAAAAATGTCTTCACCTGCAGTACTGGGATTAGAAAAGGACGTTTTGATTACATATTCTGAATGTAAAAGACAAAAAATTATGTCACAATGGACTGTTAGGTCATCTTTCAGTTGTATGATGAACATTTGTAAAAGTTTATTGGCACGCTGGCTGGCTAAATGTTTTCTATTCAACAAAGTGCTGTGTTTTATACTGTACAGGAGTCAAAGGGAGAGGGTCTGTGCATGATAGTGGATCCTGAGGCTGGTGTCATACTTTGGTAAAAGTGAAAGTCAACCATATGAACAGTACCTGAGTGTAAGTCTTAAAATATCTGATATTTCATGTACTTAACTATCAAAAGTACAAGTCTACGTAAATTAGACATATATTTACATGTATGTATATACTGTATTCTACGGGTCCACTGATTTTATTTATTGGCCTAGCTGATTATTATTATTAAAAATTTGCTACTTTGGCTCTGATGCAGCTCGTAATCTGCAAAGTAACTAGTAACTAAAGTACTCAAATAAGTGTGATGAGTAAAAAGTACAAGTGGAGTGATAGTGGAAGTATAAAGTAGCAGTGAATGGAAACAGCGTACAAGTACCTCAAAATTGTAGTTAGGTACAGCACCTGAGTAGATGTACTTGGGTGCATTTCATCACTGCACGTGTTTAATTTTACATACTTGACTACAGAAACACTTTGGCTATTAAGTGAAAGATTTTTTGTTTATGGTTAAATACAGAAGATGTCAACAGTCTGCAAGAGAGACTGAAGTATAAGTTATTTAAAAAGTGAAAACTGTGGCTTGTATGTCGGAATCAGATCCTTGCCAGCAGCCTGATCGGTATGATGCAACTCTCAACAGAGATTACAAAGAAGCGAGATGTCTAACTCCTTCCAAACTTCCATATTCAGCTCTGCAAAAAAACGATGTGTCTATTTCAGAAGTTTAGTGATTAAGACTTTTTAAAACAAGTTTAAAGTCTTCTGGATGTAGTCTGATGAGGCATATGATCTGCTGTTTTTCTACTGTTTCCAGTTTCAATTGCCAGTTCTCCTCCTATTTAAAGAAACCTTCACAGGCCTTTACATGCTATTTTTGGTGTATTTTTGGTATTAGTTGTAGTCGTAGTAGTAGTTTGTTGTAAGGGTTGTAGCCAGATGTGAGCATCTTTACTGTAGCTGGCAAGGCTTTAATTAATCTGTTTGTCCCAAATAACCTCTCGTCTAGACAGCCAAAAACCTGTTCTCCAGGCCACAGAAAGATACTAATTTAGAGTAGTTTGGATCATCTGTTTCATCTCTCTGTGTGTCTAAAACTCTCCAGTATTGGACTTGTCTCTGTTTCCAAATGGCGCCAAACCTGAAACAGATGTTCAGTTACAGTATTTCTCTGCTGCTTAGTGATGGATGGGAAATCTAACGCAGAAAAAATATATACAAAACCAGTGTTCTTCTTTTTCTTTCACCTGATCATGGGCTCTGACTACACCAGAGAAGTTTCCACCTCTCTGCTCAACCCCGAGGAAAGAATGTTTTAGAACACAATGAGATTTATTGTCTTTCTATAACTTGTGGCCAGAGCTTGGCAGACACACGACTCGAGCATCTGAAGCCTGACCGGAGTAAAGTGATGGATTGTACTGTATACTGGAGCTCCACAATATACAGGACGACCAACTCTGACCCAAAATTGTCTCAAGGCTCCGGCACAGTGACCATCAGTCATCATTAACCAATCAGCATGACATGTTTTTTGGGAGATATGAGCAGACACAGATGGAAATCCAGCACCGGCAGCAGCCTCTGAGTCAGGGAGGGGAGCAGAGAGAGTTATAGGTGCATAAATACAGGTGCATTAAAGGGTCAGTTCACCAAAAATACAACATATGTTCTCATTTAGCTCTCATGCAATCTCACCATGCAGATGGTTTGGTTTTACCTCCTGTCTTTGAGATTTGCCACCACCAAAATACAATATAGGTGAATGGAAATTTAATATTAAAGCACATGGCACTCAAAATTCAATACTGGCACTCTGAGGACAGTTTTGGAACAGTTTTCATTTGAACGATTGTCTACAGAAGCAATACTCACTCTAAAAATAAGCATGGAAGTACAATCTTGTGATCAGTATTTGTGACAAAATATTTTCAAGTATTGTCAAAGAATGCAACTCATGATCCTCATCAGCTAATGCGGCTGACTTGAGCATCATCAATTGGTGATTATATCTCCTGTCTTTTTTTTCCCAATACGGTCGGACCTTGAAGAAACCATGAAATGCGGTTAAGCGCTCCAAAAAACAGTCGACGATGAGTTGAGATTATTTTGTCACACTGTCACGCTGTTGCATTAGGCTCTTTTGTTTTGTATCTAAAGGGAGAACTATTGAGATATGGTCAGAATTTTGGTTTAAAACATTCAGTAAATGAACTAATATTATCAACTGTGTTCACACTGAGTGTGAAGAAGAAACAGTGTTGACATTATGTCAAAGATGTCTATTGAAGTTAGCCCCGGACCATCCTGTCTCAAGGATACCAGTTTGAAAGCCCCCGTATTTTTAGCTGAAAGATGTTAAAGCAGCAGGTTCATCACAATTAACTCATAAAATGATAAGAAAGGAAACATTTTTGGACCTATTTTCCTTACTAACCAGAAAAATGCAACTATTCACTGCCTGAATTCTAGTTTCTCTCTTTAACCAGCCTAACTGCCAAGTTAACTCGACATAAAAAGAAAACTCACCAAACCAGTCTTGGTCTGTCTTTCCACAATCACCTCTGGTTTGGTCGAAATAAACCCTCAGTTCATTGAGTAACGAGAAAATATTACAGCTCTACACACCGTTTTCTCCCGCTGCTGATGCTTGACTCTCTCTGGGTCCTCTCCTGTCTCCGCCTGCCATGTCTTCTAGTCCCTGGAGTCATAGTCCTGGTCAAAGACGCCGTAAATCACTGCCGTACTGTTTCCCCTGTTTTTAAAATGGCATCTGGCGGTCTTAGAAGCGGTGGACTTTTGGGAGGTTGGTAGTGCCCCATTGTCCTCTGCCCCTTGTCATCCGAGGTTGGTGTGTGGGCAGCCTCCCTCAGCTAATACGGACAATAGTAGCAAGTCCAGTATAGTGAGCAGCAGTAAGCGGTTTGGCTGCCCCCTGTACTGTAGTTTTGGAGCTACCTTCGCATTCTGGCCATTTCTTACAATTTGCATCTTTAAAGTTTAAAACTAGCTAAAAATAAGCATTTTGAAGATGCATTATGCAGCATGAACGCAATGCAGCAGGAAGTGTATTTTAACCGTTTAACTAGCTGTCACGTAGCCTGAAGCTGAGGTAGCTTCTTTCTGCAAAGCCCCTGCAGGTGACTTAAAAGCATGCAGTGCATGTACCTCAACTGACACTTCCTCCTGTCCCACAATTACAGATTATAAGCAGTAAATAAACAATTCAAAAAGTGGTTTATAACACTGTAATGTAGTAAGTGATATAAGGGCATGTATTTCAAGAACATTGATGAGGAGCAAAGTCTACATACCTTTTGTTGCATGATCTTCTTCTGTCAAATATACTGGAACTATTCTATGAAAAAAAAACAAATAGGGGGCAGCATAGGGAAACTTCTAACTGCTGCTAACTGTAGCGAACGTCAGCTAGTTAGCTCAGTGAGCCTTGCAGGTAGACGTCCAGAATGGGAGCTCAGACCACCAAAGGACATTTGGACCGGCGCAGGCCAGGGCTTGCTGGTTAGCATGCTAATTTCAGTGGATTTTTCTGCAATACAATACATAGACATCATAATGTGAATACTGTTATTTCCTCGCGTACAGTGATAATTTCGGTTAATTTTGTTTTCAGCTAAAATCTTACGTGTTACTGTAATTATGTATTTCAATTCAGTCTCTTGTATCAAATCAGATTAAAATTGTATCACTTAAAAAAAAATGTTTGAAGATTTTAGGGTGAAAACAAGAGCAGGGGAGTTTCCTTAAACCCACATTGAATGGTAAATGGACTTTTTCCAGTCCCGCTCAAAGTGTTTTACAACACTTGTCACACCCATTCACACACACATTCATACACTGATGGCAGAGGCTGCCATGCAAGGTGCTAACTGCTCATCAGGAGCAATTTGGGGTTCAATATCTTGCTCAAGGATAGTTCGACATGCAGCCGGGGGAGCCGGGGATTTGGACCAGCAACCTTCCGATTACTAGACGACCCAATCTGCCTCCTGAGCTGCAGCTCAGCCCGTTACATAATTTCCCTCTTACATATAAATTCAGAATGAGTTCAGTCACTTCTCTTCAGTATTCAGCTGAAAATCCATCTTGGCTCAGTTTGTTTTTCTCTGTCCTCTTTCTGCTGATGCTCTGGGTGCCTTTGGAATCTGCTCTCTCTCTCTCTCTCTCTCTCTCTCTCTCTCTCTCTCTCTCACTAACACACACATACAAATTTGCACTCCAGGAAGTATCATCTTCCTCCGAGCAGTGGAACATAAATGAACGCGGGGGGGGGGGGGGGGGGGGGGGGTGAAATCACTGGTTTTTCTCTCCCTACTTTCTGGTTGGCTAATGGCAGGTTTAAAAACGGAACTGGGGACTCAAAAGAGCAGCATGAAAGCCAACGTCAGGATGACATCATGGACTCAGAAAACAAAATGCGGCTAAAAATGGACGAGGGCCTTTGAAGAACAACAGGCTCCAGTAAAGCTGATTACCTCCCCGTCAGCTGTGATTTAAAGCCGGCTTTCTCCAGTCTGATGACTCACGGTCAAAAAGAGGCTCCCCGTAGAAAATCCTGCCAAGATTTTTCCATCTTTACAGTACAGAAATAAGTGTAATGACCTCCAGTAACTCCGATGCAAGCAGCTCAGCCTGACCAAGACATGTTATATGGAAGCAAAAAAGATAACAACAAAGCCTTGGGCAAAACTGGTGTAGTTGTAGAAAGGAATTTACGGCATACATGTGTTAACACGAGTATAACCAGCGTCTGTTTTCTTGACACAGTTCATTCGTAGAATGACCTCATTGGTTACTGCCTTGTTTGTGCCTCGGGGAATGTTACTCTGATTTCTCACTGTCATTGTGAGCTGTAATAACACCCGCTATGTTTATAGATTTAATAAAGCTTTTCTGGTTGACTTTTTTTCCCTATGTCTCTCTGTCTGTTTGCAGACTTGTGTGCTGAGCTTTATCTCTTCTTCGGTCTCTGCAGCAGCAGATCAGGTTGCTCTCGGGCGTGCTGGGTGGTTCTGATCAGACGGGTGGGGGAACCAACATATCACCACCATCTGGGAGCTGAGAGGTGAGGCGAGGGCCAATGAGAGACAGCTGTCGTTACTCTGATCGTGACAGGCTACCTCTAACGTAATGAGAGAAACTTCTGGTTAAGACCACTGACACATCGACACCCAAAGCATGCACATCACACACTTGCACAGAAGGAGAGTATCTGAATCATATGGTTACCTCCCCCTCTTATTCCGAGCTCAACAAATACCGACAATATTTTGTCACTCCCCTCGGCATGTCAGACGCACAAGGCACCCTTCAGCCTTTCTGCCAGAAAGCCTTTGTAACATGTGGTGTACATTGTGAAACAGTCGCAGTTTGGTTAGATTTGAGCAACAAAATGGCGTGGTTAGGTTTGGGAAAAGATCATGGTTACATAGTTAAGTATGTTACATAATGTATGTGAACTTCGGTACATAAGTTAAAAGAAGTCATTGGTGACTTTTGGTTTAACACACAACACTTAACACTCCACCAGTGCGTCTTATGCTTAAGGGTCCCTTGTTCATCTGTATTTGATGACCTGGTAATGTGAATGGCTGTGATCTCAAGAGATCCATTCTTTGATGTTGAACAGTTTGGTCCTGTAACAAGTTTAGATTTGTGGTCAGCGGTCATGACTATGACAGTATTTTTGTCATCAAACAAGTTATTTTAAAACGGCCACGCACACACACACACACACACACACACACACACACACACACACACACATTTAAAAAATGCAGGGTTTGTGTGCGGACAGATGCACAATGAGCTATCTGTTATCATATGATTATGTCATTAAACTCTTTCCATTTTTCAATTACTTAAAAAATGTGCTTTTATCGGCTCCTTTTGGACGTCGGTGGAACAAATTGTTTGCAGACACAAAACTGGTTTTCTTTCTGGTTTTCATGGATACCTAGATGGATTGGGGTTAGGGTTGGGGCGGTGAAGTTAGTATGAAACAATGGGACTAATACATTACTATTGACAGCTTCCTCAGGTAACTTATTCTCCTTAAAACTGTTTTTTTTAATCAACATAACCACTCAAGACACCTGCAAAACATTCACTATAATGTAATGTATTTTATTATGTATGTTATATATAATGACTGCTCCAACAAGTGGGATGAAAGAAGTATTGGATTGTACTCACTTGTAGACACCAGCCACAAATTTTTTTCATGAGGAACCATGCGTGATTGCCAGAAAAATCTTGAAAATCTTGAAAAATGCCTTGCATCCTGGGCGAAACTCATACTCCATCCAAGTTTTCGTGGAAATCCATTCAGCATTTTTGTGTAATTTTGCTGGCAAACCAACCAATCAACCAACAAACCAACAAACAGACACAGGTGAAAACATAACCTCAGTGGAGGTAACAAAGCAGTTTAATAGCAATGCCATAAACATTTAACAGCAACAAGAACTTCAGCACACACAAGGAACTGGCCTGTTTATATGTGGCGGAAAAGAGGAACAAATCTAATCATAGGTGATAAAAAAAGAAATGAAAATTAGACTAAGAAAAAAAAAAACAACCAAACAGACAGAACAAAACATTTTTTTTTTCAATTGCAACTTTCCTGCAACTTAGGAAAGTGCAGTCCCCTCTGAGAGACGGACTGTAAACAGAGATAAAGAGAGAGGAAGCAGCAGGATAAGAGCACAATTAGATTTGTTCAGTCAGAGGGGAAAATTGGCTTTGTTGTCCTCAGACTCATCATCTCAGAGATGGCTAGAAGATTAGATAACTCCAGCAGAACAGCAGTTGAAGCTTCTTCTGTATCCCTCAATTAATTATATCATCCCAGTTTGACAGAGGGAGAGAAAGTGAATGCAACTCTGAAAGTTTCAGTTTGGGACTAAACACACAGAGCTCTAGTGACAACAAAGAGTCGGCACAGTCACGGGAGATAATAAACATTATGCTACAAAGTGTTGTGTACACTTCTGAGCAGAAATGCAGGGAATATTCACGTTTAAAAACTGTCGAAAAATAGGGTCGCTCTGTGTGTGTGCTCTTTTTTATTGACCCTATAAAATGATAAAAACTTTTTTTATGGGTACAATAAGCAGAGCGGTGCTGAAAAGCAGTAAACACCGCAGTCATGACTCAATCATCCCCCTCTCTTCTTGGGCCAGCCTGTTTCAATGAATCACCACACACACACACACACACACACACACACACACACACACACACACACACACACACACACACACACACACACACACACAAACCAACAAATTTAGCAACACTTTAAATGGTGTTGACTCCCTGGTATTTACTCACCACAATCACAGGGCCTGACAGGAATATGTTTGTGATCTCCACTCTATTTCTATACTGATCATTCACACCGAGGAAGATTCAAGATCAACTGTTGATTGTTTTAGTCAATTTTGGACCAAAAACAGTGGCTTATTACAAACGGCAAAAGGGAGGTAAAACTTAGCTGTCATGCACTGACAGGTAACTCATTTGTGGGGACATCATCAGCGCTAAATTGACCTCATGCACAAGTATTGTCTGTGCAGCCAAAGCCTGATAAAGATAAAAAAAAGTCCTCTCAGCAGCTCCATTGTTGCCCAAAAACTATATATAAAAAGACATGAATGAGCAACACTCATGCAATGGGTGATGTTTTCTTTCATAACAATTAGCTCAGTTTAGCAGTTTATTGTGAGTCAATCCCACATATCCCACTCTTTTAAATACTATCCCGTTATATCCAGGGCTAAAAACTATCCCCAACAAATGCACTATTTATTAATGTTTGCAGCCCATCTGTTTTAGGAAATGATTCAAGCCCTTAAAAATGTAACTATATATCTGTGACCCATATTTCGTCTTCAGTAGAAACAAATGGACTTGGGGTTGAGTGCCACAGGCGAGAAGTCATAAAGTACTGAGAAACAGACACACATTGTTGGTTTTTAATATAGTTTTCCTTATATTTTAGAGCCTTGATATACTCCCCATCTTACATGGTTTTGTTTTTACCACATTGGGTGTATGTGGGAGTATGCCGACATGTGCAGTCTGTGTGGTCACAAATATCTGTCTCCAAACATGAGCAGACCCTCGTGGCTATGCGAACAAAAACAAAACAGAACAAAAACTGACCATAAAATTTGACTATGAAGGGTATTACCACCCATATTTACATTTGTAGTTAGGTCTGAACACAAACCCCGTTTTCCTTAACCTAACCAAGCAGTTTTCTTGCCTGCACAGCTAACTGAGCTAACTTGGAAATGACAGCAACAGTAAGCAGCACAGCACCTGAATACTCTGGTGATATGCGTCACCTATTTGTTTGGCGTGACCCTGCTCCAACAGGTGGCCAATTTTTACATATTGCACCTTTAAAAATGTGCAGCCATAATCAGAGGAAGAAAATGACACATTCTGTAGTGCACAATGTTGATGAGTTCCAGTGAGTTTGCTTGGAAGGAAACCAAGTCCAAGTGTGAAGCAAAGAACAAGACTGGCAGTCTCACAAACCTAAATGGATCAGAGTAAACTCAGAAACACGCAAGGAACCTCAGAGTTCCGGAATTATGAGGCAAAAGAGGTATTGTGCCTTCTAAATGGCCAAAAGTGGGGTTAAACTGTCATTCCTAATCACTCTCACTGCTCACTTCCTGTCATCTCTCAGCATAAAATGCAACAAAAAATTAAATTAAAAAAAAGCCAAGTTATTTTTTTAAATAGATGAATGACAAGTAGGCTATCCAAGCCAAAAAGTAATCACTTGTTCCTTGGCTCATGTCCTGACTTTCCACCAAATGTCATTTAAATAATTTTTGAGATAGTCTGCTAACCAACCCACAATCATCCCGATTTTCATGTTTTGCAATCATGTTATTACAAATTCAATCCTGGTGGTCTTTAACCTCCTCTAACGCTCTCCAGGAACAAAAAAAAAAAAAGACCTTGAAACCCAAAGAAAGCTGCCAGCCAAACCACGGATCTGCTCAGTGTTTCAGCCCGCCGTAGATCAATATTTCTACTGTAATTCCATCAACCGTCATAACAGCTACGGCTCCTCGGTTGGTGGGCGTGGAGGGTGTTTGTGAGGACGGAAGGATGGAGAAATACAGACAAGCTGGAAGATGGAATGAAAACGGACAAAAGGGCAGAGTTGAGAAAAAAGAAGAGAATTGGCTTTTCTCTGGTCCAAACTGGAGTGGAAAAGTTTAGTTTATTGAATTTCGTACTCGCTCCATTTAATTTCACATACTTCAATTACAAGCCAGCCCGAACTAGTAAACAGCAGACACATGGACTAACAGGTAGGTTGTTTATTGTTTAAAGTTTTCATGACCTTTTACCCTGTGAGCTTACTGATTCTGGCAGCAGGGAAAAAGACTCCAGACTTCTCTGGTTTTCCACATAATAACATCTATCGTATGAGAAAATTGTACAAAGTTAAATATTGAAATCTCTGGATGTTGTTAAATTTAAGTTTTTAACCTGGACGTCTTTTCAGGATTCTATTATGTTACATCAGAGGTTTATACGAAACCATGTCCCAAGATCTCAGCCATGTGAATGAATGCAATCATAATTTTGCATAGTTGTGTGTGCATCCACAAAACCTCCCACATTTAATCACAGACAGCATAATAGAAATGTTCTGCATTTGTGGGTATTTGTTCTTGACTGTTTAAAGATATTTGACATTTCTGCATTAAAATGTCTAAAAACGACGACACCTTTGTTCTGTTTCGTGATGTACTGACTGTATGTTATATGTTTCCAACAATGTTCAAACCCAAAGAAATCTGTCTGTCATTTGATTCAAGGTAACGTCACTTTTATTTGGTTGCCTGTCGCTGCAACTTCACAGCAAACACCAGATGGACAAACGAGACATAAAACTTGAACATATTACCTCGTGAACATGATTCTGCCTGAGTCAATGGTGTTTCTTTTACATAAGGATAACTCCCATAAGCCAACGCTATTTAACGCCATAAGCAATCCACGTCTTTGGTTTTCATTGTTTTGATTGAGGGACCCCTAGTGGCAGAAGCTGTGTGTTTTGAGGCATTTGTACTGTACTTGAGTATTTACATTTTCTGCTACTTTCTTGCTACTACAGTTCCACTCCACTACTTTGGAGGAAATACTGTGCTTTTACACCACTACATTTATTTGATACATGTAGTTACTTATTGCTTTCCATCAGAGCCAAAGAACATTAAAATACATTTTTTTATAGCAAACATAAAAAAAACCCACCAAATCCGATAATTAGAAAAATGCTATTGGTGACTTTCACTTTCACTTTTTACTTTTAGATAATATTTTTTAACATAATATCTTTACATTTACTCATAAATTTTCACGAGTTTCTAAAATACTGTGTGTTTAAACTCGAACAATCATAGAGGTTGCGGCCATTGACAATGATGCATAGTTAAAGAAAAGTTACAGATCAATAGGAGAAAACACAGATGAAAATGAAGACCAGTCCAAACATTTCCACATTGCAGTAGGAAGGTTTGTGATCATTGTTTTAAATTGTCCATATGTAAGTAGAATGTTGATTTTTAAGAAAACCCCAAGAATTTGAGACGCCAGATGAACAGACTGACCTCCTGAATTCAAACTGCAAAAGATCAAATAAATTGCCTTAAACTTGGTGCTGGGTGTGAACTCTACGTGGGCCTGCTGCCTTTATTTTGATCCCCTCCATGCCCATTAACAGCCTCGTGAGTTGTTTGGATTTTATTCGGAAACTCTGCATTCCACTCGCAGAGAAATTTGACCTTCGCTGGTTTTGGCAAGAAGTGACGCCGTTGCTGAATCAGACCCTGCAGCCTGTAAAATAAAGGGAATAAAGAGGCTGGGATGGCAATGAAAACACTCACCAGGTTTTATGATCCACTCATAACACACGCAGCAGGTCGGGTCACTGTGTTGTGGGAAGCTGAGTGTAAAACAGAGGATTGTTGCAGAGACATACAGTGGGAAACAGAAGAGCTCATCAGCGGTTAAATATCTAGTGATTCATCTGGGATTATGACTAATTTGATTTACCTGCACCGACTTATCCTTACCTGAGGCATGCTGCTGTCGAAGATGCACCAAAAGTAAAATATATTTTTTGTCCTTTGTTTTCAGAACAAAATTTAAAGTTTTATTATGTCTGACATTAACAATATTCAAAAAACCTCGTTGTTCACACTATAACAGCTCTGTGTTATAATGTAAGAAATAGAGGCCTCCTTCAGAAAAGATACCTTAGTGAATGGCAGAATGGAAGAATGCCATCAGACCTTGTGATTTCCTTGACATGTCTATGTCACGCAGCTTCAAGCCCATAGTTTCCTCCTGCAGACATAAATCTTTAGAATATATAGTTTCATTTTCTAAAGACTTAAAACAGCAATGGAAGCAGGAATAAATAGAGGAAATATTGCTGGTTTTACAGGTTAAACAATAGAGGTATAACTTGTCAATTAATGAGCTTTAAAGCCTTCAAGCATCGACGCGAAAAAATATTCGGAGTGATCTCGATGTCAGTGGATTTCCGCATGTGGAAATGTACGTTTGACCAATAAAATGCTTTGTTTCAGCTGGTGTCCAGGTCAAACGTCAACAGGGAGATAACCACCCCATTGCATTGTAGCATCGCATTAGTGGGAAACTTTTAGAGCTGCATTTTTTACCTTCAAACAGATCTGTCCATTTTACTGTAGCTGTTTCCCCCTTGTTCCAGTCTTTATGGTAAGCTAACCCAACTGGCTGCTGTTTGTAACTTTATTAAAGTGCAGATATGGGAGTGGTGGCCATCTTCATACCTGACTTTTGGTAATAAAAGTCCATTACTGGACAAGAGTGGAGGTTTATTAGATAGGAATACATATAAAGTTATATCAGCTTTTGTCTACCAGAATATCACCAGAATTTAAAACCTCATCTTTCCAACAAAATACATTTTGAACCATGCGTTTGTGTTGTAATATAACAGGCAATTGTACAGCAAATGAGCTTTAATGCAACACGACACTGGGCTTTGATGATCATTGCAGACCACAGGATTGTTTTTCCTCTTGTGGGAGGATAAAAGCTCGAACAGTGAAGACGGTACAAAGTATTAGTAAACAGCAGCATGACATGCAAAGTCTCAGTTTGAGCATGATCATCATAATTACGCAGAACGGCACGTTCTTGTCTCCTGCAATCAAAAACACATTTGCAAAGAACCTTTCAGCTCGTCTGGAAGGCCAAGCATTCACTCTGTGTTTTTGTTAGCTTGTCATGATGGCATTGATCGCAAGAAAACTTGATTATACATCCAGGAGTTTGTAATAAATGTGTGTTTTGAACTCTTCGGTTTTTGCGTTAAGGTAAAAATAGCAGGACCACTTTGTATAATGGGAAGAAGGCTTTGTATAATGGCAAATATCACTGCTCTCAGTAAGAGAACATGGAAAGATGTTTCCACAACAGCAAACGTGGAGCATCACAATTACGTCCAGAGATCGCACAGCAGGAGCAGAGCAGCACGTGGAGAACGTAAAGCTCTTGTTTGTGCCTCTCGTGTAATCACCATCATTATGCGACACTTAAACATCTACAATTACATTTAAGTCTCAGCTTTTGTCAAAACTAAATCAAAGCGAACACAAGACACACAGCACGTTGTTGATGTCATGCTGTTTATTTTTGTTGGGTAATTGAAATGCTGCCTGTTCAGAAATTGTACTTCATTTTACACCCGAGTAAAACTGAACTCAGTGTCTACCCAATAGACAAAAGAAGTCTACCCATGGGAACATATGAAAGCTAAAATGCTAATTTCTACAAAGACAGACTCCAGTTAAAATACTCACGAAGCTCAGACCGGACCTGCTGTTTTTCTTAAAGCTGCACTAATCAATATTTACCAGCTGCAACAGCGATGGTTGGAAATCTTTTCAGTGTGTGTTTGTCATCTCGGCAAAATGTGCTCCTGGTTGTCTATTTATTGTTTTATTTGTTGACAAAATCCTTTAAATTGCAAACGCAGACACTTTGCAGACTGAACCATCTCAAGTCACATGTGCGCACTTAATTTTTCTATCATTTTATCTTGTTTAGGGAAAGGACTGCAAAAGATTTCATGCATATTTTGATGTTGAATAAAGAAATATAACATTATAATTGTTTTGAATGTTCTGCCTAGTTTAAAACTACAAACCATGTCCAGTTGATTCAAATTTCACAAAGACAAGCTTTTAAACAACAAATAGTGATTTGACAGTTATCGTGATGATTATCGATATCGATTGTTTTTGAATCATGATAACATTTCTGGCCATGTCATCAAGCACCATAGACCAGACAATATCTGTGGTCTTCTACTCAAACCTTCTCTTGTATTCCACTGTATTTTCAAGTGAGAAGCACCTTATTTCCCTGACCATGACGTACTATTTGTTAAAAAAAAAAGATAAAAACAAAACAAAACAATTTATGATGCATCTAGAAGTGTAAAATAACTTGATGCCTAAAAGGAGTGTAAATTTTTTAGCTGCGACTGCCATTTCTACCTCCTTCTGTTGGTTCAACATTGGTCCACATAGCAACCTCAACCTTATCTATGACGCTGAAATCAAGTGTTTGGGACGTTGTGAGCATGTGGATGCATGAAAGCATGGGTGCATTCGTGGTCAGCTGGTTGCAGCTATTTTATATTCTATAGTCACGGTCATTAATTTAAAGGGGCACTATGTAGTTTAGGGGAAATTCAGAATTTTAATATTTACAATATTAATGAGGTAATAATACAAACTCCATAACTGAATAAACAAGCCGGTTTCAGAGGAAAATAAGGTCTCCAGAACACTGTTTGAAGCTGGAAAGGTGGCAGGGTCCGCCACATATAAACAACATGAAATGATGTTGTCCTCTAAGATCAGTTTGTTTATTCAGTAATGAAAACGAGAGTTTATTGACTTTGTTTAGGCATTTGTTTTCTGATTAAACTTTCTTTCCCAAAACTACATAGTGCACCTTTAACAATGGACCATGTGTAATGTGAAAAGGTCACATGTAGTGACAAACCCTCGGAGATTTATCACCCATCTGTGCAGTTCAAGTCAATTTCTTGATGTGAGCATCTCTGACTGAAATGTAGTGAGATAAATTAATCTTCATTTATTATCTGTCTACCTTTTACCTCAGTTTGTCATGTATTTTTGGGTCTAATTATCTTACTTTTGCCGTTTATAGCAGGGTGAGAATAAACATGTTGCTGGTTGCCCACAAAGCGGGTGTTGAGATGTTTTATACAGAGGTGTATGTATGGAAATGGTATGAACATGATCAGTGCACAGCATCCAACACTGACTATCAAATCAGCCCCATCACCATCCACAACATGTTCCCGAGTTCTTGTTATTATAATCTGTTTATTGTAACATTGGTCTACTTACGTGTTGGCAACATTACATCGTTTCAAATTGCAGCACAGATTAGATTCAAAGTAAAATATGATTAAAACCGAGACGCCTGTTCACACTTGATATTTACTCCAAAACGTGATCCCAGTAGATTGATACTATATTTAATCAATCCTGTGTTTGTTTTTGCATTATATATTTTTTTTATTTTTATTTTTTTATTATTTTCTTGCAAGTATTAAAAACAGTATAAATGTTGTGCTTTTTACAAGTATGCAGATTAACTGCCCGCCTGTAAGAAAGAAGAGAAATCCTATGCTGGAATTGTGAGGCTAAATCAAACATAATAGAGGCTGTCTTTATTTCTGTTGGTGTGTGAAGTCACTTCGATTGACAGCTGCAGAGAGGCAAGTGGCCACACTCCATATAATATTGATTTTAGCTTAGAAAGGCTGTGGTGTGCAGACGAAAGGATGGAGGAAAGAAACAAGGGAGAGATGATGGTGATGGTGATGGTGATGGTGATGATGGTGGGTGAGGTAAAGAAGCAGAGTGGCGTGAAGGAGAATGAACGAGTGCAGCAGAGGGACAGTACACAATGGAGATGTTTATTAAAATGTGTTTATGTATTTCAATGCAGCAATCTGTCATAATAACTACAGGGGGAAAGAAGTGGGATTGACATTTTTGCTGCTGCTTTCCAACAAGGCCACCCACAATCCACCCACAGTTGTATTGATTAGTGATTGATTGGACTGAAAACTGCTCACGTTAATCACTCTTTCAGTAATCCAATGGAACCAGAAACCAGATGCCAGACAGAGAACTAATCATTGATCATCATTCAGATGTACAAAAAACTGTGCAGCAATAAACTGGATATATATATATATATATTGTTTTTTTTTTGTTTTTTTGTTTAATGTGTTAATATTTACAATCTCTGAAGTGACAGTATGTTATTATTATCCAGAAATGAAATCTGTGTGAAAAATGTGAACTTAAAATGGCTGTGCCAGTGGGTTTGCTTCTTTTTCTTTAATAAAGAAATATCTCATTAAATGTCTATAATTCTATGTAACACAGGGTTCATGGGTTTATAGATAAAACAAATGTATCTGTGTCAAATGGAAATCATATAAAAAATAAAATAAAAGTGGTATTTGCAGCATAAACATGGAAGTATTATTATTTTCCTCACTTCTGAGAGGCGTGCCTCTGAGGATGGTAATGTCAGTTGGTCGGTCAGACCACTGCTTTGATCCAGATTGAAATAAACAACTAGTGATGAATTGCCATGATATTATGTACACAGAATGTTGTGGTCCAAGGAGGATAAATCCTTTACTGACTTAGCTGATCTGCTGTGAATTTACACCTCACATGCCGAACCAGTAGGTCAAAGTTTTGACTCGTCCATTGAAATAGCTCATCCTCCATTGGATGGATTGGTACAGACATTCATGGTTGTCAGAGGATGTATCCCATTGACTTTGGTGATCTCCTGTGTTTCCAGCACCACCATGAGGTAGACATTTGTGGTTTCAGAGTGAAATATCTCAGTTAAACTATGGGTTTGGCACAGATACTCATGATCCCATCAATATGAACTGTAATAAATCTGATGAAACATTAGCACGATACACCAGACATGAAACCATTTTAGTATATTTCCCACCTTGCCAGAGCAATTGCTGGCACAGTACGTTTTCTGCAAACCACGGATACATTGCAACTTTGTTTCTTTAGGTTCAGTTTTCAATTTCATGCTGTGACAACGCTGAGCTTATCATCTGGTTAGGTTTAGGCACAAAACCCACTTGGTTAGTGTTAGGAAAAGATCATGTTTTGGCTTCAAATACCACCCAAAACATGGCTGGAGATATATCTGTTTCTTGTTGTAGCAAACATGGCTGGAAATAGTCCTAAGGTCTCTTTGAAAATATCCTAGGGCTTACAAATGTCTTCAAAACTGTAGTACCTTGTCAAAACTATCTAGCGGTTTCACATTTAAAAAGTTGAAACGCAGTCTTGAACTGCGGTCACTGGCTTGGCGGCCTTCTTGTCTGTTACTCCAACACTGTGCCCTCCAAACTCCTGATGTAAAAGTCATGTCATATACATGTTATGTGAATGTAGGACACATTTTGTAGGAATGTCAGTATGGTTTGTAGCCTATGACATGTACAAATGTGGACATATCAGTGATTTCCAGAAACTGCCAACATCTTATCTTGGCGACAGGGCTGTTGCTATTAATACCTACATCACTCTGTCCTTTAATCATTTTTTAACTGATAAATATACGTTACAATTTGGTAAGATAAGTCAAGTTGAAACTATATTTTTTGCTTCACTGTGATGTGGTATCTTTTCAAACAGGAGTCAGTCTAGAGCTCAGAGTGACTCAGAGTTTTTGTTTGACTGGCAGAAGGTGATTGGACCTTGAAACATTCAACAGAGCTTCATCTCAGTGTAATAACTGATCTGAAAATATCACACCTCACACAGTCAGCCTCAGTTCTCTGCCAACAACACGTCTGCTGAGGAGAAATTAGTAACATCTGTGCAGATTGGACAGGGTGTAACCAGAAATTAACCCCAACCATTAACCGACACACGGAATACTCCAACAATTGTCTCCCCCTTTCTGTGTTCCCCTTCTCCTACATGTGTGAACGGTTTTCTTGAGTTTTGCCTTTTGTGTGTCGGTGTAGTTGTAAGTCATGTGAGTCAGGCATGTCATGTCATGTTTGGTGACGCCTGAAGTCGCTCGATGTCTTCCCAGATCCATATTCTTTAGATGTCATCAATCTACATTTTTTTCAATCAGATTGTCCATGGTGTAATTTTACTAGTTTCTTCCATTTTCTACCCAATGAAAGGGTTTATTTGTTTGCAATTTGTGGGAGTTTCTCCTTATTGATGCTCTAAGGATGGAGGATGTGGTGTGCTGTACATGCTGTAAAGCTCCTTGTGGCAAATTGACTTGTTTTTTGCAACACTAGAAACAGCAGCTCCAGTCTCAAAGAAAATTTGCTTCTAGTGGTCCCTCCAAATACAGGTTTTATTCTCTCTGACACCTTCCCTAATCACTTCTGAAGTCCTCCTATGAATTTATTTTCTGCATCGTGACTCTGTTACATATACATTCTTTCATATTTAATCATGCATTTCTGTTTGTTTCCTCGTTGCTTTTGTTTGGCCTTGAGGCTCACTCCTACAGTGCTGCTAATACCTCATTTTTATCTAACTGACTTCTCAGATAAGTCAAGGACATAGCTTATGTATAGACACACTGAAAAGAGTTGACAGTAAAGAAACTGCATCCTGACTGTGTGATCGTTGGTAGTTATGCTGTTAAAGATCGAAAGAGCCACTACTTGTCCGTTGTTTTTGAGATCAGATGACTTCATGCATGTGAAAGGGGTGGCTCTTAACTCGAACTATCACATCATGTCTGCCTCTACCTCAGCAGTGCTTTTTAGCCTCTTAAAGCCCATTGTTTGGTTTTACAGGACATTTATTGGTGCAGTCTCAGTGCTCTCGTCAACCTCGTTTCCACGAGCAGAAGGCAGCTGTTTTCACCCAAAAAAAACGCTCTGATAAACTCTTTGCTAACTGTCCAGCACAATGACATAGCTAATGACTAAAAGGCAAAGCTTGCAGCTACAGCATCTAAGAAGTTGTTTGAGACCAAAAAAGAGTAGAAAGTGTGGTATTTCTTTAACTAATTGCCCCGAGTGGCCAAAGAAGTAATGCAGCTTTAGTAAATGTGTTTCAGAAGCTGTGTGTATGTCAGATAAATAAACTAAACCCTGCTTGCTGCCTATAATAAGCATTTTTATTGATTTAGTCAGTGTGTATTTACGTCCTGCTCAATGTGTTGAATAACTGCAATGCAGGAACTCTGCAAAGCTGCCAAACTTATGGCTCAACTTGGAGTTGAGGGCTGTGGACTTGATGCTCGTCTTCCACTCGAGGTTCGGTGACTTGTCTGTCAAACTTTCTGCTTCCCACGTTTCCTGCTGTTACACTTTTTACTTCTTGTTCACCTGTTTTTTTTTTTTTTTTTTTCCCTCTCCCCTTGACTCCCCCACAGCTTCTTGGCTGCGTCTACACTTCATTAGCTTCCATCATCCCCGACAGCGACGAGCCTACAGGTGGGGAAAAAAGTGACAATGTGTGAAAGATGTTTCCTCCAGTGTGGGGCCAGTCACACCAAGCAAAAGCACAAGTCTGTCGTCTATGTTTAACTATTCTGAAACAGGCTTGATTTCCTTCACTGTGCCGGTTTTGTGCAGTTTGGTCGGATTATTATGCTCCAGTGTTTTGCAGATGTGTCCTGATTGGATCTGTAAATCTGATTTCACACATGGTTTGGCACGCACATGTTTATATGTACAGTACATGTACGCACAGATACACAGACACACCAACTGATGCACTGATTCATATGCGAGAGGGATGAAAGTGGCAGCGAGAAGGGGGAGGATTGGAACAGATCGAAGGCAGGCCGAAGGAAACGAGAAGGGCATTAGAGGTAGGGAGGGGTGGGTCATCTCAGGACAGATTCATTATGTTGTGTGTGTTGCTATATCACTAAACCACCTATTATGTGCAGGTAATTTCTTCCTCAGCTCGTTTTCGCAAAGAAAACCCATTTACCTGTGCATGAATGAATCAACAGTTCTCTCTGTTTCGTGTTGCTGAACCAAGAAAGAGGGTCTGTTTTCATTTTCTGTACCATGTGGTTCTTGGAAGTTGCTTATTTTCTAGCTCGGATGCTTGAAAGTACTGCCGGCAAGAGAACAGAGTGCAGGTCTTTTTCTTCTCTGTTCACTTTGAGTTAGTCCAGCCAGTGATTGGAACTGAGATAAACATATGTGCTACATTTCCTCTGAGTGTGCAGAGGCTGGGTTGTAATTTTTTGTTTTGGCTCTCCCTTCTGCATTAAAGTGAATCAGAGTAATTGGATCAATATTTTTTGACTTGAACGATTGTCTTCCAAAACAAGACGGCAAACAACCGGGGCCTCTGCTAAAGGAGGGTTTTCTGCAGCATTGATAATCAATAATACACCGGCTTGAAGGGTGCGTGGGAAGCTTGTTTGAGCTAATTTTCTTTGTAGAACCAGGAAGTGTATTCGTATTGACAGAAAACATAATGGCACAGTGAGTGTTAATCCAGTTTATAATTCTCTATTGACAGAGAAGCGCCCAGAGAGTGTCTCCTGATGATACTGAGCATCAGAGGATTGACTGACTGCTGCTTTTATTGTGGGAACACAATGATAGATCAATACATATCCAGTATGTGAGTGTTCACATATAATAGTTTCCTGAAGTGACGACAGTAAATAAACTATTTTGATGATTTATTTAAAAAACAATCAAATCAAATCAGGTAACACACCTACACTAAGTTACCAGTTTATTGTGTACACCTAGCTAATATTTTCTCTCCCCATTTATAGGAATGAGGACAGACTACGTAGATGGACTACAACAGCATCACAAACTGCAAACATTCCAAAAATAATAGAGATGTTTCCTGCAAACACAAGTGGGATGAAAAACTTGCCAGTTACTTGACCACCTGCAGCTCCCATAGCTCACATCAGATATGCAGAGACAGACAGAGATAGAATAGCTGAAATGTTTTGTGTGAAGTCAGGGAACAAATGTGTTGAGATTTCTGATTTTCTGGAGTGTAAACATGCGTCAACACTCTGCAGGTGTGGAGGATTCACAACATAATACATAAAGCATGGATTTGCTTGTGTCCAATAGAGAAGAAGTGGGTTAAATAAACCACTTTTCAACAAAAGTAAGAGTTTACAGCCACGGTAGCTGTTGTATGAAGCTGTGATGCTCACTGTAAAGACAAACCAATTGTATATAAAAATGTCCAATGGTTGTGGGGAAGAAAATGTGATGAAATGGCGATGGCTGTTAAAGCAGCATTATGTTGAAATTGTTAGTTTGTGTGATTTGGCAACCCCCCACAGTTTCTGAGTACACCACCACTGTTGTAAATACAAATCCACCATTTTAATACTATAAATATTAAAATTCTGAGTTTGAATTTCCTCTCCAAATGACATAGTTCCCCTTTAAAGTAGACATGTATGTAACGCAGTGATCGTACCCTCCCACTGAAGTTACATTGTGCGGAAACAAGTGATAGGGGGGCGGAGTGGCTGAGACGGAGACACCATTCACCCTGCAACAAGACATCTACCATCAAAATGATTTTGAAGCTGTAATTTTATGGTAAAAAAGTTACATGATGTATGTTTTTTTTGGAGCCAGAAATGACCATATTTGGACAAGAGGGTGGTGCTTGGGAGGATACCCTCATTGGAACTGATTGAGAACCCGAGGACGTGCTGATGTAGCAACTTCTCGATCACAAGATAGCCACGCCCTGAAGCATATCCTGCTTTATCATCCATTAAATTAACAAAATAAACACCACACCGTACTGAAAAAAACCCTCACACCAGCAACTGAGATCGGAACCAGTAAGGTTGCCCCTTGCTGGCAATTAAGATACTTCACTTTCAGATCTGGAAGCTCTATCCACTATTTATACAGTCCATCGTATGCCTGTTAGACATTGGATTTTTTACTGATCAATCTTGTAGATGTAGATTTCACTGAATATGTGCCAACTTTGACCGGTCGGTGCTTCAAGAGAAAAAAAGTCAGGCAGTTGCCATTAAGATTCAACTTCTTGGGACCATGAATGTCAAACTGAACCAAACTGGTTGACCAACCAAAAGACTAAGATAGCATTCTTTAGCGCAATGCCAAACGTGTGGTTAACAGATGCTATAAACAATGTTCCATTTGATTTCCTGTGATTCAAAAATCACATTAATTTTAGTTCCTAAACTCTATTCATTTCCAAGAATCCACATTTGTGACAGCTGTAGAAGATAAATGAAGCATTTTTGCTAAAAATTAGCTGTATTTAACTGTGCTATATCCTGCCGTGTCGTGCTGGTCCAGTCAGAATTACATTAATCTAGAAAGAAACCATCAAAATCCCTTTGACTTGAAAACTTGCAAGACTTTTTTTTTTGTTTTATCCCTCCTCGTTCTCTGTTCACCTCATTCGTCTTTCTCTCCCTCTTCCTGTGTCCCTCCACCTCCTGTCAGCTTATGGGGACATGCAGATGACTAGTGATGAATAGTGATGAGCATATGGAACAAATGTGTGTGTGTGTATGTATGTGTGTGCATGTACAGGGTTTGTTAATGCAAGCCCCGCTGTCCTCTTTAGTCTTTGTCCCAGCCTGACACTCCTGCATCCCTCTGGGAGGAGACATCCTGATTCTGTCAACAACACCGACTCGAACCGGCTTTACCGGAGGAGCGGCCCCGCCTCCGCACTGATGAGGCACGCTGAGGGAGAAAGGAGTATCCAAAGACAGAGGAAAAGGAGGAGGAGAAAGAAAGACTGGCAGAGGAATAAAAGAAATACAATTACAAAGTGTGTAGAGAGAAGGAAAGCCAAAGCGGGACTGGAAATATTCAGAATATCTCCTATCCTGGTTCCCTCTGCAGTTAAACACATTGTACGTTATTAACCTTCAGGGGGATTTTGTTTTCCATAAGCTGCTCAGTGCTGCTGCGGTTTTCAGTAAACAGTGTCAGTGCAGCACTCCCGGATAAACAGATTTCTGTGAGGCTCTTTTAGGTCCAAACATTTCGCTTTTTGGATAACACTGCCTTATAAAGTCTTGTCTGTGGGTAGATGGGTTGAGTTACAGCTCAAGTGCAGCTGTTGGGTTTGCAGCTCTGAGAAAAGGTTTTTGAAATACATAAATCTCTCTTGTAAAATAAGCATTTGGGAAGTATCTTGCAGGGAGCGTGTTATTATTTTTATTTTGCGAAGCTCAGTATGCCAAATGAGCTTTATATGCTCAAACATCAACGACCAAACCTCGACGAGCAGTAAGAGAAAATTGTCCCCCGAAACCCCCAGAGCAACCTTGGTCCTGAAACTGGAATATTTTATATGTATACATTTATTGATTTATAGGTATAAA
Organism: Pagrus major; assembly: GCF_040436345.1. Taxonomy (NCBI): domain Eukaryota; kingdom Metazoa; phylum Chordata; class Actinopteri; order Spariformes; family Sparidae; genus Pagrus; species Pagrus major. Next base: position 15,302,859 of record NC_133218.1, on the reverse strand, counting down.
TGTATTGGCTGTTAGAAGAGATAAATAGTCTGCTAAATAAAGTGCTAAAACATTTTCAAGGACATTTGAATTACTGAAGCCTATAGAGCTGAAACCATTAGCAGTTTAATTGATAGTCAATTGAAAGAAAATTAATCTGCAAAGTTAATTGATAATAGTTCAAGCACTGAAGTAAATTTTCTGCTTCCGGCTTTTGTGATGCTAATTTGCTGCTTTTCACTGGTTAATATCATTGACATTGAATATCTTTGTTAATTAGCCAAGAAAAGGCACTTTGAAGTTGTGTCTGGGAAAATGTGATTAACTTTTATTTTTTTTAACTATTTACTGATGATTTGCAGACCTTTGTTTAAAGCTGCTGCCAGCATTGCCGTCCTTTGAGCTAACCTCCTGCCCATTTTGCAGTGAGCAATCCCCTCCCTTCCCTCTACATCACCACATGAACGCAGAGCAGTAATCACCAGACATAGCAGCAAACAGGAGGATCCTGCTCTCTACGAGTTCACGAGCAGACTGGACCACCTCTTTGGGGAGTTCTCTGTTCTGATTGGATAAAGTGAGCAGGGCTACGAGAAAATGTCTTTTCTCTTTTACTGCATGAGTTGGGAGAGGAGAGACATGGGTTACTGCCCAAACACTCTATATCAGTGTTTACTGTTGGAATATAGAGCTATTTAACACTTATTTTATTAAAAATATATCACTTAGAAAAGAAATTTAAGATTTGATTTTAGATTTAAACACTGGTTCTGAACTGGATTATTTCATGCGGGGCTGTGATAGGTCAAATCTGTAACCATTTTACCAATATGACCACTTTCGGGGAACTGTGCCAGCCAAAACTACAAACAAAAAGAGTCTAACCCCCCTATCTTCCTAACACAAAACCAAAATAGTAACAAAAAGACAAATTCTTACCTAACTCCTAAATAAGGAAAAACAGGAGAAAAAGGGTTAAATAAAAGGCTTCTCCCTCCTACTGGGCTACCACACACAGTTCTCTATGTACAACGTTTTCAACAGTCAGATGATTGACTTATACTGGATCTCACAACAAATTAACAGGCAAGCTAGACACCAGTCCAAGTTGAATGTGGGCGAATAGGTGGAGAGAGGGAAGACTGCAGTCAGCCGGTGCTTCAAAAAGGCTCCTCTCCTGCCTCTGACCAATCCTGGGTCGGCAATCAGCCAGATCTAGCCAATCAGCAGGTCCAACCTGCTATCAATCACACACACCCACACACACACACTCAGAGGAGACTGCTCACACCTTAGGAGGAGGAGGGACATATCAGTATACACACAGTATACACAAAATAATGACCCAGGGTCATAACAGTTGAAGTGCACTAATGCTTTGGAAAGTGTTTGACAAACTGCTAATTTGTTTTTGGACGACGAAAGAGTAAAAAAAAAAAAAATTACAGTTACAGAAGAAAAACAAAATTTATTTGAAGTCTTAAAGTATATTTAAAATATGTTAAGTGGATTTATATATAAGTCCAAAATCAGTGTAATAAGAAGGCCACTGTGTGTGTGTGTGTGTGTGGGTGAGCCGTCATTCATCATACTGCGGGCTCTACATGCAGGACTAGTCATACTGGATTAAGCCCAAGGCTCAGATATCATTAGTATCCAGTCACAGGGAAGGATTCTGTATCAACAGCACTCACATTACATAAGCATAGGGAAGGCTTTCCAACTGAGAGGCTCTTTGTTTTGAATCGTAGGCCCGCTTGATTGTAAGTGAATCCATTAAGCCCCCATATGGACGTGTTGATCAGCAGCCTAAATCAAATGCCTCAATTAAATGGTTTAGCATTACTCAGCGGGGCCCTCGTTCCTGTAAGCAGTACAGTCATACCTTTGTTTACCGGGATTATTAAGTTTGTATTTGGATTCTCAGTATGGTTTAAACTCTAGTTTTGATTTTTTTTCATTGCAGAGAGGATATCCTCTGCTGGAGCACAGCTGTCCAACCACTGGCTGTATTTACACAGTGATTTACAAAATGTACAAGAGCTCAGTGATAAACCAACAATGTATGATACTGACATTAGGATTAGCTTTTTCAAGAGCTCCAGATTGCTGTTCCCTTAATTACAGAACTCTTCCTGCATAATCCTAAACACCCACCTCCTGCACACGTGAAATATGGCTCGAAGTTTGTAGTGTTCTCCTTGCTGAGGAGAGCAGAGCAGATTTACAGCAAAACAACGGATAATACAGTTTCAATGGAAAGTATCATAATGTCCATAACACCCCTGCATCTTAATCCACTGCTCTGCTTGCCTGTATGACTAACCACTCGGCAGCCATCTTGGGCAACGCCCCCGGACAGTTACTTCAGGCTAACAACATCAGGCCCCTACAGAAATGAATGGGGAGAGAGCCATAACTTGAGCATTAAAACTGTATTGTTTACTGTAGTTTGGTGACTAAAAAGTTTTTTTTCCCATAGGTTATACTTCTAATACAGTGCTTCACAGCACTTCTTTTATGGCTCAATCCAGATGCCACAACGTGATGCCGTCATCTCATCCCGCCTGAGCAGTTGAAAAAATTAGAGTTCAGTGTTTAATGATGGAAAGACCTCACCTGTATTGGTAATCCTGTGCATTAGCATGATATCCTCTTCTTCCATGCTTATCAGAAGTCCCACCGCAGCCACACCAAATTGGCTGGAACTGTTCTGAATCGCAATCATGTGCTTGTGACAGTGCAATTGGCTGATATGTTTCCTGCTTCCGCTGTGATAAAACACACAATTGGCTTTTTGGGGGAAGGGCTGTCATATGTGTCATTCAGCCGCCATCTATGGCGTTACAGACTTTTCTATTCAAAATGGTGGTTTGGCTTGCTTATAACGTCTATGCCAACATGTTTTTCATATATTTTATGAAAGGAAATGGAGGTACGTATAGAGCTTCTGCAGCACAGTTTGCGTTATAGCATTGTTAGCTGATTAGCTTTGTTGCACTCAACAGTGATCAGGGCAAACGTGTGTATTTAGCCATATAAGGCCTTGGAATGGGGAAAAAAACGAGTTTTATAATTTTTTAAAATCAGAATACAGAGTGAAGGAACAGCCAAAAATGCAATCTTTCACGTGAAGTTACAGTACAACAACTTGACAAAGGAAACACAATGTCAGATGATGCGATTAATGTTTTTGCTTTGCTAGGTAGCTGTTAAGCTAGTTAACTTAGTCTTAGTACAAGGGAACCGTCCCCTTAATTACTGTAATCCTCCAAAAACCTATGTTTTCAGTTCCAAACATTCACCTCATGTATGCTTGACAGGTGAATATGAAAAGTTCTTAGCTTGTTCCTTTCTCGAGGATGGTACGTTGGACATATTCAAAAGTGTCTCTGCTGTCCACCATTATGTCATAAACACCAAAACTAAAACTGTCAAAATATGGTTAAATGCACAGCCTTGCTAGAGCAACTAGCTATTTAAGCTATTCCTTTGCAAAATTGGATTGACAAAGCTAAACACCTAACTTGAAACATAGAGCTGACTGATGACATACAGAAGTTGTGTATTTAGCCATATTTATCAGTGAAAATAGTGTGTGGAAAAAAGTGTTTTGGAATATATTAAGATAAGGCTGAGAGCAGAGAGAAAAAATGTACACAGTAAAACACAACACCTTTTGCAATGGAGCCAAATGAAACAATAAATGTTTTAGCTTTGCTAGCAGGCTGAATTGGCAGCTAAGCTCGGCCTACTTCAGTTACTTGTTAGCATCCATTAAAAGAATCCATCAAAGAATTAAATATTAGTACGTCCCTGTCTAAACATATGTGGTTACATTAAAAATGACACTGTACTTCTCTCTTGTTTGTTTGCCTTATACTGTCTGCCTTTAAAGCCACCACACTTCGTTTGTGACACATATTCAGAAAGTCCTCTGTGCTGCTGTCTACAAACCAAAGTAAACAGTCTACTACAGTGACATTTACTTTAGCATAGTGACTTGTTTCTGCACTGTCAGCTCGTTTTGGTTAAGTCTTGACTGCCAGCTTGTGTTTCATGCCAAAGCTCAGCGTCTCTGTCTTGTATGTATAAATGACCATCAATATTTATTTTGGCACTGCTTGTTTCTTGCCCCTGTCACAGTTATTCATAAGTTCCCCTGTGCTCAAGTTCACAACAGAAAACGTCGAAAAACCAACAGTCCATGGTTAGACTCATTGACGCACAGGGGTTCAATTCTGTTTGACAGAGTTGTTAGCTCCACATGGCTAATTCTTTTCTCCAAATGTCCTCTTAAGATATAGCTAAACGGCAAAGGCAGGTCGCGTTCCATGGACCCAACTGGCATTACACCCAAGTCAAAGACCTTTTTTTTAAACCTCAAGGAGCGACTGTAAACAAAATGCAGAAAAAATTGGGTACAGCCCAGGATGTAGTTACCTTCCGTGAGAGGAAAACTCAGACTGCCAAATACTGGAAAAATAACTACACAATGTTAACGTGTTCGAAGACCAGGCCCTGCTGTTGGCCTTTTCCCTCGGATGTATTGAAAGCTGGATACAGGGCTGTCACAGCCCTTCTACCAATTTGTTCCAGTCACAGTCCAAAAGGCATTTTCCCCATAGATCACCATCTGTTAAACTTATAACTGCAGGCCTGAACCGTGAACCACAACACGATCAATAATTACTCAATGCATTTAGCGTTTTTAAATCATGAAGGTTTTATATTTGCAAAAAGTTTCTACAGACTGGGAAATATATTTTCATACTTGTTTATATGTACGTTGCTTTATGTTTGCCTTTTTTCATTCAAATATGGGGGCTCATCATGTTCGGTACATAGTTTTTATCAGTAAAAGCCAGTCAAAGTGATTATTTTCCTTGATATATTCCTTTGCCTTGCACTGTGAATGCCATAATACAACCAAATACAAGACATAAGTTAAAAATATAAAAAGTAAAAAATATGAGAAACAATAGAAGTAAGAGATAAAAATATATACAGAAGACAAGCAATATGCGATATTCAAATATACAGGAACAGTACAGATATACAGTATCAATTGTGCAACATATAAAACGTGAAACATCCTTGCCCGTTCACAGCAGATGTTATGATATTTCATCAAAGGAAAAGCATAGGTGTCGCTAAAAACATTAATGATGCTGGTCACTGGGACGTGTTAGTCGAATCTATGGAATGGTGCCATTGTTAATGGTATTCATTACACCTGCTTTTTCTGCTATGACGGTAAAAGAGGTGCTAGTGATGTCCATCACAGACAATCTGTTACCTGTTTCCACACCTGTCTGTCTGTGTATGTTCCCAACCTTGTTAGTGGCTGTGAAGTGAAATCAAATCAAGTACATAAGATCAGTTAGCTCCCCTGTTGGGTATGAATAAGTCGGTATAAATAAATCTGTAACACAGATTTATTTATACCGACTACTGAGCCACTGGACTGTAGCTATGGGTAACTACCAAATCTATGTTTTTTTTTAATACCGGATCATTTTATGAGCTGTGCTTTTATCAAAACATGCTTCTTTTTTGTAGGGTGATCAATGTCATTTCTTGCTGCAGGATGTAGAGTAATAGCTTTTGCTGTTGTGGAGACTAAATCTCCTCTTTTAAAAAAAATGATGGATATTTTTGGGTGAAATTCAATAGAACCCAGGAGGAAAAGCCCTCTAAATGATGTGATCTGTTTTCTTTTACAGTATGTGGCTGAGTCTAAATCGCCATCTGGCTATATTGTAACCAGCATGTAAAGGCTCCAGTTTTACACAAACCGTCTGTTAATAATGTCACTGCCGACAATTTACAACAAGTTTTTGGCAACATTTCAGAGACACACAGATGACTGCTCAAGGAGTTTACATTTATCTTCATTGCAGAGAGGTCAACATAATCTATGTGTAAAACTGTATAGCAGACGAATACATTTCATATTTTACACTAATTACACAGATTGAAAACAGGCATTACTGTAAGTGGCCATAACATCTTTGCCAAGCTGTAAAATGGAAAACTGGTAAGGAAGAATTTTGGCCCAACAGTCATCTCAGACTCAAGAGGGCTTATTGCACAACTCAACTTCTCAGCTGTCTTTGCTGTCCTCACCAGCAGAGACTGTGATGAAAGATGACATGGACGCACCACCCATATATCAACAGGAAAGAGATGCGTGCGCAAGGGAATAGATGGCCTCAAACCACCTAATAGCTATTTAGTGGGTTGCAAGATATTTACGGCAGGACAAGACCTTAACTCATCCTGTGTGCTGGACATGACAGGTTGGCTCCTGCTGGAGAGGCGACCTCAGAGTCAGGATGTGGTCAAGAATTTATAATCCACCATTTAAGCACTTATTGTACTCGTGGGACAAGCTGAACTCTGCACAGACAAAAGGGTTGAATAATTGTGTAAAACAAGTGAATGCATCAGCAAAAGGAACTACCAATGTTGTTTTAAAAACATACAACATTTTTTTCTGTCTGTGTCTAGTTTATATTTTACCCACTGCACTGTACACCATTTTAAATAGTGTCTGGGGTCTGCATTCGGTTCATTTGCCATAATGAATTGTTTCCTTAGTGATATTGTTTTTGACACTACTGTTAGGCAAATATTTGAACGTTTTGAATGTATTTGTTATAATTGTAATGATTTTTGACTCAAATGTCATTCAAATGCTGGTATCCTGTTCTGGGTTTTGTTTAAGTTTCCTTTTTTCATTGTCTCCACTTAGTGGTGCTGTAATACTTGTTTAGTTAATTGCAACACAATCCCAACTCGTCAGATGCGGCAGCTTGCTCAGTGGCCTTAAGGTTCAATCTATGACACTACCTACCTAACTCTTTAGCATCAGTTTTGCACATGAAGGACTCCACATTCAAGTTGACAGTAGTACGTTATGGAATGTCCTTACAATGTCCTTGTTCACATATTATAAAGGTATCAAGACTTTTGAACTGTTATAGTCAGTCACAGTTTGGTTAGGTTTAGGAAACGATCATGATTTTGGTTAAAATAACTATGTTCAGTCTTGTAACTTGCAAGCGTAAGTTGCATAAGTGATGCAAGGACGTCACTCATGTAATGTAAGTTATGTAATTTACATAACTACAAAACAAATCACTCTTGACTTTTGGTCACAAACGGGACCAGAACCTCGGTCTCTAACCACCCCTGACTTTTCTCTCTATATTATTTATTAAAAGGTTTTTATGTACACAATATTAATGTAACTTTAATGTTGGTGTTATCTTAAGTCAGGCTTAGTTATGTGCTTTTATTTAGACAGTTGTAGCCACAGTTACAGTATGGTTGGGACTTTTTTCCAGTGAGGAAGAACTAACAAAGTGCCAAACTGGGCTTGAAACGCTGTACTTAAAGGAATCACATGGCATTGCCATGAGTCCTTTGGGAGACAGATATTGTTAGTGCTGGCTGTAACGTCAACTATCTTTAACCAAAGACAACTGATAAGAGTGACAACAAACCGCAGGGCAAGATTTTTTCTTTGGATCAAATCCTGGAATAGGCCTGTGGAGATCCATGTTACTAACAGAAGCTGAGCGAACGTACAAGGGGTGGAACAAAACCAGCAGGGGCGTCTGGTTATACAACAAAATCCCAGAAAATAATTTTACTTTGTGAGGCTTCTGCTGATTCTTTTTTTTTTCTTATCTCAGAGGTGTTGATTTAAGTCTATTCTCAGCCTGTACTTTGGTGTATTGATGGGTTTGGATTACATTACATTGGAAAATGTTCCAAATTATTCTGTCCTCACTCTGTAATTGGACTGAAACAAAAGTGCTTATGAAGGAAGGATAAACAGAGAGAGATTTGCCGTGTTTACTGTGCTTGATTATCTCGCCTGTGGATGTTGTTTTTCATCAAGAGTAAAAATAGATTTTTCTGAAAGAGGGGAAAAAAACAGCCCTGATATCTGTTACTATGCCGACTCAGGAGAGGTGAACCTGAACCGTTGACACTAAGTTGAAAAAACACCAGCACTCTCCTTTAAAAAGAGTCAGCGCTTTAAGCTCAGTGATCCGTGGCATGATGTGACATGACATTCTCTCTCCCTCCCAAATAAAAGCTCCTCAGTGTTTTGTTACAGGTCAGTCCACACTTAAATAATCCACTTCCAGAGGAGATCCACCTTCTCCCTCCTTCAACCCTCCCCGTTCCTACCGAGCAAAGAAAAACTACTAACTAAGCTCAAGAGGCTCTTTGACAGCAACCGCAGCCACTTCTCTTCAAATCGAGCGTCCTAATTAGCGCCTTTAAGTGAATGCAGCTCCTTATGCACAGTGCCATATGCGGGACTGAATATTCATGTGGGCACCGAGCTGGCTGTCCCTGCTCCGGCCCAAATGCTGTGTTTCTCCTGCCCTCATTATTCTGACACGCTGACAAAGAGCAACAAGGCAAAGAACAAGGAGGAGAGAGCAAAGTCAGTCTCTGGCAAAAGTTCACTCGAAAACTTCATGACGCTGGAAAACCGAAAGGAACAGAATGGAAGGAAAGGAAGGAAATGAAACGCTTTTAGCCGGTGACATTTGATTTGCTGATGTTGAATCCCAAAATTGACGCTCTCACACTGTTTCTGTGACATGCGTCTTTGTATTCTGAAGGGCTTATTGGAGGTTTAAATCTTTCAGCTCAATATGCACTGCACAATCGACATTGGTTGGATGGATTCCCTTTTATTTTCCCTTTCCCTTCAAGCAGTGGGAATTTGGGAAATGCAGCTTGCCATCTTTAAAATCTATTTAAGGAACACTGGAAGCTTATATAGTTAAAAAAACAACAAAAAAACAGTGACAGTGTTATTTACAGTATGTATATGTGCTATAAATCACAAGAGTGCATCATTAACAAAAAGGAAAGGAAGAGGCGACTATGATTCATGCAGCAGTTAAGCTTACCACTCGAGCAGCCATTGATTTTAGTTATCCTCAGTATGCCATCAACTTGCAGAGACTCGCATGAGGTTGGTAATCCATCACAATGTATGTGTAGTTATGTCATCGTAGTGTTGTTGTGCCAGTACAATTAGAGACTGATATTGGGTTCATTTCCAAAAGGTTTTGCAGTCACAAGCTGTGTTAACACACAATCAAATGAAGAAGAAACAATGAGCAAACATACTGTTTCCGTCACCAAGTTTATTGTTGCAATCTGGAAATGTGGTGACATTTCTCTTTTGTGCATGTCACACAACTGTTCAGATTATATTCATTGTGCTTGTAAACACCAGACCCTATTAATCCCATGTCATGTAAACAGCTGACCTTAAATCTTGAAGAGGAATGAAGAAAAATTGTAAACATAGCTTATGTTTGACAATCTATACTGACATGGTCCTGTAATTCTGTCGCCTTTCACTGTGTTTTCTGGGTATTTGTTGCATCTTCCCTCCTGTGCTCCTCCCCTGCCTGCTTTTCCATCCACACCTGCCCTGCATCAGCCTTGTTAGCCCAGCCCTGTTCCCAGCGTTTTCCCCAGCCTGTCAGCTTTCCTGTTCTCCTGTTTTTTCCTGCTCATTTCGCCTCACCTGTGCTTCTCCTTCTCCGCCTATATCTCCACCTGCACCTCATCCTCTCGTCAGTTTAGTTTGTATTAAAGTCCAGTTGTCGGTTCAGTCTCAGTGTGCTCCATTTACCTGTTCCTCATGTTAGTTTTGAATAACAGTCCTGCCATTGATCCACCTGTCTGCTGTCTCCTGCATTAGGTTCCACCTTCTATGCTCTCAGTATAACATGTACACACTGCGGGCTAGCCCTGCTCACACAGTTTTCCTTTGCAGTGAGGGTTTTCAACATTTCTGGTGGGCTCACTTTGGGTTTGACCTCCAAATAACAAAAGTTTTCAATAATCTCTGAACTATTGTTACATGCTGCCTGATTGTTTGTGTTTCTTGTCCCATTAGACTTTGTTGAGCAATGTCGCAGGTGGCTGTAGTCCATTTGGTAGAGCGTGTCAACCATTAAAGGTCCAGTATGTAGGATTTAGGGATATCCTTTGGCAGAAATGGAGTATAATGATCATAATTATGTTTTCAATACCGCCAAATTCTACACACTGGACCTTTACTTGTAGGGTTGATGGTTCGATCTCAGCTCCTCCTGTCCTCAAGCAAGACACTGAACCTCAAATTGCTTCCCAAATCTCAGTCGCTTTGGATAAAAACGATCAGCCAAATAAATTTAATGTGTTCAGAGTTCTCAGCCATTAATGTAAAAACAGTCCCTGCTGACAAATGTATCGAAGAACAATGACGAGTAAAGAGATAAAGTTGACTAAACATTCACTGGAGTGTGCATATAAAATACAACCAGGGAGTACTGAGGCATTTTGCTGTCACACCAAAAGTTCTTCATCTCTAAGAACAAAATAACCCTGATTGCCACGCTGATAAAATATAATAACATCGTCTTTATAAATGAATGCTTCTGTGTCACATCTCTCTTTATAATCGGGCAAATTTGAGACCCTCCTCCTATCTTGGCACCATTATCACAAAAGAGGGCACAGTGTATGACAGGCATTTTAATTGGTGCTCAAAAAGTAAAGTGTGTTATTAAGCGAAATAGCTGTGGTTGGCACTTTCTCTCACAAACTGAGAGCGTTTGTTTTAGGAGTCAGAATGGCAGCGTCAACAGAACAGCGGTGTCACGGCAAGTCACGGAGCAGCAGCAGCAGCGGTAACAAGCGGGGGTGTGTGTAAAGGTGTGTGTGCATATATGTGTGGGTGAATGTAGAGTCAAAATAATTTGACGAGTGTCTCTACTAGAGGAGGAATGTGAGGTGAAGAATGAAGAGCGGAGCAGCTCTGGCGTTGTCAGTGCTGCCTGTCCTTCACCTTGCTGCTCCACTCAGGCTTCAACACCTCCAGCAGCCTCTCGCTTGGACGAGCTCCAAGTGCCGCCAAGGTCAGGAGAGCACTGTCATTCAACACCAGTGTCTGTGTGTGTGTGTGTGTGTGTGTGATGCAGCGGAGGGGAGGGGTGAGGGCAGGGGGTACGGACATGTGTGCAAGAGCAAACACAAGCCTAGACGTGTGTGTTTGTGTATTAGTTGCTGTGGAAACTGCAAAAGACAGTAACAAAGGCAACAACGCTGGAGTTTGTACAGTATTTCTCCCGGCTGCGTTTAACTGTGTGCCTGTGTATGTGTGTGTGTGTGTGTGTGTGTGTGTGTGTGTGTGTGTGTAACAGTCAAGTCTGAATATCCACCAGCTCTGACAGCCCCAGTGCAGATCTGGATCCTCAATATGTCCAACACCACCTGTGTTCTGACAAACAGCCTCCCCTCACAATTAATTTAAATAAAATAATCAGAGTCACATCAAGCATTCTGCTCTGAATTTTTTTAATTTGGAAAATAAGCTCTGTATAGTAGCACAATAAGACTTATAGTTGTGTAAAAGTTTGTGAGAAATACAGCAAGATCTCTGTAGTCAACACACCATATTTGAGCTGTATAGAAAGCTACAAAGCTTTTATGAAATGTATCCTAGAAAGCCTATCCTACTTGAAACCAAAGTAAACTGCAAGTTAAAATATTAGAAGTGCAAGCATGATTTCAGTCTCTTGTGAAAAGGTTAGTAAGTAAAACAAAAAGGTTTTTATTCTCGCCTAAATTTTCATGCAAATAAAAGACTGCAGATGACCTATACTGGGCCCAATTAGCTGGAAAACATGACAGGACCACAGCATGTAGCATTACCTACTCCAAGGTCAAATTTGATCCCAGGACGTGGCTAGCAGATTGAGATGAGGTTTTGTAGCATGAACTAAGTAAATAATTTTCTTTTTATTGTACTGAGAAATCATTGTTATTCTAACTGGATCTAAACAAAGTCCATTGGGGAAATAGTTTCAGCCATCTAACACCAGAAAAAAAATCTACTTTAAAAAAAGTACAAGCTCAAAGGGGTATCAAGTACAGTATGTTGATTAATGGTACTGGTTGGAAGAGGGCCACAACCCTGCTGTCTATCAGTTTTTATTGTCTATTTCTTCACTCAGAATAAACCTGTGTGACTGCAGTATGCTGGTAGCTTCTTAGATTCAGATACAGAACAGTACATTCACTCAAGTACTGCACCATACACAGTTTTTATGCTTTTAGTTTATTTAAAGGGGCAACAGACAACTTGGCCCCATGCGTTTCCAATTGGTATTACTGTTGCAAAGACAACTGGATCGCTTCCATTTCCCTCAGAGTTGCAGCAACACAGGACAAAACATGAATTTATTCAATCATTTTGGGTCTCCTGTCTATGAAATTACTAGTTGCCTACAGGCCACATGGCGGGCATAGAAGTGCCTAATTGCTTTGTCAAGCAAGAGGTCCAAGGTCAGCAACCATCTTCAGTAACTTTGTAGTTATATAGTTAAGAGTTTAATGGTGTTTTGCTTTCAAATAATGTGAGTAATATAAGTGGAATTTCTATTTTTGATGTATATATATATTTTTTTAAATCACCATTTTATGTGAATACACCCGCCGTTTTTTTCAATAGCTTCCAGGTCCTTCGAGCCATCGACTCAAAATCAATGCCAAAATGTCTTGTTATACTGGTAGAATGAGACACACCTGTTTTTATTGGATTTTAGTGGAATTTCTATTTTTCATGAATATTTTAATGAAAAAACGCCATTTTTTGTGAAAACAGCCGCCAGTTTTAGTGACAAGACCCGCCGATTTTTCAATAGCTTCCAGGTCTTTCGAGCCATCGACTCAAAATCAATGCCAAAATGTCTTGTTATACTGGTAGAATGAGACACACCTGTTGTTTTTGGATTTTAGTGGAATTTCTATTTTTCATGAATATTTTAATTAAAAACTGCCATTTTTTGTGAAAAAAGCCGCCATTCTTACTGAGAAGACCCGCCGATTTTTTCAATAGCTTCCAGGTCTTTCGAGCCATCGACTCAAAATCAATGCCAAAATGTCTTGTTATACTGGTAGAATGAGACACACCTGTTTTTATTGGATTTTAGTGGAATTTCTATTTTTCATGAATATTTTAATGAAAAAAGCCGCCATTTTTACTGACAAGACCCGCCGATTTTTTCAATAGCTTCCAGGTCTTTCGAGCCATCGACTCAAAATCAATGCCAAAATGTCTTGTTACACTGGGAGAATGAGACACACCTGTTTTTATTGGATTTTAGTGGAATTTCTATTTTTCATGAATATTTTAATGAAAAGAGCCGCCATTTTTACTAACAAGACCCGCCGATTTTTTCAATAGCTTCCAGGTCTTTCGAGCCATCGACTCAAAATCAATGCCAAAATGTCTTGTTATACTGGTAGAATGAGACACACCTGTTTTTATTGGATTTTAGTGGAATTTCTATTTTTCATGAATATTTTAATGAAAAACCGCCATTTTTTGTGAAAACATCCGCCATTTTTAGTGACAAGACCAGCCGATTTTTTCAAAAGCTCCCAGGCCTTTCGAGCCATCGACTCAAAATCAATGCCAAACTGTCTTGTTATACTGGTAGAATGAGACACACCTGTTTTTATTGGATTTTAGTGGAATTTCTATTTTTCATGAATATTTTAATTAAAAACCGCCATTTTTTGTGAAAAAAGCCGCCATTGTTACTGACAAGACCCGCCGATTTTTTCAATAGCTTCCACGTCTTTTGAGCCATCGACTCAAAATCAATGCCAAAATGTCTTGTTACACTGGGAGAATGAGACACAACTGTTTTTATTGGATTTTAGTGGAATTTCTATTTTTCATGAATATTTTAATTAAAAACCGCCATTTTTTGTGAAAAAAGCCACCATTGTTACTGACAAGACCCGCCGATTTTTTCAATAGCTTCCAGGCCTTTCGAGCCATCGACTCAAAATCAATGCCAAACTGTCTTGTTATACTGGTAGAATGAGACACACCTGTTTTTATTGGATTTTAGTGGAATTTCTATTTTTCATGAATATTTTAATGAAAAAAGCCGCCATTTTTACTGACAAGACCCGCCGATTTTTTCAATAGCTTCCAGGTCTTTCGAGCCATCGACTCAAAATCAATGCCAAACTGTCTTGTTATACTGGTAGAATGAGACACACCTGTTTTTATTGGATTTTAGTGGAATTTCTATTTTTCATGAATATTTTAATGAAAAAAGCCGCCATTTTTACTGACAAGACCCGCCGATTTTTTCAATAGCTTCCAGGTCTTTCGAGCCATCGACTCAAAATCAATGCCAAAATGTCTTGTTACACTGGGAGAATGAGACACACCTGTTTTTATTGGATTTTTTATTGGATTTTAGTGGAATTTCTATTTTTCATGAATATTTTAATTAAAAACCGCCATTTTTTGTGAAAAAAGCCACCATTGTTACTGACAAGACCCGCCGATTTTTTCAATAGCTTCCAGGCCTTTCGAGCCATCGACTCAAAATCAATGCCAAACTGTCTTGTTATACTGGTAGAATGAGACACACCTGTTTTTATTGGATTTTAGTGGAATTTCTATTTTTCATGAATATTTTAATGAAAAAAGCCGCCATTTTTACTGACAAGACCCGCCGATTTTTTCAATAGCTTCCAGGTCTTTCGAGCCATCGACTCAAAATCAATGCCAAACTGTCTTGTTATACTGGTAGAATGAGACACACCTGTTTTTATTGGATTTTAGTGGAATTTCTATTTTTCATGAATATTTTAATGAAAAAAGCCGCCATTTTTACTGACAAGACCCGCCGATTTTTTCAATAGCTTCCAGGTCTTTCGAGCCATCGACTCAAAATCAATGCCAAAATGTCTTGTTACACTGGGAGAATGAGACACACCTGTTTTTATTGGATTTTTTATTGGATTTTAGTGGAATTTCTATTTTTCATGAATATTTAAATTAAAAACCGCCATTTTTTGTGAAAACAGCCGCCATTTTTACTGACAAGACCCGCCGATTTTTTCAATAGCTTCCAGGTCTTTCGAGCCATCGACTCAAAATCAATGCCAAAATGTCTTGTTATACTGGTAGAATGAGACACACCTGTTTTTATTGGATTTTAGTGGAATTTCTATTTTTCATGAATATTTTAATGAAAAAAGCCGCCATTTTTACTGACAAGACCCGCCGATTTTTTCAATAGCTTCCAGGTCTTTCGAGCCATCGACTCAAAATCAATGCCAAAATGTCTTGTTACACTGGGAGAATGAGACACACCTGTTTTTATTGGATTTTAGTGGAATTTCTATTTTTCATGAATATTTTAATGAAAAACCGCCATTTTTTGTGAAAACAGCCGCCATTTCTACTGACAAGACCCGCCGATTTTTTCAATAGCTTCCAGGTCTTTCGAGCCATCGACTCAAAATCAATGCCAAAATGTCTTGTTATACTGGTAGAATGAGACACACCTGTTTTTATTGGATTTTAGTGGAATTTCTATTTTTCATGAATATTTTAATGAAAAAAGCCGCCATTTTTACTGACAAGACCCGCCGATTTTTTCAATAGCTTCCAGGTCTTTCGAGCCATCGACTCAAAATCAATGCCAAAATGTCTTGTTACACTGGGAGAATGAAACACACCTGTTTTTATTGGATTTTAGTGGAATTTCTATTTTTAATAAATATTTTAATGAAAACCCGCCATTTTTTGTGAAAAGAGCCGCCATTTCTACTGACAAGACCCGCCGATTTTTTCAATAGCTTCCAGGTCTTTCGAGCCATCGACTCAAAATCAATGCCAAAATGTCTTGTTATACTGGTAGAATGAGACACACCTGTTTTTATTGGATTTTAGTGGAATTTCTATTTTTCATGAATATTTTAATGAAAAAAGCCACCATTTTTACTGACAAGACCCGCCAATTGTTTCAATAGGTTCCAGGTCTTTCGAGCCATCGACTCAAAATCAATGCCAAAATGTCTTGTTATACAGGTAGAATGAGACACACCTGTTTTTATTGGATTTTAGTGGAATTTCTATTTTTCATGAATATTTTAATGAAAAAAGCCGCCATTTTTACTGACAAGACCCGCCGATTTTTTCAATAGCTTCCAGGTCTTTCGAGCCATCGACTCAAAATCAATGCCAAAATGTCTTGTTACACTGGGAGAATGAGACACACCTGTTTTTATTGGATTTTAGTGGAATTTCTATTTTTCATGAATATTTTAATGAAAAGAGCCGCCATTTTTACTGACAAGACCCGCCGATTTTTTCAATAGCTTCCAGGTCTTTCGAGCCATCGACTCAAAATCAATGCCAAAATGTCTTGTTATACTGGTAGAATGAGACACACCTGTTTTTATTGGATTTTAGTGGAATTTCTATTTTTCATGAATATTTTAATGAAAAACCGCCATTTTTTGTGAAAACATCCGCCATTTTTAGTGACAAGACCAGCCGATTTTTTCAATAGCTCCCAGGCCTTTCGAGCCATCGACTCAAAATCAATGCCAAACTGTCTTGTTATACTGGTAGAATGAGACACACCTGTTTTTATTGGATTTTAGTGGAATTTCTATTTTTCATGAATATTTTAATGAAAAACCGCCATTTTTTGTGAAAACATCCGCCATTTTTACTGACAAGACCCGCCGATTTTTTCAATAGCTTCCAGGTCTTTCGAGCCATCGACTCAAAATCAATGCCAAAATGTCTTGTTACACTGGGAGAATGAGACACACCTGTTTTTATTGGATTTTAGTGGAATTTCTATTTTTCATGAATATTTTAATGAAAAAAGCCGCCATTTTTACTGACAAGACCCGCCGATTTTTTCAATAGCTTCCAGGTCTTTCGAGCCATCGACTCAAAATCAATGCCAAAATGTCTTGTTACACTGGGAGAATGAGACACACCTGTTTTTATTGGATTTTAGTGGAATTTCTATTTTTCATGAATATTTTAATGAAAAAACGCCATTTTTTGTGAAAACAGCCGCCATTTCTACTGACAAGACCCGCCGATTTTTTCAATAGCTTCCAGGTCTTTCGAGCCATCGACTCAAAATCAATGCCAAAATGTCTTGTTATACTGGTAGAATGAGACACACCTGTTTTTATTGGATTTTAGTGGAATTTCTATTTTTCATGAATATTTTAATGAAAAAAGCCGCCATTTTTACTGACAAGACCCGCCGATTTTTTCAATAGCTTCCAGGTCTTTCGAGCCATCGACTCAAAATCAATGCCAAAATGTCTTGTTACACTGGGAGAATGAGACACACCTGTTTTTATTGGATTTTAGTGGAATTTCTATTTTTCATGAATATTTAAATTAAAAACCGCCATTTTTTGTGAAAAAAGCCGCAATTTCTACTGACAAGACCCGCCGATTTTTTCAATAGCTTCCAGGTCTTTCGAGCCATCGACTCAAAATCAATGCCAAAATGTCTTGTTACACTGGGAGAATGAAACACACCTGTTTTTATTGGATTTTAGTGGAATTTCTATTTTTAATAAATATTTTAATGAAAACCCGCCATTTTTTGTGAAAAGAGCCGCCATTTCTACTGACAAGACCCGCCGATTTTTTCAATAGCTTCCAGGTCTTTCGAGCCATCGACTCAAAATCAATGCCAAAATGTCTTGTTATACTGGTAGAATGAGACACACCTGTTTTTATTGGATTTTAGTGGAATTTCTATTTTTCATGAATATTTTAATGAAAAAAGCCGCCATTTTTACTGACAAGACCCGCCGATTTTTTCAATAGCTTCCAGGTCTTTCGAGCCATCGACTCAAAATCAATGCCAAAATGTCTTGTTATACTGGTAGAATGAGACACACCTGTTTTTATTGGATTTTAGTGGAATTTCTATTTTTCATGAATAATTTAATGAAAAACCGCCATTTTTTGTGAAAACAGCCACCATTTTTACTGACAAGACCCGCCAATTGTTTCAATAGGTTCCAGGTCTTTCGAGCCATCGACTCAAAATCAATGCCAAAATGTCTTGTTATACAGGTAGAATGAGACACACCTGTTTTTATTGGATTTTAGTGGAATTTCTATTTTTCATGAATATTTTAATGAAAAAAGTCGCCATTTTTACTGACAAGACCCACCGATTTTTTCAATAGCTTCCAGGTCTTTCGAGCCATCGACTCAAAATCAATGCCAAAATGCTAAACACTGGTAGAATGAGACACACATGTTTTTATTGGATTTTAGTGGAATTTCTATTTTTCATGAATATTTTAATGAAAAAAGCCGCCATTTTTACTGACAAGACCCGCCGATTTTTTCAATAGCTTCCAGGTCTTTCGAGCCATCGACTCAAAATCAATGCCAAAATGTCTTGTTACACTGGGAGAATGAGACACACCTGTTTTTATTGGATTTTAGTGGAATTTCTATTTTTCATGAATATTTTAATGAAAAACCGCCATTTTTTGTGAAAACAGCCGCCATTTTTACTGACAAGACCCGCCAATTGTTTCAATAGCTTCCAGGTCTTTCGAGCCATCGACTCAAAATCAATGCCAAAATGTCTTGTTATACTGGTAGAATGAGACACACCTGTTTTTATTGGATTTTAGTGGAATTTCTATTTTTCATGAATATTTTAATGAAAAAAGCCGCCATTTTTACTGACAAGACCCGCCGATTTTTTCAATAGCTTCCAGGTCTTTCGAGCCATCGACTCAAAATCAATGCCAAAATGTCTTGTTATACTGGTAGAATGAGACACACCTGTTTTTATTGGATTTTAGTGGAATTTCTATTTTTCATGAATATTTTAATGAAAAGAGCCGCCATTTTTACTGACAAGACCCGCCGATTTTTTCAATAGCTTCCAGGTCTTTCGAGCCATCGACTCAAAATCAATGCCAAAATGTCTTGTTATACTGGTAGAATGAGACACACCTGTTTTTATTGGATTTTAGTGGAATTTCTATTTTTCATGAATATTTTAATGAAAAAACGCCATTTTTTGTGAAAACATCCGCCATTTTTAGTGACAAGACCAGCCGATTTTTTCAATAGCTCCCAGGCCTTTCGAGCCATCGACTCAAAATCAATGCCAAACTGTCTTGTTATACTGGTAGAATGAGACACACCTGTTTTTATTGGATTTTAGTGGAATTTCTATTTTTCATGAATATTTTAATTAAAAACCGCCATTTTTTGTGAAAAAAGCCGCCATTGTTACTGACAAGACCCGCCGATTTTTTCAATAGCTTCCAGGTCTTTCGAGCCATCGACTCAAAATCAATGCCAAAATGTCTTGTTACACTGGGAGAATGAGACACACCTGTTTTTATTGGATTTTAGTGGAATTTCTATTTTTCATGAATATTTTAATGAAAAAAGCCGCCATTTTTACTGACAAGACCCGCCGATTTTTTCAATAGCTTCCAGGTCTTTCGAGCCATCGACTCAAAATCAATGCCAAAATGTCTTGTTACACTGGGAGAATGAGACACACCTGTTTTTATTGGATTTTAGTGGAATTTCTATTTTTCATGAATATTTTAATGAAAAACCGCCATTTTTTGTGAAAACAGCCGCCATTTTTACTGACAAGACCCGCCAATTGTTTCAATAGCTTCCAGGTCTTTCGAGCCATCGACTCAAAATCAATGCCAAAATGTCTTGTTATACTGGTAGAATGAGACACACCTGTTTTTATTGGATTTTAGTGGAATTTCTACTTTTCATGAATATTTTAATGAAAAAAGCCGCCATTTTTACTGACAAGACCCGCCGATTTTTTCAATAGCTTCCAGGTCTTTCGAGCCATCGACTCAAAATCAATGCCAAAATGTCTTGTTATACTGGTAGAATGAGACACACCTATTTTTATTGGATTTTAGTGGAATTTCTATTTTTCATGAATATTTTAATGAAAAGAGCCGCCATTTTTACTGACAAGACCCGCCGATTTTTTCAATAGCTTCCAGGTCTTTCGAGCCATCGACTCAAAATCAATGCCAAAATGTCTTGTTATACTGGTAGAATGAGACACACCTGTTTTTATTGGATTTTAGTGGAATTTCTATTTTTCATGAATATTTTAATGAAAAACCGCCATTTTTTGTGAAAACAGCCGCCATTTTTACTGACAAGACCCGCCAATTTTTTCAATAGCTTCCAGGTTCTTCGAGCCATCGACTCAAAATCAATGCCAAAATGTCTTGTTATACTGGTAGAATGAGACACACCTGTTTTTATTGGATTTTAGTGGAATTTCTATTTTTCATGAATATTTTAATGAAAAACGCAATTTTTTGTGAAAACAGCCGCCATTTTTAATGACAAGACCCGCCGATTTTTTCAATAGCTTTCAGGTCCTTCGAGCCATCGACTCAAAATCAATGCCAAAATGTCTTGTTATACTGGTAGAATGAGACACACCTGTTTTTATTGGATTTTAGTGGAATTTCTATTTTTCATGAATATTTTAATGAAAAACCGCCATTTTTTGTGAAAACAGCTGCCATTTTTACTGACAAGACCCGCCAATTGTTTCAATAGCTTCCAGGTCTTTCGAGCCATCGACTCAAAATCAATGCCAAAATGTCTTGTTACACTGGTAGAATGAGACACACCTGTTTTTATTGGATTTTAGTGGAATTTCTATTTTTCATGAATATTTTAATTAAAAACCGCCATTTTTTGTGAAAAAAGCCGCCATTTTTACTGACAAGACCCGCCGATTTTTTCAATAGCTTCCAGGTCTTTCGAGCCATCGACTCAAAATCAATGCCAAAATGTCTTGTTACACTGGGAGAATGAGACACACCTGTTTTTATTGGATTTTAGTGGAATTTCTATTTTTCATGAATATTTTAATGAAAAAAGCCGCCATTTTTACTGACAAGACCAGCCGATTTTTTCAATAGCTTCCAGGTCTTTCGAGCCATCGACTCAAAATCAATGCCAAAATGTCTTGTTACACTGGGAGAATGAGACACACCTGTTTTTATTGGATTTTAGTGGAATTTCTATTTTTCTTGAAAATTTTAATGAAAAACGCCATTTTTTGTGAAAACAGCTGCCATTTTTACTGACAAGACCCGCCGATTTTTTCAATAGCTTCCAGGTCCTTCGAGCCATCGACTCAAAATCAATGCCAAAATGTCTTGTTATACTGGTAGAATGAGACACACCTGTTTTTATTGGATTTTAGTGGAATTTCTATTTTTCATGAATATTTTAATGAAAAAAGCCGCCATTTTTACTGACAAGACCCGCCGATTTTTTCAATAGCTTCCAGGTCTTTCGAGCCATCGACTCAAAATCAATGCCAAAATGTCTTGTTACACTGGTAGAAGGAGACACACCTGTTTTTATTGGATTTTAGTGGAATTTCTATTTTTCATGAATATTTTAATGAAAAACCGCCATTTTTTGTGAAAACATCCGCCATTTTTAGTGACAAGACCAGCCGATTTTTTCAATAGCTCCCAGGCCTTTCGAGCCATCGACTCAAAATCAATGCCAAAATGTCTTGTTACACTGGGAGAATGAGACACACCTGTTTTTATTGGATTTTAGTGGAATTTCTATTTTTCATGAATATTTTAATGAAAAACGCCATTTTTTGTGAAAACAGCCGCCATTTTTACTGACAAGACCCGCCGATTTTTTCAATAGCTTCCAGGTCCTTCGAGCCATCGACTCAAAATCAATGCCAAAATGTCTTGTTATACTGGTAGAATGAGACACACCTGTTTTTATTGGATTTTAGTGGAATTTCTATTTTTCATGAATATTTTAATTAAAAACCGCCATTTTTTGTGAAAAAAGCCGCCATTTTTACTGACAAGACCCGCCGATTGTTTCAATAGGTTCCAGGTCTTTCGAGCCATCGACTCAAAATCAATGCCAAAATGTCTTGTTATACAGGTAGAATGAGACACACCTGTTTTTATTGGATTTTAGTGGAATTTCTATTTTTCATGAATATTTTAATGAAAAAAGCCGCCATTTTTACTGACAAGACCCGCCGATTTTTTCAATAGCTTCCAGGTCTTTCGAGCCATCGACTCAAAATCAATGCCAAAATGTCTTGTTACACTGGGAGAATGAGACACACCTGTTTTTATTGGATTTTAGTGGAATTTCTATTTTTCATGAATATTTTAATGAAAAACCGCCATTTTTTGTGAAAACAGCCGCCATTTTTACTGACAAGACCCGCCAATTGTTTCAATAGCTTCCAGGTCTTTCGAGCCATCGACTCAAAATCAATGCCAAAATGTCTTGTTATACTGGTAGAATGAGACACACCTGTTTTTATTGGATTTTAGTGGAATTTCTATTTTTCATGAATATTTTAATGAAAAAAGCCGCCATTTTTACTGACAAGACCCGCCGATTTTTTCAATAGCTTCCAGGTCTTTCGAGCCATCGACTCAAAATCAATGCCAAAATGTCTTGTTATACTGGTAGAATGAGACACACCTGTTTTTATTGGATTTTAGTGGAATTTCTATTTTTCATGAATATTTTAATGAAAAGAGCCGCCATTTTTACTGACAAGACCCGCCGATTTTTTCAATAGCTTCCAGGTCTTTCGAGCCATCGACTCAAAATCAATGCCAAAATGTCTTGTTATACTGGTAGAATGAGACACACCTGTTTTTATTGGATTTTAGTGGAATTTCTATTTTTCATGAATATTTTAATGAAAAAACGCCATTTTTTGTGAAAACATCCGCCATTTTTAGTGACAAGACCAGCCGATTTTTTCAATAGCTCCCAGGCCTTTCGAGCCATCGACTCAAAATCAATGCCAAACTGTCTTGTTATACTGGTAGAATGAGACACACCTGTTTTTATTGGATTTTAGTGGAATTTCTATTTTTCATGAATATTTTAATTAAAAACCGCCATTTTTTGTGAAAAAAGCCGCCATTGTTACTGACAAGACCCGCCGATTTTTTCAATAGCTTCCAGGTCTTTCGAGCCATCGACTCAAAATCAATGCCAAAATGTCTTGTTACACTGGGAGAATGAGACACACCTGTTTTTATTGGATTTTAGTGGAATTTCTATTTTTCATGAATATTTTAATGAAAAAAGCCGCCATTTTTACTGACAAGACCCGCCGATTTTTTCAATAGCTTCCAGGTCTTTCGAGCCATCGACTCAAAATCAATGCCAAAATGTCTTGTTACACTGGGAGAATGAGACACACCTGTTTTTATTGGATTTTAGTGGAATTTCTATTTTTCATGAATATTTTAATGAAAAACCGCCATTTTTTGTGAAAACAGCCGCCATTTCTACTGACAAGACCCGCCGATTTTTTCAATAGCTTCCAGGTCTTTCGAGCCATCGACTCAAAATCAATGCCAAAATGTCTTGTTATACTGGTAGAATGAGACACACCTGTTTTTATTGGATTTTAGTGGAATTTCTATTTTTCATGAATATTTTAATGAAAAAAGCCGCCATTTTTACTGACAAGACCCGCCGATTTTTTCAATAGCTTCCAGGTCTTTCGAGCCATCGACTCAAAATCAATGCCAAAATGTCTTGTTACACTGGGAGAATGAGACACACCTGTTTTTATTGGATTTTAGTGGAATTTCTATTTTTCATGAATATTTAAATTAAAAACCGCCATTTTTTGTGAAAAAAGCCGCAATTTCTACTGACAAGACCCGCCGATTTTTTCAATAGCTTCCAGGTCTTTCGAGCTATCGACTCAAAATCAATGCCAAAATGTCTTGTTATACTGGTAGAATGAGACACACCTGTTTTTATTGGATTTTAGTGGAATTTCTATTTTTCATGAATATTTTAATGAAAAAAGCCCCCATTTTTACTGACAAGACCCGCCGATTTTTTCAATAGCTTCCAGGTCTTTCGAGCCATCGACTCAAAATCAATGCCAAAATGTCTTGTTACACTGGGAGAATGAAACACACCTGTTTTTATTGGATTTTAGTGGAATTTCTATTTTTAATAAATATTTTAATGAAAACCCGCCATTTTTTGTGAAAAGAGCCGCCATTTCTACTGACAAGACCCGCCGATTTTTTCAATAGCTTCCAGGTCTTTCGAGCCATCGACTCAAAATCAATGCCAAAATGCTAAACACTGGTAGAATGAGACACACCTGTTTTTATTGGATTTTAGTGGAATTTCTATTTTTCATGAATATTTTAATGAAAAAAGCCGCCATTTTTACTGACAAGACCCGCCGATTTTTTCAATAGCTTCCAGGTCTTTCGAGCCATCGACTCAAAATCAATGCCAAAATGTCTTGTTACACTGGGAGAATGAGACACACCTGTTTTTATTGGATTTTAGTGGAATTTCTATTTTTCATGAATATTTTAATGAAAAACCGCCATTTTTTGTGAAAACAGCCGCCATTTTTACTGACAAGACCCGCCAATTGTTTCAATAGCTTCCAGGTCTTTCGAGCCATCGACTCAAAATCAATGCCAAAATGTCTTGTTATACTGGTAGAATGAGACACACCTGTTTTTATTGGATTTTAGTGGAATTTCTATTTTTCATGAATATTTTAATGAAAAACCGCCATTTTTTGTGAAAACAGCCGCCATTTTTACTGACAAGACCCGCCGATTTTTTCAATAGCTTCCAGGTCTTTCGAGCCATCGACTCAAAATCAATGCCAAAATGTCTTGTTATACTGGTAGAATGAGACACACCTGTTTTTATTGGATTTTAGTGGAATTTCTATTTTTCATGAATATTTTAATGAAAAAAGCCGCCATTTTTACTGACAAGACCCGCCGATTTTTTCAATAGCTTCCAGGTCTTTCGAGCCATCGACTCAAAATCAATGCCAAAATGTCTTGTTATACTGGTAGAATGAGACACACCTGTTTTTATTGGATTTTAGTGGAATTTCTATTTTTCATGAATATTTTAATGAAAAAAGCCGCCATTTTTACTGACAAGACCCGCCGATTTTTTCAATAGCTTCCAGGTCTTTCGAGCCATCGACTCAAAATCAATGCCAAAATGTCTTGTTATACTGGTAGAATGAGACACACCTGTTTTTATTGGATTTTAGTGGAATTTCTATTTTTCATGAATATTTTAATGAAAAGAGCCGCCATTTTTACTGACAAGACCCGCCGATTTTTTCAATAGCTTCCAGGTCTTTCGAGCCATCGACTCAAAATCAATACCAAAATGTCTTGTTATACTGGTAGAATGAGACACACCTGTTTTTATTGGATTTTAGTGGAATTTCTATTTTTCATGAATATTTTAATGAAAAACCGCCATTTTTTGTGAAAACATCCGCCATTTTTAGTGACAAGACCAGCCGATTTTTTCAATAGCTCCCAGGCCTTTCGAGCCATCGACTCAAAATCAATGCCAAAATGTCTTGTTATACTGGTAGAATGAGACACACCTGTTTTTATTGGATTTTAGTGGAATTTCTATTTTTCATGAATATTTTAATGAAAAACCGCCATTTTTTGTGAAAACAGCCGCCATTTTTACTGACAAGACCCGCCGATTTTTTCAATAGCTTCCAGGTCTTTCGAGCCATCGACTCAAAATCAATGCCAAAATGTCTTGTTACACTGGGAGAATGAGACACACCTGTTTTTATTGGATTTTAGTGGAATTTCTATTTTTCATGAATATTTTAATGAAAAACCGCCATTTTTTGTGAAAACAGCCGCCATTTTTACTGACAAGACCCGCCAATTGTTTCAATAGCTTCCAGGTCTTTCGAGCCATCGACTCAAAATCAATGCCAAAATGTCTTGTTATACTGGTAGAATGAGACACACCTGTTTTTATTGGATTTTAGTGGAATTTCTATTTTTCATGAATATTTTAATGAAAAACCGCCATTTTTTGTGAAAACAGCCGCCATTTTTACTGACAAGACCCGCCGATTTTTTCAATAGCTTCCAGGTCTTTCGAGCCATCGACTCAAAATCAATGCCAAAATGTCTTGTTATACTGGTAGAATGAGACACACCTGTTTTTATTGGATTTTAGTGGAATTTCTATTTTTCATGAATATTTTAATGAAAAAAGCCGCCATTTTTACTGACAAGACCCGCCGATTTTTTCAATAGCTTCCAGGTCTTTCGAGCCATCGACTCAAAATCAATGCCAAAATGTCTTGTTATACTGGTAGAATGAGACACACCTGTTTTTATTGGATTTTAGTGGAATTTCTATTTTTCATGAATATTTTAATGAAAAAAGCCGCCATTTTTACTGACAAGACCCGCCGATTTTTTCAATAGCTTCCAGGTCTTTCGAGCCATCGACTCAAAATCAATGCCAAAATGTCTTGTTATACTGGTAGAATGAGACACACCTGTTTTTATTGGATTTTAGTGGAATTTCTATTTTTCATGAATATTTTAATGAAAAGAGCCGCCATTTTTACTGACAAGACCCGCCGATTTTTTCAATAGCTTCCAGGTCTTTCGAGCCATCGACTCAAAATCAATGCCAAAATGTCTTGTTATACTGGTAGAATGAGACACACCTGTTTTTATTGGATTTTAGTGGAATTTCTATTTTTCATGAATATTTTAATGAAAAACCGCCATTTTTTGTGAAAACATCCGCCATTTTTAGTGACAAGACCCGCCGATTTTTTCAATAGCTCCCAGGCCTTTCGAGCCATCGACTCAAAATCAATGCCAAAATGTCTTGTTATACTGGTAGAATGAGACACACCTGTTTTTATTGGATTTTAGTGGAATTTCTATTTTTCATGAATATTTTAATGAAAAACCGCCATTTTTTGTGAAAACAGCCGCCATTTTTACTGACAAGACCCGCCGATTTTTTCAATAGCTTCCAGGTCTTTCGAGCCATCGACTCAAAATCAATGCCAAAATGTCTTGTTATACTGGTAGAATGAGACACACCTGTTTTTATTGGATTTTAGTGGAATTTCTATTTTTCATGAATATTTTAATGAAAAGAGCCGCCATTTTTACTGACAAGACCCGCCGATTTTTTCAATAGCTTCCAGGTCTTTCGAGCCATCGACTCAAAATCAATGCCAAAATGTCTTGTTATACTGGTAGAATGAGACACACCTGTTTTTATTGGATTTTAGTGGAATTTCTATTTTTCATGAATATTTTAATGAAAAGAGCCGCCATTTTTACTGACAAGACCCGCCGATTTTTTCAATAGCTTCCAGGTCTTTCGAGCCATCGACTCAAAATCAATGCCAAAATGTCTTGTTATACTGGTAGAATGAGACACACCTGTTTTTATTGGATTTTAGTGGAATTTCTATTTTTCATGAATATTTTAATGAAAAACCGCCATTTTTTGTGAAAACATCCGCCATTTTTAGTGACAAGACCAGCCGATTTTTTCAATAGCTCCCAGGCCTTTCGAGCCATCGACTCAAAATCAATGCCAAAATGTCTTGTTATACTGGTAGAATGAGACACACCTGTTTTTATTGGATTTTAGTGGAATTTCTATTTTTCATGAATATTTTAATGAAAATCGCCATTTTTTGTGAAAACATCCGCCATTTTTAGTGACAAGACCAGCCGATTTTTTCAATAGCTCCCAGGCCTTTCGAGCCATCGACTCAAAATCAATGCCAAACTGTCTTGTTATACTGGTAGAATGAGACACACCTGTTTTTATTGGATTTTAGTGGAATTTCTATTTTTCATGAATATTTTAATTAAAAACCGCCATTTTTTGTGAAAAAAGCCGCCATTGTTACTGACAAGACCCGCCGATTTTTTCAATAGCTTCCAGGTCTTTCGAGCCATCGACTCAAAATCAATGCCAAAATGTCTTGTTACACTGGGAGAATGAGACACACCTGTTTTTATTGGATTTTAGTGGAATTTCTATTTTTCATGAATATTTTAATGAAAAAAGCCGCCATTTTTACTGACAAGACCCGCCGATTTTTTCAATAGCTTCCAGGTCTTTCGAGCCATCGACTCAAAATCAATGCCAAAATGTCTTGTTATACTGGTAGAATGAGACACACCTGTTTTTATTGGATTTTAGTGGAATTTCTATTTTTCATGAATATTTTAATGAAAAAAGCCGCCATTTTTACTGACAAGACCCGCCGATTTTTTCAATAGCTTCCAGGTCTTTCGAGCCATCGACTCAAAATCAATGCCAAAATGTCTTGTTATACTGGTAGAATGAGACACACCTGTTTTTATTGGATTTTAGTGGAATTTCTATTTTTCATGAATATTTTAATGAAAAGAGCCGCCATTTTTACTGACAAGACCCGCCGATTTTTTCAATAGCTTCCAGGTCTTTCGAGCCATCGACTCAAAATCAATGCCAAAATGTCTTGTTATACTGGTAGAATGAGACACACCTGTTTTTATTGGATTTTAGTGGAATTTCTATTTTTCATGAATATTTTAATGAAAAGAGCCGCCATTTTTACTGACAAGACCCGCCGATTTTTTCAATAGCTTCCAGGTCTTTCGAGCCATCGACTCAAAATCAATGCCAAAATGTCTTGTTATACTGGTAGAATGAGACACACCTGTTTTTATTGGATTTTAGTGGAATTTCTATTTTTCATGAATATTTTAATGAAAAACCGCCATTTTTTGTGAAAACATCCGCCATTTTTAGTGACAAGACCAGCCGATTTTTTCAATAGCTCCCAGGCCTTTCGAGCCATCGACTCAAAATCAATGCCAAAATGTCTTGTTATACTGGTAGAATGAGACACACCTGTTTTTATTGGATTTTAGTGGAATTTCTATTTTTCATGAATATTTTAATGAAAAACCGCCATTTTTTGTGAAAACATCCGCCATTTTTAGTGACAAGACCAGCCGATTTTTTCAATAGCTCCCAGGCCTTTCGAGCCATCGACTCAAAATCAATGCCAAACTGTCTTGTTATACTGGTAGAATGAGACACACCTGTTTTTATTGGATTTTAGTGGAATTTCTATTTTTCATGAATATTTTAATTAAAAACCGCCATTTTTTGTGAAAAAAGCCGCCATTGTTACTGACAAGACCCGCCTATTTTTTCAATAGCTTCCAGGTCTTTCGAGCCATCGACTCAAAATCAATGCCAAAATGTCTTGTTACACTGGGAGAATGAGACACACCTGTTTTTATTGGATTTTAGTGGAATTTCTATTTTTCATGAATATTTTAATGAAAAACCGCCATTTTTTGTGAAAACATCCGCCATTTTTAGTGACAAGACCAGCCGATTTTTTCAATAGCTCCCAGGCCTTTCGAGCCATCGACTCAAAATCAATGCCAAAATGTCTTGTTATACTGGTAGAATGAGACACACCTGTTTTTATTGGATTTTAGTGGAATTTCTATTTTTCATGAATATTTTAATGAAAAGAGCCGCCATTTTTACTGACAAGACCCGCCGATTTTTTCAATAGCTTCCAGGTCTTTCGAGCCATCGACTCAAAATCAATGCCAAAATGTCTTGTTATACTGGTAGAATGAGACACACCTGTTTTTATTGGATTTTAGTGGAATTTCTATTTTTCATGAATATTTTAATGAAAAGAGCCGCCATTTTTACTGACAAGACCCGCCGATTTTTTCAATAGCTTCCAGGTCTTTCGAGCCATCGACTCAAAATCAATGCCAAAATGTCTTGTTATACTGGTAGAATGAGACACACCTGTTTTTATTGGATTTTAGTGGAATTTCTATTTTTCATGAATATTTTAATGAAAAGAGCCGCCATTTTTACTGACAAGACCCGCCGATTTTTTCAATAGCTTCCAGGTCTTTCGAGCCATCGACTCAAAATCAATGCCAAAATGTCTTGTTATACTGGTAGAATGAGACACACCTGTTTTTATTGGATTTTAGTGGAATTTCTATTTTTCATGAATATTTTAATGAAAAACCGCCATTTTTTGTGAAAACATCCGCCATTTTTAGTGACAAGACCAGCCGATTTTTTCAATAGCTCCCAGGCCTTTCGAGCCATCGACTCAAAATCAATGCCAAAATGTCTTGTTATACTGGTAGAATGAGACACACCTGTTTTTATTGGATTTTAGTGGAATTTCTATTTTTCATGAATATTTTAATGAAAAACCGCCATTTTTTGTGAAAACATCCGCCATTTTTAGTGACAAGACCAGCCGATTTTTTCAATAGCTCCCAGGCCTTTCGAGCCATCGACTCAAAATCAATGCCAAACTGTCTTGTTATACTGGTAGAATGAGACACACCTGTTTTTATTGGATTTTAGTGGAATTTCTATTTTTCATGAATATTTTAATTAAAAACCGCCATTTTTTGTGAAAAAAGCCGCCATTGTTACTGACAAGACCCGCCGATTTTTTCAATAGCTTCCAGGTCTTTCGAGCCATCGACTCAAAATCAATGCCAAAATGTCTTGTTACACTGGGAGAATGAGACACACCTGTTTTTATTGGATTTTAGTGGAATTTCTATTTTTCATGAATATTTTAATGAAAAAAGCCGCCATTTTTACTGACAAGACCCGCCGATTTTTTCAATAGCTTCCAGGTCTTTCGAGCCATCGACTCAAAATCAATGCCAAAATGTCTTGTTATACTGGTAGAATGAGACACACCTGTTTTTATTGGATTTTAGTGGAATTTCTATTTTTCATGAATATTTTAATGAAAAAAGCCGCCATTTTTACTGACAAGACCCGCCGATTTTTTCAATAGCTTCCAGGTCTTTCGAGCCATCGACTCAAAATCAATGCCAAAATGTCTTGTTATACTGGTAGAATGAGACACACCTGTTTTTATTGGATTTTAGTGGAATTTCTATTTTTCATGAATATTTTAATGAAAAGAGCCGCCATTTTTACTGACAAGACCCGCCGATTTTTTCAATAGCTTCCAGGTCTTTCGAGCCATCGACTCAAAATCAATGCCAAAATGTCTTGTTATACTGGTAGAATGAGACACACCTGTTTTTATTGGATTTTAGTGGAATTTCTATTTTTCATGAATATTTTAATTAAAAACCGCCATTTTTTGTGAAAAAAGCCGCCATTGTTACTGACAAGACCCGCCGATTTTTTCAATAGCTTCCAGGTCTTTCGAGCCATCGACTCAAAATCAATGCCAAAATGTCTTGTTATACTGGTAGAATGAGACACACCTGTTTTTATTGGATTTTAGTGGAATTTCTATTTTTCATGAATATTTTAATGAAAAGAGCCGCCATTTTTACTGACAAGACCCGCCGATTTTTTCAATAGCTTCCAGGTCTTTCGAGCCATCGACTCAAAATCAATGCCAAAATGTCTTGTTATACTGGTAGAATGAGACACACCTGTTTTTATTGGATTTTAGTGGAATTTCTATTTTTCATGAATATTTTAATGAAAAACCGCCATTTTTTGTGAAAACATCCGCCATTTTTAGTGACAAGACCAGCCGATTTTTTCAATAGCTCCCAGGCCTTTCGAGCCATCGACTCAAAATCAATGCCAAAATGTCTTGTTATACTGGTAGAATGAGACACACCTGTTTTTATTGGATTTTAGTGGAATTTCTATTTTTCATGAATATTTTAATGAAAAACCGCCATTTTTTGTGAAAACATCCGCCATTTTTAGTGACAAGACCAGCCGATTTTTTCAATAGCTCCCAGGCCTTTCGAGCCATCGACTCAAAATCAATGCCAAACTGTCTTGTTATACTGGTAGAATGAGACACACCTGTTTTTATTGGATTTTAGTGGAATTTCTATTTTTCATGAATATTTTAATTAAAAACCGCCATTTTTTGTGAAAAAAGCCGCCATTGTTACTGACAAGACCCGCCGATTTTTTCAATAGCTTCCAGGTCTTTCGAGCCATCGACTCAAA
Source organism: Pagrus major (assembly GCF_040436345.1). Lineage (NCBI taxonomy): Eukaryota > Metazoa > Chordata > Actinopteri > Spariformes > Sparidae > Pagrus > Pagrus major. The sequence continues at coordinate 15,271,094 of NC_133218.1, read as the reverse complement.
ATCAATGCCAAAATGTCTTGTTACACTGGGAGAATGAGACACACCTGTTTTTATTGGATTTTAGTGGAATTTCTATTTTTCATGAATATTTTAATGAAAACAGCCGCCATTTTTACTGACAAGACCCGCCGATTTTTTCAATAGCTTCCAGGTCTTTCGAGCCATCGACTCAAAATCAATGCCAAAATGTCTTGTTATACTGGTAGAATGAGACACACCTGTTTTTATTGGATTTTAGTGGAATTTCTATTTTTCATGAATATTTTAATTAAAAACCGCCATTTTTTGTGAAAAAAGCCGCCATTGTTACTGACAAGACCCGCCGATTTTTTCAATAGCTTCCAGGTCTTTCGAGCCATCGACTCAAAATCAATGCCAAAATGTCTTGTTACACTGGGAGAATGAGACACACCTGTTTTTATTGGATTTTAGTGGAATTTCTATTTTTCATGAATATTTTAATGAAAAAAGCCGCCATTTTTACTGACAAGACCCGCCGATTTTTTCAATAGCTTCCAGGTCTTTCGAGCCATCGACTCAAAATCAATGCCAAAATGTCTTGTTATACTGGTAGAATGAGACACACCTGTTTTTATTGGATTTTAGTGGAATTTCTATTTTTCATGAATATTTTAATGAAAAAAGCCGCCATTTTTACTGACAAGACCCGCCGATTTTTTCAATAGCTTCCAGGTCTTTCGAGCCATCGACTCAAAATCAATGCCAAAATGTCTTGTTATACTGGTAGAATGAGACACACCTGTTTTTATTGGATTTTAGTGGAATTTCTATTTTTCATGAATATTTTAATGAAAAGAGCCGCCATTTTTACTGACAAGACCCGCCGATTTTTTCAATAGCTTCCAGGTCTTTCGAGCCATCGACTCAAAATCAATGCCAAAATGTCTTGTTATACTGGTAGAATGAGACACACCTGTTTTTATTGGATTTTAGTGGAATTTCTATTTTTCATGAATATTTTAATGAAAAGAGCCGCCATTTTTACTGACAAGACCCGCCGATTTTTTCAATAGCTTCCAGGTCTTTCGAGCCATCGACTCAAAATCAATGCCAAAATGTCTTGTTATACTGGTAGAATGAGACACACCTGTTTTTATTGGATTTTAGTGGAATTTCTATTTTTCATGAATATTTTAATGAAAAACCGCCATTTTTTGTGAAAACATCCGCCATTTTTAGTGACAAGACCAGCCGATTTTTTCAATAGCTCCCAGGCCTTTCGAGCCATCGACTCAAAATCAATGCCAAAATGTCTTGTTATACTGGTAGAATGAGACACACCTGTTTTTATTGGATTTTAGTGGAATTTCTATTTTTCATGAATATTTTAATGAAAAACCGCCATTTTTTGTGAAAACATCCGCCATTTTTAGTGACAAGACCAGCCGATTTTTTCAATAGCTCCCAGGCCTTTCGAGCCATCGACTCAAAATCAATGCCAAACTGTCTTGTTATACTGGTAGAATGAGACACACCTGTTTTTATTGGATTTTAGTGGAATTTCTATTTTTCATGAATATTTTAATTAAAAACCGCCATTTTTTGTGAAAAAAGCCGCCATTGTTACTGACAAGACCCGCCGATTTTTTCAATAGCTTCCAGGTCTTTCGAGCCATCGACTCAAAATCAATGCCAAAATGTCTTGTTACACTGGGAGAATGAGACACACCTGTTTTTATTGGATTTTAGTGGAATTTCTATTTTTCATGAATATTTTAATGAAAACAGCCGCCATTTTTACTGACAAGACCCGCCGATTTTTTCAATAGCTTCCAGGTCTTTCGAGCCATCGACTCAAAATCAATGCCAAAATGTCTTGTTATACTGGTAGAATGAGACACACCTGTTTTTATTGGATTTTAGTGGAATTTCTATTTTTCATGAATATTTTAATGAAAACGCCATTTTTTGTGAAAAAAGCCGCCATTTTTACTGACAAGACCCGCCGATTTTTTCAATAGCTTCCAGGTCTTTCGAGCCATCGACTCAAAATCAATGCCAAAATGTCTTTTTACACTGGGAGAATGAGACACACCTGTTTTTATTGGATTTTAGTGGAATTTCTATTTTTCATGAATATTTTAATGAAAAACCGCCATTTTTTGTGAAAACAGCCGCCATTTTTACTGACAAGACCTGCCGATTTTTTCAATAGCTTCTAGGTTCTTCGAGCCATCGACTCAAAACAATGCCAAACTGTCTTGTTATACTGGTAGAATGAGACACACCTGCTTTTATTGGATTTTAGTGGAATTTCTATTTTTCATGAATATTTTAATGAAAAACCGCCATTTTTTGTGAAAACAGCCGCCATTTTTACTGACAAGACCCGCCGATTTTTTCAATAGCTTCCAGGTCTTTCGAGCCATCGACTCAAAATCAATGCCAAAATGTCTTGTTATACTGGTAGAATGAGACACACCTGTTTTTATTGGATTTTAGTGGAATTTCTATTTTTCATGAATATTTTAATGAAAAGAGCCGCCATTTTTACTGACAAGACCCGCCGATTTTTTCAATAGCTTCCAGGTCTTTCGAGCCATCGACTCAAAATCAATGCCAAAATGTCTTGTTATACTGGTAGAATGAGACACACCTGTTTTTATTGGATTTTAGTGGAATTTCTATTTTTCATGAATATTTTAATGAAAAGAGCCGCCATTTTTACTGACAAGACCCGCCGATTTTTTCAATAGCTTCCAGGTCTTTCGAGCCATCGACTCAAAATCAATGCCAAAATGTCTTGTTACACTGGGAGAATGAGACACACCTGTTTTTATTGGATTTTAGTGGAATTTCTATTTTTCATGAATATTTTAATGAAAAAAGCCGCCATTTTTACTGACAAGACCCGCCGATTTTTTCAATAGCTTCCAGGTCTTTCGAGCCATCGACTCAAAATCAATGCCAAAATGTCTTGTTATACTGGTAGAATGAGACACACCTGTTTTTATTGGATTTTAGTGGAATTTCTATTTTTCATGAATATTTTAATGAAAAAAGCCGCCATTTTTACTGACAAGACCCGCCGATTTTTTCAATAGCTTCCAGGTCTTTCGAGCCATCGACTCAAAATCAATGCCAAAATGTCTTGTTATACTGGTAGAATGAGACACACCTGTTTTTATTGGATTTTAGTGGAATTTCTATTTTTCATGAATATTTTAATGAAAAGAGCCGCCATTTTTACTGACAAGACCCGCCGATTTTTTCAATAGCTTCCAGGTCTTTCGAGCCATCGACTCAAAATCAATGCCAAAATGTCTTGTTATACTGGTAGAATGAGACACACCTGTTTTTATTGGATTTTAGTGGAATTTCTATTTTTCATGAATATTTTAATGAAAAGAGCCGCCATTTTTACTGACAAGACCCCCCGATTTTTTCAATAGCTTCCAGGTCTTTCGAGCCATCGACTCAAAATCAATGCCAAAATGTCTTGTTATACTGGTAGAATGAGACACACCTGTTTTTATTGGATTTTAGTGGAATTTCTATTTTTCATGAATATTTTAATGAAAAACCGCCATTTTTTGTGAAAACATCCGCCATTTTTAGTGACAAGACCAGCCGATTTTTTCAATAGCTCCCAGGCCTTTCGAGCCATCGACTCAAAATCAATGCCAAAATGTCTTGTTATACTGGTAGAATGAGACACACCTGTTTTTATTGGATTTTAGTGGAATTTCTATTTTTCATGAATATTTTAATGAAAAACCGCCATTTTTTGTGAAAACAGCCGCCATTTTTACTGACAAGACCTGCCGATTTTTTCAATAGCTTCTAGGTTCTTCGAGCCATCGACTCAAAACAATGCCAAACTGTCTTGTTATACTGGTAGAATGAGACACACCTGCTTTTATTGGATTTTAGTGGAATTTCTATTTTTCATGAATATTTTAATGAAAAACCGCCATTTTTTGTGAAAACAGCCGCCATTTTTACTGACAAGACCCGCCGATTTTTTCAATAGCTTCCAGGTCTTTCGAGCCATCGACTCAAAATCAATGCCAAAATGTCTTGTTATACTGGTAGAATGAGACACACCTGTTTTTATTGGATTTTAGTGGAATTTCTATTTTTCATGAATATTTTAATGAAAACGCCATTTTTTGTGAAAAAAGCCGCCATTTTTACTGACAAGACCCGCCGATTTTTTCAATAGCTTCCAGGTCTTTCGAGCCATCGACTCAAAATCAATGCCAAAATGTCTTTTTACACTGGGAGAATGAGACACACCGGTTTTTATTGGATTTTAGTGTAATTTCTATTTTTCATGAATATTTTAATTAAAAACCGCCATTTTTTGTGAAAAAAGCCGCAATTTTTACTGACAAGACCCGCCGATTTTTTCAATAGCTTCCAGGTCTTTCGAGCCATCGACTCAAAATCAATGCCAAAATGTCTTGTTACACTGGTAGAATGAGACACACCTGTTTTTATTGGATTTTAGTCGAATTTCTATTTTTCATGAATATTTTAATGAAAAAAGCCGCCATTTTTACTGACAAGACCCGCCGATTTTTTCAATAGCTTCCAGGTCTTTCGAGCCATCGACTCAAAATCAATGCCAAACTGTCTTGTTATACTGGTAGAATGAGACACACCTGTTTTTATTGGATTTTAGTGGAATTTCTATTTTTCATGAATATTTTAATGAAAAACGCCATTTTTTTGTGAAAACAGCCGCCATTTTTACTGACAAGACCCGCCGATTTTTTCAATAGCTTCCAGGTCCTTCGAGCCATCGACTCAAAATCAATTCCAAAATGTCTTGTTATACTGGTAGAATGAGACACACCTGTTTTTATTGGATTTTAGTGGAATTTCTATTTTTCATGAATATTTTAATGAAAAAAGCCGCCATTTTTACTGACAAGACCCGCCGATTTTTTCAATAGCTTCCAGGTCTTTCGAGCCATCGACTCAAAATCAATGCCAAAATGTCTTCTTATACTGGTAGAATGAGACACACCTGTTTTTTTTCATGAATATTTTAATTAAAAAGCGCCATTTTTTTTGAAAAAAGCCGCAATTTTTACTGACAAGACCCCACGATTTTTTCAATAGCTTCCAGGTCTTTCGAGCCATCGACTCAAAATCAATGCCAAAATGTCTTGTTATACTGGTAGAATGAGACACACCTGTTTTTATTGGATTTTAGTGGAATTTCTATTTTTCATGAATATTTTAATGAAAAACCGCCATTTTTTGTGAAAACAGCCGCCATTTTTACTGACAAGACCCGCCGATTTTTTCAATAGCTTCCAGGTCTTTCGAGCCATCGACTCAAAATCAATGCCAAAATGTCTTGTTATACTGGTAGAATGAGACACACCTGTTTTTATTGGATTTTAGTGGAATTTCTATTTTTCATGAATATTTTAATGAAAAAAGCCGCCATTTTTACTGACAAGACCCGCCGATTTTTTCAATAGCTTCCAGGTCTTTCGAGCCATCGACTCAAAATCAATGCCAAAATGTCTTGTTATACTGGTAGAATGAGACACACCTGTTTTTATTGGATTTTAGTGGAATTTCTATTTTTCATGAATATTTTAATGAAAAAAGCCGCCATTTTTACTGACAAGACCCGCCGATTTTTTCAATAGCTTCCAGGTCTTTCGAGCCATCGACTCAAAATCAATGCCAAAATGTCTTGTTATACTGGTAGAATGAGACACACCTGTTTTTATTGGATTTTAGTGGAATTTCTATTTTTCATGAATATTTTAATGAAAAGAGCCGCCATTTTTACTGACAAGACCCGCCGATTTTTTCAATAGCTTCCAGGTCTTTCGAGCCATCGACTCAAAATCAATGCCAAAATGTCTTGTTATACTGGTAGAATGAGACACACCTGTTTTTATTGGATTTTAGTGGAATTTCTATTTTTCATGAATATTTTAATGAAAAACCGCCATTTTTTGTGAAAACATCCGCCATTTTTAGTGACAAGACCCGCCGATTTTTTCAATAGCTCCCAGGCCTTTCGAGCCATCGACTCAAAATCAATGCCAAAATGTCTTGTTATACTGGTAGAATGAGACACACCTGTTTTTATTGGATTTTAGTGGAATTTCTATTTTTCATGAATATTTTAATGAAAAACCGCCATTTTTTGTGAAAACAGCCGCCATTTTTACTGACAAGACCCGCCGATTTTTTCAATAGCTTCCAGGTCTTTCGAGCCATCGACTCAAAATCAATGCCAAAATGTCTTGTTATACTGGTAGAATGAGACACACCTGTTTTTATTGGATTTTAGTGGAATTTCTATTTTTCATGAATATTTTAATGAAAAAAGCCGCCATTTTTACTGAGAAGACCCGCCGATTTTTTCAATAGCTTCCAGGTCTTTCGAGCCATCGACTCAAAATCAATGCCAAAATGTCTTGTTATACTGGTAGAATGAGACACACCTGTTTTTATTGGATTTTAGTGGAATTTCTATTTTTCATGAATATTTTAATGAAAAAAGCCGCCATTTTTACTGACAAGACCCGTCGATTTTTTCAATAGCTTCCAGGTCTTTCGAGCCATCGACTCAAAATCAATGCCAAAATGTCTTGTTATACTGGTAGAATGAGACACACCTGTTTTTATTGGATTTTAGTGGAATTTCTATTTTTCATGAATATTTTAATGAAAAGAGCCGCCATTTTTACTGACAAGACCCGCCGATTTTTTCAATAGCTTCCAGGTCTTTCGAGCCATCGACTCAAAATCAATGCCAAAATGTCTTGTTATACTGGTAGAATGAGACACACCTGTTTTTATTGGATTTTAGTGGAATTTCTATTTTTCATGAATATTTTAATGAAAAGAGCCGCCATTTTTACTGACAAGACCCGCCGATTTTTTCAATAGCTTCCAGGTCTTTCGAGCCATCGACTCAAAATCAATGCCAAAATGTCTTGTTATACTGGTAGAATGAGACACACCTGTTTTTATTGGATTTTAGTGGAATTTCTATTTTTCATGAATATTTTAATGAAAAACCGCCATTTTTTGTGAAAACATCCGCCATTTTTAGTGACAAGACCAGCCGATTTTTTCAATAGCTCCCAGGCCTTTCGAGCCATCGACTCAAAATCAATGCCAAAATGTCTTGTTATACTGGTAGAATGAGACACACCTGTTTTTATTGGATTTTAGTGGAATTTCTATTTTTCATGAATATTTTAATTAAAAACCGCCATTTTTTGTGAAAAAAGCCGCCATTGTTACTGACAAGACCCGCCGATTTTTTCAATAGCTTCCAGGTCTTTCGAGCCATCGACTCAAAATCAATGCCAAAATGTCTTGTTACACTGGGAGAATGAGACACACCTGTTTTTATTGGATTTTAGTGGAATTTCTATTTTTCATGAATATTTTAATGAAAAAAGCCGCCATTTTTACTGACAAGACCCGCCGATTTTTTCAATAGCTTCCAGGTCTTTCGAGCCATCGACTCAAAATCAATGCCAAAATGTCTTGTTATACTGGTAGAATGAGACACACCTGTTTTTATTGGATTTTAGTGGAATTTCTATTTTTCATGAATATTTTAATGAAAAAAGCCGCCATTTTTACTGACAAGACCCGCCGATTTTTTCAATAGCTTCCAGGTCTTTCGAGCCATCGACTCAAAATCAATGCCAAAATGTCTTGTTATACTGGTAGAATGAGACACACCTGTTTTTATTGGATTTTAGTGGAATTTCTATTTTTCATGAATATTTTAATGAAAAGAGCCGCCATTTTTACTGACAAGACCCGCCGATTTTTTCAATAGCTTCCAGGTCTTTCGAGCCATCGACTCAAAATCAATGCCAAAATGTCTTGTTATACTGGTAGAATGAGACACACCTGTTTTTATTGGATTTTAGTGGAATTTCTATTTTTCATGAATATTTTAATGAAAAGAGCCGCCATTTTTACTGACAAGACCCGCCGATTTTTTCAATAGCTTCCAGGTCTTTCGAGCCATCGACTCAAAATCAATGCCAAAATGTCTTGTTATACTGGTAGAATGAGACACACCTGTTTTTATTGGATTTTAGTGGAATTTCTATTTTTCATGAATATTTTAATGAAAAACCGCCATTTTTTGTGAAAACATCCGCCATTTTTAGTGACAAGACCAGCCGATTTTTTCAATAGCTCCCAGGCCTTTCGAGCCATCGACTCAAAATCAATGCCAAAATGTCTTGTTATACTGGTAGAATGAGACACACCTGTTTTTATTGGATTTTAGTGGAATTTCTATTTTTCATGAATATTTTAATGAAAAACCGCCATTTTTTGTGAAAACATCCGCCATTTTTAGTGACAAGACCAGCCGATTTTTTCAATAGCTCCCAGGCCTTTCGAGCCATCGACTCAAAATCAATGCCAAACTGTCTTGTTATACTGGTAGAATGAGACACACCTGTTTTTATTGGATTTTAGTGGAATTTCTATTTTTCATGAATATTTTAATTAAAAACCGCCATTTTTTGTGAAAAAAGCCGCCATTGTTACTGACAAGACCCGCCGATTTTTTCAATAGCTTCCAGGTCTTTCGAGCCATCGACTCAAAATCAATGCCAAAATGTCTTGTTACACTGGGAGAATGAGACACACCTGTTTTTATTGGATTTTAGTGGAATTTCTATTTTTCATGAATATTTTAATGAAAAAAGCCGCCATTTTTACTGACAAGACCCGCCGATTTTTTCAATAGCTTCCAGGTCTTTCGAGCCATCGACTCAAAATCAATGCCAAAATGTCTTGTTATACTGGGAGAATGAGACACACCTGTTTTTATTGGATTTTAGTGGAATTTCTATTTTTCATGAATATTTTAATGAAAAACCGCCATTTTTTGTGAAAACAGCCGCCATTTTTACTGACAAGACCTGCCGATTTTTTCAATAGCTTCTAGGTTCTTCGAGCCATCGACTCAAAACAATGCCAAACTGTCTTGTTATACTGGTAGAATGAGACACACCTGCTTTTATTGGATTTTAGTGGAATTTCTATTTTTCATGAATATTTTAATGAAAACGCCATTTTTTGTGAAAAAAGCCGCCATTTTTACTGACAAGACCCGCCGATTTTTTCAATAGCTTCCAGGTCTTTCGAGCCATCGACTCAAAATCAATGCCAAAATGTCTTTTTACACTGGGAGAATGAGACACACCTGTTTTTATTGGATTTTAGTGTAATTTCTATTTTTCATGAATATTTTAATTAAAAACCGCCATTTTTTGTGAAAAAAGCCGCAATTTTTACTGACAAGACCCGCCGATTTTTTCAATAGCTTCCAGGTCTTTCGAGCCATCGACTCAAAATCAATGCCAAACTGTCTTGTTATACTGGTAGAATGAGACACACCTGTTTTTATTGGATTTTAGTGGAATTTCTATTTTTCATGAATATTTTAATGAAAAACGCCATTTTTTTGTGAAAACAGCCGCCATTTTTACTGACAAGACCCGCCGATTTTTTCAATAGCTTCCAGGTCCTTCGAGCCATCGACTCAAAATCAATTCCAAAATGTCTTGTTATACTGGTAGAATGAGACACACCTGTTTTTATTGGATTTTAGTGGAATTTCTATTTTTCATGAATATTTTAATGAAAAAAGCCGCCATTTTTACTGACAAGACCCGCCGATTTTTTCAATAGCTTCCAGGTCTTTCGAGCCATCGACTCAAAATCAATGCCAAAATGTCTTCTTATACTGGTAGAATGAGACACACCTGTTTTTTTTCATGAATATTTTAATTAAAAAGCGCCATTTTTTTTGAAAAAAGCCGCAATTTTTACTGACAAGACCCCACGATTTTTTCAATAGCTTCCAGGTCTTTCGAGCCATCGACTCAAAATCAATGCCAAAATGTCTTGTTACACTGGGAGAATGAGACACACCTGTTTTTATTGGATTTCAGTGGAATTTCTATTTTTCATGAATATTTTAATTAAAAACCGCCATTTTTTGTGAAAAAAGCCGCCATTTTTACTGACAAGACCCGCCGATTTTTTCAATAGCTTCCAGGTCTTTCGAGCCATCGACTCAAAATCAATGCCAAAATGTCTTGTTGTACTGGTAGAATGAGACACACCTGTTTTTACTGGATTTTAGTGGAATTTCTATTTTTCATGAATATTTTAATGAAAAAAGACGCCATTTTTACTGACAAGACCTGCCGATTTTTTCAATAGCTTCCAGGTCTTTCGAGCCATCGACTCAAAATCAATGCCAAAATGTCTTGTTATACTGGTAGAATGAGACACACCTGTTTTTATTGGATTTTAGTGGAATTTCTATTTTTCATGAATATTTTAATTAAAAACCGCCATTTTTTGTGAAAAAAGCCGCCATTTTTGCTGACAAGACCCGCCGATTTTTTCAATAGCTTCCAGGTCTTTCGAGCCATCGACTCAAAATCGATGCCAAAATGTCTTTTTACACTGGGAGAATGAGACACACCTGTTTCTATTGGATTTTAGTGTAATTTCTATTTTTCATGAATATTTTAATTAAAAACCGCCATTTTTTGTGAAAAAAGCCGCCATTTTTACTGACAAGACCCGCCGATTTTTTCAATAGCTTCCAGGTCTTTCGAGCCATCGACTCAAAATCAATGCCAAAATGTCTTGTTACACTGGTAGAATGAGACACACCTGTTTTTATTGGATTTTAGTGGAATTTCTATTTTTCATGAATATTTTAATGAAAAAAGCCGCCATTTTTACTGACAAGACCCGCCGATTTTTTCAATAGCTTCCAGGTCTTTCGAGCCATCGACTCAAAATCAATGCCAAACTGTCTTGTTATACTGGTAGAATGAGACACACCTGTTTTTATTGGATTTTAGTGGAATTTCTATTTTTCATGAATATTTTAATGAAAAACGCCATTTTTTTGTGAAAACAGCCGCCATTTTTACTGACAAGACCCGCCGATTTTTTCAATAGCTTCCAGGTCCTTCGAGCCATCGACTCAAAATCAATTCCAAAATGTCTTGTTATACTGGTAGAATGAGACACACCTGTTTTTATTGGATTTTAGTGGAATTTCTATTTTTCATGAATATTTTAATGAAAAAAGCCGCCATTTTTACTGACAAGACCCGCCGATTTTTTCAATAGCTTCCAGGTCTTTCGAGCCATCGACTCAAAATCAATGCCAAAATGTCTTCTTATACTGGTAGAATGAGACACACCTGTTTTTTTTCATGAATATTTTAATTAAAAAGCGCCATTTTTTGTGAAAAAAGCCGCAATTTTTACTGACAAGACCCCACGATTTTTTCAATAGCTTCCAGGTCTTTCGAGCCATCGACTCAAAATCAATGCCAAAATGTCTTGTTACACTGGGAGAATGAGACACACCTGTTTTTATTGGATTTCAGTGGAATTTCTATTTTTCATGATTATTTTAATGAAAAATGCCATTTTTTGTGAAAACAGCCGCCATTTTTACTGACAAGACCCGCCGATTTTTTCAATAGCTCCCAGGCCTTTCGAGCCATCGACTCAAAATCAATGCCAAAATGTCTTGTTACACTGGGAGAATGAGACACACCTGTTTTTATTGGATTTTAGTGGAATTTCTATTTTTCATGAATATTTTAATGAAAAAAGCCGCCATTTTTACTGACAAGACCCGCCGATTTTTTCAATAGCTTCCAGGTCTTTCGAGCCATCGACTCAAAATCAATGCCAAAATGTCTTGTTATACTGGGAGAATGAGACACACCTGTTTTTATTGGATTTTAGTGGAATTTCTATTTTTCATGAATATTTTAATGAAAAACCGCCATTTTTTGTGAAAACAGCCGCCATTTTTACTGACAAGACCTGCCGATTTTTTCAATAGCTTCTAGGTTCTTCGAGCCATCGACTCAAAACAATGCCAAACTGTCTTGTTATACTGGTAGAATGAGACACACCTGCTTTTATTGGATTTTAGTGGAATTTCTATTTTTCATGAATATTTTAATGAAAACGCCATTTTTTGTGAAAAAAGCCGCCATTTTTACTGACAAGACCCGCCGATTTTTTCAATAGCTTCCAGGTCTTTCGAGCCATCGACTCAAAATCAATGCCAAAATGTCTTTTTACACTGGGAGAATGAGACACACCTGTTTTTATTGGATTTTAGTGTAATTTCTATTTTTCATGAATATTTTAATTAAAAACCGCCATTTTTTGTGAAAAAAGCCGCAATTTTTACTGACAAGACCCGCCGATTTTTTCAATAGCTTCCAGGTCTTTCGAGCCATCGACTCAAAATCAATGCCAAAATGTCTTGTTACACTGGTAGAATGAGACACACCTGTTTTTATTGGATTTTAGTCGAATTTCTATTTTTCATGAATATTTTAATGAAAAAAGCCGCCATTTTTACTGACAAGACCCGCCGATTTTTTCAATAGCTTCCAGGTCTTTCGAGCCATCGACTCAAAATCAATGCCAAACTGTCTTGTTATACTGGTAGAATGAGACACACCTGTTTTTATTGGATTTTAGTGGAATTTCTATTTTTCATGAATATTTTAATGAAAAACGCCATTTTTTTGTGAAAACAGCCGCCATTTTTACTGACAAGACCCGCCGATTTTTTCAATAGCTTCCAGGTCCTTCGAGCCATCGACTCAAAATCAATTCCAAAATGTCTTGTTATACTGGTAGAATGAGACACACCTGTTTTTATTGGATTTTAGTGGAATTTCTATTTTTCATGAATATTTTAATGAAAAAAGCCGCCATTTTTACTGACAAGACCCGCCGATTTTTTCAATAGCTTCCAGGTCTTTCGAGCCATCGACTCAAAATCAATGCCAAAATGTCTTCTTATACTGGTAGAATGAGACACACCTGTTTTTTTTCATGAATATTTTAATTAAAAAGCGCCATTTTTTTTGAAAAAAGCCGCAATTTTTACTGACAAGACCCCACGATTTTTTCAATAGCTTCCAGGTCTTTCGAGCCATCGACTCAAAATCAATGCCAAAATGTCTTGTTACACTGGGAGAATGAGACACACCTGTTTTTATTGGATTTCAGTGTAATTTCTATTTTTCATGAATATTTTAATTAAAAACCGCCATTTTTTGTGAAAAAAGCCGCCATTTTTACTGACAAGACCCGCCGATTTTTTCAATAGCTTCCAGGTCTTTCGAGCCATCGACTCAAAATCAATGCCAAAATGTCTTGTTGTACTGGTAGAATGAGACACACCTGTTTTTACTGGATTTTAGTGGAATTTCTATTTTTCATGAATATTTTAATGAAAAAAGACGCCATTTTTACTGACAAGACCTGCCGATTTTTTCAATAGCTTCCAGGTCTTTCGAGCCATCGACTCAAAATCAATGCCAAAATGTCTTGTTATACTGGTAGAATGAGACACACCTGTTTTTATTGGATTTTAGTGGAATTTCTATTTTTCATGAATATTTTAATTAAAAACCGCCATTTTTTGTGAAAACAGCCGCCATTTTTACTGACAAGACCCGCCGATTTTTTCAATAGCTTCCAGGTCTTTCGAGCCATCGACTCAAAATCAATGCCAAAATGTCTTGTTATACTGGTAGAATGAGACACACCTGTTTTTATTGGATTTTAGTGGAATTTCTATTTTTCATGAATATTTTAATGAAAACGCCATTTTTTGTGAAAAAAGCCGCCATTTTTGCTGACAAGACCCGCCGATTTTTTCAATAGCTTCCAGGTCTTTCGAGCCATCGACTCAAAATCAATGCCAAAATGTCTTTTTACACTGGGAGAATGAGACACACCTGTTTCTATTGGATTTTAGTGTAATTTCTATTTTTCATGAATATTTTAATTAAAAACCGCCATTTTTTGTGAAAAAAGCCGCCATTTTTACTGACAAGACCCGCCGATTTTTTCAATAGCTTCCAGGTCTTTCGAGCCATCGACTCAAAATCAATGCCAAAATGTCTTGTTACACTGGTAGAATGAGACACACCTGTTTTTATTGGATTTTAGTGGAATTTCTATTTTTCATGAATATTTTAATGAAAAAAGCCGCCATTTTTACTGACAAGACCCGCCGATTTTTTCAATAGCTTCCAGGTCTTTCGAGCCATCGACTCAAAATCAATGCCAAACTGTCTTGTTATACTGGTAGAATGAGACACACCTGTTTTTATTGGATTTTAGTGGAATTTCTATTTTTCATGAATATTTTAATGAAAAACGCCATTTTTTTGTGAAAACAGCCGCCATTTTTACTGACAAGACCCGCCGATTTTTTCAATAGCTTCCAGGTCCTTCGAGCCATCGACTCAAAATCAATTCCAAAATGTCTTGTTATACTGGTAGAATGAGACACACCTGTTTTTATTGGATTTTAGTGGAATTTCTATTTTTCATGAATATTTTAATGAAAAAAGCCGCCATTTTTACTGACAAGACCCGCCGATTTTTTCAATAGCTTCCAGGTCTTTCGAGCCATCGACTCAAAATCAATGCCAAAATGTCTTCTTATACTGGTAGAATGAGACACACCTGTTTTTTTTCATGAATATTTTAATTAAAAAGCGCCATTTTTTGTGAAAAAAGCCGCAATTTTTACTGACAAGACCCCACGATTTTTTCAATAGCTTCCAGGTCTTTCGAGCCATCGACTCAAAATCAATGCCAAAATGTCTTGTTACACTGGGAGAATGAGACACACCTGTTTTTATTGGATTTCAGTGGAATTTCTATTTTTCATGATTATTTTAATGAAAAATGCCATTTTTTGTGAAAACAGCCGCCATTTTTACTGACAAGACCCGCCGATTTTTTCACTAGCTTCCAGGTCCTTCGAGCCATCGACTCAAAATCAATGCCAAACTGTCTTGTTACACTGGGAGAATGAGACACACCTGTTTTTATTGGATTTTAGTGGAATTTCTATTTTTCATGAATATTTTAATGAAAAAAGCCACCATTTTTACTGACAAGACCCGCCGATTTTTTCAATAGCTTCCAGGTCTTTCGAGCCATCGACTCAAAATCAATGCCAAAATGTCTTGTTACACTGGTAGAATGAGACACACCTGTTTTTATTGGATTTTAGTGGAATTTCTATTTTTCATGAATATTTTAATGAAAACCGCCATTTTTTGTGAAAACAGCCGCCATTTTTACTGACAAGACCCGCCGATTTTTTCAATAGCTCCCAGGTCTTTCGAGCCATCGACTCAAAATCAATGCCAAAATGTCTTGTTACACTGGTAGAATGAGACACACCTGTTTTTATTGGATTTTAGTGGAATTTCTATTTTCATGAATATTTTAATTAAAAACCGCCATTTTTTGTGAAAAAAGCCGCCATTTTTACTGACAAGACCCGCCGATTTTTTCAATAGCTTCCAGGTCTTTCGAGCCATCGACTCAAAATCAATGCCAAAATGTCTTGTTACACTGGTAGAATGAGACACACCTGTTTTTATTGGATTTTAGTGGAATTTCTATTTTTCATGAATATTTTAATGAAAAAAGACGCCATTTTTACTGACAAGACCTGCCGATTTTTTCAATAGCTTCCAGGTCTTTCGAGCCATCGACTCAAAATCAATGCCAAAATGTCTTGTTATACTGGTAGAATGAGACACACCTGTTTTTATTGGATTTTAGTGGAATTTCTATTTTTCATGAATATTTTAATTAAAAACCGCCATTTTTTGTGAAAATAGCCGCCATTTTTACTGACAAGACCCGCCGATTTTTTCAATAGCTTCCAGGTCTTTCGAGCCATCGACTCAAAATCAATGCCAAAATGTCTTGTTACACTGGTAGAATGAGACACACCTGTTTTTATTGGATTTTAGTGGAATTTCTATTTTTCATGAATATTTTAATGAAAAACCGCCATTTTTTGTGAAAACATCCGCCATTTTTAGTGACAAGACCAGCCGATTTTTTCAATAGCTCCCAGGCCTTTCGAGCCATCGACTCAAAATCAATGCCAAAATGTCTTGTTATACTAGTAGAATGAGACACACCTGTTTTTATTGGATTTTAGTGGAATTTCTATTTTTCATGAATATTTTAATTAAAAACCGCCATTTTTTGTGAAAACAGCCGCCCTTTTTACTGACAAGACCAGCCGATTTTTTCAATAGCTTCCAGGTCTTTCGAGCCATCGACTCAAAATCAATGCCAAAATGTCTTGTTACACTGGTAGAATGAGACACACCTGTTTTTATTGGATTTTAGTGGAATTTCTATTTTTCATGAATATTTTAATGAAAAACGCCATTTTTTGTGAAAACAGCCGCCATTTTTGCTGACAAGACCCGCCGATTTTTTCAATAGCTTCCAGGTCCTTCGAGCCATCGACTCAAAATCAATTCCAAAATGTCTTGTTATACTGGTAGAATGAGACACACCTGTTTTTATTGGATTTTAGTGGAATTTCTATTTTTCATGAATATTTTAATGAAAAAAGCCGCCATTTTTACTGACAAGACCCGCCGATTTTTTCAATAGCTTCCAGGTCTTTCGAGCCATCGACTCAAAATCAATGCCAAAATGTCTTGTTATACTGGTAGAATGAGACACACCTGTTTTTATTGGATTTTAGTGGAATTTCTATTTTTCATGAATATTTTAATGAAAAAAGCCGCCATTTTTACTGACAAGACCCGCCGATTTTTTCAATAGCTTCCAGGTCTTTCGAGCCATCGACTCAAAATCAATGCCAAAATGTCTTGTTACACTGGGAGAATGAGACACACCTGTTTTTATTGGATTTTAGTGGAATTTCTATTTTTCATGAATATTTTAATGAAAAACGCCATTTTTTGTGAAAACAGCCGCCATTTTTACTGACAAGACCCGCCGATTTTTTCAATAGCTTCCAGGTCCTTCGAGCCATCGACTCAAAATCAATGCCAAACTGTCTTGTTACACTGGGAGAATGAGACACACCTGTTTTTATTGGATTTTAGTGGAATTTCTATTTTTCATGAATATTTTAATGAAAAAAGCCACCATTTTTACTGACAAGACCCGCCGATTTTTTCAATAGCTTCCAGGTCTTTCGAGCCATCGACTCAAAATCAATGCCAAAATGTCTTGTTATACTGGTAGAATGAGACACACCTGTTTTTATTGGATTTTAGTGGAATTTCTATTTTTCATGAATATTTTAATTAAAAACCGCCATTTTTTGTGAAAATAGCCGCCATTTTTACTGACAAGACCCGCCGATTTTTTCAATAGCTTCCAGGTCTTTCGAGCCATCGACTCAAAATCAATGCCAAAATGTCTTGTTACACTGGTAGAATGAGACACACCTGTTTTTATTGGATTTTAGTGGAATTTCTATTTTTCATGAATATTTTAATGAAAAACCGACATTTTTTGTGAAAACATCCGCCATTTTTAGTGACAAGACCAGCCGATTTTTTCAATAGCTCCCAGGCCTTTCGAGCCATCGACTCAAAATCAATGCCAAAATGTCTTGTTATACTAGTAGAATGAGACACACCTGTTTTTATTGGATTTTAGTGGAATTTCTATTTTTCATGAATATTTTAATTAAAAACCGCCATTTTTTGTGAAAACAGCCGCCCTTTTTACTGACAAGACCAGCCGATTTTTTCAATAGCTTCCAGGTCTTTCGAGCCATCGACTCAAAATCAATGCCAAAATGTCTTGTTACACTGGTAGAATGAGACACACCTGTTTTTATTGGATTTTAGTGGAATTTCTATTTTTCATGAATATTTTAATGAAAAACGCCATTTTTTGTGAAAACAGCCGCCATTTTTGCTGACAAGACCCGCCGATTTTTTCAATAGCTTCCAGGTCCTTCGAGCCATCGACTCAAAATCAATTCCAAAATGTCTTGTTATACTGGTAGAATGAGACACACCTGTTTTTATTGGATTTTAGTGGAATTTCTATTTTTCATGAATATTTTAATGAAAAAAGCCGCCATTTTTACTGACAAGACCCGCCGATTTTTTCAATAGCTTCCAGGTCTTTCGAGCCATCGACTCAAAATCAATGCCAAAATGTCTTGTTATACTGGTAGAATGAGACACACCTGTTTTTATTGGATTTTAGTGGAATTTCTATTTTTCATGAATATTTTAATGAAAAAAGCCGCCATTTTTACTGACAAGACCCGCCGATTTTTTCAATAGCTTCCAGGTCTTTCGAGCCATCGACTCAAAATCAATGCCAAAATGTCTTGTTACACTGGGAGAATGAGACACACCTGTTTTTATTGGATTTTAGTGGAATTTCTATTTTTCATGAATATTTTAATGAAAAACGCCATTTTTTGTGAAAACAGCCGCCATTTTTACTGACAAGACCCTCCGATTTTTTCAATAGCTTCCAGGTCCTTCGAGCCATCGACTCAAAATCAATTCCAAAATGTCTTGTTATACTGGTAGAATGAGACACACCTGTTTTTATTGGATTTTAGTGGAATTTCTATTTTTCATGAATATTTTAATGAAAAAAGCCGCCATTTTTACTGACAAGACCCGCCGATTTTTTCAATAGCTTCCAGGTCTTTCGAGCCATCGACTCAAAATCAATGCCAAAATGTCTTGTTATACTGGTTGAATGAGACACACCTGTTTTTATTGGATTTCAGTGGAATTTCTATTTTTCATGAATATTTTAATGAAAAACGCCATTTTTTGTGAAAACAGCCGCCATTTTTACTGACAAGACCCGCCGATTTTTTCAATAGCTTCCAGGTCCTTCGAGCCATCGACTCAAAATCAATGCCAAAATGTCTTGTTATACTGGTAGAATGAGACACACCTGTTTTTATTGGATTTTAGTGGAATTTCTATTTTTCATGAATATTTTAATGAAAAAAGCCACCATTTTTACTGACAAGACCCGCCGATTTTTTCAATAGCTTCCAGGTCTTTCGAGCCATCGACTCAAAATCAATGCCAAAATGTCTTGTTATACTGGTAGAATGAGACACACCTGTTTTTATTGGATTTTAGTGGAATTTCTATTTTTCATGAATATTTTAATGAAAAACCGCCATTTTTTGTGAAAACAGCCACCATTTTTACTGACAAGACCCGCCAATTGTTTCAATAGGTTCCAGGTCTTTCGAGCCATCGACTCAAAATCAATGCCAAAATGTCTTGTTATACAGATAGAATGAGACACACCTGTTTTTATTGGATTTTAGTGGAATTTCTATTTTTCATGAATATTTTAATGAAAAAAGTCGCCATTTTTACTGACAAGACCCACCGGTTTTTTCAATAGCTTCCAGGTCTTTCGAGCCATCGACTCAAAATCAATGCCAAAATGCTAAACACTGGTAGAATGAGACACACCTGTTTTTATTGGATTTTAGTGGAATTTCTATTTTTCATGAATATTTTAATGAAAAAAGCCGCCATTTTTACTGACAAGACCCGCCGATTTTTTCAATAGCTTCCAGGTCTTTCGAGCCATCGACTCAAAATCAATGCCAAAATGTCTTGTTACACTGGGAGAATGAGACACACCTGTTTTTATTGGATTTTAGTGGAATTTCTATTTTTCATGAATATTTTAATGAAAAACCGCCATTTTTTGTGAAAACAGCCGCCATTTTTACTGACAAGACCCGCCAATTGTTTCAATAGCTTCCAGGTCTTTCGAGCCATCGACTCAAAATCAATGCCAAAATGTCTTGTTATACTGGTAGAATGAGACACACCTGTTTTTATTGGATTTTAGTGGAATTTCTATTTTTCATGAATATTTTAATGAAAAACCGCCATTTTTTGTGAAACCAGCCGCCATTTTTACTGACAAGACCCGCCGATTTTTTCAATAGCTTCCAGGTCTTTCGAGCCATCGACTCAAAATCAATGCCAAAATGTCTTGTTATACTGGTAGAATGAGACACACCTGTTTTTATTGGATTTTAGTGGAATTTCTATTTTTCATGAATATTTAAATTAAAAACCGCCATTTTTTGTGAAAAAAGCCGCCATTTTTACTGACAAGACCCGCCGATTTTTTCAATAGCTTCCAGGTCTTTCGAGCCATCGACTCAAAATCAATGCCAAAATGTCTTGTTACACTGGTAGAATGAGACACACCTGTTTTTATTGGATTTTAGTGGAATTTCTATTTTTCATGAATATTTTAATGAAAACCGCCATTTTTTGTGAAAACAGCCGCCATTTTTACTGACAAGACCCGCCAATTTTTTCAATAGCTTCCAGGTCTTTCGAGCCATCGACTCAAAATCAATGCCAAAATGTCTTGTTACACTGGTAGAATGAGACACACCTGTTTTTATTGGATTTTAGTGGAATTTCTATTTTTCATGAATATTTTAATGAAAAAAGACGCCATTTTTACTGACAAGACCTGTCGATTTTTTCAATAGCTTCCAGGTCTTTCGAGCCATCGACTCAAAATCAATGCCAAAATGTCTTGTTATACTGGTAGAATGAGACACACCTGTTTTTATTGGATTTTAGTGGAATTTCTATTTTTCATGAATATTTTAATGAAAAACCGCCATTTTTTGTGAAAACATCCGCCATTTTTAGTGACAAGACCAGCCGATTTTTTCAATAGCTTCCAGGTCTTTCGAGCCATCGACTCAAAATCAATGCCAAAATGTCTTGTTACACTGGTAGAATGAGACACACCTGTTTTTATTGGATTTTAGTGGAATTTCTATTTTTCATGAATATTTAAATTAAAAACCGCCATTTTTTGTGAAAAAAGCCGCCATTTTTAGTGACAAGACCCGCCGATTTTTTCAATAGCTCCCAGGCCTTTCGAGCCATCTACTCAAAATCAATGCCAAACTGTCTTGTTATACTGGTAGAATGAGACACACCTGTTTTTATTGGATTTTAGTGGAATTTCTATTTTTCATGAATATTTTAATGAAATACGCCATTTTTTGTGAAAACAGCCGCCATTTTTGCTGACAAGACCCGCCGATTTTTTCAATAGCTTCCAGGTCCTTCGAGCCATCGACTCAAAATCAATTCCAAAATGTCTTGTTATACTGGTAGAATGAGACACACCTGTTTTTATTGGATTTTAGTGGAATTTCTATTTTTCATGAATATTTTAATGAAAAAAGCCGCCATTTTTACTAACAAGACCCGCCGATTTTTTCAATAGCTTCCAGGTCTTTCGAGCCATCGACTCAAAATCAATGCCAAACTGTCTTGTTATACTGGTAGAATGAGACACACCTGTTTTTATTGGATTTTAGTGGAATTTCTATTTTTCATGAATATTTAAATTAAAAACCGCCATTTGTTGTGAAAAAAGCCGCCATTTTTAGTGACAAGACCCGCCGATTTTTTCAATAGCTCCCAGGCCTTTCGAGCCATCTACTCAAAATCAATGCCAAACTGTCTTGTTATACTGGTAGAATGAGACACACCTGTTTTTATTGGATTTTAGTGGAATTTCTATTTTTCATGAATATTTTAATGAAAAACGCCATTTTTTGTGAAAACAGCCGCCATTTTTGCTGACAAGACCCGCCGATTTTTTCAATAGCTTCCAGGTCCTTCGAGCCATCGACTCAAAATCAATTCCAAAATGTCTTGTTATACTGGTAGAATGAGACACACCTGTTTTTATTGGATTTTAGTGGAATTTCTATTTTTCATGAATATTTTAATGAAAAAAGCCGCCATTTTTACTAACAAGACCCGCCGATTTTTTCAATAGCTTCCAGGTCTTTCGAGCCATCGACTCAAAATCAATGCCAAAATGTCTTCTTATACTGGTAGAATGAGACACACCTGTTTTTATTGGATTTTAGTGGAATTTCTATTTTTCATGAATATTTTAATGAAAAACCGCCATTTTTTGTGAAAACATCCGCCATTTTTAGTGACAAGACCAGCCGATTTTTTCAATAGCTCCCAGGCCTTTCGAGCCATCGACTCAAAATCAATGCCAAACTGTCTTGTTATACTGGTAGAATGAGACACACCTGTTTTTATTGGATTTTAGTGGAATTTCTATTTTTCATGAATATTTTAATGAAAAACCGCCATTTTTTGTGAAAACAGCTGCCATTTTTACTGACAAGACCCGCCGATTTTTTCAATAGCTCCCAGGCCTTTCGAGCCATCGACTCAAAATCAATGCCAAACTGTCTTGTTATACTGGTAGAATGAGACACACCTGTTTTTATTGGATTTTAGTGGAATTTCTATTTTTCATGAATATTTTAATGAAAAACCGCCATTTTTTGTGAAAAAAGCCGCCATTTTTAGTGACAAGACCCGCCGATTTTTTCAATAGCTCCCAGGCCTTTCGAGCCATCTACTCAAAATCAATGCCAAACTGTCTTGTTATACTGGTAGAATGAGACACACCTGTTTTTATTGGATTTTAGTGGAATTTCTATTTTTCATGAATATTTTAATGAAAAACGCCATTTTTTGTGAAAACAGCCGCCATTTTTGCTGACAAGACCCGCCGATTTTTTCAATAGCTTCCAGGTCCTTCGAGCCATCGACTCAAAATCAATTCCAAAATGTCTTGTTATACTGGTAGAATGAGACACACCTGTTTTTATTGGATTTTAGTGGAATTTCTATTTTTCATGAATATTTTAATGAAAAAAGCCGCCATTTTTACTAACAAGACCCGCCGATTTTTTCAATAGCTTCCAGGTTCTTCGAGCCATCGACTCAAAATCAATGCCAAAATGTCTTGTTATACAGGTAGAATGAGACACACCTGTTTTTATTGTATTTTAGTGGAATTTCTATTTTTCATGAATATTTTAATGAAAAAAGTCGCCATTTTTACTGACAAGACCCACCGATTTTTTCAATAGCTTCCAGGTCTTTCGAGCCATCGACTCAAAATCAATGCCAAAATGCTAAACACTGGTAGAATGAGACACACCTGTTTTTATTGGATTTTAGTGGAATTTCTATTTTTCATGAATATTTTAATGAAAAACCGCCATTTTTTGTGAAAAAAGCCGCCATTTTTAGTGACAAGACCAGCCGATTTTTTCAATAGCTCCCAGGCCTTTCGAGCCATCTACTCAAAATCAATGCCAAACTGTCTTGTTATACTGGTAGAATGAGACACACCTGTTTTTATTGGATTTTAGTGGAATTTCTATTTTTCATGAATATTTTAATGAAAAACGCCATTTTTTGTGAAAACAGCCGCCATTTTTGCTGACAAGACCAGCCGATTTTTTCAATAGCTTCCAGGTCCTTCGAGCCATCGACTCAAAATCAATTCCAAAATGTCTTGTTATACTGGTAGAATGAGACACACCTGTTTTTATTGGATTTTAGTGGAATTTCTATTTTTCATGAATATTTTAATGAAAAAAGCCGCCATTTTTACTGACAAGACCCACCGATTTTTTCAATAGCTTCCAGGTCTTTCGAGCCATCGACTCAAAATCAATGCCAAAATGCTAAACACTGGTAGAATGAGACACACCTGTTTTTATTGGATTTTAGTGGAATTTCTATTTTTCATGAATATTTTAATGAAAAACGCCATTTTTTGTGAAAACAGCCGCCATTTTTACTGACAAGATCCGCCGATTTTTTCAATAGCTTCCAGGTCCTTCGAGCCATCGACTCAAAATCAATGCCAAAATGTCTTGTTATACTGGTAGAATGAGACACACCTGTTTTTATTGGATTTTAGTGGAATTTCTATTTTTCATGAATATTTAAATTAAAAACCGCCATTTTTTGTGAAAAAAGCCGCCATTTTTACTGACAAGACCCGCCGATTTTTTCAATAGCTTCCAGGTCTTTCGAGCCATCGACTCAAAATCAATGCCAAAATGTCTTGTTACACTGGTAGAATGAGACACACCTGTTTTTATTGGATTTTAGTGGAATTTCTATTTTTCATGAATATTTTAATGAAAACCGCCATTTTTTGTGAAAACAGCCGCCATTTTTACTGACAAGACCCGCCAATTTTTTCAATAGCTTCCAGGTCTTTCGAGCCATCGACTCAAAATCAATGCCAAAATGTCTTGTTACACTGGTAGAATGAGACACACCTGTTTTTATTGGATTTTAGTGGAATTTCTATTTTTCATGAATATTTTAATGAAAAAAGCCGCCATTTTTACTGACAAGACCCGCCGATTTTTTCAATAGCTTCCAGGTCTTTCGAGCCATCGACTCAAAATCAATGCCAAAATGTCTTGTTATACTGGTTGAATGAGACACACCTGTTTTTATTGGATTTCAGTGGAATTTCTATTTTTCATGAATATTTTAATGAAAAACGCCATTTTTTGTGAAAACAGCCGCCATTTTTACTGACAAGACCCGCCGATTTTTTCAATAGCTTCCAGGTCCTTCGAGCCATCGACTCAAAATCAATGCCAAAATGTCTTGTTATACTGGTAGAATGAGACACACCTGTTTTTATTGGATTTTAGTGGAATTTCTATTTTTCATGAATATTTTAATGAAAAAAGCCACCATTTTTACTGACAAGACCCGCCGATTTTTTCAATAGCTTCCAGGTCTTTCGAGCCATCGACTCAAAATCAATGCCAAAATGTCTTGTTATACTGGTAGAATGAGACACACCTGTTTTTATTGGATTTTAGTGGAATTTCTATTTTTCATGAATATTTTAATGAAAAACCGCCATTTTTTGTGAAAACAGCCACCATTTTTACTGACAAGACCCGCCAATTGTTTCAATAGGTTCCAGGTCTTTCGAGCCATCGACTCAAAATCAATGCCAAAATGTCTTGTTATACAGATAGAATGAGACACACCTGTTTTTATTGGATTTTAGTGGAATTTCTATTTTTCATGAATATTTTAATGAAAAAAGTCGCCATTTTTACTGACAAGACCCACCGGTTTTTTCAATAGCTTCCAGGTCTTTCGAGCCATCGACTCAAAATCAATGCCAAAATGCTAAACACTGGTAGAATGAGACACACCTGTTTTTATTGGATTTTAGTGGAATTTCTATTTTTCATGAATATTTTAATGAAAAAAGCCGCCATTTTTACTGACAAGACCCGCCGATTTTTTCAATAGCTTCCAGGTCTTTCGAGCCATCGACTCAAAATCAATGCCAAAATGTCTTGTTACACTGGGAGAATGAGACACACCTGTTTTTATTGGATTTTAGTGGAATTTCTATTTTTCATGAATATTTTAATGAAAAACCGCCATTTTTTGTGAAAACAGCCGCCATTTTTACTGACAAGACCCGCCAATTGTTTCAATAGCTTCCAGGTCTTTCGAGCCATCGACTCAAAATCAATGCCAAAATGTCTTGTTATACTGGTAGAATGAGACACACCTGTTTTTATTGGATTTTAGTGGAATTTCTATTTTTCATGAATATTTTAATGAAAAACCGCCATTTTTTGTGAAAACAGCCGCCATTTTTACTGACAAGACCCGCCGATTTTTTCAATAGCTTCCAGGTCTTTCGAGCCATCGACTCAAAATCAATGCCAAAATGTCTTGTTATACTGGTAGAATGAGACACACCTGTTTTTATTGGATTTTAGTGGAATTTCTATTTTTCATGAATATTTAAATTAAAAACCGCCATTTTTTGTGAAAAAAGCCGCCATTTTTACTGACAAGACCCGCCGATTTTTTCAATAGCTTCCAGGTCTTTCGAGCCATCGACTCAAAATCAATGCCAAAATGTCTTGTTACACTGGTAGAATGAGACACACCTGTTTTTATTGGATTTTAGTGGAATTTCTATTTTTCATGAATATTTTAATGAAAACCGCCATTTTTTGTGAAAACAGCCGCCATTTTTACTGACAAGACCCGCCAATTTTTTCAATAGCTTCCAGGTCTTTCGAGCCATCGACTCAAAATCAATGCCAAAATGTCTTGTTACACTGGTAGAATGAGACACACCTGTTTTTATTGGATTTTAGTGGAATTTCTATTTTTCATGAATATTTTAATGAAAAAAGACGCCATTTTTACTGACAAGACCTGTCGATTTTTTCAATAGCTTCCAGGTCTTTCGAGCCATCGACTCAAAATCAATGCCAAAATGTCTTGTTATACTGGTAGAATGAGACACACCTGTTTTTATTGGATTTTAGTGGAATTTCTATTTTTCATGAATATTTTAATGAAAAACCGCCATTTTTTGTGAAAACATCCGCCATTTTTAGTGACAAGACCAGCCGATTTTTTCAATAGCTTCCAGGTCTTTCGAGCCATCGACTCAAAATCAATGCCAAAATGTCTTGTTACACTGGTAGAATGAGACACACCTGTTTTTATTGGATTTTAGTGGAATTTCTATTTTTCATGAATATTTAAATTAAAAACCGCCATTTTTTGTGAAAAAAGCCGCCATTTTTAGTGACAAGACCCGCCGATTTTTTCAATAGCTCCCAGGCCTTTCGAGCCATCTACTCAAAATCAATGCCAAACTGTCTTGTTATACTGGTAGAATGAGACACACCTGTTTTTATTGGATTTTAGTGGAATTTCTATTTTTCATGAATATTTTAATGAAATACGCCATTTTTTGTGAAAACAGCCGCCATTTTTGCTGACAAGACCCGCCGATTTTTTCAATAGCTTCCAGGTCCTTCGAGCCATCGACTCAAAATCAATTCCAAAATGTCTTGTTATACTGGTAGAATGAGACACACCTGTTTTTATTGGATTTTAGTGGAATTTCTATTTTTCATGAATATTTTAATGAAAAAAGCCGCCATTTTTACTAACAAGACCCGCCGATTTTTTCAATAGCTTCCAGGTCTTTCGAGCCATCGACTCAAAATCAATGCCAAACTGTCTTGTTATACTGGTAGAATGAGACACACCTGTTTTTATTGGATTTTAGTGGAATTTCTATTTTTCATGAATATTTAAATTAAAAACCGCCATTTGTTGTGAAAAAAGCCGCCATTTTTAGTGACAAGACCCGCCGATTTTTTCAATAGCTCCCAGGCCTTTCGAGCCATCTACTCAAAATCAATGCCAAACTGTCTTGTTATACTGGTAGAATGAGACACACCTGTTTTTATTGGATTTTAGTGGAATTTCTATTTTTCATGAATATTTTAATGAAAAACGCCATTTTTTGTGAAAACAGCCGCCATTTTTGCTGACAAGACCCGCCGATTTTTTCAATAGCTTCCAGGTCCTTCGAGCCATCGACTCAAAATCAATTCCAAAATGTCTTGTTATACTGGTAGAATGAGACACACCTGTTTTTATTGGATTTTAGTGGAATTTCTATTTTTCATGAATATTTTAATGAAAAAAGCCGCCATTTTTACTAACAAGACCCGCCGATTTTTTCAATAGCTTCCAGGTCTTTCGAGCCATCGACTCAAAATCAATGCCAAAATGTCTTCTTATACTGGTAGAATGAGACACACCTGTTTTTATTGGATTTTAGTGGAATTTCTATTTTTCATGAATATTTTAATGAAAAACCGCCATTTTTTGTGAAAACATCCGCCATTTTTAGTGACAAGACCAGCCGATTTTTTCAATAGCTCCCAGGCCTTTCGAGCCATCGACTCAAAATCAATGCCAAACTGTCTTGTTATACTGGTAGAATGAGACACACCTGTTTTTATTGGATTTTAGTGGAATTTCTATTTTTCATGAATATTTTAATGAAAAACCGCCATTTTTTGTGAAAACAGCTGCCATTTTTACTGACAAGACCCGCCGATTTTTTCAATAGCTTCCAGGTTCTTCGAGCCATCGACTCAAAATCAATGCCAAAATGTCTTGTTATACAGGTAGAATGAGACACACCTGTTTTTATTGTATTTTAGTGGAATTTCTATTTTTCATGAATATTTTAATGAAAAAAGTCGCCATTTTTACTGACAAGACCCACCGATTTTTTCAATAGCTTCCAGGTCTTTCGAGCCATCGACTCAAAATCAATGCCAAAATGCTAAACACTGGTAGAATGAGACACACCTGTTTTTATTGGATTTTAGTGGAATTTCTATTTTTCATGAATATTTTAATGAAAAACCGCCATTTTTTGTGAAAAAAGCCGCCATTTTTAGTGACAAGACCAGCCGATTTTTTCAATAGCTCCCAGGCCTTTCGAGCCATCTACTCAAAATCAATGCCAAACTGTCTTGTTATACTGGTAGAATGAGACACACCTGTTTTTATTGGATTTTAGTGGAATTTCTATTTTTCATGAATATTTTAATGAAAAACGCCATTTTTTGTGAAAACAGCCGCCATTTTTGCTGACAAGACCAGCCGATTTTTTCAATAGCTTCCAGGTCCTTCGAGCCATCGACTCAAAATCAATTCCAAAATGTCTTGTTATACTGGTAGAATGAGACACACCTGTTTTTATTGGATTTTAGTGGAATTTCTATTTTTCATGAATATTTTAATGAAAAAAGCCGCCATTTTTACTGACAAGACCCACCGATTTTTTCAATAGCTTCCAGGTCTTTCGAGCCATCGACTCAAAATCAATGCCAAAATGCTAAACACTGGTAGAATGAGACACACCTGTTTTTATTGGATTTTAGTGGAATTTCTATTTTTCATGAATATTTTAATGAAAAACGCCATTTTTTGTGAAAACAGCCGCCATTTTTACTGACAAGATCCGCCGATTTTTTCAATAGCTTCCAGGTCCTTCGAGCCATCGACTCAAAATCAATGCCAAAATGTCTTGTTATACTGGTAGAATGAGACACACCTGTTTTTATTGGATTTTAGTGGAATTTCTATTTTTCATGAATATTTAAATTAAAAACCGCCATTTTTTGTGAAAAAAGCCGCCATTTTTACTGACAAGACCCGCCGATTTTTTCAATAGCTTCCAGGTCTTTCGAGCCATCGACTCAAAATCAATGCCAAAATGTCTTGTTACACTGGTAGAATGAGACACACCTGTTTTTATTGGATTTTAGTGGAATTTCTATTTTTCATGAATATTTTAATGAAAACCGCCATTTTTTGTGAAAACAGCCGCCATTTTTACTGACAAGACCCGCCAATTTTTTCAATAGCTTCCAGGTCTTTCGAGCCATCGACTCAAAATCAATGCCAAAATGTCTTGTTACACTGGTAGAATGAGACACACCTGTTTTTATTGGATTTTAGTGGAATTTCTATTTTTCATGAATATTTTAATGAAAAACCGCCATTTTTTGTGAAAACATCCGCCATTTTTAGTGACAAGACCAGCCGATTTTTTCAATAGCTCCCAGGCCTTTCGAGCCATCGACTCAAAATCAATGCCAAAATGTCTTGTTATACTGGTAGAATGAGACACACCTGTTTTTATTGGATTTTAGTGGAATTTCTATTTTTCATGAATATTTTAATGAAAAACGCCATTTTTTGTGAAAAAAGCCGCCATTTTTACTGACAAGACCCGCCGATTTTTTCAATAGCTTCCAGGTCTTTCGAGCCATCGACTCAAAATCAATGCCAAACTGTCTTGTTATACTGGTAGAATGAGACACACCTGTTTTTTATTGGATTTCAGTGGAATTTCTATTTTTCATGAATATTTTAATGAAAAACGCCATTTTTTGTGAAAACAGCTGCCATTTTTACTGACAAGACCCGCCGATTTTTTCACTAGCTTCCAGGTCCTTCGAGCCATCGACTCAAAATCAATGCCAAACTGTCTTGTTACACTGGGAGAATGAGACACACCTGTTTTTATTGGATTTTAGTGGAATTTCTATTTTTCATGAATATTTTAATGAAAAACGCCATTTTTTGTGAAAACAGCCGCCATTTTTACTGACAAGACCCGCCGATTATTTCAATAGCTTCCAGGTCTTTCGAGCCATCGACTCAAAATCAATGCCAAAATGTCTTGTTATACTGGTAGAATGAGACACACCTGTTTTTATTGGATTTTAGTGGAATTTCTATTTTTCATGAATATTTTAATGAAAAAAGCCGCCATTTTTACTGACAAGACCCGCCGATTTTTTCAATAGCTTCCAGGTCTTTCGAGCCATCGACTCAAAATCAATGCCAAAATGTCTTGTTACACTGGTAGAATGAGACACACCTGTTTTTATTGGATTTTAGTGGAATTTCTATTTTTCATGAATATTTAAATTAAAAACCGCCATTTTTTGTGAAAAAAGCCGCCATTTTTAGTGACAAGACCAGCCGATTTTTTCAATAGCTCCCAGGCCTTTCGAGCCATCTACTCAAAATCAATTCCAAAATGTCTTGTTATACTGGTAGAATGAGACACACCTGTTTTTATTGGATTTTAGTGGAATTTCTATTTTTCATGAATATTTTAATGAAAAAAGCCGCCATTTTTACTGACAAGACCCGCCGATTTTTTCAATAGCTTCCAGGTCTTTCGAGCCATCGACTCAAAATCAATGCCAAAATGTCTTGTTACACTGGGAGAATGAGACACACCTGTTTTTATTGGATTTTAGTGGAATTTCTATTTTTAATAAATATTTTAATGAAAAACCGCCATTTTTTGTGAAAAGAGCCGCCATTTTTAGTGACAAGACCCGCCGATTTTTTCAATAGCTTCCAGGTCTTTCAAGCCATCGACTCAAAATCAATGCCAAAATGTCTTGTTACACTGGGAGAATGAGACACACTTGTTTTTATTGGATTGTAGTGAAATTTCTATTTTTAATGAAAAAACGCCATTTTTTCTGAAAACACTCGTCATTTTTAGTGACATCACCTGCCGATTTTTTCAACAGCTTCCAGGTCTCTCGAGCCATCGACTCAAAATCAATGCATTGTTAACAGTATGAGATGTCTAAGAGTTTCTCCCCGTCTAACGTTCAATTTTTAATTCCAAATATTAATGAGCGCCCATATACATTTTATGCCCCCATATATATATATATATATATATATATATATATATATATATATATATATATATATATATATATTTCTTTTTAAATAGGGGTAATGCCAAAACCAAACCATTCATTTCAACATCCACCTTTAATTTCACCAAGCTAGCGCTTGTGCAGTGTCCATTCATAGTCCAAGCTGTGAAAAATGTTAGTGTATATGTAGCCTTATGGGTCTGCATGCGTCTAGGTATCAGTATGTGCGTATCTGTATGTATGTGTGCGGGTGCGCGTATACAGTGTAACTTATGCATATGAGTGTGTTTGCGTGTCCTCTGCATAAATGGATAAGGAGGCTTATTCTTACTCACAGTCATTTAGTCTAGGGGCAGTGTCAGTGTCTATAGGGTCTACCTGACCATCCAGGAGCCCCGTCTCTGTCGATTTTCCACCGTTTTTCTGTCCCTTAATCCTCTGGAATGGGTTAGATTGCGTTCCTGTTTCGCGTCTCTTGGTATTATACAATCTTCGGTCAGTAGTAGCAATCATCCCCTGTTCTCTTAGTCGGTTTTCAGCTTCCTCTGGGGTCTCGTAGATCATAGGTCCCCCATCTCCAAAGACTTTCAGTTTAGCTGGATATATCAGATGCATCTTCACATTTTTTCCCTTTAACATTCTTCTCAGTGGGGCATATCTGCTCCTCTCTTTCTGTATCTTGTTCGTGAAATCTTGGGAAAAGTAGATGCGTGTCTCGTCATATATGATTTTCTTCTTTGACCAAGCCACTTGTAAAACTTTTTGCCGTGTGTTCCAATGTTGGAAGCGCACTACTATGGAGTGAGGGGTTGCGTCTTCTTGTGTTGTAGTCTTGGAAAATGATCGATAGGCCGCTGTTATTTGAAGTATGTCCGGCGAGAGCTCCAATTCTTCCGTGAGAAGTGTTCTGATGAAATCCACCATATTATCCCCCTCTACTCCCTCCTTGACCTGGTAGATCCGTATGTTATTCTGTCGAGCTTTGATTTCGTGTTGTTCAAATTTTTCATTTAACTTCTTTTGCTCTTGGTTCAAATGTTTCAATGACCCCAGTTACTTAAAGACATTTCCCAATGCCAAAATGTCTTGTTATACTGGGAGAATGAGACACACCTGTTTTTATTGGATTTTAGTGGAATTTCTATTTTTCATGAATATTTTAATGAAAAACCGCGATTTTTTGTGAAAACACAAGCCGATTTTTTCAATAGCTTCCAGGTCTTTCGAGCCATCGACTCAAAATCAATGCCAAAATGTCTTGTTATACTGGTAGAATGAGACACACCTGTTTTATTGGATTTCAATAAAACACTGAAACACTTATATTTCAAATAGTTTTTTGACAAATTTAAGCATAAAAAAGCATCCATGATTGCAGTTTGTTGCTATTTCGTCACCATTTAGGCATGGGATATTTGTACCTGTCAAAATATTTTACTGAAATGGATGAACTGGACATTTAGGAAAAAGAAAAGACAGCTTTTGTTGGATTTAGATATACTACTGAAACATCCAGACACATCATCAGTGAGTTGCCAAAAATTCGTACACACTTGATTGTCGGCTGGTACTTGATTATTGATTGCACCTGGCTGATGTGGTCTTGAATTTCTTCAAGAAATCTTGAAATTGTTTGCATTGAACTGAATCACAAGAAGCTTTCTTATGATGTAGGGCACGACTATACACTTAAATTGATGCACTGTGTTTGCATTATTTGGGGAACTAGCCTGGCCTGGGCTATCAACTGGTAACAGGCTAAGTTGTCCCATTTGATGCTACTTTAACAATTGGACATTAGTCACAAGATATGATCCATTTGATAAAATCTGATGTAATGCTAAAGGTTAAACTGCCAACAGTAGTACAGAAGTACTTCTATATTACCGTATAAGAAAAGGATCTGAGTTCTTCTATGGCTGGTATTAGAAGGCCTTAATGATTAAGGAATTTGTGTAGACTTTTAAACAAGTTTGGAGCATGTATAACAAGCTTGTCATTATTTCTGCCTCATAACTATCTGTTAGGTTCACGTGGTTACCACCCTTACCCTAAAAGATGGAAAACAGTATTTTGTTCACACAAAGGCCTGGGCCATTGGATTTACCCTTTGGTCAATGTATCAGTGTAGCTTTACAGGCTGAAGTGAACCATAACAAACACTGAAAACTCTGAAAAAGGAACCCGTGACTCAAATGTTTCCAGGTTTTGGGACAACATTGTGATATTTTATATCATCTGACAACAGTCCCGAATATCAAAGTGACGAGTTGTTTGCTGTTTGTCAACAGACCATGTAACCCTAGCACAAATCCTAACCCAGACATCAAATATTTAGTCTGTTTGCTCACAACTATTGTATCATCTGAAATGGAACACTACTCAATGGTCCAAAAAAAATGTCTGATCTATAAATTTAAATGCACTTTTAAAATGGCTAAATCCAACCATAACTTTGAGTTAAACTGGAAGTCTTTCTGTTTATGAGTCGATCTGTCCCAGATAAGAAGCTTCCCACTGCCAGTTAAATGCCATGTTTCCTTTCTCCGTCTCTGTTTCCATCTCCAACATACATCGTCTGCCGTCTACAGTGAGAGTGTGCGGAGACAGTGGTTTGGCAGTGAAAAATAAAACTTCTGATGTTGGTCATCCTGCTCTCCCTTTCTCCTGTCATCACAGTGGAGGGTCTCCGGGTGAAGTTGAAGGAGTACTTGCCTCCCCTGTCCGTTCTCTTTGGATACTTCTCTCTTTCCATCTGACTTCATCACCTCTCTCTAATTGCCAATCATTCATGTCCGCTTCACTGCACTGAGTGCCACTAGCTGATCGCTTTACAAGGGACTCTGTTTAAATAGAGTGTTATCTGTATGCTGGTGTTTATTTCCTGCTTCGTAAGTGTCCTCTGAGCTTTTTATTCAGAGTGATGATGTGGATGCTGATCATCCAGCAGCCCATCACTCTTTTATTCCTCTCTCTCTCTCAAATTTCCTCTCCAATCTGCCTGCAAAGCCTGTCCAACCGCCCTCTCAGTCTTTCTCTTTCTCATTGTCTTGCTGTTTTATTCTTCCTGACCCTACAGGAAATGTCTGCCCCTGCGGTGGTTTTGACAATCTGATTGGGTAATGAGAGGAAATGAGAGTTTATCTGTTTCAGACACAGTCAAGGGAGAGAAGAGTCAAACTTCTGTAACCCCCGAACAGGAAAACAAAGAATTTTAGCCATTTCTGCGGGCTGGGGAGAGATTACCACTAATGAACACATGGATTGGTCTACAATGAAGCTCTCCTTCTCCCACGCAGCAATAAAATAGAAAACTCTAATTAGTGTTGCCATCAGTCAGATAGTGAAAACAGAAAATCAGTACTTTGTGCTTTACTTTTGTTGAATACAGATCCACATGCAGGCTCTTGATCAGCATTGCATACTCACTTTACCCTCACACCCAGGTAGTCAGCCTGGTAAGACTAATTTTGGCTGACAGTCTGCACGATTAGTTGTGTTTTGGCCCAGAGTGGACCATATGTGACCCAGTTTTGGCCCATACATAGTTACCAAATCTGGCAAGATATTAAATGTTAGGACAACGATTTGGGTGCAGAAGGAACTCATGTTAGCAGCACTAAGGGCATGTTTGGGTTGCTGTCAGATAATAAAGCTAATAAATGGGCTACCTGAGCCTAATCCAATTGCAAGAAAAATGCTGCCAATGTACGTATTTGCAAAACCACTGATATGTTGCAGCTTTATCTGTCTTAGGTTCAATTTTTGATATTATCTAGTCACATGCTGTGCTCATGCTTTGGTTAGGTTAAGGCACAGAAACACTTGGTTAGGTTCAGGAAAAGATCATGTTTTGGCTTAAAAAAACCTGCTTTGGTCACCACAACACAGCTGGAGATGCCCAAAGGTTTTTTTAAAAACACCTGGTTTTGTTGTCACAAATGCAGAGTCACAAATATTGAAATGCCCACTCAAACTACTGTTACTGGCTTGGCAGCCTTGTCGCCTGTAACTCCACCACCACCCCCTCTGCGCATGAAAGTTCAGCTCATAAACGTTAGATCGTTGAACACAAGTCCTGTTAACTAGTGGCCAACGTTACATGCACATGCAGACTAATAGGCAGCCTGGGCACGTTAAAGCAATCTACATGCACCAGTTCAAACATAACATTCTTTCTATTACTAAGATGGAAGTTATGTGTAAACATACCTTGCATTGATTATGTGTCTATACACCCATGCTCCAGTCCGATTGACACTGGCCAATAGTTACATGTCTTACATCTTTCACGAAAGGTCCACAAGATGCAGCTCAACATTGAACAAAACTTTTGGATTTGAATTAATACATTTTTTAATCACAAATTTATTTTACTTGCAATAATACATTTTTTAATTGCAGTGTCAATTGCTTTTGCTCTCAGATCTATTCAGTTTGATTGCATAATAAAGACACAAAAATAGCTCCATGGCTGCTAGTGCCATCCACCATGACCTTTATTTTTCAACAAAACTTTGCACCTGCCCCCCACCACACCATTTGAAATCAATCTTAGGTATCACAGTGTGGCTCAGGGAATATACATGACAAGTTCTTCATTTCATGATTGTAATGTATGACATGGAGGCTAAAAATCTTTTCTGTATTTCTGTTTTTATTTGCGCAGGGAGACACTCCCTAACCCATAGACATTTCAGTATTAATACTGTAAGTAGCTGTCAAGACAGGTAGCATGGTGGTAATGTGTGCTACTTAGTTTGGGATTGACTGTTTCTTTATAAGGATAGTATGAAAAAAGAAAAGTAAAAGTACAATTATACTCCGGCAACCCAGTCAGCAGAATAAAATGTTGCAATTTTATGTTCCTGCAAACCAGAGATACAAAGAAAATTGTATGTATCATATCAAATTTGTTTGGAATACATGTATATGAGCTGGCTTTTGTGGTGATCTGTTATTTTAAGGCAAAACATGATAATTTCCTAACCCCAAACAAGTGTTTTTTGTGCCTAAATTTGACCAGATCAAACTCAAAATTGAACATAAAGAAATATAAAGTTTACATTTCAAAGTTTAAACCTATCTGTGGTTTGCAGAAACGTACATTGCCAATTGTGGTGATTGGGTTGGCTCAGGGCCCGCCACCAATCTGTTCAGTATATGGGCACCTTTTAATCTTAATATAGTTTGTGCACTTAATATCATATTGGCTTGAGCATACACTACCTTATGAAGTATATTTTTATGAAGAAATTTCTTAGAAATTGGGTTAGAATTTAGATATACAATATCATTATAAATACTCATTTAAAAGTAATTAAATAAGTAATTAAAATAATGGATAACACTAATAGAAGATATGCAGGATAAAATGTATATAATTAAAAGACTACCTAGTCCTGACTGTCACCTTTGTGTTTGTGTCATTTTTAGAGGATGTCCCCAGTCTGTAAATCAATTTCACGCTCTAAGAGTCACATATGTCACATAAGAATCTATAATGAAGAACTGAAGTAAGGATTAAAAGGGCTTTTTAAATCTGATCTAGAAGAGTTTACATTTGCATCAATATTTATGAAAGCAGAGGTACAACCACTGACTGTGACCCATTATTTACCTCCAGATATAGCTCAACTTATTTCATGTTTCATGATTGATTCATATTTTCTCCCTGGAGTGTATTGCTTTTGTCATACGGTCTTTCATGTGATCATTAAGAACTTTTCACCCGCACAGCAACCTTAAAAAAGCCAGTGACCATAAACTAATTTGAACAATAATGACTGTGTAACACACAAATACTTGTACAGAAATTCAGCTTTTGTCCCTTTACAAAAAGGGCCAATAAGGGACAAATGGAGGCATATCAGCACTGAATGGATGTTCAAATAATCTGCATCGGCCCCATGTGGTGGACTAATAGAATAAGTGACTTTGCTCTCATGCATAACAGCCCTAATGTCATTCCTGCTCTCACTTTGATTACACGAATAATTCAATTTATGTATTTACTTGCACAGCTAAAGCATGCTCTCTTAATATTCCCAATTTCATGCACTCTTGCATAATGTGATCATTGATTGAATGCGTACGCTTCCCCCCTAAGTGGCTACCCTCAAAGCCCCTGCTGTCATAAATTACGTATGCTAGTCCCATGATGTTTCTGTTCCCTGCCTACAACTCTCACATTATAATTCCAGAGAGGGAAACCACAAAGGCTGGATGTAAACAAAGTAATAGCTGTAGAAATTAACATCTTAGGGTTCGTTAAGCAAATGTAGTAACTTGTGAGAGCTCTCTGAGGGACAGGCTCACCGACTGCATGATGTTTAAACGTCCGAACAGTCAGTAAACGCAGCACAGTTTGCAGTGTGTTCAAATTCTAACCAAACTGAAAACGTGGATATATATGGATTGCCCTTTTAACAATAGCCATTGTTTCAGCTAGACATTTGTTGGTGTTTCCAGGGATACAACCTGAGAAAGAGGTTAGGAAATCAATATATGAAATATGTCACGAGAGGCAGCAGGAACATGAAGCTTCAATATTGTGTTTGTATTTCCAAGATGATGACATTTCAGGACAATATGTGAATTCAGTCAGTCCCTATCTCATTCTGTTCCACTGAGTGCCGGAGTGTTCTTGCTGTCAACATGTAGAGAAATGTAATAATCAGTAGATGATATCCTGTTTTGATCATACATTCTTTACCTTATTCAGTATTTAAATTTGTTTTGTGTGTTATTTAAGTTAATGTATCTTTAACTATACAGGATGCTGCTTTTAGTACGCAAAAACTAAAGTTGGGTTCAATTGAAATGTAGAGGCTGAAATGTCCTTGTTGAACAGGCCTTTATTTGAGACAGTGTTTATTGGAGAAAAGTCTCCGTATCCAACTTATATTTATATATATATTTTTCCATATTTTTGTTACAAGTCTCTCTCTTTCCCGGTCGGCCACCATTAATCGTGATAATTTGCTGCCGCTGCTGTTTGCTGTTAATGCAAATTCAACACTTCCTGTGTTTCTGTTTCACGTTAAAAGCCTTCGATCAGTTCGGGGGGCACGTTTCCCAGCTAAATAATGCTGCTTATTTGTTTCTTAATGTCATTCTAATGAATTTGTTTTTTGTGCGTATGTATGTAGTGGTGGCACATATAGGGATCTTTAACTTTTTGTTCCAGCGAGCATGTTGCTGATACATTCAGTATGAACATTTTAAAACATGGCAGATGTGTTCATTAAAACGTATCCTCATTACTATGAATACAAAAGTTAATCTGAGCAGCTTTACATTTCTGTTCAACGTAGCTGCTGCAATTTAACCATATAGAAACTAAATTTCTAGGATTTAATGTATTTCTGTTATTTCTGTATACTCTGTACTCATGGCATCTATTTCATATCTGTTTGCCCTGGAAGATGGATTCCTCCTCTGTGTTTCTCTTGTGGTTTCTTGCTTTTTTCATCCCTGTTATAGGTCAGTTGGGGGAAGGTTTTTCCTTATTTGAACTAAGGATCTAAAGAAAGAGGGTGCTGTATGCTGCCAGATTGTAAAGCCTTTTGAAGCAAGTATGAGATTTATGATGTTGGCCTATATAAATAAAATGGTGCCCATGTGAACTGTTCCACTCAAATATCTTTCTTGAGCCTCTTTATTTACTGCACAATATATCCATTATTTCACTATACTGCAACGAGTCTAACATTTATGTTGGGGGCCTGACACAAATATACATACAAAGGACATACATAAATGCAAAGCAGTAAAATTAGATATTAATGTGCTTGCAAATGTATTATAGATCACAAAGGAGAAAAATATCCACAGCCTCGAGACATATTCCAGCTCGCTGTCCTGTGATGACATGACACCTGTCCAGTTTCTGTCAGGTTCTGCATGCTTCACAGCTCTTTTTTCTTATGTGTGTTTTCACCCCTTCTTCTTCTTCTTCTTCTGCCTTCCCCGCCATCCTTAATGTCATTCTTTTCCCAATTTTCAGTGTGA
The DNA here is from genome assembly GCF_040436345.1 of Pagrus major. NCBI lineage: Eukaryota > Metazoa > Chordata > Actinopteri > Spariformes > Sparidae > Pagrus > Pagrus major. The sequence goes on along the minus strand of NC_133218.1, from coordinate 15,232,243 downwards.
GAGGTAAGCCCAGTGGACTGCAGAGCAGTTCGTCACTGAATCAGCCCTAAACAACGATATCCTGTTCACTCAAAGTTCGGTGCAACCCCCTCGCTGTCAACACATCATCCAGAGAGAATGAATAAATAAGTAATGGGGGGCGTGTTTGCACCGTAGGCTGAGATGTTTGCTGCCTTGACAAAGCCTTGGGGCATCAGAGCAAATCCAACCTGCTCTGGACTTTCCCTAATCAGCCGCTGTCCATCATGGCTGCCCCCGCTCTGCTGCTGCTGAGTCGGCCGATCCGTAGAGCAGGTACAGTGGCCGCCCACCCGCCTCCACCAGGGCCGCCAAGCTGCTATCTCTAAATATACACAAATTAGCTGCGTTAGTGAGGCTTGCTTCAGGGCATCATTTAATTGGCAGACACTGAATGACATCCTCTGCTCTGTTTCTTGTCGGTCTGGCAGAGAGAGAGAGAGGGAGAGAAATGTACAGAGGCAGAGATGTTGGAAGTCACCTTGGCTCAAACTGACAAGCTTTAACCTCCTTGTTTCCATATCTTCCTGCATATTATTTTCATATATTTTGCATTCATACATTGCACTACATTCCCATGCTCTGTTCAGTATTTCTGTTGTGTGCAACATCCCCCGCAAGAAATGTATAATACTGAACTCTCACTCATACATTTCAAGGTTCAGTGTTGGAGCTTCCTCCTGGCAATCCCTTAATAACTTATTGATCATCTTTGCTGTATTGTAATATTTAGCATGGCAGTGTCAGGTAGAAATCCTCAAAAAACAGCACTAAAGACAATGCATAGATGCTCTAAGCTTGGCCTACTGACCACTAGATGCTGGCTCAGAGAAAACCAAAGCCCTGGTGGCCATTAGAAAGAACCCAGGTTTAAGGCACTTCAGCAGAAAGTTCCACTCATGTTTTATTCAGTCAAAGAAAAAAAACTAAATCAGTTAGTTGAAACCTATTCTCCATCAAGTTTTGATGAGATGTTAGTTCTTTCATTTCTCTTCCACGAAGCTTGGCATATTACACCTAAAAAACAAGTTTTTTTAGCATGTTTGCTTGATTGACAGGTATCCAATCCTAATAGTCAGCCACGATGTTTACCACTTTCTCTTTGTGCCTCGGGCATCAGTAACCAGCAAAAATGTCAGCATTGTGTTGAAAACCCCCCAAAATGATGATGTCACAGACACACAGACACACACACACACACACACACACACACACACACACACACACACACACACACACACACACATCCATGTTCTTGCTTCAGTGTATTGGTACTGCTTGACCTTTTCACTGCCTGTTTGTTGTTAATGCTTTATTGGCTGTCCAACTGTACCTTCACAAACTGTGAAAAACTTCCAGTACTTTCATTGTAATGATACATAACAATATCAGCAATTGTGTCTCTGTAAAATAGGCAGAATTACTACTGTTACATTACTTGTTTCATCTTTAAGGGCTAAATTTAAAAGTTCTTCGGCAACTTCAAGCAACACAACAAACCAAAGAGGACAAACAATCTCTAGCTTCATGTGAATGTGACTCATTGTCATCTGTGAGTGTTGTTTTTTTTATTTTCTTCACTTGAAGTTGACTCATGACATCACAGTTATGCTTCATGCTTATCCCATTTGCACAAATTATTATTGTTTTTACTGTAAGAATTGAATGTATCTGGTACACGGGTGGGCAGGACTTCTGGCTCCACTGTGAATGTGGGTGAGAAGCCTGCTGGGGATTATGTCCTTGTCACTTCACTGGCAACTCCTACTGGTTGAACAGGGCATCTGCATTTTGAGAGATATGGAACTGGAAGGTATTAACTCCTGGCGAAGCTCCTCGATAGTACAGTAGGTGAAAAGAAGCAGCTGGTGAAATTGTGTATCAGGGAGTTAGCACGTCTGTCAGCAGCTTTCACAGGAAAACAGTAGCAATTACAAAGGAAACAACAAAAGCCCACATAGAGTAACTGAGTGGAGAAACTGCAGATGTTCATAAAGTCCTCCAAGCTCTTTCCAGACTTCCCCGAGGGAAGCCCTCATCCTTAATTATCACAGGAAGATGTTTATTTAATGCCTGCCAATGTTTAAAGATAAGCTACTGGTATTTTGTGTGTTTTTTTGGCATATTTTTGTATTATGTATTTTTCATTATTTACCTTTGCAAGCTTTTAATTCAATGTACAATTTTGCAAACCATGGATATGATGAAACTTCTTTCTTTAGGTTAAATTTTCTATTATGGTGTGACAAAGCTGTGCCTGTGGTCCAGTTAGAATAAGGCAAAACAAAAAAAAGAAACAAAAAAACTCTTGGTTCGGGTTAGAAAAAGAAATCATATTTGTCTTCAAAAAACACCTGGTTATGTTGCCAAAAACGCATCTGGAGATGTCCCTATTTTGCCTTAAAAATATCCAGTGGTTTCACACTTACAAATGTTGGAACACAGTCTTGAACTGTTGTCACTGGCTTGGCAGCCTTGTTGCCTTCATGTAACTCCACCACAATTCCCTCCACCTATGGACATGAAAATACGTTAATAAACATGTAATTGAACGTGATGAAACACATATTGTGGAAATGTCAAAATGGTACATAAGACGCGTACAAATTTGCGTGTATGCCTTATTTGCAGAAACAACAACAGTTGACATTTTATCCTGGCTACTAGACTGTTGATTTTCAATAGATTGGCTTTCAAAATAACAACCACCCCACCCCAGCCACTATGAGCTTTTCTGGTTAATTTTTGTATGTCATAGCTTTGTGTACTTGTATTTTAAACCCCTTTCACATTGGACAGATAACGCACTATCACCTGCTGACATCTGGCTTTTGTCTTCAATAGGATAGGGTACAATTGTCATTAATTCCTGGGTGAAACAACTCTTAAGTAGTCATGGTTATATTTCGGCTCCTGCCCCAATCGGCAGTGATGGAAACATTACAACTGAATGCACACTCTGTCCCTTTTCCGGTGTCTGTCTCCGTTCGAGCATCATTCAGTCAGCGCAGAGTTTGAAGGAGAGACTAAAAGATGGCCTTCGTTTTGCTTTCTGCTGTTCCCCTTTCTCTGGTGCGTCTGTGACATTGAACGTGACACACCAGAGGAAGAAAAAAACTGAGAGGCAAACTCGTCTACTGGGATAGGAGTCACCACATACACACTAATTTTGGTGTAACAAAATTATAAATGGCAACTGCATTGTGGGACGACTATGGGAATTCCAGACGACGTCAGACTGTCTTAAAGAAACTCTGCCATTGGGAAGGCAAAGGATAAAAAAGAGAAAAACGATGAATGAAAGTGAACTGTTAACCACTCGAAAATTGCACCTGGTCAATAATGACCATGATTCAGATGTTCTCATTCATAGACATGCCTGGACGTAAGCTGTAATTTTCTCTTGCTAAAGTGTAACCACCTGTCAAGCTTTGATGAGCTAATTAAGAGGCAGTTAGCTGATTTGTGAGGGCCGCAGAGTTGATGTGCCGCCAGATCAGGGATTGTGTGCGCCCTGCTATTAGCCATTAAGGGTTCACGGTGGGCTGACTTCACACAATGTGAACGGGGATGGAGCTGTCCTTTATAAAGAGAGAGGAAACATTAATGGAGGTGGAGGATTCTCATTCGCTCTGTCCTTCCATCACTCTATCCCTCGCTCATTACCCGTCTGTGGAGTCCTCTCGTTTGTTTCACATGCTCTTCATGAGAAACAATAAACTGACCCCCTTCCCCTCACCCTGAGGTGCTTCCTTTGGGGAGACAGAGGGGGCTCTGAAAGAAGGAGAGTGCAAGTGTGTGTCTCGCATTGTGTGAGAGTGTATTAGAGTGAGGGTCTGAGTAATTAAGTGTGTGAAAGTGCGTGTGTGTCTGTGTGTGTGTAACGGCCTGCATGCAGGTTCACCCGTCTGTGTGCGTGATTGCACGTGTAAATGTGATCACAAGTGTGAGTGTGTGTGATCTGTTTCCAATTAGCCCTCTTGTGTCCCCGGTAGCCGGGAGGCATGACTAATGTCCTGGTGGACAGAAGCCCCAGCTGATGTAGCTGAAAGGGCCCCCATCTGCTGCGAGAACATCACAATGAGGAGCTGGGCAGTCGCAGACAGAGGAGCGCAAAAAGGGGACTAAAGGCGACGAGCATCATGGGAACGACGGCGAGGGGGGAATAAGCTATTAGGGACAAATTGCGCTTGGGGGGCCACCTTCAGATACAGGGTGAAGAATGCCATTAGCACTGTCCAGCACGCAACAGCTAGAGCACAACACACACTCACACACAAGCAGACATAAACACATATGTGCCAGTTATCATGGTTGTTCTGAATCAAGTTTTTCCCACATTGTCAACCGAGTGAAAAAATCCATCAGAAAAATAAAGGTTTTTCTTCATTCTTACTTCATTTTACCAGGTTGTGTGCTGTTTTGTTTTTACTTTTGACTTTTGTTTTATGCACTGATCTTTCACAGCCACAGAACAAACTCCCCTACAAATTCTTTAAACACATCCATGTCTAATTGATTTCTTAAATGAGACAGTTATTATAGGTTTGATACTGTAAACTTTGCATTAAAAAAAAAAAAAGTCAATACTATCTGCATTAAAAAAACATCAAAACTCTCTTCTGAAGTGCAACACCAGAATTGTATTTTTTTTAAACTTGGTTTCATTCAGGGATGAATGATATGGATTTGTTTCAGCTGATACTGACAATTACCTGCCTCTTGCAACCATATGTACATTTTTGTTTACATTTTTTGTATTTAAAAAAGCTTCAAACTTGAATTTTATGTGCACCCGAGGGCAAAAAAGGCTAAGATGTAGTGAGTAAAGATGAATGATTGAATATGCCAAAGCTCTGACCATCTACCTGACATCACTATTACGCACAGAAACAAAGAACAGATCTGACTCTTCAAATGTTCATTTATTTTTTTAGTAAAACAGTGAAAAACATCAAACATACTTTTATAGAGCATTTTGCTCTTTTAAAATACATTCTTTGGCATCATCTGTCAAATGTGACCTGTCAATTGTATTAAATAAATCGATCACACCACACAGGGCAGGTAGGGACACGTCTGCAAAGTAGTGGCGGCTCGGGAGAGAATACCTCCAAATGAAATCCTGGTCATCAAGTGCAATAAATACCGTGACATTTATCGGCAATTGCTTTGGCCTTTGGGACATCTTTAGGAAACTTCCTGCAGTTAGCGCCACTCACTGTATTGGGGAAATTATCGGCTATACTTTAATTATCTAATAAATAATAATTACAATTTCCAGCTCGAATCTCATTTATAGAGGAGACCTCTTTCCTCCTCTCTCCTATAATGTTCAAGAAGCATTTTTGTCTTTGCCAAGGAATGTCTTTTGTTGATTAGGTTGGAATTTTACACCGAGGAAGATCAAAAATCCAGAAGCTTTTGATCCAGCTTCAAGAATCTGATGAGCTACTGCACATACTTGTAGTTGAAATACAAATCCAAATGTCCAAATCCAGAAGCAGATGAAAAATATCTAAAAATAAGATTTCTTTTTCAGTTATTAAACTGAAGTGAACTGTGACTCAGACTTGCTCATCGTTAGGCCTGTTTATATCAAGAATTTATGCTTTTTCCTGGACGAAAACAAACAGCCTTACCTATTCACGCAGAAGAAAGACCTTGTCTGACAAAAGGAAATCTAATAGATAATTAAAGGCTGTACAGCAAAACGTTGTTTCCAAGCAACTATTCAACAACCGCAGAATCAAGACACTTCATTTTCTAACACCTCGTCAATGCCTGTTACTTTGGAGGATTGTGTTTGAAAAGAATGAAAAAGGTTTGCTTGGAAGAGTCTGCCTGTTTTACATGGTACATTGAGATGTACTCACTGAGTCATCTCACACACACACACACACACAAACAAACACACACACACATACACATACGGTGTAATCTAATCAGTGATCTGTTATTGTGACTGTAGATGAATTACTCAGACCCTCGGGAACAGCCTCAGACACAATCTGAATGTACGGGCCGTACACGGTCAGAACCATTCAGATGGAATAAACCCCTTTGTCTTCACAGCATGGTGGCAGTGTGAGGTGGGGGTGGGGGAGGATGTGGGTGACTGGGGGATATCCAGGATCTGAAATGTCCATTTAACGCCCTCTTTGGTGTGTCATCCAAAACACTGGGCTTCTGTTTTTTATATTTTCAACACAAAGTAGCAAGAACATTCAATCTTTTTGATTCCAGCTCAATACAACTAAGCTTTATTAGCTTGTATTATTGCCAAACCATTGGATAAAATGATTTCACAGCTTTTCACGGATTAGTTAAAGGTACACTCTAAATGGGTTTCCTAAAAAGAAAGACTGTAGAGACTCATACATTAATAATCCCTCTCAATCATCACTAATCATCTGACAAATCCTGCATAGCTTGCCTTTAACTCATATTTAAACTCAGACCTTCGTAGCCTTTAGCCTCTAATGTTTAAAAAGCATGTTACTGAAGCATGTTACTCCCGTTTGGCTCAAAGGAATAGAGTGACGTATTTTTGTAGGCCAACCCAGAAGTTAGCATCGTCCTGGTTCCCTCGACAGAAAGCCTATTGGAATTTTTAATTGGATTTTGGATTATCACCAGAAAAAATCTCTGTGACAGAAACACAAGTTTATGATACAGGTTTTACAGGTTTTGTTCAGCAAGATAATCTTCACAGATGATCACCACTTTTGGGATTTTCGAAGCGTAAATTAAGTCGCTAGAAGTAAGACTACACTGTGGTCGCATGACTTAAACGTCACCACCACTTAGCATCTTACTTCACAATTACTATACTTGTTTTCTATAAATTGATCAATCTACAAGTTGTAAAGTTAGAGTTATAATAGTTTGGAACTGAAGTCGGCCTGTAAGGATGGACTAGTAAGTAGATGGTCTCTGTGTTCGGTGTGATGACGTTTAATGTCCATGACGACCTCTATAGTCTCATTTAGCCACTTGTTAGCAACGGCTGTTTAACACACACAGACACATAAGCACATTATAATTAAATTGAGGGATATTAATGATGTATTTTATGTCGTAGAACAAAATGTGTTAAAGATATTTTACATATTTTGTGGTAACCACAGACCTTATTTCAGACATTTAACCAAAAACCAATTAAAAAAATGTATAGACTTTGAGACGAGGGAACCGGATGTGCAAAAATGCGAACAGGTTTCCACATTTTAGGACTCATTACTACACAACTCTGTACTTGCCCACAAGTCTGTGTTTTCTTCTACAACCTGTCTCTTATTTTTGAGGGTTTTTTGTTCCATCATTCCAATCAGCTATAATAATATTTACTTGCCAACAATACAGGGCATTTCTGGAAGGGAGTCTTGGGTAAACATACAGGATGTTAATCAATTTAAAGTTTAATTACAACCAAATTATTTGAAAGTTAGAAAAGTGAAAATTATGTTTGTATTGTGTTGTCATGTAAGTCCGAGGTGTTTGCAGTAGACAACTTGAACGTCAGCTTTACTTCCAAGTAAGTGTTTCTGGAGAACTGGAAAACAACAACAAAAAAAAAAAACAGAGGTGTTCCTCTGAAGCAGGTCTCCTGAGGACAGTCTGTTGAAACACTCCATGAACAAAGTGTGTGTGCCGTGAATCAGCGCATCTGAGGCGTGCTCGTTTTACCTGTGTGCAGTGTGTGTGTATGTGTGTGCTTTTGTCAGTGAGGAGGCTAGCAGCTCACTGACAGTGATAGATGGATGCCCTCGAAAGTTGCTGATTGTTAGTGATAAGGGATCCTTGAAAATCAACAACAAACACACACACACGCGCACACACACACACACACACACACACAGACACACACACACACACACAGAGCAAGCGTGTATGTGCATGTGCGTAATGCGTATTATACATTGGTATGTGTAGACCATATGGGTAAATACAAATGGATGACAAATTAAAGGAAAAACAATGTAAAGTGTCTCAGTCACAGTTATTTCAGGAATGAACATCATTCTTTCTAAAAGAGATTGTGTTGTGATGGAGTTATCAATCACATAATCAACATTACAGGTGAGAGGGCTGCCAAGCCAGCCTCTCTAGGGACTGTAGTTTGAGACTCCGTTTCAACTTTTGTAGGTGTGAACCCACGGGATGTTTTTAAGAAGACCTCGGGAGTCGGGACATCTCCAGCTGTGTTTCCAGGGTGGGGAGGATTACTTTAAAATTGATAATTACCTGCAGTCAGCAACATAATCCAAGTATCACAATTTGAAAGTAATGTAACTTGATTACTCTCTGTTTCTCTGGGATTACCTCTATACCAAACATATGCAAGAAAAGACTAGAGAAAAGAAATATCAATCGGATGACTTTTATTTAACCTCGATAAAGTATATTCAGATTCACTCTACACCAGAGTGATGTTGTGAAGTGTTGTCATGTGGGCACACATGCATGGTTACAGGCTGGTATATAATTCTTTATTTTAAAATTGCAATCCCTTTTTCACTGAATGTATGTGTAATCTAATTACACCTTTTTTTCTGTAACCTTAGCGCAATACAGTTACTTTTTTTGTATCCTAATTATGTAATCCCATTACATGTTCCGTTACTTCTCAAGCCTGCATGTTTTTGGCAATGAAACCCGGTGCAGACCTCTGGACATCTCCATCTCCAAAAACATATTTTAAGCCAAAACATGATGTTTTTCTAACCCTTACCACATTGTTTTGTGCCTAAACCTAACCAGGGCATAAGCAAAGTGTGAAAACAGAAACATTTACCTAAAGAATTGTAAAGTTGCAACATATTAATGTGTTGCAGAAATGTACATAACCAACATTTATTCTGGCGATTGTGTTGTCAATCTTTAGGTGTTGCTGTCGCTGTGGCTTGTACACTGTGGAGGTTAAACACCTGTGACGGCTGTTGTGGACTTCTAGCTCATTGTATCCAGGGCACAACCCCTCCCCCCGGACAGAACTGTAGGTATACCATGCCTTGCTGTAAATCTGAATGCACTCAGGTGACAATCAGATTTTGTCTTCAACTTTCAACATTATTTTGTCACCAGTCATATGTGTTACATACTGGCTAAAATGTAGGTTTTTACCCACAAACATTTTGAGTTGTAATTTGAGCCACAACTACATTTTCAGGTATGTTTTGCAAGGCTTGTTCTTACACTGTGTGCCTGCTTGACAAAGCATTTAGTTTATTTTCAGTTGTCATTTTCAATCTGCTTTCAGAAGTAATCTTCCAGGTAATGAACGGTCATAAAAATCCGTCATCACACTGGCTTTTACTTGAATTAAAAAAAACAAACAAAGAAACAGTCTTTCTTTTGATACAATTTTATTGTTTAGATATTAAGCAAATGTGAGACAAATCATTGCTCATATAATTAATAAATGTGTTCATTTTATTTAGTGAGCTTGGTGATGTGAAGATGCTATTGGGGCTCAACAACAACACCGGGGAGTTTATCTTTCATTAAAGTGGAGGATGAAATAAAAGAGGAAGATGAGCAGAGGAGTGATAATAGAACTGGTTGGACCCCAGAGACACCTCTGTCCTTGAAACTCTGTTCAGGAAAGAGAAACAGGAGGTGAGAAAGGTAGCCTTTGTCTTTGCCAGAGTCTTTGTGTTTGTCCTGCGACTCAGGGGGCATCGTGTCTGTCTGTGTTTGAACTTCCAACAGCTTGAATCTGCCTCCCAGGTGTCGAGCTGCGGGACAAAACTACCCATCTTCATGCTGCAACCGCCTGCCATTGCAGCACAACACCCGCTGAGCTGAGAGACACACAGAGCATTCAAGAGAAAGAGAAAACATTCACAAAACACGGAGGGAAAACAAGCCAGAATCAGAAAGAGAGGCAGTGAAAGAGACTGCCCAAACACTTTTAGTGATTTTTATTTTCTTTGTTGGTTTGTCCTTGTGGTTCACATGGGTACGCTCCTTTTATTTCATGTTGCCATTGTGCTTCACTGTTTGTGTGTGCGTGTGTGTGTGTGTGTGTGTGTGGCAAAGTTGCTTTAAAGAAGACACATTGTGCTAAGGGAGTCCTTGGGACAACACCGTTTAGCGTCCACCACTGTGGCTTTGTTTAAAGTCCTCCGCAGGTTGTGCTTCCACTGATTCCTGATGTCAGTCATCAATTACATACATTTCTAATTAGTTTTCACTGCATGGACACAGCAAGTTGAAAAACTTCAAAAGACCTTGAGCTATACAATAAACCCCTGTGTATTGTGTGCACACACCTAGACGTTGCTGATTCTCTTTGCTTATGCAACAAACTGTAAATTGTTGAAACCGTGCAGAGGTATGAATGGATATTCCAGCTGTAAAAGCAGATTTATGATGTGGAAAAGGCTTGTGGACACGTCTTAGACTCTACTAAACTCGATTATGAATGGATGGAAGGCTGAAGCAAGGGTTATTCATTCTCTAGAGGACAGAAATGAGGCTCAAGTGGAAAGCTTTCCCAGTCGTGATACGGTGTGCACATCCTGCTGCTGGTTGCTTGAGAACCTTAAAAAACAGCCAAGACATATGTTGTTATGGCTTTTTGTGGAGTCTAAGTTGTCAGCAGTGAACTGTGAAACCCATTTACCTCGGTTTAGCATTACAGTTTATGCAGTGCAGCCTCAAGTGACTCAGGCTAATATTGTCAAGGTTGTCTGTGTTTATTGATTGTGCTGGCACATCTGTTTTTGCATTTGTGTTATCTTGACAACCATCCACAGGAAGAAATCGATCTTAGAAGGCAGAGAGATGAATTTTCACACAAACAGGACTCAAAATACCATGATTTAATGCAGCCAAAGCAATACAGAAGGCTATCATTCAATTCAGCAATCCCCCCCAGCTCAAGAAAGCTCAACCCAATTGCCAGAATAAATGGTGGCAATGTACATTTCTGAAAAAAACACTGATATGCTAAAATGTTACAAATTTATTTTTGTTACAACTCTATTTCTTTGGGTTCGATTTTATTTTGTGATAATGCTGTGCTCATTATCTGGTTATGTTTAGGCACAAATACCAGTTGGTTAGAGTAGGAAAAGATCATGTTTTTTTTGGTTGCCAAAAGCATGGCTGGAGATGTCCCAACTTCCTGTCAAAAATATTAGTTTTTTGTCGCAATGCACATGGCGTCATGTTTACAATGCCATGGTTCCTCTTCAAAAATATTCAGTTGTTTGACACTTTGACACCATTCCCTCCACCTTCAGACATGCAAGTTAGATTGTAAGCACGTTATTTGAACACGATTGGACACATTTTGTTGAAATTTCAATATTGTACGTAGCCTATGACACATTCAAATGTGAATGTATCAATCATATTGAGAAACTTTTAGCTGCAACATTTTATCGTTGCGACTGGGCTGGGAAAGAATCATGCTAGGCTACCTCCTGATTACCAAGAAAACCCAAATTCTTACATGTGGCTTTACTGAAAAAAAATCTGTATTTTAGTAGAGATGCATGAATGAGATTTTCATGGCTGTCTTCCCTCAATAATTGCTACCAAATTTAGAAACTTACAATAGAATAAAAACAAGCAGCCAAACAAAGTTTGTGCAGTCTTCAGTAGCTGCAGTAATCCCAATTTATATTTTAGAGGAGGTGCACAATGGCTTTGGCCTTGCAACAGTGTTCGACCTTAATCCACAACTATAAATACCCCTTTATACAGAATTGGATCGTGGAACTCCACTAAAGTAATTGTTTTCTTTAGTAATAACTTAATGTGTCAATCAGCATTGTGAATGTGTGTCAAAGTTTACCAAGATTGTACATGAGCAAATTTATTTGACTGCAAATCCAGTTATCATGGCAATTTCATTCGTTCGTTCGTTCGTTCGTTCGTTCATTCATTCATTCATTCATTCATTCATTCATTCATTCATTCATTCATTCATTCATTCATTCATTTTGATGCACACTTTTACTGTAATAAACACTGATGTAAGTGAGCCCAAACATTGAAAACCTTAAGAAAGAAGAGAAGAGATAAAATTGACACAGAAAAAAGTTTTTTGGTTTTTTTTAAACAACAGCTTGTGAGTTGTGAGACACTTTCAAGAGAACTCATGATGCAAACTGTTTAAACGAGCGCAAGTTTCATCATCAGACCTCTTTGTGAATGTATGGTACTAGAGCACGCTTTGGGGCACAAATACAATTGAATACACACATAACGAATCAAAAATGTACTCAAGTACACACACTCAAATGAACAAGCATACAAACATACATTCAAAAACAAATGAGAGGCTGTCACTGAGTGTGATACAAAATGATCCATCTCTATCTCAACACACACACACTCACACACACCACCCTACACAGCATAATCCTCTTCCACCTACCATCCGTCGGGTTGGGCCAATTACGGAGACCCCCAACTGCTGCACCATCTTTTATTCCTATGAGGTGTCAGGACTGACAAAAAATTAATCACCCTCATATCAGGACTATGGAGATGTGGGTATGTTGTGTTACTTTCCACTTCAGAAACTTTCGAATCTGAACTAACTTCCACCAAAACTGGAGCACTACATCAATGAGAAAATATAACGTAAAAAAAAATCTGTTTAAACACAAAATATTTCTGTAACACATGACAGTACACAAAATTGTGAGTAGTTATTAAGGAACAAGTGATGATGTACCGCTTGAGGGGGACATTAAAGGGTAAGTAATGGACAGCTAATGAGGGACTACTTTGTTACTTCTCAGTATGAGGTGTCAATTTACTTGGAGTTGCACAAAAAGAGTAATTAGTAAGTAAGTAGTTAGTAATGAATGAGTCGTTACTAGTTTGTGGCGACTGATTCAGAGTTAACCAGGAACCACCCATTAAGAGGGTTAGGGTAGTGTGTTCTCTACATATCTCATCATTATATACCACTCCTCGATTATTCATAAACTACCCATGTTAACTTTATTTAATTATTTATTTAATTTCATTAATTTATTTTTCATTAACACTTCTGTGGTTCCTGATTAGCTCCTTAGAAGCTACTCACATTTTCATGTACCGTTTTCGAGAAACATTTCCAATATTTCTTCAAGTTGAGGATTTGGTTTTTTCACAGGATGTCAGACCATCTCGTGAGCGTGGCAACCAAAACAGGTATTTTAAGCCAAAACCTAAACAAAGCATAAACAGAGCTTTGTGACAAAAGAGAAGTAGGAAATTCAACCAAAAGTTGCAACATAGTGAAACGTCCAGTTTGAACTTATGTGGTTTCGCAGAAACATACTTGCAAACATTTATTCAGGGTTGGTTGAGTTTTGTTTACTTACATTAAGATACCTCAGTCTAGTCCAGTCTAGAAATGAGACACAGGACAAAGGTGGTAAAGTACTAAAGGTGCATTTACAAACATTGCACATAAACACAACCTAAAGCATATTTTTAAACTTCAGATCTTTCTTCTTCTTTTTACGTATCTAGCTACTGTGGTTGTGTGTTGGGCTGCCAAAACAGAAGTGACTTAAAGTTAATATTGTACCTGAATGCATCATGTATGGAGACAAATGGAGAACTGATGCTGCTGCTTTGCTACCGTGCTGCTCATGATGGCTCCTGTGTAAACGTGATGCAATTTTAAAAGATGGCACAGAAAAGCACAGAAGAGTCAACAACTATAGTGTAGATTCAGTGTATTTGCAATATTTGTTGTTTTTCATCATATACTCATAGGGGTATGGACAGGCCTGGCATGTTCACTTGTATGTATTGAATTAGGAAAATAACCTTGCTTTTACACCCTTTAAGACTTCATGGCATCTTACTGAAACAAAAATATATATTATGAGGAGTGAAAATACAAATCATCACATGATGCATTTATAACTCATAGAACTGTCACGGTTCAGGGATCTCACAACCTTAAAAGGTGGTAATTATAAATAAGAACACCTGCGGTTGCTCCATGATCAAAATATGTTTTAATCAATAACAGCTATATATTTTTAAATGTGCAGTGTGAGACTGTTGAGTTTGTGAAAACTTTAAAATCTCGAACAAAACTATCAAAAAACACAACTTAATGTAGGAACGTGAGTTGACCAAACGTAGGAGTTTCATTCAAACCATTTCTGTAACTGTGAAAATGTTATACAATGTTGGGGAGCTCTTTTTTCACTAAGTGCATTTATCCATTGCTCACCATGGCAAAGCTGACAGTGTATTGACATTAATCTTGCAGCACACATCCAGCAACGCTTTTAACAATAATTGGTCGTATAAGGACGCCCTGTTAAAAGGTCAAGATTTTAAACTCAAATGTCAGCTGTCAAACACTCCCAACACTGATTGCACATATGGGCACTGAGGCCATAACTGCTATACGTTGCAACACTGTTTCCTGTCATCACTGACATATCTGTGTGTTGAACAGTGCATGAAAAGACTTAACGTTATGTCAATTTAGTACGTTTCTGTTCTTTTATGTTATAATTTAACATCAATGGGGGATCAGAAATGCACTGGTACTCCTGAGAAAGAAAGGACAGGGAAAAAAATGGCAGAATGCATGATGGGACAACAAACAGGGGGTGAAGGTAGTTCTTACACTTTCCTTCCTTCTTTACAGCAGAGTTGTTTCCATGTTCTTTGTAATGTACACAGATACAGATGTGTCAGCGCGAAAGTTGTGTATATTTGTGTGTATAGTTGCCCTGGCAGCTTTGTAAACACAGATGCAGCTCTGGTAAATATGGCAGAGAAAGGTCGAAGTCATAGTAAGCAGGGTTGATTCAGCTGTCCAGCTCTGGTCCACTCTGATTCACAGCGACCCACATGGAGTCTAATGCCGTATACTAACACTAACATGCGTCTCTGTGATGTGTGAACAGACAAAAAAAAAAAAAATTAAATCTGCAACTTTGGAGAGTTGCTGTCATTTATGAATGGAAAACCAAAAAGCAAGGAAAAATGTTTTAAGATTTAATATTAGATATTTGTTGCCAGAGTGTAACAGAATACTGGGACCACAAACAAATCTGAGAATTAAGATTTTCTCCACGTAATCCTCCTGCCTTGGTGGTTTGAGCTCTTTTCTCAGATCATGCACATCATCTTTGAGAGTATGCATGTCAGTACAACGGAACAAAATGGGAAGCAAGGGAATAATGGGGGAACTATCTGGGAATGTACAAAACAAATTTATGATTGGGAAGAATTACGATGTACATTGTGAGCCATGATCTAAAGTTGGATCTTTTCTTGTGCAAATAATGAATTCAAATTCATTAATTTAGTAAAAAAGTAAATGCATGTGTGTGTGTGTGTGTTTGTGTGCTTGCGTGTCTGTGTACGTGTGTCATGACTTGTGGCTTGTGGACTTTCCGACTGTGGCCTTCTGAAGCCCAGCTGACTCTATAAATACTGTGTGGAGCTTTACATAAGTGTGGTTGTCATTAATGTGGCAGGCTGTCTTTCCTTCCTCCTCCGCTGCTCTAACACACACTGTGTTACTCACAAATAGCTGCTTCTCAAGTTACGGCCCATAGGCTGTTGCTGCTCATTGCTCACCAGTGAGATTTTATTTAAAGACGCACAATTATAGGAAATAAAATGTTCCAGTATTTACAGAAGATGAATGCACACTTGTGGCTACATTTAAAGTTTAACATTTTATAAAATCTATTGGTTTTCCAGGCAGTTTGACTGCCAGTCCAATGCATCAGAGCTGGAATTGGTTCTTGATTTAATCTCTGAAGGAGAAGTTGCTGAAATCTGTCCAATCAGACCGGTTTACAGCATGTTAACAAAAAAGACTTCCCTCATCACGTATAGAAAAGACTCACTTGTGTACTTTCCTTAAATCTAACAGGTGCAGGTGCAAGGAAAAATAGGCGAGCAAAGAGTCCAATGTTGTGTGCAGGTGATATCTACTCTTGTGTCTACTCTTTCCATTAACTTCTGTGGGGAGCAGATCCATAGTCAGGTAAGCTATGTCATTGTGGTAACAAAAATAAACATGTAACGGTTGCTGGTTGGGTTTAGGCAACAAAACTATTTGGTTAGGTTAAGGAAAAGATGCCTTTATATACAACATTACAATTGTTTAGTCTCAGATCAGACAAACTTTAAAATAAGTCAACATTGACTTATGTTTTCACAAGAGACACAAACACCGGTCTCCCGTGTAAAAGTCCTGTGTTTGTTGGACCCATCCATCCACACAGCCCCTGTGCCTAGATATAATGTTAGCAGTTAATGTTTCTGCAGACCACAGATATGACCAAAGTTGACATTTGTACCGAATGTGGCAATCACGTCCACATTATATGCTTATTAGCTGATTGTCACATTGGGAGGTAGAGGGTATAGTTGTGGTATTATTACAAGCCACAGGGCCACAAAGTGGGTGACCGAAGTTCAATATTGTGGGATATTTCTGTCATGACCGGCTCAAGAAGCCATGACAAGAGACAGTGAGACGCGAATAAACGTAACGATTAACAATATTTATTTAAGTAAAGTGCACAAATCATAATAGTGCCATGAGGTGTGAACGTGTGGTTATCAGTGTGTCTGCCGATGGGTGCATGTGAGTGATGTGTGCGGAGCGTTGTAAAGTGCAGAAACCAGGCCGAAGCCAACAAAACAACACAAAGGAGCCGGAGGAAAACCAGGTCCTTCTGGTGAGAGAGAACGAAAACGACTGAGACGGCCTGCTCTTGAAACTTCCAGGAGACTGGCCAGGTGCTCCTGGTTTCAAGCCCCGCCCACTGAGATACCTGCAGACAGAAGGAAGGGATACACAAGGCAGGCCCTAGAACAGCAGGGGGCCATCACATTTCCCAAATTTTATGTATTTTAAGCCAAACCATGAGGTTTTCCTAACCCTAACCAAGTGCATTTTGTGCCCAAACCTAAGCAGACCAAAAGCACAGTGTTGTGGCAAGAGATGTAAAGTAGCAACACAAAGAAACGTTAAGTCTTAACTTATCTGAGGTTTTAAAGAAACGTACTTAGCTAACATTTATTCTGCCGATTGGGTTGATCCACCCCAACCTTAATGGAAAGGACTGGTGCATTGCTTGTATGCAAAATTGGACTTTGGCATATGTACTGCACACATTTTGAAAGTTGTGTTATTTGTACACAGATTGAAGTGACTAGGCTTGACCAGTTGAAGATTGTAATCATATTGATATTCCTTTAGTGTATGCTTGTGCTTTTATAGCGAGCCCTAAGTCTACACAACTTCACTGAAACTGTCACATACTAAAAAATGCTGAGTTGAATTTTCAACCCAACAATATGGTTGCTTGAGTTGGGTCAATTACACAGGTTTTCCTCAAACAAAATCTTGGTCATTGGCTATCAGTTCCTACACTATGGTCCCCAGCTAGTCACTAAATGTGTCTGTCTTTCATTTGGTGCTGGACAAGAAGTATACAGTGTGTTTATCAGAGATTTTTTGCTGGAAAAACAGCTGCCTGTGGCTTCTGGAAATGGCAGTGTTGAGAGCAGTGAACCAGATCAGTAAAACTGTTGACTATAAAACCAAAACAATGAGCTGAAAGATGCTAAAAAAAAGGCCAGTAGAGCTGTGGGGGGCTGCAGAGTTGGGTTATAATTCTCTGTGGGCTTGTCACTGTGAGGAACCTCTTTCACATTATACATAGTAAAATATTCACGTAAAAAAAAATTGATTACAGCCTAAAAGTCAGTGAATTATTTACAAAGGAACAGTTCACATAAAAAAAAATATTTAAAAAAATCCTGAGCATTGTATATACTGCACCTCCCACACCTTATCAGCTCTGACTTGGTGTGCACACACTCACTGTATGATCCATTTTACAGTGAAAACCAGAAAGGAGAAAAATAATAGGACACTGAGCACAGCAGGAGGCACAGAGAAAAGAGGTGGAAGAGAGGAAAGAAAAAGAAGAAAAAGGGAAAACATCAAACAGGACATGATGGAGCAGGCCCTGGGGAGAGGCAATCAAACACCTCTCACACACACACACACACACACACGCGCGCACACACGGAGTCTGCATGTCACTCAGATGTCAGAGAGGAGGGCAAACCCCTGCTGGAGATTAATTACGCAGTGCCTTTCACAGGGGGAATTTGGGGATTTTTCTCTCTTGTCCCATTTCGCGGACACACACCTCTGCCCTGGGGACGTTTGACTCTGTGGGTGCAGCGCTCCCTAAAAAACCTGCCCGCTCTTCACAATGACTGTGGGGCAGACGCTCACTATGTCTGTGTATGTGTTAATGTGATGAGGAGAAAATGAGTTCTCTCTCTTTCACTTTGAACTTCAGCTTACGTGACATCCATGAGGAAAACTTGTTGTTGACTTGGACAAACATTTGACTTCTTAAAGTCATTTTTATGTTTCGATTAGTTAGTTTTTTTCCCCAAGGATTGTCATGATCTTGCATGTCAAATGACCAATAAGATGAGAGAGGTGACCAGACTCGCAGACTACAACTTAATAAGCAAAATATGACATACGTGACTGTGCAAACTTTGAACTGAGGGTTTTTATATCCACATCAGATGGACACTGTAGAGAATGGCCATTTTATATGGATCCCTCTAACATAAAACACCTACTACACTACAGCCTAATTAATTCTGTTGTGCTGGCAGATATTGACTATTCACAGCAGCGAAACAATTCCAGTAGCGTTAAAATCACAAAATAGATGTTGCCGTCCCCGTGTGGCTGCAGATGGTGTCTATGAAAATCCACAAGAAAGAGGTGAGTGTGCTTTACCTGCCAGTGGGGAAAAACATGCTACAAGAGAGCCTCAGTGTGTATCTACATGGAAAAGAAAGTCACCATCACCACAGCTGCAGTGTCCAGAGGGAGGAAGTAACTTATGTACTGCTGTACTTGAGTACAGTTTTGAGGTTTTGTTACTTAAGTATTTAATTTTTGGAATTGTTGTCGAATTTTTTCTCTCCAATATTGTCTTATTGTCTGTTGGAGTTGAACTTACAGGTGCTTACTTTCTTTGTCACTTTTCTTGAGTGACTGTGTTTTCTTCTATCTTTCTCTCTTTCATTCTTCTTCTTGACCTTTTTTCTCTCTCTCCCCAGAAACAGTGATATGAGGGGTTTTGTACCCAACAGCACTTTACAAGTACATGTTGAGCTAACTCTTGTTTTTTGTTAAGTGAACCTAAAAGTCAACTTCCACCTCTGACATCCACTCTGATCTTCTCGATGCTTCTGATGTGTAAAGGATGGACAGGTATGAAGACTGGACACACACACACACACACACACACACTGAGCATGCTGTGTCCCCTTCAACCACAGCTCACGTGACACTAGCAACACTATATCACGGCTCATCCATCCTCCTCCTCATCTCTTCTTTCCTTATCTTTTGAAGTTCACACCTCCTCTCTGTACAGTAGGGAATCATTTACAGGTGGTATTAAAACTGTCAGCCCATAACTCTGCACAATGGAGGTGGCTCAAGGCCAAACGAGTGTGTGTGGTGTGTGTGTGTGTGTGTGTGTGTATGTGGTCACAGCTTATAGGCTAAGTAGCAGTGAGGATATGATTCAGATCCAGTTCATTACAATGGTGCTTTGTGAGCGTGTCAGACAGGAATGTGTATGATGGGAAGGATGAGCCGTGCCAGATGCTGCTCTGTGTCAGTGGACTTTACGCTCATAACTCTGTTTTTCCTCTCTCTTGTCTTCCTCTTTCCTTGCAATTTTCTCTGCTTCTCTTCTTTTTCTTCTTCCACTTTCTTTAACTCTTCTCCCTTTCCTTCTCTCCCAACACAAGGTTGAATCCATTCACATCCTCCACCATCATGAAGGAATGTGACCCGTGGAGAGTCAAAGTGATACTTTGAAGTATGATGTTACAGCTTTGACATATATCCTCTCACAAGGGCATGCAAGGGTGGGGGGGATCTATTGTGTTTAGGGCTCTGTGAAAGCAACTTTCTTCAAAGTCAGAGATCGGTGTGAGAGTCAGGGGAGGTAAAACCTCTACACCTCTAAAATCTGCCCTTCATTTCACAAAACAAGGCTCAACTCTTATATTGCTAATTCTTATTCGCGTTTGAAAAAGAATAAATGAGGAAGGTAATCCACAAGAATTTCTTTTTAGATCAGTTTTGGGTTTCTGTTAACCTCTGGGAAGACTCATTTGTGTTTTGAGTTTGATGAGAACAAAACCGTTAAAGGAATTCAACAGCTGTTCTCTACATGCTTTATGTCCAGAGACCTCAACAATGTATTCCCACTGTATAACATCTCAGAGACCTGCTATCACCTGACAAGAGAACATGCTGTTGTGTGGTACCTGGGATATGCTAATGGATTAAAAAATGTCTCCTTTAGCGATCCCTCAATATTGAAACAGGACAAATTTGAGGTTTGATGTTGGGTTTATAGTATTTATTGGTTTTGCTAGATAGAAAATATCTTGCAATTGAAATACATTGTTATGCAAATGTTTTGCACAACAGTCTTTCCTCGCAAAAAAACAGCCATGCTAGCAGTTCTATAAGGCTGTGATTTGGGCTAAAGGCTAATGCCAACATGTTAGATATACTCTTTACCATGCCAAACATCTTATTATGATATAGACAGAGTGGTTTGAGAAATTGGTTCTCCAGCACATCAAAGATAGCATCTCGGTCAGCCCGGACCCTCACTAGTATGTTTTCAGAACCAACAGATCCACAGAGGATACCATATCCACTGCCCTCCACTCAGTCTTCACAAACCTGGAGAATATAAGAAAAGCTACACCAGAATGCTGTTTGTTCATTCCAGCTCAGCATTCAATACAACCTCACCAATGAAGCTGATTTAAAAAGTAAACACTCTGGGCTTGAGTGCAACAATCTGTAATTAAATATTGGACCATCTCACAAACAGACCCCAGAGAGGTCAGATTGACAGTCACACATCCTCTACTTTATTGCTCAACACAGGAGCACCCCGGGACTGTGTGCTCAGCCCCCTCCTGTTCACACTGTACACCCATGACTGCACTTCCAGAGTATGGAGCAGCACCTTTCCCTCCACAAAATAGTTTGTTTTTGTTTTGTATTATTTTTCTCCTATGCAGCACAAAGGATCTTAACTTTGTACATTATATCTTATTAGCCTGTTAGCATACTAAAGTTTGCTAAACACAAAATGGAGGGGGTCGTTATGTCGTATATGTATGTAACACTTTCGCGAGTACTAAGACATAAATACTTTAAATAAAGTAAATTTTGATCTTGATGGTGGCCCCCAGTCAAACCATCACCAAAGTCAGTCAGCTTCCTCCTCTGAGGACCATGAATGTCTGTCCAGAGTTAAAATCCATCCAGTTATTGTTGAGATATTTTAATCAAAATCAAAGTGGTATCCTGATGACACAATGCCATCCATTAAACCATGCTGCTAACATGGCTTCAAATAATGTTAGTAGTTTACCAAGTTGGCCCTGAACCCCAAATGAAAGCCAGCTTCACCTCATTCAGTCGATTCTCTTGCAGTCTTTGGAAAGCAAAGGGAAACGGTTTGATTCACACCTTCATTCACGTTGTTTCTGTGTTTGAGTGGGCTGCTCAGAAGTGCTTTTAAGAATGCACCTTTTCAAGGCGGAAAGGGCACAGGGAGGCCTGGCAGATCTACAAACACACAGTGTCAGACTACCAGAGACGCATGCAGGTGTACATACACTTAATACTGACTTCATGTTTGCCATGATGTTTATGTGCCTTAAGTTCACCTCCATATTTTCATAGCTGGGTTTCAACATAGCTGTCACCTCTCGTAAAACACGAGTGTAGTATGATGTCAGCATGTCCCAACCTGAAACTGCTGCTTCAAAAAACATGGCCTGTTAGAGAAATGAACAACCTTTCTGTGTAAGAACACCTGACACTATTGATTCAGTGAGGGAGTTTGATCACTGCATAGCTCAGACAAACAGGTGACAGCTTTTGGTTTGTTAACCTGTGAGTGACCTCTCCATCAGATGGCTTTTTTTTCCTCTGCTGCTTAAAGGTATAAAACTACTAGTCATTTATTAGATATTTTGTTGAGCTGTGTACTTACAGTATCCTGAATGTTTCCAACAATGTTCAACCCAGAGAAATCCACAAGTTTTCTCAAGGTATCAGTGCATTTCCTTTGGTCGCCTGTCCTTATAACTTGAGGAAGGAAGTTGCCGAATGTGACACACATGTGCATAACTTGAATAAAACTTAAAAACATTACCCCACCCATTAACATTTCTGCCCGAGTCACATCAGATAGACTTTCATTGGCAATGGTGGTATTTAACAATGAAGACAATGACTCCCATGATCCCACGCTACTTCATGGTGTCATCAAACTGCATCTTTTGTTTTCATATTTTGATTCATATGTTACGTATGTGAATTAACCTATGTTTTGTACAGGATGTAAGTTAAATGCATCACTAAGTTAAAATAACTGTTGACTTTTGGTTGCACATGGGACACAAACAGCGGTATTCTGGGTCCATTTCTGTCATTCTTTATACTACTTCACCCGACTTCCTCCTTTGCTGTCGTAATAATTACTAAGGCTACCAGAGGTCACTGCCTAACAAGAAATGTAAATATGGGTCATAATAAGCTGCTACACGATCAACCTATATGGTCATTTTTCTGACGAGGACAGGCTGTTAATTTGGCATAATCATAGGTATGTTTATTAGTACCAAAGGACAGGAAGAGTTAATGACTGCCTATTGCACCAGACTTACCACACAGTGTGAACACAGCTGTGTGTGTTCAGTTAGTGCCATGCATGCTCAGACTGCTGCCTCATTCAAATGGAAACAGCAGCTGTGTGTGAGACACCTGACATATCGATGGAGATGACTTGAAGGGCACCTGGACGCAAGGTGATTTGGCGTGCTTTACACGTCAGGTGAAATGAAGTTGATATAGGTGACTTTGAATTCGAAGTACAACACACACCTCCAGAGGGAGAAGAAGTACTTAAATACTTCACAAATTAGTCACAAATTTCTTCGCATCATGTACTGAAGGTATCTTCAACGTTGACCCCAGCTATACAAAAGGGACAATGGTGAGGTTACCTCCAAACCTTGCTCCCTACTATACCTATATAAAACTCTTTACATAAAAGTCAAGTTCATTAGAATGTTGTCTCATTCGCATCTTGTCAAATACTGATGCTTTGGGGTTGTAGGTTGGGTCGGCCGCCATCCGAACAGCTAATTATTTGAAGAGTTGGGGAAACCCAAAAATCCACTTTCTTACAAATTGGACCTTCAAAGCTCCAGCTGGTAAGATAGATGATTTTTGAGTCTTATTCCCAACTCACCAAATACTGATGCTTGCTAGGAGATCAGTATTTGACGAGTTGGGAATGAGACTCAAAACTCAACCATCTTACCAACAGGAGCTGTGATCGCATTGTCAGCAGCCATATCTATGATCTCACTTCATACTAAAAGTAACTTCTGAAACTGCAAAATAACTTTTAAACCCTGCCATCAGTGAAGTTAAACAGTACAATATTTCCATTTTACTATGCTTACTATGGTGCTTAAACCCAGAGTGCAGGACTTTTCACATTTAAAATGAACATCTGTTGCTCAATATGTTGCCAAACAAGTTCAAACAATGCTGATTAAGCCAATCACCGCCAGTTAAATCTCTCCATATTTTGCATTATACTTCACTTATTAAATCTGTGGTGAGTTTCCTGCGCTTGGAGGACAGGTACCAATGTGTTTTACGTCATCCAGCAAAGATCTGTTGCTCGCCTGAAAGGGGGAGTAACCGTAGCGACAGAGCGGGCTACAGTGGCAGCTACATTGGTGGAGCCTGTGGCGTCACAGGCACGTAGAAAGTGGGCAATTAGTCTTACTGCCAGAAGGGGGAGACAAAAGTTCTGCATGTTTAATTCCAGCACTTGCATACATGCACAACTACATACCCCCTCCTCCCCCTATCACTTCAACAGAGATTTGTTGTCACAGAACACAACCAAGAATACTCTGCCTAGCTTGATATGTTGACCTGACTTCTTTTATTTTTGATTCTTGAAGAACAGACACCACATGCTGACTGTGCGCCCTCACCAGCCCCCTACTGTTTCTATTTTCACACAAATGAGGGCACAGACAAGTTGAGCTGGCAGCTGGTTGTTCTTCTTGAGCTCTACTTTGGCACAGTCACATTTCACATTTCTTTCTGTCATTAAGACAGCAGATATTGAGAGCAACCATACCCAAACTTGTTTTCTTTTGTCTGCACAGCCATGGGTGCTATTAATAGAGAAAAATCCACAGGGTATCCTTTTTTACAACCTTGTTGTGTGTGTTGAGCTTTATTTGAAATAGTTTGCACAGGCACATCTGGTCTGGAGGCAGAGTCTATAGTCAATAATGTTGGATTAAAACTTAGTGAAGAAGACTTAGAAAACAGGGACTCTTTGTGGTATAGTGAGGCTCCTCTTGCTATTGCATAGTTATAGTTGAATGATGATCTTCTTAGGATAGACACAGATTATCAGTCTGCAGACAGTTTTTTTTTTGTGTCAGGTTGGTGTATTGTTGGTGCTCATAACCACAAGCCCAGTAGCGGACCAAACCTTTTAGAAATACTTTTTGGGAGACCAGCTTGATGTTTGTAAACTGTGATTAACTGTGTTAGTTGAGCATTTTGAAGCAATGTGCTTTCTGTCATAGGACAAAAGAATAAAACCAAACTTTATGAATACATCAATTGCTATTTTATTCTTTTATTTGCAAATCTCATTCGGTTAAATCATCATGCTGTTTTTTAACTTGACCCTGGTGTTTTCAAAGTATTCCTGTAATTGCATTTCCCTTTGTCTGGAAAGTACTTTGTGCTTCTTCCCTGTATAACTGTGCTGTGGGCTCAGTGAGCTATGAGCACCACCGTGTGGTGTGCAGAGAGTTTGTAAAGAGGAATATAGTCCCTTTCTGATTCAAAATCTCTTTTACAAGAGAGTCCTAGCCAAGACAGCAACATAAAAAGTTTCACATAAAAGAAACAAACGATTGACTTAATACAATCAGCAAATAACATCATGACAATGACTTTACCAGTAGCAAGGTCACTGTTCAGTAGCAGGACATGTGCATTCAGTGCCTGAATAGCCCTTAATCCTATTGTTATAATCTTCCATACATATCAAGTAATCAAGTTAAAAGTGTCTCTGTAACTCACACCAGGATGAAGGTGCAAAAACATTCAAAGCACTTTCACTAAAGACAGTGTGGGTTCGAGGAATGACGTACATAACTTGTCAACATGAGCGAAGGTTGCAGCTGCTGATATAGCTGCTGAGTTTTAGGAGATGTACCAATGTTCCAATCTACGACTGGACAAAGATGAACAACCAACTCTCTCATACAAGCTGCAGTGACGTGTATGAAAACCTGGGCCGGAGACAACTCGCAATGCAGCATGATACACTGAATCCAACATTTTCAAAGAAGATAAACTTGCATGCATGTATAAAACCATAAACAATTACTGGTAAAAATGTTGCTTTAATAATTTTTTTTCCTTTCATTAAAAAACAAACAAAAAAACAGCATATGTTTTTTTTAACAGAAACCCAACTTCACCCTAAGCTTTTACAGGTTTATAGTTGGTACAGCCTATATACAGTGCATCTTATCAAGTCATTTATTATTGATCCCTAAAAGTCTAATTTTCTTAAGACATGAGAAAGTCTGCCAGTGTGGTGAAATTATATCAACATGTTTCCAACGCAAATCAACCTGTTTTAGACATTTTTGGAAGAGACTTATAGGCAGAGATGTAGAGGAGACCGCAAAGCTGCAAGCTGATGTTGAACAAGCGAGATCCACTGGAGAAAAGGCAACCTGTATTTATGACAGAGTATTTGTCACCATGCTGTGGGACCTTCATTACTATCTCATGTAGATTTGACACTAGCACCCTCAAGTGGTACACGGCTAAACTGCACTTCATTATATATTTATTTTCTTCTTCACTTGCATTCACTCTTTGATCTTCAAACTAGAAAGCAGTGCTGCACTGTGTATTTTACTACAGATTACCTTTTCTTTCTAGGAAAGTGGTGTTCTGTGGCTCAGTTTGTTCAGACAAATAATGTACACTGCCTCAGACTGGGATGTGTTGCACATAATCCCAACACAAGCTCACATTTTCTCAGAAACCTATCAAATAAAGACATATTGGGCAAATAAATAATCTAACAGACCCTTAAACTGAACTAGTTCTTCATTTGGCCTGTACACTCTGGTGATATACTGCCCTTTTCTTCTACTGTATGTCTTTGACAGGGTGAGTGCTCAGGTGGTAGAGTGCGCCGATGTGCCAGATGGTGGCAGTCTATGAATAATGCATCATTGGGCTTCAGTCAGACAGGTCCAAGCTGAATCTGAGGTCAGCTGAATGACACAGGTGGCTGCTGTGTGGTTCCTGCTGAGCAGTAGGGTGGGCCACCCAGGGGTGAGCTGGGCAGTCTTAAATTCTTGACAAGCATGTCTGTTCAGATTCTGCAGATATGAGTCCAAGGCACACACAAAAAAAAAATGTTTTCTGCAGAAACTGAAATGAAAGAGTGGTACAGAAAGAAAAAAAACCATTTCAATTGTACATTAAAATTCTGCAATTCCTATAGTGCTCTCTGCTATACTACTACGAATACCACCCAGTGTAATATTTCCTTACAACCGTACATATCGGTATCTCTGCAACAACAAACATTGTATGCTTTTGAGCACTTAAACTTATATAAACAGACAATAAACCAAAGAATATATGTAAAATTGCACCCAACATGTGTAGCTGGTCAATTTGCAAAACCTGTTAGGTCTTACCTCGTATGACACCAGCACAGTATTCATTCATATTAACATTAGGTTACGAAAATTTGATATCATGCCTTTTGTAACCATAATCCCTCTAAAACAGGGCTGTTCAAAGTAGGGCCCATCCTGTGTGCTCATATCATTCAACAATTATTTTTCATAATTTGGCTAAGGCGGGCAGAGTGACGCTTTGCTGAGGAAGTCAGTCAATTAAGGGAACTTGGGGCCATTTCTCTTAAAGCAACACTATGTAGAAATCAACATTTTGTGCGTTTTGGCGCCCCCCCACAGTTTCTGAGTGCAACACCACTCGTAAATACAAATCCCAGGTCTGTAACAATTTGTCAGAAGTAATGTAGGTGCTAACTACAAACAAAACTCATTACGTCATGACAATGTTATGAGCTGAAAACTTTATTGTTGAAGTAAACATGTATGTAACGCTGTGATCCTACCTTCTAAATGAAGTTACATTGTGCAGTAACAAGTGATAGCTGAGACAGAGACACCATTCATCCTATTACAAGACACTGTAGCACTTAAAAATGATTCTGAAGCTGTTATGTTAAGGTAAAAAAACAAAAGTTTTACATATAATGTTGCTTTATCGATACAATACAATAGGTATTGTACCCCTTTATACCAAGGCGACCAAGGCGGTTCAGGTGCTGGTTTGGAGCCAGTGCCTACTCTAGGACCAGTTCTTTGCGTTTCGACAGCCAAAGAACTGGCTAACAGCCAGGAAAACCAGTTCCACCAACACCGGGCACCAACACTTTGCCGGTCTAGAACAAAGACCCACTTATGCCAGGGGCTGGGGGTGAGGTTATTGCAACCATTGCAGTGAGTTAATGTCCTCACATTTGTTCCGTGTTCCACAGTTCCACAGCTGTTCCTCGCAATGCTGGAACATTAGAGATGTATACAAAGACCAAATGATGTAACTCTACGGTGGCTCTCATGCAAATTTTAACTAGCACTAACACCAGGCCAGAACCAGCACTCGGTTCCCTTTGATTGAAAAGGGGTATAAGGGAAAAAGTTTTGACTCCCCTACTCTAAAAGATATACCTGACACAGGGACAAACACAACCATTTACAGTAGATTTACCTGAGTTATAGATTTACCAGAAGTTTATTCTGCCATACCACTTTTGAATGCAAAGCTTACAGTAAACAATCTTGCATTTTTCTCCCAAATTATTCCAGTTTGTGTCTCTACTAGCCACTCTATTTAGTGCGAAGTATCTCATAATGTTTTTTTGCCCATATTAGGCGAGTGACTTTAATGTCAGTGCCTTCACCAACATGCTCGCCCCAGCAGTACTCTGGGGATAGAAGCCTGCTTGGTTTGTAAGACCAAAAGTACTTGTTTAGATGACTCTCATCCTGCCACAGAGCCTCCACGCCATTTTTTTTGTCCTCCATGATGTTCAAATAGCAGGTATCTGTCAAATTCTTCACATTTTCCCACAGGCCTCCAAAGATAGCAGCGTGCTAGTAGAAATTCCGGGTTTCCATGAAAGCTTTGGATTTGGGGTTTCTGGCATAGGGGAACTTCTCCTGTGGAGATTAGCACTGAGGTCATTTCTTTGAGTCTGAACCAAACCTCAGTTATCTATTAGCGTGATGTTTATCACAAAGAGGTGCAGGTGTTCACCAACATTGCTAGAAAACAATGACTTTGCAGACTTCTATATGGGCAGGAAAAAAGAGGGACGATATGTGGCTGGATGGAGCCATGTGAACTAAACTGAAGGCAGAGTGAAGTGTGTGTGGCATCGTTTAGGCTTAAGTGTTACTCAGCTGTAACTGACCTGCAGGGAGGGCAAATATGTTCTCACGGTCATAATTTTAATGGAGAAACCAACCTGCCCACAGCAAACACGGTGAGGGCTATAGATGACTGGCCTTCGATGTGCTTTTGGTTGTAGAGATTGGGGTCAAACATCCCCTCCCAGATGATAGGAGCTCTACAATATGTCTGTGTTTGGACCCCTGGTCTGGCCCTGAAATGAAGGATGAATATAAACTGCATTTTAATCAGCCAGAATGGCAGGTGATTTACATTGTGTTCATCACAAGTAATGAAACGTAACAAAAGATGAAGCCAGCATCACCTCGTTTGTCAGGTTGAAAGATCCCTGATTGTTTTATTATGAAATTATTGGCACTCAGCAGGAAACGTTTATCTGAACTATAAAATTATAAATAAAAAGAAAAAAGAAAAACTCCGGGACAGAGAATGTTGTTACTTGTCTTTAAAGTTTTAAAGTACCTGAAAATATCTCTGATTTACTTGATGGCGACAAAACATCAATCAGAATCAGAATCAGAATCAGAATCAGAAATACTTTTTTATCCCCGAGGGAAAATTGTTTGAGACACCTTAAGTATTCAGGCTGTGGTCTGCCAATTGGTAGAGACTGGTTTGACTGGTAAAGACGATATACCTTAGCTCGCAGGAAAGGTTGGAACATCATGAAATGAAAAGCATATCTGTTGACCTCTGTAACTGGATTAACCTGGTTGTGGAATTGTAAATGAAGACACAGTACCTCACTGTGTTCCCTGTATATGTAGCAGGAATCTATCAACTCATGGTGTGCCTTTGCCCTGTTTCATAGCCAAACAAAGTGACAGTTTTTTTGAGACAAATGTAAAGCTAAAGCTTAGTTAAATAAGTGGGGTTTCACAGGCATAACCGGTCAGATGCATGACAGATGTATGAAGTATAAAGTAACATTTCTCCTCCTGTGGAGAAGGTGCAGAAGTCTAGTTTTCTCCCAGACCACTTCAATTACATTATTCTGAAAGGTTATTATACAATATGTGCACCAAAAAATACTGTGTACACCAGCTTTTGACTTCTGGGCATTTGCAGCCAAAGCTAAAGGTCAGATTTCTTACCCAAAGTTAAGCATGTCATCTAAATTGATCTTCTGTTTTTCTTTAGTGATCACTGATCACATGCCTGAGAAGTTTCAGTTTGGATGGGTGTTGGGTCTTGTGTGTGTTGTGACACAGGCACAACACACACAAGTGTTGTGACACAGGCACAACACACACAAGTGTTGTGACACAGGCACAACACACACAAGTGTTGTGACACAGGCATTTGCTAGTCAAGGTTTTCATTCTACCACATTCCTACACGTCGTACGTGGGGGACAGAGGAGGGTGAAAAGATGGAGATCATAACACGATAATGTGATGACGTGCATCTTCATATCAAAAGTTCCACATCAGGGATTCAAATGAATCTGAGGCACACTAATGTTGCCGTATGTGTTTAGACTGAATGAGAAGTACATTTTTTGCCTCACGTTATTCATGTGAGCTTGACTGCAGAATCATTTGTGTTTATTCACATTGCTCATTCACACATGAGGCTGTGCTCAGGTATTCATTTTGATCATCTGCTGATTGTAATGCAATACACAGAAAGGAAATCCCAACATAAACAGAGGGAGAGGACAGATATTGATATGCTATTGTCCACTGAATCACTGATTTTTTTATTTTTCATTTGCAACTCTATTGAGATACAGAAGAGAGTTTTCAAAAGAACAACACTCAAAGCCAACATGTGCACTCTGAGGTAAAGTGTGTTGAGAAGTGGGTGAGGTAAAAAAAAAGGGGTTTTTTGCTTGAGCCTCTGTCCCCTCAAATATCTGTGCACGTCCCTGGTAGGGAGAGTGGCCTTGTGGCAACATAGAATGTAACAGAGATACTTACTGCTCTACCGTATATGAAATAGACTTCAAGCTCTTGATTGTTTGGGAAAGGCCAGAGAATTTGTTTGAACCAAAATTTCAGATCCAAGCAGATGGATCCAAGCTAATTTTGAGCAGAAAAGGCCAGTTTTTACACATGAGATGTATATAGCTGAAGAATTACCTGTAATAACATCATATGCCAACAAGAATCTACCTGTTTGTGCAAAAATAATTCAGTGCATCACTCCTTTTTAAAAAAACATTTTTTTTGAAGACTAACAAATGCAACAATCAATTCTAGAATCAGATGACTTTTGTAATGATTCGATGCAGACGTTTGAGCAAGGCGTTTTGTCAGACAGGATCACTAAAGACATGTTGGCTCTCCTCATTGTTATCTCTCTTGTGATTGATGGAGATCGCACTGCACCTGTGCCAAGCAGGTAGGTCTTCTTTATATTCTTCCTTGTCGTCAGTGTGCTGCTGTTGTTGTTCAGCACCGTGTATATCACTAGCTTGAACTGCTGATGTGTTCATCAGTTTTGAGTGATAGCAAATGCAGTTTTATCAAGTCTTGACTGTTGGAACATGTCACAGTGTGTTGAGTGTGGCCAAAGTCATGGCAACAGTCTGTAGTTACTCCAGTTTAAAACTCCAGCTTTTAACTCAGTGATTTTTGCCGAGCTCAGAACTGCCATTTAAATCTACTTCATTCATTCATTCTGACATTGTATTCAACTAAGGTGATTTCTGTTTTTAGGATCAGTAAAATCTACCAATCAACAGAAGGCAGCTGTGGACAACAAACAACTGGATTTATTTTCTATCTCTAAATAGGGCCACTGTAAACAATACAACAATGGCTGCCGAAAACTCCTGGGGCAGATAGTATGGCCTTAGTCCCACAGCTAACAGTTCGACATCTGACGTGCATGTTATTGCCTTCGTAGTAGCATGTCCTGGGTTGCACCATTTGGAGTTAACAAGGACAGCAAGTCCACCACCCAACTTCTTACCGCTTTGTTTGTCCCTGTCCGCCCGAACTAGCGAGAAGCTGGCTAGTTCCACTGAACTGTTAGTTGTTAGTTGTTGTTAAGGAGTAGGCTACAGCCACAAGGAGGAGACATACGTTTTGCACTGCAGGTTAATTTTTATGTCTTTGACAACAAGTAGAGCTGTTGTCCATGTTGTTGTCGTTATTGCTAACTTCCTGTCTGTTTTGCAGTAAGCGATCCCCTCCGTCCTCTCACCACACTTGCACTACTCTTTTCTTTTTGTTTCTCGACGCCTCTTTGCCTCTTTCTTTTCTTCAAACATTTTTCTTCACTTGGCCTGTTCGATAGTATTTAAGCCGTCACCAAGAGCGCATGAATTGGTATACCAGGGATACCAGAATATTCCTTTTCTCTTGCATGAGCAGGGAGAGGAGAGACATGGGTTACTTGCCAAACACTCTATAACAGTGATTACTGTTGGAATTTAGACCTGTATAATACTTAATGAGAGAAGAACTCCTACAGCAGCTTTAAAGAAAGTTAATGTAATATAATTACGAGCATGTCTTCACTCACACGGCCGCTCAGCTCAAGTCTTTACTTACATTTTATCTGGCAGATGCTTCTGTTCAATGCAATTACAGAGTGCATTCGAATTTAAAAGGAACCACAGTTTGATGTCAAGTGCAACCTCCCAAAATAAACTTGAACTGGAATGAACGTGTTTGAAGAAAGGGCATCTTTTTCTTTTGGATGCCTGTCACAGATGAATTCAAAAAGGCTGATTTATGGTAGGGCACTCGACACGTTTGATGAATGTCACTTGTCACCTGAAACTAAAGAGTCACGCAACCATAAATCAGGCTTTGCTTTTCTTTTTTGAGTATGACGTTGCCCACACCAAAGCACAATTTATGGGAGGGTACAATACACTTTCAAAGAGTGTCAACCAATCGAAGGGTCATTGGTGCAATCCCTGGCCCCTGCAGTCTACATGTCCAAGCGTCCTTGAGCAAGATACTGAACCCCAAATTGCTCCCGGTGGCTCTTCCATTGATGTGTGAATGTGCATATTAATGGTAATTACTCCTGATGAGCAGGTGGCGCCTTGCATGGTAGCTGCTGCCACCAGTGTATGAATGTGTGTGTGAATTGCTGATTTTGAGTGGTCAGTACAACTAGAAAACGCTATATAAGTACAGTCCTTATTACAAATCACATGACACCGATATGCCCAGGCTAGTATGGTAGTATTAAGGATAGTATCATGTTACCATGGAGACAACTGAAACCTTTCACCAAAGCATGTTGTGAATATTAAAAGTGTTGAAAATTAAAAGTGTTGAGCGCTGTACTAGTGTTGTAGTACACAAGATCGGTCTTGGTCTCGAGACCGGTCTCAAGACCATTTTTGGAGGTTCTTGGTCTTGTCTTGGAATCGAGGGCATTTTTACTCGGTCTTGTCTCAGTCTCAGACTGGGCGGACTCGGTTTTTTTTAACGAGACCGGTCAAGACCACCGCTGATAGGCTTTTTGTCCATGCCTTACTGATAAGAGTGAAAAAGGACCCTCTCAAAAACAGCTAATAACTTCTAATCATTGGTAGTGTAAAGATTTCCCACAGCTAAAAAAAAAAGAAAACTCACATTTTGATGTTTTGTTATGATTTTCCTTTGATATATATGGTCTTGGTCTTGTCTCGGTCTCAACCTCTAAAAGTCTTGGTCTTGTCTCGGTCTCGACCTCCAAATGTCTTGGCCTTGTCTCGGTCTCAGTACTCTCTGGTCTCGGTAATGTCTTGGTCTCGGTTGGTGCGGTCTTGACTACAATACTACGCCATACCATAAATCAGGCCTCATGAAGGAACAACCTGACAGTTCCACTTTCTGAAAGGGGTCCTTCAGCTGTTTCTTTGTAAACAGCCTCTGCAGCGTGATGGCGATACCGTCACCCTTGTTTTCATCTAGTGTTTTGTCTTCTTCCAGCAGAGCTGACGACCGTACGGCAGAGTTAGAGCAACTATTTGACCCCAGCATCCAGCACGCTGGCCTTACAGATGGTAAGACTGCCACATACAGCAGCACTTTATTGAGGGTGCTTTTTCAAAGAAGACACCGTGTGCTTTGGCTCCAAGACAAACACTGAACCAAGAACCAACTGAACCAACACTGATAATCCACAACGTCTTTTGTTTATAAGCCGAAATCTTTGATGTACTGTACTGATGGACTAATGTTTCCACCCATCTGATGTTGTTTGTGTTGGTGCAGATTATGGTGAAAGGCCCTTTCCTCCTCCTCCTCTGCCACCCGACACTGAATATCCTTATCAACCTGACTTGGAGGATGAATACTACTAACAGAATTCACAACAGATCCTGATGTAAAACAGTTAAGGTGATATGTCAGGCGTGGTTGATCACCTCCAGCAAAAAAACATGCTGAACAAAAACAGGAATTAACCATCTTCTTGTTTGCGCACGTTTTTTAAGATCATTTTGATGAAATGCAAAAATGTGTGATCAGAATGTGATCTGATACCCAACATACTGGTGTGTGTGTTTCTTTTCTTTTAAAAAAAATTTAATTAGTAAAGGAACAAATAAATGCTAATCCATTTCCATATAAGGTATGACTTATTTTAAGTCTCAAAGTTAAACACCCTACACACAAGCTAATTGGAACTCTAAGCCATGTTTTCATGATATCGATCAGCAACAATGTTTTGGGTGGTAATGAGAATTATGCAGATCATCATCAGTCATTTTCTTTTGTCCAAGGAAACTATTCTGAGATAATTAAAGAGATAGCAGAAATACCGAATCCTACCACACATACATTTTAATCTCGGAAGGATTTGGGGGATACAGAAACATTTTTCCTAACTATTAAAAGGCTACTGTTGGAGAAGCTAACACCAGTGTTAGTCTGTTGAAGTAGTTAATACTGACATGAGCCTGTTGGAAAGGCTAACACTGATGCTAGCCAGCCAGCTCTGAATTTCTCAGAAGACGTACTGAAGGTGCACTGTGAAGTCTGGGGAAAGAAATTTTAATTAGAGGAGAAAGATCTCCCTTGATTGTTATACCTAAACAAACAAAATAAACAGTCTTTGTTTACATGACTGAATGAACTAAAAAACAACTCAGTTTCATAACTGTTTTACTTTGTTTACAGTTGGCGGACCCTGCCACTTTTCTAGCTTCAAACAGTGTTCTGGGGACCTTATTTTCCTCTGAGAACAGTTTGTTTATTGAAATAATAATAATAATACCTCATTAATATTGCAAATATAAAAAATCTGAGTTTGAACTTTTCTCCAAAACTACATAGTGCTCCTTTAATGGGTATATACTCCACAGACATGAGTAATGCCTCTCTAATGAAAGCTGAAATTGAACATCCGTCTTGTCTTTTCAATTAGCACTAGCTGGTTAGCCATTGAAAAGATATGTCTGACAGCTGTTGTCATGGATACAGGCATTTTCATGTACATTTTAAACACAAAGGCATGAGAGGACGAATGCTAGTTTTAGAATTAAGTTCTAGTACAGTACAGCTCATTTCACAAGTCACATCAAACATATTCCTACATCACTATTTGCATTCAAACTCTTCAACTCATCACACACTCAATGGTAATCCCTTAAAATGCTGTGATAATGTCCACTGAGGAAGGTCATAACAGTTCTAGTTAGGAGATCTTAGATAGGTAACAATAATTGCCTTTGTAATTGGATGACATGGTTTTTCCTGTCAGCAAAACTTAAGGTAGGTCAAGCAGTTGGGATATTCTTCAGTACTGAGGCACCACAACTTAAAAAAGTGGACTGATTTACCCAGAATTCATGGTAAAAGAGTCCTTAAGACAATGGATGTACAGACTAATGTATCTGGAGTCTGACTAGCATTCTAGTTCGATCTAAACCACAGTCAAAGTGTATCATTGAGAAAAAAGCCCCTGCAGCCTGCTTATGGATTTTCACACACACACACAACAAACAATCCTCAGGTTGTACTACTGACTTACTATTTTAGTAACCCTACTCAGGAGCAAGTCAGCAATGACTGTACATTGTACTTATGTACTTACCTGTTGAGATCCATGGATGCTGCATCATCACTGGAGTTAGAGTCTGGCAGCCTCATCAGATGATCTGATGAGAATCAACACCAGGACCACACAACTACAGTGATATAAATGTCTTTGTGTAAATGAAATGAATGTGCAAGTGATGCCAAACTTAATAACGACAGGACACAATGAGATCTGCATTAAAATTTTAAATAAAGAATAATTCACACCTAAAAAAATTCCAAAATAAAGAGAAATTTCACATACTACATGTTCAATCAATACAGTGTCATATTTATAATTACAGATATTAAATTATTTATTTATATATGGCATATCTATACACCCTTTGTATAGCCTCCATTACTTTACATTTGCTCCTGTCTGCCTGATTGGCTCTTGAGAAGGGAACTCATATAAAAGTCAGTGTTGATCTCTTGATGCGAACACGATGGCTTTGATCAGCAACAGCAGACGACTGTCTTGTGAGAGATTTTTTTTTTCTTTTCTCTTTTTCAAAGGAACAAACCGTGGGGACTGGTGAGATGCCTGAATTGACAATTTCCACATCCTTATAATAATCTTTCATTTACAGACATATTATTTTCTGTTGAATATAATCACATAAAATAGTCTGTTACAAATCAGTGTTAGTGATAAATGATGTAGGAAGCACACTTTGTTTGTCTTTCACTGCAGAACAACTGTGTTGTACCTGTGCTGGACTCAGGATGGTTAAAAGAAAGATATGGCAATCCTTTTTCCCTTTTGTGTAATGATCAGTCAACACATCTTGGGTTGGTTGATTTGTTGCACCACTTGGGGTGACTGGTGGTCCCATTAGCTTCATTTTACTAATGCAGATTCTCAGGTCCTGTTTAGAGAAAATGTGTGATAATAATGGGATAGCACAACCCAAACTAGATAAATGTTAGCTATGAATGTTTCTGCAAACCACATATATGATGTAACTTTACATATCTTTAATGTATCTTTAACTTCATGTTTCTGTAGGTCCATTTTTTAGTTTTATGTTGCCACAATGCTGAGCTTATCGTCTGATTGGGTTTAGGCACAAAACCACTTGGTTAGGGTTAGGAAAAGACCACCCCTTAAACCCTCAAGATATGACACGTTCTGTAGAAATGTCAATTTGGTACGTACCTATGACACGCACAAATGTGAACATATCAGTGGTTTGCATAGTCAAAACATTGCTGGTCAAAATGACAATTTAGTCTTGGTTGACTTTTTAAAATCTTTTAGGTATCTGAATGCTGACCAATTAAATAAAAAATAATAAAATATTCAAGGCGTGTGGCTTTGCTACGGCTGTTGCCGTCTTTTTCTTAGTCCAGATGTAGCCACATGTATAAACAATATGTATGCATTCAGCACGTCACTGGTATCAGCCAGTGAAGCCTTTAAAACTACCTATCAGTATGAACAGTAGTTTTTGGAATTTGTCCAGTGAACGTGTAGGCCTACATTTTGAAAGATTACTGTGTGTCTGCATCTGCAAGTGGGCCATTGTATTAATGAAGCAATTCCACAACAGTAGAGATTTAATATTCTCTGCAATTAGATGGAAAATACTGTATGTGCCTTAATCGGTATTGGCAGTTCCAATCGGCCAAAATGAGTAGGAAAATACAGACATTGTGCATCCCTGGTTTATACTCGGGTAACAGACAAAGGCTCCGTATTAGCTGTGCTGAAACAAGTATTGGCAGCACAGGTACAGTACAGCACATTTCGCAAGTCACATCAAACATATTCCTACATCACTATTTGCATTCAAACTCATCAACTCAACACACACTCAATGGTAATCCCTTAAAATGTTGTGATAATGTCCACTGAGGAAGGTCACAATGATCTGATGAAAAAGAGGCACTACTAGTGAAGATATGAAGACACCAGAGTTTCATTTTAGCTCCCCTGTCAGCACCTGTACCTACTGTGTACCGAGGATCAGCCTTATTATCTTATCATTGCCACACTGAGAGCATTTTATATATTTCTGATGTGGAAACCACAAGGAGCAAGTTTCTAGAACACCACACGAAGGAGATTTTGTATGTTGGACCTCGTCTTGAACCATCAAAGAGCCAGAGCCAGATGTTTTTTTCCATTCTTCCTGGTATTAAACGTCTCAGTCACTGATTTGATACCTAGTTAGATCACACAGTAAAGAAGCGCAGTGTGTCTCACACTAGACTAGGAGTTAAGGACTAAGGGTTTGCTGGGCAAAGGGTGGAGGCTGTTTAGCTGAGCGCTACAGGACCAGTAGAAGCCGCTAAAATGTCTAAAAGTAAAAATCCACGCTCGTACACCCTCATACTGTTTTTCTGTCATGGACAAGTGATGTTGAGTGCATTCCAGGAGTTATTTGTGATTTACTGTTGACAATTTTTAGCATACCGCACTTTGTCGACTCCTATTCTAGTCTACTTCCTGCTCTCATTGATGGAAAGGGTTGGCTCTATGACTCTAAGGACCTCTACGCAAGATCAATAGCAGAATTGTTTTGCATCTGCGTTAACTATTGTTTGGTAATAGGTGAGGATGCCAGACATTGCAGCTGAGACTGTCACAACTGAGCCTGTGTACTGCACTCTGAGCCCCACCTTGTTTAGACTGCAGATCATGTGTAGGGAGCTTTAACACAAAAACCTGCCCTTTTTCTGTTGATGTTTCGGATGGCTTCAATATTTTCTGCTGTCAAAGAGCTGATGAAATTGTCGAGAATCGACATACATCTAACAGGGACCCCGAAATGCAAAGAACATCACGTGTAGCTGTTTTGGGCTGGATTTTTTTTGTTACTGCCGAACAATGTGGATGTCACCTTCCTATCAGGTGTGCTAAAAGGGTGAAATTCACTGTTCCTATGTGGATTTGGTTTACTTGTGTACATTTTCAGTGTGAGGATGTTATTTAGTAAATATACACGTGCCTCATGATCAGACCCAAAATGTTTAAAGTCATAGCAGACTCATCATGTGTTTTCCAAATCCCAGCCACTGGTTTACTTTTGATAGGTGCAAGTACACGCTGGTGCAGTCCAGTACGGCCCCTGGGCTTTCAGTGTTGCACCTGTCGAGATGACGCTACAGGCTAACTAGCGCTGCCAAGGCTGCGGTGATACAATGTTTGTGCTTTCCACGGACAGCCTGTGAGTCCAACCGCTTCACTGACTCCATTTTGCATATTTTCTTTGCTCAAGGCGCTCCTACTTTGGCTCATTTTCATCTCTTCTTGCTGCACCACAGTTCCAGTACCTGATCCTTCTTTTCACGCTTGTCTGTCAGATGTGTTAATTTTTTAATTTTTCTTTTTTTTTTTATTATTATTTTAGATACTTCTGTCCTTCATGCAACATTATGTTATGATACAGTGTACTGTACAGGGCTGTGGTGGAAGGCAGGGCAGGGTCATTCCAGGTAGATGTCCTCTGTAGGGCATGAGACCTCCACAAACTCTTTATAGTACAACTGGAAGGCTTTCCTGTAAAAAAAAAAAAAAAAAAGACAAAGATGCATCCTTCAGTCAGTTCTTTTGCTTAATTGAGGGGTAAAGACAGTTTCATAGGTTATAGAGTAGGTATTATACACAGAGGAAGATTCAAGGTACTGTACAGAGAAGTCAATCCAACGTCAAAACAGCACAAATCAAGTTCCAGAGCTGTGGTGTTGAATAATGGTCAATACATTTGCAGAATATTAGATGCATTTATCCTCATTCTGGATATCAAATGTCACAACTTTGGCATTTTATCCAAATTTGACATTCATTGTAATAATCGTATGAATTCTTGAGTTATGGCCAAAAATGTGTTTTGTGAGGTCACAGCGACCTTGACCTCTGGTCACAAAATTCTGATCAGTTCATTCTTGACTCTTCGTGGACACTTGTACCAAATTTGAAGAAATTCCCTCAATTCGTCTCTGAGATATTGTGTTTATGAGAATAGGGCACCAACGTACGGACGTACAGATGGCTGAACAAACAACCCGAAAACATGCCACTGGCCACGGCTGTTGTCGGTGTGGAGGTATAACAACCGAATGAAAAAGAGTAGAATAAATTAGATAAATCTATACAGAAATTAAGTAAGATAAAATAATACAAATAAATGGATAAAGACATTTAAGATAATGATGAAAATACAGCAATAATGGTGGTTGGGGCATTCCTAAGGGTTATACCCCATGTGGAGGTTAGCTTCCGTCCCACTAGCTTACAATTCTCAATGTATTTTCACATGGATGGTTTCTTTCATTTCTCTTTCTTAAAAATAAACTGAAATATAAGCCTCTCTGTTGATGTTCTAAGAGATCAAGTTGTACTGCTTTACGCAACAGTCGAACTATACTATGCTATGCTATTATAAAGAGTGTAAAAGAAACACAGGCTCTTTATAGTTGGGGCACGATTAGGCACTATAATGACATGGGGTCTTTGTCATTCAAATAAGGAATGCTCCTATTGATTGGACGCAAATCATAATTGGCCAATCGTTTTTACAAATAACTTGAGCAGATGCTTACATTTGTGTTTGAGAAAAATAATCAAATCAAAAAGTAAAAAACATAATTTTGTTCATTGTTTTCACAACCTGATCCATCATGGTCTGCAGAGCACAGGGAGGGGCTGTATTAGCATTTTACAAGTATACAGACATAACGGACACATTCAAATGTTTTGTGTCACGCTCATACTGCCAGATCAACTGTCAACAGTGACAATGTCATATCAGTTTCAGCAATCTTTGCAGGAGATGTAGAAATTTGTATAACGTACATAACCTGATCTATTACCCCTTTTCCACTGGCCAAAAATCCCATTTTCAACCTGCTAAGATCAGGCTTTTGTGTGCAATGGGAATGTGTAAACTCTGCATTTACACTTGGGTCAACTGACTCTGCAGTAGACCCGGGTTTTTATCACCTCGGCTCAGCTCGGCTTGGTTTTGATCTAAACGTAAGACCCGGGTGAACATGCTAAATTCCGCCGCGCAAGGTGATGACAACATCTGGTGGTGGCACGTAAATAAGGAAGGAATTTGGGATGCAGTCTATTAAGGACATTTTATTACTGGACACAGTGTTGGAAGCTCGACTTCCCGGCTGTGAAAATGAACCTGGATTGCCGACCAAGCCGGCTAACTTCCAGTTTAGCGCCCCGCTAACGTGAAGTGGGATAAAACAATTTAATTGTTGGGTTATGACGCTTAAAAGAATTTATCCACCGTTTTACAGACGCTTCTTTCACAATGGGTCTATTGTTGTTTTCTTTTCTGTTACAACTGTTTCCGGCTCACTCGTGACGTGAAAGGTGACGTCAGTGACGTAAAACGTAACGATTCAGACAAAAATCACAGATGGGCTGCCTTGCCTGCGGGAAGCGGGAATAGGCGTTTTTTAGCTGGTGTACCCCCGTTTAAAAACCTGTGTAGACCTGCTAATGTTGGTGGAGAAGCGGAGAGGTTGGTACTGGATTGGATCTTGTTTATTTTGGAGGATCAAATTCAATATGCAGTATTATAATTTAGTACCTCTGCCAAGCCTGCACAACTCTGTGGAAAGTGTTTTAGAAAGAATTTAGAAATCTGCAAATGGATCTATTCTGCATTAAAAGAGAAACAATCATAAGATACATGAATTTAAAAACATCTGGAAAATGGAAGTAGTTCACGAGATATTTAATAATAGCCTCCTTGTCAGAGTAATGAATCGCTTGTCTCAGTAATTATGAGGAGGGACAAAAGAAAAGAAAGTCACACTCACCCTACTGACTCTGCAAGAGGTTTTGTGGAGTTTTCAGAAACAAACACATGGCAGGCAAATCTGTGGTCTGCTGGGTGCTTTGTAATGAAACCAAAATACCTGCAGGGAACAGACAGGGAAAACAGGTAAGGCAAGGTTTTTCCAGACACATGCTAATTCACTGTGACATGCCTCACACTACTGACTACACCCATATCTTCACACCATTCACACATTTTCTTATTAATTAAAGAGACTGCAGTCCAAGCTCAAACAAACCATTGCTTTTCTCTAAGATACAGCAAGATTGAACTAATATAGAACAGACATTTAAAAATTCTGGTTACTGTGTTTCTGGCTTTGTCGGGCAAAGTTGACTGTTTCACCTTTGATCAATTAGCAATTTGTCGTTCCAGTCTCTGACTTAAGTCTAGTACAGTTGTTGATGTCTAGCGACACCTTGTGGTAGATTACTGTTTGGTCTCTGCATGTGTACAGAACACCAAGGGTTCTTGTGAGGTGCTGATCACTGGGAGTAGACTTTAATGCAGAAAAAAAGTGTTGCACACTCCGGCTCCATGTGCCTTTCTCTTTTTTATACTGATGAAGTTTCAGCACTCAGGCCTTCTTCAGTGAAATAGCTGAATGCCAGCAGGGAGGCAAACAGATGTTGAAAGTTTCCTTTCAAGTCAGAGAGTACAAAAAATGTGACATGCTACTTTAGTCAGAACAACCATTAAGTCGCGTTTTCTGCCTTTACTTACTTGCTGTTTTTGGGGTGATAGCCGCAGAAGGAGACGTTCTTTAACTGGAAGAAGTGATTGCACTCGTTACTCTGTCAACAGGACACAGAAAAGAGGCAGAGTTAATCTCTATTAGCATAGAGGAGGTGCAAATGCACAATGCACACAAGTATCACAACGATTCATTACGCAAGAGTAGTTCTTTTTTGAGTGTTACGTGACTATTTTATGACTACTATAGTATACCAATGATATACTTCTGGGAAGTGTGATGAATAGCAACACATGTTATCTGAACAGTGACTCAATAGAAAGATCTTTATTTGAGACATTTTGCATTGAATTTCACACTACATTGCAATATTTTCTATGTTGTAACTTATATCTAAGGAAAAATGTTGTCTTGATGTTTGACGCAAACCCAAGCTGCAGACATGTAGATTAAAAAAAAAAAAAAAAGGAAATCTACCTAATTGGTCTCCTTTATTGGTCTTCGTGATTATTTAAGTGTTGTCTCTGCCATTTTCTGTTTGAATGGTGATAAAAGATGAGCTGCATTTTAGGATGGGACCCTTTATTGTGTCAGATGTTATTCGTAGAGATTGGGATTGGAGAGAAAGTTTTTTGATTGCAATGTTTCAACAAAACAATATCTTCTGTGTTATAATTCATTCTTAATCTAATGCAGCGGAGACAAGTTGCAATGTTTCTCTCTTAAACGTTGAGGAATGGCAGTTTAAAGGTGCTCAAAATGGAAATATGTAATCAAGAAAACACTTCCTGGCCTCCGCAGAACATATCTGCCTGCAGTCTCTATTGGCAGCCACATGGGGGCAACATGCCTCAATTGTTCAGCTTAAATGCTGATCTGTTATCTGACCAAACCTCATGCAGCTGCACTTAATTAGTTTTACATTAATTAGACAGACAAAGGGACAGCAGGAGTCTTACTCTGTCGCAGGCATAATAATCCTCCTGAACTGAGAGCTTGATGCCTTTCACACTGATCTCCAGGATGCAGGAGGAAGGCGGGTTGTACTTGACTGTCATCCTTCTGTTGGTGGCAATCTGGGAAACAAACAGAAAAGAAGATGTCAATTCAGAGTTTTAAATATCAACATTATAATACTGTTTATCCTATGAGATAATACATTAATTATTTCTTTGACATGTTGCCAACTGCAGGAACCTCCTTTATTTTGTTGTGTGTTGCACCGTGAGAAAATGAGTGCTGTAAGCATCTTACTGCATTTTTAAGCGCAAAGGATTAATATATTTTGATATAATGATATAATATATTTTCTATTTTCTATTGTAGACATACTTCACACTAAGTTGTTCATAACATACAAATAGGATACATAATATGCTGCAGTTTTCTGCATCACGCTACATGTCTTCTACCAAAGTTTTCTGGGATAATAGCTCATGTACACATTTGTGGCATTTATTTCTCTGTAATGTTGCTTTAGTGCGGCAGTGAAATGCTTTACACACTCAATCGCGCACAAATGTGCACAACATGGGCCTTTCACCTTCTGCATTGCTGCACACAGAACATCGTTTCCTTTGTGGTAGGGCACCTGAACTGAGCCCAGGAACTTCAGCCGGTATCTGTCCATCCACTCACTGCTCTTCACTGCACAGGAGAGGAAGAAAAACAAATCCTCATAAGTGTCAAAACTGGAAGTAGATTTTTTTTATTCTTTGTTTGCAAAACGACTTTGGTTGCCGATTAATTGTCCGTCATTTTACTAATCGATTAATCAACTGTTTCAGCCCCGCCTGATATCAACTTTAGACAATCAGCTTGACTGTGAGGGACTGTTTCCTTCCCCTGGGACTTATTGACTTGTTTCAGCAGAGGGATATCTAAATACAAATGGATGAACAAACAAAACCTCACTCTCTCACCTAACTTCTAAATCTGTAAGTTGACAGCCAAAATGTATAATTATTAAACCAAAATATTGAGCATTTAGTGTTCACCAATGTTTCCACTGGATCTTTTTCAGTCAGCTAGCTTACTTTTGTTCATTCTTTATGTTTTGTGAATTGTATGCCAATGTAACTCATACAGTTAAGATGACTGTAGCAGTGAATTAACACCCAAAGTCCTGCCACAGATAAAACAGACTGAGATAAAACATAATTTTAATGCATAAGAATGCATAAGGAACAAATGCTAGCTTAAATGGAGCAGGAATTTAGCTAAAAAAAAATAGTCACTTCTGTTAGTTCTGGCTGCAAAATTGGAAAACAGTTCCTGATTGGTCGATACTGAAATACTGATAAGCTTCTGGACAAGTGGTACTGCTCTCTATTTATGTAATATTAATTAATTCTTATATAGTACTCATACTCTAGCTTGCATTGTTCACATTTCTGATGGGATTTGCCAAACTAAACGTGCAACCTCGTCGAGTCAAGGTAATGCTGTTATCGTCGCAATCATGTCTGTAGTGATCAGTTCAGGATGCAGTTAGCCCAGATATTAAGCATTTCGAAATGATGTTCCTAATTCATCTCATAGACATCATCAGTCCAGCAGCAGTCTCATCTTTTCATTTCATGTCTTTATTTTCTGCACCAAGTTATTGGAGAGAACTATCAGTAAGTATCAGTATCAATATCAGTGTAGAAAAAAATGCTAACGCACACGCAAGTTAAAAACCACC
Source organism: Pagrus major (assembly GCF_040436345.1). NCBI lineage: Eukaryota > Metazoa > Chordata > Actinopteri > Spariformes > Sparidae > Pagrus > Pagrus major. The sequence goes on along the minus strand of NC_133218.1, from coordinate 15,187,371 downwards.
ATATTTCCAAACTTTGAAACTGAAAAGTACAGATAAAAAAAAAAAATAATGGTCTCGTGCAGAGTCGGTGTTCCAAGTCAGACCAAAGAAGGCATTTTAGCATCTTTATTAACACATTCACGGTCGGTTCTTCTATAACGGTGGCAGTGTCTGTACCTTTGTAGCTCTCGGGGTCCTTGGTCACCTCTATAGCGTAGTAGGCTGGAAAGATTCCACGGGCGCCAGTTCGCATGTTGTAGCCCTCGTACCAGTAATCCTCTGACTGGACCTCCACCAGCAGCGGATCATCCACCTCCAGCTCCAACTCATCGTCATGTCGAGGGACAAACCTGTCGAGACAGACGTAGTAATGTGGACGATCGAAGGGACCTCACAGGCTTTTGATACAGTGGATGGCCAGTTTTTGATATTTGGTTCATTTCAAAGGAATACTTCTTCAGTGACCTATGTTTTGAGTTAACTAGCCTGATGCTGGCTGGTCAGATGTGATGCTAATGGCTACAGAGACACTAGAAAAATGTAGAATATTACACACAAGCTAGAAGACCATTAAATTAAAGGAACACTGTAACAACCTGCTGCTTTCAGCCATGCATGTATAATGTCTCGCACCATCACATGATATGTCAGTGCACAGAGATGCTGCTGTTCACATGACTGCATTCATTGCTGTTATTTTTGTCCCCCTCCCCTTTGCATCCACCCGCCTGAGGTCTTCAACAGCAGCTGTAACTGCACACTGCCAGCTGGAGTGCGACCGTTACTGCGGAAACATGAAGAAATTGAGCATGTTATGCTCCAACTAAAAAAAAAAGAAAAAGAAAAAATGATTGACGGAGATGAGTAACTACATCCTCAAATTCTGCTCACGTGTGATGCAGGGGGTGAGGATAAGGGGACAAGGAGGATGCCGACAGTCTGATCACTGCTCAGTGTGGCATGGACAGCGACGTAGAGCTCGGAGCTAACTGAGGAGCTACCACCAGACTCTAATAGTCGGAAAGACCGTGAGTCTAATGGAGCTTTAACAGCCACTCGAAGCACATTCGTGGCCCTTGGAGATAGTCACTGCGTGGGCGTGAGTGTTGTAGCCCGGCTAGCTGCTCTACTACAAGAGGCTCTCCAGTGTGGGTGTTTGTGGGCGAGTGCCAGTGCATAGCCCGAGACATGCTGTTTATCGTGGTTGACGTTACTGTTCGTTGGCCCTAGATATCTTTTTAAGCTCTGAATTCTGCAGTTATTGGTTGGTGTAGCTCTTCCTCACCTGTAGACAGCTCTGTGGCTCTGATCCTTCTCCTCTCCATTTATGATGCAAGAGTAAAGGCCAAAGGACTCTGCACCTTGAAAACCAGAGAGTAAAAGAGACAGAATGTGAGAGAGGCAATAATAAGGTGTGAAGAGTCAGCCTGTGTATTCAGCTGGCAAGAAGACGAATGATGTCCAATTCAAATTGCAACAAAAGTCCATCATACACAAACAGAAACCACAATTAGGACTCATTGTGTGTACTTCTAAGCACACGTGCATTCTCACGACCTGTGAATCACACTTTAATTAGGCGTGAAGCAGATGAGCATTGAGCATTTCTACCTACGTTCCCCTGAGAAATCTGTCAGCCCCTCTTGCACTACTCAGATAAACTGCTGCGGTGTTTCTAATGATCCATCTGTAAAACACATGGACGGCATCCAAGAGGACAGCAGAGACTATTAGAGGAAATGACCGCACATATATTATAGACAACTCTCTCACTCTCTGTCTGTCTCTTTCATATTAATCCTTCCTTCTGTCCATTACACACCCGGTTGTGGGTCAGTGTATGACTGATGATATTTCCCAAGGTGAGAATCAGCCTAATGAAAGTTGATCCTAGAATCCTCTACCAAAGGACCGCCCTCTTGCTCCTCAGTCTTGTTCTTTCTTTTCCAATAGGAGACTGCAGAGATTCGGTCCGGGAAAGCAGCACATCTGAGCTTCTGTCATTAGGCCATCATCTCAAAGATGTTTGATGAAAGATTCATACCTGGCTGATGACTACTTTCCATTTTGTACACATTTTTAGACCCACAGTTGTAAGGCTTTTAGGCAATGTTCGGAGCGACATTTACACCGCGTCCAAAAGCTCAGCCCCCTCATGAATGGCATATTTCTGCGGATTCCCAAGCAAGCGTAAAGACGGAGGATTAAATGATTTTCCCTGAGAGCTATAAAATCCCATCTCTTAGTGTTACAAACTGCTGTGCAGCGTTTAGCCTCTGAACTCATTATTAAAACTGGACTTCTTGGATCAAATTTGATCGTCTTACCTACATCTTTAACAAAGCTGCTTGCATATTTTAACAACTATTTCACGTGTGAACGCCTGTCTAGATTTAAGGATTGAGTTTATCCAAAAATGAAACGTCAGCTATTATCTTCTCACCCCCATGATGATGTGAAGTTGGGTGAAGTTCCGTCTGCAGACAAAACATTTCTGGAGCTTCACGGCAAAAACAATGCTGCAGAATTCTCTTAAACAACTAAAGTAGATGGGGACTTGTTTTGAATCGTTAACAAACAACATAAATAAAAACATAAAATGGCTCCATTTAGCTCACCCGGTATGATCCTAGTCTCTGAGAGCCCCGAGATCTTAAATGGATATAAAAAGACGTTATTTATATCCCCTTTTTAAAGCCAAAATCTTAACTGTAGCTCCTAAGCTAAAAGTGTTAGCTCAGACCCTGTCTAAAGCAGGTGCAGGAGCTCTAATGCCCATCATAGGTGTATCTATGATTTTTTTCAAATCAACGTGGGATCTCGGGGCTACTCTGGAAGCCCCGAGATCCCTTGGATTATGCTGGACACGCTGTATGGAGTCATTGTTATTATACATTTTAAACCAAGTCCCCATCTACTTCAGTTTCTTAAGAGAATGCTGCAACGCTGTTTTTCTGTGAAGCTCCAGAAATGTTTAGTGGAATTCACCCGACTTTCCACCAGCATTAGGCTGAGTAGATAAAGATTGCATTCAGCATACAATATTCAATTCAATTCATTCAATACAGCATCTGTGGAAAAAGTTGTATAAAGCCTTTTGTGACTCTAGAGGGAGCTGTGCAAAATCTGATACTCTGCCTCAAATGATCCCAGCCACTACTCATATACCATGCCTGTATTTCAGACCAAACTGTTGGTGGTTGAGTTGCATTATGGGCAATATAGGCAGCAGGTTTTGATAAAAGGAAAGAAAATGTGAAGAATACAAAAAACATTCCATCTCTGGTTCTGCTGTCTTGATTTCGATCCTTATACTTAGAAGACCACAATACTAAAATGGTGGATTACTCTTTTAATAATGATCTTCCCAGAGTCCTGTTTGAAAAGACTTGTGTATCAAACACTGGGGGAAGCAAACACACCTTGAATTGGTGCAAACAATGAAACGTGTGTGTCAGTTTACACTGCAGCTTTTGAGGATTCAAGGGGTCACATTGTTTTATTACAAAAGAAAAAGACAGTTAACAGTGTCGTCAAACACAACGGGGTCTGAAAATCTTCGGGATTTTAACTGGAAGCAGCCAAAACACACATGGTGGTGAGAAAACATTGTTCCCCAGTCCTTGCAAACACCATCTCTAAGACCGCCATTGTTTGAATGCCTAAAGAAAGACTGTTTCTGAATGTGTGATTGGTCAGGACAACAGAGGGCAATAAAAGAATCTGGAGGCAAATCCAGGAAAACTGCAAGCTGCTTTTGGCTCAAGGTCCCTCCACCCAGCAGGCCAAGGAAATGTCCAGCTGGGTTTGTGCCCTGAACGTGCTGCTGTCAGAATGCTGATAACGATATCAACAAAGCAGCAAAAACTGCAGCATTAGGATCATTTTAATGTAAATAACATGTTCCTTTATCTAAAATAATACGTTTCAGATGTGATTCTACTCAATATCTCAACTATTGCTTTATGTCTTTCTTACTAAATCTTTAGTCACAATCACAAAGTTAAATCTAACTCAAGTGCAGTCACATATTTGCAAAGAGTTACGTGTCAGGTGGATGATGATCTGTGCTGTACAGGAATATTCCAGCACCTGAATATACCTGCGGCTTTGCTTCATCAGCCATCATCGCTTTTAGCTTTTATCGCCACGCTGCCAATTCTGCTAGACAGCATTCACTGCTGTGAAACTGTGTGACTAAAGGGAATCACACAGAACAACAGCCTGCTGTGCTGATGTGCTTCCTGGTAATTCACACATAATTCTAAGGGGTGAATGTATTGTCTTGTGTTAAGATATATCCCTATTCTCACAAATAAAAAATCAATTCTCTTTGACAGAGAGGAGGGTGACGTGTTGCTGTGACCGATCTGGTAAATGGATGAAGATTAAAATACTGATGTTATAAGAAGATGTGGCTTCACATTGTGAAGTATTGAGAGGCTACATTCATCCTCATCCATTCATTACTTACACTTTTGATTATTCTGTTGATGCTGCAATAAACTCAGACAGTTTAAATTTACATGTCTTATTTAGTTTCATACTCAGGGCTAAAAACAAAGAAATGACAAATCATCACTTGAATCAAATAATTAGTCCCCTAACAAAAAATGAATATGAATATTTGATATTAATAATATCAATATTCAATGTTTAATGATATTTTTGGCTTTTTCTTTCTCCATTCTCCATTGCTTTAACACAAAATGCAAATGTTTTTTTTTTCTGTTTTTTGCAAATTGTTTATAATATTTGGTTATCGCCCAACTCTAAACAGTCTGGACTTAACAAATCGATATTCGATGCTTTTTTCTCTCTCTTTTTGTATAAAAGATATATTATGCGCACCTTCTGCTATTGGAAAAGGCTAAAGTGTGTTTTCCGATAATAAACCTATAAGTTTGAATTTGGCCTTCAACAGAGCATTGACCTTCAAATGAGGTTGAGACTTCCAGCTGATAGACACTGGGATTAGATTGAAAAGCCCCAGCACACTTTGTAAAATCAAAAAAAAATAAAAAAAATCACTACATGCACTAATCATGGCTGTGACTTACTGGAGGAGCGCGAGCGTCCATTCATGAAGACGTTGAGGAACTTCTTGGAGAAGTGCAGGTCGACCTCTGGAGTGGAGTCTTCGGACAGACAGGCAGTGGCCTCTCTCCTCACTCCTCCTATCCGAGCGCCGTCCTCGTCCTCCTCCTCGTCTTCCTCCTCGTACTCCTCCCCGATGGCCGACTCGTAGGGAGAAGAGACGCAGTTGTCGTAGACGGTGGCCGAGTCGCTGTCGTCACTGTAGCCTTGGTAACACTGCCTCAGACTGACCAGTTCTAGCTGAGCGTGTTCATCCACCACTAGTGTGTATTTGACTGAGTCATATGAGAGGCCGCTGGCCTCCGAGCTCATGGAAGTCCTTGGTGGAACTCTGCTGCCACCGCCATCCCCCTTTCCTCCCCCCTTCCTCATCCTTCCATCCATTATTATCCTGTCCACATCCTCATCCTCCCCACAGTAGCTTTCATCTGTGGCGTCCACGTACTCAACCGATGACCCGGCTCTCAGCATGACCCCAGCCCCCGTACCCTCACCCTTCAGGCTAAGATCCAACGCAAGGGAAGAGCGAGCTGAGAGAGCCATGCTGGGCGGTGTTATGAGGGACTCTACACAGGAAGCATATGAAGGTGGGGGGACATAGACCTCGTCCTCCTCGTAGATGGATGGGTTTGTCCGGTCTGGGAGGGGCTGGTAAGGAGGCGGGCCCTCTGTGTCGGAGCTGATGGACATGCGGCCCTGCTCAGTTTGCTGCGAGAGGAAAGGCCGGTCCTGTACGTTTGGGGCTTCAAGGGGGTCGGCTGAACGCAGCACCGGAGTCAGGTAGATCTCCTCTGTGGGCTCTAGATGAACGTCCGTGTGGTAGCGGATCCTTTCCCGGTGGTTTCCGCCTCCATCCGCCTTCCCTGCCGGGTAAAGAGGAGCTGGTGTATAGTTCTGTGGTGGTGGCGGGGCAGGCGGCTTCTCCTGAAGCTTAGAGCGCGTCGCAGCCGCCGTAGATGAGCCGTGCGAGTGTCCAGAGGTGTGGCTGTGTCTGCAGGGGGCGTCAGTGGAGGTCCCACGGTCTTTGGTCTGCGCTCCCCCACCGTGCACCTTGTCCTCGTCACTCAGACAGCTGTGCTCACGTGGAGGGGTGAGCTCACCTGGAGGAAGAGCAGACGCAAGCAACAACACGCAGACAGTCGCACAAACACACATGCAGACAGACAAGGCCGCACAAAGGCCAGACGCACAGAGTAAATGATGCAGAAATGCAGACATGACGGACAAACAGACACGAAGGCGGACATGGCAGCGAATGGACAGACAGAAAGCACAAACGGGAAGAGAGAAACGTAGAAAAGGTTAGGTAACGGATGCCAGGATTACGCAGCTTAATCCCCATTACTCATCAAATTCAGAGTGCAGCAGGGAAAAGGTGATTGATGTGTTATGTCATAATCCATCGGCAGGGAATCCAACCATGATATTTATTCACTGTGGATGATGCAGCATGGCGTCTGAAAACACAGGACTGCAAACTACATGCGAGACAAAATTCAGCATTTATGGAGCAGGGTGGCCAATCCTGAGACTCTGCTCGAGAGGAATTAAAGTCTGTATTTTGCATCATCAGAGAGTCCATTTGATTCAAATTATCTTTACAACAATTTACCGTCTTATAATATTCAAAAAGAAAAAACGAAGTTCCTTGAAGGGCTGTGCAGACTTGTTCTTCAACGAGTGACTTTGATTTGTAATTTAAATTTAGCTGAATTTTTCTCAGACAGCTCCTTAAAACCGACTACTCTCAACTCAAAATGAGTCTATGGTCATGTGGGGCCATTTGATGTCACTTACTAGTTTGCGTATGAATGGCACCAGTTGTGTCCATTTAAAAAATCTGCAGGTTTTATTACACAATGTCTGAGTAAAAACAATGGTACAATATCTGTATGTGACTTTAATAGTTAAGGTTTATGGTGATGGTACTGTATATGGTTTGAACAGACTGAACGCATCCATAAAGTTTAACCTGATGAAGATCAAATGATTATAAATCCTGTTTGTAATTTACTGTCAAAGCATTTTTAATCGACTTGTTAACTTTTTTTCTTTTGTCTTACAAAAAACACCAAACCTTTCCATCACAATCTTTTCTTTATGTTGCAGTTTGATGCTAGCGAACGGTAGGATAGCTTTCTTTAGAAAAAAGGTTTTCTTGGTGGAAACGTTCCTTTGGGTTTGATTTTACTGAGCAACGCTGGACATCAATGCGATTCGGCTGCACGGGTCACTCCAGTGCAGCCCCCTCCACGTCACACTGCACAGAATGTATCACGAGTGCCCAAATGGACAAGATCAGCCTCGTAGTTTCGCAATATAGAGTGGCAAAATGGCTGCAACGCCCCCAATGCTGACGGTAAAATCCGAAATCAAGTCTACAATCAATTTAGCTAAAGTCAAACATTAAGGCAAAGTAAAAACAGCCAATTTAAATTCGGCATTTGTCTTCATTTCAATTCATTTGGTGTGAGCACAAGGCTAGAAATGGGGTTACCATCTCAGAGTATTGAGTGATTTCTCCCATTCTGGCTGAAGTGAAGCATGAAAGGCAAGTTGATGTATCCTGATATTCAAAGCTTTCTCTCGAGGTGTGTTTTAAAATGATCAACATAATGAGTGCTACACTTTCCCCGACAGTGGCGACTTGTTGGCTGTGAGTTTGGTTAGTCTCGCCTCACATGCCGCTCTGAAAAGAGTTGTAGCAATGAGCAATGACAGCTCCAAGCTAGCTAAGCCCTGAGCTGGCTAACTCACACACAGTGTGTAGCACTGCCGCGGCTAGCTAGACTTAGCTCGGCATAGCTAATCCAAGCCTTTACACTGTCCCCTGAGGATCAGAGAGACACAGCCTGCCAGACTCACTGCAAATCACATGCTCATTCAGCTGCTGTGTTCGCAGCACACGGGTGAGTAATGTCATAGACGGCATTCTGATCTGCACGTTCGAAAAGAAAGTTGAGCTTAAATACTTAAAGAGCTTCATGGTGTGGAGATCCGGTAGGAGAGAAGAGCTCACCTGTTTTCAGAGGCGATGAGGAGCCTGAAACCTTCTCCTGCCAACTGTATTTCTTCCCAAAGGAGTTGTTGTTTAACGTGTCCTGAGGAAATGCAGAAAAAGAAGAAGGAGAAAAAGAAGAAGGAAGTGGGGAGAAAGAAAAATAGATGGAGAGACCGGGGAGAGAGAGAGAGAGAGAGAGAGAGAGAGAGAAAGAGATTTAGTCACAGAGTTCTGGATCCTCACACTCAATATACACAACTTTTTGTCTCCCTGTCTCTCTCTCTCTCTCTCTCTCTCTCTCTCTAAACTACACAGTTAGACACTGCACTGCAAACTACACACACACACACACACACACACACACACACACACAAAGCTTTTATTCTGTTGAATGAGCAGGGATTCTTTTGTCTGTGCTCCGTGGTGTGCATTTAAAGGGACCAGACCTTTCACCACAGCCACTGGACACACACACACACACACACACACACACGCTGAGAGTCTTTAGGCTGTTTGGGGAGTTGTTGATAGATGACAGCCTATGAGAGCCTTTTCTAGAAAACATGATACTTCTCAACAGCCCGTCTTTTAAATTCTGCCTCAAGGATGAGGGACAAAAAATGCAACTGTTTTCCAATAAAAAGAAAATTGGCCACATAGCAGCGTGACTGAAGAGTGGAATCTGTGATTAATGTTATTTAAGAGGAAATTAGCTGAAAATCGTTTTTGACCTTTGTCAGTTTAACCTTTCACTTTGCTGCAGTGATGTATAGGTACTATTGGGTGTGGTCAGTACGCAGTGACATCACGTCACGTGCTGAGTGTGGTTATCGCTGCAACTCACTACACTCCTGACCACGCCCACACAGAGGTGCAGCAGACTTGAAACTGTCAACCAGGAGAAGGCAGTGAAATGCATTTATTTTGTACCTGACACACTGAAATGTAAAAGGACCAACATGCTCCAAAAAGTCACACCCTGGGGCAAGAGAAAGACAGGTGAAGACTATGGCTGGGAAACATCTGAAGTGACTCAGTACTAGTGCCGAAACAATAAATGAGTTTGTGTAATCACTTTTTTTCCACTGGGCATTTAAATGGCCCACCACCAGAGACCACCAGAGACCACCAGAGGAATTGTTGGCATCTGTGACATGTGAGAGAGAAAATGAAAAGACGTTTGTTGCTGCTTCATGCCGACGATACATCTCCATGTACCGTTTATTATTTCCTCTTTTAGCCTGCCCAAGTACTTACCAAAGAGGTTCAGATACATTGGTGGGATTGGTGGCTCTTTTCTGCTGGCTGCTTCTCTCAATCATGGCGTAGTTATGTTTTTTTATATCTAGCTTCCTCAGTATAGCTAGGCTAACTTTGTTTCAGGCTTCAGGCTGAACACAGCAAAGTTACAGACATGTGGTGCGGGGACGAGGACCCTGTAAAACCTGGCACGAGGAGACAGTTTTCCTGGCTGGGTGAGGACCATCGGAGGTTGCCGTCAGAGCGTGAGTGGGAAACAGCGGTGACTACAGTGGTGAGCTAATGAGCAACTCCTGCTTTATGGCAACTCTGAGGAAACACGGTCCCTCAAATTCAGAAACGCAGAGTGACAGCCCGGCCAACAATGATGTCGGGCTGGATATGCAGTTACAGTTTTGGGTCACTCTCACTGCTCTCATAGTGCTGTTTTTGGCCACGGCAGGGAACTGTCTTCAGTTACATAGACTAGATGGTGAACACAGTGGAGCATTTAGCAGCTAGAGAGAAAGATTATTATCAACACGACCCCAAATGAATCAAAATACTGTCGGTACTAGAAGAGTGTCGAGGTTGACACCCAAAGACAAGAGAAGGAGAGACACAGAGATGGTAAAGGGAGATATTAACGGATGGAAGAGGAACTGGAAACTCCTGTGACGACGATGTGTGGTCCAAAATAACATTGTGTCCTCCTCCTCTGTCCACCCACCACCACGCATGAGTCACTTCCCATCTACGTGTACCAGGCGGAGACAGAGCTGTTGCCCTGGTAACAGTGAATCAGCAGGTGGGAGACTGCAGTATTGATCTGAGGATTCACCGTGGTGACAAAAAGATCATCACTCAGGGAAGTAACTCTGATGTAGTGTGTATTATTAATATCGACATGGAAGTGACTCTGATAACGCACAACAGTCTTCTGTTCAGCTGCGGGCAACACACACACACACACACACACACACACACACTTTTTAGCGACAGTGCTCTCAGCGCTGAAACAGCAAAAAAATAAGATCAAACTTGTGATAAATTTAAATGATTTTTTGGGGTGTTTGCAGCGATTGACAGGCTGACTAAAAACTAAAAACCCTTTTCACTTATCTCAGTTCTATATATACTTTTAAAGAAATACAAACTAAATCTTTCTTTCTTCATCATTTCCTTGATGCTGTATTTGCCTTTGTGCGTTCCTGGATTTGGGTACAATTTAGAGTGCAGTATGTAGGTTAACCCTCTAAATCACACACACAAATACACACATCTAGCCTACTTCAACATAAGGAGGCTGCCGTACCCAGATGAGAGATTAGAGTGTGACTTGGATTAGGAAGGAGGACTCCCTCCTGAGATGGACGTCTGTCTTTCTGTCTGTTGGATCATTTGACTCACTATTTTGGAAATAAAACCTTCCCCCATTTTTGCAAATACCTCCGCAAATACTGTACATGTTTGTCTACTTCATTTTTAAAGACTGCAGCTGATCTTCCCTTTGATACAAATCCCACTAGCCTTAACTCCGCCTCAAAAGTGTTTAAGGGTCTCATGATACCTTCGTAGGTTTTTTCACCTTGTAATTCTCTGGCACAAAACGCTGGCACTAGCCAAGTTATTTGATCTAAAAATATTGCTTTTCAAGAAGCCTCAGTGCTCTGACAGTGATCAGTGTGCAGAGCTGCTCTTGTTCAACCACAGAACTCTGCCAAACGATGCAGAGCTAAATGTATATTTTGCATTTTTACCAATCCACTGACCTGGAAACAGTCACACAGCGTGCTCTCTCTCTTCTTACAGTACTCTCTCTGAGAAAAAAAAAAACTGCCCGGAGATCATCAGCACTCATCTGTCTCATCTCATTTGAGTTTCGTCTGCACTGCCTGACTAAACCTTAGCTTCCACTGTCAGCTGGAGCCGTAGAGCTGTTGCAGTGTCTCAGTTATAGGTGTTCTGGGGAAGCAAATCCACCACAGCACTTTATCTTTATTGTAAAGCCATTCTGGTGACGTGCTTTCAATCTCAGGCTCTAAATGGTTGAAAAAAAGTTGATTCACTCATGTGTTCATTTTATATTGCCATGAGGTCTTCCAAATCTGTGCATTTTGTCTTGGTTTTTGTAACAAAGCAGGTGAAAGAATGTGACTGAAAGAAAAAAATCACTTCCTTTGTTTAAGTGAGAAATCCATGAAAGAAGAGGAGACGGATTTCTAGACCCACAGGAGCAAGACATTTACCAGAATGCACCGCAGACGTATGGTTCAGATCTGTCATCAGCACAAATGCCTTGTCAACAGCTTTTCGTAGCGTTTCTCTTCTCATCTTTTCTTGGATCAAAAGGTTTTCTGTACTTCATACACAGCAGAGCCATTTTATGCCCCAGCCATTGGGGTTGTCAGAGGGCTTTCTGGGAAATGTAGGAAACTGCAAGCTGACTCACTGACTGAAGAAGTCGAGTCTAGATGTGCTGAACGATGAATATCTTTACTGACCTACCTCACCTAATGAGATGAAAAGAGGCAAAACATGACAGAGGAACTATCTTTACAAGAGTTTAATTTGCTATCTCATGTTATCAACTTAAGATTTGTGGGATCATTAATTCATTGTATTGCAGCACAACCAAGAAATGTGTTTTATCCATCAAACTCCTGAAACAAGGAGTGTCTCTAATTAAGACCTTCCTCATTTTATATTTTAACATACAGTACTCGACCACATTCTTTAATGTTGGCCAGTTAAGATTCCTGAATGAAATGCCAAATGTCCATTCACACTTTGAAGCACAGAGCCCTGTGTAGTTCAATTAGCTTGATCGTTTGAATCTGTGAGCAGAAATTAAAGCAAATAATTAATATAAAAAAGTTGTAACAAATAGAACTGGATCCTCACATTAAACAGACATTCATTACGAACACTAGAAAATCATCTGCCAATATGGCCAAGCTACATTAGAGTCCAAAAACCAAAATGACTACAAGACCTGCTGCTGATGGATGCTCGGTCTGTTGCGTCATGTCTTCAAAGTTCATGCAAAGGCCATTTTCAGGAAAACCCTCGCTCATTTAACATTAAAATTATTTTAAATATTTTTTTCTGGCTGCTGTATGAAGATGGTTAACAATATCCCAGGAGACAGGAAGACTTCCCAAGTAGAGAAACGTTTCAAAGCAATTACTTGCTTTATACTTGGCTGTTCTGACAGGTCAAACACACACACACACACACACACACACACACACACACACACACACGAACAAAGGCATATCAGCGGGAACAGTAGGCATGCTTCCACCTCACAGAGACTGGGCAGAGAACAAAGCGCAGACAAATACAGAGCTGCTTGGTTGATCATGTTGACAGCCTGCACTGTGGAGAGTGTGTATGTTAAAGTCAATGGCAAACTAACATACAAAATACTCTATAGGTTGCATAACATAGTCAGCAGAGAGGCGTTTACATTTCTATCGAGTCTGGCAGGCATCAAAGAGTGCATGTTTTGAAGACTAAAGTGGAAGAATGAATATGAAATTTAGAATACATTTACTATTATACTATTATACTTACTATACTTTATTATTCTTGCTATAAATACATTCTTTTCCCCTTGAATTACTAAACCATGCCCTCAAATTACTATATTCCCTCAGGTTTAAGAGATTAAACCTGACATTTCAGCAGTAACAAGTGAAGTCACACATTGTTGTGGCAGCTGCAGGCTAGCAGCTTTGTTTTATAGTCAATTTGTCTGTAAAAATGACTACATTCATTCTCTTCAATTATTTTTTTATTGTTTGAATTACAGTAATAATGAGTCAAATTGCTACATGTAATGTGAAATGTTTAACCAAATCTGCAGCCCTTCAGAGCCTTTTAGCCTCTTTCAGCATATAGTTTTGGTTTAACGGCACATTTACTGTATGGCATAAAAATCTGGTGTGTTGCTGTCACATTTCTGTCGTAAGCCAATCAAATCATTTCATTCAGCCCGAATGGAAATGACTGGACTGCCTACCTGCCTGTCCTGCTTTGCCTGTGCTCAGATTGTGCCTGACTGGAGTCTTCCACAAGTCTGAGTGAGTTAATTGCTAAAGCTAATAGCCAGTTAGTTTCACAAGAACAGCAGAGAAAGTTTATATTTGTTACTATAAGGTTAAGGTTTTTGTAATGTGTGAATGGGATATGAGGTAGTTGAATATGTTCAGCAAAGACAACGATGCACTTGGGAAGAACGAATGACTGCAGCAGCTAACCCCAGTACTGGTAAAACAAAGCATGCACCCCATCAGCCGAAAAACAAGTTAGTTAGTGATCGTTATTTACTTTTGTTCATCATGTAAAAGAGTTGTTTATTTACTAGACTAGAAAAAGCTAAAAGAACTTGTGGAATGTAGTGAACTATCCGCTCACACATATCTCCAGAGCTACGGGGCAGTTGGTGTAGAAATCTGGATACGGCGTGGGAAGTGGAGCCCTGTTCATTCAAAGCTGCTCAGTGATGCATGGAGCCAAGAAAGCTCAACTTCCTGCGTATAAAAATATTCCAGATCCCACATTGTTGGGCCTATAATGCATGTGCAGTAGAGACTTCAGCTGGCTAACTTCCGGGTTAATCCTTAGCTAACTTGAATGATGAAAAGACTTAATGGTGCGACTCTTCTAGACTTTCAAAATGTTATCGGACCAAATGGATCAAATTCTGATAGTGAAACAAGTCATTTTGCGGGGGTTGTGATGCTCTAAAAAAATTATCCACCGTTCTACAGTTGCTTCTTTTACAATGTAAGCTTATGGGAAAAAGGCTTTTGGGGCCAGTTTGGCCAATATGTCGCATTGGCTTTAAAGCTCGGCGCTGTTCCTGGGGGCTTGGCTGTAGCCATTCTGCTACCAAGGCGCTCCAAGTCTGTCCTTTGAGTGAAGGAAAACAAGAGCTCTGCTTTATGAACAGAAGGTGGACGGACACACATGAGATCAACAGACATGCATACCTACACTCACACACACGCACGCGCAAACACGCACATAGCCTCACCCAAACACACATCGTCATTTTGTATTGTCTGTGTTGTCTACACTTGTGAGGACCCTCAGTGATACTGTATATTCTGCTGCTCTTAAACTAAACAAAATTCTAACCTTTAAACCTTAAAGTAACCCTCATACAGCCCTTTAAAGACAAAATCATCCCCCTTGAGGTTCAACGCTGACATTGGTCCTCACAAAGACTGAAATCCAAGAACACACAGTCACGAGCTCGAGCTGCATTCAAACACAAACAGAGACGGGCACCAAGGAGAAAAAATCTCAGTGTCTCTGTGTCTTGACAATTGAGGCCATTGTTCAGTCGAGCAAACACATCCTGTCAGAGAAACAATTGTAGTGAATCCAGTGGTGATGTCACGCAGGTCAACTATTTATATTTCTATTTTTAATTGTCATATCTGTGTGTGAGGAGGAACCCAGACAGGCAGACACACTGATGGACAGGAAAACAAATCTTCTTTACTGAAGCTCTACTCCTCCTGCTGATCACTTTGATCAATATTCTGTCATCTGCCATGAACTGTGTGTATGTGTGAGTGTGTGTGTGTGTATATGTGTGTGTGTTCATGCAGGCTCTACCTGTGTGCGCGGCACAATCGGGAAGAGGTTAAGGGTCGTGGGTCTCTTGGGCCGGTAGGTATCCATGGTACTAGGTGCCGCGGGGTCCTTGATGACTGGCGGTGGTGCGATGGCAGACGCCTTCGAGGACTCTTTGTCACCACGGTAACCGTCAGCACCGTCGATGAGTTCCAAATGCAGCATCTCTGCCTGGAGCTGGCCGACGGCGCCCAGCTCTGCCCTCCCCGACATGCTATTGGTTCCTCGCCTCACATGGCCCTGCAGAGATTGGAGGGAACACACTGTCAGTCAAGGCAGAGAGAGGTAGAGAGAGACAGGCGAAAGGAAGGAGAGAGAGGGTGCGTGTGGATGGGATGAGGAGACCGAGCCGGCCAATAAGAGGCTGCTCTGTCTCCAGCCTGTAACACTGTCACTGCCAACGCTGAGCTGCTTAAAGCACAGGGACAAGAGACTGAGACTATTCCCAGCATCTGCTTCTCCACATGACAGCATTTACCTACAGTGATGAAGTGATGATGAAAACTCCCTCTGCTCTGCTAATCAGTGTTCAGTTTCACAGCTTGTTTTTTTCATTTCAGTCTATAATATGAAGGTCGCTGTTAATATCCGCTTTGCCTGAGTTCTCACCTCGCCTGATAATCGCACTGAACTATCATTTCATTTTCACTTCATTGTTTATTCTGACATTGTGTTCATGTCAGACATCTTTTTTGTAGGGGTTGTTGTACTGCCTTGGTGACTGACGTATCTGGCCCATTGACGTCATTTGACAGCTGCGGTAGCAGTTTGTTGCTAGGAGCAGTTATCCAGATGTTTGTCATGTTGGTAAAGACATATTTAAGAATTGGTTGGAGCTGTGTTTTTCTGTAAGTTAACTCATGACAATCTGCAGATCTGTGTCAATGTTAAGCAAACCTAATGACATTTTTTGGGGGCCAATTATAGCCATCTTAGCCGCATGGTTCTAGGGATGGTGATGTTGATCTGTTGGTCCGCTATTTTGACCCAGACAGAAATATCCCAACAACTATAAATGGATTTCCATGAAATTTTGTACAGACCTTCAAATTACCCAGAAGATGGATCCTACTAACTTTGGTGTTTTTTAATGTCATCATGAGGTACATTCTTGTAACTATTAGATGATGACCATTCATTTGTGACATACAGTTACAGTCTCTTGAGGGTTATTTCAAAATAATTGATCCTCTGAGTTCTCCTCTAGGATCCCACATACTTGATGTCCCCTGACCTTTCCTCTAGTGCCACCAAAAGGTTTAATTTGGTTGAAATATCTTGACAACTTAAGATTGCAGAGAAATTGGTTGTACAGACATCCATGGTTCCCAAAGGATAAAATGTTTTTTATCGCGCCCCACCATCAGGTCATAATTGCAATTTGTCAAACACTTAAATGGCCAAATACCTTCAAAACTATCAAAAGTATGACATTTCCACCAGCCTCAGCTAAACTTTGAGTTCAGTACTTATTAGCAAATGTTAGCATGCTAACAAGCTAAACTACGTTACTGAACATGCTAAACACTATTCCTGCAAACATCTGCATGTTAGTAATTGTGATTTTGAGCATGTTGGTGTGAGCATTCAGCATAAAGCACAGTTGTACAGCCTCAATTGCTGTCCCCATTCTCAATGCTATCCGAAAGCTCTGCTTCGCTCAAACAGCCATCACAACACCAGAAGTATTTGAATTGCTAAAAAAAGCAGGGTTTTAGAACTAGAACACTAGGCACCAACAATTGCCTCACAAATGTAAACCAGCCAGGTCTCAGACATAAAGAGACAATTTTTATGACAATCCTCTCAATCCTCCTCTCACATATTCCACAAGTCAACATATTGGCCAAAAATCCAAACAAATCAGAGCAGTTGTTTCATTTTGTGATGAGAGTAATTTTGTCTTCTGCATCACTGCTGCAATCGAAGCCAACACAAGCGTCATCTGAGAGGCAGTAAGTCAAAGGGCACTGGGACAGTACAGTCACGTCCCATTACTATCCCTGCAGCTACACACACAGAGCACATGGTCAATCCTAGACGCTTTGACATGGACACCAGAGTCATTGCTAAGCCTATTACTGTCTTTATCTCTCTATTGCAATACACATGAACACATGCACAACACAAAAGTCTTAAGCACTAAATCTATTAAGAATGAAAACTGATGTAAAATTAAATAAAATCTGACATAATTAGAGTCAATCTGATGCAAAAATGACCAAGTATAATCCAAATATGTCAACATTTCAAAACCTCTAATGCCGTATCTAAAACCCAGTACAATTGGGTTTCATACAATGAATGAATTACACATTAAGTATTTTCTCCATATATGCCATGTTAGTAAGTATTGCTCATGTATCTGTTTTTAATTTTCTTTTACTGAACAAGTCATCTTTTCTATAATCGAATGAACCAAAAAATATAAAGAAATAATGTATTGCAATAAAAAAAATAATAAAATATTCATTGATAATATGTATGTTCTTGGGCCATTTCAATTCTCACACTGGGATATTGAAGCCAAATTTAGCTTGTTATCAAACATTTTTAAATCAGAACTGTGAGCCACAATTTCTTCATGTGAGAATTTTTTTTACAAAGCAATTAACAAGGAGAAATGAACAATGATGACATTGATTTATCACTCAGCACTACATATCAGTCAAATCCTAATTGGGAAACTACTCAGCCATGACGATGCTCAGCAAAAATCCCTCTGAATCAGTGATGATAAGGGATCAAACTAACGTGGACGAATAAAATCGAACAGAAAACGTTCTTTAGGAGCTGGAGGAGGATCCAGAGAGAGACCAACATCAACAATGGAACAACTGTGTTAACACTCAGCCGCCACAATAACAACATTCACCACAGTCTGTACTATTTCAGGAAAGGTCAGTGATAGAAGAGTCGTGTGGTGAACTAACATTAACCATTGACATTAACCCACATTATTATGCAGACACTGAACATATCCCGAGCAATGATTATGCTCACAGTATTTAAACCTTCGTCGACAGCATGTGTGTTTATTTATACATGCAAACACCTCCACTCTGGCTGTATGTTGGTGAATGGCAGTATTATGCAGATTATTATATGTGTTATCCTTTGTAAATGAGGCAGAGTGGGTGTTGACGTGTGTGTGCGCAGCTGCAGAAAGTAAGCTAACTCACAGTTGGTGAATAGAATGGAGGTTAATCCAATTCCATCGGCTAAGTGTTGCCTTCCAGCACATTTGTATGCAGAGACACACCGATCACAGATATCCAGAGGTCTCTCTCTCAAGAGAGAAAGAGGCTTGTGTGTATTTGAGAGTGGGCTGCTATAATGGTTTGCTAAAAGCCCAGAAAGCATTGAATTGGGACAACAATGGGAGGTGTTTGTGTTGCTGCATTCTTATTCAGGAACTGCATCCATTAAAGTCCACATTTAGACTAACTACTGATGCAAACATTTTAGAGAAGCTCTCTCAAAGATACAGACATAGGCAGAAGTCAATAATTGTCAGGGCACAGGAATGATTTGTAAATTGAGTTCATAGCCACTGCTGTTTGTCTGGTTTCATCCCTATTCAGATTAGTTTTTTTCTGTTTATAGGCCTGGTTTGAGAGTCTTTGATGTTATATTGAAAGTAATATCTGGATTCTCATAATTGTTTCTTCAAACGGGATAATTCTAAATGACCAGAAAGGATTTACACCAAATGCCATCATCGAGCTCCAACATGATGTCTAATGTGGGAAATATCGCATCCTTGTCCAAAGCATCGATATAATATCACGGTATCATGATGAAATTAACACCCCTACTTATTTTTACAGCAGTTGCCATCCACAGATATTGTAGGAATAATACATTTAAAGGAGAAATAACTGACAATAATTTCGGATTTTGTAAAATCATACAATAGCTATCCTCTGGTGAGTGAGTTCATAATGGGACTGCTATTAAAGTAGTTGTAATTGCTTCCCCATCCATCCATCCATCCATCCATCCATCCATCCATCCATCCATCCATCCATCCATCCATCCACCCATCCATCCAATAAATACTCATCATTCACTCCCCTATCTGATGAGCTGTCATCAGAGGCTCCTTTCACCCCTCCTCCTTCACCTGTACTTTCAGTTCATTTACATCATTCGCATCACACCACTTTCTGTCTCAGCACCTGTAATCACACCATCACCACTCTCCCCCATCATTTCTTTTTCCTTTTCCTCTCCCCTCTCTCCTCCAGTTCACCTTTTCACCTGCTGAAGATCGATACCTGCTAATGCGGTGGTCTTCTACCCCTCCCCTCATGTTTTATGACCTCAATTACGACTGGCCCCTTTAAGGAAGCTCCGGCCCCTGTTGCTAGGAGACAAGGGGCTCGCTGACGATGAGGAGGCAGACGAGATGCTGCTGCCCTGTAGATGTGATGCTCGGCTCTCGTCCAATCAGAGCAGCCTGAGCGAGGCAATCACACAGCAAACAGGTCAGATACAACAACACAGGAGTGAAAATGCAGAATCACTCAAAACCTGCTTCAGAGCTCTGTTTAGTGGTAAAAAACAAACAATACAATAAACTATAGACAAATAAATGAGAAATGTCCAAAAAGACAATAGTTAAGATCTGATTGCACAACAGATTCCTTCGTCAGAGGGGCAATTATCTGAATCATTAACACGTTAAAACTTTGCAAGGATCTGAAGGTAAACATGATAAATCAAATAAATCTCACTATCATTTAAAGTTTTAGTCTTATTCTGTTGTAAAATAAATCATTGGACTTCTTGCTCCAATATTATTAAATATCACAAAAATCAAGACATTAACATCTTTGCTTTATAATTGTATATAAAATCTGGACAATATGTTTTCACTTGAGTATCTAAAACAGCTGTAGGTGCAATATGTAAGAATCGTCATATTCATACTCAAAACAAATAGGAGGCACCGTATCACCAGAGTAACCGCTAATTGCTGCTTCCTGTAGCTACCCTTAGCTAGTTAGCTCAGTTAGCCATGAAGCAAGTGGTTCGGACTAGGAACTCTGGGACCAAGGGATTGCTAGTGTTCACACCGCTAGAATAGAAGCTTTGGACCGTGATGGGCTGGGGCTAGCGGGTTAGCATGATAACTTCAGCAGATATCTTTGCAATATAATACATAGACATCATATGGTCAGAACTGCTGAATGCACAACTGCTGCTTTACATATTGCCCCATTAAAAATTTAGATGTATCATATTAAAAAATATATAATTTGCAGTACCAATATTCTGTAGTTTTACTAGATAAAGTCCCATTTAAAATATCTGATAAACCCCTAAAAATGACCACCATTACAGCAGTTCCCCTCAGCTCTACAGAGTATTTAGCCTATTTCAGCTCATTATTTTGGTTTCCTAAATCACAAATACCTGTCTTTACAAGATTGTATCTAGCAACAGGTAGTTTGATAAACCTTTTGTATGCCCATCTGACATCAAAAGGTGGACAGACAAAGTTAGCTGGAGAAGAGGGGAAATCTAGCTGCTAAAGATCTAGATATTTTTCTTCAGAGTTAGTGAAAACCAAAACAAAGCTGAAAGGATTAAAACTGTACTCAAAAACATAACATCAAATTACATTTGTACATTTGTACATTTGAGTTAAATTACTGATACGTGTATCAGTAATATCAGTACACAACAACATATATGATACAGGATGCTGTAAAAAGGACCAGAGAGACAAGAGACACACACTGCTCCTGTTTGTGTTTGTGTTGATGATGCAGCTCCCTCTCAGCTGTTGTTACCATGTGTGGATGAGGTGACGTGAGCAGTATCCATGGGGGCCGTGTGTGTGTGTGTGTGTGTGCTTGTGTGTGAGAGCGTCAACACTGCATTGCATGTATTTTCAGCTCTGACATGTGCACTAGGTGAGAGAAACACTGTTGCCATGGCAATAGGTCTCCTTCTCCTCTTGTAAGTGTTTTCCTGGACCCCCTCCCTCCAACTCTCTCTGTAAATCCTCCTCTTTCCTCTCTGGGTTATTGAGATCCTATTTTGCTGATGTGTATTGATGGAGTTAAACACTGTGAATGAAGTGTGAGGACTTTAATTCAAATCAAACATCTTTATTGGAACAAAGGTTTTAAAACAATATTCCTAAAGCTATGAAGTCGTAATATCAATTATTCAAGTAACATAAAAATCTAATGATTTAATATACATAAAACCCTGAATTCAATTTTTGCACCTTTTTCAGAATCAGAAAATAACAAAAAAAGAAACTGAAATGTCATGATGAGATGCACAATAAATGTAATGGAAAATGTATATTATTGGTTACTTATTGGCTATCAGCTCTCATTATCAACTATAATAAAAAAATAGAGCAGATAAAACAAAACCAATTTGCTGTCATTGACTTAAAAAGTGCAGCATCTCCACTAGGGATGCAACGGTAGAGTTTTCCCACAGTTCGGTATGCATCACAGTTTTTGGGCCACAGTAACGGTACGGTTTCGATATCTTAATATAAAACTACTCACACTAACAAAGGCAATATTGCATGTAAAAATAATTAAAAGCAGATATAGTCAAACCACAAACCTTATTATAAAAATTTAACACTTATCTCAATTGCCTTCCATAAAAAACATATGCAGTATCCAATCAAGTTAAACAGCAAACATTATTGTAGTATTGTACTGTATTGTATTGTATTGTTTGCCTTTGTGTATTGAACCTAACAGGGCGTATTGAACGGTTTGATAAAATATTGAATACTGTTGCATCCCTAATCTCCACACCCTGATACAATAAGTGGTGATATGCACCTTAAAAGGAGATATATAATGCCCGTTTTCAGGTTAAAACTTTTATTTTGGGTTCTACTAGATGAGGTTTACATGCTCCTCTATGTTCAGAAAATGCATCGGCTTGCAATCGACTAATAAACATAGGAATAAAAGGAGATGAAGCAGAAGAAACGTGGAGGACACTGTTGTCGCGTTCATGAGATCAAACTGCAGCACCTCGGTAGAAAGGCCAAATGATGTGGACGTTGTTTTTACAGTTTCAGAGGAAGACAAGACGCATGTTACACGAGGGTTCTAAGAGGAGGAAAAAAGTCTATGAGGTAGAACACAAAAGCTCTTGTTAGAGCTGTGAAATATTAAATCATTCATCTTTGTTCACTACAGGGCCCTACACACCAAACTGACATCAAGTAACTAGCTGCAACAAAGGCCGACTGTTGTGTTGCCTCATGTCTCTTTTATCTCCGCCAAAAAGCTATACTTGAACACACTGTGGAGACAAAATTGTCACACCACTCTCGCTAATATAGCTGCTCCTAATTGAGAATATGTCTGATAAAAAGTTGCAAATGGCACTGGCAAAGAGGCAGAGGAGGAAAAATAAGGACAAACGGCACTAAATGGGTGAAATCATGGATACTACAGTGACAGACTCAAGGGGCTTTCCCTTTCTTTTCCCGTTTCTTTTTTCTGCACTGATTTGCTCACCTGAATAGCCAATCAGAGTGATTTGTGTCAATGACGAGCTGCCGCCTTTTTTACATGCTGAATCGGACAAAATGCCTCAGACAAGGGCTGTCCAGTGCCAATGGTGTGGGACACACTGCACTGACTAGAACCGCAGACACTCACCGACTCTCCTGACAATGCCCGACAGCCGACCGTCGGCCTGGTGTGTAGGGGCCTTTAGCCTTTCTTACCCTCAGGTGTGCATAAACTACAGGTTATAAACTTTTAAATACAGACATTTTAAATCATCAGTCATGTCGGTATTGGCCATGAGAAGCAGATTATCAGATGATAAAAGTCCATATGGTGCATCCCTAATAATAAGTATGTACTGTATCAGTAGCAAGACTACCGGACACACTCATGAGACAACGCCTGGTATGTTGGAGAAGAATTGTGTGAGGTCTTTGATTTCTCAGACCGCACAGTCGATATAAAGTCATGCTTTTTTAAAAATGTTTAGTTAAAGTGAGAACAATAACTTACTTATGATTTGTTTAAGTGGATCACACATGTAATTTCTTCATTGCTTTTTGTCTCTCTGTCTAACACAATGTGACAATAGAGGGCAGTGGAGACAGAATAACAAGCCTGGAATCTTCTGGATTTGTATGTGTAGATACAGCGTAGGGGTTATGTGTGTTTCACTATAGTCACATAATGTTATTGTCCATTCTATCTGACCCCTACCCCCTCCTCAACCTCAACACAAACCCACACATGACAAAATGACTGCAAATCAAATCCACTCACCCCCGTCTGCATTCATAACAGCACTCACACACACACACACACACACACACACACACACACACACACACACACACACACACAGTCGTTGTGATAATGCATGTTGTCAGTTCATGTCTCTGAGGAACATCAAATCTCTTTATGTTTCATTCGGGACTTGAGCTGCTCCACATTAAACCTTCATAACTCCGGCCATGTGCACACCAGTTCAGACACATACACAACTAATGAGCCTGTTCAACCAGGAGCCAGACTCGGGTCACTTTAGCACATTCATGTTTGTGTTTTCACCGGGGAGCTGCAAAGATCATGTCAATTATGCGGATACCAGATCAAAAAGCAACAGCTTTGTTTGAGAACCAAGGTTAAAGACAGTAACACATATATCCAAATAGATGTTCGACATGAGGTTTAAATAGAGAAGGAAAATGCCAAAAAGACGAGACACATGTCTGCATAAGCGGTGCTGATCAGCTGAGTGTTTTCAGGTTATTTTTCTGCTCAAATCTGAACAATTTGAACAAATCCAGAACAAATGCTGTTGCATCATTGAGGATTGCGTCAGTTTGACCTGTGGCAGTGTTTCCAAATGTCTGCATCAGTCCGGACACGCCCTCTGACCCTCTGAACCCCCTTCCTGTTGAGGTAGACACCACGCCCGTCTGGGGTGACTGATGCTCAATCCCGGTGACTGTCCATTATTGATGAGACCTGATGCATCCTAAAACTCCCCTGGGATGATGAGCTCACTGATGAGGTCACCACTCTGTGTGTGTGTATACAGTGAGGGCAACCCCAACCCCCCACCCACCCACCCACCTACCCACCTACCCACTTGATGTCCTGCAGCTGCACCGCATCCTCATATATTTTTAAACAGACCTGGCCTCCATCAAACACTGTGCACTTTTAAACAGAAAGCAAAGACAAAGCTGTGGCTCTAAGGTCTGAAGGTCTGATGACAGCTGAAATATGACAGAGAAGCAGAAAAACTGTCTCTGTCTCAAACTCATTGGTCCTCACCTCTTTTTTACATTTCTAAATGTGAGAGTTTTCATGCACAACTTCAGAAAAAAAATCAGAAACAATGAGAAAGGAGAAGGAAACGTAAAGAAACACAGACTAAAGAACTGGCTTATTAACTCGGCTTATGTGTTAGCAAACAGCTGTCTAGCCAGCAGACAGAGAGGAAGGCTGTCATTTCATTGGAGCTGTGTGTTTCTCCACCTGATGAATCATCTTTGAGCTTTGGTTTGGTCTCAATCAACTCCTGATCAAAATATCTGACTCTTTAGCTGCACAAGTTCCATTTTCTTCAATTGCTAGCCGCTGACTTCCTCTGCCGTTTGGTGCTGAACGGGAAGTGAACAGTGGGTTCATCAGCAATTGGTTCTCATGTGGCAGGGTTTGACGAGAGCCAAAAGACTGAACCAACTATGAGTTAAAGAGGTGCGTACAACTGCAGAATGGGTATGGGTGAGGAGGGATTATTTGGTTGAATGTTAATATATAAAATATTGCTTAGTTTACTGGATGTTAAAGTCCACGAATGAAAAGAGCAGCATTTAAAGACACACTGTGATGTAACTTGTTGTGGCTTTTTCTACAAGCTCCTCCATCTGCTGAGGATTAAACCCTAATGAAACAAAAAGTCCCCCAGTCATTTTGAGAAGCCTGTTATGGGATTTGCTTTTAACACAATGTTACACAGACTCAGACAACGTAGTGTACTTGCAGATTAAGTGCTAACAGCACATGTCAATTTTATTTTATTTTTTTAAGAGATGATGTAATTTATTACTGACAAGAACAACAGATTATCTGAACCTTAAATCTGTAATTACGTGTTGACAGAAGCTCCTCTTGGCATTTGTACAATCAGCTGAAGCTGCGGCAGCCACGGGAGACAGGCTGCCAACACCGTTAAAATATGGACAACTGAATTAATTTATTATACAAAAATGTGATTTCCTCTATAGAAACAACACCACTGTCAACTATCACACACACTGCTGCACAACACCACATGTGCTTTTTGGGTGACTTTCTAAAAAAAATGACAATGTTAATGGACAGAGGCTAACTTGATAAAGGTCAAATAATAACTGTACTGTAGTGCTGCAGAGATGGCCTGCATGGTGTCACGGTCTGACCGTGGCAGTCGCGGTTGTTGTGTTTCTTTTATGTTCTCCCCGTCTGTCTGCCCCCTCCCTTTTCCCTCACCTGCTCCTGTTTGCCTGTGTGTCTGGACCTGTGGGCGTGGCAGCAGCGGAGAGGCGCACCTGCAGATCATTCCATTCATCATCCCCTGCTATATAACCCCGGTCTCATCTCCACTCCGGCGCCAGATTGTTCTGCCAGTTACGGTGATTATTATCAACGGCCTCTAACCATTGTGTTAGCTTTGTATATCTCCTAGAACTAATATTCTACATCCCACGGACCTCCTTGTGTTTTTTTTCTCTGTGAGCCCCGTCTCATATGATTTTGTTTGTTCTCCCTTGTGGTAGAAAACTCCAGCGCCTCTTCGCCCCGGCTTCCAGAGTTCCACCTGAGCTGCCCCCAGACGACCTTGCCTGCCTGCCTGCCTGCCTGCCTGCTGACTCACTCCACTACGTCCCCCTCAAAGAACCCTCCGAGTTCTAATAAATTCTGTTACACCTCAACTACTGCATCCGCTCTCTCTGCATTTGGGTCCAAACAGAAACTCGACAGAACACATGGCCTACAAAAACCTTCTTCTCCAGATGAAAGAACACATTTGTTTTATACAGACCCCAACAAATGTCACATCATTATAATTTTTGATTTTTAATTTCACAGTTTTTTCAGTGAAATTAAAAATTGTAATTAAAAAATCATCATCCCCACTAACCGTAACCCTTTTAACCATATTGTGCAACTCTAGAGAGGGCTATTAATAAGTACCTATACAAGGGACGGTAAGACGAGGGGTGTTCAGTTGGTTGCCATCTACTAAATGCCTCTAAATCCTACACACTGGACCTTTTAATGTTTGTTCTTATTTCTTTCTGCCAAAGCAACTAAACTGAACTAAGTTAAATTTTTTGTGAATTCTATTTTTTTTGTCTCTATACCAGTTTCTTTTACAGGTTGATTATCGACCCTGGATGATTATTGGGGCGTATATTCAGCATTTTCCGATTATCGTTAAGCTTCAACCTTTATTGGAGGTGTGGTTAGCTTGCCTGTGCACCTTCACGCATACTCAGGGCAGAGGGTCTTATCCATTTCTGACAGGCAACAAAACTAACAGAGGGAGACAATCAACAAACAGGCAAAGTGACATGACACTGAGCAAACACATTATTGAGAGCAACCAGCAGAGCCTGCTCTTTCCCTACAAAACAATGCTCACAAAAACCCTTCAGCTGTAACATCCCCTACAACCAGTTAGTTTCATGTCCTGAGAGTGACAGCGCTCGATGACACGTGTGGTTTGTTGTTGTTGTTGATGTCAGAACCCTTTACCGTTTGCCAGTCAAGGAAGCCATTTTGGATTCTGATCTCTGTGAAGCCCCTGCAAGGGGATGAGTCATCAATGTCTACACATGCACACCTCCTGCAGAGAGCTCCCGCAGTCAATAATCTGGGTTATAATTAGCTCCCTGGATAGGAAGACAAGAAAAATCAGAAGGGGAGAAAACTGTTTTTTTTTTTTAACCTAAAAATAATCCAGGTACTCCGTAATGTCAGAGTGATTTTCTCATCTGTCAGGTCAGCGGCTCACTAAAACAATCAAATTCAAAGCAAAGAAGAAAAAAAACTCTCATCTGCTTATTTAAAATACACTGAAACAACCCCCGACCCTCCTGTTGCCTTGGTTACGGTAGCTGAATGGAGGAGGTGATGATGGTTTCACTGGGAACAGAGCTGGAGAGATCTGACAGAATAATAAATTTACCTCTGCTTATTTTTTCCCCTCTGTACCACTCCACATTCATCTCCCTCTCACTCTCTCCCTCTAGTAGCAGTGCCTCACACCAGCTCCAGTTATCATTAATGACCCACTCATTTCTATGCCAATAAAACTTGAGAAAACCAGGGTGCTAGTGGGCCCACAGCGGCCACAAAAAAGTCTACAACTCAGCAAAGTTTTCAGAGGAAACAGTAAACAGCTCAAAGTGAATTATTTAGACAACCAGGAAGCAGTGGGGCAATCATACGTGATCAAACTCAAGGTTTTTAAAGAGCATCTCTGTCGCCGTCTGCCAGGCCTCCCAGCCTCTGGCCTCTTTCCTCAGCTGGCAGGAAGCTGAGTGCAGCAGCTGTTCAGGACAAAATGCCACAGAGAGGAGAGTCTGACCCCTCGCTGAGCTCCGACTTCGTCAGAGTGTCACTGAGCGGTGGCAAGGCAGCCAAACACGATTAATGGAGCATGAGCAAGAATGGAGATTATGCATACAACTCATTTTCTTTTTAAATCTGGTTAATCTCGTGAACTTTATACTGCAGTGGACAGTGTCCTCCTGCTGCTAAAAACTACAGCAACTATTGTGTTAAGGGACATAAAATCTGAGTGAACATTTGTCAAAAGCGTAGCATTTCACTGATAAAATGAGTAAGAACACAGTGATGGGTTGAAGTTGTGCGTGAGGAATTTACATTTTAGCTTAAATATTGTGTAAATTTTGTGTCATTTATATTTAAAAGCCCACCAAGAGCCATATCAAGACACATTATTATATATTTCCTTTTCATTCATGTGGGGCAGAAGTCCGGCCGGCAGAGAAAGACACAATGTATGTTGCCAAGCCAGTGACCGCAGTTAGAGACTGCGTTTCAAGATCTGTAAGTGTGACAACGGGACATAACCAGCCGTGTTTGCGCTGACCAAAACAGGTATTATAAGCCCAAGAAAAGAGCTTTTCCAATCCCTGAGTGGTTTTTGTGCCTTAAACTAACCAGAGGATAGGCACAGCGTTGTCAAAGGATAACATTGAAAACTGAACCTAAAGAAATGCAAAGTTGCAACAAATAGAAATGTAAAGTTGCAACATTTCTTTGGTTTGCACAAGCATATGCCTGCCAACATTTATTCTGGCTTTGTTCTGCCATCAAACATTGTTTTCTTATGAGTAGAGTGAAGAAGCTAAACCTTTGCTCCAGTACTACTCTACACCTCTTTGACTCGAAACCTCTGATGTAACCTGAAAGCAACCCACAAAACTATACACCACCTCAAAACCTTGCTCCAGTCTTGGCAGACAACAGCATGACTGAATGTCGGCAGTCAGTAGAAATTAGTGAATAGGCAGATTGTAAATAAACTCTGCTTGGCGCACTTTGATGATAGAAACCTGTGTTTCACCTCTGTGTTTGCACACGCAGCAAGAAGGAAACTTGAAAAGACTGACTGCCTTGTTTGATGCCTTCATTGTTTAATAGATCTAAGGACACTATTCTTTTCTGATAAAGGAATACATCTGCTCTCAATGTGAAAGTGAGTGAGTGAAATCTACCGATCTAAGTAAGCAATCTAACTGACCTCTCTAGAATTGCTCCCAATCAGAGCAGCGGTGATTAATGAGAGCCTACCACTAAATTTATCCTTGAAAGAACCTTCCCAGTTACACACTCAGGTCATTAGTAAGTGTTCATGAAAGTTCTTGAAAAGTGGAAGACTTCATTGAAAGCTTATTTCATGAAATCCTGTGAAAACCAGCTCTTTGTGGAGGCAGCTTACCTTTATATCTGGGCCATTGCAGTTGAGGCTCATCCCGCACTCGTCTGTGATCTCTGTAATCTCCGACAGGTCGTCATCTTCAAACTCATCCAGGCTAATGTCATGGGTCAACCTGGGTGAAGGGAAGGATTTGGGAAAAGGAGACGTGGGAAAGATGAGGGGAAAAAAAAAAATCAATGTTAATCCTTTACCGCTCATCTGTAGCCAGAGTACATCTCAAAATCTCATGTTGACCGAATTATCTCTCTGAGACAGGGTCGCAGCTCAGAGCCAAAATCTAAACACAGTGACACATCACACACGTGAACACAGGTCACAGGCTCTAGTCATAACCGGCCAACATAAAACTGTTACTAACAAAAGTGCATTCCATATTTGTTGTGGATTTAATTAGAAATAAGGTAAAAGTAGCGTTTTTAGCCTTGTCAAAAACATTGATTTTTCAATACATATCGATTCTGAATAAGGTTTCAACCCTCATTTTCAAACACATGTAACAGCTGTGCTTTCATTGTGCTCTGTTCTCTGAGACAGCGAGTTTAAACACATACATCGCAATGTTTCCATAGTGCAAGATCAGTGGTGCGCCAAGCCTGAGTGACTCTCCACCAAGCCTAAGCATCAGGGAGTACAATGTTTTTTTAAAACTAAATGTGTCAGACAAGTAGCAAACTCCTTTCAGGTAAAAGTCAGTGCGGAGTGCGTAGCCGAGAGACAGAGAGAGAAAATGAGAGTGCTTGTGTGAAGGAGTATGAGGTTTAGAGTGGCGTCATAGCTGTGAATCTAACAGTGCCGTGAACAGTTTAGGCTGTTTGTCAGTGCTACAACTCCAGAAGATCCAAGCCCAGCTCCTGTGTCTTGCTTGCAACCTGCTGATTACATTGAAGATGGTTAGCCAAGGAGATTGCCGCAACTCCGACCCTGGCTCATTAAGGTGGACTGACCTTTTAAAGTGGACCAGTTATTCTCATCTGAGTGACAAGTCGCTTCTTCTGCTCCCTAACATGGCCGCTGGGCCTAACTACTTTTTTAGCAGAAACCCTGCACATTATTTAAAAAAAAAAACAAGAAAACAAATATTTCGTAAAAG
This sequence comes from Pagrus major, assembly GCF_040436345.1. NCBI lineage: Eukaryota > Metazoa > Chordata > Actinopteri > Spariformes > Sparidae > Pagrus > Pagrus major. The sequence goes on along the minus strand of NC_133218.1, from coordinate 15,157,318 downwards.
TGTGATATTTAATGTTTACTACAGTCATTTTGGTGTTCTCTGCTACTAGCAAAGAAAAGAAAAGTCGTACCACAAGTTACATTATTGCCTAAAATCTAAAATCTTATGCCCTCAAAAATTTGTCTCTATGGAAATATCAATGTTTTTTGAAAAGGTATTTAGGTATTGTAGTCGCAGTCTGTAGAGGCCAAAATATTTCATCAGAATACAATGCATGGAATAATTCAGTAAAGATAGTGTCAATTTTGCTGCCTTTGGAGATCTGCAAAATGGGCACAGGAGAGATATGGGGTGACTAACATGAGTTGTCCATCCCACAAAGAGTTTCAATCTTTGTAGCATTCCATGTGAAATACTGAATCTCAAGGTAAAGGTGAAACTTGGCATGAATGTGCTCAGTAATTTCCAGGGCATTTCAGTATATATTGTACAAAATTGAGATGTTGACATGGTAGTGGTGCCGGACAATAGGTCATACATAAGGATTCATCATGTGGGGACCAGGACTGTCCACTGTAAATGTAATGGCGATCAGGCCTCTTGATGTTTCAGTCGACAAACCTCTGTCAAAAGCCACTGCATCTATTTCCTACATTGTGGTTCTGGCTGTCAAAGGAAGAAACCAGTTGTGTTTTGCAGGGAAGAACACAAGGTCTTGATTGCACTTGCAGCAACCGTGGACATCCCTCCAGTGTCAGGCGGGGAAATGAACTGATTCAATTAGCTTCCAGTAAACAATGCTTCAGTTTTCCTCGTCTGTAATTATATCCGCCTTTTATCTCTTTATCCAGCAGCCTCCCAGGGCATAACAGACAGCGGGAAAATGTTATTAGAGGTAGCAAAGAGAAGATGACAAGGATCACAGCATGCTGTCAGAGAGACCTGGTGAATATGGAGCGGTAACATCCCCTTGCACGACGCTAGTGTCATTTCTAGCTACATCGACTCTGTAGCTGTCTCCTCTTGCACAAGTACACACAGCTGTGGCCATCTTCAGCCGTCACGTGTCGTAGGATGGGTATGGGAGTTAAATAGCCTGGAGTAGAAGCATCTGTTTACCTCCATAATGAGGCCCTGAAGGAGCGAGAAGGACTGAAGGATGGACAGAGAGTAAGAGAAAGAAAGAGAAGAAGACAGCTAGAGAGTCTGTGAGTTCAGCGACCTATTGTTAGGGAGAAAAGGATCTCAGATGGGAATATATGAACACCTGGGTGAGACAAAGGAACAGAGGGAGAAGGAGACATTTCCCAGTGGAATCATCCGTCTTTACCTCCAACTAGGTGAGCTGCAGCAAAATGGTACAAAAGTGCAAATTTGTGTGGCAGCCGACGTTGCGAGGTGGAAAATTCAGATTAGGTTTTAGGACAAGCTAAGGCCGACAATATTATATTTTTCTTATTACAGTGTTTCCCACATGTAGACTTGACTTGAGCGGGCTGCCCAGGTATATTCACGGCCACCGAAGTATATTTGGTGACCCATTTTAGCAGTTTTTTAAATTATTATCCATCTGAGAGAACGATGCCGTCTGCGCTCAATTAACTAGTGGTTAATCTGCCCTTGCTCTACCTCTCAGTTTACTGAAAATTGCACATGCTCTGCAGAGAAAAGGCCAGTGAGAGAGGTGTTCTCAGGTATTACATCCCTCCTGTAAATGCAACCTCTCCTATTTCAACGTGTTCTCCCTCCCTAAGTGACGTAATTCATGTCACATAACGTAACATAAGTTTATGTTCAGTTCAACTAATTATTAACACCTTCTATTTATTATAGAGTCCTTCATTCCACTGAGCGACTTGACATATTATATTTTACTGTATTTTATTTGTATTTTATTTATTACATATATTACATGTTACTGTATGTTTTAGTATGTGTGCAAGGCAAGCTGTGATTGAAAGTTATCCCTTACTTACATAACATTACTTAAAAACCAATCACTCTTTACTGTTGTTCACAAATGGGATGTGAACTTCAACAAGTGACACTAGAGTGTCTACCTATAGAAAACAAGCTCACAGAAACCTACCATACCATCAACTTATGTTAAAAAAAATGTTGGGGTTGGTGAGAGCCTGAAGACTCAACCGTCCAGTCCGTACGGCTGCAAAGTTGGTTTGAATTCTCTGATTTCAATTACCTTGGAAGGCAGCTGGACTCATAAGATCATGTGGTCATGATACATATCTTTCCAGGCTTCAAATATGCACTTTAAGTACAGTGGTCTGGACCAATCTGCATCCTGTGAGGAAGTACTGGTTTAGGTGTGACAAAAAGCGAGAGAAGTGACTTTTGTGTTGCAAACAACAAGGGCGGCCCATAAAGAGGTTAGTGCAGGTGCTGCTATAGAATCAGTTATCTCAGAGTATTTCAGTGAAAGATCACTGGAGGTATTTCTCGATATAAAAGATGTTTTTCGGTCTTCTGTCACTGGCTTCTGCAAGAGTTTGATTCACCAACAGCCTCCGCTGGTAGTGCTCTCCAGCTACGTCACATGGTTCATTGATCTGACTGGTTGATGTTAGCCTGTGATACATGATGATAGACAGATGGTATATCAATCACCTGTCAAGTATTTTTTTTAAGTGCCCGTCCTTTTTCAAACAGTATCCTAGGATGACTATTTCAAGCCTTCAAAATATCACTTGCTGCATGTTGTACAGTTTAAATACAGTTGATTACTTTGCAATAACATAATAAATGGTGTTATCTCGACATAAATATAATTCTGAAGCATTCTCAGAAGATCCATCTGGGTTATTTTTTTAGAAAATGTACATTTTTGTGACTTCTACAGAAAATATTGGCAAAGTGAGCAGTATTTTAATGGTGAGATCCGAGATTTATACAGCAGGACACAAATGCCTCACATTGACTGAAAGCATGGTTATTGTCTCCAGCTATTCTTGTCTTCTTCCCACCACACATGACCAGCACTGCACAACAGCACCGGACTCAAGGCGCCACCTGAACCTTTTTTTTTTTGCCCCAAGTCTTTGGACTGGAGACACAGCTTTGCTTTTGATAAACAAAATAAACTGTAAGCTTATCAGTTCTCCACAAATGCAATCTAGTACAATACAGACAGATGCCTGAGAAAGGAACAAAATCAATATGCTCCTGAGTGTCCCTCTGTTATCAGCATCACTTACAGGAAGGAGGAGTAAGGTGGAGGAGAGGAGAGGAAGGGAAATGAAATGAAAGGAGGAGAAATACTACAAACAAGATGCGTGAATGCCAATCAGAGCCAATCTGCCATAAATATGTCATGTTATTGTTACCCTGAATTGCAGGTTTTGACCTATAATTAGGACTTTACAAGGACAAAAAGAGGAAGGGAGTCTAATGACGAGTCAACAAGAGGCGAGAGGAAATTATGCCGTGACCGTAGATCAAACCCTGAGGAAAGTGCAAATAGAGTCGGCGGACAGTGAGAGGATGGGGAGAGTCATGGGGACAAAAATGAATGGAGGGAGGGCAGAGAAAATTAAGTGCCGGGAGATAAACCACCTGGACGGGACAGGGTGACCCCTTTGCTGCAGTGAATTGTGGGTAAGTAGGGATGCAGACAGCCGAGAAAACCAACAGAGTGTATAATAAAGAGCAAATTACGCTGTCACACATCAAGGCTCAGACTTAAAGGGCAGCATGCAGGGCGGACAATGTCGAGCACGCTCACATCAAACAGGCTAAACACTCACGTCACAGTTACAGAAGGAAAAGATCCTATTATAAACTTTGGTGATATTTTTTACTCTGTTTATATTAAGGATTACACAGTTCCTCTGTTAGTCCAATCTCTCAGGTCCAAATAAATACATCAATAAAAAGATCCCACAACAGTGGATACATTTCAATCCTGCCAGCATCACTGTAGAAGTAATGATGATATACTCAAGCAGTACATGTGTATGTGGTGAATTTTCTTTGTGGCTAATGTCCATGTCATAGCACAAACACCTGTTAAAATATATATTTCTTGTATTTTTGATTAAAGAAATCAAGGCTGCACAATATGGTAAAAAAAACCACATTGTGATTATTTTGACTATGATATGATTCACACAATGATTTACTGGCAATGTTGATTATATTTAGATTAACTGTGCAGCCCTGAAAAGAAAGGTGAACAGAAAGAAAGAAAAACAAGTCACAAACTTTTTAGATAAACTCAACACAACAGTCGCAAAATTGGCACCACAAAATTTCTCACCTGCCACCCACCCGTATCACTGGTTTGGACGTGGTATAGAGATGCTTTAACATAACGTCCATGCCTCCCTGAAAGTTCCAAACATTCAGGAAAAAACGTTTCAGGTATATTTTTCCAAAGTGTGAAGAGTTTGAGATTTTACAGCTGCAAGGTTGTCCTCCAAAAAACCTCTCACTCTTAAAGTTTGGACAAGTTTTGGGCCGTTCTGCCTTTATTTCAGATAGTGCACAATAGAACTATGGACAGGAAATGTGTGACAGGAGAGAGGGGGAGGAAATCCAGCAAATGTCCATTGAAATTGTATGAAATACCTGACCCCGAGTCCACGGAAATGCCCAAAATGTGGTATGAAAAATTAATACAAAAACACACCCATCCAACAATTTCTCCTGAATGACAAAATGGACCTATAGATATCCTAAACAGTTTAGAACCCTAAACATGCTCATTACTTTCCACTGGGATTGTATTCCTGTACGATGTAATACGCATCATCTCAGTCAGACGCTCACTACACCCTCAGTGATCAATACAGGCTGACTCAGCAGACTGGCCGGGCTCTCCAGGTCAGAGATCTCTGTGACACATCTACTGTGTCATCGTCACCAAAAGTGAGACGCAGCAAATCAGTCGGGGCGTAGTAACAACAGGCTGACCCCGACATCATATCTCTGTGACACTGTTACCTCCCATGACCCTAAATAGCTATCACATCAGCATCCTGATATCATTATTGCCTCTGCCAGAGGAGTTGATTGTAGTTTATGTTTTCAAGTGTTATGGTTATGGCTTGTTGAAAAGATGCCAATAATTGTGAAATCTTCTGGACTTGCTCCGTCTCCAACAAAATACATCTTTGTGCTGGCCAAATAAGAGGAAGCTTGATTATGTTCAGGTTAGAGTGGATGTTTGGATGCACAAAACTCAGGTTAAGGATCACTGGTTAAGGTTGAGGAAAGGTGCTTTTGTTTTTTAATGGATGATGCCTTTGTCAATCGCAGATAGCTGACAGTCATCGACTACTGAGCCCAGTACCATCATAACATCGTGATCTAGAAGGCGCCCCACCAGAGAGCGCAAAAAGGTACCAGTTGCCGTTTGTGACATGTGACATTATACCTTGCTGTCTCATGTATTATTTTGTGTGCTAATGAGCAACTCCTGCTTTACGGCAACTCTAAGGGGACACAATACCTCAAATTCACATACACTTAGCAACAACGTGATGCTTCATTTAGGATATCGTCTTATGCCAATTGGGTAGACATTGCCCAGCCCTATTGATTCAAAACCAAAAAATCAAATGACTTTTTTTCTTTTTCTTTTTTTTACTGAATAAGTGTTGAAGTTGCCTCAGTATAACCATAAAAATGTTAATCATGTTTCAGCTGCTATAAGTTGCTAATATCCAATAATCACCTGAGGTGCTACATGCTACTATGCTCAGCTGTTCAGTAGCTACATGGCTCCAATGTGGAAACAAACAATTTATCATTTTCTTTTTTTTTTTTTACATGTATTAAAAACACACATTCAGTAAGTAACACAAACCAGCAACAACTACAGCTTATACGTTTTAGGGTCTGGGAAAGGTTTACACTCACAGTTACTTTTAATTCAGCAGCCATGTGTGTAAAGGTCCATGTAAAAATCTAAGCTCAGTGCTGAAGCCACTGCAGACGCAACATAAGGTATAGCCTACATGTAGCTAATAGACTCTCAATACCAATTCCAAGATATTTAAGTCCAAACATCTCTTAAAGTATACATTCTTTTCCACAAGATGTCAGAGTTGCATTAGTTATTTTGACTTCTGATGTGTCTAAAGCCGTAAGTTCACCTCTCCAGTGGCAATTTTAGTATTTTAACTGTCAACTCCTCTTTGGAGAGACACCTTATGTTTTAAGGTGTTTTGCTGACTTACACTCAGCAGTTTATAGAATGGAAACAATGATGGATTAAAGGCTTAAAGAAGGTAAGATTGGGTGTTGTTTGCCTTGACTGACACGTCTTGGGTGTGTGGTCATTGTTACTTGGTCATGCCTCAGCTGCAAATTGCACAAAGTCAGATTTTCTGGATTCACACAATCCCTGAAGAATCATTAAAACCACAGACACTGTGTCCACAGTTTATGTTGTTAAAAGACATCAGAGGGCAACAGCACTGCACGATGGCTGTTTCAGTTTGCTTCACGGAGGATTTGGGATAAACTCCTGCATTATTCTGACAGCGGGGGGTGACAGGGCATCCTACTGGCCTGTTTGTGTCTCCTCAGCCTGCCTCTCTGCTTGTGTAAATGAAGGACAGCGTGACCTCACGCTCAGGCCACGATGGGCCCGGCCAGCAGCTCATTAGTCTTTATCTGAATCCGGCGATGACCCTGATGAGAACAGCACCGTATTTACCTACTGCTTGCTTGTAAATGTTGACTGCAGTTTTTAGTTCACAAGAAGCACGCAAGGTCAAATAGATAAGGGTCATCTTTTTTTTTCTTCTTCACTGAAGAGATGTTTTTTAAAGAATAAAATAGATTTCCACAGGCCCACATGTCGTTATATTCCCTGCTGCAAAAACATTTTTTTTTCAGTTTACAGTAGAAAAGGTAATGTCGTGGTGAAGACAGATAAAAAGAAATGCTTTCGGCATCAGAAAGTGAAGAGAAATTTTGGAAGAAATCTACATATGAGCTGCTAATAATGCACCAGAATCCCCCTTAACATAAATAAAATTGTGAAAAACTAAATCCGATTTCCTCCTTAATATTTGCAATAGCTGCTTTTGCATCAGTAGAAGCAGGACAGTCGTGTCACCCACAAGACAACCGATGTTTTACACTTTGCCCACATCTTTCCATGTTACAGTCTCACAGGACCAGCATCTGCGTTGTGCTGTTATGATTCAATCAACTCGCACTCCCATAAACATTAAGCCCGGCGTTTAGTCGTCACAGCAGACGCATGTACACCCTCGCCTATGTCTTTTCCCCCCATCTCTCCCCAATAATTAACACTTTTATGCTCCCACTGAGAGATTCAACGGCTGCAGGCTGTCTGTCATTCATCAGCTTCGTCCTGCTGCAAGGACAGGACCAGGACAAGGATCAGGACCGTCCTGTCAGATTCACCACATCCAGATAAAACACCCCCTCCCTCCATCATCTGCTGTATGAAAACAAACTCTGAAGAAATTCAGCCCCACACTGTTTTGGTAAAATCTTAAACACACAATCTCCTACATTGGCACCACTGCCATAATGCACACACACCAACATAAAGTGTGTTTTGTTTCTCCTCTGGTCCTATTTTTGGTCAACATAAAACAGCAACCTCTGCTGCACGCTCTACATCTCCTCTTTAGACTCGAACATGCACACAGCCATATGCATCCGCTCTCCTTCAAGGGCATGCCTGCCCTGAGCGTTAAGGTGCAAGGAGACGATATGTAGCATGAAGAAAAAGGCATGTTAGCAGTTACACACTCACAAGGTCACACACAGCCATGTTGCTGCATGCCCGTAAAAAAACAGAAACACAGAGAGATGAACGAGAGAGATGCCCTACCATTTCTCCCACTGGTCCTCCATCCAACCCTCTTCTCCTTCCCCTCCCGAGTCCATACTGTAAGTGAGGAGGGCATCCACAGCTGAGAGGAGAGGAGAGGAGGAGGAGAAGGAGCAAGAGGGTTAGAAAGTGAAGGAGGGAGGGTGGGCGAGAGAGGGAGGAGCGAGCAGGAAGAGAGCCGGGGGAAAGAGGGAGGAGGGGTGCAGCTCGTCCGGGTCGATGGGAGAGGCGTCCGATTCAGAGCCCTGCTGCTGCTACCGCTCAGGAGGAGAGAGAGATAGAAGGGGGAATTATTTAAAGCGGAGGAGCTGAACCTGCCACAGAGGAGTAGTGTTATATAATCTACTCCCCTCTCTCTCTTTCTCTTGGATGTTTACTCTGCTCTATGTGCATCAGATTTACTACGCCACTGCAGGAAAGTGCTGGTGTTAGCAGAACATCCGACGCCGCGGAAAGCCCAAACAGGAGAAACATCAGCACGGGAGGACACTCCTCTCTCTTTCTCTCTGGCTCTCTCTCTGCAAAACACTGTCGCGCTCAATTATTCATGAGGCCCATTGATCATAAGACTCCTAATTTTTGCTCATGTCTTTCTCTCTATTCACCCTCTTAAAGGAAAATTCCATTTTATAAGAACATGGATCTCGTTCTTGCACTTTTGGCCATCGTCTCTATCAGCAAGGGTAGCAGTGCACTCTCCCGAGGTAATTGCTGAGGTCTGGCAAGACAGCGACATTGATAAAGAAAAGACAACTGACAGGGCTTAAAGCAGGAGCAGTCAGAAGACCAGACAGATTGTAAACAAGCCAGATGTTTATCCAGATTACCCAGACTCATTTTGTTTTCTCTTTATTCTATCTCCACTAAAAACTGAAAATAAGTCTATCCAGATAGTAATAATCCCTCATTATGTAGGACAATTTAAATCTCACATTGATGGAAGTGTGGTGAGTCAAGTTGAACCAGGAAGTCATGGAGTAATATTTTTCCTGTTGCCTTTTTTTTTAATACGTATTTCTTACCTAGGATTTCTTTACAACCTGCCTCTGATCCTCTGAGCTCTGCCTTGCCCTGGTGTATGTCCACTATATGTTAGCAGATTTCAGCCATCAACTTGATGAACACAACACTATTATTGCCGCCAGAGATGATGTCCAAACCTACAGAAAAAACGTAAACGTTCAAATAAACCAGACTTATCCTTGGACATGTGCTTGTCTTTGCTTTTTTTGGCAAGTGGTTAAGCTTCCTCTCAAAATCAGTGTGTGTGGGATTGTGCACACGCCCACGCGCAGTGAACTACAGTCCATTAACTGTGTCAACCCTGCGGACGTTAATACCTCCTGTCAGCATCTCATAGGCCAAAGCATATTCACTGTATGTATCCAAGCATATATAGGTATATAGGAGCATAGCGTTCATTTTTCATATGTTAATAACACAAGAGCCATCGGACTTTAAAGGGTAACTCCAACTATTTTACACATTAAAGTGTGTTTACAGGTTTACATAGGGTACTACAGCCTTTGTGAGAAAAGTAGTATAAAGCCATTTTTGGCTCCAGAGGAAGCTGCATGTAATTTAACTTAATGACAGGCTAATACATCAGATTTTTGTCGACTTGTTGTAATATTTCTCTGCACCCTAGTGGCCAGTAGTAAAATAACGTAGCTCTGAATGACAGCCAATGCGTTACATTTGTCCCTGCATTCATACTTGCAACATTCATTTCAACTTAATACGGGTACATACGAAAAAGGAAAGGTTTTGGAAATCCAAACCCCAGGCTTCGAACATTCCTTCAGAAAGGTCAAAGACAAGAAAACATCCTTTTTATTTCTACACCCTAAGCTACCAACACACAGCCATATGGCCATACAGCACGTCCTTGGCAACTGACCAGAACCTATGGAGCTCACACACACGCACACACGCACGCACGCACGCACGCACGCACACACACACACACACACACACACACACACACACACACACACACACACACACACACATAGCAGAAGAGCTTCCAACACCTCTTCTTACACGTGACATCACAGTATAGAATTAAAACATAGAGAATTTCTCAGAGAAAAAGTGTTAAAATATGTGTGTCTTTAGCTACAGAAAGAAAGAGAGAGAGAGAGATCTTCCAGGTGTGTGAGTGTGTGATATTTAATCTCTGTTCAACTAGTCAGCTGAAGGCAAATTAACCCTGTGATGGCCAGAATGTTTGTAACAAAAGTGCTGAAACAATGTGTTCATTTGACATTTGTCAGAATATAACATGAAATTGGAAGGTGACATGTTGGACAATTTGATCATTTGTTCACACATTGTGACACTCTGACATGATTTATTGGTATTTCTAAGTATCTCAACCGCAGGGTGAAAGAGCTCCATATTTTTTAACAGACTTCTATTAGAGACAGGCCTGTATTTCTATTGGCCCCTATTCTATTTTTCAATCACATTTCAGTATGTAGTCTCCCTTTTATCTCATCTTTTCCGTTTTCCAGCTGTTGATGCTGTTAGGTGCCCAGCAGGGGCAGAGGGTTTTGTTTTCTTTCTCCCTCTCTCCTCTCTGTCTCTCCCTCCCCTAGTTTTCCTTCAGGTGCTGATAGGGTGATGAGCTGCACCTGAGAGGCCATGAAGCCACCGCCCACTGATGCAATGACTTCTGGAGTGGCCAATCCCCTGTCTGGAGGCCCAATAAAAGGGGAGCCTGGCGGAGGAGCTCGTTCTCTCTCTCTCATTTTGCATTTTGCCCTCACACGATACAGATACTCTGGAAGAATTAGTTTTGTGGTGGCTTTTGAAGGTACGTGGTGGGAGAAAGGTGTTAGGTAAGTTGGGGTGCCCTATACATTTTGCCATGTAGGTTTTGTTTTCTGAATAAGAATTAGTTGGATAGTATAGGCCTTGTTTTGTTTTATTGATTTCATTGCTTTGGCACTCCACCTCCCTCCTTTCCTCCCCCACATTAGTAAACCTCGGCAAGTTGTGTGTTAAGTTCACCATCAATAAATCATTTTCTTTAACCGTTTTCATTGTTTTATTTGTCCTGTTGCCGTTCCCTGTCCCCCCCGGACGTAACAAAGGGACGTAACAATTTGCCATTTGTTGTTTGCACAAACTCCAATGCTTTCCCTACAGTATGTTCACCTTTTGCTGTTCATTCAGCATAAGACATTTCCACAACATTAATTTGAGTTGGTCCAGCTTTGCTCATTTTTCATTTGATGGTAAGGTACTGACAATATAAGTCAAAACTTCTTGTACAGATCACATTAAATGTTTTCTAACAGTTTGTAGGGAGTAATACCTCCCTTTCCTGGTTGTCTTTTAAAAGTGAAATATCTGCCGGAAGTGTGTGTGAGTGTACTTACAGTATCAGTAGTTTAGTGTTTTATTGGAGCAAACGATTTCAAACCTGGCTATAGTCTACAGGGCGTTCCACAACTGAGAAAAAGATTGCAATTTAGATTGTGGACCCTAATTGTAATTAAATAGATCGTGATATTATTTTTGGGCCAGATCACTCACCCCTGCTGCCCATAAATCTTAAACTCTTTGTCTAAAATGTATGAGAGGGAGAGAGAGAGAGAGAGAGAGAGAGATGCACTGTATAAGCAGAGGGGAGCAGCCATCAGGTGAAACTTGCCATATCAGCAGAACTGAGCGACAGCAATAAATAATCAGCATGGGGGGGAACTGCAACCAGAGCAATAGCTGCCCACTCTGTCAGCTGCTTCGTTGGGTGAACTTCAAATTAGCTCAATTTAAATTCTCCCTCTCTAGTCTGTCTTTCTTTCTGTCTCTCTGTCCCTCTCTGTCCATCTCTCTCTAAGGATAAAACACAGGTGAAAAGCTACGAGCTCATCCAGCTGAAAACCCTGAAATCTTTTTCTTTTTTTTTTTTTAAGAAAACATCAAAGTCCATGAAAGACGGATGCAGTGAATCGGGGAAATTGACACTTCAAAAATCCGCCTAACCTCCCTGGTCTCCCCCTCTCTCTCGCTCTCACATCCCTCTCACATCCCTCTCACATCCCATACCCTGTGAATCCATCTGCCTGGGCAGATCTTGTCAGCAGAGTCACATCAAGTGTGGAAGCTGCGGCGAGAAGATGAAAGAAAAGAAAGGGGGTACGCCACTGAATTGGTGAGTGCAAGAGAGGGAGCAATCATGGGAACGTAATGCTTTCAGCTTGATTAATCAGTAATATGTATACTGTACATTTTAAAACATAGGCTCAAAAACTCTCATTTGTTTTCATTATCTATTTGTGTTTATAATGTAATCACAAAATTCATGCTGACTGCAGAGTATGTTCAAAATAACATCTGATCGCGCCCTTCTCC